>NW_026944429.1:2552937-5105874 GCF_033439665.1 Chaetomium strumarium | reverse complement strand
CGGGCCTAGTACCTATCTACAGCCTGAGATTCACAATCTGGAAACCGATCTGGGAGGCATGGATGGTCAGAGATTCGCGGCACAGGTTGTGCTAGCCCGCCTTAGACAGTAGTAAGGGTCCATGGGCCGGTCCGGCGATCGTGCCGCAACTTACGCCGCAGCTACAACACCGCCAACTACCTCTATGTTTTACCCATGAGGCGCAGCTTGGAGGCTTGACTTGAACGATGAAGCACATGTGTGCATCTTTCTCTCAGTCCGTCTTCTGCCGCTGGCCTTCTCGGTACTCATGGACTCAATGTGACATACGGGCGGAACTTGGGAACTGGCCTTCCCATTGATTGCTACCTGATCGTTCTTCTAGAAGTTGAGGGAATGTGGCCGGCAGGGGTAGAAACATGCGGTTCGTGATCACTGATGGTTTCCGGCTGAGGTTGTCTCGTGCTACACTAGTAGTGTGGTATAGTCCCATAGTCGTGTCGTTTTACATACTAGTACTTATGTGAAGTATGTCGTAGTATGCATGGCTGTCTTGACCGCAAACAATGTGATTGGAAGGACTAGCCGAGACGGTTTCCGGCTCCATTTACCACCTGCATGCGCCATGACATCACCGTCTAGACATTTCGGTGGGCACTGGGAACCAAATCGCCCTCGCAAGCGCTTGCAATTACCGAGCCAAATCGCTTCTGGCAACTCTTTTTGCACCGCAAACTTATTAGTGCTGATGCCCAACTTCGCCGAGAGGAGCCGCATGAGCCTTATTATGGTGGAATTGAGGTGGCGATCAGCATCCAGAGGTCGGACCCAACGGGTTGTGGAAGGAACCTAGGGCTGAAGCCTGAAGAGTGGTTTGTGAGCCTGTGACCGGGGTGAGCAGAACCATCGGAGAGCTTATCCCCCAGGGCAGCTCATTTTCAGTCATCATCCATACCCGTGGACACCACCCAGAACCGAATTCCGAGGACTGATTGATTGGCCATCTCCCCTCTCTTTTGTCATCATTTCTCACGAGCGGTGGCTGGGGCGTTAGTAGGTGTGTGCCTGCGGCAACCGTCCAGTGACATGCCATCCAAGGATCCTCCTCCGGCCCACCGAGACAGGCCTCGTGTTGCGTTTCGGCGGCCTGTGACACATTGGTACCCGGTAAGGTACCAGTATTGCAGTTAAGCCTTGCTGTGAAGCCCAGTGGAATTCCACTTTCCCGCGTCGTGGAAGATTCCCGGTCTCTTGGTGAAGGAAACGGTGTCGCGGTGGGGCGGGCCGGTGCCATCTGCCTTGTAGGGCTACACTACATAGGGCATCCGAATGCAATGCATTACATGGAACCTCTTCCGCTGCGAACGACATCGTGCATGGATGTACGGATTATGTACATACAATACTGTGCTGTACATTACAGACAGGACAGGTAGGCGCGAATCTACCTAGGTAGGGTGTTGGGAGTGGCCTTGCCAAACGCCAAAGCGGCAGCTCCAGGGCTGTGTGGGATGACGATGTTGGTTTCGAGCCCAATTTAAAATCCCGAACAATTGGCCAGCTCCGCTAGCCCGCCCGGGCCTGAAACCTCACCAGGAATTCCCAGTCTCCAAACAGGTGCGGCAAGGGGAGCAGCCCAGAGAACCATCCAGTCCCTGCTTTTCTATCGTTGACCAGGCTGGCCAACAGCGCGCCTGTTCTGCGGGCCTGGTCCGTATCCGGTTTGCGGCATCTCAGTTTCGAAACATCTTTGGCCGGTTTTCTTAATACCGGCCGGGACCCTGCGACTTTCGTTCGATTCCACCATACCTAGCTCCCTGTGAGAATCCAGCAAGCGAGAAAAGCGTGCGTGAGTGAGACCGAGTGACGGAGCCAGAAGAGGCTGGTGTCTGCCAAGGTCTCTGGTCACATTGGTCCTGCCCCGCCTTGGCTGCCGCCCACGAGTCCCCTCCCAACTCCTGCCCTTGACCGACCTAAACGTCACAGCCCCGACCCGGCTGCACTACATTTCCCACCAGCAACCACACGTTTCTGATCTTCTCAATACTTACACGCACTCCACGTTTACTTGCCGACCAGCCAACAGGTCGCCTGGTGTCGCCGTTCTCGTCCGACCACCTTCTACCCCTCACTTGGGTCAACCGACCCCGCTTGATCGCCGGCCAGCTGCAGCTTACACCACAGAGAAGTGCTCGCAAACACCAAAGCAGCAACCATGTCCAGAAGCCGAGTCGAGTTCGGCGAGAGAGAGTATATCAGGGAGGCTCCGCGCCGTCCTCCCGCGGATTTCGATGAGGTTGACATCCGTGTGCGTGAGCGGGAAGACCGCCTGCCGCATTTCATGCGCGAGGAGAACAGACGGGCCGAGCCGGGTCAGTTGGTCCTCAGACAAAGGGAGGTCGAGACCATCGAGAGGCCGCGTCCGAGGTCACCCAGCCCGGTGCGGGTCCGGGAGCGCATAGTCCAGCGGGCCAGGAGTGTTAGTCCCCCGCCGAGGCGACTGGATGAGGAGGTGCGCTTCCGTAGGGTCGTGAGGGAGCAGAGCCGTGGGCCCACTGAGAGAATACGCTTTGTTCCTCAGCGCTCGCGCTCGCCCTCTCCAGAGGTCCAGGAGCGTATCCGGATCGTCGAGAGGGAGAAAGAGCGCGCTCCGAGCCCGGCTCCCCCTCCACGGCCCCCAACACCGAAGGTCATCAAGGGCCCGACAATTGAGAGAGAGGTGATTACGCACTACCGGGATATTGACCATGGTGAGTATTCTCTGCCTTATCCCTTCCGGCACTGCCTTCTGACACCCTGCAGGAATGGTGGTCGCTCGCCCTCCTTCGCCGCCCCCCGCGCGTCGCGCTGCTCGTGACACTGAGATTGACATCTACACGTCCCGCGGCCAAACAGAGGTCGACATCCACAGGCGGGCTCAATCCCAAACTCGCCGGAGGTCGCCTTCCCGAGAACGGCCGCTACGGCTGCCAGTCCAGGCCTACGACGACGAGGTGACCGTTCGGGCGGACCGTAGGCACTTGGAGGTCGATATCGAGCGCCGGCGGAGCGTCTCCAGGGGACCACAACGACGTGCGCAATCAGCAGCCCCGCCAAGTCTCGACTACGAGGACGAGGCGTTCGAGATCACGTCCAAGATTGACAAGCGGGGCAAGATGGGCGAGGCCTGGAACGGCATCACGAAAGACTGGGCTATCATTGACGTGCCGCCGGGAACGGAGCGAGTGCGCATGGATGGCGCCGGCGGCGCCTCAGCCGAGGTAACGTGGCAGAAATACAGCGGTGTGCGCCGCACCAAGTTCATCCCCGAACGCGAGGAGAACTCGGTAGTGTCGTCCTCCACGAGCGTCTCGGAGCTTCGTGCGCCGCCCGCAGACCGCAACGAGCGGCGGCTGAGCGTGCACGTCGTCGACAAGGATCGCGACGGCAGCAGAAACCGCGAGGTGGAGGTCGAGAAGGTGACAGATCGCCGGATTGCCATCCGCAACTCGACGCCTCCCCCGCGCCGTAGCGAGACGTGGACAGAAATCACCAAGGACCTGGTCTGCCGCGAAGCGATTCAGGAAATGGGCTACGAATATGAGGAGACCGAGTTCTTCTACTACATCGTCGAGTACCTAGCCTACGTAAGCCCTACCCTCCTCCTCCTCCCCCATCTGCCAACCTATCCCACACAACTAACCGCCCTGTGTGAATAATATAGGAGGACGTCCTCCGCCTAGTCCAACTCTCCGACCGCATCCGCGCCGCCCGCAAGGAACGCGCCCGCGAAATTGCCTACGAGCGCGAGTGGCGCGACGACTGGGAGCACCGTGGCCATCACCATCACCGCCGCTCCCGCTACTCGGTCGACTACGAGGACGAGCGCGTCGTCGAGCGCGAGATCGTCTATGATTCCCGCCATCCGGGCAAGGGGTATCGCCACTAGACTTGACCCTCATCTGCACGCTTACGAGTTCAGTGATGACCTGATGACCTAATGCGAAGCGAAGCGAAGCGAAGCCAAGCGAGTTAGTGTTACTCGTTCGATGACGTCTTTTAGACTGGCTGGCTTTTTGGATACCTGCGTCAGTTAGCTGATAGTGTGGGGTCGAAGCCAGGGTGGTTATTTGACGACGTGATGGATCTTTTGGCATATTTGTGGTTTTGCATCGTCTTTTGCTGTTTTTGGCTTTCCTGCTTCTGTTTCTTTTAATGAGTCATGGCTGGCATGATGGTTGTCGCTCCCTTTCAGCATGTTCATGTTCCTTAACGACCCTGATGACCTACACAAAAGAAAAGATGTTTTGTACTGTGATTGGATTGGCACTTGGTTATTGAGATTAGGTTATATTGTGTGATGGATGAATGGATGAATGATGTATGTTTCGCCTTCTCGTTCTCTTCTGGTTTTGGTTTTGCTGTCATGTTATGTCCTAGGTACTTAGTACTTAGGTACTTAGACTTCTGTACTGCGAAGCAACATATCCGAGGTCAACAGGGTGTAGCTTAGCTGAGCCAGGTTCTCAAATCGTGATCTATTTCTGATTAGAGCTCGAGTGCTGTCTGTGAGGCTGAGGGCTTTCATTGCTTCATGACCGCCTGCTGTGACGGCGTCAGATTGACTCCCCTTAGCCGCTGCTTAAATAGAGAACTGTCTACCGTAGGTTCTTTCCCATGCTCTTAGTTCCCGTTCCGCCTCCGCAGTGCAACGAGCAATCGTATTTAGCTTTTTGGGTCCCTAGCTACGTATGCTAGTTGCACCCAGTGCAATTATACGCAACCTTATTTCCTAGATATTACCACGATGCCCCCTTTATAAAACAGGCTTGCGATTGCACCAAAGACGCCAACCCTCGGGAGTTATACCTCGTCCCAATCCGGAGGGCCATTGGAAAGGACATGCTTGACAACCGAGCCAATGGCGCCTTCGGCCCCAGGCCACACCCACTCCCTGCGCACCTTCTTCCCCTCCTCCATGAAGACACCCGTGACCTTCAGTTCCAGAGTGCCGGTGCCCTGGTTGGGGCCGAAGTCGAAATACACGCCATACTCGCCCGTGTCATAATCGATGATGCCGTTGTTGTTCCAGTGTATCGTCCACTTTGGCAGCGGCGGGCTTGGATCAGCGCCGTCGGGCGTCGGAGGGGCAGGGGACTTCTCCGTCTGCTGCCGAACGAACCGGTAATACGACGCTGCCATGGCGCAGGGCACGGTGGCGTGGAGGTACGTGAAGAGCGCCTCGAGGCAGGTGTTCTCCTCGGGGGCCAGCGGGGTTAGCGCGACGAGTGGGTTCGGGGCGGTCGGCTGGCCCGATGGGACGAAGGAAACGGAGAAGGTTGCGCCCGAGAGGGACTGTAGAGTGGGCTTGAGAAGGATCTGTACACGGGCGATTGGCGTGATGGTCAGGTCGAACTGGACCGTTGGCGGCTTGAGAAAGACCTCGGCGAGGGATGTCGACGCCGGGACGCCGGGCATGGGTGTGAAGGGCGTCTCTCTCATGGTAACGGTGGGAGTGCCGACCCCGGCACCATGAAGGACGGTGTTGAATACGGCCAGGTGTCGCGCACACTTCTGGATGGTTCTGTCGTACTCATAGTAGGTCATCAACGGTGCGAGGATGGAGGCCGGAGGGGTAGATCTCTTGTTGGCGCTCGACTCAGACCGCTTCTGCTCGTTGGCTCTGTGTGCATTGCTAAGCAGGAGGCTGAAGGTTGTACACAGCCAATTCGCTAAGGCGTCTTGCGCGCCTGCATGCTCCCCGGATGATGTCGCTTCCTCCTCACCAAGAGTCACGAGCTGGAGGGATACGGTTTGTGTGTCGTTCAGGGGGTAGGTCACAGCCGAGCCCTCCAAGGAGACACCGCGGGTGCCCAGCATGCGAGCCTCCCTGTTGATCTCAAGCCACAGCTCGCGAGCAAAGATGTTATCTCGCGACTCCTTAACACGGTCCTGGAGCGGTGCATTTGGGGCCAGCGGCCGGGGCAACGACGACCTGCCAACGGTAACCCCGTTCTCAAGGATGCTGACTTGGAGACGCTTGGTTCCGCCGCCCATCTTCCCATGCTCGAGCCGGATGGAACCATCTGCTGCCCTCCTCATAGGCGCAATGCTCTGAGCCTTGAACTCGGGGGCGGCATTTGAAAAGCCGAACTTGACGCCCATAGTCTGCGGCTCATAGGGCATGCGGAACGTCTGCCAACCGGCCTCGCTCACGGCCAGCACTTCGGACCAGTATTTGGTCTCGAAGCCAATCTCCTGCTGCAGTCTTTTGGACGCGGCCAAAGCCGCGTCGGCGGCCTTGTTCAGGTCCATCAGACGCTTGCCAATTGCCACCAGCTTGTTGTCGGGCACTCTGCCGTGAGCAAGAGTCGTGGGAGCTTCGAGCATTGAGGCGCCGAGGGTCCCGATGCCGACCATGTCTCGCAGGCCGGGGCTGAAGGTGGCGACGGCCTGCGCCGGGTTCTCTTTGGACAGGAGGAGGGACACGAAATCGAGGGCGAACATGGATGTCTGGTGGGTTTGGTTGATGGCACGAAGCAGCTCGTCCCGGG
Source organism: Chaetomium strumarium (assembly GCF_033439665.1). NCBI lineage: Eukaryota > Fungi > Ascomycota > Sordariomycetes > Sordariales > Chaetomiaceae > Chaetomium > Chaetomium strumarium. Next base: position 5,099,362 of record NW_026944429.1, on the reverse strand, counting down.
CGGCTGCGACATCCTTCGCTTCCACAACATCGCTGCCGGCCTCGGACGGGGTATCGGTCATGTCGACATCGCGATCACCGTCGGCGCCGTTTTGGCGGGCGCCGACCTGGGCCTGCAGTTCGGCCGAGTTGAGAGCGCGAAATCCGCCAGGCTCGGTACTGATGCGCCGGATGAACTCCTCAATCGACCGCGGTCCCCGGCTCGGCGCAGGACGCGGCCGTAGGGAAAAGGGCCGGTCGTTCATGATGTGATTACGGACGACAGGCCGTCGAATGATGTCGCCGAAGCGCGGGCGCAAATCCCACGTCGACACCCTTGTCTAACCTTTGCTACCTTAATAAAGCTTCCGCAGGAACGGTTAGCGGTTACTAAATCGACCCGAGTCTGCCCCACTCACTCTGCGTCAGGTTACGGTGTATGTATAGTACTACGTAAATCGCAAGCACTGTTTACGTAGAAATCGAACCGGTGCATGTCAGTCCATAATAAGCCGACAACCACTGGACAGGAACAAAACATTGAATACATACCTAGATGGCCACTGCCTAAACAGTATACTAACCCTAGGTAGGGATTAACATAAAGCGATTCTATTGAAAGCCCGCTCAAGCAACCTGGATGTCACATACTCAGTGGGCCAGAGAGTGAGTGCATATTGAGCATATTGAATCGGGTGCCATGTGAAATCAGGATGGAAGTTGGTATTGAACTGGAGCTCCCCAAAGCTGCTGATCATTCATCATTGCTCCAAACTACCCCACTAATTGCGCGGTTACGTAAGGCACCTATGTCATGACGTCGCGCTTGTGCTGGACTTGGGGCTGTTTAAACCCCTCAGGATCCAGCGACACCTGAGCGTAACCCCACCAAGAGCAAGGCTCTCAGAAGGTCACAATTCCTGTGCAACGCCAACAAAAGACGCAAGGCCGGACTAATTGATGGACTTAAACAAGCCACGATTAAAAGCATACTCGGCCAAGTGGCCTATTTATCATAGAATGTGAATATCTGGCAGACAATGCTTTGAATGGAAGGAACTAATGCGTGTCTCGGTCTCTCCTTGCGGTGTCGGACTGCCCCTCGTTCCCGATAAGATAAGAGCTTCTGCCCAGAAAAGGCCCGATGGTGGTGTTGCTTTTCACTCACCTCGTGTGATTCTGGGTTACGTACCCCGAGTTTCATATAGCACCTTACCTAACCTCCAGCCCGCGACTGCTTCAAAGAGGGGTGGGCAGCAAGGCACTGCAGTCTCCATCGGACTCTCTTCCCGCTGACGTCCCAGATTTATATATCCCAGGCGAACCCGCCTGGCATGCCAGGACCTAGCAATAGCATAAACTTTCCACTTCGGCCCTTCTCCGCCCTCGCTCCTCCCTTCCGGGCTCTCGTTGCTCTAGTACTCCTCTCGATTCCGGTCAGCGTATTACTTCGCAATCGCCGAGCTCTCGCCGGTCTGCCGTCCACCACGTCACAAACACGGTCCGAGCAGCCCAAAATGGCGCCGAAGAAGAAGATCGCCATCATGACCTCGGGCGGGGACTCGCCCGGCATGAACGGCGTGGTGCGGGCCTGCGTCCGCATGGCCATCCACCTGGGTTGCGACCCTTACTGCATCTACGAAGGCTATGAAGGTCTTGTCCGCGGCGGTAATCTCATACGCAAGATGGAATGGCACGACGTGCGCGGCTGGCTGTCCGAGGGCGGCACACTGATCGGCACTGCCCGCTGCATGGCTTTCTACGAGCGCCCCGGCCGCTTAGCTGCAGCACGGAACCTGATTGCTGAAGGCATTGACGCGCTCATCATCTGCGGAGGAGACGGATCACTCACCGGAGCCGACAGGTTCCGCGCCGAATGGCCCTCTCTGCTCCAGGAGCTTGAGAACAACGGCGAATTCACAGCAGACCAACTCGAGCCATACAGGCACCTCAACATTGTCGGTCTCGTCGGGTCTATCGACAATGATCTTTCCGGTACGGACGCCACGATCGGCTGCTACTCGGCGCTCGCCAGAATCTGCCACGCTGTCGATCTCATTGAGGCCACTGCATCGTCTCATTCTCGCGCCTTCGTCATTGAGGTCATGGGTAGACACTGCGGCTGGTTGGCACTGATGGCTGGCGTTGCGACAGGCGCGGATTTCATATTCATTCCGGAGAAGCCTAGTGAGCACAACTGGAGGGAAGAAATGTGCGGTATTGTCGAACATGTTAGTGATGTCACTCCTAGGCCCCTCGTGGCTATTCTAGCAGAAGCTGACCCTTGATGGATAGCATCGGAAGCTGGGGAAGCGCAAGACAATCGTCATCATCGCCGAGGGTGCTCTCGACAGGCAGGGAAACAAAATCACTCCTAACATGGTGAAGGACCTTCTCGCCGACAAGAATGGCCTGGGTCTCGACACACGGATCACAACGCTGGGTCACGTCCAGCGTGGAGGGACGGCCGTCGCGTACGACCGGATGCTTGCGACGCTGCAGGGAGTCGAAGCTGTCAAGGCTGTGCTCGAAGCCACACCTGATACGCCCACAGCGGTTATCGCCATCAACGAGAACAAGATCGTCAGGAAACCGCTCATGGAGGCCGTGCAGGACACGAAGAAGGTGGCCAAGGCGATAGAGTGCCAAGACTTTGACCTGGCTATGTCTCTACGTGATACGGAATTTTCGGAGCAGTACAAGTCCTTCATGATGACGACGGCAGTGCAGGTGAACAAGGATGTCATGTTGCCGGAAAAGGAGGTAGGCACCCGCACCTGAACCAGGCCAGCCGCTTTGGGTGTTAACAGACTTTTTCAAGCGCATGAGAATCGGCTTCATCAACGTCGGTGCCCCCGCAGGCGGCATGAATGCAGCCGTCCGGGCGGGCGTGGCCTACTGCTTATCCCGGGGACACGAACCGGTGGCCATCTACAATGGCTTCGCCGGGCTCGCTCGTCATCACGGGGACAAGCCCCTGGGCGCGGTTCGGGACTTCAACTGGCTCGATGTCGACGGCTGGGCTAGCAAAGGCGGTTCAGAGATAGGAACTAACCGCGAGCTTCCCAGCGAGTCCGGCATGGAGGCCATCGCAAACCTGATCGAGCAATACAATTTTGACGCTCTGTTCGTCATTGGCGGGTTCGAGGCCTTCCACGCGGTCTCGCAGCTGCGGAAAGCAAGGGACCAGTACCCCTCCCTCTGCATTCCCATGACAGTTTTGCCTGCTACTATCTCCAACAACGTGCCCGGAACCGAGTACTCGCTCGGCTCCGACACGTGCCTCAACGAGCTGGTCGAGTATTGCGACAAAATCAAGCAGTCCGCCTCGGCCACCCGGCGGCGCGTCTTTGTCATTGAGACCCAGGGCGGCCGCTCCGGCTACGTCGCCACCCTCGGCGGTCTCGGAGTCGGCGCTGTTGCCGTGTACACACCAGAAGAGGGCGTCAGCCTGGAGATGCTCGCGGCCGACGTGCGCCATCTCAAGGAAGTCTTCACGCACGACAAGGGCCAGTCCCGTGCCGGCCGCCTCATCCTAATCAACGAAAAGTCCTCCAAGGTCTACAACGCGCGCCTCATCGCCGATATCCTGCGCGACGAGGCCCATGGCCGGTTCGAGAGCCGCGAGGGCATTCCGGGTCACATGCAGCAAGGCGGCGTGCCCTCGCCCATGGACCGGTGCCGCGCCGTCCGGCTTGCCATCCGCTGTATCCAGCACCTGGAGCAATTCGGCCGAAATGTGCACAACAGGGTGAAGAATGATCCTATGAGTGCTACGGTCATCGGAATCAAGGGCGCCAGCGTGGTGTTTACGCCGATCGCTAAGCTCGAGGAGGAGGAGACGGATTGGCCGAACAGGAGGCCCAAGGCGGCGTTCTGGTTGGAAATGAAGGAGATCGTCGATATCCTGGGCGGGAGGCCGCAGCACAGCGTTCCGGAGCCCGACTTGGTATGTTGCTTTCCGCATGCCTCCTCTGCTAACCCCATTGTTCCCCCTTGGATGTAAGGGATGCGTTACTGACCACCAGGATCCATGTTTAGACCGGTGTCAAGGCGAAGGACGTCAAGAGGGGGCTTGAGGGCCCTTGAAGTTCTGCACAGTAAGGGTGTCTCTTCGAGAGGGGCGAATTGACCTCGCTCAGAATTGTGCTACATTCCAGTCTTGTTGCGTTTCAGTGTAATTGCTAGATGGGATACGTGTCTTACGCATGGTGTAGAGTTTGGAAGGAGCCTCGGGAATGCCGATATGTTTGAATCGCGCCTTTTCCATGTCATTGGTTTCCACATCTGTTGTGCTTCGGGGGGTCCTCGAGCGAGACTTGCTGTCATTCACGGCACCGCTCAGATGTAGTGTTTACACGGCATGTGCTTGCAGCTGAGTAGAGGTTCTTTGGTACTATGAACAGGAGCAAGGCTCTGTCTCCCATGCCTTTTCTTATACGGAGTTTACTCCGTCACAAGCCATGCGCAGGCTCCCTGCTTCATGGGCCGGGTGGGGCAGCTCGAATGCATGTGCTCAGTAAGCACCATGCCACACAATGCTTGGCAGGGCCGAGGAAGCTTGTTGCCGTTGGACTGATGCTCACTGCCGCCCTTTTTTGTTGTGGTTCGCCAACGTCTTCGTATGCTAACGCAGAGCCATGGGTTCTCGAATGTTGAACCTATGGTTTGTTACCTATTATCCGTGACATATCCATGCAGTAAGCTGACGTGGGCCAAAATCGGAAACTCGAAGTCATCAGATGACAATATAGCGAGTTTGGGCCGAGGGTGTTATTAGCGGTGAATGCAAGGTTCCAAAAGTCCGGCCTTTTCTTGTTTACCTTTTACATACTCCGTACCCGAGCTTAGGAAACTCGTGTATCGTCCAATGGATAGCCCCAGGTAGGCACCGAATCTCTGTTTAGAAAACTCTCCGTCCGCTCGCGCTACGCATGTACAGTTCAACCCTTGAATGATTGTTAGCGCGGAACAAGCGACAGGGGCTAAAATGCTATGGTTGACCCCTGGTCGCTCAAGTCAGACGCTAACAATCATTCAGGGTTGAACTGTAGGTAGGTTGGTATCAAGCCCACAGTGGGGCACTGGGTAACGGTCTTGGGGTTAAGCAGGCAGAGCTATGGAAGCGCTATGAACTAGCGTAAGGCTGCATCAGCATGCTACTCCGGAGAATTCTGCGGCTCTCAGAAACACATGTTACAGTTCAGACTTTTTAGCTTGTTGTGGGAAGTGGAAAAATAAATGAGGAACTACTAGTACTATAGTGTATGTGCCGCAGAACGTGCCGTGATCGGGGGATTGTGAATTGATTGGGTTCCTTAGTATTAGGTAAGATACCTTCCTTACCGTAATACTGTTTATGGCTCCGTAAGGTAGCTGGAGGACATGGCTGAACATGCCCTGGATGTTTCACGACTTGAGAAATGCGCAATGCAGCCCAATAATCAAATCAAAGACTGGGCAAAGTTGGAGCAGACTGTCCGACAGAAGACCGTTGTCACCAGCCGAAATGAGAAGGCGCGCTGAAACATGACACCCGTTCAGGGCTAGGCAAGGGGATTTGCGGTCGGCGGTCAGCGCCGGCATTCAGCGCCATCGGCGCCATGCAGCATGGTGACATCGCCGAAGGAATGGGTCTGGGGAGCTCGCTTTGCCCGATCTCGCGGGCTCCTTCCCGCGCCGCCTTCCCGCCGCCTGGCCTTTTTTTTTCTACCTCTTCCCCGCAGAGCTGCGGGTTTGTTGTTGGTTGTTGGTTTCATCCGTTCCCTTCCCCACGGGACGCTGCGATCGCGACGGCGTTGGCGGTCAAGAGGTTTAAGCCTCGACTCGGCAGCCGTGCGCGACTGCGACTGCGGGTTCCTTTGAGTCGAGTGCCAATGCCAAAGCGAATGGCGCGCCTCCTACCGGGACTGCTCCTCCTAGGGGCCGTCGTCTCCCCGGCGTGCGCGGCCATCACGGCATGGTTGACGGAGGTCGGGCCTCAGATCATTCTGCAGAACAAGACGACCAGCCAGATCCGCTACAGTGCCTGCAACAGCAATGACCAGGCCCAGTACTCGTACTCGGACACCAGGTTCTTCTCGCTCTCCCACAGCCCCAAGAACGGCACGCCGCTGGCCGGGGCAGGATGGTGGAATCAGTTGAACACAACGTATGTGAGATGGCGCCTTGCTCCGGGCAGCAGCTAGCCCCCATGGCTGACATGCCCACCCAGGGCGTCTTTGTTCTACATTGACCACAACAACAATATTGTCAATGCCTTCTACTACTGCGACATGCTCACCGGTCTGTTTCAGCAGACGGGCGAATGGGTTATTAGCGACGGCGTGCCTTCCATCCACACCAACTCCGGCCTGGCTCTTGTTCTCCTGGGAGACGAGGCCGGCTACCGTCTCTACTTCCACGACGACGACGGGGCGATCAATGAGCTTGGCTACACCCCAAACGACAACGCCTGGAAGTATCACGGCGCCATCTCCCAGGATATCAACTCCCTGCCAGCAGTAGCCGCCGCCTTCAGTGGCACCAACAACATCACCGTTGTCTCGCCGCGTGATGCACAAAACATTGCCGCCACGAGGCTGAACAGGGATGATACATGGTACAGGAGTATGACTATGCCGTGGCCTGTATCTGGCAAGCATTTTGCACTAACACCTCCGCAGCAACCCTGCCGCACCCGCTACAGGGCAATCTGAGTCTCGCCACCGACGACACGAACCGGACCGACATCGCGATCAACGAGACGGCAGCCGCCAACTTCAGCTTGCCCGCGTGGGACGGCATGACGAAGGGCATTGGCACCAGCGTTGACAGCGACAGCCGCTACGTGTGGTACATTGGCAACGATGGGTTTCTCTACTCGGTGGCCAACCAGAACGGCACCTGGGGCCCGCGAGCCAACCAATCCAGCGCCTTCTGGCCCAAGGCCGACGAGCCGAACGGCGAGCTCGCCGTTGCCTATGACTTCAACACCAGCCGGGTGAACATCTACTACATTGTGAAGGGCCAGCTCAGCGAGATCAAGTACCAGGACAAGGTCTGGAAGGCCTGGGCCACGCTCCCAGAACCGACCACTCCGGCGACACCGTCCCCGACGCCGACCGTGACGAGTTTGCCAAACTCCGACTCGGCCGGCGGCGGTCTTGCTACCGGTGCCAAGGCCGGCATCGGTGTCGGCGTCTCGCTAGGTGCCATCGCCCTGGGCGCCATCATCGCCGTTGTCGTTCTTGCGCGGAGGAAGAAGCAACAGGGCTTCGAGCAGCAGCCGTCTTACCCAGAGGAAGGGTCGACGACCCTCGGGCCCGACACGCCGTCACAATCATACGGATCCCCGGCCGTTGCGCGTGCCTCTGCTGGGCAGTACGACTGGGATGGCAACACCTCTCCCCCACACACAACGCCTCACCCTGAGGTGCAGCAGATACACCAGCTCGACGGCGGAAACGCGCCCACCGAGATGGATACGCCAAAGCCCATGTACGAGCTGCCTATCCAGCCCTATGTTCACGAGCTCCCGGCCGATCCGCCACAGCCGCGGCAATGAGGTCGGGAATCTACAGTCTAGGGAAGACGCTATTAGTAAAGTGGGAAGAGGGGAGGGCCGTACCCAGGCGGGAGGCCGCAGTTCAATCAATGCAGGAATGTCACGGATTAATGTCGGGGAAAATACGCCAGACTACTCGGACTGGGGAGTAAGCATTACTTTTTCAAAGCCTCAGCTGTTTCTGGAAGATCATTCTCATAACTCATTGGATCCATCGCCTCCACTCCGTTCTCATCTCGTTTTAGATACCAAACCCTGTTTTTTCGTTTTGTTTTTTTCTACACATATAGCAATCTTGGAAATACCAGCTTTATGACATTTTGCCCGGCATCATGACTGAAGAAGCATCACATCCGACTGAAATGAGTTTATAGTAACAGGTTGAACGGAAAAGGCAAAGCGCTCTTATCCATCAGGGCAGGAATTAAGAATCCAGATCGGCTGGCTAGGACACATCTTTCTGGTCTTACACCTGTGACACTGTTTCTTTTAGCCCTTGTTGTTGATAGAACGCCGGGAATCAGTACCCGACCGCTGTTCATGGTGGCACAGGGACCCTGGCCGCTGGTATGCGCTGCCATTGAAGACAGATAGGTTAGCAGGCAATAGGGTTATTATGTAAGAACAGGTTGAACCGAGGGCGGATGTTAGGGGCTCTCCCCCCTCTTCTTCCCCTCCAGCTTAGAGCCGACGAGGAGAACGACATTAAGTATGTACGCTGTACACGAATACAGAGCAGCATACTGTACTGTATTTTTTACACCAGTCACGACGTGTCCACCCCAGCAGCAGCAACGCCGTGAGATATAAGGGAGCCGCAACTTGTCTAATCCCTCGTTGAGAAAGCCATGTCATCACATCATACGACGGTTGTGTCTGTCCGTCTAATCGACCGAGCAACGTATACAAGTAGTATATCCGACCAACTCCGTTATCTCACTCCGTTCCTTTCCCCACCAAGACAAAGTAACCGAGCACTTTAAGTAACCGTGAGGCTTCCTCTCTGATGAGTAGCAATGGGGAAGGAGATGGGTAGCAGATCGCGGCACCCAGGGCCCAGTATGTGGGACAAGAAAGAAACGTCAGCCACTTGAACCCCAATAAACACATGGCCGGGCCGGGGCCAAAGCCAGAGCTAGATCGACAGGGGAAAGGCACACTCTATTGAGCCACTGTAAACTCAGCACAATCCACATGAGCTACAAAAATAAGCAAGAAAAAACAACAGGGCCGTACAGCTTCGAGACACCATCAACGGCGAACTGGAACTACTGACGCGTCTCCAGGCACGTTGACACCAAACAGATAAGCCAACTCGCGCTCGCTCAAACGGCCGACATTCTTGCTCTGGCCCTCGTCAAGAGCGGCCTCGACCAGCGTCCTCTTCTTCTCCTGCAGGGCGAGGATGCGGTCTTCCACGGTTTCCTTGACCAGGATGCGGTGCACCTGCACCTCTCGCTGCTGGCCGATACGGTGCGCGCGGTCGACGGCCTGCATCTCGATGTACGGGTTCCAGAAGGGGTCGCAGATGATAATACGCGATGCCGCCGTGAGGTTGAGGCCGGCGTTGCCGGCACGCAGCGAGACGAGCATGACTTTCGTGCGCGGGTTCTCGGTGAAGTCCTGGACGGCCTCGTCGCGCTGGTTGCGCGACATGCTGCTGCCCGTGTAGCGGCAGTAGCGGAGGTTGAGCTTATACTTGATCTGGCACTCGATCAGGTCAAGGAGGGCGGTCCACTGCGAGAAGATGATCGTCTTCTCGTCCGTTTCTTGAATCTGCCGGAGCAGTTCGATGACCTGGGTCACTTTGGCCGAGTCTTCCCAGTTGTCTCGGAGGTAGTGCATGTACCGACGGCGGGCTTCCTTGTTCTTGCCGGCCTCGATGCGGAGTTTTTTCAACATGCGAGGGTCGACTTCTTCGGGCTCGGATTTGGCCTTCCCCTTTCCCTCCTTCTTGCGGCTCTTCTTAGCCTTCTTCATAAACTTTTTCTCCTTTTTCGCCTTCTTTTCCTCCTTCTTTTCCACCTTTACCCCCGCAGTAGCAGCGGCTAGTCCAGCATTGAGTATGGCATCATCATCATCATCATCATCATCATCATCATCGTCATCATCATCGTCATCGCCGGGATCCTCATCTTTGATTCCTCGGCCAATCTCGTCATCCGGAACAACAAAGTCTGCTAGGCTTCCGAGAGACTCCGTATCAGACTCGGTGTCATCGTCGGATGAGGCGTCATCAGAATCCGTCGTCTCTTCCTCGTCCTCGGTAGCAGCTTCGTCGGGCGGAAGAGCTTCGGGCATGTGCACTTTCCGGAACGCGGTGAGGTTGATGACTTTGGTGGGCAGAACCTGGCCACGGCACACCGGACATTTGGCAGTAGCATTTTCATTACCCGACCTGATGTTGTTCTGCGCCGAGGTCTCCGTGAGCGAAGTGAAACACTCTTGGCACGTATCATGGCCGCACGGGATGATAAGGATGGGGTCGTCGACGCCGTCGTAGCAGATAGGGCACTCGAACGCCTCGATAGCTTTAATACGTTCAACCACCGTGGCTTCCAACTCCTTCGCAAGATCCACCATTTGGGTATCTGAGGTAGCTGTGGTGACAGATTCAAATTCCATGAGATGAGGGTGACAGCAAGCCTGACGGAGGCGCAACAACAGCACAAGGATGTTGCTGTAGTTCTTGCCAACGGTTCCTGCACGAAGATACTTGTTAAACAGCACCTGAGATCTCGACTCGAGATCTCGGTAGAACTGCTGCTCGTCGTCGGAGAAGGTGACGTGTTCCTCATTCTCCGTCTTCGGGGGCAGTTGCAATATGGGCTTGCCGTCAATCTTCGAGTTCTTCATACGCCTCAACATAATGGCCTTTAGGACAGCGTGAAGTTTCCGCATGGCGTTGTCCCGGGAATAGTCCGACACATTGCTCCTCGGAGCTAGGCTCCTGAAGTCCTGCACACTGGTTAGGGCTAACTCGGGATATCGTGAAATCTGGACCGCATCGGCCTCGTACCTTCTGGAACATCTTGAAATCGCAATATGGTCTGATCTTGAGAAAGCGGATCAACGGGTACAGCTCTGACACATTGTTCATCATGGGGGTGCCGGTAAGGCACCATCGGTAGGTAGCAATGAGGTGGTGTGCCGCTTGAGAGCCCTGGGTCTCCTTGTTCTTGATGCACTGCGCCTCGTCGAGAATGATGCGGTAGAACCTGCTTCCACGGTGGAGCAGAGGACACTTTCTCGCAAGTTCCATATCAGCTTCCTCCCGGTACTGGGCCGATTCCTTTCGTTGGTCGACATGCTGGTTGTATCGCTTCCACTCCGAAGCTAGCGACCCATACGTCGTGAGCACGACGTCGTACTTCTTGAGCTCCGAGTAAGCCGTTCTCTTTTGGTGGAGAAGATAAACGCTCATCTTGTGGGTTCCCTTCAGCTTCTTCTTCACCTCCTGCTCCCATTGTTTTATGAGTGCAACCGGGCCTATGATCAAGTTTGTCTGTAAGATGTTAGAAAAACCCATATTTAAGATACTCGTCCTTGCTTGCTGGAAAGACCACAACGTACCTTGACATTACGATCAGGAGAAGGCCGTGAAACTATCAATGCAAGAGTTGAAATGGTCTTGCCGAGCCCCATGTCATCCGCCAGTATGCCGCCCTTATTCGTTCCCATTTCCATATCTGTCATCCACTTCAGTGCGAGCTGTTGATGAGGAAAGAGGGAGTATTTCATGGCCTCCGGTGTCTCGCCGCGTTCCTCCTCCGGAATTTCCATGTCTGGACGGATATTCGAAAGAAGCTGCTGAATATCTTCTTCGGTCTTACGCGGATCGTTGACATAGTCGTCGAGGAAGTCCATGAGGCGTGAGCTGAGGTGGTTTCCGTCCGCATCGACCATGGCATTGAAGTCATAGCCGTTGACACGATTGATAGTCGCGGCAAGACTCGAAGGCTCTGTCGATGGCCCTAGTCGAGGATAGTAGCTGCCATTGGTCATGAACCCAGGCCTGTCGGCTGCCGAGGCCGACGAGAAGTCATTCAAGTAAGGCCTGGCGTTTTGTCCAGTTGTCTGCAACATGTGGCCGATAGGACCGACTGACGGCCAAGCGGCCGGCGTCTCCTGCCGTGCCATAGACGATTGCCGTGCCAACTCAATGGCAGGAACGTTCGTACCAAATCCGCGCGGTGTTGGAAGGGTTACGGCTCGCGAAAGAGGCGGCAGAGTGGGCGCTGAGTGCGCTGCATCGTACGAAATAGGAGTAAGCGATGATATTGGAGGCAGCGAGGGTCGAGACGGCTGAGATGCAGTGCCCAAGGACGGAGGAAACCTCTCATTGCTTTCGTCATCGGAGTCCACGTAGGCCCCGGGCATCCGGTACCGGTTTTCCCTCGGCTCAGACTTGACAGTAGAATGGCCCGATGGATGCCCCCTGCTGGCCTGGCCTGCGAAGGAAGAGCGGGGTTCCAGTTTGACGTGGTCCGTACGAGCTGCGTTCCACGAGGGAGCGGACGTGGGGGAGGGTCTCCCAAGGATCCGGTCGAAAGCATTATTTTGCCCCGGTTGCCACGATCGCGCAAAACTGGATTCGCTGCGGGACGGCGAGTCGCGTCTGGCGAGTTGTCTCGCTATGGCAGCATCTCTGTCAGCTTCTGCTTTTCTCCGCCGCAAACGTTCCTCTGCTTCTCTCTGTCGCCTGATACTTGAGAGGAACTCGGCATCGTCGTCCCTATCAGGCTGGCATTAGCTGCACTGCACTGCCTAGAAGCTGGGTTGACCTGGGCTGCTGGGTCTACACCGCCGTGTCTGACAGGCACGGGTCAATCGACTCACCCGGTGAGGTCAATAACCGGCACAATGTCCTGATACTCGTCATCCCCAAACTCGTCGAAGCTGGACCCGGAATCCCCTTGGGCTGGACTCGGCGTGGTTCGTCTTGATTTGGCGATCCCCCGGGTTGATGCGTCAACATCGAGATGTGAGCTCCCGATGGAACGCTTCCGCGACGACATGCCTGGGTTTGACCTGAATTCTTCCCCTGAGCTCGAGCCCGTCGAGTGTGTTTTCGTAGGTGGAGTCGACGCCGAGCTATCTCCAGCCCCGCCGTGGCCTGAATGCGAACCTATGCTGCGAGCCTCGGCGAGCTTGCGCTTGAGATGCGCAATCTCAGCTTTGACGTCTGCGACCTGCTCCTCGGTTGACGCAGAGTCGGAAGACTCGAGGAGAGAAACCAGCACGGCTTGTTGAAAGCTTAGCTCCTCGGAAAGCTGTTCGATCAGAGCGGAAGGGTTGTCTGAGGAGGATTGGTCGGCCGGGGCTGAAGAATCGTTGGCCCGAGACGCCATCTGCGTACCGCTGCGTACGAGGCTGTATGATAATATGCGGGACCGACTCTAACAAGGGTGAACGGAAGGCTGCAGCAGGCAGCGCCCAACAACACGCCGTTGAACCGTCGATTTCTCGTATGGGAGGACACTGCAGCTCAGATGCGCATGGCCAGTTTTTTGTCGCCTGGCAAGGGAACACTCAGCGCCAGAGTAGTACTAGTAGGACTAGGATAACCAGGACAACGCCAGTCTTTCCATCCAAGGTCGAAGTTGCGAGAGTACGGGCTGCCAGAGCCGACAAAAAACACCGAGGTGGGTATCGTTTGGTCTTGGGTAGGAGACTAGGGCGGCAGCTCCCTAATAAAACGGATTGTGCCCGGTTTTGCTTTGTGTCACAAGACGGAGCCTACCCTTACTGTTGCCGCGATTGCCTTAAAATAAGTGGTGAGTAAGGGAAGGAGGGAGATGCGCGTGCGCGGACGGACGAAGTGCAGGAGCCACACCCCACCAGAAGAACACACCAGGAATTACGCCACCACGATAAATCTTCCACAGTTGACAGCGTTAATAACCCATGGTTCCTCGTCTGCGTAAAGGGTCAGTAAAACGACCCAAACCCTCTCCAGCGCGCTCCAGCGTTGCCTTGTACGCACCCGGATCTCTGGGTCGGAGCCCTCTCCAACTGGGTCTGCATACCATTGAAATGGGGCAAATGCGCGCAACACGTCTTGGTGCGCGCAAGCGCGAATCCCATTTGCGCGTCCGGCAAGCACCCCTGAGACCAAGCCTGAGCAGACCCACGTCTGCCGCACTTGAGACCCACTGGGCTTTGGTGGGCGAAGATCTTCCATTCCTATCACAGAACTACCTAACAAGTGGAAACACCAACGAAGATTACCGTGCCTAACTGCTTTGGTTTTCAAGTTGCCCCTATAATGAACGAACGATCAACGATTAACAAAGGGTGTTATTGACTGAATATGTATGACTTTGAATGAGCCGTAGCTCCAAAAGTTCTATGAAAACTTTGTTGAGTGGCTGTGGCTAAATAAGGTAGGGACATGCAGTGTAATGGTCCCCGCTATTACATGCCTCCTGTCCAAAATGACGCCGTAGGTCAGGTAGGTAATCAAGTCGTAAACGAACCAAGAAGACCCAGAACGCCCAACAAACAAATCGGACACCAGCAGCTCAACACAACTCCTTGTAACACCTGAGAAGTCAGAACACCGCACAGCTACCCAAACCAAGCAGCTAAGTGCATATCGAGGCGACTAGGTGCCATATCAAAGACATGGTCATGAGGGACTAGTCTCTCCCGCGTCTTCCCCTTTGTTTTCGCCGGAACCTTTAACCTTGTCCCACCAGTTGCTGACTTTCCCAGTAAACCAATTCCAGAAGTCTTTGACAGAGGACTCGACCTTGTCGATGGCCGACGCGGCATCATCACTGTCATCATCACTTCCACTGCCATCGTCGTCGACAGTCCCTGAAGGTTCGCTGGTGGGTTGTGGGACAGGTTTGTCGACACCAACCTTGATGGTCGGCAAAGTCGATTCCGCATTGCTTGTTGGCGCTGTAGATTCCGCCATGCTTGTTGTGGCAGGATCGACCAGGACGGGCTTTGTTTGCGCTGTGGCCACCGTTGTCGACGTTGAAATTGTATGGCTTTCTACCGGATCTGCGGGAGTGTCCACCTCGTTTATGGAGGTGTCATTGTGTAGACCTACAGGTTTCAAGGGCAGTCGCAAGGTACCGTTGTTTGGAGCTGGAACAATTCCGACAGAGTCGCACAGCATGTTGTAGACCTCGATGTTTTCTGAGAATATTAGCAAACTCCAAAAAGAAAGAAAGAAAAAGAAAGAAAGAAAAAAGGTAAGAGTTGCAAAGAATATAAAGTAAAAGTAGAGTCTGAATGAGAGAAGGGCCCGAACGGGACAGTACTTACGGAAGACCTCGACCCGACTATTTGGGGCGTGTGGAAAGGCCGGACCCCGAGCGATGAAGATTGCCCTCATCAGAGGATGCTCGTGGTCGTAACCGTGAAGGCCACGTGGATGGTACACAGCGCCCTTAGCTTGCGCTTCCTTCAGGTTCATCTCCTCCATCTTGACGAGCGCCCATCCGGCCTTTGGAACAATCCACAACGGGGCAATACGCTCGTTAGCCGAGAAATGATACCTCTCCGGCATGTTGACATCTCGCAGATAGACCTCCAGATTTGGGTTCTCTTTGGTTTTCTGCGCCAAGTCCTCGTAGATGCCTTGTAGGTCGTCCGGGTTCTTGGGTCTCAGCCCAATCAGCGGCCAGCCATCGGTGTGCTCGATCTTGGTGAGGTCCACGATGTCCTCGAGCTGCACGAGTCGAGAGATGTCGGTGGTGGCCATGCCATGGTCCGAGACCACGATGACATTTACAATGCCCGTGAGATGCCGTTTCTCCAACCCCCTGAAGATGTTGTCAAGCATCTTGTCCACTTTCGATATGGTGAACCGGATCTCAGTGCTGTTCGGGCCATACTTGTGCCCATCCGAATCGACGTTGGGCACATACGCTGCAATGAGCTGCGGCCGGTCGGCATCGGGCATGTCCAAGAACTCGAGAATTCTGTCGACTTTCCTCGACAGCATCTCTTTCCCGTTGTACTTGTCTACGTACGTCGGTTCGGTGTCAGCGATGCGCACCTCGCTCCCAGGCCACATGTGAACGGCCGTTTTGAGTCCTTGATTTTGCGCTGTGACCCAGAAGGGTTCCCCATTCCACCACTTGGGGTCCATGCTCCGGGAAGGGTCCGTGTAATAGAACTCTTGCTGTAACGAAGGGTCCCAGAAAGTGTTGCCTACAACTCCATGTGACTCTGGATACAGTCCAGTCGCGATGGTGTAATGATTTGGAAATGTGACACTCGGGAATGAGGGAAGCATGTAAAGCGGTGACACGCCCTCCTTGATGAACGCGTTGAGTCTCGGCGTTAGTCCCCTGTTCAGGAAGTCGGCACGGAATCCGTCTAAGCTGATGATGATGGTGGTCGGGGCGAACATGGCGGTGCCGTTGCTGACCAACTTCGGCTGACGCGAACTCTTCCGCCCCAGCGACAGCTTCCACGCCACCAGAACCAGAATCGCAAATGCCACGGCGACGATCGCGTGGAACAGCAGCCAGCGACGACAGCTACGCTTCCGTTTCGCTTTGGCGTCAGTGACATGCAGCAGATGCTTCCGGTCAACTTCGTCGCTGTCGTCGCGATCGCTGCTCTCGCCGGTTGAGCTACCGTCCTTCATGCCACCTTCCTCCATCTCATACATCAGCTCGCCGTCTTCGCCATGCTGCGCGTGGGCCAAGATCCTATCCCTCTTCGCCTGCCTTCTTTGCCTCCTCGCTTTCCTTGTCTCCTGGCCGAGACCCTCCACCGATTCGCCGGGTTGCGCGGACGGACTCCTAGACCTCGACGGAGACGCATCGCTCAGCCGCCTTGTCAACAGCTTCAGCGGATTTGGAATGGGCAGGCCAGACCCTCTACGCTGCCTGTCCTGTTTCCTGCGGCTCTCCGTCACCAGCTGGTCCAGCTCCTCCTCCTCCATTAGGACGAGCCTATCGTGCGCGCGCAGCTCGCGGCTGTTGCGGGCACGCAGCTGACGCTCGTCATCGTCGCTGTCAGTATCCTGGTCGCTGCGGATAGATATGGCGTCGGCGTCGTAGTCGGACGGAGAAAGTAGTGAGGCGCCGCGGGCGCTCGCGGCGTTTGTCTTCAGCGACTGGAGGGGCATTTTAGGAGCAGCGGGTCGGTGACCCTACCGTTCGATCGACATGGGGTATCGATATCTGCGCGTTTTGCGGGACTGAGAGTTTGTCAGTCAGTCATGGCAGAGGACTGCTTGAGACGAGATGGTGACAGACAACGTTGAAACAATCAACTTGAGCCTGAGCATTACCAGTTGAGAACTGAGATGATAAGGTAAGATGTTACCCCTGGTTCAAACAAGGGTCATGCAGACATCAGACAAATGATTGGTGAGCACCCCTGGCTGATCCACACTCCGGCAACGGTGGGCCGGCAGTCGAGACATGGAACGCTTGCAGGCATGGTTTGGGTTTTCGCCCACTGGCACTCGCCACTCCTGCCAGCAGATTCTCATTCTGCTCTTCCCTCAATGCCCAGAACCTAAGAAGCGGGATGTACAACAATGGCGCGGACGAGTCATTTGAAGAAAGAGGCAGAGGAGATTGCAAGCCTGTCGGGCAGACCGTTTCAGGGTTGCTAATATCGCTGATACGGAAGGTGCTTGGTGTATCTGTGGTATGAGCAGATCACTGCTCACCACTTGCACTCAGGCACAATGGAGCATCCACTTATCAACCATCCAAAAGTCCACAGGCTCAGACCGTGCTGGTTCTGAACGCAGCGTGCCATCTGACAGAAACATCGATCTAGGACCCAAATCTATACCTGATGAATGGTGTTACTTAGAGCAAGCGCCATCATGGACAACCCAACGCCTCTATCCCATGTCTCCAACCGAACAGGAACCAACCGGAGTAACCACAGTCAACACCAACAAAACCCGAAGTTCTCTTCCCACGACATATCCTTGACTACCCGTCCCCTAGACCACCGCAGACTGGGCATCCCGCCTTCGACACGCTCTTCAAACATCACTTTGATCCCGTCCGCCCCAGGATACGCATTCCCGATGCATTTGCACGCGGTACGAACTTCCTCGTCTGGGTTCCAAGCAACCACCTTACTTAAACCCCATCTCCTCGCCTCCACAACAGCAGCGTCCAGCAAAGCGGCTACATCCTTCACCGTTTCTTGTTGGGCGTGAGGGGTCTCTTGTTGATCCTGGCAGACGCGCGAGATTCGCAGGATACGAAGGCGCTTCTCACGCCAGTCGTGCGCCCAGGTGATCCAGGACTTGTTGTTGCTGCCGCTGCTGCCATTGAGGACCATAGCACCATGGGCGAGACGGAGGTTCCCAGTGAAGGGGACTATTTTCCGGCCGTCGAATTCTGCGCGCGCAAGGTGCCATGTTATTTGGGGCAGGGTGGGCAGGAAAGCCACGCGGGTTTTGCCGTCGGCGGGAAGGGAATTGAAAGATTCGGTGAGGTGATGGACGTCTGCTTCGCAGAGGTCAGATAGGTCTGATGCCTCCAGCAGGCGAGTTTGGCCGCGGTAATAGGACGCGTGGGCGGGAGAGGATGATGAGGGGAGAAGCGTCAGCGTGGCCTGTCGGCTGCTAAAAGGCGACCAGCCCAGGCTGGCGTAGTAGCTCCGCCCGCTGTCGCTATACAGTACGCTGCAGTCGCTGTCGGCGTCCAGCTGCTCCTGCACTCGGCGCAACAAGTAGGATGCCATCCCTTGCCGCCGGTAGGTCGGATTGGTGTAGATGTTGGTGACACCATAGCCGTGGCTGATGCGTGCAGCTCCTCCGCTGCCGCCCGAGATCAGAATCGGCTTGCGGATAGCCTCACAGCTGGCGATGATATGCCTAGGGTACCCGTTGAGGTAGAGCACCCAGTACCGGCAGCGGCCGTCCCGGTTCAAGTCATGTTGGGCGAGGTAGCGTTCCCGCTCGACGTAGTCCTCAAGTGCCATGGGCGCTGCCCAGGTTCGACCGCATAGCTCCCAAGCGAGCTCCCGTTGCTCGGGCGTGGCTTCACTGAAGACGATATCAGAGGCCGTAAGGCCCATGGGCTGAGCCATTCTGTCGTTATTCGTTATTGCTCTCCCTGACCCTCTATGTTGTTTGCCACCTTTTATACCTCAGCTCTCCTGACTGGGGATGGTGGGGTTGAACCTCCCTGGACGAGGTGTTGAGCGGGGCCTGATCCGGTACCTTAAGCCACAACCAGGCGGTGGAGGTAGCGGGGACCTGACTGATCTACACGGGTGAGATCAGCAAGCGTGGGTTTGCTCGCTTCCTCGTGCGATACAAGACATGGGCTGCAAGAACGAGTGTCGGTATGGTTACAGTCAGTCAGGTTAAAAGCCTCATTCGGTGAAACTTCAATCTTGGGTGGGAGCACAGCAGATTCAAGGGTTAGGGGTATAGCCCAAGCCACACTCACGGCCATGTCGTTGAAAGAACTTCGATGTCACGAAACGGGTCATATATGTCTTGGCTACCTGGACGCTGTGAAACTGGCTGTGACTGAATAGTCGAGGCTCTTGGAATGGTATCTGCAAATACGGGAGGTCACCTCCACCTCTTCCACTCAGAGTCTCGGACTGTCCTCCGAACTCTCTGACAATGTCAACAAGGGCATTGAGGATAGCTCAAGAAGCGTGTTGCGGGTTCATCATGTGAGCAACATGGCGAGCTAGTTGAGAGCATCTATATGTCCGCCTGGTCAAATCAAATCGTTTGATGCTGTTAGCTGAGGGAGGGCGACTGATGAGCAGGAAGAGAGTTGGTGTCGTCGTGAACTTGTCATGCAGTTCACGAGCTAAGTCCCAAAAGGGGTATTTGTGGGGCAGTTAGGCGGACAAGCCACAATTTCAACCGAGAATCTGCCCCACCTGTGGCTGCAGCTGCAAGGCGGTCGGAACCGGCACCAGCGGTTCCGCAAATTTTGGTCGAGCCCTGCCAATTACCAAGGCGCGCACAAAAATTGGTCTCGATATCGGCGAACGGCAACGACACGGATTCTTTGACGGCGAGCAACAGCATCAAAGGTGCGTTGAGCATTTCCCACATACCTTCTTGTAATCTGAATCGGCCGACTATCGTTCTCCTTCTTGCCTCTTCGTCCTTGCACGACTTCAGCTTCGCCGCTACCTTACTGGATCGTCGTCACTAACACGATCGCCCACATCAGAACGTCGACCAAAATGGCATCGATCGAGATTGGAGCGACAAGCTGGCGTCGCATCGAGGTTGGCCGCGTGCTCAAGCTCGAGAGCGGCAGCCTCGCCACTATTGTCGAGATCATCGATCACAAGCGCGTATGTGGAAACCGGACTCTGGCGGGACGGCGAAGGCAACCGAAAGCGGTGTGAATGGGAAGACACTAAAACGTTGGAAATCAGGCTCTCGTCGATGGCCCCTCATCAGACCCCAAGCTCGCGACCCCCCGGGGCATCGTCCAGTTCTCGCGGGCTCTGCTCACCCCCATTGTGATCGAGAAGCTTCCCCGCGGCGCGCGGACGGGTGCCGTCAAGAAGGCGTGGGAGGCTGCCGGAGTTGATGCCAAGTGGAAGGAAAGCAACTGGGCCAAGAAGCAGCTCCAGCAGGAGCGCCGTCAGTCGCTCACCGACTTCGATCGGTTCAAGGTTATGCGGTTGAAGAAGCAGAGGAGGTTTGAGGAGCGCAAGGCTCTCGCCAAGATCAAGGCTGCCGCATAAGGCGGGGGTTCGGTGCTTTAGAGGGATAGCGTCTGGTTCGACATGGCTTTTCTTGGGGAGGAAGGTATTCTGGAACGGTCTGCATGAACATCAGCAATTGGGCTGCTGGGGTATCTCTTTGCGTCGCTTTCGGAAGACCTGTATGTCACATCATCAAAGGTGACTGGCGTCATATGGAACATGCGATATTGAGCCAAAAACAACAAAAGACCCAACGGACCATGGCGCCGCCATAGTGGCGCAGGTCTGTGAGATATCAGAATCAGAAACCCCGGGAATGCCGTGACGGCAATGCTTCTGCTCTATCTTCTTGGGATTCCAAGAACCCTCATGGCCCTGCTCAGTGCTGTGAATCACTGCATACGTATGATCTCAGTCAAGGTACCTTACGTACTCAATAAGACACTTGATTGATGATCGCGGCCCCAGGATACGGAAACCAAAGTGATTACCGGTTTGGGACTAGCGTACCCGAGCCTCAGCGGTGCCCGAACAAGCCCTACCAAAAATTGGATCCGAACATTTCTCTCCCACCACGACCTACCAGCTTCCTTTAACCCCCGCATTCCCAATTAGCGGCAGTTTTCACGTCAATGTGAGTCTTATTCGAGCATTGCCAGCGGCATGTATTGTTAGATCTCCCGTATCATATGGGAAGACCTACCATTCCCGCCTTTGGCAATGGTTACAAGCAGTTGCATTTATGTGCGGGGTGGGAGCTGACCGGAACATGATGTTGCTAGCTTTCCCAATATGGCTGACCCCCGCGTTGAAGAGCTCCCCGAGGAGGAGACCAAGAAGCCGACCGTCGAGGAGCTGGACGAATCCTCAAGCGATGAGTCGGAGAACGAGGCCGAAGCTGGTGATGCCAGCATTCCCGCTGGCTCGACGACCGTGATCCACTCACGCAACGAGAAGAAGGCCCGCAAGGCCATGGAGAAGCTGCACCTCACCCGCGTGCAGGGCATCACCCGTGTTACTCTCCGCCGACCTAAGAACGTGAGTCTTACCGAGGAGGAATGGAGCTAGGGCCTTGGACTGCTGCTACTGCTCGTCTGGGGGGCATGGGCCGGTCCACGGTGACCGGGGATTGTAAGATCGGGGAACTGGGAGGCTAACGCGTTATGCTTAGATCCTCTTCGTGATTAACAATCCCGAGGTGTACAAGTCTCCTAACAGCAACACGTACATGTAGGTTCTGCGGCCGGCGTCAGGCGATATGGAGGAACTGGGAGCTGACTCCTGAGCAGTGTCTTCGGTGAGGCCAAGATCGAGGACCTCAACGCCAGTGCCCAGGCTGCTGCCGCCCAGCAATTGGCTAGCCAGACTGCTGAGCACGACCACGCCGGCCATGCCCACGACCACAAGCAGGAGGCTGCCAAGGAGGAAGAAGAGGACGATGGCGAGGAGGTGGACGCCGAAGGCATTGAGGACAAGGACATCGAGCTCGTGATGACCCAAGCCAACGTCTCCCGGAAGAAGGCGATCAAGGCGCTAAAAGAAAACGACAATGACATAGTCAACTCAATCATGGCATTGAGTGTCTAGACTTGACGGGGGCCGGTGTCAGTTGTCGGCTAGGGTCATGGTACATCCTGCGAAAACCAGCGTTCAGCGTCAAGTCCCCGTTGGTGGTCAGTTGGGCGGCTGTCTCATTGCGCCGCAAAATCAAGACTGTTCCGAACTTCCGTAATGATTCGTTATTTTGGCGCATCTCATGCGATGTAGTGCTTGCGTGCCGTTTTCTGGTACATAGATGTCGAAGCCGGATACCAGTGCATCCGTCACCCTTCGACTCAGGCCAATCGTATCACGTTCTGAAACCATGAAATTGCAAATACTAAGGTAAGTAAGGTACGGATACCCGGTACTTAGCTCCTAGGTTGCGATGCGGAACTCGATGTTCTTGGAATACCTAAAGCCCCAGAATTCCAAGCGTCGGAGCTAGTGAGCTACCGGTTCCTTCCGTGAGTCATCACGTGACGTAATTTCCTCCGGGTAAACGCTCCTTGTATTCGGCAAACTTCAAGCCACGACAGTGACGGAAACTCTCCACTCCCCGACCACAGAACCACCGCAAAAATGGCCGCAGTAAGTTCCCGGAGTCAATTGACATCTTGCCAGGTCGAGGGCCTGTGCCCGGTGTACTGGCGGGCAGCGATGCGCGGGCGTTGCAGTATTCGCAAGGGTCGGGACTGAGCTAATTATGGTTCGAAAAAAACACAGCGAAGCACAGCTCTCAAGGTCGACTGGGCCAAGATCACGACGTCGCTCGGCCTGCGCGGCCAGACTGTGGCCGGGTTGCAGGCCTTCAAGAAGCGCCACGACGACGCCCGCCGCAAGGTGCAACTGCTCTCGGAACAGCCCACCAAGGTCGACTTTGCCCACTACCGCAGCGTGCTCAAGAACCAAGCCGTCGTCGACGAGATCGAGAGGCGCTTCAATGCCTTCCAGCCCGCCACCTACGACCTTTCCCGCCAGCTGAAGGCTATCGAGGCCTTTGAGGTGGAGGCCATCAAGAACGCCGAGGCCACTAAGCAGAAGGTCGACCTCGAACTCAGGGACTTGGAGAAGACGCTGAAGAACATCGAGTCGGCCCGGCCGTTCGATCAGCTCACTGTCGACGACGTCGCCGCTGCCGAGCCGAGCATCGACGAGAAGACCACCCAGCTCGTCTCCAAGGGCCGCTGGTCCGTGCCAGGGTACAAGGTGCGTTCTCCCATGCTATTTCCTCCGCAATGCCCGGGAGTGTGTGCTAACGACGCGAACAGGAGAAATTCGGCGACCTCTCTTTGCTATAAACAACTCGCTGCCCGATTCCCCTTTCCTTTTGTGTACTCTAGCATTGTAGATAGTCCGCGCGCTGAGGAACGGCCTTCCGTAGAGGGGGGAATTTCACCTTGTTAAGCTCACCCCCTCACTTGTCCTAGCGTCATGTCATCTCTTCCTCCTGTCCAGCAGGATTCACCAGGTTATCATTCCCTCCTCTCCACCAACTTACAGTGTACCCCTCTCCTGGCCCTATCTCCTGCGCTCTCCCGCCTTCGACATTCCTGCACTATTCATAAACTACCCATTCGTTGCACCGGAGTAGTCACCATCAGGACCGGGAAACGAGACAACCCCCGGGATTGGCATACGAATACTGTTTGGTAGGGATCCGGAAGAATGGGAGTCCAGAGACGGATGCACGACCCCTTACAGTAGATCGCTTATGCGTTCAGCCTCTTCGGGATGCCCTTTACGACGGATGGACCGGCGAGATGGGGGACGAGGCCGGGTATTTGGCAGTAAGAAGCAGAAGGAATCAAGCATGGCTGGGTGCGATATCCTTCTCCGTTGTCGTGGTAGGTCTCCCTGTCTTCATCCCGGAACTCCGTCTTTCCCAATCTCTTCCTAGAATGCCGGCTGGAGGGCGCGCTTCGAAATCGTGAACAGTCTGTTTGCGGAGGAGACAAATAACTGTGAATCCTGATATAGTGAGCGGCGCATGAGAAACACAGGCCGTAACCGGGTAGCGCCAACACCGATATAACAAACCGGGATATGACAGGCAACATGGCGGTGATGGCTGAGACATTCGGTCCCTGGTTTGTAGGTTTGTCGGAAGGATAATGGCTATCTCCAAACCTATATGAGTTGAAACGAAGGCGGGAACTGTTATTTTTGCACGTCATCTCCTCCCACGGGGCAGTGTGACCATGTAACTTAACCTAGAATACGACGGCACGAGTCGCGGCTGAGAGTGGAATGGGTGGTGAGAGTCTTGATGCTGCAGGTAGAGGCGAGTTCGAAACTCTACATGCCTCCGAGATGCCATCTCCATCACGCCACTAACACGGATCTAACCGCCTGCTGTCAGATCTAGGCTGAGTTGAGGCCGAAGCTCAGTCACCTCCATACAAGCAGCAACTGGATGCCACGCGCTCAATACCGCCTGTACTGATGTCAGCATACCCTCATCCTCCCTACTAAAAAGTAGACTATGCAGAGAAACGCCATGTCGTGCCCCGTAGGATCTTCATATCTCGTAAGCCAAACGGATGTTCCACGGCTTCCTGGCCAGAGCGGAATTAGAGTAGACAGCTGCCAGATGAATAGCAATCCCGTGGATAGCTGTTCGGTTGGGGTCTGTCCACTGTCTGTGGGGGGGTCTGGTTGATAACGTGAATCTTCAGACATGGCAGGGAGCCGAGAGACGGCGTTAGAGCGTGCAAAGAGGGAAGGAGCCTGGGTTTAAGACTATAAGGTACATCCGTATTGGATTTTGAACCGATTTGACTCTGAAGTACGCCTCGGCTTCAACCTCACTCTGAAGCTTCCGAAGTTCTCCATCAACCCCAACCATGGAGCATGGGTCCAAAAATATTACCTGAGTATTTAGGACTTTTTGTTAGTGGAGGACACGTGACTACCCAGAGTGTGTCATAAAAAAGGTCGTCGCCAGCGGGACGCAATACGGCTGTTAAAACAAGCATCCTCGACGCATCGTACTCATTTTGCCTCTCACTCTTCTACTATTATCTTTACTCTTGTTTTTCTTCTTAGCTTCCTTTCTCTTTTTTCTTATAACTCCAATGTTATTTTGTTGATTTCTAGTGCTTGGTGTACGCATTCTTTCGCATTCTTTCGACTGGGGAGAGAGTTGGGTGTGCGTCCACGTGACTCGCCTAACCCAATATGGCCGACACTTTAAGTTGTGTCTCAATCGTCGAAGTCCAACCTCTCTCCATCCATGTGGCGCCACCTTTCGCAACCACGATTCCTATCCAAACCATCTGAGTCTAACACCCACCATGACCGTCTTCCAAAGCCGCAAATACCCGTCGGCATCCCACGGCAACACCTTGGGAGCGCGTTACCGCGCCATGATGGCCAAGCACCCCTTTCTGCTTTTCGGCCTGCCCTTCCTCACCGTCATTGTGGGAGCGTCTTTCGTGCTCACTCCGGCCACGGCCATTCGGTACGAGCGGTACGATCGCAAGGTGCGGCAGATGACGCGCGAGGAGGAGCTTGGAGTGGGCAAGGACAGAAGGAAGGTCAACATACGAGATGAGTATTATGTACGGCTTCACATCATTTCTATATCCTTTCTTTCCTTTTCCTTTTGCCGAAGCTGTTGCTGAAGGCCCCACACGGGCGGTTCTGCTAACACGCGGTGCGAACAGAGATTGGCCGCCAAAGATCTCGATAACTGGGAGCAAAAGCGCGTCAAGAGGCTCCCAGGGGAGCATGATGGCATCCTCTAGAGTGAGACCCGTACCGAGGACAAGGTGGGCGTTGCCGCATCGGACGAGTCCTCATTGCACCACACTCGGATGGCGTGCTCTCCCTGCCTCCGAGATGCCATCTCCATCACGACGCCACCACCACGAATCTAACCGGTTGCGGTCAGATCTAGGCTGAGTTGAGGCTGAAACTCAGTCACCTCCAGCCGCTAGAGCACTCGGCCGCTGCCTTGGAAGGATCGCTGTATTATTCAGTCAATACATGACTCACCCGGCACTCAACCGCCCTCAGCCTATCCTGCGCACTAAGCTAGGCCACCATACCTCTCCTAGTAGGAACGGTTCAGAGTAGTCTCCCGATTAGTCTCCCAGCCGATTCGGAGGGGATGCGGATTTCGCGGAATCGGACGGCATCGCAAAACCGTCATGTTCTGGTGCTTGCTACTTCGGAAGTTGAAAGCGAGACACCCTATGCCACAGCTTCGTTTCGGATAACGACGTTCGAGGCTGGGAAGCCTGCAGGATCGGACCGCAGCAACCTGAGCTGATGAGTCATGTGGATGGTTAGTCTCCAAACAGGACAGCGGTCGAATACTGCCACTTCTAGGGTTTCCTCTACAACTGGGAAGGTTATCAGGCAGAGTTGCTACCAAGACGGCTCATCAAGAAAATTGCTACTACTTGGACCAGGAGCAATTTCCACAGCGTTACCGACGTACCACCTACCCAGCGCATCATTGACATTTCTCGCATGAACCTCGTGCTTTGGGCTATGGTCGAGAGTGCGAAGATGCGAGCCAGGGTTCCTGGATCTGCCGTTATGATGACAGTTGAGACGGTAGACACCCCCACGTTCGAGGCGCTGACTGTCCCAAATGGTGGGAAGGGGGGTGCTCTGCCATAGCCATCTGATGACGCATTGCCGGAGTCGACTCTGGCAACATCGAAAGAGTCGTCTTGGGTGGCAAGTGAAGGACCGTCAGCATGGCCTTTAGTCCACTGTACGATCATGCAGTACGCCTGAAGTCTCGAACACTCGGTCGAGTCGCGCTGATGCTTAAGTTCGCTCACCAATAGTGGCTATTACCAGGATTGCCATTGGTCGGTAACATCACTAATGCGAGGGGAATCGTACAAGTGCTTAGCAGATCGGAAACTGCGGGATGCCAATCCTTGGACGAGGAGGCTCAGATCGAGGTTGTCTATGACGAGAGATCGGCTTCTGACCAGGAAGCCTAGGCGAGAACTCGACGAATGACAGTGAGACGGCGATGTCTGTCCGCGCTGTCAATGCTGATCGAGCGAAACCCGATTGCACTTACACATCCAGATAAGAAAAGAGAACGAATCCCCGCTAGAACCCCACATATGTTTCAACTCCGTGACTGCACGGAAGTTCCTGACCGTTTTCTGCCAAGCCAGCCAGCGGCGGCGAGTGCTCCCATTGGCAGGGATATTCCCACCGGCGATCCATGCATCAACTTGAACCGCACTGCTGGATCAAGCGTGCAGGCTCCGTTAGTGGCTGAAGCCCAAATGCTAAAATCCAATCATGGACGCAACAGCGCATTTTTGCTCATACACTAACTAGAATGCTTTCTGGTCCCATGAGCAGATGCCACGCTGTGCGCTTGCCACAGTCCGGCGATGCAGACAACCGGAAGTGGCAGTGGTGGCAAGCAGCCCAGGAATGAAGCTTCCGGAGTGCTGGTTTGTCTCCCGCGACCCGCGCACACAGCACAGTACTATACACGCCACGATTTGCTTTCATTTCATGCGCCGTCGACCTCCGGACCGTCGACCGCGGCCCCTCCGGTGGGTTTGCTCCAGGTTCTGTCCATTCGGCGCCTGTCCGCGTGGGCCGACTTCCCGTTGACCGGCCCAGAGCGACGGCTGCGCTAAAAGAGGCGAGCCCGTTGCGGTCGCACTGGGGAACTCATTACTGGGGACGTGCGCCTCCACGGCATCAACTTCGACAGACCCACCAGGCTGAAAACGACCAAGGCATGCAGCCCGGCGGGGTCGCTTTTGACATTTCCACTTCAATGACGTGAACGTGGAGTTCACGCTCAGCGTCGAGAAGAGATCAATCAGGGCCAGGCGCGGCACGGATTATTATGGAAGGAAAGCTCCTTTTCTGTTTACGGGTTCCGGAACTGGAACATGGTTCTTCTGTGCGAGCAGCAACCTGTCATGGTCCTGTTGGTTGCGAGTACGAAGTGTTGCTCGTATTGTCTGACAGTCGCATCTCTACAGTACAATACATTGTAGCTTATCATTGATGAGGTGGCTTTGTTGCGCACACTCTTGGCGTGCTTTCGTCGGCCCTGGCCCTGTCCCTGGCCCTCTCATGCAACCTTGAACATGGATGGCTGATGGTGTGCCGCTAAAACATCCTTGGTCACGCACCTGGGCCAGCCACACCCCAATACTCGACCAGCCCGATCTGTCGCTTTCCGTCCGATCCTCTCTAGTTGTAGGTGCTGCTGCCAGGTACCACCGCTGCCGTTTCTCCCGATCGGTACCATGGCTTGGAACCTTACGTCAGGCACAAAGATGGGAGCACTCGGTGCTTATAACACCCCACTCTCGGCCTGCCTGCCTTTGGCTTGGCCCGTCAGTGTGTTGAATCTCCAACAGAGCCGTGCTTGGGCCCGACTTCAGCCAGCAGCGGGCGACAACCAACTAGACTCGATATCACCCAATTTACAGAACCACTTCTAAAAGACAACATTACCTCCGCGTGATGTTGTGTGGCATCCACTCTCACTCAGGCCATCACCACCACCGCTTCCTCCGCAGTTCCCGGAGTCACAAAAGCAACAAGAAGATGCTTCCACAAAGTCACCAGCCAAGCCGCGCCGGCATGCCGGCTCGGCCGTCGCTCGAATCGAGCCCGCGGCCATCGACAGCAAGCAGCAGAAGCGACGGGTCGATAGACTGGGATCCGTTACGCCTCCACCCATTCTCGCTTGCCCCGGGACCTGCTCCACCGCTCCCGGACGCCTCCGTCGACAGCACCAGCAGGCCGTATCAGCCGCAGGAGCTACGACAATCTCGTTCCAGTCACAACCCACGCCACCAATCACCACCATCTCGCCACTATGCATCCTCCTCCAAGACCGTCATCTACGGCGGCTTCGACTTCGGCTTCAACAACAACAACAACAACAGCCTGAGCCAAGCCATGCCCAGCATGACTGATGAGAGCACCACTGGGGGAGCAAGCAGACGAGCTCCCTCCCCTACTCCGAGCGACGCAAGCAGTGAATGCAGCCTCTGCCCCTCGGATGACATCGATGAAGGGATCAGCCTAGGCTTGGGCCTGGCTCCACCACCCGCCCCCAGACCGCGGCCCCGGCCTCGTCCCGACCGCGGCGACGGCTCTAGCTCGTCGGGTCTGGACGACGATGCTGAGGACTTCCTCCGCCGTGGCCGGTGGAAGAGGAGAGGGATTGTTTTCGCCAACACCATGCCGTTGGCTGGCGAGGATGAGACCTTCGAGATTTGACTTCTTCTTCCGTCTCAACTTTTTTTTTATGTTCTGTTTCCTACGGTGCATTAACCCGGTTGATCGGATACGGAATTCGGATAACTTCGGAGCATTTACACTGTGAGGCTGGCGTTGAACAGTATAGGTCATCAGGCTGGATTCATGGGAAATATTCAGGCGCCCTGGATCGGGTACATTCGGACAACGACATGGGACATGGACTGCGCATTTTCCCTTTGTTTTCCGGCATCTTCGGGATTGGGGGGGCCGGATACATCGCGATACCCCTAACTTGTTGTTGCGGCGTCGCTTGCTATTTTGCATTGTTAGTACCTACTATCAGTACGAGTTTTTAACTCCGCGGCCTGCAGCGCTGGCAAAATACGTTTCAATCTATTTGCAGTAATGAATCTGGAAGAATTGACACTTGATTCATCTCTCTCCAGCGCCTCCAAGTCCAACCATGTTATCAAAATCGTCATCCCTCAACCCGAGTTTTACAAACTGCGCAATAATACCTACTGTAGATTGTTTTGAGGGACATGGTCATACGGGTTTTCAATTCTCAACCCCAACATCTCATCAGTCTTGTCCCGTCCGATCATGAACTATTGTATTGTACCGCTGTCCGGCACGTGTCCGGGTCCTCGGCATTCATTCACCATTTGCCGCTCCCGATTTTGGCGATGCTTGGCAATGCAGGGCCGGGATTTCCAGATCGGGGCGAAAATGTCACCCTGCTTCTTCCCGCTTTTCGATGCTCATATTACTCCACTCGCTCCTTCCACATCCCTTCCCGAGCTTCCATGCATTCTTTTCAGCTCGTCATATTCGCTTATCAGCCTCAACACACAAGGGGTTGGTTGGTTGGTTGCAACGGGACAGTCACGCGTGGTGGGCAAGACAGGAAATTGCATCCAGCGCCGACTGGGATGAAAGTTGTGCCTTGATTTATTAGGTATTTCCTCTGGTCAGCAAGTTCGGCGGCGGTTCCTGGCAACACGAACTTTTGGGACGCCGAGGGTGCTTCGTCCACTCTTTCCTTGGCTAAAGAGAGGATTATCATCACCCACTATTACTTGACTGGAACCTCAGCCATCCAACTTTTCGACAATTCGTGGTGCCGTTTCGGGAGGGAGGGTGGATTATGAGTCGGCATTCAGCTCCGATGTAAGAAACCCGAGGCAGAGAATGGGTAAAAGGTGTGCATCAAGTTCCATCAGAACGACCTCATTCGGACTTCAGCTACCCAATTTGAAGACACCGCGCCGTCTGCAATCTCTGGGTTTCCTGTTTTTGGCCGTCCCTAATCCCCAAGTAGGTGCAAGTACATACATTTGGTGTGGCTCGGCCCCCGCATCTTGGTCAGCGAATGTGTCCCGGTGGCACACCCGCCACCTGTCACATCTTCCAGGTTATAGTCTCCAAGAAAAAGGGCAGCGAGCGGCGAGCCACCTACGTACTGTACACGTACCTCCGTACATACAATAGGGCACAGTCGAAGCGAACCGAACTGCCCCGAGCGGCTGGGCAGGCTTGGGGGTGTGGTCAAGTGACACCAATACTGGATATTGGCCTGAGGCTAAACCTGTTCCTATCTGTTTGCCACGCAGGTACCGGAACGCTCATGCAGGTACTGTACGGATGTACGGCGCGCACACACACACTCAGGTGTAGTAACCCGCAAAGGCTGTTCGAACAAAGTTTGGAATGGAGCTGCTGAACCCGACAAGCTGACTTTCAATGCACACACACACTCACCGACTGCTGCCAAAAAAGCACGACAGGAAACAGGGAAATCTGCATGACCAACTTGAGTAAATGCAGGGTTTCAGTACGACCCAGGTCTCTCGGTCCACGCCGGTGCTGCAACACCAACTACGGGGCGCCGCCCCGTCAGCACGGGTCTTCCGGCCTTGAGCCCCAGCGACGAGATCCGCGCGCCGCCGGGCTGCGTCGCCCAGATTGCGATGGCGACGGTGTTGGTGCCGCGGTAGTTGAGGATGCCCTCAGGCACGGGGAAGGACGTCTGCGGGCCGATGTGGCTGATGTAGCGCCCGAATTCTGTAGCGCCAGGCAGTTAGTATCTGGGTAACACAGCTGATGCAAATGATGTATCTCAGGTAATCAGACACAAGGGCAAGTCGAGGTAGGTACGCGAGACATACTGTGTCATGTATGTCTCGGGACGTCTCTTCCCATGGAATGTTGTTGTGACGTCTGGGCGAGACACACAGGGGTGGGCGGAGGGAGAGAGAGAGAGACAGTGGTGACAAAGTGATAAAGCGGAAAACTTACGAAACCCATTCACCCACAGCACCGCCCGGTACCTTCCCCCCGAGCCAGCCGGATCGATTTCCGGAAACTCAAAATTTAACGGTACGTCCCTAGTCCACAATATTGTCAGCCGTCACAGTCCCTAGGAAAGTTCAGAGTGCAAAAAAGGATGATAAAGAAAGAGCCTTAGACTGAATGAAACAAACATACCACTGCTCCTTCGGGATATCCAACTCCAACTCCGCCGTCCAAAACCCCACACCCGGCTCATCAATCCCCTCCATCGGACTGCCCGCCGCCGCGAACTTGTCGGTGGGCGCCCCCGGTTGGTGATAGCCCATCCGCTCGGCAAACAGCCCGCCCTCGTTCAACGGGCCCCTGACCTTGTCCACGTAATCCTCCCCGCCCAGGTTCCCCGTGACCTTCCACTCCACGGCGGGCGCGTCCCCGGCGGAGGTGGTAAAACCGTAGCTCATGATGCCGCGGGGCGCCTTCATCTCGTCGCCGCCCACCAGCGCGTTCTGCGCGTTGCCCATGTTGTCGACCAGCACGGTCAGTACGTGCCTGCTCCCGGGAACCAGCCTCAGGGGGAAGCTGTCCCGGTGCGACGAGGACGACAACGACGAGCCGTTGCCGTTGCTGTTGCTGTTGCCGGCCCAGCTGCCCAGGAAGGTGTCGTTGAGCCAGACGAGCGACGCGAACGCGCACCCGCCCTGCGTCACCAGCCAGAAGGCCGTCTCGGCGCCCGTGGCGGCGAAGTGACCTCGGAAGAGCAGCGCGCCGCCGGCGTGGAAGCCGTAGTCGGACGCGTAGAGCGAGGTTGGCGTGAGCGGCGCCTGGAGGTAGGTGTTGTTGGTGAAACTGTGGTTGGCGGACGGCCAGGACGAGTCGGAATACGAGGGTTGCCGCTCCGGGAGGCTGTCGAGGTATTTCCACGCGAGCGCGGACGGGTCGGGCAGGGCGATGGTCGGGGGGTTGTAAGCGACTTGGGCGTGCCAGTTGCCGTCGCTGTCGACCTCGTGCTCGACTGTGACGTTGTTGATGGTGAGGGAGGTGACGGAGCTGGGGACGCCGATGATCTCGACCGTGGTGGTGCGGTTGAAGTCGCCGCGGAGGAGGAGTGTATTACTGGCGATGAGGGCCGAACGCATCAGGTAGCCACCGTTGATTATCAGCGGCGACCGGCCCCAAGCCTCGGTGACCCAGTAGTTGTATGCCGAGTTGCGGTCTGCGTGGTCAACCTCGGGCTCGCATTCTTGACGAGTACCGTAAGGGTAAATCAGACTTACCCAGCAGGTAGATAAAGAGATCCCCAAGCACGACAAACTGCCTGTCGCCCGTCGTTTGCCACTGCACATAGAGGTACGGGCCGTCCTGTCCCGTCTTCACGTCTGCACTAGTCTTAGCTGCAGAAGCCATGCTGTTGGAGTCGCGCTTGATCAAGAGCTCGTGGGTCTCGCCCATCCCTCCATACACAACCAAGGCCGTCTTAGTCTCGTACTTTTGCCAGGTGAAGATCTCGGCGGTGCAGTAAACCAACGATGTATCTCCGACCGGATAGTCGGTTACGTGGATCTTCGTGTCACGTCCGCTCATGGTCAAGGCGCCACCGAGATGAGGGATGGTGACCTTCCCCTTGGAGGTGGGCAACGTCAGCGTGTAGTTGACCGGCTTCGCTTCTCGAAATGCAGTCTTGCGGGTGACGAAAAATGATCCCTTAGGCCCTAACACCGCCGTCACAGTTATGTCTCTGTTTGGGCTGTAAACCCCCGTGCTGGGCTTGAGCGCAGGGCTCGCTTCAAGGTAGCCGGGGGAGACCTTGAAGAAGTTGGCTTGGAGCTTGAGTTCCGAGTACTTCTCCCGCGTAAGGGTGCGGTCTTCGGCAATGGCCTGCTTTGGTCAGAAATAAGCACGGCAACTCCGCGGGGTGGGAATTATACAGCAGCATAGTCGTGCGAGGTGTATCCGCTGTCATAGCCCAGGTTTCCCCAGTTGGTTCCTCCGAACATCTGCTGCTGTCAGCACCGTCTTTCAGTTACTTTGGATTTGGGCAAGCTTACCATGTAAATGTTGAATATCTTGGCACCTGCGGCAAAGTTGTTCTTGTAGAAGACACGGGTCTGCTCGTGGTTGAATCGCTCCGCACAGCGAGAGAAGCCCGAGCCGCCCCAGTAATCCAGCACGCCGCCCTAGTGCAGTCCGGTGTAAGTTGGGAAAGTTCCTTAGGTCTTCTGCAAAATGGATGCCGCTTACTTGGAACTTCTCAGGTCAGCACTTCCGTATTATTGGAACAAGATACTGCGCAAATATATTGCATGGCACTCACCTCTGGAATCGCGTATGGCGTGGTCGGACTGATGTTGAGATGCATGGAGTATTGAGTCTCCCGCAGAGCGCCCTTTTCCCACGCCATATCATTGCAGTCCGGGTCAAGAGGATAAAGGTCGTGGCCGTACAGGTCGACCTGGCCCACGCCGGTGCCCGGGGCGTTGTGGCCCCCCAACCAAGCGTCGTTGTTGATGGAGGGCACGATGATGCCGCCCTTCCGCGCCTGATCCTCAACATATTGCATGTATCCCGGATCAGGGAAGTTGAAACCGATCAGGGTCCTCGAGACACTGGACTCGCCATTAGCGGGCCGGCACCCAACAGAGATACTAGATGTCTTCATGTCCGTCCGTCTTACCTGTATTCGTTCTCGGGCTGGTAAAGAATTACCCTCCCGCCGTTGTTGATTTGCGCTTTCGCAATGATTCGCGCAATATTCGCCGCGTAGCTTTTCTCAACGTCAGCCGAGACACCTCTCTTCACAGCCCACGTACCCTATCAACATAGCACAACTCACTTATCCGTAGAGGCCAGATAATCCACGTCTGCTGTCCTCGGGTGTCCCCTGAGCCTCTGGATCCAGCCCGGCAAACCACCACCGGATACCTCCGCATCTGTTTTTTGGGCCTTCGTCAGCACCAGACCGTCACACACGTCCCCCCCGTCCGCTCCCCAAATTTGCTTTCACGGCCCAAGCACATCAGATCCATAATGAAGAAATAAAACATACTGATATAAGGCCCCGGTCGTGCAATAAGCCACAGGCCAAGCTCCTTGGCGGCCTCGAAGAACTCGGTCAGATCAAACAGGCCCTCCGCTCGGAACTCACCCGGCTTCCCCTCGACCAGGCCCCAGTCGACATGGAACGAGACCGTGTTCAGGCCGGCCGCCCTGATCTTCTCCAACACGTCCCGCCACAGCGACGGGACGGGCAGCCGGAAGGGGTGGAACTCGCCGCTGAAGAG
The DNA here is from genome assembly GCF_033439665.1 of Chaetomium strumarium. Taxonomy (NCBI): domain Eukaryota; kingdom Fungi; phylum Ascomycota; class Sordariomycetes; order Sordariales; family Chaetomiaceae; genus Chaetomium; species Chaetomium strumarium. Next base: position 5,064,869 of record NW_026944429.1, on the reverse strand, counting down.
CATCGTGCGCTGCCCGAGCAGGAAGAGGCTGGCGTTGTCCCACGCCGGCGGCGGGTACGTGTGGCCGGCGAGAGGGGCGCGCTTGGACTGTGCTGCGGAGCCTTGGGCTATCTGGCTGAGTGAGTTGGGATCCGGGCTTGGGCCGGAGGAGAAGGCTGCTGCGCCTGAGCAGGCCAGCGTCAGCTCTAGCGCACTGGTCAGCGCGTGGGCTAGTCTCATGTTCGCACTGGACGGGTTCAAATAGCGAGACCGGAAGGGAAAGGGGAAGTTGGACAGCGTGGATGAGGCAGCTAGGAGGAGATGGTGTTGGATTTAGTACTCTTCTGATTCGGGCTCCGGGATAGGATGCTTACCGTCCTTGTAACAATAGAGATCAAGACAAGTGTGACTGTGCTGTGAGGTGGGATGGATGATGCTACCTGATACGATACGTGGCAAGGCGTCGGGTTGCTTGATCCTCAGCCTGACTCAGGGCCATCTTCGTGATCCAGGCGTGGTTTCTGGACTCTGCCGCGCCTGTTTCAGTACTGCCGTAACCGTCAGCCAGGCGTAGTGAAACGGAATCAAAGCTTGTTTGATCATACCCCTGGTAAGTTCATGAGCGTTGCGTTTAGTAGCAGCACAGCGCGCCATACGGAGAACGTTGGCAACCCCTTTGGTTTGCTCCGTGTTTCTTCCCAACACAAGCCGAGGCTTAATAATCCCCGGAGAGACATACCGCTCTTTCTCGGCCTCGCGATATGTTTCTTGCGCAACACCGAACAGCTTGGTGTGGTGTATGGAAGACAAGTGAAACCTCGAGAGTCGACCACGAGACGGATGCCACAGTGGTACTTGTTCGAGTACTGTCCCCATGGGCGACGTGATGCGAGGGGGCCGGGTTTGCCACCAACGTGCCTAGGCCTATGCCCACTGCTCAGTGGCTTTCCTCAGAAAATCACTTCCCAAACAGAGGCAGGACTTGCCATCGATTGCACTGCAGCTCTGTAAATGCTTGTCAGTGTCGAGGGAAATGGCCAGTACAAGATCTGAAAGCATCTGAATGCAAAGGCCTCTATTTGTTCTCCGGCTGCAATATGCCGGTGTTGGGTAATCTGAGCCGGCCATCTAAGCCCATTCTAAGTGCCTGTGGCCACTGACCACCGCTCTCCGAAACGCCTCGTTGTGTCGTTGTGTCCGCCGTATGACCTATCGAAGTCTCAAACAGACTTGCCAGGGCAGCATGCTTCGACTGTAAACTCGGGCACGAAGTCCGTCGGATCCGAGGAGTCCTCGCTGGTGTTGCCGTCGTCTTCCGGCCACTGCGTCGCGGCGATCATGTCCACCGGCAGCCCGTTACGCTTCCACACCCGGCCATCCTTCATCACAAAGCTGACCTGTCGCAACGCTCTCTCGTCTTTGCGTGGGTCCGCGTCCAGTGCGATGATGTCCGCCCGATTGCCCTCGTCCCACCATCCGAACCTGAAGCCACAGGCATCCCCGCCGCAAGCGTGCCACCCGGTGAGCGTGCCTGCCACCAGGACGTCTTCCACCGGGATCCCCGCTTCGAGCATGATCTCCATCTCCCTGACGTTCAACCCATGGTTGGCCACCCCTGTGTCACCGCCCGCAGCTAGCCTCACGCCCCGATCAAACGCCCTTTTCACTGCCATTTTGCACCAGCGGAATATGTCCTGCCCCGCGTAATACGCCTCGGCCGTCATCAGCGTAGGCACCCAGATGGTCCCTTGCCGCGTCATCTCCTCGAACATCTCCTCCATGACACCCTCCGAATCCTCGAAGACATGCTCCACGCTCGTGACCCCGGCCCGCGCGGCCATCAGTGCTGTCCTGGTCTCACCCGTATGCGCAGCAACCGGCACACGTGCCATCCTCGCCTCCGCGACGATCGCATCCATCTCCTCCTGCGTGAACAGCAACACGGCCGGGTTCCTCCTCTCCGGCGGGAACAATATCCTCCCGCCGGGCCCAGGCACGTCAGGAGGGAACCTCATCGTCCGCCTCCTGTAATCCCCGTAGAACTTGATCACATCCGCCCCCTCCCCGACCCGCCGCCTCACGGCAGCCCTCACTCCCACCACGCCGTCCGCGGTATCCGCAGCCCGCGGCACGCTCAACCCCAGGTTCGACCCGCTGGCGAGCTTGTTCTCCGTCCGGATCTCATACCCGCCACTGCTCGCCAGAGCGTCGGTGGCGACAAACATGCGGGGACCCGGGATGATGCCCCTGTTGATACAATCCCGGAAGTTGGCATCCGCGTTGCCCAGCGCCTCGGTGCCCAGGTCGCGGTAGGTCGTGTACCCCGCCAGCAGCGCAGCTCGGGCGTCTAAGGGAAAAAAGAAAAAGTCAGCCGGCCCACAGATATAGCGCATTAGACAGGGGTAGCAATGCTTTTGTGCAACGTACGGTTGGTCGCGCGGACAGTGCGCTCGACCGGGGATTGATCGCGCATTTGCTGCGAGTGGGGGCGTTCTCTGTGCGTACATGCGGACGAGTTAGGTGGGCTTCTCATCTTTTGGGGTGTCAGGGGGAGGGAAGTGAGAAGCGATCACGGACTTGTCCGAATCTAGACACCAACAATGTCAGCTGTTGTACGGTTCAGGTTTGCCTGGGCTTTGGGAGGAGTTCAGGACGGGGGAACTTGGATGACGCAGGGTTCAAGGTGTACAATACAAATGTCCTGTACGTACGTAGAAAGATGTGGGTGTGAGAGTCGACGAAGCCCGGGAGCACGAATTTGCCGCGGAGGTCAATGTCGTTTGGGTCAAGGGGGGAAAGGAAGTCGGCATTGTTGCGGTGATGGAGGCGGACAATGGCGCCGGTTTGAGGGTTGACTTGGATAGAGACATTGGGGAGCCAGCATTTGCGTTGAGGGTCGAAGAGGAGCGAGGTATGGACGGTGATGGTGTCTGGCCTAGGAGGCATTGTTGGTTCTTCGAGCAGCGACGGGGTTGTTGATACAGGTGTCGCTACCAGGCAGAGAGACGAGGAACTGGACGCCATGGCTCACTCGACAATGACAAGGGTGCGAGGAGTACTCTTGGACAATTTGTTCGTTGTGTTGAGATACTACTAGAAATACACAACACTACGGAGATGAGAAGCACAGTGATATATGTTCAAAGCTTTACGTGCTCGGGAAGCTGCGTTCGTTGTCCTTTATTGTTTTCGTTCGGAATTCATGTTGGGTCACGCACCTTGATGGTCGGCCCGGCCCACCTTGCTGTCAGCCGTGTGACGCAACTCTTCCAGCCTTGAAATTTGTCTAAAGCGGTGAGTGGACGCACCCGAGGCAAACAAATCGAAAGAACAACAACAAGCCAACGAGAGATCAACTCACGTGGCTCGCATTCTTCCTTAACTCAATTGATTTGTGCCAGGTAGAACTTGTTGACACGCATGCTGTGTAGCTGAGCTTCTTCCTAGGTTGAGCGAGTCATCTTCCCGGTCGTTCTACGGATAGTTCCCTTTCAATGCCACGTTTCCGCATATCTTGGCATAATGACCGAGATCGCCTGAACTGGCTCCTAAAAGTGACGGTGACAAGTTGACAGCATTGGCTTCAATTCGCGGAAAGGCCCAAGGAGTTTTCTTAGCTTTGAAGTCGCAGCGCAGGTCAAAAAGGGTTACCACCTCTAGAACCTCTCTCCCCGATCAAAGTACTTCGAGCTAAAACATGTGACCGGATTGTATTGACTACCAAGTCAGTCGCCAAGCAAAATACAGGTCCAAGGAAGGGTATGCAGTATCGAATGGTCAAATTAAACGTACCAAACCCGCATCAACAGGTCGTGAACGTGACTTCTCGCACAATACCGAGCATTCTGTCAGTTGCAGGGACAGGAAATCTGTCCAGGCAAGTCACAGCATGTATAGTAGGATGAGGTGCAGATGCGATCTACAGTACGTTCACATCTCCATGCCAAGCAGCTTTCTCGGTCCCGAAAGTACTTGGCGCACTCCCGTGGGGAAGCGGAAGTGGCTGGGCGCTGATAGGGCTGGCGATGGCCCAAGCTCCTGACGGCAGATGCCGCAGTAGGCTCACTTCACCTGACTGACTCGCATTGGAAACAGGGGACCCGACAAGCCATCACAATCCACGACTACTGCTGCGCGTGATATACCCATCTTTAGACGCAGTGAGGTTAGACACAGCAATGATGTTTAGATTCGTACGCTCAGTCCCACCGAAGCCCTAATCAACACGACCTAGGCCCTTAGTCATGACGTAATTAGCTAACGTGCTCCTACAGCACAAGCCTCTCGACATCATCACGCTCTTTCACAAGGCGAGCTCGCCAGCCTCGGTCAGATTGGCGACAGCCCTGCGACAGGCGTCAGCTGCTGCTTCTGAGACGTCGACCGAGGACCAGGCCAGCGATCACTCGGCGCAGAGCCAAGCTGCCCGGCGCGAGGAGTTCAAGCTCGAAATCACGGAGAGCCCGCCGACGCCAGATCAGCTCCAGACCATTCTCGAGTATGTGGGCCAGAATCGCATCTCAAGCATTGTCAAGGGCGCGACGACCCAAAAGGAGGCGCTGAGGAAGTTCCAAGAGAGCGTTGAAAACTTCCAGAGGCCGGTGGTATGTCGCCGCGATTGCGTCATCCTATTTGCGTACAGTATGGTTAATTGACCCTCATACAGGTTGTCGACTGGAACAATGGCAAGGCGCAGGCCGGTGAAAACGAGTCCGAGATCCTCAAGATGATCAATGCGCTGCCAAAGTAGCGGGGCAGCCTGGACTTGGTTGTCTCCTCTTGCCACACTAAGCGCCGTTGCTGTTGTGCTCAGACGGCAAGCCGATTGGATTCTTACTATGCTCGCTCGGGCGCCCCTCCCACTCCATGTACATATTCTGTCACCTTGGCTGGTACTGTCTTTCTGAAAAGGCTATGTTGGCTGCTCTTTCGCACGTGTCATAACTGAGGACTAAGGGCTTTGTAGGCTTGCGAATCACGAAGGTCTCTCTCACTTTCCCACTCTTTGCTTGCTTTTGTAACTTCTCAAACGCTTGTTGAGGGTTTGGGTGGGAAGATCTAAACGCACAGGCGAAAGACACCGCCGGGTCCTCAGCGATGGCTATGTGATCCTGGTACGCAAGAATGCACTGTGAGCAGAGTGCGAATCCGCGGAACCACCAATTTAGTATTTAGTCCTTTCTTTTGGCTTTCTTCCCCTCCCACACCAACCAACCTTTTCTCCTCCTTCATCTCAATTTCACCCCTGCCCGCAAATTAGCTTCTCTCCTGTTCTCTTTCTAACCGACTTGTTCGCTCGTTGAAAACCCACACCTACAAAGCCTTTTGACTGACCAGGAAGACCGTGTTTCTCTTTCTCTCCCTCTCTGAAAACCTATTTGCAATCTACATTTGACGAACCACCTCAATTTCGCCCGACAGGCAAAACCACCGATTCTGGTCATCGGTCTCGCTTCGTGTCTCGTCTGACAGGATACCACCAACTGTGTGTATTCACTCTCACTAGGCAAGGCGGTCCGATCACAATTTCAAACTCGCCGATGGTTCCTTTTTGATAGCTATCCTTAGCTATCCTCCGAAGCTGTGAGTCAAACTTGTCCGCTGCCTCAAGCTAACCCACGCCCTCAATACTGTCACATCAACTAGTGCACTGGGTTGCATGAACTTATTACGGCTAACCCAGCGTTTGTAGCAGCCACTTTACCAGCATTCCGGATGAGAATGGCTCATCAGATGCCGTTCGCCTCGCGCTTGCCGGAGCCTTCCAAGACTGGCTGGGCTTGGGGCGTCGCAGCGAACAACATTAGAGTTCCGCAACCCTTTATGGGCTTTTATTGGAACATGCCCGATGACGCGCCGTGCATCTTCTCGGCCGCGGACCAGGGCAGAGATAAAAGGAAGTTCCAGCGTGGCTGCGTCCCGCACCGTGCTGCCATTGCTTGGGATGGAAACAGATTCCGTGCGGCGGCCTTGACGCTGCGTGAAAAGCATGGCAGCATAGCACAGACCCTGACTCGTCCTAGGACCTGGGAAGACCTGTACCAGTGGTTTGATGCCTATGACATCTGGTGGATGGGTGCATGGAATCTTTGGCTGCTGCTCCATCTCGTCTGCGACGAGAACGAGGGCGTCTCCAACCCCTGCTCGCGTTCGGGACGGCACCAGACGAACATGGCCGATGTAGTCAACGACTGGGCCTACAAGTGGTGCACCCACAAGTCCAATCTTGTGAAGCTGCACAATTGGGACCCGAAAGGCGAAGGCGACATTTTAGATGTGCTCGGGCCCGGTGATCGAGAGAACATCCACGGATGTGAGGCGAAGGCCCTCGATGTCCTTCGCGGCGCCTTACATCACTGGCGCCAGCAATACACGCCTCCGGCCCCGCAGGGTCACGCGCGGCGCCGTTCCTTCTCGCTCCCGGATTTGCAGCCGCCCTCATATCTGAAACGCAACCCCGCCATTGTCATTGCCAATAGGACTGGTGCTGCTGTCAGGCGGGAGTCGTCGATGCCCGGCCTGCGAGTTAACTCTGGCGCAGCTCAGTATGACACGGGCGAACATGCGACCAGGGCTCATCATCAACCTTCCAAGTCGGGACCCGTCCCTGCTGTGCCCGCCGGTCGCTTTATGGCTTGCCGTGGTGTAGGCGTCGAGAATGCAGGCCCGTCTCGCCTGCCGAGCCGTCCTACGCAGCAGCCTCCGCCCTTGCTCAATGGCAGCGTTGGGATGCGGGACACCCGGAACCGGTCGGACTGCCGCAATGAGGGGCATGAGTTCGCCTGGAGTGTCCGCAAGCGCGAGGCTTTCGCAGCTTGCCATTGCCAGCGGTGCATGCATAGGTCTCGGTCCGTTTATGTTGCACCTATCGATCAGGCGGACGGCGTGGGCGTCGAGAACATGAGAGAGAACTTGACCCGATATTTCGAGCGCTGGGGCCATGTGGAGGAGGTCGACCTGAAACCATCCAAGGGGGGTTTTGGTTGGCATTCGTTCGATATATCAGCGAGCCGAGCGCCCGACAGGCCGTCGCCGCTGCGCGCAAAGGTCAAGCTGTCAACCCCCTGCTGGCGCGCGCAAGGATCAGTCACCCATACTACTCGAAGCATTACGTGCGCGAGAGCTGGTCCCCTTCCAAGGACAACCGAAGCTCCTGGTCTAGCAATAAAGGAAACCCTCAGGAGGGACAGTCATGGCCGGACCAGCGATACCAGCGGAGGTCCGGCGACTTCTCTGCCCTGCAGACAACGCCGGCCCGGCCGCAACACGTCTTTAGCCCGAGAACTCCCCGACATGCGCTTTCTCCATATAATCATACTACCTGGGCTTGCCCGTACTCCCAGCCCGGCGGGCCAAGTCCGGGTCATTGGCAAAACCCCTCGCCAGCACTTCACGGGTCGCCTCCTCCCGGTCACTGCGGCACGCTCTCTCAGAACTGGTTGCACGAAGCCATGCCGGCTGCCCGCACACCCTCTCACTCCCAGCACCATGGCTTTTACCTCTGTGACCCCGAGTCGCCTCTAGCAGCACGGCATAGCTCTCAGGCCCAGGGCGGTCGTCACGGGCCCCACGGCGACGTCTCGATGCAGACAAAGCCAGCCCTTGAAGAGGCAATATTCTCAGAGGCGTGCTCATCCACAAAAGCTCGTGCTGACCCAGCATGCAGCGCCGCTGGAAATGCAAGTATCCGGGTTCGACTTCCGAGCGTGCTTCCTGGAAAGTCCCAGGCCATGCCACCTCCTACACAAGAACAGGAAACACAAGGCGTTTCGAAGGCTGACAAACGTCATGTCGATATCCCTGGCTCCAACGGAGGTACAAAGGACGGCGCCCTCGGGCTGATGAAATTTGGAGACGTCAACTCTCCACTGCCGCCTTCTGGCTGTACTGACCCCGCAGCTCATGAGCCTCTCGCGAACATTCACCAGGACAGTGGCAACCCTTCGACAGCTGGAGTCCCTGACGGCCAGGGCCATGCTTACAATGATACGGCATTTGACTGGCAGTTGAATGCAACCTCCCGTCTCAACACGGGGGACATCCGGCTCGACCCAGACTACAGCGCCACCGTGAGACACCGGCCGTACTCGCCGCGGCGAGGTCCATGGTTGGAGCACAACTGCTATTCCAATTCCGGCTCGTGGGACGGGAACCAAGCCAAATATTCGGCAGGTCCGTATCAGCAGTCAGGAAGCTGGCCGGTCAGAGGGCCACAGGACGTAGCATCCAGCGGCCAGCATCAGGCCGAAGCGGGCGTGTCGTCGACGCAACCGGGCCACCGGAAGAAGGGAAGATTTAAGGGAAAGCACAAGACGAGTCAAGGTACCGACTCGCATGCACAGTCCCTGACCTTGACCCCGGTTCCGCCCGCCGGGAGCGATGACACTGCTCACGAACAGCCTGGACCAGACTTGCAAAGCGCCCCTGCCCAGCCCAATAAGACCAAAAAAGACAAAACCAAGAGCAAGGCCAAGCCCAAGAACCCATTTCCCTCTTCATCGGGGGATTCGCAGCTCGACGTTTGCGCTGCACAAAACGGGGGTTCCTCCACGCCCAACCCACATGGCGCCCAAAAACAAGGGGACGCCGCCGTGGGTGGTGCCGCTTCGCCGAAGAAGGCCGACGGCGTCGCCAATAACAAGGGCGGCTATCGCGCCGATGCCGGCGGGTCATTGCGGATCCCCAGAAAGCGCTGGGGGAAGGAGACGACGACGAGGGTAGACGTGAGGGACCTTTTTGGAGTGCGAGAGGAAGAGTAGGAAAGGGTTGTTTGTTTCTTTCACACCGCAACGGTCTACTCTTGAGGCTCGTACAGAAAGGAAAGACCTGACTCTAACAGCCGAGGAAAAAATGAGCGAGAGGCATAAATGGAGAAGGAATAAAGCGCACGACAGAGAACGAAACGAAGGAGCGGAGAAAGACTGAGAAGAGGAAGGAGGGAAAAAAAATGTGCAAGCCAGGGAGGATGAGTTGGTGGGGTTAGTCTTCATGTGACTATCGCCCTGCCCAACTGAGACTCTCTCGCAAAACCGGGTATCAGGCGGCACTTGGGGGCCGAGATCAAGAGGGTTGGGATAAAGATCCGTCTCAGCTAGGCTTGGATCATACCATGCCGAACTGGAGAGGTGTGAACGATTCAGGATGGTTCTTGGTACTTTGGCAGGTACTTGGGATTCAGATTTGGCGGGGTTGGCTTCTTGATCTGGCCGGCCGAGCCTCCATGAGGTAACGATGGACGGGTGGACTTATGAAAACGACTGATGATGATGATGACGGGATGCTGATGAAGAGAACGAAGTCTTTCGGCGCAGGAGACCGGTTGGCCGCAAGGCTCGGAACTAACAAAAAGGTTGATCAATGGTGGCCTTCTCGCTGGTAGATATGGTGGGAGGATGAATCGGTTGTCATCGGTCATGTATGGTATATTGCTCATAGCGGGATGCACCAAGGACATCTCTATCTACGTACCATCTCCGTACAAAGTCTGACAATAAATTGTTTTCGGAGATATCCCGCTCCCATCGTCTCCTTACCGTTCTTCAAACCAATTACACGACCAGGACAAGAATCAACGGTGCAGGGAAGGGATATCCATCTTTCAGTCGATCCCCTCCTCGCAGTGTTCTGGATCCCTTGCCTAACGACGGCGTTTCCATATCATGAACAACGCCAAATAGACTCAAAAAGGCATGTCTCACGGATTGAGCTGTATCCCGCCAACACTCAGGATCCGAAGACTGCCATTCATACCTCTCATCTATATCCTATGGATACATGTACATACATACAAGAAACGAAAACGGGCAAATCCTCTCGGCTCGCCCATGTGCAAAGTCACTGCAACCCCGGTTCGTGATCCCTTTGCTTGTCGTCCCGTCTTTCCAACGCCATGGACATCGTCACCGCCTGGGCGCTCCTCATTATGCAGCCTTAATGACTCCTGGAAGAGAACGCGGCGGACTCACATCACGGAGCACTCACCCTGCTGCTGCTTCCCAATGTTGCTTCTCGATATCCTCTCCCTTTGGCGCGGACCGCTCTTGCCGGACCGCTTGAGATCCTCCAGCCGTTCTCTTGCCTTGGGGAAATCCTGGGCTGGTTACCGTCCACCGTTAGCATGTGTTTCGTTTTTGGGTGTCTTCACTCACGCCGGTGGAGAAGAAGAGAGCGAGCATGTGAGTGAGAGGATAAGGGGGAAACCTACCGGCAGCCCGCCAATACCACCTCTTCGCGGCCTCCATGTCAGCCGGCACGCCAATGCCCACTTCCGTAAAGTAGCCCATCGCATACTCGGCCTTGGACAGCCCCGCCATCGCAGCCTTCCTCGCCCAGAGATACGCCTCGGTGTCACTCTGCTGCAACACCCCCTCGCTCCCGGTCAGATACCAGCCCGACAGCGCCAGTTCGCTCTGGTGCTCCTCCTGCATGGCCGCCCGGCTGTACCACATTATCGACAGCCTGGGATCGATCGGACAGCCGAGGAGCCCATACTCGTACGCACAGCCCAACCGGAACTGGCTGAATTTGTACCCCAGTTCGGCGGCCTGCTTGAACAGCTGGAAGGCGTAGGCCTCGTCGCGTAGGATGACATCGTTCGGCTCGGCGCTCTCGTACAGCAGCGCCAGCTCGTGCAGCGCGTGCGGGTTTTCGGCGTCGGCGCGCTCGGCGGCGCGCTTCAGCCAGCTGATGGCCTCGCGCGGGTTGCGTGGCTGGCCAAGCAGGCCCTTGAGCAGAATCATGCCGACCTTGTACATGGCGGGCGTGTCGCCGAGGGTGGCGGCGCGCTTGTACCACTGGATGGCTTTGAGCGGGTCCTTGCGCGTGCCGCCGCCCTCGTCGTTGCCGATCTCGCAGCAGACGGCCGTGCGGTAGGCGGCCGCGGCGTGGCCCAGCTTGGCGGCCGATTGGTAGAGGGAGAAAGCGTGAGCGTTGTCGGGTTCGCCGCCGAACAGGCCGCGGCCGAGGCAGTCGGCGAGGAAGAACATGGCGTCCGGATTGCTGGCCTTTTCGAGTTTGCGGAGGATCTTGTGGGCATCGACGAGATAACGTTCGCGGGATCGGGCGCGGGCCTTCGGGTCGGGGAGGTTGGGAACGAGCGCGTCGGATGCTTCAACCAGCCGCTTGGCAAGGCGGAGGGCTGAGGCTTGATCTCCGGGGTCGTTCTTGACCACAGCGCGCAGGTGCTCCAGTTCCTCCACGGTGACCGGGGCTTCGACAGGCTTTGCGGGAGGCTGGTTGACTGCTTGCTGTGGCGGTGGCGGCGGCTGCGAATAGCCTCCGGAAGGAGGGGCCGGCGTAGGTGTGCTGGCGTTGTAGCTGGCGCCTCCGCTGTAGTTCCTCACCGGCGGCGGCCGGTCGTTGAGATTCACCATCGAGCCGGGCATGTGTCCGGGGCGGACCGGTGTAGGATGAGAGGGCAGACTGTCCGGTGACGGGGCGGCTTGAGGCGGAGACTGCATCCCGGGTCTAAACGGAGTGGGACCCGGAGGCAAGCCAGGACCGGGAGCGGGCCCTGGTTGCCCGGGCGGAGGAGACCGCTGCTGATAGTGTTGTGGGCCATTGGGCAAGCCCATTGGCTGCTGGCCTGGCTGTTGAGTCGGGAGCGGGGGAATGTCTCCTGCCATCTCGAAGACGGCTGTTTGCGAATTGCGCAAGTTGGGCTGCGATTTTGCCCTACTAACCTCAGGATACCTACCTGGCCCACGCTGAGCCAGCTCCTGTGGACCGGCTTGCATATGCCTGTCGAACGAGTTCCTCGGCTGTTGCGATGGCATGGCGTCGAAATCAGGGAGTTCGGACGCGGCAGACGGAGGGTTTTGGGGCGGATAATTGTCATTGCTGCCATAGTAATCGTAGAAATTGTCGATGGATAAAGGACGCTCTTGATCTCCATAACCCGAGTCAGGCCCTTGCCGCGGCGGAGCCTCTCGATATCCTTCCTGAAGAGGGGTACCATTATTGGTCGGAGGGTATATCCTCGGAGGTGGCTGGCGCATTCCCTGTGCGGTACTTGGTCTCGGCGGCATACCGCGTCCAACGGGACCATTATGGGGAGCACCAGCACTATCCCGCCGCATGGGAGGACCGGCATGGCGCATATCCATATAATCCCTCGCCGGCATCGTCATGCTGCGTGGCGGGGGACCAAAACCTTCCTCCTGATAGCCTCCTCCCGGGGGCCCGTACCCGGGGCCCGGAGGAGGCCCGCGGCGTTGATCGGGGTATTCTTGGGAGGCATACGGTTGCGTCGCAGTACGATGGAGCGACCCCATTGGGCCCGGGGGCCCGTAGCCATTTAGAGGAGGGCGCATGGGTCCTCGCTGCTGCTGTGGTGAAGGCCCATTCGGATCCCTTGGCCCGGGCATCTGTCCCGAAATGTCCATGCTTGCCATCCGTGACACAATTTGCTGCTCCTGTTCCAAATCCGTCTTGCGGTGTGCACCCGGGAACGCGGGGAAGGGACCACCAAAGCTTTGATCGCCAGAACCTGCTGGACCAGGACCACCCATGGGCGGCGGTCCTCGGTGCGCTGCAGGAGTATGTCAGCGTACGCTCGCAACGAGGGTAACATTCCCGCGTGCAGGCCTTCACTCACCACCATTGGGATCCGACGTTGCCGGCCGTTCAGCCGTGGGTGGCCGACCACCTCGACCATGCGGGGGATAGCCACGGCCGCCAGGGCCTGGAGGACCACCCGGACCTGGGGCGTAACCGCCACCGCGAGACAGGTACGGGCCCCCTCGACTAGCGTCGCCAGGCGGAGGCCTCATGGGTCCCCCTCTTCCGCCCGGCATCGGGGGGCCTCCCCTCCCTGTCCCGTAATAATCCTGCTGGTAGTCTTGATTCGGGGGTCCTCCTCGGCCGTAGGTCCTGTCATCAAACTGACCGCCGTACCCTTGATCGCGACCCTGGTCATATCCATTCCCGTAGTCATTATAACCGTAGCCATGTCCGTCGTTGTACTGATCGTATTGCTGCTGCTGCTGCTGCTGGGGCGGCGGCGCATGGTACTGTTGTGGTCCGCCCGGCCCAGGTGGGTAATGTCGCTGAGGGGGAGGTCGTTGGGATCCGGGTCCTCCACCATAAGGACGTCCGCCAGCGCCCCCATCGAATTGACCGTTGTATGCCATTATGCCAATCCACCGATGATCTGCTGCTGCGGGGTCTGATGCTGCCTGCTCTCAGAAACGCGTGCTGGTTCGGCCAGTGAGTGTAGGGAGTTCTAGATGAGTCGCATGGCAACCGCGCCTCGGGACGGATATTGGGAGTCTTGTCTTGTGTCGCGGGTTCCAGGGCTCATGTGATCTGGCCCTTGTTCTGGCAAGGCAAGCGATGCGCAGCGCAAGCGGGGCGACGAACAATTGACAGAATCGGCTGCCTCTCAGAACCCGCAGCGCTAACACCCGCCACAAGGAGACAGGGCTGTAAGGATTGTCACCGCCGTTCTCTCGGAAGTGCGAGGATCGAGGTTGGGGAATCGAACAATAAGATGGAAGGGAGCGAAACCAGTCAGGCAAATGGCGCTCTCAAGGAACGGAGCCACCACAGAACATGAGGGATTGTTGAATGAAAGGTTCGTTGGTGACAGGAAGAAGCGAAAAACGGTCACCACCCCAAGTCAAAGGATTGCATTGTGTTCTGCCGTGGTCCGGCACACCCCTCGCAGATTTGGGGTGGGTGGACGGGAAGAACGGGTTTTCTCAACGCGGGGCCTTGCCAGCGGCCCAGGGGCTGTTACATGCAGCCAGGGTCCCGATGCAACATTCAGTTGGGCAAAATCATCATTTGTACGGTAACTTACGGAACGCGCAATAGTTATAGTATGTGTAAGGTAATGTGCTACTAATAGTTGGCCAGGTAGGTAGGTACCTACTAGTAGTAATAATCTTCAATGTGTCGTCCCCTACCGTACGTATACTGGTTGCTAGGAACCATCCGACAATAACTAGTACAACCCTCAGCTAACACAATTGAGCATTGTCCCTTCAGAAGAGTTAACTTGTCAGGACTGACAGAAGAAACAGCCCAACCTCGACTTCTCTGACAGCCCCGATCAAACCCGGTTGCGACTGAAACAGGGATGCCGATGCCTGGTTGGATTATTAACGTCCGACGATCCGATACAGCCCTCGGCCCCTCTCCCGCGCCGAATTCTGACCTAGCCGGGCTCCCGACTTAAACGTCTGCCGGTAGCGGAGCCGTTCTCAACCGCCCTTCAGCTTTTTTTCGCTTTAAACCTCGAGAAACTCGTTCTTCGAAGTTGATGGTCGGCTGACTATAATTCAGAACATGCCATCCCTGGTTGTCGATGTCGGCTTGACGAGGATTCTACTTATCCGGGTCGCGTAGCATACAAACAGCACATTTGTATCAAAAGCTAACTGACCCTGGCCCCTGGCATTGATTGGCTTCCTTACGCTCTGCAAACCCCTAGGCGCCACGTTCTCTAGTCGAACTGGAAGACCTTACGGAATACGGAAGCATCAACCGTCAGCCGTATGGGTACCTAATATGCATGGCATGGGCGGCCACCACAATTACGGGCGGGCAGCTACCTATTTTATATATCTGCCATCTTGGGCTGCAGACTGGGGGCGGTACTAGTTACTCACAATGAATAACTCCATGCAGCGATGAGCGAGAAACGAGTCACTGACCTTTACATAGGCACGTGATAGGCATCCCGTGCCGGAGATTAGGGAACACTGACCACCTCCCCCGTCTTTGTATGTACAATACAATACAGTACATTACTATACTATGTACTGTGGTATGTAATTGGAGAGAAAGATCTCCGTGAAAGACACATCCTTTCGAGTCTGACCGAGCGAATGAGCGGCCTGGAACGGCAGCCGTTGAAGGTTCCCACTTGGGTCATCTGGGTGCTTGTGCATGACCCCTGAGCTGGACATTGCCAAGCCGCCTGGAGTGTGAAATGGTTCTCGTCCGACTTGCCGGCTGCTGTCGGCTGATGCAACTCAACAGAACAGTGAACGGATCAGCCAGCTTTCTTTCTGCCGCATCCTGCCGCCTTTCTTCCTGGCAACCGACTGACCTCATTGAACTCTTTGGTCGCTCAACGGGCCCGGGGTTCGCCTGCAGTGGGAATTTACAACAGTGGCAAAGACGCTCGACGACCCTTTCACTGCATGGAGATGAGAATTGTATCCTAGCTTGTGATTGACTGAATAGATTGCGCGTTCCCTGAGTTCCCGCCCTTCAACATGACGACCAAGAAGCCCTTCAACTGGTGGTTATGGACCAAGATGGTTGTGGTGTGAGTTGTTCTCATCCGCTGTAATAAGCGGCAACCTGCTGAGATGATGACATAGCGGTGGCGCCATCTGCGTCGGAGGTCCGGCCTTCACAAGGTGGGTTATGCCCACGGACGAGGAGCTCTTCAAAAAATACAACCCCGACCTTCAGAAGCGGAGTTTGGAAGGGAGGTATGAGAGGCAAAAGGAGTTTGATGACTTCGTTACGAAGCTCAAGGAGTACTCCAAGTCCGACCAGCCAAGTATGTGATTGCTACTACCTTGGCACTCGTGTGTGCAGAATAAGGCTAACTTGTCTCAAAGTATGGGCTGTCCAAGCTGCGGAGGAGAAGAAGGCAAAGCAGGCCTCCCTTACTGATGCAGTGAAGATGGCCGAGGAGGCCAAGGCGAGAAAAGAAGCATTGAGAAGAGAAGCCGGCTTGCCGGTGGACTCGCCATCATCAAGCTCTGGGAGTCGGTGATGCCGAGGTGGAAGGAGGCATAATGTGGAAGGCTGTATCACAGGCTGTTTGACTGTACGATGTGAATGGGTTGGGACTGTACAACAGGGGGTTTGCAGGATGGCTCTACCTTAGTGATGAGCTTTAATCACTGGGAATCCCAAGACACACTACCATTGTGTGCGAGACAGCGAGAGAGCTTGCCGAGTACGATCAGGCGTTGCAAGGCGTCATGGCGAAGAAGAGCCTGGAAATGGAATTGTCTGTTCTGAATGCGGGGCACCTATCTCAGCCCAACTCACTATCTTACTTTGTCTCAAAGTCACTGGCTCTAGACGAAGCTGAGTGGTGCTGAGAAACAACAAGCCTACTGCAAGGTGAGGCTCGGTGAAGGCAGGTCAGCACTGAGCAGTTGTCAAAGTGGGGTAAACGTTATTGCGTCGGCGAAAAAATATCAGGGCCCAAGCGCACACAATTTCTACACCCACTAAGGACCGGACAAGGTTCAAAGCCATCGCGAGCCTATCAAGATACTCCTAGGTAAATCCAGGACCGATATTATCCCCGATTGACAGAGTATGTCTCCCCGCGCCAATTTTGCACTTGCGAAAACACCTTGCCCCTCCTCAAGCAAGCAAGGACTTGTGTGTGCCCTAGGCTGACTGATCGATCCAAGCTCGAGCTTCACCGAGTCGCCCCGGCCCATTCACACCAACCCCACCATCCTCCCGAATCCAACACATCCAACATGGCGGACGTTCAGGAACGGCTCAAGAAGCTAGGCGCTTCGGCTCGTATCGGTATGTTGCTGTGTCCTTCTCGATGACTTCCCGATCCGGATCGACCGACTAACCCGCCTCGCCGCCCAGGGTATGTCTGAAGCACGAATGTGCCGAGATCGCTTGAACACCCCCGCAGGTGACCGAGATTCTGACGAGCTTACGAGTTGAACAGTGGCAAGGGCACTCCGCGGAGAAAGGTGAAGCGCGCCCCCGCGCGGTCGGCCGGCGACGACAAGAAGCTGCAGCAAACGCTCAAGAAGCTCAACGTCCAGCCGATCCAGGCAATTGAGGAGGTCAACATGTTCAAGAGCGACGGCAACGTCATCCACTTTGCCGCGCCCAAGGGTACGTACGACTGGAGGCTGCGGAGGAGTGACCTTGCTGACATATCCGGCGTCTCCAACAGTCCATGCTGCGGTCCCGGCCAACACCTTCGCCATTTACGGCAACGGCGAGGACAAGGAGCTCACAGAGCTCGTCCCCGGCATCCTCAACCAGCTGGGCCCCGACTCCCTTGCTTCGCTCCGCAAGCTGGCCGAGAGCTATCAGAACATGCAGAAGGGTGAGGGTGAGAAGGAGGCGGATGATGACGAAATCCCCGACCTCGTGGCCGGCGAGAACTTCGAGAACAAGGTCGAGTAAGCGACTTGAACTCAGAGAAATAAATTCCTGCGTTCAACTTGGCCCACCTCGCCCTTCGGTCGGATTGATTTGGAGCATTTGGAAGGGACATCACCAAGTTTGTGTTTCCCGTTACCGGAAGGCGGCGCCATTGATGTTTGCACCAGCACAGCCCCCGAGAGTCATGACCAGGACGGGTAAGAGGGAACAGATGGTGTTCCGGGGTATTTTATGGCTCGGAGACATAACATGACCATGCAATGGAGCCAACACGCGTCATGACCATGCATTTGTGATTATAGTTGCCAGGATGTCGGTACATGCAATGCAGGATCTGGGCATAATCACAGGCGGAACTTGTCGTCACCGGTGTTCCTGAGCCAACCCTTCAGTGCTTTCTGCCTCACCTCCTCCTTGACCCTCCTCCTAGCGTCGAGCAGCTCCCCCTCTTTAACCCCGCCATAGGTTCCCTTCCCCAAGTCCCTCGATATCTCGTCTTCCCCCAATGCCGCCGCAACCTCAACAGCAGCGGCCCACATCCTCCTCCGCGACGTCACGCTGGCCCCCTTCAAGTCGAACGCCTTCCGGCCCTGCAGCACCCCGCCGATCAGCCCCTCCTCGACCTCCCCGTCCCTCGTCCACGCAACAGCAAGATTGCTCGCCGCCATTTTCACGTCTGCCTCCCCATCCTCCGCCGTTGCTAACCTTCTCCGCGAGAATTCAAACTCCCGATCCGTCGTCTCCACCCGAAACGGGTTGAACCCATACCCCGTATCATTCCACACTCTGCCACTTACAGAGTCCATCCTCCCCCTTGCCTCCTCCTCCTCACCCGTGCCGCCACCACCCGCAGCAAAGCACCGACGGCATGCTTCGGGGGAGTACTGGGATTTGGGCAAGACGAGACTGGCCAGGTACACCCCGCGGGGCGACACGAACAAGGACGTGAGCGAGCACAGCAGCGCGGCGCACTGCTTAAGGGCGAGCTTGTCGCTACAGGACTTGGAGTAGCTGGGCGGCGCATCGCCGCGGGCCGGTTTGCGTCGGACGATGCCCAGCTGGGAGAAGTGGCCTCGTCCCAGGAGCGCAGGTGGGCTACTGCGTGGACTGGCGGTGGAGGTAACTGATGGGTCTGGGGAAGGGGAAGGGGCCGGAGAGACACGAGGGGGCATTGGCGTCGTCACTGCCCAGGGGGTGGCGTCCGCTTGGGACGACATGATAAGCTCCATGGAGGCGTCCCCGCCTGTTGTTTCGTTCGGGTTAGGAGTGCGCATGGGTCAGGGGCAAGGGGCAGCCCAACATACAAGGTGCTTCAGAGCAGTACATGTGTAGAGTGAGGTCTTCACGCCAGGCAAAGGGCTGGGCGTGCCAAAGACCACCGGCACTGTCGGTTTGCAAGGGGCGTTCTGCTGGCGTCCTCCGCCGGAGGAACTCGGACTGGGCTGTGGCATCCCGGGCCAGGCGCCGGCATTCATCCAGGAGGAAGCGGTTAAATGCTCGGACGGTAAGGACTTCGGCATGCCAGTCATGAAGAGCGGCACCATTGGCCTGAGTGAGCTTAGACGCCGGGAGGCATTTCATGCCTGTCCTGTATAACGGTGTCAATGCATTGCGATCCTATGAGTACCTGGTGAGGTGAAAACCCCAACTCACGCAAGTGCCACGCATTTCATGCAACCTGGACCTGATCTCAAGGTGGGAAGTCAGCATCTCACAAGATAGATCAACTTGACGGCGGTCAGCCAAGAAGCTACCTTTGACGACAATACCACTCAGGGGCACCCATTCACGGAGGCCATTGTCCCGCACAGCGGGTTTACGCTTGGCGGGGAGCTTTCTAAACTCGTTCAGAACAGCTGATGCAATAGCATCGGCGTGTGCTTCTGCTGCCATTTCACGTAACCGATCCAAAGCCCGAGATCTCCTGTTTGGCTGAGAATGAAGGAGAGAAACTGAAATGAGGATCATTGATTCGGAGGCTTCCAGGAGTCGAGGACGGTATAAGCCAGGGTTAGGGCTGGATGACATGGCTATCCTGCGGTCATGGGCACAATAAGCCACTTGCAACAGTTGAACAAACCAAAGGTCCAATATTCTAGATGTGAATGCTTTTTGCAAACTGCACCCAAGTTAGCAGCTTCAGAGAGCGCAAGCGGTCAGTGGTCACAGCAGTCAGAGTAAGGTGAAATGGATCATGTGTGGCTTGACATGAATTCAAAGCGATGCCCAAGCCACAAGATCTACAGAGGTGGGACCAGCGCACCAGTGGCATAGCCTATCACAGAGCAGCCCTATCCCACAACGTGCACCACAGAATTTGGCGAAAATCGAGCCGGAACCTTGAACTCAGAGGAAGCAACCCCGACAACGACAACTTCGACAATCAACCGCCAAAATGAGAACGTACGACGATACTTTCTCCGGCCAGCGGATCTACCCTGGCAAGGTACGAAATGCCCATTCTTGCGACTCCGATCAACGGCGAATTTCCTACCCCGAGTCGAGCATGACACCGACACGAAAGCTGGTCGTGGAAGCTGGGAGGGGACTGGGGTGGGAAATTCGTCGATGGAACTTGGGGGGACCTAATTTGATCGAAATCCCGCGATTCTGACGATGTTCTCCTTGACAGGGTAAGCTGTACGTCCGTGGCGACAGCAAGATCTTCCGGTTCCAGAACGGCAAGTCCGAGTCGCTCTTCCTCCAGCGCAAGAACCCCCGCCGCATTGCCTGGACCGTCCTTTACCGGAGACAACACCGCAAGGGTATCTCTGAGGTACGCTCTCTCCGCTTCTACACACGTCCGAGTTGGGGATGGGAACGAGAAGGAGGGGCCGGTTACCTGAGCATGATGACGACATCTAGGAGGGACACATGTTGGAGATGGGGAAAGTACTAGACGGGACTGTGCTGACTCCCTTTACAGGAAGTCGCTAAGAAGCGCACCCGCCGCACCGTCAAGTCGCAGCGGGCGATCGTCGGTGCCTCCCTCGATGTGATCAAGGAGAAGCGCTCGATGCGCCCCGAGGCGCGGAGCGCCGCCCGCCTGGCCGCTATCAAGGAGAGCAAGGAGAAGAAGCAGGCTGCGCAGGCTGCCAAGAAGGCTGAGAAGGCCAAGAGCGCTGCCCAGGCTGCCAAGGGCCAGTCCCAGGGCCGCATCGCCAGCAAGCAGGGTGCGAAGGGTGCGCCGGTGAAGGTTGCCGCCAAGAGCCGTTAAAGTGTCTCTCTCTCTCTTTGGTGGTTGCTAGTCCCGGTGGAAGGGTGCGATGTTCTTCTCGAGGCGAATGGGAAGCCAGGTCGTGAGAGGAGCACGGTAGATGAATGGGTTATCTTGCGGTCTTGCCTGTGGCCGGAAGGGAAAACGCTGGAGTCGGTCGGTCGGTACTCGGTTTTTCACCTGCTCAGCTCTATTTAAGGGGTTTTGCTCTCAAACAAGTTGATGAAACCAGCTTGTTTTCTGGAAGAGCCGGTTGCATGGACCCTGCGTAACGGGTAAAGGACATTTGCATGGGTAGCTCACGGAATGCCGACATGTGCATTGGTCTGAAGCAACAGACACGGCGGGTACGCAGAGTGGCCGGAGAGGAATGTCTATGTGTTGTATCAGAGCGGAGTCCATCTATGCTGACCTCGGAGATGCTAATCCCATGACGTCTTGCGGACTACTTCTGCTCTATCGTCGATACCTAGTTTCAGAGCTTCGCCAGCACACCCCCAGCACCAGAATTGGCAATGCTTCCCTTCTCCGTGTCGATTCCGGCATAGACAACCTTGCCATGGTCAATAACCAGGGCATACCGCCCCGTTCTATCTCCATTAGCCCAGCCGATGCTGCGGCTGAAGTCGGCGTTCGCATCCGACATGAAGAGCTGTGATTGGTTTCCAGTTGTCAGGAACCACCAGGGCTTAATCAACGATAGAAGGCATGGCCCAGGTGAGGGACTTACAATAGACTCATCCTTCACACCGTTTGCCTTGCCCCAAGCCGACATCACCCAGGCGTCGTTCGACGCGATGAAGATGACCCGGTCAACGCCCTTCTCCTTGAGCTTGTCCAGGTTGGCCAGGTACGATGTGATGTGCTGCTCTTGGCAGGTCGGGGTAAACGCCCCGGGGACTGCTACGAGAACTGTCTTCTTGGTTTGGAATTCTGCGACGAGGTTTGTCAGCTGCCTATTGCTATCCGATCGGAAACCCCTCACAAGGAGGCACCGTACCCTTGCTGGCGTCGTACTTGGTGGGCAAGCCACAGACCAACAGATCGAGCGTCCCCGTCGGTGGGACGTATGTGAAAGCAACACCCGAGGGGAAGGCGTCGCCGGGCTTGAGAGTGGCCATTTCGCGTGAGATGAGTGGAAGTGAGTGGAAACGTTTGCGGGAAGCTTGACAAGAGGTCTGGCTTGGTGTTGTCGAGGACCGCGGTCGTCGGATGGAATTTGCTTTGGGAATTTGAAGTACAGTAACCTGCGTGTTGTGGGACCGAGATGTTTATAGCGGGGTGAAGTGTGGAGGGAGGAGATGGTTACACCCAACTCAAAGCTTCCTGTTCCAGTCTTCGAGTCCCGGCTCCTTCCCTTTCATCCAAACAAACCGGACATCCTTAAGAAACAGTGCCCATCAAGATGTCAGACTAATGTTACCGTTTACGATGTCAGGCCGGAAGGATCCGCCAATTACGCGGCATTGCGCCATCGGCGACCTGAATGACCAAGGGCCCAACGCAGAGCCTCGAGCTGCCTGTATCGCCCTTGCCTTCCGGCCGAACTCGGCCTTTGACGCGGCTTCCACAGAGAGTCCGCGCTGGGAAACGCCAGCTTGTGACGCATCTCCGCGCCTTCTGTCTACCCTTAGGTTCTAGCTTTTCGGGCCAAGCCTGTGCAGGTCCCCGCAAATGCCGACGGAAGCCCGGCACGCCGGCCATCGCAATGGCCCCGTCACGGTACATACTTACTAGTACGTAGCTGCAGTCAGACTTTCTGCACGTTCTAGGAGTTGAGGTTACACTGGCCAACGGACGGGACTGAGCCATGTCATATCTAGCATCTGCTGAGGTGCTCAGTAAGCACCATCCAACGTCTTACCGTGTATATGACCAGCAATGCATGCACACGCATGCACCCTTGATGTCCACACGGTGTGGTGGCGGCCGGACAGCGCAACAACTTTGAAATCTCTGCTGCGCTCGTACATTACCAGTGCCTCTCACTAATGTCAACACTATCAACGTCCACGCCGTCCTTGAACCACCTCTCTGCCTCGCCGATCTTGACGTCGTTCGCACTCATCTGCCTCTTCTTCATCAGACCGTTTTCAGCAAAGGTCCAGTCCTCAAGCCCGTACGTTCGCCACCACTGGTCCGTCTCGTCTCGCCATTCATACCAGAACTGGACGGCAATCTAAGCAAGTATGGTCAGTGGATGCGCTCAAGCCCCGAGAGACTAAGAGACAGAAACACCTTGTCATCTCTGAATGCAAACAGCTCCTTTCTCAACCGGTAGTCGCGTTCCTTGATCCACTTATTACGTAGGAACTCGACGATCTGATCGCGTCCCTGCAGGAAGGTGTCGCGGTTGCGCCAGATGGAGTCAGGGGTGTAAGCGAACTGTACAAGTTCGGGAGATCTTGGGCCATACATCAGTCATACGGTGCTTTTTGAACCGAGTAACAAAGCGGCGTGTCTGCCTTACTTGGAATTCCAGGCGGCTTGGGCGATCTTGACTTTCTGGCGAGCAGTTTGCAGCGTAAAAGGCGGAAAGGGGGGTTTATCTTGGGTCGCCATGGTGACCGCTGTCAGAAGCAAATATCTCTGACCTATGACGACCGCAAAGCGAAGCCTGGATGCTGGATGATTTGTATGGTTCGGTGTCGATGAATGTGAGGGGTTTGGGAGAAGATGAACAGCTATACTCGTTACTAATCGTTATTCACTTCTTGCTATATCATGAGCGAGGCCTAACGGGACCCACTTGGTATGACTCGCATATAGCACGCAGGGCGCCCTTTCGATGACTGCAAGAAGCTTACTACTTAGCATTATTAATTGTGTAGTTTATCATATGTACTTCCTAACAAACCGGAAGATTGAACCTAATTCGTTTATCAAGCATGGGGCGAAAAGCGTTTGCTACCATTTCAAAGATAGCTACTAGCTTGTATAGTAGTGATCATAGTCTCATAGAAAGAGGACATTCCCGTGCCGTGTGCATTATAACAACGACGATTCCTCTCCAATGCCAACGCTCCTAGTCAGTCTATCAAGTGGCCCGCTAGGCTATTTGGACATCTCGCCTGTCTAGCTTGCCGACCCGTGGTAAACATTCTCCCCCCTTGTAAACCTTCCTTTCTCCCCTGTTTGAATACCTTATCCTAAGGTGATACCTTACGGACTGTGGAGGCTCAAGTCCGGAGTACCTAACCGGGGTCAGGAACGAGGTGCGCTCATTGTACTTACTAGTAGTAGTACTTGCTGTTCCACCGGTGAGGAAGGAGCTATCGAGGGCCGAGCTACTAGGCCGAGCTGTTCCCCGTCCTAATAAAGCCCCACCCCTTGACTATAGACTAGAGCATCAAGTTAACTACCTTTCCTATAGTACGGGGACCTTGTCTGCCTAACTACCTACTAGGTACCTACCAATTCTGGTTCATTGCCAATCGTTATCAGACCCTCTATGTGGCCAGGTTGTCCGCCCGCCAAGCTGCTGCCTGTCATCGTGTCGCGCAACCTCGGCCCGTCCCTGCCTGTCCAAGGGCACCAGTCGCGCGCGCTTGTAGCCTCGGATGTTTCCCTCGGGATGGTACATGGCGCCGACGACAGCGCGATCTTCATTGACCACGGCTCGGAGGGGTCCCGGATCGTTTGGGGGGCTTTTCCATCGCGCCACGGTATTTTCCTTGTCGTTGGGGTGCGGGGGTCTTAGCCTTTTTATACTGGCTGGGGGGAGGTCGAAGTTGAAATTGGCAGTCGAGGGAGCGGGCTGCTGGATGGGTTTGATCGGGTACTCGTAGAGTGCGCCGTTGCCCCCGGCCTGGGGCCGTTGAATCTCCCACGCCTCGTAGTTGTGGGTTGGGTTATCACTTGGCCCTTCGTTGTTCCTGTACCGCTTGGGAAACCTCTTCCCCATGAGTGGCGGTCCTTTTGGAGGCGCGGGGGCGGACTGGACGATGTCGTTCAGCCTCTTCAGCGGCACGTTACCCCTTGGAGAGGTGTATTGCTGGTATGGAATGTCAACGCGAGAACACACGATTCCCGCAACCTGGACTCGGATAGAAGGACAGGGGACTTCGGCTTACGAGTTGGTTGGGGTGATTGGCGGAATTCACTCGGTCGTCGGGCCCGGGGGGTTGGGGATCGTGAGGTCGTGACGCCGCGCCAAAGCCTGCAGCGACTGATGCGGTCTCAGAGGCGCTCTGATCGCTGCCGTCCTTGGGGCGCTGGTGGTAAGCAGGTGCCAGACGCTGTGGACGCCCCTCGTCCTTTCCCTCGATTACTTCTGGCCGCGAGCCACCACAGCCCATACTGAGTTGGTCAAGGCGGAAGAAGGCAGGTCTTCTAAGTTCTAAGTCGGGGAGAGGTTACCATGAGCAAGAAAAACAAGCGAATTTTTCCGATGTCTAGCGAGCGGATGATGCCTCCTTATGATCCCGCAACCAGCCAGTCTGCCATATTTCTGCACCCAAGGAGTTGATACACCCCGATTCAAGCGCAGAAAGGAGGGACCCATGGCCAGGAACCTAACGACCAGTCGGGCCATCAGATCCAGGAGGTCTCAATGCAGGTGTCCATCGTTGGAACCAACCGCAGCGCTAAGCTAACCTCCAGTTGGGGAGCGCCGCGGGTGTGCGGTTGGCACTGTTGGTTTGTCGGTTGCAGAAATCGCTCCCGGACTCGACCGCAAACAACTTCTGCGGCCCCAGCTAGGTGAGCCAGGCGGCCAATATGCAGCCAGGCGGGCTGTCTGTCACAGGCAACGTCACAGTTCGTGCGTATCGCCGGAGGCAGAGCGCGCAGAGACCGGCCGCACATAGAGGAATGTTTCAGGTCTGCCTGCAACCATGGTAGATGTCAAACTGGGATCACAAAAGGGGCCCGCGTTGTTCGATATTGCCGGGCGGGCGCCATCTGAACCGGAGATTCTACCTACTGTGTAAGTGCCAACCGTGTTGGAGCGCGCTTAAATTGACCAATTGCATGCTTAGGCACATATCAACCACACAAGTTCACAACCAACATCTCATCTCAAACTGCGCCTCCCATACATACGGTACCTCACCTACCAACCTTGCCTACCTTGGTAGGCATCGAGGACTGCAGACTTCAGCCCGTGTTCCCATCTCCTCAACTTCCCATCAAACCCTGTGGCCTGTATTCTAACGTGCCCTCACATTTCTCTTTCCTTGAGCTCGACCCATTCTGGAGGAAACATTCAATAACATTCAGACCACTCACTACTCGGTGGAGATGGCCACAGAGACCCAGTGTGAGAGTGACGGAGCCGGCTCTTTGCAAAAGCCAGAATGGCTGCGATATCTCGAAGACTATCTAGGTATTGATCCAGGCTCGGTGCCAGACCTGGAGCCGGAGGTCGAGGACGCAGAACCCGAGGATATCGCGTCTGTCCTGGCATCCAAGATCAGAGAGTATCTCCTTTGCCGGGACGACGATGCCGCGGCGCGGTTCGCACGTCAGCTCGATGATCTTTATGCCTCGGTCTACGAGCCCAAATTTGGCGAATTCCGCGGGAGACAAGGCTGGACCGGCTATCTCAATGCGTTCTACGAGGTTCTGTTCGGGGCTGCCGTTGAAATGCCATATCACGATCCCCTCCAGGACAAGGTGATCCATCTGCTACTGGAGCTCAGAAAGCTGCCTCCACACTCTGTCAAGGTCTTCGTGGTGAGTCCTGACGGAGAGACTTGCTTGGATGCTGCTGTTTGGCTAACCCGGACAAAGCAACCT
Source organism: Chaetomium strumarium (assembly GCF_033439665.1). Lineage (NCBI taxonomy): Eukaryota > Fungi > Ascomycota > Sordariomycetes > Sordariales > Chaetomiaceae > Chaetomium > Chaetomium strumarium. Next base: position 5,038,816 of record NW_026944429.1, on the reverse strand, counting down.
GAGTTCGGATGGGTTGACTCTGAAATCTGGACCCGCGATCCTCTTCTGCCCTGGGAGCTTGTTAGGCACGAGCCACAGGGATGTTAGTAGTTGCTCTCCCACTTTGCACTGCCAGCCGATTCCCACCCAATGAACCTGGGCCGCTGACCTTCCATGCACTGCTCCCAGATCTTAGTCTCGATATGTACAGCAAGTGGGACGACCAGGAAGACGCTGCAAAACAGTTCCACGAGACTGCCGCCTACCACGTGAACTTTTCGGCCTTCCGGGCTCGCTGTACGGGTGCGGGCTTGGACGAGGGATTCACGTTCCGCTTTACCACGGCGGGGGCGACCATTGAACGTGGCTTGCAGTCCGTAGCCGACCATCCCTCCAAGCTCAACCCCAACGTGGACTACCACATCATCGCCGCCGCGCAGTACATCCTGCTCGCCGGGGACGTCATAGACGCTGAGTGCGTCAAGAAGCAGCTGCCGCCGCATCGCCATCACGACTGGAAGGGTTGGGCCAACGGTAACGGTCCCGTTCTTTGGAGGCAGTGGGGCGACAGATTGAAACAGATCGCAGACGCCCTGGAGTCCGGTGGCGAGTTGGACTTCAAGCTGTCCGAGAAGAACGGGGCGGCCTTGAAGGACATAGTGACCAAGGCAAGGGACAAGATGGTGGCTTTGGAACCGGAGCTGTTCGCTCAAGAAAACTAGGCGCCTCCCGCCGGGCACTGAGACCGCGGTGGGGGCAGGAATCTAGGACGGAAAAGGCCTTGTACTTTAACGCAGACACCAACATGCGCTGCTCTATGCTTATCGTTGGTTGTGCTTCTCGGCCTCCTCTCCACCAAAGGTCCAGGGGGTGACAACCTCCATCTTCTGCCCTACCTGGAACCCTGTACTTATTTACTACGATCAAAGCCCGTCTTCGATAGCACGGGCTCGCTGACAAACTGGACGGGCCGGAGCGCCGCGCCGGGCTGCGCGTCTAGGATTCCACCTGGTTCCTCTGTTCATCCAAAATTCGCGTCAAAGGGGAAGTCCCCAGAGCTTGTCGCGGTCAGGAGGACTGAACCTGACGGTCCAGATTCCCTGCAGGCCATGGAAGTGGTATTGCAGGTGTAGCGCATGGTGTAGGACCTTGTTGATGTCGCCGTTATGCCATCGGAGCTCTGGCAGAGGTCCCAGTTGTTGTCGTCATCCCGGTCCGGAGGCCGACCGTTTGGCGCAGGGCAAAAGCAAGCGATTTGACTCCGCCCCGTATACGCACCCCATGTTGCTTCAAGACCTCAAATTTCGGCCGGGGGGTGGGGGCGTAGAGGTAGTAATCCAAATCGATGCGATGGGAAATCCAGCCGTTTCCTTTCTTGTAACACATAGCCGGGCATGTTGAGTTGGGAGACGGGCACGAGCCGAAAGCGTCACTCCCAACAACAACTCCGGGAACTAAACCAGAGGCAGAAACCCCGGGTCTCAAGAGCAGTGAGCGCGGCCTGGACCTCGAGGTCGAGACTTCTGCGTTTGCTGTCAGACATATTGACGAAGTCGAGAAGGCAAAGGGCCATTTGCCAACCGTAAGTACCTACCCACTGGTATCCCTTCTCGGCCGTGCTTCCGATTCCCTAGGCCTGGCTACTAGTAGATGTCTACATCTCGTGTCTCATCAGCTCTTCCTCGCCACTGGCGGTTCGGCTGCAATAGCTCCCTCTAAGGGGAGTTTCGCAACTTCTTCGGCAATTCCATCAAGCTAGCATTTACAGGAGAAAGGGGGTATGTGGTCCACCTCGGGCCCCGAAAACGAGCTGTGGCAGTGGCCTGGGGCACCTGCTCATCCATGCTCCCGTGCAGAGAGTTAGCGGTACTAATGAACGGAGCAGCCCTTGTCGGTGTCCATGTGAAACTGTCACACCATCGCACCTCCAGCTACCCCCTTTCAGGTCGTCCGGCCACATGTCCCAATACCTGCCGCCGAGATCCGGTGCCGAATTGCCCGATGCAGCTTTGGCCTTTAGGAACGAGGAAGGGAACGACAACCAGATCGCCTGGTTCATCACCAAGGTTCCGTGTCGGGCCCCAGCCACATGCGCGGAGGGGGCTCAGTGGCATCCCAGCCGTTTCCCCTTTCCCCTTCCCGTTCCCGCCGGCTTATTGACGTTCCTGGAGAACGGGTCGTAGGGTCAGAAAGTGTCCCACCTCCGTCGCCATTTCCGAGTTGCCTCGGGTCGGATTTAGAGACGGACAAAAACGACCTCGAGATGCTCGTTTACACTCATTACAGCACCTCGGATGCGAGGTAACTAGCGAGTGAAAACCGGGTGTCGCCGCCGTTTCTGCGCTTCCATCGTGGTACTGCGTATCCCAGAGCGTCCGGGGAGACAGGGCGCGCACTTGAAATGGGCAAGCTGGTGGCTTTGGAACTGGAGTTGTTGGGCTCAACAAACCTTGGGCACCAGTTTGGTATGCCGTATTGTACATGGTACAATTACAGTATCGGAATTCAACACCGCGGTGGAGACGTGGAGCGACGACTGGGAAGGGTATTGTACATAGGTATCCAGGAAAGCGATTGTCATAGGCATTTCACGTAACAGTAAGGTTAACGTTAAGTTGGCGCGTGGTTAGGTACAGTACCTACTCGGGGTTCGCGCGGCTTTAATGTGCCGATTCTTGAACTTCAAGATAAGGGAAGACGGCACGTGGATGGGTCCGGGTTAGGCTACGGTAGTCCGGGTCCTCCGGTTTGGTGTATAGAAAAAACTCGGACCCAAGTTTGTAGCTAGGTACTTCCTTATCGATAGCCAAATCCACCCTTTTTGGTTGGCCCTTTGGGCCGGTTGCAACGACCTCAACTCACCGGGATGAGTTCTACAATGTAATTCTGAGCATTCCTGGTTTTATAAGCCTTCACCGGACTCGGGCCTCGTCAGCGCCGAGAAAACCACTCAATGGATATTCCTGCGGAACCTACCTGAATTCACCTAGCCCTTCCTCGCCCTTCTCCGACTGGGCCACCGAACCATTCCTGTGATGCCGAACGATATCTACCAGGCGGACCCTCCGCACCGGCCATCGGAGACGGAGACGGAGGTCCGGGGGCAGCAGCACCGCCGGCAGGTATCCAATAATGCCGGGCCGTTACCCCCGCTGACTGCCAACGCTCGTCCGCGCACCGCGACTGACAAGGCTGAAATTGACGAAACACTCAGCCACCCCGGCTCGGTCCGGATCAACGTCAAGGGCGCATTCATCGTCGACCAGGACACCACAACACCCACGACCCCGGATGGCACCCGCAGTGGATCACCCGGCCGCCATGAGACCAAGGACATCCGGCTGCCAAACCACACGGCTGTTGTGAGCCATATCGCGGTTGATGTACGATCTCACCACCGAATTCGCCTCTGTTGCAATGATGTCATCGTGCTTCTGCGCGCCGCCGAGCTGAGCTAACCCTTGCCCTGTCACAGATTGGCGGCTCCCTTGCCAAGCTAGTCTACTTCTCGCGAGAGGCGCATACCGACGAGCCTGGTGGACGCCTCAACTTTATCAGCTTCGAGACGGACCGCATTGACGACTGCCTCGAGTTTATGCGCACCCTCAAGGATAAGCACCTACAGCTGAACGGAAACCGCAATGGCTCGTCCAACCAGCCGGCCAGCGAACTGTGCGTTATGGCGACGGGAGGAGGGGCGTACAAATTCTACGACAAGATTCGCGAGGTGCTCGGGGTCGACGTGTTGAGGGAAGACGAAATGGAGTGCCTGATCATCGGTCTCGATTTCTTCATCACCGAGATTCCCCGCGAGGTCTTCACCTATTCCGAGACGAACCCCATGCACTTCGTCGAGCCGTCCGAAAACGTCTATCCGTACCTGCTTGTTAACATCGGCTCAGGCGTGTCCTTCCTCAAGGTATCAGGTCCTCGGAAGTACGAGCGCGTGGGTGGCACCTCGCTAGGGGGCGGTACTCTGTGGGGCCTGCTGAGTCTGCTCACCGGGGCGCGCACATTCGACGAAATGCTGCAGCTTGCCTCGCGTGGGGATAACTCCAAGGTCGACATGCTTGTGGGCGACATCTACGGCACCGACTACGGCAAGATCGGGCTGAAGAGCACGACCATTGCGAGTTCGTTCGGTAAAGTCTTCCGAAAGAAGCGCCAAGCCGAACAAGAAGCAGAAGACAGCGGCGGGCAGCGGCACAAGGACTACCAGGTCCCTGATCAGCAACCTTCACATCAACAACCAGATCACCAGCTACTGCACTGCGCAAACCCACCGCATGATGATACCTCTGCGCAAGAGCTGGGAGTTCCCCCAACCCACGACGAATCCCGACCCTTCACTGCCGCCGACATCTCCGTCTCCCTCCTGTACGCCATTTCCAACAACATCGGCCAGATCGCTTTCTTGCAGTCGCAAATCCACGGGCTGTCTCACATCTACTTCGGCGGCTCCTTTATTCGGGGCCACCCACAGACCATGAACACGCTCAGCTACGCCATCAAGTTTTGGTCCAAGGGCGCTAAGCAGGCCTACTTCCTCCGCCACGAGGGGTACCTCGGCGCAGTGGGTGCCTTCCTCAAGAGACAGCCCAAGAACTGGGGCCGGAGGGGCAGTTTTGACGAGGCGGTGGCGGGCGTTAGGATGGGCTTGAGGCTGAGGGCCAGGACTACCGTGAGGGATCCGAAAGAGGAGAGTGCAGCTGCTGAGTGAATCGGTTGGCTGTGACATGAGGACTCCTGTTGATTTCGGGCCGCCTGTTCACCTTGGGTTTTTGTTTGGATGCGATCTATTCTCGATACCTTTGGGCCGCCTTTATTAAACGTGCATGGCGTGTAATCTGAGTACTTCTTTAGTAGCGGCTGTTGAGCGGCCCGGCAATTGCTGCCCTGTGTTGCGTTAACAGCGACAGTTCATACGATATAGCGGTATAGACAGCATTAATAGACATGATCAACAGCGGACATTGTTTTGCGATTAGCACTCGCTTTGTAAAGAAGGGAAAATAAAACCATGTCCCTTCTCCGGGATCTGAAGTACAACGGCAAAAGGAGCCGACATCTCTAAGCCCGAAATTCCCTCTCCGGCCTTGACCCCCTTTGCCTTGCAAGTTGCATAATGCCATGCAACCCCAAAGCGCATGCTATGCGGGACTGAGCTCACTACTGCACTCGAGCGAGCTCTTTTGTTGTACAGACCCGGCGGCCAAGCCGCAATGCCCTGGATCGCGATTTCGACGCCTTGTTCCTTAGAATTGGCACTGCCTTTCCCGCACTTCGGAAGCCATAGAAGCAGATCAGCAGTGCTACCAGGGGTGCTCCTTTCCAGGAATTCCATCCTGATGTCGCATCCCTTACGTGCCTGGTCGGATTTATGACTTGATCACCTCTTTCACCTCCTCCGGCTTGGCGGCAAGAGCCTTCTGCGACTGGTGCCAGAGACCAATGCGGGTGAGCTGAACGACGCCGACAACACCAAGGAAGAAGTTGACCGCCGCGAGGCTGTATGCCATAAATGTTAGTTTCATCTCGCGGGTGATAGAAAGAGAAAAGCGATGCTGGGCCTGGGATTCTGGGAGGACGCACAGGTAATTCTTAGGTTTGATAATCAGGCACCACCGAGTCCAAATCAATCCGGTGGAGGTCAGGGCAGCGTTCTGTGTTACCGAGAGCTTCTCGGCGGGGCGCGCAAAATCTGAGACGCCTGCGAGGACGAGAGCCCACTTCATGACTGGCGCCCTGGAGTCGTATCATATTAGCCACACCTTCACTGCATCGAGCCGGCACCATCCTGTCTCTGTATATATGCAATCATGCAGTATCCTGACCACCAGAACGCGTGAAACCCGCCGGAGAAGGAGGGAGGGGAAGGGGTGACACACCAAAAGTGCACCGTCTTCAGCCCCACGGGACTGTTCCACATGCGCTTGGCCCACGATTCGGACGCCGCTTCGCTCCCGGCTGCTGTGCTCTGGAAGCGGGCGCTGCTCTGCTTGGGGCGGAAGAAAAATTGGCGGGCGCGGAAGGCCGGCCGGGCGACGCGGAAGAAGTTCCCTGTCGGCGACATGGCTTTGGTTTTGTGCTTTTGTCGTGTGGATGCTTTGGGGTATGAACGAAACAACGTCGGGCCTGCACAGTTGCTGGCGTGGCGCCGCTATTTGTCGGCTTCGGGAATGAGGCAAGCTCGCGACAAACCGCGGACTCCGGTCTTCGGACAGTAACGTGCAAGGCGCTGCAGCTGCTGTATAAATGATCTGAACTGTGAAAGAGACGCTATGCAGGAGTTATTAGCATGCGCAAGAAAGGTTACGTCGCAATTACAGAGAACCTACAGTGAGTAGAGAGGGGTAAAAGCTGTGTGCTAGTTGTTGAGAATTGCGATGCGAAATTCTGACCAGGATGGCAACGTCGCGCCGATGATGGAGCAGGAGTGACGCTCGGTGTGCGAGAGCGGGTCCCCGTTGGGGACAATCCGGGGTTTATTAAGAGCTGAGTCCGTGCGCTAACACATTGTAGATGATTGTACATACCACAATACAATACAGGACATATCTGTACATTGTGCAACTAACCCAGTTCCTGCAGCCTCGTGCATTCAAGCCGCATTTTCATCAGCCTCATTCCACCATTGGCGCGACTAACCCAGTCGGACCTCGACGACCCGCATTCACACTCCCCTCGGGCACGACCTCGACGACCGATTGAGCACCAATTCGCTGCCGGCAAGTCCGTCGACGAACCAGTCGAAGATGTCGGGCAGATACGCTTTCGCGAAGAGCTTGAGGGAGCTGCGGTTCCTGTTCTGCCAGACTGCTGAGCACAGCTCTGCAACGAGGTGTGTTTGTTGTTCTTGTCGAGCTCGGTTTGGACACCTAATGCTTACTGAATCACACCGTAGGTCCTTCCTCGCACGTGCATACCCGATCATGAAGAAGAACAATCCGTCAATACCCATCATGTTGCGGGAAGCCCAGGGCACTCTCCCAAGAGTGTATGCCAGATACGGTCCGTAGCGTTCGACCCAGCCGACGTAGCTGTGAAGGCCGTGTCGCTAATACATACGGCAGAGTTTGGAAAGGAAAAGAGCGAGTCATTAGAAGGTGCGGTTGACGAGGAAAATCACGCAGAAGGAGGGGCTAATCGTTTCATACAGGACTCTCGGACAAGCAGATTGAGGAGACAGTTACGAAACTCGTCAAGGAATGAGAGAGGATGCGGCACTGCAACTGATGATTAAAGGCCAGGTGTTGCGGCGGGAGGGCGATATGTACATAGGACTGAGCCATACACCTACTACGTGATCCGCCTGCGCCATGCCGGTCGTACTCAGTGCCCACAAGATCTTCACCTAGCGTTGGATTCCATTATTGTCGGCTGAAGCGTCCGTCCGGCCTAAAAAGCAATCATCAATGAGGCAGCCAAGCCTCTCCACGGAAAGGGGCACAACTAGGTCAGCTGCGTCCGAGGGATATGTTTGCAGATGATTTGGGTGACGCAGTTGGTCGACAAAAGGAAGGCGGCCTGATCGGTCCGATTGGTCTTTGGAGACCTCCTTCCGTGGCGAATGCGTCCACTAATTCTCAGTTTGTAGGCGTGGCCTGGCCTCTTGGTTGCCCTTGTTCACGAACGCACTTCGTCATTGGATGGCGTCTCAGTGAAGCGCGAGTCAACCCATGGCTACAACGGCTGATTGGATGTCTTATACAACCCTAACCCTGCTGTAACCAAAGCCCGATGGAGTCGCGACTCGGAGTGAAAGGGGCTTATGGTCACTTTGTTGAGGTCATGAGGTGAAGTAGACCCCCACTCCCAGCTTGAAAACAGTCCTCCTGTCAACTTCAACATCATCTAGCGGACGCACATAGCATTTTGTCTGGCCGTCTTCCGCCGATGCCCATCATGTCCCAGCTCTTTCGAAGCCGCCATTTCAGCAAACCACTGCAGGATGCTTACTCGTCACTTCTAGACCCGGAAGCTTCAGCGTGGGAACAGTCGGGTCAACGAGGCAGGGGTCAGACTTCCGCCAGCGACCATGCTCCAAAGTCGTGGTTGTTTGCTGCCGATAGCCGGACTTCTTGGACCGGAGAACGGCCGCCGAAGCGAAAGCTTGTCAAGGAGATGAACGGCTCGAGCCGGCCGTCCTTCTCTCTCGAGCTCTCAGATAGCGATGCTGAGAAGGAGAAGGGTATCGTGCGACGGCAGTTTGCGAGGCTGAAGGAGCTTTATCGGAGAGAGAGATGAACGTTTCCCAGCACGGGGTTGCAAGACAGCGAGGGTGACGGTGTTGAACCCCACCAGGACCCTGGCCCTGCGGGATGAGGGGCGTCATGTTCTACTGGTAAGCATGTCGGAATTCAGGACCGCCATATTTGGGCGAAGCCTTCGACAACGCAGTGCAGCGCGGGAAAGTCCTTGAACATCCTTCTGCTAGTCGGCCTTCCCCTCAACACCATAAGGACATCTCCAGGCTCGGAGCCGATCCACCGAGGTTTTGCCAAGACGACCCACCCGGCGCTACTACCGGGCCGAGAAGTGTCTAAACCTCCCCTCACGGCACATACCTTAGTTCCTTACCTTATCCTGCATACCTTAGATTCCATACACTATTGCCGGCCACCATCCGCTTTCTATGGTTCTCCGGTACTACCGAAATAGGTAAACCGGGCAAGAAAAAACTCGGACATATCCGTGCCGAAGCCCTTTGAATGCCTCCGAACTCCCGCTCATTCGATGCAGACCTGGGCCTTCAACCTCCGGCCCGCGCCGCCAGCGGCAGCCGGCCTCTACTTTGCCCTCGGCGCAGCCGGCATCTCAGCAACCCTCCTCGTCAATTTCCTCCTCCGCCCATCACCCGATGAAACCCGCCCACCCGTGTCCTCACCGCTCAAAACCCAGCTCCGACACCTCTCCCCTACCGAAATTGCCGCCCTTCCCTACCCACCCGATGTCCTTCCCGGCGGCCGGACCGTCGACACTCCCTACGGCGCCATCCAAGTTTTTGAATGGGGCCCCGAACAAGGGGAGAAGGTTCTCCTCCTGCACGGGATCAGCACCCCGTGTGTGGCCCTAGGCACGCTCGCCGAGGAGCTGGTGCGGAAGGGATACCGTGTCATGGTGTTCGACCTGTTCGGGCGCGGGTACTCGGATGCGCCGGTGGATGTACCGTATGATACAAGGCTGTATACGACGCAGCTCTTGCTGGTCCTGGCGTCGTCGCCGCTGGCTTGGACTGGCGACGATGGATTCCATCTGGTCGGGTATTCCCTCGGTGGCGGGCTGGCGGTGGCGTTTGCCAGATATTTCCCGAGGATGGTGAGGTCGGTTGTGGTGATTGCTGGCGGGGGGCTGATTCGGTCGGCGCATGTCGGCTGGATGAGTAGGTTGTTGTATTCGAGGCGCGTGTTTCCGGAGCGGGTGCTGCGATGGTTGGTACATTGGCGGCTGCGGCCGAAGCAGGTCGGGTTGACAACGGAGACGAAGATGGCCGGGGAAGTAGTTGGGGCTAAAGGGACTGAGAAGAAGCGGCAGGAGAATAGCGATGCCAGTGGAGGGGATTCGTTCGATAACGCCGTGTTGTTGGCGAGGAGGCCGGAGCACACTGTTTCGTCGGTCATGGACTGGCAACTGCGGAGTCACGAGGGGTTTATTCCTGCGTTTGTGAGCAGTATCCGGTATGCGCCTATCTACGACCAGCAGGAGCATTGGTTCGCGTTGGCGCAGCTGCTGGCTGAGAGGAGGGAGAGGCTGGAGTCGGACGACACTGCAGGTGAATTGCCGGGACTCAGGGGAGGCAGGCTTCTCCTTGTGCTGGGGGCATCGGACCCGGTGATCGTCAAGGAGGAGCTCCTACATGATGCCACTGCTATATTGGGTGAGGACGGGTTGAAGGCGGTGCTGTTGGACGCCGGGCATGAGTTGGTTATGGACAAGGGGGCTGAGGTGGCAGCGGTGATGGCCAGTTTCTGGAAGCGGTCGCGAAGGCGAGTGCGACGGAGGAGGTAGATAGATGCCGTCCGGTCAGAAGCTTCATAGATCCGGAGATGCTATTTTCGATGCTAGCGTCCATTCTGGCGCCGATTCGTTTGATTGGGCCGCAGACATACGATACGGCAAGCTGCTAGGTATAAACGCAATTTTGAACTTCAATTGCCCATGACTCGAGCGAAAGGACGGGATAAGGTGTCTGGTCCACGGGCGTCGGGCAGTCCAGATGCTCGGCCCCACTTTCAACCGCTCCCGTGCCGGCCCTGCAGATGCACTCCGAGTAAAAATCCATGTGCGGTGATCCCACCCACTGACAACCCGACAACCCGACTGTGAAAGACTCAATTGGACTACCTCCCCTGCAATGCATGTCCCGGAGCCTACTACAACACACCTACAAGGCTGAAAGACCGGAAATCCCCGACCCCAGCTTTAACCGACCGACCGACTGCGCATTCGGCCCAGCGCAACACCCCCACCAGGTCCTGTCATCCTACAGACCAGCCACCGAAGATGACGACGCCCGGCCTGTCCTTCACGCGCCCCGTCTTCGCCAAGCTCTCCCCACATCCCTACCTCCTCCGCAACTTGTCCCCGTCCTCCCCCGGCGCCCGACCCGCCCGCACAAACGGCCGCGCGCCCCAAGAAGCCCGCCCCGTCCACATCAACGCCTCGTCGCTCTCCCATGCCCACGGCAGCGCCCTCGTTCGCACGGGCGACACCACCGTCATCTGCGGCGTGCGAGGCGAGATCTTGCCCGTCGAGCGGATCCCGCAGTATCGGCCGCTCGACATAAGGAAGCGACACCAGGATGAAGGGGGAGAAGGCGCGGTGGAGGCTGCCGTAGGGCGCGGGGAGCTGAAGGACTACGACCTGCTGGTTCCCAACATTGAACTCGCTACGGGGTCGGCGCCCCAGTTCCTCCCCGGCGTGCCGCCCACGCCGCTGGCGCAGACGCTCTCGACCAGGGTGTATTCGCTGCTGCACGCAACCGGGCTGGTGGAGGCCGCGGACTTGCGGATTTGGTATGACCATTCAAAGGCTAAAGGCGAAGAGAGAGAGGATACCAACATGGGAGAGCAAGAGGAGGAGGAGGAGCGGGTGGAAGGGAAGGAGGAGAGGGTTGTTGCATACTGGGTGCTTTATATTGATTTGTTATTCGTGTCTTTCGACGGCAACCCTTTTGATGCGGCCTGGGCGGCGGTTGTAGCGGCGTTGAGGGATACAAAGTTACCGGTGGCAAGGTGGGATCTGGACCGAGAGATGGTGGTTTGTTCAAGGACGGAGAGCAGGAAGTTGCATGTTAAGGGACTGCCTGTGGCGTGTAGCGCGGCTGTGTTTATGGAGAAGGAGCAAGCCGAGGCGGGCACGGCTGTCGGGGAGGGCCGGCATTGGATTCTACTGGATCCGGACCGGCTGGAGGAGAGTCTCTGTCGGGAGATGATCACTATGGTGGTGGATTGCAGCGATGGGGAGACCAGGATCAAGCATATTGAGAAGCAGGGCGGCACGGTACTTGGAAGGGAATTGATACGTGGCTATGCCGGGGTTGCGGAGGGGAGGTGGAAGGAGATTCGGGGGGCCATGAAGTGATTGCTTGGAGAAACCCGTGTTGAGAAGATGGTGTTGGCTCCCACGTTATCACAGGCCACAGGGGGTTCCCAGAATGTCGGCACCGCGTCAAACGGACTTCATAGGATTTTGAAGTGCCGTAGCCTTAGATCAACACTGAGGGACTCTGGGTCGTTGGACAGAGGCAGCTACATGACGGGCCGTGAGGGTATATGGGCCCGGAAGCTCCGATGATGAACTACTAGTAGGTACAGACGGACGATCTTAGACGGTACCTAGGTAGTGATTACGCTTAGGCACCACCCGGGCCGGTGTCAAGCCTTGAGGGTGTGCATGGCAAGTCTTGTACACACGCACGCTTGTGCCAAAAAGGACAGATTGAGAGATCAAATTCAGGTCAGGTGGGATGTTATCACCTGCCGAGGACTTTTGCTCAGAGATGTGTCTTGTGCTACCTTGGTTTTCCGTTCAGCATATCGTACCAAAGCGACATGACGGTTAGGGAAAAGTGGAAGGTAGGCGCCTCATCTACGGATCCATTTGACGCACGAGTTGCAACTATCTCCCTGTTCCTGCGTTGCCCAGTGCCGCAGTCCTTCATATACCGAATCGAATAAGGGAGCTATCACGGACGGATGTGCAGGAAGCATATATCCAGGAATCTCAAGTCGCACGCTCGAGGCAACGATGGTTCGAATGCCTGAAGATGCCAGCTACGAAGTGAAAACCGTCTCTGGAAAAGTAACTAATCGCGAGATGAAGTGTGTCGACCTTTCGAACCGCCCTTACAGGTGAATTCCAGAGCAGTAGATACAGGAGGACAGAGTTAATCTGTCGCCCAACTCGTGAAGGACCTAATGAAAGGTCCTCTTACCATCTGCAACGCCTTTGTGTGAAGCAGCAGTTGCGTGGCCTGTTGAGCGCTGGTAGTATCAAGAGAGGAAATTCGTGAGGCAGCTCGACCATTGAAAGCTTTTTGCTAACAAGCAGAAAGTGGGCCCGTGCATTTTCCGGGCCGAATATCCGCCGCACAAGCTGTGGGTCTGGCTCAGTGGCCTGCTAAGCTAAATCCGATGCCCTGCTCGGTTTTGACTCCATTCAAAACTTTGCTGCAATTCCACATCTGCTACTCATTTTTCTCAACCTTCCGAAACTGACTGCTTTGAGCACTGCCATTCAAATCAGCACACTCGATGTGAAAATGGAGTCGCTGAGCGACACCCTTTGGGATGTTGTGATCTGCGGCACTGGACTGCAGCAGTCGCTGCTTGCTTTGTAAGAAGTCACCGACCGAAGTGAAGTCCCAGGTTTCCCGTCTGACTGACTTAGCCTTTGTGCTCCTTGAAGAGCCCTGTCAAGATCCGACAAGAAGATTTTGCATCTTGACCCCAACGAATTCTATGGCGGTGCCGAGGCGGCATTCAGTCTTCAGGATGCCGAGCTTTGGGCGAACCGCATATCGGCTGGTAGTGGCGGTATCTTCAGCGCTGTGTCGATCGAGAAGCCCGAGGGCGCCACGGGCTTATCTTCCTCCCGCGCTTACTCGCTGGCCCTCGCACCGCAGTTGATCCATGCCCGCTCGGCACTGCTGTCGCAGCTGGTCTCGTCCCGTGCCTATCGCCAGGTCGAGTTCCTTGCTGTGGGATCCTTCTACATCTTCAAGCCACCACAGGATCCTTCCCAGCAACCGTCGTTGACCCGCATTCCATCCACGCGCGAGGAAGTCTTCTCGACCACTGCGGTGTCGGCTAAGGCCAAGCGGTTACTGATGAAATTCCTGAAGTTCGTCCTGGACTATGAGAACTCACCGCAGCTGGAAGTGTGGAAACCGCATGCCAATGCGCTACTCACCGACCTTTTACAGCAGGAGTTCAAGATGGACGCAGAACTGCAGACGTACATCGTCACGCTGACCCTCTCACTGGACGGAAAAATCAGCACCAAAGACGGGCTGGCTGCTATCCGTCGCCATCTTTCGTCGATGGGCGTGTACGGCCCGGGCTTCGCTGCCATCTACCCCAAGTGGGGTGGCCTCTCGGAGATTGCCCAGGTCGCATGTCGGGCTGGTGCTGTCGGCGGAGCCGTGTACATGCTTGGGACCGGCATCAAAGAGATGGAAACCGTTGAGGGAGAGGTCAAAATCCAACTCACAAGCGGCGACACTGTGAAGACCAGAATGTTCGTGCGTGCCGACGACAGCCCTGGTGACAAGACAGGTATCACGAGGCTGGTGGCCGTGGTAGGCTCGCCGCTGAACCCACTCTTTGAGGGAGTCGTCGAAGGCGCCCCAAGGCCCGCCGTCGCCGTCAGTGCCTTCCCAGCTGGCTCGCTCTCGGTATCGGGAAAGGCATCCAAGTATCCGGTATATTTGTCTGCCCACTCCAGCGATACCGGGGAGTGTCCCACTCAGCAGAGTAAGTCCTTTTCTAGTTTTTGATGTTGCGAGTACTATGATGACTTCCATACTGAATACTTATCTACATTGTCTGAGCTTCGGCACTGACGTAAAACACCTCTGACATTCTGATGTACTCACCTTCGTCGCGGTTTTATCATCATTCTTCGATAGCAAGCATTGAGGCTAACTGCGCAAAACTAGGTGTACTGTACCTGACCACCCTCTCGTCCGCTGATGCAAAAGCCACCCTGAATCTGGCATTGGATACCTTCCTTGGCGCCGTCATTCAAGGCCAGACTCCTCAAGTTCTATACAAACTTCAGTACGATCAGCTCGCCGGTTCTCACCGTTCGCAATCAGACACCTCGCTTTTCACTTTTCCGGCCCCGCTTTCCTCTCTCTCTTTCAGTGACTCCACGCTAGAACCAGTACACGAGGCCTGGAAGAAGATTATGGGTGAAGCTGCCGTCGAGGCAGATTATATGACGTTCACGGACCGGGAAGGGGCCATGGACGATGACGATGTATATGAATGAACGACGTAATGGTAAGAGTGGGTTTCCATCTCTTGAGTTCACATACCTGGTTATTACCCATGTATAGCGAGACGCAATGCAGCGACCAACTGTCAACCATCGTATGTAGTGTTGATTGTCTTGCTAATATGATGCACCATTTTCATCGACTAGCAATTGATATCTGCGAGTTGCGATCATCCACGATCCGCTTTGAATCCCAGGATATCTGTCTCAATCATGATCCCCGAGATGACCGATATTACGCCGTCCATGATGCAGCAAAGCCGTGGTATGGGAATCATATCCTTCCCAAAGTTGCCAAGATACTATGCAACAAGATCCAGCTGAGGACCTTATTGCCGTCGTCAAAATCGGAGGTAGTCCCTCGCAATCGTATCCTCAGGATCCTCGTTCGGCAACCCAACGCAACCAGCAACGCCAGCAGATGCTCAGCAAGTGCTCATCCTCATTTACTCACCATGTCCTTCCTCATCCCACACCATGCCCTCCATGCCCTCCATCTCCTGCTCAACATCAGTTTCAATGTTCCCAAGCCCTTCAACCCCCAAGTGGATAGTGCCAAACGGCTCATGGCCGCCTTGTCCATTCTGCTCCACCTTGATGACGTTCTTGGTCGCAAGCGATAGCACGTGGTAAAATGCCTGCGCCACCACTGCGCGTTTCTGGTCCTCCGGCTGAAAGAGCTTGTCGAATTCGACCCACCACCGTCCGTTGCTGTTCTCGTCGTCAATATCGGGATAGCCCTTCTCCCTTGCGATGGACTCGACATAGCCTAGGAAATTCCGCCCCTCGCGATCAAGCGCATGGCGCATCATCTGCGACGCGGACTGGGTGTCGTAAGCAGCAGGGGCGGCCGGGTCGGACATGATGCTGCCGGCCGGTCCGGAATGTAAAGGGGCAAAGTCCTGGCTGCCCAGGCCGTCGGAGCCGAGGAATGGTTGGTGGCTATCGCTGAAGCGCTCGATTTCCGGGCCAGGGATAAGGCTGAGATTTCCTCGGCCAAGGAGCGGGCTGGCGCTGACGTGCCTGCTGGGAGGCTTACTGCCGCCTCCCTTGACGGAAGAACTGGGGATTTGGGACGATGGGCGGTTCCAGGGTACGTCGGAGGGGATGTCAGGGAGGACGGAACCGGCTCGTCTGCCTACTTCAACCGGAGGAACTTCGTCATCTCCAGGGAAAGGGAGAAGCGCGTCGTCGGGTCGGGGCAGTCGCTGAGCGTGTTGGTTTTCTTCGGAGTCTTGGTCGCTGAGACGGCGGCGGACGCGACGCTCGGCACCGTCTCCTTCTAATCCGAGCGCTTCGAAGGCCGACCGGCGGCGGCCACGTGGAGCTTCGCTATCTTCGCTGTCCGCGTCAGTAATGACGATACCCAGGAGACGGGCTTGCAGTCCTTCGCCTGCGAAATGTGACGCCAGCGGGTGAGGGAAGCCTGGGACGCCAGTGGGGCAGCCGACGCCAGCAATGCCTTGGCCGAAAACTAGGTTGAAGGCATTTGCGCGGGCTTCCGTGCCCGTGATTCCATGGCGTGGCTGGCGTGCCTGCTCGGCGTTGGCCAAATAATTGGTGGACCAAGACCTGAGTTCTTGCCTCGTGATTTTGGTTTGGTCGTCGGCTGCCAGGACCGGGCGACGCCGTTGACGCTTGACACGTACGGGAGCCTGGCCAGAGCTGACTTCATCTTGAGCCGCGACCATATCTTCAACACCGTCATGCTCTGGTTCCTGTTGCTGTTCGCCCTCTTGCAACTGTTCCTGTCCGAAAGGGAGAGGCGGGTCGGAATTGAAAGCGCTCCCTGCGCCCCCCATCATCAAGTAGCCTTCGTCGTCAAAGAACATAACCTCGTCTTGCAGCCTCCGGCTAGCGTCTCCTCCCGCATGTACTTGCGGAAGGGCAGGCAGCTGTGGTTCGTCAATGGCAGGTATGATATTTCCATCCGCATCAATCTCAATTCCCCAGTCATCAAATGCTTGTAATTCCCTTTCTTCGTCACCGAATGGCATCAACTCGTCGTCTACTTTGCCAGATCCGAATGGCTCTTCAACCAGCGAATTTCTTCTGCCGTCAAACGGTGACTGAGAGAGGTCAAAGCCGCCAAGGAAAGAGCGGTTAGAACTTGATAAAGAAGCCTCTCCTTGCAGCGGCGAAAGCTGAGACGAGGTCTTGCGCGAGGTTTGGCTGTGTTGCGGAACGACCAAACCGCCGTCGTCGCCAAAATGGAAGGCGGGAAGAACCGGGTTAAGATCAAACTCCGGGTCGTCCTCGAGGATGAGTTCCTGGCGCCTGCCCGCAGTCAATCCTCCGTTCAGTAACAAGAACTTGTTACCTGCAAACGTACTTCGCTTTTCCTGCCTGAGGATCGATGGCATTATCTCTTCCGCCCAACGCGTTGTAGAAGGCTCTCATATGGGCATGGATCTTCTCAGCGTCGGTGAGCACATAGTGGCATTGCTGAGAATACACCCGTGAGACTCCATATAGCAGGCTGCCCTGGAGGCGGAGCGCAATGGGCGCGCCGGGCTTGAGGATGGTTTCGCATGCTTTCTTTACGTTCACCTCCTGAATTGCCTTACGTGATATCTTCCTGGTGGTGGATCTGAGGCCGATCGTCGACACCAGCCTGAGCGTATGAGTATGTTGGCACTTCTGGCTTCCTATGGTAATTCCAGGAGTTCCCTTACCAGACCGTCGCCACTCCGTACGACTCGTCGGTGAGGACTACGCAGTACTGTCAGAACACAACTGTCTCCCAAACAGTGCAGGTGAAAGGTGCCTACTCTCGTGACTGTAAAACATGGTGTGAACTCGCGGGGCGCTTTGCCAACCTCTTCTCGCTGGTGATATGGTGAATCGGCGAAGTCACTGATCGATTTCTAGTTGAATAGGGGTAACGGGACAACATCGAGTGCTAGGAATATTCGAGGGGAGAAACGACAAGAATTTAGGAGGAATATGGGGTTGTGGGAGACAAACTTGGAGATGATGAAATGCTGCAGGTGTTGAGTTCTGGACGTGTCGCGCCTCGACGTGTCGAGGGAAGTGAGTCCTGGTGCGCGGAGGCGCCACGCTGATAACTAACGGATAAGGTACGCAGAAGTGGAAGGAAAGGATTATTGAAGCAGATGGAGAGGCTAAATTCATCATTTGCCTTCAATTCATACAATGGCAGGTCTCATCTAAATCCCCCTCCAAGCCAGGCTATTGATTGAACCGGGGGAGGAAGGCGCGACCAAGGATTCGGCCACCTAGTACTAGTGGTTTCCATATGCTGAGGCCACCGCTTGAAGTATCCAGCAAAGATTTGGGAATGAATTTAGGAGGAAGAGGAGAAGTCCCGTTCGATAGATGTTAGCGTTGTATTGACATCACCGAGTAATAGCCAACACATCATATGAAAACAGAGCCACTGTCTTTATTTTGAGGACCTCTTCCACTTGCTGGTCTCCATTTTTATCTCAATGAGAGGAAGACAACGAGTTTTACTTGAACTGGTTAGTACTGGTACTCCCTCAAGAAAGCGCTTTTTGTGGTATCGGGTTGAATCGCTTCTTTGGTCTATGTGGAGGCGCCCATCTCTCCTCGGCCACAACCTCATCCGCATTTTACATAGCAATATTAAGAGAGCCCGGAATGAAGAAGCAGCTCTGAGCAGTATCGGTAAGCTCTCAGGAGGACTCCTGATAGTAGTAGCAAGGGTCATTCATAAAGAAACCCGAGTTCAACCTCAACTGTGATAGTGACGTAGAAGTGCCATGAATGTTAGCCATACTCGTAGAGTACGTGTGCTCATTAATTCCATCGCGGTTCCAGAGGTCCGAATGGTCAATTCATGTGCCAAGAGCCATCCACTAAGAGTTGGCTGGGTTGTAGGAAGTTTTTATTGACAAACCAGACAGCCCCTGAGTGGCTTTTGTTGCCAGGTCAACCAACCGTATGCCAAACTGAATCAAATCTTGAATAGACATAAGATAGTCTCATTGGCCAAATTTTCCACGTTCCAGGTTGAATTCTGCGACATTCAGAATTACGTTCTCCTAATCATTCTCTCGGGTACGTTATGTACAAAATTATGAGCCGTTGAGACGTACAGGAGGAAATTCCAAGATTTATACGAATCGCGACCCGCTCCGGAATCGGGGAAGGAGTGGGTCCGCACTCGCCGAGCCATCTTATCAATCACCGTTACCAGTCCACGGAAGACTTCCCCGCTACGGATACTGCGGGTACAATATGCGGGTGGCTCCGGTGAGCAGACCACTAGCAGATGACAGGATTCCGAGAAGATATCGCGCCTTCCGGCTTTTACAGCGAGCTGGGCGTTTGGGTTCACCGCGGCTACATGGTAGTCAAAAAAAAAAAAAAAGAAAAAAAACACCTTGTTTCTCGCAGTATCTGTACCGAAATCCGATGGCTGAGCATGACACCATGTCTCGATTCTGAGACCGTCTTAGAGCTTCTATATGAACATTTTTTTTCCCCCGCGGTTGAACGCGCTCACACCAGCATCCTTATCTGCATCAATTCGGGTTCGGCGTCTGAGGGTGACGGGAGATTCCAGATAAACCACTGCAGAAGCAAAATGGCAGTGTCCGAGCCCGCCGCCTTCTCAGGTCTCCCTGCCAAGGTCCGCAGCATCATTACCGCCAGTAATACCTCGGACTCGGTCCCCTTCCGCGCGCGCACCGCCTATGCCCACCGCACCTGGGCGCGCACCTTCAGCTGTCTCCCGGAGCTCTTCATCCAGCCCGAGTCCCTCGCCGAGATCGAGAAGGCAGTCAGCCTCGCCCGCCAATGCCGCCGGCGCCTCGTGACCGTCGGCTCGGGCCACTCGCCCTCCGACCTCACCTGCACCTCCTCCTGGATGCTGAACCTGGACAACTTCAACCACGTGCTGTCGGTCGACGGCGCCACTGGCCTCTGCACCGTCCAGGCGGGCATCCGCCTGTACCAGCTCAGCGCGGCGCTCGACGCGGCCGGGCTGGCGATGCCGAGCTTGGGAAGCATTGATGAGCAGAGCATCGCCGGCGCCATCAGCACCGGCACGCACGGAAGTAGCCTGCATCATGGGCTCGTGAGCGAGAGTATTATCGAGCTCAAGGTGACTATGGCAGACGGGAAGACGAGGGCGTGCTCGGCCGAACGGAGGCCGGAGCTATTCCGCGCCGCGCTGCTGTCGGTCGGCGCGCTGGGGGTGATTGCCGAGGTGACGCTGCGGGCGGTGCCGGCTTTCTCGCTATCGTGGAGCCAGACGATCGATGCGGATTCGAGGCTGTTCAGCACGTGGCACGGGGAGTTGTGGAAGCAGGCTGAGTTTGTGAGGGTGTGGTGGTTCCCCTATATGCGGAGGGCGGTGGTGTGGAAGGCGGACCGGGTACCCAAGGAGGATATCGAGGCGGGGCGGGTCAGGCACCACCAGCCGGGCACCAGCTTCCTGGACACCAGGCTGGGGTATATCGTCTACCACAACCTGCTGGCGATGGCGCGCTGGTTTCCGCGCATTACCCGCTGGATCGAATGGTTTGTGTTCGGCCTGAACTACGGCTTCCGAAACGGCGACCGCACGCGCGTGAGCGGCGTCCAGCCGAGCTACAAAGCCTTCCTCCTGAATTGCCTCTACAGCCAGTTCGTCAACGAGTGGGCGATCCCGCTGCACAAGGGGCCCGAAGCGTTGCAGCGACTCGGCGCGTGGCTCAACCGCCTGCAGCCCGGCGACCCGGGCTATGTCGACCATCGCATCCCGTTCAGTGCCGAGGGCCTGTGGGTGCACAGCCCCGTCGAGGTGCGCGTAAGCGACACGACGGTGAAGTCCAGCGCCGCCGAGGGCAACCGGCCCTACCTGGACATCACCCCCGACGATGGCCCCGCGCTCTACCTCAACGCGACCATGTACAGGCCGTACTATCGCGACCCGAGCAACCGGGCCACGGAGCGGTACTACCAAGCGTTTGAGTGGTTGATGCGCGACTTGGGAGGTAGACCCCACTGGGCCAAGACCTTCACTGTCACGCCGGACGAGTTTGATACGTGGTACGGCGAGGAGTGGAGGCAGTTCTGCCGGGTGCGGGACGAGGCGGATCCGGAGGGTATGTTTGTCGGACCATGGCATCGCAGGTATCTGCTTGGCGGAGAGACGCGGTCACTTCCGCTCGAGGAGATCGGCTTTGTGCGCGAGCGGGCGGAAGGGGGCGGTTTCTGCGTGTTGGGACGCCAGAATCCGGCCGCGACGGTGTAGAGAATCCGCGAGATTTGGGGTTCGGCGGGGAACTTGACAGGTCGGCTGCGGCGTTTAGGGTTTCTGCGCTATCTTGCCCGTCCATACTGCTCACATTGCCACCATGGATTGGCATGATTGGTATTAGTATTCCTTAGGCGCTGGGTCCTCCGGCAGCGTGGCGTCATTCTATATACTGACAACAATGTTGTGGTAAGCATGCATAAACTGCATCACGCATCGAGGGCGGGCGTCTTCCCCCATTCTACAATCATACGTCCATCTATAAACGACCAGCCATCAGGTCTGATATACGGCGTAACCTGAATTCCACGCATTCTTCAAGCATCCAGCTTCAACCGCTCCAGCATCCTATCGATCTTTTCCAATAGGATCTGGTAGTTCACCGCGTCCGACGCAAACTCGTCCTCCACCACCTCTCCATTCAGTGCCCTCACACCACCGCCTTCCTCCCCTTCCATAGCTCCCCGCTCCTCCTTCTCGACCACCACGTCTTCCTCCCCGCCGTGCCCCTCCACGGTATTCACCCCCTCATCCAACATCTCCTCCAGCCCGTCCCCCTCAAATCTGAGTCGGAACCGCTCCGAAAGATAATACCGGATATCATCCAGCAACTCTATGGTGTCAGTCTCCTGTCTTGCCTTCAGCCGCGCCGCACTTTCCTGGATCAGATCGGCAAACTCCTCCTCGTCGATGTAATCCTCGAGCCGGCTGGCCAGGTAGCGCGCCGCGAACTCCTCGAGGCGCTGGACTTTGAGATCCCAGGCTGCGTGAATTACGTCGTAGACATTGATGGGCTCTACTTCTACTACTTCCGCAACCTCCCCCGCATTCTCTGTCGCTTCCGTCTTGGCGGCGTTGTGCGTGCGGTCAACTAGGGCATTGGCGTTGCCGCTGCCGAGCGTGGAGATGGTGACGGCAGCCTTATTCTTGAGCTTCTCGAGGAGCAGCATGTCGGCCGCGTAGAGCAGGTCAAGGGCGTGCTCTAGAGGGCAGTCGACTTTCTCGGTGTAGAGGAAGCGGAGAATGATTTCCAGGACCTGCGGGCTGCAGTCCACCTTGATGATGTGCAGGTGCTCTGTGTCCTGGGCTTCGAGGAACTCGGAGGAGAACATGGTCTCGAAGTAAGGGCTGCGGATCAGGAAGGGCTTGTGCGCTGGGAAAAGCACCGAACGTCGCGGAGGCTTTCGAGGGGTGTCCATATCCGATGAGCTCGTCGGGCCAACTGGGATGCCCCTCCCGTCCGAGAGGATCTCGGTATCTGCGTCCTCTTCGCCTTCTAGTTGTTCGTCCGCTCTCACCAGACAGTCGGCAAAGATGGCGTTGTGGTGGGGCCACTTCACGTCGTCAACCTTGCGGGTGTCGACCAGCATTTTGTGCTTGAGCACTGTGTTGTGAAATAGGGCTTCCACTTGCGCTTGGGCTCGTTGGGTCTCGTCTTGTTGCCGCTGTCGAGCGAGCCGTCGGTCGTTGATCGACAAAACGGCCTCCCACAGCTGCTCGATCTCAAGCTGCTTGCACAGTTTGTCGATGCCCCTGAAAACTTCCTCCTCGGTAACCGCGCTCCTAGGGCCGACGAAATCCCGGGGAAGGTCACCAAGGTACAGATAGCGTAGTACAACCCGGAAAGCCTCAACCGGGATCGCATGGGACAGTTTCCATGTCACCGTCTCGGGTGCATCTGCGAACTTGCGCATGAAATAGGGTGAGCGTGCCGAGAGAAGGAATTTGTGCAGCCGAAACTCGTCTATAGCAGCTGACAGAGTGATGTCGGAAGTTGGAGGCGTGTCGCGGACTAGCAGCGATGTAATGTGGGACGACCATGGCTGCAGGGGGTCCGCCGTTTTAGAGTAGTCGTATGAGAGGAGTAAGTTCCTGATTTTGTTGTTGAGTGCGTTGTAAACGGCTCGTTCGCGCTCGAAGGACTCAGGGTCGGCCAGTGCTCCTGACATGAACAGTGAGTACATGTAAAACGGAAGTACATACGGTACCGCCTACTGAGTCTCCGTGTCCCTGAGTGAGATTCACATACCTGATTCCAGGAGCAACTGAACTAGCTCATAGTGACCACATAAGCTCGCCTGCTGACGGTCAGCAAAACTGTGCTCGGTTTTTGATCTGGAATCGGACTACGGCAACATACAACCACGAGCGGGGTGTAGTCGAACTGATCCTTGGCATTGATGTTGACGCCCGCGGATATTAACTCCTGGCAGCGCTTCAGATCGCCACGGCGACAGGCCTGCAGGAAGTCGTGGAACTCCGGAGACAGGTCCAGCGGATGGTCGTTTCGAAGCACACCGTTACGAATGAGCTGGTTGTCGTCTTTGAGTTTGGCTTCTAATTCGAACTTGCGGAGCACCATTGTCTATACTCTCTATGGGCGGAAAGAAAAAATATCCAGTTATTAATGGGATGAAGCGAACTTAGCGGAGTAACAATCAAAAGGGAAAGGGGAAGCAGCACTTGGCTTCCTCAACCTGAAAGTTACTGCAGCAATATCCGAGATCAAGAACTATAACCCAGCCAGAAGGGGCGACATCTTCAACCACACTCACTCATTGCCACCAGTGAGTGGCGTTGCGGACATATCGGAACTCATGTCGTCGCAGCGCGCTTCCCCACTTCGGTCCATCTGGGATAACGTTATCGATAACAAGCAACGGGGCAATTGCGGGCCAGGCTGCCCAGGGTCGGACAATTTCGGGCCGTCCCAGCTATGTACAGCCCCTGCAGAATTGTCGGCCAATTGCAGACGGCTATTCCCAATGCGGCACCGTTGCCTAGGCAGCGACGGGTTTGTTGACTGGTGATACCACCTGCAGGATCCGATTCTTCGGCAGCAGCTGTGAAACAACACCCGCACTTGAAACTGCAACTTGCTCCTTTATACGAACTGTAACCCTCAGCGGCCAGCCGTGAATTACTAACCTTAGCAGGGACATCAACACCTATTTCACCTTCAAACTGCTTATGGAGGACGCCGTTGCGATTTGAACGGCCCGTCCCAATTGACACTTCGGGATCCCCAAAATCAGTACCACTTGCCCACAGCCAGAATGTCAGAGAGCGACAAGTACGAGGTATTAGAAAAGATTGGTATGCACTCTCTGCCAGTGTTCTTCCGCATAATGCAAGCTGACTCAATCACTACATCGCCCTCCAGGCCATGGCTCGTTTGGCGTCATCCGAAAGGTGCGGCGCAAGGCCGACGGCATGATTCTCTGCCGGAAGGAGATCAGCTACCTGAAGATGTCGCAGAAGGAGCGTGAACAGCTCCACGCCGAGTTCCAGATCCTGTCGACCCTGCGCCATCCCAACATCGTCGGCTACTACCACCGCGAGCACCTGAAGGCCACCCAAGACCTGCACCTTTACATGGAGTACTGTGGGAACGGGGATCTCGGGCGTGTCATTCGAAACCTTCAAGAAAAGAACCAGTACGCTGAGGAGGCCTTCGTCTGGAGCATCTTTTCTCAGCTCGTCACGGCGTTATACCGCTGTCACTATGGCGTCGACCCGCCCGAGGTGGGCAAGACGGTGCTCGGGCTGGGCACAACGGCGAGACCGAAACCGCCGGCAGGGGGGATGACAATCCTACACCGCGACTTGAAGCCCGAGAATGGTTGGTGGGCCCTCGTTTGAGAAGCTGGTGTGGCACGCTCCGATCTAACTGCTGCAGTGTTCCTTGGCGAGGACAACTCTGTGAAGCTGGGGGACTTTGGCCTCTCCAAAGTGATGCAATCCCATGATTTTGCCTCGACATATGTGGGAACGCCCTTCTACATGTCCCCCGAGATCTGCGCGGCGGAGAAGTACACACTCAAGTCTGACATCTGGTCGCTGGGCTGCATCATCTACGAGCTCTGCGCACGGGAGCCGCCGTTCAACGCCAAGACCCACTTCCAGCTGGTCCAGAAGATCAAGGAGGGCAAGATCGCGCCGCTGCCCGCCATATACTCGGCCGAGCTCTTTGCTGTCATCAAGGACTGCCTGCGGGTGAACCCGGACAGGAGGCCGGACACCGCAATGCTGCTCAATCTGCCGGTGGTGCGACTAATGCGCAAGGAAAAGGAGGTTGTTGATTTCAGCAAGACACTCAAGGCGAAGGAAGAGTCGCTTAACAGGCGCATCCGGGAACTCGACCAGAAGCTGTCAGCACTCGACCAGGACAAGCTGTCCATGCGCCAAGAGATCGATTCATCTCTCCGAAGAGAGTGGGAGGTCAAGGCACGGCTCGAGATCGACAGGCTGGTTTCCCTGGAGATTGAGCAGCTTCAGAGAAAGTTTGAGCATGAGGTCCAGATGCGGGTGGAAGTGGAGCTGCAGAACAGGAAGGCAACGACGCGCAACGAGGAGGAGAGGCAAGAGTTATCATCCTCGCTCTCCAAGTCCGATCATCCACATTCTTCCATTGGAAGCGCCGATAGCGAGTTCCCTTCGACAACCGATATCTCGGAATTTTCAGTGGAGTCGCCGGAAATGCACCCGCTCAAGAAGAGCGCTCGCACCCCGTTCACGCGAGCCCAAACAATGTTTGCTATGGGCCCTGTTGGCACGCCAATGGACATTGAGATGGCCTCGCCGTCACCCATTACGATTGCGTCGCTGTCACTCTCGCCTCGCCGCCACGCCGCCGCCAAACCGCCAACGCTGAACCCGACCAACATCTTTGAAGCCAACCACACGGCCGGAGAGTCGCGCTGGGATTCGGTGCCCGATCCCGTCGGCTCCGACTCGGACTCTGATGATGAAATCAATATCCCATCGCCAACTCGGATGATCAAGTCAAGAAAGAACCCCTTCATGTCCAAAGGGCGACCTCAGTTGCACGCCCAGAAGTCAATGCCCACCCATCGCCTGCAGTCTAAGCAGTCGCAGGCGTTCCAGGGCAAGACCATACCCGTGGCCGCCTCGAACCCCGATTTGCAAACCGCCGTTAGGACCGTCGGAAGCAACGGCGTGCTGCAGGACCGGAGTAACAGCCCCAACCGCCGCCTGAGCAAAATCCCCTCCGCCGCCAACCTCAAACACAATAACAGCGGTGGCAGCAGCAGCGATGGCCCCTCGGCCCCACTGAACCGCAAACCCTCCATGGGCAAGATGGACGGTCGCAACGAGCAGCAGCCGCCATCTGCCCAGCCGCCCCTCCTCAACAAGGTTCCCGGGCCGGGGAAGAACAACATTGTCGGCCGGACCCTGGTCGAGCTCCAGCAGGCTCGTGCGGGCGGCCGGCCCCTGAGCGCCGTTTTCAGCGGCGACGCGAACAGCAACACCATGATGGTCAACGCGAACGTCAGCCCCGTGCGAGCGTTCAGGGAGCACGCGGCCGCGGCGAATCGCGGGAGCGGGACCACGATCATGTCGGAACCGGCCGCCGTGTGGGATCCCGAGCGCGAGGAGATGCCCAGTCCGTTCTTGCGGAGGAAGCCCGTGAGGACTAACTAGCCTCGCGCAGACGATCTAAAGATACCCATTGTTTTTGTTTTGGGGCCGCTCGTTTTCATCAAGCTCTTTCCTTTGTCAATTTATTGATCTCGATAAGTGGGATGGGTACGGAGGGGATGATGGATGCTGAGATGATTGGGGACGGGATAGATGGGTCGATCTGTCTGAATGTACTGGGACCCTATCCGAGCCCTCTTGACGGCGAGTATCCAGCCCGGAGTTTGGGGATTGTTACTTTTAGACGGGACAACATCGGCATCATGTCTACGACGGATTGGAGTTTCTTTTGTCAAGACATGCCGAAGAAACGGTGGGCGCGGAAGTGGAGCACTTGGAAACAGGGCGTTTTGGAGAACGGGGGGGTACGACTGTCTGCATGAATAGGTCTTTTCCTTGGATGTCCTGTCTTTTCCTGCAACGTCGTCTGTCGTGTAGTGGCTAAATGCCGAGTTAACATGAGTAATCGTACGCCGCTCACTGCATCGCATGCCTTTTATTTAGCTGGAACATGGTTCGTTTACTTGGTGTTCGGCTGGGAAAGGAGTTCGCTGAGCGAGTTTGAGCGGCCTACTGTGACCTTTCTTTTGGCAACCTGTCGTTGGCGGGCACTTAGGCACATTCTACTAGTACCTCATCTGTATCCCGTCCTTCCATGAGGGGAGAGGCGCGAGAGCAACGGGATGCTTCAGGCAACATGTATGTCTGTACGTCACAGCCAGCACTTATCAAGCAGCCAAGCCACAGCAATGCTGGCTGCAGCTTCAACTTGGACTACGAGTCTGTTTCCGCAAGCCACTGGAGAGTCGGTACTAGTGCCGTTGTGCTACCCAGCAGTTAATGGTCAAGAAATCAAGCAGGCAGGCGGATGGATGTAAACAGCTTCCCCGCACCCGAGAAGGTGTGTCGTCTAGCTGCTTAGGGCTCACCATACCCGAGGAGGGGGAAGCGAGAATTCAGGTTTGGCAAGCGAGGAGCCAAGCCATAAATGACGATAGAGCTGTCCGCTCACTCGGATCGGAATCGAGTCTGTGTGCCCCGCTCCCCTGCTTGCATCGGTGCATACAGCCATCCATTACCTTCCCCTCCGTCCTCCGCTCCGCAAAGCTGCCGTATCCATCCCCGCTCCCCTCCCGTTTGTCCCAATGCTAGGGGAGGGAATACACAGTAATACCAATCCAAGATCGACTGGTTTGCTCCTTGTACACGAGGAATAGTGAGACCAACAGGCATGATATGTCGCCCTTGGTTGCTTCACTGCTGCTCCTGCTCCTGCTACAGACTGGAAATGGCCGACGACACTGAAGCCAAGTGGGAATCGGGGGCTCTGCAGGGAGCGGATGGCGGATGACGGGCGGTCGACACCGGGGAGTACGGAAGAGAGCCGGCAAGTGCGAGCGGCCAGCAAACGCAGAGCGTGCAGGACGTGCAGAAGAATACCTGTGGGAGAGGGGAACAGTGTTCCGGAGGGTGAGCTGCAGGTTGGTCGGTTCCGTCTGCAGTGATGGCACTTTCAGCAAGCCACAGGCAGTGGGAGGCAGGTCAGATCGGATCCTGTCTCCCTCTCTCTCCTCTGGCCCTGCACAAACATTATGTATGGGCAAGTCGAGTCGGGCAAATCCATGCCGTGCTATGATCGACTCGGTCCGCGGCTGCAAACAGTCAGCATTTACAACCTCCATATCGTGCAGCACCTACTTACCTACAGGGATGGCCGAAGCCTTGTCGTCAAGCTGTATGGGCAATGCGCGAGCCCGAGCCGATGCAGCCAAAGCCCAGGTGATGATGATGTCTCGCGTGCATCTCTACATACCATCTAGCAGAGGGCTCACTTGGAGGCCCGGGACTTTTGTGACATGTGGCTTGAATGGCTGCAGTGGTTATGGTCCTTGCTCATTCGAGAAATGCGGGGGGGTGCGCGAGCGGCCTTGCAGCCATGACCTGATTTTACTTTCTTTTTACAAGCTCAGGACGGGATGTGGTTACAAGGGGGAGAGGCTACTAGTAGTTTGACAATTCCAGGCTCGAATTGAAAGTGATTGCAGGTGCGGAAACAGCAACCGTGAGCTCTCAGCAACTTCGCAGCCGCGGGTGGCACATTGCGTTCAAGTTGCGGACACATTCTCCTCCCGCGATGGATGGAAGTTAACACTACTGGCAGTTATTATTAACCTGCGTGAACCGGGGACAAAATAAGGGTGAGACATTTGTCGCAACGGTCGGGAAACGGCGCAAAGAAGCCGTCCAATAAGCGCCGCGCAACTCGGAAAAGAAAGAAAGGAGGCTTATTATGACCGTTTCAGGCGGCCCACAACCTCCACCTCAGAAGATCGGTAGACAACATCCCGCCATCTATGTGATCCGTACTTACACCAAGGTAGCCAAGTCTAGTATTTATCAGTTTTCGGCTGCCGTGCAATGGAAAAGAAGAGGTGGCGTCCCGCCGAAACCAATGCCGAGAGGAGGAATACCAATCTGTCCAGAACTGGATGCTCGGCGAGCCGGACGCACCGTCATATGCACCAGGAAAAAAGAAGAACGGAGGAGGCTACGGGGATGCTTTCCGCCGCGGAAGCATCCTACAGCAGTAGTGTAGGGTACCTAGTGTAGCCTGTTTTGGATTCGTCGAGAACTTCGAGTTGACAGCGGCAGAGAAGAAGACGTGTCGACCACCAGTGCTACCACACTACGGATTACTAGACTCTAGACCGATCACCGACCCATGGAGCCATGGTCAGGGAAATATTTGATTGCCCGTCAGGTGGCATCGTGATGGTTGATGGTGTTATGCCAACCCACGATCAGCGCGTTTTGCGTCCAACCTTGGGGCTGCTACCTCACAACAAGTAGGATGATCACCCCGGGCCGCCGGAAGATCTGGACTGGGGTGTGTCTGAACGTTGCGGTGAAGGGCGACAGCTGGCTCTGGATGGATCATCAGGGCGCGGATTCCTCAGGCATCCCCGACACCGCCCCTCCCTCCGCCGTGTCGACTCCCGCCCCCCTGATCAGGTCGTGGCCGGGTCTGCATTTGGGGAAACAGATCACAACACAACCGTGTCCTTTTGCTTCTCGAAGCTATCCCGCGGAGCCCAGAGCACGGAGGGGATGCGTGGGGAGTACCTACTATGATACGTACTACTAGTAGTTTACATACATAACGACTAGCAAACAGTCCTGCGCGTCTTGTTGGTGCCAAAACAGCTTGTTTACACTAATTCACTGGAATTGGACAGCCTTCCGCCGTCGCAGCGATGCAGTGGGGGGCCCGCAAGATGCAGGTGACAGCCACGGGCATTGGGTAGACAGCTCGGGCGTACTGTACATACATTACAGGTGTGCATTATGGAAGGGCCACGGGACGATCATATCTAGGCGGGATTTTAGACACTGATGAGTGGAAGGCTGCGGCAGACAGCAACACATCCCAGTGGACGGTACCGGTATCTGATATGTGATCAACCAGAACATGC
This sequence comes from Chaetomium strumarium, assembly GCF_033439665.1. Classification (NCBI taxonomy): domain Eukaryota; kingdom Fungi; phylum Ascomycota; class Sordariomycetes; order Sordariales; family Chaetomiaceae; genus Chaetomium; species Chaetomium strumarium. Next base: position 5,009,191 of record NW_026944429.1, on the reverse strand, counting down.
AGGGTGTTATTACCGATTCCCCCGTTCCATGGCTTTGGCTGATCCAGTGTTACAGTTGCCTCTGTGAGCTTCCTTCTACGGCTGGCCCAAAGCAATCACTCGTCACCTTGACCGGACTGGTAGCCTATCATGATGAGCCAACTTTACCTCAGCTGCGCCGTGGCCACCTCTACGGCACAACAAAAGCACCATGCGTTGTCAAGGTAGCATATCACATGGAATGCCAGGGACACGACAATTTTCTCGTCCCTTGACCGGGGGCGCTCCAAACCTGGCCCTGCGAAATGCACTTAGATGCAGCACCAAGTAATAGTATGCTGGTCATTTACGCAGGAGGAAACCTGGGCTGCACATTTTCGATATTCATTACTATTGCACTATATCAAGCTCTGTTATGACAAGGTCTTGTCCATAACTATTGCGAGTCCGAAAGGTTCCGGCCCGACGTCGGTACGTAATGTTGTACATGTACCCTACAGAGCTTCCTCGCATGCATTTCAGGTGACTCACAAACAAGACCTATACGCTGCAGGTACACGCCTACTTCCAATAGGTCGCCAGGCTCTTTGCCGTCCTGTCTGGCCGGAGCTTTTGAGTTCCAACGTTAGCTTCGAGGTGGTTACCACACGACCCCGCAAGGCGTCGCTGAACGGAAGAGCTTGGGCGGCATCTGAGACCTAGCTGGTCTGAGATTTCTCCCTGCGTCCATCAGATCTCTCTCATGACAGTACGAGTGCATGCTGGACGGTTACCGAGGGGTTCACATGTCGACAGAGACATCTTGTTCGAGTCGCATTTCAGTCCTTACAATAGTCGAGGTCGAAAGCATTGTACTCGGGTCGACAAGAGGAACAAAGCTCCTGGTTCTTCGTATGTACGATCGCCCCTGCGGTGATCGACAGATGCCACAAACTCTAAACTTCCCCTGTTGGTCGCAATCGGAATTTCGGGGCCGGAAATTGTGCCGAACCAATTAGACGAGACAGAGCTCCAACATTCGGATGTTGGTGAACGGAGGGCAGACTTGTCGCTGTTACTTCAGCCCGGTGTACGGAAAACCTTGTAGCGTACGACTATTATACTGTCGTGTAATGTACTAGGTATGTATGTATGGTACGACACTGTTATGCTCAACAGTGTCACCGCAGTACAGTAGTAGTTGCATACAACAGACGAGCGGTTGATTGATCAGGGCGACGATGTCCGATGCGAGATGCATCCAAAAGTGGAAGGTCGTTCAATGGCAGTCGATGGCCCGTCGACCCACAAGCGCAGCGTGGCATGGTGTACTCAGTAGGTATTGTATGTATTACGGAATATTTTCCCGGCCAAGGGAGTACGAATAAAAGTGACGCTTACCAGTGCTTACCCAAGTGCTAAGCGAGTCGCGCTAGCCAACGCCACGCCGATCGCCCACACAACGGTAACTTTTTGCTCGCACGAGAGAATTGCTCGCCTGGGACGCTGTACTATGTACCTATGGTGCAACCAAACATACGAAGCTAACGTTATGCTGTATAGGCCGTATGTAGAGTTGTCGCCGTGGCTTATTGCTGGAGCCTGAGACTATATCAGCCATCGTATAGACATGTAATCAAAGACTCTCCGAAATACAGCCGTCCTGGCCACCGGTGTCATCACCTCAGGTAATTTGTCCGTGTAACAGCCATCCGCCTTCTTCCATGCGTTGCCGAATATTCCGGAACACAACAGCATGTAGGAAGTTATTAGTGTATGTTGGACTAAATATACAACCCTTCGGGGTTACAAAGGTTATTTTTTAAGCCCGCCAACCAGCTTAAAAATAACCTTTGTAACCCCGGAGGGTTGTATAGTAGTTGGGTGCACCATAACACTTTTATGTCCAGGCGCCGTACCTAGATAGGTACAGTACTGAATGCCGGCGAGGGCGTGTGCGACTCGTTTAAATCAAGCCGCCTATGTGGTGGCTGGCATGTATGTAGAACAAGCCACAGCGAGACCCACCTCGCCCGACCCGGGACGGCGAGAACAAGATTCTGTGCCGCAGGTTGCCGCGGAGTTGGCCGGGAAAGCAGGCCTGCAACTTCGCTTGCTCAAGTGCCGGGAGTGACATCAAAAGTCGCGGCGAGTGTATAAGCGGCGGACACCCAAGCGGCCGCACTACGTAATGGGGCCGTTTGCCGGGGCAGGCCGGGCGGGTACCTTACTGGGTCCGCCGCCGGCTCCCGGCCGGAATCCTGATTGCGGGGTTCCCGTGGCATTCCAGACGCATCTTCGGACAGCTTACACGTGAGGTGAAGGGATCACCTGGGTACTGGACCTGATGGAAGCTAGGTACTGATGTCTACGCCGGGCCACCAAGCGTTAGGAAACACGAGATGGTGCGAGTATCTACCGCATCAAACTCGAAGAGGCACTGCAGTACCGACGTGCACCAGCTCAACTTGCCGTCCTATTCTACTGCAGGCATCTGAAGTTTTGAACGCGGTAACCTGGCCAACACGCGTGGAACACAACTAATCACAGGTAGATACTAGTAGTTGTATCGATTGGGAATCCTCTAGCTTGAAGTGTGCCAGCGTCTCAAAAATAACTGGCAGATGATCTCATATCGAGTTGTCGGCAAGGTGGCCAGCTTGGCAGATACCGAGTACCTACCACTTCCTGAAATCCACTGAGCCACGAAGTGCAACACTTAAAAAGCGTGTTGCATCTCGCACGCGACTTGTGTCTAGCAAAAGTTCTGCATGTCAGCGATGCCCGAGCGGCGTCAACTTGGTGTTTAAGGCCCGTTCCAGTCTGCCGGAACCGCTCTCGGGAAGTTCATCCCATCATTATGCCTCGAGAATTTGGACTGGTTGACCTGCAGAAAACCCCGGATGCGGCACGGATGTGGCACAAGGGGCCCGCTTGGCTACACCGGTACTGTCTGATTCTAGCCTCCTAAGGGACCCGGTCTCGAGCCAGCGCATCAACAACAAGTGCCAGGCTAACTTGAGTCTCTCCGCCAGCCCCTGCCGCACGTCAAACACAGGTCCAGACAGGCTACGCTCTTTCCGGCTGTACCCCAGCGAGCCCAGCGAACAAGGAGACTCCTACGCTATGTAATAACGCTGATGATCAAGGACCCCTGAACCACGACGCCAATCTCAGCGGCTGCGGGGGCTTCACTCGATCGAAAGTTGAGATGATCTCTCCAGATTAGCCTTTGTTTCCGAGGGTTCCAGCGTGTTTCCTCTCTCCCACAAGCGTCCCAGGTGCACCGCGTCTCAATAGCTTACCGTAACCTTCCTGCATTGGCAGCGACATCAGGGGGCAGGTGTGCAAAGCAGCTTTTTGATCCCATCATATCTATCTGGGGTCTCTCATCAGATATATCGCGGCCGCCAATGGCGGGAAGAGAAAACATAAAAGCGGTGTACTACTGTACAGAGAGACTCCGCACGCATTCCACACAATACAGGAAGCTACCTGCTCGCTAAGCGATCGCAACGGTGGTATCAAAGCATGCACGAAACAACTGTCAAGACCGATCGTATCCACTGCCCTATGACCGATTCAGCGTTCCTGATGGGCCATCGCCTAGGCGCAACTGCCGTGCTACACCATGTCAGGGTACCAGCTGGCCGGACTTGGGACAATGATGAGATTGTTGCGTCTTTGGCAAGGCGAGGACCAAAGGGACCTGTTGCTCCTTGCAGCAAACCCGTAGCAGCTGCGATGGCGCGGTGAATCGCTTGTTGAGGTGAAAGCCATGCGAGATATGATCTCCGAGACAAGACTGGGCGATCCCCCGGAGGCAATCGTTTTGAGATGGCAGCCTGCAAATCTCCAAGATGAACAACGGCACGGCATAAGTTCAACTCAACGATCCGGTCGCACACCAGCTGCCGTACCTAATGCACACTACCCCTGGTGGCCTTTTTTTGCTCTGTAGAGTCCTGTATACCTAGTTGTTACCAGTGTTCAATTTTTTTTTTTGCAATCCGCCTCGGAGCCGACGCTCGTCTCAAGCTTCGAGTTGTGTGTGTGCGTGTGTCTAACCCATTGGCGGTCCCAAACCCCCTCTCCCCCAAACGATCAAGCGGTCGTGGCAGACCAGGGTCTTGAAGGTACGTACCGAATGACCCCACCGCAGTGATCTCATCCCCTCCACAGATTCATCAAGCCTTGTCCGGCAATAGCTCCTGTTTCGGTTAAGTGTCCGTGTGGCTGCCACAATCCCAGCAAACTGGCGGCAAGGAAAAGCGGAGGATAAAAGTGCCGCCTCGAAAAGGCTAGTGTAGCGTGGACAGCATGCAATGCACGCATGTACAACTCACCACTTCCGCCAGCTTGGGCACGCTTCAAAATACAGTAGTGTTTGAATGCACATACCTAGGTGAACAGTAGCGACGTCGGCTGTCGGTCTTTCGATGCAAACTCGAACCTGTAGACAAACGCATTGCGAAAGTTAATGTGTCTGGTGGTGGCCTTGGCTTCGTGCAAGCCTCAGACGTCTGGACTCGGCAGATCAATGGCACATCATGATAGCCGGAGTAGTGTACTACGTAGTGTATCCAAGGATTCCAAGCAGCCAGGGTCCCTCGGTCCGTTGCTGTTGTGGCGCTTCCGGCTGGTGCTGGCAAGGGGTACCCACAACATGGGCCCGACATTGGGCTCGGGCATCAGATCAGCGAGGTCCCGACGCACCCGGAGTCAGAACCAACATATAATAGGAGGTGTTATAGTACGGAGGTAGGTAAGTTCAGGAGCGTATGTACGTACGTGTGTGTATTGTACATACGGATACACTACCACGCTACTACCTCCGTACTACGCATAGTTGTAGTCGTACTGTTACAGACACGGCAGGGGTTGCAGTGGCATGAAATGGCAGAAGGAGGGATGGGAAGGATTCCTCTGATCAACACCGGCCTTGGGCCGTGATCCCTGCTCTGGCACAGCACCCCCGGGCCGCCGGTCAGACCCACACCCAATTTGCGACAACCACCTGCTGGCCGCCTTGGCCCGGGGATCAACTTGTGGATTTCGTGTGGATGTGCGCTGGATCATCCACAGATTCCCCATGGATGTTCTTCGGTGAGATATGGTACAGTACAAAACGGCCCGGTTCTTCCCACTTGCCATCCCAAACCCAAACAAGCTTCTTTCTCGACGCACACAACACGTGTAGGACTGCTTAGTGCTTAATCATACTACAACGCTCAGCCAGCCGAATTGAACTACTCGAATACGTCCAATTCAACGACGCTCTCAGGGACTGAATATCCTCTCTGCAGCTGCCTTTCATCCTCCCGCACAAAAAAGCTTCACTCCACAACCCCGCCCATTATTCACTTTGGGCGGCCGAGCCTCCCGCGCAGCAACGATGGCGGGCACGATGGTCACGGCGCACTACGCGGCAGCGCCTCAACCTAGTAACTTTCAATATGGTTACATGCCGCCACCTTCACCACCTATGGATGAGACAGCAAAATGTTCGCTGCCGTCCATCTCAAATCTCCTGGGACTGGCGGACCAAGGGTCCCCGACATCAGAGACATCGCCTCAGTCTCAGCAGCAATGTATGGACATGGAATGGTGGGACATGTGGCAAGCTGGTACTGACAACATGATCCCAGCACAAGTATTGAAGCCCGATCCGCGGCCTACGTCGTCCCACTATGCCAACCCGGCATTGGTCAAGGCGGCACTGCCGCCCAGCCCGCCCATGTCCTCAGATGCGTCTCTCGAAGGGTTCAGCTCGCCATCGGCGAGGTCCGTGAGCCAGGTCTCGAACGGCTCGAATTACTACTTCGAGACAACTCCCCCCCTCCAGGTGGAGTCGGACACGCGGCAGATGACAGCTCCCGCTCAGGTCCCGCGTCTTCCGGTCCAGAACTCGGCATATCAACAACCCCAATATCCCGGTCCTGCGTATATGAGCCAGCCCACCATGACCTCCTACTATCCTCCGATCCAGGCCGCCGCGCCCGCGCAGCCGCAGATGTCCGGGCTTTACTACCAGCGGCCACTCCCCCAGGTGAGTCAACGTCGCAGTCGTATGGCGGGCACATCTGTTTGTATCTAACATTTGATTCAGAACTTCCCCCCGCCAATGCCCGTATCGGTAACACTGGCCCCGGCGGCGGCGGGCAACCCTTGGCAGCATCACCACTACATCGCTCCTTCGGCGTCAGCATCTTTCCCTCAGAGCCAAGACCGGTACATCTGCCCGACTTGCAACAAGGCCTTCTCCCGGCCCAGCTCTCTCCGGATCCACAGCCACTCCCACACGGGGGAGAAACCGTTCAAATGCCCCTTTCCCGGCTGCGGCAAGGCGTTTAGCGTGCGGAGCAATATGAAGCGGCACGAGCGTGGATGCCACAACTACGATAGCAGCAGCACCGGCAGCACCGGCAGCAATAACGCCAATGGGGCCAGACCCTGAAAAATCTGGTCACGGCACAGATGGTGTGATTCTGACTCCGGCAACTGCACCGACCCAAGCATTTCTGGATCCACCAGCATATTGAATTCCCAACCCCGGTGGGAACAGGATACAACAACCGACGACAATGAAGAGGCAACCAATACTTTTAGTTCTAATGTATTTTTCCTTCATGGCGGTCATAGATCAGGGCGGAGGCCAAAGATGAACCATCACCTGCACGGTTTGGCGCACAAGGAAGAAGGGAGACCTGTTTCGGCAAAAAGTCCTGATGGTTATGGGTATGGCGACAAGGGGTTTCGGCATTGATATCCACCAGGAACGGCCTACAATACGCGGTAGTTCTTGACGGCGCAGCGGCAGGCGTGGAAAATGGGTTCCGGTTCGGTCTGCAAAGCATTTACATGGGCGTTTCTATTCCCGGACTTGGTCGTTTCCAATTGTTAGCTTTCTCATGTCGACACGATGTATCCGACCAGCGTTACCCCATGTGGGAGTAGCGTAATGTGTACAGAGCAGGGAGGTCACCCATCAGGCAGACTATCAGAGTGGGAAGGGCGGTGGCGGCCTGGTACTGGGTAGTACAGGATGAGCTGCTCACATGAGAAGACCATAAAAACTGTTCAAATACGAAGGTTCCGCTTGTGGTGTGTTTAAGATGCCTTCAGGTCGCAAACAAATAGAGCATTTCAGACGAACGAACGATGCGGTCGGCGCAACATAGCATACAACTATATACCTAACTACTAATCGCAGAGACGCATATTGAATACCAACCTACCCCTGAGTATGACTGACCTCCTGTGCAACAGGCGAACGAACTACCTCCTGAAAACAACGCTTCGGTAAGGAGGACAAAGGTAAAAGTTATTTATTATCCAATGTTGTATTTGTATCTGCTCTAGATAGGCCTAACCGTTACACCTTGTTGAGCGACTCACGCTAATGGTTTGGAACCATTGGACTGGGATTGCCCCCTTGCGCAAGGATGCCCGTCAAAAAAGGATCTGGTCTGGTGCTCTGTGATCTGGGTCCCCGTGCTGAGCTCACCAAAACCTCTCGTCGATGTTGGTATGTTGACTTGTCTTTTGGAGAATTTGTTTGCACACGGGCATCATCCTCAGCCCGCAGGTGTCGTCTTAACAGTATGCAGCCAGACCGCCTTTTCGCGGTATTGGTCCTTCCAGTCGGGCGCCGCCGGCCGACGCGATCCGAGGCCTGGCAGGATACCCCACGATACAGGGGTAACCGCGGATCATCGAGACACCGCCAGGAGAGTTGTGGAGTTTGATGAATCGGGTTTCCCGAAACTCGAAAGCAGGACTCGACTCCCCGACTTCGACGAAGGACTTGTTGAACAATTCCCTTGAATCGTTGAAGAAAAGAATGAAGTCCTGTACAAATCGCGATTCTCGGTTCTCCATAACGTTTGGTAGCTTACACTATGTGCAGTACATACTAGTACAGTACAATACAGTATGCGCTGCGTGTGGCATCTGGTGGTGACGACGACGACCGAGCATGATCTGCACTCCGGCCTTCCAAAAAGCAGCCCAATGTCCGTTGTGGTGGGTCGGATGGATGCCATGACGCCTCGCTCATCACTTGCAAATCCTGGCGGGGTGCGCAAACTCTCACAACCTGAGGCAGTTGCAAATCAGTGCTTGTCATCAAGCCTTGAGGAACTTTTTGTTCTAGCGCGCTTCTGGCGTTGCGTTAGCCCCCACCGGCCCACCTCGTCTCCAACCTTCGCCATTCCGGGCTAGCGAGTGGCTTCGGACGCTTGCTTCTGATTTCGCATTTCCGCAGAGCTGATCTTCACAAATTTGTATGTGCTGCGTCTTTCCCCACTCCATCCTGCTGTCAATCCCGTCGATCACTTTCTGGCTGTTGGTCCTGCCAAGGCGAAAATCCCGCCTGAATGGGGAACCGTTTGGCGAGCAGGCAGGGGCCTTCTTCGGGCGCCGGCTGCAGATTCCCAGTCGATCATCGATCAGCGTTGCTCCGCTCGGAGCGGAATCCGACAGGTGCTGGGCATAATCATATTGGCAACTGGAAACCCAGGAAAGGACAGTTCTCTTTTGCTGTGAGGACGCGCCCCGGGACGTCATTTGAGGCGCTTGGTGGCCCCAGATCAAGGTGATGCGGCAAACAATGCCTAAGTTACCTGTAGCCGAGCTCACCCCTTGACCTTTGTCTTTGTGCCCAGAACTTGCCGTCTGCATGGCACCAGCACATGCAATGCTGACTGCAGCAGGCTCCTGAGATGAGGGCGTCCTGTCTATTGTTTCAAAGGCCGCCACCAGCCAAAGACGTGGCATCTGCCACAATCAGCGGTTATGTACAGTTCTGTAGTACAGCCGCCGAATGACACAAGATTCGCAACTGTGTGTCATCCCCAGAAACGATTGCCATGTTTGTCTAACCGAGAGCAACTGCCGTTGAACTATGCAAGGATCTTCGTGATGATCACGATGGCTTTCTTGAAGAACCGACGAGGCGCGCTAGGCAATAGTGTACACTACGGCCTTCGTTTTATTAATGGTCTCTTCCCACTTACCGATAGCGCTAGCGTGGCTTGAACATCAATAAATAAACCAGGCGCCGTGGTAGCCCCGGAGATCGAGCGAGCTTATTACACAGCCCAGGAGAAAGATCCCAGGACCGTCCTTTGACGAGTCTACTGTACGGAGTACCCTTTCATCAGATCCCTAGCAACAGAATAATCCGCCGCGAATGCGCGTCCCTTACGAGACCCCTGGAGATCAGTCACGGCGATCAGCACCAAGCCTGGGTTCCTCGGTGCCATAAGAAGGGTGGCTGAAACGATGTCACTCCCGTGGCGCCGAGCGGAGATCATGACGCGCTAATAAATCCATCAGTTACCTACACTTAATTCAGCTGACTCACTACAGTAAAAAGGTACCGATGCTCGAGCCATGCCCCTTGGGACTCTCCAGTGCGTCCGTTTCACGGTTAATTACCCCTGTCCTTCGCAGCTTCGGCGCGCGGCGAATTCAAATGTTATTGAAGTCTGAGCTGATGAGTCGGTGGTAGGCAGGTTGTTGGTTCCTGTCCTTCCTCACCCTTGCCAAACCACGCCCGAGAATCTCGCCTACACTATGCATGTCTCAGACTCCGCAGCAACAGAATTTTTAGAAACGTGGAGAGACATATCCAGCATGTGACATAACATATGGAAGAAAATGCTGCTCGAAACGAAATGAGGTTATAGTACATACAGCGGGCGCCAGACGGGATTCCCTAGCTTCCGAGACAGTATATTGTAGAGACTATGAACTCACCAAGTCCACAAACAAATTTTGACTCTGGCGATCACATGGAGATCCTCGGATCTAGATTCCAATCATCGGGTCTGAATTTGATTCGACGCTCGCTTTCGCAAACTAAAGCTCTTTGCGCACAAGGCTGCATCAAATTGATTCAACAGCCTTGCTCACAAATGTCGTCTCTATTTTATTATCTACCACGACGATTATCCAGCAGAGAAGATGGGGGTTGTAAAAAAAAAAAAAAAAAAGAAAGGGTAAAAAAAATGGAAGGGCTGGCTTAACCTTTGCGGGGGGCCGGGCTTGTGACAGGGCTGGTGTTTCAGAGGCGCCGTGTCACACGCCCCATCAAGGCTTGTTGACACACGGAGTCCACGGACAGGCCAGCTGCCGAGGAAAGGGGCTATTGTAAACAACAGGGGTCTAACTAGCCGAGGGTTGTCACATCGAGTCCTAACCCTGATGATACGTGGGTTGAGCACAGCGAAGAATGGAACCAAGAACGATGGTAAAGATGGCCGTTGGTTATACTAGCAGCGAATCAACTTTCTAATCAAATGCGCATGAACCGAGAGGCGCGCAATGGTCCATTTGGTAGTGAACCTGTTCGAGGCTAGCCGAGCAAAATAAGCAGCTCGGTCCAGTCCCGGGTCTCGCGGAAGATGCTCACTCATTGCTCAGAGACAGCACGTAATTAGGTATCACATAACTAATACCCAGGGCTCTACTGCCGTGGGAGCCAAGAAGACGAGGTCCAGGCTGAGACGCCGGTCTCTCAAGACCGGAGAGCGGCAGCTGTCAATATGTAGAAAAGCTGGTCGGCGCGCCAGATCATAATCGCAATGTGATTGTCTATTGGGAATGCCCGAGAGACGAGTCGGGGCCGTGGCGTTATTGAATTACTGGTGACACGGGTTGCGCAACCTGCCCTTGCCGCCACCCGTAAGGGTTCAATCAGTAACTCGGTTCATCGTTCCAGTACAGAGTCTCATGGAAGACCCTAATAAGTAATCTCTGTTAGCCGGCATGACCTGTGGCAGCACATCTGCAATAGCTCACTCTGGGCCCGTAGCATGGAAATCCCAGCCAAATGTCATCCGGATGAACTGTTGAAGATGGCTCGCAACCTTGATCGCGCCCACATCAGTGGGGTGCCATTGCGGAGCAATGTCGTTGTGCTGCAAGATGCCCGTGGTATTGAAGTAGTGGACGAATGGCTTCGTCTTTCTGCCCGTTCTCGACCTCATCTTGGTAACGCCATCATACACTATGGGGTTGCGCAGGTAGGCATCCGAGTTGAACCTGGTACTGGAGTCAGTTGAGAGGTTCTCTCTCCTGCACTGGGCCGGGATACACTCGCCATTCGACCATCTGATGGATTTCCTTGACAAAGCCTTGGGGCGCATTGGGGAGGTATGTGTTGCCAGACTGATAGAAGCCCAGCCACAGAGACTAGTAGGTGGAATCTCGGATTAGCTCGCCGAAGACGCAACTTGAACCCCAGCGAGTCTAGCTCACCATGACGATGACATGGGCTTTTGGGTATTTGCCGTGGACACCCTGGATGATTTTGGTCAAGGCATCGATATAGGCCTCGGTGGTGACGCTGTTCTCTTTGTTTTGATCATTGGTGCCGATGTTGATAACGACTATGTCAGCAGCCGGGTGCTTCTTGAAATCCCAGGGCTCTGGGTCATCTGGGTGTCACGGTAAGAAGCCGAAACCTGGCCAAGGAGAGATGGCCTCCGAGGAATGGCCGCTGAGTAACAGCAGACGGGGCAGGACTCACCACCGTACATCACCGAGGCGCGGTAGCTTGTATCCGACGTGTAGAACCACTGATGCACTTGGCCACGGGGGTTTCCCCAGCAGTCCTGGTCGGCCGCGCAGATTCCGGGGTAAGCGGTCACCGAATACTCCGTGTTGCCCAGTCCAGCACCGAGACCGCTGTGCGATTGTCAGTGAGCTGTATGTGCAGACGGACGTTGTTCGGAAGGAGACATACTACGCCCAGCTCGACAATCCTTCGTACGAGGTGTACATGCCAGCAGCCAGGCTGTCGCCAATGACCTCGATCCGGCGGTCGTAATCGGGGATTCTGATCAGTCTTGCTCCGGCAGCCACATGCACGGCATCGATCTGCACGCCGTACGCCCAATTGGTCACCCGCAGCTCGAATGTCCACGGGTTCACCGGTCCAGTCAGATTCGAGCCCGGCGTATCGGGGCTCACAAGGATGTGAGTGGCACCCGCAGTGATGTTGGTAAACATCCAGTCCAGACCCCCGATGCGGTAGCCGACCAGAACTCCATTGCTGGTTAGGTTGCCAAACGATATGGCTACCGTCTGTCCGGTGTAGCCGAACTTGATCCCTGGGCCACTGGCGAACTGGTCAGATGGCACCGTGGCTGAAGTGGGTTCAAAGGTAAATAGACTGGGTAGGTAAGTTTAACTCACGACCACCAAGAGACATATTTGGAGTCCCATCGGCCCTTGTAAGAGATCTCGCTGGCGTTCGCCGGATACGTCCTGAAGGAATAGGCCGACGGATCAATGCGAGTATCTGGGAAGCTGGTGGCTCTCACCTGGCCATTCTGGAGGATGGTAGCAGAAACCCGTGAGAGAAGGGCGAGGCCGAAGACGGCCATGCTGGACAAGGACACCATGGCTCGGGCGACCGCACTCAGGATACGGTTCCTCTACACGCTTGAGGAGGGACATGTCTGACACTGACATACGCCCGAGAAGCCCGCAGCTCTTATACGCGCCATCTCCCAGAGGCCCCGTCGCTCATTGATGGAAATGTTCCTGTAGCTGCGGGGATTGAGACGGAAAGACGGGATACCCGCACCGAAGTTGCCGTGATACCAGGCCTACTCCATGGCAGCGGCTCAAGTCAGGGTGTCACCGGGATTCCGGGGCGAAGGGAGAACTGTACTGGACCCGAATCCAGATCCTTGGTCCGATCGCGATATTGATCGCGATGCGGCTCGAGGCAACGCCACCGAACTCAGGCTGCAAGTGCACCTTGGATTGGTTTGGAATTCCTCACGATTGACTGCAAAACCACATGGGTAGTACTTCTCCATGTCGGTGAATCGGTGATGATAACGTGGAACCTGAAAACGGGATCGGATGGGCAAGGAAGGGACACCGCACGCGGAAGCCAGAAGCAGCAGCCTACCAGTGATGCAGTCGGAGCGGCTCAGCCTGCCACTGACAGTGTTTGCAACTTGCAGGATCCGCAAGGTGCTGGCTGGAAGTCGCGATCTTGCCGGACCATCCAGATTAGGCTTCGGAAGGGACAGCTCCGTTTCTGGTTGTTATCCGTCGAGCGTTCAGCTGCGCACACATCGAGTCCGTTTTGTCCGTTCCAGAATCCAGATAACTGAACACCAACAAATTTGCCAACTCAGCCGTTTTCTCAGCGAGGAACCTACCTACTACCTTAAGCTCCGAGTATCTAGCAGTGCTCTGTCCAACAAAGGGTCTCGTACAAAGGTTGGCACATAGATTGGTAAGCATACCTTGCCCAGCTGCAAAGTAGCAGGTTGCTGAGCAGGAAATATATCATTTCTGATGAGTGGCTGATCTCTCCAAGTATACTGCATGGCCACACTAGGGTTCAAACCGGTAATAGTTTAAGCAGCTCAGCCCTATTGTCGGGGGCCGGGATCATGCAGCAAGACGCCACGGACCATGGGTGTGCTCGTCCCATGGCGTCTTCATTGCTTCGATGCAGCAGGCCCCCCGAGCGGCCTGCTCTGCCGGTAGGCACAGATAAGCACTCACGGCACGGAAAGTATGGTATGGACATACGGTACATTGAGGGAAAGCCACATCAGAGAAGATCTCTGGGCTTTGATCGCCGCCTCCGTCGGTCCATTCTTGGGATAACAAAAGTCGCCAAACACGGATGTCTCTGTCTCACCTCGCCGATGTCCCTGTCAATGTCCAAGAGTTTTCCCTGTGGGGCACGCATGCCGGGGGTGTAGCGATTCCGCAGCACTCGGGAATCTCACCTTGCAGACCGTTTTTCGATGATCAGCCGGCCGATTGATTCAACTGCTGTTCACCGCAATCGTCTGCTTCCCGAGGAGGACTATCCCACATCTTCCCCGCACCCACCGCCGGTTTCCAAGCGAACAAATCTAATGCAGCCGATGTCTCCTCAGCTCCAATATCGGACAGCTTCTTGATACTCTTCCCCGTGTCGTGAACGCCTTCGACACCTCAAAACGCCGACACCGAAATACGATTGCGACGACTTACGGGCGGTAGTGCGGACGCGCGCGACACATGAGACTGTCGTACTTGGTGGACTTCTCGCTTGCGGGCGTATCAACGAGAAAAGAGAAGGGTGCGGGACGCTTCAAGTTCCTCTACCCATCGCGCCGATCAAGTTGTCGCATACGGCGCAACCGTCCTGCTTTTGCTCTCCGAAGATCGTCGAAACGGCTAGCTCTTCGTCTATAACGCGAGCGCATTCGCCTGTCGGCCAAGCTGTTATGGCATCGACGCAGTGACCTACACTGCGAGCGGAACGATGACGCCGTACGTGCCCAAGACGTCGCCGACGCTCGAGCTATCGGTGCCGTATTCACCGCCGCCAGAAACCGGCAACCCGGGTCTTCGAGCGCAGCCACCACAGCATACCCCGCAGTCCAGTTCTCCCCACTGTCGTGAGACAATACCTCGCTTTCCTGATAGGGTCACAGTGAAACTGAACACCCTGCGGGCACCGAACCCAGCGGTGCGTCGCAGATCCCTAAGCGTGTGCTATCACGCGCAGAGCATTCCTGGATTGCGCAAGGCTGCCTCGTGCTTTCTGAGGACAGCGTCGGAAGCCCGCTGGCCTCTCGCCGAGCAACAGACGCGGCAAGCAGCTCCTCCCCGGAATCGGTGTTGATAGGCTACACAGTGTTGCTGGGCAGCTGGCCGGAATCGGAGCTGCAGCTCTTCTCTGTGACAGGGCACCATGTCATCGCAGTCGCAGGAGCAAGCTCCCCCAAACGCGGTGCCCGACACTCAGCTCGGATTGACAGAAGACCAGATCCAACTACTGCGCCATGGCCAACAGGAGGTGGCAGCGGCGACCGGCGGGTCAACCTCCTCGCGGGCGGCGAGCCGCGCTTCGTCTCAGGGGTTGCTCATGATGGACACGTCGTCGCTAACCGCGCTGGGCCGTCATTTCGACCGGGTCATGCAGTCGATCCAACAGCGCCTAGAGTACCTGATGGAGCAGTCGCAAATCGTGACGCTCAGTGTATATGACCGTGCCGGCAATCTCATCGACAACGCCGATGCTGAGATTGCGCGATACCACGAAATCATGGCACAGATCGATGAGCTCGAGGTGGACTTTGACCGCATCAGCGGCATCCGGGAAATCGTGCGCGGCTTCCGTCAGAGGGCCGAGGAGTTGGAGCGTGAGCTGGAACGAGCTGGAGGGGGAAGCAGTTCTTCGTCGAGGAGGGAGCGGCACGGCCACCGCCAATCATCTCACCGCAGCCACGGGCAATCCAGCAGCTCCGGGAAACGGCGGGCATGATGGACGTCAAACATACCCGAGGATTGCCCTGGGGACACCTGCCGGATTAGAGCACCCTGGGCCAAGGCGTTGCCTTGGTGCTACGAGGGGCGCATCCGGTATACCAGAGGGAGGCCCAAGCCAGACTAATGGTGCGCAGAAAATGTTGGCTTGGAAGACCGATCACGGCGGGATTAACAGAACCGCCAACAATTCCGTCCAAGTGCTTGACACGACGCATCGAGTGGATAACGTATGTAATGACGATTGGTAGACGGATGGTTCCCGCCGGACATCAGAGAGGGATGTCTCAACAAGACTGGTGGGCCCCACGGCTGCTGAAACAAGACGGAAAATCGGCCTCGCGGCCCCGATCACTCAACTTTAATCGTTTGCTGCAGCTTCCTTCTTCTCGGGTGGGTGTGTTAGCCTGGAGTGTCTTCTCGATCACTATTTCTCCCCTTATTCAGGCCAGTTACGCTCTTGGCTTCTCTCATCATGTTTTATATAGGCCACGACCCACGTCACGGTTATGAGGATGCGCCACGAGCAGCGATGCTCTCCCATTTACGTCGTACGAGTACAAATATTTTCCTGTGCATTTATGTTTCGAGTATCTACTTATCTCACGAGCGATGCTGCTTGGCCGGCAGATCATCATTATCTAGACATGACTGTCTTGTATGATATAGACCAAGAGGAATTATCGACGCCATCTCATTGAACTCTGAGTCTTCTCATTCCTCCCGTATGGTTTCTTCCCGGTGTTACCACGCCGGCAACGGCGATGGAAGAGGTTCTACCTGGTGTCGGTCAGAGAATCAACAGAACGAAGACTCACAGAACAACCCCGAGAGTGCACCATCCCCCCGGTCTCCGCTAAACACGATGTCAACAGTGCCAAGTGCCCCTTGACAATGTCCACACGAATATTGAAGTTAAACATGTGGCAATACGCGCTAAGTGTTTCGAGTCTCAAAGTCCCCTGCTGTTGCACTGAGGTCTACTCCAGACTTCCAATCCCGGGTAGGTGCCTTATATACACGGCCACGTAAACCAATTCTTCAAGCATAGGATTACGAACCCCATTCATCCCTCCTCCGCCCTTCCCCTCGTCTCCTACCAAGTAAAGTAGTACGGCAGGCGGTCAGATATCAACTTCCATCCGCTCTACCCCGTCTTTTTCACTTTCACAGGAAAGTGTCATGACCGCGTTCCCCTCCTTCAACCGCCGGCGGAACCGGCCCGCAGCGCCATCGCGCACGCGCTGTTCCGCGTCCAGCAGCTCCTTGGCCTGCGCCGCCAGCTCCTTCATATCGTGCCGGACGGTCTTGGTCAGTATGGCGCTCCACCCGTTGTGCGGCTTGCATTTCTTCTTGGTGCACATGTTTGTTAGTTGCGGGTCGGCTTCGCTGCCGCCGGCGCTCGCCTCCTCCGCACTACTGTTGTTGATCGTAGTGCTGGTGGTAAGAGCAGCGGTGTCGGGCCCGTCTAGACGCCCGCTGGTGAAGATTGCCTCTCCCTGGGGCGACTGTAGGAAGCGAGCAAACTGGTGCGTCGCGCCCACGCTGTCCAGCCGGTAATCGTATCCGCACAAGTCCTTGGCCGTGCCCTTGCCCGCGGCAATGGCGGCTTCCCGCCGTTTCAAGGCCATGTCGATCAGCTGGAGCATCTTTTTGCAGAGGACGATTTCCTCGCCCAGCTGGTAGCGGGCCGTGGCGGACGTGTTGAGCAGGTTTTGTTCCTCCGCGGTGAGGGCAGAAGACGAGAAAGGGCGCTCCCAGAAATCTTGTGGAGTTTCTGTTACGCATTAGAAAGAGTGGCCCGAGAACAGTGGTCGTGGGAAGGGGAGAGTACCGAAGGGAGGACGCCCTAGTTTCCAGGGGGTGGTGGAGCTGTCATCTGTTGGGGAGGAGGATGGGCCCGCGTCCATCAGGCCCATGAACTCTCCTTGGGTGAGATAGTCGGCGTCAGCGACGCCTTTGGTTCTCGGTAACGAGCTAACCAGCTGCTCCCACCAAGCTTGACAGTGCTCAGGCGAGCAAAAGATGCTGGGCCGGGACGAGTCGTAGATGTGGGCCGGATTGTTGCAGCCCGCGAGGGAGCACATTTTCTTGTAACGCGTCGTGTAGCGGCCGCCATCGGTGCAGTTGGGACAGATATACTTCTGAACGAGGTTCTCGCCTGTGTGCTTGTCCATGCCGATGCACTCGCCGTGAAACCAGTCCTCGCATCGGTCGCAGGCTATCATGAAGCGGTGGTCGTCTGGTCCGCGGCAGAGGCAGTAAGGGCCGTTGTCGGACTCACTGGTGTTGCCGGCGTCGGCGACCGTATCTGCAGCGCCGGTCGGCCTGGAGGAGGCATCTGCCTTGGCCTTTTTGGTCCCGCCTCTCTTGGTTTTCTTCGCGCCGCCACCACCAGTGCTGGGACGAGCGCGTTTCGAGGGAGCCTTGACGGTGGAAGCGGCGCCCTTCTTTTTCTTCGAGGCTGCCGTCTTCGGTGCTGAGCTGGCGGCATCTCCAACGGAGCTGCCGTCGTCGCGCATCTCACGATCGATGCCGTCACTGGTGGGCACTTGTCCATTTCCCTGCGGAGACATGTCGGCAAATGATGGTGTCGGTTCGGTAACTTGCCCGTCAACATTTTGGTGCCCGTTGTTATCGTGCGCGTCGTCCATGGCTGCTTCGTTTTCTTGCGGATGGCTGACGCCTGTAGCGTGTGGCAAGTCTGGGGTGAAGAACGAAGTCGAGATCGCCATCAACTACCGATTGTCCTACCCGTGCGAGTTCTCAGCCGGCAGCAGCGCTGGTGCATATGACCAAGATCGCATGGCAGATTCAGTCTATCTCAAGCTCACAGTAGTTTGTGCTTGATGTTCTGGCACGCATGCGAGGCAGCGGGAGACTTCGAATTGTGAGAACCAAGGGAGATGTAAAGTAGAGAAGTTAGAGCCTTGACGTTACTGTGGCAAGCGATGCAACTGTACTAAATACCAGGGACACCGTAGCGGAAAGCCCCACACTTGCCGTCTTGGCATGCATCTATGCGAACGTCATGCGAGAGAGCACAATCAGGAGATTTTATCGGATCGTCCAAGCTCAGAAGCTATTGAGGCCCCGTTTAACACACGTCGAGCAGCATCACCCAGAAAAATGCCACCGCCGGTGACAACGGCCCGCGCCGTCGCATATGCACTCTCGAGGGTAACGCCACGACATGGCGCCCGTCAGTTATCAACAACGCGTAGCGCGCAGGGCAAGAGGCTAGCGGCTGCGCCCACCGCGAGACTCCAGTTCCAACAGCACAAACCGTTGCTGCAGAGGAGGTCGTACAAGACAGTGGAGGAGGCAAAGAGCCGGTACAGGTCAGGGGTATGTGCCATGTTGCTCGGGCCTTGTTGGGAGATCGATTGGATGACTGGCTGACGCCGCTCGCCCCGGCAGCCATTTTCGTGGAAGGCTGGTCTTCTCTTCGTCATCACGGCCGCCGGCTTGGTGTGGTATTTTCAGAGCGAAAAGGAGCGCATGAAACGCAAGAGGATAGCCGAGGCGACAAAGGGTGTGGGCCGGCCCAAGGTGGGCGGCCCGTTCGAGCTGATCGATCAGAACGGGAACAAGGTGACGGACAAGGACCTGCAGGGGCGTTATTCTTTGGTGCGTGTCCTACCGCAATGTCTGGGGATGCATCCAGTATCAAGCTGACTTGTTCATGGCAGGTCTACTTCGGCTTCACCCACTGCCCGGACATCTGCCCTGACGAGCTGGACAAGATGGCGAGGATGTTCGACCTGGTTGAGGAGCAGCGCCCCGGCACGCTGCTACCCGTCTTTGTCACGTGCGATCCGGCGCGCGACGGTCCCAAGGAGCTAAAGGAGTACTTGGTTGAGTTCCATCCGAAGTTTATCGGCCTGACGGGCACATACGAGCAGATCAAGGACATGTGCAAGGCATACCGCGTCTACTTCAGCACGCCTAGCGCTGTGAAGCCGGGGCAGGACTATCTGGTGGACCACAGCATTTACTTTTACCTGATGGATCCCGAAGGAGACTTCGTCGAGGCGCTGGGGAGGCAGCACTCGCCCGACCAGGCTGCCAAGATCATCCTGGATCACATGAAGGACTGGAAGGGATCCTTGAAGACCAGCTGAGAAAGCAAGGGACCATTTGCTGTATGTGCCAGATGTATAGACAAGAAATGGTCACTGCCTATCTCCACTCACTTGACGGATGTATCCGCAACCCCCTAAATCAAGTGCCACACTACCTAAGTAATTACGGCATTGATACGGTTTTGGTGCCGAGCTGAGTCGGATGTCCGTGCCCGTCACTGATGATAGTAGTATGCAATGTTATCGCTCCCCCCACGGCAAACGCACGGCATTCAAAGCACGTCCAGACCCTTGCCTGCAGCACTACAATAACAGCGCAATACTAACCTAATACATAAATGGGCCGCAGGAAAGCCAGCTACTTGAGCCTTACGTCATAGGCTGCTCAGGCACAGCCCCACTCCATATTTCCACTGCAGCGGGACGTTGACCCCCACCCAGAATTGAACCTTCCCAGATGATACCTGCTGTTTTGGGCTAACGGGTTGATATACACATGCAAATTTCTCCTTTTTCTTCATCCCCATGTCAGAACTCTTTCGAAACCACACAACCGCGCAGCAAGACCACACCCAGAGGGCATTTCGGCTTGGAAAGCGCTTTCTAGTCCGTACTTGTTGCTCGGATAGTGGAGCGTACGGAGTTTACCGTGCCCGAACGAAGCAATAGATCGCCCGAACCAGGGAGGAGGCTGCTGTCCGCCTGACCCTTATCCGGCGCCAATTGAGCTTTATCGTTCCCCCGCTTTGGTACATTGGGTACCAAGTCGTTTCACGAGCAGCATCCGAAGAAAAGACACCGTTTGGGGTTTGGCCCGCGACAAGTCGTCGAACGACATACCTACCTATCTTACGTTATGTCTGCGCCGTCTCCTGGAATTCCGGCTCAGCCTAGGCGGTCTGCGCTGAAGGCCGAGGGTGACAGTCCGAGAACTCCTCCCTTGAGCGCCCCAGTCAAAGGTTTGTTGTTGCTCTTTTGTTGTTATCATTTTCGTCATCTGTGTCACACGGACTTGTCCACGTATGACGGGGCCATTGCGAATACACTGTGCGTCGTCATCTGGTCACTTGCCACACGGCTTCAATCCATCTCATCCTACCTTCCAACTCATATTGATGATTCGCGTTAGCTGTGCAAATCGCCGAGCCTGAGACCTCAACTCCTGATGACCCGCAGGTGAAGAAGCAGTTTTCTGCTGGGGTCGCCAAGCGACTCAGCGGACGACCTCCTCCATCGAACGGCCCTTCAAGGTCCTCGACGCTCAGTCAAGTCAGCATGGATATCACCCCTGATCTGGCTGCTGCCGGGTCCATGGTCACTTCAGGCGAAGAATCTCAGAATCAGCAGCCTCAGGCTCACCACCACCGCCACAGGCTAGACCGCGTCACCGAGAGACTCTTAGCCCAGGTCGCAGAGTGGCTCGAGCGGGAGAAGGTCAAAAAGCAGCGCAAGAAGTATGGAAAGCATCCGTTACGCCAAAAGTCGCCACCCAGTCATGTGGACAGCACCGTTTCCCCGCCAACCCGGCATAGGGCGGATTCGATCGAGTCCGATTCGAGTGACGTATCTCTGGACCGGCTGCAGAGGATTCTGGACGACAACATGGCCGCCCTGGGTCTGAACTCCACCACTTCAAACTCCCTCCCTTCATTTAGTTCTCGCCCCCGACAAAAACCTCGGAAAAAGTCCAGCAAAACCCTCACCCGGACCATGGCCTCCTCAGATACGGAATGGTTCGATGGTGACATTGTCGTTCCCAGTTGTGACGCTTTTCTGGACAATTCCAAAACTCTGAGTTACACGGGCGGGAAGGCCGCCACGGACGATTCGGCGTCTATATCTGGACGCAGAGAAGAGAAAGAAAAGCAGAACTGGCTGACCTTCAAGAACGAAATTATCCGTCTAGCACACACGCTACGACTGAAGGGCTGGAGGCAAGTGCCGCTAGACAGCGGGGAGAGCATCTCGGTTGAACGCCTTAGCGGGGCCTTGACCAACGCTGTCTATGTGGTGTCGCCGCCACCCGACGCACTGCTGACCCGCGAGCCTGGCAAGAAGCAACCGGCCAAGGTGTTACTCAGGATCTACGGGCCGCAGGTGGAGCATCTGATTGACCGAGAGAACGAGTTGGGCGTGCTTAGGCGGCTCGCCAGGAAGACGATTGGCCCCCGGCTACTGGGTACCTTCCTCAACGGCAGATTTGAGCAGTACTTGAACGCGACCGCACTGACTCCGTCCAGCATGCGAGAACCCGAAACCTCGAAACAGATCGCCAAGCGCATGAGGGAGTTGCACGACGGTATCGAGCTCCTCGAGGAGGAAAAGGACCAGGGGCCCGGCGTGTGGAAGAATTGGGACAAGTGGTTAAGCCAAGTCGAGAAGACGGTTTTGTTCCTCGATCGGAAAATCTTGTCACAGTCCACTAACCTACCAGGAGGCGTGTGGAAGACGCAAGGCTTCGTTTGCGGCGTGCAGTGGCCCGTCTTCAAGGCTCTCGTGGAGAAATACCGCCGGCACTTAGAAGCCTACTACGGGGATACAAAGAAGATCCGCGACAGGCTAGTCTTTGCTCACAACGATGTACTGTCCCCTTCCCTTGCTCGCGAGACAACCGGACCATCACTGACATGCCAAATACAGACCCAGTATGGCAACATCCTGCGAGTGCGGCCCGATGACCAAAGGTCTCCGCTCCTACAGCCCGCAAACGAGCACAAGCAGCTGGTCGTGATCGACTTCGAATACGCAGGCGCTAACGTGCCCGGTCTCGAATTCGCCAACCACTTTTCGGAGTGGACCTACAACTACCACGATCCGGCCCGCCCCTATGCATGCGACACGTCCCGCTACCCCAGTCTAGACCAGCAGCGCCGATTTTTGAAGGCATATGTGGACCACCGACCTCAGTTTCCTTACGTCGACGCTCCTTCGCCCCGCATCTCTGCCTCACCCGCAGCCATCAGTCCCCAAAGAGATGGTTTACACTCTACCCCATCGACGACCTCCATTGTCGAATTCATGCTTGACGCGAGGGTGCCGCCGGGAGGTTGGAAGGAGCAGGAGCAGAAGCGGGAGGATGAGGCGGAGAGGAAGGTGCGGGAGTTGATGGAAGAAACTAGGCTGTGGAGGACGGCGAACAGCGCGCAGTGGGTGGCGTGGGGGATCGTGCAGGCCAAGATTGATGTGGCCGATACAGCAACTGACGGCTCTGGTGAAACTAATGGGGCGGAGGGAGCACCGGAGGGTGTGAATGCACTGGCCGAGACGGATGTGCAGCATGACCCAGACGACGGCGAGACCGAGGCCGGGGAGGATTTTGATTACCTTGGGTATGCGCAGGAGAGGGCGTACTTCTTCCTGGGTGACTGTGTACTGTTGGGATTGGTTACGCCCGAGGAACTTGGGGAGGAAGTGAGAGGACGGCTCAAGATGGTGGATTACTAGCATTGAGGGGCCCCGATTTTAAAGATACCTGTCATCCGTTGAGTGGACTGTGGGTTGGCCTAGTTGGGCAAGAGAGAGTGTGTCAGACGCAAGGACATCTACCGTATCGTTGACAGATAGATGTATGTATGTGCTAAAGGAGAGGTCTTTCAAGGAACTATATGCCTTCTGTCTCGCAGCCTTGGGTAAGGATATCGAGGCAAAGGGCCCGTTGGAGTGCTGCCGCCTGGTTAATCTTAGAGATGCCCTTTGTGCTCTTCGTTCAGGGGCGGGTGTCCGTTCAGATAGAGAAAACTGAGATAGGGGTCCCCTTCTCTCCATGTCTCGGTTTCTTCCTCTCCTCTACTCCTTCTCTCCTTCTCTCCTTATCCCCCAACCCCAACCCTTATGCTTTTCCCAGAGAAAGACTCAGTGTTGAGTAGAATGTCGGGGCCAAAGTCGAATATAATTACAGAGCGCCGGCTGCTGCTTTAACGAAGATGACAGTGGGATCATGAGATTGTTGTAACGAGGTAAGACCGTGAAAGTCTATGGTCAATACGATATCACCGTACGTATATCGGTAATTCGTACATGATACCGACATGAAACTTTATGTTAGTTACCGTCAGATGCTTGTAAGTTACCAGTAACATTCCACTCTTTACTCAAATACATACCATGGAGTACCGTAACAGCCAGGGTATTCCGGACCCTTGAGTACTGCGGTATGGTAAGATAATTACCGCCCCCAAGCAAACCGAAATGGCAGTGAGCGGCTCAGCCCTACGGTCGGAGACATGGATTGAAGAACTCATCAGCGATCCATTTCCGTGATCCATGTCTTCTCACCGCACGTTGACAGTATCCCATGACAACTATCGGCAGTCTGCACTGGACGTCTTTCGTATCTGCAACAAGCGAAGACAGTCACAGCGCTTTGAACTGCTTTTGTGCAATGGGAAGCTTGATTTGCACTACGAGTTGTTTGGTGCGTTGTCGACCTGCAGAGGCTACAGGTGGTTTTTCGGGGGGCTGGTTGCCCAACCACCGCTTCTCACAACCAGCGTCTCAGCCCAACCACTCAAAATTCCCGGATGAATAATATTTGCTCTTAACATGGCATATTCTTGCATTGCCATCCTGCATCATCAATGCATCATCGCTTTGTGCTCTGAGTTCTGTGTGGGCAATTGGCCAAGCGCGGTCCTTGCTTGTGTGTGGTTCCTGGGCCGGCTGCCCGCGTCGGTTGTTTGCGCTCGAAGGAAACTGGGAGGAATCTAGGAACCAAGCATGAGCTCTCAGAACTTGCACAGCTTCAACGTCGAACATGTGGAGCAGTTCCGTACGTGCACTCTGCCAAGTTTGTAAGACATCGCCATGCTCATTTTGCTCATTTTGACCGACCTCTAGGACCACATCTACCGCAGCATACACCAGATCTGAGACTTGTTTCTCCCTCAGAACCCGATTCGCCTCGAGCACTTTTGCAAACGCCAGCAGCGGAGCGGACAGGACCCTCCACTCCATCTCAGCCGGGCCCTCTGCCGCTATCACATCGGCCCCGTCCGTCTTCCGAGCCGGACTTCCACGGGCCCGACGGCGTCTTCACCCCGCCAGCTGCCGCCCGACCATTTGGGCGTCCCGTCCTCATTGAGGGCCGTTACCGCCGCGTGCCTGCGATCCCGCCCCTCGCTCCCTACCAGCAGCCAGACTGGGAGGCCTCGATGAACGCCGCCATGTTGACCGATTTCCGTGATGAGCTTGCCAGGCTAGATGGCGTTATCACTCCGGGCATCGACAACACGCCTTATGTTCAGTACGCCATCGAGGCGCTCACCCGTGACCGGGACACGGGTTACTCGGGCACTGCCGCTCCCAGCAGCGGAACCTCCGCGTCTGGTCCTGCGTTACATCCCGGCCAACGACCTCAGTCATACCAACCCCGGGGCACACAGCAACAACACCCTTCCGCGCC
Organism: Chaetomium strumarium; assembly: GCF_033439665.1. Lineage (NCBI taxonomy): Eukaryota > Fungi > Ascomycota > Sordariomycetes > Sordariales > Chaetomiaceae > Chaetomium > Chaetomium strumarium. The sequence goes on along the minus strand of NW_026944429.1, from coordinate 4,984,447 downwards.
AGCTCCCCCTCCGGCCCGTCCTCCGGTCGCTCATCCTCCTGCGCAGATTGTCCGGCCAGATGTACCCAACCCGCAGCTACCGCTCCCGCATATCCCCGATGCTCGGGAATCAGCGCATTCTCTTGCCGAAAGCCTGCTCAAGAAAGGGCCGCGTCCTCCCCAACCTCACGAGTGGAGATCCGTGGAAAAGGATGAGCTCCTCGCCAGCGCCCCCGAGCTATCGCAACTCAGCTTCAGGCCCTGGCCTCTGAGAGCACCGGCCCTGTTCGCTTTCATGGCCGCATGCATTTTGATGATTGCAGCCCTCATCTTCAGTGCTGTGTACTCGCATCTCCACCGGGGGCTCTTAGCATGGGCTACGATCCACGGCGGGCGGTATTTCATATTCAGAATCCTGCCGCAGCTCATAGGCGCCGCAATGTTGCTTTACGTGCAGTTCATGGCGACGACCGTGGTTCGCATCCTGCCGTTTGTTCGGCTGGCAGCGACAGCGCAAGAAGGGCGCGAAGGCGCCTTGTTCCAAGAACTCTACCCCACGTTTCTTTGGCCTCGCTTGGTTGGACCATGGAATGTCTGGGTTTTCACCCTGGCCACCTGGCTGATGAACTTCACCATTCCCTTGCAGAGCTCGCTGTTCACCGCGATCCTGGTTGACCAGACCTGGACCTGGGCCACCGTTCAAGGAGTCGCCTGGACTCTCGTTGCGCTGTACCTGGCCCTTCTGGCCGCGACGATCATCATCTGGCGGTTCTGGGCCAGCGTGGACAACACGGGGCTTCTTTGGGACCCCAGGTCTCTCGCCGACATCGCCGCACTCGTCTCCGAGACCAACACGGCAGAGGACTACCGAGGAACCCAACTAGCGCGAAGCAGGGAAGGTATCAGGTTCGCCCTTCGTCGGCGCGCCGCCGACAGGCTAGGCTACTGGACATGGAAGGACGGCAGGCACGGGTTTTGGCACACGCTCGGCAGTCCGATGGACGAAACCAACCTCGCCCCCATCCCCGATCTTGCCGCCGGGCGACGGATGCAACGGCACGACGAGAAGCAGGATGTGCTGACCACTACCGAAGGCGCCGACCACGAGCACGACCACGACATGGAAGCCCGCGCGTCCACTCCGGCCCGGCACCGCTACCTTCCGTGGTGTCTGCGGAACAATCAGCTTCTCTGGTTCAGCCTCACGGCCTTCATCCTCATACTTGCCATCTTCGTCGCTTCGTTCCTCCCCTCGACCCGCATCTTCGCCGGCTTTGCCCCTTCCCTCCGAGCCGACCCCCAACCGGGCGCTTTCTCAGCAGCCGACTTCCTCTACAGCTTCATCCCTTCGCTGCTCGGCATGATAGTCTTCCTCGCCTTCCAACCCCTCGACACCAACCTGCGCGTCCTCCAGCCCTGGGCCGCGCTCTCCAGCCCCAGCGGCGCGCCAGCCGACCGCTCGCTGCTGGCGGACTACGCCGCATGTGCGCCCCTGCAGTGCACTGTCTACGCCCTGCGGAACCGACACTGGCGCGTGGCCGCCATCTCGCTGCTCTCCACGCTCTTTGTGCTGATCCCCATCCTGGCGGGCGGCTGCTTCATGGCGCTGACCACCGCCGAGCGCGAGGTCCGCATGTTCCCGAACGTGCCAGCCTACGCCATCCTCCTGGCCCTGCTCATCCTCTATCTTTTGGCGCTCGTCTCGCTGTTCCCCGCGCGCGCGCAGTTCCGCATGCCCCACGCCGTCATGTGCCTGGCCGAGATCATCGGGTACCTGGTCACCCCGGAGATGAGAGAAGAGCCCGCGTTCAAGCGGTGTGTCAGTCGGGATGAGATGGCGGGCAAGATGGGTGTCGGCAGGGGGCTGCCCACGGACGTGCAGAGCAGGTGGGCGTTTGGGTTTGGCGAGACCGGGCATGGAGATGAAGAGGAGTTGGGCATCAGGCGGATGAGGCGTTTCACTGAGAAGCGCAGGGTCAGGAAGAGTCAGATTCGACCCATTCGAAGGGCAGTGGACGCGCTATGAAATTTGGTGAGACGATGTTTTGGGAGGGGCGGTGTGTCTCTTGGTGAGCATCTTGATCTACGTATGTGCATGCATGGCGACGGCGAATTTGCAATGTGTTTCTGGGAGTTTGGCATACGAGGACTGTGGGGTACGGAGGTATATTTCTTGATGAGTTATGGTCATGTTGGAATGAAGGACGAGACCATGAAGAGGTCTGTTAAGTCTAATGTTGGTCACGGAGTACATATATGTGTAATGAGATGTGTACGGAGTCAAAAGGCTGCGAAGCCTCGAGATGGGGCTGCGAGAAGAAACTTGCAGTTGTACTGTACTATGCGTAACACAGCACTCTACATAGAGGATGCACGAATACTAAAGCGTTACGTACACCTCTCGGAGGTAATGTGATGGTAAACGCAAGGGAGAGTGAGACCTGCATAGCGTTGCCTCTGCCAAGTGAGCCTCAAGCAACGCAGACGCAGATGCTGCTGCATTGCGTTGAGGCGGTGACACTCGATCGCCAAACTGCATCACACCATCGATTGCCTGCATCACCATTGCAGCATCAGCTGTACACACGCATGAACACCAGGTGGGCAGATCATTCTTTGGTTTTCCGATCTGATCCGAGCGCTCTATAACCACCTAACCAAATCATCCGCTTTTGACGAGGCCGAACAATGAAAACAATACAGTTTGCATACCGACGCGTCACAGATCGCAAGTAAACACGCCCTTGGTCGCAAGGCAGCCAATACCCAGCCCGTTTTCCCATTCCTAGTCAGCCCGCATGACGCCGTCCTCGAACGAAACAGCCTGATACCGTAATCATAACCCCGTACCGTCCCAGCCCTGTAAAAACCACCCCAGCCCAAACCCAAACCCGACCTGCTCCGACGTTGAGTCCAGTTGTCATAATACCGTCATACACCAACCATAACCATCATACCGATTTCATCCCGTCATAATCGTACTTGTGACACCCTTTTCCAGAGCCATACAGCGTTAGAAGCCTGCCTGCAGCAATCAACAAAGGAAACATTTCGGTCAGTGACGGTAGAGGGAGGAATCAACGTTCCGGGGGATTTGAAGCAGAATGAACGGGTGGGAAGAAACGGAAGGAAAAAAGAACCAAGAATCAAAAGTGACAACATGACCGGAATCGCCCACTTAGAAACCCCAGTATTGGTGATGAAGCAGGACAACGGAGAAGCATGTAATCAGCCCTTCCTCCTCATGATCCTCCCAAAGAACTCGTTGCTCGATCTGCCGCTCCAAAATCTCGTCCCGCCTCCTTTTCGCGACGACTCCTCCCGTTCGGGCAGCTGCCGATACGGCTGAAGATGTCTGCCATCCCTATCCCTCGGGAGGTCCATACTAACAGCAACCCTCCGGGTACCGGCAGCCGAATCGCCGTCTCCAGTTCCAGCACCGCCCCGCCTATGGTAGCGCGCGGCGGCGTTCAGGGTCCGCGCGAGACCGATTCTGCCACGCTCCCTGGCCACAACAGAAGTAGGGCCCTCGTCGCTCACGCTGCGTTTATGCACCAGCCCTGCAGACGAGGCTTTCCCACGCCTATCGCGCGGATGATGAACCAGATCCTGCAACAGGCGGCGAGCAAAGTTGATAGTCCCGTCTTGCTTGCCGTTACCGTCTTCATCTTCGTCGTCGTCCGAGTCGCTCTCGAAGACCGAGACGTTGGGCGGGGTGGAGGGCCGCTCCGCCTCTTTGGGAAGAGGCGGGAGGGGCCGGTCGTAGAAAGCTGCCGGCGTTACTGTCCTTTGGGGCGGGATGTCTGACACTTGCGCCTGACCATCCGACTTCGCCAGGACTGTGAGCGAAGGCGAGGACCGGGTTGCGGCTTTGGATAGGGAAGGATAGCGTAGATGCATGTGTGACGATGAACCCTGGATTGCTCTCGGCAAAGAGCGGTTCGGACGTTCCCAGGAAATTCGAACTTCTGACGGGGGTGTAGCGGGAGGAGATGCTGGAGGACTCGGTCCAGGACTACGGCGGAGCAACGGTATTGAATCGGATGAGCTTGCTCCGATAGAACCGGCCCGCGGTAAACTTGGGCTTGTAGCTCGCGAAGATATCGAATGGTAGCTAGGCTTATTCTGGTGTCTCCCGCCCGTGATGGCGTGTCGGGAGTGAGGTGAGGGCAGGAAATAGGGAGAAACCGGAGAGGGTTCCAGATCCGCTGGTCGCCGGTCGGAAGATAATTGTACGGCCACGGGAACTCGCTGCCGAGGGATGTCGGCTGGGGGGAAAAGGGAGTAGCTCACTTTTGGCGCCACTTTCGGTGCATGGGGCTGGTATTCCGAACGAGGTAGGGGGGCATGCTGAGATGCTTGGCCGCTTTGACTTCCAGCGCTCAACGCTGCGCAGCGTGTTTCCGATGGGTCGTGCTGGCGCTGCAAAGGCACCTGTTGCGATCTGCTCGCCTGAGTTCCGCAAGAGGACTTGACGAGTGCCGCGCTGTCCAGTTCCTGAGCCTCGTGTTCGTCATCGTGCCAGGACTCCCACAGACTTGCTCCTGCTGCACGATACTGGGCGTCGTCCTCGACTGAAAGGTCCGATCCATGGTCCTCGACCAAAGGCGGCGGAGAGGACTCAGATCCTCGGGAATCCCGAGTATTCTCTGGCTGCGCTTGGCGGTAGAGATGAATAAAGTCTGTGCGAGGGTAAGAGAAGTTGGCGATGTGGTGGATTGCAACGGGCCGGATTTCGGGAACTGGAGAAACATCTGGGTGGCTGGCCTCTCGGGACCGCTTTTTCAACCACATGGTGGTGAATCACAAAGTAGCAAATGGTGAAGTCGAGGGAGAGAAAGGAAATGAAGCATGGATGGGATGCGACGAAATATGGCAATGAGAAGACGTAAAGCGTAGAACAGAAGTTGGAATTGGCCAACGTCGCAGCCGCAAGATTGTTGACGTGATGGATCGAGGTAAGGTAATAAGGTAAGTGGTAAGGTACGGAACAGAGGACCAAGATGATATACGTATGCTCCACAACTGCATACTACTTACTACCTTAGGTATGTCACCAGCCAGGGGATCAGACTCAGGAGGCGAACCCGCGGGGCTCACGATCACGGCCGCCACCCGCCGATCGGCAAGCGCGAGGGATGGTGGACGGTATCAAGGAATGCCTTAGTCGGTGCGGCTGCATTGGAATGCAGTGCAAGGGTGAGCAAGGGGGTTGATCCAACACACAGCCCTTCGGCCCATGCCTGCGTATGTATGCAAATGTAGGGGGCCCCGTAATCCGGCGTCAAGGGTCGCATCTACCATTTCCACACCTTGAGCTCGTAATGGGAGTGTCCAGTGGAATGCTACTGCACCTGGCCGCGTCCTGCGCTCGGACGTGGCCTTAGGTATGACGTATCGCAGGGCCAAAAGGGTTGGAAAAGCAAGAGACCAGACCCGATGGGAGACACGAAAATATCGCGCCGCTCGAAGCGGATCCGCTCCAGATGCCGGATGGAAATGCAAAACTGCAGCAAGCAACGAGATCATCGAGAAAGCGCCTCAGCGAAATCGTAGAGTCGCGAGTACCATTCGCACTGTCACAAACGTCATTGCTCCCCACATTCGCAGTTTTCCCCACCCAGATCCAATGCTCATCGCTTCTTGTGGCTGATGACTCTCAGATACCAGCATCTCACGCCCGGAGTCAAAGTCGGAACTGGGAAGAGGTAAGTGCAGGTGAAAAAGAGGGCAAGCTTCAATGCCACCGACAGGCCGAGACATGATGCATCGGCATTCAAGGACGTGGTCGCCGATTTGTCACTCGTCAGATGCATGCAACCCTATAAGAGATTGTCCCTTGTAGCACTTGGCCCCACAGCCGTCGATCTCCCGGACCCAATCGGAGCCCTAGCCAAGACCCGACAACTTGTCCACCAACCGGCACTTGCCGTTGTGTGACCACATCTGCTGCTTGAACGGGACTGTACCGCTCAGCTCAAGATGCACGAAAAGCCGTTATTCATTGAACCATCTCCAAGTCCAGTGCCAGTGAATTCCGGGACGCAATGAGAATGAACTACGAAAACAGGATGAGATTCGGCGAACGGGACGGGAATCACGGTCCTTGGCCTATGGTGGCGCTAGTGGTACCTTACGCACGTTACAAGGTATTGCGGTTACACATACATGCCCAATTAGTACTTGTACCGATACGCCTACCCCGTAAGAGAAGTGGATCGCCAGAGACTGCCAGACATGCGTCTACTGCTGTCCAATTCGCCATAATCTCTAGGGAACAAGCGCCGCCATGATTACAATTTGGGAACCTGCCCAGTGACGCGACTATTGCTGTAGCTCGACTACCAATACCTGGTGGTATTGTCGTAGGGTTGCCACCGCCGCGTAAGGTATATTACGGCCGACCAAACGCCTACCTACCTACCCCGCAGCATCCTGCCCGAGGCCCTTATTAATTTCCACGGGCTTGCCAAGTTGTCACCCGCAGCCACGCTTGCATCTTTACCTTAGAGATGCCACGGGAAACGCAAAGCCAAAACACGGACATATCATTTTTCAACGACAGGATCCCGAAGCCACAGTGCCGGCTACGACACCACCAATTACCCTCTATATCCCTGCGAAGACTCAGAACCAGCCCACCCACTGGACGACCGACGAACTGTCCTGTGCATTGTAGATCCGCCCTGCGAGATGGACAAAAGAGGAGTGCGCTTTCTGTGTAGTGTGACTGCAGTACGACACCATTCAAACCGGTCGGCTGATACCTTGGGTCCCCTAGACGCCAGCGGTGTGCTAGACTCAGATGCCGCATCCCCTCAACCCTGCCACGTCCAATAAATCAACCCTTCCATCCGGGTTGTGGTACCGTACCGTGCCTTCGGCTCCCTATCAACGTCCACGCCGTCGATGCCAAAGGGTTGGTGTCTCAATTTTCTCTTTTAAAAAGAAAGAAAAGGATGAACACAGCTCCCTCGCCTCAGGGATCCTCCCTCCGTCCCGTAGCCGACGTATTCATCAATTGCTGTCGTATCCAGGACCCTGCGCCAGCGGATGTCCGTCGGCCGTAGACCTGGACCGTCCTCTCCCTGGGCTTGGTTCCCGACCCACCGCTTCCACCTGCACTTGCGAGCAGCGGGGCGTATGGAAGTCGTTGGACGACTCGGGAGGGAAGCCGCTACAGCCAAACTAGTCGGAAGTAGAATCCCTCGGAGAGCCGCAGGACTGAAGCGGTACGTACTCCGATTCGAAAATCTGAATACGTCTGGGACGATGATACTTGTGGATGTGGACATGGCGGGGTTTCACTCGATCGTTCTAGTGTAAGACTAAACCCCGGCCTTCCTGGGTGACTAGCATGCTACGTCTCGCAACTCACGGGCTGTCAAGAGTAAGAGTCAGTCCCTGAAAGCAATCTACGAGTTTGGTTGAATGCTCATCATGTAATTTTGGCGGAAGAAAAGGGGGACGGCCAACTCCCTACGCCCGAGCAGAGACGGAATTGGGCTGGAGAGGCGGGTTCGCGAACCGGAGGCCGAGGGGCCGATGTTGCAGGTTGGCAGCTCGCGCCCTCGCAACAAGCAACACTAGATATGACCCTCACCGACGAGATCTGCACGGACTACGGATGATTAGTATGTACACCCACCGCACTGCTAATGCATTATTCAATTCGCATCCAGCTGCTAAGCTCCGAATAGGGCGTAGCTCTTCAGTTCACTGTGTACAGTGGAATAATACCACAGCCGCTCATATGGTAAAGCATGAAGAAGTCTAACAGGAACTACCAGCAATTTGAACCAGCAAAGCAACATGATTCGTCCTCCACACTGCCCAGGGACTATGACAGTAATGGATTCCAAAGTCAGCATCTACCCTGGGAGCCGACCACTGTTAGGACAGGAAAGGAAACGGAGAACGATCAGCCGCCCTCAGACTTGCGCGAGATTTTATGCAGAAACCCAGGCATGTTTCCTGCATCAGTTTATGCTTGGTACAATACCTAGGGTAGCTGGGTAAGTCCTCAAGCTCTGCGCTATACTACTCCCGTCTCCCGCTGCCTCTCGGTGATCATACTCGGATACGGCGCGGCGGGCTGAACGAGGTATCTCAGGGTCCGACGAGCCATGACATGAAGCTGTAGCTGCTGGAAGCGTGATCTAGGAAGCACTATCGCGCTATGACCTACTACATGCTAAAAGATGGAACGGGCAGGTTTCTAGGTAGCTTGGGAACATGACCGACCATTCCCTCCCATAATGAGAACCGTAAAGTGCCACTGGCACTGAACTTTGTGGATGGTTTGGCTGTTGACGCCGCGTCTCGATAGCTGATAACAAGAAGGTAGGACTGGAATCAGACCACTACTTGCCGCCGCATCATACCCATCACATGGTACCTTACTCCGCCCAGTAACAAAACACGGGGGCGTGTTGCCATATGCCTTATAGTATCTCGCGTTGGATAGGTTCCTTACTAGGTGCCTGTAGTTATTCCACACCAGGCGTAAACTGGGCCTATAAAGAGCTCGCCTCAACTCTGACTTGACTTCGCTGCCCAAGCGAGAGAAGCCCATCTCATTTAATGTAGTCTAATAGCGGGTGCAGGTAAGGTACTCTAGCAATCGGCGAACTCGAGACGCCGAATTCGCGTAGGACGGCGGGTTGCAGGTTCAGATCGCAACTACCCGATGCTGTGATAAGGTTTCACTGCCTTCTCCATCAGTGTCAGGCTGTTTTCGCCATTCGGGGATTTTCTAGAGTCAAGAGCGCCCGAGTCAGATTGTCGTCGCCACCCAACCTATATCGGGTATATACTAGCTGGTATATTATCAACGTCGGCTTCAAGTTCCAGAACAATCCGTGCCAGAGGGTGTGGTTTACGGAGTTCCGGTTCGCTGAAAGTTGCCGGCGAGCCAAACGCTAGTGTCGACGTTCAGGCTCCTTTCCGGCTTCTGGAATTTTTCAGCTGGCTGCTAAGCACGTAGCTGTTATCTAGGCAGTGCCCTCCATGGCCGAAGACACCGGTTTGAAGTTCCTTACTAGCAGTTGCCATTCGTCAACACTCACTTCCAAGTTACAACCGTCCGCGACTCATACTTCACCCGTGGACGTCTGTAAATTTGAACTTTGATATCTACAGGCCAAGTCCGGATAATCGTTGATATCTATAGGTATTTAGAGACACTGTATCAATCTGTTGCCAGAACCAGTTCTCACTCTTGCTCGAGAGTCGAGACTAAGACAATGTTAGTGCCGTAATAGCGTGAGCTGCTTTCTGCTTTGATCACGGGGAGGTATATTTACTTCTTCACTGTTGTATCCAGAGGCGGAGACCAGTCTACTGGAAGCCACTTTCAATCAGACATAGTGAGAAGTTGGACGTCTCAGGTCTGGAAAACTCGACCGGCTCCTCGGGACTCATGTCGGCTGAATGTGATTGGCTGTCTCCACACCTCCGATCCATCCACCGATCGGGCCCGACGTGGTTCCGTGCTTCTTCCGGAACATCTCCAATGTGCCCGCTGGACCAGGGTTGATCTCATCCAGGATCCATAGTGAGGCAGGCGGGTGCATTTGGGCTTCAGGTTCCGTCAGTCATTTCGTGCAATCCATGGCCCAACATGAATTGGACGCATTGCAGCACCGTCACGGGCCTTCAGAACCCAATTGAACCCCAAACATGCCATTCTGCTCGGTCACCCGATAACGTACCTAAGTCGTTGAAGTGGGCCGTACAGTTTAATATTACTGTACTACACGTATTATATGTACACAGCAGGGAGAAAGGACAGAGAGGGTGTGAACACCCTGCCGGAACCGCCCTATTGGGATCGGGTTGGCCTCCGAAGCTATCGTGCGATTGGCAGAACAGGACCTGTTGGACCCATCGTTTCGTCACTTCATGTATGTACTGCCAACTCATCAGCCCAAGCTCCCTTCGTAAAGTGGCCCAACCTCCTCACTTTTATGCTCCAGATTCAAGCTAGTAGGCGCCCTTTCGAGAGCAGTTGAGTGCATGTCTGGTGACAGGCAGTTCTTTATCTGGTCAGAGACGGCTTTCGATGCGCCGCCCGATAAGATGGAAGGTCTTTGACGACGGCCACCTTGGCTCATCTCCGTACCCGACCCCTCACTGCCAGGTACTAGTAGTAGACCCTGAGCTGACAACTGGAGGTGCAGTATGCGTTCGCCGTGTGCCGTAGCAACATCAGCGTGAGCCGGAAGAAGCCTTGGTAATCTGTACCCGAGTGTTAGGATTTTCTTGATTTGTGTCATGGTAATCGTCCCCAGTCAGCTGCAAGCCTTGACCTGCATATTGCGCCCGACTCTCATTTAATACTCCGCGGGATTTCAGCTTGGAACCAAGTGCGGGGAGTTAGGCATGTTATTCTGTGCTTGATCAATCGACCTCGGCGCAGCTTCTAACTGCAACCACGGTCCACCAGGGCAATGTTTGTTGATCCGGCTCACGCCGACCAGGACTGATTAATCTTTGAGCTGTTTAACTATCTCCAGTTAGCAGAAACCGCTCAGGACATAAGCGAATCGGCTGAGCTAAGGTCCGTGCACCGGTTCTTGGTGTTTTTGGTACCCCTGGAAAGGCTCGGCAACTTGGTGTCGGCGCCGCGCCTCTTACAGTCCTCGACCGCCCTCTCCAAATTCGCCAATCGCTCAAAAGTCAACAGCTCCGGCAACCTGTTGAGCTTCGGCGGATTGAACACTCGTTTTGAGCCATTGGAACCCGAGCATGCCCTGCGCCAGCAGCTAGGACATCTCTTTCCACATTCCCTCGTTTTTCGCATCACGACGGAGCTCGTCGTGGTGCTGAGGTGGCGGTGAGTGCAGAGCGTTGGAGCTTGGCCTCGAGAGCCGGTCGGGCAGCCATGGAGAGTCGCGATGCGCGCGCGAAGATGCTAATGCGACGACCACACCCGACAGAATCACCTTATTCCGTGTCGCAAGACCTGTCAAGACGAGGCACTGGATGCCCGGAGGACGCGCGACCAGCCATTCCTTTGCTTTTAATTCGACTTTGGCGGTGCTGACCAGCAACCCGACCACCTGCACACGCCTTGGCCGACCGAAGCTACTTTTTTGGTCTTTGCCAGCCACGCACTTTCGAGTCCCGCCTCCCGCATTTCCGCAACAGCACCCAACTGGCTCTTCCAAGCTTCCAAGCTGTGGATGCCCCTGCGAATGTGCTAGAGAGCCAGGCTCTTCCCTTTCATCCAGTCACTTTTCCCGGAAGACTTCATTTCTTCGCTCTAAGGGAACGTCAGAGCTCCCTCACCACCAGCCCCCAGCTTTTCTTAGGGTGAGTTGTCCTTGGCTGCTCCGCTCACCAACACATCCCCGCGCTTGCCTGCGTGGTCACCGACTCTGAACCTGAACACAGCCCCCAGCAATCCCAGCAAGCCATCGTCACCACTGCGTGTGGTGACAACTCGCCTTGTCGGCCTCACCAGCATCCGCTGGTGCCTTGGGAGACCTTGCTGCTGGCAGTCAAACGTCGTTCCCTCGTATCTCCAGCGAGTTTTACGACAACCCGATCAACCCCGTCCAACAGCGCCAGCAACGGGCGCTTCCTCACCAAGACGAACGGTCGCCGACTCCGTCCTCCTATCGGACTCTCCGTCGCACCCCTCGCTTCTCAGCCAGCCCGAGTCCCCGCCCGTCAGAGCCACCGCGCCGGGTCCACCTCGAAGCGGTCACTGTTGGCATCAGCCCGCGACCCTTCTTCTCGACAGCCGGGTCCTTTGCAGTAGCAGAACAGGCCGAGCAACCTTTCAATCCTCTACGACGGCAGCTCTCCCAGGAGCTGAGCGACGACGCTGAAGAAGCGTCGTCCCTTCTGCCATCGTCGTCCGACCCATACCAACAACTCCCCTCTTCGACAAGACCTCCACCGCACCCGGCCGTCCGGCTCTCGAAACATACCAAAAGTGCGATTCTCTGGGCCCTCGAGGAAGCACTCCGAAAACCAAACGCGTTCTCTCCGGACCTTGTCGAGGAGAACGCTTCAATGGCCGACCTTCTCAGTGGCGGCAGCGGCCCCGCCACTACCAATGGTCATGCTGCCTCATCCTCTCGACCGACTGCTCCGCCCGCCCAGGTTGGATCTCCTCAGCAAGTTATTCGTGGTCCTAGGATGATCATGCGCGAGAGGGCTGAGCGTGAGGCGCGACAACGGGCGGAGCGGGAACAGATGGAGCGTGCCCGTGCCGAAGAGGAGGCTCGGTTACTTGAAGAGACACAACGCCGGGCGGCAGAACAGAGATCGCCCGTTCCTGGCGCTGTTCCAGGAGGCGATATACCCCCAGATCCGGCAACGCAACGCCGGCAACAACGTGCGCAAGAGGCTCAGCCATCCGCTCGGAACTCCACCAGTGTCCCGTCAGCTCCCACGCAGCAGCCATCGGCCGCGGTGCCACCCCTGCGCCCGACGCGTGTCCCAGCAGCAGCCCAAGGTCCGCAAAATTTCCCTACCGCGGCCCAGCCCGGGACAAATCCTACTGCGGCGCCTACTCAGCCCGGCGAGTCATCGGCGCAGGGCATGGGTGCATCCCGGATTAAGAATTCGTTTCCCCATGCTTTCGAGCGGTGGGAGGCCCTGTCGGCCCATTGGGAGGGCATGACGAGCTTCTGGCTGCGAAGACTGCAAGAGAACACGGATGAGGCTGAGCGCAACCCCATAAGCACGCAGCTCTCTCGGCAGGTTGCGGACCTCTCGGCTGCGGGCGCCAACCTTTTCCACGCCGTCGTTGAGTTGCAGCGGCTCCGCGCCAGCTCCGAGCGCAAGTTTCAGAGATGGTTCTTCGAGACCCGGGCCGAGTTGGAGCGACATCAAGAAATCAATGCCATGCTGGAGGCACAGATGGAGCAAGAGCGACAGGCAAGAGCCGACGCGCTCCGAAGCGCTGCGCAGCACGAGGCCGAGAATATGAAGCTGCAGAAGATGGTGACCGAGATGCGACGGGAATTGCTCATCTCCAAGGAGGAAGCACGCCGCGCCTGGGAGGAGCTCGGCCGTCGCGAGCAAGAAGAGCGCGACCGTACGGTGTCGCTTCAACAAGGCCACCCGACCATTGTAGGAGGGGTGCAGGTAGTGCCAATGACACAGAACATGCCCGTTCGCGCTGCAAGTCGTCACAGCCGATCGCAGTCGGAGTACGCGCAAGGGGGTCAATATCCAGAATATGCAGCCGCACCAACTCCGGGCATGCCATCTTCATCTGCCGCAGCCGCTGAGGCAAGTGCTGGGTATTACCAGCAGCCCGGGCCTACCGGCCACGAGGCGGGCGACTACGGTGCGGGCTCTGAGACGGGGTACAGCGAAGGCGAGTATATGATGGATGCCAGGGGAAATTATCTGACGGACGAGCATGGCAACAAGATCCCTTTCCACAGCCCCACGGGATCGCCGAGCCGAGGGAGGAGATCTGACGCAGGAGCAGAGGACTACGAGACTGCTGCCTCGCAAGCGCCCACGAACTATCCTCCGTCCAGCTCGCACTGGGCAGGCGGGTACACGGGCGGCGCAGAGTATTCCGGCCAGGGCTATGCAGTGCCCGGGTGGGAAACGATGCCTCGGCATCACCACCCTACCAGGCTCAGCGATGTCATTGAAGAAGATGAGCGCAGCCGTACCTCGGTAAGCCAAGTGAGCCGCGCATGAGCAGACGTTTGACTGCTCCTGGTCTGTCGGTGCGGTTTATCCTGCGTCGACGAGCCTGGGCCTTGAGCATATAATCAATGTCCCATACCGAGCATTTCGACACGAAGCAGAAACAAGAAATCGACAAAAAATCTCGGCTCACCTCTCGTCTCCTTCTTTTCTCTTCCTCGCCGTTTCTGGTTCGGGGTCTCGCGGAGCCTTTCGGACTGTATTGCATCATCATCAACCATCATCCATCGCCGGGCAATTTGCACCCTTCTTCGAGAGCACTCTTGTTCTTGTCCCCCACGACCAGTATAATCACCACACATCAATGGTCTGGCCGTCACGGACCCTTCAGTCCTCCCAGAGCTTAATCCTGACCAACAGGCGAGCGAGCAACGTGGGTAATTCGAGTCTCTGTTTGGCATTTTCGGCTTGCATCGACGCCCCAATGCTCGGTAAATAATGTGGACGAGCAAACGACGGACGACATCTTTGATGAATATCATCATGACTCCGGTTTTCCCACGGCATCTGTGTGTTTTCGACCTCAAGAACTAGTTGGGCTATTCCGGCGCGGCGTTTCCGAAAGAGACGAAAAGGGGCTTGGTCCGAGGATGCATTCACGATATTATTTTTCTTTCTCATCTCTCTTTAATATCTCTTTCTTGGTTTCTGATTCGAGGCCTGTTGCTGGCATCAAGCTCCCTTCCACAGGGCAGCTTCATGGACGAGGCCTGGTCCGAGCCCGATAAAAGAGGAAAACGTTTCTCACCGCGGATTGGAAGGGGAAGCCATGATGGATAAGACGCCTGTTCATGAATATCGGAGCGGATAGACGACATCGGTACGGCATGGCATATCCTAATATGAGTTGTTCGGAACACCAATGAGCCGGAACCCGTTCTCCGTCCGTACGGCACTTGCCCGGCGCGGCTGGTTGTTGCTTTTCGCTTGATCGTGTGGCAAAACGTTGCAAGAAGGTGATGGAGTCGAGTGAAGTAATGGTAATGTGAACGAAGGGGACAGGTGTTGCGCAACGTTGAGCCCCTAGATGAAGATGGAGAGCCAGCTGGAGCACCTCATCAACAAAGCCAGCGAGCCGGTGTGGACGGGAATCGAGGACGCCTTTTTGTGCTTGTAGAGAATCTGACGGAATGAATGGAGGACTGGTATTTAGTCGTGTGATGCCCTGATTCATCCATGGTCTACCTTCCATCTTCGCAGCCGCAATGGAATGCGCAGATGCCCTTGCATGCCGGCCGAGCGGCCGGAGCTCCCGTTACCGCTGCTGTAGTCCCACCTGCTGGATCTAGCAAGAACCTGAAGCCTGAGCTTCAAGCTGTCATGGGAGCTTGACGTATTACTCAAACACCAGAGAAACAGAATTTGGAAGCTCCCCTCGAGGCGCTCGAGTTAGTAGGTACTAGTAGCCAACTTTGATTTAGCTAAGACCTTGACGGTGCGACGGCACCGCATCCTGCTGTTCATCGCGACTCGAGACTGATACGTTGAGCAGCAAAAGGCTCAAGTACCTTATGTACATACAGTTTTCAAATAAATTCTCCGCAGCTCCAATGTCCAAACGTCCGAGGACTTGACGTTTCACGTCCCAAAGTGCTGATCTCGTCATGTGTTGAAACTTGAAGTCAGAGAGTACTTCGCTGCATAGTAAAACGCAACGTGCGTTCTTTCCCCACTGTCATTGACGCTGCAGGTGGGGCATTCTCTGACGATAAACGCTCCAAGCCCCTGCAAACCAGCAAGCGGTTCATCTGAACGGGCAGTGAGACCCGTCGTCATTCTTCCGCTTCAAGTTTAATTCAGTCCTGTAGGCCCGGAGCTTCCCTCCTTATTACGTCCCACAAGTCACGTTTTCCTTCATTTCAAGGTGGGAGCGCAGAGGCTCAGGGTGGGAAGACGGGACGGGAAGGGAAGGGAAGAGAAGGGAAGCGAGGAGACGGACGAGAGGGAAACAAAGTGAAGGAGGGATGGCGGGTGTTGCGGCTCGTACGTTCAGGTTGGCAACCTCCATTACATCACGGACGCCGACCGCGAGGTTGCTCTCGTGCCACCCGGTGGCGGGCTGTCCGCGCTGTTCAATCGGCTCGCTTGCTGCTGCAAGACGGGTCCGGGGCAGCGATGCGGCGGTGAGAAGGAAGCCGCAGACGGGGCTTGCATTATCCAGAGGCTTCAAGTTCACGGCGAAGGGGCAGGAGCCACCTTCTTTTGCGTTTGCGTTTGAGTGCGTGCTTTAATTCTTCCCCGCCTGCCACAATTGCGGGCGGTATCACTATAATCGGGAAGACGAGACGGGCTGACTGACGCTCGAGTAGCATCGACGGCGTCCTGCTTCACGTCTCCAAGCCCATTCCCGGGGCAACTGAGGTGCTGAGGTTCCTGAACGACTACAACATCCCCTTCATCCTACTCACCAACGGCGGCGGGAAGCACGAGACGGAACGTGTCAGCGACCTCGGGGAGAAACTGGGCGTGCCGCTGTCGACAGACAACTTCGTCCAGTCCCACACGCCGTTCCGCGAGCTCCTCGAAGGGCCGGACAGCTTGCGGGACAAGACTGTCCTCGTGACGGGCTCCGACTATGAGAAATGCCGTGCTATCTTCAAAGGGTAAGCGATGGGCGCCCAGCATCACACCGGCCAGCCCCAAGCCCCTCTCTGACGATATCGCAGATACGGCTTTAGGAACGTCGTCACCCCGGCCGACATCTATGCCGCCGACCCGACCATCTTCCCCTTCCAAACCGTCTCCACCTTCACCGCTCCCTCCGAGCCGCTGCCCAAACCGCTCTATAACGGATCCACGACATCGTCACTCTCGTCCCATCTCAAGGTCGACGCCATGTTCGTCCTCAACGACCCGCGCGACTGGGCCCTCGACATGCAGATCTTCACGGACCTGCTGCTCTCCTCGCAGGGCTATCCGGGAACCTTCTCGCCACGCAACAACGACCGCTCCCAGCCCAACCATGGCTTCCAGCAGGACGGCCAGCCCGCCCTCTACTTCAGCAACGCCGACCTCTTCTGGAGCGCGAACTACCACCTGCCGCGGCTGGGCCAGGGCGCGTTCCAGGCCGCTCTGCGGGGCTTGTGGCGGCGCATCACCGAGGGCAAGGCCGAGCTGCAGGCGACCACCATCGGCAAGCCGCATGCGGGCACGTATCGGTTTGCGGAGCGCGTGCTGGCGAGTCACAGGCGGCAGATGCTGCTAGGGGGGAGGAGCAAAAGGGATCACGAGCACGAGCACGGGCACGATCATGTCGACGGCGAGAGGCAGATGGCGAGGCTGAAGCTGAAGACGGTGTATATGGTTGGGGATAACCCGGAGAGCGATATCGCGGGCGCGAATGAGCACGACAGCGAGGATGGGGCGGAGTGGGTGTCGGTGCTGGTGAAGACCGGCGTGTGGAGTGAGAGCAGGGGCGGCAGGTTGGAGGGCCTGTTCAAGCCGAGGGCGGTGGTAGATGACGTGATGGCGGCGATGAAGTGGGCGCTCAAGAGGGAGGGTTGGCGCCAGGGGGAAGACGGAGGGAAGGAGTTGCAGTGAGCAACTTTGGGCTAAGATATACCTAGGGGGAGTTGGGTGTTTGTTCTGGGTGGTAGACTCCTCTTTGGCGAGCGTGGAGCCAAGTATCGGGCCTCCTGGACAGGGGAAGACCCGAGCATTAGATGGGTCATGTCGTCAGTTGGTTGAGGATCAGGCTCGTCCGAATATAGATGGCTTGCTTTCCGAGCCCAGCACGTGATTGGCTCGGTGGTCTAGTGGTTATGATTCTCGCTTAGGGTTCACCCTGTGCAGATGTTGCGAGACTCATCATAAAATCAAGTACCCTTTTCACATATATCCTTTCACTTCGGGACGACGCGAAGGATATCCAGCCACAACCTTAGCCAGCTCTCCTAGTTTCGGGCTTCATCTCTGACCAAATCATTACAATACATCCTTTTCGTCAGCCGCCGCGGCCTTGCCAACATCCATATACGCTACCCACCCGTTCTCCACCAGCTGCTTATATACGTTGACAATGGGTCGTGATTTTCTTCCAGCACTCCTCGCCAGACTCTGTAATCAACTTGATCTTCTTAGCTCCCCGACCCCTTCCCCTTGTCACCCTTGCTGTTGCCCTTCCCTATCGCCTAATCTATTAAGTAGCCGACAATAACTAGCCTGTACCTTTGCTATATTAGTAGGATATTAAGTCGGTATAGGTCCTTGTCATGACTAACCTGCAGAGGCCTGTGGGGACCGACCTGCATGGCCAGCGGGCGAGCCCGCATCCAATCATTACAAGCCAGGAAGGGCCAATGAGGATTGGGAAGATTGGGAACAATGCCAAGAACGATTGTTCCAGATGGAACAATGAGAACAACAATTGTTCCAAATGTCCCAAAGGTCTAGGTACGGGGATACCTAGGGGAGGAAGCTGTATATAGTTCTATCATTCTGTCCCTCATTCAGATAGCTAGCTTCCTTAGTGAGCAATTTCAAGCAATAGCCCTTACCTATTGTGCAGACATTGCGGCAAGCATTGTTATGAACCTTTTGGCTTTACCGAGACCTATAGTCCGACCAGCAGATACCTTTGACCGGCGAACCCTTTCAGAGGCAGGACTGCCCGTGGTTTCGTCACACGAAGCCAATCCTTAAGATTACCCGTATCTTATAGCACTGTCACGGTCGGTATGGGTGTCGCCCCAGGCGGGGGTCGAACCCACGACCTCCCTGATTGACGGGTATTGTGGAGCACCGGTCACATGACCGGTCACATGACCCACAAATCAGGAATATCTTCGTGTAATGTTCTGGGCCACCGACTTAGAACTTCTCTTTCTTTTCCTCAACCTTAGATTCACGAAATAGAATGACAACAACAGCCGGCTTGACCCTGTTCAATTGCATCTAGTCGTCACATTCCTTGGCGTTGTTCCTTGGGAACAATTGTTCTTGGCATTGTTCCCAATCTTCCCAATCCTTATTGGTCCTTCCTGGCTCGTAATGATTGGACGCGGGCTCACCCTCTGACCATGTAGGTCGGCCCCTACCGGCCTCTGCAGGTTAATTCATGACAATAGGCCGGGTAAAAACCTTCGTCGGAAGTAATAGGAAAGACATGGTTATAGTGATACACGCTAGTTATTACCAAGAGAGAAAAGGCCTTGGGAAGACCTTGGGCCTACGGCTAGTAGGGTGTTAGCCTAACCAAGCCGTGGCTATGAAAGTGGCTAGCCGGGTTTACCGGCTTCTAGCTTCTGTCCCGGGTTCGATCCCCGGCCGAGCCCCTTATCACAGTCCTTCTTTTTGCCGGTCTTATTTTGTCTCTTTTGGTCTCAACTCGACTCGAATAAGGCAAAGGGCATGATGTGCAGAGCTCAGCGAGAGGGATGCCAACTCAACCTCCCGGAAGCCCCAATGCTCAATTAAGCTTGTCTGCGATGCCGGCAGTCATATCCATGGGGGCCGCATTGCTGGGATGCACCAGAGCCAAAGATAGGTATCAAGTCCTTATTATTACCAGCCTTCTGTGAGCCTCCGCAGTCGCGCAAGCGGTGTCAGCGGGATAATATATATCGCAAATAGCCGGGACAAGATCCCAATTTATGCGCTGCGCTGCTACCTATTTCGTGGCTTTTGCTCCGGGAGTTTGCGCCGCTTGGCACGCTCGGCGGCCGGGAAGCTGGGACAGCCATCTTTCCCATCTGTTGCTACTTCGTACTGCTGATTGAGAGATAGGAGTGTCGAGAACGTCGGGGGATGCCATGTGTGCTGAGATAGCCGAGATCACTGCAAACTAGTATTAAACCTCGCATGCTTATAGTAGGTACTAGTATAGTTGACTGACAGTGGTGGAATACCGAAGAGCGCTCTGAATCCCTTGGCTCACCCCTCTTACTACTAGTACCTAACTCTCTTGAGGCTCGGTAAACTCCACGATGCTCAATTCGTTGTGTCGCCCCATTGCGTTACATTGAGTCGTGCTAGCTGCGGCTTTCCCTTTCTCGAGGCTCTAGGTAGCAACGTCGTAGAGAATCAGGGAGGGGTTCTACTTCTGCAGTCGGAGTGCAGACCACACGGGTCGGGATGTGGACCCAAATCCCGTCCAAAACAGAACCAGACATCGCTCCGGCCGGGTGCCTTCCATGATGCTAAGGCGAAGTTTTACGCACTTACCATGTGGTGTCCGTAACAGCAGTACAATTACGTACATTAAACGGTGGTGAGGGTTTGTTAGTTCCCCAACGCAACCACCATCTCGACGGAATCTGACGAGCTGTCTCCAACCACCGATATTGTGTACCTTACTAGTAGTTATCTTCAGGAACGGGGCCATGGAGAACTTGGAGATGGAGACGGAAGATAAGAAGGTGAGGTTAGAAAGAACAGCGCCGACCTGCCATTGGCGGAGGCGTTGGCGTTGCAAGGACAAGCCCGATGGCGTGCATGCGGAGGCTCCGTTAGTGTAGGTATTGTATGTTATTACAACTGCACGTGCGAGCTGGACACTGCGAATGGACGCAAAGCAGAGCACCCTGCCCGCAGGGCCGAACTCGACTGGAGCAACGTAGGCACCGCACATTCTTCTCTGCTCTAACACAAGTCCGGCGGACACATTGGTCTTATCTCACCCGCGGCATCGCTTGTGATAGCGTACTCCGTACTGTGGTCGGGTACTTCGTATGGTTCAAGCAAACGGTCTGCCTGCGCCCCGGGTCTTTGGGCGGGCCATTCCCCGCTTCAGTCCCTGCTCATCCCATCGGGAAACTTGATCCACTTGATAGCCATTAGACCAATTTAGGCAGGTCAGAAATTAACGTTGCTGGGGGGCTTGCACCATCCGCGATACTGGCGGGCTCGAGGCGGGTTGTCTGCTTCAAGTTCCAGAAACAGGCTGGTAACTTCGTTGCGACAAGTTGTGGCCCGCTGAGAGGAGCACCGGACCCAAACCCCAGAGTCCCCCCCCAGCGGCGCCGCCTGGTCGCCAATTGGAGAGCCGCCACCGGCGTTGAAAACCCATCCGTGTTCCTCTAGGTACTATTGAAGTTACCACGCCCTCTCGCTCCTCTCATTCTTCCCGTTCGGCGTCTCCCATTCCAGTCCGTCAGCCCCAAGCCCCGCTCAGCGATCTGCGCCGGGCATGAGCCAGCCATGTCCACGTCCAACCAGGAACTTACACTTACCGTTCCT
This sequence comes from Chaetomium strumarium, assembly GCF_033439665.1. NCBI lineage: Eukaryota > Fungi > Ascomycota > Sordariomycetes > Sordariales > Chaetomiaceae > Chaetomium > Chaetomium strumarium. The sequence continues at coordinate 4,963,606 of NW_026944429.1, read as the reverse complement.
CCCAGCTGAACTGCATCCCTTATCCGGGCCCCGATTTTCGCAAATCGCGCGCACCGTCCGACGACGACGATAACGACAACGGCAAGAAGAACAGAACTGCGGCCCGGTTTCGACTCCCACCTCTCCGGTCTCCATTGCGCCGAGAAGCAGGCAGCGGGCCTAGCCTCGCACGGTTGGAAAGAGAGAAAGAGGAAAGATGGCGCTGAGGCTCCTCCGCTCGCTGCGGCGACGGCGGGAGAAGGACGTGGTGCCAGACTTTGCCGATTCAATCGAGGGAGATTCGACCGGCTTTGCTTCGCTGAAGCACTTTGAAAAGATGCATCGCCTTGACCCGAACCTGCCGCTGGATGAGCTGGAAGAGGTCGATATTGCCCTGAAGGAGGCCAATGTTGAGAAAGAAGCGGAAATCGAGCAGATCTTGGCCGAGGACAACTCGCCATACCCAGAAGTGAGAATTTGAGATTTTTTGGCCGTCCACCGGTAACCCCTACCACAGTAGATGGAGCGCAAGGGGTGCGTGCGAGCTGGAGGGAGTTACATGTTCTAACACGGGCCTCTCTCATCAAGGTGCGAGCCTCGGTCCGAAACTTCGACGTGGATATGCCGGTGAGCACGATACGGGCCTGGACGATTGGCATGCTACTCTGCACTGTCGGATCTGCCGTCAACATGTTGCTTTCGCTTAGAAACCCGAGCATCTCCCTCACGACCTTTGTCATTCAGCTCATTGCATACCCCTTGGGTCTGCTGTGGGACCTGATATTCCCCGATCGCGTTGTCAACGTCTGCGGTGTCAAGTTCAACCTCAGGCCAGGTCCATTCAACTTCAAGGAGCACGTCATCATCGTGGTCATGTCAAATGTGGGTGGCTTCGTTCCCTTGCCTTGTGGCCGTTTCGCTGATCGTCCCCTTTTTTTTTTTTTCCCAGGCTGCCTATGGCGGCGGCGCGCTCTATGCCACAGATGTGATCATCGCACAGCGAATGTGGTACAACCAGGACTTTGGGTGGCTATGGCAGATGATGTTTGGCATCACCACGCTCTGCACGGGCTACGGTCTCGCTGGGCTCGCAAGGAGGTTCCTCGTCTGGCCCGCCGCCATGATCTGGCCGACCGACCTCGTCAACTGTGCGCTCTTTTACACCCTCCATGACCACTCTCCCACGGACCCGGCCAGGGCGAACGGATGGAGCATCAGCCGCTACAAGTGGTTCATGCTGGTTTTCACCGGGTCGTTTTTGTGGTACTGGTTTCCCGGCTATCTCTTCCAGGGCCTGTCGTGGTTTTGCTGGATCACCTGGATCTGGCCCAAGAGCGTCATCGTCAACCAGCTGTTTGGTGGTTACAGTGGCTACGGCCTGTTCCCCATGACCTTGGACTGGAGTATCATCACCGGCTACCTCAACTCCCCGCTCATTCCGCCGTTCCACGCCATCCTCAACGTTGTCGGAGGCATTACCGTCTTCTTTGTGTTCGTCTCGCTCGGAATCCACTACTCAGGCATGTGGTACTCGGCGTATTTGCCGGTCCAGAACTCACATGCCTACGATAATACGGGCCGCCTGTACGACGTCGCAGCCATCTTGACCGAAAATATGCAGTTCGACGAGGCCAAGTACAAGGCTTATTCGCCTTTGTACCTTCCCACCCAGTTCGCGCTGGCGTACGGTCTCTCTTTCGCCGCGGTGGCCGCCGTCATCACCCACGTCGCAGTCTATCACGGCCCGGAGATCTGGACGCAGTGGAAGCTGGCGCGGTCGCAGGAAGACGATGTCCACATGCGGCTCATGAAGAAGTACCGTGACGCCGAGGACTGGTGGTACATCGTGCTGTTCGTCATCATGGTCGGCCTCTCGTTCGCCGTCGTGTGCGCCTGGGACACCAATTTCCCGTGGTGGGCGTATGTCGTCTGCATGCTGATACCCCTGATATGGACCATCCCCATCGGCATTGTGCAGGCCATCACCAACGTCCAGCTCGGGCTCAACGTGCTGACCGAGTACATCGTCGGTTACATCCTCCCCGGCCGGCCGCTCGCCATGATGATGTTCAAGAACTACGGCTACCTCTGCATGTCGCAGGCGCTCTACTTCATCCAGGACCTCAAGCTCGGCCACTACATGAAGGTTCCGCCGCGCGTCATGTTCTGGTCGCAGCTCATTGCGTCGGTCTGGTCGGCCGTCGTCCAGGTGGCCGTCATGAACTGGGCTCTCGCCACCATCCCGGACGTATGCTCCGAGACCCAGGTGCACCAGTGGAACTGCCCCAGCGCCCGCGTCTTCTACACCGCGTCCATCATCTGGGGCGCCATCGGCCCGGCCCGCATGTTTTCGGGCGGCGCCCTCTACAGCTCGCTGCAGTGGTTCTGGCTCGTCGGTGCCGCCGCCCCCGTGCTCACCTGGGTCCTCGCCCGCCGGTACCCGCGCGGCTTCTGGCGCTACGTCAACATGCCGCTCATCTTTGGCGGGTCGGGCATGCTGCCGCCCGCGACCGTGTTCATGTACTACTGCTGGGGGATCGTGGGCACCGTGTTCAACTTCTTCATCCGGAGGCGCAGGACCGGGTGGTGGCTGCAGTACAACTATGTCACGTCGTCGGCGCTGGACTGCGGTCTGATCGTCTCGACGCTGGTCATCTTCTTCGCGCTGTATCTAAGCGGCACGGAGGCGCCCCGGTGGTTCGGGAACACCAGTGCCTTGAAGACGCTGGATATGCAGACCAAGGCGATACAAATCCCCGTGCCGCCTGGGGAGACATTTGGTCCGAGCACGTGGCCTTGACATGGCGGGCAAGGCCGGATATCTTATGGTTTTACGGGACGGGGCAGGAGTCTGGGAGTTTCTTGGCTGGGATCTACTTGCGGTGGGGGATCTGAAGCGCTAATATTGGGACGGGTTTTTCTTGGGATGACCTCTTTTTGCATATGTTCTCTTCACTCTCGAAGCGAGCAGCCCACTGCCGACGTCAGGGACAGGGTTGATGTTCTCCATGGCAAATGAATGGAATGTGTCAGCAGTGGTGTTGGGGAGTTGCAAGTTTTGTTTTGAATTTCAGTCGTCTGCCTGCTTAGCCGAGGAAGGCGGTTCTGGTTACCAGTATTGTGACCGCAGTCCTTTTGACATTCAAACCCGGCGCTGGCATGGCGCGGCTGAACAGGCTGACCACAGACGGGTCCATTCTGTTGCCCCGAGCTTTTGCCAGGACCGGCGCTGTTACCAGTGGGATATCTAATGTTGAATGATAGACCTCTCCTGTTCTCCTGTTGGAGTGCCTCCTAAGACACGGTGGTTGTGAACTTCCCGCCGGATGGGAAATCGGCCAGTCCACAAACATCGGAGGCACAAATACCTGCGGCAGATGAGAGTCCTTTCGCTTTCTCCTTTCCGGTGCTGTGCTCGTGTCTTCGACCACTCTCCTTCGTCACCCAACCCTCTCTCCCCTGATCCCATCCCTGTTAGCCCTCCACACCCCCTCCCCAGCCTCGAACTCCTCCCTCTTCCACACCTCCACCCTCGCCTTACACTCCTCCAGTGCATCCTCCCCTGCCCGCCACGCGGCCTGCCGATGAGGCGCCGACACAGCAATCAGGATGCTCTCCTCCCCAATGGGCACCACCCCCAGCCGGTGGATCATGGCTATCCCCTTCAGGCCGTGCTTGGTCTTGATGGTGGAGCAGATATCCATCATGGTGCGCAGTGCCAGAGCGGGGTAGGCCGTGTACTGCAGTTCTTTGACGGGTTTGCCGTCGAAGCTGTCACGAGTTGTTCCTAAAGACAAAATGCAGTGTGAGCTTTTTTTCTTCTCATGTTCTGGCAGAGAGGGTGGAGGAGAGATGACGGGGGAAGGAGACGGGGACATGCCTGCGAACAAGACGATGGCGCCTGCTTGCGGGGAGCGGACACGATCGGTGACGGATTGCAAGTTGAGCGGGGAGCTGGTCAGGCCGACATAGCAGCCGTCCTGGGACAAGGAGGTTTCTTGTTGCGGGTCATTGCTGCTGTCGTGAGTGGACATGGCGGGCGTTGGACAAAAAAAGTGAGATATATAAAACAAACAAACAAACAAACGAACAACTGAAGTTCGCTATCTGCTGGAGCACAGGGCCTCAGCAGGAGCTTACTGTCTAGTGGAAAGAAGGGAGTGAGTAAGTCAAGTTCGACTTGCACAGTGTCGTTTTCAGGGGAGCTCCGTCAATGTGTCTCGACACCTGGGATGAGGCCATACCACTGGAAGTTACGGAAGAGCCTAGCCACACCTGTCAGTTGTGAAGCAGGTGGTGGAAGGTGCAGACGGCAACCGCAGCGAGAGTGAGGCCGCGAGGCATGAAAGTGTGAGAGAGCGCGTGGGTGCGCCCTCGTCGCCGACTAAGCGGATGACCTACTTTTTGGCAGCTGCTTTTCCTTTTTCTCCAGAGTCACAATTCACGGAGAGCTCTTCACAAAATTTGTTCCTTCATTGCGACCCTTATTAAATCAGCATTCGTGACTGCCAGTTGCAGTTGGGTTGTATGCAAAGGAGACACGTGATTCAAGCACCGTTATCGGTGCCATTTTCGCACATTAAAAATATCCACCGATACCGGCAAAACTTCGGAGAATCGCCGGCTCCCCAATTGAACGACCGCTTTCGGCACAGGTGAGCTTGATCTCCTCTTGTTACTGTGGTGTTGCAACCTTCTGCATCTTTCGGCCTCCATGATTGCACCGCAGCTGCTACAATTGTGGCCTGCTGGGCGGCAAGCAGAGGGAAATTGAATCGCATTCCCCCCCAAGTCGCCGTTTTCCCCTTTTCCTTTCAACTTCCAATTCTCTCTTTGCGACCGCCGTCATGTACGAGGACGAGGGAAGGCATCGCTCTCCGTCGCGCGATGGCGGCAGCCTTCGCGACCGCGACCGCAACCGCCATCGCCGCAGTCGCAGCCCGTATACGCGCCGCACCGACGACCGAGATGGCGACTACAGTCGGTCGAGAAAGGGTACTCCCAAACCCAAGCGATGAATCCTGGCGATGGCATTCTCTGACTGAGTGTTCTGCGGTTGCCGGTCGAACTGGAAAATGGCTAACTTTGGGCTGCCTCGCCTCTCCCATGCGCAAAGATTCCCCGGGCCCTCGAAGAAATCTGAACGATGGCGACGGCCACTACGACGACGGCGGCGTCCGTGCTGGCGACTACCCGTCTTGGCGCCACAAGGGCGAAGATCATACAGCTCTGGCCCGTTCCTACAGCGACGCCGACGCCGTCTTCAATGACGTCGGCAGTCGCCGCGCCGGCGGAGGCCGACGATCTATCGGACAAGATAGTCGCGTTCGTGATCATGGGTCTGGCCTACGGACTGTTGCTCCAGTCCTTTCTTACGATGAACCTGCCCCGTTCGAGGAGGCGCCTAGCCATCATCCTCTCCTCGCTGACGCTGACAGCATGGGTTTACCAAGTCTGGAGTCATGCTATCCAGAACGGAATGATTCTCAATCCGCTCACACCGCTGATGATGGCTATGCTTCTCAGCCTCGTTTTCGGAATTCTGGCAGATTGGGGACAGTACTGGCTGATGGGCTGCGGTCTGTTCATCCTCTGGATGCATCTCGCCTGGGCCTACCTTCAGGCGGTTTCTCTGGCCGGGCCGTCGTCTTAGACGGCCTGCCCGAGGATGTCACTGAGCGTGACATCCTCTACGGTCTCGATTATGTCACCAGAGACCGCCATTTCTCGAGCGATAGGGTGAGAGTTGCTCGTGTTCGTTATGACCAGAACGGTGAGCTATCATCATCTTTGCCTCTTTCCCACCAATTCTAATGCTCCCTTGCTGACTTCCGTCCAGGACGTTGCATTGCGTTTGTCGAGTTTCATCGTCGATCGGACGCCGAGCATTTCTATGACCGATACTACCCGGACATCTCCTTCCGTCTTGAACATTCTCGTGGTCGCGATTCCGACTACGTTACTGTTGCAATTAGTTACCCCAGGAGCGACGAGCGGCACTCATCTCGTGACTCGCGTAATAGGGAGGATCACGGCTGGGACTGCATCAAGGTAAGCATGCATGTAGTGCCTGGAGGATGCGGTAAGGTACCTGGTGCTGACGGGCCAGTGTGGTGCAATCAACTACCCCCACCGAGCGGTTTGCTTCAAGTGCAAAGCTGAGCGTCCTGGTAAGCCTGGCCGATGGCTGAAACACGTCAACGCATCTGGCTGACCGCTAGACCAAGCAGAAGAAGACCATGGCCCTGTCCTAACTGGCGAAACGGATGAATGCCCTCAGCAGACGCCGTCCCAGTATGTCGTAGTCCGGGACTTGGAGGGTTCTGTTACCGAAGAAGTCCTCGCCAAGGGCGTCATGAAGCTGTTTGTGGAGAATTCGGAACCGGCGAAGGAGGCTCCCAGCACGGCAAACAAGCTCAAGTCGACAGCGCCGACTAACAGCACAGTTGGACTGGGGGCAAAGCCAGGCTCCCTTCGACGCGTGTTTCTGATGCGCGACCGCAAAACTAATAGTTCGTGGCGATATGGGTTCGCTGAATTCGCTAGTGTCGAGGATGCAAAGGCTGCAGTTGCGAAGTTCCGTGCTTCCACAAAATTCACCATAGCATCCAAACCCGTCGTGATCGCCTTCATCCATACCGGTGTCTTCATTCCCGCTTTTGATACTCCTGAAACTGAGAACCACGAGTTCTCCTTCACCCCGATCTACAATCCCGCTGTACGCGTCAAGTACTGGGATGAACGCGCCTACCCCAGTGTCCACGTCGTATCTACTGAACCGCTCCCCGATGCCGCGAGTTCCCCCGAGAAGGCAGGTGGAAATGACGATGCCAAGTCCGGACCGAGGCCCTCGAAGAAGGCCAAAATCTCCAAGGAGCCCGTTCCCGCCGCCAAGATCGCAATGATGCCACAAATGCAGCTCTGGGCGAAGGCGTCGGCAGAGCTACACGGCGCCAAGCCAGCGGCAGACACGGACGTGTCCCCGACCCAAGCGCCCGACGAAATCAAGCCCGCCGCTGTTCGTGCCGCTTCCCGCGAGGCCGAGGACGCCCAACCGGACGGACCGGTAGCTCCACAGCGAGGCGACCAGTACCTCTCCTACGCCGACTGGGACAGCATGACCTGTCTGGCCTGCGGTTGGGAAGCGCCAAACCAGGCGCAGATTGAGGAGCGCGGCTGGCCTCAAACCCGCGGCGACCTCTTGATCGAGCATGAGGGTCGTGCCCACCAATTCTTTAAGGAAGACGACGCTGCCAAGCAGAAGGCCGCTGCCGCGCTCTCCGCTCTGAGCAGGGAACCCCGGCCCATCGTCCGCCGCATACCGCGCCAGAAGTCGGAGCGTCTGCCCGTGTACAAGTCCTACGCCGACTTCGACCGCCTGCGCTGTCTCCTCTGCAAGCGCGGCTTCAAGGACGCCAGGCTTATCTGGCTGCACGAGCTGCAGAGCGAGCTCCACAAGCGCATGCTGGCTGACCCGCAGAACCGGGCGCGCGCGGCCGAGGAGTTCACGAAGCTCGGGAAGAAGATGCGCGTCGTGGAGCCGGATGCCGATTTCAGGAAGCGCTGGGAGGCGCAGCGCCTGCGGTTCGTGCAGCCGCAGTACCGCGATCGGGCGCTGGAGAGGAGGAAGGTGTTTGGCCAGCCCAGGAAGCCCACGGTGGTTGCTGCTGGTGGTACTGGCGGCAGCGCTACCGTTCCGGAGAAGCGCAAGGAACCTGCCGAGCCTGCAGACAAGGACAAGGACAAGGAGCCGGTCGCGAAGAAGTCCAAGGGCGCCGGCATGCTCGCCAAGATGGGCTGGACGGCCGGGGCCGGGCTGGGTGCTGAAGGCGCGGGAAGGACCGAGACCATCGCCACGGAGGTGTATGCCCCCGGCGTCGGGTTGGGTGCCGAGGGTGGCAAGCTGGGAGACGCCAGCGAGGAGGCGGCGAGGAAAACGCGGGGCGATTTTGCCGGGTTTGTGGAGAAGACGAAGGAGCGGGCCAGAGAACGATTTGAGAGGATGTAGTCCTAAGGAGGTTCTCTTCTGCATCGCGCTGAGATTTGTTTGTATGCGTAGGGTTGCCAGAAGCACTTTCTTCGAGGCCGGCGTTTCGGAGGTAAGAGTGAGGCATATACCCCACAGTTGAAAGGCTGCCTTGTATGTTGATTGCAGGAGCTCTCTCTCTCGTTGCACCACTTGAATTCACTATGTGCTGGGACCGGCGGTTACTCCTCCTGGATCATCAACATGTTTTTTTTCGACAACGTGTGACGATGTGACAAGTTGGGAGTGGGTGACGACTCTTTCCCCTCGCGCTATCCCCAGATTTAAGTCAGGTATCTAACTGGGAATCCCCTACTACTACTACTACTACTACTACTACTACTACTACTACTACTACTACTACTACTACTACTACTACTACTACTACTACTACTACTACTACTAGTAGTAGTAGTAGTAGTAGTAGTAGTAGTAGTAGTATTAACCCCATTTGGCCTCGTAGTGTGTTTGTCTATGGCTCATAGTCTAGCCATACAAAAAAAAGCACCCACACCGGCTTTCGGTTTTTCTTAACTTTTAACAAAACGCCGTGAGCGCAACCCCCAAACCCGCAAATACCCACGTCACCACGGTAACAGCCAACGCCTCGCTCAACATCACCCTGCCACCACCACCCGCTAGATTCTCCCCTCGGCCCCCTCGGCCCCCTCGGCCCGACGACCTAGACGACTCCTCATCCCCGGCCTGGACGGTCGCCGTAGAAGTCGGCGTGAAAGTGGTCTGCTGCGCCACGACGCCCGTGACGCTCGGCAGGCCCGTGGCCTCCTCGCCCGACAGCTCGACAACGGTGGACGTGCTGCTGTTCAGGTTGGCCTGCGCCAGGCCGATCTGGTAGTGCGTCAGGTCGAAGACGGCGTAGGCGCTGCGTAGGAAGGAGTCGCCCAGCAGGGTGAAGTTGACGCCCTTCTCGCCGCCCTTGACCGTGCCGGTGGAGGAGAAGAGGGCGGTCGACTGGATGCCGAAGACGCAGGCCCGCTGGGACGGGAATTCGGGCGGGGCCGGGTAGGCGGCCGGGAGGATGTCGAGGATCAGTTCCCAGACGGGCACAGATATCCGGGCCGTGGAGGGGGAGGGAGAGAAGGTGAAGGTGAGGCGGAGCGACGGCTCGGCCTGCAGGTAGGCGCAGTCGATCAGCGTCATGCGCAGGTCCGCGTCGTAGACCGTGTGGAGGGCGGAGTACAGCGGGGCGGTCATCTCGTCGGGGAGGTAAGAGAGGGTGGTGCCCGAGTCGAGGACGGCGTAGGTCGGGTGGTCCAGGACGCTGGTCGGGACGGACAGGTCGGAGCCGTTGGTAAAGGTCAGCGAGATGCCGGCGTAGTTCACCTCGAAGGAGGAGTAGTTGCCTCCCGCGGGTTTGTACAGCGGGAGGATGGAGAGCGGGCCGATGAATTTGTCCGTGTCGATGCCGCCGAAGAGGATGGTGCCCGAGTCTGCGCGGCGGTCGTTGAGGTAGAGAGAGAAGGCCTTGCAGCCGATCAGGCCCTGGTTGGCCATCTCGTCGATGAGATTGGGGTACTTGGTCGCCGCACGCTCGCTGGCGCTGAAGCCGAGGCCCAGGATGCCGGAGCCCCTGGCCGCCTTCGTGACATAGGCCATCTGCAACGACTTGACCGTGACGCCGCCAATGGTGAAGTCGTCGGATATGTAGTCGCCCGCCGCAGTGCCGCCGTCGAGATAGGTGATCTTGAACCCGTCGCTCTTGACGAGCTTGTCGGTGGAGCTCTTGTCCGGATCGTACGTGTCTGTACAGGTCATGCCGTAGACATGCTGCAAGTCCGGTTCCGTGCAGAGATCGGCGTCGTGGCCGAGCACCCAGGCGTCGCTGCTCCCCGTGTCCAGCAGCATCGTCATGCTCTGGCCCGGCGTCCCAACCTCCACCTGCACATAGTACCCGCCCCCTGAGACGTCGTTTATAAGCTGCTCCGGGTGTGTATCGCGCCGGCCTGCAGAGGGCAGGGAGCCCAAATGGACGCCCGGAAGGCCCCTGGTGACGTTGAACTGGACGACATTCCGCGATGCTGCCCCGGAAGCCACAATGAGGAGCGCGGCAGACTGAAGTTTCATTTCCACCTCGCTGCGATTCGCAGGCTAATCATGACGCCAAGGTCTGCTTCTACTTGACTGGTGAAGCCTCTCCAAGTGCTCCAGCTCCAGCTCCAGCTCCTTCTCCCCTGCGCCAGCGCTTGCAGCGTCCCCGGGCGGCAACTTCAACCAAGACGGCCGATAGGATCGAGCGGTGAGCTGACACCGAGCAAAAAGGACAACTCTTAGAGAGGTGTTCAAGGCATGTCGCGCCGAGTCGGTATGGCAGTGCACGGCGAGCTGCTCTACTGGGACTGCGGAGGCCGTTTCGGACAGGGTGCTGTGGAGTGAAGACTTCGCTTCCATGCTGGGACGGTCTGCGCGTTCACGGCGGACTGGATTCGGATGCCATTTTATGTACTGAGTATTGACGACCCTCTTCCCCCCTTCCTTGGCGGTTTGGCTCGAGCAGCCTTGGGAGTCTTGGGTCCAAGGCTGGGCATGGCCGCTCGGCACCGCCCTGGAGCGAACAGAAATGCAAACCGCCTCCATACTAGCTTGGCGCCCAGACCGATCAGCGCTGTTGGAGGACGCATGATGCTCTGGGCATATCCCAAAGACGCCAATATCTGATGTATGGATGAACATCGAGCTCTGCCTGGCGTCCCTGGCATCCATGGCATCACCGCGTGCCCGTTATGTACTGTAATAGTGTATGCGAGACGTGTCTGCGCTGGCTTGGCCCCAGTTTCAAATCACGAGCCTGCCCATTGTGCCAAGACCGCGCGGCTCCTTGGACGGAGACGGGGGCTGTCTGGGCGAGCCGAACACATCAGATCCTTCTCCGTAACATGGGAATTTTTTCGGTGAGAGGATTGACGCGACAGTCAAGGTGCCACAAAATTCGCAGAACACGCCATCACTCATTTGAGTCTTGGACTGCCGTTGCGGCGATTTGGAACGCCGTTTCAATGCTATAACACCCTAGTGTAGATGATCTGGGGTGGCTGAAGTCTCTTGATGGCACTCGGAGCAGCACAGGTCCGACATTGCGATGCGATGATGATGGTGAGGGGTAGGTCAAATTCTGCTTCACCTTTGAAGCCACTGCAGTCTGCAGTATATACACAGGCATTGCTGCCTCAGGCACAGATCACATAGCATCCTTGAAGACCCCTGTCAAAGCCTGCAGGGGCGCCGCGGGTATTCCCGTCCCACCTCTCAGGCACCGATCCACTGCTGTCCTGGCAGAAGGTCTAACATCAACTTAGGTATCGTCAGTGTGCCGAGACGGTCTGCCCGTTCTCTCTACTAATTCGGCAAGGTACTCAGTCACGCCAATTGCCACTCAGCAGACAGTCTGTTCGCCTTTTTAACTCCGTCGTTCACTCCGCATGCGACGGCTCCTATAACTCTCGGCGGACGTATCGATTGATGAGTCGATTTCACTCGACACGAATGGCGAATTGAGTAGTAGCCGGCAAGCGGATGAACTGTCCTTTCGTAAGTGCCGTTTGCTGGAAGAGCTATTAAGCTGACCATCCAAGCCAAGACAGTTAACTTCCTGCAGGCAGAGCCGTCGTCGCCTATCTGTCGGCGGCGAATAAGCTTTTTCGTCGCCGCTACGCTCAGGGCGGATGAGAACCTTGGAGTAGACCTCTTTGGACTAGAGGCTACAGCGAGACATCAGAGCCTACTCGAGAAGAAATTGGTGAGCTTAGTTAGGTAACATATACGACATCTCTACGGTACTGTACGTTGCGTAAGGACACTGCAGGGAGTTATTACAGGCTCAGTCGGGGATGCTTACCCATCACTTGACCGGCGCTTTCTCTTGTCTTGTCTACAACCAACGACCGAACCGTTCGCGGCTAAGATACCTCGGGGGCTGACCTGGGAAGCAATTTGGTCGTGTCCGGCCACATCCTGCCGCTCTATGGCATCGATGGCCTGGTTGAGCAAGCCGCTCCTCCGACCAGCACTGCCGAGTTCACGGCACCGGGTTCCCAAGGTAAGACCTCGGACTGTGGGATGCTCGGGTCGCCTGCATAAAGACGCTGGTTGCACATAACTGGGCGAGTGGTCTTGTTCTGCACCCTGATGACAGGTATCTTGTTTCTGTAACCGGCAAGATATGCTACGGTTTTGCGTGAAGCTACTCGCGGATACATCATCATACGGATGTGTATGGACGGTGGGCTCTGGCCATCGTCACGACTGCAATCGCCCGGACTGTTGAGCGCCCAAACGAATGCTAGAGATAACCGCTGCATGTGACATGCAAATTCGATGCCCTATGACGACTCGAAGCTGGCCAAACCTGGAAGTTCAAGTTTCCGCCCTGTCCACAACGGTTCTGTGTCCTGAAGCGGGGCCAGATCAGACAACGGACCCTCGAACGAGTCATGAGCTGCAGTGCCGCCAAGACCGACCGTGTGTGGCTTGTCCAAGGGTCCTTATCTGCTCGAGCGATGCCTTGCCTATCGAGAATCGAGAACATTTTGGAATGCCTTCCGCGAAGACAAGGCTCGTGCCTCACCCTAGACTCGGGCTCCTTGGGAGGATACATGTGCGACTTGCCTTTTACGGGGTGAAACCAGATGCGTCGGAGAAGTATCCGTATCATCAGTTGACCACCAGGTAGTTTTATTGTCCCCACTGGTTCGTGCCTTTGCTTTTAAATGGCACGGCCTGGGAAAGTACTGTACCTTAGCGTGCATATATTTGCCTTATTTGGAAATCCGAGCAACATAATACCACAATGTCCGGGCAAGGAGAACCAGACAGACGGAACGATGCAGTTCACTTGAACATTTGGTTCCCGTAATGCAATCCGTACTGCCGTAGTACTCGACAGATCCGGCAAAGTGCTGCCGAACCCGTGGCAGCCCCACATAGTGTTCTTTCGTTGTGGAGGGGCAACCTTGGCGACCCGGTGATTCTCTGCTGGACGCTTCCGTCCTTCCCACCCACCCAGCAACAGCGCCGATCGTTTGGCCGTGTCAGAGACGCCGACCACGCCTAATGCCGAACTGAGCCCCCGCCCCAGGTCCTGCACATCGTGATCATTCTTAGACGCGACCTCGCGTCTAGCTGCAGGAACGAATTCACGGGCCCTTCCGCCGCCTGGGCTGCGACTCGGAAGACTGTCGAGGGGACCTGAAGAGAAATGCGTTTGCTGGCTACCGGAGCGCCGCCGCCGATCCGTGCCTCAGCTCGCCGCCCGTGGAAACTTGGTGCTAGCACGCAGTCCAGCCAAGAATGCATCCCTCAATCGTAAACACGAGCATCATCGACCTGCTCGAGGCCGACCCGCGACCTTCCCTCATTGTTGCCCTCGACCCGCATCTGCCCACCGTCGTCTACACGAATCCCGCCTTTTCGAGCTACGTGACGCTCGTGGACCTCATTACGGCCAGGAGCGAGGAGTGCAGACCGTTATGGGAGTGGATCATCACAGGCGGCTCGACCCCGTCGGGCCTGGACGTGGCCGCAAAGGACGGGCGCTTTGCTCGCTCGTCCTTTGTGTACTCGAAGGTCCTCTGGACGCGATCGGTGGTCCACGAGCAGATGGTTGTGGTAGGCGCAAACGAGCAGATCTCTCCATCGGAACCGCCGCGTAAGGTGCGGCTCGATGTTGCGGAAGCTCAGCACGGCGGCGTCGGCAATGGCTCGCCGCCAAGACGCATCATGCCCGTCGAGACCGACAAGACAACCGCCGTTCCCGAGAACCAGGCCGCTTCCCTTCCTTTGCCGCCTTTGCCGCCTTTGCCACCTTTGCCGGAGGATGACCGCCGCGTCGACCCACCAGCAACCGCCTTGCCGGCAGTTGCGAAGGAGAGGCCGCCCCCTGGGGCAGACGCTGTTGAGTCTCTTGGACAGGCGGAACACGATCCCCGGTGGATAGTGCCCGACATCACACCGGGTAGGAAACCCTCCCCTCTTGGCCGGCCGATAACCTTCCACTATTCCAGAACCAGCTGCTGATCCTGCCAACGTTAGAGCAACGCCCATTTCTCGATGACATCAACAGTGTCGACTGGGCGGCCACCCCGCTCGGTCCCATGCGGTCCTGGCACCCGAAGCTCGATGAGACGGTGAATCAGATTCTTGTCGATAGCCGCCCAATCGCCGTCTATTGGGGCCCATCGTATATCACCATCTACAACGAAGCCTTCAGCAAGCTTGTGGGGTCGAAGCATCCTGCAATGCTCGGCATGCCGGTCCAGGAAGCCTGGGCTGAAGCCGGTCAGCGTCTGAGAGACACCATGCACAGCATCTCCAGCAACCAGATGAGCGCCGTGGAGGACGAGTGGAGGTTCTTTGTTGAGAGAGAGCCGGAAGTAGAGGGCGGTCCTCCTCTGCTCGAGGAAACGTATCTGAAATGGTCCGTGATCCCGATTTGCGAGAACAACAAGTATCTCGGTTTCATGCATCCCGTGGCCGAGACGACAAGCGTGCGGCTGTGGGAGCGCCGCATGAAGATGCTCATCGAACTAGGCGAGGCTCTGGCCACCGCGAGAGACGTGGACAGTTACTGGGAAAGAACGCTTCAAGAGTTCGCTAAAGTCGAGCCGCGTTACGACATCCCCTTGGCTATTCTGTACGTCGTGGAAGACGACCTGGAGGCGGGCGACAGCACCCCCGTGTTGCCCCGTCCGCCGAAAAGATGCCGCCTACAGGGCGCATTGGGCGTCCCCGAGAAGCATCCGATTGCGCCAGCACTGCTCAATCTCCGGACGGGTACGGAGGCGCTATGTTGCTCCTTTAGACAGGCACTAGAAGCCCAGCATCCCACACTGCTACAGACACGCGACGGGACATTGCCACCGTCGCTGCTTGAAGGCTTGCAATGTAGAGGCTTCGAGGGCGATCCTTGCCGAGCGGCCGTGATCTGCCCGATACGGCCGACCAAGGAGGAGGACGTGATGGGTTTCCTGGTCCTCGGCCTCAATCCCAGGCGTCCGTACGACAACGACTACCGGCAATACATATCTCTGCTGAGCCAAAAACTGGCCACTTCTTTAGCCTCGGTTGTCCTGCTCGAGGAGGAGACCCGGCGAGGTCGAAACGCCGCCGAACAGGCTGCCTTCGACCAGGCTATGCTCAAGGAGAAGTTGGAGGTGCAGACAAAAGAAGCAAACGAGTCGATGCAGATGTTTGAAGCGGTAGCCGAGTTTGTCCCGGTCGGCATGTGCTTTGGCGACGCCCACGGCAACATCACGTACGCCAACGACGCCTGGTACAAAATCATGGGCTATCAGGGAACAGGGCCCATCGCGGACTACGGCTTCCTCTCGTGCGTCAAAGAGGAGGACCGGCCGGTTATGATAGCCGAATACGAGAAGCTCAATACGATCCGCAACGTCGAGTTTGAGTTTCGCGTGAAGCGACAGGCCAATGCTGCCAATCCGGCTCTGACGCCGCCATTGACCCGCACGTCGCCAAGCTTCGAGAAGGCCGGGCTTGAATTGGTCTCGCCTGAGGATCTGAAGGAGCGCCACGTGCTCGCAAGTGCGAGGGCGGAGCTTGGGGCGGACGGCGGTGTCATCCGGGTCTTGACTTGTTTGACAGACGTAACGGCGCAGTATGTACTATTCCTACTGTCCTCCTCCCCTATTGATTTCCCCCCCTCGCCCCTCCTCCCCGCGGGAGCCTCGCGCTTCTACTAAGGCGGGCACTTTACCCCTGAACCTAAGCAGAAAATCACTGACATAGTTTGGTTTCGAAAATCAAAGCAAACGGGCCGCGGAAGAGGCCGTGCGCCGCGCCCAGCAGGCCGAAAACCTAAAACGGATGGCCGAGTTCGCCACGGTCGGCATGTACGACATGGACCTCGACGGGCGGCTACTCGGTGCCAACAACGTCTTTTTCGAGCTGTGCGGGCTGCAGAAGGTCGATCCGGCCGAAACCGACATCAGACCATGGAAAATCTGTGTCCGCGACGAGGATTACTCCCTGCTCACGGAAAAGGTTACCAGAATGGTGGTGGAGGACAAGGTGCAGAATGTCGAGGTCCGGCTCAACACCACCTGGACAGCCGACGACGGCACGGGCCATAAGGTCGTCATGCCGCGGTGGGTGCAGGCGACATTGATGCCCGTCAGGACGACGGAGGGCGTCATACAAAGCTTCACGGGCTGCCTGAGCGACGTTTCGCTGCAGAAATGGCAGCTGGAGTCAGAGAAGGAACGAAAAGAGGAAGCAATCGAGTCCAAACGGCAGCAGGAGAACTTCATCGATATGACGTCGCACGAGATGCGGAACCCCCTGAGTGCGATTATCCATTGCGCAGATGCGATTACGGCCACGCTGTCTCGAGTTCAGGAACTCCTCGGAAACGTCTTCGACCGGAAGCCCGCCGGGGCAGCGGAAAACGACGACGTTACGGAGCCCGGCAAGGATGAAGCGTCGACGATCAGTATGAGCAACGACTGGCTAGCCGAAACACGCGAGTTCGTCGAGAACAGCATCGACAACGCCGAGACCATTGTCAGCTGTGCACAACACCAGAAGCGGATCGTGGACGATATTCTCACCATGTCGAAGCTGGACTCGAGCCTCCTGTCGATCACGCGGGTCACGGTAGACCCGATCCAGATGGTCCAGGAGGCGCTCAAGATGTTCGAGGTTGAAGCTCGGCGGGTCGATATCAACCTGAGCATGATTGTCGACCGCTCCTACCGCGAGCTCGGCATCAAGTTCCTCGACTTTGACCCGTCGCGGCTGAAGCAGGTGCTCATCAATCTGCTCACCAATGCGCTCAAGTTCACCAAGACGGGCCCGACCAGGAACGTCACGGTGGCCATCAGCGCGAGTCTCTCCCCACCGACAGAGGCCACCAGCAAAGTCCAATTCATCCCGCGGTCAGAGGAGTCTCTCGAGGATGCGCACGAGCAGCCGGTTCATGCCAACCACGCCAACCCCGTCTTCCTGGTGTTTGAGGTCGAGGACACGGGCGAGGGCCTGACGGAGGAAGAGAAGAAGAGCCTTTTCCAGCGCTTCGTGCAGGCGTCCAGCCGCACCCATGTCAAGTACGGCGGCTCTGGCCTGGGCCTGTTCATCAGCCGCCGCCTGACCGAGCTGCAGAACGGCTCCATCGGTGTGGCCAGCCAGCCTGGCGTTGGCAGCACGTTCGCCTTCTACATCGAGGCCTACCGGCCGACCGAGGCCGCCTTCCGCGAGGCAGAGGCCGGCGCGGCTGGCGCCCAGTTAGCCCTATCCGCGGTGCGAACTAGCCCCAGCGTGAGCAGAAGGGGAAGCAACAAGCGCGTCGTGAGCAGCAGCACATTCACTAGCGAGTCCACCGCTGCGAGCCTGGGAAGGACAGACTCGGGATTTAGCCCTACAACAACGGCTGCCATAACGCCCAGCAGCGAAATAAGCATAAGCCCTCTGCTGATGCCGCCCGCCCCGCAGATCAACGGCATCCTCGTCGTCGAGGACAACCTCATCAATCAGCAGATTACGCGCCGCGGGCTCCTCAACATGGGCTTCCGAGTTGACGTGGCCAACCACGGCATCGAATGCCTCGAGAAGCTCCGCCAAACAGATCGCTATATCCCTCCGGCCCCGGCCCCGTTCCCGTCCTCGAGCTCTTCCCTACCCAAGGGCGGCGGCAGCGCCGCATCCAGCAGCGGCTCTACGACCCAGCCTTTCCCGCTCTCCATGATCCTGATGGACATAGAGATGCCCGTCCAGGACGGGCTGACCTGCACGCGAAACATCCGTCAGCTGGAGCGCGCGGGCAAGATCGTGGGCGGGCGAATTCCCATCATCGCGGTCAGTGCCAACGCGAGGATGGAGCAGATCGGCGAGGCCAGAGACGCCGGCTGCGACGACGTGCTGGTGAAGCCGTACCGCATGCCGGAGCTGCTTGACAAGATGAGGATTGTCATGGCGCGCGTTGCTGCTGCTGCTACCGCCGCCGCCGCCGCCAGCGATCGATGATTTTGGGCGCGGGGGAGGGGGGGGGGGGGGGTGGAGACGGCTGTGCTCTTGCTCCTGCGGAGAGGGGAATGACCAGGAGGCCGAGCCAGAGGTCAACTACCGGGATGTAGGGTTTCGAAGGAAAGCTCGGTTCTTACACAAGGGAATACAATGCAAAGGTCCCCTATCAGGGGTTCAGAGGCTGGGGGGGGGGGGGGGGGGGGGGAGCAGCGAGGAGGGATGGTACTAGAACAGGGTTACAGCCCGCCACCCTCACTTGGGGAGATATGTGACGATCATGGTCCGGCTTGCATCTTTCTCTGCATCGGGCGGTGTTGGGGAATGGCAATGGGGGGGGGAGAGCAGGCTTAACGCATTTTGCATTCGGGAAGGTGTTGGGTAGCGTTCTATGGCATGGCACTTTGCATTTACTTGTCCTTGTTCTGTGGATGTATACGGATCGCGGATACCCTTTGCATTTCATTTTGCTCGGGAATTCAATGCATTTCGAGTGAACACAGGGTCCCTTCCTCAAGACTCCGAGCACCCTATGTGGGCGTTGTGCCGCCTCAACCCGCCGTATCGCTGCGTCCTTACCTGCCTAGTAAAAGCAACGCTCTCCCCCTTCACACCAACCTGTGAATTTGACGGGAGAATCGCGGATGCCTGATCAGCGGTTCGGCCCGAGTACCGTTTCAGCTATAGGTAGTATCAACTTCTATAGCATGCCATTCCGCTCTGCAGTGTAACTCGGACATGCCCGGCACCGACGGCACGGGGTTGTAGAGGGGGAATGCCGGTCGTCATGGTGGGTGACAGTTATGAATGCGTCGACTGACTAGGTAGTTGCTTCTCATCATTTGTGCTACGGTTTCTATTGCTGTGGTGTTTGATTGATACCCCTACTATGAGGGAAGGAGACATGCTGGAGATGCCTTGTTTCGGGCCTGCGTACCAGTGTTTAGCTTGGGGCGGCGACTATACCCCAACTATGGAGTTGTGCTGCTAGTAGGATTTCTTATCGGCATGGTATGCCTTAGGCAGTGTAACATCTTCCGGACGCCTAGGTACGTTGCGGGAGCTCGGGGATGGCTTCGGCTGGTTTGGGTTCGCTCCGTGTGCGAACTGCGGTGAGGAAAGGGAGTACCCGTTGCCTTGATGGTTTGGGAAGGGTATCGAGTACTGGACGGTGGTCCGGTTGGCCGTGTGCACCGCAGGAGCTCGACACCCGGAAGGCGCAGGTGGCAGCATGGATGCACATATAACTCCATGGGTGGAACGCACCTGCCATAAGCCCGCGTTCAATCTGTCCACTCCATTGTTCTCTGCTTCTTGACCTGCTACTAGTGATCTCTCTTCTCAAAACCCATCGTTGTGGTACGGGCAAAAAAGAAGAAGAAAAAGGCTCCCGCAAAAAGACCGCACACTGAGAAAACCAACTGCGGACAACATTTCTTCGAAATGTCTACCGAAACGTCTCCTAGCTCTGTTCACCGCAGGACCCTGTTCAAGGTCCCAGATCGGGACAATCAGCAGAAGCTTATTGAGGCGTACCGCGTGTTGATGAAGGACCAGGTCAAGGTTCGTCGTCCTCTTTCTCTCCCCAAGAACTCGAGGCTAACGATGTCCTCCTTCCAGGACGGAAAACCTTATATCCTCCGGTACGCTCCGCTCACCTGCTATTCGCCGTTGTGTCCAGCAGAGCGACTCTCCCTGGGACCAATATGTGAAGCTGATGACCAAGATAGCTCCGTGACCGGAATAGCCAAAGATGACCCGCGCTCCAGGAACTACACAGTCATCTCAGACATGTGGTTCGCCAACCTCGACGACATGAAGTACTACGACACCGAGTGCCCGGCGCACGCGGCGCTGAAGACTGCAATAAAGGAGTATCTTGCAGAGCCGCCGCTAGTCATTTGCACGGATGGACCTTCTGGACTTGTGGGCTAAGCGGGACTAGAGGCATGCCCTGTTGCGTTGAGAGAAACGACGAGTTTCCAGGTACTTGACTTAGCATACATACAAGTGCAAATCACAATGACCCGTCAGCCTGAGGACTTACCAAAACCTAACCTGCGTTGACTATTGCCCTGCCTTCAGCCCTGGCTTTCAGTCCCTCGGCCCACGCATCGAACCCCCGTTGAACCTGCTTGCCAACAGCCAGCTTGACAACAGGCGCCAGCGCCCCGTAAAAGGTCTCCCAGCAACGATACTCCGTCTCCGGGCCGCCCTCGCCGCTACCGGGGACCTCGACAAACTCCTGCACCCGCTCCGACCGGAGCATCCAGCCGGGCATGAGCAGACTGGCACGCTGTTTCCAGGCGATGCGCCATCCCTTGCGCGGACCTCCAGCTCCAGAGCTTTCCTCGTCAATGGGCTCCAGCACGCTCACGTCCAATGCGACTGCCTGGCCTGTGCTGCCATCGGCATCGTCTAGGTTCATGTGCACATCAAATGTGAAGTGAGTGCCCAGCCGTAGCTGGTTATTACTACTGCCTTCCGTCTCTGAGTCCGAGGCGGCTTCAGGTTGGGAGTCGATGGTGCATTTCCTGCAGAAGCGGTTCCAGGTGGGATCTATTTCGTTCCACAAGCCCAGTCAGTTCAGCCCGAGACAGGTTCTCAAGATGTTAGAATGAAAGGAAAGGAGCGGAATGGGCCGCACACTCTGCTGCTGTGATCAGGACGTCGAGACAAGCTCTTGGCGTGGCGCCGATGCGGGTCGAGCAGGAGATGGTGAACGCTCCACCCGGGCCGTAAGTGGGGGTTGGCTCCGGGTCGACCAACGCGGCGCGGCCGGGGGCTTCGGTCGGCGACGGAGTCACCATGGCGGCGTGTTCGAGATGCGGGGCTCAGTAAAGCCCTTTTCCCTGACGCAATAGTGGTAAATCTACACTGCTTATTGTATAAATTGCGGGCTTCACTGAGCCGGCTCTTTGATGATGCACAGTAATTGCACAGAGCTCGTTGTTGCACAGCGCCTGGCGGCAGTTCGGAGGTGGGGGAATTACCTTACTTACCGGGCAGTGGGGCGCGGAAGCTGCTGTCCACACTCCACAGCACCGCCCGCGCATCCGATAGCTACTAGTAGTAAGGTGACCTGCAAGTTTGTATTTTACCATAACAGAAGTTTTACTTTCTTAGGGCATTCGTTTGCTCACATTCTGCACTGCCGTGGCAAGAAGATCCGGAAATGACGATAGTAGTCTGGCCAAGGCAAGAGCTCAGCCAGTCATGTTCTCTCCAAAAGGTGCAGTCAAAAGGGGACGGAATGGCGGAGGGCGGTGTTTCTCCGCTTCGGCATTACGCGGCCTTCGTCTTCTCCCGAAACACCCGTGAACTGTGTGCCCTTGTGTGACCCGGCCTGTCACACCAAACAGTTGTCTGTGGCACGAAAGCACTTGTTTGCGAGGCGGGCAAGGTTCGAGTCAGGGCAGATGGTTGTGGCGTCCAACCAGCGCCGCGATAGGCAGTGGCGTCCAACGAGAGTCGTCCCTTTTCGCTTCTTGGCTATCAAGGGAGAGAGCGGAGGAGCGCAAACACGGACCATGCATTCATTGCGCAGGTCGATCGCAACATCGGCGATGGGGAATTATGACTGCTTACTACTCTATAAGACGGCGTCCTACAGATAGAACCCATCATCCTGAATCGGATGGACAGCAAGCCAACTCACAGGACCCGCAGCCATGACACTCTTGCAGCAGACTCCACGGACGGCGAGAGAGCAATACGAAGCCGATGGCAACGATGCAGGTGCGATGGCAGGCAACAATAGCCAGGCAGCCACCGGCAAGTAACCAACCAAGATACACAAATCCTACGAGACAAATAGCTATTGACCATATCCCCCAGACACCGATGCCCTAAACATGTTGCTATCTCCCGAGCCCTCCTTACTCTCAGAGACCAACAAAAGTGCGGAAGGCGGTCTCCAAACCCCGGAGCCGCAAGCACGCAAACGATGCGGTGAGTCCAAGTCCAATCTGCACCGTCAGAAGCACCGCGGTGGTGGTGTAGGTTTCATGCCTAAACTGATACCTGTTTGTTCTCAGAGATTTGGCCAATGACGTACAGGTCGGCGGATGGCCGGCTCAAGATGCTTTGGTGCCTCCAGGTAGACGGCAAGTCGTTTTACCAGTACTTGCCGCCCAACATCGAGGAGCTCTCGCGGTACTATCAGGTCGTGTATTTTCAGGAATCAGCATAGTATCTATCCATATATGAAGATTCGGAAATGCCACTCGCTCCGGGATACCAAACGAGAGACCAACGCCTACGTTCAGGCCAATATAGATCCACGCTATGAAGCAATAAACAATCTTCATACATTGACAAAGTCCAAGATCCTGTGCAGCCCAATTTACAAGACGGAAACAACTGGCGTTTGTCTCAGATCTGGCCAGCCGTTGCTGGAAGACTCACGAAATAAGGTGTGCTTAAACGGCCGCAACCATGCAATCCATCGGCCGTCCCCTGGAAGCCTGTACAGCCGATAGATGGTGGCCTTCATTCGTCCTGAGACCATGGCCTAACGAAAAGTACGTGGCTTTTGCACCTATGGCAAGAGATGACATTGATCTAGCTGCAGATATCCTATAACACAAAAACGTCGCAGATCATGGTGCACGAAGGGCAGCAGAGATATCCCAACAAGACGATAACTACCAAGAGGCCCAATGAGAAAATGAACTAGAACCACAGGAGCAGGCCAGAGCCCAATCAATTCAGATGGAATTCCCGGGCCAGTTGCGGATCACCGATCCATCGGTGACTGATGTCAGGAGCAGCCTCCTGATTGAGTGACCAATACCATGCCTGACGAAGGACACACAGCATCCGCGAAGCATTGCCTCTACCGAACCAAAGACCGAGTGCTGCTGACGCTTGACAGCTCCAAGTCCCCTCTTGCCCCTGACCGGTCCCCTTCTTTCAGTTGTAGCATGACGTCGACAGGGTTGCTGGCTCTGGATCTGTAAGTCCCGAGACTGCTAAATAAAGCAACAACGGCGACAATGACCATGATAAACACCTGGTCCGTGAAGGCGTCCAGATATACCCCAATAACTTCCAGGCGAGCCGCATCGGGAAGACTCAGCACAGTCAACAGGTTTCGATGGATCTGGTCCAGCCCCTGTTGTCCGAGTTGGGATCCCGCCCCAGGGCCTAGCGATGTCTGCAGCTCCTCGTTGAACACAATGGTACAGACGGCAAGACCAAGCGCTCCGCCAAAAACTCGGGCGTGTGCAACTGCGCCTTGGGCGGCTGCGAGGTCGTCGGAATGGGCTTCGATGGCGGCCATCATGGTGCATGCGGCGAACGACAGCCCGACTCCGAGTCCGTAGATGGCGGTGAAAACCAACAGAAGATCGAGCTCCAGTCCAAGGCTCGTTGAGAACCCGAACAACAAAGCTAAGCCCAAGACCTGCAACGTGCTCCCGGCCACTAGCGTCTGGCTGGTCAGATTAGCCTGTTTCGAGACAGCACCTCCCAGAAAAGAGCCAAAGGCACACGCGCCGAGCATTGGAAGAAGATGCACACCGGCCCAGAGCGCGTTGTCGCCGTGGATGATCTGTAGACGCTCGGGGATCTTGATGATAAGAGAGATATATGAAAATCCGCCCAGGAGAGTGGCGCTGTAGAACGTTAGCGAGCGAGCGAAGTCAGCAATCGGGAGGGGTGACTGTACAGGAGACATAGGGCGTAAGCACGGTTTCTAAGAAGATGCATCGGGAAGATAGGCTGGATCTGCTGAGCGAACAGATGGGAGAGGCAGTACTCCCACACGCCGAGGAGGACCCAACACGTCCCTGACATGACGAGTGACCACACGATGACGGGACTGGACCAGCTCCACACAAAAGAACCGGCCTCCTGCATGGCAAAGACGAGGAGAACCGATGCCGCAGCGAGCATGGCGTTGCCGAGGAAATCAATCTTGGAGACAGTGGCCGTTGTGCTGTGCCTGTTGCGCCGGTCTTCTGGCCAAAGCGCATAGATGCCCAACACGGCCAGAACGCCGAATGGGATGCTTTACGCACACATTAGCTCTGGTGACTTTGGTGTATAGGAGGGGAGAAACAGACTTGAACCAGAAGATGCCCCTCCAGTTCCATTCCGATATGACACCTCCAAGCAGCGGGCCCAGTACGAAAGATATCGAAAGGGTGATGCCAACGAGACCGCCCGCAACTTCTGGTCGACTGGGTCCTTGCTCGAGAAGACATACTTGCGCCAGACTGTAGAGCCCCGAGCCGCCCAATCCTTGAACTGCACGGCCAGCAATGCTGAGGTAACGGGCAGAGTCCGTCAGCAAACTCCGGCCCGGGGTCGACTTGCACCGATTCGAAGGAGGGAGGAAAGACATACAGCTTGCCCATATGCCGAGCAATACCGCACCACACGGAGCCCAGCGTAAACAGCAGCCATGAAACAGCCAGGATGTTCTTCCGGCCATAGATATCGCTCAGCTTGGAAAAGCCAACGACGAAGCCTGCCGTCGCATCATCCAAAGTTCAGCATGGGCCCCGGCCGAAGAGGACGTTATCGTTCAACTTCACTCACTCATGTACGCCAAGAGATAGCTCAGAACAGTCCAGGGGGTGTCCTGGTAGTTCTCGAACTCGACCGACACGGATATGAGAGCGGTCGAGACGATGGAGGTGTCGAGGCAGGAGAACATTAGCCCGCCGCAGATGCTGTTGCCCTCGCCTCGCATGTTAGAGACACAAAACAGACGGTGATTGACCAGAGAGTGGAAGTGATGCGAGGCTTGGATCGTACATGATTGTCAAGATGATCTGCCGCAGAACCATTCTCGCCGCAGGAGCGGGTTGCTCTTCCTTCCTCTGCGGCTGCGGCTCACTGCCACTCAGGGACCCGTTCCGAATGTCGTCGTCCGTCATCTCCGATAGCGAAGGATTGGGATAGGGAAGCGTCATATTGGAAACTTCCTACCCCAAGATAGGAGGTGACTTTGCTTGAGGATTCTTGCTCTGGCTCTTCTCAACCTGCCGTTGACGTCCGGGGAGCAGGAAATAGTGGGTTTGGCTGCGTTGCCCTTTCTGCCCTCCACTATTTAGTGGCTGAGCTCTTTGTCTGTTACTCCGGATAGATTTGTGGAAGAATAAGGTTCAAGCTGCCGCAGAGGAGAAGTCGAGTTCGGCACCGGTTGGAAAGAGCTAGTGGAAGTGTTGAGGTAGTCGAGTCGTACTTGCCCCTGGAGGCCCGGATCGCCGTAACTGAGTGAGTCTGTTGGAAAGTGCGACCCAGTCCCAAGACGGCTGCAAAAACTGTCGTCTTCCTGCTAAGTCTCTTCAGTGGGTAGATGATCAATGACACTAACATCCGAGACGAAGGCGGCCTCGACGTACTCATACAAAAGATATCAGGTTGAGTGAGCACGAGACCGGGGATGGGTTTTGCATTTGTATGTAAGTATGCACACACAACTCCTCCGTGGCAGAAGTAAATCAATGATCAGACAAAAGGCAAATGCCGTTCCAATTTAACGGCCGCGAAGCCTCGACACGGATCTGAGTTTGAATGGACGGAAGCACCAGATATGTCGCGGTCAGTATTACCTCTCCATCCCCAACAGCCTTCCGCCCTCAAGCCGTTCGCTTGGAAACAGACGGCTGAAACATCGGCCAGCAATGTCTCTCCCTCGGATATTGTCTAAAGAGCTTGCCTTGAGAGCCGTCTTGGATTCTGCATGTTTCCTGGAGAGAGTGATACGGGTGATACCGTGAGTGATGACGGGTGTTGTTGTTGCACCGTGTAACCATCGACCACGAAGGGGGCTGGATTCGGGTCAGCTAATGCGCGGAGAACTCTGTGTGTACGGGGAATGGAATCACTCAAGCTACTCTCAACAAGCGGCAAGCAAGGAATGCTCCCGTCCGCAACATTGTTTGTCCGCCAATTTGACAAAGCTGCAATTCTGAGCACCCCACGTCGTCGGCCCTGGCGAACCTTCTGTAGGTTATCACCAGTCATCGGAAGGGAAACCGCAGCAAAGCAAGACTGACTTGTTGCATGGGCAAGTCTCAGTCCCAGAAGACGTTGAGATGCTCAAGGAAAGTGATGATCTGAGTCAGTTCAGGATGCACGACACGGTTCCACAATAGCCCCGGGTGGCACACATGCCGGGTGCCCGCAGTGCCCGGCACCTATTGTGACGCCGGGGAACGGCAAGTGCTATATCCAGGCGCCGTTGGGGCCATGCACTTCTTAGATTGGCGGCGGCGATCTGCGAGGGCAGCAGGATCTGATGTCGTGCTATGGAACTACACAGCCCATGTCAGGTCCATCGTCTATCGGCCGGAGGCAGTGGACTCGAGATGGACTACCGTGCTGTGACTGCTTACATGACTGCTCTGGGGATTTTACAAGTCTTCCGGGCTCATTGAGTTACGTCGAAACACACAGGGTATCTATATACTGTTTGCTTTTCACGTACCTCCCCGCCTCGAGCCGAATTAATCTCAAAGTACAGCTCCATGTGCCTCTGTGGATGGGAGAAGAGCATGTGCATGAGCATGAGCATGAGCAATACCCGTCGTGACAAACCCTCGGAGTCTCAGACGGCTCTCGCAGTTAGCGTTACATTGGTGAACTATTGACGTTGTTCAGCAGCGTTTCCCAATGTACGGCCATGGCAAGCAGCAGGTCGGGTGCGACAGTAAGAGGGCCAATCAAAGACTAAGGAAGAAACGGGCTTGTTCGATTTGTTTGGGTAAGACCCGAAGACGGGTGTGGTCAATGGGGGAGACGAGAGTTATGCCTGAAATGTCACGACAGTCTTCTTCACACATCACTGACGCTGACGGCGGTGGATCTGAAAGTCATTCGGATCAACCGGAGAAGCCACTGACAAGGGACCACATGACAGAGGCCATAGTGCACTTCATCATGGCCACCAGTGCCTCCTGGCCCCGTTTGTGATCTGGTTTTGGTCAGAGCTGCTTGGCCATTGATAACTGTTGCTATCCGATAGAGGTTCTTGCCAGCACTCCCGTTGAGACTAGGGGTTATATAACAGTAGTGCTCGGAATATGATATGATCGAAATGAAGTATCATGACTATTAGTCATATTCATCAAGTATGCAGGTATGTCTGTATGTACCAACTGACAATAAGGTACGAAGTCGATGCCGCCGTATTTGTTACATACCAAGTACAAAAGCAAGGGTATCGAAATTGTGAAAAACGAAGAAGCCAACGTCCATCACACCACAACTCGAACACCGCGCCTACTTCGCTTCGTCGCTCGTGGGCTCCCCCAAGGTAGCGGGCTTCACCTCGGTTGCGTCGGGCTCGGCGACCGCCGGTGCGGCAGCACCCTCGTCCGCTTTCCCGACCTTCTCAGGTTCCCAAACAGCCTCGACGATGCTCATCCGGCAACCCTTGGGTCTCCGGACACCCTATCGAATTTCCCCCCTCAGTCAGCACCTCTCTTCCCAGCTTCTTTTCGCCCCCCTTCCCCTTGTAGAGAAAATAAATAAACATACCTTGAAAACAAACCGCTCATCGGCGGCGGCAAACAACGCCCGGAATTCAGCCTCGGTACGCTCCTGGGCGTTCAGCAGGGCAAGCATGACCACGTCCATGCGCCGCATGACCCGCTCGTCCCAGGGGTTCTCTTGCCCCGGCTCGCGGAGGCAGTGGTCGTTGATGATGATGCGGGCGCCAGGCTTCAGGGCAGGGATCAGGTTCTTGAGAATACGGATCGCGTAGGGGTTTGAGTAGTTGTGGATGACCCAGCGGAAGAAGTAGACTTTTGCGCCCCCCCGCCCACCCAAGCGTGGTTAGTGGTTGGAATTCCTCTGCCCGTGGTAGTAGTGAGAGTGGGGGTAGTGGGAAAAGGCTTACCGTCTGCGCCCTTGGTGACCTGCTCGGTAAAGAAGTCGTGCGCGAGCAGGGTGATGCGTTCGGCGACCTGCGGGTCCGGGCTGATGGGCTTCGGCGCGCTGTCGACCGTCTTCTGGAGATCCTGCACGACAAACTTCATGTTCTTGTAGCGGCTGGCCAGGTCGACACACATGAAGCCGTGCGAGCCGCCGATGTCGACGAAGGTGCCGCCGGCCGCGTCGATGTCGCTGAAGTCGTAGCCGCCCTTCTCGACGTCGACAAAGTACGAGGGCTCGTACCCTTCGCCGCCCGTCAGGCTGGCCATGGCCCGGCCCATGCGCCGGGCTCGTTCCGGGTCCTTGCCAAAGGTGGCGAACATGGGCTCCTTGTCGACAGTGTCGAAGGCGAACTGGAAGCCGGCGCGAGTGAGCGACGTTGCTTCCGGATGCGCCTCGAGGGCCTGCAAGACGTGGCCCGAGGCGCGGAGAATGTCCTCGCCGTTGAAGCCAACCCAGGCATTCATGTCTTCGTCTTCGGCCAGGACCCGGGAGGCCGCCGTGTGGGCAATCACGCCCGGGCTGGGTTCTCGGAAGATGCCGTTGGTCATGGCCATGCGGAGGAGGCGGGCGAGGTTGATGGGATCCAGCGTGGTCTTGGTCTGCAGCTCGGCGAGGGTGACTGTCGAATCGACGGGGACCAGTTTCGCTGTCATGAGTGCATTAGAAAACGTGTTGCACACAACAAGTGAGATACGGGGGCGCCCGAAGACTTGCCGAGTCCATAGTGGTTGACCGCAGTAAGCGCCAGGACATCCAGAAACTCCCAGACACCCCACCTCACAGACTCGCGAGGACCGTGAGCTAGCCTGCCCAGCTCCTTGGTCGCATAGATGATCTCCTGCCTGCTCCGCTGGATGTCCTCCGGCAGGCGGGGGAAGTCGGCAGGGGCGTCAACGTCAAAACTGGGCATCGGCAGGTCGTTGGCCTTCATGTACGCCTCGAGCTTCTCCGTCTCGGCAGTGATGCTTCGGGCCAGGGCCACCATCCGAGACGTCGACTGCTGTGACGCTGTCTCGGGTTTGGAGGCCTGCGCCGCCGCCCCGTTTTCCTCGGCGTCCTTGTGACGGAGCGAGGCAGAGAGAGCAGAGAAGGAGCGCCGGTTCTGCTTCTTGGTCTCCGCATCGGCGCTCGACGGGGAGTTGGAGTGGAAGAACGAGCTCAACCTGAGTTTCCCCATCTTGCCTGCGTTCTCTGAGAAGACCGAGCTCAGCTGGAGGGGGGAAAAGTGCGTGGTCAGCTCGCGGCTCGCAGGCAGAGAGCCGGGGGTAAGACGCTACAAAGAGGAGGAACAGGAGCAAGATGTGGGTGTACGTCTCGCTAGCTACAGCTGGCACAGTTCCTTGCTCTGATGTGCTCTGTCTGTACAGAGAGGCCTTTAACTGACGATGGAATATTCTACCCGGTTGGCCGGTGCTAATGGCGTGCTACTTCCCATGTGTACTAATTAGTCCCCCCCCGTCCCATCCATCCAAATACCTGGGGCACCGGCATGCAAGGCTTACTAGGTCCGTGGGTTAAAGGTTGCACGACAGTGATTGTGTCGATCTCGGCAAACAGGGAGCGGATGAAGTCGGTCGAACCGCACGGCCGGGTAAGTTATCCTGCGTGCAGCCGGGATCAACGTGGGGCAGATGGGAGAGCAAGAGGGAAAAATCCAGGTAAGTTATCGCGGCTCAATGATCAAATCCACGGGTTCGCTTGGGGGAAGAGAGGGATGGCTGGTCACGACAGATGGAGCGATTCCCAGCCCTACGTGGGAGCAAAGCTGTGTTCTGTCTTATTATTTCGTGTAGATGGCGAACTCCTGAAGAGCCGGGTGATCCCAGGATCGACTTGGCGAACAGGAGGAGCCCGAAGCGGCATGGACCCGTCCTTGGGATCCGTGGCATGCTCCATCATCCCATGTCGGTTAACTTAACCAGCTGGGGTAGGCTAATGCAGAAGCGATGCAGCGCTATATGGCTAGCGCTCATTAATTGGTGAAGCTGCAGCTGCAAGGCGAATGGCACCGCGTGCGATGACCCTTTCAACCTGGGCTTCGGGTCTGTGTGGGTCACGGTTGCTCGACGGAATCAAACGTCGAATCCACAGTCCGAGATGAGTTGCCCGTCGATGCTATTCACAAATATACACCGCATCCCGTTAAAGGGAGTACCTAGACGAGCCAGGTACGGATATGCGACCGTTCGAAGCGTGGAGATGCCTCGGCAGAAACTCAAAATGCCTGGATCCAATCGCGGTATGTTTTAGCGGGAGCGGCTTGGCAGGGGTGACCGGTGGGGTGGGTACGGAAGGTGGCCCTTTGGGTGGCTCCGGTTCGGGAGCCATGCCAAGAGAAGCAAAGCTGCCAGTAAGGACTGGACAGTGTACTGTGTAATAAGTTACAAGGAAAATGTAGCGCAGCCACCAGCGAACGGGAAAACGGGCATGCTTCCAAGTTGCCGCCATTATTAGGGAATCTGCTCCTGCTGCGAGTGTAGCTGCTGAGCAGATTTCATGGAAGTCCCAGGTAGAGCCGAGAGACGTGCGGGATCTCGCCAAAAGTGCAATGTGCCATGCAAGATCATCACAGTGACACCTGGATGCCATTGGCTACGCAACGCACCGGCGTGGACCTGTGGCTGAGGATTATAACCGTACCAACCGGTTCGTAATTGGGAGAAACACGGGCAAATAGGTAACTCAGAAACCTGAAGTTTCTGATGGCCCAATGCTAGGCGTAGCCTTTTATCAAGTTGTTGCCCAAATCTCAAATGTTAACAGCGGTGGTATCATGACTACTACCTACCCAAACCGAAAGCCCCAGCCCGTCCTCAAAAACCCACCGGCTTCTGTCCGTAAATGATATGCAGCGGCATGTAGGCGAGCACCGAGTTATCGAAATACGCCTTCCTGACATCCACCAAGAACAGCTCGACCTGCTCTCTCGTCCAGCCGCAACCCCTCGTCATGGGACCCAGTGCGATGGCCTGGATGCCGTCGATCAAAATGGTCCGCCAGTACAGGCCAACCGTCTTCAGCACCTTGTTCTTGGGCCAGGTGCCGATGGGAATGTGCAGCACGCGCTCCGTGACGTTGACGAAGCCGCAGTCGCGCATCATGTCGGCGAGCCGGCCGTTGGCGACGGCGTGGAAGGTGACGCCCAGGTTGGACAGCCCTTCGTTGATCAGCGACCAGTACTGCGCCACCGGGTGGTCCGGCGCCATCGTCTTGTTGGCCGAGATGGGGAAGTGGTAGACTTCTTGCAGCTCGAACCAGCCGCCAGGGCGGAGGTGTCTGCCCGAGTAGATCAGGTGTTTGTTAGTAGGGAGTGGTCGGAGGGAAAAGCGGTGGGGGGAGGAGGGGAGGGGACAGGGGAGGGAACATGTTTACTCTAGTGCTCGTCGGATTAGTTTTGGCCAGTCCTTTATGGCCATGACGGTGTGGCGAGAATGGACGTAATCGAAGTAGTTGCGTGGGTGCAGCCAACTTGAAATTGAAGTCAGAGTCAGGGCTAGTTGCAGGTGATTTATGGGCAGGGGAAGGAACACAGCGGTCTCCCAAAAACGTACGGGCTCCTGCTACGCGTCAGTGTCTGGTACCTAACATGCACAGCTTCCAAGGTCCACGTACTCTATGTCATCCACCATGAAGCGCACATTTGGCGGCACCCACTCGGGCTGGATGGGGCTCAAGTCGACTCCGAGGATATTCGCATTCGGGAACAGATCGCCCACTTCACACGGACGGTCAGCAAAGTCAGCATCACCACTGCATTTGACGACCAGTTGGACGCACTCTCAATGGCCCAGATACCGGTTCCCGTCCCAATATCCAGAATCTCGTGAGGTTGTTCCCCAATGGGCGCAAAGTAGAGCTGGCCGCACAGCAACTTGACCATAGAGTGCTTCATATCTTCGCGCTGTTGCCTGTCCACCCGATTTAGTGACGGTGCAGCAGCCCTGAAGGCGCGAGGAGCACCTACTCGACGTCGTCATTCGGAAAGCTGTATCGCCCCTCGCGGAAGCGGTGGTAGCGGCGCCCATTCTCATAGATGTAGTCGCGCACGCTCTCGGCAAGCGATGTCGAGGCCGTGGTGTTGGTGTCGGTTCCATACCCGTCATCCGTGCCCAGATCGTCACTGTCGACGACGATGCTGCCCTCCTCCGCCTGTTCTGCGGCGGCCTGCTCTTCCAGCGCATCCTGGTCCGTCTCGTCCTCCACTTCGTCCGTGGGCCCGGTCAGCGACTGCGGGGCGGGGTGTGGCCCAGAGAATACATAAGGAGGCGTGATACTGCCGCTCGGTCCCGTCGACAGGCTTGGCTTGGATTCTGAGGGCGGGTAGGACTCGGACAAGGGCGGTTCGGGATTGGAGACGGAAGAGGAACTGGCGTTGGCCGAAACAGACGAGCCACCAGTCTCAGTGATGTGGGAACCAACGATATCTCCCGAGGGTTCTGTGGCTGAAGGAGTCGC
This sequence comes from Chaetomium strumarium, assembly GCF_033439665.1. NCBI lineage: Eukaryota > Fungi > Ascomycota > Sordariomycetes > Sordariales > Chaetomiaceae > Chaetomium > Chaetomium strumarium. The sequence continues at coordinate 4,931,262 of NW_026944429.1, read as the reverse complement.
TGGTGCCGAAGCATCTGTAACATCTGTCTCCGCACGGCTTCGTTTCTTAGACCTAGTCTCAGCGTCGGACACAGTTGACCCTCCCGCCACGTCCTGTGTTTGTGCCATGACGAGCCTGGCCGAGTCTGAGTGCAGCGCCCAGCTGAGAAAAGCAGATGCCCCAGCCGAGGGAAAACCGCTTACTATGTAAACGCCCAAGTGCAGAACCGGAATGCTCGAGTTCGTATGTACTTATGTAGGTGTACCTGCAGCTAGCGGCTCACAGCAGATGCGCTTAGCGGGTCAACACAGTGAAGGCGAGCTGAGTCGTCTCAGAGTCCTTTGCGAGATACCGAGGCAAAAAACAGTCTTCGTGGTGTCTGAATGCGGCGATGGGGTTGGTGGATGATTGCCGCAGCTTGCACAATGCAGTGGTAGTTGAATCAGATCCGGCTTGGAAGCACACTGTTATGGGGTGGTGTGATTGCTTCACCTGGGCCCTCCTCCGATCTATAAGTTACATAGTACGAAGTACATACCGATCAATGGAGCGCAACGGAACGGAACGGGCACTCCAGCGAGTGTGTGTGGGACATGACGTGCGCAGGTGGACGCTTCTCATCAAAACAGGCCCAGTCAAGAAGCGCTCTCGACCTTCAAGTGGGGGAATGAATTGAAGCTTGTTCACAGCTCTTCCAGGGGGTGCCCCTCTTCGAGTGGGAGGCAGGGTTGCATGCTGCCCAGTCACGCTCGCAAACCTGCACGCTGACAAGGGTTGAGGTTGCCCTTCCTTTTTCTTTTTGTTTCAATAGTTGGCGGGTAAGAGTGTCCCTGATGAGCCGCAGCGAACTCTCTTGATAGGATGACTTGTCTAGCCACAGTACAGTTCTGCGCACGAATTGTATGCCATTTGGGGTGCTAGTCTAAAGATGGACGTTGCCATATGTATTCCGTAACAGGTAGAGACCAGCATTAGCCGCGCCGCTGGTATAATTGGAGTCATACGTCTCGCTGACCTTCGCCCAGCGCACTGTTCATTGCTGTAGGAGGATGTTATCCGGGGTATGTTCCTGGTGAGGAGATATGATCAAGTTCCAAGGTTATTACATACTAGCGTACCTAAGATAACTCAGGCAACTTTTCAAGAGGCTGTTACTAACCATGTACGGATTACGGATACGCTGCTGTGTCTTCACTTGTCTTGATGGAGCTCAGTGGGGCCACTAGCCACAATTCCCAAGCAAGTGGCTGGAATTGAGCTTCTCAGCCTTGTGCAGAACTGCAGGCAGGACCAAACTGACGTGCGCTGTGGCTTGGCTTAGCTGTGTTGCTCCAACAGCCAGCACCAACATTGACGGTCTCAACCTTCGAGCCTGTACTTCATCGCGAGTCCAACCGTCCACCCCAGGTCCGAAAAGAAAATAATATCACCCGATACCAATCAGATCAGCGACCTCTCGCGATGGCGGACGCGGCGTTCAAGCCCGAGCGGGACTACTCGAAGGAGGCAGATAAGCAAATCCCCGAGGCCGAGCAACTCGCAAAGGTTCGGCATGTTTCTCATTTCTCGCGGAGCATCAGCTCTGACAGACAGACAGACAGACATCAATGCTGCAATCGAGAAACTCGCGGTTCTCGAGAAGCAGGCGCGCCAGGCGTCCGACCTCGCAACCACATCACGAGTGCTCATCAGCATCGTCACCATCTGCAAAAACGCCGGCGACTGGAGCCTTCTCAACGACCAGACCCTCGTGCTCTCCAAGAAACATGGCCAGCTCAAGCAGGCCATCACCAAGATGGTCCAGATCATCATGGGGTTCCTCGACCAGACACCTAACATGGAGACTAAGCTGTCCGTGATTGAGACCCTCCGCACGGTCACCGAGGGCAAGATCTTTGTCGAGGTCGAGCGGGCGCGGGTGACCAAGATCCTCTCCGACATCAAGAAGCAAAAAGGCGACCTCAGAGGTGCCACCGACACCCTTTGCGAGCTCCAGGTCGAGACATTCGGGTCGATGGACCGGCGCGAGAAGGTCGAGTTCATCCTGGCGCAGGTGGAGCTCTGCATCGAGATTGGCGACTGGACACAGGCCGCCATCCTCAGCCGCAAGATCAGCACGAGGTACCTGGCCCGGAGACCCAAGAAGACACCGGAGCAGCTCGAAAAGGAAAAGAAGGAGCGGGAGAAGAAGGCAAAGCTGGAGGAGGAGGAGGCCAAGGAAGAGGACGACGTCACAGACCTCAAGTTGCGCTACTACAGGCAGCAGATCCAGCTGGCTCAGCACGATGCCAAGTACCTCGATGTTTGCAAGCACTACAGACAAGTAATGGACACTGAGAGCGTGGAGGAAGATCCAGAGAAGCTGCGCTTCGTATGCATTCCCCGGCCCCGCGAGTGGTGAGCGAGGTACTGACCCCCCCCCCCCCCCCCCCAATAGGTGCTGCAGAGGATCATCTACTTCATCATCCTCGCGCCGCATGACAATGAGCAGCATGATCTGCTGCACAGAATCCACAAGGACGCGCGAAATTCCATGATACCGGAAGACGCCGAGCTCCTAAAGCTGTTTACGGTCCACGAGCTCATGCGCTGGCCCGAGGTTGCTCGGGTCTTCGGCCCCCACCTGCTGAGCACCGACGTCTTCGATTCGGCCCCCGGCCAGTCGGCTGACGAGAAGGCCTTCGAGCGGTGGCAGGACCTGCGCAAGCGTGTCATTGAGCACAACGTTCGCGTTGTGGCAAAGTACTACACGCGCATCCAGATGGGCCGTCTCACCCAGCTGCTCGACCTGACCGAGGAAGAGACAGAGAAGTACATCAGCGAGCTGGTGACGGCCAAAACGGTCTACGCCAAGATTGACCGGCCGGCTCGCATCGTCAGCTTCGCCAAGCCGCGCGATGCCGATGACATCCTCAACGAGTGGAGCTTCAATATGAAGAGCCTGTTGGGTCTACTAGAGAGGATCGACCATCTCATCACCAAGGAGGAAATGATGGCCAGGATTCAGCCCGGCGTCAAGTCCAAGAAGGGCAAAGAGGCCAAGCGGGCGCGCTGAACTGGCCCGCCGATTCGGCTGCCTCCCAAGGCCGGGGACGGCAGCGTTCCCGGCGCGCGGGGGCCTCCCCTGGTCTGGTTGCAGTAATACGGTCACGTGAACGACTGTACGAATAGACACGATTGGGAACATCGGTGGGCTGAGTCAACCTTGATCGGACATTGACCAGCTAGTGAATACTAGTACAATCAGTCCCGGATATACAGCAGTTAACCCTGGACCCAACCCCCTGCATGCACAGGCTGTGATACATAACGTTACCTTACATATTGTGCTCTTTGGTCGCCTGCAAGTAAATTGCAGACTTCAGGCTCTACGAAATGAAGGCGCTGGGGGGTACTTGCGCAGCCGCCTCACTCGCCCCCGGAGAGCACAGCATATCGTGTGTACCTATACAGCAGTGATGGATCTGTTTCCCAAGGATGCCCGGGTCGATCATCTCTTTTTCCCTCCCTTCCCCTTCCCGCCCTTTTGCCCACCACCTGCACCACCGCCTCCCCTCTTCCCGCCTCCCTTCCCTCCCGATCCACCCCCACTAGCCGAACCCCCGGACATCATAACCGTTACCTTCCCAACCGGCACCACGTTGAAGGCTTCCTCAACCTTCAGCCCCTTGATGAGTTCTATTTCCCGCGGCCACATCTTCTCCACGTCTTCCGCCCGCTCGTCCAGCACCCCTTTCTTCCCGGCCGCCATCTTCCACCTCTCCACGATCTCCTTCACCGCCTTCCCTTTCTTCACCTGTCCCGGCTGTAGCTTGGCCTTGTACTTGACCTTTGCAAGCGCATTCCACGGCGCGCAGACCGGCACCACCTCGAGTATCTCATCGCCCGGCAGCGGTGTCCCGACCAGCGCATCAAGCGGGCCCAGCTCCATCGCCTCGGCGTCGTCGAGAACCTCGACGCCCTCCTCGAGCATGAGCCGGCGCAGTTCCTCGTGCTCGGCAATCTGCTTCTTGGCGCGCTCCTGTGCTTGGCGGCGCCGCTCGCGGGCGGCTGCGGCCTCGGCCTCGCGCTGCGCTTTGGCGGCGGCTTCGGCTTCGGCTTTCTGCCTGGCTGCTGTGACGCCGAGGAGTTCTTCCATGAGCGCGCGGTCTTCTTCATCCTGATATTTGTATTTGGTGGCCATCTTTTTGGCTTTGCCGCGCTGGCCGCGCTTGAGCGGGTGTTTCTTCTGAGACTCCCAGGTGGCCGATCGCGTTTCCGGGCGCGTGGACGGTGTTGCGGCGTTAGGCGATGGGCCGGATGTTTCGTTTGCCCCGGGTTCCGCTTCCGGTTTCGGTTCGATGTCGTCTTCGGCGTCGTGTTCGGCAGCAGTGCGCTTGAGCTCTTCCTCTTGCTCAGCCGGCGCAGGGGTGCCTTCGGTGATTCCGACAGCCGCTAATTCTTCCGACGGTGGCTCAGGCCCCTCCTCCTCCTCTAGTAACTCATCAAGGGCCTCCCCACGATCCGCTGAATTTGGCTGCAGGGGGTTCACCCTTTTCTCATCATCCTCGTCTTCTTTGTCGCTGCTCTCGGGGGAGGCGTGCCTTTCCGACGCTATAGTGTCCTCTACCTCCGCGGCAGTGGTCACTGAAGCCGCGCCAGTAGTATTGATGTCCGCAGTGTCGTACAGCCTATGCTTGACGTGTCTGGCTTTGCTCTCTTCGGAGATCTTGAACATCAAACCGAAGCCAAGCATCAGCAGCGCCGGTGGCAGCGGATTACGCTTTCCTCGGACCATAAATGAGCCCACCGGGAGGTACTCCCCAGCCGGAGCCGCCTTTGAAACCTGGTCAGCGTTCACCCACCACGCACCCATCGCTGCCTTGGAGTCCCATGCGTTCGAGCAGCACACCGACAGATTCCCGGCTTGCGCGAGTGTCGACGGCGGAATGGGCGCATCAGGCGTCTTGGGATTATTTTTTATGATCACAGTCGGGGCACCGTGCATGTCTGCATGAACGTAGACGTCGCCTTTTCTCAGATACCGCTTATAAAGAATCTCGTTCTGCTGAGCATCTCGGCCGCCAAGCACAAGATAACCGTCGGACGAGATGAACCATAGAAACTTTTCGAACCACATCTGCTTTCTGACGGGCTGCAGCAACGGCCTCTCCTGCTTCAACCCTTTCTTGAGGTCCTCCGTAATCTTCTGTTCGGCATTCTTGAGAGCAATCTCGGTCTGTTGAACGGTCTTCTGTTGCTTGTCGGCAGCTGTGCGCTTCTGTTCGTAGTACTGCCGGGCATTGTTCCAAGGGCTGAGCTTGATGTTGATGTCGATGGCCAGTCGCTTGTCCGGTCCCTTCGCTTTATCCACCGGAGCGTCGTCAGCGGTTTCTTCGTCGGTGTCGTAGTCAAAGTCGGCCTTTTCCTCTGCCTCGGGTTCCTCCTCTTCTTCGCCGAGCAGGAGCGTAACGATGCTTTCGTGGAGCCTCATTGGAAGTTTGATGATCTCAGCAACAGGGTTGTGCTGCCTCTGCTCCCGCTCCACAAGCTTGTTAATATCGACCCAGTCCATGCCCTGCTGAAGCAGGCCGTTAATGGCGTCCATGGCTTCCTGTACCCGTTCCACATTCGCCTCGATTGCTGCTGCCTTGCGGAGATTCAGTATCTGGGCCTCCTGGAGCCCCTCGATCCGCTGCGCCTGGTCCTGGCGAGCCGCCTCTAGTTTCCTCTTGGCCGTGGCTTCGCGTTCCTGCAGCCGCGACTCGAGCTTCTGGCCCTCGAGAGAGGAGAAGAACTCGTCAACTGTCTTGTTAAAGCCATCAAAGGACAATACCTGATAGGTCGGGTCGCTCTCGAACTGCTTGGGCAGGAAGGGCTGGAAGTCCTCATAAAGCAGGTTTCGTGCTCTGTCCTTTCGGTTCTCGTCGCCATCCGGAGTGTTATCCGCAGTGTCATTCGCAGCGCGGGGAGTGGGCTTCGCAATAATATAGCCTTTTGCGACGGGTGAACTAGTGACTCCGTCCAAAACAGATCTCGCCTGCTCTAGCGCCTGGAACAGAGCGTCGAGCAGGGATTCATTTTCCAGAATGTCAGCGAGTTTCGCGGCAGAATCAAAGCTTGTAAGGCAGACAACATGATCGACAAGAACAGGCGGTAGTTCGGTTATTGTTGTGGCAAGTCCCCGTCTCAAATCGTCCGACCCTTTCTTGCTTTTCTTTCCCGGCGCTCGTTCTGATGCCGTCTTGAGAGCTTCCACAAGACGCTCCTTCGTCAGGGGCGGGACGCCCCCAAAGTTCTGTCTGTTTTCCAGCGTATAAGACAGACCGACCCGTTGGGGCTCCTGGCCTTCTCCCTCGGGAACATTTCGCAACAGCGCGAGGATCTTGAGATCGGCGTCTGTCAGGATGATATTGCCGCTGGCGAAGAACTCGAGGTATAGGCGGTATGTTCCATCGCTGAACTGAAACTCGATGATGCGGTCGGTGCCGATTTGCGAGACGCCAGTGACGCGACGGGTCTTAAGAAACTTGCGCAGGCGCGAGACAAACTGACTCGGGGCTGGGGCGGCAGCACGGGTAAAATCGGTCAAGTGACAACGGAAGCCGGACTCGATAAGGAGCTGTTGTTTGCTATTTGACTTCGCAAATTTCAGGAGGAGTATCTTGGAGTTGAGGTCGTAGATATTCGCCAGGCGCAAGGACACAAGTGCTTCAGAAAGCTCATGCGCAATCACCTGGGGCACAGAAACAATTGGCTCGATTAGTCCCGTCGCTCTCCGCGGGTCGTGGACACGCATACCTTCACATCTAGGGATGAGAACCTCTGCTTCATCTCGGGCACTCAATTACCAAGGTACCTACACTAAGGTACTCAGAGAGGAAATGGCACAAATGACTGGAAACTTGGGACGTTCGCAAGTGGTTCTCGGCGGGGTAGCTTAGGACTTGACGTCGGCGATCCAGAAAGGGCAAGTGGGGTTCCCTGCTTGCTTGTCAACTTCAGAGGACTTCTGATCACTCTTGAGTCCGACTGGTTGTCGCCGACAGAATGTGACCTGCACATCGCGCAAAAGAGTAACGTTAAGAACTACTACTACCTACATGTAAGTTATCATATGGATCGGTAATAATCAACAGGAACCACTGGCATTTTGGACACAGTACGAAGTACACCCTACAGGACAACCGCTGAATGATTGTTGGCGCGGAACTTGCGACAGGGGTTCTGCTATCAACTCCGAAGCAGCACTCCTAAACTACGAAAGGAGCTGATTCAACGCAAAAACATAGAGCGTCTTGCAATAAGCTGACAGGCTGAGTTCATCGGCACGTTTTTTCTGTAGAGAAATTGGCCGTTTTGAAGTTGAGATTGAGAGTTGGGTTAGACCCTGGTCTTCAAGTTAGGCGCTAACGAACATTTAGGGGTTGGACTGTATACTACTAGTGAGTAGGCTACCTACTCGCTCAGGTCAGTCGTATTAGTAATGACGGGTCGATGTTCAAGCCGAGAGGCCTACCACTTGCTACAGATCGATATGGATTATGAATCTTGAGCCCCAGTCGCGAATCTCTATTCGTGGGGTGTAGGATTCACTCCACTGCATGAGGCATTGAGTGCGCATCTCACGCGATGTTGATCAGGATCGAAGAACCTGCGGGAATTGGATTTGCCCAGGTTGACTTTGGTTGCATTGTCTACAACCACGACAGCACAATGATGATCGCGGGTGAAAACGATCCCGCTCATGATAACGAGAACAGCAACATATAAACAGTCCAAACCTTCATCATGGGCGACGAGCTCACAGTCAAGCAGGCTCGACAGCTCCCGGCCACGGAAACTCCAACAGCACCTCGAAACGAAGCGCCCCTCAGTCAGATCCGGCTGATCTGAGACTCTTTCCATGAGAAAGATGGCCCAACGGTTTCCTTCAGTCGCAGTTATCGGGGTGAGTTCCACTTCTTCCAACGCCAAAATTGATCTAGGGCTGCAGCTAACAGATGTTGAAAGGCGACCGGGAACATAGGTGGCCCCATTCTCAGAGCAATCCAGGAGGCCCAGCCACCGTTCCAGTCCATCACGGTCCTTACCCGGTCGGCGAACCCCGGAGGCGCCTTTGGCCCCAATGTCCACGTCGAAGTCGTCGACTACTCGTCCCGCGACTCCATCGTCGCTGCCTTAAAAGGGGTTGACGCCGTCGTTTCCGCCGTCGCGCAGCAGTCCGTCGAGAGTCAGAAGACCGTCATCGACGCTGCCGTTGAAGCGGGCGTCAAGTTCTTCATCCCCTCCGAATTTGGTCTGGCAAACACGCACCCTCTCCTGCAGCGGGACTTCCCCGACTACCGGGACAAGACGGAAATCCAGGAGCATCTCGAAGAGTACCGGCAGCAGGGCAAAATCGATTATGCCCTTATGTTCGTAGGCTTGTGGCTCGATTGGGGCATCGATGGCTTTGTGCTGGACCTGAAGGCCAAAAGGGTGGCGCTATGGGATGGTGGCGAGCGCCCCATATCCATGACTACCTTGCCCAGCATCGGCAATGCAGTCGTCGGTGTCCTGGAGGGCAGAGTCAACGGGAAGAGAGAAGTTAGGGTGAAGGACATCAACATCAGCCAGAAGCGTCTTTACGAGCTGGCCACCGAAGTGGTTGGCAAGGACGGCTGGGATGTGAAGGCGATTGATACCGCCGAGGCCAAAGCGCGCGCAAGCGAGAAGCTTAGCCAGGGCACGGCTGGTCTCCACGACATGTATGCCTTCGTGTGCCGCGCCTGCACGGCTCCCGAGTACGGCCAGCCGTGGAAGCCTGACGAGGACGACAGCGAGAGCGTTGGCCTCAGGGCCTGGACAGAGGATGACGTGAGGGATCTCATTCGCAAGGTTGCGGGCTCAGAGTGACCACCTGGTGTGCAGATAGATCAGGGGGGAATAAAATAGGTCTAACCCAGATGCTTATGGTTGTGATTGATCTGTCATGCTCAGTGACTACTGTCGCATGTCTCTTCGTCCGTCCAGGCTTTCCGGCTCCGGCTCCGGCGCCTGGGCTGGTGATTTACCTCCAACTCACTCGAAGCATAGGAGCGCGTCCGTCCCGGCTAGTGATAAGTACATGGTTGTGTCACTTAACCCAGCGTTATATGTTTCGACAACAGAACAGTTGGGCTGTCGGTTTACACCAGATCACTAGAACTCCCCATTCGTGCTGAATCTATACCAAGTACCCTCAGGAGATGGTGTAGTGTGTAATCCGTACCTATATGTGTAGTCTCTGAAGCAACTGGAACCTGTGAAGCGTGTGTGGGGCAAGGGCAAGTTGACAGCAAGAGGTGCTCAAGGTGAAAAACGACCATTGAATACCTACCTACGCATTTGGCAAAACGTCGAAGAGCCTTGCTTTTATCTCGATGGCAAGCAGCGATTGAGATGAACCAGACGAGGGGAAGGTCGCCATCGAGTCTTCAGAACATGAATTCTCGACAGCCGATTGCAAGACTTTGCATGTGAACGACAGGCTGTGGAGAATCGGCGGACAGTCTGCCTGTTCGGACATCAGCGAAGGCTCAGTCAGCGGGAGGTCAAACAGAGTTGCCATGACAACAGGCAATTATGGGTGGAGAAGCCGAAAGCACCTCGGCAGCTTGCGCGCGTGAAGGCCCGCTACCGTGGTATCGAGGTGCTTCAACAATCAGCCGGAAACACGGCGAAAGTGCGAGTTAGGGAATTTTCGGCCGTTTTTGACAGCCATTCTGGTTTCTTGGAGGCTGGTTGACAAGCGCTCAGAACTCGGCTCCGGTCAGAGCTTATGCGGCCTCACTCACCTCCCACTTGAGGCTTGCAGATGTGCCGAGCAGAACAACCCAATCGCAGGTGCCCACGCAAAATTTCAGCCCCGGCGGAAGACGGGAGGCTGGGAGATAGGTACGTCCAAAACCGTGGTCGATGGCCAATTGGGGTCCGAGCCACTGCTGATCGACCTCCCCAGTCTGCCCAGCTTCTCTCTTGCTGCAGCAGGGGTTTGATCGACCATCCCAACCACCTATCGATCGACCGAGCGTAACCTGCAGACGTGTGCTGCAGGAGGTCGGTTCCGTCTCCCGCGCGTTTGAGGGAAAATACGAGGAGCTTCACTGCCTTTTCTCAATCCGACCTGGAAGCTTGCCAATTGCGATATCCACCAAAGCCCGCCAGCCATTTCAACACTCCTCGTTGTGAACAAATCCTCGAAGCCGATCATGTCACCTCCGCACTCAAGGAGGCTGGAGAAGCGGGCCTCGCCGGCGCCGCGGCACACCCTGGCAACAGAGTGGATGAGTTTTTCAGCTCGCAACGGGACAGCTGCTAGCTCGAAGTGGCTGGACACGACCCCAGCCGACAGATCATAACAGGGAGGTTGGGAAGTCCCCACGCGGACCAAGCAATCAGGGGGCGCCTTATGGGTCCGGGCTAGACCGCTTTGGGCCCCAATAAACATGCCCCACACGATGTAAACAAGCGCTTTCTGGAGCTCCTGTCTGTCCGTCGCCAATTGACCCCGGCAACGACGGGCACACGACGAATCAGACGGCCTCATTGGGTCTCGTCACACCTGCCACTCTCTTTCGCGGTTCCGGGCCAACCAGCAGCAGGTCCGCAAACGCTCCGTCGGATGCGTATTTGAAGCGGCCTCGCCGTGACAACTCGGTCGTGATCTTCTTCTCCTCATCCTGCACCGCAATCCGCTGTCCACTCACAGACGCCCACAAAGCCTCGACCCCATATTCTTTCCCTCGTTGGAATTCGATTGAAAAAGAAGACGGGTCCATCCACAGACCGCCTTCTCATCTTTTCTTTCGACTTCTTTCTAGGAAAAGAAGCAAGAGGGATCTTCTTGTCCACCTTTCGTCTCAACGTCGGAAGGTCGAAAAGAAGACTGCCTCTTCGCGCCGTAAAAGGTCGTCAATCTGGACTTTGAAGCCCGTGTCCCGGTCCCTTTCAGCGTCTTCCCGTCTTCATACAGGGAGGCCGAGACCGCCACTCAGACCCGCATCCACGAAGAGGTTGAGATCAAGCTCCCCGAGCACGCCGGACGGGAAGGTCAACACTCTTCTTTCCAAGCGCAAGCACATCTTCCTCCTCGCGAAGAGGGTCGCTTCAGAGAAGAAGAGGTCCGCATCACTCGTGAAGAGGGACACAACCGCCGTCCCGGCACCCACGAAGAGTTCGTCGTCGTCCGAGAGGAGCACCGCAGGTGAGTTGGGGCAATTGAGCTCGTCTGTTTTGTTTTTGTTTTGTTCTTGTTCTTGATTGATCTTGTTCCTATCTGCCCCGCTTTCGTTGCTTTTTCCTCCAACCCCGGCCCAGCGCCGGGTCCCCCGGGTCCCCCTGCACCCCTGCTTAGCGCCTACACTAGGTCAGGCGGTCTGGAGCTTGGGTCGGTGGTTGACCAAGCGACGGATGCAAAGAAAAACACGGCCTCGCACACAAGAAAGCCGAGTTTTTCTTTCTCTCACTAACCTCTCTTCCTCCTTCATCAGACCCAAGTCGACCTACTCCGAGTCTCGCTTCGAGGTCGATACCCGCAGCAATCCCGGCACTGCCATTGACGTTGCTGAGAGCGAGTATCGTTCCCGTTTCCAACCCAACTACCGCAAGGAGTTCTCCGTCGCCGGCACCACCGTCGACCTCCCTCCCCGGCTTCCTACCTTCAAGAAGGCCAAGACCGTTGTCGACGTGACCACCGTTGACCCCCCTGCCCGCCTTCCTACCTACAAGAAGGCACACACTGTTGTCGACGCGTACACGCTCGACCCCCCCAAGCCTCGCTCTACCTACCACGAGGAGGTAGACATCGTTGAAGAGATCGTTGAGCCTGCCTCTGACCCTTCGGAAGGCCGCAAATCCAAGATGGGCTACTACGAGGACGACGGTAAGCACGCTGCCCCTCTCTTATCCTCCTGTCTTGGGCCCCAGTGTCGGCCACACACAAGTGTGCTCACACGACAGCTCAGGCCACCACCACCACCACCATCACTCCCTGCGTCACGGGTTGCACAAGTTGGCTGACCGCGTTTTGCATCCTGAAGGCCACGACCGCGTTGAGGTCGCCGAGGTCCGCGAGGTCCGCCGCGGCGGCTCGCGTACTGCGTCGCCGGACAACGAGAGGCCGCCTAACACGGTGTCGATCCCGTGCCACCACATCCGCCTGGGCGACATTCTCATCCTCCAGGGCCGTCCATGCCAGGTCATCCGCATCTCAACCTCGTCTGCAACCGGCCAGCACCGCTACCTTGGTGTCGACCTCTTCACCAAGCAGCTCCATGAGGAGTCGTCGTTCGTCTCCAACCCGGCCCCCAGCGTGGTCGTCCAGACCATGCTTGGCCCTGTCTTCAAGCAGTACCGCGTCCTGGACATGCAGGATGGCCACATCGTCGCCATGACCGAGACCGGCGACGTCAAGCAGAACCTGCCCGTCATTGACCAGAGCAACCTCTGGGGCCGTCTCCAGAAGGCGTTCGAGTCTGGCCGTGGCAGCGTCCGCGTGCTGGTCGTCTCCGACCACGGCCGCGAGATGGCTGTCGACATGAAGGTCGTCCACGGCTCGCGCCTCTAAGTGGACGGACTGCCTTCAAGGACGCTGTCGTGCGCCTGTAATAGATCCAAAATCAGTACATCTGGGTATGGCTTGTATGTCGTATGACGATTGGACAAAGTTCGTCTTGGGTAGGCGCACTGCGTCGGGTAAACGGAACCCATTTTCTCGAGGGATATGAAGGGGGCTCATGTTAGGTAGTTCATGTGTATATGATGACTGTAATGGATGGATGTTTATGGCTACCTATTCGCATGGCATTATCTGATGTGAGGTGTACAATTCTGCTCCATCATCTCGATGTGTGACATAAGGTATCTCGAGTCCCCCTCAGTCCCTATCAGGGATGGTCGTGCTAGGCCCCCGGGTGGGTTGCACGATGAGGGGTCGCGTGCGCACCCTGATGACCCGAGATAAGCCTCCCGGTCTCCGAGCACCTGCTATTCTTGGAAAGCCCCAACCTCCTTCTCACTTCCCTCTGGACTCGAACCTTGATAGCCAACTTAACCTCGCACAGGTTGCCGGCTGTCTCCCTCGACTTGAGGTTACTACTTACCTACTTTGGAGTAAGAATTGACTCTGATGTGGGTGTGCGCACGAAGCTCGTCACCGTGAACTTCATCAAGACAACCACAACTCTCAAGCTTGCAAGACGAGCTCCATAAACTCGGCAACAATGGGTTCTAACCAGTCTACCCCGTCCGCCAATCCGACGGCACATGAGAAGGCCGCATTGGAGCGGTTCCGCACCTTGCAGCTCGAGAACAACAAGGAAGGCCTGGAGAATGGTTATGTGTATATCGACAATGAGAAGGCCACTGGGAATGGTCGAGACGTCCTCCGTTCGCGCGAACCGGAGACGGTCCCTGTTGCGCGGATGGCCGAGTGGCAGGATGCTTTGCTCAGGGATTCCCAAGAACAGGTGAACACGCTACCTATCTATAAGTCTTCAAACTGTGGAATGTAGACCTAACTAGCACATGCTGATCTCGGAACAGACTGGCCATCTCGGCACTAAGTTCGGCCAACCCCAGGGCTGTGCTGACGTCGCCGGCCGCCAAGATTGCCGAGCAGCAGGTGTTCAACATCAAGATCCCCTTCGAGGGCGGCCCGATCACGAACCAGAGGCAGAGTGGCCGCTGCTGACTGTTCGCTAGCACCAACGTGTTCCGGGTGGCACTGATGCAGAAATACGGGCTCGAGTCGTTCGAGCTCTCGCAGTCGTATCTCTTCTACTGGGACAAGTTGGAGAAGAACAACTGGTTCCTGGAGCAGATCATCTCGACGGCGGACATGGATATTGACTCACGGCTTGTGCAGACGCTGTTGCGTGAGCCGCTGAGCGATGGCGGTCAGGTATGACTTGAATGACTGACTCCCCTGTCCCGGTGTTAAGAAACCAAAAAAAAAAAAAAAAAAAAAAAAAAAAAAAAAAAAAAAAAAAAAAAGACAAGAAGCTCTGGACTGACATGGCGCGCAGTGGGACATGGTCTACAACCTGGTGGCCAAATACGGCCTCATCCCGCAGTCCCTCTACCCTGACAGCTTCTCTGCAACGGCCAGCAGCACTCTCAACAGCATCATCTTCACCAAGCTCCGCGAAGACGCCCTCGTGCTGCGCAACCTACTCTCCAGCCCCTCCACCTCGGCCACCGCAGTCTCCAACGCCAAAGCCGAGATGCTCCGCGAGATCCACACCATCCTCACTCTCACACTCGGGCCACCACCGTCCCCTTCCGAGCCGTTCAACTGGGACTTCACAGACACGTCCGGCAAGGCCCGCACCGTGCGCACCACCCCACAGCGATTCGCGCAGGACATCTGGTCGCCCAACTTCCGCATCACGTCCGCCGCGGCCGGCCAGGGCGGCTGGTTCGGCATGGGCGATTCGTGGATGGATGAGTTTGTCTATCAGGCGGTGGTCGACCCGAGCGTGTTGCGCGAGGAAGTGAAGAAGGTGTTGGATGGCGAGCCTGTTGTGTTGCCGCTGTGGGATCCCATGGGGAGTCTGGCGTAGTAGGGGGATACCCTGGGGGGGATGCTGTTTCAATCGTCTTTGGCGCCGGTTTACATACCTAATACTACTAGTACTCAATTCTACATGAGAAGTCTCTAGCGATCTCCTGACAAGCGAAGCAGGAGACATGCGACTGGGTACCTTACTCTACCTTACCTATCTTGGAAATCAGGTACCTTTTGGTCTTCTTCCCCTATGTTAGCTTGGAACACCCTACTGAAGGCACTCCGTTATGCCGCTCGCCGCTCGGACAAAGGCAAGTTGCCTAGGAACATACCTATGCATCAATGAGCTAGAGATTTTAAATCCGTAGACGCAGGACCCCCAAACAAACCAACAGATAGCCAATATCTTCCCAGCCTCGATACCTCTCGAGACCACCATCCGTATCAACCAGGAAGGCAGTGCACAAAAAAGGGGAACCCGCCCTGTTCTGATGTTGATCCCGTGTTGCAGAGGCATCACTAACTGATACCTACTAGGGCCTAGGCCATTGATGAGCTCTCCCCCGAAGTATTACGGCTCTGAAGTGATGCCCGCGTCCATGTCCGGTGTATAGGTACCCACTCGGTTGGCTCTCCGTCATCCTTTGACAGTGTTGCGGCATCCAGGCATCTCGGAGCGACAACAACGGCGTGCCCGGGTTGGTGGGGATGTTCACATATTATTTAGGTAAGGGCCGGGTACTACGGTACTGTACTGTCCTCGTACAAAACAGAATTTGGACCGGCCCAGACGACGTGACCATGGCACGGCGTGGTGTGGCGTGGACCGTTATGTGTTCAAGGTTCCCACGGCGCCGGGTATGGACATTGATTGCATCTGTTGTAGAACTTTCTGTCGGGCTGCTCTACTTCAAGTCTTGCCACTCTGGCTTACCTAGTAGCGGGGCAACAGACGGAGGGAGATCAAGAGGTGCGTGTGTGTGTGTGTGTCTGTGTGTCATGGCAGACGCCGGGTCTGTGTTGCAGGTCTTGCTTCGTATCTACTAGTACCTAGTGTAAATCTTTCCATCCATGCCCGAGCTACAACGAGTGGAGGCGGTTATTAAGGAAGAGGTTATCAGATAGGGGGGAGGGTGGCAGAGGCGATCCTCGTGTGGCAAGTCTGCAGCCTTGCGTAATGGTGACGACGTGGAAGATTACCTGACTTTTGAAGGTGCACACAGTCAGGAGGCAGGCGGACGATATCTCTCAAAACCGAATCTTTGTTCTATTCGTGCTTCAGTGTTGTGTATCATGGCACGACAGGTCCAACCCGAAGAGGCGGCTGCTGCTGCACTACCTAGCTCCCGGTCAAGCGACGGGAGTTCTGCTAACCAACCGCGCACCAGCCATTCTACATCCATGATGTCCCTTTCCGCCAGGCGGAAGAGCCGCCAAGGTCAATAGGCCTTTGAAACGGACTCCGGAACCTAGCCGGAGGACTGAGAGGGTGTGGTGATGTGACAGTTCCTCTTCGAACCCGCGCTACCCTTGAGTTCGAAGCCAATCGGACTCCGAGGGCTCACCTTCTATCCGCAACAAGAATACCTAGAGAGACGGGAGCGGCCACTCAGAGGAAAGCAGGGAACTAGCTTCGTGTGGGTTGGGTGTCCGGCCATCGGTGCCCAATCCCACAATCGGCTGCCGTCTGCTACCCTACTTGCCGCGACTTACGTACTATACATAGGTAGGACCGACGGAGATAGCCTCTTCTGGAAAACTCAAAACAATGAGTGGGATCACAAGACCATCAGTCAACCAGTGGTAGGTAGCATGGTTCGCTGCCGTAGCTTCAGGGAGGGAAAGGTAAGCGCGCGCGCGAAGATCGTGGGAGTGGCGCTTCTGCTGATCAATCACCGCGTTGATAGTGTAGAATGTTTGTTTGCCACTCGGCCTTTGCCGACGGAGGAAAATGAAGCCTTTCCTTGGATATCCCGACAACATACCGTAGCGCCCAGCCTTCTTCGCGATCCCAGGCCCGGGAGCCAGTGAAGCCGGGCGTGATATACTGCGTAGTACGGTGTAAGTGATCACCGATCGGTCCCGGGCCACTTGCAAATCATCGGACCCCTACCTACTAGTAGTCAGTGCTAGTCCCCTACGCCATGTTCTGCATGAATCCGACGATCTTGAGCTCAGAATAAACGACGGACATACTGTATATGTATGTATGCACTTGTAGGAGAAGGCGTGATGTATTCGCCTCTTGCTGCTTCGCCATCTCTCGGCTCGTCGGACAGCGCTACAATCGAATGTTCGATAGACCTCCACCATTGACAAGTTCGTCGTTGAAGTTGGTCCGCAGGGCTGAGCCAAACGTCAAGTCACCGATCCCAATTGGGCACCGTTTGCGGTGGCGACGGACGTCATCCTTCACCTTGGCATTGCAGTGCAACTATACTCCGGCGTATTCTACACTATACAGTAACTGGACAACCTCGTGTCCAAACCGGCTGCGCCGGCTCAGGCAACCCCATGGGCACTGCCGTCCGAAGCACGAGGGTCTCGGTCGCGAAGTTGCGTTTGTGTCGGCTTGCACTGCGCACACGAGATAAAAGCCGCTTGAGCGGGTTATCTGTGGAAAGAGCAGAAAACGGAGCTGCCGGTGGGACACTCTACCCCCAATAAGGCAACGGTTCATCGGCGTCACAAACGGCAGCCGGCGTCCTCGACCTGCATGGAAGACCTGCCTCAGCCCCTGTGTGACGATTAGCTACGGAAAAGCAGAAGAGAGACCCCTCTTCAGACACGGGCCTCGAGCAGCACAAGCTGCAGGTTGAAGCTTGTCGTCGCCCTGTCCTTCGCCCGGCTTGTGCGAGAAAGAAGGAAGTGGGGCTGAACCGTCGCATCACGCAGCGTGGTAGCGCATGCTGGTAGAGAAAGTCTCAATTCCGACGGTTCGGCCATGATTACGAAGTGATGATAGGATCCATGCTGACGGTGCGAGGGCAAACTTCAGGCAGACATCCGGACTCCACTTTCGGCCATTCCTTGGAACGAACGAGCCGGATGTTTGGGTAATTTCAAGGTTGGGCGATACTACTACTAGGTAGTACATGAAAGTCTTCAGGTTGTTGAACCCCTCCAAACCACAAGACCCTGGGACCCCGCGATCCCCAAGGCCACCGGCCCTACATCCTTCTCACCGTCTTCGCCCTTTTCCCTTCGGTCACTCTCAGCTGAACTCCACTGTCAGACGTGCTTGGGAGAGCTTCCAGACCTAGAGCAAGGGTAACTAGGAAGGCGACCCAAGTTTAAGTACATTCCAGCCGCAGAGCTTACAATCCCGATTGCCCCGCCATCATCTTGAACCCCGCCCTGGCCCTTGACAGACCCCCGGGGCCCTTCCCACGCTGCGCCCCCGACCGGCAGCAAGACGCACACCACTTAACCGGCCACTTGCCCCCCTCCAAAATTACCACCGCTTCCGCTTCGACAGTCACCGCTCTTTCCCCTTCTCGCAAGCACCCAGAACTGAGTCGGCCCAACGCTGAGTTGACATCACATCGGCCCTCCCCTGTCTTCTCGGACCGCAGTTACTACTCAGCGTGAGGCAAGGCCGGTCGGAAACTATCTTTCTTCTACAGCCCGGTGGGATCTTGCCTCGGAAACATGGCCGACCCTGCCCGGTACAGATACGCGGACACAGCGGGGAGGCGATCGCCTCCCCTTTACAACCCCGCGCGCTCCTCGATGCCCGTCACCAGCGGCGGTTACAGCTCACTCTACAGCGGAGACCTCCATGCCATGTCGGCATCACACCACGAGGGCCTCGCCTCCCGCGCCCCCGAGGAGTATCGCACAAGCGCAATCCCGGTCAGCACGACCACCTATGCCGTCAGGAAGGAGCTGGTGTCGAGGAGCACTGGCGTCCACGACAGCACTCGTGTCCACCGCGTCACTGACGACAACTCCAAACGGCCCATCATCGTCACCACGAAACATCACCCGTCGAGTCCGCGGTCCGGAAGCCCGCCACGCCACGCCTACCGGTCGAGTGACGAGGGTCCGTATTACACCCAGCCTGCGTCGTCTATACCCCGGAGTCGCGTTACCAACCACCCCCCCGCCAGTGCCTCCATGGATGACGAGGAATATCAACGTCTGAAGGACAGGACTCACTATGACAGACTGGAACGCCGTGGCGGGGATCCATACCGTGCTCCGCGGCCCGGCTCACTCTACGCCGGTCCCAATCATCGCATCAACACGCTCGAGTTTGACGAGGAAGGGTATGAGTACACGAAGCCGAGTGATCTTGCCAGATATGACCTTGACCACGATCAGCGCCGCAGGCCTCGTCGCGAAAGCCTCGATCGATACTATCGACCAACTGTGAGCATTAGCACAGACCTGGCCAGGCCATTTGACCAGACCGACCGCCGTGTGCGGGGCCCGCCACCCACGGCCTGGGGCCTCGACAAGATCAACCGGCCAGCAGCCGGCGGCATTTACGAGGGAGCCGGCTCCCGTATGCCACTGCCTCCACAGGTCCCTCTCGCCCCTGAAGCACGGCCGCTCAACCTGCTCGATGCGCTAGAAAGCCCGAGAGAAGAACACCGAAGTACTCGCCCTGTGTCTACGTATCAAGACGACCGGGATCGGCTAGGTCATCGCGGCCATTATTATTATGACGACGACTTGGCCTCAAGAGACACACGGGACCGGGATCATGATTACTATCAGGACGACAGTGTCACCGCCCGTGGCTTCGGTATTCGAGTGAGCTCGGACGATTTCGAGGATCGTCGTCGGCCTGCCGAAAAGCAATACCATGACGGACGCCGCGAGCGCCGGGAGCCGCAAGGGCGCTATGAGGTCCGCGAGCCAAGGAGGCGATCGGATGACGACTTGGAGGTCGTCAAGCATGAATATGATGAGCGAGATCACAGAAGGCGTCATGATCGCGATTACGTGGTGGACGGGGAAGCCAGACGTGATAGGAAAGAAAGGAGGTCTGATGACGATGAGTCCGACAGCAAGAAAGAGAGACTCCGCGACAAGGTTGCTGCAGGACTCGGCATTGCTGCCGCCTCTCTCGGTGTCGGCAGCGCTGTGAGAGGCACGGACGACAGGGATCATGAGGACCGGTCTCCGTCTAGAAGGCATAGACACGAAGAGACTGGCCGCCGAGATCCTGACGAGGTTGACTCAAGAGGCAAGTCCAGTCGCAGGGAACCTCTGCTAGGTGACGAGGAGTTTGAGATAGTCGAGTATCCAAGAGATCGCGAGAGATCGGAAAATGGGACGGGAATGGAGCCCGAAGCTCGTGGATCGAAGAGAAATGGCGACGCTGAGGCTCCGTCGTCCCGGGAACACTCGGCATCCACCGACGATGATGGAAAACCCAGGACCCGCCGGCGGCATCGAGATTCCGCGTTCGACCCCAACGACACTGCCGCGCTGGCTGAAATGAAAGCCCGGCTGGCCGCACTGAAGGCGGACGAGGCCGCGAGAAAGGCGGAGCAGGCCGGTGGCGACGGCAAGGAAGTAGCCCCTATCAGGGAGCACTCGCCGGAGCGGAAGCCGTCGCCCGTCGAAAAGCGCGATCCCGACGCCGACGCTTCGGCGTTGGTTCCCAGGGACAACGAGAAATCTCGCGACGAGAGGCAAGTCCGGGTCGTGCCTCCACCAAAGGAGACGGAAAAGAAACCCATCAAGGGCATCCTCAAACCGCCGAGACCCCAGTTCCCGGAGGAGCCAAACCCCGTCCGGGAGGGTGTCGCCCCTCACAAGGACGACAAGACCAAGGCCAATGTCCCCCCCGGAGCGAGGTGGACCAAAATCAGCCGCAAGATGGTCAACCCCGAGGCGCTCAAGATCGGCAAGGAGCGGTTCGAGGTTCGAGATGACTTCGTCATTGTGTTGAGGGTGTTGAGTAAGGAGGAGATTCAGGCTTACGCGGCAGCGACCGCAACCCTGAGAGGTACGAACATGCAACCCGATCCCTGTCGTGTATAAGGCAAAAGCGAGGGTGGATGTATGCTGACGTGCCACGGGACAACAGAACGCCGGAGGAAAGAGTACGAGCTTGAGATGAAGGGGGAGGGTGAGCGCGAGGGTGATCGTGATGACGATGACGATAAGAAGACACGACACCGCCCACACCGACGAGATAGAGACGATGATGACCGCCGAGATCGCGATCGCGAGAAAAACCGGCATCGACGACACAGGTACGAGTCAGACAGTGAGGTTGATGATGATAAGCATGATGAGGGAGCACGCCATGGTGGTCACCATAGGTCGCACCGCGACTAGGGGATGGAGCTGGATACATGAGCCATGATCTGATGACTGGGGTTTCCCTTTGGTTAGATGTATGTTTTGGCTGGTGAATGGGACCAGGAAAAGCAATGTTGTATAAGGGACATGCTTGGAAAATCACTGGCGGCGCTATCTGTGAGGAGGAGACTATCTTATGGGAGTTGGTTCCTAAGAGGTTGGAGACACTGGCCAATGATGCTTATTTTCGGACTGAGTTATGGAGGGTAGAAGGCGTAATGCAGAACATCTGGCCTTACAAATACACGCCCTGAACCCCTGCCGTGGTTGCTGTCGGTTACCTGCCGCTTCGGTGCATCGACGCTGGTAGGGAGTATGTTGGCAACCGCAGCCATGGTGGTTCCCCCCAGAAGACTACAGCTATGGGGCTTTATCTTGTGTTGCGTTATCTGCATCCCGAGGGTATGGAACTCGGCGAGAGAGGCCGGGACATGGTGGATGATATCTATTCTGATATTACTCCCCGACCCTTTTACCTACTAGTCCTTGAGGAACAAGGCAGGGTGATTTGAGGAGGGCCTCCCAGGTTAGAGCTTGAAGGTGGACTGAGGTTGAACTAATCATCTAGTGTGCTAATAGCAGCTTTCCACGGCTCGAGCTACTATAGTTACGTGGTGCACAATCAGGAGAGCCTGTACCCGAGCCACATCTGTTGTTGATACATACTGGTGTGACCTGGTTCAAGCGAGGCCTGTCAACCAGGCGCTGGGAACATGGAACCCGACGGTCGGGGCTGTCTTGCTTCGGTTGCTCACCGAGGTTGAACACCTAAACAAGGGCGTTGAACAGGCAAAATCCTCGTCGTTGCCCGTGCAGCTTTTGCCCGTGCAGCTTTTGCCCGTGCAGCTCCCTACCCAACTCCCCTGACCGCTGCATGATCCCGAAGCTGCATGGTAGTTGGGCAGGGAAGACAACAGGGACCGCGTCCCAGGCTTGGACGGAATGGCATATCGACAAGGCAAGGCGCATTCTTCTTATTACACAAATACATACATGTAGAGGTACTCTTCAGTACTCTTTATAAAGCAAGATTTATCGAAGCCAGCATCGACGTTGGCACGTCGGGCAAAGAGCACACTGGTTGGTGTAAGGTTCTCATCAGTTTCAGGGCCTCTGTGATCGATGTCTTCGAGACCATTCCAACCTAAATCAACGTTCATCTACGCCACTGATCGACGCCTGTGTGTTCCGTATCACGAACATGCTGGTGGCTGAAGGGTCCGCCTAGGGTTTTCGCTCTCGTCCGTAACCCTCAAGTGGCACTCGAGGAGGATTCCCGAGATAGCAGACGACCACACTCTTCGCGAGTCGCCGTCCTTGTTGGCGACTGCTGGGTAACTTACTCGCACTGTCTTTCTCTGTACCCGAAAGCTGGCTGAAGCCACCGATGTCCAATATCCACTCACATGACCACGCAAACCGATCGTTGATGATGACTCTAGCTTGCGTTGCGGGGAAACCATGGGAAAAAGACGCCATGACTTTCCTAGCCAAAAGAGTTACCTCTTAGCATAGGTGGTTAACAAAAGCCGGCCGATCCGAGCGTCAGCCCAGTACGGACATCTTAGTGTAATCCCTCGGTGATCCCGACGACGAAAGCGAAAGGGGGCTGGGGCTGCTGAAGCTTTGATTGGGATTTTGAGACATGAGCGTTCCTACCTTACACAGGTACACAACAGACCTTGAATTCTCTTATTATTTAGCTCCTGCTGTTGTAGTGCGAAATGGGATGTCTCGGCTGTCGTCAGCCCGCTTCCCTGCACACTGTTTGATGCCGGCGACGTTGAGAAGTTTGAGCCACTCACGACGACGGATACCTTAGGTACTGTACTTCCCAAGTGGACATAGAGCATGCTCGGTAACCTACCTCCTTGGCGCATTGTAGATTTCCATTGGACCCAGCCGGATGCTGAGCTCTGAATTCTGTCACGATGACGATCACGTAGCTCCTTCCATTGGTGGGTTCGAATATCGAAGCTCTCGCACAACTATCCCACACAGATAATTCGGCCGAGCATCGGCCTTGCGCCCGTCAGAATGATAACGATCCGTATCATTCCCCAGACAGCATCATCATCCGGACGGATGCGTACGGCGGACGCTTGCCTAATAAGGAAGAGAGCTCAATGCTGCGCGCGCGTCCGGAAGATGCTGTACTAGTTTAACGTGAACAGGTAGATTGACAAGCACCAGCGTCTCATCGCCGGGATCTGCGGGGAGGAACAGCCGACTACGTACTTCACACAAAGTCTGATGATTGACTCATCAATTCAAAACGGCTGATGCCCTCATTTCCGCATGTTTGCTGGTGGTTTTGACGTTTGTCAGCGCCCCCTTGACCATGACAGCATTGAACACCCCTGAGCTTCCCCAATCTCGGCAAGGGTTCGCTTGTGGGACGGCGATGCAACGGGCAGGGGGAAGCTGCGTTTTTGTGCAACACCATCCCATGCGCTTTACCCTTGAACGCGCAGCCGGTAGAGACCAGGCTTTCTCCGACGCCCTTGTCTATCCGTAAGGCTGGGAATGGCAGCGGCGGGGGATCCATGAATGTTCCTGGTGCTGTTGGAACGCAGGCCATTGGCAACATCATCAACCTTTCTGGAAGGAAAGCTTGTGTACATAGGTTCTGGATCGAACAGGGGTTATTTCTCACGCTTTGAAATCAACGTAGGCTTCCAGGTACGAGAAACCAAAGCCGATTTGATTGATTTGGTTGTCTGCCGCCTGCAGGTGCTGGACCCACTTGCGCTGAAATGAGGCGACAGTTTTGTTGCTTTTCGTCCGTTCGTGCACCACGTAAGTTATCGTCGGCATTACCAACGGAATTAGAGACCGCGAGGGTAACAGTTGGCCATTGGTTTCGCCCGCGTTACCTGCTGTTGCAGTTGTGTGCTGGCGTATCCGTATATCCACTTTACATTATATGTGAAGTGAGTGTACGAAGTAGAAATCGACGTCCTGCCCAACGGCGGTCTGGAGTTCGTGGCGAATCCATTTCTCGAAATTGTCTCCGGCGGCGGAGGGACAACGCACCCGACCGGCGGGTACCATACGGTAAGTTACCTTCCGTATCCGCTTCTGGTCCCCTGACGGTTGGTAGTAACCTCCATCGGTACACAGAACTACCTACTAGTAGAAGATAGCGGAAGCCGTACCTGTGCCAGCGGCCTCACTCCACGGCTTCGAAGATGTGTCAGGTTAATGCTATCATGTGTTTCTCCAACCGCATAGCTAATCGAAGGGCCCATGGGTGATCCCATAGCGAGGAGATCGTAGGCCGACATTGTCCCTGGTGTGACGAGGGCAGGGGTTACGAGGTCACTGTCTGGCGGCATGCATGCGAAGCTGCCCTGCTTCCGATTGACGGACGCGGGCTCGGTGGGGCGGGTCAATTCACAGGTCACGGCTCGGGGAAGCTTGAACTTTGAAGAGCACACTACGCTGGTAACTGGTGTACTAAAAATGGACTGTTGTTCCACGCTGCTTTTCACGTCCGATGTAATCAGTTTTGCGGCAAAAGCACTGTGTCTGCTGAAAGAGCGACTCGAAGCAGCTTTCGAGACTTCGTGCCTGCCACAATCGAGACTCCAGTGCTCGACAGGATATCTGCATCTGCTTCTATGCTAGGGTCCTGAGGCTATGGTAGGCCAAGGTGTGTATTGTAGAGACTACAGTGTACATACCTTGGTAAGCTTGGTATGTGCATACACACGCCCTGGCTTCCCGCGTGGCTTGATAGATCAAATCGTGGGGTGAGGTCGGATATCCCATCGACACCACCGCTGCTCAGGGACTGCACCGTTGCGCTGTTTTGGATTCCCTGGAGGCGATGCGCGCTTCCCACAATCTCCGACCAGAGGCTTGTCTAGGTATCCGTATGTAGGTATTTGGTTGTCATGACCGAACACCCGCCTGGTTTGGGTCGCTCATCAGGCCGTTCATACCTTACCTGGTGGATAGCCAAGCGAGATCTGCCGCGCGGGGGTTGGTAGTAGATGCCGTACATATAGCTTTGGTATCTGGTGATAGGAACATTGCCCATACTTCATGGCGCTCCGGGCTTGTTATTAGCGCAGCGTCGAGACAAGCGAGGGTTTCTGGTCCCTAAAATAGAAACCGGTCGCCCATTTTGTCTACCTATTCGTTTCGTCTTGCTGTCTCTACCTATCAGACGTGTATGTACGCTGGTGACACAGCGGGAAAGCCTGCGTGCCCGTTGCATTACTGTACTGTGTAGACGCCGAAAACGAAGATAATGCATTGCGAAACGTCGATGGGGCGGAACTCCGACTTGTGTTTTCTGATCCGGGAACAGACTACACCACGTCCTCATTCAATTTCGCTACCCGGCCGAGACAAGAAGCCGGCAAGCTGAGTGTCGCCCATGTAAGCACCGTAGTAGCGGACGGAGGTTGAGTGGGTGCATTCGATTCAGAAGGAGCAATGGTTGATCGATGCGGTGAGAGACCGTGGAAGGACCACCGAGGTCGACTTTTGCGGTGAAGCTGGCACACTAGCCGCGATTGGTCAGTTTGACGAGCACCAAAAGCCCACAGGTTGGAAGGGGATTGCCTGTACGGAGTATGTATGAAGTATTTTGACAACACCGGCCTGCGGCCACGTTATGTCCTGCAGATTGAACGGCGCGACCTATTTACCACACTGGCAGATAAGATGCGTTTTCAGCCGTATTAGAACCACGCTATGTCGGGGACATCTCCCATTTGTCAACCCACGCCCGCCACTATGCGCCATGTAACTAAGGTACGTACAGTACAGTACGTTGATTCAGATGCGATGAGGAACGCCTTGCTGTTTGAAGGCTGTTTTCTATCCCGTCGTCCACATACCTATGCTGATGTATCGAGGCTCCTTGCCGTGGATGGACTGGCTGCCTTATCTACCACCCGACTCCGGCGGCTGTGGTACACATGAACTGCCCTTGCTGTCAAATGTCGTTCTCAACCTCACCTACCTAAGGTACCTTACCTAAGAGTAGGTTATGTACTGTACGATTACATCCATACGTCGCGGGGCAGGCCCCACGTCAAACCCGCGTTGCAACTGTGAAATGCATGAATTCCTACACGTGTACTTGTCCAACCAGCCTCCCAATCATCTCTTCACAGGTGCAGTCATTGAACATAGTGCCCGGGAGGTCAATGTTTTCTCCGTCGTTGTTATTGCCATTACCGAGCCTGAGTCTGTGCAGTTGCGTGCGTTGGCCGCTTTCGATGGTTTGGGCCTTAAGGTATATTATCATCTATCACCCAAATCTTGTTTGCAGAACTTTTCATTTCTTATTATCCGTAATCGACTGCTTTTGTCCCATGCTAGCTCAGCATACGCATTGTACAATACATCCGATAACTACATTTGTTTCGTTGAGCGCCAAAACTCTGGAAGACCCTGCTGGGAGCCAGGAAACCCTGTATGCCCATCGATCCCAACGTGCCGAGCCGGATTCACGTGTTCGCGTGAAGAAGCGTGTCTTGAGAAACGTCCGCACACATCCTTGCAAAACGGGTCGCGTACATAAGACGGCATGGTTCAAGGTACAGGAATATAAATACCTGCAAGCCATCTTTTGAATATCACGATTCCAACAGACGCAAACTTGACTTGCAGAAGCAAACAGGCTACCTATTCATCTTCCGCTGTATAGGTACCACACTGACCGGGCCTTCCGGGCACCCTCTGATGTGTACCAAGTTCTTCGGAACCACCAATCGCATCGCTGGGCAAATGTGCCGATCACCCCGGTGAGCCCGGGCAGCACGCTACTCCGTGGCAGCAACTCGATAAATTATTACAAGACCACAACCGGTAAGATGCTCTGTTTGTTTTATATGGTGCCCTTCCGTATGCGACCCCGTGTAAGATCAGGTACCTGGTAGTTACGGTACAGTTCCTACGTATCGAGGATGTTGACCGTTGCGCGAACCCTGGCTTCCCGAGTTCGCAAAGACCCCTGACCCGGATGGCGTGCCGCGCGAACTGGTGGCTCCTATCCAATGCAATCCATGATGGCCTTGTAAATTATCTGTATTTCCGTACTGTTGAGACTCGAGAGCTCAGTCTTGGTAAATAAAATGGACGGATCACTCACTCTGCGCTGCTTTCTCGTTTCCTCGCGGTTGATCTGCCATCTTGACCTGCTGATTCTCGATTGACGTGCATTTGGATACGTCTTGTAAAGCAGCGGATCCCAGGTGCCTACCCGGCTTTGTTCCGAGTCTTGTCAGCGAGGCCCCCGTCTCGTCTAACGGTCAACATCAATACGCTCTGTGTGGTCGACAGAGATTCTTCCACATTGTGCGACTTCACGTTGCCAGGTAAGAATTCTCTCGATCCACTGTCTTTTCAACATTGGCGTGCGAACCTTGGCAACCAAGAGAGAGATTGTTGTGCGCAGCAGGCGCGGTTTGCAGCTCAGCCACTGCGCCTCAAGTTGACTGCTCTAACAGTAAACTTCTGGTAATTGTCAACTGGCCGCTAATGAAAATTTCGGAATCAGGTCACCCACAATATAGCCATCCAACTAGGGTCAATATCGACCATCCGTCTTCGCTCACTTGGCTTGTCAAAACATACGAGCTTATCGACAGCCTTTCTGTGGATCAGCAAACCCGGCACGCTTGACGGCTCCCTCTCACTGCCCTATTCGCACCCCGAGACACTGAGGTGTTTTACCCGCCCCAGCCTTTTTACCTCTAATAACTGTGTAAGGGACTTAGTACCTTACTGAGGACACCGAAGAGCTCATCGTGTCGGGTGGGATCGTCAATCGGGTGTCCAAGGCCTGCTATTACTGGAGGTGCTATATACGGCATCGAGCTGTTCCGTTGTTTCCTGCGCGCGGCTGGCTCAACGGGTACGTAAACGCGCAATCTCGACGGTTCGACACTTGTCTGCATTCCACCTGCAACTCCCAACAGCTCTTCCCGGCTTGCCGAATCCCTAAACCCTATCGCACGCTCAGACGGCGCTTTGACTAACTAAGGTAGCCCTAATACGCGTGGCAAAGATTCGACGCGTCTTTCTCTTCTTCTGAAGTCATTGACTCTTCGCCATCATAGACGGAAGGTAAGTGCTCGTCCTCCGCGCTCCTTCATCCTATCCCGGCCACGATGCATCGCGCGAGCAAATCAGCTGGTGGTTTGAACTGCACATCGGCCAGGGCCCCGTGTCACAGCCAGCGCGATTCCGTTTACAATCTCGGCAATGTTCCACCCTAGCTGCCTAGCTTCCTCTCAGGGATCGCGTGAGATGGCTGCAATTTTGGACATGCTACCCTGCTGATGCAGAGACTCGGCTCGGGCCCCACATTCTTCCATCTCAAAACTTTCGACATGATTTCGTCGACTCCCTTTCGAAGCTGACATTTTCGACAGTCGGCTCTCTTTCGAGGCTACACAGCGCGCCGTCAATCTACCTCCCGGCATTGAGCACGACAAACCTGAGCGAATGCTTGTCCGCTTGGACGACAGCGTTGTTACTTTATCACGGACGACGCGTCTACATATCTATCGAAACAGGAGATATTCCACTGCCGCTCGAGTCGGAGCTTTTCGTGAGTCCTCCAACCGTCCTGTCCTATCGTCCGATTTATGCATTGAAAGCCCCTGCAAGGCCAGAGCAACTTGCTGGTTCGGGGATCCTGGTAGCCGGTGTACCGGCCGTCTCACGACGCGATTCAGCGGAGCGCAAACTTGTTGCACGGCTCTCGCGCTTCACAATCCACACCTCGTCAGGCCAATTTTCCCGTGTCTACCGCACGGCTTGCCCGGAGTCTTTCTCGCTGACTTGGCGTTGGATACAGAGAGCAGCAGCCCAAGCCCGAGTCGTGATCTATGGGACTGATGACGATGGCTCAACACCGGCAGGCAGCCCGCCAATTCAAGGAGGAGCCAGGCCATGACTCGGTGGTGAGTGCAACTTTTCGCTTTTTCTTTGCACCACTCCACTCATCACCGACACTTCCGCGTCGTGGTTTGGTCAATCGTCGGGCCACTTCCTGTGCGGTAGCGCCGCTGGGTTGTTAGCCTAACCTCGCTTTTAGATAAGTCTATCTCGAGGAGTGTGACGGCGCCAATCCGACGATATTGACCCTGGCTGGGCTTCGCAATTGTTCCAGAAAACTGCATGCCTGCCGCATCCTTGGCTCCAAGGGATGTGACAGTTGGGGAATTACAGGGGGCTGGCCTTGTTTCACCGGCAGCCAGGGCTCCGGTAGCATGCGGCAGGGGGCAGTGCCGGGTGCGCAGCGCGCTTCCGCTCTGAAGGGATCGATGCGCTGCACAATCCAGGCTCACTGATCAACAAGCATGACTACCACAATGTTTATGGATGCTTGCGTTGCATCCCACAACGGCCACAACGGAGAGATACTCATCGGCCCAGCTGGTGGCAGACGGTTGCAGACCGCATCATACCCCATATGATACCGTGTCGCGGGCCTCTCAGTTGCCACATCGCAGGCTAGACCTTCCATTCCTCCTCAGTGGTGGACCTGCGCATGCATGGCCGAGTGGCTAGCTAGGTAGGGACCGTGGTTCACCCCACGCACCGCCCCCCAACTGCCCGCCCGAGAGTCATGGATCGAAGTTGGGGAAACCTTGATCGAGTGATCGGTGCCCGGCTGGTCTTGAATTCTGCACAATTGTCTCGGCACAGTCAACTGTCGCCGTGCTGAGCACACGCGGGCATGATCTTCCTCGAGTGTTTGCGATGCTTTTTGGCACACAAGAGCATAGCAAGAGTCAGTTGCACCGTTGCCGAGTGGGGAATTGGAGGTATCTCTGGTGGGGCGGTGTTATCCCCTCATACATTGGTGGAGCCGCTGGAGCCACTAGCGACGCTAGCTTTTCCCACAGAGCTCCTGAGCGACTCGCTCCTGAGAGACATGACCCTCTGTCCCAGAAAGCCCCGTCCGAGTTTGGGCTTATCGAGCCCAAGCAGGATCCGGTTGTGTACGCAAGTTCCCCAGAGACCACCTCCTCGACTAGCGGTCTCGAGCGAGGCAGCCTGGAAACCCTACCGCGAAGGAGAAGTGTCCTCAGGACAAGGGGTGTTGAAAGGGAAGGCAAGCGCAAGTGCAGGGTCGGGGAGTTGGTAGGACCCACTCTCTCACCGCCCCTTGCACTCTCCCCCTCCCCACACCTCCACAAAAATCCAGAGGAAGTGAGGAAGAAAAAACGACGAAACGGAGAGCGCGCAAATGAGTGGCAGATGACAGAGCCAGCGTTGGCTGGAAAATGCAGAGCGGCTTGCCCCTTCGGTGGCTAGCCTCGGATGGCTATACTTCATTGGGCAATTGTTGTGCTACTCCGCTCCGCAGGTATCGTGCCATTGGCCATTTCATCTTCGGCGCTAGTCATCCGTTGCGCGTGTTTTCTTTCCCATGCCACCCTCCATTGGCCGTTGTCCGACCGGCCCTCCCCCGGCATTCCCCGGCATCCGTGGCGTACCTACACCTCTTGGCAATATTCTGCTGCGTTGAGGGCGACTGGGTTCCCCATGCTCGATGCTCGTCTGGCGGCACAAGGGGATTAAACCCACTGCATGCGCGCCTCTGTGCGAGTCTCTGAGCCGGGTATATCAGACTGGGCCAGCCAGGTATTGCCCTCCTCCCCTGCGTCCAGCTGGCAAGCTCAGGCAAGCAAGCATTCAGCAGGATCTGCTTTGTTTTGCAAGTCCCCGCTCACACCTACCCGTCCTCTCATAACCGGGCCACCCTGCAATAGCAAGGACCGCTTCTTAATTTCGTACCTGTCCTTCACTCTCCGCCGCGACACTGCATACTCGGTTAGTTAATGGCCCTGTCTTTTCTCTCGCGTTGCCAGGGGTGAAGTTACTGCCGGCAGCGAAGGCAGTTCCCAATACCACGCTGTCACAGAGCAAAGAGAAACCTAAGTGGGAATCTCGAAACCTCGGGAGACGGTTCCGAGTCCTTCATTACCCCACCGAGGTGGGTAGTATCGCCTCCCCTGCTTTGCGCAGGAGACCTGGGTGCCGCGTGGATAGGAGAAGCCCTTGTCCTACAAAATCCCACGCCAAATCCCCGAGGAGGCTAGCCCGCCTCACCCCTGGATCCCCTGTCATTTTTTCCAGGGACCCGACACGAGTTCCCGGTGACCCAGTCCTTGCACGCGCTCAAGCGGTCCGAGGAAGAAAAACCACAACACTCCCAGACGCGTCCAGGGCGCCCCAGAACACACACACACACACACACACGCAAAACATACATGGTTTTGATTTCGAGAAGGAATCCCTGTAACGCAAGGACTAATGGTTGTCTCCTCTATGCAGCATCATCACCAGCAGCAGGGTCCTGTTCCGCCCCATCTGCAGCACTCGCGGCCGTCCAGCATAGTTCAGCAGCAGCATCACGGCCAGAATCCAGCCCAGCCACAGCAGCCGCAGCCGCAGCATTCGGGGGGGTACTCGTACCCGCAGCAGGGCCAGGCCAATAGCTCGCAAGATCACGGGTTGCCGTACTACGCGCACCCAAGCCCGTACAGCACGCCGGGTGCAACTAGCGGGTATACGTCCGCAGGTCAGTGTTAACTTGGCACCGCCGAACCCGAGACCATTTGAGCTTACGCGCATCTTCAGATACCGGGGACATGATGGCTGCCGCAATGCCGAGGCCCTATCCTCCAATCACATACCACACGCCGCAATCGAACTCGCCGGCCTCTGTGGCATCGCCTTCGACCCATGACCAGCAAAGGAGCATGTACGGACAGCCTCCCTCACAACTACATCAACAACCAATGTACTATGGCGGTCAACAACAGTATTCCTCTATGCCGACCCAGGCAGCGCAGTCACCGTACGCGCAACATGCTCAACAGTCGCATCAGGCCATGGGTTCACAGCCAAGTATGATGATGTCGCACGGGCAGCCTCAGCACGCGCTCAGCCAGCACCCCTCGCAACACTCGCAATCAGGGATGACGGTTAGCCCGCGCCCGGATAAAATTGAGACACACAACATGGGCGGCCACCGGATGTCTGGAGCGTCTGCGCCCGTGGCCATGGGTAGCGCGTCATCAACTAGCCCCCAGAACTCGGCGCCCCTTTCGGCACCCCCCACCGGCTCTGGCGTGAATCCGAATGCTGCCCCGGGTCCAATCCCAGCCACTACCCCGCTCGTAGTGAGGCAGGATACCAACGGTGTGCAGTGGATTGCTTTTGAGTATTCACGCGACCGGGTGAAGATGGAGTACACAATCCGCTGCGATGTCGAATCTGTAAATCAGGACGAGCTCACGCCCGAGTTCAAGACAGAAAACTGCGTTTATCCTCGCGCGTGCTGCCCCAAGGAGCAGTACCGTGGGAACCGGCTGCAGTACGAAACCGAGTGCAACACTGTGGGATGGGCCCTGGCACAGCTGAACCCGCCGCTCCGCGGCAAGCGAGGCCTGATCCAGCGGGCCGTGGATAGCTGGCGCAACAGCAACCAAGATCCCCGCCTGAGGAGCCGTCGCGTCCGTCGCATGGCCAAGATGAATTATCGCAACAACAACAAGGCGGGCTCTACCACTCCGCACGTCACCCACATGCCTGCCCCCGGTGCTCCCGGCTCAACCGGCATGTCAACCCCGACTGGCATGGGCCCTGGCGGCACGCCCACCATGGGCAAACCGGGCCTTAATACCATGACGACCGCCGCGATGCACCACCACCACGATCCCCAACAGGACGGAAGCGCTCAGGGAGGAGACCAAGTCGGTATGTTTCATCACCAGATGGCCTAAAGCGCGCGCGTTGTTGTGATTAAGTGTGATACCTCTTCGAGCCGCCTGTTTTACATGTGTCTGCCTTCTTGTTTTGGTCGTATTTGGAATTTTTGGGAATTATACTCGCTCGTCCCTCCCTTGACCTGTTATATACCGGCTCGCGACCGTCCGACCTCCGAGCATCGTTTTACCTGGGGCGACAACAGGGACACCTGGTACAAAAGGAAAGATCTGTACATTACATTTTAGTCGCGTTTGCTGTTAGTTCGTTTTGCTGGTTTTCGGTCTTCGTTCAGTCGTCTGGCTGCCGGCAGAACGGGGGTTGCATTGCATTATCTAATGCTCTGCAAACTGGCACATCCATCAGCACTCGCTCATCACATATCAACCGACACCTTCATCCTCGTCAACCACCTTCCCTCCGAGTGTCCTGGACAGGGCGCCTGACTGAGATGATGGCACCTCGGGATGCTCGCGACCTGCATACATAACCTTTGCTGCTCTTGGTGCGCTATTTTGCTTCGGAGGTATCACACTTGACATAACCGACGCGCGTGTTGACATGACCCCGGCATAATGAATAATCGCGAGCGGATTTTTGAATGGAACGCCGATCAGCTGACGATTCTTCATGGTTCTAGGAGAAGGGGACTACGGCGACGACCAGCAACACCACCACCACCATCGCCAGCCCGCCGCCCAGCCCGGCCTGGAAGAGCGGCCTTCCCACGTATTCACTGGCTACGGTGCCTACAACGGCGCACCTCATGGCTCCTCATCCATGTCCGTCCACGATTCGCTCAGCGATCCCACTCACGGCAGCGGATCCGCCCTCGCCGCCCACCGGTCCAGCAGCACTCACTCAAAGAGTATGCGTGCCTCTCCCCACGACGGTCCTGAGGACCTCTTTCCGGAACTTCCCGACTCGAAGAAGCGCAAGTTTATCCTTGTTGATGACAATGAGCGTCAGAGCCGCCTCAGGGTGCGGGTGACTCTTGACGGGGTGGATACGCGTGAGATTCCCGACAGCTTCCGCAAGAGCAGCAGCGTCTATCCGCGCTCCTATTTCCCTCGCGAGATGCAGAGTCCCCCGCCCAGCGCAACGGGCAGTAAATTCTTCACTGATGACGCGAGCGATCTCGAAGATGATGGGACGGCTGATACGGAGGGCCGGGGAGCTGTGTATCGGAACAGCTCGAGGCGGGGTAGGACCATGGTCAAGGTGCCGCTACCGGAGCGCGAGGGCGAGGAAGGCGAGGTGGCGATCCCGCGGATGAGGAAGGTCTTTCGGGGAAAGGAAGTGCGGTTGAATGATCTGGGGTACCGGATGGCCTGGCTGCAAAGCAGAGTTTTTGCAGGCCGGACCGTCTTCCTGCAGCGAGCCTGTGAGCTATCCTTCCTGCCGCTCCTTTCTGAGACATTCTGTGCTGACCTGCTGTAGTGGACTGCTACAGAAACAAAACTCGCAGCGCAATGGAGTCAATCATGCAGGACGTCAAGGCGGCAGCACCGCACTACGAGACTCGCGTCGGGAAGCGCAAGTTCAACGAGTGGATGCACGGCGGTGAGAGGGAGGGTGAGCATTGAGTTCGAAACTCATGGTATACTCCTTCGCCGTCGCCACACTAGAGGAGCACCGTGATGTCGAGCTCAAAAGGCCACGGGAACATGCGCGGGCGATTACATGATCAACAACAACCACAACAATAACAACAATGAGAGACACGCAGCCACGAAGCACGTTCGATAACACTTCCTTCCATCGCCCCAGTTTCATTTCCCCTGATAGCTATTGGGGCGTGTTTTTTAAGGAGAATTCGGCGATGCTGCTGGCAGGAAGGGCTCGGCAATGTTGCTAGCTTGCACTTGGGGCTAATTTCGGAGAGTTAGCTGGCAACGTCGGGAGAGCAAGCTGTGTGGCTGCGTGGCTCGCTTCGCCTTTGGCTGGAGAGATCCCTGTGGGCTTGAGATTACCGGGCGCAAGCTGCGGTTCGTTGTATAGAATGCTTGCTTGCAAGCCATGGCATCACTGCCGTCGGATTCTAGGGATGTAAGGTAGCTATGTAGGTAACGAAATTGTCTTTTAAGTATAGGTATAACGCTCGTGGATTCAGTATTTGCTAGGCAACAAAAGATCAGGCAGCAATACGAGGTTGTTTTATATAGTTATTTCATCGCCGCGGTTAAGTGCGGAAGTAACAATCTAGTAGGTATTGTACGTTATGCATGCTGGCGGAAGGGGAAGTATATCGGGTCAACCAAGGTGCTGACAAACTGTAGTTCCGATCGAAACGATGCATCCACCTGGCCCGCCCATATGCTCATTCACGCAGCAACCAACTTCTCATTGCCGCCGCATCGGCAGCATTCTCCCTAGCATTGAAACTTAAGTCAGTCATGCCTCCCCTCGGATGATACGGTTGACAACGCTCAACTGCCTGGAGCTTCTCGGATCGGACACAAACGACTGCCTGTCTCAGGGCACTTCTATCACCTCTCCTTGGCCCCTTAGAACACTCCTATCCCTCCCGGACGAAGATACCCACCCTTGCAATGTTGATCGGCTCGAGAGAGGAGAAGACGGTGGGGTGAAAGCAAGCGTTGAAACTTACCAATGCTCGACCACTCTGCCCCTGTCATCAAACTTCCAAAGCCCGCAGAACGGCATCTCCATTCTCCTCCTCTTGCTCCCGCCGCTGCCTGCGCCCTTCTTTTCCTTCCCACCGCTTCCTTTCTCCTGGCCCTGCTCCGACGGCATCTCGCTCCCTTTCTTCTTACCGGCTCCCCCGTTCTTGCTGCTGATTTGCCCATCATGATCATCATCCTCACACTCACCCTCACCCTCATCCTCCTGCATTTCCGCGCGGAGCATACCCATCACGCAGCCGAAGACCCCTCCCCCTCCGACCGTGATGCTCTCGACGTCGAAGGTCAGCGTCGCGCCCGCGGCCATCAGCCCTTCCTCGTGTGCCTGGGCGGCGGCGATCCCCACTAGGGGAGCGCGCGGCGGGGAGAACACGTCGCGGTCGGCCGGGTGCAGCACCACGTCTGGCGACGAGATCTCGTGGAGGCGGGTCGGGTCCTGGTAGACGTACTCCAACCGGGCTTGGAGGGAGGTGAACACGCGGGTGGTGGTGGTTGGTTTGTTGTCTCCCATCGCGGTTGCCATCGTGGGTTCGACGATTGGGGGAGCGTTTTGCTTTAGATCAGAAAGATGGTTTTGGGAGGGATGGGATGTATGGGCGGATCTGGGAGTTTAGGGCTTTAGGTTTCTGAGTGCTCAGGCTACTACTAAGTAAGGTATTGACCCCCTCCCAAAGGGGAAGACTGGAAGGTGCGATCGGTGTCCGAGTTGCGTGGGCCGATCAATTCAGAGCGGAAGGTGCACCGCACCGTATCGTATCGTACGTGGCTGGCTGAGCGGGCCAAGGTACCTGGGCAGGTAAGGTACAGGTAGGCAGGAACGGATCCCCGGCGAGCACAACGTCAATGATCAATAAGTGGCGTTGCGCCCATTGTCGTACAGAAGCGTGCAGGCAGCCGTTAGAGCAGCCGTGTGTTAATAATGTGTTGCAAGAGCTCGGTAATCATGGGGCTTCCCCTGAAGAACCTACCTTAAGCTCAAAAGATCACCTGAGGCGTGATGCCGGCGCCCTCTGAAAACGGGAAGATTGTCATGCCTTTCAAGGGTGGCAAAGCTAGCTATCTATTGAGGGTATCTGTCTACACACAAGTCCCGTTCGCAACGGCGTCTACTGGTAGCTGCGAGCATGTAGTGTTGTTTACTTACTACCATTTTCGGTAGCAACGAAACTTGTATCAACACCCTCTAGAGCAGCCTAAAGTACTAGTAGTTTAAATCCGTCTCTTCAGGGAGACGAGACTAGAGCCGACGTTGTCATTAAACCGTGTCTTGTAGGCCGTGATATGTTTTGGACATGACAGAGCTCATTTTCCGTCTCTTTATTGCTCGGTGGCCATTCGTGAACAGAGTAATCCACCATACCTACTGTTACCTATCGGGTAGGCACCATCTATGAACTACTTTGGACTGAGCGGCACATCGAAGATACATTTTATGGAAGCTGCCATTGTATGTATTACTGAGGCTGGAAAACCACGGTGCTGGATACCTTAACATGAGTCAGTCGACACACTTGGAAGCAGCCAAGAGCCGAGGCAATAGGAGCACTCATCATTGTAATCAAGCAGCCCTCCCCTCCATCTTCGCCTGAATTCATGAATCATGCAACGGAAATGCTGTGACGGTTGTTGATCACCCTCTAGACACAGAACTAAGTCTTCATCAAGAGCTTTGTGGCCGGTGTGACACCGCACTGACCGCAGACCGTCCCGATCAGAAGAAAGCTCAACGCTGGAGCAAAAGACAATTGGGACAAGGAATCTTGGCTCTGACAAGTCCATGATGACCAAGACTGACCAGTCATGTACAAGACCTAGTATGTATTATACATATGATAGCATGTTCCTCAATGATCGACGGCGTTCCCTCGCCACACAGCATATTACTCTGTGCCAGGCGATTTGCTGAACGCGAACTGGACGGCCGTCCGAGACTGTCGACAGCGACACAGCCTCTACTCTATGAAGTGAAGTCGGTAGATAACGTTACCTTATCTAAGGTATGGAATTGTGAATCCAGGCTCATTCCTCGGTCGTCTCTGGCCGATTTCAACGCCCAAGTGGCGAACTCACGCTCGGTCCACCTCCGTTTCAGCTCCTCAAGGAACTTTGTTGTTTCACAATCCGTTCGGGGTAAAGCACTCCCGGAGACTGATAAAACCCGAAACATCCAGGCGAGATAGTATGAGACGCAATGTCCCGGCCCAAGAGACATCCGAATCTTGTGGGTTCAAACCTGACTCTGCCTATCCAAGATTTCTCCCCGTTCTTGCAGCTCCTTCCTGTTCGCCACTGCAACACATGTCCGATTGAGTCCTCCTTGGGCGACGTTCCCACTCCCGGGCACAGATTGGACTCGGATTCACTCCCCCCTACTAATAGCATACAGCTTCCATGTCGTAGTCACGCACCATACTCACCATAGTGTAAGACTGAGAGGGGCTCTGGAAACATTGTCATGACATCGCGGCACGGCAACAGAAGATGGGAAAAACGGAAGTAGAGGTATACAAGAAACAACAGCCGGGCGTCTTCCCATTCTTTTCTACCATACAGGATTTGTATGTGTGAAAGACGCAACGCCCGCGAGACTAGCCTGCCTGACAGAAAAACAACCGCCATAAATAACCAGGGGATTAAGGACTAAAAGACTCCCTGTATGTAGTAGAAATTGAAAAAGAACATGGTACACATCCCCTTCCCCTCAGGCGCCACATTCCATCAGTCCTCATGGTGCCTGGCGGGGTTTTGAGCGACTGAGGAAGGAGGTATCGGCTTCGAGCATGGAGCGGCGCCGTGAAGGTCGGGGAGGTGGCACTTAGGAGAAGCGGACAAGCCCGGGTCTAAGCACCCCCAGCAGCCCGGCATGCGGCTTCTTGTGTGTTGCAGTCGCCCACCGTCTTGCCCTGGACCTTGCCCGAGTTGACGGCGTCTGCGCAGGCGTTGTTTTGAATAGCACATGCGCGCTGAACGGCAGCGGCCTTGTTGGCGAAGGTGTTGCCGTTAACGGAGAAGGGGCGAGCGCCGTTGCCGGTGTTCTGGACCGCAGGTGCGGCAATACCGCCGATGGCGCCAGCGGCACCACCAGCACCAGCACCGCCGTTGGCAGCGGCGTTGTTTTGGCCATTGTTACCATTGTTCCTTCCACCACCACGGCCCTGGTTGTTGTTATTCCCAGCGTTGTTGCGGCCGCCGTTGTTGCCTGCATTGTTACCGCCGTTGTTACCGCCGTTGTTGCCAGCATTGTTGCCCCTGTTGTTGCCGTTGTTGCCTCCGGCATTATTATTATTGTTGTTGTTGTTGTTGTTGCCACCATTGTTGCCGTTGCCTCCGTTGCCCCCATTGCCTCCGTTGCCCCCATTGCCTCCGTTGCCCCCGTTCCCGCAGGCACCACCAACGCTGAAGTAGCGGCAGTCCTCTTGCGCGCCACGCTGGGCAACAGGCATGAGCACCGGCTGGTGGTTGGACGCGCCGGACATGGTGCAGATACGGTAGCAGCCCGCCGGCAGACCTCCAGTCACCTCGGTGCTGAGGAGACCCTGGCCGTTTCCGGCGTCGTTGATGCCCTTGAAGAATGCGAATTGGGTGGCATCCAGAGGTCGGGTAGGGTTCAACGTATTGCCAGTATCCTGGACTGTAACATGAGTGTGGCCAATGACTGTACCGTCGGCGGCAAGATCCTGCGGCGCTGAATAGTACGTGCTCGTGGCGTTGGTGAAGGATCCGAGCTTCATGTTGGCAATCTGGACTTGGATTTGGAACGTCGTGAGTGGTTGAATGTTGTCATTGTTCTTGGGGTTCAAGATCACTGTGGAAACCATCTTATTGAAGGCCGGAATCTTGCCCATCGCTGCACAGGGTTAGCCAAGGACTAGCTGTCGTCCAATTGTGGGTATACGTACGAATGCCGTTGCACGACCCGTCGCGGTTCTGCAAGCCGTTGGTCAGGGTTTGCCCCGCGCAGAAGTTGATGAAGTTGGCATTGTCACTGGAAAGCGTCAGCACAGTCAAGACTACGCTCTGCGGATGAGGCCTAGACGTACGTTGCCGAGTTCACTTGACCGTCGGCAGGAGCTCCACCGCTCTGGCCGGTAGACTGCGAGCCGGTCTGGAGGGCATTCGCGGCCAGGCAGGTCTGGCTGGCGCCGTTGTTGTTATTGTTGTTGTTCCCGCCGTTGTTGTTGTTGTTGTTGTTGTTGTTGTTGTTGTTGTTGTTGTTGCCTTGGTTTCCCCCGTTGTTGCCCGCGTTGTTACCGGCGTTGTTGCCCTGGCCAAAGCCACCGCCAAAGCCACCACCAAACCGGTTCCCACCCCTGTTCTGTCGTTGCTCCAGCTGAACGGGCGATCTGTGCTGGTGGATCGAGGCTGCTTCGGCAGCCAAAGTCAGACCCAGAAGGGCCGTGACGGCGGTCTTCATCAACATGCTGGGTAGGCGAGCGAGAAACGAAGCTAGGTAGGCGAGAAAGAACTAGGCTCCTCGGGAGCTGAGCGTCGAATCGAGATATGATGGTTCCAGACCGTCAGAAGCACAAAAGTGAATGAAAAGGAGTGATAAGCGACAACTGGTGTCGACGAATGACGGATATGTACAAGTACAGCCCGCGTCCGAAGAAAGGAACGAATGGAGGGAAGAGAAGAAAGGACGGACAACTATCACCGCGGAGAGCGTGAAGAGGACATGTCCACGAAGAAAAGTCAAGACGGGTCTCGGGGCCAAGACAGGATGTTATAAAGCACAATGCACCTGTGGGTAAAGGCAGGGAGTGCGTCGCGACGGCAATCCGACGAAGGCGCCAAGCCAGTGTTTCTCATTCCCCCCGGGAGCCAAGCGGTTTCGAGACTTTCCGGACACCCCAGCGATGGCAGACGCCAAGCTTTCTGGGACCAGGAACCTAGGATCTTAGGCAGGCTGCATCGTGACAGAACGGCAGGAGACTCGGATGCAGCGGATAAGGTGTGTGGCTCCAGGATTCCAAAACGCGGTGCAGGGCAGGGGAGGGAGAGAAAGAGAGCGTGTTAAGGCGGGGGATGTCAGAATCGTCTGACAGAGATTTGGAACAGAGGGGGATGCGATGGAACGTGGGAACCCGTACCTTGCAGAGTCCACCTCTACCTGACAGTTGGAAAAATGAACTTTCATGGTTGGGATGGCATGCAGGGGCCTTCGAGAGTTTGAGGATAGGGAACGGGGCCGCCGATGCACGCCATGGAAGTGGAAGCCTCTCACTGATGACACTGCTAGCAGTGGCAGGATGTGGATGCTGTAGGGCAGGTGCGATGGACAAAAAAGGAAACTCTCCACTCCTGGCCTGGCAGAAGCGATCAGGCACCGCGATGTCATTGGAGGACGGAGTGGGCTGGCAGTTTGAATGCTTAACTTTAATCCAACCAGCTGATAATTCCCATAGGCCCTTTCGATGGCCAGCGAGGCGCCCAGTTGGAGACGTCGGTCGTAAAGTTGGGCATAACAGAATTGACCGCCAACCGTATGACCAATGCAATACCGTAGACCGACTCTCTGGAGGGAGTGGCAGAACCGACTGTTCCTGCTGTGTTGCCGTACCGCGAAAACCCAGCGTCAACTAGATCAGTAGACTGCCGTGCACTGGGATCTTTGGACTGAAGTTGATGCCGCTCCTGTGCCAGACGCCAGCGGTTGTCCTTGCTCGTCTGAAACCTGGCGAATCAGCTACCCCTGCTCACGGCGATCGGGCAGCTTGTGTCTCGGGATGAAGCGCAAGCGAGCGCATCAAATTCCGTTCCCCTGTTGTGGAGTCATTCCCCACTCGGCGCCCCAGAACTTCGTCGACGTCCCGGCTGGCCAGCGATCCCTTTCATCCCATCGCCGACGACGAAGCCGCCCGGCGGCTCCATGACCACGGGTATCGGCAAACTTATCAAACGCTACGTTCTGTGTGTCTATCCATGTGCATACGGGATGCGATCTTCGCGGCCGCTGCGCAGTGGTAATGGTTTCCGTACGCTGTCTCAGGATTTGTTCTTGGCTCGGGGCTCGGGAATAAGCAGATATAACGTCGGGTTTGTCGCAGAGCCCGTCGACGAGTCGTGAGCAGGTATCTGCAACAGCCAGTCGAAACCAAGGCAGAATCCAAATTGTGATTAACTAGCAGATATCTAATCTGCACACAGAGACTGAGGAACAATAATTCAGCGACGTGCCCCCATAGATATTCGGCCTTCAAGGCCATAAGGGCTTGGCTTCTGCCCGAGGTTGTGCAACCCACCTGCTGATGGCGTCTGTCCGAACTCCGGAATCTACACAGGCGTCAGATGTTCGCCTTTACATGGGTGAGGTTAGCGTCGATGTGTAAACATCATTGCCTACCTAGGTAGGTAGTCTGGGGATCCACGAGGCTCTACACTACCTTGCAAGAAGGCGCAACACTGCTTCCTCCGGATCGGGTTCCCCCCATGACCCTGTCATTTGAAGCACGCCTCCCGTCAGGCCGCAAAGTTTAGAGGATCCGGAGCCGCTATCCCGTCTCTACCTAGCTCAGGTTCTTCATTACAGCACGGGGAGCTTTAAAGAACCAGCATAGACCCTAGTGTAATGTAACTCAAAGCCCAAGGAATCCTATAGCAGAGACAATGGAACAACATGTCCCTGCGGAGGGCCTACCTACTGTGTAGCTCTCTTGTTCTTTCTCAGAATCCGCACTACCCTATTCCGTGTAGATAAATAAAAGATCGGATGGGACGGCCGGTAACATTCCAGCTCCGTGGCCAAGATCCAGGGCTGCCGGCCATGGTTGTTGAGCAATTGGGGCCTGATCGAGAGACCGATTGATATCCTCGGTAGCTACCAGCTGGGTATTGTCTACAATGCACATATCTTTCTTGGAGCATATTACACCTGCTCCATTCACAATCCCAGTTCTGGAAATCATGATTCATAATCTTACCTACTGTGTACCTACCTGTAGGTAATGTAGGTACTACCTGGGA
This sequence comes from Chaetomium strumarium, assembly GCF_033439665.1. Classification (NCBI taxonomy): domain Eukaryota; kingdom Fungi; phylum Ascomycota; class Sordariomycetes; order Sordariales; family Chaetomiaceae; genus Chaetomium; species Chaetomium strumarium. Next base: position 4,889,090 of record NW_026944429.1, on the reverse strand, counting down.
ACTTACCCCAGCACATCTTGAGACGATCCAACGGCCCTCATCTCTCCGCATCCCCCCTACCTTCCGTAACCTAAGCTTTGCTAGATGCTTTTGATGAAACGATGGAATCCATCGTCTGAACCAAACCCCTTACTGATACCCTGGCTGATGGCAAGCCGACGAGACACGATATTTCCATGCTCGGCTCAGTCGGCACTCTTCAACCGAGCATTTCAATCTTCAATCGACTGCATCCGGAGACATGATGAACAGCGTACCTAGGTAAGGTAGTAACTCCATGCTTGGCGTTTCCCGACATCCCAAGTCTCAGCGTGCCGAAGTTACCGTAGGCCGTCTTCGAAGAATCGTCAAAACGACCCACGAGTCTTTGCAAGCACGCTCGATTCGAGCTACGGCCGCCCATAGAGTGCGCCGTCGCACCATGATCCGCGACCTCGGCGGGAAGATCACACATAAGCCGTTGTGTCACCTTGGCAGGAAGCCTCGTATCTGCCACCACCCGAACCTTCTGCCACCTGCGCGGTTTTCGTTGTGATCTTTTCTGGACGGTTCCTGTTGACGACCCCAACGCCTCTCATGGGCTTACACATGCCGCTCAACTACCATCCTGCGGGGAGGGATCCCCTCTATAAGCTTTTGATCTCCAGTACTTCGACATGCAATCTACAGATCGCCTGGCGAGTCCTGAGTATTGATGGCCGAGACGATCAGGTCCAGCCATGCAGCCAGACGGTATCCCGCCCTCGCAATCTGCAGCTCGATCACCGGAGCGGCGTCTTCATAATACTCCGACCCCAATTCCTGGCCTTCGATAGCTTTCGGGCCCTCAGGCAACACTGAAGGACATGTTAGCCACCCGCGTACAGCGCGCATGTCGCACACCCGTGTCTCATGGGAATGAGCAAGGCCGAACCAACTCACCATGTGTGCAAACATAGGCATTCCCCTCGTTGGCCCACGCCATGGCAGTCGAGGTCGGATCCGACAGGTTGGCCGCCCTCAGCCAGTCAATCCTATCCGAGGCGTATTTGCCCTCGTTGATTTCCAAGGTGAGCTCGTCCGTCCAGCGCTTGGCCTCCTCGTACGTCTTCCGCCTATGCGTCCCGCCCACCAACTTCTCCACGATACTTGTGTCCCACACATGGTGCAGGTTGAGCTTCACGCCGTCGAACAGCACATGGATTCCATTCCCGCCCCTCGCCACATTCTCCGTGTGCAGAGGCTGGTGGATATCCCCCACGAAGTGCACGACGAACTTGGCAGCGATGGCGCGCTCCCACTCGCTCAGGTCCGTGTCCAGTAGCCGTGCGGTGTAGTTCGCCAGGGCACTGACGACGCAGCCCCTGTCCTTCTTGCAGTCGCGGTCGAAGTCGACGCCGCAGTACGAGGGCGGGTCGTCCTTGGCGTCAATGAAGTGGAAGTCCGACGTGAACCTACCCCACTTGGTGTAGCGGACCGAGTCGGCCCAGGTGGCTACGCCGGCGAGGTAGTCGCCCGTGTCGTTGCGCAGCAGGGATTGGAAGTAGGACGTTGTGGTGGGCGAGACGAAGTTGCTGGCCAAGTAGCCTACGCTGATGTGTCCGAAGCCTGCCGAGGTCACATGAGATTCAAGTTCAGTCCGTCTGGAGATTCCACGGGGAAGAAATGAGACGGCATACCGCCCCACGCCACTGCCGCGGGCAAGGCTGATGTGCCAACAAGGGCGAATGATGATAATCTCATGTTGAGCGAGGTGTATCAGCCTAGTAATGGTATACTAGGTAGGCGGATATGACGTATCTCTGCCCCAACAAACTGCCACATGCAGGTGTAGTATGGCATGCACGTGTAAAATAGGGAGTCAGTGAGATAGAAGTTCCTGCGGTAGGTTGTTAATAAAATTGCAGGCAAACCTACTCGCCCGCGTCTGATCAGGGTCATTCGTGGACTAATAGGTGTGGTGAGCCTGGGCCCTGGTGAGACATCCAGGGTCAGCAGTTGCCGGAGAAACGCGCCGACGACGTCCATCAGCCCCACGTGCCACAGCTCGGTTCTGCCATGGGCCATGACAAGGCGCGCAGCTTAGCCGGTCATTAGTGCCTACGTACATACGGTAGGTTCCAGAGAATGAGGCTGAAATCCTAATCGACTAGGTCCCGTATCTTATTATGCATCCTCCGATCTCATTGGGAGACTATGGATACAGAAACAGCTTGAGAATATGTTGTTCTGTGGGTATGGCAGTTTTCAGATGACTAATCAGATGAGCCTGAATGGCTCACGCGACAGGGCACCGACATGACCCCACCCCCATACAAGAGCAACCTGATTGCGGGGATACCTCACACTTATCGTGATCCGGTGTCATGACTTCCCCGGTCGCCCGGCTGTGCTCCTGCAGCTGTTATGCAGGGTTCTCAACGTGATGCAAATGTGCATGCCTTCCAACCAAGGCTTTGCCCAACCAGAGAGCAGCTTTGGCAAGCTTCAGCTTTCCCGCTTTTGGGGCTGGTGGCTCTTATCTCGGCGAAGATCTACGCCGCGCGATAAGGGTCTCGGCGATGTCGACGTGCTCTGGTGACTAGCACTAGTAGTCCTCAGGTGGATGACTCGACACCAAACCAACAGTAGCCCAATTGAGGTCGGCGCTCACGACTCTGGCATATATGGCGATACATTGGACTTGATTCTTCCAATATCCGCCTCGTAACCGATCTAAGGCGCTGTAGCTTAGATCCGGATTCCATCATGCTGGGCTTTGTCATCGCCGTCCCCGAGGCGCTGAAGTCTCTGGGAGTCGGCGAGGCGCTCTCGGGTGTCTTTGGCAGCATCAGCTTGACAGCTTGGATATGTCTCTTGGTATGCCCAACGGGACGTATGGGATGCTACGATCAATCAATGGCTGACTCTGCCCTGCAGCTTCCCCAGCTAATCACGAACTACAAGGCGAAGAGTGCAGACGCCTTATCAATGAAGTTCCTCCTGATATGGCTGCTCGGCGATATTGCGAATCTCTCTGGTCCGTGGTCATCCAAGCTTCTCCTCCGCCGCCGCCTCCGGCTGGCATCATGCCTTTGTCTCCCTGACGCGGCAACCTTCGCCGGAAAACATGTTCACGAGCCCGGAGACTGACCGTCGCACAGGCGCCCTCTTCACGAGCCTCGCGCCCTCGACAATAGCCCTCGCTTGCTACTTCTGCATGGCCGACCTGATTCTCATAAGTCAATGCACGTACTACAACACAATAAACGCCCGCCGTCGCGCCGCCCGCCGCGAGCGCCACCTTCACCACCCCAGCCAGCACCATCACCGCAGACGCCCTTCCACTACCGCAGACCCGCTCGACGTCTCGACATCATCAGCAGTGATCGATGATGTCCCACCCAGCGAAACTGATCCCCTCCTGCACCACGATGACCACACGACCCACCATCGTCCGCGGAGCGACTCCGGCGGCCTCCCGGGCTCACACCGTCGTCACGGAATCCGCCGTCACTCGAGCAGCGGGCTGGTCGATCCGCTGACACGCATCATCACGGGGGAAGACGACACGCCCGACAGCAACCCGTGGCTGCACAACGCGCTGAGCCTGGTCGCCGTGTGGGTGGTGGGTGCCGCGGGCTGGTTCGTGAGCTTCAAGATGGGCGCATGGGATGTCGGCGGCGGAGCGGGAGGCGAACCCGTGCCTGGGGATGATGGTGGTAGTGGTGAGCAGGTGATGAAGCACCCGGTGGCGATGGTGGGGATGGTGCTTGGGTATGCCAGCGCAGTCTGTTATTTGTGGTATGTCCTCCCCTCACCGTAATGCCCTCATAAATTGAACGATGGTTATCTTCACGGCTGGGTACTGACAAGGGGCCCGAAAGCGCGCGCATCCCGCAAATCATCAAGAATTACCGCGAAAAGTCGTGTGAGGGGTTGGCGTTACTCTTCTTTTTGTTGTCGCTGACGGGCAACTTCACCTACGGCGCGAGCGTCATCGCGTACTCCCAGGAGTCGGACTACATTGTCCGGGCCCTGCCGTGGCTGCTCGGTTCCTTGGGGACCATGGTCGAGGACTGTATCATCTTTGTACAGTTCCGGATATATTCCCCCAAGAGGCAGGTCAAGGCGGGTGGGACGGTCTGAAGACGCTACTTTCCCGTCTTCGACTTACTTGCACAGGTTGCACGCTTGCATGATGGTTGGTCGACGGGGCTCATGGGATCTGATGGATTGGGATGATTACGCCGATGATGGACGCATGCATACGAGGCAGACGAGAGTGACTTCAGGTTTGCCGCGTGGTTGTTTGGCCTTGCATCTCTGGGGCGCCCCGGCTTTGCTTCTACAAACTGGTTGTGTTTTGGGCGTTTGGCATAGCTAGCTGATCGTTGTTTGCGTTTGTTCTGTGCCTGCGCGAGCCTGGTCGGGCAAGACTGACGAGTGTTGTTTGCAAGACGGTTCCGATGATGGTCGATTCAGCGGATCCCTACATTGGATACGGTAGTTTGCTGTTCGTGTCTTATAAAGCCATCCACACTGCATACAGTAGCTGAAAGATGCTCATGGGATCAAGGCTGTATTGGCCTACACTACCTGCTCAACTCCGCAGACCTACCTAAATACATGTGTAATCACCCTCATTCTTATCAGTCTCCGGTACCTATCCTTGGGATTTCGGTATGAAGCACTTTCTCTTTTCCTTTTTGTTTTTCTTCCGCTTCTACGTACTATTTACAGGGCACGGAAGATGCGGTGTAGTAGGTTACTGTACATACCGGCGTTTTTGACATTGGAGTGCTACATTAACTAATAATACTGAGTGCTGCAATGAGCCGGTTTCCAGGTGAAACGTGAGAGCTTCAGGCTCGTGGCCAGACCTCCCGGTTGTCTCGCCTGCTCGTGGCCCCGCCCTGTCGGACGCAGCAAGTGGACCACACATTGACAAGTTTCAGGTGTGAAAGGGGGTTTACCGCTGGGTCGCGACTCGGCGCTTCTTCTTGTCGTCCGGTGTTCCCGCTGTCGACTGGTTTTTCCCTTTTCTCCATTCTGTGTGCAATCGATCATTCTTCCCAACTAAGTGATTGATCACCGTCACTTACACTTAATTCAGTCAGCTGGTCTGAATACCTTCATTTTTTGCTTATAATACCTACATATCCCTGCATCGCCTTCTGAAGGATTGCGGGTCCCCGTCCCGACGACCTCAATAATCCCATCGACAGCCCAATCGGACAACATGCAGCCCGCCGCACTCGCCGCCGCCGTGCTCTCGCTGTGCGTCTCGCTTGCCAGCGCTGGTGTTGTCATTACGCCCATCAAGCCTGACCAGGTCGTCCCGAAGAATGCCGGTGACTGCTTCTTCGGCGTGACCACACCTCAAGGATGCGGGTGAGTGCAGATGTTTTCCAATTTACTCTTCGGCGATAGGAGACTATGGAGCCGGCTAACCAGAGCCATGTAGTCCTCTCCGGAACAACTGAATTCTTTCGGCTACCACCTATAATCCAATCCACAGGCGGCTTTCCATAACGGTGCCTGAGCGGTCCACTGCGTAGAGTGCGACGCCGTAATTCGCACCAAACAACACCATAGCTAGGTGGTGGTCTGCGGAAACTCTCGAGGGAGGAGGCTCTGGTCCGAAGTCAGCGGTTACGATCACGGCCGACCGTCTTTGGAACTGGCGGATAGACCAGCGAAGGGCTTGATGCATTCTTGTTGTGATTAATCTCTATATACCCACTTGGCATGTGCATAGCATTTTGGTTGCTTCGGCTTGTTTAATTGAAGGCCATGTTGGCCCAGTCATACCCTTCACCTCCGTCGACGACATGTGAAGCGCAGTTGACAGACTGAGGGTCCCGGTTCTTATTTGTTATGCGTAATCTCGTAGTCAGGGTGCCTCATGACATCTTTGGTGGTACGCCGTCACATTGCCGGGATCTTACAATCACAAAGCGCGAGTTGGACTGGAGACTGGAAGCTGGAAGCCGCCTGGCATGATTTGCTGTATCGAGAAACCGCGAGGACGAGAGAAATTTGGGGTATTTCACATTACAATCTTTGGGTATATTGCACACGGCTCAGCAGGCCACGACCAACGACCATTCCGACTGCCGCTACGTTTGGCGCGTATTGATCGTTTCTATCATTCCACCTTCCTGGCACGATATATTTCGCCGTTCGTTGCTCCTTCCCGTTCGCTCATGTCGCCCTTCAGGTTTTCGTCTATGCTGCAGCGGGTGCGGGTGCGCCTGTCGCGCTGCCCTGTTGCATGCCGGGCTGAGGGGGGAGGAAGATGGGCAGGTATGTGACGACCAGGGACATAACTAAGCAGCTTGGGTCAGTTGATGGCGGAGACAAGACTTCGGCGCTGGGTGTATGTTCATACGGGACATTCCGACCGAGAAATAACCAGGCGTGCTGGTGCTCTTCTTGGTCTCTTCGCTTTCGCCGAGCCAGCTCTGTATGCTAAAGACAACGGCCGCCCTAGTCAATCTGTCAGCGCATCACGAGTCGAGCCGAGATACCGCCCTGCTAATCGGAGGGGATGTGCGCGTCTGATCTCCAACAAGCGAAGGCCGCGTAGAGAAATCCATGTAGTAATATTAGGCTGAGCTTACCACCCAATGTATCGGTTCCGCATGAAAATGGCGGCCATGGGCAGAGTCGAAGAGAGGGTCGACTGAAACTCGACGCTGTCGCCTTTGGCAGCCGGTTCTTGATAGGGAATAACTGATCGCGATCGAAGTCAGCGTCCATGTTTTCACACTGTAATCAATAGTTACTGCAACCACGCTTTCACGACTTACTCAAGTCCGGCTGCCTCATATCCTTCTCCTTCTTGGACTCCATGGTGATCGGCTTGCGCGCTGCTGCAACGCTGTCCTACTCTACACTAAGTATGTAATGGTGCCGATGATGCGACTCAGGCGTCGTGGTCCTCGCCGATTCCACCTCGGGTTCCCGCCCCCCTTTCCGGGGCCGCTCCACAATACCCGCAGGCTCGGACCGGAAGAGCTTCCAGAAGGCTGCGCGCTAACCGCGATTGGGAGCCGCCCCCGCACCTGCGAACTGCATGCGCCCTCCAACTCGTCGCTCCCACTTCCAAAATATCGCCAAACGGGGTCCCGGAGCATTGACCCGTCGGACTTCCATTCCTGAACATATCTAACGGTGTTTAACCTTGCTTACAAAGACTTCCACGTCGCATTTCTCGGAAACGCCAGATGCTTGCCTAGCCGAATTGGAACTCTCAGGACAGCTAGGTATCTACATGTAGGTAGGCAAGTGCTGAGGCCGAAGCAGTAGGTTTCAAGACCAACAGAATTTCAACAGCAGTGGTGAGACGGGAATCTCCGTGTCTCGGCTACTAGTTACAGTACGGAATCGGCGTATCGCACATCGGTGGTTGCAGAGATGGATGAAGTGGGTTGCACGAAGATGGCTGGCCGCTGCACATCGGTTGCCATTTTCCCGGTGGTTCACTGACCATCCCGCCCGGGCATGTACCTACCCTCTCTGTCCCCGGAGAGTGCGGATTACATACCTTGCCTACTACCTGGTAGTCAGGATATTTCAGCATCTCCAGGGTGCCAGCTCAAAGACGAACGACCAACAGCCACGAACCACCACGACTTACGGATACACATCCCACGTCTTTCGCAAGCCAAGGCGCCAGCGCCAAGCCAAGGCCACCCACGAACTCGGATGGTCCCGGCATCGACCCCGCACTGTGTACCAGCATGAGCTGCCGCTCATCAACACTGCATACGGAGTGGTAGTATGGGATGCAATATCCCGAGTTTCAACCTGATATGTCAGAAACATGAGCATGTGCGACACATAGCCACATTCCCAGAGCCTTGACGTGCCATCTCCTCAAATAAGGGATCCGTTGGATGACAACCTCCCGAATCCGATTCGCTTGTGGACAAGCACCGTGTGGGTTTAACCAGCCGTGGCGCCGTGACCCTAACCCCTTGCTCACCCCCCCAATTTGGAAGCAGCCGAGTGTGTCGCGCAATCGCCCAAGAGTGCGTGCGTGGTCCCGCAGCCCGCAGCCCGACTGGAAGCCTCAACATCTCAGGGATCCGACCAGCCGGCTTGCCGACGACCAACCCTAGCGCCACTCACCTCCGCAACACGCCGGTGATCCGCTGCTGGGCCTGGGGGGTTCGATGCAGATATCTTCTCACCCCTCAATGCGGATGTACATTTTCTGTTCCAGCATCATCGAAGCGCGCAACGGACTGTGCTGTCGGCCGTAGTTTCCGCCCCAAGGGCCCAAGGAGCAGTCTACCTTTGCTATCCGGTGCATTTCCAGGTCCGTCGCTGCACGATTCCGATAGATGCTCCATTTCAGCTCAGCACGATCGTCATCCCAGCTTTCTGACTTTTCGCAACCGATACTAGCCTTCCCATCACTGTCACCAACATCCTACGGCATGGCGCTCTCGCTCGCTTTTCTGCCATGACCCCCCGGCCCCCTTTGGGCGTCCAGCAGCGACCGCCCCAGCACAAGCTGAGCGGGCCGACCCTGTCGCAGCGCCCGGCCGCCCACCCGCGCGCCGTCGCGCAGCAGCAGTATCCGCCACCGGCTTCCGGACGCAAGGACGCTTCTTTCTACGATTTGAGTCCGGCCGATTCGGGCGATGGCGCGCCGGCTCGTCCCGGCGTCCCACGCCGTGGCGGTTCGCGCCTTAAGCTGGAGCTCTCCCACGACTCGGCCGGCTCCCTGGCTTATGCTGGTGTCGATGAGTCCCCAAGCGCTGCCGAGTCCTCGAAGGCCTTCACGCCTTCGCGCGTCATGCCCGTGACGGACTCTTCGGATCTGGGAGACACGAGTCCTCATCTGTCGGCCCAACCCCCGAGCGTCGACCCCGACACTCCTTTGCCCATGCCCCGGCGTCGTCCCCCGCCTATCACCAATGCCTCGCGTCGAGAAATGCCCCCGCCGCCAGCCAACAGCAACCCCACGAAGAGAGAGGCCCGCCCCAAACCGTTTTCTGTCGAACCGCCCGCTGCTGCACCACGCTACCCGGGACATGCCGTTGCTCAGGCGAGGACCGGTGGGTCAGCATCTCCGCCGTTATCGGGATACGCCGACTTCTTCCCTTGGACGGGGAAACATCCAGAAGATCAGTTTTCTGAGAATGTGATTCGGAATGGATACTATGATAAGAGTCTCTTCTCCACGGCCGAGACGCAGTCGGCGAAGGGAATACTGTTTCCTGCGCTCAAGCACAAGACCGGCCTTACTGCACTCTCGTCCGTCTTCACGGCAGTGCTGGGACAGAGGAGGCATAACGGCCAAATTACGGCGCCCCCGACGTTCAAGCCCCCTCCCCGCGTTACCCTTACCGATACCAAGCGGGAGGTCTGGTTGAGGGATCTGGCGAACCCCGCTATTTCGCTCCGACGGCTTAGCCGAACGATCCCACACGGTGTCCGCGGCAAAGTGCTTCTAGAGCAGTGCTTGAACAAAAACGTGCCCACCGACCGTGCGGTCTGGCTTATAAAGTGTGTTGGCGCCAACGAGATACGGGCGACCAAGCGGAAGGGCGTCAGCACGCTAGTCATGGGTGGGGAGAATAGATGGATCAAAGATTGGACCATCTCTGTCGAACAATTTATCGAGCATGTCTATTTCGCGTTTGACGACGACGATTGGAAAGCCAAGGTGCATTACACGTAAGTTCCTGCCTTGTGTGTTCTCTCCGTCCAGCTTGTTGGGGCTAACATCATAGCAGTACCCGACTGGCAGCCCATCTGTACGCTGAGCACTTGCTCGACCGTGAACACTACTCTGAATGGCTCGTCTCGAGTCTCGAGAACACGTCCGAAGCTAGACTTCCGATGTGGATGCTCATTACCCAGCTATACTGGAAAGATCTGCTCAAACTGAGGAAATATGGTCGGAGGCTGGTCGCCGCCCTTGTCAGTCATCATCACCTTGTAAGCGACCCGCGACCTCACCTTAAGACACCAGACCACTTACACGACCACAGATATACAACCATTCTGACAGGGATATACTACACCCGCTACTCCAAAATCTCTCGCAGTGCCTAAACTCATTAATACTGAGCGGTCCGGAGAACTTTGTCTCTCCGTCCACTTGGTCGAAGTACCGAGATGGCCTGAACGCGTGCTTGCCGCCTGGCGACGATGCCTTGCTCAACTCGTTCGCAGCCATCAGCCTTCGCAACGAGCAGCTAGCAACGGCCTCGAACAGGTCGCAGCCAGCGGCGCGGCACATTTTGGTGCGAGTGCTGGACGGGACCCTCCAAGTCCCCATGCCTGCCGAGCTCCCTTCTCAGTGCTGGGCGATCTCCAAGGACAAGGAAGCTTTGGCGAGAGCCCTGCTCGAGTGGTGCACCTCGCTTTATCGACCCGGTCTTGCGAAGATCTACGTTACAAGCCGGATTATGCAGCACTGGAGCACATTGGGCTTGGATCCTACCATGGCCGTGATGGATTTCCTCAACGCCGACACATGCGAACAGAGAGCGCGAAAAGCCTCACTCTATCACGTCGTCTGTGAGCTTGTCCGGTCAGGTATCTTCTCCGTCCCTCGCTACGTCCAATGGCTCATCCTCCGCGGAGGGGCCAGGAACCCCGAGGATGTGCTACCGGACGGGCCAGGACTCACGCGTCTCCTTGCCGAGATCCCGCAGCACGCCCTCGGTATCTCCCAACGTAATCTGAGGAACGGCCTACTCCGTCGTGCGTCCTTCAGCGTGGTGGGTGAGGCGCAGGATGTAGACTTGGCCATAAAACACCTGAAGCGCACGCTAGGCATGCCGCTGGACCCGGACGATGCGATGCTGCAGCGGAAGCCGCTGTCACTCAACAAACTATGTCAGAGGATTAGATCGGCCAGCCGAGCGCTCAAGGCCGAGATCGGTGGTTGGCTTCGCTCCACTTTCGCTGCGCATGCCGAAGAGAAGGAGAAGGAAGGAGGTCAGGCGCCCGACATATCGCCCACCATATTCTACGCTGTCCGATCCGTGCTCGAAACGGCCGAGGACTTCTCCATGTTGAGCGACATCTTGAAGACGCTCACCAAGCATTCAGGGGTTGAAATCTTGGCCGCCATTGCTGACACTGTTAGTCGGCACTTCTTTGTCTTCTCCGCTTTAGGCGACTCGGGACCGCTATTTCGCAATCTCCATCAACGGCTCAAGGCCGCTGTCCGGGAACAAGGGGTCGCAGTGCGCCCGCTTCTTGCTTCCCTCGTTACCCTCGCGCACAGGATGCCCGGCATGGAAGAGCTCGCTTCGCAGCTGAAGAAGGACCTGGTCTTAAGCGATCGTCAGAATCCTGTGGATGCCTGCTCGCCGGTGTCGGATAACATGGTTGCCCGGTTGCAGGACAACGCTGGGGAACTGCACGAAGAGATTGAGAAGTTGCTCGCCGGCGGATCCAGCCTGGATCGAAACACGATGGACCGGCTTTTCCAGACTGTCACGCAACGGCTGCAAGCGTGCTGGGGCAAGGCGAAGGACCAGCAGCGGGCATACAGCAGCTTGTTGGGCCGACTGCGCGTGTTCGACATGCAGCACTTTGACGGGCTCATGGCTAGGTGGTTATTGTACCTGCGCACGCTTAGCGCACGCCCGTCCATCCTGCGAATATACCCGCTGCTTGTCTCGGTCGGATGCCTGGACATATCGGCGATTCTGGCCACTACCTCCGAGTTCCCTGCCGGACATGGCACGAGCACCGCGCGCACACCTACCGTAGCGACGTCCACCCCGCAGGTGGTGCAAATCACATATCGGACGAGGTACATGCAGGAGGTGCTCCAGTTGCTCACGACGCCACTCCTCGAAGACGACCTCATGACGGCCGATGAAGTGTACCGCTTCTCCATCTTCCAGGATCAGGCAATCCGCGAGTATCCAAAGGAGACCGTGGGTCTGATCCTACTCGCGTCGGCCGAATACTCATACGCGAAGAGCCAGAACGACTTGGCGGCGCTGCCTTTAGAGTCGCATCTGGTTCTGGAAAGGCTCCTTGACCTGCTCAGACGACTCGTGTTGAGGGACGCCTCCGGAGTGGCGCGGGCTTTGGGTGTCCGGACTTCGAATCCTCACGTCAGCGGTTTGATCGACGTCATGACAACGAAGCTCTTGATGCCGACCACCGATGCTCGGATACCCATTAACTTCGACCAGGTCCTAGAGCTGACCAACGAGTTCACCTTGCCGTTCTGTCAGGTGAAGCTCGCCTTGAGCTTGAGTTCAAACGAACAGAATTTGCAGGAAGGTGGTGACCGGCAGCAGTCGCATGTCGAGCTCTTCGCCAACGCCATGGACAAGGCCATCAGCGCCGGTAACGTGTCGTGGGTCGGCATGCTGAGCTCCTTGAGTGCCGACGTCATGCAGCAGCTCAGACTCCGCGCCCAGAACCGCTTCCTGGAGCTCTTACCCTCCGTCCGCAGCCCTCCAACAACCGACGCCGTCCTCGTCTCAAAGTTCCAGATGGCCGAGAACTTACTGACCGTTATTGACGCCACCATGCGCGGCGGGACCCCTGGCGGCGCCCGCCAGACTCAGCTCTCCCCTTGCATCGTGGACAAGCTTGTCGATCTATGGGAACTCCTCGCCGCGCCCGACGATACCGACTCCGCCCTCGCCGAATCCATAGCCACCGCCAAGACAACAGTTCTCACCACTTGGCTACCACTCACGCTCAACCTGATCACCCTCCATGTCCACTCCCTGGACCCGTCCAAGGCCACCAACGACGTGCGCGCCAAGATGCTGGTGGCGTGTGCCGGGCTAATGCAGGAACTGGATGCCTTGCCACTACCGGGCAGCGGAATGATGACAGCGATGGACGCCGCACAGCTGTTGAGTCGGAGGCTGTTCGACCTGTCCTGTCTCCTAGTCGACAACCTGCCCGAGGACGCCCGCGCGATGTGCGTGCGGGCGGTCCGGGAGTGTGCTGCTGGGGATGCCAGGCTGAGGTACATCTTCAGCCTTAGCGCTTCCAGTGCGGATGGGGATGGCTCTGCCTCGGGGAGTTTGATGCTTTCCCATCGGGACAAGAACAACAACAATAACAAGAGCGCTGGTGCCGTTTCTGCTCCCATTCTGGGTGCTGGCGGGATCAACAATGCTCGGTCTGCTGCTGCTGCTGGTACTGCTGTCAACGCTGGTGGAGGTATGGTTAATACTAATGCTGCCCTGTTCAGCGGCCTCCTGGGCACCCCGGCGGCCCTGTGGGGCCTGGATAGAGGCCAGGGTGGGGAAAGGCTGAGTGTGTTCCAGTATCGGAGGTGGGAGACGCTGAGTGAGCCGACGCCGAATGTGGGCGAGAATGACACGGCGTTGAGCCTGGCGCTGTTCGCGGCGCGGAGGGTGAAGTGAGGATTTCTCCTAATTCCCAACAATTGGGAAAGGGGATGTGTTTGGGTGGTGTAGAAGTGAGCGTCTGTTGTTTTTTCCCCTCTGCCGTTGTTTGTTCTCTTACCATTGTTTATCATTCTTAGTACTTATTTATCAGCATGGTACGATTGGTATGGGTGCAGCGCCTGGGGAGGGAGGGAGAGGGATACAGGATGGATACCCCACGGGCTTCGCCTTTTGTCTACTTCTTGTCCTGTTTCTTCGCACCCCGAGACGAATTCAACCCGCATCGGTCCAGAAGAGAGGTCATCACTACTCACCCACAAACTACGCAACATCCCCACAGAAGAACGGATGCATGGAGGAGAAACAAGCATCAGATCCGAAACGCTCAGCACGACTCTGCCAACCGATCGGGCTCACTTGATAATCTTCGGCATCTCTTTTTCGAGTTATGCATGAACTGGACGCGCGAGTACACTTGTCGAACTTCTTTTCCGTGGTCCCAATCCATTGAGTCAGTCGCAAGGGTGTCCGAGACCCATGGAGATTGTTGATATCGTGCCTGAGCACGCAAGCATCACAACGGCTCGCGCTCTATCAGCACGATATGAAGGTTTTTCTTCAGTATTGTTTTTGCATTTTTGTTTGTTGCAGGGGTCCATCATGCATCATGATACCATCCAGTCGTTCAGGTTCAGGTTCAGGTTCAGGCTCAGAGGGTTTTCCAAGGTGTCACATATCGTCATGTTATGAAGTTTTGGTTCGGGTTTTTTTCTTTTATGGTCCGCACGGGTGGGGAGCTGGGAACGGGACAGTACAGCATCAGCATCTATCTACCTTCCTCGCGCGTCACTCGCCAAACAACAGACCATGATCATGAGTCGTCGGAACAAGAGCGGATAGGGGATAGGCGTTTGGCTCTTAGGGTGTGTTTACACGTTTTGGTCTACACCACCACCACCACCACTACTACTACTACTATTACTACTGCTACTGCATAACCATGATCGAGAGTGAGCAGGTGGAAGCATTGTATGTCGCATGTGGGGATGACCTGCAGATTTTATTTGTGTATGGGCATTGTATGTACGCTGGCATGGACATGGTGTTGGTGTCTTTTTGGGGGGATCCATTTGGTCGCCTGTTGGGATACATGTGAGAGGGTGGCAATGTGACAGTGGTAAAGCATGAGTGACTGTTCTTTACGCAAGTGTGTTTCGCAGGTTTGGCTTGATCGAATGAAGCGCGGCTAACAACAGGACCTGAGGTACTCCCCACATGAGCAAACGCTAATCTGACTCAGCCCAGGAAGATAATGGGAATAGGACTCTAGAAGATCCAACAAGTGAGGTTTGAACGTACAAGGGCTTTATGAAACCTCCCTTGTCTCGGTTCCAATCCGCTCATCAGCATATCGTCAACTCTACCGCGGGAATCTTGAGCGGGTCTTCCGCAAGATGGTTAGGGCGCGCGGCGCGATACATATCATCTGCCTTGAACGGCCGCGGGAATCCGACGATCGAGAGCCTGCGATCCCCCATGACTCCATTGAGGAAGGACTCAGTCAGCACAACACCGTCAATGAAGCCGACCCGCTTGTAGTGCTCGGCGCTGTCCAGCCACTGGAGATGAGCCCAAAGCGGTGCTCAATGAAGCCCTTATCAAGGACATGTGGTAGCCGGGTTAGGAACACAACGGACAGCTTGGCCACGTCCGATGATAATGGCCGGGTTGTCGAAGGCCCCTTCCACCCAGATACTCCCAGAGGAAGCTGTGTTTATCTTGACTACTACTTCAGCACCTCGGAACGACTGGGGGCCTGTTCAGACAGGGGGGGAAGAAGGGATGTCGCCCTCGGATCAACGCTACGGGCAGCAGAGGAGATTTCAGTGACAGAAAGCCTTCCTCTACTATACCGTGAGGACCGAGGTCTCTTTGTACTGTAGAGTAGGCCAGATAGTACGCCAGAGGTTCAAAATCGGACATGACTCCCTTCCAATCCAGTCGTCTTCGGTATGCTCGTTTGGCGTACCACGTATAGATAGGGAATTGGACCGGTCCAAAGACTGACGCGCAGGACCACGAGGGAGCCACATAATCTGGCGTTGCTGCGAGGGCTTGGCTGGGCTGGGCTCTGCACCAGAGCAGTCCCTCTATTAGGCCCGACTGCCACAAGCCAGCGAGGTATGCGTCCGGCCTTCCTCGAGCGACAATCTCCCAAGCGACAGCTTGCGGCAGGCCTGACAGAGCCGGCAGTCGATCCGTGTGCTTGGTGATGGTCCGTGCCGTGTAATCTTCCACCATCTTGTACCAGTCTACCCAGTTGGCATCATCCAACTGCTCGAAGATCGGATTTCGGCCAGAGCGAGCAAATACTGATTCCGTTACGGCGCCTGTTCAACACAGGCGCTCGAGATGGCTTCCACCTTGGACAATGGCATCACCATCCTCGCTGGCCCGATTCACCGGGTCTGTCAGCCCCGGCGGAGGCGCCAAAGGGTTAAGCCTAGCGCTCGAGAGCGCCCGTTCGACGACCATTTCACGACTCTCCTTCCAGCTCTTCATGATGATCTTGCATAGGCCACAAGGAGAAGCCGAGGCATCCACGGCGGCGAGCGTCTTGTGCCATCGAAACCCGGGCGGGATATCTTTTCTCGGGGCATGGCTCGGGCCTTTCCCGGACAAGAGACGCTCAATGGAGTTGAAATTTGAAAACGTCTGCTCCGAATCCCGCGCAGAGACTGCAGAGCGTGCCTTCCATGGTTGGTGGTCGTGATTGCCGGAGGGAAATTGCGGACGGCGTGGGTGCCTAACTGAATGTTCCTCGCAAGGCTCCTAGCAAGGCGCCTTCCGTCCTACGTGAAGGAATCGTCGACCAATGGTGAGTCGAGGATGCCACCAGTGAGTTGAGATGCCATCAGTGTCCACGAGCAGTAACAATACAATGGACACGCTTCCAACGTTACACGATTCGCACTGCGTCAGTCTGCCGCAGTGACTGATATCTTGCCAGCCTCGACGAAGCTGCTGTGAACTTGGAAGAGGGTTAGGGCTAGCCCCTGAATTGCTCAGGGGCGTCACCCAGCCCAGGTTATAAAGAGCTTCCAAGGTTTGGGTTACATGGCTACACAACTATATCTACTCCGTACATCCAAAAGCTTACTCTGGTAACCTTGAAGGGGGCCAACCTGGAACAGTTTGTCCAGCTATCAGAAAACGACGATGGGAAGGAACCCTTAGAGCGCTCAGCGCATCTAATAGCTGGTACCTCGGAATACTCTAGTAGTAGACTGCGCAGCAACGACGTTGAATGGCAACAAGCTTCAATTTCTCAGCCCAATTATGATTTTACATTGTGTAGGAAACAAGGAAACGGAACGCACTTTAAAAAAAGTCGAGGCCAAACATGGAGAAGTTTGTGTGCCATGAGGCCCCGCGAGGAAAGCACCCCCCCTGAACAGAGAACTCCCCAAAACAATATGCAAACCCAACATAAAAGATGAAACGAACACCAACCTTTCTTCCTCCTTATCCTCCGCTCTCTGCCAGCCAATTAGTACCATGCCCGCTCACCATTGAATCACAGCGATTCCCATCTTCTCTCCTCTCCTCTCCTCTCCTCTCCTCTCCTCTCCTCTCCTCTCCTCTCCTCTCCTCTCCTCTCCTCAGAGCCCCATTACGGTCATCACAATCATCCACATGACATGCATCATCCCCACACACCACTACTACTACACCTCGACATCCGCCCTCACCTTCTTCTTAACCATCTCCGTCCCAACAATGACCCGCTTCTCGACAATGACCTTCGCCCCAGTCCTCTTCTTCGCAACCTCAACGTCGCCGCGCTTAGCCACGGCACCATCGCCGCCTGCGCCAGCCGAGTCAGCGCCCGCGCCCGGGCCCCAGTCCCATCCGCCGCCCGTCCACGGCGAGTCACCGGGCGCCCCGCCCGGCGGGTACGTCGTGACGGTGACAAAGGTGGTGGTGGTCCGCGTCTGCGTGACGTAGAAGTCGGTGGTGAGCGTGCGGGTGGTGTTCTCGTCATCCGTGGTCGTGGAGCTGGCGGTCGAGATCGTAGTCGTGGTGGTCGTTGTCGTTGTGGTCTCGGTGGCGGTGGCGGTCGACGTCGAGGTGCTCGTCGTGTCCGTCGTCCGCGTTCTGGTTTCCGTGGTGCGTGTTCTGCGGGTCCGGGTGCTGAGCGTGGTCGTGGTCGAGCTGACGGTCGAGACGTCTGTAGTGGTGGTGCTTGTTGTTTCCGTGCCCGTGGTCGTTGTGCTGGTCGTCTCCGTCCCCGTTGTCGTGGTGCTTGTGGTGGAGACATCCGTGGTGGTTGTGCTGTTGGTGGTGGTCTCGGTGGTGGTAGTCGTGCTGCTGGCCGTTGAGATGACCGTACCAGGGGTGTTCGTGGTTGTGGTGGTCGTCGTCGTGCTGGTTGTCTTGGTTCCTGTCGTGGTAGTGCTCGTGGTGGAGATATCGGTCGTCGTGGAGCTTGTTGTGGTCTCCGTGGTTGTGGTCGTTTCCGTGGTGGTCGTGCTGGTGGTCTCGGTTCCCGTGGTCGTAGTGCTTGTTGTGGAAACATCCGTCGTGGTCGTGCTCGTCGTCTCCGTCGTGGTGGTACTGGCGGTGGACGTATCCGTGGTTGTGGTGCTGGTTGTTTCCGTGCCCGTGGTTGTGGTGCTCGTGGTGGAGACATCCGTGGTTGTCGTGCTCTCGGTGGTCGTATCCGTTGCGGTAGTGCTGGTTGTGGCGGTACCGGTCTCGGTGGTGCTCGTGGTGCTAGTGGCTGTCGTGATGTCCGTGGTCGTCGTGCTTGCCGTCTCGGTGCCGGTCGTTGTGGTCGTGGTGCTCTCTGTAGAGACATCGGTGGTGGTAGTGTTCAAGGTCGTCGCATCAGTTGCAGTGGTGCTGGTCGTGGCGACGTCCGTCTCGGTGCTGCTGGTCGTGGTGGTGGTGGTGCTGCTTTCCGTAGAGATGTCGGTCGTCGTGCTGCTCGTAGTGGTGATGTCTGTTGCTGTCGAGCTTGTTGTCGTGACATCAGTCGACGTGCTGCTCGAGGTCGTGATCTCCGTTGTCGTTGAACTAGTGGTAGAGAGATCTGTGGTCGTTGCACTTGTCGTGGTCAGATCCGTGGTTGTCGAAGTGGCGGTAGTGAGTTCCGTCGTCGTTGCACTAGTGGTGGTGAGATCCGTGGTTGTGGAACTTGCCGTAGAGACATCCGTCGTCGTCGCACTAGTGGTGGTGAGATCTGTCGTTGTGGTGCTCGAGGTTGTGGTTGTGATCTCCGTCGTCGTTGAACTCGTTGTGGAAATGTCCGTCGTGGTCGACAGCTCCGTGGTGGTTGCACCCGTAGTAGTGACATCGGCCGTGGTGCTGCTTGTGGTCGAGGTCTCGATGGTGGTTGTCGTCGATGTCGTCGTCGCGGTTGATGTGTCGGTCGTTGTGGTGGTGACCTGGCGCGCAGCGACATCTGCTCGGGGTTAGCGACCGGCCGGGCACCGCGGCCCGCAGAACGGGGATTTCTTACTCCGAGGCTCCTGGCATTCATATTTCGGTGTCCCAGCTTCGAGCTGCTGCCAATGCTGGTATGCGTCTCCCTCAGTCAACGAGTACACAAGGAGCGCACCCTCGCCGCCGCAGGCGCTGCTGAGGTGGCCGGCACAGGGGACGTTGCATTGGCCCATCTCAACAATCTCGGTAGTAGACTCTTCGTACACGGCACTCCCGCAGATGCAGTCCCTGGCGGTCTGGTCAGCAAGGCGGCGCGCCCAGCAGCGGAAGACAAAAAACAAAACACTCACGTTCCCCACGTTCCCTTGGTCACGGCGAAAGCACCATTATAAGTGGCGTCGGCCTGGCACCGCGCAGCACATGTTTCTAGCGACTCAGTGACCTCAACCTGGGGGCTGCGAGCAACAAACACGTCAGTCGTAGCGCTGAAGCAGCCCCGGATGTGGTATGTCACTCCGTTCGCCGTGACATTCGGTGGCCGGATCAGCGCCGGTGAAGCGTCGAGCTTCTGGGATTCGTCATATTGTGGAAGGCTCAGATGTCTCGGCGGACCGGTCAGCTCGTCCGGGACATGAGCACATTCATAGAACAGATTGTTCCAGTTTTGCTTGAAGCCTGGGATGAGAGGGGTGTAGCAACCCTGGAGCTCCGGGTTGATGTAGACCGGTAGGAACTCGCCCTCACCGCAGCAACGCTGGCTGGTGACGTCGCAGTCGCCGTACGTACTTCAGTATTATCTATCAGTCAGCAGGCGTGGGGGCATGGATGGGGCATCTCGGCCTTCTCAGGGAGCCGTTGGGTAACTCACGCAGACCCGGCATTGCACGTCATGTTGCACGATCCTGGTGAAGCGAGGGACTCTGGGTGAATCTGGGTTGTTCCTTGCCCGAACGTGATCCCGCAGGAGCATTGAACCTGATCACTATCGGTCTGGTCAGCTAGCCCCCCCTCTTCGTTGTTTCCTTCTCGGCGAGTGATACTAGAACTCACCCAGCCGCCGAACCGTGGACCAGCGGATAGCCCATGCCCGCACACAGGTTGAAGCAGGCATCGATATCCTGTACCAGCTGCGTTGCCCGTTGATCCTCGATGGGAAACTCGTGCCTCATATCGAGGTTGAAGCAGCCCAGATATTGATAGTACGCGGCAACGGTGGGGTTGGAGGGGCTGGGAGGCACCTGGTCGCTGGCCGCGTAAGTCGGGTCAACCATGACCACTAGTAGCAAACAGTCAGACGAATGTCAGCTGGCTGGTCCCCATCTCATTCTTCCAGGCGGGGCGCAACATACCCGCATCCTCGGCGCCACCACAGGTCTGGCGCGCATCGCCAGGGCAAGGGACATCACAAGTCCCGCCATCGGACAATCCATCGGGCAGCTGGGTGCCGCACGTGCACGTCGCACTGACGAGTGCCGCGAACTTGTATCCGAAACCGCGGCAAGCCCGGGCACAGTCGAGCGGCGTGACCGTGTTGTTGAGGGCGGAACCCGGGTCGTATCCGGGGAAGCTGTGCGAGGGCTTTACTTCGTCGAACCCCTGCGGTCTAAAAGTGAAATAGTCTCTGGCGGCGTCGGCAAAGCCGCCGAAGCAGCCGAGGCGTACAAAGTTGTCTCCATCGCAGGCCTCGAGCTCGGCGTGGACAGAGCCGTAGTAGGCCTGGCCATGGACCGCGCCCAGCAGAGCGACGCCGGCCAAGACCACTTGGCCTGCGCGGAGTCGCATGTTGATGGCGGGGACCTTTAGTGAGTGAACAGGTCCTGCGTCGGGGGTAATGAAGGGACGACGGTGAAGGCGAGACCGTCAGCAAGGAACGATAGGTAACTAACTATACCGGGATAACGAGCGGAATGCAAGACGACGCAGGCAAAGACTGTCGGCTGGCCCCCTTGGATGCCTCTCACATATCCTCACACGGCCGGGCGACGGCAGGCAATTTGACCCGTAGCCGAACACCGCACAATCACCGCGCTCACGTCGCTGTCGCGTCGCCCTCACGGAATCTTCAGCGCCCTCCCGACGCGACCTGAGACATTTCCATGCTAGGACAGGAATGTTCGACACGGCCAGGGTGTAGGAATGGACCAAGGCATATATATACATATATGGGAAGCATTCCTCACTGTCTCGGTCTCACTTGAGAGTATGAGAATCCAGGCAGACTCTGCCCTCGCGAGAGACGGCAAGCAGAAATGGACCAGGTCTTGGCAGATGCCAGGAGGGAGTAGGACTCGGGGAAAGGAAAAACAGAGAACCTTCCAAGCGCGAAAACCAGGGAGGAATTCACATAGCGGGAGAGCTCGCCGTGGAAGGGCCGGCAGAAGGGGAGTCTCCGCGACAAAATGGCAGCTTTCGCCCAAAAATGTAGTGCATGTTTGATGCAAAAATGGCCTGGGTTCGAGCCGACAGTAAGAATCCGATATAAGAGCCATTGTCAGCAGATGACTTGTAGAGACTGCTTGTGCATGCACTTCACCCGTGACGCCTCTCCACGTCCAAATTCCTCCCTTACTCCAAGACCATGTCGATACTTCAGCCACCACCAACAAATGACAAACCTTCCACCGAGAAAACCCAAGAAGAAAGGTGAGAGACCAGAAAAGAGCCGAGTAGAGACACCTCCCCAACCATTTCCACCTTGCCCACATCCGTTGCAGTATTCACGTTTTCAACCGCGGCGGCGCAGTCACTTCGACCGTACCCACATTCGCGACGTGTTGTTCAATGGCGCCTAGCCATCAAACTCAACCCCCACAACCTTCTCTGTCTCACTGGGCCCTCCTCCCGCATTCCCGCCGAGCCCACTTCCTCCCTCGCCAGCAACCCCTGGCAAGGGATCCGCTTCATCCACAGCAGCATCACCCGCCTCGGCATCGGCCCCCGTTAACAAATCCCTATCCGAACTTCTCACGCTCCTCCCCACCTTCCCGCTCCTCGTAGACGCGCGATCACTGGTGAAACCAGTGCCATCCTCGTCCTCGTCCTCGTCGTCATCATCGCCGCCCCGTTGCTGCCCCGGCTGTTGTCCTCCCGACGCCAGCGCATTCTTCTCGAGTTCCCGCTGCGCCTCCTCCATGCGCCGCCTGACCTCGGCCGCCACACGCATGCCGTCCGTGACAATGTTGTCCAGCACGCCGCGCAGGCCACGGCCGCCCGCCGCCGGAGTAGTAGGAGCGTTGACGGCGCGGCTGCTGGTGGCGCCGCCGATGCCGATGCCGAGGCTCGAGAAAGTGGTCAGGGAGGAGGCGCTCGTCGGGGTGTTGGCGGAGGCAAGCCCTTCGATGATGTGGAACGAGGAAGGGAAGGAGGATTCGAAGAACTGCTCGAGCAGCTCGTCGGCGAGCACCACCATGCGGAAGGTGGGTAGCGTGATGTGCAGCGGGTTGGAGGGGTCGAGGGCGATGTTGGCCTTTTCGGACTGTGCTTTGGAAACGCGACGGCGGCTGTCCGGATCGTCGTTCGCGGACAGCTGCGTCGAGTTGAGCTGCAATGTGGGCGGCGGATTGTTGGGATTCTTCGCTGCTGCTTTGGGGCTGCCAGCTGGCGAGTCCATTGCTAATAGATCATCCTCGTCATCGTCATCGTCATCGTCGCCAATGGCAAACGCATCCGGGCTCGCCAGCTGCTCGCCGGCCGGGTGGTCTTCTTGCAGCTTCGTCGACTCGAGCTTGTCTCCCAGCTCCCGCGCTGTGCTGTTTTGGTTCTTTGGGTGGTCTGGATCGGCGTACTCAAAGCATCTCCTTATGAAAGCACTGACGCTCCCGAGAAACCGCTCGCTCACCGATTGGCCGGGAACGTCGGTTTGGCCGCCGTTTGTCGAGCCTTCTGCGTTCAGTGCGACGGTTGAGCTCGACGGGCTCAGCGTGCCCTCGAGCCCGCGGCGGGAAAGGAAGAGCAGGGCCTCGGACATGCGCAGTATGCCTTCGCGGTCAACCTTGCCGTCTCCGTCATCGTCGTGTAGCTCAAAGAAGTAGTTGATGGTCCCCATGATGTCGCGCTTCCCTTTGATCCGCGCTAGGCCGGACACGACCTTTTGCAGGGTGAGCGACGAGGATGAATCAGTATCCCATTTCTGGAACAACCTCCGGAGAAACTCATGGTCTGCTGGTTCAGGACCCGCGCCCCAGGGGGACAGCAGCGTATCAGGCCTCCTGAAGCTGCCGTAGAAACCCTTCTCCTTCTCGAACGTTTCCCGCCTAGGAGTAGTGGGCGAATCGGAAATGGCCCATTTGCACATGGCGGCGAGAAATTCGCGAAATGCGTCGTAGTCCATCAGACTCGTGCTCGGACCTAGGCCGACCCGCCCCTTTTCGATCTGATCGCCCTCGCTGGCGACTTCCGCCATACGTGACCGGCTGCTCTTGGCCCGCCTTGCCTGCTCCTGCTTGATGATGTGGTCTCGCTGTTGCCTCTCGTACAGCACACCATAGAACCGGTCGTATAGCGCGCCCAGCTCATCGTTACTGAGAAGTTTGCTATCCGGGCCGAGGTTCCTGATGGCGGTGCGCTTGGCAAAATTCTCAATGTTGCTCAGCACGGCGTCCTTGTTCTTCAGACGAAGCTCGGTGATGCTGCTGTGCGTAATGCCCGAAAACTCCTTGAAGGCAACGACCATGAGCTCCTGGAACTTCGTGACAGCCCTCAGCTTCGGATTCTCTGACTTCGGATGAGCCGACTCGTCTAGGCGGGCAAAATAGGACTTGAGGACGGAGATGAAAGCACCGTCGTCTGATGCGTCCAGCAGCTCTTCCCCGTTTATCCTGAGTATCGCCAGCCCAACTTGGAACAAGACCTTGGGCCCCTCCACAAAGAAGACGTCGAGAACTCTGAAGGCGAATACTAGGGGCATCGAGTTGATGTAGAGCGACAGGAACCAGGGCAGCGAGACAACCGACAGCTGAACATCGCTCTTGACGAGGTGTTCCCACAGGATGGGCATCGTCTTCTCCACCAGCGATTCGAACACCTTCTGGTCAAGCAGCGTGCCGTACATAGTCGTCGAGTAGTAGCCGGGGACGAGCCGGTCGCACAATGCCGAGAGAAGGAAGAAGGCCTGGGCCTCTGACATATAGATGAGGAGTGCCGCCACAACGATGTTCATGGCCTGGCAATAGCCAACCTCGGCATTGACCCAGCTGTAGGCGGTCAGCACCCGTCGAAGGCGGCCGATGCCCTCTTCGCTCTGAAAGCCCGGGTATTCCGGCAGGCTGCGGTTGAGGTCCTTTTCAATCTCGTCGATTGCGAGCGATTCCCTGCCAGAGAACTTGGCTAGCGTGTCGGCGTATAGCGTCGGGTTTTCGAGCCTCAGGTAGATGGAGCCCGATGTCAGCTCCCACATCTCGCCCCGTAGCCTGTTTGGCAAGCCCACTCTGATCAGTTTGTGGAAGGTTGGCTGGCGGATCAGCGTCATGTTGCGGCCGTTGTCTCTCAGATACTCGGCCCACAGCCGCATCTTTGCGCGGTCCCTCAACTTCTTCGGGTCACCGGGATATTTGAACATCATGCCGAGGCCAGCATCGGGGGGGGCTGCATTCTTCTTGTCCTCGGGCCGGAGGAGGTATTCGGAATAGCATTCGGCCGTCACCTTCTTCAGCTTGGCCACGTTCCCAACGTTTGCTCGAAGGCCCTTCTTGAGACCGTCGCAGAAGCGTTCGCAGGCTTGTCGAGTCCCGGCAAGCTGGATCGTAACCCGCTGTTCCCGTAGCTCCTTCTTGTCTTTCTCCTTAGCCGCATCTTGGCTGATGCCGTTCCAGGTCGATATGGAGAGAGCAAACTGCAGACGCAGAACGGTCAGTCAGTCGTCGATTCGCACCGTCACAGCCCGGAAAAAGGCGCCCATCCCTCCTTACCTGGAAGTTCTGGCTGTGTAACCGCTCGACTCTCCGGATCGCGCAGAGGGGGAAGGTGAAGCCGTTGCCACCGGGTCCTCCGCCATGCGTCTGGCCGGTGAATATTGACGAGGTCGACGTGCTGGCGGACTGCAGGAAGCTGGACGGCGTGGTCGAGAAGCAGAGGAAGGCTTCGGAGAGATGGAGCTTGCCGGCATACTGGAAGCCCCGGTCTCGGTCTCGGTCGCCTTGCGTTACATTCGCGGGTGGGATGGTGAGCTCGGCGGTGATCTCATAGAGCGGGTGCTGGGACGACGGAAGCCGAAACTGGCTCTGGAAGAGCGATGCCTTGGACGGGTTCTTATCAGATTCGGAAAGGTTGAGGCCTTGCGTAGAGTCCAACAGCTGCTGCGCCTTCTGCACGAAGCTCGAGAAATTCAACATTCTGGGAGATGTTGACAGGCCCCTTCTCGGGCGTCTCGGGCGTCTCGGGCGTCTGCCCCGAAGGCGCTATCGCAGGGCGAGGCTAGGGATCGCTAATACCCGACTAGACAGAGATAGGTAGGCGGATACTCAAGGAGTCAAGAGATGTCTGTGCTCGGATGGCATGGCCCAGCAGGAGCGGTTCGTTTCGAGAATCTTGGAACAAAACAGCCTGGCGATGCGGTGAGAAGGGAGAATAAACCACGATGTCTACAACAGTGGCAGCGCTGAGATCGCGAGAGTGATTGGGCGTTGGAGTGACAGCTGCTGGTGGGATGCATACCAGGTACACTACTCCGTACTAAGGTACCAAGTGCTGTGGTATGCATCGGTTGTGCTCACGACTCACGAGGCAGCAGCACCACAGCCCGCCGGATGTGGAGTCCACATCCTCCCTGCCGGAGACCCCTGGATGCTTGGCATTGCGTGCCCCACCCAAGGCCGCCCCTTCCCGGACATGAGGTCTGCTGTCGCGTCGGTATAAATCACTGCATCCATTGACGGTTCATGTTAAAACATCGAATTTTACTGAAGCTCGACCGTTCTCATATCACGTATCTTGTTGACTTGTACCGGGAGCACCAGTCCGGGCCTCCTCCACTCACCGAGCCTAGCTTCCTTCCGTTCTTTCGACTTCCGAGTCTCTTATTACCGTAGTTTGGCTCGTTCCAAACGGAACTAGGTGGACATACACTACCTAGGCCGGGCAGATTGCCGCAATAACATCAAATCTTCCAGGCAAGCCGAGCTTGCTTCGTTGTCTCTGAAATGCCTCCGGGTAGATTACTGACATGCGTTCCCTCGTCTCTTCCTCTTCTCTGGTCCCCCGTTTTGTTTGCATGCGTTCTCGTTCCAGGCTGTTCCATAGCGAATGTCGGATTGTTCCAGGCAATCGGTTCCGGAATTTGGCGATATTTGAGGGTCCGCTAGTCCTGCGAAAACGTCATCCGCCACATCCTTCTTCTGCCCGGTCACCCCGGTGTCAAGACTCGAAACAACAGCCAAATCGAGCTTGCTGGGGTCAAGCTCCAGTCTTTACGGCGCCGCCTCTGATCACCCTCCATCAAACCCCTCCCCCCTGGCCCCCTACCCCACGTTGTTTAAACCCGCAGGCGACCCCCGAACCGCAGACTGGGCTCAAATCGCGGTCGTCATTCCCGTCCGTACCTCAACCTATCCCATTCACTCCCGGCCCATTGCTATTGTTCACCATTCAAGTTGCCCGTTATTCGTCCCCTCCCCAAACCGGGCCGCTCCACCCTGGCCTTAATATTTGCGACCGCGGGGCTGGCTTCCTCGATCCTGATCTCATAGAGTCATAGCCACCGCCATTGACCCCTCATCTGCTCTTCATCTGATTCCCTGCCAAAGTCACGGTTTCTGTGAGCCGTTGGGCATCCGTTGATACCTTTCACTGCTCTCCAGGTTGCAATACATTTTACATCTCTGTTGTTGCCCCGCAATCCTTTGCTCAGGGCCAGGTCAACGTGTAACTCTCGCCGAACGTGGCCTCGGCTTAGCCGCCGCTTATATCTGTGGAGTGCAGCCAGCCCACCCTCGACGACTGCACACACTCTGTATCAACCAGGGCAATGGCGGCCACGGTTGCGCAGTCCCAGGGCATCAGCCCGGGGCTGCATCCATTACAAGCAGCAGCCTTGAGAGCTGCCAGCAGTGCGGAACAGGGGCAGGGGCAGGGACAACAACAACAACAAAGAGGCTTCGATGACGAGCCCTTTGATATTTGCTCTGGGAAGCTCTCGGTGGGGGACTTTGTCAGGGTGCGGACATTAGGAACAGGTGTGCCTCGCTGTTGATCCACGACCGAGCCTGCAAACGACTTACTTTCCTGGTCACCTAGGAACGTTCGCCCGTGTATGCCTTGTCCGGCCATCGCACGGTAGTGATGCCGAGCGATGCAAGGTGTATGCGCTGAAGATACTTCGGAAGACTGAGGGTAGGGCTTTTCGGATTCCGGGCAGCAAGAGAAAGACGTCAATGCTGACTTTGGTTGATTGCAGTTATCAAGCTGAAGCAACTGGATCATGTGCGTCATGAGCGCCAGATTCTTGCGGATGTGAAAGGCCACCCTTTCATTACCAACTTTCTCGCGTCTTTCTCGGATCGCAACTTCCTCTACATTCTCTTAGATTACGTGCCAGGCGGTGAACTTTTCAGCTACCTCCGCAAACTTCGCCGTTTCGACGAGGACACGGCTCGCTTCTATGCCGCCGAGATTGTGCTGATCCTCGAGCACTTGCACGAGCATCAAGGGGGGATAGCCTACCGGGACATGAAGCCCGAGAACTTACTGCTCGACGCCGACGGCCACATCAAGCTTGTCGATTTTGGCTTCGCTAAGCGGCTAGGGAATAACGAGTCCGGCCACCCAGTCGAAACCTACACGCTCTGCGGCACCCCCGAGTATCTCGCACCAGAAGTGATCCACAACAAGGGGCACACCACTGCGGTCGATTGGTGGGCACTCGGCATCCTCATCTACGAATTCCTCACGGGCTATCCGCCCTTCTGGCATCAAAACCCCCTAGAGATATATAAGCAGTGCGTCTCCCCTTTCCCCTTTGCAACCCCCCTCCCCTTCCCTAACACTCCGTGGCAGAATCGTGGGAAGGCCCGTGGTCTTCCCGCAAGAACCCGTCATCAGCGACGCAGCTAAGGACATCATTCGCCAGTTCTGCACCGTCGACCGCTCCCACCGCCTAGGTAACATCTCGGGCGGGGCTGCCAAGGTCAAAGAGCACCCTTTCTTCGCTGGCGTCGACTGGGATGCCATTTATCAGAAGCGGCATAAAGGCCCCATCGTCCCGCCGGTTAGGTACCCCGGGGATGCGCAGTGCTTCGATGTGTATCCGGAAGAGGATGTGGCCAAGGACGAGTATACCGACGAGATGGCGGAAAGGTATGACGACTATTTTGCGGACTTCTAAAGAAAGGCTTGTTGGGGGCTGCGAGCTGAGGTGGAGTGGTTTTATTGGGGAGCGCAATATACTGAGTGCGCTGGCTTCTCTTCCTCTTTCGACTTGTTGGGTTTGGCTTTAACGCGGATACCCGGCTTTGGGTTGTGCAGGTGCACAGGTGCAGGTGCACAGGTGCAGGTGCAGGTGCAGGGCTACGCATCCATTGCCTTAGGCTTTCTACAGCTTCGCGAGAGGAACGTATTTGACTCGCGAAGCCAGTCCCAGTGACTTCCGTTTCTTGTTTTTACTAGTTCAGCGCGGCAGCAGGTATGCGCAGATTGGGCGGCGATTTGTCAAGGGTTGGCCGATCGGCGTTTGGGTTGGCGAGGATGGAGCATCTATACACACGGCGTGCAGACTCTAAATCTAGGGGTAATGAAGCGCAGAAGCAGGCGTTGCCACGTAGTTATTCTATGGGCCAGATCGGGCTGAATGCGAAGGGAATGAATGGTCTCAGAGGACAGGACCACGTTGACTTCCTTTACAGCGGCCGAGGAGCAAGGCGTCATGATGGGAACGGCACAACAAACTCTTCCACCCTATGAGACATTCCCCGATCAACACCTCAGCGGCGAATACTTATCATGGTACCTAGCCGTGCATTCAAAAATAGATCGTTTATCAACCGTGCAGTGGCTCTCGAGGGCCAGCAGCTCTACCGTAACTTCGCGTACTACCTAGTGTAGATCTATATATAGTCCAAGCATACCTACCTAATAAGGTATCAAGAATTCCAAGAACAAAGCTGTGGGCAACCTCACACAACCAGACCCCTCTCTCTTGAGACGCCCACGCCCACGCCCGCACTCACTCACTCACCAGACCCTCCACAACCACCACCCGCCAACGCCCAACGCCACCACCGTCGCCAGCAGTACGGCGCCCTCCCTCGTGCTCCACAGCAAAGCCGACCACCCCACCACCTTCTCCCTCCGCCTGGCCGCCGCCCGCCTCTCCCAGGCATGCACGTCCACCGGCACAGGCATCCTCACCCTCGGGTCGTGGTCATACTCCTCCCCCTCCAACTCGGGAGGGGGCGTCATCTCGGCCTCTGCCAGAACAGGCACCCTCGCCCGGAAGAAAACGCCCCGGTGGTCGCTGCTCGCCACCACGGGCAGGGCATCATATGCCTTGACCTCGACCTGGACCTTAGTTTTGCCGTCCACACTACTACTACTACTAGTAGTAGTAGTAGTAGTGGTAGTAGCAGCAGCAGGAGGAAGAGCCACCCAGCGGGGCACGTCCAGGTACAGAACGCGGTCGCACCAGCTGGGCCAGCGGTGCGGGGCAAACCGCCACGGCACCTCCCCCGTCCCCGTCCCCGTCCCCGTCTGAGATGCAGTGCTGCTGCTGCTGCCGCCATCCGGAGATGGTAAGATGTCGAACTTGTAGGTCGGCCCAAACGCGATGGGCGCTTCAGCCAGGCCGTGCAGCGTGCGGTTGGCGAGGCGCTCGCGCGTGAGCTGGTCGCGCGGCAGGAAGGACGGGTAGTGGTGCTCCGAGGACGGGTCGAAGGAGGGGAACGGGGCGAGAGGCGGCGGGGTGGTGGAGCTGATGCGGTAGTTGAGGTCGCCGGCTACGAAGAGGTGCGAGGAGGGTTTGTAGATGGAGATGGATTGGAGGGCGGCGCGTTGGGAGGGGGAGAGGGATGAATCCGGGGGTGTTTGTTGCTGTTGCTGTTGTTGTTGTTGCTGCTGCGAGAGGAGGGGTTGCTCGTCTTCGTCGCTGGCCTCCTCTTCCTCGGAGGGATCCGGGCTGTCGCCGGTGTAGAGACGGGGTGGTGGCGCGGTGTCGCCTGCGCCGGAGCGGTCTGGCGTTGGACCGGCGCCGTGCTCGGGGAAGATGCCCGGGAGGATGCTCCGCGGGTTCGCGAACGTCAGGCCGGACACGATGGTGCGCCAGTTGGAGTTGCGCTTTTTGAGGTTCCATTCCATTGCGGCGAGGTGCGCGGCCACAAAGGTGAGTTCTGTGGTCTTGGCTCCTGCTTCTGTCCCGTCGTCGCCTCGCTGGCCGCCCAAGGTGACTCTCAGCCCAACGGCGCCTTTGTTACCCATGTCGGCCGCGCCGAAACCGCACTCTGCCTCTTCGATTGTCCGAATGGCGATCGGGTCCCGGGCATAGAGCAGAATGGCCGTCATGCCGACATTCTTGGCCCGCACCAGCGTGTATGGCGCTGTCCTCCCCCCTTGCGGCCTGGCGCCCGTCTGGAGCATCGGGGCAGAGGCGTCTTCGCCATCGTCGGCGCCCGTGCTCGCCAGCAGTCGCTCCGATGCGAGATTGAGCGCCTCTCCAAAGCGGGCGTAATAGGGGCTCAGGAAGTATGAGCCGATGAAGGAGTAAGAGATGGGCGCTACCTCCTGGAGCGAGCTGTGGCGCGAGCAAAGAGAGTAAGCATGGGAATATGGAATATGGCAGCGCATGGGTGGCCGAAGCCGGGGTACCATGCTTCTCGACGCATCTTCCGCGTGCGGGCCTGGGCCGCCGCCCGGTACTTCCACATCGCCAACTTACAATACGACAAGATCTGGCAGGCCGGTGCCATTCTGCAATAGTGCACCGTGCAAGTGCGATGCGAAGACAGAGGCCTCAATGAGGTTCTTTGCACAGTTGAATGTGAGGATGAACAAATCGAGTGTTGATGGCGCCATTCTTGCGGCATCTGTGCAAGCGGCGGGGAACTTCATATTCATAACGATTAAGAATTAACGAGATCGATTGGCGCTTTGTCCACGGTTGAAGCGGCGAGGGGTGGCGTGAACTGAATCAGGCAGGCGGTGACATGGAACGCGACTCGAGGCGATCGATTTGCAGGCGTCCCAGGTTCCGTGGCTGACTTATTACCTTCAGGTAGGGCGGGCTGCACCCGTCTTATACACCCGTGAACCCCATTTCGTTTAACTGCTCTTTTGGTACCTGAATGTTACTGCGGTGGTTCCAGGTAGCTTTGGTTTTTGTCGCTGTCCTTGAGTGGTGTATGTGCTGTACAGCCACCGAACGCCGACTATTACATGCACCTACGAGGGGCGGAGCACAGCACGATCCGCTCACCCTGCAGATACGGCGCACCCATTGCAGAGCATTTACACATTTAATAGAAAGCAGAACGAGACTGAATTAAGATAACTACTGGCATGTGCGTGGCTAGCAGCAAACCGCGGAGCGGTGAAGACCCCAGGACAACTTGTACTCGGAGTCGGGCACAGCTGCCTTCTCAGCCGGCCTCCCCGATCGTGCTAGCAAAGGGGCATCACAAATAGCGGCGGTGTGTCTGAAGGTACCCGAGACCACAGTCACTAGGAGTCCCCTCGGATGCCAACGAACAACTTAACCGCTGCCGCTTTAGAAGAACCCGCAGTGATCGGCTAACCGAGATACTGGTCGTTCCTCCCCCGGTTGCTGCAGATCGATAGCCTTCGTTCCAGCTTGTACTCCTCCTCCTGCCGAAAGGATAATTGCAGAAGCCCTCTCTGGGATACCTGTCGAACTCGCTCCTCGGCCGGCAGTGCCAACTTTAGCTTGGTGAGCTTAGAACTTCGCCATTACCATTCGACGCGTGACAACCATGCTCCTCCACCGCGTCCGAACCAGGAATCACTTCGTCCCCTGTTACCTCCCCACAAGCGATTCCCGATGCAATGAATGCAAGATGCAGCGAAAGCAAAGATGCGAAACCAGAACAAATAAGGAAAGAAAAGAGAAGAATATCGGGCAGAGTCGGGGCGAGCTGCAAACAATGCATTTGGCCCATCTCCTATTGACGTAGGCACCCGAGAAGCAGCCGCTCCAAACAGTCTGCTTCGTCTCGAGTCCTTCCAATTTGACCGTGACTCTCAGCCTCCAGCATTGGAGTGCGCCGCGGTAGATAGCAGCCGCCCCCTCCCGCGACACCCCGACAGTACCAGAGTGCCGGACATGCCGTTCAGTGGAATCCGATCCGAGCAGCGAGTCAGGCGATTGGCAGTAAGCCACCGACGACGCGCCAGACCGAAAGCCAGCCGAGCCGATTGAAGGACATGAAGGGAGATGTCGAAGGAAATCCGGCGAAAGAAACAATCCCGAAAATCGGTAGGTTGATGGGCATGTAACCGTTATCGATGCTGGTCCAATCTCGGCAAGGATTGTCGTGGTCATCGCGATAAAGCGTGATGGTCATCCCGCAAGGGCACCACGATCCATGCTCAAGCAATCGATGAGGGAAAAAGACTCGTACAGCCCGAAAAGAGGCGCCAATCCCAGTGCCATTCAATGCTTCAGTCCATGGGCCGGTACTTGTTGGAAGCGTATCCCGAGCCAGCGCCCTGAGCTTTCGCAGCTGAGCGCAGCCTATTATCGCAAACTGATCGTCAGCACTCCACGTCAGCATTGTACCTCCGGCCAGCGTTTATGAGCACACCAAACTCGAAGGAAATATGATTCCTTACTAGGAATGCTTTGGGTCTAGGCTTGGTAGTCACTCACATCCTGTCGCTTCCACCGACGGCACGGTTGGTGTCCGGGGTTTCGCCGGTGATCTGCTTCCTGGTGCCTCGAGGAAGGGCCTGCTGAGTGTCCTTGCGACCGGCTTGCTGGGCGTCCTTGGGGTCCTGTGCAGCCTGGTTGGCCGTGTTGCCCGCAGCTTGCTGGATAGCCTGCGCGTTCTTCTGGTACTTATACACAGTCCAGTCGAAAACATAATCGTACTGAAAGCCCTCGCGGACAAAGAGGTCGCGGAAGATCTTGCGGAGGTAGCTGTAGTCGGGCTTGTCGTCGAAACGGAGAGACCGAGTGTAGTTGAGATAGATGGCAAACTCGTTGGGGAAGCCGCGGCAGAGGACGTCCGTGGGCGTCGTCATCTTCTTCTCCATGATACGGTCATACTTCTGCTTCTTGGTGGCAGCCTTGAGGCCCTGCCAGGGGAGCGAGCCGCGGCAGAAATACAGCATGACGTAGCCGAGAGACTCCATGTCGTCACGACGGGACTGCTCAACGCCAAGATGGGTGTTGATCGAAGCATAGCGAGCCGTTCCAGTCAAGTTCTTGTTCTCCCTGTAAGGAATGTGGAAGTGCGTCTTGGGGTCGCGGTACTTCTTGGCGAGACCGAAGTCAATAACGTTGACCTGGTTACCGCGCTTGCCAATACCCATGAGGAAGTTGTCGGGCTTGATGTCGCGGTGGATAAAGGACTTGGCATGGATGTACTCGATCCGGGAGATGAGCTGGTCGGCAAGCAGCAGCACGGTCTTCAGCGAAAATTTGCGGTTGCAGAAGTTGAACAGATCTTCCAGACTTGGTCCAAGGAGGTCAAGGACCATGGCGTTGTAGTCGCACTCGGTACCGAACCAACGAACGAACGGGATGCCGACGCCGCCGGCGAGCGACTTGTACACCCTAGCCTCGTACTCGAGCTGCGGGTGCTTCGCCTTGACGCTCTCGAGCTTGATGGCAATCTCCTCGCCAGAGATGATGTTGGTGCCCAAGTAGATGTCGCCGAACGAGCCAGAACCGATCTTGCGACCGATCCGGTACTTGTTCCCGACTCGGAGATCCTACGAGGACATTAGTAAATTCAGTACGAAGAAGATTGCGCGGACAAGACATCCAAAGCTCGCTACCACACCGGAAGACCAGCGAGCTAGGACGTCTAACAAGCACATTGAACGCGAAGAATTGAATGGGATTCATACCATTGTCGTCATTTTGCGTTACGGGAAGCTGCGCCTTTCTCGAGGATGTCGAAATGGTAATATGCGGACACAGGGCTGCTTCAGAATGAATAGGTCAGCCTTGCTGAAACTGTCAAAGGAGAAGGAAGCGAAAAGTCGGGTTTAAAAGCGAGATGTTGGAATGACGGTGAGGGTCCGCCTCGGGCTGCGGGCGGCGAAGAACGGAACTGGATTCTGACCCTCTTGCCTCGCCAAGAACCGGTGGCCCTCGGAGATGAGGCCTTTGTTGGAAAATGCGAATATTGCTTGTTCCAAGCCGGCAGGTAAAATGTGGGAATGTGAGAGAGTGTGCTTACCTATCAAATCCGATGTCCGAAGGTGGTGGCAAATGCCGGTCGGATGAGGGGGGATCTCGTCGCCGATTGAACGTGGCAATGAATATGGATTCCGCTACAGAGAAAAGACCTGGGGTTAATGACGAACGATCTTGAATTTGCACTGGAGAGTTGTTGCGCCCTTACCCTCAAAGATACGCGGTCGTGTTGTGCGGAGAAGACGAAGAGTGAGTAACGTTATGTCGA
Organism: Chaetomium strumarium; assembly: GCF_033439665.1. Lineage (NCBI taxonomy): Eukaryota > Fungi > Ascomycota > Sordariomycetes > Sordariales > Chaetomiaceae > Chaetomium > Chaetomium strumarium. The sequence goes on along the minus strand of NW_026944429.1, from coordinate 4,854,748 downwards.
CCTTCGAAGGAAGGGCAAGAGAGGAGAGAAATTGTGCTGGGAAAGGGGACACCGAAACCCAAGCGGGCCAGAGGGCGCGAAGGCCCGTACGTAGGGCGGGCGCCCCATCGCTGGCTTTGCCGCGGCCAAGGAAATGGCTCCACAGTGCGCTTGCGCTAACCACACACCGCTTTTGCACTGCGAGATGGCAGCAGGCAACTTTGACAAGCTTGAGCAGCATTGCTCCAGCTTGCAATCCTGTCCTCGTGTCGGGCAGACCTGAAGGTGCCCAATCCCGCAGGGAATTTCTAGCCACTGGCGCTTACCATCTCAGCATCAGCATCTCAGCCCCTCATCCTGCGTCTGTTCATGGGCTTTGACCCAAACCAGCCGTGCCAACGCACCAGTTCTAACCAGGGCAGCTATCCAGCTGGCCGGCTTCGCAAACAATACCTGTACATGTACAATACAATACACAGTACTAGTGTAGGGGCCGATGCGGATGCGGGGATCGTGAACATACACTAGGGCGGCGTGGGCCGCGGACACACGTATCTTTGATCACTCGACGTCGGATATCGGGCATCTTTAAGTTCGGTCAGGCCGGGTCTCCCACAAAACTGTCACGAGGCTTGCAAGTGCAATTCTGGGTGCCTTTGGTGACACGGAGCCCGGTGAGCTGAGCCACTTCCCTCTCGAACCAGACGCCTCTCACGTCAAACCGAGACAGTTCGGGTCCAGCACTTACAGTAGATGCCATCTGGAGGGTATAAAAAAGGCAAGCCAGGCACTGCTCGGCAGCCAGCACTTATTAGAGGACCTAGCTCGGCCATTTGAGGTGTAAGGATTACACCATCCTCGACAGCCTCTCGCAGGTCAATCATGAGTCTGGATGTCGGATTAGAAAGCCCGCACTGTGTGCATAACATGGAGCGGGCTGTGTGGTGGGACTTTGGCAAAGGCGCCGCACGCGCCATCCTGACGATAGCATGAATTCGAGGCAGATTGTCTTCTATGCGTTCTGCGCCGGGCCGAGAGCTGGCCGAAGACCGGGCAAATCGCCACCATGAACATACATACCTATCTTAGTGTATAGTGTAGATGGCCGGCAGCCCACGGCAAGGGCGTCGTCAGGTGACATGACCGGCGTTCCAGATCTCATGATTCGGCCGTTGGCGCAGGCACCAACCACTCAACAGAAAACTTGCGGCCAACCCGGAAACCGCCACGCGAAGGGTGGATGCGCCCTTTGTTGATTGCGAGCCAGGAAACCTGGACCGCGGCCCACCTCACATATGCCAGCAATGTATGACCTTGAGCGGCTCGGCGCATCTGCCCTCGAGCAACAGCTGGAAGATTCATTCCTTTGCCGGACACGAGACAAGATCACACATCGCAGTCAGGTCGAATCGTGGATTACCGTACGCCGAAAAACACTATATAGACGAAGTCACGCTCTCGGTCTTCCCGGTTTTTCTTTTGGTGCATCGTGGCACAGGCTGTCAACGAGGCTCCCCTCCCTTCGTTGTTGAACCGCGGTGGCGCAACCTGGAGGTTCCATTAAAAGGATAGTCAGACAGGACAAGAAGACAGCCGCTCTCTCCCCAACATGACTGAAAACCCGAAGGAAAATCACATTCGATGGGACTCCAGTCCTCGCCGTGTGCGCTCTCTTTTCGTTCCATGGACAAAGCCGACATCAGTCCGAGTCCATGACCACAGGGCGTAACATCCATTCCGCCCGTTACGTCATTGGTCTGTCCCCAAGGACCACTGTCTCGGCCTCGGTGCCGGCCATCGCGGCGTTGGCATGGCCGGCCGCCGCTGATCGACTCTCAGATTCCTAGCTGTAAATAATAGTCTGATCCGAGGTCTTAACGCTGCTTGCAAACTTCATTCGGCCGTCACACAAAATCGGTGTGCATTTGACAGAGCATTGTTCTGAAAGTCAAACCGGGGGGTTTAGCTAGGGCATCGTTCTCGGGGACTCATTTCCTCGTGCGTATGTGCAGAATCCAGACCATAGTCTGCAGTGTGCGTCTGTAAATCATTATCTCCTTCACGGCTCTGGGGATTCCTACACAACCTTGGTCCCACGGAGGAGGGTACGGTGATCATTTGCATCCGGGGCTAAAGGGTGTGAAGCATAGGTCAGGGAGTACGGAAAGACGGTCAAGGGACGAGTGAAGACAAACAAAGTCTCGAGGAACCTTTTCAATCAACACTGTACCTTCTTGGGCGGCTGCTGAATGCCTCATTGGATGCTAACTATCATGACATGTATACATAGCAAGGCTAAGCCCCCGTATGCTAACAATATCCGAACCTAAATCTACATGAGTGCCTCTAATCTGGGTAGTCACTCAAGTCTCTGGTGACCTGCCTTGGCTACTCCGAACAAGCCGTGGCGGTTTTGAGCCGCGAGCGCCCTCCTAGTAGTTTATAGTGAGTTACGATTGTTCGGTATAGGTACGTTACTGGCACCCTGTTCATCAGACATAATAGTGGTCGGAAGAAAGAGAGACAGGAAGAAGGACAGGAAAAGAATCCGAGAAGGGTTTACAGTGCTAGAATGTGTTCGATCTCTTCCGCGCCAGCTACCACCCTACTTCCAGCCACTACCAAACCAGGAATCCTGCCGTGTCACAGCAGTTGAACGATCAACTGCCAGCATTCCACTACTATAGTATGTATAACAGGCGAGGCATCTGCTGCCTCGCCAAACTTACAGACAGTGGTCCTACAACACTCCCCTCGTGACACATCAGTCATGGAGGAACCTCACCCAACGTTAGATCAGACCCCCAAGACATGACTACCTTACCTATCTACCAAACAATACCAGCGTTTGGAGAAACAGAGATCAACACGGCATCCACGTGTGTCAATGCCTACCTTAGCTGTGTGAATGCACACTACCATACTCACTCAGTCCATCCCGCTCCCGGCATGGTCATATCACGGGTACCTAGGTGCCTTTCCAAACAAATTCGGTTGGCGGCATCCCGGCATCCATGTTGAGATTGCTGTTGAGTTTGTATGGTAACCTTGGAAGTGTGAAGCCAACCAATCAACCTTCAAAAAGATACGGTACTTACCTGGTTGACTAACAATGGTAGCCTGTACTACATTGTACCCCACAACTAACGCGGCTGAAATCGGAAGGCGGGGGAGCCCCTTTCATGCAGCTTCCCCGGTTCCCGTCTGCTTGTCCCGTTTGCTTGCATCCTCAGGGTTTTCAAGACTGCTCAGGAGACACGGAAAGAGGGCCATCGAGGCGCAATTACCGCACCATTGGTGTAGGCTGCAAATCCTTAGTATGCGGTACATCGTGGTCGTTTGAAAATGAATTCGTCGTGTACGTACCTACCCAAGGGACCTTCTCTCCGTTTGCGGGGCGCGCAATCGCGATCCAAGGATGTGGAGCCCGAGTTGAGATGAATTTGAAGAACCCTTGATCAGGGTCCAGGGTCTTCCTGTAACGTTTTCGTTCGTTTGACCGTCGACGACGCATTCCGTTCGCGCGCACTCTCAAGCACAACCATGACCCGCAAGGGGTAAAGATTCTAGGACTACAGTAAGAGCAGGCATTCCTTCAACAACCGCGGATCTACCTATGTAATTTCTACTTGGTAATGGGAGGGCGGCTGAGGAAGGGTTGGCTCCAAGAGCCGAGCGCTAAGGTACCTACGTTGTTGATCTACCTTAGCTCTCGGCTGGGGTCAAGTTGGACCTCGGGAGATGACCTGGGAACAGATCGCCAGCATTGAAGGTACTTCTACATGAGAAACGAGGTTTTACGGTAACATAGCGTAGCTTCGAACGGCTTCGGATCTTCATCGACAAAACATGAACGCTTTTCAGCAGCCCATCTGGGTTGCATGACTTGCCTCTATCGCTTCATAGGTTCCCCTCCCCCGGCGGCGCATTGAACGACTGAAAGATGTGCAGTCCGGCTCCGAAACTTCTAACCGCCAGCTCAAACATCTGCATATGAACACTGATGAGATCGATCGCACAGCTGTGGAGGGCAGTCGGTAACTCTTTATACTGTGCAAGCCAGGAGATTCAGGGGTAGCTCGACCGAATGGGCCTAGCCTAGAGGGGGCGGCCAAAAGGGGCATGTGGATGTGGTCCACTCGCAGGCGGCAGAAGCGAGGATCTTGGATGTCCGTCTTCATTAACTTGTCCGGGTGACCGCCCAGGGTTTCTTGACAGTTTTCCCTCTTCTTCCAGGAGGACCGGTAGCACCATTACTGTCTTCCGTACAGCTGTAGACAGTCATCAAATATCCTGTCGTCCCTTGCACTCGCTGCTTCAACTCATCCGTCAACCAAAGCCGGGTGTCCCGCCAAGTGCACACCGCTGTCAGCTACCTCCAGTACAACCTCTTTCAGTGTCGGGTTCCGATCCCCACTGATCCACACGCAACCCAGCAGAGAAGACGGGCCCGGGAGCTCAAGTCTCAGTCGCATTCTCTCTGTATGCGGTGATCAAAATTGTCAGCCGGTCCGTGGCACAGGAAAACGAACTGCCCGGGGCTCCGGTCTGGCTGCCGTTGCCTCCTCGGTCAAATCGCACTCTTGCGCCGATCTCTCGCATGCTCTCGAGTCTCGAGTCGCTCTCCCGTTTCTGCCTCGTACTCCTACTAAACCTCCAACTGTCGAAATCGCTTCGATCCCTTCTATACAACATCTGAAAAGACCGCCTATTCAGGGTTTTACAAACCTGCTACACTGCCCCTGCAGCAACTGCCGAGCGCGTCGAATCTACATACCAGCTGCCAGAACGCAAGGACGTTTGCGCTGCACAGCCAGAACCAACTCGCTAGTTGATGCGCACACCAGCGGCATAAGTATCTGAGCTCCATCTCGGCTGAAGTGCCCGGCGGCCAGACAGTTTATTCACTCATCCCATCTCAATACGCTCTATCTGCGCGAGGGGCGTTGGGCTACTGGAGGGAGTGATACGTACCTATATCTGCGAATCAACCGCTCTTTTTCTCTCAGCCGCCGAAAGACACAGTCGCGCTTTTGAGACGGACCCACGAGCGCGCGGGAACGACCCGCTGTCTGAAGTCTGCTACTACTCCTTATCTCCACTGGTATGATGCCAGCCCCGGTCAAAGGAATTCGGCCCAAGCCATTTTGACACAGTACTGTGGTAGTGTAGGTAGCACAGGGTCGACCGAAAAGCGTTGACCGTACGCAAACGCGGCAAGCTGCGCCAGCCAAAACACCAGCGCCATCAGACGCACTTCAATCGAACTTTCCCGCGCCTCTGCAAACCATGGCGGACTTTCAATCAGGACAGCAAGGTGAGCAGAACAGTCATACATACATATATCCCCCCTTGCGGGTGCGTTCCTTGCGGCGCTGCCCATCAGTGGTGGCAGACGCAGCAAAGAGGGACAAGATCCTCGCAAGCGTGCATGGCTGGTCGTTTTCGCTTCCAAGTTTTTTTGTTGCTCAGGGGTTCACTTTGGCAACTGCGCTTGTCCATCGGTCCGCTCTGCCAATGAGCCGGTCGTGTCAGGAGAAGGAGATTGGCGTTTCATGTTCCCTATCGCTGTCGTCATTTGTTCATTTGCATGCATGGTGCCGCTGGCCAACTCTGCTGTGCTCTTGCCCGATTGATCACTGACCCGGTCCCCCATTTAGATCAGCGGTCCGCCGGATTGCTCCTGAACCTTTCATCCAACAATCCCTTCCGCAATCGCGCAGCGTCGCCTCTTGCTTCGCCAGCCCTAGTTTCCCCCTTTGACGACCCGCCTCCGCGACCACTTTCGCGCAACCCGTTTCTCGACCCCGCCGTCGCCGGCAGGTCAAGCTTCTCAGATATTCGATCCGCCTCGGACACGATGTCGTCCGACAAGAGGCCGTCGCTCACGGCCGAAGATATCTTCGTACGTCCTTCTATTGACAGCTACCGGGACGCAAGCCGGTGTCTCGTTGTGCCTGCGATATTGGAAACTAAGGCTGATCGTTTTGCGCGCAGGGTTCCTTGACACTCGAGGACTCAAAGTCCAAACCGGCTGCCCCGCCGCCGCGATCGGATGCTGGGAAACCACCAGCACCCCCAATGGGTCGCCGTGGTCCGCCGCCTCCCATGCGCGAGGGCGTGCCGCCACCCAATCGGAGGGGTCCGCCACCGAATCACCGTCCGACCCGATCGCAGGAAGAGGCTCTCCGCGCCAAAAGGATGCAAGAGAACGGCGACAGAGCCGATCGTCCGAATCCGTCTCGTTCCCCGCAGCGGCGTCCAGATAGGCGGCCGCGTAGGAACTCGGAATCCTCCATCTTGGACGTCGACAGAGGAATGACCGAGGAAGAGAAGAAGCAGCGCGAACTGAGGCGACGCGAGCGTGAACGCCGGCACCGTGAGAACAAGGATAAGAAACCTGCGAGCCGCAAGCTTGACATCATTGACCAGTTGGATGCGACGGGCATCTACGGAGTGGGGAGTACGTGTCCTTCTTGCTTGCTTGCTTGTTTCCCCGTTTCCCTTTCCCTGAGCAGCAGTCTGACATTCTTCGCAGTGTTCCACCACGACGGACCCTTCGACGCCCTCAACCCACACCGGAACCGTCAAGGCAGCCGACGGGCACCAATGCAGGCCTTCCCTGAGGGTTCGCTGAACAACACCCTTGGTGGCGCTGGGCCGTTGAACGCTCGACCCGACCATGCGACCTTCTTGGGACAACATGACGACGAGGCATTCAGGGAGTGGTCGAAAGGCGGCAAAGAGAGGAGTGGCGGAACTAAGGAAGTGCCTATCTTCGACCCCCGCAGCCGCGGCGCTATCCTACACGGCGACGAATCCCTCGGTCTTGGCACGTCGACCTTCCTAGAAGGGACGCCAGCAGCTCGAACGGTCATCCAGAAGCACGAGGAAGAGCGAGCGGCCGAGGTTATGACCGAGGGTCTCCAGCGCAAAAAGTCGCTTGCTCACCGAATCCGCAACATGAACCGGGGCGGCCGCGACTTCCAGCCGTCCGGAAGATTGACCAACCCTGAGGGTGTCTACGGCTCCCGCAGGTCTCCCTCTGGCGGTGGGCCGGCCAGCACCCCACTCGGGGAGCGCAACCCCTTCTTCTCCGAGTATGGATCGGCCAAGGGTGAGGACGACTTCACGGTACGCAGGACGGAGACGAACGGCAGCAAGGCATCTCCCTCGAGCCCCAAGGGAGGAGGTGGTCTTGAGCGCAGGTCGACAACGGACGCCACCGGGGGCGACGAAGCGCAGCCGAAAGTGAGCGGGATTTTGGGTCGCATGAAGAGTCTGAAGGGAAGACGCCAGCGCCCGGCTCCTGCGGCCGGTGAGCCTGATGTTGCTGTCCCAGCTCCCGGGACAGCGGTCTAGAGAAGTCGCTGGGTAATGACTTGAGCGAGATTGTTCGCTGCCGGGGGCTTCAAATTCAACCCTCTCCTGCGCGGATCTTGATGGCATGCAACGTGGACTCGGTTTCCATGATGCCCTCGTGGGACGCCGTTGGGACGCGGTGGGATCAGGGAATACATTTCGTTTCCCTTACGGTTCTGTCCTCGACAGCAACACCCTCTACAGGCACAGATCGACTTCATTTTAGGCGGACACTGAAAGCCTGCTCCGTATACAAACAATTCACGGCGTAAGGCCTCCTACATACCTATCTAGCCTACCTATTCCGAACTTGGTTGTGGCTCTATTTTCCTCTTATGATCTTATTTTCCTCTGGCACTTTGGGGGGGGGGGGGGGGGTACGACGCAATGCTGAGGGGGGATGGCGTCGAGCTTCGCCAACTAATAATTGTCGCGTCAGTCATGGGATGCGGGAGGGGTCACCGACTTGCACGGGCGAAGGGGGGCCATGCAGTCATGGTGCTGGTCTCGTCTCCTGGCAAGGGCGGCGTGCGATATGCACGACGGAAGGACTTGACGAGATGGGCTGTTTCGAACTTTTTGTTGTCTTCTCCTACCTCTCCTCTCGTCTTGGGTTGGTTCCATTGTCTGTCTGTCTCTTAATGGCGACTACATAGTCGAGCCAGGCCAGGCGGCGTGGCATTCTTCGATCGGCAGATTGAATTGGAGTATTGTTGTAATGAAAATGAAATATGATAGAACATTGCGCTTGCGGTGATGTGCACTTGTATGGATGTATTGGTCGTTGGGTTCAGACAGTTTCAGGGGCAGCTCCGTGAAGTTTGATGTCGCCGGGGTTGTTGTTGAAACTGCTGGTTGTTTCGACCCCACAGTAGTAACCTCCGGAATTGACCCCCTTCCTCTTCCTCCAGAGTTGAGAGTGAGGATGATCGAAATCTGTCACAGTATGGTTGGCACCGTGACTATTTGGAGGGAACCCATCGAGTGTCTTGCCTCAGGTGTCAACCAAACGTCGGCTAACCGGGCGCGGTGGTTGCCAACCCACAGCACTTGCTTGTAGATTCCTTCCAATCTCGTGCACAACTTCTGGAAAGTCACAAAGCCACATGCTGGAGATGGGACGGACATCTCAGAAGCCATGAACGAACCACAGCAACTACCTTAACAACCAGAACAGCGACGGCCTCGCCAAACCCAACCTGAATGAACTAAGCAATCGGGCCTGTGAATCTGATGTTCTAGGCGGTGCGGTGCAGCCGCACTCATGCTCACGTCTGAGCGAACAAGGTGGTCATCGGCCCACCGAACACCGACTGTCATTCATTATTTGTCATCACAATCTATTTAAGAATGGTGACATCGATTTCACCATAAGTCTAATTTCCTACTTACGTAAAATCATGGACGACGCCGAAAACCCACCATCGCCGTCAAGCCCGGCGAGCTCCGGTTCGGAATATCACGCGGTAGACGACGCATCGGCATACGCCAGGCTGGAGGAGGACAGGAGGCAGCACTGTGTCGGAAAGGGCAACCTGATGACGGGATGCAGGGAGCTGGACGAGTATGTCTTGCTGGGCGGATTTGAGCGCGGCTCTATCGTCGGGGTGAGTGCCGAAGGGGAGGAGATGGGCTTGATAGTAAGTTTCCCCTCGAATTGTTCTGGGCAGTTTGGTGGTCACTCTTTTTTCTCTTTTTTTTTTCTTTTCTTTCTTTCTTTCTTTCTTTCTTTGTCTGACGGCTGAGACAGATTGGTCTACAGACTCTGGCACGACTGCTGGCCAAGGACAGGTCGGCGAAGGCCACGGTGGTTACCACGATGCCTACGACAGCGCTGCTGCCCAAACTGCGTGCGGCTCTCGTTGGTCAGATCTGTCCGCTTCCCGGTAGACCCGATGTTCTCCGAGACCGAGTCAGGTTGTGCCTGGAGAGGATCTCCATTGCGAGAGTGTTTGACTTGGAGGGCGTGGCTGAGGTCATTGAGGAGTTGGAACATAGTAGTTACATCCCATATCCCCGCTCGCGACGAGACTCTCGGGGTGCGAAGGCGGAAGAGCAGCCTGACCATGCGGCTTCTTTGAAGGAAGAAGCAGTCCAGCAGCAGCAGCAAGGCAAGCATTGGACTGAGGTTGAGGACAGCGAGGATGAGGAGAGCGTATCGTGTGGACAGTCAACCTCGGAGAAGCCTCCCGCTGAGCATGAAGCACCAGTCTCAGGAGAATCTGGTTCACGCCCTCTCCCCGACATGGTACTGGTCACGCACATGTCGACCCTGATGAGCACGCTCTTCACCAGCCGCAGCAAGGAGTTTGCACACTCCTTCATGGGCTTGCTCTCTGACCACCTGCACTGCCTCACTCGATATTCCGAGCACGACGCGCCGCCATTATTCATGCTCCTCAACTCCACCTCCTCTTCCCCTTCTTCGGCCCATCATCATAGCGATGAGCACCGCACGGCAATGCCTATCGACGACAGAGATCACAGGCCCCAGAAACAGCCGGACTCGACCCTCCGCTCCATATTCAACCCGCCACCGCAGCCGTCCATGGCATCCATCCCGGGCCACCACCAACCCGAAGGGAACCTCAACAACTTCGCCTCCGCCCACCGCAACAAACCGTCCTTTGGACTGGTCTTCTCGCAGATGTTGGATCTCCACCTGCTGTGTACGCGTATTCCCAGAACCAGAGCAGACGCCGCAGCGCTGAGGGCCGCCGCCGGTAGTCCACGAGGGAGAGCGGTGGTGGAAGACGACAGGGTGTCGTATGTCTGGGCGGTGGAGGTGTTGCTGGACGAGATTGGTGTGTACGAGCGGTCGTGCGTCGACGGAAGTTGCGATTGGACAAGGAGGACGAACCGGGAGCAACGGTGGGCTGCGGTGGATGTGGATCGGGAGGGGAAAGTTGTGAATGCGTTTACTTCGTAGAGAGCGCCGGGGAATTCGATGGGTACCTTAGGTCTGGGGTATGAGGCCGCCGAAAAATGACACCAGGGTAAGGTAAGATTGCTGTTTCTGCTTTCTATCGCTGTGCTATACTAGGTGTACATATGGTGCGATGTGAAACCTGCTAACGAGCGTGTAGATGGGAGATATTTTCCAAGCTTCCTTCCACTAACAAAAAAAGGAACGAATTCCCTCAGACCACTCCCAGGCCTCCTACAGATCACCCGCATCTTCTGGTCCGCTATCCGCTTTCAGATACGGCTCCAACCGGCGCTTCAAGTCCTCCACGCTCATCTCCGCCTCCGCCGTCTCCTCATCGCCGCCCTGACGATGCTTGCACGGCGGGATCAGCACCTTGTCCACCACCTGAATCACCCCGTCGTTCGCAATCCCATCCCTGACCACCACCCTGACAAAGCCGTTCACCACAATCGACACGAACCCCTTCCACTCGCGCACGTCCACGCTGATGGGCTTGCCGTGCAGCAAGCTGGTCAGGTCGACGTGCCAGTACCCGGTCTCCTCCTCGCCGGCCTCGTCTCCGTCTCCGTGCTTCTCCTTCTTCTCCTTCTTACCGCTGTAGAAGGCATCCGAATACAGCGTCTCGTTCACGACAACATGGTACTCGACCAACGCCCTCAGGTACTTGCGCCCCCTCTCCGAGAACAGGAAGGCGTTCGCCCTGGGGCCCAGCCTCTGCCACGCGGCGTTGGTCGGCGCGAACAGCGTGCCGCCGCCCTTCCGCCTCGCGCTGCCCCCCTCCCCCTCTTCGAGCTCGTCGCCGAGCCCCGTCGTCTCGAGCGCCAGCGCCAGCGTGCTGAAGTGGCCGGGCAGTAGGCGGATGATGCTGGTGGTGTTGGGCGGCGGGAGCAGCAGCGCGTCGACGGCGTGGATGAGCCCGTTCTTAGCCACGACGTCGCCGCCGCCGCCCAGCAGTCGCGCGTGGAAGTTGAGCCGCGTGAAGTGCACGATCGGCGTCGTGAAGGCGCGGATGCGCTGCGGCTGGCCGTGGCCGTCTTCGGAGGAGGAGGAGGAGGACGCTTCGAGGGCGGCCGGGTGTAGCTCCGACGGGAGGGTGCGGCTGTTGTGGATGCGGCCGAGCGGGTAGAGGCCCGGGGAAATGTGGTATCTGAGCAGGGCCAGGAGGAATTCCTTGGACGGCTTGTGCTCGTGCTTTTCGTCGTCGTCGTCGTTGTCATCGTCTCCCCCCGTATGGCCGTGGCGGTGGTGCGGGATGCGTCGGAAGGCGCCATCGGTGGGTACGAACAGCGTGTGGTTGTGCTCGGTGTCCTGGAGGAGCTGCTTGATCTCGTCGTGCTCCTCGACCAGCTCGGCGAACCTGGTAGTGTGCTTGTTGTCCTTGATCAGCTCGTAGATGGTCTTCTCCGGGTCGCCGTGGGGGCCATGGTGACCGTGGCGGCCACGTCCGCGGCGAGGAGGGTGAGGCGGATGAGGCGGGCGAGGGGGGTGATGCGGGTGACGGGGGTCCTCGTCTTTCTCGCTATCGTCGCCAACTACGGAAAGGAAGCTGTCAAGAGCAGAGCGCTCAATGTTCTTCGTGACGTGCTGCTCGACGGAGGCAAAGAGACGTTCCGCTTCCGGGCAGGTATTCCACCAGGTCTGCACAGCATCTTGGGTGGCTGTTTCGCCGTGCTTGTCCGAGAGTGAGATCTGTTGGTGGCTGACCAAATCAGGGGTGACCAACGCGGCAGCCGTGGCCGCAAATAAGACGACGGCCTGTCTCATTGTGAGGTCTCAACTCGCAACGAAGCTGAGAGGGGACTGTGACTAATAAAGTCAGGAACTAATATGATCCCGACTGGTCTTACTCAGTGCGCTCCGAGATAGATACCAGGCCCCTTACAACATTCTAGGGCTGATGGACGGCTACTGTTGTATGTACAGGAGCTAAGGAGCGTGGTAGATATAGGTGAATGTAGTTCGATGCCGGGACGCGCGGTCGTCCCCATCCCCGCAGCGTCATCATTTCCCCCAGGACAAGAATGATTGGTGCGAACCTATAACAAACGGAGCCAGATCCCAAGCACGTCTTTTGCTGGGTTGAGACAATCGTCGAGCTGAAGTGCGTCATTATCATCCCATTCCGGCAACCATTTGCAGAGGCATCGGAGACCGGACCCTTGTCTTATTCCGAGCTCCGTCCCCAACCTGAGTTGGGTGCCCCCTCATCACGGCACGGGGATAAAACAAATAAACGTGGGCTAGCTTCAGGAGACACAGGAAACAGCAGAAATGCTACTCACAACTCACCAAGCTAGCCTCTTCTCCCGTTGGAGATCCGGTTCTATAGGCTAATCAGCCCACGGCCATGTGCAAGTTGCCCAGTATGAGAAGGGCTGCCATGCATACTTAGGATGTGTGTTGCAGTTGTTGGTTTGTTGGAGTCAATGTCTGGTTGATTGGCTCCCACCTATTCAAGACATCTCAACTTGAACTGAACGACGGCACAGCTGTCATGGAAGCATAGCACAGACGGATTGTCACGCCACGCGGTTTCACAGAACAGCTCTGGTATCACAGATGAGCTGTAAACCGGAATTTAACCCAGTGTCGTAGCCACCTGTCAGTGCTGCGCCGATTTGTGCAACGAGGGTGACGAAGTGAGTCCATGGCACGCGTGCTGGCTGATCTAGCATCACAACTTCGACGGCTGTCGGACTCATTAACGGCTGTCGGATGTGGTGAAGCGTGAGTGAAACCGGCTTGGCAAGTCCAGGGTACGCTACTTGGAAGCTAACTAACACCTACATACACTAGACCGGCGCTTGTAACCGCCCTGCCGGGACAGCGGGCTCAGCCACTCGGCTCGGCAGACCCACTGAAAGCTCCTCCTCCCACAACTGGTGCCGACTTCCGTCTCTCGTCCCGGACGTGGTGGATGACCACCTCGGCAGTGCGACAAGAAGGCCGACATCAACGTTCACTGATGCCGAGTTCGGAGACGCGGACCCAACCCACACGGACATTATCTAATTGGCACACCGCAGCGCCGCAGCGTGGCAGCGGTTGAGACCCATCTTGGCCGCCGGGCCAGGCCGTTGAGATGGCGGGGGTGGGGTCCCGCTGGTTTGTGGCGTTGCGCGGGGAGTTCAAAGGACCAGAATTGTTGACCGCAGACCCGGGAAACCTCCATAGATGTTGGTAGGTGATTTGTGTACAGTGAGCTCAGATATAAATCCAGGGAGCTTCCATGCTCCCTCGAATTTCATTCAGCGACCGTATGTTTGCAGAGTTCCCCCGCTGCAGGGCGAGACCTGACCGCTACACAGTGCACAGCACGCAGGTGTCGTGTCGTGAGGTCGTCTGTGAGAACTGCCCAGGTGCGGTGATCGAGCTTCCACGTTTGGGCGAGTTGTTGGCGGGGTCTCTCTCTCGGCGGGCCTGCAATGGAACAGGTTGGACCTTCCAGGTTGCGGAGGCGCGGGAGGGAACCCAACTCTCTGTCCACTCAACAGCCCTTGTCCTGGCCAGCGCGCAGCCCTGCGTGGGCCTTGGCTGCGACCTCCTCAATCACACCCCAGCGGGAAGGGCCCCTGCTTGCCAGCATTCGCTTGCTGCCCGTTCAGTGAACCTGATGATTCGATGGCTTCCATTAATTTTACTGTTTACGACGGCCGTCCTTGCTGGGCTGCAGCTGCTGTCGGGTGGGCCTGAGGGGGCTGCCGTCACATTGGAGGCTAGGTAGGTGGTCGAGGCTTCCCGACTTTTTCTCACTCTAACGCTCTGCTCACCAACTTCACAATAACTGCCGTTCAATTGCCATGATTTCACTAAACACCGTCGCCAGCGTGTAGCGCTGGCTGAAGGCACCAGCGGCCTCGCTCAGGACCGTCGGAAGGTACCGTACCTTATTACATCATTTTCCACGTCACTCGTGTTTCTTGCGGTCGAGGACTCGAGGACCCTGGGGCCTGCCGCCGAGCGCTAACACAGCCTCGTCCCGCTCTCCACAACCCCATCCCAAGACCTCAAGTTCGTGGCTGGGTGGCCTCCCCCTTGTCAGAACGTCGGGCCCAGGGACCGCGATTGATAGCCTTCTGTTTCCCCACGCGACAGAACCTTGGTTTCTTTCATCATTCTGCATCTGAGAGTATCTCCGAGCTCCCTCGATTGATGCGGCATCCGCAGCATCAGCAGCACCGCGCCTCAGCAACCTCGGCGCTCGCCGTGAGGCCGCCAGCCCGGTCCATGCTGTCGCCGAGGTCCACTCCGCTCTCCTCCGGCGCCATCGGTGGGGCTGTGGTAGGAGCAGTGGTCGGCGCCCTCCTCCTTACCTTGTGTCTCTGGCCCTTCGTTGTCCGTGCCAGACGTCGGCGCCTTCCCCGCCATGGAACCGATGGAGATCCCGGCCTGGCCGAGATGGGCCAAGGCCCCGGTCATCCCATCTTCACCTCGCACGTGGGAGACTTAGACGACAGCTCCTACAAAAGAACCTCGGGCTCCGCTCCCGAGACTGGCACCGTGCTCGATCTCCAGCAGACGACCGAGTCAGCTCAGAAGCCTCACCCAACCCTGCAACAGGTGGTCCCTGCCCAGCACGGCCTCCCGCTGCCCGGCTCGTCTCCGACCTCGCCGGCGTCTGGGACTGATCCACCATTTCCGGTCGACGGCACGGACGCCTCCTATCTGCCCGCCACCGCGCCTGCTCCCTCGCCGTCACCGGCCGAAGCTCCGTCGAAGCCGCCCTACGGCTCCGGACACGCTGTCGGCCGCGAGATCACTCGCAAGTCAAGTGCTAGTGACTCGTACGGGCCCCCAAGCCGCGAGCTCACTGGCATCACGTCGGTTGGCATCACAGAGGAGCCTGAGTCCTTCGACCACCCATCCAGTTCTCCCGAGCCCAGTCGCTTCCCTCACCTCAGAGATTCTCTACGGAGCTTCCTTCACCGTCGCCACTCTTCGCACCGGCGCCGGGAAAGCCAGCGCTCTACCCTAGCCGGCGGTACCGACGGAACCCGGTCGCCATCCGTCATCACCAACGACGTTTTCTCGCAGGTGCCCACCGACCCGGCACCGTCAGGACTGGAGATCGATATAGAAACCCCAGGCTTGGCTTGGGACTACTACCACGACCCAACTCTTGGCATCGAGGCGTCTGACAGTTATCCGCAGTCCACGCCGACGTCGCCCTCTGCAGCCGTCATTCCGCCCACGTATGGTCCGGCCTCCGCCGCGGCAGGTCCCTTCCTCCCAGCTGGGCAAGTTCCTTTGACGGGAGCAGCAGTCGCCTCGTCGATGGCAAGGCCTGTGACCGAGGAACCGGACAGTGTTTTGCGTGACAGTAAAACGACACTAACACCAGCTACCTCCGGCGGCCAAAACACCTTCCTTCAGGGCAAGAGTTATCCCACGCCGGTACTGCGCACCGACAGCCTGCCGCCCCCGACCATCGTTGCCGACTTGCCCAGCCCGCCGTTCCTCCAATACAACATCGGGCCGAGTGGCAACCCCATGGAGATGATGAGACCAACCAACCCAGACGAAAGCGCGTATAGGCTGAACTACGAAATGCGTATGATCGAAAACTCTCCGCCGCCACCGCCACCAATGGCCCCGGACCCGATCTCGTTCATGCCGACGCCGGTGGATGCAATCACTTTCACCTGGCCCGACGACCATCAAAGCGCCCCGTACCAGTCTTCGTACCACCCACCCTACCATGCACCCGTCCCCGCCATTCCGGAGCCCGGGGTACAGATTTCTGAGGAGCCAGTCGTATACTATGGCACCGACAGTTTGACTACCCCGGACTACTCGACCCCCCCCGCTTCCACTGGCCGCTCGGCCGAGAGTACTCCGGAGACAAGGTTGACTTCGTCTTCCCCATCTCCCTCTCCGCCAGCCGAGGTTGAGGCTACTATCAGCGGGCAGTTAGTGCCGTCATCAGGCCTTTCGCCCGGTCTGTCTTCCACAACGATGTCGGGTCTTTCTCCGTCGTCAGGGCTGTCGCCGACTCCGTCTCGGGGACGCACCCCCGGGCCATCTCCAGGCCACTCTCCGGGCCGGTCTCCCGCCCGGCCACCGGGAGGCTTCGTCTGCGAAGTTTGTGGCGCCGTGAAGAGCTCATACCATCAGTTTAAGTATGTGAGACGATGTTTGAAGCAACATCTCGAGACAAAAAAGCTGACAAGTTCTGCAGTCATCACCGACGATACCATGACCGGCCATGGCAATGCAAGCAACCAGGCTGCGAACGGAGCTTTGGTACAATAACACACCTCAAGCGACACATCAACGACAAACATTTCAAGACGCGCAAGTTCTACTGCACCCAGCCGAACTGCTCCTACTCAAGACAGGGCGGCAAATCCTTCCCCAGGAAGGACAACTGGAAGAGGCACATGCTGAACAAGCATCACATCGACCCGAAGGACATGACAGATGAGGAGGTTCTAGCCGACGTCGCTATGGACGGGACATGACCCTGCCGTTTCGGCGGAAGTCCCCAATCTCGATTCTGAGTGAACAACGGCCGCAGCTCGATGCGGGGTTGCTTTGGCAGGATTAGATCGGTTGCTATCCACCAGGAGAATCTCCCTTAAGCCATTCGTTTTGGAGGGCGGGTTCCGGGATCAACACCGAAGGGCCGCGGCGTGCGGAGCATGGCCGATTGAACCAACGCGGGACGGGGGAGCGGGTGGATGGTCCATCGGCCTGTCCGACGGTACATGCGCATGTCCGCTTGGGGAGGATGGACAGAAGCTCAAATTCGCTCACCTCGCCCGTCGGAAAGGTGGAGGCTTTTTTGTTTTGACAGGCGGGGAGACGGGAAAAATTGGCAATGGCCGTTATTCGGTTGGAAGGCCCTTGGAAGTTGGGTCTGTGTGTATATTTATAATGCTTCCTGCGGAGCTCTGGATAGCCCTTGGCTTCTGCATTGCGGACACGGCGGTACTGCCCCGGGCCTTGAATGCAAACGTCTCCCCCACCAAATTCCGGACTGTCGAGACTCCTGCGCTCCCTTCTTCGCCGGCGGCCTTGGTTTCCCTCCATCCAGCAGGGAATTGGCTCGTTCAGGAGCCGGCCTCAACGGCAGTAAGGGGATGTCTAACCTGCCAGCCGCAGCTCGAGGCAGCCTCCCGCGCTGGCTGGCAATGCGCCGTCCGTCCATAATCCGTAGACCGCTAGGAGCATGCTTTTAATTGCGGCATGCGATTCGATCCGCCATCAGATACCCTGCCTCACCTCATCCCCTTCACCAACCTCTTGACCAGCCTCCTCTGCTCCTCCATCCCCAACGCGCCCCGATCCGTCTCCTGCAGCGCCCTCCCCACAATCACCACCGTCCGCGCACTCTCACTGCCTACCCACACCTTCCCGTTCCTGCCAACCGCCGTCTCAAAGGCCAGCCCGCCTCCTTCCTCCCCGCCCAGCATCTCCAACACGCCGACCCCGCCATCCTCCCTGTTCCGCGCCATGAGCAGCCTCCGCGCGAAGCCGAGCGACACGTCAAAGACACACCCGTTCCCCGTGATGGGGCCCAGCCCGTCGGCCTTGCCCGTCGACGGGTTCACGCATTCCACCTCCGGGTCCATGTGCCGGTTGGCGAGGCTCACGCGGGCGTAGACGAGCGAGCCGGGCGCGAGCTGCGGGCGGGTCTTTTTGGTGGCGGCCTCGAAGGCGAGGTGTGGCAGGGTCGCGGGCGCCGAGTAGGGCGAGATGGAGCACAGGTAGAAATCGGTCGTGGAGCGCAGGATCTGGGCGAGGATGATGTCGCCTTGGGAGGGGATATACTATGTATACATGTATAAGCAAACTCAAAGTCAGGATTAGACGAGGGGAAGGAGGGGAAACGGAAATGAAATATAAGACATACCCGGTGGGAGTTGTATTCTACCCACATGGAGTTCTTGAGCGGGTTGGTGATCAGCTGGCCGGCGACGGTTGGGACGATGTCGGATGGCGGAATGTGCCGGAGACCGGGCCCTAGCCGTAGCGGGTGTTTTTTGTGCGTTGGGATGAGGGATGGGTCAATTGTCTCGCCCGGCAGGACGAAGAGTCGCTCGGTTGTGGCCATGGCGGTGGATGTTGTGTTGTTCGTGGTGATTCCAGCGGGACGATGATGGTGGTTGGTCCCAAGTTTGATTTGATGGATGGGTCGCCAATTTTGGTCAGCCTCGTCTGCGGCTGGCGACAGCCTTGGTGGGGTTGCTGGCGGGATGCGCATGGGGTGGATGGGCAGGTTACTGTAAGTATTCCGTGCCGCGAGGTACATGAACCTTACCCAGCACCGCCCCCAGCTCTTCGCCTCCTGAAAGTTAATAGCAGATAAAGTGATGAAGTCTGTCGTATTACCGCTTTTCAGCCATCGTGAGCGAGTATTGCAATGCTATCCAAAACACTACGAGTCCTCCGATTGAATTACGTCCTGTGCCATCAGGGATCACATGTGTGTAACTAGCTACTGTACATCTACATACACGGTTCTTTTGTGGTGCTCAGCCCAAGTGACAGGGACTGGGAACGGCCCAAATTTTTTGCCAAAACCCCCACCATAAACCGAATCGCTCTCGGACCTTGCCTCTGGAGAACGACTCTTTCCTTCTCCAAGCCAACACTACCCAACACATCCGTATCTAGAAAAGATGGGCGATCACGGGTCTAAGGCTGGCGTTGAGCCAAGCGAGCGCACTGCTATCGGAATCGCATTCGGCAACTCTAACAGTTCCATCGCCTATGTTGTCGACGACAAGGCTGAAGTCATTGCGAACGAGGATGGAGGTGAGCAGCCCGGTCCGTCCCTTTGCCTGGTCGCATACTGATTCCCTGCCTCCTCAGACCGCCAGATTCCCACCATCCTGTCGTACGTCGACGGGGATGAATACTACGGCCAGCAAGCCAAGAACTTCCTGGTCAGGAATCCGAACAACTCGGTCGCCTACTTCCGCGACTTTCTTGGAAAAGAGTTCCGGTCGATTGACCCCACGCACAACCATGCCTCCGCCCACCCGCAAGAATCTGGAGAGACGGTCTTGTTCACAGTCAAGGATAAGGCGGGCGAGGAAGAGGCCGCGTCAGAGCTCTCCGTCTCCGAGGTCGTCACCCGCTATCTCCGGCGCCTGGTCAACTCGGCGTCCGAATACCTCGGAAAGAAAGTCACGTCTGCCGTGATCACGGTACCGACGAACTTTAACGAGAAGCAAAGAGCTGCTCTGATTGCGGCTGCCAACGCGGCAGACCTGGAAGTCCTGCAGCTTATTAGCGAACCCGTGGCCTCAGTGCTCGCCTATGATGGGCGGGCTGAGAACAAGATCCAGGACAAGATCATTGTGGTGGCGGAGCTGGGCGGCACACGGTCCGACGTTGCTGTTGTGGCCAACCGGGGCGGCATGTACACACTGCTTGCCACCGTCCACGATTACGAGTTCCACGGTGTTGCGCTGGATAAGGTGCTCATGGACCACTTCGCCAAGGAGTTCATGAAGAAGAACTCGGGCGCTAGCGACCCGCGGGAGAACGCCAAGAGCCTGGCCAAGCTGAGGCTCGAGGCCGAGTCGACCAAGCGGGCGCTGAGCCTGGGCACGAACGCGAGTTTTAGCGTCGAGAGCTTGGCAGACGGCCTTGACTTCGCCAGCACCATCAACCGGCTGCGCTACGAGACCATCGCACGGACCATCTTCGAGGGCTTCAACCGCCTGGTAGAGTCGGCTGTCAAGAAGGCCGGCCTGGACGTGCTGGACGTGGACGAAGTCATCTTGTCGGGCGGCACCGCGCACACGCCGCGCATCGCCGCCAACTTTCGCTACATCTTCCCTCAGACCACGAGGATATTGGCGCCCTCGACCGAGACGACCGCCATCAACCCCTCAGAACTGCAGGCGCGTGGTGCCGCGCTGCAGGCCAGCCTGGTTCAGGAATACGAGGCCGAGGATATCGAGCAGTCCACGCACGCGGCCGTCACAACGGTGCCGCACGTCACAAACGCCATCGGCGTCATCTCGACAAACGACGCCGGCGAGGAGGTCTTCGTGCCCATCGTGCCACCCGAGACGGCGGTGCCTGCGCGGCGCACGGTCCACCTGTCGGCGCCCAAAGGTGGCGACGTCCTGGTCAAGGTTGTCGAGGGCAACACGCATATCAAGGTGACCAAGCCCGAGCCGAGGACAAAGGAGAACGGCACGTCCAAGGCGGCCAAGGTGGAGGATGCCGACGAGGACGGCGACGACGACAGCGACTTCTCGGACGACGAGGAGGAGGAGGACGAGGAAAAGCGGGAAAAGGTCTGGAAGATCGGGTCCACCCTCGCCGAGGCCGGTATCAAGGGCGTCAAGAAGGGCGGCAAGGTCGAGGTCTCCATCACGGTGGGTGTGGATCTCTCGGTCATGATAACAGCGCGCGAGGTTGGCGCGCAAGGCGGCGTTCGGGGGACTTTGGTGAGTTCCTAGGAGGAACCTCACTTCTATCACCCTAAACCTTCAAGAGTGCGAGGTTACGGCAACATGCACCATGGCAGGGCTTGGGAGATTGCGATGGAAACTTGAGAAGCGCACTGCGGCCCAGGCCTTGACCGGGGCGTCTGTGTCTGTGTGCGGTGCGGGACATATGGCATGATGGTGTTATTCTGCATGGCGGACTCGCCTAGACGATAGATTCATTACACACCTTAGTTAGCTATGTGGCTGAAATCTCTGCAGACAGGCCCCTCGATTCTTCTCGCATCCGGGCTTTCTTCTCTCCTGCTGTTCCGGGTTCCCTTGGCCACACCATACTTTCCGCCCTCGGCGAGATCTCCTGTTCCTAGCAATAGCACCTTTTTTGGTCTTCCCCTGGACGTTCTCACCGCAGTCGGGCAGTCTGGAAACGTACTTGATGAATCAGTTCCCATCCATCCCTCCATTTCACCCATCCCTTGACAAGTGTCCGTAATGTGCGCTACCCAACGGCGGAGACACGTTTGAGTTGACTCACCAGAGTGCCTCGGCAGCTTCGTCGCAAGTCGGACTTGGGCGCAGCCTAAGGTACTACGCAAACCGCCACATCCAGAACCGGGTCATGTTAAGGTAGGACCGTGAACCCATTCCCGGTCTTCTATGCCGTCGGGGAGTCACAACCCCCACCGGACGCTCCTGCGCATCTGCGTGACTTCCGTCATCTTCCCTTACCTGGTATTTTGTTTCCCCTTTTTCTTCCATCTTCATCCCTCACCATGTTGCACCCCTCTCTTGATCGGCAGGACTTCCTTGGGGACTGCGTGCAGCCTTGGGGGCGGCGATAGCGATGACGACGGGGTTAGACTGTCGTAGCTGCTGAAAGACTGCTTGGGTGAATGCGGAAGAGAGCTCCTTTTCCAGGAAAGGTTCTCCTCTTCCTTGCTCCAAAACTATTAAGATCTTGGCGTGGCCGTGGGCCCGGTCAGTCGACGCTTCCCTGGCTCTCTTCGATGCTGAGCTGGCTGTCTACAAAAGGTGATGTCAAGATTGCGCAGGCAAATCGGCGGTGATCTGGACCATAACAACAGACGGGAAGCAGTACCCCTCCGTCCTACCTTATTCTCAGCTGGATGGATGGAAATTCTCCCTGGGAGCTTTTACGGGAGACAGACACACTCTCTATATTTAAATACATAAAACAGTGGCCGGTAGTCGTAGATTGCTTGTCGCCAAATTTCGCCGTGCAGCAAAACCCATCAGATCTATATGTCCACACCTCCTTGTCGCTTGACCATCCCATCCATGTTCACTTAGGATGGGGACCCGGAATTGTCCAGGCAACCAAATCATCTCGTACCTCAAATTCATCAACCTCCCTCGCCCGCTTGAACCCTTCCCTTCCCCTCTCCCTCTCACTTCCCAGCGTAGACGCGAGACTGACCAGACTGGAACTGCGACTCCGTAGTCCGCCGCCGGCGTGCGTGATCTTGCTCTCCTCGCGTCGATGCATGGGAAGCGACGAAAAGGACGGGAACGGCTCGCGAAGCGGCCCATTCGCGCCCAGCCCGATACCGCGGCTCGACTCGCGGTCGAGATCCCGTTCCCCGCCGCCACCAAGCACGGTAGCCACGCTGCGATCGCTGGCGACGCTCTGATCACGCAGGTGGCGCATGCTGCGGAGGCGCGCCAGATCGCGCGGCCGGAGTGTGCCCATCAGAGAGCCGCTGTCTTCCTCGTCCGAGACGGAGCCGCTGTCGTCTCCTCGCGGTGCTTTAGGAGGCGCATCACCTGGCCCGGCCCTGCCATGGCCGGCAACGGCGCTGTGGGGGCGGTGGTGGTGCCGCGAATGTCCGCGTGCGTGGTGGGATGATCTCGGGGGTGATGCAAAGCCCTCTCCGCCGGCAAAGATGTCCTCGATGCACCGGTCCGCAGGTAGCTCGCCCGGTTGGCTCGCCCAGCTGGCAGCCAGAGCGCGGCGGTACATATCCTGCACCTCAAACACATCCCGCGACTTGCCGCTGAAAGACGACGGCGCGTGGCCCGGGGTGGTTGCGCCGGTGTCCACGGGCTCGAATACGTCTCCGGACACGAGGCCCGCAATGCCGCCAAACACAAAAGCCGACTTTGGCGGAGGCGCGACGTAGTTGCGGTCGCCGTCGACCTGGATCATCAGGATGCTGATCTTCAGCGTCGAGTTGATCTTGCTCTCCTGCATGAGGTAGCGCCGCACCACGCCGTCCTGCACGGCATCTGTTGTTGGGCGCTCGTCGTCGTGGGAAGTCCTGGGGCTCGATCCGGCATTGCTCTGCGAGCTGCGCTTGCGGTGGTGGCTCGCTGACTTCTGGACGGGCGAAGCAAGAGCCTCCTTGATGGCCGCCGCGGTCGTGCCATCTCGCAAGATACCTTCGCTTTCCTCCACATACTCACTCAGGTTGAGGCGGACGGTGCCGAGCGTGATCTTCTCATCCCGTCCACTGCCGCCATTCAGCCCGCCGGCGCTGAACTCCTGCACCACCTCAAACTCGACGGGGCACTCGCACAGGTTGCCGCTACGGTCGACAGCAATGCGCACGGGGATGACCTTGGAATAGTTGTACTCGACACGGTGGTTCAAGATGGGGCACTTCTGGGTTCGTCCCCTGTGCTCCCCGTGTATACTGTGCGGGAGATGCCATTTGACCATCGACACTCCGGACACGAGTGGCACATTGTTGAGATCGGAAATCTAGCCCCGATCAGCACAACCGCCCATTTATCACTTCGTTGCTCGCTTGTAGCACTTGCCTTGAGATGGACATCGAACTTGGGCTGCAGCAGCCATGTAACCATCAGCGTCGGAGCCTTAGATGCAACGGTGCACTGGGGGAGGGAACAGCCCGGACCTTTCTAGCCTTGTTTACTACGGGGAGGAAATGCATATTAGCGCACGACACCAAATCAAGGCGGCGGGATCTGGGCTCCGAGGTAGAAGTTGTTGTGGGCAAAGAGGGCAATCAGCCTGACCCCATGGTAGAATGGAGTTTCAGAAGTGTAACAATGCGGGATTCACAAGTTCGGGCTGCGGGACGGCAAAGAACATGGTGTCTAGGCCATTGATGAGGCTCTGAGGCACCGAGTGGTCGAGGTCAAAGACGGGGTGGGTTAGGTGCGCATGCTTACTGAGGGATGCCATGCTTATTATCGCTACTACCGGGTCACGAAGCAACGACCCATTCCTTCCCGGTTGGTCAGATCCGGATTCAGGCGCCCCGGACGTTTCCCTTTTCTCACGCTGTTGAAACCTTGGGACCGAAGAGGCTGACGTCGGCGTGCCAAGAACCGTTGCTGACTTTCAAGTTCCAGATGAACGCCGAATGCAGCAAGGCGACAGCAGACACGAACAAGCAAAGCCAAGCGGTCTTGACTCGGAACGAAAGCTTCTTGTTGATAGCCTGAACAGCAGGACGCCTATAGTAGTTAGTGTGTTAACGTTACCACAGTGGTTAGTGCGTTATTAGCGGGAGCTTCTCTGATTGATTCCAGGGGTTTGGATGTCTCCTGAACGCAACACCAACCGGACTACAATCCGCCGACGGCCCGACGCAGGCAGGGCCTCCCGGGAAATGGAAAGGCGTGGCGCGTGCGTTTTGTTACTGTATGTACAATACGTTACATACTAGTACTGTGTATAGTACCGCCAAATGCTTGCGCAGGCAGGTTTTTGAAGCATCTGTGGAAAGACGGGTCTGTCGCAAGTCTTTACGCAGCTTATGGGGATACTTGGTTAAACTTTGATATCATCTATGTTGATTTATCGGTTCATCTGCTGTTCTGAGGCTGAAGATTTCGTTGCGACTGGAGTGACGCTTTGAACCGAGTGCACCGCCAAGACCGACGACCTCGATAAGATAGGAGCTCCAAAAATCAATTGATGCAACCACACTGAGGTCTGCGATCTTCCGAGGCTTTATCTTGTTGCGCTGTCTTCTGACTCCCATGTCTGCCACATGGACGGAAAACGAGCTCTGCCCCCCGGAAAGGGGACGGGGGCGGGAGAACGAAAGGAGCCCCCAGCGGTGACAAAGGAAAACAAACCTCGACCGCAAGATGGACGGGCCACGACCACGACGAATTCGCGTTCTGCGAAGCGCGTCAAGTTCCACGATGCCCGCAACATCCGCACCCAGCCGTCCGATGCTGCTCTCGAGGACGGCAAACTTGACTTGCAGAAGTTTCTCAGCACCCGCGAGTTCGAGATCAAGGCGCTGGAGAGCAGCATGCGCAAGTGCAAGGCTGCAAACGCAACCCGCGTGTTCCAATCAGTGCCCCGCGCTATGCGGAGGAGGACAGCAAGCCACAATGCCAAGAGGGTCCCAAAGCGACTGCGTGAGCGCGCAAAGAGGGAGATGCTCGAGGATAATACCCCGACCGTCGAGGCTAGAAAGCGCCGTCCTCGCACCACGCGCGCCCGCATCCGCGCCGAGACGGCGAAGAGGCTGGGCATTCTGGCGGTGAGGAAGAAGAAGAAGCAGTTGGAGAAGCGTGCCGCCAAGGGCGGCCCTCCACCAGAAGGAGGTGCGAAGCCAATGGTGCACACAAGGCAAGCCAGGCCAAAGATTCGACGCGACATGTTGAACGAGCCGCCAAGGGCCGAGTCCAAGTTCAGAAAGAGACAGATCAACAAAACGTGGCTGCCAACGCACCTCTGGCATGCGAAGCGGGCCAAGATGACGGAGCCCAGCAAGCCGCTCTGGAGATTCGCTATCCCACTCACGCCTACTGAGAAATGCTACCGACCAACCCATCGTGCCTCTGGACAGAAGGGCGTCGTGGTCTGGGACATGAGCTACATGAGCACCATCGGCCTGTATGGGACCGCTGAAGGTGTCGAGCGAGTCTTGAGAGCCCTAGGCCTGACCCAGGAGGGCTTATGGGGTGCGCGCGGCCAGAAGTGGAGGGCTGGTGTCCGGAGATGGACTGGGATGCTGAGCAAGCAGGTCACGGACTTTAGACGCGATATCGGGCCTGCGACGATCGTTTGGAATCCTCAACCACCGGCTCCAAGTGACGGGGCTACCAACTCGAGTCTTCCAAAGAAGCTGCAGAGACAGTTGTTCATCCGCACCCACCCCTCCTGCTTCCTTGAGTTGTTCCAAGAGCTGCTCAAGCTCGTCCGGATGCAGACGCCCCGCCTCCATATTGAAGATCTCCGTTTCGAGATCGGTAGTATTGAGCTTACTGGTCCTGGTTCTACGGAAACTCTGCTGAGCGTCCTTCAACCATACTACGACGGGGCAGATAGTACCGAGTGTCACGCTCAGATTTTCAAGGCTCTCGCAGGCGTCGCAAATCCCGCAACTCTCCCCAAAGACGCCCTCCTTGCGTTCTCAGTGAAAGACCCTCGGTTGTCTTATCCCCCGAGAAAGCTCGACATCTCAAGTGGAGCGGCGAGTGCGCTCATCGATACGGTCACAAAATGGCCCGTCGAGGAAGGGCTGAGACCTTTCGACATCTTCAGCCGAGAGAGCCGACTCCGGGCCTCAAGATTGCCGTCTCAGAAAGCCGTAAATCGCCGAAAAGGCGCCAACGCGCCTGGAGAACCGCTGAAACTCACGGCTGCCGATCCGCCGATCCCGGTTATGTTGCTCGCCTCGAGGCCGTCGACTGACGGGCATGCCCAGGGCACCTGGACATTGTTGGCACCTTGGAAGTGCATTATGCCATTCTGGTATACTCTTATGCATGTACCCCTTTCCACTGGCGGCAATCCGCGCCTTGGAGGGTTGGACGAGCAGAGACAGATTGCCTTCGAGCAGGGAGCTCCGTGGTTCCCTGGCGACTTCCCGGCCACCGATGCCGGTCTGGCCTGGGAACTAGAGCAGCGGGCCAAGAGGAAAGCGGATTGGGATCGTCGCCCTAAAGGCAAGAGGGTTGAATGGAAATCCCTCGACCTGGGTGCTGGGCGAAAAGGCGAAGTCGGTGATGGCCTGGCGTGCGATTTTGAGCACCTCTTTGCCCTGTCCGCAGACGGGTCCGCGGACCTTCAGGCGACCGACTCGTCAATTCCGGATGGGGCCGAGACGATGGACATCGATCCTCCAGGGCGGCCGGCAGGACCCGAGACCATAAAGGGGTCCGAATCTTGTGCGAGGGGGTTAGGGATGATCCGGCGGTTGCCAAAAGCGTCATTTACCTCGTTCCTCGGATCGGCGGATTCAGGCAAGGCGCCGGAGAACTCTATCGTTACGGTGAGCTTGACTTTCACGACAAGAGGCGTCGCGGGCCCCTGCGCCAGGATCTACCGGCTGCCCCTTCGGAAGTCAAGGACGGTGGAGCCTTCTACGGACGCCGAAGTGCTTGCTACAGACCCTATCTCAGCAGAGCCAGGGTCGCTACCTGCAAACCTTCGAGATCAGTGGCTTCGGAAGCTCCCCAGTGCCAGGAACAAAGCTCAGGGCAGCATCGCAACCCGATTGGCTGCCGCGCCACAGATGGCCCCCGGCGTCGACATGGAGACGCGCAAAAAGCTGCTGGCGCAATCTCTTGTTGCGACGGAGCTCCCCTATCCTAGGCCGCCTAGCAACCAGATGGACATCGGCGGGCATCACCCTCTATGCCCCGACGAGGAGGATCTGCTCGGATTCGTCACAACGGGTGCGTTCAGCCTGAGCGAAGGCAAAGGCACGGCGATTGGTTCTATCTCGGCGCAGAAGGCCCTCGAGACGCTGCGGGAGGCTGGGGCTAGGGAAGGCAAGCTCTGTGTTGTGAGGAATGCGGGCGAGAGTGTGGGCTGGCTGGCGAGATGGGAACTTGTTTGATAGGCAGGTACGGTTCTTGGGAGATTCACTGTACGTTGTTGCTTCTTTTCGGAGCGCAACTATCAGAACGGTCTTAGCGGCGACATTGCCGGGCTTGTCGGGCTGGAAATCCAAGCCACCGAGAAAGCGATGGGGCAAGCGATCAGCAGCAAGCTGTCAATTGTTGTCGATCTCTCTCTCAATGCAAGGAATCTCTCTGAACCCCAGAACCTTACGCACAGACAGACAGCTTTTGTCTCCGACACGCTCCCTTGCTTTTCTTTTGGAGGGCTGGCACTGAAGCTAGTAGTCGAAGACGAGTCAGGAAGCTGGCAAACCCTAGAAGATACTGCAAAGCTGTTCTGGTTGCGACGGAATGCAAGGGCGAAGGTGAGAGGGTCAGCCACTTTACCACACAGTACTGTACTTTGCTCACCGAATGCCGATAGTTGAGCTGATTGGGACAGTTCTTTTGAGTTGTCAAAGATGGTCCGGTCTCAGACAAGCTGCCTTGAGTAACTGTACCATGCATGTGCTACAACATAGTCTTACCTCGAGCTGTCCGCGGAGGGGTGAATGCAATCGTTCCCACCTTGAGTACGAAGTAGCCAGGCTTCATCCAACAACAATCGAGGTATCAACTAACTGACCATTCGCAGTACTCGACCCCGGGGCCAGAGAAAGCAAGAAACACATATCAAGCCGTGCGGCTCCATTTTCGCTCAGCGATGACGGACTGTTCTACTGTGTAGAGGCTTGCGCGAGTTTAAATAAGCCGTCATTGCAGGGCTCAGGCAGATCGGATGTGACTATGAGGATCGCATGAGATCGTTCAGGAATCCCGGACGGTAGGGGACCGCCGTCGTCGCATCCTTGTCGCCATCAGGATCCGGTTTCTGAAATCCCATGCAAATCGTCTCCGCACCGCAACGCTGCGGGAGAGAGACCCTACCTCCTACCTCGCCTACGTACGGAGACATGCCGCTGTATACTACAGCCCCACAGGGCAGCAAGCCAATTCATCTGCGCAAACAGCTGAGCTTCAAACTCCGTCTTGCTGGCAGCGTTATTATCGCGGTCTTTTCCCGCCAACGAGCGTTTTCTCAAGGGCAGGCCGTCTGTTTAGCCCGGGTACGGAATGCTCGTACGATTACTCGTATGAGTATGTGGGACCTGCAAACAGCCGAGTTACCTAAATCATCTCACAAGGTACAGTACTGCACGGACGCGAGACACTCACATCAGTTGCAGTGCAATACACAACAGAACGGTTACACAAAGCACTCCCGTCTAGGTACTGTGTAGGTGGACTCTACACTGGCAGCCTATCACAGCACCCACACCCACCTGCGCTTTCCCGACCGGCAGCTCATCGAAGTTACACCAACGCATCCCCCGGTCCGTCTGGTGCCTACCGCCGATCCGTATCGGCTCAGTCAGACGAGCATCTACGGACACAGGAATCCTATTCTTTCCTGCGCTTATTATTACCCTCCCTGTTCTCAGCAGGACTCCGAGTCGTGCGTGAGTGCGTGTCGTGGCACCTTGTGGATCGCAGGGCCGGGCAGCTACCGCCTTGGCAACGATCAGCCAAGCAGCCCAATCAAGGGTCCCTTGCCCATTTCAACGCAAGCGGACGCTCAACCCACGTCTCACGTCCCACACGGCACCCTCGACCCTCGTCATACATCTTGCAGTTGATCGCATGCCACGGTCATATGAGGGTACCTTATCCTCTGTCCAGAGCCATCGAGCTTGGATGCCAGGCCATGTATTCACCTTCCACACGGGGCACCACGAGCTTGACGGCCTCGAAGTCGCTCCCCGTCTCTTCGGTCTAACCGTCGATCGGACTGCATCCGTCGCTTGTGAGCTCCCATGCCTCGACGCTTGTTGCTCCTGCCCGCTCCGGTCGACGGTCTCATCCGGCCTCCGGAGCTTGACGCTGCCGACTATATTAGCCAGGTCCTTAACCGCTCAGATGGCGCGACCGAGGCGGATATTGACCAGGAATTGATCGCAAAAGCAGTGGCCCTCGGGGTCGAGCTGCCAATATCTCGGCGAAACAGCGCCCAGGAACCGAGGGGCCCTGGCAGCGATAGCGGTGATACTCCAAACCTGCAGCATACTCGCACGGCATCTGTGGGATTGAGCCAGACGGCAGATATGGATCTCGCTTCGCAGACGTCAAATCGTGCGCCAGCGGCCGCCACGATGCTGACCGAGACTTCAGATAGGAGGAGACCGAAAAGCCTCAGCTTCTCCCAATACGACAGGTATATCAGACAAGTTGATCCTGCCCTCGATCAGCCCAAATTCCTCAAGCCCAACCGCCAAAAGCCTAGATGGTCGACCGGCGCTAGGACAAAGTCGGGCTCCAGGAAAGGGGTCATGGTTTTCACTCGGAGCCTCGCAAGGAGGCTGCGAAAGAGGGGACCAGGCCTAAACACGCCCATGTAAGCAGATGTAAAGTCAGGAATCATGTAGGAGCACAGGCTGATGACTTCTTGAAGGCCCTGCATATGCTGTCGCGAAGACTTTGTCGCCGACAACGATACTCTGCTCACCCTGCCATGCGGTCACAGCTATTGCCGCGAATGCTTGTCCGTCTTGGTCACCCAGTCGCTGTCGGAAGAAAGGAAAATGCCGCCAAGGTGCTGCACACAACCAATCCCAAGCGTAACCATCAAAATGGTTCTTCCGCGAGATAAGCAGCAGCAGTTTCTCAAGGCTGTGGTGCAGTACAGCACCCCCTGGGAGGCGAGAATCTTCTGTCCAAACGCATCTTGTGGAGAGTTCATCCCGCGCCCCAGCAAGGCAGACCCCAAGCACCCGTTCGAAGTGGTGTGCACACACTGCAAGACGCGCGTTTGCTCCATGTGCAAGCAGGCCGCTCATCAGGTGGGCCAAGACTGCCCGGCGGACCACGAGTCCGAACGCGTGCTCGAGATGGGCGAGAAGTCCGGCTGGCGGCGCTGCTACAAGTGCCGGATGCTGGTCGAGCTGGCGCAGGGCTGCACCCATATGACCTGCCGGTGCAAGGCGCAGTTCTGTTACATCTGCGGCGCGGTCTGGGACCCTGCGGTCGGCTGTCCCAACTTCTGCAACGGCGAGGAAGAACTGGAGCGGCGACGCGCCGAGGAGGAGGCGCGGTTGGCGGAGCTCGAGGCCGAGAAAGCTGCTCGAGAGCAAGCGGCCGAAGCGGCAGAGACTGCCAGGCAGGAGGCGGAGAAGCGAACACGGGATAGCGTCGAGTTTGGGGCGCTGCGGAAGCAGCTGGAGGCCGAAATGACCCGGTTCAGGAAGTTCGAGGGGCAGGTGGGCGAGGCCATGCGACTTCGGCAATCCAATAAGAAGCTCGCGCTGGTCGAGAAGTTCTCCGATCTCGCGGACAAGATGCGCGAGCGCCACGCCAAGACTGAACAGCATCTCGAAGACCGCCAGGTCCTGGTCGAGATCGAACTACAAGCCCAGTTGAAGGAAAAGGAGAAGTCGGTCAAGATCAAGCTCAAGTACATGCAAGACTACTGCAACGGAACGGTCCCGCCAACGGGGAATGGCGACGGGAACAACGGCGAGATGCTCCTGAGGCGGGTAGTAACCGATCGTGACTGGGGACAGCTGCGGCTGCAGTACCAGACCCGCGACGAAATGGAACGGAGACACCAATCCCAAATCAACGGCCTGCGGGAGAAGCAGGATAAGAGTATGGAGGAGCTTCTGAAGCGGCACGGGAAGGAGATCCAGACGCTGATGGACCGGCGGGCCGAGGAGTTCGAGGACCTTGCAATCGAGTTTGCCAACGAGGAGGAGGTACTCCAGCAGACGTTTTCGGAGCGCAGGGCTCGGTTGCAGAGGAGGTGGGAGCTGGCCGTGGAGATCTTGAGGGTTGAGTTGGAAAAGAAGCACGGGAAGAAATTCGCCACGATGCCGTTGCCGAAATGGCCCGAGGCCACTGACACTGACACGGACACTGACACTGCAGTGGTGGGTGAGACGAATACGTGACGCGCGGGCTGGTGAGGTGATGGCCCGAGTACCTGTATCGTGTAGCTGCGGCTTCCATTCCCCTCTCTTCCTTCGTTCGGGATACAATCTGTCGAACATCTCTATCCGGGTCTCATCAGGTATATTTTCTGGGAGTTCCATTTCATGGCATGGCCTGAGGGTGGTCAATACAAGGTTGGGAAATAGCATTGGTAATGGAGTTAATGTCTCTTCAGTACATTCAGGTCATCATTTTTATGGTCTGACTGCTGTGCTCTCCGTTATGTTTACGATGGATCACGGCACTGGATGCTGGACTAGCAATCACGACTTTCAAGTTGTGTACATTGAGATAAGGAACGGGGAGGGATGTTCGAGGTAAAGGGTCGCATCCTAATTCTCATGCTGGTACCATTCATCGACGGGTTTATTATATATATGGCTCGTAAATCCATCCGAGTCCTTATGTAGCCCTAGCACTTACACTGACGCTTGTAGGTTTGACGGTTACAGAGTGCCAGGGTATCGTTTCTTGATATCCTCACCTGTGAAGATGTCTACTCTAATAAAGCCCGTGAACTCCATGCCCGCGGCTCAACGGGAGAGGGCAATTCCGATAGAAGGTATTGGTACGGTATGTGCTGTGCAATATATAATGCCACAGCCATGACAGCCAAGTTTCCGTCAGTACGGACCTTCTCAGCGTCAGGACACATTGCTTCCGATTACTAGTAGTACGAGCATCCGCGTCTGTACGGATTATAGAGATTGATTCTCGTTGTCAGTACTGTTGACTTTGTCCGCCAATACAAGTACAATACGGACATTACCGCAGTATAGCCACTACCTCCGTCAGTACAGCCATCAGCTCCGTCAGTACTCAGTACAGATATTCTCTCCGTCAATACATTCTTCCCATCACACACGTTCTTTCCATCAGTACGGAGCGTAGAAAGAGTGCTTCCATATACGGTTGCAGCCGACTATTACGAAGCAATACAGTTTTCCTATTGAGCGTTACGCATTTTGCAAAGAGGCAGCCCATGGCAGATCCACATTGCATGACCCCGTTCGAGCGTTGGTGGATCACTGCAGCGCTAAAGCGGGCCGTGACCCACCCATCCTCGGTGCGTTTCGTTGCCGCTTTGCCGTTCCCCACTTCAGTTCGCTGGAAGGTAGGAGAGTCCGATCTTCCGTCAACCTGGACACTGGAACATCAAAGGCAATCAATCGCATCGAGTCCCCTGATATCCTACAGCATTTTGAACCAGTCAACAGTTGTTTTCCTCGTTTCTGTCATAACACTGTCTCTAGACCACACGGAATCTCTTTAGCAGTCTGGTAAAACAACCCCCGCCATGGTTTCCGAAGACCGCCAGCGTGTCATCGAGACCAACCGGTCTCTCCGACTGATCAAGAATGCAAGCCATGATCATCCACCTCCCGCCGTCTTCAGAATACCGGCACTAACCTCGTACCAGGAGCTCGAATCCCTCCTCGAGAAAGGAATCATAACCGACACCGCCTTCGACTCCATCACCGCCCTCCTTCCCGCCGAAACGCCCCTCTCCGGGGCGGCAGCAACCCGCACTCCCGCGCCCGCAACGCCCGCCTCGACAACGAGCCTCCCATCGCAATCGCCCGCTCCTGCCCCGCAACCGCCGTCCTACGCGCAATCGACCGCCTCCCCGCCGTCCCTGCCCGCGCGCAACCCGCCTCCGGCCACGGTCCCGGACAAACCGGTCCTGGTCCACGCCCGCGCCCTGTATACGTACCACGCCTCGGACGCGCGCGACTGCTCCTTCGAGCGCGACGACCGGATTGCCGTGCACGAGTACATGAACGCCGACTGGTGGATGGGGCGCAACCTGCGGACGGGCCAGGAAGGCATCTTCCCGCGGAACTACGTCGTCGTCGACAGCAGTGTGGACGAGAAGCAGCAGCAGCACCCGGCACCCAGTCCAGCGGCAGGATACTATCCGGTTGCGCCGGTTCCCGTCAGCGGATACCATGCCCCCCCGCCGGCGGCGCCGGTGGGCCAATGGCAAGGGCAGGACCAGCAGCAGCAGCAGCAGCAGCAGGATGGGGGTAACAGTAAGCTTGGCGAGCACGGCAAGAAGTTTGGTAAGAAGCTGGGGAATGCGGCCATCTTCGGAGCGGGGGCGACGATTGGTAGTAACATTGTCAACTCCATTTTCTGAGTAGGAAGTTATCATTGGGAGATGGGCTTGGGATTGTTCTCGTTTCAATCGAGTCGGGGCTGATCCAGCGGATTGTGGTTCAAATTACTAGTAGGTTCCCAGCCAAGCCTAGGTCAGCTCAAGCGGCTGTAAGTAGTCAGGGGCTGTTGACCGTTGTTCGCTAGGTCTAACTTTCGTTAATAAGGATGGGTGAATAGATGGGCGTTGTGATCTGGCGCTGTAGGAGTATTGATTCTTCTTATATACATATCTTCTTGCTATCGAATCAAGCTTCCCAATGGCGCTGAAACACGGCCAGGATACAAGCTTCCTCGTGCGAGTGACAACATCCCAGCAGCTACCACCAAATGGGATGTAGCCTCGAGCAGAGAGTTCGAAGTCACTGCTTGGATATCTCGTCACTAGCATCCATTCAGCGGATCTCGGCACAGCTCCGAAGAGGACAAGTTGAGGAGCAGGAATGGAAACAGATAAGAAGATAATGAAAAAGAAGAAGAGGTGAAAGAAGCAAAAGAAAGAAAAGCCAACAGTTCGTGAAGCTTTCAGTTAACCCGCTAAAGTTCTCTACAACAGCTAGAAACAAACCAGCATGTGACTGTCTCCAGCGACCTGACTTCATCACACTGCTGCGGTCCTTCTTTTGGAGGCCTTCATGGGCATGCCGAGTGGTCCACGCTTTGGAACTGGACGCGGGAAAGGGACATGTCGATCCTTGTACAAGCTTTCCAGATGAACGTTGCCTTAGATTTTATTTTTATGGTTGAACATAGGGGGTAGTCGGTGATGGTGGGAGGCGGCTCTTTGTGTGTGCGCCGCTTACAATTGGGTCTAGCCGTGTGAGGCCTCATGCTACACGTAGCTTTACACAAGAACCGCAATGCAAAAGATATAGTTATCATATATTACATACAAGCTCTAACTCAACAGCCGTCGCAGTCAGCACCGATGTCCTCCGCACCACCATAACTCGCAGGGGCACGCGCCTTGGACAAGTCCCATGAATGCGAACCAGTTATAAGAGAAAATAAAAAACCGTAGAATACATGGTGAGGTCTTCCCTCTCTTCCGTGTCTCTCGCCCTGAACCAAACAGACAACAGGGCACCTGAAAATATGATAAGCCAAGACAACCAGAAGGATACTATGGGTAGCTAGGACTGCGAGATTATAAGGACGTTTCCCTTTCCGTCTGACAAAACCCCCCGGCCGCATATGCGATGAAGCAAAATGCTGAATACAATGAGATAACTTCCAACCGCCGCCAAACCGCCGAAGCTCCCAACCTAAGCAGCACCTAGAACCCGGATTACGTCCAACCAACCGCCCCGGCTTCCTTTCCGAGCCGAAGCGCGCTGGATCCGTCCGGCCTGGGTTTGATGACCCGCGTCCAGACGCTTATGGATTGACCCCTACCCCTATACGCTCGGCGAGCAACGCGGATCGGGAAGCCGCGGTACCACAAGAACCGAGCGCCAGGGAAAACATACCATTTGACCCTCTGATTACCTCCACAACGGCGTGACTGATAGCAGCATGAGGTGGACCGGACCACCAAGACCGATAACCCACGCCGTCGTCCGCGTGCGCCACGTAAAGACTCTCCGGCTTTCTCAAGCCTGGGACGGAGATCTAGAACTGCGCTGCCCGCTAGAATTTTATTGCACGCCGAGGCGCGACGACCCACCGGAGTTACCCATCGGCGAACCCGGGGTGGCACCGGTAGGATAGAGCTCCGATTTCCTCTGACTCTTCCAGAAGTCGAGCGCCTCAACAACATCCTCGCCGCGCTCGTCCTCATATGCAAAGATGATCTGTTTTTTTGTATACTTGTTAGCACTACACAATACCTCCAGCTCCCCGGCGAAAGACTTAAGAAGATAAATGGGAAATCAGACTTACCTCATGCGTACTACTATGCAACATGCGAATGTTCCGATGCGGGACGATGTGCACAGCCAGGTTCTCAATATGCCTGAGCTCGATGAAGTTGGGCTCAAACGCCAGAATCCACGGATACGAGAGTGCAAATGCCTGCGGCGTGCCCTCCCAGTCGAGCCGCCACTCTGGCCTCGCTCGCCAGCCGTTGCGGTTGACGAAGAAGGAGAACTCGGAGTAGTTGAGCAGGAACTCGCCATTGAGCCGCTCGATGTGGATGGGCTTGACGCCTTCCTTGCGGGCGACAAAGTCGAGCGAGGTGTCGGCCTGGTCGAGAAGGGACTGCGTTTCGAGCGTCTCGAGCGAGACGACCTCGAAGCCGCGGGCGCAGGCGACGCAGAGCTTGGACTTGAGAAAGTGCACCGACGTGGACTCGGTGGGGATGTAGAACTCCTTGAAGGGCTTGAGCTCGTCCTGACCGGCGTTGAACATCTTGCTGAGACCCTTCTGCTTCTTGGTGCGCGACATGGCATCGTTGGGCTCGTAGACCTTGATGGTTGTCGACAGGGCCGAGCTCTTGACGCAGCACACCAGGTGGCGGCCCAGGCAGATGCCCGTCTTGAAGAAGTTGCAGTGGCTTTGGATCTTCTTGGCCCGCTTGGACGAAATGGGCTCGTTGGGATCCAGGGCACCAAGCTGGTACGACAGCAGCGATCTGTTGGAGAGCACAAGAAGCAGCTGGTACTCTTCGAGGACGTCGACCTGTGTCACGCTCGGCACGTCAATGACCCGCTTGGGCGTGGCGTTATCCTTGGACCTGCGGTCCGACATGTAGATGCCGTTGTCCGTCCCGTAGATAAGCTTGCGGCCGCCGTCTGAATCAAGGTTACTAGTAGTCAGTTATACTGCTCTTCTCCTCAAGCTGCTGGCCTCGGTCAAACTCACCAAACGGCGCCACGCAATTGACCTTGTTCGTGCCGGTGAAGAAGCCCGACGAGATGACGGTCGTGTTCAGGAAGTCAGCTCGGGCTCTGAGGCGCTGCTGTGCCGAGTCAATCAACTCGAGCCACTTCTGACGGCCCGATTGGTTCGACGCGTACAGCGTCAGCTCGTAGCCGTTCTTTCCGAGATGCCGGAATGTGATCGGCCAGCCCTCGCCCTTCTTCGTTTCGTTTCCGGTGTTGCGCAGTGCGGGGAGTATGCTCGACGAGGAGCGCTTCACTGCACCAGACTGGGGAATCACTTCCTCCATTTCCTTGATGGAGAGCAGTTCCAACGGAATAGGCTATCTAGATTAGCTCGATGTCACGCAACACACGTGCAAAACACGGGGTTTTTAGCATTCTCACCCTCCGGTAAGCCTTGACCTCCTCTGTCTTGCCCACCTGCTTGATGCGCACCAGGAGCACGGCGTGGTCAAACAGGAACGCAGTGATATCCGGGTTTTCCGTTGGGGTCTTCTTGAACTGGCACTTGAAGACTAGTTCGCGGCCCTCGTCTGTGAGCTTGAGATCGACCTTCTCATTGGGCCGGAATCTGAGCTGCTCATGGAGACGCCGCAGGTTGAACCGGTTCTCCGCCTTGCCCGACTCCTCGTTGACCCGGCTCAGGAGGTCCCTGATCATGGTCAAGACCTTGGGTATGTCTTGCTTGTCCGGGTTGTCGTCTTCTGTGTATTTGAGCACGTTTTCGAGGAGCAAGGGGTACCTGGCCAACCGCGTCGTCGGTTTGGTCAGATAGCCGTTCAACTCCAGCTTCCTTGACTCTCGCCGCCGCTCGACTTCGTCGACAAATCTCGCAAAGTCCTTGTTGATGGACCGCTCGTTCTCAAACTCAAACTTGCCCTCGAGCTGCTTCGACCCGTACAGAATGAACGGCTCGAACTGTGGCACGAACTCGAGAAAGACGTCGCCCACGTTCTTCACCACCGGAGTCTTCTGCTGCCGCTCTGTCAAGGCTCTGGCGAACTTGGAGCTCACGCCATGGATACTGGGAGGGTCGATGATGTTGGTGAAAATGGTGCGGACGACCTTTTCCCTTTTATGCGCTGGAATGGGCGACATGCCGTTGATCTTGCCCCTAAGTGGGTAGATCCAGAAATCCCGGAGGTACTCCAGGTCCTTGACGAAGTCTCGTTCCGTGTAGCAAATCTCCGAAATGATTTCTTGTCTCTTCTTCTCCCTGTCGCTTATGCTGTCCGCCACCTCCTTGGGCACGCTGTTGATCCAGAGTTTCTGCTCGTCAAATTGGTCCATGTCATCGTCGTTGACAGTCGCCTCTCCTTCTCTCTTGAGGCCCGGTCCCATTTTGAGGTTCAACCTGGATACTTGCTCCAGCCGTCTTGGGCAAGCGATCGAGTAGCACAATTGATCCCTCGTGCAGGTCGGAGAGTAGCACTCCGACAGCAAGACGAAGACGCCGTTCACCGTCGGGTTCTCCTCCACATCGTCCGTCAGGTTCTCCCGGAACTGGTACATTTCATACGTCGAGTCCCGCAACCGGTGCTCATAGGTGACGTCGTGGAAGAACTTTTGCGCATCGAGCGCCCGCCCCAGAAGCAGTGCCAGGTTTCTGTCCGTAGTCCTGATGATGTACGAGAGAACGTCGACAGCCTCGGCACCGCTGAATGCGTTCTTATATGTCAGCTCGTTCTTCGTCCGGTCACCGGTAACGATCTTCTGGCGGAAGCACTCGGCGACGCGGGAGAGAAGCGCTGGGTAAACAATGGGTGGCCGGATCTTGGCGGTGGGCGGGCGTTCGCTGTTGACCGAGTTGCTCATGGACGAACGCTGCACAAGCGTCTGGGAGTCTGTCTTCTCGCTCGGCGCAATCACGGACGGTGCTATCGTAGAGGCCATCGACATGGTCCTGGTGCTATCGGGGCCGATGGACGAGGCCATGCTCGTGGTTCGTGTCTGCGAGCCAGGCGGCCCATATCCAGTCGGGTAACCCGGGTTGGGCGAAACATGGCTGCCCATGTAGTCCGGCGCCGGAGCGCCGGCACCCACTGGTCCTCTGTTGGGAATCACCCGGCCGCTCATCGTCTGGTGCGTATTCCGGTCGAATCGTTCGTGGGAGGGATAGCCGGTCAGGGTCATTGTCCTGTCCTCCATGTGCCTCTCCGGAACAACCCGCCCTTGGGCAGTGGTGCGGGCCGACTGTTGGTTGTACTGAGCATGTCGGAAGGCGTTGGCCGGGGCCTGCTGCTGCTGGTACGGCTGTGGCGAAGGCTGGTACATCTGGGGTCTCGGATAGCTAGCCAAAGACTGCGATCGGTATGGGTCCATGTTCACGGCAGGGGCAGGCCCCGCGTCCTGGTGAAACCGCTGTGCAGGTGTTCGCTGCGCGTTGTTGTAGTAGCCCTGGGGTGGCGGGTGTCCTCGCTGAGGGTCGAAACGCGGCGGTCCCGGCTGTTGGGATGGTGGACTGACGGGATATGGCCGCCGTGCCTGCTGCTGCTGCTGCAAGTACTGGGGAGAGGGGACCTGCTGCCCACTCGATACCGAGCGCTGCTGGCCCTGGTGGTATGCATATCCCTGGCCGCCGTCGCTGGGCCGTGGCCGAGGAGGCGGGAATTGGTTTCGGTAATCGGCTCCTGGCGGCGGTCGCTGGGGTGGCGATCTCTGCATGCCCGACGTGGTCGACGACATGGTATGTGTGCGTCCATCCTGCAAGAACTCGGGCGGTGGAACGGACGAGGTCATCGTCTGCGAGCGGCCCGGAGGGGGCGCCGCGCCGAAGATGCTCGAAAAAGCTGCATCTCGCTGGTAGTTGTTGCCGGGCGGTCCGTACTGCTGATGTGGCGGCTGCCTTGCCGGCGGCATCCGGTCGCGCTGATAGTCGGCCATGATGATGGCTGCTGTGCAAGATAGGCACGTCAGCTACGGCACGCTTCTTTCTTTCTGGGTTTCGTCGTGCTGCACCGGTTCCTGCGGTCGGGGAGGGCGCCAAGGGGTTGAATTGCAATCAAAAGTGGAGAAGGGAGGAACTTATGGACACTCCGTACCTCCAGCCACGGAATCGCTTGCAGTTGCTCTCCAAGCGGAAAACCGGGGCGCGTCCGAAGCCGCAGCGGGCGTTACCGTTGTCGCTTGTCGTGCTTGTCGTGCTTGTCGTCAAGGTCGTCAGTCGGGAGGTTGTGATGCAGCAGGAGATGTTGCTGGTTGCGCGAGGATGTTTCCGGGTTGTGCCACAGATGGCAGGTGACGTTATTGGGCGATTTGGTCTCGCTACCCTCCCCCTTAACAACAATTTTTGGCTCCTGGCTCCTGGCTCCTGCGATGGAACAAGCCGACAACCGAGTTGCGCCGCGAGCACGCCGCTCTGACTAGTTACCTGCAACAAAGCCTCATCTGCAAGGCGGAGATGCCGGACTGCGACCTGGCGGTTGGGCGTGGGACAAGGTTGTCGGTTCGTGATAGGTATCAACAATCAAGCTGAGACAGCTGTGTTCTTTGACAGCACCTCAGCTGCCACGCGGCGTCGGGACGTTGCTTGCAATGCCGACCCTTAAGTGCCTTCGTGATCCACTAACTAAACGCTGCTCAGGCTCCGCATCGGCCAGTAGGGTGTGGCGCAGCTTTGTTTCCCCTGAATTCGGACAGGGACGAGAATTGGAGGCTTCTCTGGAATACTAGGTGGTAGTTAAGCGTAAGGAGAGCACAGGTTGCGGGCGAGATGCCATGTATCTTATCATAAGCGTCTGCATCGGATGAGTGAGCATTGCTGAGGTCATCAGCCATTCAAGAATCGCTTTTTGTAGCAAACGTCCATGTTATTTTCAGCACAGACGACTCGGATGCTTCATTCAGCACGCCCGGTGTTGCAAAACTTTCTTTCAAAGAGCTTAGACGCAGCCTCGCCCGCTTACTGCCTATTGGGTGTTGACAGTGATACTCAAGCGTGATGATAATAAGCTTGTTTCCCGGGAGTCACGTTGACACTTTTCAATGGTTCTTCGGTGTTGTGCATGAGCGAGCGGGACCCCCATAAACAGACGGGGTTCCCTTCCCATGGAACTGCAGCAGTGCAGAACTTTAAAATGTGATGCCGAAGCCAAGCTCTGTGGCGCACTTGTGAGGCACTGACGAGGCACGGCCAGCCGATTGAAGTGTGATGTATGTATCATCACGTGATTTAGTTTTTCTCGGCCCTTGCGCTGTTGGCTTGAGTTCTTGGCAGCATTGGAGCCTCCCAGCTTGGGGCCGTGCGGGTTGACTGGTGCATCAAACCCGCAGACAACAGTTCAGCGCTCATCAGCACAGCATTGGTTCAAACATAGTTGCGCATTGACTCTGTTGGGGCTATTAGGATACTGCCCTCTTCTCCTAAACTTCCGAACACCCATCACAATGGCGGAGTCGGAGTTGAGCCCCAAGTTTGCACCCTTCATCGGGATGGTACGTGCCGGCGTCGCTTGGAGTTGGGAGGATGCGAAGGAAACAAAGGCACAACTGGCAGCAGTTACGCTAACTCGCTCATGTCTGCAGGGCGGCATCGCAGCGGCCATGATCTTCGGCTGTACGGACAACCCCTACGTCCCCGAATCTATATGCAATCCTTCTCCCGGGTTGGCATCGATCGATGGCTAACGTTGTACGGGGCTTGTAGGCATGGGGGCAGCGTACGGGACCGCAAAATCCGGCATTGGCATCGCCGGCGTGGGCACCTTCCGGCCGGACCTGATCATGAAGGTGAGCAGAGACGTGGAGGCAACGGTTACCAGAACCTAACATCCCTACCCGGCCTGCTAACCCGCTTCAACAGTCCCTTATTCCCGTCGTCATGTCTGGTATCATCGCCGTCTATGCGCTCGTGATTTCGGTCCTGATTGCCACCGACCTCCAGCCCCCAGCGTATGGGGCTAACTACAGTCTATTCAAGTGCGTTCCTGCCCGACAGAGTATAATGTTCATATCAAGTGCTGACGCTCGGCCAGCGGTTTCATGCATCTCGCATGCGGGCTCTCGGTTGGGCTCACGGGTCTTGCGGCCGGGTACTGCATCGGCATCGTGGGCGATCACGGTGTCCGAGCATATATGCTGCAGTCCAAGGTGTTCGTCGGCATGGTCCTGATCCTCATTTTCGGCGAAGTGCTTGGGCTTTACGGGTAAGGGATAACTCTAATTGAGGCACTCACCAGAGGTCGCTGACAAGCTAGCAGGCTTATTGTTGCTCTTATCCTCAACACCAAGAGCAAGGGTTAAGCTCCGCTTGACTGTGCTTTCGCCTGCAAATCTGGGATGTACAAGTTGTATACAAGGAGACCCGACCGGGGATGGGGAAAGGGGATGTGTCATTAGTAGCATTTGGCCTGGCGTTGAGGATGTGTCCTTGTTTCATAGAGGGTCATGAGCTGGGATAGGTACGGCAAGAATCTGGAACTTTATATGCGGAACTAACTGTCTCCCCATTTATCACCGTGCCGCTTCGGCGAGGGCTGTAGCTCAAAAAGCTGTGCCATGCATCAGATGTGGAGATACGCCGGAGACACACGGTACCCAATCAACCGGTTCCCTAGAAGCCACCTCACGCAGTGGTTACCGTCAAGGTGATGTCTTGCTAACGTTGTTCATCGATCTTTACCAAATCCGACCAATCATGGATTCAGACATTGAAACCGAGGCCAACCTACACTACTAACCGGGCAATCTGCCAAAGCCAGTGCCTCCAATCCTTTAACACCAATGCAACGCCCGACGGATTCCCGCCCAATGCAAAAGGTCGAATTTGAACCCCCTGAAGGCGGAGAAAAAGGAGGGCAAGGATGGAAAGAGGAATGGAATGAAAAGCAACCAGAGCACAGCAGCTCGCAATGCCATGCGAAAAGGACAACGCCGAAAAGCCCAAGGAGACACACAACCTGGAAGGAATAACCGCCCCTTAAAATCTCGCGCCGATGCGGAAGGCAAGCCTGCTGTTCGACCGCTTGTCTGCCTCGCGCCGGAACCGTTTCCAGCTTCGCTCTCGCTCTTCCCGGTCCTTCATCTGGGCTGTGACCCAAAGATAGGATGTGTCAATAATCAGCCATCTTCGATCTCATGACTCTTTGACAGAAAACGGAAAGAGAAGAAACTCACCCAGAAACCGGTCCCACCTCCGATCCTCCCGAATCAGAATCTCATCACCGTTCCCGGGCGACGACTCTCGCGCCACCCTGTCCGCCCGCGCCCGCGCCGCCGCCTCCTCGCCGACCAGGTAGGGATCCTCCAGCAGCCGGACCCGGTTCCGCTCCTCCTCCTCGATCCGCTCCAGCATGACCCTCCGCATCAGGCCGTCCAGGTCGGCCGTCGACCGGTTGGCCGCGCTGGCCCGGCGCAGCGCCACGTTCTGGTAGATGCGGGCCGTGGGGTTCGCCGAGCTGGAGCTGGCGGTCGACCAGGGCGGAATGCGGAACTGCGAGAAGGAGGGGATGTCCGAATGCTGGCGTGGGGGCCCGCTTGGCACGGGGGGGAGGCCGTACCGGCGAGGGGCCGGATCGTTGGTGTTGTTGGCGGGTTCGAGC
The DNA here is from genome assembly GCF_033439665.1 of Chaetomium strumarium. Classification (NCBI taxonomy): domain Eukaryota; kingdom Fungi; phylum Ascomycota; class Sordariomycetes; order Sordariales; family Chaetomiaceae; genus Chaetomium; species Chaetomium strumarium. The sequence continues at coordinate 4,811,727 of NW_026944429.1, read as the reverse complement.
AGCGAAGACACGCTGCCTGGGTGGGCGCGCGCTGCTGCCGAAGGGGTCGAGCGCGGTGGTGGCGAGTATGGAGGAGGGAGAGGGTCAGGGTGTGGGTTGGTGGAGTGATAGGAGGGGGCGTCAGATGCTGGGGGAGGATAATGAATGATTAGCGGTGAGTTGAAGGGGACCAGGCGGGTCTTGGCCGCTCGAGAGTAATCCGGGTTATGGGTAACAAGGGGAGGATCCGAGTGTTCCAAACCAGACTTACTATACGACGGAGCAGCTGAGCGGATTGACGCCGTCTCAAAGTCCTCGGGGGAAAAGGGCTCAACCGGCACACGTGGTACGTCCTCGGCTATGGTAGTAGCCATATTGATCTCGGACCCTTTAGAGCAGCGATCCGTGGTTGGAGTTGATGCGAGGAGTTCGGGCAGGAAGCGAATGTAAGAGCGGCAGCAACAATGCACAATGGCCGGGTGGGAGTGCGGTCATCTAAGTGCAATGACGACGGGGGCGCGGGGAAGAAGCCTAGAACAATAACAACAATGACCACTAAGGTAATTCGGACGGCGCCACCAGAAGCTCCAAAAGAGTGAACAACAGCCTACGAGCCGTTTCCCACCGCCTAGGTAAAGGTAGTCCTCGTGCCCAGTTACCGAATGGTGGAAAGAGGAGACACGTGAGGAACTGAAATGCAGGGCAATCGGCCTATTTAGGGGATGGAATCGGCCTTCTCGAAGCGAGCCGGACGCAGGGAGGAACAGCTACTACTGCAGGGTCCCGAGGCAACGCACATTCACTGGCTGCCCGGCCATTGTATGTAGGTACCGTGACATATTATCTATCGCCTGCCATGTTTCTCAGCTCGGGACAACACAGCTCTTGCAGGCCCACGGTGTGTCGTAATGGAGGGGTACATGCGGGGTCGGGGCTGGAGCGGGAACATCCACGTCGGGCTTGGCGGAAGCGCCCGTCAGCTTTCCGTGAGCGTATCAGTGCGTATGAAAAGCTCCATCGCCCACGCTCGTGGTGGCTGAGCCTGCGGGTTGGCGATTCCTCGGTTATGGCATTTCCGGGGGAACCGAGTTGGCCGAGCCGGAAGCTTGTTGCACAGCTTCAGATGCAATCCCAGACCTTATCATGGATGTGACCTGAACTCATCAGGAACAGACCCACTAATCGAGTCCATTCCAACTTTCCAAGGCGAACCACCTTGCAACGTACATGAAGAAGCCGTGCCTTGCATCTACAGTAGCTTGGTACTCTGCGATCTGAAGAAACAGAGTCTCATGTCGAAACGCAACTGGCCGGGTTTCGACCACACTTTCATCTGAAAAGTTCCATGTCTGTACTTGCCGGGGAACTTAAATTCTTCCTGTTTAGGTAATTTAGGAGACCCTCATCCCAGGTCTTTCCATCTTTCCAATCTTGTAGTTGGCCCTTGATTTTGTGTGAGGTACGGAAGACGCATACCCGTTCTGGCGCCAGGTGGCAGTTCCATTCTGATTCAAGCGGCCGGAGCCGACCCCTCTATCCGTGCCGGTGACGGCGAGATGCCGGGTTGGACCCACCCCCGGCCCGTCCGGCCGTTCTTGGCAAACACCTTGTCGGCCAGGGGACGTGTGCCGCCCTCATGACCACCTCACCGTTACCCTTTCCGAATGGCGCGTCCGACCTTTCCTCACTAAGGGGGCTGAAATTCATTATTTGGAGGGCATTTCCCTTCATTCTTCAGTTTTCGATTCTTTCTCGGCAGAGCTCGGTTGGCACTGTTCGCGGAAGCGATCGGACAAAATGGGCCTAAAGACGGCTATGTTCGCTGGCGCTGTTGCTGCGTTTGTTCGGACGGCAGCTGCAGCGCAGCCCGGCGCCGCCGACCCGATTCCTGGACCCATGCGTGACTTGGTCTGGGGCAAACTGAATTTCCTGCATACCACGGACACGCACGGATGGCACGCAGGCCATCTACAGGAATCGCAATACTCGGCCGACTGGGGTGACTATGTCTCGTTTGCCCACCACATGCGCAAGAGAGCCGACGAGCGTGGCGTGGACCTCCTGCTCGTCGACACGGGCGATCGTGTCGAGGGCAATGGCTTGTACGATGCATCCCATCCCAAGGGGAAATACTACTACGACATCTATCGGGAGCAGCATGTCGATATCATATGCACAGGGAACCACGAGCTCTACAAGGCCTCCACTGCCGATCGCGAGCACCTGCACACGGTTCCGAATTTCAGAGAGAACTACATTGCCTCGAATCTCGACTACATAGATCCCAAGTCCGGAGAGCAGATGCCGATGGCGCAACGATATCGCAGATTCCAGACAAAGAATCAGGAATTGGACATTGTTGCCTTCGGCTTTCTCTTCGACTTCACTGGCAACGCCAACAACACGGTCGTCCAGCCGGTCAAGGAGACCGTCAGGGAGAAGTGGTTTCAGGATGCGATCAGGGAAGAGACCGATATTTTTGTCGTGATTGGCCATGTCGGGGTCCGGATGCCAGAGTTCGACACCATTTTCAGGGCCATCCGCGAGCGAAACCCGCTCACCCCTGTCCTCTTCTTCGGCGGCCATGTTCACGTCCGAGACGCCACAGCGTACGACTCGCGCTCATTTGCCGTAGCTAGTGGGAGGTACTTTGAGACGATCGGCTGGATGTCGGTTGATGGCGAGCTGCACGGGACGCCGAGAATGTCAGGAAAGGCACCCTTGTCTTTCCATCGCCGATATATCGACAACAACCTGTTGGGGTTGCACCACCACGCCGGCCTCAACGCTACGACCTTCCCCACCGAGCATGGCCGCAATGTCTCCGCCATGATCACCGAGGCCCGTAAGGAGCTCGATCTCGACTACGCCTTTGGCTGCGCTCCGAAGACGCTTTGGATGACGCGCTCGCCATATCCCGGAGACGACAGCATCTACTCCTGGCTCGAAAAGGAAGTTGTCCCAGACATAGCGGTCAATGCCAGCCGGAAGGATGTGCCGCGTCTGGCCATTGTCAACACAGGCGCTATCCGGTTTGATATATTCAAGGGCCCATTCACTCGGGATACGACCTACATCGTCTCGCCCTTCACTAGTCTCCTCACATATATCCCCGATGTTCCGTACCATATAGCCCGGAGGGTCATCACCCTGCTGAACAATGCCGGCAGGATCATGGAGTCGATCCCGATGGATAACCGATTTTTGGCGAACCCCGAGCAGCTTTTTATCCAAGAGTCTATCATCCACGAAGCTCCCGCTCCAGCAGATGTGCACGCGGACAATACGCAGCAGAAGCCCCTGGCTGACGGCCTTAAGGAGAGACTCCGTCTGACAGAGGGATACACCACGGAAGATGACATTGGCGATGACGGGGATGATACCGTGCATTCCCCAATCAACTTCTATGTCGTGCCGAACTGCATCCAATCCGAGCTTGCCTTTCCGGCGGAGGGCGAGCCAGGAACAGTGGACCTTGTGTTCCTGGATTTCATCACGCCGTGGGTGCTGATGGCCCTGCGGTTCTACGGGGCCGAGTACGGCGAGAAGGACGTACAGCTGTATGTTGAAGGGACATTTACCGAGTTGATGGCTGGCTGGATAGAGAAGAACTGGCCAAAACGTTGCTAGATGTGTACTACCTACGTAATGTTGTCGGTTTTTAGACCGCGCATCGTATGCGAGCGTTTTTGGCTTGGGATATGTCGGGTTATTCTGTGGTTATATCAGTATTGTGCCATGTCTGATCGAGGGTTTCCGTGTTGGTTGAATTCTCATTGCATGGAGTGAACTGTTGGATGCGTGGCACACTTCTACCATGCCCAAGTTGATAACATGGAACTTCATCGGGAAGGGGATTAAAAGCTGTCCCACGCGCCCAGCTGCGACCTCCTTGTCTTGCTCATGTGTCTAGTGTATATAGAGCTTCCCGACATGCCTTTAGTACTCTTCATGAAGGCGGAACAGGGCTGATAAACGGAAGAACCCCCGGGGACCATTCCATTGCGCCGTCAACGCCGAACTACCCAACCCACGCAAATGTCATAAGCCAGCTACAAACCACAGGGCAGAAATAACGCCTCATAACTGATCCAGTAATTTTCTCCTCCTCCGCTCGACCAACTCTTGTTGCACCTCGTCCAGCGTGGGCAGATCCCACACCCGTCCATCTCCGACATCTCCCGGTAGGGCCTCCCACCCGGGCGGCGTCTCGGCGGGCCCGGCCTTAGCCAACGTCTCCACCGCCATCTTCTCCCGCGTCCGCTCATACTCCAACAACTCGTCGTCCTCCTCCCCCGGCGCATAGCCATAGTACGCCGCATTCACCTGCCTCTTCAGATCCGCCCTCTCCTCGAGCGGTTTCTCGTCCTCCTGCTTGGCCTTCGCAGCCGCCTCAAACAGCTCCTTGACCCCCGGCAGCTCCTTCGCTCGCCCAAAGTACCGGTACCCCTTCCCGCCGCCCTGTATTTCCCTGCCGGCCTCGTCATACACTTTCCCCCCGGCACGCATGTAGTTGGGCCCGCCCAGGTTGCGGATCTGCACCTCCCACATGTGCTTTTCGCGCATCAGCTTGTTGATCTCGTCGTTGAGGTCGCGGATCTCGTAGTCGGACAGCGCCGGGTCCTGGATGCGCGACACTTTCCGCGAGATCTCCTTGAGGACCTGGCCCCGCCACTTCTCGCACGCGGGGATGCTGTCTTGTTCGGTGATGGCCCGTGGTCGGCGCGCCCGCCCGCCGTCGATGATGCCCAAGTCGGCGGCCTGCGCTTCGCGGAAGCGGAAGAGCATCGACTGGGCCTTTTCTGAGTTGCGCGCCTGGAGAAGGCGAGGTTAGTACCGGAGATAGTTGCTTGGGAAGGTATGTGATGCTGGTTACTTACCATTTTGAGCAATTCCCAACGTGACACTAGTCTCTATAATGTAACAGGAAGGAAATTGGGAAAGAAGGCGTGCGCAGGCGTCGACTGCGCAGGTGTACTTCGTAGTTGAACTTGACGTTGGGAAATTCTCAGCCTTCAAGTTGTAAGTGGATGAGCGCCGGGTGTGGCGCTCGTGGCGCGAGCTAGCTGCCGACTGCAGTGCGTGACAGGGGTCAGCGACCCGCAGCCCATTAAGTCGACGCGGTTCAGCGCGTTTCCGTTTCCTGCACCACCCCTTCTGCAACCCAAACTACATCACAATCTGGCCTGCGCCAACCAACGTTGCTACAATCGGCGCCATGGTTGAAAGTATCGATATTCTCAATCAATCACCATCTCTACGAGACCCATTGCAATCAGGTCAAAATCGTCCGGAGGGCGATGTCAGACGAGCGACACGCCCCCCACCGACTGAAGTACCTTCAGTCACATACGCTGACACCGATTTTCAACTTGTTTCATATACCTAGTCACCACTGGATGTCAAGTGATCTCCAACCAGCGGAAGGACAGTTTACGCCGGCTGCTGGAATACTCCCAGTCAAGCTGCAATGAAGAAAGACACCGATAGTCCCGACTCATCCGGTCCCCTGCGCATATCACCGCATATGCGTCAGAATCCAGAGACAAGGGCGAGGCTGAGGGCAACTCAAGAATGGATATCTGAGCAGGCTTCCATTATCTTATACTTCGCTCATTCGAGCACCTACAGAACCAACGACCCGCAAGCCCCTCCACCCACACTCTTCTACTTTGTTTCATAGGTATCATTCAACTTCCCTTTGTCCCGACCTGACACCCGGCTAGGCCATACCAAGTGGTCTTGGTTGCCCCTTCTCGCCGCAATGACGACAGACTCTCCCACCAGGAGGTGCGCCGGCGTCCGGTGTGTCTCTGTCTCGACTTGCCGTCGACCCGGGGTCCCTGAAAAATGGGAAACCGTTCAACCGGCAGGCCGAACACAGAGAGGCCCAAAGCCGACGCGTCTGCGCAGCACCGATGATCATTTGAGAAAAGTAGTTTTCAATCGGAGCGGCGAGCCGGGGAATACACTATTTTCTTCTTTGGTATGGAATTGGCCAAGTGCCAGGGACGTGTGGGAGGGAAGTCGAGGGTATGGCTGGCATAAAAGAGAAGGTTGCTGGAGGTTCCGGTTGTTCTTTCTGCTTTCCTTATACCGCAACTGTTTCTTGGGAAACCCCTGCAAGAAACAACCAAGAGCAAAACAGAGTGCCCGGTGATGACGAAGGTCCAAAAAGCCAAATTTGCAGGCAGCCACGGGATCTGGTCTACAGCAGTAGACTTGCCTGTTGGTTGTCAGTGGGAACATAAGAGAGCTAATCTGAGGGCTTGAAACTCTGTTTTGCCTTTGGAGGTGGAAGGGGGGTGGTTCCCCTTCATCTCCCCGAACCCCGTGTTGGCTGCTGGGTTACCACAAGTCTGCCCAAGTGAGCAGCTTCTACACCCAGTCAGAAGGAACACTGCAGACTACGCCAGCACCCATCGTCGCCCAGGTATCCGTGTATTCCGCCATATTTTGGAGAACCTAGATCCGGTACCGTGTATCGTTCTGTACAAGACATTTTAATAACAAGGAACTACCTCCATCTATCACTCCCTTACCCCTTACTGAGTCTTCTTCGTCTCCCTCTTCGCTCCGACCGGCGCGCTAAACATCCACAAGGCGCAGAAGGCTAGCCAGCCCGTCACGGTGACGCCAACACCCGCAATCCACGGCCACGCACCGCTGATGACAAAACTGCGGGGCCATTCGTTGTGTGCCATGTGCCGGACCGACACCGTGTTCTTCTCCTCGACGTTGGACAGGAAGGGCCGCTTGTAGTTGACCTTGAAGTTGAAGATGCCATGCTGGTCGGGCAGCTTGAACAATACGCTGTAGGCGGCCGCCGTGTCGGAAGAGTGGGTGGCGTCGAGAGTGAGCGGCAGGCGGTGGAAGGGGGAGAGCATGGAGAACTCGAGCTGCAGGGCGTCGCTATCGGGCACCGCGAAGGGCTTCCAGGCGTTCCAGGCGTACTCTGACAGGGAGATTGTGTATTTCTTACAAATAGCGATTAGCGCGTGTGTAATATGAGGAGGGTCATAGAGGAAGTGCATGGATGTATCACTTACGACGTCGTTCTTGATGCGGTAGATCTTGGGGTTGGACTCATTGGTCGCCCCGGCTTCCTCCAGGTGATGCTCGATCCAGTTGACCCGTAGCACGCCGATCTCGTTGAACGTCCACCCGCTCACGCGCTTCGCAAACTCCCTGTTGAACGTCCCGGCGACCTTCTTGCCGTCCGCCTTGCTCACCTCGCTGGCCTCGAAACACTTGTCCTGCAGCATCTCGGCGGAGCCAACAAGTGTGAGACGCGCAGAGTTGCGCGCCTGGAAGGCCGAGACAAGCGCCAGCTGCTCGCCGGCCGCGAAGAGGTCGTCCACCACTTCGCCTTGTTCCTTGGGGTTGTAGCTGTAGGCGGTGCGTGGGGCGCGCAGGATGGGCGTGAGGAGTTCGCTGGCGCCGAGCGACGCGCCGACACCTCGCGGGAAGACGAGGACCTCGTCCTGGCCGGCGCCAGCGCCGAAGAAGTCCTTCACGTCCGGGCGGATGCGGGTTGGTGGTGGGAGGAGCAGCACGTCGTGCATGTCGGCGGCGCTGGAGGCGTCATAGTTGAAGTGGTCCACCACGAGACCGGTGCGGTCGGCGGGGAGTTGGATGTCGAGCTCGGCGAGGAGGGAGACGAGGGAGTTGGGTGCCGCGACACCGGAGCTGAGGGTCACGAGGATGTTGCCCTTGGCGTTGAGGAAGTCGACGAGGAGGTTGGGCGTCAGATTGGGGCCGAGGCCTGGTGCAGGTTAGCTAGCAAACCCCAATTCCCTAGTGTTAGACAGGAGAAGTACCCTTCGTCTTGGTTGGGAAGAAGAGGATGTGGTCGTATGAGCGTTCGCCGAGACGGAACAGGGCTAGCGATTCGCTCTTGGGGTTCTCAAACGAGAGCTGGAATCCCCTGCCTGCCAATTAGTTAGATGGAAGATGTCCAGACATGTTGAGAAACGGCACGGACTCTCGAGATCGCCCAGGAACTTGGAGTAGCTCTCTTTCTCAGCGACATCGTCCAGGATCACCAGCAGCCTGTTGCCGGATGTGCTGATGGCCGACACCACGGCCGCAAGCACAAACACCAATACCGAAAGGAGCGACCGCATGTTGGGCAAGAAAATGCAAAACAAGTCCCACTCCCATACACGCTCACAGAAAGCTTTGGAGGGGAAGGGCAATTTTAACGGCCGCAACTCGGGGTCGTCGAGTTGATGCCACGGAAAGCTTGCCTTCCTGTCCCGCGAGAGCTCCCAAGACAGCGGATTGGATGCATTGATTCGGCATACGTAGCCTTGCCAAGGCCTGACCGGGGGTCTCAGCTAGCAGACCCACTCGGCCTTCAATTGACCCCATGTCATGCACCCGACGGTCTGTGCTTTCAGCTTTCAACTCCAAGTCCCAAGTCCCAGATTAGCCGCGGTTTCGCCGCAATCGTGCGCATCATCCACCACTTGGAGCTCGCAGTTGCGACGAGCAAGGACAGCTTTGTTCGAGTCTGCAGTGTAGGTATTTCCGGGAGCCAATTGTTAGAGCGAGGTCTTGCACAGTACGGGATCCTGTCTAACATCCATCTCTCCACAATTTCCTTCCCAGGTTCCTCGACGGAATAACTGACGCACCCACCCAACTAGAACGAGACCCCTCCTCCTCCTCCAAGATCGCCCTACAACCTTTCAATCCAGACCGAGGGTGACCAGCCATTTCAAGAAGAGAGGACTCCACCCGCGAAATAAAAAAAAAGAGAGAGAGAGAGAGAGAGAGAGAGAGAGAGAGAGAGAGAGAGAGAGAAAATGAACGGCGCAACACCACGTTTCTGGGCAGGCCCCCTCCGGTACTGCCGCTGGGCCGCGCGCGAGCGGCCGGGGCTCTTCTGGGCCGTAGCAATCGGGGCGATGGGGCCTGTGACGCTGGTGACGGTGCCGCCGATCCGGCGGATGATTGGGGACGAGGACGCAGCGCCGATTCCGCTTACTTATCCTGGTATGTTTTGTGTCTGTGTGTGGTTGAGAGGCTTTTTTTCTGTATCGGGGAGAGAAGGACAGAAGAGGGGGGATACACAGGGGTAGTGGTGGTGGCGATGGTTGATGAGGGTGGATGTTGTTGCTAACCAGCGGCGTTTTTAGTTCCCTCCGGGCCGAGAAAGAAATTGACGGGGTATGACGATGATACGGAATGAGGGAGGAGGGAGTATTAAGGGGAAGACGGAGAGGGCAAGGCTGGGAATTAAAACGGCTGACTGGCGCACGGAATTGCACCAACATGCCCTGGAGTCAGTCTGTATCAATTGTACATAAGGAAGTGCGTTGTGGGCGGAAAAGGCAATAGAGAGAAAGAGCCTGGGGCAAGCCGACGACGATGGCCGCAAATGGCGCCGAGAACATGGAGGGGAGCAATGACGACGCTTTAAGCCCTAACTCTAAACAACTACCTCCATATCTACCGAAGGTAGCATGGCGCTGATGCTGTCCGTCCCCAAAAGAAAAACAGTCAGGGCACGTCAAAGCCGCCCATCCGAAACTCCTTGCGATCGCCCGAGAGCTGGGCCGGCTTATCGCTAATCTAGGGCTTTCCCACCATGTGTCGTGCATAACATAACATACAAGTCCCCCCACCGCTCTATATGCGACCGCTTTTTGTCCCCATGAAACCTGGAAACTCCTCCTTTCGCCCTCACCCAACCACATCCCATCCGTCTAATCACGCCGGGGGCTTATTCTACCTCTCCCGCTGAACTATGTTCCACTCCCACTGGTAAGGCAACCTGAAGTCAGCTTCGCTCTCAAACATCATCATCACCCCTACAAGTAAAAAGAAAGTAAGAAAATAAGAAAAACTCACCACACGCCCATCGTCATCCCCAGTGTACACCAGCCCACTGAGCGGTGCCACACACGTGATCGCCGCATCAACGTTCGTGCCCGCCTCACTCTTGGGATTCACATGATCCAGCCGCCGCATGAGCTCCAGCACCCATTTGCCGGTGCGGGCGTCGACCGTCTTGCGCCACACATTCACCACGCCGCGTTTGTGGCCGGTGAAGACGAGCTGGTTCTGCAGCCACTCATTGCCGCCCGTAGACGTGGACCCTTCGTAGAAGGCACACGAGTGGATGAAGTCGTCGTCCTGATTGCTGCTGCTGCTGCTGCTGCCGGCGTTGGTGGCGTTGGCGGCAGTGCACACGTTCTGGTCGAGGATGAGCTCGCCGTTGAGGGTGTATAGCAGCACGTTCTGGCCCGAGCAGAGTATCACGTCACCCGTCACGTCGTTGATGCGCGCGCAGTCCACGGGCCGAGCAAGCGGCAGCTTGCGGATGAACTCGAGGCGGTTGAGGTCCCAGAGGAAGGCAATGCCGTCTTGCGAGACGGTCAGGATCGTGCTGAACGCCTTGGACACGGCGATGTGCGTGACGGGTGTCTTGTGGCCGAACAAGGACGAGCGCGGGTGCAGCTCCACGACGGGCTTCCCCGGTGAAGAGTGCACCATGTAGACCGATACGACGCAGTCTTCGCCGGCCGTGATGAGCGTCTTGGAGTCGGCGAACGTGAGGGTCGAGATCTGGCCGATGTGCAGGTTTTCGAAGAGCCCGGCCGGCTGGGAGGGCCTGGTCAGCTTCTCTCTCTGTGTATTCTAGGTGTTGAACTCAAGAAAACTCACCTTTCTGTTGTCGCTAAGGAAGAAGCGCACGCTGTTGTCCGTGTAGCCCCATTCAAGGAACTTGTCGTAGTATGGTGGCAGGTTCAGACGGAACGGCGAGGCACAGAGCAGGCGGTCGAGCTTCGGCACATAGGTCAGCGACGCGACTCGTTCACGACTCTCTGTAGCTGGTTAGCCTCCCGTCACTGAAATAATAACCAAAAAAAGGACAAACTGAAATGGCCTACCTAGCAGCGGATGGGGCAGCCTCGTCAGCGCCGCGACCGAAGTGTCCAGCCGCTTGACCGGAGACCGGTCGAACTCCCTCGGCGGGTGTGGCTTCGTGAAGATCTGATGCGGAGTCTGGCCAAAGTTATGGATGATACCCGTCGTGATGAGCCGTTCCTGCGGATCGGTGATGTTGTCCAAGTCCCTGGTGCCCTTGTACGACAAGGGGTGGAAGACATTCAGATTCTCGACGGCGAGTTCACCGCGCTGCTTGTAACCGAAGACCAGATCGATCCACTGATGCAGCCGCTGGCTAACGTACGGGGACTCTAGCGCCTCCCGGTGTTTCGCGATGAAGATCTTGGGATCTCCCTTGGCCCATGGCGGGAGGATGACATTGTCCACTCTCCCGCCGCCCCCTTGGCGGACGCCAAAGTTGTAGCCGTTGATGTTGGTCAGAAACTCGGGCAGGTAGAAGAACTCGGGGATCAGCTCGCGCACGTCGGAGCCATTGTCCCGCGAAGCAGACGTCCAGGCGCCCTCGATGGAGAAGAAGAGCCGGTCCGGGTAATCAAAGGTGCCGCCCTGGAGCAGGATGTAGGACTGCACAAAGGGAGGCAGCCGGATCAGATACGACGACACGATCATGGCAGACGAGTAGTGGGTCCCGTAGTGGAACGGCGTCTCCCCGATCTCGGCCAGGCTCCTGTACCGCATGGCGAAGTCGGCGGCGCGTCCCGACGACTGCGCGCCCATCGGCTTCGACAGGTCCCGGAAGGTGGCCGGGTTGGTCAAATCGAGCTCCTCACTCGTGTAGTCGGCGAGCACCCAGGGGAAGACCGGGTACTGCGTGAGGTCGTTGAAGGTGCGGCCGGCCATGGTGTTGACCAGCATGAGGTAGTGGAAGTTGGAGATGTCGCCCCGCTGCCAGCGCCGCATCATGGGATTCCACGCCGACGAGTTGAAGATGCTCCCGAACTTGGCCCCCAGTGTCTGCGGCATCTCGTCGGCAAACCTCAGGCTCTCCAGCCGCCAGCCGTCTTCCGGGTTGGGCAGCAGGCTGGCATTGTGGGTGTGCGGCGTCATGGCCGTCAGCCGCGAGAAGATGTCGTCCCGCATGGCCGGGTTGATGGCGGTCAGGAGATAGCTCCGCCCGTCGGTGAAGAAGATCTCGATGGCCACGTCGCGGAACAGGAAGCGCCGCTTCGAGATGCTGAGAACGTCCTGCCACCTCCAGCTGCGCGATTCCTGCTCGGCGCGGCCCGCGTGTTGGCGTCGCTCGCTCGGGATGCCGCCCGTGATGATGATCGAGAACGGATCACGCTCCTCCGGCGGCGCCTGCCACACATTGACGATCTCGCCATCCGCGCTCTGGAACAGATTGTCCATGATGTAGAGCGCCTCCTTTCCAATGATGAGGATCCCTTCCGACGCGTCCAGGCCGATGATGCGCGAGATGTTGAAGACGTTCCGGACCGAGTCTCCCTGCTGAAGCCTCCGCATCACCTTTCTGTTCTTGTCTTCGAACGTGTCATCCGCCTCGGGCTCGTTGGGGTCCTCGACTAGTTCAAAATCTTCCTCGGGCGCAACGCTCTGCTGGTCTGTCTCGCCGCCCGCCGTCTCCGGCTCGGCCGAGATGTCAGGATCCTCCATGCTGCCATCGCCTCCGGTTTCGACGGCCGGTGCTGAAGTTGGAGCCCGTGCCGGTGCCGGTGCCGGTGCCGCCGCTAAGGGATTGCCCGTCGAGGAGGGGTTGGCCTTCGCACCACCAGCTGCAGGGACATCATTCCTCTTCGGCTGGAACTCCTGCTGTCGCTGGCTGGGATACTCCGGCAGGAGACGGAGCCGCATCCGATTCCGTCCTTCGGTGCGGTCCAGCTTCCATTTGATGGCCTGGGCCTCGCTGAACACGGCGCCCGGGCGGCACAGATCGCGCTCCATCTTCGCGAATGTCGACGCCATGAAAGCATTGTCGTCCTGCTGATCCTGCAGGAGCCTTTGGTGCTTGAAGTGCTCCGTGAAGTAGATGCTCTTCATCCACGCGCTGTTGGCCATCTCGTGGCGCAGCAGGATATTATCCCGCTCCAGCGACTCGGTGTGCCACTGCTTGAGCTTATCCTTCCGGGCCTTCACCCGAGCTCGCGCGTTGTCTGCGGTGCGTTGATTCTCCGCCGCGACGAACTCCTCCCACGTCTTCGACATGCCCCCAAAGAAGAGAACGTCGAGCGACGGGCGGTGCTGGTCGACCCATGCGAGGAAGGTCGCATCGTCCAGCTCGGTGAGCTTCTCGAAGCCCCTGGCCAATGGCCGTTGATCGGGCGTCATGGTCTGCTGAAAGATGGCCGCCGACTCCTCCGGCTTCTGCACCAGCATTATCCTCCAGATCGTCGCCGCTACCAGACGGATCTTCGGCCGGGCGTCGACCAGTCTGTTATAGAGCTGGTACCACAGCAGTTTCATGAAGTCGTCGTCCGCTGACAAACAGCCGAGGAGCACAGTTTGCCAGTACAGCAGGTGCTCCATGGTCGACAGGCCCTCGGCATCCTTAGTTTCCGGGTCGTCCACGTCGGAGAGCCTGAGCAGGGTGAACTTCAAGAAGCTTGAGCGGATCGTCGCCACCGCCGAGTTGCAGAGACGGACGCTCTTGAGCGACGCCACGTCGGGCCGCTGCAGGTACTCCAACACGGTTCCCGTGAATTCGACCATCGTCTCGGCCCCGTTCATGAACGACCCTTCAAACACAGCCTCTGCCATGTGGAAGTTGAGGCGCGCCAGGTTCTGCAAAACCCTGGGTTCCGTGAGGACCTTCTGGTCCAGCTGGATCGTGTTCTTCAGGTGGGTGATGACGTTCCGCAGGATGTACGTCTCAAAGTAGGCGTGGTGCTCTTGGAACCCAGGCGGTACCTTGAGGGAGAGATTGAACCCCGGGAACTCCTTCCTGACCAGGACCTGGTCGGTGAATACGCCGACAATCAGCTCCAGAATTCCCTCCAGTACCGCATTGCTGACGTTCCGGGTGGCGATCCTCTTCTTGGGAGACATGGCATGGTTCAGGCGGGCGGGAGTCGGTGCTGATGGCGGTGATTGCGACGTGACTAGGATAAACGACGACGGACGGCGCAGAGGGGTGCCTCTTCCCGGACTCGGAGATGGCGGCTGGAAGTCCGATGGCCCCGGGTTTGTCGTCCTGACGATGGGGATCGCCTGGGTCGAAGATCCAGGAACGGGCCGGATGATGACATCCCCTCCCTCGAAGTTCAACGTGTCGTTGGACCTGAGCTCCGTCTCGGCGGTGACGGGATCGGAGCTCACAATGACGGGGTACAGAGCCGAGAGAAGCTGCCGGATGTAGTCCGAGGATAGGGCGAAGTCCCTGAGGTTGACGGAACGGGCGTGCATGTCGGCCAAGAACCGGACAACTGTCTGAAGGACCACGGCGTTCGCGGCGACCCGCTCTTTATCGGGCAGGCGTGTCTCTAAGACGCGCATTAGCAGTATCCTCGCAGAGCCTGAAGAGACCCACTCCTCACTTCTCGGTTCAAGCGCCTGGCCCAGTTCCATAGACCGGGCCCTTCGTCTCGTCCGCACCGCATCGAGACTCTCTGTAGCACTTCCCGCTGTGGCGGCATCGCTGGCCGGAGAATCCGGGTCGTCCTGATATTTGAGGACATCGCGAAGGCCGTGTTGTAGCATCGAGGTTATGACGGGCAGCACGTCCGGGAACACGATGCGGCTGCTGCCAAAGATTTCCAGGAGGCTGAAGAAGTCGAAGGACTTCTCAAAGTTGATCTTCGCAACGTCATATCCGAAGAGGATGCTGAAGAGGATCGGCCAGAGAGTGGAGATGTCCCACCACTGCTTCAGGCGGTGCGCCATGATCCAGAAGCCGCCGGTCTTGCTCGCAAACTTGGCCGTATAGCCCGACGGGTGCGTGACGAGCAGGCGCGCGAGGATCTTGCAGCCGAGGACGACGATTTCCGGGTCGTTCTCTGCGAGCAGGTAGAGCAGCCACTGCCGGGTCGTCAGCACGATTTCTAGCATTTTGTTCTTGGAGCCAGCCGCGTGTATCACCTTGTTCGTGACAGTCTTGGCAAACTTGCGGATGTCCGCCACGCTGGCGGGCTCGCAGAGAAGACGCGTGTACATCTCCAGGATCTTGACGCCCAGCTGCTTCTTGCTGAGCATCCTGGAGCTCGCAGCCGGAGATGGCGGGTGGCCGCCCTCAAGGGTAGGCCGACGCAGCATGCTGAGGCCCGCCGCGGGTGCTGGCCGGCCGCTTAGGATCGAAGGCGGCCTCGGCGTGCGTGGCCGGGAGCCCGCGGGGGTGTGGAAGGCGTACGTGATGAAGAGGGCAATGGCACGGTGGACCTCGGCACTGTAGCTGCACCGGACGAGGCTCTCAAAGGACGCCATGAAATGCGGCATGATGTCTTCTGAAATGGTCTCGGCTTTCAACGCGTCCAGGAGCCTCTTGATGATCCCTGTACGAGACGGAGTAAGCTTTGCAGGCGCCGGCGACTGCTGCGTCGAGGAAACTTACGCATTCGTAGCAGCCGGCGGCTATTGAACTGGTGGTGCTTGCTCTGCACGGCAAATGTCACAAACTGTTTGTAGTAGAGCTCCTGCACCGCCGGCGGCGACCTGCGCCACGTATCGGGGTCGATGAGGAGCACACGGTAGGCGAGCGGGTTGATGATGAAGGACTCGATCGGGTCAGCGTGCTTGTACCCAACGAAGTGCAGCACCAGCGTCAGGAGCTGCAGACTCAGTCGGTCCCTCGCCTCGTTGGACAGGGCGAGCCGCCACGCCAGTGACTGCGTCTCGGAGCCGGGCACGCTGTATCCAAGCTTGGCGCGGAGCAGCATGCTCAGAATGGCATAGCCGTTGTCCCTCTCCATGGCCTCGCTGTTCCGCCAGCTGTTGCTGATGCAGTGGAACACGAGCTCGACGGACCGTATCAGCTCCTCAGGGGTAGACGACCGTTCGACCAACTTGAGGCCCACGGGGGTGAATCCGGCCAGCCGCCAGAGGTTGTCGTCAAAGTAGTACGGCGTCGCGACGACCGGATCGCCCGTGAGAAGGGAGACGCCGTTCAGCCTGACCAGCGCCTCGTTGATACACGGCACGGCTCCGTTGACCGCAACCGCCGTCCCGCTCTTGACGGTGGCATGGAGCAGACTGCTAGCCGCATTCCTCGACAGGGATCGAAAGAGCAGCGAGTCCATGAACTTCCCGTCTGCCGGAAAGATGGCTCGCGGGAAGGTGCTCAGCAGGACCTTGTGCTCGGGGATGATGCTGCTCGCCTTGTCTCGGATGGCTTTCAGAATGTCCGAGTCGTCGTCCTTGCCCGGATGGAACAGCTCGTTACGGAGGCCCAGGGCAGCCGACGCCTCGTAGGTCTGGAAGCCCCCGAGGCAGTCTTGAAAGTTGCCTTGGTATCGCGGCCCGAGGCGGTAGAATACAGCAAGCAAGTCATCACTCAGCACGTCCTCAAACAAGTGCGCCGAAGCCAGCGACCATCTGGAGCGCACCACGCCCGGCCCCAGCTGCGCGGCGAGCTCGCGCGGCGTACCTAGGAAAGCTTGGACCGGGTTTGTCTTGGTGCTGTTCGACGTGAAGGAGACAAAGCTGTCGGTGCTTGCATTGGAAGGGGGCGGCGGGCTCGGATACGCGGCCCGGATCTGCTCAGCAAACTCTCCATTGACATAAAGGCTTGCCTTGCTCGCGACCATGGTCTTGGGTCGGCGGTGGACGAGCGCGATGTGATACCACTGGTGCTTCTTGAATGCCACGGACTTAAACCTGACACTTGGCCGTGGGGACGTGACCGATGTCTGGAGGATGAAGTTCTTGGTGTCCTTCTCGAGGTAGGCCAGAAGAAAGCAGGTCTGCGTCGAGTCGAACACGCCAAAGAGAGTTGTGTGCGACTCGGGATCAAACTCGTCGATACGCACCCACCCAGTGAAGGTGTATCCTGGCGCTGTCTGGGGAGGGAACGATCGGCCAAGATTTGGTAGTTCAATGGATGAGTGGCCGCGAAGGGAGAGGTCAAACTGGATAAAGGGGGGCCCTGCGTACCGCTCCGTCATGTCCAGGCAGAACTCGGAAGCGGCGACCTCGCGGCGATTCAGCAAAAACTGCGCGTCCGCTAGCTGGTCTATGCCCAGGTGCATCAGCGACCTGCACAGGAGCAGTGCTCTGTCCCTCTCGGGCTCCGTGAGCGCACTGTCTGGGGCGAAGAGCAAGCGCAGCAGTCTAGAAAGCACGCCTGTCCCATGCAGAGCATTGAGGTTGAAGGAAGAAGCAGATGCTATAGACGACAGTGTCGAGAGAACTATCATCGAAGCCAGATTCAGTGCCGTGTCCTGACCTCGTGGGATAGACTCCCAGAAGGCAACAACCGTTCGGATAATCTCGGCGTTGTGGATAACGGTGTGAGGTCCGACGACTTCTCTCACCCTCGCATCAATGGTTCCCACGCTGTGCCCCGCCCCGCCCTGTTGTCCATCCTGCGGCCTTGAGGCGGAATCTGGTGTCGCGTGACGTGCCACCGAACGGCAGAGCTCATCCAGGCGCTGGTCGTCGAGCGCGAAGGAGAGAAGTTTCCCGAACAGCTGGCAGCTGGTCCACAGGTCCGAATCTCCCCCTCCTACGCCAATGCTGGCTATAATCTGCTCCAAGACCTCCCATCCCCCGCCCTCAACTCTGTCTCGGAAGTATCGTCGGTTGCCGGGGTGGCCGCGGAAGGCGGTGGAGAGGGTGGCTAGGACGACATGCAGCAAATCGAAGATTGCTTTCTTCTCGCTCTCGCTGCGCTTGCAGGGATTATAGAAGCCCGAGAATATTCGCAATACATTAAGCAGAGTCTGGAAGCCGCGCAGGTGACGGAGGTCGTCCTGCGGCGGGGAGGGCGGCAGCAGGGCAGCAACATGCTGGTGGATTTGTCTGATCTGGTCGACCAGTTCCTCGATCTTCGGGTACGAGTCTGCTGGCGAGGAGCTTGCTGTGTCGGACAACCGTTCGAGGAGGGCCCGGAGCACTTCGGTAGCCTTGGACGTCTGCACTGTTGAGGCTGATGTCGACGCTCGATAGCGGCGGGTCCGCACGGGGAGCATCTTGGTCCGCTTGCGCGCTCAGTCACGCCAATTTACCGGTCCTTATAAGTTACGACTGCGACAACAGCCTCTTCGATCCCTAGCACCCACCGAGGGTCCAGGTGCGCGAGCTCGGAGCCCCGTCATGGAAAAGAAACCGCGGTGCGTTGTGCTGAGGAAGTGCTTACGCCAACATCCTCAGGCTGCCGCGGGTCTCTCTTTCGCTCGAGCCGGCACCGACGATGAAACGGCTGAATTCCAGTGGCGATGCTAACGGGTGTATGTTAGTTGGGAAATTCTTTCTCTTTCGAGCACCGTTTGCTCTGCAGATGTAGGTTTACGTCAAGCGTAACAATGGAGGCTTCCTGGTCTACTGGCGTATCAGCCTGGAGCTGTGGCTTCCCGCACCTGAAAGCTCAGCTCTCTCAGCTGTCTCGCAGCCTTACAGGGCCGATCGGAGGGGCAGTGTGGCGGTGCGAGTGCCCAGGGTTGAATCAATACTTGAGGGGCGGGTGCCACAAGTGACCGTCGGGTGGAGAAGCCCCTTTGCGGAAAGTCATCCCATTGGATTGGTGTCCCGTACCCTCAATCCAGGTACTAGTACAGACTGTACTTGTACGAACGAATAAAGCATCGACTCTGGATTGAACCTCATAGCTGACTCCTGCATTGACTTCAAAGTCTTCTTTAATTCACACTTGATTCTTATGATTCTCATGATCTGGATTGACCTTGGCGTTCCGCTGGAATTGACGACATTGAGATAGAAAACTCACAACACTGTGCCGACATCAGCTCAGCATTAAAGATGATGATTGCATGGATAGCCGGCCATCAGTTGTCCTATTGTAAAACGGAGCTGGGGCCGATTGCGTACGGCGAAAGCCATCCATCGCCCGGCAATTGGGGGAACGAGCATGGGCAAGGCTTCTGCGTGCATGTACGATCCGATTACCTTTGGTGCTCAGATAGATTCCGCAGTACCCAAGCATCTCGTTTCCGGCCAGTCTCAAGTTGATAGGGTTCTTGCTCGCCGGCACTGGAGGGCTATGATTACAGCATACAGATCGTAGCACTGGATCACTATGAGGTCAACTCTGAAACGTGTGGGTTACCTGTGCCGGAATGGCTTAATCATGGCTTTGGCTGGAGTCAGGTAGTGACACCAAGTTCACGCGGGCCATCAAGGGCTCGCAAGCAGCGCACGGCGTGTAATATACACTGGCGTTTTGCGTCACCTCCATTCGAGGAGCCAAGATTTTGTATAATCAACTTGAACGTTACAATGAAAGTGAACACCACCAAGGTGCTCAGGTCGGGCCCAGAAGATGGAAGCTCCGTGATAGCTCCCAAGCGGTGGGAACCCCTGCAGCCGCACGTGCTTCGTGGTCGCTCCCGCGTGACCATTCCCCGAATGGGTGGGGATTGCCCCTGGTGACGTCCTCGGGCAGGGCATCAAACGGCATCTAGCAGGGCAGGGCAAAACAACGGTCAACTCCAACAGTAGCTGAGCATATCCTTTCAAGAGCTGCGGAGCTCAGAGGAGAACGGTCATGACCAGTTGACCAGTGCCTACACGTGTAATGTACGTATAGGTGAGCATATGCATAACCTTCTAAATGTCCCATGTCTGGCCATCTGGACACCTGGCGTGGATGCAGATTCGCCTGGCACCAGGACTTTCCGCTCCATGGATGCAATCGGCGCATTGGTGCTGCCGAGGATGGCTCAACATTTGTCGGTCGCTTTGATCCGGAATCGCTCAGCAATGATGAGCTTCCCCGGCTTCGTCATTTGCTGCCTTGTTACACACGAGCTGGGAGCTCCAAACGAGCTTCTGCGAATCAAGGCCAAAGCCGCCAAACGGGCCAGGGGCAGTCCAACTGTCCAAGGATCACTTCCAACCCATGCAAGGCGGTAAGCAAGCCGCCGATCCCGTAACAGGGCAGCCTCGCCCCAACAACTTGCCTGTGCCGCCGAGGCATGTTCAGCATACGGTGAGAATTATCGGCGAACCTACAGTAACTGTGAATATTTCCCGAAACCAGGCAGCTGCCATTTCCACTGCCATAGCTAGGACCATTTCCCTTGAGGTTCGGTTCGGAGTTCCATGATCAACGCGATAAGCGTTCCCGATGGTGTCAGTTGTGCTGCCAACTGATAAGGCGACCCAGTTGTCCTTATCGCAGGCACCCTATCGTCCCGTCTCGCCTCAGTGGACCCAAGAGCCTGTCATGTGTTGCGCACCATTGGTTGCTCCGCCTTTTACTTAGCCGGATTTGGCTAGAGGCGGGTCCCAGCCCCCGGTGTCCGCCTGGCTGCGACTTGTGAGCGAGTCGGGGACGTCTGACGCATCCCATCCGCCGCCTCTTTATCAGCACGCAGCTTCCCAGGAATGCCGAACTCGCTCCCTTCCCCTTCTTACCATCCTCCCACATCCACATCATCAACCTCCATCGTTCAGTCCATCAGGTCGAGGAAAGTCAAGGAGGGAAAGTCATTGAAGTTCATCTTTCTGTTATTCGTATTCGTTTCGACTTTCTCTCTCTGCGTCCTTGAAGTCGCCGGCTTATTCGACTTCGCCTTTCCTTTCGGTTCACAATGAGAGGCCTCGTCGCTCTCTCATTCGCGGCATACGCTGCAGCGGCGCCCAGTGTCAGCTATGGGACCATCCATGGCGACGCGGCGCCCATTCTGTCGTCATCCAACGCCGAGGTCGTTCCCAACTCGTACATCATCAAGTTCAAGAAGCATGTCGGCGAAGATTCAGCGTCGGCCCATCATGCCTGGATCCAGGAGATCCACACAAACCGGGAAACCGAGCGTGCCGATCTGAAGAAGCGCGGCCAGATGCCGCTGGTTGACGATGTCTTCCGCGGTCTGAAGCACACCTACAAGATTGGCCAAGAGTTCATGGGCTACTCTGGCCATTTCGATGACGAGGTCATCGAGCAAGTTCGGAGGCATCCTGATGTAGGTTCTTCAGCCGCTTCATGATTCGTACCTCAAATGCTGATCGGCGGCGCTCCAGGTCGAGTACATCGAGCGCGACAGCGTTGTCCACACGATGCGCGTCGAAGAGACCAAGTGCGATAGCGAGCTTGAGAAAGCCGCTCCGTGGGGCTTGGCCCGTATCTCGCACCGGGACACCTTGGGCTTCTCGACCTTCAACAAGTACCTCTACGCTGCCGAGGGTGGCGAAGGTGTCGATGCCTATGTCATCGACACCGGCACCAATATTGAGCACGTGGACTTTGAGGGCCGCGCCAAATGGGGCAAGACCATCCCCTCAGGTGACGCCGATATTGACGGCAACGGCCACGGCACTCACTGCTCTGGCACCATCGCTGGTAAGAAGTATGGTGTTGCCAAGAAGGCCAACGTCTATGCCGTCAAGGTTCTCCGCTCCAACGGCTCCGGCACCATGGCCGATGTCGTGGCCGGTGTCGAGTGGGCTGCCAAGTCCCATATCGAGCAGGTCAAGGCCGCCAAGGATGGCAAGCGCAAGGGCTTCAAGGGCTCCGTCGCCAACATGTCGCTTGGTGGCGGCAAGACCAAGGCCCTCGATGACACTGTGAACGCCGCTGTGTCGGTTGGTATCCACTTCGCGGTTGCTGCTGGCAACGACAACGCGGATGCCTGCAACTACTCGCCGGCTGCGGCTGAGAAGGCCGTCACCGTTGGTGCTTCCGCTATTGACGACAGCCGTGCCTACTTCTCCAACTACGGCAAGTGCACCGACATCTTCGCCCCCGGCCTCAGCATCCTGTCCACGTGGATCGGCAGCAAGTATGCCACTAACACCATCTCGGGCACCTCGATGGCCTCGCCCCACATCTGCGGCCTGCTGGCCTACTACCTCTCGCTCCAGCCGGCCGAGGACTCTGAGTACTCGGTTGCTCCCATCACTCCCGAGAAGATGAAGAAGAACCTTCTCAAGATTGCGACCGAGGACGCCCTCACCGACATGCCTAAGGGCACCCCCAACCTGCTCGCCTGGAACGGCGGTGGCTGCAACAACTACTCAGCTATCGTTGAGGCTGGCGGTTACAAGGTGGACCGTAAGTCCAAGGTTGACAAGATCGACATCGGTACCTCGGTCTCCGACCTTGAGAAGCTCATCGAGCACGACTTCGAGGTCGTCTCTGGCAAGGTTGCCGAAGGCGTCTCGTCGTTCGCGGACAAGGCTGAGAAGTTCTCCCAGAAGATCCATGAGTTGGTTGATGAGGAGATCAAGGACTTCCTCGAGGAGATCGCTGCTTGAGTAAG
Source organism: Chaetomium strumarium (assembly GCF_033439665.1). Classification (NCBI taxonomy): domain Eukaryota; kingdom Fungi; phylum Ascomycota; class Sordariomycetes; order Sordariales; family Chaetomiaceae; genus Chaetomium; species Chaetomium strumarium. The sequence continues at coordinate 4,789,504 of NW_026944429.1, read as the reverse complement.
ATGATCATCAGAGCGTCGCCGTGACTCAGCGGCTGGCAGTCAATCCTCGGAATGTGATGACGACTGCTTTTTGTTACTGGGCTTTTTTCTTGGGATATCGGAATGGGCACGCATCATGGCAGCCTACGGAGTTTTCTTGTACTGTACATGCAACATGGGACTTGGGACGCACTTGAATCGCTGGGTTGGCTTGCATTTCGGGGTATCCTCAGTCAGTCAGTTTATCAACGTTGTTTCCGTCGACAAAGATTTGATCATTTGGCATCGAAGTGACTGTACTCCGTAGTGCTCCAAGGTGCTTGTGGTTTGAACTTTGAAGTGCCAGGGAGGCGGTCGAACATCATCCGAGACTCAGAACCTGTGCTCAAGCTCGCTCTTTCCTGCTCTTTCCTGCTCATTACGATTCTCACTTCGAGCCATGACGAACAGGCATCTTCAGGTGCGCCTTCCTTGTGGCAACTCGCCATCAAACCACTGCCCAACATGGAACTTAAAAAGTCCTCCATAGTGGTTTCCTAGGTAAGGTACTGTACCTACCAGGTATTGTACCTGGTAGTAAGTGCCTGCCCTGATTCTCCGGAGTTGTCCACCTTAAAGCTTACCCGGGTTTCTAGATCACAGTCCGCCTCCCTGTGGCACCGCCCTGAACATCTCATTTCCCTCGGCATAGGGTTAGAGACACAGCCTTAACCGTCAACCAGTCCCTTTTCCTCGACTGTTACGAATTGCTATTTCGGTGCGACTGCATCGCTACTTTGCAAATACAACTCCATTCGACCGCTTCCATGCTGCGTCGGCGCAGCCTCAAGTCCAAGTCGGACCTCAAACGCAGCAAGTCCACGTCGTCGACCCATGGTGTCGTTCTTGAGCATCTCGATCCCGTGCTAGCACAACGGGACGCCCATATCGCTGCCTAGGAGGCATACACCAGAGCCCAGATCCGGGCGACGGCCGGCATGTCACTGTTTCCTCCGAGCGCCCAGTTATCTCCTGGCCGGCAACAGACTGAGCGGAGCGTAGCCAGTCAAGATGAGCCTAGAGGCGAGGATTTCCGCCGTCGACGGAGCGTACGGTTTATGGGGCCGTGTTCTGTGCCGCCGAGGGGTCGAAGAGCATGCACAGATCTCGACTCGAGGTATTCGGATGCGGACTCGGCGAACACAACAGTGGGTGGTGAGACGAGCAGCTGCGAAAGCCATAATATGGCCCTGAATGCACCTCCCCGTCCCCAAAGAGCACCGCCACCCGCTCCGTTGCCCAGCATGGCTACGAGCTATCTCCACGCTCTAACCGCCCAAGACGAATACTACACCCCGGAAGACGATATAGCCTCCGCTCCATCGTCATATCGCCGTCTTCACAGATCTCGATCCATGGTCAGCGATCAATTTGCCATCAGGAGAAGCCACGAGGGCCCGGGACTAAGCGCAACGAATAAACCTACAAAGCATAGACTGCCGGGAGTATCATCTTCGCGCAGGTTCTTCCGTTCCGAGCCAAACGACAGCAAATCCCCGAACTCCGTCCCGACTCTGAGGGCTCCCAAATCGATGAGTTTCTTAGGCAACCGAAAGTGGCAGTCCAAGTCCAGTTCGAGTCGGGAAGGAAGCACACGGGAATCGAGACAGTCCGGCTTGGTGGATCTTCCAGAGGACGGCTCGTCTTCTATGGCCGCGCAGAGCACCACACGACTCAGATACAAACCTTCTGCGCTTTTCAGTCTAAGAGGTCGCCGAGCCGACGTGAAAATGCCCAAGTCTCTTCGCAGCAGCGGTTCGACTGAGGACTTCGGAGCATCGAGCACCGTTTCCGAAACCCACTCAGAAGGGCAGGGGACGCTTCGAGTGAAAGCAAGAAAGGCGTCAAGGACACTGAAGATCAAACTCAAGAACCTGTTTACTCATGCAAAGCCCGAAGAAGAGACGTCTTCCATCCCATGCCAGCACATCGAGGCCCAGAGGAGCCATGCCACCTTCGTACCGACTTCTGACGGTGAGGATGAGACTTCCACTGGCCAGCGCTGTGGAATCATTCGCAACCCGCCAGTGAAGGTGCCATCACTTCGAGTCGTGTCACCGAGGCTTGCTCACTCTAACAAGGCAAGTTCGGAAAGCCTGAGAAGCGAGAGAGAACGGAACGTGTCGGATGGCTCCTCCTTGACAACCTGGGTGCATTCTGGGCCCAGCACACTCACAAGCCAGGAGCAACAGCAATGGAGAGAATGGGAAAGACACCGCCTTTCCGTCATAAAAGAGAATGGCGCACATATCCCATCAAGCTCCCTGCGAAGACAGGCCATTGGATCCGACCTCTTCCGGGTCCCTGACAATGCTCCCGGAACCGCTGTCGCCCTTGGCCCGATTGTGGACAGCCAACGTATCTATTCGGCTCTCGTGAAGCGGATGCAGACCATGAACGCCCGCACCGAACAGGTGGAGGAGGAGGGGCATTCTGGGACCCTAGCGTCTGGTGCCGTCGCGCCGGTGCACGAACGGTCCGGTAGCTCTTCAAGTAGCACGCCGGAGACAATAAAGCGCGCCATCCCTGAGCGAGGTTACTCCACGGCATCCGATAACATAACCACGCCCACCAGAGCTTCGAGGAGGGAGGGTTTCTCTCGTGGCCATGGTACCCGGGATGAGCAACAAACCGCTTCTGTCGATGTCACTCCGACTATTTCCGGTGGCTACCAAGGCAGACCCAGTGAAGATCTGGAACATGACAGGCTGTCAACTAGCGGGCTTGGTGACGTTGCAAGCCAGCGCCAGGAGTTCCGGAACGATTTGACAGAGGACCACAATGACATATTTTTCCAGGCGAGCACACGAGCAGATCAGCCGTCGAGGCTCGCCGACAGCCCCGCCTCATACCTCTTCAGGACAGCAAGCCCTTACCGCCGTGCCCTTAGAAAGTCGATGCAGGAGGAGCAGAATGCCTGGGCCCAGCAAAGCTCTGCCAGTGATCAAGTTTCTGACGCGGGCAGCCAAGCCCACCATGAGAGCGGGCTGAATCAACCTTTGCGGGAGACTAGTTCAGACTCTGCGAAGGATCTAGACTGCACCGAGAGCGTCTATTCCTCGGATGGGGACGAGCATGGTTCGGTGCAATACGCCAGAGTCAACAGGCGAAGCAGAACATTCGCAGAAACTCCAGCCAACTATGGACGTGGGGGCTGGCGCGAGACGTCAACGGCAAGCTCGGTTGATTGGAAGACGTGGCTATCTGCCAACATTGACAAGTTTGAACCCTCCGGCTCTTTCGCAAGGCCAACGGCCGTCAAGCCTGCCCTGCCACCCGTGGTCCGAGGCTCTCGCAGTAGCCAATTCTCCTCGTTAAGACGCCATGTCCGCGAAAACGCACAAACCCACAGCAACGATGACTGCAACAACTATGCGACCGACGTCGATGACGACGACGTCTTTGAAACGCCGACGCGGAAGCCAGACTTTGGCACTGGCCCGCTCTCCCAAGTCGAACCGAACGTCGTCAGACCAAGACCATCATCCCCTTCCTGGTGGTCCAGCCACAAACGGACCACCATTTTCGACACCAATGCAAATAGTAATGCACCTAGCCTGACAAAGCTCACCAACGAGAACGAAAGCCCAAACCGATCGTCTCCGCCTCCTCCCATACCACCCAGGAGCAAGCTAAGGCCTGCGCCTCTGAGGATTTCGAGACAGACGCCGCCGGGCTCGGGCAACGGTGTGATGAGTCCGTCTGGATCAGCGTCGGTGATGTCAAGTCCTGGGTTGACGGAGGCTGTGCTGAGGCAGTTCGGGCCGGTCTCGACCAACACGGGGGGTTATGGCATAACTGAGAAGGGCGGCTATGACCGGCGGGAAAGGGTGGAGAACCGGCGGTTGGGGATTGCGGAGGTCTTGGAACAGGAAGAGAACGAAACGACGAGGTGGCGTGATAAGGGAGATGAGAGCGCTGCCTTTATATGAGGAGATATATTTTGGGTTGGAAGCACTCTGTGGAGCGCACTTTTCTGTTTGAGCTCCTGATGTGTGTGGCACGGCTCGAGTGGATGGGCGCTATCTGTTAGCAGGGCGATGAACAAGGGTTTGGGGAATTGGGTCTGTGTTTGGCTTGGTAATAAGGGGATCGAGACACATCATAATGTTATGTCGAGAGAGGAAAAGTGAAAGGAAAGTGCAGTAATGGCGAGACGAGCAAGCAACGATGGGGTATGAGTTAGATATGACTAGAGTCCGGGCGCAGGTGCGATTTTATCAAGGTAGTGGGGAGTGCAGATGTTTACCTGCCTAGGTGCCCTTCGGAAGTTCGCCTGCGTAGATAGGTAAGGTAGTATTGAATATTGATGTCTGCCTACCGTATGGGCTATGGTCTTCCTTATGTACAGGTAATGACGGTCCGGGGAGGTGAAACCTATGATATCGCATCTCAAGCATCACACAGTCCCACTGTCCCAAAGTGGCACTCCCCCGGGGTGATGAGCAAGCCATTTCTTTACGATTGTTCACTTTTCAGGTATATAATATTTTCCAATTACGCTAGACTAGGTAGTGTACACTGTATCTATTAAAAAGCAGTAGCAAACTCTACTTTCTAGGGCTAGTACTCGACCCAGTGAGAATGAAGACAGAGCAATCCCCATCACACACGCTGTTTTCTGTGCCCGGACGGGAGGACATGCAAGACGAACGAACGGTCTCCGCTGATGCTTTTAGTGGCCCTGGTCTCCGTAAACACGGCACAGGCGGTCGCCCGCCTCCTCTTTCCAGCGCTCGTTGCCCACGCACGGGTTGCACCAGAGGACGTCGTCTGGATCGACGGCGCGTTTGATGCGGAGGCTATTGGAGGAAAGGTTGTTTTGTTAGTTTGGTTTTTATTATGACAGGATGGGGAAGGAATGGAATGGGAGAATGAGAGTTGAGGAAGGGAAGATGGAGGCGCAGGACATACAGTCGCTCGTAGTGGGAGCCCCAGAACTCGTGTTGGTAGTTCGGCTCGTCGGAGGCGGCCTCGTTCATGTAGGCGCCCATGTGCGGCGCCAGTTCTCTCAGGCCTTGGACACGGTATTGCACCTGCTTCCGCGCTGCGGCATGGCCGGCGGGGTCCAGTGGGGGTGCTATCACGCCAAGGGCTGTTTGTTGTGTCACAAGGAGTATTTATTAGCTTCAAAAGGTTGGTAAGAAGGGGGAGGAGGGTTGAGTGGAGTTGTGAAACAAAACGTACTGGCATGGACATAAGCCTTTCTCCAGGCCGGCAGGACGGCATTCCCGCCACGGCCTCTCGGCTTCGCATTGAACACGCCCTTGCCCGAAACCAGAAACGCCGTAGCGGCGGAGCCATTGCTGAAGCGCTCGAACGCGGCCGAGCTTTTGGCCAGGTCGGATGTGAGTGCATCCCGGTCGAGCAGGCGCGAGCCGATGTATTCGTTCAGCCCAGCCGGGGTCTGGTCGTGTTTCTCGGTGAAGTAGGCCAAGAAGGACGGATAGCTCTTGGGCAGGTACAGCTGCTGGAACAGGCCCGGCCAGGTTTCGTTGACGCGCGTGAAGATGGGATCCCAGAGCGCGCGCATCGCCTCGGGCGTGGTGTCTTGCAGGGCGCCGTACATGGCGAAACCTGCAACGGTGATGTTGCTGGTGCCGGGCAAGGTGCTGAGAATGCCGGGGGAGAAGTACGCGTACCCCGAGAGCCCCTGGTCGCCGAGCGAGGGGAATTGGCCGAGCACGTAGGCGGTCATGTCGAAGATGGCGCGCGGGTTGGCGACGTCCGTGGTCACGATGCCTACGAGAACTGACTCGATCTTCGGGCTCGGGTACGTCTTCATGGTGACCGAGGTCATGACTCCGAAGGTCGAGCCGCCGCCCTGTAATGAGAGAAGAGGTGTGAGCGTCTCAGGAGGCCCCCCTGTGCGCCCACTCCGAAGAGGGTAGGAGTAGGAGTCACTTACACCACGCATGGCCCAGAACAGATCCTCGTTCTGGCACTCGTTGGCCGTGACAATCTCGCCCGTCGGAGTTACGACTTCCATCTCGAGCACTTGGTCCGCTGCAAGGCCATACCTGGGCGAGAGCAGACTGTGGCCGGCACCCGTCAGGTAACCACCCACGGAGACGGTCTTGCCCCCGCCGCCGACGACGGTCTGGTTGAGGCGGTCGAGCGCGCTGTATACATCCCACATCTCGGCACCGGCACCAACTGTGACGGCCGGACCCTCAATGGTGATGTTGCAGCGGCTAGGGCGGAATGAATCATGAGTCCTGATATCCTTCATGTTATGCGTCCAGATGGAGAGGGAGTTGGGCGCGCTTGAGCGGCCGATGAAGTCATGACCGGTGCTCTTCACTATCAGCCTAACATTGTGTTCCCTCGCTGTGCCAGCGGACGCTTTGATTAGATCGTGCCGCCCTCTCTCTCACAAAAGAGACAGACATGGGAGGATGCTCTCTTACCAAACTGCACGCCGAGCTGGACATGGCGGGCTTCGGTAGCGTTTATAACGAAGACAGGATACCCTTTACCGCTGCATGGAGCACCCTCCTGTGGAAGGCATGACTCGTTGGTCCACTGGTTCCAGTCGGCCGAGATGGGGTTGGCCGCGTGGAATTCGTAGCTTGACCATGCTGCGCGGACGGCGGAACACTCTGTGGCGTCGTAGGACTCCTCTCCGGGATGGCAGACAGCTCCTGGAGGAGGCGGCTGCAGCAGTCTTCCGGCAAGGGACTCATTGAGTGCGGCCCAGTCCCGCGCCGAGGGCCAGCCCGGCGTTCCGGGAACGGCCTTGCACTGCGTCGTCGGGCAGTTGTTGTCAAGTCTCGGAGCGACCGATGCCGCGAGGACCGACGGGAAGAGCTGGACGGCACAGACGAAGCCGCTGTGCCAGAGATACATGGTGACGAGACAACCGGTACTGATCGATGGTGGGCAACTTCGAGGTTAGCTGGATCATTGTCTGCATCCGACCGAGGGCAACTCCCCAATATACCTGGGTATTTATCCCTTTCCCCCTCCCCTGGTAGTCTGCCATCTATGGTAGGCACGCTCAGCCCCTCGACGGGGAAGTCGTCGTTCACATCGGACCATCACTACCACCTGGCACCTTCATGGGTCTTGGCTAGAAACATTGCCATATCGGGAAGGAACCGTATTCATCGCAAAAGCATCCCGTTGGGCAGATCACGTAGTGTGGGGTCCTGCGGCGGTTTACTCGGCCTCCCATAATAACCTGGAAGGCTTGTTGCAACCAGGCATGAACCGCGCACCCGGTCTTGGGGAAGCCGCCTTGCTATGCAGACAGGAACGGAAGGAGACGGGCGTAATTACGGTGCGATCGCAAGCCGCTGTGTGCCTTGTTGACGTACACTGCTCATCAGCGACTCAGCCCAGCTCATCACCTGCGATCACCGTGGTATTCTCGCTGTCGTAGTTATATTGAATCCTTCAGAACCAAAGCCACACGGCAGCAACCCCATCTTGAGCATATAGCTCAGGAGAGCTACTGTGTAACCGTAAAATGCCAATTCAACACCGCGGAGCCGTCAGGGCTCGCTGCGCAGATGACGCAGGACAAAGGAGCGAGATCCTAGCGGGCATGACGGTGATGCCCGGCAGTCCCGGACATGTTAGCATGCTAGACGCGTGGCCGGAGTTTGACCCGGCGCCGGAGGACGTTCAGTTTAGGTAGAAGGTGGCAGTGGGGAAGGTAGTTACCGTATACGGAGTGTTTCTGCGATATGCCACGTTGGGGCTTGTGGGTCTACATAATACATACAGTACAATACGGGTAATACGGTATGGCGTGTATTCGTACTATACCTACGAGTAGTTACCTAAGGTAGTACCTTCGTTGTGCATAGATGGCAATCCTTACTGAGCGCGAGGCACGTAATGACGGTAAACCTGCACAGGTCGAGTGTATTTGGTTTCTGAGTTCCAGGCATCGCAGTTGTCAGATCGTTGCGACCTATATATGTACAGTATGTACTACTGTATAAAATTAATACCAAGGTGGGTGTGAGGGTTTATTATTTATCAATGAGAGACGATCTGTTCCATATCAAGTCGGCACGACGTTCTGAATTTCTGATCCCAAGACACACAATAACTACCTAGTGTGCGAAATCTTCTTCGTCGAGGCAATCTCCAACGTGCGGAGCTATATCGCAGACGACAAACACAGCTTTCGGCTCGCTCCTGTGTCTGTTGGGCAGGCGAAGATTTGACAAGCCGGTTCGAATTCCTCAGTGGAAAGAATGCATCGGATTCGGATCCACGGCCCAATCCAGCCCCCTCGAGACGAGACTCATAGAAGTCTGCCAATGGTCGCAGTTGGGTTTGTTTCTGACCTTGCGGTGGCCAGGAAACAACCAAACCTGATGACAACGCCGCAAGCGGTTGGTAGCAGACTATGGGGTTACAGGTGTACTGTTGTACGGAGTACTAAGGTAGGTTACGCAAAAGGGGCCGAAATTGGCTCGCAGCCATCCTTCCCAAAGCGGACACATCATCATCAAGCTTCTTCAGCATCAGATGAGTCCGGGCCATCATCATCATTCCTAACTTTAGGTTCACTAGGAACAAAAAGGCCCGGCTCGGCAAACCTGCACATACAATTAATTGCCTTGAAACCGGATTCTGTCGATAATTGCCTGACTACCTAGAGCTCCAGTGATAGCAGTGTGCGAATTGTGACTTGGTCTTGCTGGCTGGTCCCAGCCTGTCGGTCGCTCTGAGTCTCAGGTCAGATCTTGCATCGGTCAATTTCTTGGCGTGGGCCACGCTCGCTGCCTCCCCCAGTCCTTTATTATCTAGCAAGGCACAAGGTGACCAAACCACCAAGGTATCGCGCTGAGTGCAATTTCACCCGTGGCGGTTTTTTGTTGGCGGCGCTGAGACCTCGTGTTCTCCAACACCAAAGACGCCTCCGATGACAGCTGCTTTTGGTCGGAGTGCTGCAGCCGAAGGGATACCTCTAACCAGGACCTAACTATCTCGCAGCGTTGCCCGAAGAGCCCGTCCGAATTCTCCGCGGCATTGGGCGCCTCTCGCATCACGCAGCACCAGATACCCTGGGAACTGCCGCTATCCGCTCGCCCACCATGAATACCATTCAGCAGAAGTGCCGCCCCAAGCACCAAGTGCTCGTCTTGAAATGCTACCCGCGCACCACCAAGGGCGCCGTCGACGTGAAACCGAACTCGAGCGAGCTCAGTTACTTGCTGTTCTACGCCCAGTCGCGACGGTCCAAGATACAAAAGGTCGGCAGCTTCCTGGAGAAGAAGACGGCAAGCGATGTCTACCGCCAGCGGATAGGGTAAGGATTCCGTTCTCTGCCGTGTCTAGTGTCAACCCCCAAGTGAGTGCCGTTGGGCTGAGTCGACCCGCTCGGCAGGAATGTCCAGGTCACCCTGCAGATCCTCACGGCTCTGATCGAAAAGACGCCGAAGGACCTCCCGCTCTTCGCGCCATGCGTCCTCCACATCCTTGAGCAGATCCTCAAGTCACACGACATCACCATGGTTGAGTCGTCCATCCCGACCTTCGAGGCGTTCTGCGCCCACCACGACCCGACCTCCCTCATGGGCGACCAGGCTTATCTGCGCCAGTACCTAGACGTCGTGCAGCACTATGCTTCCCTTGCCTCGACGCGCGCCTTCCCGGGGAAGCTCGAGCCGAGCAAGCCGATAGCGCTGCGATGGAGAAATACGGGTCTCAAAGCCATTAAGAGCGTTGCTTCGTCCGAGGCCCTCTCCTCCGTCACGACGCAGCAGTACGGCCTGGCCATACCCATGATCCTCGAGAACCTGTGGACGGATAACGAAGACTTTCTGGACGTGCTCCATCAGCGAGCGGAGACGGAGGAGAAGTTGGGCGGGGCGTTGTTGAGGAGACGGACAAGTGTCGCAACGGTGCAGACGGCCGAGAGCGAGTCGAACGCGAACCCCATCGCGCTCGCAGACACGGCCGTGGACATGGACAAGCTGGCCGAGGAGGACACCGGTGTGCTGGCCATGGAATGTATTCGGCACATCTTCGTCGGCCCCAACCGGTCGCAGGTCCATGCCGCCACCGTGGCGCTCCTCGAGTTTATCCAGGAGCGCGTGGGCCAGCAGGAGGATGTCGTGAGGACAGACACGAACGGGAGTGACAGCGGCTGGGCTATCAAGATGGTCCTCCTGGCTGCCCGATGGGCGCCCGTTGCGGACCGCTTCACCATTCTGGTCACGGCCATGGAGACGCTAGCCCAGCACCCCCTAACAGACGACACGCTGCGGCAGCACATCGTTCTGGCAGCCATGATCGGGGCACTTTTGCGATCCGACATCAACCTCATCGGCCTGAGCGTCATGGACGTTCTCCTCCAGCTCATTGCGCATATCAGGAGAGTCGTGCAGATGCCGGGCGACCCGAACAGCATGCGCACCGAGGCACCTCTTGCGGGCCAGCCTGATCCGCGTCGCCCGACTGGCGTCCGGTACGCCGATAAAGCGGAACAAGCTGCTGCCGAGCGCAGAGATCTGCTGTTCCGTCTTCAAGAATGCATTGGGGACCTGGCGACGCATGTCTACTACGCCGATCAGATTTCCGACATGATCGCCCTGATTCTACAAAAGCTAAAGCCCTCTCGATCCAGCAGCAGCTCGGGATCGCCTCATGGAGAGAAGTCGGACAACACGCCCAAAACGTCCGAACCTGCCCTATCCGACGAGCCCCACGTTGATTCCCTGTTTGCCCTCACGATTGCCAAGATCGCGGCGCTGCGGGCAATCAAGTCGGTTCTGCTCGTTGCGAATCCTCGGGCCAAGATGAGCGGAACCCTGGGCCTGTCCAGAAGCCGCGTCCCCGTCCAGGTCTGGGACGGCACGCAGTGGCTGCTGCGGGACCCCGACGGTCTTGTCCGCAAGGCGTACGCCGACGCGGTCGTGACGTGGCTGGACCGTGAGACCACGAGCGCCGACTGCGTTGCGCGGGATGAGACGACGCGCTCGATGCTAAAGCACCGGGAGCTTCCAGGCGCCTCGCTGGCCCGGAGAGCTGTCTCCAGCGCCTCGACCCGGGAAAAGCCCGTCAAAGTCCCGAGGTCGCACTTCCTGCAGCTTCTCCATCTCGCCATCTACGACAACGCCATCCAGTATCTCGACTACGAGACCGATATTGTACTCCTCCACGTCTTGTTGGCAAAGCTGGTAGACAAGCTGGGCGTGAACGCCGTCAGATATGGCCTGCCTATGATTTTCCGCCTGCAGGAGGACATCCAGGATGCCGAGACGCCCATCTACAAGGTCCGCCTCGGCAGCCTAGTGCACGGGTACTTTTGGTCCCTGACGGAGAAGTTCGAATTCGAGGGTTCCATGGTGGGCAGGCTGATCCACAACGAAATTGTCCGCCGTCGCAGCAAGCATTTCTGGGTTGAGGGCGTGCACATCCCGCCTCCGCTTCTTGACCTGGTGGACACGCCGGGCACGGTCCGATCTCAGCTGAGACTGCCTCTCGAGGAGATCGAGTCGGAGGCGCTGCTCCCCTTTGATGAGCGCGACGCGTTGGTGGATTGCGTATGTACGGCATACCAGGAGCAGGCAGCCTCTCCGCCGCAAAGCCCGGCCGCTAGTCCTGGCCGCAGCTTCTCGCATCCCATCTTGGGCTCGACGATGAGCACCATCCCCGCTATTGAGGCCAAGCACGAGCTGCCGGCGCACTTTCGCGAGCAGATGCTCAGTGAGTGGAGCCGCGACGCCGTCCTCGCCGCCGTGCAGGCGACCAGCAAATCCGCGTCGCTCAACGGATCCCGGTCCGGGACCACAGGCACAAACCGCGCCAACGGCGGTCTCACCGCGAACGGACACTACCCCCGACCCGACCGATCGTCGCCCCAGGACAGCAAGACCAATCTCCGGCCCTCAACTTCACCCGGCGGAGACATAGCCAAGGCACGCATGACGAGTGCCCGCAGTGGACACTCACCCGTCCCGACGGCTAGTGACGCGGGTGGCAACAAGGAGGAGCAGGTCGCGTCGGTCGAGCAGCTCAAGCTCGTGTTGTCCGGCCACCTCCAGCCACCACCCACCATGCACGGCACGGGCTTCCAGCGGGACGACGATTCCAGCAGCGACAGCCTCGTAAGCTACGACATGACCCCCAGCGAGCTGTCCTTCAACCCGCCCACTGCCACTACTGCTGGCGGCGGCGGCAACGAGTCTGCATTTGCGGGGGACTCAAGCCCCGAGCAGAACCTCCGCCGACCTGTCTCGCGCGAACGGAAATCCTCTCTCCCCGGCGGCCCGCTCAGTTCACATCCCGCAGTACCAGAAGAAGAAGCAGCAGCAAGAGCTGCCGCAAATGGAAGCGAAGGCCACGGCGTCCCACCCGTCCCGCCCATCCCCACCGGCCTGGCGGTAGACGACAGGAGCGCCGCCCGGTCGTCAAAGACAGCGACGCAGGATTATGCTGCAACAGCAGTGCCGATCCGACCGCGGTCGACATCGAAGCGCAGCGTGAGGAGCAGGGCGAGCGGCGCTGGGGAGCGGGCGCTCTCCAGCTCGTGGGCTGCCGCGCCGGACGAGAAATTGCCTGTCATGGATCTGAATGCGCTGTTGAGGGGGATTGATGCGCACGTTGGAGAGCGGCATCTGGGGCAGGGGCATCTGGGGAGTGTTACGAGGCCGCCTTATTGAGACCCATTTCTATTTATTTTTTCTTGTCGTTCGGTATCTTACTTTGGGAGGTTGTCATAGATACTAGGTTAGGTTAACTCAGCCAGCTATGGAGAACTCAAGAGTGGCTTTTTTTTCTTTGTGTTGCTAACACCCCATGGCGGTTGCGAGTTTTGTTTTATTTTAATTTAAATTGTACGTACATGTACAAGTACATTTCGGTGTATTCTTTGCCTTTCTGGTGTTGCGCTTCGCATTGTGAACCGGTGGAGATGTTCAAGGAAGGCTTAGCATAATGGTATCATGTACAGTAAAGTGTGTTCGGAGCGACTGAGCAGGAGATGTTGGGGCGAATATTGAGCTTAAATAAAGGTTGCCTACTATCGAGACTTGGAGTGTATATATAGGCTCTGGATCGAGCGGGACTTATTGTGCTCTTGTTCTAAGTATATGCGCGCTACTTATATGTCGGGCGGTCTCGGACCAGACTCTAGGTAGATTTACACTGTAGACTCTCAGAGCCTCCGGGAACTACACAGCAGACCAGGTGTGGCGTAGTCATTCCCCGTGATGGCATTTAGAGTCACGCTACCTATCGATTCAGATGCGAATGGATACCAGCATACAAAAGCAATATATTATTAGCATTTGGTTTGACCTTTGCCCGTATATTTCTCTCACACACGTTGATACCCTACGCAGCTCTGCTGTGATAAGATCCGAACCCGAGGCTGCGGGATGTGATGTCATCCTTCTCCAATCGGACATTTCCAAGCGGGGTACATCCCTGCTAGCGGGCCTCGACCCCTGCGCACGGCTTGAGCCGCACATGGCATCCGCTAACACTTCAATCAGAAAAATGTTTCTCCATCCCATCAGGTTAAATACCTGGTACCGTACCGTAGTTACTGAACAATTCGTAGGGAACCTACCTGATACCGCTAACCATCCCCCCTGCCGGCGACCAGACTCGACCCAATTTCCCCCGGCGGATGTACCCAGTCCCGTGGCGCGCACGCCGACTAGTACTGACTGAATGCCTCGTTGACGTTCCCTCATCGTCACGAATTGGAGGAATTAAGATGGTGCACGCAACGAGACTGTGTCTCCTCCTGCCGCTGCGCCCCGTCTCGACGGGAGCAGCAGCAGCAGTGCTACGAGGAACCGCTGCTGCTGCTGCTGCCACTGCAGCACGCGCAATACACAGCCACACCGCGCAGCCCGCGAGAGTCGTTCCCGTGTATGGCACAGGTCCGCCGCCGGAGCCGCCCCAGCCGAGCCCGGAGTTCGCTGCCGAGGAGCGCGCCGAGCGCGAGGAGCGTCTTGCGCGGCGGAGGCGGCAGGCTGAGATGCTGAAGCTTGCCGGGGAGCCGAAGAGGGAGAGTTTCAAGACGTCCAACCAGCGGGTCGACGGCAAGACCAAGAGCACGGGGCTCAAGAGGCGGTTCTGGAAGGAGGTGCATGTACGCGAGGTCAATGGTATGTACCCCCTCATCTCCTCATTACGCGCGACAAACACACACACACACACATACACACATACATATATTAACACCAGCCAACCCGGACAGGCATGTTCGAAATCCACCTCGACGCCCGTGCCTTGCGCCACCCCACCACGAAATCCATCATCCGCCTCCCGCTCTCCAAACCGCACCTGGCACACGCCCTCGCCCTCGAATGGGACAGCCTCGTCTCGGCCCAACAAGCAACCAAGCAGCACTTCATCCCGCTAACCTCCCTGACCTGCCGGGCGCTCGACATCGCCACGGATCCCAGCATCCGCGACAGCATAGCCCAGACGCTCCTCCGCTACCTCGACACCGACTCCCTGCTCTGCTTCTCCCCGCCGCCGCAAATCGGGGACCACGACCCGGCCAAGCACGGGCTCTCGCTGCTCGAGCGGCAGGAACAGGCCTACTCGGAAACGGTCGCCTTCCTGACGACACACGTCTGGCCCGGCGTGACCATCGCGCCCGTGCTGGAGGGAGGCTCCATCATGCCGCGCAAGCACGAAGCCGGCACGCGGGAGGTGGTGCAGGGCTGGATCCTCTCCTCCCTGACCCCCTTCGAGGTGGCCGGGCTGGAGAGGGCGACGTTGGCGGGGAAGAGCCTGCTGGCGGCGGCGAGGTTGGTGGTCGAGTGGAGCGAGGACGGGGCTCGCGCACAACACGGCAGGGCGGATCATCACGGGAAAGACGGGAAGCAGAGGTTTGGTGTGGAGGCTGCGGCCAGGGCAGTCAGTCTTGAGGTGGAGTATCAGACTGGCCGGTGGGGGGAGGTGGAGGATACGCATGATGTAGAGAGGGAGGACTTGAGGCGGCAGCTGGGCAGTGTGGTGCTGCTCGTTTCCGGGACTGGAAAGGGGCCTGGATCCAAGAGCAGCTGAGCTGGGTAGGACCGAGCTGTGTGGGCTAGGCTAAATTGTAACAAAAAACATCTTAGTGTACGTGGTGGGCAATTCCACGCATGCCCAGTGTTCATTGCATCCATGGCTCTGTATGCTTTGTAGCAGCACGGCTTCGGAGATCAGTATACCTACCCATTCATGCTATGCTACACACGGAACATTAGCTGATCACTACCGCTGTGCACAAGTTGAAGCGGCCGGCTGCACGTTTAGCTTGGAGGCACGAACACCTTTAGACGAGGAATACTTTGTGTAAGGCTATATGGTGTGACTACCAATGCTTTGCGTTGGTATGTAGAGCCGCGGATGAATCAAGATAGTGTTTCCTCTAGGTTTGGCACCGTGCCAAACGCCTTCCATCAAGCCCTTCAGCAACCCGTGTATAAGCCTAGAAACGTCGAGGAAGCTCTCTTCCCTGTGCTGAGATGTAGCTCTGTTCACTGTGCCTGGGCATATTATATTCCTTCTAGAACCCCGAGCTGGGCCCTGTCCAGACCTCAGTTCCCAAGCCCAGATCCCGTTATTTAGCGAAGCCGGAAATTGGCCTCAATCCTCTGACTCAAGATGCCGATATGGCGGAGTGAATGCATCGATTAACTGAAAAGACGGCCAAAAAAAATGGTGTGCAATGTTCCACAAGATCGGGGTGTATATGCAGGTGCATAGGCGACTGTGTGTACAAGAGTGTGTGTAAGTGATTTCGCAGGGGCTGTGGCCAGCGATGCTACCACGGAGTATCGAACTGCAGCCTGTCGCTGAAGTGTCCGTTGCCGGTGACTTAGTAGCCGTTGTAAACAAAGCCTGCGGCACGTTGGGGGATTTGTCCCCTGGTGATGGCTTCATTTTTGTCTTCCTCTGAGTCCATCTTCTCCGGGTCAATGTACCGAGCCGTGAGCGAGAAGCGACGGTTCCCATGGGGTATGACAGTGTGCTAGGTACTCCTGTTAGACATACTCAACTTCCGAGCACAGGGGTCTGATCCGACAAACCTCATAGTATTTCTGGATATCGGTGCCGACCATCACCATCATATCACCGTGCTTCATGGTGACTTCGAGGACTTCCTTGTAACACGGTTTTCCACGGTCGTTCTTTGTTGGAAGGAAGAAGCCGGTGTTTCGTTTGGGTCGGAATCTCATGGTCGATGGGGAGCCCAGCGATAGGGCAGCGACAGCAGGTCCAAGTTCTTTCTCGCCGTCGTCATGGTACTGTTCGTTACATGTCAGTAAATCGAGATCAAATGCCCAAACCGAAGATGACATACATTGATTTTGTCTTCCTCCATGTATCCTAGAGCCAATAGCTCATTGAAGTCGTTGGCCTGTGCTACGATAGCCTGTGGCCCGACTAAATGCTGGTCGAGCTCTCCAATTGCCACAATCTCTCGAATGAAGGCATTGGATGCATCAACAGCCTGCTGCTTTGCCCAGATCAAGCGTTGGAGGGCAATGAGAATCACATCCGGTGCCTCGGAGAAGCCTGTCGATTGAACCGCGACACCAAACTTGTACCTCGCGCCCTAACATGGTAAGCGTGGCCCGACGTTCTATGACGTGAGTTGACTTACGAAGTTCTGCTGAAAGTGTCGGGTGTATCCCTCAAGTTTGTCTACACTCTCGTCAGTGACTTTCATGTTGTTTGTATCTTTCTTGGTCACTTACGGCCAACAACTGCAGCAGGGTTTCGGCGAAGACCAATGTCGATGAGTTCGAGGGTCCTAAAAAGTTCATCGGGGCCATTATGTCTCCTGTTGACGCTCTCACTTGCCGAGAAGATGCTGAACGACCCCAAGACTCGGCCCTGTGCATCTGGGAGGAAATACTGACGGACTTCGAAGCCACCCAGGGTAAGAGCCTGCGAAAACCGGAGATAGCCCCTCTGGTAGATCGTGGCAAATGGGTCCATCTCATACCCGATCTCGTTGAGCGAGTTCTCGTTCACGCCGTATTTGGTCCTTCGCAGCTGCATTGTCTCTTCGAACTTTGCATTCTCCTGTTCGAGAAGGGCATCGGGATAGTGGAGCATGGGAGCGTCGCGAGTGTACTGGCAATCTTGGTTCTCACACACCCAACGGTTCCAGTAGACGCGGCGATTGCAGCAGCCGCAATCTGGGCACACAAAGCCACGTCGAAGAGAAAGCTCTGTGCCATGAAGCCCGGTTGGGTCGGGAATGGGAGGCACAACCGAGGGAATCTGACCCCTAAAAGGCGTACGCTCGTTGAGAAACGCCTCAGTGTAGGCGAGGCCCTTGAGTGCAACACCCGTGCCATCTGGGAACCGATAGTAGTCTTTGCACTTGTGGTTCAGGCAGAACCAACCAGCATCAAAGATCTCCTTGCTCGGAGCCTTGCACTTGCCGCAGATGTCGACTGGTGCTTTGATGCTCTCAGCTGCAGAGGGCGGGGCTAAGACCTGGACATCTTGGCTATCAGGAACCCACCAGGAAGGCTCGGTCAAGTCCGCCTTCTCGAGGCGCATACGCCAGGTAGAAATCGGGCTCTTGGTGCCAATGAAAAACTGCCTTTCCTTCCACATGTAGGTAATATGGAAGTACCCAAGGACGGCATAAGGGTGCGGGGGCTTGCAGGGGTAGAGGGGATGGCCCTCACCTGCAACGGAGATTACGTGAGTAATGATGCCAAAAGTATCCAGGGAGAGTTAAGACGCACCGGCAATGACTGCCACAAGAGTCTTGTTCTCGTATGCGTTCCATGCTGACTTGAAATTCATGGCAGTGTCTGCGGTATCCCTCGCACGAACCATTCTGCCAGTCTCTTTATTTTTGACCCGATTACCGCCGCTGCCCATCGTAGTCAGCGACAAAGGTATCAAAACAAGTCCAAACACAGTCGGGTCTGGGGAGTGAGAGCTTACATTGACGTGATAATGACCTGGTCATCGAAGACATCCAGCGGGTCGACTTCTGAGTCAATCAGGATGCCTTGTGCCACCTTACCCGCTGAGTGGAGGCTGCCTTTGTAAGCTCTGAAATAAGGTAAGGCTTCACAAAGACTACCGCGGCCTTTTGCCCACACCAGTGGCTGACGAGATGGAGGTGCGGGGATGACGATGGTCTGCGTGATCTTAGTTTTTGGGGCAGACTCAGTCCCTTCCTTAGCGGTGCCAGCCATCGAGCTAAGAATGTCCTCCATCTCCGTCGCTTGCACCTCTTCCGCATGATCACTAGGAATCGTTGATTGCGAGGACTCGGTCTCTGTGTTGGGGTCCTCTGCATGGTTGACTGCAGCGCGGCGACGAGGACGTTTGGTGGTCACCTCGGCCGCTTCATTAAACTCCAACTCGTCAGCGGTCCGCTTGATCGCTGCGCTAGCACGCCGGGCAGCTAGCCGGCCCGACGTCCTAGTGGACATGGTAGGTCCGTTGGAGTCCATGGTAATGGATCTCCCGGTGGGCTTGGGTGTGAGACAGGTATTCCTGATGCTGGAGAAAGACTAAGTGAGATAACCTGTTGACGACGGCTTGTGAAGCAAGATATCTGCGGTTGTAATCGTGGCGAGCCCTGCTGTTCTAGGGCACGATGGGTCCTTAAGATTCCATTATGTTAGCAATCTGTCCAGATATCATATTGGGTTAAGATGTATTCAGTGATTGCGTTGGCTTCCTAGTAGCCGAAGCCGAAGTTGGGTTGGGGCAAGCTTAAGAAGGTGTTGAGAGACGTTTGTCCAAGAGATAGCACATTAAATGGCACTGGAATGCATGTTCTTGTGAAGGATTGGTACAAGCTTTGGAAAAGTAAGTGCTCGAGGGGCTCTGGGTTGTGCGTCGTGGAAAGTACACAAAAGGGGCCGATCAAGGTGTCGCGAATGTAAACGAAAGGGGGAAAGGTGCTAATTTTGGTGTAGCGGCATATGGTCGGAAGACGTGTGCGGCTTCGAAACCTGCACAACCGACATCCAACCAGACTGCTGTCAAGGCAGATTGCAGTTTGAATATGAAATGGAATGTTCTCACCGTATCCTTTGCCGATATCTGCAGGTATCGTCTGCTTGTTGTATGATAATGTCCTATTGTTGCTCTCAAGTAGCGAAAGCGAAAGCTCCAAGTCCCCGTGATTGTTGGCTTCTACGGCGCAAGAGACTGTCAGTATCTTTCACCTTTCGCACTGCCAGCTGAAAACTTTGTTGATCTGGAAGAGCTCATGTACCAGCGTGAGCTCATGATCGGCCTTACCGACCACTGTGCGCTCGATTGGGCAGAGCAGCAAGAAGCCGATGATAGCCAAGAGAAGTACGACTTGTGTCTCTGAGGTGGGACGAAGAAGTGCTGATAGAGTTTCAAGGGAAGAATGTGGAAAGGAAAGGCAGTGGAAGGGCTTTTTCGAGGGGTAAGAGGAGAAGACTTGATTTTGAATACGAGAAAGCAAGGCAGTGGCGAAGTAAAGAAGATGAGAACAGCGGTGGCAGGCTGTGAGCCTCTGTTGACTCGGTGTGCTAGAAGGAAGAGGAGTGGAATGGATAGGATGATTGACTATGGCAATATCTGGGACCGCGAAAAGGATTTGGAAGAGAAAAACTATGGGAATGAGGGGGGACTTGCTCGGGGACCTCGAAGAGTGAATCTCAAGAAGGGTAAAGTGTTGGGGATCACTTGTTTGGTCTCCCTCCTTTCTGCTGCCTTGACCGTCTGAACTTCAGGTCTCCGACATCTTTCCTGAGGAGGAAGGGCTCATTCCATGTGAATCCCGGGGAATGGGAGCACTTGATGCTGACACGGAGTGCAGGAGGATAACGTATTGAGAATCTGGTGCTCGGAGGACTCAGAAGGGGGAGGATGATGAACATCTGCCCTGTCAGGGGAGAACAGAGGACGACAGGTGCTTTCGAGGCCAAACACAGTAAGGTAAGCGGGATTGAACTTCAGAACGCACCTAGCAGGTCTTCAATTCTGCCCAGCGCCCACTCAGATTGGTATCAGGCAAACTGTCGGGGACGAGTGGGAGACTTCAGGTCTATCGGCCGTGGTTCAGAGTATCTACAGAATACCTTATGTTAGCTCTCTGAGTGACGTCCCACGGGGAGAGCCGAGGATAATTCCCAGCGTTCTCTAATCACCAGCTCGGTATCTCGCTGTTGCTGTCGCAAATGGCGCAACTGAACTGCTGGCCGCCCACGACTGAGCTCACTTGAGGTAGTCTGCTGACCAGAGGTGATGTCCGAGGTAACAGAAAGGGTACGAAATACTCACACGTTGATGAACGCCCCAATTGCCAAGCAACGACTGCGCCGCGATGGCTAGAATGATCGAAGACCTGATGTGATAATGATGTTCGCTGGGCGTGGCGTTGCAAGAGGAGGTGGAAGAATAGGGGAGTCGGTCGGGAGTCGGTCGAAGGTGATGAAGAAGGAGGGCAGTTCTGGATCAAGAGCGCCCAGGTCGGGAAGATATTTATACCTGCTCGTGACCACAATCAGATGATGCTCCGTCGGGCCGTGACTCCGTGGGCGAAAATTTGAATGGGATGAAGAAGCAGGGCCTTCCTGAAGTAAGAGGTAAGAAAGAAAGATGTTGCGTGACCACTGCAGACATCCGAAGTTGAGGAGGAGGTCTTCTGGGACCTGCCCTCTATTGCTAGATGATGATGATAGATGTCGGGGAAAGAGCGATGGTGGGATGCTCACGGGAGCAGGCCAGAACCTGAGGCACCACTGGCACAGTGGTGTTGATGGATGTCAGGGAAAGAGCGATGGTCATAGAGACCATGAGATCCACCCGAAGGTGCAACGAGCCATGCCGTCATGTCATTGAAGAAGCCGAAGCCTATTGGAGGATTGTGCTCCAAGTTGCGATAGAAGTGGTACCCGCTATGGTATTCAAAGGAGGAGCACGAGAGGCACATGTTGAGGTTGGTTATGGTAGTAGCGCGCTGATGGCCGACCCTTTGCTACCTATTCACATCGGATGTTAAGGAGCCGGAGCCGGGGAGTTGAGGTTGGGCTTTGAGGTGGCTGAGTGGCCGAAGAGAATGCCATGTGAACGACCGATATCTCATCCAGTTTTTGTCCAGGAAGCAGAATGTCAGCCTGTGCTGCTTAGTACTGACATTCAGGGTAATGGGTTAGCCAAGACAAGGCGGAACACCTGATGTGACTAGCATTTTACCACATCGTTCTATATTTGCCTCAGGAGTTATCGTGAGTTTGGAATGACAATCAGCCCTCCTAAACAACGTTGGGACTGTAAACGAACAAGGTTTGCTTGCTGGCCGAAGACAAGTATAGGAAGAGAGTTTGTATCTACAACGTCAATTATTAGGTAGAAGTTGCCCGAGTATGCTAATGTTCGTGTAAAGTCATGAGTAAAGCGGTACTCCTGACTGGTCCCCGAGTCGCCTCGCTGATGTGCTCTTCGATGTTTACTGCGTTCAGGGGCTTACTGCTTGCCAAGTGGGCCGGGCAACGGTTTTGCTAGTTACGGTAGTATCGAGCCCCCGGCAGGCCGGAACAATGATAAGACTCACACTGTCACGTAATGCGAGTGACGTGGGCCCGGATTGCTGGAACTGTCCGTGAAGCTATGAAGATGCACCAATGCATCATAGGACATCAGTAACCGAGGTTCTCTAGCAGTTGCTTGGCCTGAAGACTCAAGACTCTCATAATGGAGGGGAACGTGTGAAGTTCATCTGCGCTAGTGGAGTTGAACCCCGCATTGCATTGCCGAGACACGGGGAAGCTGCGGGGTAGGGGTAGGCTAATGGATTCTTGGCAACGAAACATTGACCACCTATCAACCGGGCGATTGTGTGGACCACTGGGGAATTAGTATGGCTGGCAAGATGGGACGGCTATCCATCGGAAAGAAAGCGCACTGTGGATAATACACCGATACTGTACCTAGCAAGAAGCGTGGTGTTCGCGTTGTAGACAGGGGCTGGGCGGAGGCCGAGTTGGTCGTCTCTCCACTTGCTTCAGTTGCCGACACTCAAGTCCTCATTCCGTGAGGTGTTGTCCCACCGTCTCTTCATTGTTTGTTCGCGTATTTGTCTCTTGTCCATTGGTTTGTCTATCCAAACGTCAAGGCAACTCTGTCCTCCCGTCTTCATCGCCGCCAAATTCACAAAGCCCAGCGTGTTGTTGATTTGCCAAATCATAGTGAACACGGAACCACACACCGCCAGACAGTCACAAGATGGTCTTCTATCCTCCGCCATGGGTGCCGAAACTGCCTTTCGGTAAGGTCGTGTTAATCTCATGAGGGCGGTTCCATGTAGTTCGGATCGCTGATAAAAGCACATACAGACCCTCCCGATTCAATCACAATCGGGGAGTTCATGAGAAGTGAGATCTATGGACGGCACCCAATTGCCAGGAGCAGGAATCCCTTCACTTGCGGTCTCACGGGGAAGACGTACACCGTGACCGAGTCGCACGCACGCTCCGATCAGATCGCAAGGGCCCTGTCCAAGATCCTGGGCTGGGAGCCCAATGCCGACTCGCCGTGGGACAAGGTCATCGCCGTGTTCTCTTTCAACACCGTGAGTCCCGCGCAATCTTCTACCCGGATGTGCACTGCCACAGCCCACTCAGCCCGCTCACTGCGATGTGACAGATCGATTATCTTGGCGTACTGCATGCTATACACCGCTTGAACGGCATTGCCACGCCCGCCAATGTCGCATACTCAGCCAGCGAGCTGGAGCATCAGCTCAGGTCGTCCGGTGCCAAGGCCCTCTTCACCTGCGTGCCGGTGCTGGAGGCGGCGCTGAAGGCTGCGAAGGCAGTGGGGATACCAGAGGACAAGATCTTTCTCATGGATCTTCCATATCACTCCCACAAGCCGTCGTTTAGGACCGTCGATGACTTGGTCGAGATGGGCGGTTCGGCGCCGGAACTAGAGCCTCTGAAGTGGGTAAAGGGGCAGGGTGCCCGCCAGGTGGCCTTCCTCTGCTACTCCAGCGGCACCTCGGGCCTGCCGGTGAGTCTGGAGTAATCCGTGGTGTGCGAGCCGCTGCTGACGAGGCATCAGAAAGCCGTCATGATTTCGCATAGGAATGTGATCGCCAATACCATGCAGTATTGCATCTTCGAAGACGTGTCTAGAAAGAAGCTCGGAGTCGTCACGCAAGTGGTACTGGGGTTGCTTCCGTTCAGCCACATCTACGGTCTGGTAGTGGTGGCACACGGCGCAACATGGCGTGGCGACGAGGTTGCTGTCCTGCCGAAGTTTGAGCTTACGGAATATCTCCAGGCTATCGAGCGGTTCAAAATCAACCACCTGCTTGTAGTAAGCCAAACTGTACACAGCAAGACGGGTTCCAGTGACTGTTACTAAGCAGAGCAGGTGCCCCCAATTGTCATTCGCATGCTGAGCAACAAGGATACGCTCAGAAAGTATGATCTCAGCAGTGTCAGGTTGCTGTTTACAGGGGCAGCACCACTCGGAAAGGAGACGGCCGAAGAAATCCTCCGTCTCTATCCTACCTGGCATGTTGGCCAAGGCTATGGTGCTTACTTCCCGCCCTGGAGTCCACAGAGAACGGTTGTTGCTGACAGACGTACAGGAATGACCGAATCCTCCACCGTGGTCTGCTCCACAAGCGAACACGACATCTGCCAGGGGACATCCGGCTCCCTGATACCTGGTACACGAGCGAAAGTCATGGACGCGGACGGAAAAGAAATCAACGAGTACGGCAAGCCCGGAGAGCTGTTTGTGCAATCTCCATCCGTCACACTAGGCTACCTGAACAACGAGAAGGCCACGGCGGAAGCGTTTGTCTGGGATGAGGACGGGCGGTGGCTGCGGACCGGCGACGAGGTCGTCGTGACCAAGTCACCCAACGGGTACGAGCACATTACCATCGTCGATCGTCTCAAGGAGTTAATCAAGGTCAAGGTATGGAATCGTGGAATGGCCCCCGTTTCCCTAGCGTTGTACGGACTCTAATGAAACTCACCCTGTGCAGGGCCACCAAGTTGCCCCCGCCGAGCTGGAAGCGCACCTCCTGACCCACCCGGCCGTGGACGACTGTGCTGTGATTGCAGTCCCGGACGAGCGGGATGGCGAAGTACCCAAGGCCTTCGTTGTGACACCCGCCTCGATGGCCTCGCGCAAGGACGAGGAAATGGCGGCCGAGATTATCAAGCATGTCCAGGACCACAAGGCACACTACAAGTGGCTCAAGGGGGGCATCGAGTTTATCGAT
The DNA here is from genome assembly GCF_033439665.1 of Chaetomium strumarium. Classification (NCBI taxonomy): domain Eukaryota; kingdom Fungi; phylum Ascomycota; class Sordariomycetes; order Sordariales; family Chaetomiaceae; genus Chaetomium; species Chaetomium strumarium. The sequence goes on along the minus strand of NW_026944429.1, from coordinate 4,765,302 downwards.
GCTATTCCTAAGAGCCCGAGCGGCAAGATTCTGCGGCGGCTGCTCAGGGATCGGGAAAGGGAGGCTAGGCGGGCAAAGGGGGCCAAGCTGTGATGAGTCGTGAATGCAGCCCATTGGACGTGCCGGGGTGTGTTCTGAAGTTAAGCCGGGAATATACCACCACCGACTCACTAGAATTTGCATAACCCTTTTTATTGTCCAGGGGAAGAAATGCAATAAGGAAAGAAGGTTAAACGCATTGGCGACTCGGGCCTTCTCACCCGGCACAGCACCATCCATCCTTAGCACACCGTCCGATGGATCCCGTCCTCCATGCGCTTCTTCACGTCCTTTCCTGCCTCCTTCACACCGCCCATTGTTCCACCCTTGTGCTTCCTCTCCTCCCTCTTCTTCTCCTTCTCCGCCCTCTCTTCCTTCGTGACCGGCTTCCTCCGATGTTTCTGCTCATGCAGGACGCCCAACAGATCAACCTCGTCCTTCTCCATCAGCTGCTCCGTCACCTGCACAATATCGGCCACCAGCCGGTCCAGCAGATCGAAGCTCATGCTGACGCGGATCACGACCCGCAGGATCTCGGTGTCGGACTCGTTGGGCGGCAGCGCGTAGTTGGGGATGATCCACTGCCGCGCGCGCAGCAACAGGGAGACCGTTTCTTGCTTGATGTGCGGGTACTCCCGGCGGAACTGGTCGGAGAAGCGGAACGAGACTACAGGGAGACCGGCGACGTATGCCGCCGAGGTTTCGGGGCCCGGCCCGGCTTCCTCCGTGCGGCCTACGGCGCTGCTGACTGCGCCTTTGACAGCTGCCGCGGCCGCTTCCGCGGTGTTAGTTGTCTCCGGGGCGGGTCGATGGATGTCGCTGAGGCACGTGTACCAGCCCGTGGCCTCAAGGCTCTTGGACAGGATGCGCGCGTTGGCGAGGCAGTTCTCCATGATCTCGCGGTAGCCGTTGAAGCCGAGATGGATGAGATTGTAATACTGCACAATGACTTGTGCACCGGGGCGCGAGAAGTTGAGCGTGTAAGACTCCTCGGTGCCGCCGAGGTAGTGCAGCTCAAAGATGAGGTCCTTTGGCAGACAGGCCTTGTCACGCCAGATGATCCAACCGATGCCGGGGGCGACGAGGCCGTACTTATGGCCTAGGAGATGTCAGTTCCCGCCGAAGGAAGGAAAGGGCCGTCGTCGTCTTACCTGAGGCGTTGATCGAAACGACCCGAGGGTTCTCAAAGTTCCTTCCACTCCTGTCAGCAACCCATCTTAACCGCCTACAGGTAGTCAGTGTACTGGACCAAGCCAACTCACCACTTCTGGCCGCCTGCCCCAGCATGCGTGAACGGCGCCACGAAACCGCCACTAGCCGCATCCACGTGGATCGGGATGTCAATTCCCGTCTTCTCCTGGTACTCATCGAGCATTTTCGACACCGTCTCCACTGGTTCGAAATGCCCCGTGTACGTGCTCCCCAGAATCACGAACACGCCAATCGTGTTCTCATCGACATTCTCCCTCACCAGCTCCGGGTCCAGGCAGAACTTGCTCTTCTTCGACACCGGCAGGATCCTTGCCTCCACTTCAAAGTATCTCGCAAACTTCTCCAGCGCGACCTGAGCGTTGGCGCCCATGATGATGTTCGGCTTGAGCGTATCCTTCCCAGCCGCTCGCCTCCGTTCCTGCCACCGCCGCTTCATTGCCAACCCCCCCAGCATGATCGCCTCCGACGACCCGACCGTCGGCGATCCCACGGCGCTCTCTCCCTTCCGCACACCCCACAGATGCGCCAGGATCGAGACGCATCTGTTGGCAATAGCCAGCATGGCGGGGTACTCGTCGTTGTCGGCCAGGTTCTTGCCCGCGTTCTCCACCATCAGCTTCTGCGCGTTCTCCTCGAGATACGTGTCGACGAAGCTGGCCAGGTTTAGGTTGGTGCGGCCGTCAAGGTCCAGCTCATCCTTGAGCATCTCGTACACGGTGTCGCCGGGCGCCCCCTCCCGAGGGATCTGGTACTTGGGGATGTCGCGCTGGCTGGCATAGGGCGTGGAGAAGGGCGTCAGGTGCTGCAGGGTCTGTTGTTGGCCGCCGGTGCTGCTGCTGGTGGCCTGCGAGGAGGGCATGCGCAGGTCTTGGAGATGGTGGATGATGTCTTCGGGGTCGACCTGAGGAGGCATGTTAACAGTTAAGCTCTGAATTCCTAGAGCAGACACTGGCAGGTCTACCAGAAGGTGACGACTTACGTGTCGTGAGAGAGACATGATGGGCAATTCCTGGCGATTGTAGTCTTCGACGTTATCGTGCTACTGGCGAACCGCTGGATGAGTACCTTAGGTAAGGTAAGGTAGTACCTTAAGTAGGTGCTTCGTCTTCAGTAGACAGTCGAGGATCAGCCTGGAGAGACAGATCTAGCAAAGACAGCTTAGAGACATTGTCCCAGTGGTATGTGACTGTGAAGAGTCGTTCTTAAACCCACATCTTTGGCCGCATTTCATCTTGATGGAAAGCGTTGACGTGATGACATCATCATCCGTCCTTTACCAAGCCGTTACACATTGCCGAACAAACGACGATTGGGGGGAATCGATCCATGAGAAAGCGGACGCATTTGGCATGACCTGCGGCATCCCAGCATTCCCACCGTACATACATACTAACTCAGCGTAGTAATGCATAGCACTGCATGTTCTCGATTTGGGCCGCTACCAATCTACGTGAAGAACTCTTGTTAACAGCTAGATGTGGCTTTGGTGGCCGTAAAACTGGATAAAACCATGGCCTACATGCGTATGGAGTGCTGCGACCATACTCCGCAAGGCGTTATTAGCACTCCTAGGTTCTCACTTGCCACTTGTTTGATGTCCTCATTTTGCATGTTTGAACCGCATCCTCTCTGCACCAGGAAACCTGAACGGTGAGGCGGGCAGAGGCTCGTTCAGCGAGGGCAACGGGCACCGCTATCGCATGGAGACAGTCATGCAACGGAAACAACTCAAGCATATAATGTCTCAGCAGTGATGGCGAGTTCCTGCCCGAAGATAAAACGACCTGAATGCCATTAACTTGCATCGCACCTTCTCAGTACGGTACGATGAAGGTTGTGGGCTTATCAGCAGCAGGCATGTGATGACGCACAGACAATTCTTGCGGGTTGAAAATTGCAGACGTGCACGGACCACCTGGTCCCAGGTATAAGTTCTCCACGACCCCTCCCATCTCTTGAAACCTTTTCTCTTTTTCTTCTCTATCCGAGTGCAGGGGTTTTACGCGTATCAGTGAGGATTCGTCCGAGATCGCGTTTTTGCTAGTTGAAAACTACTACCTGACCGCTCCTGTTGGGTCTTGACCTGGCAGGGAATTTTTGGAGCCTTTCCTCTTTGCAGGAATTTGACTTTCCTTTCATCTCCATCGGTCCATGCGGGTCGAGGCGAAGAAGGGTTCTGGATCTGCCATGAATTTCCCGCTGCTTTTCGATGCATGGAACAAGGGCACCGAGTTTGTACATCTCTTGTATTGGGGCACTGAATTCTACATGGTTAGTGGTCAACAAAATCTGATGCTTCCACCATTTAGTATCAAGCCGTATCCAGAACGACCACTTCTGCCTCTGCATCACCGACGCTCTCCACAACAAGCCTATCCCCCGCATTCACGCAATCAACAAAGGCGCCATCGCCCTCGGCAAGAATTCCATCCTCCCTGCCGTCCAGCCTAATTTTCGCTTTACCGCCCTTCGTCATGGGCAAGTGCACATAGAGCTTCCGCTTGGTTGCGGCAGTTGCGTTCGCCCCAACATTCCACTCAAACTTGCCACCTGACTCGATGATGCCGGCGGCCATCACAAAGTCAGCGTGGATGGCTATTGTACCAGGGATTGTCGGCTCAGCCGCTTTCTCTTGCTCGGCCGTTGCGTCGACCCCTCCCTTCAATGGGCTCAAGAGGCTGACGAACCCCTTCCGCTTGTCCTCGTCGCTGTACCGCCCCCAGTCATACCGCGGCGCTAGGCCGCGCTTCCAGGGGATCGCCCATATCTGGAGGAAATGCACTGGCTCCCGGCCGCGGTTGAACTCGGAATGGGTGACGCCCGTCCCAGCCGTCGTGAACTGGATATCCCCGCGACGGACTCGGCAGAAGAGCTCGGACTCCTTTGCATCATCACCACCCTTCTGCTTGTGTGTCGAGTCGGTGTGTGTGAGCTCGCCGGAGAGAATGTAGCTGAAGATCTCGAAGTCCCTGTGCGGGTGGGTGGGAAACCCCGAGTTGGGCTTGACGCGGTCTTCGTTGAGGACTCGTAGGGCGCCAAAGTGGGTGAAGTTAGGGTTGTACCAGTTGGCGAAGCTGAAGGAGTGGTAGGTGTCCAACCAGCCATGGTTGCTGTGCCCTCGGGCGGCGGACCGGTGAGGCGTGATCTTGGCGTGGTGAAGTGTATTGGACATGACGGTCTTGAGGGCGCTCTGCATAAGGAGATCTGATAACAAAGACAGAGAAGTGGAAGGTGTTATGCTTTAGACTGGATGTGGATTAATATGCTGGGATGATTATCCTCGAGGAGTTGGTACAAGGAAAACAGGATCTTGCTTGAAAGAGCCGAAGGCGTCTCTTATACTACACACAAGTACACCGGAACAGCAACTTGTAGACGATACTCGACATTCACGCAATCATTTGATGAGCATTTCAAATGGATGACCCAAGAATTCTACGTCTAGATCTTCGCCCTCCTAATTCTCATCTGCATTCTTTGTTAGTACCAGGTGTTGTTACGAGACGAAGTGGGCCTGCAACGACCGCTTACGGATGATTATCTCATCCGGCAGTCGCTCGGGCCGGCAGCAGTTTTCGGACAAGGCCCGACTCCCGCCCTCCTGCCTTACTCATACAGTATTTGAAGAAACTCTGGATTCCGCCAGCTCCCCCATAATGCAAGCGACTATTGTAATAAACATCTCGCACTTATGACTCACACTGGCGATGCCAAGATCTGGATCTTGCAGTGTTATTAAGAATGTTTAGGGATCTAGGCGCCCCCTATTTCACCTCCGCATATACCCCCAAGGCATCGTGCAATTGGCCGAAAATACCGTCATGCCAGCTCCTCACCTCCTCCCACTCGCTCTCCGGTAGAGTTACGCACATCATTCGCAGCCACGCACCGACAATGAAGTCCGCGTAGCTTGCCCTCGCCCCGAGCAGAAATGGCCCACTGGCGTCCCTCGAGAACAACCTAGCCAAACCACCCAGCATGTTACGGAACGAATCCTTCACCTTCTCTCTCGCCTCGCCCACCAACGCAAAGTCTTCCCAGCTGCTAACTCCCGCGCGCCGTACGAACTCCGCCTTGGTGGCCTCGGCCGTAGCCGGGTCGAAGGGAAACCCCTGAACCGCGAGCTGTACATGTGCGCTGAAGGCTGCATCGACGTTGGTATTGAACCACGCGTATTCGGGAAACTCGCTATCCCGGCAGTCCGATAGCGGTACGAGGAATCCATCGAGGCGGGCGAAGGCGTAGTCGAGCGTCTGAGCGGGGAAGAGGTCGCCCGCGCCCGAGTCTGGATACGTCTTCTGCAGGTAGACGGCGATATCGAAGGAGTCGCCGACCCGCAACCCCGTGGCAGGGTCCTCGATGAGGGGTAGGGTAAAGTAGTCGGAGCCGTCCGCGAACTTGCGGCAGGCCGGGACTTTGAGGCTACTGCGCACTCGTGCAATGTCGGGTAAGGCCACCCATGAGGTCGAGTATGGGACGCCTTTGAAGTTGAGTGCCAGTCGGGTCTTCCAGGGGTTTGGTGAGCAGCAGTGTCTCTCCACCGGAGGACGCATTTTGATGTCGTAGAAGACAATGGGGCCGGATGTCTGCTGTGAGCGGGTATAGGGGGCATGATTCCCGGAATCCTCCTGAACGGTGGTCGGTTCTTCGGCACGCGATCTGCAGCCGGATGGACTTGAAGTCATTGCCATGGCGAACGATGGGATGTGGTAGGTCAGGGAGTCAGTCTTGTTCCTAGGTAGGTATGGGCTTGATTGCGCCTTTGAAAAGTAGGATTGCGTGATGGTTCCTTCACTACCTTCCCAAGTGGCTTACTAGTATTTATAATTCGTTTCAGTCCTGGTTGTTGAATGTATCATTTTGCTCTCAGTCGACTTTGCTGCAGCTATCGCGCCGCTTGGGGGTGGGGCATCTCAGGGTGGTTTGCGTTGATCCAAAATGATTCATCGTGGCTCATTATGACTGGGTGGCGTGAGCTGGCCAAGGCTTCCCAAGTTTACAAAGCTGATTTCCTCGGCATCTCACCAACAATCCTCTATGTTCTCCCGCTCCGAGCCGTTACTTCCGTCTCGGAGTCCAAGTTGGCACTTCGAAGGGACATAAAGGTTTCGAGGTCACAGAACTGCCGATTCTAGAGCCAAGTCTCGACTTTCGAGACCCAGGTCAACCCATTGTCTTCTACGTTCTACCTTTGCGCCCATAACGGGTACACAATGCCGTGCATCTCTTCTGGGTGTACCGTCACTACCCTTTGTGACGGCTATCAAACGTTCCTTTGTCTGGGCAATCTACTTTGTACAGATTCAACACAATGAAACCACGACAATGCCATTGTTTCTCAGCCTTGGGCCGTTTCCAGCTCGACCTATTTAATACGGCGCTGGTCCGGAAGTGTTCCTTGGATGCAGCCATCGACTTTGTCAGTCGGCATTCCTCGTTCGGTGCTATCGCTAGCTCGACAACAACTACTCTCTTCCAGGATACCATTCACCATCTCAGCCATGTGTTACATCACCAGGAACATCTTCACGGTGTGCGCGCATAGCAGAGTCGGAGAGTTGGTCGAGTGTAAGGAGCAGATAGCTAGGAACGAGAAATATCAGGACGGTAGCTGCTGGGCCAATCTCCAATTGGCGTTTTTGAGCTGCCCGCCAGCCGAGAAGTTGGGGCTGGAGTATTCGTTCTGCGACTACTGCCGCGACCATTACAGGGGCTATGACACGAACAGGGTGGACGCCATCTTGAACTACTGGGCCTTTAAGAACCGCCGCGGCTACTGTTTCAGCGTCTCTCCAAGCATGGTCCCCGCCGAGTATATTTTCGGAAGGCCAGCATCGTCTGACCTCGCGGACGCCAAACAGCCCCGGTGCGAGCTCATCGCCATCGATAAGGCGTTGCCACGACGACCGTTCGAGTCGCCAGCCAAGTGGCTACGGAGACTCGAACAGGTGAGGACCTTGACGCTGAAGCTGGCTGAGCTCCAGGAGACCGCTGACGATGATAGCGTGATTCGCATGCAGCCACGGATCACGGCGCCCATGTCCATCGGCCCATATGCTCGCGTTCTCAGTCCAGTTCCCGAGCTAAGCGAGTCGCAGGCAACCCCCCGCGGATCGCTCAACCCATCGCAAGACACGGCGAGAGTGTCTCCGCAAGTTCATCTCGCCACACTGCAAAAGCTCTGTGGAGAGGCTCCCGTAGAATTCCCTGTTTCACAGTCAGGAACAGCATCGGGCTTGATGATTGACAATCTGCAGGAGCAGGGGACAGCGGCAGCCCTGCGACTTCCCGAGTCTCTGCCTCCGGGGCATGGACAACTCCAGGACACAGGTCCCACAACCTCAGGATATGTCGGCTCTGCGTTGGCCGTTCCACCTCCGAGTCGTCGGCTAACCACCCAACAGCGCCACATGCAGAGTGACGCGGAGCAGTACATCACTGAAGGCGGCCAAGACGCCGGCGATCCTGCAGACGTGGGGGCAAATTTCCAGCTTCACCAGTCTGAACCTGGCCCTATTTCAGAAGCCGAGGACGGTACGTTGACCAGCATCGATCTCAACGAGCATCCCAAGAAGCAGTCAGAAGAAGACCCGCAGGAGATCTCAGCGGAGCACGATGAAGACGACGAACCGCCAAATCTCACGAGCCATTTCTCCTGGGACTCTTCGGTAGCTGACGAGGCTGATATTTCCATCACCACTGAAACGACAGACGAAAGCAGCGGCGGGGTAGAGCCGTCAACCGAAGTCAACATGACCAGCCGCTTCTCGGTTTCGGACGTAGACCCGGACGACGCAGCAGAGATGGCCAGCATCGGCCCGGTCAGTCCCAATTCGGAGGTCTTCTGTCTGGCCAACGACCCTGGAACACGCCGGTCTGTTGCCGGCAAATAGCAGGTCGTCTCCGGTTGAAGATGAGGAGCAGTAAGTACACAACACACAGTAGGTAAGTAGCCTTGGTGTGGTGAGTGAGGTGAGTGAGAAACTTCAGGTAAGCATGGTGGAGGATTGATGAATCACGGATGTTGAAGACGTCACGGTATCTGTGTACCGAATTCAATCGATACGCCTGCAAGTCTGGTGAGAATAAGTTATTGCTTTTGCTTTCTTCCCTAGTAGTACAGTTTGATCAATTCACCAGTCTATCTCAGTCTCCTATGGTCCATATCTGAGTTTGTGAAGGCCCATGTTCTCACCGTGTCTTGCCGTTTACGGAGTACCGTTGAATGAAATGCGTCGGAGACGACACGCTACCTGCCGGATGAGTAGCATCAACTTACGTACCCAATATTAGGTATACTCAGCAACGCCCCAGTCCCGATTTATTCTTGGATCTGGTTGATATCTTCATCTGCAATAACTTCTTCAAAAAACATGGTACGATACAATGCAAACCAAGGGTTGGGGTTAAGCTAGCTCTCCGATGACACATTCGGTCCAAGTCACCGGCATGACTCTTATCGCGAACCAGTATAGTTATCAGATAAAGCTGCCCCGCCATCGATGACAAGTGACGACAACCCGGAAGTCTTTGAACCAACAACGCCCCTTGTCAGACACCTCCTGTCCACCACCTAGCGCTCCCGGCTGAAGATGGCCATGGACAAGCAGCAAGACCCGCTGCTACGACGGCCCCTCTATCTCTACGATCTTCCGCCGGAAATCCTCAATTCGCTCGTGCCGAAGCCAGACGCGGGGTTACCAGTTCAGGCTGAGGAAGCATCAACCGATTCCGCTCCCTCTCGCGACCGCAGTCCAGGCCCCGCCGGTTCAGAAAGCTCCCTCGGGTCGCAGGCCTGCTCCCTTTGTGGCTTGTCATTCGTCACCGTCCAGGAGCAGAAGGGGCATCTCAAGACCGACCTCCATTACTACAACCTCAAGCAGAAGCTGAACGGGCTCAGACCAGTATCCGAGGCCGAGTTTGAGAAGCTCGTCGCCGAGAACGATGTGAGCATATCAGGGTCGGACGCATCTGACAGCGAAGACGAGGAGGACGAGGCATCCCGCAGGGACACCACGCTTTCAGCTCTGCTAAAGAAGCAGGCTTCACTAGCCGAAAAGCGCACCACCGGCGACGGCGACGAAGATGATGAGCCGACAAAGAAGAAGAGGAAGAGAGGGATGGGGCAACCCCCACTGCTGTGGTTCGACTCTCCAAGGTTGCCGGACAACACGTATTTCGGGATCTACAGGGCCATGTTCACGGCAGAAGAGCTCGACAAGGAAGATGCCATCGTCGAGGCCATCAAGCAGAGACAACTGCCGCCAATATCCATGCCCAAGACAGCCAAGGACGGGAATGCGGTTCCGCCAGCTTACAATGGCAAGCACATCTTCCTGTGCATGATCGGAGGTGGCCATTTTGCTGCCATGGTTGTATGCCTGGCTCCGAAACAGAGCAAGCACGGCTCTGTTGGGCCACTCAACAGAGAGGCTGTCGTGTTGGCGCACAAGACGTTCCACCGGTACACCACACGGCGGAAGCAAGGCGGCTCGCAGTCTGCCAACGACAACGCCAAGGGCGCAGCGCATTCAGCCGGGTCCTCGCTCCGTCGGTATAACGAGCAGGCTCTGGTCGAAGACGTTCGCGGCCTCCTCAAGGACTGGAAAACTCTGATTGATACATCGGATCTGCTCTTCATACGAGCAACGGGGGCAACAAACAGGCGGACGTTGTTCGGGCCATACGACGACCAGGTGATCCGGGCCAACGACCCTCGTATTAGGGGCTTTCCCTTCAGCACTCGCAGAGCGACACAGAACGAACTTATGCGGTCCTTTATCGAACTCACCCGCCTGAAGGTGAAGGAAATTCACCCGGAAGCCGCTTCTGCTGCCACGGATGAAGGAGGCAAGGCGCCGAAGCCCAAGTCTGAGCCCAAACCTTCCGCACCGCGACTTACCGAGGAGGAAGAAACCGCGATTATGCACACAAACCAGATACAAAGCATGATCCGCCGCTCCAAGCTGCCCGCCCTGCTCTCCTACCTCACCACCAACAGCCTCCCCGCCGACTTCGTCTTCCAGCCGGCCGACTCGCAACCGAACCACCACGCCCCTACCGCCCTGCACCTCGCCGCCGCTCAAAACTCGGCCGCGCTCGTCACGGGCCTCCTCACCCGCGCCAAAGCCGACCCGACAATCCCCAGCCCGGAAGGCAAGACGCCGTTCGACTTGGCCGGCACCCGCGCAACACGCGACGCATTCCGCGTCGCGCGCGCCGAACTGGGCGAGAGCGCCTGGGACTGGGATGCCGCGCGGGTGCCTGGGCCGCTGACGCGGGAGGAGGCCGAAAGGAGGACCGAGAGGGAGAGGAGAGAGGAGCAGGAGAAGGAGGATCAGAGGCGGAAGGCGGAGGAGGAGCGCTTAAGAGTTGAAGGGCTCAGGGTGAATGATAATAATAGTAATAAATCTGGTGGGAGGAAGGGAGGAGTGCTGGGCTCAGGCCTTGCGCCCAGGACGGCGGAGGAGAGGAGGCTAGAGGAGACGAGGGGTTTGACGCCCGAGCAGAGGATGAGGTTGGAGCGGGAACGGAGAGCGAGAGCGGCGGAGGAGAGGATTAGGCGGATGCAGGGCGGTGGTTGATACCCGATGCCTAGTGTGCTGCTTCTAAGCCCTACAGAGGGTTGAGGGTTATTCTACATAGTGTCGAGTTCCAAGGGCAACGTAGATTCTGACGGCAACTCATCCCACGATGACACACCGTCGTTGTCGCTCACATTCTGGGAGATCCCGTCGGCGGGAAAGCTACTGTGACACAGAACCATTGAACCGCTGCGATGTCCATCCTTCTGTCTTCTGGCCCGCAGCATGCACGATCCGAAGGACCTGGTCGCTTCAAGCTCCCCCTTCCCTCAACGCACGCTTGTGTGACCCAGGGCCGAAGGGATGACACGGGCGAGACGGCGGCCGCCGCAGTTAAACTAGCTACCTTACCTACTGCGGAAGTGACTACATGCCTAGTACTGTATAGTGTAGTTACATGGTGTAGTGCAAGTGCCGCTTGTTGGTGTCATTAATGGGCCGAGTATATGTGTAATAACGTAGATGTGTGTGTATTAATAGCCCGTAAGGCTCCGATGTTGCAAAACGATGGGCGATCAGGCTCGTGTCCCCCCTTCCTTGGTCGTCCTCGGACCATGATACGTACAAGTACAATACAATCAGAAGTGGTAAGACCAGCCCTGCCTGCCTGTGCCGTGGTGTTGGTTCGGACTGGTCTTACTTAGTTACTACCTGAACACAGCATCCGGCGTATGGCTTGTGTGTGTAACGAACGAACGAGGAGGTTTGTACGTCGAGGCCGCATACTAGGGTAGTAGAGATAAGGTTCAAGCTTGTGTAGGCAGCTCACATCAAGATCTGGTGTTTCCCATACACTACTACACTACGATCTCACGTTGTTGTGCTTGTCGATCAGTGATGTGCAGCACCCGCCGTTTCGGATCGGCGTGGTGGACCTCGTTCATCAGATCGGCGTATTTTCAGTTGAGAGTTGCATATCCCTACTCCCTACATACACAGTAGACGTGTAAGTAGATTTTCTTTGCCACCCGTGCCGCCCCAACAGCTGAGGAGCTATGTCCAACTCGTATCGTCATATTGTGCAGGCTTGAGTTCGTCCTGACGGAGTGGGGGATCTTGAGGTTGGAATCGCCCCGGCAGTGTCGTAGGTACCGTAGGTAGGTCGGGACGCACTGAGGCTGCAAACCTCGATCGCATGTTTCATGGCTTGGGATGGTCCTGGTTTGGGGTGCTGTGGTACTATATCGAAGGCTCAAGGCTGTGCCCTAATGTTTATGCCGTTTGTTGCAGTAGCAAAGGATGCCATCTCAGTGTGTCTCTCAAGAAATCCCCGGAAAGGGGAAGATCGTCAGTGGAACAGCTCAGCCCAACGGTGAAGCTTGTTCCGCCGTTCCGGGTTCTCGGCCAATTACTTCTTGAGCAGACCGGAATCGGCCAACTGTTCATGCAAACAACACAAGCAAGGGCAACAACACAGCCACGTTGACGGGGAACTCCAAAAGAAAGGAGAAAGTTCGTTCCGTGGTGGAGGACAGTGCTCCAGCACCGTGGACCCAGTCCATCAGGATACGAGCGCACGGTGACTCGGGCCAAGTCGCAGTCCAGACGGAGCGTGAAGAGAAGCCGTCCACGGACCACGATGTGGTGGTTGCATTACCATCTCAACAGGGGAACGTGCTGCCCCTGAACCTTGACCGTTCTGGGCTTTAGTGTACGTGCCGCCAAGCGAGGCCTATGGAGTGCAACATTTGCAAGAGTCCGGCTGTTTTCCGGCTGCGAACTAACTATCGGTGTATCGGTGCATTGGTAAGGTAGGTATGCATCGGCTAGCCATCACGCGAAGAATGGGCCCATCACTGCACCAGCGATTAATATGCCCCTGGTGACAATGCTCCTGTTCTCGTCTTGGCGGTTCCATTGGGATGTGAGAAAAAGGGGACAAAGAGAGCGCTTCAATCTGAGACCTGGGGCTGGTGGGACATGCGCTTGTGCTTGTTGAAGAGGCGACGGTTGATGACCGTGGCGTCCATTGGAACGTGGAACAGGCGGCGGCTGTTTGTTGGAAAGGCTGAAAAGAGGTTCCGAGGAGAGCTGATCGACGAGGCGAATCGCCCAGCCTCGTGGGCGGCACGCCCAAAACCCCGTTACAAGTGTACACAGGTACAATACCGTGACGGTAATGATCGGTGCCGTAGTGCCGTCAGGGGCAGGACGGACTGGACCGCGCTAAAAATGGACCAAGTGGGTCTCTTCAGCTGTTTCGGGATTCATGGGCTAACTAACATGAGACGACCAGACGCAATGACTTCAAGCTCCGAAAGCCGACAGAAACAGCTACCTCTACACTATGTACAATACAGCAGTGCAGGTAGGTATGTACATGGCAGAGCATTTTATGGAAAGAGCTGGGTTAGCTGTTCTACTGGAGATTCTCCGTTCCGAAATTCCGTGAAGACGCCCCAAAAAGTACGGATACACGAACTCCCTCTGCTCAGGGGGAAGGGTGTATGTAAAGATGGGTTGACGCACAGGCCACATGTATTTTCTTATTCGATGGAGGCACGTTGCTACCTCAATGTTACATTTACAGATCAATGGTTACACAGTGAGTTGCTCTCCTGAATCTTGGTTGATATGTCTTAATCTGAGACCAAGCGGCAGAGCTGCGAACTACTAGTGTACTCGTAGTGCAAAGAGAACCCGATTGCAGGTTGCGAGTCTCAGTTGCGATTTGCTGACCCAACCGAACGAGAAGCATGGAGATGCCGGCAGACGGAAGCCCGGGAGATCGCAACTTGGCAAGTGCGATCGGGAGAACTCACCGGAATCTGCAACGCCAAGATACTGAGAGTTTGGCACTTCGGCGACTGCGCCCACACACCTGAAACATGAAAACCTCAACCTCCTGGCGCCCAATCGAACACCGCAAAAGCGGATTCTGAAACGGAGAGACTCGGTCCAGTGCAGACTGCTGCACTGGGCAGACGCTGGCCGCAGAAGGGCGACCGCCCCGGTCACTCCCGTCACAAAAGTCCGACTACGTAATAAGGTTAATTTCAGCAACCTTCTTTTGACCTGCTGACCCTGACTTGCCTACACGTAGTCCGTCCGCGAGACTCTCCGTCAACGTGTAATCTCCGCACGGGCAGACGAGCAACCGACTCTCCTCTTTTCGCTGGATGGACAATGCTAGCGAACAATAGTCCGCGGTCTAGGTCTGGATCGAGAAGCTCGGGCCGGGGCTGCTGATCCCTTTGGGAAACGCCCGCCGTTATCCTCACAACAACCCTACCCCGGGCAGCGTTGGTCAGAATGCGCCGTATCCGTCCTTGGCCGGATCAAGGAGGGCGAACAAGCATCCAGGGCGAAATTCTCCGCCCCGCACCCCGGGGTGATGATGGCATGCTCGGGATATGCAGCGCACAGGCGAAGATTCCGTACCTGCATTAGCGTGGTCGATGTGGCTGAGCAAGCCGCATTTGTTTCAAAGCTTGCCCCGAAGTCCTTGCGTCACGGAGCCATTGTAGTGTAAGTCCCCCAAGCCATTGATTGTTCTTCGACCACTGCATGCATAATCACTTGAGGAGATGAGCTGCGTCTTTACGAGTACTACATACAGTCATTGAATCGGGGTCCTTATTTCAGCTTAAATGGCCATCTTGGACCAATCAACAGGGCCTCCCCTAAAAGCGAAAGTACATTTCGGTTTGGTCTTGGTGCCAAGGGCGTAACCGATTGGTCGTGGTTGTTGGCCGGATCTCGACCCACGCTTTGTCAACCTGGAAAAAGTACCCCTGTGTCGGGCCCCTGTCAGCCAACCATGTGTGCTCAGGTTGCTGCCGCTGGCAGGAGCCGCGCGCCACCAAACCACGAGCGAGCAGTGGGGCTCTTCACGTCTCCGTTGAACTGCTGAGAACCACTCATGGCAGTCAGCAGAACGCAAGTCGTGTATTTCTCACCCCTAAGCAGGGTGAGAACCGCGTCAAGGGAGGAGTGTGCAACCGCGGTCTCCAGAGAAAGGGCCCTTTTACAATCACTCCTTTCCCGAAGATGCTACGCTGCAATGTAGAGCTTTGCCGTTACAGGCAGAGGCTCTCGACTGCCGGGGTTTGGTCATTCGCTGCCCGCTCCCTTGATGAGAGAGCCGTCCCTGGCCATGTCCGAAGTCATCCTCGACAGACAGGGACTTCCTGGACACCCTGGGCATGCAAGGTCCCCGGCCTGGTCCCGCTTTCATCGTGTACATACTGTGATACGGAGTACTGTGTGAAGGATGGTGAACCGACCCTGTTGCGTCTCGTTGCCGCCTGGTATATCAGCAACCGCCAATCCTCCTTTCGTTTCGTGCCTCCCTTTTCCAACCAACTTCGTTGTGTTCTTCGTCTTCCGTTTCTGCTCTGATCAAGAAGAGGCAAAGTCATTCGCTTCTTTGCCTCATCCTTCTTCTTTCTTGCCGTTTCATTGTTCATATCATTGGCAAGCTCGCCTCTTGGCCTGGCGTCTTGTCCCCTTTTGAAGACACACTCACCCAGTCTATCGTTTCTTGACCAATATCGTTTCAAAAGCAGCAGCAACACTTCAAGATGAAGAATTTTGTTCCAGTGCTGGCGCTCGCCGCCGGCGTGACGGCTACAGTAAGTTCCACGGCTGACTCCTTACATGAAGCGGTATGAGGGAGACGACTGACACTGCGGCGTACAGTTCGACCGGGCACCCCCTTTCACCTGCCCGTCCAACACGGACAACAAGTGTACCGAGAAGCAGCTTCCCGGCTTCAGTTGGCTCGATCTGAACTTTGGCGACTTCAGCCAGTACGGCGACTTCAACTTCAGGGGCTGGAAGTGTGAGGAGGATGCTCAGGCCAAGAAGTCCCGGTTCGCTCCTCGCACCTTCGGTAAGAAGGTGATTGGCGGCACGTGCCACTCGGAGAAGCACAAGTCGCCGTCTTTTGGCTGCGGAGCCAACATCGACAAGTTCTCTCTGGGATCCATCCACGTCAAGCCCGAGTTCGACTGCGATCTCGAGTTCCACTATGATATGCCGGATGGGTCGACTTGCAAGCACCGGAGCCGCTGCAGCAAGTCCGGCACCACCGTGCGCAACAGCCAGTGTGGTGGCGCCAAGAACGTGACCATTGTCTTCCCTCCTCAGCCCAACAAGCCCAAGCCGAGCTGCAGCATCCAGGTCCCGACCATCTCCTTTGACTGCAGCACTGCGCAGACCACCAAGACCAGGACTAGCAAGACCAAGACCAAGACCAAGACCACCGAGGCGCTGACCACCACTGCTCCCGCTGTCGGGACCACGACTACCTCGGAAGCCGAGGCCTCGTCGACCAGCACCAGCCCTGCCGAGACCATCAGCTCCGTCGCCCCTGGCAGCACCAGCACCTCGGAGGCTCCTCAGGTCACCAGCACTGCTTCTGTTCCCGGCGCGGAGAGCTCCACCGCCACCGTGCCTGGCCAGGAGAGCAGCACCAAGCCGGCTGAGGGCAGCAGCACCAGCGAGGCCCCTGCCACCAGCTCTCCCGTCACCAAGACCGTCACGACCAGCTACGACAGCACGTCTACCATCTTCACGACCAGCATTCAGACCATCACCTCGTGCGCGCCCACCGTCACCAACTGCCCGGCCAACTCTGTGACTACCACCATCGTCACGATTCCCGTGTCGACCACCATCTGCCCTGTGACTGAGACTCAGACCATCATTGAGAGCAGCCCGGTCACCGTCCCTGGCTCTGGCCCCTCTGCCTCTGCCTCCGTCTCCATCCCTGGCTCTGGCCCCTCTGGCTCCGCTTCTGTCTCCGTCCCTGCTCAGGAGAGCAGCACCAAGCCGGCTCAGGGTGACAGCACCAGCGAGGTCTCCCCTGCCACCAGCTCTCCCGTCACCAAGACCATCACGACCAGCTACGACAGCACGTCTACCATCTTCACGACCAGCATTCAGACCATCACCTCGTGCGCGCCCACCGTCACCAACTGCCCGGCCAACTCGGTGGTCACCACCATCGTCACCATTCCTGTCTCGACCACCATCTGCCCCGTCACGGAGACCCAGACGGTTGTTGAGAGCAGCCCGGTCACTGTCCCTGGCTCCGGCCCCTCTGGCTCTCCCTCTGCCTCGACCCCTGTGGCCGGTGGCAGCAGCAGCAGCGCTGTCAGCTCGGTCGCCCCTGTGGAGACCCTCCCTTGCCCCGGCGTTGTCCCGTCCTGCCTGAACACCTTCCTGTTCACCACTGGCTGCTCGTCCAACACCGATGCCGAGTGCTACTGCCCTGACGCCACCTTCGTCAAGAACGTCTACGACTGCCTCTACGCCCACGGCGAGACCGATGAGATCGTTGCCGAGGCCATTGCCTACTTCCAGGGCATCTGCGGCAAGTTCGTCAACGACAACCCGGCCATCGTCACTGGCCCCTCTGTCACCTCCTACATCACCGTGACGGCCACCCCCACCGCTGCCGTGCCCGTGACCACCGTCGTTGTTGACGTGACCACTGTCGTGCCCTGCACCAACGACGCCGGCGAGGTCATCCCGAGCTCCAGCACCACCGTCACTGTCAGCACCAGCATGACTGTGCCCCAGATTGGCTTCACCACTGCCCCGGCTGGCGGCGTCGATGTCATCCCCATCACCTCCGCCCCTGCTGCTCCCGGCAGCGGCTCTGGTGCTGAGACCTCTGCCCTGGCTCCCGTCCCCGGTGCCCAGACCTCCGTTCCCGCCGGCGGCGCTGGTGGCGCTGTTACCACTGCTCCTGCCGCCACTGCCCCTGGCGCCGGCAGCAGCGTCACCGTCCCCACCGGCACCGGCTCGCTCCGCCCTAGCGCCAGCAGCCCTGTCGTCATTGCCGGCAGTGGCCGTGTCGGCGCCAGCTTCGGTCTGGCCGCTGTCGTGGCCTTCGTCGCTGCCGTTGCCCTCTAAAGGGTCGGTATGACTTCGAAGCCCTCCTTCCATGTACAATAGCGTTGTCAACGACGACACAACCAGACAATAATCTAATTCTTACGGTCCTTACGAAGCGAACTGCATTGCATCAAAGAGAGTTTCATCCCGGCGGTCGGGCTAAAAAGCCTTGGGCGGTTTCCGTTTTTGTTTTGCTTTTTCTTTTTCATGTGTTCTCGTTCCATCTTTTGTCCCGCGGTGGAGAAAAAATAGCACAGGGACTGGGGGGGAAGGGAAACCAGGGGTATAGACAAGCAGTGAGGGAGGGAAGGGCATGAGGCAAGCAGAAAAAGGGTTTATGATGACCTGATCTTGTCTCAAGGAGGCCCCCTGTGTACAATAAGTTACGCATAGTGGTTGCCTATGCTGCTGGCACACTGTACATAATAGTTAATACCCCGACCCCCAATGGCTTGACCGCATCTGATTGTTCAACTGTCGGTGAGAACTTGGCTACCTGCATGAGAGGTGATACCTTGCCGAGTGATGAAGGCTACCTAGTTCTCTGCTATGTCTTGTGAGATGGTTTGGCCATTGTGAAAGCCTGTGCGGGACTCTGTTCCCGAGCTGCCAAAGGTTCCATTTTTCTTTCATTGTAGTCTCTCCATCGTGCTGATATACCGGTATCTTGTACATGTATATATTGTACACTGGAATATATAGTCGGTCGTCGCTCCAGAACGCCTGTCCCACTGCCCTTCTCTCTAGATATCTGACAAGTTGCTCTAACCCAACTATGTATGAAAATCAACGCGGAGCAGACGGAGAGCTCTAAGCAGACCACACCCACCTTCACACTTACCTTGCAAGATTATCGCCTCGGCCGTCGCGGGGGCGCATCATAGTCGTTGTCGTCCTCATACTTCCTTTGCCTAGATCCTGTAGCCAGAGCCCTCCGGCGACTGCCCTGCTCAGACTCATATTCCTGTTCAGAGTCTTCGGAGTCACACCTCTCTCGTTTGGATTTCCTAGCGAGAGACCGCCGGCGACCACTCGCGTCAGAATCATATCTCCGTTCAGGAGTGCTTTCTTCCTCGTTTCTACTCCCGGTTCCGAATTCGCGACTCTTAGCACTTTCGAGGCCGCGTCCATGTCGTTGACATCGCGCATCGTAGCCGAGTCCCTCGTCACAGGAATCTTCCGATCCGTGGTGATCCCGTCTGCGTCGATGCTGAACCAACAAGTTTGAACCCTTTGCTGTCTCCATCCGCACTTCTTTTCTTCCGCTCTTAGCAGCCCCCGTTTCTGTGCTATCAGAAGATCGGCGAGTTTGCTTCCGCGTGCTTCCTCGGAGCACGCCTTCAGAGGAACGTTGTCCTGGTACGCATGTTGCCCCAACTTCGAGTGTCCCGTCGTCACAGTCATCTTCCTCACACGCCTCTTATTCCTCACAGTTGTCTTCCCCGTCGGTGGTTACCCAAGCTCCAACGAAGATCTCCGGTTCCCGTCTGCTCTCCAACGCGCCCGGATCATCCAAGCGCAACGGCCAACCAGGAAGAACGCCGGTCCGTAAGAAAAAGCAACAACACCCTGACAAGAGGGTCGCAAGTGGCAGGAAGCCACTTTCCCTTTCCCCCGAGACGAAGCCGACGAGCCGCCGAGACAGCCAGCAGGCCGCTGCAGATCGGATCTCGCCCACCTTCCTCAGCGTGCAGACCAGCGACACCACAACCACCAACAAGCCCACCCATGGCGGGGCATCCCAGTCCCACGTCAACCAGAGGATCCGCAGCCCCTGGAGCACGCAGCACACCTCCCACGCGCAGCGCCACAGTCCCGCCCACGCCTGGCGCAGGTCGTACCAGAGCCAGGCACCGAGCGAGGGGGAAACGAAGGCATCCCAGTGCGCTAGCCGCACTTCTAGACCTGTTGTTGCCGCCGAGACGTCATCGACGCTCATCGAGTGCTGCCGTTCGAGACGGTCCAGCCATTCCGGCTTGATTGGCCCGGTGGTCGTAGGGCAGATAGCCTGAGAGATGGCCGACTTGGCTTGAGGCCCAGGAGCGAGAAAAGAATAGGGGTGGTCCCGCCAGGGGCGCTGCTCGCAGAAGCGAATCCAGTGCCGCACGACGCGGTGGGCGACATTCTCGTCCACGGCGAAGTACTCGCGGTGGCGCTTGCGGCAGGCGCAGTCGATGGGGTAGCAGCGGTCGCGCAGCTCGAGATGGGCGAGCTGCTCGACGAGCTTGTAGTACGTCTTGATCTGTTGGTGGTGGTGGTGGTGGTCGGTGGTGGACGGCGGCGGGAAACGGATGTCGCTGCTGCAGGTCCGCTCGATGGATTTCCTGCGCTTGTCGACGTCGCCGTCGGCCGTGTGGCCGATTTTCACAAGGCGTCTGCCGTTCTTGTGCGTGGCGGCCAGGACGTAGACGAAGCCCGTCTTGCCGCGGGTGTCGCTGATCCCGACTTCCTTGCGGATCAGGCGCCCAATGGCGGCGTTGATGGATTGGGAGGGCGTTCCTGCTGGGGAAAGAGTTGGATAGCTGACGGACCGAGCCTTGCTCACGGGAGTTACGGGAGGGTTCGCCTTTGGGGATTGTCGCGGGGCGGGTAACGGGGTAGATGCTGGCTCGTCGTCCGAAGTAGCATCTAGTTCGATCGGCGCGTTGCTGCTCGTTCCCGCAAGCATGGCCCTTGGCGGTGCAGGCGCAACGAGTTGGCTTACCGGCGCTGATACAGAGCGGTATCGAGGGGGTTTAGGGGGTGTGCGCTTCATTACTCCTGTTGAGGGTCTCCGTGGGTGTTTCTTGGATTTGGGACTGGTCGTTGAGGGCTGGCGCAAAGGATCCCGTCGCACTGAGGCCTTCTCAACCCGGCCGTCGTCACTGGCGAAGTCCATATAGCCTCGTTCTTCTTGAGCTCGTGCTCCGTCTTGGGTACTGATCTGGGCCGGAGTGATGATGGCGAAGTCACGACTGGCACTTGCAGACATACCATTGGATTCCACATTCTGTCACTCGGCATGCGCTCTTATATTGGACAACTGCTCGATCGAAGGCGGTATGCCGCATGAATCTCGCCTAGAGACCTTGCAGCAGGGAGTGTTGCCTTCCAGAACCAACAGCTCTTGGCAAGGCATATCTGGCGGCGGTGCCCCTTGCGCTGCTGTGAGCGGCCGCTTTGCTCAGCCGCACCGCCTTCTGAGACCATTCGAGGTTGAAAAGAGTCCAATAGCATGACTCTTGTAACCGCCGCACCGGCACACAACCACTAGCCTTGTATGTACTGCTCAGGAATGCGAAACCTCCACAGTATCAGCGGTGGCCGCTGAGGGACATAGATGCCGTACGCCCGTGCTAGCCTTACCTAGGCCAGGCCGGAGAGATACTGCCCAGGTTTTGGAAGGGTACCTAGGTAGATAGTGTAAGTCAGATAGGTATGGTAAGGTAGATTATCTGTAGATGGAAAGGCAGTTCTTTCGCTGAGAGCGGATGACCTGCGTTCCCGTGTGTTGAGTTGCCGTAATGCAAACACCAAAGATTTAGCGATGACTGAGACATGGGCGCCCAACGATAGAAACCCGAGAGAGTTCCGGTCCGAACCTTTGTAGCCTACATGTAGAGTGCCACAGAGATGCAGGAGCCGGGGAATGCTCAAGATGATGGATGCATTGGCCTGGTCGGTGGCGTGACATGGAAGTGCGTTAGGGCAGGCACCTTGTGGGTGAGCAGTGTCAAAATGGGTCTCTGTCAACTCTCAACCTTCTTGCTACCTAAGGTACTACACATCATTCACGACACGCCTACTAGCATCAATACCTGCGTACCTACCTACTTACCTATCTACACTAGTTCATTCAAATCAACGCAGTTTTGCCCGACCATCCTCGGTTCTACCGTCGCCAGCCCAGGTGTTGTTTCTAACTGAATGAAGATGACATCATGTTACGATTCTGTGCAGGGGCAAAGCGAGGCGCCCTCGTTGCCGACTACCTGAGTCTCCTTTCTCTTGAGAAGGAGGTAGCGCATAACCCAACAATAGGTATTGTTGCATTATTAATTACTGTAGTATGCTGCTTCGATTTCGGCTCGCCTTGCGAACACCAGGATCGACTTCAAAAGATCGTCGGAAGTTGGAAGTGCGCTGCGCTGCTCGTTCAGATCGCGGGACCCCGCCCCATCTGCCGTTCTTAGCCCAGGGATAACCCCGACCGGCCACTTAAATACAGTTGCAGCCCCAGACCCGCTCTCGATCGAGCCTCGCTCTTCGGCATCACGGTGGTCGTCAAGACTGATGAAAAGGGTCGGGTAAGAAAAATTTGCCATCTGCATCTGTTCTCCTATCCGACCCCGTTCTTCATTATGTGCGGCATTCAGGATTTTCTTCTGAGCAGCATTACTACTAGTAGTATGAATTGGCGTAACGGACCTGCAGATATTGACTCGGCGAGTGCTATGTCTAACGTTAGCTCTAGTACCTTACGCACTACTACAGCTGCACCTGGAATCGCGTTTGTTCGCCCTGCTACCGACCGCATCTCGCGTTGAATCTTAGCCAAGACGAGGCAGGAACCGTTCCTGTCAATGCTGCAACCCTCAGCTTCCGCGCATGACAACGAGCGGGAATTTCCGGGCAGGTCATGGTTCACCAATGCTGGAAACAGCGCACCTTCCCCTGTCTTGGGAAGTATGTGGATATGAGCAGGACCCAAGAGAAGGCTTCTAGAAGCGGGAACGGGAATGCCAAGCCCCGTGCAGCTCGAACCTCGTGGACTCGGATTTCAAGTTGGATCTAAGGCTGTACTCACGGTAGAAATACCTCCGTAGTGTAAGAGCGAGCCTTTTGCTGTGTGGACGAGCTTTGCCCTGGCAACCGAGTCATGCGGGCCGGTATCACGGCATGAACCAAATGCAACACTCCCAAAGTCGTTATTTAACGGGTTCCCACTGACCTGCCGCGGGACGAGATGTCGGAAAATCGCTCTTTACCACTGTCGATGCAGCGTTCGTTATGCGGTCATCTGTCACGGTACGCCCTTTCTGAACGGGCCGATGGTTTGGTGCTACCAAGACGACCTTGTGGGTAGGTAGTTGAACCTGGTTCATCAGCCCGGGATTTGGCTGGCCTTGATAACGTTAATTCACGCCTGATAGTCTGTCCCTGACTGTTTACCTACTAGTAGTACAGCTGTGGAGTGTCAGACATTTTTCTTGCCACTGTGGATTTCTTTCTCTTCTCGATCGTCTTCAAGTCTTCGAAGGTCGGATCGGGTTTCGGCAACGGACGCCCTGGAACCCGACCACCGAACCATGACAAGCTCACGTCAGAAGCGGAATTTCGCAGCTATCTTATGTCGGAGCCGAAGTGGAAAGTTATCAGGTACATACCTATGGTCCATGCAGCGTGTGAACAAAGGTTCAGGCCATTGCTGCATGGTCATCGCACTGCATCGGACTCTGACGCTCTGCACTTTGAGAATGTCAGCGATGACTCAAGAAGCAGCTGTGATTCGTTCCAGTCGCGAATTGCGAACAAAAACACCCTGGACCTGGAGGTGGAGGCTGGACGACGTCCCAAGTTCACAACTCTCCCAGGGCTGGACGAGCGAGCAAGGCGACGCGGGGCGGAGAAGCGCTTACACAGTACGTACTGTACCGCCTTACAGTACAGTGTACTCAGGGCCGGTGGTCGGCATTTGACCCTGGAGAAGCCCGATGCGTGTATCGCTAAGTACCTCGATGTACCAAGCTCCCCACTTCGGAGAGCGTTATGGGACCATCCTCCCACGATCGAAACCTCTTCTCACGCCGCCTTTCACTTGCCTCTCAAGCTTCCCGACGTGCTTCTTCCAGCTCCACTTCGCCTCGCTGATGCTTTGCCGTCGCTGCATTGCTGCCGCGAGTCGTTGCTCGTCCTCCTTCCTATGTTCTATGACGCATTTCTTTGCTTGCTTCCCAGTTTGTAACGCTCAGGTAAATCGGGGCGGGAGCGGATCAGAAGCTCAGGGATCGACTAATAAGCGATCCGCCAAAGTGGAAAGCGGAGCGCCAGATAGAATCATTCTTTGATCATCAGGACGCAAAAGTCGCCTGAATATCACCGCAGCAATGGTGATCGAGGGCGGGACCACCTACCCTTGTCCAGGAATACGTCACATGTCCACGTACATGTAAGTACATGCATGCCGGGACCTGGACAGGCCGCCAGTGTACCTTTATCGCAGCAACCCATCGCGAAACGGGGCGCGCTCTCGGACATAACGAACAAGC
The DNA here is from genome assembly GCF_033439665.1 of Chaetomium strumarium. NCBI lineage: Eukaryota > Fungi > Ascomycota > Sordariomycetes > Sordariales > Chaetomiaceae > Chaetomium > Chaetomium strumarium. The sequence continues at coordinate 4,741,373 of NW_026944429.1, read as the reverse complement.
CGACCGCTAATACCACTCACAAACGCAGAGACACCCAAGCCCGAGCACATTTACCAGCAGTAGTAACTCCATGGCTGTCCATTTCTTATTAGCAGAACAATGACAAGGATAAGAGCCAATCCCATGGCCCCTGGCCCCCCGGTTGTCTTGTCTGTGTATTACACAACAGCAGCTCCAGGTAGCGGATACTCCCAGCCCTGCTCCAGTACAGCATTATTAATCGCCTACAGGCTCCTTCACCTGCTGCTTACTGTGGTACCTACCTTATTATGGTGGAAGCGGAAGTGACCCACGTACATACATCCCCCCTGGTCCTCGTCCGTCTTTCTGTCTGGAAAGTCCTTTTATACAAAGCTGTGCTCGGCCCCTCCACGCGCGTCCGTCTTTGGTCTCACTTACACCTTATACTCGACTCAACGGCCTCTCTGCCCCTTCTGCTTTGGACCGGACCGAACTATTAGCGTACGCATAATAAGATACCAGAAGATAGAAAGTGAACAAGACCACGCTCGTCCGTGTCGGAACCTCTCCAGTTCATCTCTGCTGTTGGTGGCTACCCGTCCGTCCGCTATGGACAGTCTCCCAACACCGCCGAATGAGGAGCTCGCCTCCAGACCACAGGCGTCCAAGCGGTCTCACGCTGGCTCCAAACCTGTGAAGACAATACATCGGCCGCTGAAGCGAACGAGCACACATACTCACCCTCCATCACCCGCACGAGACACCCACTCGCAGAACGGCGATGGGAGGCATAAGCGAGTCTGGAAGGCTTGCGAGAGGTGTCGTATGAAGAAGACGAAGGTACGATACCGAATCTACATCAACGAATTGGCCCCATTTCAAGCTTCTCTTGCCCCCCTGCTGACAAAGTGATTACGCGCGCAGTGCGATGGGGAGTTCCCCTGCAAGAGGTGTAAGGATGACGGGTTAATCTGCACGGCGGGAACGCGGAAGAAGATCGAGTACAAGCAATTACCACCAGGGTATGCTGAGGTGCTGGAAAACACCCAGTTCGTCCTGATCGCGACGGTCCAGAAGCTCTACTCGATGGTGCGGAACGGGGAGCCGTGGGACTTCGGAGAGCCGGAACTGAACGACCGCGGCCAGCCCGTGGTGCACAACGTGGCGGCCAAACTCGGCTGCTTGCGGCCGCATAGCGACCTGGATCTACCCATTCAGACCGTCTTCCCGGAAGACAAAGCAGGCATGGCCGAGCTGGCTCGGCAATTGAGCGAGCAGCATCAGAAGGAGGCAGCGCGGAACGCTTCACAAAACGGTGGCGGCAGCAGCATGCAAGGGCAAAGGCAAGAGGGGGAATTGACCGGTGGTGGCGGCCGCACGTACAACCGGACCGACCGCGCCAGCTCCTCGGCCGCGTCCGATGTGGAGCACTCGGACTTCGAGCTCGACACGGACTACCGCAAGGCCGCGTTCGGCACCACCACCGCGCTCAGCATGTCCCCCGCCAGTCTCAGCTATGGCGGCGACTTCGAAACAACACCGCTGTCGGCGTGCCCATCGGACGGCTTCCCGCCCAGCCAGCACCAGTCGCCCACGGTCCCGACGCAGCCCGGCAACTTCCCGTGGATGAGCAGTCGGCCGCCGTCGATGGATTTCACCGCCCAGCAGCTGTGGACGGCCGGCCAGAATTACCTGGACACGGACATGCTGAACGGGATGTTGCTCGGCTCAAATACCGCGATGAAGCCCCAGGTCTTCTCGTCCTCATGTCGGAATCCCGAGATCATGATGGGCATGGGCGATCCAACAATATACGCCGGCTACGACGAGGATGCTCTGCGGGCGCAATATTGAGCTTTTAACACTCCTACCTGAACAGAGACTTCTATGAATTAAGTAGGGATGATGGCTTTCTCTTTTTGGGCACGGAGTTCCGGGGCGGCGCATTAGGCAGGCATAGAGCGACTTCGTCGATAACGGCCTTTTCTTTCTATTCTCAACCCGGTTATCTTGGAGCTACTTATTGGGGTGTACGATTATTGGAACTATATGGGAAGGGCTTGAATGACAACGAAGGGGGATGGATATAGGGGATTTTGGAACGGGGACTGTGATCCCAGAAAAGTGCATAGGGCATATGCCATCCCAGGCTGCGAACCTGACGGTAATTACATCGATTGGCCAACTATTCCGTAATGTCAGATGAATCAGGCTCCAATGCCCCTGCCTCTCGATTTGTCTTGCGCGCGCATTCTCACAAACTCGTGCTTGAACCAACCATCATGGACGTAGCTTTCTCACCGGCCGGAGACATTGAGCAATCCAGTGCCTTGGGACAGGTCGGACCGCACAGCCCCACAATAAGCAGAAACGGGTTTCGATCCCATTCCCACAGCAGCCTTTTAGCGCCCTCGCAACCACCCGAGAAGTGCCCGAGCCCACGGGTTTGGGTTGCTTTTCTACATACAGCGTTATGGTTGGCTAGTTTCTGCCCGCGATCGTTCTGTTAAAGGACACAAAAATGCTCCCTGAGAGCAAGCGCACGGATGTCCCTAGTTGAGGGGGGAAAGCAGTTTGTAATCATGCGTGATCTATAACCCGAACATGAATAAGCAGCACCATCACTAATAAAATTTCCGAACCGCGATGCTCTACGGTGGCCATGGAAACCTGAATCATACACTAGCCCTGAACGCAGCTGCTCACTACTCCATGGTGAAAAGGATCAACAAGTCTGGACTCTGGTGCGACCTCGCGCGCGCGGTGCCCCCCGACCCCAAGACCAGGTAATTACTCCTTTTCCTCCTTTTGGATGCCAATGGCAACCCTCCGCACCAAGAAGTCGTCGTCATGCTCTGGTCAAAGCCACAATCTGTAATTTCGGGAGAACGCCAATACGCGGAATTCGATCGCGCCGCTTCGCTGCGCTTTTCTTTCGGTGGCCGGGGGCAGAAAACGCGGGGTACTTTTTGCGACTCGGAAATACACGAGACAAAGGAGTCGGGCAAAAAGACTCGGACACGTGAGCCTACACAGTAGCAATCAAAACCATCGTCCCATAGATGGTCCGTCGAGTCAGATGCGTTGTACTACCTACCACGTAAGGGTTCTTTTATTGATAGGGCTGTGTGGCTGGTTTGGGGGTTGACACTCGGGGGCGCACTCCGTTCGTGAGCTAGTACCCTAGGAATCCCCCGAAGTCACGATCGGAGTCCTCAATGCTCCGAGCCCCGGAGCCGGGCCCATGCCGTCGTCCGCATTCTCCGCTGAGCTAACTTTTGTACAAGTCACATCAAAAACACCCGCAAACTCATCCTCCTCTCCTGTACGCCGCAGCAGGTTTTGTCTTGAAGCCACTACCTACTGTCTAGAGACCGAGCCATAGGAGTTGAGAAATCCGCAAGGAAGGTAACTGAATCCTACCTACGGAGTACTGTGTATACATCCCTACAGCGTAGGTACCGTATGCACTGAATGATTTCATCCTGACGCCGCCCGGGAGTGCGCCCAGCCTTGGCGCCGCGATGTCACACAAGACATCGCCGGTCACTTCAGGCCAATGAGACTGGGTGTGCTCGATGCGCCAATGAGGCCACGTTCGAGCCAAGCGACTTGGCCCTGGCGCTCGAACGTCGATTGTAACTCAAATCCAGTCCAATTTTTACGGAGTACCTCTGTACATACGCATGCGACAGATGTACTGACTATTTGAGATACCAAAATTCACCACTTTCTGGGGCCCTTCAGCAGCCATGACATGGCCCAAGTCGTTCTGCAGTGAGGTGGCGGAGTCGTTGAAAGGCGAATCAAAGACCTCCTTCGGCCGACGGATTCTGAGTTAAGTCCGGCATGCTAACGCCGTGCCGTTATGAATCATCGATATCTTTCCTTTCTGGGAGAAATCTAGGCAGGGGTTGAAGCTTAGGGCATCATGTCATCCTCGTCAGAGGGGTAGTACTTTGAGGTACGGTATAAATGGTATCGCCGAGCAACGTGGATGAAAAAGCCGCTAACTATCGCCGAACGTGTTTTGTAACTTTGTTGATTCTGAGTCGGCGATTTGCAAGCGAAAAGGAAAATCTTTTGACGCTTTTGGGAACCCCACAAATGCAGGAAGAAAAAAAAGAAGATAGGCCGCAAGAGTGGAAAACGGGAAAGAAGACGAGAGAACCGTGTGTTGTCGAAAAGGGGAACCTCCGCTCGCCAGCGGAGTCTGTGACGGAGTCGGCTCCGGTCGAACATGCCTCATCGGTCCGCGGATCCATGGAGCATCCGCCGGCCAAGACAACGTGCGCTTTCTTGGTCCTCGGAGTGCCGAGCCTTCGCCAAGCCGGCAGGCGCACTGGACGGTTGGATGCTTCCCGCTAAAACCTACTTAGGTACGTACGCCATGAGGAAGGAACTTACATATAATGCACTAAAGCGGCGAAATGATGCCTGTTCCGGAAAGATAGGATTGAGGCGGGGTGCTCTAGTCATTTCAGGTATGATTATTACCTTCTTTCTTTACCAGACTCTCTATCCGGGACGCGCGCGTACCGATGCTACAAACAGCCGATCTGCGGCGGTGTTGATACGTTTCTGAATATTGCATCGTCATCTCTTCACGAGGAATGTTGGGCTCTGCAGCAAGGCATATACTCTAGTAAACACCGCAAGGAGCTTCCTCATCCCACTACCTAAAATCATCGCCTGATTGCTCTGAAGCTGTAACGTTTCAACTCCCATGTGCTTTCTGATCGAGAATGTCGTACCTCGCTAAGCATTACACGTTAGCCGAATGCGAGTCTAGCCATGCGTATCCGTATCGCATTGGTCGTATACGTCCTCGTACTCCGTATTTTACAGTGAACTCCGAGCAGGCACGGAGCTACCGTACACAGTAACCATGGCTGAGCACCCGCGATAACTAACTATCTGATTGAGTTGAGCTGAACTATGTAATAATAAGCTTCTCTCAGGTACCGGTACTCTGCAGCTCTGTTAGGTACCCCTCAATGAGGATGCCATGAGCCTCTGGATGACGACGCTCGCTAAGTTGACCTTCCTCGCTTACATGCAGGTACCTCGAGTGACTTCGGCTTCGGGAATGTGGGGTTGGGCTTGGCTTCTCCGAGTTCTTCTGGTGTGCGCTCGGGAATACGACGGAATTGAAGTTTGCTTCTGGGCTGGAAATGCCGCGGACTAGCTCTTGCGGCTGCTCATCAACGGGACGAGCATATAGGGAGCATAGGGATATACTTCACCTCCTTCAAAAGGACCTACATATGAAGCCAGAGAACTTCACCGCTAAGGATGACGACGGTCACACAGAAACTGGTGTGAAGTCCTCACAGGTGATGAGACGCAACTCACATCGCCGTCTCCTAATAAGAACCCATATGAGTTGTTTCTTACACGCTCACACACATACGGGTTACACACACACATAATATGGATAATCGAACCTATCCTAAGCTTCCTCATCTCAACGAAATAATCCTATGTCATATGACATGCCTAAACGCAGCAGGAGAGCGCCAGAGGAGAAGTTCCTAGACATCCAAAGCTGCTGGTTTCAGACTACCCGGTTGTCAGGTGAGGAGGTGAGGTGCTCTACGCGGTTCGGAGACCGAGGACTGTCTCGGGTCAGATGAATCTCGTTGGTCCGTCTGTCTGTTCGGCAAACTTTTGGCGGAAAGAGAGCTCCCACCCCTGTGAGAGTTGATGTGAAGGGCGAGGGAATTCTGCATGAAGCTGCAAGCATGGCTGCATCGTAGGCCGGTAGGTGGTAAATACTACAGATATCTACAACTAATGTGCCAAAGCTAGGTAAGGGAGGTTAGTTTACACCTCCGGAATCTCACAAAAACTCATTATATTCATTGCCTTGCGAGGGGTATGTATATATAGACCGGATTACGAGCGTTTCTAAGCGCATCGATCATCTCTATACAATTGCCATACACAAATCCCAAACTTCGGTGTGTAAAGTTGTTTTTGGACAGTGATGTTATATGTACAGTACGTATTGTACACACCCATGTATAATACCGAGAGAATTATTAGACTTCCTGTCGTGCGGGTGGCTATACGGATCCGTACACCGCAGCTCTCGAAAGGACTCCTGTCGCCAGGACAGACGGAAGCCGCTGGGAAGTTGGTACTTGTGCAATACTCAACTCATGAAGCATGTTCTGTGAACCTTCTTCGAACTTCCAAGGGATTGGTCTGTGTAAGCCCGCGGCATGGAGTAGGCACCAGGGGAGGGAAGCGGAAGACAAGACGGCGCAGTCGCAAACTTCTCACCCCCCCCCCCCCCCCCCCCGCGCGGCGTTCCTATGTATCTCTACCTGTGGATTGGCGTCTGCCTATCGCAAGGAAGAGCCAGCCGACGGCGCCTATGCAAAGTATCAACGATGCGAGGCACCATCTTGTCATAACCATCCACCATGACGCGGGAAGGGAAGGGTTCTCGTCAGCGGCTCTATATGCAGGCAGTCAAGACCGACGGATACATCCCCCACAGCCGGTGCAACGCAACCGTTAAGACAAATCAAGTCCACTGGTGTCGAGGTTTTATGGCTAGTAGCATACGAATGATAGCAACATCACACGGATAAATAGAACCGCTGTGCTTCAAGAGGACATGGTCAATCTAATGTTCCATGGCCACCAACAGGCCGGGGCCGCTTCAATATAGCTCCAACTGAAGAAATCCGAGCTACAGATCCGAGCTCGATACTCCCAGACCGACCTTTATCTGTGCCAAACGACCCTCTAGCCGCGTAGATTCCAAACGTCGACCAGCGGATATCATCAACCAATACCCAAACATTTGCCAAGGTACAACTATGAAACTTATAATCCATGAGGGAGACTGGGATATCCCAAAGAGTACCATAACCTAGCAGCCTTTTTTTCTTCTTTTTTACCCATCCGTGAACTTGACCGCAATCGCGGAAAAGGAAAAAAAAAAAAAAAAAGGGAGTCCTACCGGTGAGCCTCGACGACCTTCTCGAACCGCCTCACATCGTCGGGCATGCGCACGATGCACAGGGCCTCGCAGAACTCGCCCCACTCGCCGCTGGTGGCATCGCGCACGGCGTCCTGCAGGTCGCGGCCGTACTGGTCGCGGAAGGCGCGCTTGACCAGGGCCATGTGGTTGGCGTCCCAGTGGTAGCGCACGAGGCGCGAGATGAGTAGTTCGCGGCGCAGCTCGTCGCGGCGCGACGCCGTCAGCGCGTGGTGCAGCAGCATGGCGTCGCGGACCGGCTTGTTGATGACGCCGTTGAGGATGTGCGCGAGGACTTCACCCTGGGTTTTGAGAGGAACACGTGTGAGTTACGAATATGATGATTCCTCCTCCTCGGTGGTTGGCACAGTTTTACCATGCTGGGAGATGAAGATGATGATATCGAGCGCCCGCCGGAGGGGGGCCGGGGGGGCGGGAAGGGGGACATACCACCAAGTTCCCGCTCTTTCTGAGCGCGTCCTTCGCAAAGTTGGCCCCCTTATACTTATTCTTGTACTCCCTGAGCACCTCCCTCAGATGCGAGTCGCTGCGCGTCGTGACAATCGAGATCATTAGGCTCTCGCCGCCCTTCTCGCTCCGGACGGCGTGATGCAGCTGCCGCACGTCGTCGTCCACCAGGTTGTAGTCGATCCGCAGCGGCCGCCCGTACCCGTCCTCCTCCTCCATGCGCTGCTCCTCCAGCACCATCAGGACGGCCTTCTTGAACTTGTCCTCCTTCAGCTCCGTCCGCATGCACTTGGTCAGGCTGTTGGCGTACTTCTTGTCGCTGAAGCCCTCCTTGATCCGCCGGATCTCGTCGTTGGTGCGGCCCATCAGCGACTCGATGAGCAGCTCCCGGCGCGTCTTGTCGCCGTGGTACCAGAAGTTGGCCCAGTACGCCTCCGACTCCCAGCGGCCGAGCGCCGTGGCGTAGCAAACCTTCATCAGGTTCGCGTCCTCGTCCTTGAGCCGCGCGCGGATGTGCTTGGCGATGTTGACGCCCTTGCGCTCCGTGCCCGTCTTGACCAGCCGCTTGTACTCGTACCGCAACTCCATGACCTGCTCGTGCGTGAGGCCCGGGAGGATCTCGATGAGCGGCGCCGTGTCGGGCGCGCGCCGCTCGCCCTTGAGTGCTTTGGCCAGCCGGGCCGCGGCATCCTCGGGGTCGTTGAAGCGCGCCCGCCGCGCCCGCCGCTTGTCGCCTGCGCGCTCGTCGTCCGAGGCGATGGGCGAGAGGGCTTCCAGGATCTGCGGATGGGTGGCCGGGATGAGCAGCGGGGAGGGCATGGGCGACATGGATTGGTAGGTGCCGTGGTAGGCTTCCAGGAGCGGGGAGGCCGGCGCCGAGGACACCGAGAGGGAGGCACCATGATGCGGAGTCTGGACTGTCAGGGTCGACATGCGCCCCGTGGGCGGCTGCGGCGACCGGTCGCGCTTCATGGCAGATTTGAGCGGCGTGGCCGGGCCCGGGCTTGGGGAACGACGCCCACCGGGAGGCGCCCCTGGGCCGAGAGGGTCGAGGTGCGTCGCGCTGTACCGCGGCTCGTCGACCTTGGCATACTCGTATGGCTTTGGCTGGGCGTACACATAGCTGGCCGGTGGGGGCGATTCCTGGCGGGATTCCTTGCGCTCGTGCCTGGAGGGACCGGGTAGCTTGCCGTAAGCTAGGTCCGCCTCGAGCTTCTCCTTCTTGCGTCGACGCTCGCGCTCTTTGTCTGAGTCGCGGTCCTTGTCGCGCAGGGAGTCGCGTGACTCCCGCGGCGACTGCGGCGGCTCGACAGTCTTGATGCTGGCGTACTTGTTCGGGAGGTAGAGATCTGATGCGCGGCGACGCTCGCGGTCCGAGTCACTGCGCTGTGCGTCCTTCTCGCGGTCCGAGTCGCTGCCTCGGTCACGTCGGCGGTCCTTGTCATACCTGTACTCGACCCCGCGACGTGCCTCCGCGTACGGATCCTCACGCTCGCTGGCCGGCTTCCCGCGTGGCGGACCCCGGTAGTAGTCCGCGTCGTCGTCCTCGGCAGCCGAGGGCCACTTGGCTAGGCGCTCATACTCGTAGGCAGTAGACGACAAATCCCCCACGGCCGAGCTCGGATACGGCACAGCGTCGACGACATGAGGCAGCGCCGGAGTGCGGCTCCGGTCGCGGTCCTCATCTCGACGGCGGCCGCCGGGGGAACGGGACCGGCCGCGTCGGCTGCCGTCATCAACCTGGAGCGACATGTCCTGCGCTGAAGCTATGAAAGCTTGAGGTGCGTGTCTCGCAGCTGGAAGAACGGACGAGTCCTGGTCACGAGGTACCCTCTTGACGGACTTGACCTGCAATAGCCCGAGACGGGAATGCGGGGTGAAGCTTCAGTCGCTGAGCACGATGCAACCGAGACCCACACCCGAGATGGAGCGCTGTGAACACGCGAGAGGGCAGAGGGTAAAAGACACAACGGAGATGACACTGGATATCACCACCCCGATATTCCTTTGGCGATGCCGTGCGGAGCCTTGTCGAGGACAAGCGCAGGAAACGAAGAGGCGGGAGACACGGCTGAGGCAGGGCAAGACAGGGAGGGGCTGATGCCGCTGTGTGATTGGGGGCTGCATGAAAGCTAGACACCACGAAACCTTTCAGCGCACCATAATCTGACATTCAGCTTTTGCTGCTGCCTACTATATCTGCAAATGTGGGATCGGCTGCCGGCGATCGCCACGGTGACGGATCATGCTGCGAGGCTGGCCATCATCATTACCTTGGGTGAGTGCTATTACGGCTGAAAGCGAAGCCACGATCTTACCAATGCTGCTTTTCCGCTCACGACCCTGAAGTAGCTAGTCCGTACCTACCTTAGGTAACTACGCTAACCCAAGCTGCCCCACAAATGCCCGTTCCTGGATAGGGCTCGGGCGAACAGTTGTAGCCCAAAGTGGAGTTCGAGGGAGCCAAAGGTGACTTGAAATAGCAGTGGGCGCTCAGGATGGGTACGGCAAGCCAGGAAGGGAGGGGTGTAAAGGCTAGGGGCTGGGAGCTCAAAATGGCTCTCCACGTTCCTAGAAACCATAGAACCCGTTGAACCGCGTTACCCAGACATGGAGAATGACCGGATAGAGCATGTTGTGTTGATCATTTGCGAGGTGATGAGCAGACGTCCTCACACTGAAGGACTTGATCACTACCTCAAAATCGAGGATTTAGTTGGTTGTTAGTTGGTGCGAAATATATCGCAAGTCGGAAGAATGGCTGATGATCTTGATGGAAAATAGTCGGTTTGCGATTCGGGTAACTAGTTGGTCGGTCGTAACAGTCGGCCGGTCGGTCGCTCTGCCACGCGCAGCAAATGCCGTAAATGCGAGCCTAAAGTGGCCGCGGCCGCGTGTGAGAGGTTAATTGGTCCTCAATAAATGCGTCGTAATAGAAGCGTACGAGGGCTTATAACTGGCGCGAGGCAGGTACCGGGAACTGTGATGTATTGTCTGCGGTGGTGTGTCGTGGGGAAAAGGCAGCGGTGCCGTCTGGAAGATATGGTGGGGCAGGGCGATCGGGCCCCACCACGGAACACGTGCTCGCCCAGAACAATAATAAGGGTACAGCCAAGCCACCACACCACCACATAAATCATCAAAACGCATGCAATTGAACCACCTATCTAATGGCCAGTCATTAGCCTTCGGTGATGATGGAACCCCATCTCGAAATGGGATTGCTACAGAAATTGAGTAGGAATTCGATGTCGTGAAGGGGAGTAAGCATCATGACCTGCTGCCAAAAACCCGGTTTTGGCTGAACCCTTATTATTGTTCGAGCAGCCGCTGTCGACTTCGACAAGACTCGCGATCTAGCGCCCCATCGTCCAGATCGTCACCCGCCAACGCCGCCTACTGAGATTCGCGCCTCTCTTTCACTCGAGCGGACCGACAACAGCCGGCAATGGCTGCCCTTCTGCCTCGTGGATATCGCTCTATCACCGAATACCGCTTCCGCAAGGACCAGACCGACGCCATTGTTCGAGCCACTGCCTACCATCGCAAAGACTACTGTCATTCCGTGATATGGTTCTCGCCTCGCGAACACGTCGGCATGCGTCCGTCGATAGCAACACCCTTCCCGCGGACTCCCGACATGGGACTCGGCTCCCTCGGTCGGCTACCCCTCGAGCTCTTGCATAACGTAGTGTTACGTCTGGACATGCGTTCTCTCTTCAACTTCCCGCAAGCAAATCTCAGTTCGAGACAGACTGTGGACTCTCTCCATCAATATCAGATGGTGGTCTCGCATGGACTCAACCTTCTCTGCGCCTTGTTACGAACACGGCTCGCCATTGGTCTTTCTCTGCTCGACTTTTACCACACGCTGTGTACCAAGTCTTGCGATCTTTGCGGCGAATTTGGCGGGTTCGTATCCCTCCTGGCCTGGAATCGATGCTGTTTTGCATGCCTCCAAGGGGCTCCAGAAACCCAAGTGCAAACTCTTGCCGGTATCCGGAAGCAGCTCCACTTGACCAAGGCCGAATTAGGGCAACTGAGGTCCTTCAAAACGTTACCTGGCATCTATTCGATGGAGGAGTCGGTATATAAATCCCGCATTACGGTTGTCTCTGTTCATCAGGCCAAATTGATTTCCGGACAGCAACCATATACAGCGGCGGCGCAGGTACAGCCGGAGAACTCGGAACGAAATCGAAAGTTCAACTTTATGGGGTCATGCGCACTTCCTTATTATGATAGACGAACCAGCAGAGTCAAGTACGGAATGTTGTGTGCTGGGTGTCAACTCGCTCTCGAAAAAGATATCATCGGCTCTAGGGGTGAGAAATGGGCATTCGAGGCTCGCGATAAGGTATATGCGCGAGATTCCTTTTTGAACGTTTCCGATGGTGTGAACAGGCCCAGATCCTGTGGATATCGAGCGGTGAAGGCAAGAGCCAGCCAACCGAGCTACCGGAGGCTGCTAGGAGAGGAGGGTACTTCAATCATCGAGAATGATAAGGGTATTTACTTAGCGCCTATACTCCCCTCCTAGATGAAAGGTGCAATCGCCCTCCCGCATTGTATACGTTTGATTTGGGGTCATTTCATCATGGCCTGGATATGCCTTGTCTATTGGCGTGCTCAATACGATCTGCATCACACTCACGCACATTCACCCATGTCTCCGGCCACTAGGGGCTTTGTCAGCACTAGAAGGGTCGATCTAGTCTCTGAGGCACAGACCTTACGCTCGTGAGCGTTTGTGATTGTAGTGGCCCGGGTGGCTAGTGTGGCTGGGTGGCTGGTGGAGATGTACTATCGGACCCGCACCAAACGCGCACTGAGTAACGTTAAAAGTCTGTGGACGTTGCGAACATTTTCGCGTAACCGGTCACTTGGGCCCCATATAAAATGGAAAAGATACCTTTTTCAATCACTTATTTCTTGACCAATTGGTATAGATAAATTCACAGCTTTGATACGAAGAATAGGAATTAATAGGGCTTTCTAATGATATATATATTAATCTATTTTTCCCAGTCGAGTCCCCAACCCTGCAGTCGGCGCTATTAGTATTACCACCATTATTGTCTGCGTCGTTCTCGCTGCCGCTGCCATCATCATCACCGCAGGGATGAAGATTAGGTAAGTAATTTGAATGTCTGGTGTACTTGTGCACGTGATTGCGCGTGCCCCGCGCGCAACCCGATGAGACGATCCCACTTCCGCATCAGGCCGAGGCCGCCTGTCTTTCTGTGACGAATCTCTTGCCCCAATCCTCTGAAAGGGACAATATGAAGGTATCGCAACAATGGGGTGAGGTTCGGTGAAGCCAAAAGGTTCACAACAATGCTAGCCGCAATGTCTGCACAGTAGGTGAAGGCTACTGATTGTTATTGCTCACTGAGGAAGCTAGCTATCTGAATGAGTGTCGGAATGGTAGAACTATATACAGCTTCCTCTCCAGGTACCTTCGTACCTGGATCACCAGTGATCACCTCGGCCCGGTGATCTTGGGTGAGCCGCTCATCGGGATCACCAGCTCCCGATTGATCTTAGTGATCCTGCCGTCCCTGACGGCCATTGGCCCGGGGGTTCCGGGGTCGCGCCCCACCCGGCCGCCATATATGGTTGGTTCATGACATCTTGGCATTGCATTTGACGGCACAGGTGAGAACAACAAAGGCCGGGCAGCCAAACAGATATGGTAAAACGTATCAAACTGGCCAAAACAGCGCTTTCTAGGCTTTTTGGGCCATTTTATATAGTTCTATAGATTCGGGGACCTCGAATTACCTTATTCCAAGTGCCCGTAGTTATATGCGCGTATGCGATAGCCCTATCTGCTATGGTACGTCAATCGGGTTCGCAATCCGGTATACTTATTAACTAGGTTTGCGATATAGTAGGTTAATGGCATTCGTGAGTCATTTTATGGCGACCGCATTGATGAACCTCATTCGGAACAGCAGCTTCACAACCACGAGAGCTTAGACGGCGTTGACCTTGACGCAAAACGCCAGGAACCATTCGCTGCATTCAGAATGCTACCCAGTCGCTATGGAAACCCCAACCGACCTGCAATGGGCCTCAGATGATATGCACTCGCCTTCCGAACCTAGGCACAGTTTCCTGGATGTTCGGCCAATACAAAAAGAAAAAGAAGATATCGTGGCTCGTCAGTCTAGTATCACATTACTCCGTCACCTCACCTACGCCGGCCCTCACCGCGTACACCATATTGAGCCACCGGGTCTCTTCGAGTTGATATTGGCGCCTCGTCCTCTAGCCGAATGCTCCCTTGGCTGCGGGAGTTGAATCGGATCCTAGTCAGTCCCTCGCTAATTTGCTTTCTTCGAATCCACCACGCACCTCCGGATGGGGTTCCACGTCATCTCCATGATGACAACCACAATAACGAATGCGATCGCCACAATCACTACCAGAACGTCGTTGTGCGCGCGGGAAGATATGCCTTTGGGGTACAGCACCACGACGTCATGTGAAGGGGACGACAGCCGGTCAGGAGGAACCCCGGCGTCGACCACTCCCCGGGAGGCCCCTGGTGAAGCCGCATCGGGCGAGAGGCGTGTTGGAGGCGGCGGTATGAATTCTGGGACGGGGTATGGCGTTTTGCGCAAAGGTAATGGTTGCGCTGCATCGGGTGTGCCGTGGTCCGAAGCTGGCGGCAGGTATTCTGGGACCGGGTACGGCGTTTTCCGCAGAGGCGACGATGAAGCCCCGCGCCTATCCGCTTCGCGCGCATTGGGTGGGAAGACCGTCGACTGCGTTCTGAGAGCCGTTTCAATATCGAGGGCTGATTCCGTGAGCTCCCTTGGATGCTCCGCCCCGTCCATCAATATAGGAGCGCACATGGTCAGCTGCGCCATACTGAGCATAAGGTAGAGCGTGCTCGGCTTCATTGTCTGTTTCCCTAGTATTGTCGTATGCCGGTACGATGCGGCTAAAGTCGGAGTCGGGTTGGTTGTTGAGGAGATGAGTTGCTCGAGGTGTAGGCGATGAGGTGGAGTAGCGAACAAGATAGGGATGGGATGTGGCGCTCAAGGGTCGTTGAAATAAGGTAAGCGTGCGGACCAATAACAACTCTACTGTAGCAGTCACGGTGCCTGAATTGTCACTACGTAACTGGGGACTGATGAGATGAACTGGAAGATGTGGCGAGTCCAGCGGCCAGCGATAACACGGCAGGAGAATTACGTACTACGGTATGCGGCGTCACATGCCAGGCACTTGTGCGACTCCCGTCGAGAACACTCCCGCCTTGCGCGCATTCGCGAGCACACGTGCATGCCAAAAGGCAGATCCCGCGCTGCGCCTCACACACATCATGTATGTGCCGTACCTGCCCGATATGGACAGTTTTGGGGGTCAAACCTCTCGTCTGAAACTGAGAAAGCGTGTCTCGTCCATGTCGGTTTGCATTGGCATTACACCACGGTTAGAATCGAGCGTTTGGCAGCTCGAAACCGGGCCGACCATCCTTTCCGCAAGTTAAAAACAACGAAAAGTCAGCTTTGCCTACATACTCAGTATAGTACCAATGTGAGCAGGAGCTGTAAAGCAGGTACTAGTAACCTATAAGGCAGGAGGAATGTCCTGTATGGAACGCATTTCGGTTTCTCCTCACTTTACACCTCCAACACTGGTTAATAATACCTGTGATCAATTTCCGATTTCCTTCCGACGTTTGCCGTTCGTGGTCCCGGATAGAATGACCAACAGGTCGCTCCGGGTCCAGAACTCAACGTTAACAGGGGAATGGGGAATCTCCTCGTACTTGTACACGTAGCGCGCCTTTTCTCTTCCGATACGAACGCGTCGAGCACCAGATTACCCCCCGCGGTGCGAAGGATGACGATCACCTCACCACCTAGGTAGGTAAGGTACGGCAATGTCGGAAGACCCATCCTAGGAACAACTTCCCTTATGAGGTGGCTTTAGGCTTTGGAACCTGCGGTAAGTCCAAATGAAGCGAATCACGCAAGACCACACAGCACCGTTTTTAGGCGGAGTGTGCTGACGAGACTTCCGAGGGCCGACACTGCTTGCACAGGCCAGGACGGCATTAGATCCAGGACGGATACGAAGGCGATCGCTGCGTTTCGTGTTTCCCCTGGCGGCCTCATGGAATTTTATGTAGGATGTGGATAGGGCGAGTCTTTTGCCTCGATGCCGAGCATGTGGGCCTACCTCCGTACAATCACCCCCAGCCCCACAAGCCAGAGCTGACCGCTGAGTGGTCCATGCGCAAAAGCTTGTTTCTGCCGAGTCCTGGGGTGCTGCTAGCCAATTTCCAGTTTCCAGAATCCAGAATTCAGACCCAGCAGATCCATGCACTCATCAAAACGCGTTGCTCGGCATCGGCTTATCCCCATACGAATATCTACATGGAGCACCATCCGCTCTGACCCATGGCCCCTTCCTCGGGGCTCCATCAATCCGCCATTCCCTCCGACTTTGAAGCTCCGTTTCCACCGCTGGTGCGCTCGTCGACGGCGCCTATCGGCCCCCGGTCCCACAGCGTCCACAGCGCCCACCGTTCCCACTTAGCGCCCGAAGATGCCTACGCGCCGCTCTCGCCGCCGCGTCGTCTCGGGCCCTTTGACGGCGGAAGGAATGGCTCTGGAACGGATTCACGCCCGAATCGCGGCAGGCGCAACGATTCCCGCCGGAGTCGGAGCAGGAGGCGCAAGCGCTTCCAGAAGCTCCTTTGGGTGAAACAATCATGTAGGCATGCCCTCGTTTTCGCTTCTCTCAGGCACACATGCAGATGCTCATACTTCGTACATACAGATCCCGACAACTACACCGATCAGGCTACATTCCTCGAGAAACTCCAGCGCAACCCGCGGGTCCGGCCCTATGACTTCTGGCCCTTGGTTGCTGATTCGACCGTCATCGTTCAGCACGTCTGCTCCGTGATCATATTCGTTGTATGCTTTGTGGGTATCTTTCAAGAGCGCGTAAGCCCCGTGGCGGTGGTCGGATGGAGCAGCTTCGCGACCTTCCTCGGCTGGCTGTTATGGGACTGGTGGGTTACACGGGAGACACAGGACAAAGCAAAGGGGGCGGATGGGACGGCCCGGATGATGCGGGGCGGGCATGCATACCGGGACTACCGGGCGCCTCTCAGGCAAGACTCGACAGGGCCGGACCCGTCGATGGTAAACGCTAGCACTTTCAGCATCTCGAGCACGTCAAATCTACCCTCTCCAGCAAGCTCGACCTCCAACCTCCTCCAGGACCAGCATCAGCCACAGCGGGTCTTATTCCAACCACTCAGCAGCAGCAACACCGACAACCTTGGGCTGCTCGCTCCGACACACATGGACTCGCGCTCCGTCAGTCCCCTCCGCTCGGGCACTTCCCAAGCGAGCGCCGCCCCCAGCCCCAACACCACGCCCCGTCTTAGCCCGGACGGTGAACCCGACCTCTCGTCATCAACGACCCCGCCTTCCCCTCCGCCGGCCCGCAACAGCCGCGCCTACGTCCGCGTGAGCACCATTAAGTCGGCCATCCTCATCTACTTCACCCTGCTGGGCCTCTCGCCCATCCTCAAGTCCCTCACGCGCTCGACATCCTCCGACAGCATCTGGGCCATGTCCTTCTGGCTGCTGGCCATCAACATCTTCTTCTTCGACTACTCCGGCAGCAGCTGGGTAGGCGGCTCCTTTTCTACTACGGGCACCACCGCCAAACGGATGCCTGTCGCGTCCCTGTCGACCAACGCCGCGCTGATGGCGTCGACCGTGCTCGCCAGCCGGCTGCCGAGCACGGGCCAGGTGTTCAGTTTGACGCTGTTCAGCATCGAGGTGTTTGGGCTGTTCCCCGTGTTCAGGCAGTATGCGCGGCACAGGAGCTGGCGCTATCACGCTGTCTTGACGGTGCTGCTCGTGCTCGGCGCCGGGGGAGGGGTGGGGATGATCTTGGGCGACGAAAAGGGGTGGCCGTGGAAGAAGGGCCTGTTGGGGATGGTGGTGGGCTGTTTGATTTCCGCGCTGGCCATGGGCGGGTGCAGTTGGTGGCTTATTGGGTTGCAAAAGTATAAGAACGAGATCTATGGGCCGTGGGACCCGGCGAGGCCGATTATTATCAGTCGGAGGCATTGGGATGATGAGTAGGAGGGAACGATTATATATGACTACTTCCCTGCAGCAAGAGCACCCATATTGTTATGGTATTATTGTTCATGGTGTACTATGTGTGTGGCGAGTTGCTTTACGAGCACTGCCAAGTCTACGAAGCGAGCAGCGGCCAACTCAGTTACATCCATCTGGTGGTTGGTTCTTCTGCGTTCTCTCAGGGCGAACAGTTGAGGAACCATGTAGCGGGCGCCGGTAGGCTGGCCCAGGGAGTGCTTTTACCTCGTGTATCCGATGCGTTCTGAGCCTTACAATAAGCGCTTGGTGTACTGCAGATTACCTTACCCAGTTAGTCTCTTCCTGGCGGTACTGGGCCAAGAAAACCACCAATTACTGGCGCCCAATGCTTACCCTACCATTTCCAGTTCAAACAACAAGTGACATCACCTGGGCAGGAAGCAGACTCCTTTCAAACTCCATCCGCTCAGCAAGTAGGTGGTGAGGAGGGTTGTTGATCCTTTGGCACGCGCGTACCTAGT
The DNA here is from genome assembly GCF_033439665.1 of Chaetomium strumarium. Taxonomy (NCBI): domain Eukaryota; kingdom Fungi; phylum Ascomycota; class Sordariomycetes; order Sordariales; family Chaetomiaceae; genus Chaetomium; species Chaetomium strumarium. Next base: position 4,723,320 of record NW_026944429.1, on the reverse strand, counting down.
CCCCTATTGCGGGAACCATCCCGCTGCCTCCCGGCCACAAATGCCTACAAGACCATCATTCCGCGAAATGTGCAGGTTGCTTAGATCGCCGGAGGCTGTCATTACCAGGCCATTGAGTATTCGACAGCAGGCTTTGATGTGCATGAGGAGGCTGGGGTAGTATGACCTTAGTACATAGTAATGATTGGCGCCAGAAATGTCTCAACGAATCAAAAAAAGGCGTCAGTGGTTTAGTGGTAAAATCCATCGTTGCCATCGATGGGCCCCGCGTTCGATTCGCGGCTGACGCATTTACTTTTCTCAGGTCGAACTTGAACCTTTTTGCGCTACACATCTTTTGTCATTCCGGCATGCCGCATAGGAAAAAACATTGTGAGATTCGAACAGTGACGAAGGGAACGAAATTGGGCAAGAGAGATAAACTACAATAAAGATGATCATCTCGCATCAATACAGATCAATCCCATTTCAATTCTCCTCTGAACCCAGAACGCCATGTAAACATACCATACACCATCGAGCCAGACTAGATGACCGAGACGCAAGGCACCTGGGGAATCACAGGACCCTGGAAACCAGCGATCTCTATATCCCATAGCCCATCGTCCGAACAAAGAGAACGTGAGCTTGATTAAAGTCGCAAGAGACGACGAAACACAAAAGGTAAAGCCGCCGCCATGCTCGCTTCATGCTCATCCGCCCCTCGCCATCGAATTTCCAAACAGAAGCCCAGAGGCTGAACCACACTACCTGCCCACCTCCTCCAAGTTCGACGAGTTGTCTCAGTATTCCACCCTCCCAGAATCCATGGCAGCGTGTCACATAAGACATGTTCCCCCAATGGCAGCTCATCATAACAACCATCATGATCAACGTTCATCAACATTCACCCTTTTCCATCACAATCCCCTTGCTCCAACAAAACCTACTCCGCATGCCCATCATTCAGCACCATCTCCAGCACGATCTGCCCGCCTGGCACCTCCGGATGGCTCATACAGATCTTGACGGTCCCCTTGGAATCTTGCTGCGCGGCGCCCACCGGCGACTGCGGCCCCGCCTGCCCGGCGCCGCCACCCGCGGTTCCGCTGACTCCGCCCCCGGTCGGGCCCCTAAACCCGTAATCCAGACAGCGGACGTCGCGGCCGGCAATAATCTGTCTTAGCCGGCCGTTCTCGGCGTTGCGCACCTCGACGTAGTCATCGTTGAACAGCAGGAGGTACTGGCCAAACATGGTGGCGGCCTTGGCCTTCTTCTGCTTGCCCGAGTACTCCATGATGAGGGTGCGGCTGATCTCGCCGTGCTTGTCGACGTAGACGGCGCAGTCGCCGTACGTGAGCAGGAACTCCTGGTCGTTGAGCTTGAACATGCCCAGCGGGTGCGGCTCCTTGATGCGGGAGGCGATGTTGGCGATGGCCGGCTCGCTGAGGTCGCGCGGGATTGACTGCGTGACCTTCTTGTCGAGCGTGAGCAGCTCGAAGCCCTTGGCCGTGGCGACGGCGATGTACGTCTGGAAGAGGTTGAGCGAGTAGCACTCGGTCGGGATGTAGAACTCGTCAAAGTCGCGGAAGGACTCCGTCGAGCCCGATCCGCCGCGCCGGCCGCCGAAGAGACGCGATCGCTTCTCGGTCGCCTTCTGGAAGACGGGCTCGAGGACCTTGAAGGTGTTGTGCATGCCCTCCTTGCGCTTGTAGAACAGGAGCATTCTATCCTTCATGCGCGCCGTGGCAAAGAAGGCGACATCCTTGGCCAGCCGTTGGGGTGCCCGGCGCGGGTTGTCATGCGACGGAGCCGGGAAGTTGGAGACGGGGGCAATCACATCGAGCGGGTACGAGATCAGCGATCGGTCTGCGATGAGAAGACAGACCGAGAAGTCCTCCAGGACGGCAATCTGCGTGACCTTGCTGGTCTGGACGGACCTGGTCCACCCGCGGGGGTTCGATGTCTCGGAGATGTACACGCCGTAGTCCGTTCCGATGGCGATGAGCGACTTGCCAAACGCCGTGAAGGCGCAGGCACAGTTCACGGTAGCTCGACACACCGGCGGCGGGCCGCGTCCCGGGCCGTATATCTGCTCCATCTCGCGGATCGCTCTGTCCAAAGGGGTGCCCCGGATGGACACGTTGGGCTGTCGGCCGAGCATTGATGTCGAGTCATACGCGAATGCGCTGTCCGAGATGACGCGAAGACGGAAAGGCTCCGCGTTTTGAGCATGCAGCGCTCGGGCATGCCTCGTTTTGGCTTCGATGATGGCCTGGCACCAAGCCGCCCGTTCCTGAGCCGACGACGCGTAGAGCGTGAATATCTCATGGCCAAGATGCTTTATCCTGAACGGATAAATGATCTTGCTGTCATCGGAACCAGCCGAAGTGAGCCGTGAGACCGCACTCAGCGATGACCCAGTTCCTGTATGTTCGAGCCCAGGTCGCTCGCTTCCATTAGACGCTACCTTGTTGAGTTGCGTTCCGGAGCCGGTTGCGGCTGTGGTCCGGGTCAAGGGCGCTGTCAAGCTCTTCTGTTTTGCAACAGGGTCATCATTCATGCTCTCGAGGAAGAGCAGCGGCATAGGGATCGGCTTGGTCTCGAGTCAGCATCATTTCGTTTTTCATTTTGAAACGGTCAAACAATCTGGTTTTGTGCATACCTCTTTGGACACGTCGTATTTCTTATCGCTCCTCCCATCTTTCGACGGGACAGCCTTCGCGAGGATGAAGTAGTGATCGAACAGCAGGGCGTGTGTGTCCACCCAGCGGACACCCTTCGAGCCCTGCCTCTGGAGCTCGCCCTGCTTGAGCAGCTCCCGCCCCAGATGATCAAGGTTCAGGACGGATTGGAAGCCGGGGCGCAAGACCAGCATGGACTGCAGCTCGAGCAACTCGACCTGCTTGGTCATCTCGGCCACCTTCTCATCACACTCGTGCGTGACCCTCTTTATCTCCTCCAGAGCCCTCTCCAGGTTGGTCTTCTCCTCGCATTCTCCCGGCATGTTCTTTTTCACCGTCTCAAGCAGGAGGCCATACCGTTGGAGACGTGTGATGGGTGCCTTCACAAAGGTCGTCCACTCCAGACGCTTGGAGCGCTTGTGATCCCGGACGACATCCAAGAACTGGCGGAAGAGCAGGTTCCTGGCCGCCTCTTTGCGAATCAGATACGAGGCATACGGATAGGACGAGCAGTACTCAATGTAGATCGGCCTGGCCTTCCGGATCCACTCGCGGAACAGGTCGCTGAAGCCAACAATCCACGGACCCTGCTCCTGTTGACGGTATTTCAGCTGAGCGAGCAGGTGCTCCTTGTTGATCTGCTGGACCGCATCCACCTTGCCGAATACCGCGTCGAGGAATTTGTCCATGCGGTTTGCCGCGATGATCGGAGGTTGCCAAGCCCGCAGCCAGTCTCGGTAAAGCAGGCGGAGAACGTCGAGCTGGCTCATGTACTCTTCCTCGCCCGTGACTATCTCGTGCAGCACGTTCTGCCTCTCGACCTCCTTCTTGGGCTTGCTCTTGATGTCTTCCATCGTCACGCCGTGGAATGTCGCCCAGTCCAGAACCACCACGTCCTCCTCGGACATCATGTTATCCAGATTCACCTTTTTGAGCGTCCTGCCGCAGTGATGCGAGTAACACCTCACCGGGATGCCGTTATCATGCAGTCTAGGCACGATACCCTCGTCCTCGTGGAGCTTCGGGGCATAACATCCAGAGCCGGTGAGTTGCCACAGCACACCGGACAGTTCTCCGGTCCCGAACTTCACCCACTCCTCCTCAGGAATCAAAATGCCGGCTGCAAACATGGTATCGACGACGTTCGCACTCAGCAATTCCGCATCGGCAACGTTCATTGTCGGAACCTTGGCGCAGAAAAGTTTCAGAACGCCTTCCTCGATCGTCTTCCTCTTCAGGTCCGGTTCTCCCTCCGCCATTTCACGGATCCAAGCCGTGATCCCGCTGAGCGCCCATGGTTCTGCACAGCGCTTGATATCTGCGGCGGTGAGTTTCGAAGGCACAAACTTCTTCCTCCTGCCGGTGGGCAGAGTGATCATATCGTAAGCGGCCAGTGACGTTGGCGTTCCTGCTTCGTAGCCCTCATACAACACCGTCCCTTGCTGGTATGCTTGCGGATGCGGGTGGGACATGTGCTTCATCGCCCGTCTGCGCTCCTCGGCAGCATCTGTTCTGGACCTGGCAGGGGCTTGCACAGGCGGTGTATTGCTATGTTGCAAGAGAGATATTGATCTCTCAACATGCTGCTGACCAGCACTTTGAGCAGAAGAAGGACTCGGAACCTCATGCCTATCTGGCAGGTAAGGGAGTCGGGAGTCGACGCTTAGGGAATGGTTGTGTTGATAAGCGGACCGGTTCGGCGGCTGCGCGGCCAACAGTGTGTTGTCCGGAGTCTGGGGCAGAGCAGGCAGAGGGCGACTTGAAAGGCCAGGGTGCCAGAACATTTGATCGTATGGATAGTCTTCCTTGGAGGGAGAGTCGCTTCCGCTCTGTCGAGAGTGGATAGACACGCGCTCGTCGCCCTCGTCAAAGCTCAAGCGATGGGACTGAGGAGGAAGGAGGCCGCCAGTGCCTCCGTAGTCGACTGAAGCCTCTGAGAAGGGCGCATACTCGGCTCCTTGGCTCTGCGGAGTCGGTAGCGGCCGACGAGCTTCCTGGCCTGGAGCCGTTGCCGGCGGAGAGCCGACGCCGTTGCCGTACTGCAAGTTTCCAGCATACCCACCCCCGTACATGCCGAGGTCCATACCCCCGTAATCGCTATCGGTGCTCGCGTGCTCTTCCGAAGGCGGCGGGGCAGCCTGAGAGGGTGCCGGTGGCTGTGGCGGCGCGAGAGGCTCCATATACGTCGGGAACGTTAATCCGCCGAATCTCCGATCGTCCATATCATCCTGCATCGCCAGGAGCCCCGCTGCGCCCTCGGGATCGCTCTCCTCAGAATCCCAGTCATAGGTGGTGTTGGTCGAAGCAACCGTGTTGTTCATCGCCGACGAGGCATTGGAAGGGTACCGATTTACTCCCGTGTCCGCGGTATTTCTCGACGAGGTAGAATTGTACCTCTGGGCCTTGTCCAGTACGTCATCCGACGCCGCACCGTCTGTAGGTAAGGGACGATGGGTGTGCGAGGAGACTCCCAGATCCGAGACGATCTCCTGAATCAAGCTGTCTTGGGTGACCTGGAAGTTAGCCTCACCGCCACCATTGGTCCTCCAGTCTGGCTCCTCCGGCAGGTCATCCATCGGGCGACTGGGAAGCGGCGCATTCGTTGGGTGTCTGGAGAGCTGGGGGGAGCCCTGGCTTCGGTTCAGAGGCGACGGGACCGGGGAGGGCTGGGAGCCAGAACGGGACGCTCGGTTGGAGAAGGAATTCGGGTCGGGAGAGTAGGCGGGACCCACGGGCATCTGGGAATGCAGAGGATACGGCGTATGCGTACTTGACGCGGAGTACGTGGGACTCGCAGCAGTACTGACGCCATTGGCAACAAGGGGCCCTGAATACTGCTGAGCGCCGTAACTCGTCTGGTATGGCTGTTCATACTGCGGCGAAGCGGCCGACGACGCTGTTGACGGCGCGTATTGCGGGCTATGCAGCGCAGGCTCATATCGTTGCGGAGCCGATGGTGTAGTCGCCGAGTTGGGCTGCGATCCGCCATACGTCGACGGGGGCGCGACGTAGGCTGTGGATACATGTGGAACAGCGGGCGGCGCATTGTAGCTGCCGTAACTGTAGCTGTTGTACCCAGCAACCGTCGAATGCCTCTGCGGGAGCGCAGTAGTGGTGTTCGCATATGCCGCGGGATTGTACGCCTGCGGCGTGTAGTTTGTCGGGGGCGTAGCGTAGGTCGGGCTCGCCGTCGGTGTGTACCTTGCTCCCTGGGCGGGGTGGTACGGGAGCGAAGTCGACTGTGACCGAGCAAAAGCCTGGGGATTGTATGTCGAGTGCGATGGCGGCGGCGGCGGGACCTGGACCTGATACTGCCGTTGGTAGCCAGCTGCGGCGGCATTCTGGGGGATGTAGCTGCTTGCCCGGTTGCGCGCCGGTTGCGCGTCTGCGGTAGGGCTGTTTATGAAGAGTTCCTCATCGGCCCTGCCTGTGCTGCCCGTGTACTGGTGCCGGGTCGCCGGCTGGTCGAAGAAGCTGGCATCGTCGCCGCTGTTGAAACTCGGCCGCCGAGTGGGATACCCGGCGGCTTCTTGCTGCGGGGCAGCAGCGACGGGATACTGAGCCGGCGGGACATGGCCGTATCGGCGCGAATCGTCGCTGCGAAACGACATAGCGGGCGGGTTGACGGTAGATGGCGTGTTCTGCGGCGAGATCTGGTTCAGCAACAGCGGGGTGTCCGTGTCGGCAACCCACTTCGCGAATGAGTCCTCGGGGCCAACTGTCTGCGATGAGAGCCGCTGGGGATGTGGGTCTCACGACCTGCTGACGCGATCGTCTCGGCCCAAGGCTGAATTCTGAACCGGGCGCGGCATGCGCAGCCTTCGCGGACAATGAAGCCGGGTATGTGCTGAGTCCGGTCCGTCAGGACATGGGGCCGGTTCGCATTCAGGTAAAAGCGGGCACGGGTGCCGTCGCCGTTCGCCGTTGCAGGGTCGAGTGGAGACAGGAAGCGCACCAAAATGACCTTGTCCCTATCTACACGTGTCTCAGAAGTCCTTTTCGAGTTTGCCGACGAAGCCTGAAGGACTCGAAGCGAATGACTTGACCGAGTTTCGAGGCTAGGAAGAAAAGCGCTAAAGGGCGCGTCGAAATCAATACTGTTCCTCGCGGCGTTCGATGGCGTGGGATCTGACTGTCATGGCTTTTCTGGAACGATAGTTATTCGTTGATCAAAAGTGAAGGAATTGAGCCCAACCAGTCCGAGCCACACCAGGCTGAGCCCAGTGCTCCCGCGGACCGAGCGTGGTTGGCGCACTGCTGCACTCCCGAGTCCCCACAAATGTTATCACCGAGAGTTCTCAAGAATGTAAATTGTTAACGTTCGGTGTGAGCGAACAAGCTGACGGCTCCTCCAAGGTTGACGATCAATGGGAGAGACCTACGGACTATCTCAGGGTAGAACAGTTGCTCCTGTCACAATGAGCACCTCAGGCAACCAAGGCGCGAGTGCTGGCGACCCAAAGTCCTCAAATCACGGGGCAAGCCAAGAAGACTTGGCTGCTGGTCTCCGTGTCGCAAGCCACCACCATGCTACTCAAGACCATTTCGTTACAGGCAAGTCGGCCGCAACTCGATTGCATTGTGATTTTAGGTTGGCTCGCACCACCATACGTGCGTTGCCATCAATCACGCAGAAAATGGGATGAGGACCACCTGGGCAAACCCATTAAATAATGGGATTGCTTCAACCGGCTCTGGACGTTTAGCAGAAGCTCAGCTGGGATGGGGTCTGTATCGGAAAATGGTACCCTGTCATACGGCAAGTAGGTTCAACTCCTACCTAAGGCGACACCTATACTAACTATAATAATAAACAAAATAAAGAAGATAAAGAAAATAAAAGGAATAAAAAGAATAAAAAAGATACACAAAACATTGCGGCCTGTCCTCTTATCTATATAGCGCTTGCTACGTTATTTATCATCGAACTCATGCTCGAGATATAGCGGGATACATGGCATCCGCAGTGTACGTACAACTGCCAACGTCCACATCTAATAACCCAACGGCTACTACGGAGGAGACCTACACTTCCCAATCATGGATGCGTGAGATGTACTAAAGGATTGAATTCAGCCCTACCCCACCCGCAGGACATTTATAACTCATACCTAACGCCATACACTAAGCAGCTTCCGGCAGGTTTCGGCTTCTGTGTGAGTTCCATTCTTTACACGGTACGCACTGCTCAGTAGATCCGCACGGCGATGCCCGGCGATGACGGCAGTGACGCGGGGTTGAGGTCAGGCAAGACAGCCCCGCAGTACAGCACTGCAGATTCTCGTCCCTCTGCCCCACCTCGTAGGAACGGAGCGCCCTCGGAAACCGAGCACCCTGTCCCCCACGGAGCTTTATCAGCAACTTCCACGGATTGCCTTGGTTTTCCCGCTGCTTCTTCGAATATTTCTCGCCTTCTCGTAGAACTCTGAAAAGTCTGTCCATCACCAGGTATACGCCTTCCAATCCATCACCAAGCCACGCAACATCATCAAAATGGTCAAGGCTGGTAGGTCAAAAGCTTCCACAGTATACCCCACCATTCAGAGGAAGCAGGAGTTCCCAGGTTTGGGAGAAGCTTCGGGGGGTGCGGAGGGGTTATGAACACAGCTTCAACCGCAACCTTGATGGACACTTTACCTATCGAGTCAACGAGATCCCTGGGCACGGAAACCCTGCATCGGCTGCACACAGTAACTACTGAGACGTTTGGACGAGTCATTGCTGATTTGCATGTGTCTTAGTCGCTGTCGTCCGGGGTGACTCCAAGGTCACCGGCACTGTGGTCTTCGAGCAGGAATCCGAGTCGGCCCCTACCACCGTCACCTGGGACATCACCGGGCACGATCCCAATGCCAAGCGTGGCATGCACATTCACACCTTTGGCGACAACACCAACGGCTGCACATCGGCTGGCCCGCACTGTACGTACATAGCTCCATAACTCGTTCAGTCCGTGCAGGTACCATGGATGCTGAGATATCCAACAGTCAACCCTCACGGCAAGACCCACGGCGCCCCAACGGATGAGAACCGGCACGTCGGTGACCTTGGCAACATCGAGACGGATGCCCAGGGCAACTCCAAGGGTTCTGTGACTGACAAGTTCATCAAGCTCATCGGCCCTGAGAGCGTCATTGGCGTACGTCCCCAACCTTAGTACTAGGGGACAATTACTGACTTTTCGAAGCGGACTGTTGTTGTGCACGCCGGCACTGACGACCTTGGCAAGGGGGGCAACGAGGAGTCGCTGAAGACAGGCAACGCCGGTCCCCGCCCTGCTTGCGGCAAGCCCTTTCCCGTACTCGACTTCTTGTTGCGCCATGCTAACTAGTGGTTCCCAGGTGTCATCGGTATCTCGCAGTAACCAGGAATACCTGAAGGAACCATCTCAGATTCAGACAGGAGTCCCGCACATTGAGGACATTTCACTTGAGTTGCCGAGAACTTCTGGACACACATCGGGTCGAACCCGCTCGTCACTCCTTCACACCATTCACATACTGCCATGATGTATGAAGAGAGAAACAATTGTCCATTGACTCATTAGTTCATTTTGCAAACGCGTGAGATGTCAGCTTTGAGTACCTGATCGTTGATGCAATGTTGTGGGTACAATACCTTTGATGACGGAATCGATACAGTTAGTGCGGGGTAATTGATCTCATGCAAGGGTCATGCACTGTGCCGTGATGCGTGGACACAGTTTGCCACCTCGAGTCAGCGCAATCAAGATCAAACCTAAGCCATACTTCAGGTAGATGTGCTGTTCGATAAATCGATATTTTGGAATCTGATGCTACTCTAGGGTGGGTGTAAGGTAACTGAGATTCTCAGCAAAACTCCGGTCCCAATTTAGGACCTAGAGTGTTGTCGTTGCCGTTGACTCGACGTGGCCTGATACCAAACTTCGCTCCTGAAAGAGCTCGGGCATCTGGGCTCCTTGGGGTAGCCTGCTTTTCCCCACATCTGCTCAGTGGACCAATCTAGATTCAGATCAACGTTTCTGAAAGCTGTCAAAAAGGCCACTGCTCGCCTGAGCTCCTCTCTCAAACTTCAGATACCTGTCCACGCTCCTGTTCCTCTTCCCCCAAGAGCTTTACAGCATCGTTCCAGGTCGCTCTTTTTCCGCTCTTCATCTAAAGCGGCATCACGGTACGTGACATCAGTTCCCAATACCCGACTCATTTACCCTTCGAATCCGCCTTTCGCCCCCGTGCCACGCAGCAGCTTCTCCGAGCATATTGGAAGCTTGAGCCAGACACCTTCCTAGCTCGCGGAGGCCGGCGCAGTTTGTGACAGGAGTGTGGCAGCGTGGCCGACCCAGGACGCTCTTGCATTTGAACCTGACAGCCCACATATGACATCGAACCATCGACTGGGTGTCTCAGCGGTGTGAAGCTCCGCAGCTGAAAGCTAATATCTGGAATAGACACTGCCCTTGGATATCGTGTATATTCGTCTATCCTACTTCCGAAACAGCAACCGTTCATCGCCATGTCCTTCATCGCCAACGTCAAGTCGGTGCTCAGCGGTGACACTCTTGTCCTCGCTAACCCAAACAACCCTGCCGCTGAGCGGACACTCTCGCTTGCTTACGTTTCCGCACCCCGGCTTAGCAAAGATGGCGATGAGCCGTTTGCTTTCCAGTCGCGCGAGTTTTTGAGGAACTTGGCCGTCGGGAAGCCGGTGAAATTCAGCGTCTCATGTAAGTGCAGTTTCACAATGATTATGTATCCAAATCGTGGCGCATCTCAACGACATACTTACTCTTTGTTCAGACACCATCCCCAACTCGGGCCGAGAATACGGAAGGGCAGTTCTCCAGGACGGAACCGAGCTTCCAGAGGCGGCAGTTAAAGCCGGCTGGCTCAAAGTCAGGGAAGACGCTGGTCGAAAGGAGGAGTCCGAGGGCGTCCTCGAGAGAATCAACAACTTGCGGAGCTTAGAGGCCCAAGCCAAGGATGAGCTCAAGGGCTTGCACTCCGGCACCGGGGGGGTCATCGAAGTTCAGAACGACTTGGGATCCCCGGACTTCTTCAACCAGTTGAAGGGCAAGACAGTGGACGGCATAATCGAGCGCGTCATTAGCGGTGACCGCCTGCTGGTCCGCCTACTCTTAACGGACAACAAGCACCTACAATTGATGACTTTGTTGGCTGGTGTCCGGACGCCAACAACAGAACGGGTAAACCAGTCAAACGGCCAGACTCAGCCTGCAGAGGAGTTCGGCAATGAGGCTCGTGCCTTCGTAGAGCAGCGGCTTCTTCAACGGCAGGTCCGCGTCAAAATCGTGGGCGCTAGTCCCCAGGGCCAGCTTGTGGCCACAGTGCTCCATCCACGGGGCAACATTGCCGAGTTCCTCCTGAAGGAAGGGCTAGCTCGCTGCAATGACTTTCACTCCACGATGCTTGGGGCCGATATGGCTGCTCTCCGTGCTGCCGAGAGAGAGGCGCAGGCAGCCCGCCGTCGTCTGCACAGGGGCTATGTGGGTAAAACCACGGACAGCAAAGAAACGGATGCCACCGTCACCAAGATAATTGGGGCGGACACCATCCTTGTGCGGAACAAGGCCGGAGAAGAGAAAAGAATTAGCTTGAGTAGCGTCCGCGGGCCCCGTGCTGCAGAGGCATCCGAGGCACCTTTTCGGGATGAAGCAAAAGAGTTTCTCAGAAAGAAGCTCATCGGCAAGCACGTACGCATTTCCGTCGACGGCACCAAGCCTGCCAGTGATGACTTCGAGGCCCGGGAGGTGGCTACGGTCACTCAAGGCGGGAAAAATATTGGCCTACAGCTGGTCCAAGAGGGTTACTGCTCTGTCATCAGGCACCGCAAAGACGACACTGACAGGGCGCCTAACTACGACGAATTGCTGGCAGCTCAAGAGTCTGCGAAGCAGGAGAATAGAGGGATGTGGTCTGGCAAACCGCCCAAGGTGAAGCAATATGCGGACATGTCCGAAAGCGTCCAAAAGGCTAAGATCCAGTTATCGACCCTCTCGAGACAGAAGAAAGTCCCGGGGATTGTTGATTTTTGCAAGTCCGGTTCCCGGTTTACCATCCTCATCCCTCGGGAGGGCGCGAAGATTACGCTAGTGCTTGCTGGCGTCCGTGCTCCGCGCGCTGGTCGGAACGCCCAAGAGAAGGGAGAGCCGTTTGGGCAGGAAGCGTTGGAGCTGGCCAACCGCCGCTGTAACCAGCGGGACTGCGAGATCGATGTGCACGACATCGACAAAGTGGGCGGCTTCATTGGCGACCTCTACGTGAACCGGGAGAGCTTCGCCAAGACCCTGGTTGAGGAGGGCTTGGCTTCTGTTCACGAGTACTCGGCCGAGAAGTCGGGCAATGCCGCCCAGCTTTTGGCCGCGCAAAAGCTGGCAAAGGAGGCCAGGAAGGGCATGTGGCACGACTGGGATCCCTCGCAGGACGAAGAGCAACAGGGAGAGACTGCGGCGGCCGAAACGACCGAGGACGCTTCAGTTACGGTTGCGAAGAAGCCAGAGGACTACCGAGACATTGTCGTGACCAACGTAGATCCCGAGGGAAGAATAAAGGTCCAGGAGGTCGGCAAGGGCACGGATGCGCTGGAGAACCTGATGGAGCAGTTCAGGCAATTTCACCTGAACCCGACGAACAGCGCTACCCTCAAGGACCCGCCCAAGGCCGGCGACTATGTGGCCGCCCAGTTCACGGAAGACGGCGAGTGGTACAGAGCACGCATCCGCTCAAACGACCGCGCCGCTAAGGTGGCCGAAGTCGTCTATATCGACTACGGCAACTCGGAGAAGCAGCCCTGGTCCAAGCTTCGCCCACTCAGCCAGCCCCAGTTCACCGTCCAGAAGCTTAAAGCGCAGGCCGTGGACATTAGACTCTCCTTCATCCAGCTTCCTGCAGCGCCCGACTATCTCAGCGACGCGGTGGGCTATCTGTATGAGCTTACCGAGGGCAAGCAGCTAGTCGGCTGCTTCGACTATCAGGACAGCAAAGAGGGTATCAGCTCTGTGACCCTCTTCGATCCTAAGGCCGAGGGCTCAAACAAGGCCACCGAGTCGATCAACCGCAAAATGGTCCTTGAGGGCCACGCGCTGGTTGCGCGGAAGTTGAAGGCATGGGAGCGGAGCAAGGTGTTTGAGCCTGTGCTCGCGAATCTGCGGGAGGCTGAGGCCGAGGCCAAGAAGGAGCGTCGCGGTATCTGGGAATATGGTGACATCACCGAAGACTAGACGAGTGAGGGTGGCCGCTGCACACGACGGCAGAATATATATCGCATCTCCGGAGAGGTTTTGGTGGGTAACAGGTGGACGGTACAGGAAAAGAATCGGGCTGGTTTGCTGCCGCTTGCATCTCTGAGCATCAACCCATAATCATCCCATGACATGTAAATACCTTACCGATAGCATAGAGGGTACCGTAGTTACGGATAGGCAGACAAAAAGCATCTGGATTTTGCGGCCTGAGCCTTCAAAATATGGTAACGTAATGACAATCATGATTCTCCGCGGCGAGGAGAACCAACAAGGTGCTCTGGGACCGGCTCGGTATTTCAGCGCCCCAATCATGACATCCAGTAAGGCACGCCTCCATCGCGCCAACCAACGTCCGGTTGAGTAAGCGAGCTAGGTGTATAGTTAGAGCAGAGCGAGCCCAAGTATTGGGACCTGCTCCTAACTATATTTGGTAGCTGCTTTGGGTCAACCCCAGCAGATAATGTTGTAAAGATACAATTAGCCGTATAATGTATGTATTATGGCCACCATAAATGTAAACGTATACCGCAGCGAATACGATGCCAACTCGGTGTTTGTCGATCTCCAGGCTCACGGAATGACAGACATTGACGGTGGCCTGCACGCTCGACAATGAAAAAGCCTACTGCTGCTGCCCCCGGGAGGCGCGAGCGTCTGAGGTTGAAGGCCGGGCTCATGATTTGTATGTAAGTTCTCTACCAATACAAGACCGTGTATGTCTCCCCGTGGATTCTTGAACAACCTCGGGTTTCTCTTGTCTTGCTCGACACCGCTTTCCTCACTTCATCAACCCCTCGACACGTACATGTCACCTCTTCCCGGATCTCGTTACGGATTGACCATTGCTGCGCATCATGGGAGTGAACATGGCGGAGAACAAGACGCTCTACTATGCCCTGCGGGCGCTGTAACTCATCTCCGCCATCATCGTCATGGGGGACAGACGGCTCGGGTACGCAGAAACTCATACCCTCTACTTGGTCGACGCACCGTTGAGCCTGACCTCATCGCATAGCCATCCACGTGTTTCGCGGCTACGACGTCCCTGATGCGTGGGGTTTCCTGATTTTCTGTGCCGGCTGGACGGTTCTGACCCTCATCGTCCACCCCAATGCCGGCATCATCTTCGCGGACCGTGCGTTCATCGGCTATGTTCGTGTCGCCGTTGAGGCTGTGGCTGTCCTCTCATGGCTCGTTGGTTTCATTGCTGTGGCTGTTGAGATCAGGACCGCGGCATGTTCGGCAGGAAGGGACTCGTGCGTGTCGCTCATAACGGCGTCGGTCTTCGGGGCATTCGAATGGCTGCTGCTATTCATGGTCACCGCAGCCCTGACTGCCATGCTCGTCTCCAACAGCTCTCGCAAGCCAGGGACTTCGACGACCGGATCCGGTGCAGCTATTCTAAAGGACATGGCTATACAAAAATTCGACGAATAGTAAAGCCTTTGTGTTTATACTATAGCTATCAGTCGGTGGTTACAGAATGCAAACGGATACCTTTCAAGTTGACTTTGGTGTTGTCCGTTGCAGAGGCTTTTGCCGTTAAATAATCATCCGTTAATAAGGAATTCTGTACGGAATACATCGGTACATACATACAGTCCGAATACCCCGAGCTCGCTGAGTAAGAGCTCTAATCTTTATTGGGACACGCGGGACCGGCGACATCGGGGGCTGTCGCGGGGTACGTTCGGACGGGTGGGGAAACCAATAAAGACCGAAGAGTACGGAGATGCTATGGAACTGCTGACAGTCAGATTACTGATGAACATTGTAAGCCATCCCTAAGAACTCCTGTCAATGATGCTTCCAGTCTTGACCATTACATTTCATGGCCAGCAGAGAATGGTTTCGACGGCGGGTGTTATGTCAAAAGATTTGTGATGAAACTGTCAGCGAGGCGGAAGGCGGCTCGAGGGCGGCAAAGCCGCAAGAGGGGTGTGGATCGCTATGACGACGGCTCGCCCCACGCCTAGTGTGGGATATTATCCGCGCGAGTCTCGTCTCAGAAACAAAATCACTAGATCATCCTCAACTTCTTTTTGCGACAAGTTTGCGAGTTTTCACAGTTCCTGCATTACTGCTTCAAATATCAACCCTCGAGCTTTGTCTTTTGATACCAATCGCCTTTCTGTTGATTCGAATTGCCCACCATGTCTAACTCGCTTGAGCAGCTCAAGGCCTCTGGCACAGTACGTACATTGCCCCGCCAAACCCCTCGGGGGGGGAACAGGAAGTTCTCGGGCCCTCAAGACAGGAGCAGCGTGGCGACGCCGCGAATTGCGCCTGAAGACTCACTTATCGAACATCTCGAATGATCTTTCGCTGACCAATGCCGCTTCATGATAGGTCGTTGTCAGCGATTCTGGCGACTTTGCCTGTCAGTAAAACCCCAAGCATTACTTCGTTCTCCTTTTCGTGTCGGCGATGCCTTACCTGCTCACAATGCCACAGCCATCGGCAAGTACAAGCCTCAGGACGCCACCACCAACCCTTCCCTGATCCTCGCCGCGACCAAGAAGCCCGAGTATGCCGAGCTGCTGGACGCCGCAGTCCAGAAGGCCAAGTCGGAGGGTGGTTCGCTCCAGGATCAAATCGACTCTGCCCTTGACCACCTCCTGGTCCAGTTCGGCAAGAAGATCCTCAAGATCATTCCCGGCAAGGTGTCGACTGAGGTTGATGCTGCTTTCTCTTTCGACACCAAGGCTTCCGTCGACAAGGCGATTCACCTCATCAAGGTATGCCTCCGTTTTGCCGGTCGTCCGGACAGCATCCGCTAACATCACCGCCGACAGCTCTACGAGAAGGAGGGCATTTCCAAGGACCGCGTCCTGATCAAGATTGCCTCGACATGGGAGGGCATCAAGGCGGCCGAGATCCTGCAGCGGGACCACGGCATCAACTGCAACCTGACGCTCATGTTCTCTCTCGTCCAGGCCATCGCCGCCGCCGAGGCCGGTGCTTACCTGATCTCGCCGTTCGTTGGCCGTATCCTTGACTGGTTCAAGGCGGCCAACAAGAAGGAGTACGCCAAGGAGGAGGACCCCGGCGTCGCCAGCGTTAAGAGCATCTTCAACTACTACAAGAAGTTCGGGTACAAGACCATCGTCATGGGTGCTTCCTTCCGGAACACTGGCGAGATCACCGAGCTCGCCGGCTGCGACTACCTGACCATCTCTGTAAGTTGCTCTTACCTACTGTCAGGAGACCCTGAGTGACGCTAATGTCTGCGTAACAGCCCAACCTGCTCGAGGAGCTTATGAACTCCACCGCCCCTGTCCCCAAGAAGCTCGACGCCGCCGGCGCCACCTCGCTCAACATTGAGAAGAAGTCGTACATCAACGACGAGCCCAGCTTCCGGTTCGACTTCAACGAGGACCAGATGGCGGTCGAGAAGCTCCGGGAAGGCATCAGCAAGTTCGCCGCTGATGCTGTTACCCTCAAGGGCATCATCAAGGCCAAGCTTCAGTAAGCTGGGATGAAAGGAATTAGGGGCCTCGGGCCTCTTCGATAAGTTGAGGACTCATGAAGTGAATTTCAATGCTCGCGTAATGCAGCGGTAGAATGGACTGTCATGGTTTAGCAAGAAATAATAAAATCTGGATTTGGTCATGGCATAGCAAGCAGTTAAAGAGAACACCACTGACACCAAAAAGAGAGGACAGTTGACCAGCTGGAATGCAATCACACCGGTGCTTTCTGCCATTATGTTATGAACTACGGCATGTGCCATTCAGTCTAAGGTAAGACAGATAGTCTAGGAGTGGTAGCATGCATATAAGGTAGGCACAAGCAACACATCAATCAATGGTTGCCTAACATCAAACCCTCCTCCCTTCCGATCCGAACGCCCGATAAGCAATTACTAGGTATGTTCATCCCAGAACGCCCAATATGCAGAATGCAAACAGCGTTGAAGCGAACCCCTTCCCCTTTCCGTTCCCACCGTGTCATCGTTTGAAAGCAGCACGGTAGATAAAACACGACCGCGTAGCCAACAGGACGAAAAAAGAAAACGGAAATTTAACTACCCCACCACTCGTTGATTTTCTTCTTCTCCATCCTCCTCTTCCTCCTCCGGCGGCGGCGGCTGTATCGGCGGCGTGTAATCCTGATCGCCCCAGAGCGCCCGCTCTTCCGTCTCGAGGTCGCACTCGACCTGCTCTATTCGATGCCGCACCCCGTGAGGCCCGGCCTCCATGATCAGCGCCGTGAGCTGCCGTCCGTGGCCGCAGCCCGAGTCGAGGCCGAAGGCGTAGCGGAGGCCTTTCACCTTCTTATGCTTTTTGTGGTTCTTTTTTGATGAGGAGGGGGTGGTGGTGGAGGAGGAGGAGTAGGGGGAGACGTCGGCTTGGGGGGTGACTTGTAGTCCCTTTTTGGCGTCATGCCCGTAAATTACTACTGTGTGGTCGGCTGATGGGGGGAGGTTATTCTGATAACGGTTCCTTTTTTTCATATCATGTGTTAGAAGAGAATGGTGGTTGATACAAAAGAAGGGGCCAGAGGGAGGGAGGTTTTTACCAGGCGTGGCTCCATGGCTCACCGTCGTGCTTGTCTATGGGCACTGCGACTGCGTCTGGTGCTACTTCGTCGTCGTCTTCCGATTCAGGACGCGCATTGTGATGCTTCCCCTTGCCTTTGCCGTGGCCGGGATATAGCAGGCTCCGCATGTTCATGACCGCCCAAGGGTCCTGCTTCTCTAGCGGCATCCCGGGAACCAGCCCGCCGTGGACAACGGTGATGGTGCTTGTGTTCCACGGCGGTGATGTGGCGTTTGGGAGCTGCCCTATGCGGAGGATGATGGGCAGGGACCTCAGCCAGGCGAGCTGGGCGCGGCTGAGGGAGCGAGCGACTCGGCGGACGTGGCGGTACTTTCTCTTAGTTTCTGTTTCCGCTTCACTGCCGTCATCGTCGTCTTGACCATCTTCGTCAGCGTCGTCCGCCTCCTGCTCATCATCCCCACCCTCGTCGTCGACCGAGACACGGCCCATCCGCCTGGCGACCGCTAAGACCTCGTCATCCTGGTTGCCCCTCACCGCGCTCGCACTGAGGTTCATGGCCAGTTTGACCACGCCCTTGCTGTTGGGGCCCTTGGTAACCATGTCTCCGGCGAGGATGAGATGGTCGCCATGCTTGTGGTCGAAGCCTATCCTCCGCAGCAAAGCCTTGAGCGCAGCGAGGTGGCCGTGCACATCGCCGACAACCACCAGTCTCTTTGCGCTCGTCTTCCCCTCCCCGTCGGTGGGTTCCTCAGTCGGCGGTGGAGGTGCATAATACGGGATATGCTCCCGCGCAAGGTCACGGATGAGCTGAGGCGGGTCATCCTTGAACGACGGGTGTTTGTTGGCCCCGTACTCCATCTTAAACGACTGTTGGCCGTCCTCCGGCTTTGTGATCTTGGTCGGCGTTTGACTATCTACGGGATCTGCTACTGCAGCCTCGGGGGTGTTGGTGGCGGTAGATGCATGGCGGGGCGCGGTCAATGCTGGGTCATGCCCCGACGACGTCATTCCGGACTTGCTTCCGGCGTTGCCTGTTAAACCCCCGAATGGTCGCCCGCTAGTAAATTGCTGCAAGCCATGTAGGTGGGACGCAAAGAGACAGAACGTTAGGAGTGCGAGCCCTCCAAGGAGGAAAAAGACACGCGAGCGGCGTGGACCGCCGCGGTTGCCCAGAAAGGCTCGAGCTATTTCTTGCGGCATGGTCGCTACGGCATGCAGGGTGTGCAGCGCTCAGCAATCGTGTGATAGGATAGTACCGAATCTTCGGCCTGTCTGCGATCTCTTGATGGTCGCAAGGGGTAGGTAAAGTTGGGAGGTGGATTACATCATGTTAACGCGCACAGGTAAAAGCCGTGTCGAGTCCTGATTGCGGCAACCTTCGAAGGCAGGAGGGTTGTGCTAGACAAACGGAGACCGATGGTAGGGCTGTAAAGCAGGAATTATTACTTCTTTTCACTTCCCGCTGCTCTAACATATGCATGAGTAACCCAGTCATAAGAACTTTGCCATCGTTGAATTGCGGTGAAGATCAGGTGGACCTTCCATTATCTTCATTCGGAACTCATTCGGACTTGCCCCGTCCGCATGCGGCGCTCGGACGCAGGCACCTTGAGCTGCTACATACACCTTAACCATATAGGCGAAAGTGCGAGGGCTCCCTCGCTGGACTGAGAATTGACAATAAACTTTAAATTCTTCACCTGTAGATTCTACACACTCTACACTCTAGCAGATGATTTGGAGCCGTCTCCAGCGTAACCATGGTTGCCCCGGTCCTGGAGGAGGTACTCTAGTCCACGCCTTATCCGAAGTCTGAGTTGGGGCGAAGGTGCGTGCATACCTGGGCGTGGGAAAGTGGTTCGAATGGTGGGAGGTCAACTAGAACTGAGGATAGAGTTGCCTCTCACAGCTCAGGAACCCAACTACAAACATACAGCCCTCATACCGGCGCCCGCAAATGCTCGCTATGCTCCAGCCCGCTATCTGAGGAACCGCTTAGAGTCATGCAATATCGTACAGCACCGGGCAAGGTGGCTGGGTCGTCACCGTGGCCGCGCTCTGATGTCCAGAAGCCCTTCGTCTTGCAGGGCAACGTCGTCACCGTCATGATTTCGTCGCCTTCTCCGCCGCGAGAGCCGCTCTGTATTTCTCGTTCTCCATATCTCTCCAATCCTGCGGCTCCTTCTCGTTGCCGTCTGTCTCGCCGCGCCCGCCGCCAAACGCTGACTTGCCCGCGTACAGCTGGTAGCCCTCGCCCGTCTTCTCGGCCTGTTCGAGGTGGCGGAATGCGACGGGCTGGTTGCCCCTGAACCGTTTGCGCATATCGAGCATGCCACGGCGACACTCGCCGAACCCTTTCTTGAGCTGCTGGCACTTGAGCGGCAGGGTGTTGACCAGCGGCTCGCGCAGGCACTCAGCGGCCGTGTGCCGCTGGACCATCACGCACTCGGATTGTTGGAGGCATTCCGCCAGCGCGGCTCCTTCAGACCGTGTTAGTCAGTGTTACTTTGATTTTGAAAGATTGGCGAAGAGTAGCGCACGTAATTCTTTACATGAGCTCGGCATCTCGGCTGTAGTAGTGAGCTGCGGCGCTGAAAAGCTGCGGACTTTGGTCTGTTGAAGAATCAAACGAATTGGCCAAAAGCCTGGACCGCAGAGGGGTCCGAGCTTTCGCATCTCGCAATTTTAGCCTGAAGCATCGCGGTGGGTCTTTCACCAGATCCTGGTACATGCAATACCACAGTACATATAACAATGTTGAAGCTTTCATTCCAGCGGCAGCTCACAGAAAAGCGAGAGAGTATTTCAGCGCAAAAATAACGTTATCAGGATACAGGATATGTAGAACTACTAATTCCGTGGCTATTGCGAACTGGAGTAAACCCGGAAGTAACCTATCGCTGTCATGAGGCAGGCACCGCACTTCCTGGGCACCAAGGGGATTTGCATGTGACGGGTGACATCACAAGACCCCCGTTTCATCATGAAGCAACGGCCCCACAGACGGGAATTCGGGCCTCAGAGGGCACTGCATGGCCGCATGGGTTGCAGCTCCAACGCCAGAACATCGCCGTCCTACAAATGCATTCCTGACTATGCCTACACATTACACCACTCTCGCGCTTCCGGTGATGAGCTTTTAGCTGCTCATTGCTTGCAGAAGCCTGGCAAAGACTGAATCGATGAGGAGGGAGAAACCCCCTCGAGAGAGCAGCGGTCAAGATGCCAGTCCCGTTTCTCGGGCGCCTTAATATGTAAGACACCGCGCGTCCACCTGCATCTTCAACGTCCAAGCCCATTCTAATCATGCGCGTCGCTGGTGCAGAACCGAATATGTCGCCCTTGTCGGGTCCTTTCTTCTAGTGGGCCTCGAGGCCTTCATCCGCGTGTTTACCCTTGCATTACGTGAGCCATGCTCCCCTCGTACTGCCTCTCAGTTCGCACGACTCGCTATCTAACGTGCGTCTGTAGCGCCGGCGCTGCTGGAGCTGCTCTATGGCCTATCTCGGCGCTTGTTCAACAAGCTCACTACTCCGGCGCAAAAGCGGGCTGAACGCAGGAGAAAGTGTGCGTCTTCCTATTTGCCTGGGCACGGAGAGGGCAAAAACGGGATGTACTGACCCGGACATAGCCATTTCCACCTCAATTCGAAACACGTCCGACTTCGTCGATCTGTGTGCCATGTTTGGGTATACTTCCGAAGAACATGTGGTACAGACCAAGGATGGTTACCTTTTGGGGCTGCATCGGTTGGCATGGCGCAGAGGGGAGGAGGACACCAAGGTCAACAACCGCGGCGCGAAGAGCGTCAAGAAACGGGTCGTGTACCTTCACCACGGGCTTCTGATGAACAGCGAGGTTTGGGTCTGCCTGACGGATGAGCAGCGAGCTCTGCCTTTCGCCCTGGTAGAGAAGGGGTACGACGTTTGGGTAGGTCCTCCAAAGGCGAGCAACGCAAAGACACGACTGACAGCGACACGGACAGCTCGGCAACAATCGCGGCAACAAATACTCCAAGAAGTCCATCCACTCTTCGCCGACTTCGGTCAAGTTCTGGAACTTTTCCATAGACGAGTTCGCCTTCCATGATATCCCCGACACCATTGACTACATCTTAGAGACTACCGGGCAGCCATCGCTGTCGTACATCGGTTTCTCGCAGGGCACCGCTCAGGCGTTCGCCAGCTTGGCGGTGCACCCCAAGCTCAACGACCAAGTCAACGTCTTCATCGCCCTCGCGCCGGCCATGTCGCCCGCCGGCCTGTCCAACGGGGTCGTCGACGCGCTGGTGAAGGCCTCGCCCCAGGTCCTCTTCCTCCTCTTCGGCCGCCGATCGATCCTCAGCTCGGCGACCATGTGGGAATCGCTGCTGTACCCGCCGCTCTTCACCAAACTCATCGACCTCGGCCTGTCCTTCCTCTTCAACTGGCGCACGCAGAACATTAGCGCCTCCCAGAAGCTGGCCGCCTACCCGCACCTGTACTCCTTCACCAGCACCAAGTCGGTCGTGCACTGGTTCCAGATCATCCGCACCAAGTCGTTCCAGATGTACGACGACGACGTGCACCCGCCCCTGCTCCTCACCTCCAGCAGCAAGTACACCAAGGTGGCGCGGTACCCGACGCGCAACATCAGGACGCCCGTCGTGCTCGTCTACGGCGGCAGCGACTCCCTGGTGGACATCAAGGCCATGCTGCGCGAGCTGCCCGCCCAGACGGTGGCCAACGAGATCCCGCACTACGAGCACCTCGATTTCCTATGGGCAAGGGACGTGGATGAGCAGGTCTTCCCGCACGTGTTTGACGCGCTGGAGAGCTTTGTGGGCGCGGAGCATACGCGGGAGGAGTACGCGCGGTATCAGATCAAGAGGCAGAACTCGAATCTGCATCAGGCCATGGCCATGGCTGACGGGGTGAGGAAGTATGCCGCTGCTGCCAGTCTTAGGGGAAGTGACGATGTGGTGGATAGCGACGTGAGCACGGCGGTGGGCGGCGTTGGGGAGAGTGCGAGTACCCATGACGAGGCTAATGATGCGGAGGACGAGGGTGAACGGCGGCCACCGCGACATAGGGGAATCACCAGGCCGAGAGCTGGCTCGAAGACCAGCAGTGTGGCAGCCCCTCGAGAGCAGCGAAGTGAGGTCGCAGGGCAAGACCCCCTCTTGCCGTCTGTCTCATTGTCTACCAGTCATGCGCAGGGTCCGGGGCCGGAGGTTCTCCGATTCGGCGACGCGGCGGTAGTGGATACAGCGGGGGTGCCGGTGGTTGAGCAAGATGCCGGAGCTCCGGTCCCCACTAGTCCGACTCGACCGAAAAGGAGAGGCACGGGATCGAGCCAGATGTCTCCGGATTCGATGAAGGGCGGCAAGGGAATTAGGCTGGGTGCAAGTACGTGATGGCCTGTTGGGAAAAACGTGTCCGGATTGCTGCTGACTGGGATGGCGCAGGCAAAGCCGTGGGCGGAGTGACGACCGGTGGCATTGATGATGTTGCCGGTTTGAAGGGAGACCGGGTGAGCTCGTCTCCTGGGGGAGCGCACGAGGGCGGGAAGCGCTCGTTGACGGGGTTCTGGTAGGAGGGTTGTTTCATTGCAGCTTTCGCCCTACCTATGGTGAGACATCTATGGCGAGACGACCGGATATGTCACGGTAGCTAAGTTGCTCCACGTCATTGCATCATTGGGTTGCGGAGCAGATTCGGAGAGGCGGCAGTGGAAGTCCTGAAGCCTTGAAGGGCAGGCACGGGGAGTTATAAGGTACAGAATGGACCTACGGTAGAGCTGCATTATTACATAGAAGAATTCATCATCCTGCTCACAGTTCCACCACATGCCACATGCCCGAGGATAAAAAACGAATCACTGTCTAAAACAATAAATTCATACCACAAAACCGAAATTTGAATGGCAAATACTAGTATACTCGCTGGGTCTCCCAAAGCGAGAGAGTCCCAGCGCTCATAATAACGTAGATAAATCAACTTCGGACCGATGTTCAGTGTATATTGCCGTTACCAAGCTACATTTGGTGTACTAATATTTGGTTTATGTCTATATGATTCATTTATGACCGGCTAAGATCATGCTTACCTGAACTAGCACGGCATGTTTGACTTACCAGATGTGGTGTTTGGTTAGTATGTTTGTTTAGTTTACGTTGTTGCGAGCGCCTTAATAAGCGTCCGAACCCGGCTCGCCGGCTTGTTAAGCGAGTATTTCGTATAGTAGGGACGCTTGATGCGCTATGTTGCAACACCTAAACCCATTTCTACATGCCGTATAGGTAAGAATAAAGTTCACACTCCAAAACTGAGATTTGTATGGCATTTGTATGGGGACGAGAACTCTTAGCAACACCTAAAAGATCATATGAAAATCCCCCCTTAGGGAATTTTATAGTACCTCATTTTTTAAAATTCATCTACGATTGTGACGACTAGATGCAATTGAGCAGGGTCAAGCCGGCTGTTGTTGTCATTCTATTTCGTGAATCTAAGGTTGAGGAAAGGAAAGAGAAGTTCTGAGTCGGTGGCCCAGAACATTACACGAAGATATTCCTGATTTGTGGGTCATGTGACCGGTGCTCCACAACAGCCGTCAATCAGGGAGGTCGTGGGTTCAACCCCCGCCTGGGGCGACACCCATACCGACCGTGACAACGATGTTTTGTTATGCGTTGAACTAGTGACATTTGGGGGGGTTTTAGGAAGGTAAACTTGCTTTTGGCCTACAACTATACATGATAGAAATAAAAAATAAGTAATAAGTATATGCCCAAAAGGGTCTTTAATGCGCTTCCCAATGCCCTGGCCTTCGATGATTTGAATTTCAAAAGTTAAAACCACCGACGCCGCGTTCCGCAACTCCGGAATTCAAAAAAAAAGAGGAAAAAAAGGAAAAAAAAACGCTAGCCGTACTTCCAATTGATCCCCTTCCTCTCCACCCCTTTCAGGGGAGTGAAAGTGAAATTGTTGATATAGCGCAGTCGCGGGCGTTTTGATTACGACAGCAGGAGCTAGGGTCGAAACGCCCGCGACTGCGCTGCTCGCAGATCATCTTCCACCTCCAGCAGCCGCTCCGCCCCGTTCCTTCTCCCGCATCCGGGCACGTTCCGCCTCCATGACGCATGCCTTTACCCGCCAGTTGTTCCGGGCCGAGGTACGTCTCCGAGCGCGCAGGCGTTGAAGACGACGCACCGCCTCAGGGGCTTTTTCGTCGTCGGCGTGGGCGTCGGTGTCCCGGGACGCGCGGCATGCCGGAGAAGACGGGGCCCCAGTGGCTGCCGATGGGGAGGACGGCGGCGATGGTGTGGGAGTCTGAGGAGGCGGCAGCGTGGGTGTCGACGAGGGTGTCAGCGGCAGCGGGCCCGCGGCAGCGGCGGGGATGGACTCGTGGGCGTGAGGAGGAGTCATTTCCTGCGTTTTTTGTTTGGTTTTGTTGATTTTAATATTTTTTTTCCTGACTTTTGTCTTGCGTCTGACTGGGCAAGTGGGTTGAGAAGAAGAGAGAGCAGAGCACCCGTAGACGGGCGGCAGTCTGGCAATATGTACATGTTGCCGCACCTCTCGCATCAGCTTCCGGGCAAGAACTTCTCCACACTTCACTAGCAACATTGCCACCGTTGATGGCTGGGGATGCGTCTGACGTAGTCCAGATAAGCTTTCTGGTGCGGGTGTGGACGTTGGAGGCGCTCAGTGCGTAGCTTACGACTCACCCGTCCCGATTTGGGCCTACGGCTGCATCGTGACGTTTGCCACATATTCCCTGACCTCAAAGGCGAGATGTTGGGCGGTGAGCACTCCAATAACTTGCACCCTTCCTGTCTCCCTGCTATGTTGTACCATTCTAGTAGGTATATATATCTGGTGCTTGATTCTCAGGGCTCTTGTATCAGATGCCCTACTCGACCTCTCCATTGATTTAGGGGTTGATTTTTCTAGAGAAGCAGCGAGACCCAGCTTTGGTGATTTCCCTATGCGTATTCCCGGGCTCGCGCTCTCGCCAACTCTTTAGACAGCTCTAAAACGGTAAAGTGTGGCGTGCCACGGAGAGTTCGATATGGGATGATTGCGTCTGCCCATGGCCACCTCATGTCGGCTTCTGGGCGGACATCTACCGCGCATGGACATCTGGGTTATTGGCAAATTCGGGACGCCCAAGAGATATTGGATTCTATTCGTGCTTACAGTGCGGATAATAGCTCCCGTCGGCTTCTTCTATGATTATCTCGTCTTGAGGGACGGTTACTGGTAGCCGATCATAGCTCCGGAAATCTCTACATAACGCGGCGGAGCAAAGACGAGGAATTATTTTCGATCTGGATGGGCACCCCTCACACTGTAGGGTTGACACTAAACACTGGCAGTGTTGATTCATGTGCTGGTAGTCCGCAAGCCGTGCCAGCATGCACCTCATTGGGGTTACTGCACTATATTTACCTGGTCACGAGACGAGCCAGTGCCTTTCAGCTCATGACCAAGTGGCAAGATAACTGACACAGTACATACCAGGTACCTAGTCTTGCGTCTAGTTTGTGTCCATTTTCACTAGGTACCGTATTTATTATGCCAGGGTTAGAGGTATGTATAGAGCCGGCACGGGAAGTCTTACATACATAGCGGGAGTGGGCCACTAATAATACAGGACCGGCATGACTTTCATGTTTACTTCCGTACAGCGGTGGGAGTGGATCAATGCGTGTATCGGAATTTTAAACCCGATACCTTCAACGTCAGAAATTGTTTTACCGTGAATTTGACATACCTTAGTTAACGTTACTCACTGATCTACTCGCATACGATGTGAGTGAAAAGGACCAAGTCATCAACAATAGGTACCTATGTTGGATCTGATCAACAAACAAACGATACCCGGATGTGAATAGCCATATGCAGCCCTCTAAAATGTGAAACTGTTCGCCAAGTCACTTGCATCCGACCCGTTTGAATCCCATTTTCTCTGCCCTCGGTTAACAAACAAAGCAACTTTCTCACTCCCTGCCAAGCATCATCATGGCCACTACATCAATAGCCAAGGCGGCCGCAAAGAGTGCCACCCTTCTTACAGCGGGCCGTGCCGCCTTCCAAGCGCGCCAAAGCTACGAGGTCTCCCCCGACATCCCGCGCTCCTTCTTCCTCGGCCACCACCATGCCGGCCTCGCCCGCATGCGCCAGATGCTGGCCAACGTCGGCCTGATCATCGAGTGCCGCGACTTCCGCGTGCCCATCACCTCGTGGAACCCTCTCCTCGAGCGCTCTCTGGCATCGTCCTCCCCCGCCGACGGCCGCGCCCGCATCATCGTCTACACCCACCGCGACCTCGGCCCCGCGGACCAATCCGTCTCCCACACGGCCGCCGCCCGCCTGCGCGACTTCCACCTCGCCCACCGACACGCCGTCGAGGTGCTCTTCACCGGCCAGGGCCGGTCGCACGCCACCGCCATGCGCGACCTGCTCGCCGCCGTGAAGACGGTCGCGCGCGAGCGGGACGCACTGACCGGCCTGCGCGCCCTGGTGGTCGGGATGCCCAACGCGGGGAAGTCGACGCTGCTCAACGCGCTGCGCAAGCGCGGGGTGGGCGCCGCCAAGGTCGCGCGGACGGGCGCGCAGCCCGGGGTGACGCGCCGGCTGAGCTCGCCCGTGCGGATCGTGGACGCCGAGAGCGACGGCGATCCGAGCCTGTACGGCGTCGGCGAGGGCGTGTTTGTGATGGATACCCCCGGCGTGTTCGTCCCCTACGTGTCGGACCCGGAGAAGATGCTCAAGCTTGCGCTGGTCGGGTGCGTCAAGGACGGCATCATCCCCAAGGAGACGCTGGCGGATTACTTGCTGTTTCGGCTGAACCTGGCGGCGGCGGCGGCGGCGGCACATCATCCTGACGCGGGGGCGGGTTTTGAGTACGTGGCGCGGTTAAATATGGATGCGCCTACCAACGATGTGAGTGAGTTTCTTCGGGCTGTCGCTAGGCGCGTGGGGAAGCTAGCGAAAGGGGGTGGGGTGAACTACGAGGCGGCCGCCGAGTGGGCGGTGCAGGAGTGGAGGAGCGGCGGGCTTGGGAAGCTGCTTCTGGACGAGGTCACCGCCGAGACACTGGCGGCGGCGATGGAGGCGGCCAAGGACGATACCCTCAGCATGAACCAGGCGAGGAAGAGGGAGAAGGAGGCGAAAAAGGAGAAGAACAAGGCTAAGAGGCTAGGGATAGCGAGTGGAAGCGGGGGAGATGCATGAGGTTGAGAAGTCTAGGTTAAAAGGAACTGGTGGTACCTGAAGACGACACGATGCCTTCACGTTGGCATCAACACCGAAGTCTCCTGGGTGATCCAGCAGGCAGTTTGCATTCATCAGATACCCGCTATTCTCATCATATCAGACCAGTACAAATACAAATACCATTTTTGAAACGGAGACTAGATTGCAGACCGTGTGGTCCATATATCCCGGCTCAGGCGCCTCCCACAAAGGGGTATTTAGCTAGCTGACCACACACTCTTTGAGAAACAAACCTCCCAGAAAATTAGCCCCATCCGTTCCTGTCCCAGAACAGCGGCGATCTGCCCGTTGACAGGGCTAGCAAATGAAGTAAACTGTGTATACCCCGAGCGGCCATGCCACATGCGCCATGCTTTGCGCCCTTGTAATCCAAACGCCACAGCCGAAAGTCAGAAAGCCCGCCAACGCCTGTCAAATGCACAGATATGGGAGCGAAGACCGCGTCCCGTGATATACATGACCACAGACAAGATAACTTGGTACCACACTAAGTGGCATACTGTTGTTGCCATTTGACCAGCCGCCGCGTGAGGGTGTCCATCATCTCCATACATCCGAGCTCCTTGAAGTCCTTTTCCGATCGTGGTTGCCCGTCCTCTCCGGAAACCAGCGCCGGGGGTGGGTCGACTCCATCTTCGGCTTTCTCCGAAGTCCCCAGGGGGGTGTCATTAGCGCTGTTTGTCGTCCCAGCTGTCGTTCCTGCGAATGACTCGCCGGCCAGCTCCACTTGTGTTCTAGAGATGAAGTCCAGCAGCGCTGCTGCCCTCCTCTTCATGTCGTTCATGGTGATTTTGCTGCTCATGCCTCCTTTCTGTCTCGAATTTGCTTTCCCGTGCCCCTCCCCGGCCGCTTTTCCGCCGCTTGGTGGGCCGTGGTCATCCCTTTGAATATCACGCGACTGGGACCTCCCGGGCGAGTCATCCTCGTGAGCATCACGATCCCGAGTATACTGGTTCCTTCCTTTCTTCTTGTGGGACCTCTTCTTGTCGACCTTGGCCTGTACGGGTACTGTGGGCGGGGTGTCGGGAGCTGGGTTTGATGTAGCCGGTGGCTCACCTGCCGCTGCAGGTCCAACCGCTTCTGTCGTGGTGATGCCTGTCGCATTCGGTCCGCCTGCAGCCTGGGCTGTCCTGTTCGCCGCTGCCCGAGCTGCCAGGGGCATTTCTTCAGAAGGATCTGAATCTGTATCCCCGTGAGTATTGTGTATCCTCACGGAAACTGAAGATGCCATACCATCAGCTCGCCGACGCTCAGCCCTTCCTTTCCGTTTGCTGGCTGCCTCGGTTCGTAGTCGCTCTCGTTCCTCCTTCTCGGATGCTTTTTCGACTCGCTGAGTGCGCGATGCTGCCCGGCTCCGCAACTTCGATTTTGATGCCCCGTTACGGCCGGTGGCATCGGCTTCGTCTGAATCTTCGGCGTTCTTATCGGATAGAGGCGACGATGACCGGGAACTCGTTTTGTGACGTTTCACATTCTCCGGTTTCCTGTGCATCGTTAGCGATACAGCATGGTGGCCAGCACACAGGATGAACCATACTCTTGGCTGTCACTTCTTCCCCGTTTTGGTCGTCTACTCCCATTCTCGAGTTGCTCAGGGAGCGCATCTTCTTTGCTGGCTTCGATTGCCCGCCTGAGAGCCTCTGCTTCGTCATACCCAGCTTCTCTGCTGTTCAGCGTCGAGCGTCGCTTCGACGTCTGATTGCTGGATGATGCTCGCCCGTTCCGGCTGTCTTTCTCTTTGGTCGGGGAACGCGCTGTGTCCTTGTTCAGCGACGCTGCTCGTGATGTTGTTCTTGCGTTCCGCTTCAGTGGAAGATAGTGTGAGAATACGCTTCTGCAAGTCATGCTGTTAGCATAGGAGACCAGTTCAAGCCTATCTTTGGAAGAGCTCAAGATAGGGAGAGCCGCAGGAGACATCATCACCAGTGCGCTGCCCAGACCAAACCGTGCAGATGAGCACCCGATCACTAGCAGAGACACCAAGCTGAGAACTCCCAGACAACGTGGAGGTAGGGCTTACCCATTGCTTGCCGTCCAAAGCTTATGTAAATCGGCGCGACATTGCTCGCAGAAATACTCATCGGGGCTTGATTCCTCAGTCATAATCCCGACACACCCGCCGTGCTGCCAGACTTTGCAGATATCGCACTGCACAAACAACCCAGCAGTGTCGTCGGTGACGTCGGCCGAGAAAAAGGAATCGAGATCGAAGCCATGTTTGAAGCCGTGTTTAGAGTCCTCATCCAGTGGCGGCGGCCCTTGATACTCGTCGTTACCGCAGACGCAGCGGACAGCCTCGTCCTCTTCCTGGACATCGCCGTCCCCGTTCGTCATGGCGATTGCTTGTGCTTTAGGTGCTGTTCGATCTCTCTCTTCGGCTTGTCCGCGAGTGCGACGACGTGTGGTGACTAAGTCCTCGGCTGTGATCGTGTCTTCTGGTGGCTCCGATGAAAGCGAGCCTGTCGAAGTCGACTTCTGCGGCGAGCCGCCTTTGTTGAAGTGCCGAGAGCTTCGCTCGAGGCGTCCCGAGACGCTCGAGGCAGTGGAAGATATTTGTGACTGTGATTGCGTTGCCCGCGCTCTTGACGACCGTCTAGGGTCTGCTCCTGCCATTGTTTGCAGCAAATGCCGCAATGACAGGGCAGGAAAGGATGATGTGTGTAATGGAGAGATTCGTTGGACGAGGGAAATGGGCGGACGGTTAGACAATTAGTGATCGAGACTGGGGAATTCTGGGTCTGCTTCAGTTGGGCGGTCTCGTATCAGACTGTTGCTTTGGACTAACGTTGAAGGCTCGTATGTAACAGTCGATTTGTTGTTGACGTTGTCGCACGGAGGCCGGCGACCGAACGCGCGTTTGGCGACGCGCGGCGCAAGCAATTGACGGCTCGCAAGCGATGCTTTGGAGCGGTCTCCTCGAGAGTACAGATGGTCGGTAGGAGATTTCTAGATTGGTATCGAATATTGCGCGCAGGCTCCTGTTAGGAGAGAGGATGGAGATGAGCTGACTCGGACGGTCGACGGCGACATGGGACGATTGAGCCAACGCGGTAGCCCTGAGGCCAATACGGGTGCAAGCTGCTCAATTGCTCTCCCTAAGGTCAATCGCGGTAATATACCGGTAGGGGCAGGTAGAGTAGCTAAGGGGAGGAGAGGATCGCGACGCCGCGGGTAAGGGGAGAGGCGAGAGACACGGCGTCGTTGGCCACGGCCGTGATGTAAGGTAGGTAGGTAGCGCCTCGAGGGTCAGACTGTTCGGATGAAATCCACAGTGTGCCTTGGAAGTAAACAATATGCTTTCATGACTAGGTAATTCCGTTGCAGAAACAACTGCCCGTACCGCTGTCAGAGGAGGGCGCGAACCGTTGGTGCGATGGCGGAGGAGAGCATAGGGGATAGAGAGAACTTGAAGGTGCCCTGGCCTGGTGGGTTGGAGCGCTTTGAGCCAGTGCCGCACACACTCCCCGAAGCTTGCTCTGCGGCAGCAATTTTTGGCAGACTGCGCTGGGGCAGTCGGCTCGTGCGGGGCCATTCTGCGCTCCCCCTCTCCCCATCCCAAGCCACATCGGGAAATTTGCGGGTCAAAGCCGCATCCTGGTCAGGAACTGGGCACAGTGCGTACTCCGTACTGTAGCCTCACAACGCGAATCGTCCATCAGGGCATCGTCTGCAGCTAATATGTTGGAGTCGAAACTGAGATGAGTACTTGACATGACGCTCAGAGGCGGACAGAAGGGAGAGCCAGAACGTATGCGAAAGAGTTGTGAGCAATTCATCGACCCATGCGGCCTTTGCGATTAGGCACGCACCGTGACCGCAACCGCTCATTCTTCGTCTTGCGGGTTGTTGTCTGCTGTGAAGGCGGGAGGGGTTCGGTTGACCTTGGGGAATCTCTGGAGGAGAGAGCCTGGGAGATATGTTTGGCA
Source organism: Chaetomium strumarium (assembly GCF_033439665.1). Taxonomy (NCBI): domain Eukaryota; kingdom Fungi; phylum Ascomycota; class Sordariomycetes; order Sordariales; family Chaetomiaceae; genus Chaetomium; species Chaetomium strumarium. Next base: position 4,691,721 of record NW_026944429.1, on the reverse strand, counting down.
CACAAGTTGCGTCAACTTGCTTGAAACTGAATCCAGAGGTGAATGCTTGTTTATTATTACGGTCCCATCTCAGCCCCGCGTGCAAGCGCATCCGGAACACCCCGGGCCGGGAGTTCCACAGTCGGGGCTTGATTCGCTTATGTAATCTTCCGAGTCAAGTTTAGGTCATGCCAGCACGGCCATTCCTCCACAGAACCTGCGTCAGTCACCACCACATTGCTAATCGCTCGGCTCCCCACCATCAACTTGCTATCGTGCATTCAAATAACCCCTCATCTTGGCCCCTCAGATTTGCTTTGCAGGGTATTCGATTGTAAAGCCACCCAAACCTTAGATCATAGATCACAAATCCCTCCAGAAGGTAGGTGTTGGACCACATATTGACCGAATCCGGCCCCGCCCCGGGATCCCAGCCCGCCGAGAGAGACCGGCCGGACACCAGGGGTCATTCCCACCGCACCAGGAGGCCTGGAAGGTCTTTCCAGTATCTACCGGCCTCTCTCTGGTCTTTGGGACTCTTAGGAGCCTTTCATCACATTGTCACCATATTCAGGATAGAGGCTAATAAGGTTCTTCGAAAGCATAGCTTCGGCAACCAAAGCAACGCCCGACCTCCACCTAGTATCCGACCTCATCCAACGGCGGTTTGCCGCCACAACACACACCCGCCGAGAGGTGTAAGCTGGAAGCTTGCACGCTCACACCCGGGCCCGCTGTGGTTGCAGCAGCCGGAATAGTTCACCGGGAGGAGGACCTGCAATCGGGCGTTGTTAGGCTCGACGGGTTTTCAAACATTTTGGGTACTATGTGAGGTTCGATGAGTATGTCTACCCTCCTGCACCTTCCTCACGTGCCCATTCATTCAGTATAAACCTTCCATTCTTCATGCGCATTCAATTGCAGTGCGCCTGCATTCAACGCCCCCACAAGTTCACAACAGTCACCCCGCTCCTTCCCTTTCGGGCAGCCAGCGGAACTGTCTTGCCTTTCTGTTGTGCACAGATACCGCTGTCAAGATGATGGAAACATTACGGAAGATCTTTCCTGTCCTGTCCGCAGCGCGAGGAGCTGCTGGCCATGCTCCCGTCGTCTATGCCTTCGCCTTGGCTTCCGTCGTCCTAGGTGTCACTTGGACGCTAACTCGGCGCGCACCAGCACCCCAAATAGCACACGATCAGGCCCTCAAAATGGCTACCGAATCCATGGCGGCACTTTTCCCCAACCGACCCATCCGGCCGCTGCCCAAGCGGCGGCTGAGAGAGCGTCTGTCCCCTGAGGTTGCCGATTCGATTCAATATCCGCCACTCCCGCAAAGCACAGCACCCGTGTTCCAGTACCCATATTCGCTGATAGAGGAGCATTCCGATCCTATCTCAGTGCATGCCCGCGGAAACGAATCATATCTCGAGCAGCGGCAACAACAGGAGACTGGATTGGGTAACGACCGTGACGGAAACAAACCTACAACTGGGAAAGGTGTTGCAGGACAGGCGGGCCTGCAACATCCAAACCTTGCGACACGTTCGAAATCAGACCATGGGCGATATTCAGATTCGCTACCGCTCTCATCGACACCGGCTTCAGCTGATCCGTACGACCCCTTTGAGAATACTAATAATAAGAAGAGGAAGATCCCGACCGCCGGTGACTCTGCCCTGAGCGGAGCCCATGCTGGGACAGATTCTGTTACGGGAACGGGCACTCCGGTCACAGGTGCTCATTCCGTCGAGGGTGGAGGTGAGGCGTCGAATTCAACATGCACGCCTTGTCACAGCGCTGGAAGCTTCGCGTCAAATGTGCACAATGTTCCTGGACCTGGACGAGGTAGGTATGGCCGGCCCAGGAGCAACAGAAACACGCAGCGACCGACGTACGACTCAACTACTGGTTGGACCGGTACCGGGAGGGTCAGCAGGTCGCGCGCGGTTCCGTTGGGCAATGTGACAAGTAAGTCAGGAATTTGTGCGGGAAAGTCAGTCACTGACAGGCTGCAAAGGTGAAAGCACTGGAATCATCTCGAATGCCATCGCCAATGCAGAAAAGCTTCCCCCACACCAGGGGCAGGAGAATATCAGTCTCTTACAGCAGCAATCCGCCCAGAAGCGCAGCGCAGCCTCGACGCAGTTCACATTCACATGCGACTCTCAGGTGCCTGGATCGTTGGCTTGGCCCGGGATGCCGCCGCATCAGCCAGCCGCCGTGGGCCAAGGCAGAGAGAACTGGCCTCGTCCTTCTCAACCCAGCCATGCTGGACAGTCTTCACAGGAAACAGGCCAAGGCGCCGATTCCCGAGCCAGGGAGACGGCGTCCAGAGCTGGGGTCGCTGGCAAAGACCAACAGCCAGCCCCGCCCCAGAAGAGCACGCGTAGAAGTGCTACGAAAGAATATCTGGCGGCGGCGAGGGCCCGTCGCCGACAAACTCAGCTCCACAACAAACGGCACCCGCCTAAACCCGAGGATATCTGGATTTGCCACTTCTGTGAGTACGAGGCTATCTTCGGACATCCTCCGGAGGCCTTGGTTCGGCAATACGAGATGAAGGAGCGCAAGCAACGGCAGTTGGAAGAGCAACGGAAAGCTCACTTGCAGCGGTTGAAGAAGGGGAAGAACAAGGGGAAGAAAAACAGCAAGCTTCCAAAGGCGAGTAGCACCGCTCAAGATTCTCTTCATCCCGCGTACAACCATGGAGCGTCAGGAGATCAGTACGACCACGGAAGTCAAGGCGAGGGTTATTATGACGACGACGAGTATTACGAGGACGAGGAGTACGTCATGGAAGAGGAGGTAGCCGCTGAGGACGGGGATGACATTCCGGAACCGTTGCCGGATGTTCCAACCAATCCGGGCGGCACCACGGCTGTCCGAGATGGAGGTGGGACGTAAGCCCGGGTCCACGGTGTTAGTGCATGTTAGGCTCGCTGGGCGCCCCCGAACCTCCATGCCGTACAGATACAAGCATCTACATCTGATATCGCTTGACGCATGTTACGCGGTGCGAGCGGAGATCAGGATTAGGGAGGGATGGGCGGCATGCTGGAGAGCCTCAGGATCATTTACTGATGATCCGTGGCGATACTGTCGGCTTCTTGTCGGGCAGAGTGGGGCCGCTCGATCCTGAGAGGACGTGTGGTCGAGGACGGGAATCTGGGACGCTGGACTACGGTCCTGCATTGCTTCTTGACAGCGACTGTTTCTCCAACCTCAACCTCCTGCAGCGAGTCCCCCTTTCAGCGTCACACCTCCGAACTTTCCACTGCGCATACCGCTCATGGAAAAGCGGAATGAAAATGTATGGGCCGTAGCCTCAGCGTGCTTTGTCATGCTTGATCTTGAGGTTGGCGAGGCTAGTTATGTATAGTGGAATGTCAGACTTCCCCCAAGACGTTTGCAAGAATTGCTTGGTGACTTTTGTCAAGTGCATCAGACATTGGGGTGAATCCTAGAGCCGTGCTACGTTGTACTCTTGAGTTCATCTAGACAACGTAAGAGGTACCGAGCAGAAATACAGAGCTGGCTATTTCGAGCACTGCATCATGCATGATCGATGATTTCCTGTAAGGCAGACGGTTTACATGAAAAGTACCTACCTAGTGCCGTCAGAGATTAATATGGATCATGTATCAGGCAATCGGAGCTTATCATTTCTTGAGGATGTTACGGCGGCGGATGAACGCTATTACACTATGTACTAGTAGTTTATAATCCGTAAATACCTACCTACTGGAATACGTGGAGCCCTGCCCTATGGTAACTTTTGCCGTACGGTATGGTATCCAATGTAACATAGCTCCACTCAATTACCCCTGACGCACCCAACCCCCGGACGACTGCCGAAAAGCACTGCATGACTCTCGGCTGCGTTGGACGAAAGAAAAGGGAACAGGGGCCCTGCGTGCTGGTGCCGTTCATCCCATCTGTCGCCCAACGCCATCTTCCTTGTTTTTTCCCCTTCCCTTTTCTGAACCATTCTTACATCCGGCATTTCCACACGCCCACAAGTTTATCTTATCCTATGAGCTCCGAGACGAGGAGGTAGCGACCGCATGCCCAGCCGCATCTGCAAGGATGTTTGGCTCCCGAAGGCACCGCGCACCGAATCCGGTATGTCGTCATTGCTCTTTCCCCGTTCCTTTGATCGCCACTTCATGTTTCCGGGGGGGATTGTGCCCATGACTCGGGCGCCTTTCTTTTCCGAGTCTTCTATGGACTTGTCCAATTTCTGTTGTTGCGTGGACATTTGTCGACCCTTATACCTAGGACTGTTGTCGCAGGATGCTGACGTATGATGCCGCGCCCTCGACAGCCCCTAACAGCGGCGACTGCGGATCCCAATGCTACCACAGCTGCTGCGACTGTCTTCAAACGCCACGAGTCGAATGCCTCCTTGTCGGCCGCTGCGGCTGCCGCCGCCCTCCGCGCGCGGCCCGCGACACCGACGCGCGTAGAAGACGTGCAGACGAAACGGACTGTGCGCCGGAGCGCATCCGTCGCATCCACTCGTACGGCATCGGGGCAGACCCGCGACCAGTCTGGGCTCCAAAGGCGAGGAAGCAGCGGGTCAATGACCGAGCGAACCTTTCGAACCCCGAGTCCGCACCGGCCCGGTAGCAGCGGCTCCGGCCACCATCGAAGTCTGTCTTACAACGTCAAGGACGATATGCCACCGGTCCCGGCGCTGCCCAAAAATATGGACACGGTGCAGATTCGGAAGGCAAACAGCATCCACATGGGAGCCAGCCCCGTACGCCTTGCCTCTCAGAAGCTTGCTTCCAGGGATGCGCCATCTTGGTTTGGCGGCGCGAAAGTAGGGGACCTTGGGAGCGTCCGTAGAACGGATCCGGCCATGGCTAGTCCGCCGTCAAGTCCGCTGCAGCTTGTCGCGCACGAGGGGAGTCCGTCTGATGGAGCAAGGCCAGATAGTCAGGCGTCCTCAATCAACTTCTCCTACCCGGCGCGGACAAGGCGCGGTTCCGCGAACTTGGCCCTGATACCTGGCACGTCTGCCACGACGCAAACCTCAGCCCGCACAAGCCAGGCGCAACCGTTCGTCGAAGAACACCACGCAGGCCAAGCACCGCGGGTTAAGCAGCAGCCAAGAGGGCAAGGGGCAGCACCAACTGGGAGGAGCCAAAATACTTCAAGTCAGGAACTAGTATACGACCCCAATTCGCGACGGATGGTGCGACAAGCAGACTTGATGCCCGTCAACCAGGCGCCTCTCAATGCCTCCCATCAACGAACCGGCTCGACGAAAAAGAAACAGCGCCCTCAAAGAGCCGGTTCCCATCTAGCTGCGGGGACAATGGGTCGCAATAAGAGTGGACCCTCCTCTGCTGCTCCCTCGGAGATTCGACCACCGGATGCGCTGTCACAACCACAGCCGGAGCGACAGGTTCAGCCCACGCATGCCATAGAGGCAGGCCCCATACATGACACTCGTGTGGCTGCGGAAGACCCACCGGTGAAGGCAATCATCAGTTCGCCGAGGATCGACGCGAAGAGAGTGGGCCAGCGACAGTCTCAAAGCTCAACGGAGTCGGCTCGGATACCTGTCCCGGACTCGGCGCAGTATGCGGTGAGGCGACAGCCCTCTGTGGTCCGGGAAGAGCCAGAAGCGGAGGACGCCGAAGACAAGAGGAAAAGCCAGAATGCCATTTCGGATGCGTTGGATGCAGTGCCTAGGAGACGGAGGGTACACGCAGGGTTAGTCGGCGAGACTGATGAGTCCGCACATCCTCCTCAGGAAGGGATCGTGCCGTCAAAGCGCTCTCCGGGAAGTCCTGCGAAGGCTCGAGCCGATCTGAGGCTCAACACCAGCTTTGTCGATATCTCCGAAGACGGCGAGTCAAAGCCTGCTGCTGAGGTTCGGCTTGTCTCCCGCGAGCGCCCGCAATCGAGCAGCCCCGCTCGCCAGGCGCATTTCGGCCCAGTACAGGATAATCTGACAGTCAAGCACTCGCCACCGCCTCGATCAGTCTCACCCAGGAAGTCAGCCCTGAAACAGATCAGCCCAACGAGGGGCGCATCACCTTCCGGAGAGTCGTCCGAGGCTTCTGGGAGTGCCAACCAAGATGCTCCTGTGGGACGCAAGAAATCTGTTCGCGTGAGTTTCGAGGACGGCGCGGCCGAAACGGCGGGCGATTCTGCCTCAACCAACCGGAATGGCTCACCAGTGGTTTCCGATCCGCTTCACGCCAACCGTCACAGCTGGCTCACGAGCCTCGGTCGCAGTCCGAGAGATTTGCCGCCTCTTGATGACGATGATGGATTGATGAAACCGCGGCCGACTCTGCCGAGCTTTGGCAGCGTGAGGAATCGCAAGCCGCGTGATAGCAGCCCAGATCGGTCCGAGCGGCCACTTGTTCGACCGAAGGCAGAGACCCGGTACAGCTCATCATTACTCCCCAGCCCACCGTTTGGTTCCAGCAATGATCATGCTATCGGCCCGATCTTGGCCAATGGGGATGTGAAAATGCAGCAAAGCTCCAGGCACGCGGAACAGGCCTTGATTCCTGGCGAACCCTTACCCCCGGTCGTGACAAGCGTGGAGGGCACCGGCTACTTTAGTGATAGTTCAGACGTCAGCTCTCTGATTAGTTCCGAGTTCGACCCAGAGGCCCCCTTACCGAGTACAGGTCCTGGACATCAGCCAGATTCAACCGCTGCACTACGTGCTGCCACACCCGAAGCACTCGCCAGCCACTCAGTAGTACGAGCTGGTCAGGAGACGCTCTCTCCTCGGTCCCCCGAGGAGCAGGAGCAGAACTGGTCGTCCGAACCGGATATTCCTACGATCTCTGTGTCACGCCCGACGCCTGTCGTTGAAGAAGACAAATCGCCTCTGGAAGCTGTCGTGACTGTTCCCGGCGGCTTCCCAGGAGATGATTCGGACCATTCTCCTCCTGCCTCGGCTCAGGGAGGAGACACGCAAAGCCCGAACGTCGCTAAAGCAGGGGAGGCCACCTCAACAGATACCGGGTTAGCGCAACCAGCTGTTCCAGCCGCCCAGCCCACAACAGCGGAAGACTCGAGCGATTCTGAGAGCAGCATCTACAGTGATGCTTACGAAGATCTTTCGGAGATCAGTGGCGATGGCTTCCAGTCCCTCGATGCTGTAGTGGAGAGTCCGTTGAGGCAGGACGCTCGCGCAGCAACGCAGACTGAGAACCCACGGAAACAGGTCTCTTCTCCCAAGCCCGCTGAGGAAACTCGCAAGCTCCAGACCGAGATCTCCTCAGCCACTACCGTGGTTGGATCACCAGACGTAGAGGCGCCAGAGGATGAATGGGAGAAGATCAAGGCGTATTGGAAGAGTCTCACAGCAGAGAAGCGGGCGCAGCTGGAAAGAGAGGCAAGAGAAGAGGCAGGCATTGACGCGGATCTGGAAGATGTCAAGTCCGAAACAAGGCCGAAGAAAAAGAAGTCGATCGAACGCAGGAATTCTGAACGGAAGGCACTGGCCGCACACATAACGCAGCACATGGCGCAGCAGTCAGCAGCACAACCGGAAAAGGAATCGTCGGCAGATCCGGAACGCAGCTACATGATCAAGCCTGGCGAACGGTGGACTGGGGAGGGCCCGGAGATCCCTGCCATGCGGAAGACGATGCGAGCCGAGCCCGAACAACACCCTACGGTCATCCCGGCCCATGGATCCCGTTTGCGAAAGTCTATGCGGGCGGACGGCTCGGGGGCTAGCGCCCGTGATCCTCAGGTGGCGACATCTCAAGCAACATCTAAACGCATCGTTTCATCCCCTCCGCCCGCTGTCACTTCAACAGCAACAGCACAACACCGTAGGTCAGCTACACAGGTCGGGTCTGACTTCCAGCCTCCTCTCGAACGGCGGGACTCTACAGGCAGCGTCAGCAGCTTCAAGCGTTCCCGGTCCGCTAAAGCCCAGGGCTTTGGGTTCCGTCACTCCATGAGGCCAATGTCTCCCCCGTCCACTCAGGGTGATCGTCGATCTTCCAAGGCGTTCTCACTAAGGACTATGTCCCCAGCTAGGGGCTCCGGGCGGGCTGAGCCTACCGTGGCTAACTCTTCCATGAACAACCCGATGCGCACAACCTTGCGCGGCTCGTCCACTGGGAGGAAGAGCCCCACCGGCATACGCATGCCCTTCGGCCTCTCGTACGGCGGGGGAAAAAAGGGCAGCAGCAAGTCGGGGGGCTCTCGATTCTCAAGCCGATTTGCCGACTCGAGCGACGAAGAAGGCGGCGGCAATATCTCGTCCGGCTTCCGTAGCCGCTTTGAAGACTCGAGCGACGACGAACCTGTCATACCGATCCCCGCCCCGCTTCAGAAGACTGCTACCGCCGCCTCAGCAGCTTCCGCAGGACACAGCCTACGGAAGGAGGCGTCGCTCGCGAGTACCGCACTTCCGGAAGAACTGGAAGAGTCGGAAGGATCCCAGGATCCCAGAGCGGTACCCACAGGAGCAGCAGCATCAGCAATGGAGACACTCCCCGCCGCGGCAGAAGACGCCATCACCGTCCGCCGCACCCGGTCAGGCAGGGGCCAACTGCGTCCCAACTCGCAGATTGCGCCCGCGCCTGCGTCGCAAACTGCTGACAAGGCCAACAAGGATGGACGCACCTCGAGACGGAGCAGCATCATGGCTGCCCTGCGCCATCGCAAGAAGGACAGCGCGACGGCCAAGATCGGCCGCCCGGCGGTCACCGAGAGCGCTGCGCGGCGGGATACCCGTCTTGAGCGGAGCGTGGTTCAGCTCGAGCGGATCCGCAGCCAACGGGCAGCGGGCGATGGTGGAGAAGAGGGAGAGGGAGAGGGCGGGGCTGATGAGACACCGGTCCAAGTGGCGGTACCGGTGGCTAGGAGTCCGCGGTTGCAGAAGCGGGTGAGCAAGAAGGTTCCGCCGCCAGGTGTGGGAACGGGCGCGCATACCGTTGCCGGCGATGCTGATGAAGGCAATGCTGCCAATGGCGTGTTGATCGACGCTGTACCACACGAGGTTGGGGGCAGCTTTTTCCCTCCGGCGCAACACAGACGGTCTTCTACGTCGGGAAATCTGGGCACCAGGACGCTTGGCGGAGGGTCCATACCCTTACACCTGCAGCCGCACCGGCGGGTGTCATCTCTTGGTATGGAAGTGACCAGCTTGGACGGGTCCGTGGCAGGGAGCATGGCCGGAGCGTCGTCGACGACAAGGAAGAAACGGTTTGGGCCGCTCAGGAGGATGTTTGGGCTTAATTATTAGATATATATTTACCTACCTTGTGTGCTCGTTGGTGGTGACGGGAGAGATGTCGATATTGAAAGCAGGGTTGTTGGGCGTGGGTGGGGTATTAATACCTCGTAATCAAATCAGGGCGGTATGTATGTATAGGAAAGAGGATGCAATAGCCTCCCGGATATAAGGGGAAAAGGGACGGGGTATGGGTACATGGGAGCGAGGAAGCACTGAATACCTAGGTAGCCGTTTAGCGCGCGTATATACCCGGCGTTGGATAACAGGTTTAGAGTTTGATATTCGCTTCACGTAGATGCAGCATCGCTAATTCCTTCAAAAGGGGTTTTGAGCAGGAAGGTTCACGCGACATTGAGACGGAATATGCATGATGAACTGGGAGCTCTATCTTGTACAGCTTGCATATCTTACCGATATCGACGCAACAGGACCAGATCCATGTGTCAGGTGGGCAAGCCGCAAAAGCAAGTTGTACGTAGATAAACATACCTACCAGGTATGTAAATTTGAATTTTTCCCCTAGTCCTGTACAGACAGTGAGCCGGGGCCGAAAAGGAGCGATGTATTGCCCATTATTAAGTGACTCCCGCAACAAGGTATTGTACCTGCTATGTTGGTACATATTCTCTGGCACATGTAGCCGGAGAGGTAAGTTCAGCATAGTATATACACTCACCCTTAGCCCTAGCAGGTAGGGCAACCAAGTGTGCAGGAAGGTGCATCACCCTTGTGCACAACACAAGCAGTGTTTGTCTAACCTTTGGCTTTAACCTGGGTGACACACTCCCAGAAAAATCAATAAATTTGGGTACTAATACGCTAGAGCCATGATTGTGCCATAATTGATTGCTATCAACAAGGCTAAGGATGGTTTGCTTGAGAAAAGCAACAACCCGTTTCCAGTAAGGTCGGTATTAGAGCTTACAACAACAATAAGCATCAGAAGGAGAGGATACTCTGCCCCACGCCTTCCAGCTAAGAGCCATCGTCCTTTCGCGGCTTCGCCCGTTCCAGAAGCAAAGTGAGTTCGCTCCTTGACCGTCCGAAGGGGATCGGGGGGGTCGGGTTGGGAGGTGTCGGGGTGAATCTCGGATGGAGGACAGAAGAGGAAGGTTGTCGGGAACCAAATGGCAATACTCGATCCGGTATGTCCCTGGCCTCTGGAACGAGGGGCTCTGACGTGACGGTCTCTGAATCGAACTGTCCCCGAGCTGTTGCCGTCGACGTTGCTACGCTGCTTGTGGCCTCCGACGGGAGAACGGCCACACCAGGCTCCCGGAGCCGAAGGGGGACCGCTATGTTGCTTGAGCGGGAACGCACTAGTGGGTGTGCTCCGTTACCCGATGTCTGGTCTACCACAAAACCTGCAACAGGTGCAAAGACCTGTTCACGTGGAGCCAGTCGGACGGCTGTTTGTCGGTCTTGGGCTGCCTCTCGGGAATCGATATTGTCCCTCGCATCAAATGTCGATCTTTGCTGTAAATGGGGCGCCAACTGCGCTTGCTGCATAACTAGATGTTCCTCGGTGTGACCGCCGACCTGTGCGCCAGCGTCCTGAGGGACTGGTCGGTTGCTCGCTGTTGTTTTTACCGGACGCTTTCCCGCAACCCTTGCACTCATCCCGGGGTCTCTCGTTTGTGGTGACGAGGAACCCGGCCCAAGCAGTTGCGAAGGGATCGGAACCGGTCGCCTGGATACGGAACGCGTAGATGGGGTGACAGAACCTGTCACACGCGAGCCAGACTCAGATCCGGCGGAAGACTGCGAGCTCGACCTGCGGACTATCACAGGCTTTTTCCTTGATGCGGCCGTGGTAGCCACAATCTTCCTACCGGTGGTGGCTGGTGAACGGGAAGGCGGCCGCATCTCTTCCTGAGATACGACCGGTCTCCGGGCGGGCGAACGTGTTCTTGGGCGCACTTGATGTGAGGGAGTTCCGTCGGATGCGGGCGGTTCAGCTGTAGCAGCTATTATTTCGTTCTGCTCCGCCGCTGGGGGTGGCCGTGCAGGAGGGGCCATCTCTGAGGCAGGCGCGGCCTTGCTGGTCGGCCCGGCTCCGCCATCCCGGTCGGCTTCATCTCCGGAGCCGAGGGGCGACACGAATCTCGCGGTTGGCCGCCGTCCCGACACAGACGGGCCCCTCGTCTTTTTCAGAATGGGGTGGGATGGGGGTGGTCTCGAAGACGAGGGAGTTGGCGCCTTTCTGATCTCAGACGCAGAGCCTTGGCCTGGGCGATCGCGATGCCGTTGAGCGGCGGAGCTCTGTCCACCGACCCTGCGCTGATCCGGACCAGACGTCTCGAAGTTTGATCAGATTCACATGCCTTTCGCATACCGTGGAGGCAGCTTACCTTTGTGCCATCGTATCTTCCACTAACATGCGAGGGAAGTGGCACGAGCATCGGGCCATTCGAGAACTCCTCGAAGAGCTTGGCGAGCCTGGCACCGCTCAGGTTCCTTAGTCTTTCGCTGGCCCACACATGGAACCAGAAGTTCTCCAGGCGGAAAGCGCGAGGGTCAGAAAGCCTTCGGAACGTAGTAGTGTAGGCTGTCAAGCCCGTGTTAGTTCATGTGCCAAGTTCCGGGCTGTGGGCTGTTCGAATACCAGTCCAGTACTCCTTGATCTTCTCGGGTGGAACCACCGGGTAGCTGGCCACTTCGGCGTAGATATCCTGGGTGTTCCAGACGAACCCTATGGGCATCATCGTTTTCATCTTGAGCTTGAGACGAACGAATGGTGGTTTGGCTGTCACCGGCGAGTTGGCACAGATTTGCAGGCGCCGCGCAAATGCCTTGGGCCCATGACTCGTGCAAGGTAACACTACCGAGCCGTTTGATCGAGTCTTTCTCGGACTCGGCGGCGCAACAGACTTGAAAGCACCCGGGTCTCTTTAGGGGGCGGCCTGAGAGGAAGGGCGAAGGGTCGTCTCGAATTTGGACGTGGATGTTGAGGGCAGTTAGCAGGTGCGAGGACCTCACCGCGCTGGCTGCGATATGCGGGACCGAATTATCGAGATATTGCTTTTTGGGCCTACTCCGGAGTCCTGCCTTCTCCTCAACGAGGGGGTTAGCCAGGAGGGAGGAGGTGAGAGCCCGAAAATCGACCGCGCCAATGGAGAATATGTCTCAACGGGCAGCACTGGTGGAAGTTGGCTGCTCGACGAGTGCTCTATGCGAGGCGCATACGCCCTCCTTTGTCAAGAAAGAGCTGGCATGCTCTCCAAAGCGTGTACTGTGAACGAGCGGCTGAGACACGGGGGGAAGACAGGCTTGCTTCTTCGCGCAGTCACAGCGCCACACAACTGTCACACCTTCCATGTGCTTACAACACAAGGCAGGTGCCGAACAGTCTGTGCGGCTCGTGCGGCTCGGGTATGTATGTACATACTGTAGGTATGGTACAATGGACAGAGGCATTCCGGGGGTCATAACTTACACATCAGATTCAGAACCCAAGCTTCGGAGCTGAGCTAGGCGGTGAATTCGTCTCCGTTTCCCACCGTCCGCTTTCCACGCCGGCTGGCGGCTCCTGGTCAGCCCGGGACCGCGGAATCGGACAGCACGGACTCTAGATGCCGGCCACCACAGGCCTGTCTTGCAGGTCTGGCAGTCGAAATGACCGGGGCCGAGTTCATGGGGCGCTGAGCTGAGCTGGGCACACCGCAAAGAAAAACAACAGACACCGCCCGTTCCTTGACATTCGAGAACTGCGGCCTCTGATGCGACAATGGAAATACCGGCAAGGAAAGGGGTCCGCCGCGAAATCGCGAATCGCTCTCTCTGCAGGTTGGCCCTTCCACGCTCGTTGCCTAGAGGTTCTTTGCTGTTGTGACTTGCGATACAGATACCTACAGGGACAAGGGGCCGGCTCAGCTCTTCGAGTTTAGCGTATCTCGGTGCTTGCTAGTGTAAATCCTGGACAGCTGTGTACATTCTGCGGGGTGTCTGGGATGCCACAATGGAAGGCGGGAATTGACGATTTTCCATCACGACAATCGGGGAATCCGCTTTCCGTTTTGCTTCTAGTTGGCAGCAACCTGGAAGCCGGGGTCGTCCTTCCAAATCCCCGCCGTGTACTGCAGGCTTGCAATATCAGGAAGGTGCGGTTTGGGCACTTCGGTGCCTGTCGGTGCCGGCCAAGAGCTCGAAGAAGGCCCGGAGGCACGAGGGGAGCTACGGTAGAACGGAGCGCGGAAGGAGCCACCGACCGGTCAGGACATGGACAGCGGCTGTCTTCGGCGCTATCCTGGGCTCGTCCGGGGATTTGGAATTGCATTTGCGACCTTCTTCCTTGCTGCGTTCTTGCCACGAGACCTGCTTGAACCCCCGCATCGCGATACAAATAGCGATAGTCACTTGACAATGGATTGAGGCACGTGGATTCCAGGTGTCACCGGAGCCGTCCCACGGAATTAGATGCCCCGGCCCGTTGTGGAGCCTCGGTTACTTTCGACATTCGAGTCCTTTCGGTGCAACTCACTGGGTCAGTTCGCCCAGGGAATTCTGTACGCAGGTGGCCTTTGTCACGAGTGCTCAGCTGGGCCAATGGGCAGACAAGTTGTTTGGAAGTTCCTTTTCCCTTCCCATTAGCGTTCCAGCACGCCTTCGGCCCGTGAAATAGGTACGGCTCAACGGACAACCTTTGACCCTTGTCCCCCACGCCCTGGTACAATGTATTACCACAGTAGGTACCTACCGCGTACCCTTCAGACCGGTGCGGGGGTGGGGTCTAAAAGAAGCCGGTCAGAATGCCCAGTGATGATACCCAGGTGCCGGACAAGGCTGGGAAAACATGTAGGTATCTTCTCAGCGGTCAGGGCGGTCAACATCCAAGTGATCCAACCTCCTCACCACCAAGTCCAGACAGCCAAGCAACCACTACGCTGCCCACAAGCTCCGTCTGGGAAGCTGTCGGTGACCAGCCTCAACCCTCGACGACGTAGGATCCACGTGTTCGGCGTGATCCCAAACCCAGGGTCCAGCGCGCGCCCCGGGACCTGGGAACCTGCCCTTGCAGGAACCGGCCCAATTTAGGCAAAGTCAAAGCGACCCCAAGGAAAATACAGTAAGACACCGGTGGCGGGGCGCTTCTAGTTACCGTGCATGTGTCTTCGCTTCAGCACTGAATGGATGTCCGACATTCCATTATTAACCAGCGTCACCTTGTGCGGGGAGAGGCTCAGGCAGGACGTGAGCCGGCGAAGCACATTTGTTGATCCCTTGGTGACAACTGGAGAGGGTTTCTTTCGCGCCCTGGATCGCCGGTCGCCTGATCTGTCGCTCAGCGGGGAAAATATTTATTAGTGTCCAATCCTGTCACCAGCACCTCCCGTGTTGCTGCTTCTTGAGGCAGCGCTGTCCGGTCATTGGCTCCGGGATAGGTATTGAAGCTAACCTTCTCTGTACCGAATCTCGGAGGCTGCCCGGCTATCTCCGGTGAGTGCTTGAAAGCTCACAAGAGTCACAAATGATCATTGCTAGCTTTAAAACTATTAGCCGGAAGCAACATCTGCGTGTGACGGCGATCATCCAGCATCATCTGATAGGAAGAATCGACCATGGCAGCCGTACCGACGCTTTTGAGATCCTCACGATATGCACAACACATGCCTCACACTTCTTGGGCGAAATGTAGTTCACACGTAAACTGACCTGCAGCAGGGCTTGATCATCTGTCTCCCGAGATGCAACTTCCATGCCTAGGGGGGTAGGTACTCTACCTGAGAAAAAAGCATGGCGGTATGCTTGGTTCCAGGGCTATTTCCGGAAGCTTCACGCCCGTGAAGCCGACCTTCCGAAATCACCACTAGTGCACACAGTATGTAGACCACCGACCTGGTCTGAGACCCGGCTGAGGTGTGATATCTGCGTGTCTCACAGAATCAAGATCGGAAGCCCGCAGGCTAGCGGGGGTTTCGGAACCAACAGGACGGGACCAAACCCCCCCGCGGGAGGCGCACTCCAGTGAGCGAATCCCCGTTAATTATCCATACCCGGTGTGCTGCGGCGGCTGTAGGGAGCTGAGTGGCTTGTGATGGTTCATGCTTGGACGGGGATGAAGTTACAAGGGAGGTCGGAAACTCATTCCTCACTCGAAGCATCTAGACTTTTCCTATCAGTTCTCAGATCGGTCCTCCGTCCTTCGAGCAAAGCCAAGAGTGTGGCAAGGGAAAGACGTGAAGCTATGACGCTTGAGACGTGAGATGTGATGGGCGAATACATCCAGATGACTAGTAGTCAGAAGCGAAGCCCCCCCGGCCACAAGCGATGTGTAACCACAGACTACTTTCTTTTTTCTCGGGGTGGCGTCTGGCAAACATCCAAGGTCGTTACACAACCTTGATGGGCACGAGCCAAGTGGCGGCTCCAAGTTCAAGTCCAAGCACGCCGACGATAAGCAAGCAGATACCAGAGAAGGAGAGGGCCAAAGACAGATCTTGGAACTGCGCTGGTTCGTCTACTCTGTCTCCAACCAACAAGTAGGTAGACATTACTATTTCGAAAAAGCAAAAAAATGCATCGCATTTAGCGTGATCATCATCCTTTCTTGACGTCAAACCATCCCAATACCAGCCCGCCCTGTGTCCCGTACATGGCTCACCTTCGCCTCCAACTAGCTACCTGTAGGCAACTAAAAAGGACCAAGAAGGGGTGTTTATGTAACGGTGTATCCACCGTCAACACGCAGGTCCGCGCCTGTGACATAACTCGACGCGTCCGACAGGAGGAATGTCACGGGACCCATGAGATCCTCGGGCGAGCCCATGTGGCCTTGGGGGATCAGGGAGGTCCATTGCCTCTTGAGGTCCGGCTTGTCGTCCAATATCTTTTGGGTTCTGTGTTTCGGAAGTCAGCGACCCCGTATCCCAGGTGTCTATCTCAAAAAAAGACAATTTTTTTTTCGGTGTGTCTCGGTAAGGTAACACATGATGAAAAGAACTTAAGCGAGTGAGTGACTTACAGCGCCGTAAGCATGTAACCGGGCGAGATGCAGTTCACCCGGATGCCGGCTTTGGCCCACTCCACGCTCAGCGAGGCGCAGAGGTGTCTCACGGCGGCTTTGGCTGCGTTGTAAGGGCTACATGTACATTATGACGCAAGAAATGGTCAGTGTCATTAGTTGCGTACTAGTAAATAAGGGGCGGCGGAGGGGATCATCCATACGCTTGCGGCTGAGGCACGTTCACGATGGCACCGCTCATGCTCCCGATGAAGACCATGCTGCCCTTGGCGTTGCGCGCCATCTGTTTTTTGAAGCACATTACGAGTTAGCCAAAATCAGGGACAAGAATGTCTCATCCTAAGGGGGCTGTGTGCATCCCTTTCCGATCTCCGGATCACCCTCTCCCGGCCCCAGAATCTCCTACACTTATTACGGCATGCTACACCAAGGAGCGCCATGTCATCTTTTTTTTGGGTTGGGGGGGGGGGGGGGGGGGGGGGGCGGGAAGAACGTACCAGATGTCTCGCAACAGCCGTAGCAAATAGATAGGTCCCGTCGACGTTGACTCCCCACAGCTTGCGCATGCGGTCGATTGGATAGTTGATGGCTTCAAAGTTCTCGGTGAAGCCGGCCGAGGTCACGAGGTTGTCGATCTTGCCGTGCGCGGCGACAATCTCAGCGATGCAGGCGTCGACCGAGGCGGGGTCTGAGACATCGGCGTAGTGGGCTGTCACCTTGGGAATTCTATACCTCCGTTACCTCAAATTTTAGTCACACATACGGAAAAGAGAGGAAGAAAGGAGGAAGAAAGAAAGAAAGGGCGAGGGCAGCAGACTTCTTAGCATCCGGGTGGTCACGCTTGAAGGTCTCGACGATGTTCTCGGCCTGGCGGACTGCTTCTTCTTCTGGGAGAGGGGTGTTGTGTTAGCATTTAGCACAGCAGGGACCTCACATACATACTATCATGTCCGAGTAGTAGAAAATAAAAATCTTACTGTTGAGGTCGACAATGGCCAGATCGGCGCCGCTGATGACCATTCCCTGCCCCATCACCAACCCCAACCCCCTCGCTCCGCCGGTAACGACCCCGACCTTGCCCTGCAACGAAAAGCTCGCCAGCGTGGGGAAGACATGGGCACCGGCGCGCCCGGCCCCGGCGACGGGCTTGGACGAGGGAAGCTGCTCGTCCGGCGGGTACTCGACCGTGATGGAGTCATCGGTGCGCGCATACGAGCCGGCCACCGCGGCAATCTCTTCGTCCGTTGGCTTCTTCTTCTTTTCCTTCTTCTCCGTCTTGTTGTTGTTGTTGTTGTTGTTTGACGTTGATTTTGTCCCCGTGGTCCTGTTCTGGTCCTGCCGCCGAACAGCCGGAACGGTGTGGAACCCGGCGGATGCGCGGAGCCGAGCCGGTGCTGTCACTATGGCGGTGGAGACCGAGCCGGGAGCGTTTCCGAGTATCCGGGAAGCGGGGCCCCGCCTCCCCGCCGCGGTGCGCAGGACGCGGCCGAGCTGGAGTGACATTTCTCGTCTTTGCCGTCAGAAGCCTTATGGTCAAGATGCAGAGGGGGAAAAAAAAAGAGACACAGTTCCCTTTCGAAATAACAAGTCTAGCAGGGTTATCGTCTGCAAATTCCTGGCGGGGGTGGTGCGGTGTTAATGGTTCCCTCAAGACACGGCGGATGTCAAGGTTCGGTTCTAGACCTCAACATGATGTGGAGTGAGCAGGGGTAATTATGGGGTAAAGCTGGATGCTGTTCAAGGCCAGACTCCTCGTTTCCGGTCTGGTGGAATGCAGAAGTTTAGGCGGAGAGAAAGATATGACGGTCACGAGGACAGTGAGCAGCGGACTGGGAGAAAAAAATCGCACCACGACCTGCGAGATCGGCGGGATCGCGGGACTGTCTATTGTACTGCGGTGTGATAGAATTGACACTATTTACCTAGTAGTAGGTCCCATGCACTTGGCTGCAAATAGTTACCTATGGGAAGACACCATCATCAACAAGAGTATTGGGCTCGTGGAGACTGGATGGTAAAGTATCGTGTCCAAGGCTGACGAAGAACAACCTCCCTGCTCATTTTCTGAATTAAAACACAGCCAGAAATGCACAGCCCAAGCTATATAGGTAACTTATGTATAGGTCCAATGCAACTGGTTAACAATCGAGAATTGCTTGGAGGACGACCCTCACCTCTGTTTGAGATCTCCGCCTCGGGACGGCCCGCAGCCAGGGTGTTGGGGACAACGGCACCATACCCTGAATCCACATGAAATTCAAACCTCCATCTGGCCCGGATTATAGTAGGTACCAGGTATGCTTGAAATATGCTACGTTTAATCACGACATGGCAGGCCCGCTATTTACATCCGGAAAACGCCAAACCTGGTCTGCCCAGGAGAAACAAGATTCCGGCCACCCAGAGCCGCATTCAACCCCAGACCCAGATATTGCCGCGTATGAGCCGGAGGGATAACACCGTCGTCCTGGCAGTAGCATGTCAGTAAGTGCCCTAGTCCCGGAAGCAAGCAGTGAATGGCGAGGAAGGGACCGTGTATACACGGAAGGCGAAAAGGGGGGGGACGGAAAGGGGAAGGGAATATATTAGCACTCACCCATAACCGCGCCGACGAGAACACCGCATCGCTCTCCCGGTCAATGCGCTCCTTCAGCCCGGTATCCACCTTCTGCCCAACCGTCTCCATGACACTCGCCAGCTGCTCGCCGCCCATCACGCCGATCCTCGCGTTCGGCCACATCCAGAGGAACCTGGGCGAGTAGGCCCGCCCGCACATGCCGTAGTTCCCGGCGCCGTAGCTGCCGCCGACAACGACGGTGAACTTGGGCACGTCGGCGCACGCGACGGCCGTGACCAGTTTGGCGCCGTTCTTGGCGATGCCTTCCCGCTCCGCGTCCTTGCCGACCATGAAGCCGCTGATGTTCTGCAGGAACACCAGCGGGATGCCGCGCTGGGCGCACAGCTCGATGAAGTGCGCGCCCTTGAGCGCCGAGCTGCTGAACAGGATGCCGTTGTTCGCCACGATGCCGACGCGGTGGCCGTAGATGTTGGCGAAGCCCGTCACCAGCGTCGTGCCGTAGTCGCGCTTGAACTCGGCGAAGGCGGACCCGTCGACGATGCGGGCGATGACTTCGTGGATGGGCAGGGGTTTACGCAGGTTGGTCGAGGCGATGCCCAGGAGCTCGGAAGGGTCGTAGAGGGGTTCGGAGAAGCCGGGATTCGTGGGTGCGGTGTGGGGAGGCCAGTTCAGATTGCTGATGGAGCGTCGCGCGAGCACAATGGCATGGGCGTCGTCCACGGCAAGGTAGTCCGTCACGCCCGACACGGAGGAATGCATCTTGCCGCCGCCCAGCTCTTCCGGGCTGACCACCTCGCCGGTGGCTGCCTTGACGAGTGGTGGGCCGGCGAGGAAGATGTGCCCTTGCTCTTGCACGATGATGCTCTCGTCGCTCATCGCAGGGACGTAGGCGCCGCCGGCCGTGCAGGGTCCCATGACGACCGAGATCTGCGGTATCCCTGCGGCCGACATGCGCGCTTGGTTGAAGAAGATGCGCCCGAAGTGTTCGCGGTCGGGGAAGACGTCGGCCTGGTGCGGCAGGTTTGCGCCGCCCGAATCGACGAGGTAGATGCAACTAGTACGCAACAGACCGTCAGCAATGGAGTCATGGACTGGGCATCCTGTGCTATAGACTTTCATGGAGCGACGTACGGAAGCTTATTCTCCTGCGCAACAGCCTGTGCCCGGAGGTGCTTCTTCACGGTAATGGGGTAGTAGGTTCCCCCCTTTACTGTGCTGTCATTTGCGACAATCACGCAGGTGACCCCCTCCACGACGCCTACTCCCGTTATGATGCCGCCAGCAGGCACCTCGGCCTCTGGGTAGAGCTCGTGGCCAGCTAGCGGCGACAGCTCAAGGAAGGTAGTCCCCGGGTCTATGAGCGCCGTGACGCGATCCCGCGGCAGCATCTTCTTGCGCGTCAGGTGTTTCTCCTTGGCTTTTGCCGGCCCGCCCTGCTGCACCCTGCGGGTCAGCTCGTCCAGGCGGGCCATGGCCTCGCCCATCAGCCGCTCGTTCTCCTTGAACTCTTCCGAACTCGTATCGACATTGCTCTTGATGACGGATATGGCGCTGGCATGGTGTGGAGCGTTAAAGGTGGCGACCGTCCGTCTCGTCCGAGGCCCTGGCGTGACCAGGTTGCGACTGCGGGGCGGCAGTAACCGGGAGTGGGTGCACTGGCGCCCTAATTGCCGGGATAGGAACAGCATTTCCCTTGATGTTGTCGGGAAAGACATTCTAGAGCTTCAATTGAGCTCGCGATCGTAGTCGCAGCAGCTGCCAGAAGTTAAAGAAAGTGGTAAGTGTGTGTATGTGCATTTAGTGACCCGGGGGAGTGGATGGCATTCAGCGCTGACGTCCGAACCCCATGGGGAACGGCCGATCCAAACCGGCACAAGCCGAGTCCCGTGAGCGGCCCGGGGTGTTAGTGGCTGGCCAGGGGCTTTGTTTGCGAAGTCCCAGCTAGTATCCGTATGCTGGAAGACAGACTGACTATAAGCTAACACAGGGAACGACTCTTCTAAGGAGAAACAATTCTATGTGCTCAAAGAAGCGGAATAAAGGTATTGGGCCTTCTCATGGTATAAGTGGTATTGTATTGTATTGTACAGGTCCAATGAAAGATACCTTCCATTACGTATCCTTCAGCGGGTTTGCTGGTAAATCCTAGACATAGCTAACCAGACTTTGTTTGTCTCCATTCCACCAATATGGATCCGTATAATACTGAGATCTCTCGACTTCGACTTGCCCCTAGCCCTGAACGCCTTGCACGTTCACAAGGCAACAGAATGGGAGGCAGATTGGCAGGGTTATGTGTGGTGTATCAAAACGTGTAAGTGTATGTAACTGAAAAATTAACCGAGGCAAACCGCTGTAAGCCGAGCCCCTGTCAGCCCGGCAACGAACGACGTAATGCCCTGATTGCCCCTGGCACATGGACGGTTGGCTAGGGGAAGCATCGGCCTTATTACCTGGTAACGAACGAATGGCATAAACCTAAGAACTTCCACTGCGGTCGCTTCCCTCTCTGCCTCTGCCTCGGTTCTCGATCAGCCTAACCTACATCATGGCAAGTCCCACGATATCACGGGCGCTCGCGCGCGCCATGCCTCGCCGGCAACTCGGCGTTAGCCATGCATCAAGACCATCCTCATTAGCATCAACGTCGCACAGAGCAGCGCGGTCAGCATTCGCCCTTCAACAACGACGCAACGCCTCATCATCAAAGCACCCGAAGGGCTTCGAACCGCCCTCGCCCAGCGACCTCGCCGAGCTGCGCGAGCGCGTGCACGAGTTCACCCGGCGCGAGCTGACCGAGGAGGTGGCCGCGGCGACGGACAAGAACAACAACTTCCCGCCGGACATGTGGGGCAAGCTGGGCGAGGCGGGCTTCCTCGGCATCACGGCGGACGAGGACGTGGGCGGCCTCGCGATGGGCTACCAGGCGCACTGCGTGGTCATGGAAGAGCTCTCGCGCGCGAGCGGGTCCATCGCGCTCAGCTACGCGGCGCACTCGCAGCTGTGCGTCAACCAACTGCAGCTGAACGGCTCGCCGGAGCAGAAGCAGAAGTACCTCCCGGACCTGATCTCCGGGCAAACGGTCGGCGCGCTGGCCATGTCCGAGTCCGGGTCCGGGAGCGACGTGGTCAGCATGCGCACGCGCGCGACCGAGGTCGACGGCGGCTACGTGCTGAACGGCTCCAAGATGTGGATCACCAACGGGCCGGACGCCGACGTCGTGGTGGTCTACGCCAAGACAGTACCCGACGGCGGGTCCAAGGGCATCACGGCGTTCATCGTGGAGACCAAGACGCCCGGCTTTGCCTGCCTGCGCAAGCTCGACAAGATGGGCATGCGCGGCAGCAACACGGGCGAGCTGGTGTTCGAGAATGTGTTCGTCCCGCGGGAAAACGTGCTGGGGCAAATCAACGGCGGCGTGCGCGTGCTGATGGAGGGCCTCGACCTCGAGCGGCTCGTGCTCAGCGCAGGCCCGCTGGGCCTGATGCAGGCCGCGCTGGACGTCGCGCTGCCGTACGCCCACTCGCGGAAGCAGTTTGGCACACCCATTGGCCAGTTCCAGTTCGTACAGGGCAAGCTGGCCGATATGTACACCAAGCTGCAGGCGTCGAGGGCGTACACCTATGCGACGGCACGGGCTGTGGACGAGCAAGGCCTGATCAAGACGCAGGACTGCGCGGGGGCGATCCTCTACGCTGCGGAGCGGGCCACCGAGTGCGCGCTGGATTGTATCCAAGTTCTGGGCGGGATGGGCTACACAGAGGAGATGCCGGCCTCGAGGATCCTTCGCGATGCCAAGTTGTATGAGATTGGGGCGGGCACATCTGAGGTCAGGCGCATGGTTATTGGACGTGCATTCAACAAGGAGTATGCCCATTTGTCGAGCTAGAGACAAGCTTAATGACAATCGGAACTTTGCTCTGCCGCTACAAACGGGTCGTCTCTGCCAAAGGCGATTTAAGACTCCGGGAACTGCGGCCGGAAGCCGGCGAAATCATATTACGCGGGCACCATCCCCTTGCCGAGCAGAGCCTATGCCACATGCCGCGGTACCACGAGGCATGCGCGGTGTACGCGGGGTGGGGGTCATGGTATGACCAAACTCATATATATGTACTTGCTAAGGTGGGGTCGCCTACTGTGTTGTGCACTACGATGCAGGTCATGATTGTTCGTTCCTTTACAGTACACTACACTACACTACACGACACCTGGGAACCGAGGGTTTCGAGCCGGACCTTTTCCTTCCCGCGACTGCAGCGTGGGTTGTGGGGGTCGCAGGAGACAAATCGACTCATGGCGGGCCAAGCCGGTGTAAATAATCTCGATGTTCATCTTCTGCCTTGTTCAGATACCGCTCTCATCAGAGGCAAGGCATGCCGGACAAATCGATGGGGGGCGAGCGGCAGGTGTACACGTGTGTACCCCCACCTTCAACCGGGACATATATAACCGGTGCAACGTCGGTGAGCCAGAAATCATACAATGTCGTCTGCACAGTACTACCTACATACCTCCCTACTCTCACCATGTTCCGCGGGACAGCCGCATATCTACAACACTAGGCTTCCTGCGCATGGGCGGAAATCCTACCATGGAACACTGCTGTGTCCCGGTCGTGTGCCCATGCTGTGCATCATCAACCAGGCACTCGGCAGTTACGATCGATCGGCCTAGCCGCCGTCTCGTACCGTCCCTTGCTTTATATCTGAAATGTGCGTCATGCCAATGGATGAGACCGGGGCAGATCGAGAAGGCAAGTGGAGGTCAGCGGGCCGCGGTCCGCTCGGAACGAGTCCACTCGGCTGCTGTGATCATCTGGCGGGACGGCCGAGCGTAAAATGCAGAAGCGGCCTGCAGAATACCATCTTAGGAAGGGACGGAATGCTTTCAGTAATCAGGACCTCCAGCCGTCGTCTGTATGTATGGCGGGCGGAGCACCGTGCGTCTGCAGTGAAACAGGCGTTAGCGGGGCCGACTGAAGGAGCTCTAGAGCAGCTCATGAACTGTTGATTTCGGAAGGAACTTGAAGCTCCTTTTTAGATTCTGGGGAGTCTCCTCTCGAATAGAAGGCTATCGCCTCCATATACTATTTGGAGCCTAAGACTGATAATGCCTTATCTAAGTAAAAGACCCACACTGCGCGCCCGGGGCCCGATTGGAGAGAACGCGGGGACGGCAAGGCTCAGAGTCCTTCACCCTTTAAACGGCCGACCCGCGACATGGTGCGACGCCGACAATTTACATTGCGTGACGGATGGCCTGCGCATGTAGAGTCAATTTCAACCAAATGCCTGCTTGCTGCACCTTCCGCCACCCAGCTGTACCTACACAGTAGGTGGGCACGAAAGGGAAAGGGCACTGGAAGGAAAGCAGGATATTCCCGATGTGTAGGCACGCTCTAACAGGCTCGAGCGGCTCTCATCCTATTGGAGGTTGCAACATCGACAAAGTCTTGCATACCTCTCGATCGTTACGACGCGACTGCAGATGGTTCCGCATCCTCTGAAGGATCTGATCGAATTCATCCTTGGCAGGGCGGCAAACTTCGAGGCATGGACAAAGAGGTTCCGGTTTCAAGGCCGACTGATCGTGGAACCATCCTCACCACCGGCGTCACCGCACCATCGAGCCAGACGACGGCCCTACTGTAAAGTTGCCCCACGATCTGGCGCGAGTGAGGCGTAGGCATATAGGGGTTGCAAGGTGTGTGGAACAGGCTGCCAATGCAACAAGGGGCGGGAGACGCAAGATACGTTAGGCGCAGGAGATGCTCACCAAGCGATTGGGTGCGGCTCCTTGGCTGGAACGCGGTAGCATGCAGATGACGACTCTTCCGGAGTGTGACAAGCCACACCAGGCAGTGATCCAAAGGTAACCGCAACCGTGAACCACACCAAGAGGCGACCTCGCACTGCGACCTGCGGTGTGTCGAGTGGAACGAATATCGAACGTCGTGTGTGCAAGGGACCGAGCGAGCGAGCGAGCTCACCGGTCGGCCGGGGGGTCATGTGTCCGCCTAGCGTTTGACTCGGCAGTTGTCTTGGCTCTTGATCCAACGGGCGGGACTCGGAAGCGCTGATAAACGCCACACGAACTGTGGTACGTACAGCGTTGGTCGCCATCGTTAGCTTCAAAGGGTATACCTTTGTTGCGCGGCTGGTGGATGCTCAAGTTCCGGGAATATATGCACAGTAAATACCCGTTGCTTCTGCAGCTGCCCAGACCACCTGAGTTCCAAGGGTCCCGGCCGTCTTGTGGACCCGGCTTACTCGGAATGCCACCCGATGCTTAGCGCCGATACCTCCAGCATCCGGGGTCCTGTGGAGAGCAGCATGCCATGGGGCGTTCAAGCATGCGTCTATCCAGCTTGCTCGCCGCTCGCATGCTCACCGGTCGCTCGTTTAGGAGGTGCAGCACCTGGGGTAGTTGCTCCAGGAAGGACGGGAGTCGATGTAGCCACAACACTGATTGGCCACGCATCAAATTCTGTTTTAGTGAACAGCATAGAGAGGGATAAAGAGTGACCAAACCTCCCTGCCCTGTCCGACTTCGTAAGTATCGCTAAGGGCGGATAATCAACGTCCTCTGTCCAGGCTCACCAAAGCTCACAACGCTCAGAATCACGTCACCTTCCAGTCATACCGACGATACAGATGGTTCGACAGCAGCCTCCGCCCGGCTCAGATGAGTCGGAGATGAAGGACTGGCTGGAAGAAGTCGACCAGAGCATGGGCTTTCGGCCCGCCAGTGCCTTGGGCATGTCGTGTGGCACCGTGACAATCGACCCCCATCAGGCCAAGGTGCTGGTGATCTGGAATAACCGGCTGAAACTGTATCAGCTTCCGAAGGGCAGGAGAAACATCAACGAGAGCATGCTCGCCGCTGCGCTGCGCGAGACGCACGAGGAGACAGGTCTCCGTGTCACACCTCTGAAGCTCGACATCGCGACTCGGGCAACCCTACCCAAGACTCAGCGGGCGGACACGTCCCAGAAGCCGCCAAACATCACCGAGGGTTATCCGAGTACCGAGTTTGTCGGCGCTTGCCTGTATCCCGATCCGCAGTCCGAGACCGAGGCATTGAAGATCGTCTACTTCTTCGCGGCGACTGCGCGATGCACCGATAAACCGGATTCCGGAACCCAGGAGGAGTGGGAAAAGCTTGACGCAAAATGGATCCCGCTCTCCGAGGTGGACAGCACCCTGCGCTTCGGAGCCGAGGTGCTGACTGTCAAGAAGACGGTGGAGGATATGAGGAGGTCCGGATATACTATTGCTGCATGATGGTAAAGGCCAGGAAACCGAGGAAAGGCACTCGCTGCGCGAGCTCCTTGCTATAATTCTTGATTCTCTCGTCGTCGTGTTTCCTTTCTTCTTCCTTCTTTCCATTTCTCGCGCGCCGTGTTGTGCTGCACGGTTTCCAAGGCAGGAACTGTGAACTTGCCAAACTTCGGGTACCAAGGTTTGTCGATCCGGGCGATGATCTCGGTTATGATATGGGTTTGGCAAAAAGGCTTTCAAAAGCTATTCATGACCTTGTATGATGGGGCTGGATTTCAACGTTTTGCTGTGTTCTTTCTCAACAGACGGAGCTGCTCTGCGCGGATTTTCAGACGTCCAGGGTGCTGCAGAGTTCAGCACTGTGTTAGATATACTGTGCTGCCTGCTAGAATGGGGCCGAGAGCTCAAACCTCGGCCGCTCATGACATCAGAGGTTAAACAGCTTCAAGCTACCCCGCATTGTGCTTGCAATAAGATGTAAATCAACAAGAGACTTTCGCGAACAACATCCCGACTGCCAAGGGTGAGACAATTTGCATTGGAATCTCATCTCTCACGCGTTAGCTACAACTATCCACGTAGACTTATTAGGCGGTTCTGAATCCAGAAGAACCAGGTATGCTCGCACTCAATCGATTGCGTCTTGTTGTTGGCAGAGCTGCCAACCCCGCGCCTTCCAGTGTCCCCTTGTCGCGGCTAGGCACTTACGCCCGCCGATTATCTAGCGTCCGTGAACTCGTCCAGCCAAACACCAGCTCCGCTAGGTCATACCAGAACCTATCCCGGACTAAACCAGTTGCACCACCAGTCGCCAAGATGTCGACGATGCCCGCGAGCCACGGCCACAATGAGGCCTGCTGCAACATCCCGCCGGTAGTTTCGACGGGATACAGTGCCAAAGGCTCCTACGACGAGGTGAACGGCATGAAGACATGTGCGGTACCCCCCTGGCGCCCCGGAAACCCCCTTAAGTTGTACGACTCATCCATTAGATTGATTCTAACTGCTCCCAGACGTGACCGGCCCCGCTGATGCCACGAAAGGAATTGTCATGATCTACGACATCTTCGGGTACTTCGACCAAACTGTACAGGGTGCCGACATCCTCGCAACCAGCAGTGACCAGAAGTACAAGGTCTTCATCCCGGACTGGTTCAAGGGCGAGCCGTGCCCCATTGAGTGGTGGGTTCTTATAGACAGCGTTTGAAGCTTCGAATTGCGCGGTCCCATCACTGAAACACAATGGCCTGCCAGGTACCCTCCCAACACCCCTGAGAAGCAAGAGAAACTAGGCGCCTTCTTCGGCAAGAACCCGCCCCCCGGCGTCGCCCAGCAGCTGCCCGACGTTGTTAAGGCGCTGCAGGCGAAGAACCCCTCGATCAAGTCCTGGGGCATTATCGGCGTAAGCACCCCCCGAGCGCTCTGCTTTCCATGCCATCCAGCCTTCCCTAGTATTCCGCACTAACACCAAGCCTAACATTGAAATCAGTTCTGCTGGGGCGGTAAGGTGGTCAGCCTGGTCACCTCCAGCGACTCCAACCCGTTCTGTATCGGCGCCGAGTGCCACCCCGCGATGGTCGAGCCCAAGGAGGCCGAGACGATCAAGGTTCCCCTGATCATGCTCGCCTCCAAGGAGGAGCCCGACGACAAGGTCAAGCAGTTCGGGGCCAACCTGAAGGGCGCCAAGCACGTCGAGACCTTCAAGGACCAGATCCACGGCTGGATGGCGGCGCGGTCCGACTTGTCCAATGACCGCGTCAAGGAGGAGTACATCCGCGGGTACAAGACGGTGTTGGATTTCTTTGCGAAGAATTGGTCGTCGTGAGTTTGCAACGTAGCCTCTGAGATTTCGCGTAGGGCTAGTGGTGGAAGCTGAGATCAAACAACAACAATAGCTCGATGTCAGACTCAGCTCGGCTGTGAGGGCGGAATGTAGGTCAAAGTGTATAGCCAATACGATCAACGAGGAAGTATGAAGATGTAATGAGTTGGACAGATGATGTTTCTGCACTCGCTCCCTGGCTTCGATATTGTTAATGGTAAAGACAACCGTTAGCCCATTTCCGTCTGTTCTTACCAGGACCTCATCCCTTCGACATTACCAGTACTATACCCGATCAATGGGCAACATGGTATCACATGTTAAATGCATTCCCGCAAACTGTAAATAAGCAGAGTAGGTGAAAAGGGTCCCTGCTTTTCCCAACACTATAACCGCCTCAAGCCAAGGCAAATAAATATATGGGGTAGTGTGTACAGTGCAGGAGGGGGTACAAGCACCATACACATCATCTCTGTGCTACATTTACATTCACATTACACACCACTACCATTATGCGACTTGCTCCACATCGCCAACCCGCCTGAATTCCTCCTTGCCACTCCCGGTCTTCCAGACTCTTCAAGTTGCTTCTTCAGCCTCTTCCCCAAGCTCAGTTGCGCCGCCGAAATCGGCTCCTCTCCTCTCGGGGGCGGTTTCACACCCGCAAGCAGTCCGCCGGCCATACCCATGCCCATTCCGGCGGCCGAGACAAACGGGATGCCACGATGACCGGACGGCGCCACACTACTCTCGCGGTCCGTTGGGCTGTCGAGAGCTCCGTCATCCTGCCCTCTCCTCCGGGTGGACGAGCTGCCCGGTCGGCTGGTGGTCAGAGAAGTCTCAGTACCGTGGCCGCCCTCTGTCCCAGACCTGGAGGAGGATATGTCGTTCGTGTACGTCCTGCGAAGCATATGGCCGAACTTTGCAGCGTCCGCCGGTGCCGACTTGCGCCGTGACCTCGCCGGCGTCGACCTGGTGGACCGGGTAGTGCTGCTGTCTCCTTCTCGGCCCCCCGCAGACCCGGCCCTCTCCCGTTCGGTATCACCGCCACCGCCGTCGCCGTCGCCAGCGAGCCACACCGCCGCCCTCAGGCCCGCCCAAGTACCCCGTGATGCGCTGCTCGCCTCCTCAACGCACTGACACTCGTGTCCAAGGGGACACTCGGTGCCGCCCATGACATGCCACTCGGTCATGCACGCGTCGTGCGCGATGCACCCGCACGCCAGGCAGGGCGAGTACAGGCCGATGACGGGCTGCCAGCAGTAGACACAGTCTATCCTCGTCTGGGGGACGAGGTCGTTGTACTCGCGCTCAGCCGTGCAGCGGTGGCAGACGCCGACTGCGCCGTTCACCACGGGCGTGTGGATGTCGCTTCCGTCGGGCGGGGTGTGTGCTGGGCGAATGTACTCGGCCGGCTCGAGAGGGACGCCCTCGTGGATGCGGCAGAATCCCGTCACATCTACGCCGCGGCCCGAAGAGAGTAGTTCTTGAAGGTATTGTCGACGATCGGCGAAAGGGGAGGTCGGCGATGCGGCCCCGGCGCCATAGAACGGCGGGGAATTGTTCGGGACGCGGGTTTTAGTCTTTTCTGTCATGGACGCAAGCTTATCTTCTCTGAGGACGTCGAATTTCATGATCTCGAGGCGGGATAGGGGCTGACCCCACATTTGAAGAATCTCGGCGTATGCGTAGCGATAGTTGGAGTACATCTGATAGCGACTGCAGTCGATTAGCGGGGTGGAAATCCAGCCGTCGTCGTCGAAGAGGCCTTGGTTTTCCGGAATGCAGGATACCGAGACTGGAACCATGGCAAACAGATCGTCCTTCCAGTCATAGTCATCCGAGAAGGATGTCCGCGACGTTCCGGGGGTGTCCGGACCAGCGCCGGACAAGGTCGAGCTCGCCCAAGCAGCCGCCTGAGGAAGGAGATTGCTCAGCGTGGTCTCAGCGGGGCTCGGCCGCTTTCGGATAGGCTCAGGCGGCGACCCGGAGACGATGCCGGCAAGCGCTCGCGGGAGGCTGGCGGCGATTGCGGCGGCAACGGTCGAGTTGGAGCGGTGGAACAGCCGATTGCTGGGTGAAGTAGACAGACTCTGAGTCTGACCGAGGGTCCGGATCTGCTCTCGAGCGGCATTTGGCGGTGTTTCTCCGCATGAGTAAGAGTGTGACCTCGGCTCGGCCGAACTAGGGATTTCGTCTGAGCTGGGCGGGCCCGAGTAGATGGCCGGGGTATTGGCGGTCCCGGGAGTCGTCATGGCCGAACTGGCTTGGCTCTTCTGGTTCAAGTTCCAGAGTGCAGGATCCGTAGGAAAGTACTCGAGCGAGAATGAAGGTGCTTTCATCGGCAGGGGCGTTTTCGGTTGGGGAAGATGCGATGCTGCGATGGCTGTCTCCTCTTCGATGGAGTAATCCCCAAAGATGCATGCCAGCATCGCTAACATCTGGATATCGGCGATCTTCTCGTAATAGTCGAACAGGTCATTGATCAGCTCCCGGGCTAGGGGGTGATAGCCCCATTTGACTCGCCCGGCGAGCGGGGTGGTGGCTTGGTTTCCCTCCCCATCCCCATCCCCACTGCTGGCACGAGTAACAGCGTCCTT
Source organism: Chaetomium strumarium (assembly GCF_033439665.1). Lineage (NCBI taxonomy): Eukaryota > Fungi > Ascomycota > Sordariomycetes > Sordariales > Chaetomiaceae > Chaetomium > Chaetomium strumarium. The sequence goes on along the minus strand of NW_026944429.1, from coordinate 4,661,266 downwards.
GGCGATGACAAGCACCGACTGTCCTGTGTTTTGGAGGCCGTGAATCTCCAGGGGGATGTCTCTCCGAAGGAGAAGAGCAGCATACTTCCAGACATGCATAAGGTCTTCCTCTCCGTACTTCTCTGCAACCGACGCGTTGTGGGTGCACACATCGCCCCCGTCGCCGAAGATGGCATATTCCTGAGCAAACTGCTTCTTTGACGGCAGTTCGCTTTGCAGGTCGTGGATGGTGATGATGTTTTTCGGTTTGCCGGCTCTCTTCCGGCTCGCTCCGGTGCCAGTCCCCGTGCCAGGACCAGTTCCGGTCCCTCCCCCGCTGGACCGTATAGACTCGTTGGTGCTCCAGGTCTTCCGGAAACGGTGCGCCGGATGGTACCATAGGTTGACTTTGTGCACAGTTGTGTGTTCGGAGTCCGTGGATGACGTGGAGTCTGAGTCCTCGGATTCATCCGACTGGTCCTCTGTTGCAGACGTCTCATCGTAGAGCCGATGTCTGGGAGGGGGTGAGTCGTGGGTTAGACGCCCGAAGCCCGCAAAGGTAGGTTCCCCTTTCGGCCGCTCCTTATGCGACTCTGGGTGGGGAAGGCCGAACAGTGCCTTTGCCTTTTCCTCTTTTGTCGGGAAGAAGCACACCAGCCTGCCATCGTTGGAGAACCGGGCCCCGCAGAAGAAGGGCAATGGAGTGGCGGCCTGTCGTTGGGCGGAAACCAGTGTGGCCGAAGGGTCCAGTTCAGTGCTGGCGCTGAGCTCTTGCGACATGGATGCGGAGCCGCCAGTAGGGATCTCGTCCTCATCCTCTTCGCTGGAGCTTTCATCAGCCAGTGCGTCCATGTCATCATCCAGATCTCGCACGTTCCTGAAGAAAGTAGTACTGGACTCCAGATCAGCCTCGCCAAGCAGATATGTAAATGCCTGGTAGAGGCAGTTCTGCTTCCGCTGCAAGAAGCGGGTTGCAAGCTCCTGCAGCTCCTGCTCGATCTTCGTGTGCGTCTCCTCTGGCATGAACGAAGACTTCTCGACATAGAACCTCGGGGCCTTGTTCTTGGGGTAACCGGTAGGAATGTCCGCCTTGACTTTGATGAAGATCGTATCGCGGTCAACGCCCCATGGCCCTTTCAGGGAAGCGTTCAGCGTGAGGGAATCCATGTCGATGTTTTCCCACTTTACGTTGGGAAGCTGGTTACTGATACGCAGCAATTCATCCTGGATAGGCTCGGGCTCGCCCCATCCGCCACCGTAGCCAGGGCTGAACAGACCCGGGTCTTCCGGACCGACCCGACCCGGCGCGCCTGAGGTCGACTTCTTTTTCGACATGGTGATTCCCCGCATCCAGCCGATCTGGAGCTGGGTCTTATCCATATGCCTGCTTGTATTCGTCTTCGCCTTCATCGACGTGGCCCTCCAAGACGGACCGACACGACGGAGGTTGCTGTTTAGACCAGGTGTGAGGGGACTCTGGCGGAAATGCTCGCCGCTGCCGGGCCGGTCGCTCATGGTCGCATTCCTTCGGTCGCGATGGACAGTATCGTCAACGGTACGGAAGGTCTTGTAAGTGGCACCTTTTCGGGTGAGAATAAGGTTCTTCATCACCGGCGTTCCCTTTGCATAACCAACGGATTCCAGAAGCTCGGGCTCGACCTTGTGGAGTCGCAACTCATTGTCTTCGCCCCATGAGACTAGCTGGAAGTCACGATTATCGATGCCGTCGGCGCTTACACTGCCACGGCTCCTCCAGAGAAATTCTTTGGCTTTGTGGTTGCCATGGCCAGGGAAGATGGCCACAGGCTTCACCGTGCCATCCACGGGGGTTTCGGCATCGAAGCGTTGGTCATAAAGGTACAAGTTTCCTGGCTCCGTTTGAGGCATGGCTAACAACCCGTGGCCAAAGGGAGTATGCCTCGCTCGCCACACTGGGAAGTCGGTGCGAATAACCCTCTGGGGCGTCTCATCATCCTGGCCGTAGTCCCAGAACTTGATGCTCTTGTCCAGAGAGCACGTAGCGAGACAGGTGGACTTCGTCCGGTTCCAGTCGATGCCGTAGATCTTGGACCTGTGGGCACCGATGGTCTTCAGAGGTTCTGCAGCGCGTCTGGTATCCCATATGTGGAGCCAGCGGTCATGGGCGGAGGCTAGAACGTGGGGGTCTTGACGGTTGTACTTGACTTGCGTAGCACCAGCGAACCAGTCACAAAAGGCCAGGACGGGCTGTCTCGGCCTTCGCAGATCCCAACAGTAGACATATCCGTCAACGGCACACGTCGCGAGAGAATCCGGGTGATGAGCAGAGAAGTTGATGTCGGTAATGGCCCGACTATGGGCCTGGAGGGAATGCTCTATCGCGCCCGATGACGAGTCGTCTCGCTTGTTCAGGTTCCACACTAGACAGCGATGGTTCGCCGTGGAAGCAACCCAGTAGTCGCGTGCGGCAAAGGGGGACCACTGCACGTCAACCACAAGCCACGGAAGCCCGTGGCTGCTCAGTCGGCGCGGGGGGCTCCATGGTGAGTCGAGGTCTATGATGGCAAGACCTTCGGGTCTGTAGGCAACGTCAGCAAGAGCGATGACGAGTAAGGAGTAAGGACGGAGGGTCTCACGATGCAAGAGCAACATCTCGGCCCGACGGCGAGATCGTTGCGGATCCCACCAAGCCATCCACATGGATCGTCCCCTCAGCATCAAAGCTCTCGCTGTCGAAGGCGGACCTTATCGATTTCCCTTTCTTTGGAGCATCGGCGAGGCGGACATAGGCTAAAGGCATGGTGATAGATGATAAGCGCCATGAAGCGTGGGCATTGTGCTTGAAAAAGCCAGGGACAACTTTTCCTTGCCGTAACGGTCGTGCGTAAGGGCAGTCGATGGATCCAATATTAGTAGTAGTCCACACACAAGTGACGAAACGCTCAGTCTTGAAGCTGTGCTTGTGCTCTGTTGGTCCGAACTCTAGAGTTGCTCAAAACCCGCCATCTGGCGGACTCCCGCCTAGCCGCCGGCCGCGAGTTCTCGGGCGAAGGAGAACATAGAATTACCGTAACAGCAAAGATGGTCACGGCGACAGTTCGCCAATACCGGTATGGGCACACCCAAATCCTTAAGCTAAGGGGTAGGTACTTGTACCTGGTAGTTTCCAGTTTATGCGGAGGATAAGCTTAATAAGGGACCCCAGCACGTGCAAATTGCGGAAACGGTGGAGCCATTCTGGTCCGTGCGCTTATCGGAAGCTTGGTGGGGCCTCGTCAACAAACGGCGCCCGATGGCTGTCTGCAGTGGAATCCGTTGCCCGGCGTCCATTTCGCTTTCGGTCCTTCTGGCCGCTTCCGCAAACGCTCTCTGGAAACAGCGGACCACAACAGCTTCCTCACCTACTGCGGCACCTGTGCTCGATACATCTAGATATTTTCGAGCCGTCTTATCATAGCTTGCTGCATATTCCAACCCACCCGGGATTCCGATTGCGACATCGCGTGCCCCTCAACCCCTCCTCCTTGGTCTCGTGCTGCGTGCTGTGCTGCTGGCCAACCGTCACGCACTCTACTTATATTACCTTACTCACCGGGTCGCCTTTCCCCTCAAGTAGCCCGACATCTCTCTACCATGGCTCTGCCGAAGCGCATTGTCAAGGAGACGGAGAGGCTTATGGCCGAACCGTACGGACATACCCTGCGGTCCTCCCGCTAAAGCTATGTGCTGACGAGTGTGTCCCAGAGTGCCTGGGATCAGCGCCGTGCCCCATGAAGACAACCTCAGGTACTTTGACGTGGAAATCCATGGCCCTTCTTCATCACCGTACGAAGGTGCGTCCTGCCTCACCTGAGCGACATGGTGTGAAGCGGCCGGTCAGCTAACACAGCGCTACAGGGGGTATCTTTAAACTCGAACTGTTCCTCCCCGATGACTATCCTATGGCCCCGCCTAAGATTCGCTTCCTGACGAAGATTTTCCATCCCAATGTCGACAAGCTGGGCCGCATCTGTCTCGACGTCCTGAAGAGTAGGTTGTATGGCAATCTATGTGCGCGGGGACATCAGCTTACCTGGCTTAGACAACTGGTCCCCTGCGCTACAGATTCGAACGATCCTGCTGTCCATCCAAGCACTTCTCGGCGCCCCCAACCCCGATGACCCGCTAGCCGCCGATGTTGCCAAGAGCTGGAAGGAGGATGAGCAGGCCGCCATCGCTACGGCAAGGGCGTGGACCCAGCAATATGCTGTTCCGAAGTAGCCGTCGCACGGTCTTTCCGCGAACCGGAAGATTGGTATCTAAACAGTGGCTGGTATCATATCGTCATTCAAGGAGTACGGGGTTGGCAAGGTCACACATTCGGGTCGGAGTTGGCGGATTGGGTCTAGAGGCAGAGCTAGGTACCTAGCGATGGTTACGGTGCCTCAGCAACAGGGCCGGGAAACACACCTGAGGGCATGCCATTACTGGTTGGAGTCACGGAATTCGACATCGACTGTAGAGGGACGACCTAGCATAGAAGCTATCCGAGATACTGCTCCCGGGAGGATTACTCCCTCGAGTGCTCACCTTGGTTTAGGTCTACGAACGCGAGGTCTAGGCGGCGAGAGTTGATAGGGACAATCTGGCACTGTTCAACAATCGGGGCATTGTCACACTCTTGGATCAGGAACGTGGGAGGGCCTTTGGATGTGTCACCATACAACGCAGCAGGCCGCTCCAAGTGCGTCCTTTGAATGATTAGTTCAGATAACTCGGCAGCAGTACCTGGTACGCTGTTTGGCCGGTTTCCATCTTAATGCAAGCAGTACGTAATATCCCCAATGTGATGACCACCCGATTCACTGATCCACAATCCGTCTTCTTCGTAACATCCCAGTACAAGCCAGGGTCAACTCTGATCGGTTCCAGTGCGAAACATGCACCAGGATTGTAAGCTAGAATCACTAGAGGTGAGACTAGCCGTCAGGATTGCACAAAAAGCACTAATGTGAGACTCGGAAAGGGAAAAAAAGACGGGTGAAAAAGCAACTTCTAGCCCGACAAGCTACACAACTGTGGGGCAGACCCCACTCATGCAAAGGGCTCCCGTCCATGTGGTTGAGGGCGGTAACCTGCAGGGGCCTACCCTTTTCGGACGCTGCCCGCCCACCCTCTGCTGTTTGTGCTGGGCCACGCTCTTGATGCCAATCCGGGATCCCTCCCCTTGCGTCTCTTTCGATCCCGAATCGATTGCAATGCCATTGTAATAAAGCTTGCATTGAACAGGGCGGGTTGCCAAATCCAATTGACAGATCCATAACTACCGCCCTACCAGAAGCACGGCGACGATCGCCGTTTCGTTTCCACACAAACGCTCCCAGCCACCCGGCGCCCAGAGACGCTTGCGATTCGGGCACCGTCTCCGGCCTCTTCCCCCCTTGGCTTCCGTGGCGCTCGTACCAGGCGCTCCAACGATCCCAACGTCCTTTTCAGTCGCTGTGGCCGACGCGATCTCCCTCCTTGCCGGCTTTGCCCACGCCGCATCACCGCCTCCGCTCGTTTACTGCCGGTTTTTGACGCCAATCAACCGCAACATACCGGACGGTCTCACCCTCGTTTAACCACCATATCTCATCTTGCGCCTCGCAACAATGCCGCCGCAGACTAGTAACGCCACCGCCGCGTCTACGGGCACGGCTGTGCCGGGCAAGCGATTCGAACTTCCCGCTCTCGAATTCAAGTTTGGCTCATTGACGGATGGCACCGATATTCCCCCACCCTTACCGTCTCCAGTACAGGAGAAGAAGACTGCTCCGGCGACACCCGACACGCCAAACGCGAGGAAACCGCAGCAGGAAGGGAGAGACGTGACGGACCGCAAGCCAGGCAACGCATCGCCCAGCTCGCAGTTGTCAGGCGGTTCACCGGCAGGCAGCAAACGACACGCTGAGGATGCCCCTGCTTCGCCTACTCTCTCGAGCCGACCTGCGAGTATTCGCCGCCTGTTGAGTCGCAACAACCTGATGCACCAACCGCACGCCAATGGCGATGGGACGGAGCCAGATGGGCGGCCGCAAAGTCGCGGTAACACCAGCGTTGCCGACTCGCGGAAGGCAAAGCGGCTGAGCGGCTGGTTCGGCCGGCTACGGGGCAACGAGAGCGCTGCGAGCAAGCCTGCGTCTCCCCTTTCGCCGACTTCGCCCCCGGTCGTGGAAGACAAGAAGCCGAAGGGCCCGCCGCCGCCCAAGATCCCCGAGCTCTCGAAGCTCGGCATCCAAGCCGACAGCGGGTTCGGAAGTGATTTATTCAAGGACATAAAGTAATGGTGGACGGCCGGTTTCGATGCCGTGTTACCCCGAGCGGTGGGGCCCGACCCAGCTTGCGACTAGACCAAGTCGGACCGCACGACGACGTAGGGGGACACTGCCTCCCGAGCGGATGGCAGGTGAGAAGAAGTGTTGCTCAGTTTGCAGACGCAAGATACCCAGCCCGTTTTATCCTTTTGTTTTTGACTTCACGAGACCGTCGTTTCTAATGAGAAAGTTTTCTTTGCTGCTTTATTACCCCGATGTGTTCCGAAGCTGTTGTGGCACCTTGCCCGAGATGTTTCATGTCCTTGGCTGCCGTGTGTCCAACCGCGAGATCTACCTGCATCTTTGCTTTGATGTTGTGTCTGACGGTCTTAACAAAACGGCGGTGTGTTATTACTGACTCGGATTGCGATGTTTGCCCCCTTTCATACCCGTCCTGTACACACAGTTCCCAGAAACACGGGACCATGGTGGCCGGCTGCTTTTTAGTTTTCGTTACATACCTTATAATCTTGCGTCAAAGGGGGAGACAAAAATCTGAGTGGGATGGAAGACGAGATGTCGAAAATGGGGAGCTGTTGTTGACGTGTTTTACGCAGCACTTTATGACTTAATACATTTCGAGCACCACGGCTGGGTTACTTTACATAGCTTATTGCTCAGCTACAGTTTGTAGCTTAGCAGAAAATGGACGGCATGCTCCCTTGCTGGCGCTGGGCTTACACTGAAGATTTCTATCCACACCTGCGAGCTCTGGAGGGGCCGAAGAGTATCCGATTATCACGGCTGGCCATAGCAACACCCCGGGTTGCTCGGGAGGCATACCGCGCTCTAGCCTTCAGCATGACCACCATGAAGTTTCGTCTTATGGTCAAGTCTACTATCTGGAAGCGACTTTGAGATACAGGTCATTAGGCCACCTATTATCTGCCAATTGGTCATGAGCGCGACTGGTGATGGTTTGTTGAAGCTTCAGGTGAGCTTCGATCCTCTGTGTTTTGCCATTGGCCGGAGCTAGAGTGGGGCATCGACCCAGCTTCAAGACGTCATCGCTCTCGGGTTACCGGAGCCGACTGCGGAATCCACCCTGAACCGCGGCCCGTATCAAACGGGAATGGAGGTCACGATTAGCTCTCAGTAGCGCCGCTTCGCTGGGATAATCGCCAATTGCGTGTCCCAAGCTTGGATTTGGTTGGATCAAATCTGGTTCTGGAAGAACAGGTGAATTGTCGGCCTGGTGCAGTACTGTTTCTTCGCGCCCACAGAGAGAGGGCCAACAATCCCCGACACAATGGCATCCGTGCTCGGGCGGCCATCTCCCCTCCGCCTGGGCCTCGTCGCCCGCCGAACAACCACCACCACCAACACTATCGCAGCGACCGCCTCCGGTTCCCGCGTCCTTTCCCCCTTCCTCCCCAGCAGCACCCACAACTGCTATCCACGCCGCTACAAGTCCGGCCCCTACGGCTACACCCTCGCCAAAACCCTCGTCTTCTCCCGCTTTGGCGAGCCCAAAGACGTCCTGTCCCTCCACACGCACTCCATCTCGCCCACCTTGCCGGACGGTGCCGTCCTCCTGCGCGCTCTCGCCGCGCCCGTCAACCCGGCCGACGTGAACACCATCCAGGGCACGTACGGCGCCAAGCCGTCCTTCTCCCCGCTCCTCGGCACGCCCGAGCCGGCCGCCGTCCCGGGCAACGAAGGCTGTTTCGAAGTGGTGTCGGTCGGCGCGCAGACGCCCGGCCTGGCGCGCGGCGACTGGGTGATCCCTGCCACGTCCGGGTTCGGCACGTTCCGGACGCACGCGCTCGTCGAGGACGCGGCGCGCCAGCTGATCCGGATCGGCGGGGAGAAGGGCACCGAAGGGTTGAGCGCCAAGCAGGTGGCGACGGTGAGCGTCAATCCGTGCAGCGCGTACCGCATGCTGAAGGACTACGTGGACTTGGTGGATCTGAGTGTGAAGAGCTTTGCGCGCGGCGGCGACGGGGCGACCGGCGGGGCGTGGTTCCTGCAGAACGGCGCGAACAGCGGCGTGGGGAGGTCGGCGATCCAGTTGGGCCGGCTGTGGGGACTGCGGAGCATCAATGTGATTCGGGAGCGGGCGACGCCCGAGGAAACGGAGGCGTTGAAGAAGGAGCTGCAGGAGCTGGGGGCTACGGTAGTGGTGACGGAAGATGAGTTCCTCGATCGGTCGTTTAGCGCTAGGCTGAAGGAGGAGTGGACGCGTGGTGGGAGGGAGCCGGTCTTGCTGGGGCTGAACTGCGTCGGGGGCAAATCGGCCTCGGCCATGGTCAAAGCACTGAGTCCCGGAGGCTGCATGGTCACCTACGGTGGGATGTCGAGGCAAAGTTTCCCGTTCCCGACAGGACCGCAGATCTTCAAGCGGCTGCGGTTTGAGGGCTTCTGGTTGAGCGAGTGGGCCAAGGAACACCCGACGGAGAAGCGCAATACCATCAACGAAATCCTTGAGCATATGAGGAACGGCAGGTTCAAGGAGGCGCCGTTTCAGGAGGTAGAGTGGGGCTGGGACACGGAAGAGAAGGTACTGAAGGATGCGGTTCAGGGGACCTTGGAGGGCTTCCGGAGCGGGAAGGGCATCTTTGTGTTTGGCGACACATAGGTACCTTAGTGGCGTGCTCTATCACGGCACCTATCCCCTTGCATGTGATCATAGTAAGCAGACTCAATGATGTAGGATGGCACACATCAACTCAGAAAGGCCAAATGGGCATATTCAGCCGCCCAATTTAGACCGCCATGTAAAATGTCCAAAAGGACTAACAAATCCCCGGAGAAGCAAACCACATACGACCAGCTCAAACGCCAAACTAAGAGATCTCTCAAGCCCTAAACGCCTGGACCAGCTCATGTAACTTGTCAATCACCACCGGCACCAGCGCGTTGAGATTATCATCCATAATCCTCTCCAAATGCCGAATGGCCTCCTCCTCGCTCAGCTCCAGATGAAACCGCTCCTTGACCTTGAGCGCCGCCTTGTCCGGCTCGAGCTTGATATCCGGGATGTTCGCATTGACCATCAGCGAAAACAAGTTCAGAATCAGATTGCAGTTCTTCCGCAGCGCGCTGTACGCTAGGAAGCAATACTGCTTGAACTGGCGATAGTGCTCCGAACTGGAGCCGCCCATGCAGTCCACCATCTCCTTGGAGAGCTTCATGGCTGGGGCGAAGGGCTTCGGGTCGCGGCCGAGGATGTAGCCAAAGTCGGCGTGGAAGAAGTGCCCGTCGGGCGCAAGCAGAAGATTGTCCAGATGTCTGTCGCCGACGCCGAGGATGTATGTGATGACGCAGTATCCGGCGCATGACTTGATAAAGGTATCCAGGGTCTCTTTCCGCAAGCCCATGGGCCCCTGGCTGTCTGGGTTGTTCTGCCTGAGGTAGGCGAGTGCGGGATTATTGCGGTACTTGGATGCGATGGCCTGGAAGCTCATCGAGTGGACAAACTGCGACAAGCCCGCGCTCGTGCTTGTCGCCAAGATTTTGTAGGGAGACAGTTTGAGGTCCAGGTTTTCCTTTTGTAGCAGGTCGTCCATGAGGGTGATGATCTGAATCACCAGCTGGTCCTGTCGAAGATCGTCACCGGTCTTGAAGATGATGGGGTACTTGCGACCCGATGTCGTCTTGAAAGAGACTTTGATCGGATGCAGCGAGGATTTGAAGACCACGGTCTCCTCGGGCACGACACCGATGATCTCTATCGAGGGGTCCAGAGGCAGGGGAAGCGGAGGATCGATGGTGGTGAGCTCGTTCTTCGGGTCGGCTAGGAAGTGCTTTACCCGCTCGGTCCTCTTGGCTATGGATTCATTTGATGTTTTGATCTCGCTGGAGATCTTGGACAGGATCGATATCCACTCGGCTTGTCGTCGTAATGTCTTCCTCGTCTCCTCGCCGCCTGGCTGCTTGACCAGCTCCGCCATGAAGTCGTAGGCAATTTTGCCATAAATGGCCTGGTTATTGGGTCCTTGATCCTGTGACTTGTCATCACACTCAACCATCAGATACCACCAGAAGTAATTGCCAAGCGTAAAGCTGTTGACGGCCCTCGAGATAAGGAAACGGGCCAGCGACGAGTCCCGGGCCGCCTCATGGCCGGGCTGCGGTGAGATATGCTCGTATTTCAGTGCTTGCACAAGCTGTAACAGGTACAAGAGGAGCTCGTGGTCGTCGGCCTTGCGGAGGCGTTTCACGGCAAAGGCTCGGACGGATGAGTTGTCGAACGTAGGGCCCAGTAGCTCAAGGGCGTCATCGACATCGATGTCTTCCCACTTGTCGAGAATCTGAGCAGCCTGCCTGGATTCTGACTGGTCCTGCCAGTTGACAGATTTTGCAAACTTTGTGAGCGCCTTTTTGTTGCGGGTTAAATGATGGCGGAACTTCCAGATGAGATCTTTCTCCTCGGGCGACAGACTGTGTGTCGGCGAGTAAGCCATGATCATGTTTAGCTCGTCCCGAACTTTGGGATTCGGCTTCAGGTCCTTGTCCAGAATGCCGTTGCGATGCTGGCTACGGACGAGCCGCCGGTGCTTGCTCTCTGCCGGGTTATCCTTCGCTGCAACTTCCGGATCGTACACCCGGATCAAACGGCCCCCGTAACCCTCGTCGTCACCCACCTCATTAATGCCTGGGCCGAAATGGACCTCGGGTGGCGGTTTTAGGATCACGTTCGACTGCGACGAAGAAAGATGAAGGTAAGACGAGACCGGCGGCGGCGGGTACTCGTAGTCGGCAAAGACCACTGGGAAGTCAAACCTCGGTAGCTCGACGTAGAGGAGGAAGCTTGACAGCTCCGGCGAAGAGCTGGCGTCTGCACTCTCCCCGGATGCATCGATCTGCAACGCTTTCTGCCGCTGGATCGCCTTGAGGGTTGACTTGGTGGATTGCGGCCCACGCTTTTCAAAGCCTCGAAAGACGAGCTGGTCAAGCCAGTCCACACGCGGGATCTCCGACAGCTCGTGCTTCTTGAACAACTTCTCCATACGTTCGAGTTCGTCCTCTTCCTCGACCTCCGGCGCACCTTTCTTCGCCTTCGTCCTAGGAAGGGTAGAGGGTGTTGTGGAGTCATCGTTGCCGTCGGCCTGTTTGTGCCTGTAGACCAGACACTTCTGGCGGCCCTTGTGCAGTTGGTTGTCCTGGTCGAATAATGGAAGGGTCGTCCCGCCAAAGGGGATCGCGTGCCCCTGGGCGCCCTCACCACCGGTCGGGGACAAGTCCCAGATGGTAATGGCGAGGCGGGCATTCTGGGGCAGTGCTGAGTAGGTGACCGGGAGCGTGAGCCACTCGTTCCATCGTCTCTCCGTCCGGAACGGCTTATACGCCGTCTGAACCGGTACCGTCAAGGGCTTAGATCCAGCCCACACCTGCACCGTGACGTAGAGATCCGAGTGTGGACTGCAAGGCGTGTGTTTGCGGTGAGCCCGGGCGTGTACCAATCAAGGTGAGGACATGATATTACCTTTGGTTGGATCCGATATACCTAAGCTCTGGATGCTCAAGGAGGGTGGAAAACTTGAGTGGAGTTTCTCCGCCCTCGAGATTGATTCTGGAGATTGCCGGCATCAGTTACTCCGTCCAAGTCGCAGTGTTCCGTTCCGATGCGGGGGCAGAGCGTCGGAGGCAGGTCCGACAGGCAACTTACATGCGGATGCTGACCGGATAGTCTAACGAGTCAGAGCCCACGAAGGAGAAGGGCTCCATGACGAGGAGCAATCAGGAGAGGCTTCCTGTACATGGATGGTATTGTATTGAGTAGCTTGGAGGTTTGGACAGCTTGGGAGTGGTTCGGTTGGTGCAGGAAGTCTAAGTTGTGATGTGAGGAAGTAGTGTAGAACTGCCCAGGCGACTGCAGGCCAGCTGCAGCAGCTGCAGCCTGCCCGTGAATGTCCATGGTCCATGCGATTTACGGAATACTCAGTACGGATACTGTAGTTGACCCACTCAAAGGGGCTACCCCATGGCGTGGGCTGATAAAACAGTTCCGGGCAGAGCCAGAAACCACCCCAGAACAGCGTCCTGCCGGACAAGTCTATTATGAGAGATCTCTCAGTTGGCCGGGAATGCACCAAATGATCACTCTTCAGACTATCCAGAGCTCGAACCCTCAATCATCACTCTGGAAATTCTCCCACTGTCTGGATTCTGATCCGGGCGGTTCCACAGCGGGGCTCGCGGGGCAAAAGGATCCATCCATCTCTGTGGAGATTCATTCTCTAAGATTCGCGACAAATCGCGTCTCCGGAATTGGCGGCGCGACAATCAAAAACGGTCCTGGCTTCCAAATGCAACTGGAATTACACCAGTAAGGGAGTGGAACAAGGGAGTGGAACAAACTTGGACACAAAGACGAAACGCCAATGCACCGCGCCTAAGTTTGCGCCATTGTTCTCATCTCTACCTCCCAGGTTCATCTAAGACAGCCCATGACTGACAACGCGACGTCCCGCCGTTCAGCGAACGCGACGCGAAACCCGCTGTCGCCCCTCACGGCAGAAATGGAAAACCGCCGAACCCTGGCTGTCCGGGGCGGCGAGGCGCCGCCCAGCGGTCAGGGTGCCGGGCGGAAACGGGCATCCGACGTTGGTAGCGAGCCATCAGTCAGCCGACGCAGGACGCGGGACCCATCTCCGGAGGCAGACGACCAGAGCGATGTCGACGAGTATGATCCGGGGCAGTCAATGCGGGAGCGCAGGGCGATCCAGCACGACCTACGCGAGATGCAAAAGCAGATGCACGAAAACCCGGATGAATTCATGCAGGCCGATCCCAAAGCGCTCCTCGAATTTCTCGAACAGTCGGACCGTATCATCAAGAATGTCAAGCAAACCGCTGAAGCTGCGATTGATTCCCGGGGCCTCGTTCTTGCCGCCGACCTATCAGCTCGCCGGGTGCAGCGGCTGACGTCGGGGAATGTCGGAAATGGGGTCGATGTTGACGAGTTCGTTTCCAAGTGTATCACCTTCATGCTGCAAGGCCGTGGGATTGAGGACGACGAGGCAGAGGAGCTCTCGGGCACGCAGCGGAGGAGGCGTCAGCCAGATCGCGGCGCTCTCGGAAGCGACGATGAGTTCGAAGTGGGCGACGAGGGCGACATGATGAACTGGGCACACCTGGGTCGGTACGCCTGCATCCCCGCTGTCCGTCGACCTGCCCTCCCCGGCTTCCTCCTGGGACCTCTGTCAATCGAAAAGAAAGCCCGCAAAATCACCAAGCGGTCGGCGCCGTTCAAGGTTAACAGCCTCCGGGAGGTCCGACCGCAGGAATTGAGGGCCGAAGACTTGAAAAGCTCGGACAAAAATGACCTTCCGTCCATCTGCAAGAAGATCCATGTACAACTAGAACACGCACAGCAAGAGGCTCAAGACGCGGTCGAGGATGCGCTCGATAAGCTCGGCGATGACTGTCCGGCGGAGGAGCAGAGAGCGCTGATGGAGCGCTATGCACTGAGATCGACAGGAGGAATTGACCTCTTGCGGTTTGTGGTCAACCCGCGCTCATTCGGGCAAACAGTCGAGAATATGTTCTATGTCAGCTTTTTGATACGAGAAGGGAGCGTCAAGCTCGAATTCGACGGCGACGGTCTCCCGGCCATAGGTATGCATCGCCGGAAAACACGTCTGGCTAAACAAGACTGACTCGACCAACAGAGCCGGTTCGAAGGAACCCCTCAGCAGAGACGTCTCGTTCCAAAGCCGCAATGAGGCACCAGGCCATCATGTCCATCGACATGGCAACTTGGAGGGACATTATCGAAGCATTCAACATCAAAGAACCCATGATTCCGCATAGGCAGGAGGAAGCGCAACAGGGGCCCGGCACACGCGGCTGGTACAGCTAGCGGCCCGGGTTTGTTTTTGCGCCAGCCTCCTATTTGCTCCCTGTCGATCTGCTCGGTCAACGATGACTGAGCGGGAGCGAAACGGCACTGTTTCCTGCATACCAGAGCATGCATTGGCCCCCGCACCATCCATGACTTCGCTACGAGCATACGACAAACAATGGCGCAATGACTCGGTAGCGCAAGGCTGTGTCGAGATCAAACCATGTCCGAATCGGGATGGATGTTTCTTTGTCTACGGCGTTGCTGCTGGGCTGCGCCGCAAACGGCATCGAGGCACAAATATCTTTGTCTAATTATGTGTCCATACCATCTTCGTCACCATTTGGTGGATGTGGCCCAATTTCCGAGGTTTCTTCAATGATTTTCCCCAATTGATTCCTCATGTGATGCTCGGGGGTTGGTAGCTCGACTCCCTTTACGCCCAAGACCGACGCCTACTTGGCTCGAATCAACCAACGACCAGGCATTTTCCCTTTTCCTCGACTAGTCTTAGCCTACGCTCTACTACCATCTCGCTGTACACCACCCACGCTTTCCGGCGTCTAGAGCAGTGGTCCACGGCGAAAGAACCTCAAGATGCAGTCACCTACCGTGGGAGACACGGCTACAGCAAACATCGTTCCAGAAGGCAATGGCATATCAGACGCCGAAGTTAGCAGTCGGAACGAAGATGCGGCCACCGGTGCTGAAGAGCCTGAAGCTCTCGCGGGAGTCGGCTCTCCTGATTTCACAGCTCCTCGCTTCCGAAGCAGTCCCACTCCGTCGGAAAGGGGCTCTCTCGGGGGCAGAACCACACCTAAACGGCCATTGAGTCCGTTCCAAGTCAGGGGCTTCCGTCATGGCCCAGGGTCGGTCGCCAGTGACCGTAGCGATTCGCGAATTGTCAGTGACATGTACATGGAGACGCCGGTGTTCAGGGACCGGGACGAGTATGAGCCATGGTCGGCAGAGACGGATGAGAGATTTGCTGGTCTCCTGTCCACACTGACTGAACCAACCCACATAGGCATGCTGGAAAGAGCAGACCGTTACGGAGCGCTTCAGAAGCACATGGCGTCGGACGTGGTGCCGGAGAGCATCCGCCTAACATGGGGACGCGTGCTGGACTGTTACGACATCGCCATGGTGGGCAAGCGCTCTGCTCTTCTCGCCCTTTGCGCCTCACACAAGAAAATCCGTGCATTACAGGGCGAGGCTCAGCTTCACAACAGACGTCGGACCTTTCTTGAGAACCAGTGCAGTACTCTGGAACGGTCGGTGGAGCGTCTGGAAACGGAGACTAGGACGCAGCAGCAGCAGGTCCATAGTCTAGAGCAGGAAGCTTCGAGGCGCGAAAGGGTGTACGTCCGGACCATGCACGAGCGGGACAAAGTACGAGAGTACCTAGAAGAAACGATCGCCAACTGGGACACACTTGGCGGCCCAGCAGCGGTGCGGTCGACGGCCGGCGGCGAAGGCGGTCTCAATACTCTCGATACCAGATTTACGGAGCTTCTGGATTCCCTTGAGGAGGCTCGAATGAAAGAGTTCATGACGAATAAGCGTTGCGCGCTGCTCGAGGAGAGAAACAACACCTTGAAGCAATTGAGGGAAGAGGTGCGTCACCATTACCCATGTCATGTCATCAAAATTAGATTGGGCTTTATAAGTGCTAACGAAAATATGCAGTTGGAGTCGCAAAACCGGGTGCTCGAGAACCAACTTGCGGCCTCGCAAGCTCGCGGTGTCAACGATGAACAGGTTGCGCAGGTGCTCGAGCGGGTAACCCGCGAGCACGACGCGCGAGTCGGGAACATGCAAGCGGAAATCGAGGACCTGAGGAAAGACCTGGTTGTGTACAGAGACCAGTGCGAGGCGCTTGAGCGGACAGCCTATGAACTCCAAGAACGGCTCGACAGCCAGGCTGCCGAAGCCGCCCATGAAGTGAGAACGCTCGAGAACACCATACAAGAGGTGGAAGATTCCCTTGGAGAATTAAACACCCTACTAGCCGAAAAACTGTCCAATTACGCCGATAAAGCCGACGACGACGATGACGGCGCAACTTCCCAGGGCAGCAATGTCCAGAAGTCTCCTTCGAGCGACGGAACCGTAATTGTGCACCATACGGAGGCAGAGCAGCAACCGAAGATTCCGCCTCTCAAGGCGATGGTGCGGGAGGTCCGGTCCAATATTGGCCATGTCGTGGGGCGGATCGAGACAGAGTTGGCAAACGCGCAGGGGATCCAGGCCGAGAAAGCAAAGGTGATCAAGGATGAGCTGAAGAACATTACCACGACAGCAGACATCATGGCTGAGAGCGAGGAAGCGATGGAGGAAGGGCAAGCAGTGGTAGAGGCGGAACTTAGCCGCCTTCAGAAACAGGTGCATTCGCATAGGCGCGCTATCCAGGACGTGAGAGAACAGGCCCTGCTGGTGCAGCATGCTCAGCCCGAAGCCGAAGCAGCCAGGGCCACGTCCTGGTACAGTGGAGACACCGAACGCCCCTTGACCAAGCGCTTCAGCCGGGGGCTCTCCGGACGACGGGTCGAGGAGACCGCCTTGGGCGCCGGCGAAGAGGAGATCAGGTGTCTGCAAGGTGCTCTCGATCTTATCGCACAACTACGGGAGAACGCGCAGACGATGAGGACACAAGACGCGGCTCGCATGTGCTCTGGGCAACTCGTGCCCCTGCTTGAGAAGCTCAAGCCGATTGGCCCCGGCAAGATTGTTGGGGACGGCGTAGCGGCGCTCAAGATGCTCCTCGATGAAAGCGTGGCAAAGGGCGTCGGGGACGACTCGACCGAGTTCTACTTGGCGCTTGACGAACAGAAAGACCGTCTGCAGAACCTGCTCACGCTGTGCCGCGATTACCGCAAGAATCAACCCGAGGCTGAGCGGAATTTGCGGAACAGCATTCAGCAGAAGCTTGAGAAGGTCAAGAAGCTGCAGACCACTCAGGAAAGCCTGGTGCGGGAGTACGAGACGCACCAAGCGCAGCACGCCGCTCGAAATCTCACCGCCAAGCAGTCCAAGGAGCTCCTGCGGCTGGCCAGCAGTGCCGTCGATACCTCTGACTGCAGCTTGACCTGGCCGTCCGCGCCAAGCGAGGTGGACGCGGCCGCGATGGACGGGCTCGTCGTCCGAATCCAGGATATGACAGCGGACCCATACCAATGCGCCCGGAGACGGCAGCTGCATGACTGCATTAAGGAACAGGAAGCCGCGCTGCCGGATCTAAGAAGGGAGGTCAATGAGGCTCGCCGGCTCGCTGACACCTTGGAAAATCAGCGACGTGCGTTCGGCCGTCTCCAGCTGAAAAGGCAGCGCCCCATGACGACTGAAGAGGGTGACGCCAACGATATGCTTGCAAGCAGCCTCGAGATGCGAGAAACGGCACTCCGCCAGGACTATGCCCTCGGCCTCGCATACGCCAACCGAGTAGCTGCTGGCACAGCCCGGGCGACTGAATTCCTGGAGAAGGAGAAGACCAGCGACCGACACCGAGCCGAGACTCTCCTTGCGAAGACCTTGCTCCAACTCCAAGCGACAGGTGCCTCCTGGCAGCACGGCGAAGCCACATGCTTCTGCACGCTCCTCCGCTTCCTCTTCCCCCGGATCTACTCCTCGACCACGAAGAAGCCCCTGTCGACGTGCCAAAGCCACCACCATCACCACGGCCACGGCACCCTCTCCTTCTCAGGCCGCATCTGGACCTTCGCCTGCTGCATCCTGACCTCTCTCACCTGGCTGGTCCTGCTGGTCCTCATCCAGCCGTACAATCTCCGCGCAACGGCCGCCTTCCTCACGTCATGGCTGCTCGGTCTGCTGGTGTACCTGTACCGCGTCAGCTCGCACACCTTCTCCCGGCTTGTGCGCCCCAGCAACAACACCAGCACCAGCACCAGCACCAGCACCAGCACCAGCAGCCACCAAGACCACCACCACCTCCTCCTCCTCCCCGGAAGTTCCCGTTCAAAATCGATCTCCTCCTCCTCCTCCTCCTCCTCCTCCTCCTCCTCCTCCTCCTCCTCCACCAAGACCCGCGTCCCCCCACCGCCGCCGCTGCCGCCGTCTGTGATCGTCGGCTCGACCGTGTCGATGTTCGTGGTCTTCGCCTGGCTGTCGTATCTCGCCGTGCTGGTCGAGCGGCGCATCTGGGTGGGCAACAACGACTGGCGCTTCGCGTACGTGCTGGACCTCACGGGCGGCACGCCGCTGCCGTATCCCTGGTGGGCGCCCGTGCGGGTGGACTACCGGCTGGTGACGGACCCGGTGTGGTACCGGCTGCGGACGTGGTTCGAGGAAGGGGTGCATGGCCTGTTCTTTTCTCGTTACACGACGGGGCAGCACGCGCCGTTCTTGAGGGGTGGTTGAGTCTGTTCTTTTTTTTTTTTTTTTTTAAAAAAAAAAAAGGGGTTGGTAAGTTTGGTTTGGGTGTTGGTATACCTATATAAGGTACGTGGTTGGCGGGTTCTACCGATGCTTATATAGGGCATGGGGGCTGTGATTTGTAGTTTATATCTGCCGGTATGTGTCTTAGGTTGTCTTAGGTGTAGGGAGTTTGGAAGACTTGGAATTTACATGGCAGGTGTTGAAACTTGATCTTATTCACACAATGAAAGATCTGGTTCTTTGCCCGTACTACTTGCCTACTTACCTAGCTGTCACCGAGGAAGTCCCCTTCGAGTGGTCTATCTGGTAAGAGAGAGGGAATCAGCTCAGCAGTAGAGACGTGGTTCCCATTGTCAATCTGACATCAGCATGGTACGTATTGTACCTGCCTATGTATATGCACTACATGGGTTCCGGTCCAAGCTTCTGCGTCAGCATTGAGATAAGTATAAATACAGGTTCGCGCATCGTACCTCTCTCACTTGCTCCCCCCCTGCCAGCACCCCCGAAGGCCGTAAAACGGGGCTGGGTGAGGTGGTGAGCTTCTTGCAGCGTGTTTCCGGGCCCTCTCCCCAAGTTCCCTCTATGCCTTGTCCGGTTCTACACAGAAGACCGCTCTTACCGAGGGATCCCGCTCTCTCGAGGTTTGAATGCAGCTCCAGATTCCCGATGGATTACACCACCATTATTACAGACATTCACCGTGACGCCTCCGGCCCAGACAATCTAGCTCAGGAGGAAAAAAAAGGAAAAGAAGAAAACAAAAGATTAGCAACCAATACCACTTCCCCTCCTAAGCCCTTGCTCCCTTCCCTTCCAGATGCCACGCAAACACTTTCTCGAACAGCTCCTTTCCGTTTCCCACAATGGTCTCTCCATGACAAGGCACGATCGTCTCAAAATCCCAGCCCGCAATCCGTCTCACGCTCTCGTTGAAGCCGGTCCGATCCTTCCTGCTAATGGCGTACCACAGAAACCTCTTCATGCCCAGCGCCTCGCCCTCCGTCGACTGCATGCCGCCGAACATCTTCCCCAGCATGCCCAGCCTGGGCTTCTCGGCGTCCGGCACGCGCGAGTACTGCTCGACCGCGGGCAGGTTGAACATCAGATCCGCCTGGATGAGCACCTTATCCGGCTTGTAAAGGAACACCAGCTCCTTGTTGGGATGTGCATGGACATACTCCATCTCGAAGTCAGCCGCGAAATCGTCGCCGATCCGCGCGACCGCATCCCCACTGTTGCTGTGGTTCATCTCCCCCGGGTCACGGCGACGGCGAAGGGCTCGTCCCCGACCTTGGGATCGCTCCCGGCGGCCTTGCGCCGCTTCTCCGGCAGACCCTCGGGCCCGACGAGCTTAGCGTTGGGGTAGACGGCCGCCCATTCGGACAGGAAAATGTGATGCTCGATGTCGGTGGCGACGAGGTAGCGCACGTCGCCGCCGAGCGAGGCCACCTTGGCCTTGGTGGCTTCGGTGAGCGCGACGGGGGAGAAGACGGCCAGCGCGCCGGAGCGGAGCCGGACTATTGTTTTTGTTTTCACACGAGGTCAGTAAACCGGACTGAATGTATGGGATGAGAGTAGAGAGGCTCACCAAGTGTGCCGCGGCCGCCGATGGGGAACCTGCCGAAGCGGAGGAAGGGCACTGAAAAGGTGACGACGTTGGGTGTAATGTCGCGGATCACCATCACCTCATCCGGGTTTGGTGGGATGAGCTTGGACGACATGGCCCGGGCGTTTTCTTTCTTCTCTTCTCTGCTGTCCTTATGCCGGGAGATCAAGGTGAGAGTGACTGCTGCGCCGAGGAGAACCACGCCTGCCATGAAAGGCTGCCTTGTAATAAGTAGGCTACGGGGTGGTGGGGCAGACGGTGTCCCGAAGGCTCTCGATCGATGAACCGAAGATCTAACAACTAGACTTGGGCTCTGAGTAAGCGAACCAGGAGCTGATGGAACAATGACTTCGCTGTCTTCTTTACGATGCTATTCAGGGACCAAAGCTGGGATTATATATGCCTCATCCATCGAGGACAGGGGCAGTTCACGATTACAAAACGGACAGGCGACAGGTGGGCTTACAAGGCTGTGCTGGGATTTGATATTGGGATTTGGAATTGGAAAACCGCGGCACGCCCAATCGCCTCGGCCTCGTTGTAAGGCCAAGCATCGCCGTCGGATCGGGGCCTTTCAAGGGACTTTTGTCTGCCCGATAATGCTTGTCACAAGGGGCAGGCTAAGGTATGGTCGCTTTGTTGGCTAGTATTTGGAATTCGGGGCCGGGATTCAGAACATCCACCGCGATTCGGGCGAACGTCGAAGATGACATCATGCCCTTCAGTTGCAGGGCTTGGCAACGGTTGCGGGCCAGACCACCACAGCCGCAGAGCCCGTGATACGGCTAACGCATCCTCAGGGTTAGGGCTGGGCCACCGCTCGCACCGGCCCCTAGCCTAACCCTTATCGGTCACTGCATGCTCTTGTGGTAGTACGCTTATCGCTCAGGGTCCTCATTCCTCGGAACGCGATAGCATTCTGGTAGAAGCGCTCAAAAGGTGTGCTGCTGCGTCGGAGTCATTGCGCCAACCCAATCGACCGTTCAACGGGAGTTGGGAAGTAGCCAGGCCATATGTCAGCCAGAGGGAGGCCGCGGGGCCTCCATCTACGCCACGGCTGCCTCTCGCGGCAACAACAGCTGCGACTGCTGAACCACTTCATCTCCAAAGGTGCTGGACATTGCATGCTCCCACTGTCGTCTCATTCCCCGCTCACCACAGCTAACCTCCCTCGTCTCCAGCTCCCCAACCAACCGGGCAACCCATACCCTCTCACTTCACCCTCGCCGTGAAAGACAACATCGCCACCACCAGCGCCCTCCACCCCTCCCCGTCTTCCGATCCACCACCACCAGCACTAGCAGCAGCAGCAGCACTGCCGACAACATGCGCCTCGCCCTTCCTCTCAACCTACCGCTCCCCCTTCGAAGCAACCATCGTGGCCCAGCTCCGCGCGCGGGGCGCCCGCCTCGTGGGGAAGACCAACCTGGATGAGTTCGGCATGGGCAGCCACAGCACGCACTCGGCTTTCGGCGCCGTATCACAACAGCCATCACAGCCTCCACAACCACAACCCTCACAACCTTCACAACCAGAGTCAGCAGCATCACTATTATCATCATTATTATCAGCGGGCGGCAGTTCCGGCGGGAGCGCCGTGGCCGTCGCAGCGGGCGAGGCCGACGTTGCGCTGGGCACCGACACGGGCGGGTCGGTGCGCCTGCCGGCGG
This sequence comes from Chaetomium strumarium, assembly GCF_033439665.1. NCBI lineage: Eukaryota > Fungi > Ascomycota > Sordariomycetes > Sordariales > Chaetomiaceae > Chaetomium > Chaetomium strumarium. Next base: position 4,639,510 of record NW_026944429.1, on the reverse strand, counting down.
CGTATTGTGGCGTGGTCGGGTTCAAGCCGTCGTACGGGATGCTGTCGCGGTTCGGGGTGGTGCCGTACGCGAACTCGTTGGATACGGTGGGGTTGTTGGCCGGCGGGGTGGGGAGGATCAGGGAGTTGATTGTTGGCGGAGGCGGAGGGGAAGAAGGGGGTGACAACCAAGGGTTGTGGGGCGAGTGGGATGAGAAGGATCCGACGAGTCTGTCTCTGTCGGCCAGGAGGAGGTGCGCGAGAGAGAGGGAGGGGTACTACTATCCTCGTCTGGAGCAAGAGAGAGAGGTGGGGGAGGTGTTGAGGACAGTCACGTTTGGGATACCGCTGGAGTACAACATTGAGGAGCTCGATCCGAGGATACGGGACGGCTGGGCGAAAGTGGCCAAGACGTTGCAGCATGAATTTGGGGCGCGCGTGGTGCCGGTTTCGCTGCCTTCGACGAGGCACGCGCTGTCGGCGTACTACGTGATCGCTCCCGCTGAGGCGTCCTCGAACCTGGCCAAGTATGACGGGATTCGGTATGGCACGAGAGATACGGACTCGGCGAGTGATGCTGCCGGCGGCGTCCTCTACGCCGCCAGCCGCGGTAGGGGCTTCGGGGACGAGGTCAAACGGCGCATCCTGCTGGGCTCGTACACGCTCAGCTCCGAGGCCATGGACAACTACTTTATCAAGGCGCAGCGGGTGCGCCGGCTGGTGCGGAGGGACTTCGACCGCGTGTTTGCGCTGGACAATCCGCTCCACGAGAAGGAGACGTTCGACCTTGCCGATCTGGACGAGAGCATTGCCATGGAAGACAAGTGGGGCCCTGAGGAGGTGGACTTCCTGCTTTGTCCTACGGCGCCGACACTGGCGCCGAAGCTGGGGGATGTCATGAACCAGACGCCCGTGGATGCCTACATGAACGATGTGTTCACGGTCCCCGCCAGCCTCGCGGGATTGCCCGCCATCAGCATACCGATGCCCTTGTCGGAGACGGCAGGTGACCGCACCCGGAGGTCTGACACGGCAGGACTGCAGCTGATCGGGCAGTATTGGGACGACGCGCGGCTGCTTGCCGTGGCGGATGCCATATTCAAGACCATCGAAACGACTACCTCGACGAGGTGACAACGCAAGGGTTGTCAACCGCTGGCAGAAAAATCATGAGCTCAAACACTGAGCAAGAAACAACAAAATCCGCTTGTTTAGACGGAGGCAACCGCAAGACAAAGTACAAAAAAGCGTGGAACGTGGGCGGAGGGAGGTCGGAGAGACCAACGAGCAGCTACGCCGCGCCAGGGACTGTATTCAATGTATGTACGTGTATTGTACATACTTGCACAATATGATGACAGCAAGAAAGACACCGGTTCTCAAGACCTTCCGTGATCCGATGCTATTGGATCAAGAGCACGTCGTCGAGAGGGTGTCCACTGGGGACTGAAACTAGCGGGCCGTGAGGAGGGCTGTGGTCTGTCTACCTCGAATATAGCGGCGAACACTGCAAGTGCCAGCGATTCACAACGAAGAATTAGTGTTCATCCTCCGTAAAAGCCTGCGAAGGACAGGCTCTCCGGAGATAATGGTCCTCAGAGAGGAGAATTCATTTCTCCGCACCTTCCATACCTACAATGTACAGCGTTCCCTTGCGTGGTTCCGAGCGCCACCGCCAGCCACAATGACGATCTCTCTTCGAACCGTGCATACGTCCAGACAACGGCAGCTGGAAACATGCGCTGCCAACCAGTCTGCTGCTCGACAACGCCACACGAACACGGCACACCTTTCCTTGAACCCCACTTGGCACTCGACTGCCGGCGGCCTGTGGCAGCATACGGAGGGCGTGGTGTCTGTGATGTCGATGGCACTCTTGCATCATCGCCTGAAAGGGCCTGGTCATCTAAACTCGTTCTACTCTGACGCCAAGCATGTACGTGCTTGACCTCATTAACCTATGGCATCTAGATACTCACGCCGGAGTCAGTGTTGTCAAATTATGTGTTCAACCCAGACAGAGAATCCATAGCGCATGTCATCCCCACGTAATGTGTCGACTTGACGCTAAACAAGCTCGATTTGTTCCTCGGTGCTGACCCAACCTAAATGGAGGGGGGTAAGGAATGTCCGAGTCTGCCTCGAAGCTCATTGTTGTCTGGCTTGAAAATCCGACATATCACATAGTTATTCACATTTGTGTTGGCTTGGCACTTCCCCCTGCCACCATCTGATGAGTTGGATGGAACCTTGAAGCCCCCGCCTGTATGTATAGTCCCCGAGGTGTTGCTCGATCGATCGCCAAGCCCCGTCACCCGCTCGTTACCAGTTCCCGGGATGACATCCCTGTCGACGTCCTCTCAACCAGAGCTCCCCCTCGAGCTCCCCTCCCCCGCAGTAGGCCGCAGCGCAGCGCCGCATTGGTTCCTACCGTTACTTCAGTCTTCTAGTTGCATCCGGACGCATGCAGCTTGTCGAGCGGGGAAATATCATGCATCATGACCTAGGTTATCAGTCACGCACATCCCCAGAAAGGCGATTCGGTAAGCCTATGGTAATAAGCTTGGTTGGTTGAGGATCTGTGCAGTGCGCGGCAAAAAGGGAGGGGGCTCAGTGCCTGCCGTAGCACTCCCATCTAAGTAACGCGGGCGACGAGTTGACCATCCTAGATAGGCCGACCGGGAGACACTTACAAGGCAACAGCAGTAAGGAGGGCAGGATAGAATATAGGTGGGGCTGTCACAGTCAACCACAACAGAAGTGACGATGTCTCTCCGCCGGGGAGGACGCTAGCGCTGCATGAGCGTCACCTAGACAGATCGAGGTCGGCCGCGTCGAATCGGAAGCTCTCTCCTAGTTGCCCCCCCTCATCGCCGCAGCCTCTTTCGTCTTGACTCTAGGACTCTATACACACCATCCCAAGTTGAAACAAGCCGTGGGAAACTACCCGGGAGAACCGTACATGCATCACACCAGACTGGCCTGTCTGCCAAACTTGCCAAGCGTGAAGCAGTTGGAATTCCTGGGGAAATCAACAAGGTCTCCCTTGTTCCTCCCACCACACCCCACGACGAAGACAGCTAGTCCCTCAGCTGGAAGTGGACGCCGGCATGCAGCCAGGTCGACTAGTTGACCGGTATGCCGTCCCCTGCCTGAGTAATCGTGCATCGGCGCTTCCCTTATCACGACCGTTACTCGGCTGGCGGACTCTCCGGGCGTGTCTGGACTGTCTATATCAATACACCGAGTTCCAGTTCTGCTATTCCGTCTTCCCTTTGGCAGCTTGTCTTCACGCCAAACCGCTTTCGTCTTGACACAGTCTTCGAGTTCTCGTTGAACACAACATTAAAGAAAGACCTTGTTGCTTTAGAATTAGAGCATATAACAGTGAAGCAACATGGACGTCTGCTATTGCGCGAACTATTACGTATGTTGGAAAGGGAGGGGGGAACGGTATGGCAACCAAGCTGACAGCTCCTTTTTTGCCCGACTAGTCCTACATCAAATGCACCTATACCGTTGGCATGTTTGGCGACCGCTGTCGGCATTGCGTGGTGAGTTCCCCCTTTCTTTTCTCCTGGCAACCTGCTCTCGCAATACGAGAGAGGGAGAGAGAGATGGCTAAGTTTCGTCACGCAGAAAAAGAATAAAGGAAGCATGCTCAGCCCGGGCATGCTTTCCGACGATCTCCTCTGGGTGACGGCACTCCCGTCCTATCCGCAGAGGGACGAGCCCCCGGTTGAGCGTCCTGAGAGCATTAGCAGCTCGGCGCATAGTAGCTCCCCGTCGAACTCCAGTACCTCCTCGTGGCGCTCGGCCTTGGAGTCCGGCAGACTCTCCCTCGCACCACGCTCGACAAAGACGTCGTCGTCGACACGGGAAACGGGCCTGTGGCGGAGCGAGAGAAAGAACCCCAAGTCGTGGTGAATCTGGTCTCTTTGAAATTTCCTTCGCTTGCTTTGTTTCCCTCTGGCTCCTAAACGAAGAACGGCACTGGTCTGGCCCTTTACTGTTTTAAGTTGGTGAGTTTAGTTGTAGGGCTTGTCTCTCGCTGGTATCAAAAGTTTTAAGTTTGCTGCTGCAGGATAATATCAAGGCTGCGATAAACCGATCAGCAGGTCCGGCGACTCAGAACTTGGAGTGTAGTACCAGACATGTCTTTCGAGCCATAGCGTTCGTAAAAGTCAAGCTTTCAGACCAAGAATATAGTCACCTTACATCCACTCTTCTCTCTTTTCTTGAACGTAGCAAAAATCTAAAGAAATCCAAAATACCTTACGCCATGACCTCCAATCTTACCGTAGCCAAAATAACCCAAAGTTACCAACCAAGCCTCCCGCGTAAGCAAACATACCTCTACCATCCAGATCATTCATTCGTACACGCCTGTTATTGCCTTCACAACTGCCGTCGCCGTCGATAGTAACCTCGTGGACCCTCCCCTTGTGAGTTTTGCATGATTTCCTCCTTGATGCGCCGCCGCCGTTCTGCTCTGCTCATCGGCTTCTGCAACTCCCCGTCGTTGTCGTCAGGACCATCTTCCTTGGCGGAACCCTTGCCCCCCTTTTCCTTGGCCCTGCCTTTCCCTTTCACCGTTTTGGTCGGCTTCTCGCCAGACACGTATTGCTGGCGAGAGCCCTCATCCTGCAGCACGGTGGGTTTGATTTCTATAATCGCTTCCCCCTTCCTCCTCGTGTCACCGTCGTCGGCGTCTTCGTCAAGAGTGACAATGGTTCCGTCCGGGAGCTCCGTCGTTGACTGTTTGAAACGATCTGGGAGAAAGATCTTCGGCGAAGGCTTTGGCGTCTGAATGGCTGCACGAAGATCACGTAGGGTGCGTTGCTGCAGGGCATAGCCGCTCAGAAACAAAGCTGCAGTGCAGAGGAACACTGGAATCGAGACTGTCAGCCAGCGACATTGCCACATGGCGGAGGAATGGAGAAGGTTGACAAAAGGCAAATTTTACATACCAACGCCGGAGGAGATGGCGATGGAAACCTGCCCCGAAGTAAGGAGCATTCTGTTGGTCTGCAGTGGCTGAACGGTCTTGTGATATTGAGCGCTCGCTATACTAGTGGTGGTACAGGCCTCCTCGTTTTATTTCATGTAAAATCCAAAATAAAGTATGAAAGCCATATGAAATGAAGTGCGCATAAGATATGAGAGCGTCAGAAGAATCGTGTGATATATTCAGCATGACATACCTATCATGGTTTAACCAACCCCCCACCAGCCAGAACCAACGCAGTGTCCCATACCCTGTTTCTGCCTTTCCGGGCCCCTCACCCCAGTGTCCAAATAACAGCGATCGTTGGACAGGCAACCAGCTCGCCGGACCCACATCCACCCGCGCCAAGCAACAGGGATCTGATGAGATGCAGCTTCTCCAGTGGGGCAACCAAAGCGCATCACAGCAGAAACTCCAAGTTTCCTCAACAACAACAATCACTTGCCACGCAACGGCAACGACATATAGAGTAGCAAACGACATAAAACGTGCCGAACCACTCCCAAAATGAGCAAACCGGCGACTCACCGCGCCGATGAGCGGCGCTTCCTCGACGAGCGCGGTAGCTCCGGCCCGCTGGCACCGAACGGGCTGAACCCGGCGACCATCATGGAGAAGGCGGTGCGCGAGCGCATCATCGAGAGCTACTTCTACAAGGAGCAGTGCTTTGGCGTCAACGAGGCCGACATCGTCGACCGCGTCGTCGAGCACGTCCACTTCATCGGCGGCGTCTACGGCACCGTGCAGAAGCCGACCCCTTTCCTCTGCCTCGCCTTCAAGCTGCTGCAGCTCGCGCCGGGCGACGACGTCCTGGACGAGTACCTGCGCTTCGGCGGCGACAAGTTCAAGTACCTCCGGGCGCTGGCGGCCTTCTACATCCGCCTGACCCGGCCGGACAAGGACGTCTATGCCAGGCTCGAGCCGTTTCTGGAGGATCGCCGGAAGCTGCGGCGCAAGGGCAGGAACGGCACCAGCCTGACCTACATGGACGAGTTTGTCGATGACTTGCTCACCAAGGATCGCGTCTGCGCCACCAGCCTGTGGAAGATGCGGAAACGGGATATTTTGGAGGACTTGGAGATTCTGGAGCCGCGCGTCAGCCCTCTCGGTACACTTGAGGACCTGTTAGAAGAAGAGGAGGAGGAGGGGGAGGACGCGGTGATGCAGAGTGGGGATGAGCCGAACGGGAATGGTCATGGGGGGGATGACAGCGGTTCTGTCCGGTCGAGGTCACGATCAAGAACAACAAGGTCGCCCGCAGCCTCAGGGTCAGCATCGCCGTCACCGAGGGAGCGCTCAGATCACGACAGGATGGACATCGATGTACCGGAGGGGCAACGATAAAGAGACGACAAGAGTCCCTAAGCTCCCTGGCTGGAGTTTACCTGTTCAGATCACAGTACCTACTCCGATTCTTTCAACCAGCCAGGCCAACCTGGCACTCGGGGCCGTCTGCGGCAAACACCTGGCTTTGGCGACTAGCAAGAGGCCAGCAGCTGCAGTGTGCTTTGAACACTTCAATGGCTTTTGCAACGGGGCTCAACTTTTTGGCGAACGCAAGCAGTTTGGCGCGCCCTGTGGCTCCAGGTAGGGATCCATTGGACTCACGTCAATTGCGCAACTACCTAGCGCGGGAAGATCGCCTCGACTCAGGTACCGAATAAGGTAGGCGGCCTAATAATTGATACCTTCCATTCCATATTCAGTCGTGGAAAGGCTAGCATCCCCCAAATCCAAGCGGCTGAGCTTAATGTAAGTGCGCGCAGAACCCTCCGGTTTTCAGGGTGCCGTTGCGTCCTGTTGCTAGAGCACAAGGTTGTCCATGTAATGTCACCACTGGTAGCATGTCGCCCGTGAGTGAACAGTTTGGTTTCGCGCGAGGACGGCGTGCTACAACCAGTCTCGTCGCGATCCGAATGTACATAACTACCTAGTCTTGTCAGGCTGAACCTACACACCATATAACTAGTGCAAAAGCCCTAAACACCTGCCCATTGAGTGAATGGGGAGCAATGGCCAGGCCAAGGTTAACCTGCACGGTGGTGGTTCACACGATACTGATACAGCGATTGGGTTGCGCGGATACACTACCCAGGTGTCTGCATGCTGCTAGTGATGCCTTGCATTTGGATTCATCTACACATTATTGCTCCTTGAAGAACTTGCTATCCTTGCACACATACAAATCGACGTATTCATCCACGGCCATCGACTCGAGCTTCTTGGGGTCCTGGCCGAGGTTGACGAGCTCCTGCACCTTCTCCGCGCTGAAGTGCGGTTCCAGGTGGCGCTTGTACTTCGCGAGGATATGTGGCTTGGCCTCCTCGCGGCGCAGGCGGTGGCCGAGCGGGGCCTCGACGACCACCTCGGGCAGCATAGTACCGTCGTTCAGCTCAACTGTCAGGCCGTTGCTGATGGTGCGGAGCGCCGGGTCGTGGTAGTCGGCTGTGAACTGCGGGTCCTCGACGCATTTGATCTTCTTGCGGAGCGACTCGACAAGCTCGGAGGAGGCGGCCTCGGAGCCGTCGACGTAGTCGCCAGCCGTGAGGCGCCCAAAGACGAGCATGACGGAGCACATGTACTGGATGCAGTGGTCCCGGTCGGCAAAGTTGTCCATCGGCTTGAACTGCTTGTCAATGATGCGGATGCAGGCCTCGTGTGTCCGGCAGGTGACGGCCTTGATGTCAGCAGCAGACTTGCCCATCGCCTTCAACTGGGCGTGGATCTTCTCCGACGCCTCAACAGCGGTCTGAGAATGGAACTCGGCTATACCAAGGGAGCTGCGTCAGCACATACTACCAGAAACACCCAAGAGATGGGGGGGGACGCACCCGGATACGACACCTTGAACAGCACGTTCTCCATGACATAGCTGCCATACGGCCGCTGGAACTCGAACTTCTTGCCCTTGAACAGGACATCGTAGAAGCCCCATGTAGGAGCCGAGAGGACGGTAGGGACGCCGGTCTCGCCCTTGAGGACCTTGAGGACCAGGTTAACGGCGCGCTGGCAGGCATCACCGGCCGCCCACGACTTCCGCGACATGGTGTTTGGCGAGTGGCGGTATGTGCGCAAACTCTGGCCATCAACCCACGCCTGCGTAACGGCATCGGCAGTCTGCTTCTCGCTCAAGCCCAGCATCTTGCTGACAACAGCCGTGCTGGCGACCTTGACCAGGACGACGTGGTCGAGGCCGACTTTGTTGTACGAGTTCAACAGGGCAAGGCAGCCCTGGATCTCGTGCGCCTTGATCATGGCCTCGAGCACATCACGGATGGTGAAGATCTTCCCGCCGGCAACCTTGTGCTGGCCGGCCTTGTTCGTCCGGGTGGCCCAGTCGGCAACCGCAAGGATAGCGCCCAGGTTGTCGCTGGGGTGCCCCCACTCGGCAGCGAGCCAGCAGTCGTTGTAGTCAAGCCACCGGATCATGGCGCCAATGTTGAAAGCGCCATTGACAGGGTCCAGCTGGAAATCGGTCCCGGGCACCTTGGTGCCGGAGGGGACGATGGTGCCCGGCACGATGGGGCCCAGGAGCTTGGTGCACTCCTTGAACCGCAGAGCCTCAAGGCCGCAGCCGAGAGTGTCGAGGAACACCCATCTCGCTGTGTCAAACTGATAGAGAGGTTTATGTCAGCTCGCGTAGCTGCGGGAAAGGACAGGGAGAAGGAAAGGGGAAAATGGGAACAACAGGGGAGGAAAAAAGAAGGCCGTGGATTCCCCACTCACAGCAAGCTCCGAATCAATCTTCTTCTTGTGCACGTAGCTCGCAATATCCAAGATCTCGGGGTCGTATCCCTTGCCCGCGGCAGGCGACGGCGATGCGGTGCTGGCAGATTGTAGAGACGCCATGGTGGAGAAGCTGCTGCGTGCGGGTGTTGCAGCAACTAAGATAGGAGCGGCGGCGTTCTTGAAGGCACTCAACGCCCGCGGAGCCGAGCGCGGGCAGCAGCGGTGGAGGCGCAGTGATCTCGTCGCCTGGCGCAAACCGCGGCTAACAGCAGACATGATGCGTCGGGTTGGCTGCAACTGCTCTCCCACCCGTTCCTAGGTATCAATTGGGATGGTCACCAATAGATCCTCAGGCCGAGGTCGTCTGAGACTGTTTATTGAGCCTTGAAGGAGGACAAGCCTTTCTTTTTTGAGAAGCCCGTGACCCGGCCTTCTTCAAGAGAAGCTTAGACCGCTCGAGCGGAGGCCTTCGATTGCCGCGGCATGCCGATGTTCCCCACACTCGGCGTTCCTTCCCGGCCGCTTCGCGGGGTAAATGAATGGAAGGTGCCAAGACGCCCGCTAAATGCGTAGGTAGGTAATTCTATGTAGAGCAGCTGGCTAACTGCATACTAGGTAATTAATCAAGTGTCGACCTCTCATAACGTAGTATGCAATATAGCAATTGCTGAGGCCGGTACGAATATGGTTTGCAGTTATCCAATTTCATTCTCCTACTGGGGTACCGTGAAACCGTGACCGGGGGACGAACCAAAGGGTAGGACTAGGCGCCGCTCACCTGGGCTGAGCATGTAGCATGAATTCAATAAGGACACTTGCGTTTCCTATACGCGATCCGGGCAACTACCTGAGTATCTAAACTCTGGTTTGATTGGCCCGTCTTCCGTCCGACCCCCGCCGTGTTCACGCCCAACAAGCCAGCTCGAGTTCAGTCCCGGCGCGTTGTTTGACTGAGGTAGTCTTTTTCTATCGTATCCGTAATTGTATTTTCCCATTAGCTCATACCATGAATCAAGAATCCCCAACCAGAGACCCTTTATTAACATGCCACGACTCGACCCGTACTGCAACACCCTTGAGGAGTACACATACGGACTGATCCAGAACCCAATCCCGGAGGATGCGCACCCGAAGTGGAAGGCCTTGAACTAAGCGCAGAAGGATCTCCTTCATGCCCTGGTGTATCATGAGTCGATGGCAGAGAACCGCCAGCAATCCTTCATGACACCTGCCGCCAGCAAGAACCGCATTTACCACTTGTGGGACTTCGCTGGTAGGACGCTGGTTCGTACCACGACAGTCCCTAGGTACATATGATATGACGTTGGCCTGTGCGCTGATGTTGTACTTGTATTGTGCAGAATAACCTCTACAATGTTCCGTGGCGCCTGAACGCACGTGGTGAGATGGACGCAAAATTGCAGCGCGTCTGAACGTTGGACTGCATTGGGCGGTCATTGATGATTTCCGGGCTCATCCTTGATAAGAGGAACGAGCTCGATAGGATGGTGGAGGCCACGAATCCCGAAGAGCGTGGAAGACACCCAGAATTTGGAGAGGAAATCGAGCAGCTAGCCCGGAAGTTGGAAGCGGCCTGCACAGGAAACGGAACTGAAGTTTCTGGCGGGCCTTGATTGAATCCAGGACTCGTGGTAGAGAGAGTCGGTCAGTCTCTACCTTAACTGCACATTACGGTAACCATTACTGCCGTAGTATAATAGTCGGGTACCGTACTTGAGCTGTGCGACCACCATCCTTCTGGTGGAAGGTGAAGTCGTCAACTTACGTCGTGTAGTTGTAACTTTGTCGACTTGGTCACCACGCTATCTTGAAGGGGGCCTCTGAGCAAGTTGGAAATTACTTTAGGTAGGTATCGTTTATCTAAAGGGGCGTCGAAGCCTCTATTGAATACTACCTAGTGTATGGATTAATAAAGGTAGGTCTGCTGTTACTTCCGAGTCGCCCGATCGCAGGGCGCATCAAGTCATCAGGAAACCAGGATATCAGGCTTAAGCTAAAATCCGGAGCTAAAATCCGCCGAGTGGAGCACCGCCGAACCCCGCCATCAGCACTGGACGGCCCGTGGAATGGACGGCAACTTCGGATCTGCTCAGGCGGTCGCATCCCGAAGAGTAGAGAGAGAAGGCAAAATGCCTGAATGTTTTGCTGCGTAGCCCTGTTATTACCCGACTTCTAATTGCGTTGATGCGTACCTACCGGTAGTATTTCAAATTGTGAATGGCTACATTGTAGATTTGCCCCTCGAAACTTCCATCGTCCATCATCGCAGCCTTGGTGCCTTATCTAATTCGCCTCACATAATCACTGCCGCTTCACACCTCCTCCATCCCGCGCTCAGCTTAGCATCATTCACTGCATCTCAAACACAGCCAAAGAAAACACCATGAGCGGCAGCCAGAACACGGGACATGGCGAGCAGGGAGGTGGCTGGCATCCCCTAAATACACCAAACGATTTATTGGACTGGTTGGAGGCACATAACCATGAGGATGAGGAACGGAATGAGGATGAGGATGAGGATGAGGATGACGACGACGAGGAGGAGGAGGAGGAGGACGAGGAGGAGTATGGAGGTGAGTCTCCACATGCCGAACGACCGCAATCTCCACGCTTATCTGACCGTGCCACAATTAACGATGAAGGCGGCGGGAACGGCATCGAGGTTGAGGTTGTCCTTGAAGAGGTCGTGGAGGAAGGCGAAGATAACGGAGAGGGCTCCCATGGTGGCGGGGCGGGACCCGTCGTCGGTGAGCCCCGAACACGGCTCCTTAGGATAGGCGGCGGTAAGGAGCTGCTCGTTCCGCCAGGTCTGTCTAGGTGCTGAGCGCTGACGAATGGACCGCAGGCGGCTCTTTGACGCAGCGCGAGTTTCTGGCACTTCTTCGAGGACAGTACATCAATCCGACAATCATTGATGACGGCGGCGGGGGGCAACGCTTTGCTTGGAACATCGGCGGCTTCGATGGCGCCAAGGCTTTTCCCAAGGTTCCCAGTGACGAAGGCAGGAAGCTGATGGAGTCCGGCGTATTTGGTGCCTATGACATAAGGGCACGCAGCCGCAGCCGCAAGGTTTTAGCCCGGAGGCTTCTCGACCGAGAGCTGGGCGTGAATGGCCCGTCAGGTCGAAGGATCACCCAGGGCCTCATGGCGCAGTCGATGATACCGTCGTCAAAGCCGGAGATGGTTATCCACTACGATGACCCGGTATGTTGCGGGCAGTTCTCGGACGATGGCAACTTCTTCTACGCTTGTGTCAAGGTAAGTGGTTACGGGCACAGCTGCAACTGAGACACACACGACCCTCCGAGCCTAACACTTCTGTTCTAGGATTTCAAGGTGCGCATGTACGACACGTCGAATCCATATCAGTGGAAGCACTACAAGACCGTCCGGTACCCCTATGGCCAGTGGACCATGACCGATGCAGACCTCAGCCCAGACAACAAGTGGCTCGCCTTCTCGTCCCTCCAGCCCACCGTGGGCATCGCATCTACCGATCCCAACGACACAGGCGAGCCCTACTCGCTCGATCTGTCTGGAGACGGTAGCTCTGGCCACCTGGAGTCCATGTTTGGCGGCTTCGCCATCTTCTCGGTCCGCTTCTCCGGAGACGGGCGCCACATCGTGGCCGGCACAGGCCACAATTCCATCGTGGTGTACGATATCGAGCGCCGCAAGTCGCTGCACAACGTTGTCGGCCACAGTGACGACGTCAACGCCGTCTGCTTCGCCGACAAGTCCTCGCCCCATATCCTCTACTCCGGCTCAGACGACTGCACCATCAAGGTGTGGGATACCCGCAGCATGGGCGACGGCAGGGAAGCTGGCGCCTTCGTCGGCCACACGGAGGGTCTGACGTACATCGACACCAAGGGCGATGGGCGGTACGTGCTCAGCAACGGCAAGGACCAGAGCATGAAGCTGTGGGATTTGAGGATGGCCATGTCGACGTCGCGCTTCGAGGAGCTGGACCCGACCGCCGTCACGAGGGAGCGCCAGTATGAGTACGACTACCGCTGGCAGGAGTACGAGGATTACCAGTGGTTCCCGCATCCCCACGACAACTCGCTGGTGACGTTCCGCGGCCACAGGGTGCAGAGGACGTTGATCAGATGCCACTTCTCGCCACCCAACAGCACAGACTCTCGCTACGTCTTCTCTGGCAGCCACGACGGCTTTGTCTATGTGTGGAACCTGGATGCGACATTGGCGGCCAAGATCGACGTGCAGTCCGTCACGAAGGGCGGTCCAACACCCAGGGCGACGAATCGGAGGCATCGTCTGCATTACCGGGACACGCGCGGCTGGGAGGTGCTTGTCCGGGATGTCGGCTGGCATCCGAATGCGCCCATGTTGGTTGGTAAGTGACAGGTGGCTTTGGTTCTCAACAGCTAACAGCGCTGAAAAGCTAACGTGCACGGCAACAGCTTCGTCATGGAGCGGCCCAGCTATGGACGGTGGGACCGCTTCGCTGCACGCCTTCAACGAGAATGAAAGTGACGAGGGCGACCCGGCAATGGGCCTCAAGGTGAATGAAAAGTTGAGGCCGCATCGGTTGTGACCGACGTGGGTCGCGTTGCTTTTCAGTTTCTGAGTCCTTTGTGCAGGCAAGATTGAGCATGGATGCAGAGAACATGAGGTTGTACATATACATGTCATCCCTTCACTAAGGCAACTGAAGACTCGCTGGTAAACCAGTAAGCGAGAACGGCTGGATTCAGGGCCAAAATGTGATTCCTATAAGGTAGGTGGCAGAATTTGAGTGTGAATAACTGGCAAATGCCGCCGTTTCACCGTGATTGAGCGAAGTCTCCAAGGCTTTCTATTTCCAGCCTTTTGTGTTTTTCTAGTGCTGTACTTACCTTACCAGGTAGGTGAGGTGGTTGTTACGTCTGGTGAAGGCCGAGTTCGGCGAACAAGTGGTGGAACTCCAAATAGGTAGGTGGAGTGGCCGTGAGTGGCAAGGGGGGATATAGACGAGATAGTAATTTTGGTGTTGGCAGAATATATATGAGAGTCTTTAATGAAAGCCGCCGTTTTTGTATAGTTCGGTCAAGTTTTATAACTAGGCGCGTTTTGTATGGGAGGTACTAGTAATAGCCGCCGTTTTCCTATGATTCTGTGAAACTAGTTGGAAGTTTTTATGTTTACCCTATGGAAGCGGGTCTTGTAGTGCGCGCATGGTCACGCTTGGCTTGGCTTGGCTCCGCTCAGCCTTGTCTGCTGCCACCAAAGGCGACGCAACCTTCACCCAAGCTTCAACTTCCAACTTCCGCTTGTGCAACCCTTCTCTCCCCAACTCCCCAAACCGTCCGAACCCAACAGTCGAGCCTTATCGCGGTTATTGAGATATCCCGATTCCTTACTTGGGACGGGAATATCTAACTGTTTCATCGCATCTTTTATCCTTTCGTCGCATCTACTCTGCGCGTACGCGGCACGGTCGACTACAACGTTCAAGCGAGCCATCAATACTAGGTGCTGCCGGCCGTTTCGACACTCTCCCGCCGACGAGACATTTGCTACTGACACTAGGGCTGTCTCTAAACTTGGCTCTCTACAGTTAGAAAGGGAGCACGAGCAACGTGCAGCACAGAGAAGCCTTTCCGACGTGCGAAGGTTGCATTGGCACGGTCCGAGACTCGGGAACTCGCAGTTTTGCTCTAGGTGCCTCCTTTACTTGTCCGAAGGGACGGGAGCTTGGAGAGAACAAGGGGAAGACAAGAGAAACAAAAGCAAGAAACGGCCAACTCCTGTTTACAAGACTGCCAGCACAGAGCTGCATCTTGAGAATCTTCTATCCTTTTTTCGCGGGCCAGCCCTGTATCTTCGGTCAAGTGCCAAAGATCGGAATGTACGTATGATGAGCCTTTTACCTCGTTGTTTTTTCTGTTTGATCACAATATCTTCTTCCCCCTTTGCCCTCCCCCTAATTCCATGTGCTCGGACTTGGTCGGCCGAAGCACTTGGTCGGCGGGAAACATGGGAAGCCTCCTGTCAACTACTGATGATGGTACCATGCGCTACAGACGTTCCTGTATTCTAATCCATAGCCAGGCGCTCAATTCACACTTGAATTATCAAGCAAGAAAGAGGATCTAGACCCTTGACCGCCACCGGGCAATATTCGTCGATCGACAGCAGGAGAACCCCCAACCACGGTCAACATGGCAGAAGAGGAGTTTGAGATCGACGTCTATGGCGACTCGGCTAACGACAATGGCGACATCGACCATGGCGAACAGAACCATGGTGAGGGAGATCACCAGGGATATGAGGGGGAAGACGCCTCTGGCGGAAATGCCGACGAGCAGGGTCACGGAGACCACGGAAACTACCACGGTGCACCTCAAGACAACATGGAAGATAGTGCTGCCTCACGGACGCAGTCCGGTAGCCCTATCCCCCAGCAGCGCCCACCGCAGGGCGTGAAGCGTAAGGAGGGTTCTGACGATCGGCCCGTTGACCCTGGCGCCACCACGGCGCTGCTGGTCTCGGAGCTAAACTGGTGGAACACGGACGATGACATCCGCGGTTGGGTGCGCCAGGCCGGTTGCGAGCATGAACTAAAGGACATCACATTCAGTGAGCATAAAATCAACGGAAAGAGCAAGGGGTAAGCCCTACCCTCTAAAGCATCCCCACCATCTTGGGCTTTCAAGAAGTACTAACGGGCACCACCAGCCAAGCCTATGTCGAGTTCACCTCGCAGCAGGCCGCCACTGCTACCAAGCACCGCGTCGACGCCCTGTCGAGCGAGTACAGCCAGCCGGGTCAGAAGAGGCACACGGTCATCTATTCAAGCCCTACCCACAACCCGTTCCGAACGTTGCCGAAGGACGCCCCTAATAGGGCCGCCAAGGACGGTCAAGGTCGGGGTCCTTCTGGCCCCGTGTACAATGACCGTGGCGGCGGCAACTTCGTCGGAAACAACAGCTTTGGCGGATTCCGCGGAGGACGCGGTAACTTCGGCGCCCCCCGGGCCGGCATGAACCAGGGCGGGTACAACCGCAACTTTTCGGGCAACAACATGGGCGCCTTTAATGCGAACAACATGGGCTTCAACAACCCCATGGCCGGCGGAGGTTTCGGCGGTGGCTTCAACCGCGGTGGTATGATGGGCAGTGGTATGCGTGGCGGCATGCGTGGTGGCCGTGGCGGCGGCATGAACATGATGGGCGGCATGCCCATGGGCGGTGGTATGCCCATGGGCGGCATGGCTGGCCCGATGGGCGGAATGGGCATGATGGGCGGCGGCATGGGCGGCGCTATGGGCGCGGGTATGCCTGGTACGTTGAACTGGCCGCAAGACAGACAAGACATGTCATCAGGTTATGGCAACTGACTGAGCAACGACAGGATTCCAAGGAATGCAACCAGGCTTCAACCCGGGCTTTTTCGGCGGCGCCAACCAGTCCAACGAGTGGCAGAACCCGCATGGCGCCAAGCGAGCCCGCGGCGAGTAGGACTTCACGCGGTCGTCTGGGCGTTAGTGGACGGACTCGTCCGCCCCCTGGAAGGTTATCTCGCTTTCTTTTCGGTTGCCCGCCCCGATTCCCCTCTTGACGGCTGTCCAACCACAGCCAGACGGCGCAAACGGCGAATATTTTCCCGGTTCACCAACGCGGCAAAGCATAAAATAGCCGCGACGACCATCTTTTCGGTGCCGTGTGTATTATCTTGGAAGGGGAAAGAGAGACTGCGTTGCTTTTCTTTTCTGGCGTTTGGGCTGCAGAACGGACCGGGTTCAATCACTCCAAAGTGATTTCAATTGCTACCTTCGCGGTGTCACTTGCACTTTGCTCACTGAGATATTTCGGAATCAACTATTCATGGCTTCTTCATTTTAGTGGCGTCTTCGGTGCTAGTTGGATCCTGAGTGTCATGGGGCTTGTTGGTGCATCGGTGCTGGGCTGCATGTATGAAGCAGCTGGGCGCAAGGGATCTCTTGAGATTTTGCCTCGGGAACCTTGGTGACTGCTTAATGTGTTAAAGTGCCCTTCGTGGCTAGATCTCTCCCGCAAGACGGAGCTTTTTTGTGTCCCGATATTGTGAAGGTGGACTTGGGATGGAATGTGTTAGTTTTGAACACGATAACCCCTTGGTGAATGAACTATGATATTAGGGGCTTGCATACGATATCATAGAAGCCTTTCGGAGGCATAAGACCTAGGTATGGTGAATGG
Source organism: Chaetomium strumarium (assembly GCF_033439665.1). Lineage (NCBI taxonomy): Eukaryota > Fungi > Ascomycota > Sordariomycetes > Sordariales > Chaetomiaceae > Chaetomium > Chaetomium strumarium. The sequence continues at coordinate 4,622,588 of NW_026944429.1, read as the reverse complement.
GCCAGCCTTCGAGTCCAGTTATGCATTATTTCCCGTGCCGTAGTGGATGCCCAAGGGGTATCCAAGTATGGAACGTCAAGCCTCGAGGCGCTCAATTGTCTGGTTTACCAAACGCCTAATCTGCTGCCACCTCAAGCTCAAGACTTCTCGCTGCCAAGACTGACAGTCCTCGAGGTCCTCCAACTTCTGGATCGTGTCTTCTACCTTTCCGCGATACTTCCGCAAGATCTTCACCAGCAGCCTGTCAACCTCCTGCTGCACTACCTCCCCGCCATCCTCCCCTTCGTAAACCAACCTCTCCCACCTGCCGACCGGCACACACGACAACCTCAGCGCCACCTGGGTTCTGTAACACACCGTCCTCTGGTCCAGCACGTAGTTGCCCAGAAACCCCCTCTCGTCCAGCACGGCCTTCTGCTGCCGACTCAGCTCCGGCAGCACCGCATCGTCCAGGCAGACCTCGTCCCACCGGTTGTCGGCCAGCACGAACCCGTACTCGACCAGCAGGAGATCGTTGGAGTGCTTGCCGTAGCAGATGTACACTTCCTCGCCCTCGTCGTACTCCCGGTCGGCCGTGATGGTGAAGCCTTCCGCGGTGAAGGCGACCTCGCAGCCGGCGTCGGCGTGGTTGAACAGGTCGGCGACCGGCTGCAGGACCATGCGGTCGTCCTTAGCCAGCTTGGCCGTCTGCGCGGAATCGTGGTAGAAGGTGCGGGTGTTGGTCAGCAGCCAGAAGTAGAGAAAGTCATCCTGCTTGGGGATGGAGGCGGCTAGGGCGCTTTGTTGGATGGCGGTCCAGTCGCGCGTGAATTTGGATTGCTGCTTGTTGAGCAGCGCCTGGGCGGGTTTGGGGAGGTAGCGGTGCAAAGCGCGGTCGTTCCAGGCTAAGGGGAGATGCGTCGAGACGGACTCGCGCGAGGGAAGCACCGCGTTCCAGGGGGCGTATTGGGAGGTCGGCTTGTCCAGTGCCAGGTCGGCAGCTAGGATGGCATGCACTTTGGTCCCCTTGGGCAGTGACTCTTTTACTTCGGCCCGGACGGTGTCAAGGGTACGAAGGGCGGATGCTGGGACATGGAGAATTTGATCGTTGGCCTGGAGTGGGTTTAGTCATGCTGTGAATGATAGAGACGCATGATAGTGGGAGGAGAATTGTTTCTCTTCTCACCCTGAGCGGTTTGGTAGCTACAATACCGATGCCCCTGCCGGGTAATGAGCGTGGCGCGACACCGTTGAGTTCGACACCTTGATCGTGCGCCCAGCGAGCGAGTTCGTCGAAGATCTCCATGCTATCCATTTCTTACGGAGAATCGCAGACGGTTTGTTGAAAGCATAGTCTCATCAAGGCCGGAGTAAGTGTTGAAAGTGGAAGAATTAGCAAAATTCGATGTGGAAAAGAGATGGCTTCCATGTGTGTTGATAAATGCATCAAGTCGAGTACGTAACACTTCTCGTGACTCATTACACGGCATCTCCAAATTCCTCATAATTCTGCCGCCTTACCGACTTTACAATCCTGTTGCATCGTTCTGGTAGTCGTTGGGAATCTCTACATCCCAGAACTCGGAGTAAAGAGACGACTACAAGTTGGGGTTTCAGGGTTAGGGTAATCACCGTCCCGCTTTATCTTATCTTCAGAATCCCGGCCGATTTCCGCCGAGCTTCCACTTGATATCGAACGACGCTCGGCCGACACCGACCTCCTTCCTCTCCGGCTAGGCGTCAGGATGCGTTCCTGGTGTTTCCGGGCCAATTCGTCATGGAGGTCACCCTCAGACGCACCGCAGCTGTTATAGCCCGCAACGACAGGTTCCGGCCTGCTGCCGCGGCACTCACAGCAGCCACCAACTCGCGGCGCTTTTCTCTCTCGAGCCTCACCCGGCCGCCGCCCAACTACCCGGGCCATGTCCCTCTCACCGGTATCGAAAAGGCCGCTCTGGCGGTCGGATCCGGGCTGATGTCGCTCCGCGACCCCCGGCGAGGAGGCGAGCTCCCCGACCTGCCCCTCTCTCACTCAACACTCAACACTCAACTCTAACTCTTGGCCATGTAGACCTGATCGCGGCCTTCGCCGAAGCGACCGCGACACCCTACTTCATCTACCGCCTCCGCGACGCCATGCTGGGGTCCCCCACCGGCCGCCGCATCCTGCGCGACCGCCCGCGCATCACGTCGACCTCGCTCAACCTGCCCCGCCTGCGCAGCCTGCCCGCCAACACGGTCGGCCGCACCTACGTCGCCTGGCTCGACCGGGAAGGCGTCTCGCCCGACACGCGCGCGCCCGTGCGGTACATAGACGACGAGGAGTGCGCGTACGTCATGCAGCGGTATCGCGAATGCCACGACTTTTACCACGCGCTCACCGGCCTGCCCATTGTGCGCGAGGGCGAGGTGGCGCTCAAGGCCTTCGAGTTCGCCAACACGCTGCTGCCCATGACGGGCTTTAGCGTGTTCGCCGCGGCGACGCTCAAGAAGAGCGAGCGCCGGAGGTTCGCCGACATCTACCTCCCCTGGGCCGTACGGAACGGGCTGCGGGCGAAGGAGGTGATCAATGTGTACTGGGAGGAGCGGCTGGACACGGATGTGGATGAGTTGAGGAGGGAGCTAGGGGTTGAGCCCCCGCCAGATTTAAGGGAGATACGGAGAAGAGAGAGGGAAGAGCGCCGGAGGAGAAAGGAGGAGGAGGAGGCTGCGCGGGCAAGACGTGCTGCATAGAGGGTACCCGTTCCCGTTCTCGAGGGGTCAGATCCGTTTACAAAATGCTTTGCGATGTTGGTCGCATGTAGAGTAAGGAAGCTGTATGATACCCGGAGACAGCACGGGGCTCAAGGGCAAATGTCCCATCCTTCCTGCCAACTCCACCGCATCTCATCGACCCATGTTAATAAAGCCAAAACAATGCTGAGCAATCCTCCCGAGCGTCGCCTTACAGGTCCAGTAAGTCGTCGTCATCCTCCCACCCTTTCCTCCGGCTCACCACGATCTTCTCCTCCTCCTTGTTGTCCGCCACGGCGTTCAGGAGCTCTTTGAGCTGCTCCTCCGTCACCTTCTGTCGCAGCTGTCCAGTCTGCGCTAGCATGATCAGTCGGTTCTCGATGTCGGTTGCTCGCTGCTCTTTGACGAGCCGAATTCGTCCCAGTCGGTCGGCAGCCTCCGGCTCGAGGATCTGGTTGAGGACCGACTTGCGTGCTTCGGCTGTTCGGTTTGTTAGTATGGCGAAAGACCCAGTCCGGTCGGGCGCAGAGATAGTAGTAATTAAGAGAAAGCACCTTCTTGTTGTCTGGTTCAATGCGCTTGTTAGCGCTCTGCCCGGGTCTCGTGAAATACTGTAGCTGTGGACCACTCACTGTCTCTGTGCTTGGTCCTGATTGCTGCCACTTGACGAAGACTTCGCCCCTCCTTGGGCTTTGAGCTGCTCCAGGCGAGCTTTCCGGATCTGCAGATCGACGATTAGACGAAAGACTTCGACCTGGTGGCCGCCGGGCTTGGAGTGATACCTGTTCCAACTCTGCGTCATCCATTTCAGACTCTTCTTTCTTGCACTGCGTTGACACCAACTAAGTAAGGTAGGAGAGAAGAGTTGCAGTGCACCGTGCGATCGCGGGGTGCCAATGTTTTTGGTGGGGTGATGTCTTGCGAGGGAGCTGTGTGCATCACTCACTGTATGTACTTGTACAAAACCTTCGTTACGTTATTAAGCCGACTTAAAGTTGCGCTTTGCAAAGAACACCAGGCAACCGGCAATATCATGCCATGTGCGATGTTTCCCAGAGTGTATAGATGGAGGTATCTATCGTGTAGTAGTCGACAGTCCAATTACAACGCCGCATTTCCTCTTGTCTATGCCTGCTATCTACATGGTCATACAGATTTGAGTACACATTCGTACACGCCCTCTCATTTCCAACAGCGGCAATGCCATTTCTTGCGAGTAGTAGTGGCCACCCTGGCCGTCAACCAGGTACCTATGAATAAGGTAGCTCGTCGTGGTTCATTGGAAGGGTAGATCGGCCGCCAACTTCTTCAGCATTACCGAGCGTTTCGCCTTGACCGCTGCCGTGAACGCGAGGAGTGTAGAAACATTCGCTTGCAATTCGCGGGCGCGTCGGACGAAATAGCCCGACAGATAATCAACATCCGTTTCCCAGCCGCGGCTAACCTGCGCTCGCATCCTGCTGTCGGCGGTCTTCTGCCCCATCAGCTTGTAGTACACCTCGTCTCGTAGCCAGCTGTGAACCGCTGACTGCCGGAACCTTGGCGAGTCCCTTAACTCTGGCATACGCGATACCACCTGGGAGAGCTCCGAGATACAGGCGTCAATGAGATTCTTCGTGTGCCGATCGGTTACGAGGTAGTCATATGTGCAGTCGAATAGAACCGCGAGTGGGTCCGCGATCGTCCGGAAAGCCACCATTGGCAGCTTGTGATGGAGGAAGTCGGTCATAGAGTGGCCGGTCGCGTGGAGTCCCGGGACCGCCGTCAGAAGTCGCAAGAGTTGCGTCGGGACTTCGGTGCGCTCCAAGGGCGGGTGGTATTTGATGCGAAAACGCGCGCCCACTTGTTCCGGTTCCGAAAACAGCGATAGGCAGAGCCTCCCAGGCCGGACTTCTGAGACGGAGAACGGCCTGTCATGGTGGCCCAAACTTGTCGTGAGATGCCCGAGGAGGAAGGTCGGCCGCCTCAGCTTGTTCGGAAAGTGAGCGTCAATGACGGCCTCCGCGACCCCAAGTCCATCGTTTATAAGGCAGATGGTTGACCGATGATCCAGCCGGTGCCTAACATGGCTGAGTGCTTGGACAACTTGGCCGGCCGGAAGGGTGACGATCAGATTGTGGATCGCATCTCTGGTTGAAGACTGATCTTGCCCCGCCGAACTGCACTCGGCTCGGACACGACGATGGATGATGACATTGTCGCCCCGGTACAGGCGCAACTGCTTCTGGGTGTTGGACCAGTGCCGGTAGAGATGACGGTTGTGCAGTATGTACCGCACAGGGGGGATGGTCTGGCAGCCGGCCAAAGTGTGAGCGATGTATCGCCCTTTCAAATCCAATCCCATGACATGGATCTGGTCGCACGGGTTGAGCGGCTGCACATCACCGGGAATAGATGTCTGAACGCCCGTCTGTCGCGTTTCAGCGTCCCACAAGGCAACCTTGGATCGAATCAGGTCCAGCCGTCCCTGCTCTTTCCCCTCCGGGCGCGCGATAGGACTAGCCGAGACTCTCGACGGTTCGTCCTCTATCCGTTCCTCCACTGTCTCTGCATGCTGCACATGAGCCGCGGGGGGCTGGTGAATACCGCCTTGCTGCGTTTTGGAGTCCCGCGAAGACACCTCGGGTTGGGCGTCTGCCGACACCACACAGGTAACCTTGGTTATTGGGCGCATAAGTCCCAAGCCCGACTTTGTCGTCGGTGCATGCTTGTCGCCAACAGGCGAGATTGACAACGGCGGTTCTTGGCTGCGCAGATTGAGAGGCGGAACGTACCAACCAGCCTTCCAAGGCCCCAGGCCTGACGGAATGTAGCCGTTCTCCTGAGTTCGGTTGGATCTTGACGACGTGAAGTACCGACCCAGCGAGCGGCGGCTGGCCCCCCGGCCCGCAATGCTGTTATTGAATGACCATGCTGGGTATCTGTAAGGTATCCGCGCGAAGGCCCGCGGCGGCGGGCCACTGCTCAGAAGGAAATACAGGTTGCCGGTGTTCACACAAGGGTCTGAGAGACCATGGTAGGGCGAATCGGCGTCACAGACTCGTGGAGACGCCTGTCGCGGAAGGCTCTCGATCTTTACGGCATGCGAGCCGGCATTGGGAAACTCGGACAGACGCAGCAGGCGCTTGGGCTCGGGTTCCGTTCCGTAATGGCAGGCACTCGGGCGGCGTCGTGAATCATAAACTTTGACTCGTCGGGAGAGGCACGGCGAAGGGAAGTGTCCCTCCTCTTCGCCCCGGCAAGTTCTCGCTGCTGGAAGAGAAGAAAAAATTACTGTAGCATGATTGGCCCACAAAGAAGGATCGCAGGGGGGAAGCGGGTACGTACCAAGCCAGGCCCCACCTCGAACCACATGCTGGAGAACTTTCCCAAGGGTTCACGTGTTTTCATGGATCACTCTATCTCAAAGGCAGCAGCTTCATCATATGTGGGCCGCATTTGCACGCTCCCTGGGAATACACGGGAACAGTCACATTGAGATTTAGAGCCTAACTTCATTCATCTTTCAATCACAATGGATGTCACAGACGTGACGCCGCAGCTGGACCGGCTCGAGGAAGAGCTAAACAAGGCCGAGGAAGTTCTGAATCCTCTGCTTGGTGACATCGGGGATATCTCGTCCAAGCTTCCGCTCCTGGACAAAGCCAAGCTCTACGTTCTGGCTACCTATACAATAGAGTCGCTGCTCTTTTGTGAGACTTATCCCCGTCGTTACCTTCTCACAGTCACTAACCCTCGTCAGCCGCATTGCGCCTCAACGGGGTGGATACCAGAAACCACGCGGTCTTCACCGAGTTGACTCGGGTAAAGCAGTATACGGAAAAGATACAGAAGCTTGAGAATCCACCTGCACCTCGTGAGAACATGGTCAACACGGAGGCGGCGGCCCGACTTCTCAAGTCCGATCTTGTAAGTTGCCCGGTTGCCCATGCCTTGGCCCGCACTTACTCGAGAACAGGGGGACAACAAGGATATCAAAGCAAAGTTGACGGAACTTATCGCCAAGGAGCGGGAGAAGGCTGGAGCCAAGTCCACCGAGAAAAAGCGCCCAGCGGAGGAGTCTGCCGTGGAGAACAGCTCGACTGACGCCGGCCAGAAACTTCGCAAACGACCAAAGCGCAACGGGGGCAAGAAGAAGAAATGAAAACTCTGTTATGACTATCGCAGGCTCGACATTTTGACCGAATTAGACGGCTCAGAGGATCACGCTTCCGCCCACTGCCAGAGAAGGCTACGGACGAGAGCAGCCGCCACACGGACCACGTCCCTTCGAGAGAGACTCTCTAGGAGAACCGCAGAAACAGCCGAGGGCATCACTCTGGGGCCCGATACACCGGATTGCTCAATGTGTATGTGCATGAGCATTCTTATGGAGCGGACTGAACGGGGCCTTGTTGCCTGCGCCGCGAAGTGATATAGCCGGCGTCGTCAGAGATGCGGGGAGGCGGAAGTGTCGGGGCGGCAGATAGCTTAACAGCTCAGGTAGCAGCAGTTTGCATCTCAATACTTGGCTTGTAATTGCAGAATCTAGAATTGTCCTTTCATGCGGCTTTCATCCACATGCTGGAAGTGCTTGTCAGGTCGAGCTGGTCTAACCCCAACCCTGCAGTGAACATTGTGACCCGGCATTCGGGAATCACTAAGTGAGTGGGTCTGAGGGGCAGGCGAGCTTCGATTGGCTTCCAGCCTGCAGGTCCCTTTTTAGACCCGCCCTGCCGGAAGTCAGCTATAAGCCGGGGATAATCGCAAAATCACCGTCTTCGCTCCGGCAAAATATCTCCAACCCAATTCGACGCCTCCCAGCAACACCACACCCGTTGAATCGTTCACTCGAGCGCCCACACCCCCGCAAATCTCACTCGCGTCAATACTATGCCTCGTCAGTCAAGGTCAACCGCTCGTCCGGCTCCGGCCCGGCCGACCGTCCCGGCGCGTTCCGGCCCCGCTCCGACCCAGCAGCAGCAGACCCGGCCGGCCGCCACCTACGCGGCTCCGACCGGTTCCTCCCCTACTGCCATGGCTCACCAAGCTCCCACGGCTTCCGGCTCCCAGGGTCCTGGTCTTCTCGGTCAGATGGCCAGCACCGCGGCGTACGTCACGCCCTCCCCCGCACCCCGACCATCCGTTTTAGGAAGACACGCAACAGTTCACAAAGCGTGACTAACACAACCACCCCAGTGGCGTCGCGATCGGCTCCTCGATTGGCCACGTCGTCGGCAACGGCATCAGCAGCATCTTCGGCGGCAGCTCGAGCGGCGCGCCCGAGCCCGCGCAGGCGACGCAGGCGCAGGCCGCGCAGAGCAACAGCAGCTGGGGGAACAACTGCGCGGGCGCGACCGAGCAGTTCACCAGGTGCATGGACGAGCAGGGCGGCAACATGCAGATCTGCGGGTGGTACCTGGAGCAGCTGAAGGCCTGCCAGGCTGCGGCTAAGCAGTTCTGAGTTTGGCGGATGGATTGATTGAAGGGGGTTGAGGAATGATGGGGGTTGAGGAATGATGGGGGTTGAGGAATGATGGGGGAGTGTAATTTTACGCCTGTTGCTGGCGGCATTATTGGCCTGCGGTTAGGTGGACAAAACTCTCTGCTTTGGCGTTCATCCATGAACTATAATGTACAACTACCAACAACTAGAACAGCGCAAGACGTCTTCCGCTCAACTGTTTCGTCTTGCGGCTAGACGTGACCCTCGAATCTGTGCACAGGGAGATATACCATCACTCCCCGTCGTCTGTCCTGGGCTCGAAATTGGTCTACGAATGATTAGTGCCCCGACTGCGAGTGGCAAGAGAAGCGATACTTACGGAATTTCCATTGTAAAACTGCTGGTCTCTCCGCCGCTCGTCTGCCTGGTCGAGTCCCGCTACCCACACACGACGACGCCGGGCTGCCTCGACAGCAATTTGACTGTGAGATGCCCGGGAAATGGGAGGCTGCGAGGCTGGCGGGGGTGGGCCGGCTGTGCTGAAGATGGTCGAAAAGAAAGCATAGATCGTGCCGGAGAAGCCGGTGACGATGCCGAGGATGTAAGCGATCAGTCTCTGGAAAATGTTGCCTTGGGGCTCGGGTCCGGCCCTGGCCGAGGACGTGTAGGCGGCAGCGTGCTTGAGCACCCGTACGAGAATCAACGTCGACGACGGGACAAGCTCCAGCTCTTGGAGAGATTTGCCCTCCTCGGTGACATCGATTGCCTTGCTCGGCAACGGAGTAAGGAGTACCTTGAAGGTGTAAGGATCCCTGCCGTCCTTGCGCGTCTCGTCGACCCATGATCGCACGTCTTTCAGCGTCTCGCTGCTCGAGAACCGGCTGCGAATCGTCGAGCCGTCGAATAACCGGACTTGGAGAGAGCAGTGCCCGCTTAGCCTGCCCATCGAGGGGAAAACTTGGCTGGCCGGCGCGAAGGGGGCCGACGCAGGTTTCTCGGCCGCCGCAGCCGCCTTTCGTTCGGCCTCGGCCTCGGCCCTTTGAGCCCGGCGAGCCGCCTTGTCATCCTCGATAGCCTTGAGGATCCTCTGGCGCTCCTTTCGAGCCTCCTCTTGCCTCTTTTTGAGAGAAGCCACGTGCTTGCTCTGCTCGTCGGGCTTCTTCATCCCGCTTGCCTCCGCCTCGGCTTTGGCCTTGGCTTTTTCAGCCCGCTGTCGTTTCGCCTCCTCTTCATCCTTCCGTTGCTTTTCGGCAAGGCTTGCAGCTCTTTCGGCTAACAACGACTGGACACGGGAGTCAGAGGGAGGTGGTAGGCTGGTCTGGGCTGAGCTACTGGCTGCTGAGGATTGGTCTGCATGGGTCGGTTGGCTTGGTGCTGCTGCCGGTGCCACCGCGGCACCGAGCTGAGGAGCTGCGGTTTGAGCTGCCGCAGATTGTGATGCCGCAAGTGCGCTCTTTACCCTCCTCACGAACTCGCCCTTGGAGACGCCAGCAGCGATATACTCGCACAGTTCACCTTTCCTGGATTGTATCAGCGCTTCGGATCCGTCATTGAGCTGTGAAGGAACGGTATCCCTCACCTCATCATCACGATAGTGGGCTTCTTGGGAAGGGGGTAGAGCTGAGAAAGGAAGCCTTCTTCCTGTGAACCAGCGGGGAGCCGAAGCGTCACTGCCTCGGACTGCAACAGCGAGCGGATCTAATCGAGGCCGTTGTGTTAGAGACTAACTTGGAGCGGGAGACAATAACGGACCCCTCATAGAGAGCACTCACCTCTCCGTCTGCCAAGAAGTCATTCTCCCAAAGCTGACTCTCAGCTTCGCCGTCTATATGTCGGTTAGTGCGTATCACCTCCTCGATGATGCTGTAACGTCTAACCTGTGGCGAAGCATACTACGGGCTTAGCCTGTTGCAGAGCAGCAGCAATGCCTTCTTGAAGGGTGCCCTGGAAGAAGAGCGACATGATCGTGATTCTGGTAGACTGCCAAATCCTATGAAGTAGTTCGGCTGTGATCGGGTTGCCTGGTCTGGTTGTTGGGGATCAAACTTTCAATACGGTAGCAGGATGGAAACGTTGGTGTATGATGCAGCAGTGATGCAGTTGAAAGCTGTCTTCAAGGCGGCATGACGCGCTGACGGCATATGCAGCACGCGCCGTAATACCAGTAGCGGGTAAGCCATAAAGCAGGATCCCAGCTCCAGCGGGGCTGTTGCTAGCGGCGGGGTGCAGCGGCAATGGGCGCTGATCCGAGCATCCGAGCCTCTGCTGATGGGCTCCAATTAGACTCGGGAGAATTGATCTCCACCGACAGGGAGGGCCAAGCGCAGTCAATAAATCTCCCGATCCTGAAGCACTCTCAGAGGCACTGCAATTCAAACGACATCAATGCAGCCTCCTTCCACCATGGCGCCCGTGAGAGCAGCTAGCTGCCTTTTACGGCACCTTGAGTCCCAACAGCTGCCAATTGGCCGGACGATTGTCAGATGGAAGCAACCTAGCGCCTCTGCAAGCCTCCCTCCTCCCCGACGGCTCTTCTCCAGTACCCCGCGATTCGCAAAGCAAGCAGCCGACGACCCGGGCTTTACCTCGATCCTCGACAACCCGCCCGAGCTAGTCCGAACCGGCCGTAGACATGGGCCTGGCCTTGTCATCCTCGGTACATAAGTGCCACCACGCTACAGATCGTTCCACTCCGAGATACTGACACCCTCACGCGCAGCCATCATCCCCGTAACCGCCTTCATCCTCGGCACCTGGCAGGTCAAGCGGCTGCAATGGAAGACGGACCTCATCGCCAAGTGCGAAGACCGGCTCGTGCGGCCTCCGCTCCCGCTGCCTCCGCGCGTCGACCCGGACGCCATCGCCGACTTTGACTACCGCCGGGTCTACGCGACGGGCCGGTTCCGGCACGACCAGGAGATGCTCATCGGTCCGCGCATGCGCGACGGCGAAGAAGGGTACATCGTGGTGACGCCGCTGGAGCGGGACGGCGACGAGCGGGCAAAGGTGCTGGTCAACCGGGGGTGGGTGTCCAAGAAGAACGCCGATCAGAGAAAGCGGCCGGCTGGGCTGCCCCAGGGCGAGGTGAGGGTAGAAGGCATGCTGAGGGAGCCGTGGAAGAAGAACATGTTCACGCCAGAGAACAGGCCCGACAAGGGCGAATTCTATTTCCCGGATGTGAAGCAAATGGCCGAATTAACCGGGAGTCAGCCGGTCTGGATTGAGCAGACGATGGGTGGGTTGATCCTAATTCGCTCCCTTTGCTGCTCTCATTGCTATGGCTATGCATTTAGATGGGATATGCTGACCCGCCCCTGCCTTCAGACCCTGACTACTTCACGGTTCTGGACTACCAAGACCGCGGCATCCCCATCGGTAGGCCGGCCGAGGTAAACCTGCGCAATAATCACGCGCAGTACATATTCACCTGGTGAGTCGTGCTTGTCCCAGGACGACACTGCCTTAGCGACTCTGCTCCCTTCGCAAGTCCCGTCCGTGGCAGTAGCCGACTAATTGTGGCAGGTATGGGCTGTCCCTTGCAACCTCGATTATGTTCTACATGGTGGTCCGCAAGCCGCCATCCGATGTTGCTCGGCGTGTTCGTATGAATAAGCACTGGTAATGATGTTCAACGAGGTCGCCTCGGTGTTCAGGTGACATCTTCGTCCTCCGTTCCGCCGTTTGTCTTGCGGCGCTTTTTCGGGACAACAGGGGGCGGCATTCGCAGCTCTTGCAGCAACTCCCTCGGGAGGTGGCGTTGTGCGAGAGCAAATGGCGTAGTATTCGGGTTGATCTGACGTTGTCTGGAAAGCGTCAGCCATGTGTAACAGTATCGAGATACCCACTGATAGATTGTAACCTGCCGTTTCATCAGCGTGAGCACATCGCTCTCGTCGATGGTCTTTCGGCCGGCGTGCTTTGCGTAGGCCTGCAGATCTTCGCCCAGCTGCTCAAAGAACCAGTCTGACGCCTGCATGATGGCCTTCATAGCGTCAGGGGTGATCTTCCCCTTTGCTCCGTTGGCCCTGGCGAAGTTCTGGGCGAGACGTTTTACTACTGCCGGTGGAAGAGACGGATACTCAATGCCATACTTTGAGACCTTGATGGTCTTCTTCGTAAGCCTGCGGTCCTGTGGGCCTCTCGCCGTCATAGGTTCCCGTTCTGTCTCATCGTGCAGCTGCTCATTCTGAGCTTCCAAGGGCTCATCCTCCAGCGCCGGCACCCCGCCGAATAGATCTTCGTCGTCATAATCATCGCTCCTCTGGTCAAGAAGTGGTGCATAGTCGTCGTGCACTACTTCGGCGGTAGCAACAGGTAAGCGGCCAGGTGGGCCGTCCGGTGAGTCTACGACCTGGGGCGCCATAAGAAACGTGCTCTCATTTACGTCGCCAACTGGGATATCAATCCTGAAGTCGCTCTCCCGACCGGGATCAGGGCGGTTGGCGTCGGAATCGAGTCTACAGCCAAGTCAGCGCCTCACTCTTGCATTGTCTGTGACGAGCCGAGAATACCTTTCAGGGGACGGCAGCTCCTCTAGCCCCATCGCGATGTTCGTCTCGTCCAGCGCAGCCGTAGGCGGGAAAAAGCCCGAGTCAATCCCGACGTCCTCACTATGCAGCATGTCATGCGTGTCGAAGTAGTCGCTCATGCGCACACTGCCCATTGAGAACCGATTCATAGGCTGCTCGCTATAAGCCCTGCGCGGCATCTCTATTGACTGCATCGTAAAGTTGTTGTCGTCATCAATCAACACCGACCGATGAGGCTGGAGATCGTCACTATCGTCCTCGTCCTCCTCATCAATAGGGAGCGAGAGCCGTGGACGCTTCGGAAGCTCCTCATCATCCTCGTCATCCTCGTCGACATTTATTGACCCCAGCGTCGTGTCGTTGCCTGGGCCATCTGATGCCACGGTCCTATCCGCTTCGCCGGGCGACGAAGACGAGGAAGTCGTGATGACCTCGGTGTTGCGCGCCAGTACACGTCCCAGAGAGAGGAGGAAGTCCCGCGGCGAATCGCGAACCTCGCGCAAGCTCTTCCGTCGGGCGCGGTGCGGCGTGAAGATGGCTGCCCGGCGCGAGTCGATCGTCCGGAATGCTGCCCGCGCATGAGGTGTCGCGGCCGGCGGTGCCACCTTCCTACCCGACGCTGAAAGACCCTGTGGACGCGGAAGGCCACGTCCTTGACTTGCGGGAGTTCTGAAGACGGATCGCCGGTTACTCGAGGCGAATGGTTCGGCGCTCGACGCCCTTCGGCTAGGCGTCGCGTCGGGATGCTGGTTCTCGCGAGCCATATTGGTCAATTAGGGGGGGTCGTGTTTCGTTGTAAGATGCACATTGACAGTGCTGTACATTCAATGCCGGCGAAATTCCGCTCATCTCTCTTCAACCCCTGGTTATCGATTTGAGCGTGACGCGCCGGCAAGGTACCGTACTTGTTGGAATCGGGACTCGTCGCTGACGAGGAACACTGCAGCCCACGTATTGTGGGGCCGGCACTGGCTCAGACAAGGGACACGGCCCGGCCTCCACCCAAAGGATCCCAGGCCGCCTTCTCGTTCCTCGCGCTGCTTTACTAGTGTAGGTAGGCTATAGGATGCTATACCCGTGGACGGAGTAAGAAGCTATCCAGAGGTAGGAAATGTTGAACCTCAGTAGAGTCCAACCAAGTTTCAATTCACACGACGACAGCACATTTTTCAATAATAGGTAAGCAGATTAAGCACCTAAGCTACGTACTGCGTAACGTGATGCAGTAATAACGACAACACATCGCTCTGTCCTGATATTGTAATGTACTGCGGAATACAATGGAATTTACAATACACACTGTACAGTACATACATACGGTACCTTACTTAGTGACCGATGCGCTGCAGTGCTACCCGCTGTGCCACGTGATAAGTTAAGGCCACGATCCGAGTCGCCCAGCGACGATCAGGTCTAGACCGGCCCAGCCATTCAACGGCCAGTCAGAAGTGGGAGTGGGGTGCGGGGACCGGACTCCCATTTCATCAGTCGGAACACTTTTCGAACTGCATGGAAGCTGCGTTCACGAATGCTTTGAACGGAACGGGAAGTTTCGATGATTCACGGGTTCGGGTCTCGAGAGATTGGCAGGTGTGCGACGAGGCGGGCTCATTTGTGACGCGCCGGGGGCAGACTTCTCTCCCCAAGGTTTTGTCGGCACAGACGACAAGTGCTCACTGCTCACCACTACCTGAACTATCAGGGAGAGGGTTGCAGAGTATCTCCGAGATGTCGTCTTGCGGAGTTTAAAAGCATGAGCACTCTCTGGTCTCCCTCTCTCTCTACACTGTCCGATTCCGGAGTCCTTGTTGCATCCCTCGCCATGCCGCGATCGAAAGAATTCTACGGCGACCCCATCGAGGAGGACACCCTCTATGTTGCCCTCTACGAGCGCAAAGCCGTGGGGGAAGCCTATGTATGTCATCCCCGACTCTTTCTCGTACCCAGATCCGGGTCCTCGGTGCAGCTAACAGATCTGTTTTGACCGTAGCACTGGGCGCTTCTTCTTACCGGTCCAGGAGAGGCCGGACGAATCCACCAGACAACCGATCGTACCGGTTCATGGGCGTACGAGATCAGGGAGGTCGAGCAAGTGCAGCCGACGAGGTCTATGATCTGCCTCATCGGGATCGGGCATATCCCCCCGGAGAAGCGAGCCGAAGCCGAGGAGGCTATGAAGAGTGTTCATGTACCCGCTCAGGGCGGCAACTTGCGTAGCGGAGAGCCGTTCAACTGCCGCACATGGCTCAAGCTTGTCATCAGTGTGCTTCAAAAGGAGGTCATTCTCAAGCTGCCTCTGCACGTTGGTAAGTGACCTGTATGTCAATGAAAAGCGGGTGGCAGAATTCCCCCCCTCTACCTCCGATCTTAGATGCCCGTTTGTTTTGCTTATTCGATTTTTTTTTGTCTTTCTTTCTGTCGTTTTATTTCCTCCACTTCTAGTTCTCTCCCCTCTCCCTTCTACAACGTTGTCTAACCACCACCTCAACATCCAGAAGACGTCGAGACGAGATGCAGGATAAAAGCGGGGGCGCTGCTCAAGCCCAATGACCCGGAGGGAAAGAAACTGCCTAGTGTGACGGCTCGGATCGTTTGAACCATCATACGTTGCTCCGACAGGTATCGGTATGGCGGACGGAGATTGGACTGAACCGAAGGCACAAGGCGACAATCAGGGGATAGTGCCACTCATCAGAATATTCGTGCCCATAGCCGCCGTTCCACCGCAAGTTCATGTTCAAAATCCCCAAACCCCTGGAATACATCACCAGCCATGTCCGCCAGCCGTTGGGGCGTATGCAGTGAGTCGAGCCCATATAGGAAGCTTGTGTATTCCCAATACGTCGGATACCAGCCAGCGTGTTCCCAGTCCACGACGCCGGCCAGTCTTCCGTCCTCGTGCACGAGGATGTTTCGTCGAGACAGATCGCCATGAGTCATCACGATGTCGTGTCCCCCGCGTTGAATCTCATCCGGAGCCGGGGGCCGCCGTGTGAGAATGAAGTCGTGGAAATCTTCCTCGGTAGCAAACGGACCGTATGGTGTTCGACTCCCGAAGATCAACTCCATGCGAACATGGTGGCATCCGCCACCGGTAGCTCCGGTGACTGCAGTCGCCGGGGCCGTACCGGGCCTGAGCTCCTTGGGTATAGTGCGGAGCTTCGAAAGAAAGCGGTTCAAATCGCTGGCCAAGTCGTGCAACTGCTCGTCCGTGAGCATGCTGAACACCTCACCCATGGTATAGCCGGGAATGCGCGAGGTCACCATGTAGGACCGTTTCGAATCTGAGACTAAATCTAAGGGCCGGGGCACCGCGAGATCCGAGTGCCGGCGGATCAGCTGCAGGGCTCCGTATTCGTTGGTCAAAGGTCCGTTTGAAGACGCATTGCAATATTTGATGAACAGGTTGAAGGGGAGTCGCTGCACCTTAGCATCAGTTGGGCCGTATACGAATCTGCCAGCACGATAAAGCTCATAGTAGGCTCGGATCCGTACACGGCTTGGTAGGAGACGCCAAAGGTACCAAAGAGCGCGGGAGAACGGTTCCCAGGCCCTGGCAAAGATGCACAGTACCGCACTAGAGATTGCGGCGAAGACAGACGCCACATACGGACGCGACTGCCTCCGCTCAATGGCCCTCCACACGTGAACCCAGCGAATTGGGGCGGAGAAGCGAGCAGCCAGCTCTAGTGCTCGCTCATCCGGCATATCAACATCACAGCCGGATTCGTCAAAGAGCCGCATGTCTCGTCCCACCTCGGCGTCTCTCACAATAGCGGGCTCCGCGAGCCCACCAATACCGGTTGGCGAGACGATGTACTGCGTATTGCAACAATATCAGCCTAACCGGTCATTCCAGAAGTGCACCAAACTCTTGACCCACGACCACAACACTCACATTTCGGCAGGTGCTCACTTCATAGCGACTCAGCGGCCTGGCGAAGAGCTTCCAAAACCCCTGGGCGAACGCGGAGGCGGCAGACGTGCGTAGAAGCCAGTGGCTGCCGAAAGGGGGGCACGGGTCTTCGCATCCGGCTAGCACCCACCTACCCAGGTCGGGCCCCAAGAAGGCAACAAGAAGGTCATGCAGGGACTGACAAGCAGCAGAGCCAGGTTAGCTCCCGTCACGATAGCCTCTACGTCCGGACAAGGGAAGCGCTGGTCCTGTTCGGCCTGGCCCACCTACCGAATCAATCTCTATTTTGCCGGCCCCGAAGGGAGGCAGGATGGGATAGACGGCAAGACGATCGCGCCACGAGTCGCCCAGGCCTGAGAACCGGCAGGTCCCGCCGTCGCGTCTCGTGATGACAGGCACATAACGCCTGTCGCGCAGCGGCTGGACTGGGCCCTCATGCACAACTGGCCCGGGGAGGATGGCTTGTCAGCAGCCGATTTGAGAAGCGTCGCGGCGCGGCAGTGGCACAAGGGGTAGCAAGGGTGGAAAGATGCAAAGGCGGTGCTCACAGTTCGTAACGAGCTGTCTCCAGTCTGAACAAAACGCATCGAGACAGGCGGCCACGTCGCTTCCTTCGCCTTCGGGAGCGATGCGGTTGAGTAAGTGCCGGGCTGCCCGGTCCGGGTCCGCGGCCTCAGTGACGAAGCTCTCCACTAAAACGCCTTTTGGATGCGGTAATCTGGCTGCGCGTATTACGCTGAGCGCCTTGGTCGACAAATCCGAAAACCTTTCGATAACTTCCATGTCCTGAAAGCTATTGGAAGAGGACGACGTCTCGCACCCCCAGATGGGCGGAATCTCGACGTCGAACAATCCACACCGAAAGTTTTCTTGTTTAGGGGGCTGCCCAGTGATCGACATCACTCGGCGGGATCTGCCGAGGCGGCCCTTAGTAAGGGTTAGGGTGATCCATTCATCATCCATTCGCAAGCAACCTGGAAATTCCAACCTCTTTTCCAGGAACTCCGGACCCCTCGTCGTCCTCCTGATTTCCTGCCTCAGTCGCCCAGTGCCCTGTGGTGAATAGCGTAGGGAATTGGTATACACCGGTGAGGTTGTATGTAAGCAAACCTACCCGTTCGGAAACGTTGGACACATGGCTGTTGGTACGTTTAGCGCGTACCTAATTAATGCATACTAGTATATACATGTACATACTAGATATCCATACTTGTTAGGTACGGAAGCTCCAATGGGTGCTTGAGGCCGTTGTTCAGATGCCCGGAAAATACATGCATTGTCACGGACTTTGAGATTTAATATTACGGTAGCTGACCTAAGTGGCCTCAGATGCGAAACCGCAGAGCTAATGCGTATTTTTAGCTCGGCGTCAGTTGCTTACCTTCCATCTTATCTGCTTATGTATCCCTCGCAGGGTTTGAGTTCCATTTTCTACCTTGCATAGGTAGCATACGGAGTATACCTGTCTTACAAAGAGTTTGGTTATCATATACCACAGCATGTAACCCACACCGCGCCATGGCATTTCAAAGTACCTTGTCACACTAAGGTGAATTGAACCTCTTGCTTCCCTCAGCACCTGCTACATATGGATGCGTTGAAACCGACAAATCAGAAGATCTCTCCTCTGCCAATGTCAGTTCTCGGGCCGTGCTTACCGCGTATCCCATAAGCCCGAATAGGAATGCTATCTGACTGTGCAACTAGGCGCGCTGGTAGCAAGGCATCCATGGATCTCTGTCGCAGGCGGGCCTCGATACCTAGGTAGTATCAGCGCCTGAAATCCGAGTTTAAGCTGAAAGCCAATCATCCGACCGTCAGATGCCCGAGCTGAGACAATTGTTGGACGAGCCTGAGTGAGAAATACGTCTGTCCGAACCTCCAAAAATGCATGGCTTGTACTAGTAGTGATTAGGTAGCTCTGTCGCTCGTGGTGAAGGTTTGTCAAGAAATGGCAGACAGGTGCTAGGTGGCCACCATAAGGTACATACCGTCACTGTCGAACACTCTCAGTGTTACACCGCAGCTGCCGGCCTCTTCCGGAGTTCGGCCACGACGCAGAACGGTACGATGTTCGAGTGCGTGCTCGGTCCCTACATTTGGGTTGCAGTGTTTGTACATGCACAGTGCAAGTGCTCTGCAGGACAGCTAAGGTACACCGTACGGTACTGCATCTTAGACCTGTGTAGTTGAACTTGAAATCCACATCCCCATTACGAGGATGTGTGCACCCTCGGTGGCCTGAAAATCTGGTGGCCCAGGTGGCTTCTTCTATTGAAGCAGGTCCGTTACAGTACACCATGGAAGTCGTGCCACAACAAAGGCACAGGTGAGATGATTGTGAACTGACCACCTCGCGAAACGGTGCCGCTAGGTCCTTAGACTCTTCCTTTCAGCCTCAGTGTCCAACACAAGCCTTGGAAACCTGCCTACCGAACTCATGAGAACCCGAGCGTTTAGCCATAACGCTGACCAAACATTTGTTGAGACAACATCCCAAGCGTGCTCGACACCATTGCAGACACACTGTCGTTTCGAAACACTCGTATCCATACGCTGTTCCTGAGCCCGTTCGCTTTTCCCGAGCCCGTTCGCTTCAGCTTCTCATCCGAACAGGTCCTCTGCACACATCGCCCTGCCGATAAGGTGCTGCACCAGTACACCGAGAACACTGTGCTACACGGGCAGTTACGCCTCCTCTCCTGGTTGAACACGAGAGTTCAGGTGAGTTCACAATTCTGCGACTGCATCTCCCTATGTGCCATAGAACGCTGGTGCCGTCCCAAGGGATGGACTCCTTGTCCTTTCCGGCAGACGCAGATCACGAAGTAGTGGCTTCAAAGTTGCCTCTGAATGGCGATGGCAGCAAGAGTCCCTTTGTGTCCTGATGTTGGCGGCACACCATTCCCATCCGCCGAATGGTTTCAACCATACCAGGCGGTTGATGCCAAAAGTGTCAGAGAACCTACCCCTTGCTGCTGAGTGGCTCCCCAATGAGACGACCTTCCAGGTTGCCGCCAAAAGAGGACATGGCCGCGCCAAGACGATGGCGCACCGTGCGGCCAAATCCCGCGCTCCACTGGCTGCAAGTCCCCGCCTGAGGTCTGCAGGAAGGTGCGCCACTGGTGCCCTGAGCCGGACCGGCTCGAGACCGGGCAGCCTCAGTGCTTGGGTGCACTCTCCCACACAGTGCCAGGGTTTTATCTCATCGGCGAGTTGGAGGCATTGCCGTTCCGTGAGACTGCACTAGGTCGCTCGGGCCCGTCCATCCTCTGTTTCTCTTCTCACTGCACCTGAATCAAATTGCATCCTAGCCATTTGGCGTGTATCGAGGCTCTTCCTGTTCCCGAGTGCAGCTTGCGAATTGGTTTCTTGCTTTATCCTACAATCGCCCTCTCACGTAGGCTCGTCTACCTACCCAAAGGAGCAAGTAACTGGTAAAGGCGGTGGGCCACCTCAACCTTTGAACTTTGCAGGACATTTCTACCGCGTCCCGTCTCTCCTCCACTCGCTTCCCGCAACCCTGCAACCGGCTCTTGCCTTCCAACCTGTCCCCGTCAACCGATAGCGCCGACTGCATCGCCATTCGACTGCTGGTTGTTCAAGCGCTCCTTCAAGGAATCCCTCATCGTTCTTACGAGCTGCAGTAAACCATGGCTGCTCAGGGGAATGTCCAGTCGATCAAGGTTCGTTACCGACCGTCAGTTTATCGATCGCGAGATCCAGTCCCCGCTTCAAAACCGCCATCTGGAGATCAGACTTAAAGCTAACCACCTCATTGTTCCGTTTCCATAGTGCGTCGTCACAGGTGACGGTGCAGTAGGCAAGGTACGGACATGTGCAGCGCGAGCGCAATCCGGTCTTCCAGGTGGACTAACACGAACCTGCGGTGTAGACGTGCTTGCTCATCTCCTACACAACGAATGCCTTTCCGGGCGAATACATCCCCACAGTGTATGTGGTCCCTTCGCACCAACACGGAAGCAGGTCTAACCCGTGAGTCCTAGATTCGACAACTACTCAGCGAGCGTTACGGTCGACGGCAAGCCGATTAGCTTGGGACTGTGGGATACTGCCGGGCAAGAAGACTACGATAGACTGCGACCGCTGTCATACCCCCAGACCGACGTCTTCCTCATCTGTTTCTCGTTGATCAGCCCGCCGTCGTTCGACAACGTCAAGGCCAAGGTTAGTGGGCTCTTCTCGCGTACAGCGGAAATGAAGACACAGGAATCTGACGGCCATGTGTAGTGGTACCCGGAAATTGACCATCATGCGCCGAACATCCCAATCATTCTGGTCGGTACGAAGCTCGACAAGAGGGATGACAGGGAGACGTGCGACAAGCTGGCCGAGCAAAGGATGGCCCCTATCTCGTTTGCGAAGGGGGTGGCGTGCGCCCAGGAAATCGGAGCGTACAAATACGTCGAGTGTTCGGCCCTTACACAGGTGAATCTCAAGGCCGTCTTTGACAACGCCATCAGGTGAGCCATCGTTGGGTCTGTCGAGCGCAAACAATCCGTGATGTGCTGACGGTCATTCTCAGAGCTGTTCTTGAACCCAAGAAGCAGACGAAGCAGGCAAACAAGCCGAAGTCCAAGTGCACGATCTTGTAATGCGTTGGATTTGCAACAACCTCCTGACCTACGAACGACGAATGACCCCGTAATGCCAGCACCATCTATACCCCAACGAAGAGATCTCTTCTTTTATCCCATGCGCGCAGGCCGAATCCTTTTTGGATCTAAACGCGATCCTGGGTGTCTTCCCATAGTCGACGACATGGCTAGGATCGTCCCGCTCGGTATCGCGAGCCGAGGACGGAAGGGCGGCGTTTCCTGGGGAGTTGATTTGCGGAAAGGCGTCTACGGCGTTTTGGATGGAATTCGCATTCCTCAATCCGCCGCATACTAAACCGCCGCCTTTGAAGTCACCACCGGTACAAGACAATGGACAGGCCTTTGCCGCTAAGTGGGTTTCACACCGCATGGTCCATCGGTCTCCAACAGCGCCTATACCCGTCCCGCGAGCTATCGAGCTTTGCATCTTGCCTCAGAGATCTATTCCAGCTGTTTTCCCGTTTTCTTTTCCTTTCCCTCCCTGTAGGTAACTGCGAGCGCCATTTCGTCGAGCGGCAGCAACCAGTGATGATAACAGCGGCGGATACAACAGCTACACGACTAAAATACACGAAAGATGGTTTCTTGTTTTCCTTCTGATGACACCGGGCCGGCCCCTGCATTGACATGGTAAAAGAATTATATCCCCTCGTGCGTAGAAAATGGGTATCTTTGCGTAACAAGCATTAGAACCGGGAGACAGGTTGGTACTCTGTACCACGACACTATGCAATCTATTCTGCTCGCTCTCCCCGGCCCCTCATTTCCTACCATACGGAACCCTCGCCCTCCGACTCGGGTGTATCGCGTCCTCATCCCGCTGCTCCTGCGTCTTGGGCGCGACCCTCTCCTTCTCCTGCTTAGCCTCTTCCTCCTTCTTCATTCGCTGCGCCCGCTCCTCGTTGAGCTTGGCGTTCTTTTGCTTGATTTTGTCCACCCGCTTGGCCGTCTTGCCGCCTCCACCTGCACTGTTTTGAGTAGGGAACTGTCAGCATATCTACAAAATCTGGGTACCTATGCGTGTGTATAAAGAATGGGATGGAAGACGGCGAAGGCGTTGGGTGATGTTATACGTACGTCAACTCAACATTGATTCTTCTCGGCGGGGAGATGCCGTCGTCGAACTCGGTATGGTGGAATTTCTCCAGGCACGTCTTCATGTGGTCGTACCGCCCGAACTCGACAAAGGCGATGCCCCGCGACTTAGACGGGTCGTCGCGCTGCGTGAGGAGGCGGACGGACGTCGGCTGCAGCGACGAGAAGTGCTTGGTCACGGCGTCGACTGTCGCCGTGAAGGGCAGGTTGCCCACGAAGCATATAAAGCGGGTCTGTTTCTCTTTTTCGCCGTCGGCAGCGGCGGCGGTCTCTTCGAATGACGCTTCTTCTTTTTCGGGGCCTGCGTCGGGATGGGCTTCGGCGGACGGCTTGGCCTTCTTTTTCTTGTCCTTCTTCTTCTTCTTCTTTTCCTCCTTGGTGCTCTGCTTATCTGTGCTACTGGGCACGCCGTTGGTTGCGCCGTTCTCCTCCTTGGGTTCTGAGTCTGCAGGGGCAACGGTCGTGGGCTCGGTGACCGATTCGGCAGCAGTCTCTGCTTCCGTAACCTCGTGCTTCTTTTCCTTCTTTTCCTTTTTCTCTTTCTTCTCTTTCTTCTCTTTTTTCTCCTTCTTCTCCTTCTTGGACTTAGAGGATTGCTCAACAGCGGCCGGCCCTGACTTCGCTTCCTTCGTCTTGGAACCCTTCTTCACTTCGGTCTGGTCGGTGTGGTCAAGCTTGCTCTTCTTTACAATCGGCTTGGCGTCGTTCGTGTCGGCAACATCCTCGTCGGAGGTGCGCTCTCTTTTTCTTGAAGACTTCCCCATGGTTTCTGATGGTTTGTGAAACACAGTTATCGAATATGTTCGTGACAAGGAAGCAGCAACTCCAGTCCCAGACTCCCGCTAGCTCCACCTCGGAATCGCAGCTTTTTTCTTTCTGCCGGTTTGAAAAGGCGGAGAGCGGCTATAAAGCGGGGAGCGACTTTGGTGGGGCCGCTGCATGCGCTCAGCCAGCATGCGGTCCATTCGGCGGCCGTCAGGGTCCCCGGGTTCGGTCGGGCAATCTCCACACAATCCGTGGTTGCCATCGTGTTTTCCGATTCCGGGTCATGGAAACCCCCGAGCTGCATCTGCTGCAGTGGTCCGGTCAACGCAAAGCTGAGGATCCCCCAACATGTGAACAATACCTACCGCATCCATGAGGTACTGGCATTCAGGCCCATGCTCGGTTGATCAAGCCCTAGTTGACGGCTGAGGATATGTCCTACAGGATTAATCATCTTTCGTCCCGCCGCTGTGAGACATCAACTCTTGAATACGGGCTTATGGGTCTTTAGGTCGCTTGCATAGTCACATGAATTCGCTAGGTAGTGCTACGTTCCTCCACCTGCCCTTGTACTTGACGCCATGGTCACGACCACAGATCGCAAGTTATCACTCAATCTGACGTGTCTGCGAACGCAAGGTGCCTGTCCCCACGTCCGACCAATGAGAAGATTCTTGGTGCGTACCCAGCGCTAAAGGAATGTCAAGGGTATCAGGGTATTTCAAAAGCAAAGGGAAAGGAAAACAGAAGCAGAACCAACTTAGAATGCCGAAAAGGAGTGTCCAGAATCATCACTCAGAGAACCTCCATGCCTTATTTCCGAGCCCCGCCCACTGCCACACACCGCTGATGACCTAAACCCCTGCTGCAGTATTCCGATACAACCCGACGTCGCACTTCCGCTTTCGTAGTCGTACACTGCCTCCAAAGCTTGAGCTTGGTCGTTAGTGGAAGTTAGGCCTGCGCTGTCTTTGCGGCCTCTTCTTCTTGGTACGACGGAGGCGGGTCCCGGTGCTCCATCAGGCTGGCATTCTCCTCGTCAAATGCCGCCTCCTTGGACGCAGCCTTAAGCTGAGAGTGACGGCGAGAGTGGCGGCGACGATGACCATGCTGGGTTTTACGGCGGAAGAAGATGCGCCAGAGCGAGACAATTACGGTACCGACGGCCATGCCGATCCTTGAACGATATTAGTACAGGATAAGAATGGTCTTTGAAACAGGGTAGACTTACAAGCTAATGCTGACGCCAGCAAAGATACCAACGAGCACAGGGAGGAGGATATGCGACGCGATATGCTTGAACAGCTTGCCCCAACGGTGCTCATGGTATGGCGCAGCCCAATGGCCGGCATGAGGCCCGTGTTGATGGTGAGGGTAAGGATGCGGAACCCCATCAGAATCGTCATGGCCCATGCCGCCCTTCACGTGCGGACCGTGGCAATGCTTGAAAGGCTTCAGGTTCTTGAGCTTCTCTCGAGCAATGGCCAACCACTTGCACATCGCGGTTGTGCATTCCTCCGGACCACCCTTGGGGGACTCCAGCAGATTCTTGGGCTCGCTCTTCTCAATCTGAGACATGAGCAGGCGGCCCTCGCCGTCCTGGATGAGCTTCACCCTGATCCCAGGGATGCCATCGATGAAGGTCACCCCAACCTCGAGGATCTGCAGATCAACCTCAATGAGCTCGAATTGACCATCGGCGTCCTTCTTGGCGGGACCGACACGCAGGCCGTAGCCTAGTCGCTGCGGCTGGGGTTCAAGACGATGCGGTCGCTTCCGGTGCGCACGAGGCTTACCATCGTGTTGGTCGTGCTCCCGGTGCCGCCTGGTTTCTCGGCGTTTCCCATCGATAACCTGCGGCGCAACAAGGGCCTCGCCAAGCGGATCGCTCGAAGGATACAGCTCGAAGCCGTTTACGAGGAGTCGGTCATGGTCGGGCTGGCGGTCGACGGAGAAAGTCAATTCGAGGTGGCTCGGCCGATGGATCTTCAGTTGAACAGGCCTGCCTCGCCTCCCATTCACCAAGATCGGGCAGCGGGGACATTCGACGTTGACGACCTGGTTCTCAGCGACCTGGGAGGCGATATTCTCAATGGTGTTGGCAACCTGAACATCCGCATCGCTAACCTCGGGCGGGATGAGGAATGCGTGCGCGGCCGGAACAGCCAGGAGGCCGGCCGCGACTGTGAGGGGTTTCAACAGCATAACGTTGGCAGGCAGTCGATGCGTTTCGAAAGAGTGTTATCGATTGCGAGTTGGATTAGTGGTTGCTGTCCTGGGGGAGAGGGAACAGAAAAGGGAAAGCGAAGATGGTTGATCCAAGCCGCGGGTGAGTTGGAAAGTCAGAGTGGTGAATAGAACATGAGATGATGTGGGCTTTGGGCTTTGTCGTGCCCGGAGGTCCCGGAGCAAGACCAGGTCTGAGTGGCGTCAACACGCAACAATGCGGAAGGCGGAGCTACGTAAGCCAGTTTTGGCCTGAGGCAGGTTCTAGCTGCCCCACTTTCCCAAGATCTCTCCGCAGCGAGCCAAGATTTGGATGGGCTCCAGAACAAGCATTCCAAACAGCCAGTGGGTTACAGTGCAATGATTACGTAACCCACTTCCTGTTCGGCTTTCAATTGAGTAAATTGTCACCAGGCAACGCATTGCATTTGCATTCCTGCACGACATCCATGGATATGCACCTACACTAGGATGCACCTTGAGGGCTTTATATGTTATGATATGGGATCGCCAGCCTTCAAGTTTACAACCGTCCATCGACGACCGGGTGCAGCGCTCGCCGCTGCCGCTTTGTTTCGGGCTTCCAAGGGAACACCGATTCTTGTCGCACCACCGGCAAGCGATCCCTCCGAACCTTCGGTGACCCTGGGCTCAAGACGAACGAGGTTGCAAAAAAGCGTGACCTTTGGATGTCTCGTAGCCGAATAATAATGATTTCTGCTGTCAGATGTAGCAAACTTGATCAAATGACCCTTCTGGTCCGTAACAATCTTGATATTTCCAACAACTGCATACCAATAAGATTGCTGTATGCTTCGGATCCTGTATTCTTAGGTTTCTATCCTTCACAAATACTAGTGCACAGCTGATGCCGAACTCTAACTACCCAAGCAAATGAGCCCACCTCCCTCTTCAATCCCTTCAATTCTAGGTAAAAGACCCATGTACCCTTTCGAAGAATGCAACCCAAAGAAGACTAACCAGCTCCCTGAAAGTGGTGTTCTAATGTACAACAAGTAACAATATGTACTGATCGCAAGAGATGATCGCATCTCCTGTGCGAGGACGTTCCCTTCCCAGCGGATATCAAGCCCCCAAGCAAATGGCAACTCATCCCCGAACTAAAGATTACTATACTAGTACTGATGATGATATGAGTATTTATTTTCATATCCGTATACGCCGACCCCAAAAGTCCCCGACTCCTCCTATCCTTCCACGCGCCGCGACCGAAGAAACCCCGCCAACCTTCCCACCGGAGCCGCCCATATTAATGACAAAATCGACGAGATCAACTGACTGCCCGCCCCCAATTGGCACGTTGCGCGCCGCGTCAACGCTGTTCCCGGAGCTGAGAAAATTCTGCAACGCCAACTGGGCAAGTTCAGCATCCGCAAGGTTGTCTTCCTGCAGGATATACAAGACAGCCACCCGGGCGAAGTCGAGCACGTCCTCCGTGACAGGGAACATCGATGTCGGCAGCGGTGCACCAGACGACATGGTCGTGGTGGTCGTGACCTTGCTCGTGGCTGTCGGGGCGCTCGTGACCGATGGAGGCGGTTGGCTGCTGACGGAGCCCGAGGTGACACTCGTCGAGACACTCGTCAGGACACTCGTCGAGACACTGGTCGAAACACTCGTCCCGTCACCTGCTCCGGACGTTGACCATGTCGGCGGCAACGTAAACGTTGTCTGGGGCGCGATCACAACAGTGATCGTCACGTAGAAGATGCCGTTTATGATCACCGCATTTGCCGAGTTGACAAAAGCGGCCTGGTTAGAAGGTGTCTCCTGTCGTGTCGCACGCCCGTTGAATGTTACCAGCGCATTCTCAGCTGTGCAACTTAGGTTACCCGAGCTGAATCTGGCGAGAATCTCGTTCGCAGCCAACTGGATGGAGAAGTTGGTGTGCGCTTGCTGGATGAGCCGTGGGATGGCATTTCCAATGGTAAAGTTATCGCTATTGCCGGGGTTGGCCAGCGAAATGGTCGTGCAACCCGTGGTGTCGACCGTTGTACAGTCCGGGCCAGTGAAGCCGGCTGAGCACACGCAGGAGCACTTCCCGTTGATAGCCATACTTCTGCCACCATTAGCACATGCCAGTTGTTGTTGGCATTGCTGAGCCGCATTCTGCGATGGGGTTTCTTGCTTCCGGATGACGTAGAAGTAAACCGGCAGGACCACGGCGGCAGCGACCAGGATCAAGATCACAAGTGCCAAGAAAATGCACCCCCAGATTGGAAGGCCGCAACACCGGCGCCGGCGTTTTCGATCGGACCGCTGCGAGTCGCTGTAGGGAACCGCGTCTTGTGAGGTGTTTGGAGCGCGATAGAAATGGACTGGCAGAGGCCAGGACTGGATCTGTCCTCGCATACTGTCCCGTATGCTACGGCGGTTCTGCCTTGAGGGTGGATGCGCCGGCGGGGGAAACGCAGCCAGCATGTCGGAGAGGCCTGACTGGTACCTTTCAGGGACACGTCCGTTGTCGCGGGCCTCATGGTGGCTATCATCGAGGTCATCAAACCGGCTGGCTGGTCTCCGTCCTCTCTCCAGACTCGCGGCCAGCCTTGTTGCACGGCGTATAAGATCGGGCAGGCTTGTTATGCTCCCCCGGGCCTCGGCTCTTCGCACAGAGTCGATGTCCAGAGGCGGAGGACGACGGTCTCTCGACTCCAGTCCCCGAGAGGGCGCTGCGCTCACGAGCGTGGGTTTCGCTCTCTTCCCAACGCTCGCGTTTCTCACCAGCCGATCGGTATCATCCTCGGGCATCGCGGCGCTCGACGCATAGGACGCATGAGACCGGGAGCGCGGGCTTTCTTCCGGGATGGGAGAAACGTAAGGCGCACCTGAGTAAAGAGACGAGTCCAGTCGTCTCGCCGATGGCGGGGGTCCCAGATCGAGGCCCTTCGGGGCGTCCGAAATTGAAGGGACCCCGCTCGGCCGTGGTGGTCGCGGGGGCGGAAACGGGACCCTGCTCGGCCGTGGTGGTCGCGAGTCAGACGAAGGTGGATTCGGGGAGTCAATGACGCTTCGGCCGCGCGAAGGCATGAGCAAAACAGCCTGTCATCCGAGAGTAAGTGATAAGTCGCCACGTCGGGCTTCGTTTGAACGAAGACAGTGTTAACAGGAAGAAAAAGAGCAGTCTGCGATGCCGTCACAGTGTTGTTCCAGAACCCTTCCTGCCAGCTCGAAATTTGCCAGATACGGAATGACCCGGCCGATGCGCGTCCAGATAGATGAGAAGCGGGGGGGGGGGGGGGGAGGGGGGCTTAACCCATGGCCACAAGAGGGAGCCTTAAACAGCCGGTGGCATCATCTCACGGAGGTTGCGTGTTCGAACCATCCGGCGAACAACCCCTGTCGCCGCTCGCCACCCAATCGCGCAGTCGTCACCAAAACCGACCACAACACTCGCTGCTGGTCGTTTTGAGCGGGGATGTCTGACAACCAAGGCAAAAGACAGTAGATGAACTGCGCTTCTTGCCTGCTTGATAAATATGCACACTCTACAGCTATCAGCTGCCTAATAAGAGGCCGCAGCATGCAACTTGACACTGGTGAAGTTGATGACAGGAGGGAAGGGGCTGAATAAAACACGACGGGTGGTAGGGCGGTATGAAATCGTCCACATACCGGAAGACAGGGTTGGTGACTGAATGGATCCGTTTCAGGTTGGCGGAACAGGAACTTCTTGCGTCAAAGAGCTTCGACGGCAGAATCTGTGGCTGCAGCGTCTGAAGGCCGATGATCAAGAGGAAATCAAGTATCGCGTGGAGGAATACGCACGGCGAGGAATGGGCGTACACAGTATGCGAAGTCGAGGCACCGTCGTGTCGCGTGGCCGGAGAACGAAAGAGGTGGTCGATAGCCAGCTACACAGTATGGATGGCGTTAAATAACCCTCTGCATCAGCGACTCAGGTGGCTTGAGGCAATCAAGAGAGTGACGAAGATAATGGGTAGGCAAGAAACGAAGTTGTGAAAATGGCGTCGTCAAGACGACGTGATGAAGAAATGAAGTTGAAAAGAGCGTGTCTACACCGTAGCACAAAACGAAAGATGGAGGTGCGGAGTGGTATCGTCGGAGAGACGGGAGTTCAGATTTGAAGTGAGGTGTGTGACACAGCGCCCTTGCAGTCTCGGAGCACATCCGACTCGGGCGCCCACATCGAGGTGGCTCCAGTCGAGCGGTGGAAATGAAGGATCGATGCAGGGATGAGTGATCTGGGCGATAGCTAAACTAGAGCTAAACTACGTACATACTCCGTACATACACAGTACATACTGTACATACCACACGTATATAACGTCATCCGTACGCCTTTGGAACCCCGTTCAACCGTATCGGGCCTCCTGCTACCTACACAGTAGTTTATACGTCCAATAATAAATCAACACACTAAGGAAACACTGTGCGACAGCACGTCCGCGCATGGAAATGACAAGTAACAACATCCTCAATATAAAGTCGCTCAAGAGCGACTTGCCCGGGACTAGACAATCTAGCGGCATCTACATATGAATGCTAGCATTCTGTCTCCCTGAGCGTCTCCCATGATCAGTTAGCCGATCTATAGGGTTCGCGCTATGCCTCTAGGTGGTGATCCGGAAGGCAGGTCATCTAGGCTTGCAAACTTATCTTATTAGGGCACTCTAGATCTTTATTGCTTTTTAAGCAATTGTTCTGAGTCTGTCCTAGCTCTACAGACCTAGGTCGTTGTCTGTATACACGCATGTGACACGACCGCTTTGTCGCGCACTCTTGTTGTGTGATGCGGCTGCCATACCAATCGTTGTGTGGCGGATGCACGTGGGCGAGTTTGAGAAGCGGTTAGACACGGTTCCAACAGATGTGGCCACTACACAGTATTCAGAAGGATGTATATACAGTGAATCATGTCACATGCTGGACGGATATGGTAGACCTTTTACTGTACACAGACCAACGCACCATGGGCAGGCTGTCCTGAGAACGCTCTCTCTCACGCGCAGTCATTGAATGGTCGTTGTGTGGCCCGAGTGGTGACACTAAGGCTCCCAAAATAAAAAAAAACTCCATGCATAACGAGGAGTCTGCTTTCTATGAATGGCGTAACACCCGTGGACTAGAATAGCAGGTAGCACGAACACAACAGAGATCGGGAATATGGCCGCAAAAATGCCCTAAAAGACAGTTCAATACGAGACTCATGCGCAACCTGGGATGGCAGTACTATCCTGTACTACTCCGTACTACTACTGATGTGCACTGTACTGTGCAGAGCCTGAGAACGAAGAGGGGTGGACTCGTGCTGCCAGGGACATTAATAAATCGAAACGCTAGCGCAGTACATGTAGCTGGGACCTACCGGGCCCGTTAATACGGGTCTGGTGGAGCGCCTCACTGTAATGTCCGGTACAGTAATCCGTACCGTAGGTACTTATCACAACCTGAGTGCGGTACCTACCTTACATACCTACAGATACAACAAATGAATATATAGTTCAAGTTGGCTAAACAAGCCTAGCACAGACTGAACCTGAACCCGAAGCTTAGCACAGGTACATTAATTGTCTTGTCTGGGTATATAGTAGGGCAGAATTCGGTGGCGCAGGAGCTGTTGGTGTTAAAAAGCTCTGTGTCTCCCTGTGTTTCATGATGAGCTTTCCCCTCTCGTACGTGCCAGCCTCTGGAAAATCGGAACCCACCGAAACGGGATCGAGCGACTGGTTCGACATCAACAACCCTGGAACGACGCTCATCGACAACGGTTACCAGGCACGTAAGTGTGTGTCTGGCCCATCGCCCCCTTATTAGTATCAGTATTTCGGAACATAACTAGGTTGCGGGGTAATCTTGCACTACTCATTCTGCTCCTACCTACCTGGACTGTATTGTACATAGTACACTCCTTTGGCGGGCGTCGCGGGATCTTGGGGCTTGAAAAAATGCCTCCAGTCACGGCTTTTGACCACTAACAAGTCAGAACAAGAAGCAGAAGGCAGGTGAATTACATAGCTTCGTCGATGGTGCGGCGCGTGCGGCGGGAGAGTACGGTAGTATCCCTCTTGATGACTGTTCAAGCGGTGTTGCCATCCGCCTCGTGCCGCACCATCGGGCACTTCTTCGCTGTGATGGCGGGCTCAGAGCGAATCTGCAGACCGGAGGTGATGGATCGGGTTCAAATTGGAGGTGTTCAGCTAGTTACCAGCCTGTTAGTCGTGCACGTAGAGTACATTATGGCGTGACGAAGTCACTCTCTGTGTTGTAGAGGAGTAGCCAGTTGCCTGAATTCTCTGCAGATGGCCCCTCATCGCTGAGGAGCCGATCAGTAAGGGAATGGAGGAGGGACGGCAGGTAGGTAACCTTATGCGGGTCAACATCGCGCTGCTGGGTCAGCGAGGTAGGACGAGATAAATCACACTGGCTCGGCGAAGGTGGTCTCTGCAAGAAAGGGAAACAAGTACAATATATACACTAAGCCTTTCAGTATCCGAGGTCGTAAGTATCTCTCATGACGGGCATGTCCATAGATCATCTGTCGTTCATCGCTCATGTCAGGTTGATCGAGCTCACCAAGAGGATTTGAAGCGGTGGCGCGAAGAGAAAGAGGACTTTATAGGATGGTACACCTGTCCTTCCGTTTCCTCCTGCGGTGCCTTTTGGCGGCGTCTTCAGCTCGTTGCGAGCTAGGGTCATCATGCAGGTCGTCATGGGTGTCGTCCCGTCGCAACATTTGCCGGCAAAGGTCAATGAAGGCTTCATCAACATTGGCTAGAAGTAAAGGAAAGACATGTCAGCGAGGTGAAAATTGAAGGGCATAGAACGCTTGAGCAACAGGTGGCCACTGACTCCGATACCTAGCGCTGGCTTCATAGTACGGCGCGCCCCAGCCGCGAGAGACGGAGAAGGCTTTGGCGCGATCGACCGCTCGTTGATCCTCCAGGTCGGCCTTGTTTCCGACGATGACTATGGGTATGTTCTCATCATCCTTGATGCGAATGATGTCGTTGCGGAGCGTCGCAAGCTCTTCAAACGAAGCCTTCGAGCAGATGCTGAACACCAAAAGGAAACCGTGTCCGGTCTTCATGTAGAGATCTCGCATGGCAACTGAGGCGGGGGTTAGCAGCAGGTCTGGGATGTCCGGCATCCGGTTATACTTTACCGAATTGCTCCGTGCCAGCTGTGTCCAGTCTGAGCACAAATGTTAGTGAGGCTCCTGATCCAGAGAAACTGGAAGGACATACATCTCCAACACAACCTGGCGGCCCTGGTTCAACAGAAATGTCAGTATTGTTTGTGTGAATGACCGAGAATATAACTCGACTTACATCGACCGACTTCTGGGTCCTGTATGAGTCCTCGATTGTGGGATCATAGCTCTCAATCCACTCGTTGTAGACGAACTGGGCTATTCACAGACTGTTATCAACACCTGAAAGGGGCCAGTAACGGTTGGGTGGCACGTACCAGTCAGGCAGCTTTTGCCGACGCCACCTTAAGTAAGCAAGTATGAGATGTCAGCAGAGGCTTGCATGCGATGCGATTGTCTTGGCGCCTCAGGAATGGAAGAAGATTTGCACCAGTGGTCGGAGGTCGGAGGTCGGGGCGAAAAACACACCTGCACCCAGCACGACGACATTGAATTCCCGGCTACGGAGTGGTTAGCATGGTGCGACACCTATCACCAGGACGGGTTCAGGGGAAGAGGAATGGGGAACAAGAACATGGGGCATAACGTTGAAGTATGGCCGTCAATTGGATGAGATAAGAGATCGGACGGAAACTTCTCTGCTCACCAAGGCTGGTAACTGAATTTGGACGGCATTGTCTCCAGGTCGATGTCCCCTGAGCCGGATCGCTGGGCTGGCCAACACGCTTGACGCCTTCAGGCTTGCACCCGGCTTTTTCTCTCTCCCTCTCTCTCACAGTCCGTGACCGGGTCGTTTCGCAGCACCAAGTCCTCACGGGACGCCGAAGTGGCGGATGCGACGGTCACCAGGCCAGAGACTTCTACATGCAGGAATCAACCGGCGGCGCCTAGAACTTCAGGATAGGTGGGTGGGGTTGGGAAAGGGAAACAGGACGAAGAGAAGAGGGACGAGCTGTCTTCCCCCCCTGAGAGCCAGGAAAATCTTATTAGCTAGGTACAGTACCTAGCAAGGCCCTGGTCGAACAGTGGTGCGCGCGGCGCTGGCACCGACCGAGAAAATTGCGGGCTGCGAGCCGGGGACCAGGGGTCGCACAAGCGCGGTTTCCCGGGATTTCGCAGACCAGCCGGAGGCGGGCCGTGAGAGTCGACAAGCGAACGGGTGATGGCCGCCGATTGCCGGTTGCACCGGTGCACAGGGGCCGAGGGTGGATGGGACGCCGGAACATCCAACGGTTGGCAGTGTCTGGGTCAACAGGTTCACTCTCGAGACGGAGGGTATAGGCGGACGAGATATTGTCCAAGACCGGGTGCTGCAGGAAGGCGGCGCTGCGTGTGGGTTGACAGCAAGCTAAGCGCGGGGCCACTTGTTTGCTTCTCCCTGAGCGAATCCGGAGCCGCGGTGCGGGATTCAACGCAGTGTGTCAATTGGCAAAAAAGCAAAAATAAGAGAAAGGCCAACCACCACCTTGCACAGTAAAATCGAGGCTGGAAGGAACAAAGAGAGAGCCCGTGTGGGATGTCTATTATTGAAATCTAGCCCGGCCCGGGCGACACAGCGGGGAAAACCAAGTGTTTGGAATGGAGTTTGCGCAAAAGGTAACCGACCATCCCCGCTGATCTCAAGGGTACTTTTCCCGGGGTCTTTATACGGTCTCGGATGCTTGGGCCAAACCACGGGACGACAGGAAGCTGCGGAGTGACACCGCCTCTCGACAATGTCTCGGAGGTCTGGCATCTCGTTCCTGTGCTTTTCCCTTCCTCGCCCTGCATGCACCTGCCTAAGCTGAGGCGCGACAAACCTTCGGAAGCAAATGCAGGAAGTCGCCCCTCCATGAGTGAGGCTGATGGGACGGCCCGAAAGAGGACGAGCCATGGTGCAACAAAACCGGACGAATTGACGAGGGCCAAAGCCCTGCCAATTCCATCCCATGTCTAACCCCCTGCGCAGTGCCCATCGACCAACCGGTTGAAACTTGAAGCACCATCCTCTCCGATATGCAGGCCAAGCCCGGGAAACAACTCACTGCTAACAGCATCTTTGGCGGATCCTCCATTTGAGATGCAGGAACAATAAACAGACCAATATCGAACGAGCCCGCAGCTCGAAGGAAACCAGGCGCCCACTCACTCCTTTAGGTTCCACACCGGACTGCATACGCTGTCGTGACTGTATGTAGCCCTCCCTTCTTCGTTGCTCCCTTTTCCTGTTTACCCAAGTTGTTGTTTGGCGATCGAGTCTATGACATCATTCCCGCAGGTTTAGTACAAGTATCCAGCACAGCAACAACCCTCCAAGCGGCGCGAATCAGCCCTGGAGTGAAGCTGCAAAGTTGATGTTGCATACCACCCCAAAGTTTGTTCAGTCCCGGACCAGTGCGGGCCACGATTACCACCATCCTTTACTGGTCATTTGCGAGATGCTGAACTAGGTACGCGTAAGGCGACAAGCTGGAGCATCGCCTTCCCAATAGTACTGATATATTGCTATCAAAGATTACGTTGTCGAGTCTCACAAGGGCTGACCAACCAAATCGTCATGCGACCGCTCCCGAGGGTCACACAAGCCGGACGTGGGGGAAACATCACGGGTTTCCCGAACGCATGGTCATCACCAAATCGCACAGGAAGGCGAAAATACGTGGAGGTTGGGCATCAATAGCCACAGCCAGCCCGGCGGCCGAAGAGGTTACGCGGCCAACTCGCATCTCGACATGTTTGTTCTGTCTCGCCCCTATTAGATTGCCTTCGACTGGGTGAATCTTGTTGGGTGAAACAGTGCCCGGTTCCCCGTACTTTGCTGTGGTGTCATCGAAGCCGTGGAATGCAAGGGATTTGATGGCCGCTCTCGCTTCCACTAACTTGCTGCCCCCGTGACATCCAGTCGTCAGGAGCACGCATGTTATGTCTCATTACAGACATCCAAACGCCCCAGATCCCTCAGCTCATGTCATGCCTACTCCGGGCCATTTGGAGGTGGTATAGGGCCACGCTCCATGCAAGGAGCTATTATGCCACAGCTGGCAGATACTTCGCTAGTGCCGTCCGCTTCCTCGGCCTCGGAACACTCGCCTCGGCTCCGGCCCTTTCTTTCGGCAAACTTGAACGGGATGCCGTTCGCCTCACGTTCCGCAGCAACATCATCAAATGTTTTCCCTTCGGCAGCTGCGGCTTTTCGGATTTTCCTGGTGCGGAAAAGCCATATCAAGTGAGACGAAAAGATGCCGATCTCGAGGATGCAACTTGGCCCACTCTGTCAGACCCATCCGTCGGGTTGAAGCTTCAGCAACTCACCATATGATGTAAAGAACGCCACCTAAGACGTCGAAAGTATTCTGAGCAACTTCGCCATGTGAACAAACCAAAGAGGTCCATGACGAGTGGCACTGAAGTCGCCTACCTAGTGCCATGAGAGAAAAGAAGGCACCTGACCAGTCCATAGCGAGGAAGACCTGACAAGGTGAGCAAGCATTATCTTCAGTGAGCTGGGAAAGTCCAGGAGCATACCCAGTTTATCCCAACAACTCTCCCCCTCCGCTTCCACAGCTCGCCGTACGGCGGAAGCAGCCCAGCGGCAAGTAGGATGGCGGCTACAATTCCCACAACCATCACCGGGGTCTCGTTGCCTTCATCGTATATTGGCTTCTACAGTTAGAGCACATCTGTTCCCTGAAAGGCATGAGGCGAAGAGAACAGGAGCAGGGAATGACATACCCTCAGCGTGGAAATCAACGCGGCTTCGACGCCAGCGAAGAGAGCGGCCACTCCGATGGCAAGGAGGGATGCCTTCCACTTTGGCCACTTGCTAGAACACGTCGTCAGCAATTATCAGAACCGGGGAGCAAAGCGAGCACCTTACCTGCCATACAGTAGGATCTGCGCCCAACTAATAAGGCAGAGAGCCATAAAGATTCGGGGTTGAACCTGAAGAGGGACGTTGAAGTTCTGAACAATCGCGTAAACACCGAATGGAAGGCCGCCTGGAGAGAGGAGGGGGGAAGTGAGAGTCAGACATGTTGAGTTAGATACAACGGGACTCTTTCGAAACTCAGCAGGTGCACTCACAGGCCGCCCATAGAAACATCATCAAGCCGGGTAAGCCCTCTGTCTTTTTGTTCGCCAGTTGGTCCATATTTGAGGTACTAACTAGAAGGGCGTTAGTTTCATGAAAGACGGGGGTTTCCCTCAGGGGATACAGACTTGGACACACCACAAGCTGGAGCGAACGCAGACAAGAGTTAGCAGGGCGTCTGGTGCCACCAGAGTTCTGGTATACTTACACTACTGGCTGTCAATGGATTTCAAGGGATCTGTTTGTGACAAGGGCTAGGTCTCACCTGTCCCGATTGTCTTGCCAGTGAGGAGAAGATGGTTATTTTGTGAGGTCAAACGACAGAAAGGGGCCCAGGGTTATTCGCGGACTCACTCCCAAGACATTGGCAGCCTTTGAAGCCGACATTGTTAGTAATGATTGTAAGCCAACCACCACGATCTTCATACATACAACAGGTATATCGGCCTGTGGCGCCATCGCCTTGCGAGGCCGGCCGGGAGACGGACGGCGGAATCGAGTCTCGAGCCACTCGCCTTTGCCAACTACCCTAATTATGCTCGAGATAGCGATAATAAAACAACTCAAATGAAGTCGGTAGGTAAGGTAAGGAGATCTCTGGGATAAGATGTGACGTTTGTCGCATTCTTGATTTGGCCCCGTTTTCCGATCTCGCCGGGAGTCTTGTGGGATGGTCTGTCCCCCACGCAACAATCTCCCAACCCGTCCCCATGGGATTCCATTAGTATACTTCTAACTCTGAGAAGAAACGTGACAACTCTCACCTTTGTGCCAGGATATTTCCTATCTCACAACGCCGCAGATCGCTGGTTGGTAAGTCATAAGCAGGCTCATGAGGAAAGACTGATGGAAGGTCAAAACTACTGAAGTTCTGGATGGAACAATGGAAGAAAGCGGTTCGCACTGTGTAATTGGCGTGCAAGCGCTGTTTTTCCCGCTGAAGCGATAGGGTGGCACGTGGGTGGTAGTGACTTTACAGTGGCCAAAACACAGTCTTTCTATGCACGGTCACAATCCGCACTGTCCACCCAGAATTTTCTGTGCAAGTGAGCTGTCTCCATTCAACCATTCTGCGTGAAAGTTCTCAGCAAACGTTTTGTAGTTGCATGACGAGAACTTGAGGGAACACCCGCACTTCACTATTTACACCGCTACGCACAGTCCATTTGACCGCTAACACGGCTGAGGAAAGCCACTCCCCTCACTCCAGGCCACGGTTTGAGCTTACAGTACCATGGCAAGCGAGGCACTTACCAAGAAGAGAAAGTCTCAAGATGACGACAAGCCTGTGAAGAAGCAGAAGAAGCAAAAAAAGGTGCGGGAGGACGAGGGCGACTTGGACATGGACGCGGGGTTGAACAGAGCTTTTGAGCGGATGGATGGTCAACTGCTTGCCGACCACATCGCACAGAAGACACGCCGCTTCGGGACAGATTTGAGCACGGTCGAGTTGTCTGATTTGTACATATCGCGTGAGTTATCCGTCACTTGCGGGTGCCGCCGGGCTGGGCCAGAAGAACTGATCGTAATCCACCGATGAAGCAAATGCGATCAAAGATACCACTTCGTGGGAGAAGACTCGGTCGCTGGAGAACCTACCGGACTTTCTAGAAGCGTTCTCCGGTGACTCAGACAAGCTCAATGAGGCGCCTAAGAAGTGTGGCTCACCACATACCATCATAGTAGCAGGTGCTGGTCTGCGAGCTGCGGACCTCGTTAGGTATGACTCTTTGAATCCCCGGGGTCAAACTGGGATGGAGCTAACAATAATCTACAGAGCGGTCAGAAAATTTCAGAAGAAAGGCAGTCCCGTGGCAAAGCTGGTAAGGAGAGACCAAGGCCGTCCTGCGTTGTATCGAAGAGTCGGCAGTGCGGGAGCTAACAGCATCTTTCCAGTTTGCCAAACATTTCAAGCTCGAAGAGCAGGTTGCGTTCCTTCAGAAGACACGCACCGGTATCGCGGTCGGCACACCACAGCGTCTGATCGATCTCATTGAAAATGGTACCTCTTTCGTCTGTCCCCAAGATAGTCGAACTGCGGCTAACACCCGCCTAGATGCTCTCTGCCTCGAGAATCTGAGAAGGGTCATCGTCGATGCTTCGCATATCGACCAAAAAAAGCGAGGCATCGCGGATATGAGGGAAACCATGATGCCGCTTGCCAGGCTACTCTGCAGGAGTGACTTGAAGGAAAGATACACAGGTGCAGTCACAGTCCGGCATGTGGATTTGATCTTCTATTAGACTCCCAGTAATCCTACTAGCACGGCGTCTCGAGCTGTCTCTGCTTGTATAGATACCACTAGAATGATCCACAGCGCTTCTGGTCCTCGGAAAAGGTGTCTAACATCG
The DNA here is from genome assembly GCF_033439665.1 of Chaetomium strumarium. Taxonomy (NCBI): domain Eukaryota; kingdom Fungi; phylum Ascomycota; class Sordariomycetes; order Sordariales; family Chaetomiaceae; genus Chaetomium; species Chaetomium strumarium. The sequence goes on along the minus strand of NW_026944429.1, from coordinate 4,583,748 downwards.
CAGTCAGTGCTGCTTTCTTCCCGGTCCCTCCATCAGAGGAATGTCATGTTTCGGCTCGGGTAGGATGTGTTCTTTGCAACCGCAGATGCTTACTTCACATCTGCGACGAATGTCGACCCCACGGGACACGACGGCTCCGACTTCAGGTGCCGTCTTCGCAACAACGCACTCAGCCCGAGAGACAGAGCGGATTAGGAAGGCACTGCCCTAGTGGGTACAGAGTGATAGTCTGGCATCACCCAAGGCAGATTGCTTTCCATTGCAACGGGCACATGGAACAGTCAAGGCAGGGGGTTTCAATAGCGAACTTAAGCTTCATCATTCTATTGTAGAGCTACAAACCGGTTAGCCCAGTTGGCATGAATCAGAAAGCCAGCTGGGCGAAGACTAGGCTCCGGTGTTGTTTTCTCCCGAGAATCGAGCACTCTCGTCTTATGGAGAGGTCAGTTTGCAAGAGAGGTGCGTACCACAGCGGGAGGGACCAATCCTGGATCAAATCTTTCTGCATCTGACAAGCCTGTTAGTGGGATATACACGACCAGTACCAGAAGATCCGGAGCAGCACTATGGGAAGGATGTCGTTGCGTTCAGAATATGTAAGAATGACTTTCATGTGACCACCAGATCTAGCCAACCCCGGCGAAAGGGGGCCATCTATGCGGTATCAATCGCAAATTACGCTCATCATAACGACTGTGAGGCGGCTGAGGTGTGAAGGCAAGCGGTAGAAGAAAAAAGAATTAACATACCTTCTACTTTGATGGCGTGGTTGCCGTGGACCTGCGCATAAAGCAGCTCCAAGACTGTGTGTGTTACGGGCTCGACGAAAGTCGACCTACCTTGCGCACCACCGCATCATATTGCAGCCGTTATGAGTGACAGTTGGCTCAATGATATCCCTTTTGAAGAGAAATTTGTATCTCTGGGTTGCGCTGCGGTATGCTGATTGACGCATGGAGAGGCAGCAAGTTCGCTGGAATCGGTGGTGGGATTGGGGAGAAGAAAATTTGAGCTGGTTTGGATTATGGAGCGATTTCGAGGTCATCCCAAAGTGGAGATATGTCTAGAGACTCACGTGACTGTGCTTAAGTTTGCGATGGTCTCGGTGGGGTTCGTAAATTGTAACATTGTTGATTTGTAAATGGCCCTGACTCCGCCCTTGAGAAGCCGTGGATGCCAAGAAGGACGCTTCGTTAGCGCGTCCCCGCAGTCGCGTGCCGAGGACCCGCCGCCCAGTCGCTTGGCGACAGCTTCTGTTACCTACAGGCTATAAAGGACTCTGCAGGCGGGTAGTGCAATCAGCTCAAACTCTCTTTGCCGACATCAACTCCATTCAACATTGCAAAGGCTCATACGCCTTGAGGTCCAGTAGGCGGTCTTGGTGGCCGTGTATACAGGGCAACACGGCCCGGAGTGCTCCGTCACGACAGGAGCCGGGAATTCGACTCCGAGGACTCAGTTCGGAAGTCCTCTCCTTCTCAGCCGCAATGCCCATCCTCGGGTCGCTCCTCCGCTCTTACTTGCAGCCGGCGACTGATGGCGGCAACAAGACGGCGCGAGCAACCACAGCATCATCTCCCGTGCCGGCAGCACAGCCAGTGTCGCCAGCGCCCGCCTCAGTACCATCAGCACCGGCATACCAACAAAACCCCTTACCATCACCGACAGCCCAGCAACCCGAGGAGCCTAACGACTTCTTTTCCAGGCGCTCCTGTCGCCAATTCGGCCTCTTCTTCAGTGGTGCCGTCTTTCTCTACTCTTCTGTCATGATTACCAGGCGGGCCATCCGGCGGCACCGGGTCGCCTCGCGGATGCAGTTCTACCAGCCGAACCAGTTCAACGGCCGCACCCACCACGACGCGCCACAGCGGAGCCCGCTGCTCGCGTTCGAGGCGCTGAATCTGGCGACGCTGAACACCATGGCGTTTGCCGTCATGATGGTGGGCGGTGTGTGCTGGGCGTTTGACATCTCCACCCTTGAAGATCTGAGGAGGAAAACGAGGGCGTCGATTGAGGCAACGCCCGGCGGGACGCTCGACGAGATGGCCGAAAAGGAGGTTGTCGAGTGGGTTGCCAAGACTCTGAAGATTGACCTTCAAAGTGAGAAGGAGAAGCCGCCGCCTGACTCGGAGGGGAAGCGGTGATCATCGGCTACTGGGTTGCATGGTTCTTTTACAGTAGAAGGAATTGGCGATCCTGCGAGAATGTATTTGCTGACAAGTGGCCACCAAATCCAAGAGCCTCAGCCGAAGGCTGACTGAATGCTCGCTGTTGGCAGGGGTCTAGGAACGGGTTGTCCAACAAACCTGGACCTCAAGCATGGGAGGGTGTTGGGCGTCGGGCGTCTATGTGCACTATACCGTAGGGCTGACTGTACGGCCCTCGTGATCTAAAGGAGACTATTGCGGATATACTTTACGTGCCTTTCATATGGTCAGCCACTTGACCACGAGGCATACGGTCATCCCCCATCTGAGTGTGAACAGCCAAGGTGAGAAACTTTGGTAACCAGACGCCGGAGGTTTCTGCCAGGTTCTCGCCCGACTTTCTCCGTTCTCCAGGGAGAGATACTGAACGTCGGTATAACAAATGATGAGCATAGTGCCTCGTGTGTGCTGGCTCAACATATAGTACTACTTTGGACTAAGGTGTGATGCTGGAGTAAGATCTGGGCTCGCAACCCCACATCGGCATCACCGCCCCGCCGGTTCGTCCATTTACTACCTTACCCAACGCACTAACCTTCCTACGAATGTAGTAGGTACCTGAAGTAGTGCGCCGAATCTCATCCAACAACAGCTCACCGTCCAGAATCTGACAACGCAGACTGTCGCATTGTCGCCGAACTCTTCCTCTATCAAAATAGCCGCTCAAGTCTCGGCTATCACCAGATCACAATGACATCCCAGAAGGAAGCCGAAGCCGAGGTTCGCTCATGGGGTTTCTCGCACGTCTTCACCTGGACTGATGGGGCCAATGCTTGTAAGTGATGAAGGTCCGTTTTCGGTTGACCCCGTAGTTCGCATACCGCAGCGTCGAACTCGAGACTGACATGCTGGTCAAAGACTACCCTCCCCATTCCCACGCTGGCCTAACAACCCATGTTATCCTTAAAGGGCAGCTCACCATTGCCTACCCCCAGGACGGTGACGCCCAGCACAGGGAAATGAAGACGACATATGGCGTGGGAGACCGCATTGATGTGGACGCAGGCCGTGTTCATGAGGTGTGGATTGGCAGAGAGGGCTGTACTTATGTTATCGGGGAATGATAATTTGTCCATGATGATGGCAGAGTTGATGTCCGCGCATTGCTTGCCGGCTCTGTCCAAGTGGCAATATGAGGCGCGAAGTGACCCAATTTTGAAGTGAGGCATGCTTGTAACCTTCATTGATCCATATGCCATGCTGCGTGCTGCAAAAACAGACCATCCGTGAGATGCCGCATCATCATCCTAGTATCATACAATCGCAGCCTCCCTCTACATCTCTTAACTCTTGGACATGTGCAACTGTTAGTACATACCCGAGACAGAGCGCACCATGTATCGTCTCATCCTCCGCAATAGGCAGGAGAATAATCTGGAGTTCGTCCGGCTTGCAAAGATTACCAGATGGCTTGGCTTCAGCATGATCTTCGATGGCTTACCGTCTCTTCGATCGAGGAAAATGTTTCAAGGTTGGACTTCGGTTTGACCGGTTATAGCCGGAATTCGAGGTAGCTATCTCAGTCAAACGATTTATTAGGCTTGACCGGAAGCGTTTGCTTCGTAACAAAGGCTGCCATCGATCCAGGTTGCCAGTCCCTGGGAAGGTGAGGAACCGAAAGGCGGACGAGCGATGCCCAGAGAGTAACCATATCCCATTCTTTTTCCGGTTCTCAATATGCTTCTAGATCCTGCATTCCTGATCGATTGCGATGTAGGAGCCGAACGTATGCAAACGTAGAAAGGCTTGGTTATAGGATGGACACGAAGGCGTTTCCGTTTTCGGCGGCTCGTCGCTCTGGTCCGGCTGTCTCATCACATTTTGCCGCGAACTGTTGCTGACCGCAATTCATGCAGATGTCCCTTCAGGCACAATCTGGGTAGGCGAGTCACGAAATGCTTTTCGACCCGAGTGCTGAGTCTGACTATCTATTACAACAGCCCGCCCGTGGGAGGACGAAGTCGAAAGGAATTGAAAGGGCTGCGGCCCCTCCGCACCCCTGTGTAATCCGTAGAATACAATGGTCACGGTGTTCGGGGAAATGTGGATGATGTCACCACCGCGCTCGAAGTCTCAAACATGTTCAAGTGGATCCCGGTTCCGAAAGGGCCGACGACCGGGGTGTTCCGCGCTAACAAACCGGAGAGAGGCGCGGGGGTCCCGGGGCGTCGAAAAGCAAGCTTCGTTGTCGTACGGCAGCTCGGGAAGTACTAGTAGCTTATTATTACTCTATGCTCAGTGTGCGCGGGAGATCAAGAGGAATAGTCCGTCAAGCAACTGCCAGTTTGCAAATCGCCATTCCCAAATTGAGCAGCCGAATGAGGGCATCAAGCTTCCCTCTGACTGTGGGTGCCCGGGGCTTAATGATGACCGGTGATCCATACATACCCGGTTGGCCCAGATTTCGATTGCTGTTTTCGCCCTCGTCCTGCCCATGACAACCGGCCGGCTGCCGGAATACATAGGTTTTGCTTATCGACGGTCGGAGCCCGGGGAAGACTGGTGATGCCAGGTATCTCAGCCACCGACACGGATGTCAAGATGCGTTGGCACAGCTTCGGCAGCATTTTCCGCTCCGAGTCTGCTGCATTGATGTTGGCCTTCCCAATCCAGATCTTAAGGCCGGCTTTTAAGAATGACGTTTCCGTTATCCGAGAGACCCACCCGTCGCGACAGGACTGCCGGACCAAGTGTCGCCAATCAAATGCGCGCCGCAGTTGCAAAGGTGAGGTACACATGTAAGTCGCCGTCACCTAGGTTTCCTACGTCAAGCTTGTCAAGCCTGGTACTGAAAACCCCTCTTGGTTTAGTTATTTCAGGTCAGCTGTGTTGTTTGCACTCCTGTCCAGTACCACCATGAATGGTGGTCTTTATTAAGGATGAAACTACGGGGGAATTGTGAGAGAGAGAGACACGGCTTGAAGCGCCTGTCGGCCAGATTAGCTCAGCATCTGAAACGACTGCCACAGTACATGGTTGGAACCTCAGCTGATCAGTCAGAAACCCATGCGCTGGCCGTTTGCGGGGATCCAACAACGGACAATGGAAGGTATCGAATCTAGTTGCAAGGACTCTTGTTACCTCACGCTTCCAAGCAGATCCTAGGAATACCCCGCGCAGGGGAAGTTGTCTCACTACTAACACCCCGCCCATCTCTGACGAGACACGACTTGCGGGCAAAGTGCAGGCGGTAACGTTAGCAAGGCCATTCTTGTTTTGTTTCGCAGGCCCAGACCTCCTGGGGTGCGCTTCCAGGCAGAGCCCAAAAATCAGCAAGGCATTAGAACCGTAATCAGACGCTTCCGCTCTGTGCAGGAGACGTGCAAGGGGCGCTATGTATCCCGACATATCTAAGTAATTAACCAAGGTAACGGTAACTGACCTACATATATGCCTATCACATCTCTAACTTCCTTCATCACTAGGAATTCCGCATGTGTTTCCCCTAGCACCCCGCGGTGGTAGGTTACTGAGGGTTTGAAAAGGGGTTGGCAAGCCTCGAAATGTTGTCATGGTAGATTCATGGAAGGACGCTCCATCTCGAATTCCCTCGCTCCTCGTAGCAAAACGCAAGCCAACTGAAGCCGCCCCACCTTTCTAGACTCCGCTTCCGGAATTCGAGCTGGAGCCGGCTGCACACCCCTGCCAGTCCATCAGCCAAGCTCCTTGCCTGCCTGGAGCAAGTTCGCATCAGTGACATGATGCAACATCCAATCCAACTCCACGACTTCCAAGGTTGGACTTCCAACCGACCGCTTTCGGTGCATCTCACATCCCTTATACCGGCCTTCTTGCTTCGAGTTCTACGGTAGTTTGCGTCTGATACTTCCTGCCGGCAGTCTGTGGACATGTTTTTGGCGGTCTCGCCTGTGAAACACCCCAGTTGAGCAGCACAGACCTGTTTGTTCTGGGTTCTCTTTTTAGATTGAGGTTGTTCCCGAGCCCTGTCCATCGTCATTACGCCGAGTATTTTCCCCGGCTCGTTCTTCCCTGCTGCTGGCCAATTCCAATTATTGTGCCCGGCAGCCGTGTGTCTTGCCTTTATTGCGCCCTTCCGGGTCAAACGCCTATACATGAAGCACTGTGCCGCCCGCTTCTAAGCTCGGGCGGGCATCACGGTTTTGCGGCATGGAAGCAGTAATAAGCGCATAGCAATACCTATCGCCGCCCACGCCATCATGGGCAACGCTCAGTCCAATGAGGCGTCCCGGAAATCAAGAACGTCCCAGAAGCTGTGCAAGCCGAAGACGGGCAACCATGCGACAGCCGGTCTGTTGAGCCCGGCATCTTTCTCAAACCGCTCTCGACGAAAATCCAATGCTCCATTACCCCCGTTGCCTAATCCTCCGGTGCCGTCCCCGACAGTCGCTTCAACGCCCACAACTGGGTCCGCTGTCGAAGCACCCGGTGGCCTTGACCAACGAGTTGACAGTGGAATGTCTCTCCATTCGGCTCCCTGCCTGCACCCAGAGTCGAAACGAAGGAGCATGTTTCGCTCTAGATCGTCACGGCACGCTAATGATCTTCAGCAAGACCATGGCTCGCGGTTGGCGGATAGGTCGGCGAGGGAGAGGGCTTGTTCTATGACGTACGGGTCGGCGTTTGCGTGCTACGGGCAGGCTGGTACTGACAAGTAAGTCATAGCGGTTGTGGATGCTAAGGTGCCTGTTGCTGATGGCTTGGTACGCGTGCAGTCAGCTAGCCAACTCCGAGCCCCGTACCTCATTGAACTACAATCCTACCTCATACGAGGCAAAACGTCTGCTGAATGTGGATGAAGAAGCGAGCTTTGAACCGGCAGCAACAATGTCGGAACACGAGATGGCAATGACCAAGGAGAGCTCGTGGAGTAACTCGGAATGTCCGCTCAGCGCCCCGATGACTCGTGTGAGTTCGGATGTGTCGTTGTATATGCCGGTTCGGAGGCGATCCATCATACAAACACCCGGTGTGGCCACCCGGTTGGTTTCGGCCCACGATCTTCCGCAATCGTCCCAGTTGAACTTTCGCCATAGCCATCCTCCGACACCAAGCTTATCCCGCCAGCAATCGGTGGAGTCGTACAGGAGCGGTATTATGTCATTGCCGCCGCGCGTTCAGGACGCGGAGTCGGGCGCGCGAGTAGACACTCCTTGCGAAGACCATTATCTGTCGATCGGCGCTTTTAAGCTTGGGTCACTGCGTATCACCAATGGCTCCCCAAGTCCCATCAGCCCGGGAATCGACGGGAATCGCGGAGACGGTGGCGCGGGTGAAGGCAATGTGCTCTCGGAAGACGGCTATTTTTCGGGGAAGGCGGGTGAGCAGTACGGTATCACGACGTCTCCGGCGACACAACTTCCTGTGCAGTGTCCGCTTAGCCCGTCCGCTTCACCGGTCATTCGGCCGCAGCCCACAAGCCCAGAACTGCAAACAACATCGAAAGCAACGGCTCAAGAGGACGAGCTGTTCGATGACGAGAAGGAACTTGAGTACTCCTCAAGCGAGGTCTTGGATGTCCGGTTGGACCACAATGCGAAGCCGCCTCACCAGCAGGCTAAGTGTGATGTGGACAGTTCAATCAGCAGAACTGACAGTGGCTTTGTGTCGACTACAAGCCCATCATCTGAGAGTCCCCACAAGTCGTTAACAAAGGCAGACTCTGGATACAGCTCCAATGTCTCCCTGCGCTCGGTCCAAACCAAGGTGCAGACCTCCGAGAACCAGGTGGCATCAACAACAGCATCCTTGGAGAAGCAACTATCGCACTCAGCGGACCATAGCAGCGCGCCATTCGGTTCGGAGAGCCATACCTCGGAACAAACAGCGCTGTTGTATACGGACATCTTTGAAGGAGAATCGGATTCTGCTCCGCCTCTCGTCCCGCCTAAAGATGCCGCCCGGAGCCAGCCGAGCCCGAATGGTGTTGCCGGGAAAGCCATTTCGACGCATGACCCGGCAGAGAACAACGAAGCAAAGACGCCGAGGACAAAGAAGCAGGTGCCAAACCTCGGTATCCGAAGCATGAAATCTTCAACGTCCAACAATCCGAGCTCGGCCCACAGCAGCAATGGCGGATCGCAGAAACCTGGTAGGCTGCAGTGGCTTTTGAGCGGAGGGCGCCGGACAACCAATGGGCCCGCTCTAGTCAATATGACGCGCTCGGTCCAGTATAGCGATATCCTGCCCGTTCCCCGTAAGACGGGGCTCAAAGTCCGCGAGCATACTGGCCATTCCCCCTCGGCTGCGAGGAGGCTCGCCTTGAAATCACACTCTAGCATGGACACGCTGAAGACGATACTCAGCGTGGGCAGTATGGAAGCTAGCGTCGACCCTACGCACCCCGTGCAGACCGCGGGTACCATGCAAGAGTCCGAGAACAAGGATGGGCTCTGGAAACAGACCCTGCACTCAGTGCCAACTTCGATTGCCAACGCTGCCGCCTATGTTATCCCCAGAAAGTCTACTTCCCGGAAGCCGGTGCCAACCCCTGAGGAGGTAGCGAGAGAGCACGAAAGGGATGTCAGCAATGGCCGTGGGAGGGATACCCGTGATGTTGTTCCTACGTCTCCGGTGGTTGCCCGTGCTCCCGCTGGGATCAGACAGTCGAGAGACAGGACGATGAGCCTCACACTCATCGAGGAGCAGGGGGTGAAGGCGAAACGTCGTATGTCGGAATTTCACTTGAGTCGCTCGTCGATAGATCTTCCGTCAGCTCCTCTTCCCAGTCCAGTTGCCAAAGCAGTTGCAATGGAGAACAGGGCAGAGACGTTTCAGTCCGTCAACAGGAAATCAAGGCAGCCATATCCACTTCGCGTGCCAGCGCCGCTACGGTCACAGAACTCCGCCTCCAGTCTCAGTCACAAAGCCAGCCGGGAAAGCATCCAGGGCTATCCAGCTATCCACACCGTTCCAGTCAACGCTAGCGTGGACAGTCTTCCGAGGCATTCTTCGAGCCAAATGACACCCAGCGGAGTTTCCATGGACCCGCGGCGCCTCCTTTCATTCCGGCAATATCATCACGTTCAGTCTCCGACGCACAACGCTCTGGACTTCGATTCGCAAGCGAACGATAGCACGGCCCGGCAGGCTTCTCGAATTTCCACAGCCAGCGGCAGCCGGCGCACTTCCATCGAGTCAGTTCGAAGTGACGGCGGTTACCACCAGAGCAACGCCCACGCATGGCAAAATCAACAGCAGCCCCTAAGGCACCGGGCAAGCTATGATGGCTACAGCAATCAGAGCCGGCTTCCGCGGTACGGGTATCCCCCGTCCATGTCCAACGGCTATACAGCTCCGGTGAAGCCAGCGTATGGGCCCCAGTCATTTCTTGCTGCCACCCAGAGCAAGAGCCGGGTTGATGCAGCTGCCGGTCAGTGGTACCAGAGCGAGTCGTCTCAACCGCACCTGCCCCACGGCCACTACCGGCACCGCAGCACCGGTAACTGGAATGGATATGGGCCGAATCCTCCTTACCGTGTGCTGCATAGCTACAACTCGCCCGCGTACCGCAACGCGCCAATCTGGGGCTAAGCACGCCACGGAACCCTTTTAGGATCTCATTACGTATTACGCCCGTTGCATCAGTCGTACTTTAATCTGCGTAGTTCCATCCGACGGCACCCCCCGCTGCGCGTCCTCCTACTCGCTCGACGCGACTATTCCCTTACGTCTATTGGCAATCATATGGAAGCCGTCTCACCCACAAAGATGGGCAAAAAATCGGCTGAATTCAGTGTGGACTCTCAAGTCAGCTTTGAGTCAGATGGAGGAGACAAGAAACTCGGTTTCAGAGTGACGATACCAGATACCATCAACTCTCATTTAGGATCACAGGACTGCATTGTACTTGTATTGTACAGTCATGAACATGTCCTGGGAAATGGCGGGTACTCTTTTCATTCCTTTGGCCTAAGTTCTTTGTCGGGTCGCAGGATCGAACTTGGGAAAACTGGGCGGGGGACGGCGTGGTTGATTATCTTACTATACCCTTCAAGTTGTCAATAGGTTTGGGGAATCGGCATTCGTAAGGCAGGTGACCATCTCGTTGTTAGTACTAGTATCATACATACGATAGGAAAATGGGAATGATACCTTACTAACAGGCCAACAATGAACGCCATAGTAAAATGGGATGTAGTATATACAGTACCTACATCCAAGTATTGACGCGTCTGCTGTATAAGGCAGCGAATATCTTCAAGAGCGCAAATACTTGCTTGCTTCCTTCGCTACGGGATTCGAAGGCCATAGGCTCGGTATACTCCGTACCACTGAGCAGAATAATGACATGACGTTGTATTGTACAATATAGGGATGTATGAAGATGTATGTATGTACAGTACCTGTACTTACAGTCATGCACGTCACATTTAATACATGTACTGGACATGTACTCTCATCCGTTAGCCTTAGTACTTAATTGCAAAATTCAACCGTACAAACCCTGGCTGTACCTGGAGCACCTAGCTTCTTTATTGGGACGACATGTAAGAACAACGGAGGTTCCTAAGACTTTCTATCCACCCACAAACCTGACCGCATCAAACAACAAGCGTCGGCTATCCGCCAGCTCCCGGTATCAACTTCAAGTTAGTAGGCGCAGACTTGGGTTGCGCCTGTAGTAAGAACCGGGTGTACAACCGGGCCACCAGCAATCGAAGAAATCTTTTGTGAAGCCTTTTGACACGCCTATCGAGCGCCCGTAATACACACACTCAAGACTTCTCGTCGCTCTAACAACGATCTAGAGGCAGTTTGGTAAGGCAGCGAGCAATGCAGTGCTACGGATCGTCGACGTGTCAGACTTGCCTTGCGCTAGGTTCAGTCATGGGCGTTCAAGAGAACACATTCGAGAGCCAGTCGTTCTCGTACAATACGAGACATTGCAATGATTCTTGATGGTAGGCATGGATCGCGAATGCCCACAGAATGAATGCTACCAAATGGCCCAGGTATTTTCCGTGCTGTTGGGGTAAGTGTGATGGGGAAACACAGTTGGGGAAGCGGGGCGAAGCGGACTGTGCCGGCGGCGTGGCTGTGATTTGGGGGCTGGATAATTCTACGCCTCGCTCAGATAAATGACTTCGAAGAGTGGACAAGCAGGAAAACGGGACATTTTAGCTGGGGTCGGTACGCTGTTGTGCCCTCATAGGCACAGAGATGTTGGAAGGTGCTGTGACAGGAGAATGATATGTATACTGTACACTATGTACATAGGTACCTTCCCCGACTAACCGCGGATAGATTGAGGTCATGACCGGGATGCTTACCACAACCAGGTAGATGAAGTCCCTCGGGCGCTGGGTGGGAAAGAAGCGTGCCATAAGTACGTAGTGTATAGGTGGCGGGGAGAAGCATATTAGGGAATTGGATCCAAGTGGTGAGTGAGCACAGCCATGACAGTCTCAGTCGGTGCTGCCGAGTCCAGACCAGAATGCAGACTACCTATGCAGTAGGGCTGACGGCGGCTGCAGATCGATTCCACTCTTCGAACTCGGGTGTTTGTCTGAGACAGCAGGGATTGGCAAAGCTGGAAAGCGGCTCCACCTACCTTCAAATGGAACGAATGCACAGCCACGGAAACAACCATGCAGTTGGCGCGCCTTTCTGGTTCAAGTTGAATCAACAAGTTGCCTCTCAGAGGAGACGAGACCTCAATTATTTCTGAGCATAGTTAATCTTAGCCAAGTACTAGGTAGGCGGCCGGGCGAGCTTGACTTCTTGAACTTGCCTGGCCTGAGCGTTCTGGTTACGGTTACTATGTGTACCTGTTATACCTGAGTGTAAAAGTTACCATTCTCATCCGAACATCTTAGGACGACAGGAACCAGAGGCTCGGGCCACTAAAATTGGCCGGGGTGTGATCCAGCGGGGCCGCTGAGCACATTGATTGGGTAGGTAGCAGTGATAGCAGCGAAGCGAAGAGTGCAAGGCCCACATCAGCTTCGCCGAGCCCACTCTCGGTACGACCTTACCGTGCGCTGTGCTGGTGATACCCTTGCCCGTTGTTAATTCGCGATTTGAGTTAGCACCCTCAAGGCTGTCTTCTCTTCAACTCGAACAGCTCCTCATTTCTTGTCTGACACCTTCTGTGCAGTATTCAAGTTCATACGCATTAAGCCTTTGCCAGTCACTGTACTTGTTGTCCGTTTAATGATACTAGTATCCTGGGCTACATTTTGACACCGAAACTCTCCAGGTCCGATGTCCTGACTGTCCGAGCTCGCTTCAGTCCTCCACTGCAAGGCTGCGGTTGCCGCGGCGGAACTTGGTTTGTCAATTGGCATCCGTCAACCAATATGATGTGTCTCCAGGTGTGCCCCGTAGGCCTGATCCCTCGAGATATTCCGACAATAAGCTTACCAAGTACTGCACCCATCTAGTTTCGCAAGGAGAAGGCGAAGCCGAGATCGAACTTCATCCGCCGCATGACAACCATCCGAGGGCGAGGCTCGCCCAGCCACAAGGGACATGCCATACTCGATGTTGTTGCAACAGCGCTCGCCGGAAACCTCAAAACCCTCATCGGCGTCGATCTAACGTTGGATGGCACACTGAAGACGTTCCACGAGTGCGTCAAGACACATGTGAGGCATGTCTACGACATGGCCAGGGGCCGCGATAGGCTTCTGTCCCGCGAGAAGTTCGCAGCCTTTCTGAAAATGACCCAAGGGGTCGACGACGCAGAGTGGCTCAAATGCGAGAAGTACACCTTTGACCAATTCTTCTACATCTGGAGCCACAACGAGTCCGCCTGGCGCGCTAGCGGCAAGTCCAACCAAGATGACCTGGATACCACACGCCCCATTAGCCATTACTTTATCAGCAGCAGTCACAACACCTATCTCGAGGGCAACCAGCTCTCCTCCAAGAGCTCGGCCGAGGCATACCGTGCTGTAAGTTTCTCAGACTCGACATCTCTCCTCGCAGGCGGCGGCTAACCAGCGGCAGGTGCTGACAAATGGATGTCGCTGCATCGAAATCGACGTCTGGAACGGGCCGCTTCCTCGCTCACCTTCCAAGTCACCAAACCCCGGGCATCGGAGGCAGTTCTCCTCGACCTCGTTTTCCCGAGTCGCTGGAGAAAAACTCGAGGCGCTTATGAGCATCAGGGCAAGCCGGCAACACAGCCGTAGCCCGAGCGCCGTCCAAACCGCTTTTCCAGCTGTGGATCCTAGGGAAAGCGGCACGACGCTCGACCCGAAAGAATTGAGTGACCGCCTTGAGCTACAATCGAGAGACTCGTCCAGGTCGACGCTTAGGGTGGAGCCGGTCGTACACCACCATGGGACCATGACATCCACCGTCGGCTTCCGAGAAGTGTGCCAGGCCATCCGAGAGAGCGCCTTTGAGAAGAACCCGTTGCCCATCATCGTCAGCCTTGAGGTGGGTGCCGACCGCGAGCAGCAGGAGGTCATGGTAGATATCATGAAGGAGGAGTGGGCAGGCCTACTGTTGGACAAGCCGTTTGACTTCTGCGATCCCTACCAGCGGCAGCCTAATCTAGAGGAGCTCTACAACAAGATCTTGATCAAGGTGAAGCGCCTGAGCGATTGTCGAGTGGAGGCGGAAGTCGAGAGGGGGAGAAGCCTGGGGATCTCGGTCATCCGCTCCAAGCCGCCCATCTGCGAAGCTCTCGCCGCGCTAGCCATCTACACCCACAGCGAGCACTTTGAAGACGAGAGTTCCCTCGCATCGCGGACTCCGAGCCACATCTTCAGCTTGAGTGAGGACAGTTTCATGTCGTTGGCCGAAGATACATCCAAGCTCCACAAGCTTCTCATGCACAACCGAGACTTTTTCATGCGCATCTATCCCAAGGGCATACGCGTTGACAGCAGCAACCCAGACCCGACCTTCCACTGGCGGCGGGGCGTGCAGATGGTGGCCATGAACTGGCAGAGGACGGACGAGGGCATGATGCTCAACGACGCCATGTTTGCGGGGACTAACGGGTGGGTGCTGAAGCCGCCGGATCTGCGCAACGACAGCAGCGCCAGTGATCTCTCTGAAATGTTCCACATCCGGAAACGCACCCTCGACCTGCGCATCACGGTTCTTGCGGGACAGTTTCTGCCCTTGCCCGAGGACCGGCGGCGCGGCGGCGGCTTTGGCGTCGTGGGCGACAAGAAGTTTCGGCCAAGGGTCAAGGTGGAATTGCATGTTGAGAAGCCGCACAAGTCGTTCGACTGTGCGAAGGAGACGCGGCCTGCTTCCACGGACAATCCTGACTGGGGTCTCTATCCGGCGAGTCTGGATTTCGTGGACGTGAAGAATGTGGTGGAGGAGCTGAGCTTTGTGAGGTGAGCCGATGCCATCAACTGGGACTATTTCTTGGGAGGCCGACAGCTGACAGTAGCATGTACTAGGTTCAAAGTCGAGGATAGTGCAAGCGGTTTTCGCGACGACTTCGTTGCCTGGGCTTGCATCCGTCTGGACCGACTTCAACTCGGGTATCGGTGCGTGGATTTGCTGCATCCCGTCACACGCCGGCCTTGCAACGCGCAATTATTTATCAAAGTCGAGAAGATTCTGAGAGAGTGAGACCGAGAGGTTCCGGTTTTCTTTGCAGACCACAAGAGATTCTCTCGGCCATCTCCTTTTCTTTCTTTAGTCTTTTAATAGTCTTTCGGATCACAGCACGGGGGTATATCTGATCTTGGCTCGGGTTTGATAAACGGACGGTCGGTTCACACCATTTCAAGATTGGACACGGGAACTTTAGGTCGGAAGAATCGCTGGTGCGGAATGCGGTCTTGTTCAGACTTCAGGTCGGGCTCTCATGGGTTTGGTTTGTCTGGATGGTTCTGGTCCGTTGCTTCGGTCGTATATTACTACTTGGCAGGAGACGGCTTGTGCATTTCTGGATGGCGAAGGATACCCAATTATACTACAACTATCTTTCTTGGATTCAGCCGTTCCAGATCATGCCGTGACCCTAACCTCACTCTCTCCCCCAAAGCAGGACGCATCAACGCAGCGAGCTGCCCAGAGTAACTGGCCGCGTCCATATTATAGGTTCTCCAGAACTGGTCTTTATTGGTGGCGTTGTGTAAGCCACTGTATGTATGTACTGTACATGTACTTGTACCGTACCTTACGTAACCTCCAGCACCAACAATCGATCTCCCCTTTATTCAGCAAATTCCAACAATGGATGGTACAATACAGACTTATCCAGCAAGCAACCGTTACATCGTGGTTTTGGAAAATAACCTACCTACATACGTAGCCAGGTATTCGGCACAGAACTGAACAGCTCTATGACCTAGCCTTCGGTTTGCACGAGTTGTTACAGTAATTGGTCGAACGGCAACAGGTAACTTACGTGCCCCACAGCGCTCAGCAGGTATCGTACCTCACCTATCGTACTTCATGTATCGTATCATGTTTGTACAATCATCTCTGACTTACACAACGTCCTTATTATTCCTCTTCAGTCACCACCATGGCCAAAGACAAACGCTCCAAGGCGCCCGGCCCGCCGCAGTCTACAACAACCACGACGACGAAGCCTCTCACCACAACGGCTCCCTCATGGCCACCATTCAAACCTTCGCTGCCCGTGGCCGACCTCGCGCTCGAGCCGCTCGTCGAGGACAAGGTGGTCGTCGTCCGATCATTCTTCCCCCGCTCCCTCTGCCGGGATTACATTTCGTTTCTCCGAGATCTCCCGCTCGCCACCACGCCGGGAAAGCCCAAGCGCGGCGAGGCCGTGCGGGTCAATGACCGCCTCCAGTTGGACGATGCCGGGTTTGCCAACCGGTTATGGGCTGAGACGGGGCTGAAGGAGGTTCTTTTGAGTGAAGACGTCTCTCATTTGTGGTAAGCACAACACTAGGTTGTTGGTTTTGGAGTTCGGACTTCGGGGCTCAAACACACCGCAACTTGGAGCCTGTATCTCATATGAGCATGGTGGCTGTGTCGCTGATGAGAGAGAGAGATGATGATGATTCAGGGGCGGGGAGGTTGTGGGGCTCAATCCCAACATCCGCATCTACCGTTACCGTCCGGGGCAGTTCTTCGACGCACATTGTACGTTTACGAAATCCCCTCCTCCATGTATAATTCCATCCCTATTTCTAATCTGAACTCAATAATAGATGACGACTCAAACAATGTGACCGTCCCGACCGGGACAGGATCACAAGTCTCGGCTCGGACAACCTGGACCCTGCTGCTTTACCTGACTTCTTCCGCCGACGGCTGGTACGTACAATAATACCCTTCTCTTTATTTATTTATTCATTTCTTCTTTTCCCCAGCTCCTTCCATCCGTCCTCACTTGTTATCTACCCCACCATCCATGGCCTACCTAGCTGATCATTTGTAATGCATTTGGCGGTATCTAGCATCGGCGGCGAAACAGTCTTCTACCCGCACGATAGGCGCTCAGTCAAGGAGGAGATCGCCGTAAGCCTCGAGACAGGCATGCTGCTTCTACACAAGCACGGCCGCGACTGTATGCTGGTGAGTCTCTACCCCGGCCGCCGCTGCGCCTTTCTAGGTTCCTTCTCTTTTACCACTGGCTGGTGGCCGTGATGTAATCGAACTGGGACTGACCGTATGTTCTTTCTGACTGACATCGGATAGCATGAAGGAAGGGAGGTGACGGCTGGGGAGAAATGGGTGATCCGGACGGACCTCTGCATCAAGTGGTGATCATCACCCTCACGGAGGGCAGTTTCGGGCCCACGGATGGGACGGAAACCGTGACTAAATTCATCGATTCTCAATGGTAGCTACCTAGCAGAGGTCTCTGCGCTGAAAAGCGCTAAATGCACAAGCACAAGACTTCCTCCGATATTGAGCCTGTTAATGCCTCAAACTTCCATCGGCTTGAGCCAATGGCCCCTCTGTGAGAAGAGAGAGCACTGCCCAGCGATGCGGGCCATTTGGCAGATTAAAACCCTCAATCAAATCCGACGCTCCCAATGGGAGCAGCTCCATGTTGTGATATTCCCTATTACATCAGCCAAACAGTTCCTTCCTCCCAGCCTCTCTCCCTCAAGCAAGCCGAATAGCCCGCTCCAGCGCGGTCTTCCCCTCCACCTCAATAGCTTCCTCTTCATGCTCAACATCGTCCTTGCTCGACCCCGTAGCGTCATTCTCATTCCCGTCCTGTGAGGAGCGTGGCGGTGTACCAATTGCTTTAAAGGCAGTAGACTCTCCGGCCCAGACTAGATTCCGGGTATCGAGGTCGCGGCTCGGGAATGGTATGTTGTGGACACTGCCGAAAGGTTGTCCCAGGGGGCCGAAAGAAGCCATACTGGTGGCAGCCGGGAAGAGCCTATTGCCGATTCGCAGGGTGATGTACTCCAATGGCGCTTCCAAATCCAAATCCGGTGACAGTTCCAGTCCTGGAGCTGCAGGAGTAACTGGGTTGATTCGGTCCCAGGGCACGGCTGGAACCCAGGTGTTGGTTTGCGACTCTGGCTTCAACATTTTCTTCTCTCTTCCTTCTGCTACGTCGTTACTGCCGTCCAGCGGAGCATTCGCCGTCACTGCATTCAGCTGTCGAGGGGCCAGTACCCTATCCGGAGTCAGACACGGAGAGACATCCCACATTGCATCCGTATCCGACGACAGGAGATCGACCATAGTCGAGTCGCCGCCAGTCTCGGCCATCTGGGGAGCCGCCACCGCTGGGTTGCTGGCAGACGTAGTTGGGACGGAAGACGTAACAGACGAGGATGAGGAGCTAGGCTCCTCGCTGTCCAGGGCTGTGCCGAGATCCAGGAGGACTGGGAAGTCACTTGGGGTCATCTCGCCCGTCGGCGGTTTGTCAGGCACCTGTCCCTCATAAGGCCACTCAGACGTAGCATCAACGGGAGAGCTTGAGTCGGCTACGTCGCCACTGCAATAGAAAGCTTCCTCGCCATCATCTTCGTGACAGAAGAGGTGCAAGGTCTCGCCGCGGTGGATAACCTGGCCGTCGCTTGTCTTGGTGCAATGCATCGCGGCTAAAAAGTCAAGTTCAGGCTCTTCCGACCACCCCAAGCTGGTGCTTGCTCCGGGCTTCGTTGGTTTGGTAGACGTGGGTTTCGCTACGAACCGCCGTCCCGCCGCTGGCTTCTCACCACCGACGGCAATGCGGCCCAGCTCGTTCGGAAATAGCCATGGGAAGCTGATTAGGGGCATCGAGCGCGCCGTAACGCGCTTCAAGCCCACCGTTCCATCCGGGAGCACGTGCGGTTGCCGGGCCTGGTAGAGTGCGATCCGCATCTCCTCCCATGTTACTGTGTACATGGCAGCGACAAACTCCAGCTTGTCGAAGTTGTGCTCCTGTACCGTCTTCAGACACAGATCGCGGAACTGTTTCTTGAGACCTGCTGCCTCGCGCCCGACCCTCTCCTGAACCTTGTAGTCTGACCCAACCTTGGGCTTGGACAAGACAAAGGATGTCCAGACTTCAAACTCGGTCCTGATCTCGAGCTGGCCCATAACCCTGCGCATGCCAATGTCGTACTGGCTTTTGATCTTCCTCGCCTCCTTTAGGAGCTCGTGGCCCAGCTGGTATCGCTTGAGGATGCGGCTGTCAAACGGCAGCATGTAGTTCTCTCTGTTGTTGAACTCTCCCTTGCCAACCATGTCGTAGAGCTGCCCCAAGACCCTTCCGGAATGATAGGACTTGTTTTTGGACTTCTCCATAAAATGGGGATACTTCCGGGGATCTAACCTCTTATCCCACTCAGCTGGCATGCCCGTCTTGACGTAATCGACCGCGGTCGAGTGCAATTCGGCGAGCTGAAGACCTGCGATAGAACCATTTTGGTTAGTTCTCGATTCTAGAATTGGGACACAATTTGAAAGCGACCCAAGAATGTCTCACATTTCCTGTGTTTGGGACCCTCGATTTCGTAGTCGGCCGTGGCCAAGTGAGCATGGGCGATCAAGGGTAGCCGGTCGTTCTTCATGAACAGAACGAAAAAAGATGCCAAGCTCTTAGCGGTCGAAGCTTTCGGTTCGTTCAGCGGCTTTGGCGCGCTGTAGTTCATGGGCGGGTGACCCCATTCGGTGGGGAGCAGCTTGGGGTCCCAGATCACGAAGTAGTCGTCTCCGTCGAGGTCGCCGCCGGACAACATGCTTGGGATGTCCCTGTCACCATGGAGCGGAAACACCACAACGTCTCGGAGATGCCTCAAGCGGGGGACATCGACTGCCTCCACTACGCGGATGTCGCCGGGGTGGAGTGATGGATTGCGCCCGACGAGGCAGAGACCGGTAATGACCCTGTACGCGCCTCGATCCTTTTGGTCAGGAACCTGTAGAAAGATCTGGGGCAGGTGGTCGCGTGGGATCTTCTTCTGCCCTTCAGTAGCCCTGGAGTGGCCGCGAAGGGTCCCGGTCTCGTCCACACAGCCGAGGACAAAAGCACCCTGGTCGACAACGAGCCTTGCTTTCTCTTTGAGGCCTTTGATAGACCAAGCTCTCCAGAGTTGAAGGAGCGTCTGGACGAAGGGCTCTTTGGTCTGCATGAATCCGTCCGATAGCATGGTCGCTATGGTGGCGGTTGTCATGTTCTCGTCCACATAGGTGGTGAGCAGCTCAACAGCCTTGTCCTTATCCGTCATAGCAGCGTTGTAGTTGGAGATCTGCTCTTCCATCATGCCCGTGAAGACCTCGTCAGGAACGCCCAGGCACGAGAGGAGTAAGATGGTCTGTCGATTCAAAGTTGCGCAGGAGAACTGAGCACAGCGGATGATCTCCAAGCCGTTGTACTCGGCGTGGAACTTCTCTTGGGATCGTCGAATGTGCACTTCAGTGCCTTTAGCGTCGGGCCATGCCACAAGAACACCCTTGCAGCCTCCCATCCGGAACTGGAAGGCCGAGGGAGGGGGATAGAGCTTCCAGTCTTCGGATACGAGACCAGCAAGCGGCATGGAGATCTTTCCAACACCGTCCGTGAAACAAAACCCTCCTCTCTCGACGTCGTCGATCTTGACTATCCGGGGCGAGGAGATATAGTGTAGCAGACGAGTGGTCGAGAAACACTGCCCTAGTCGAGCAGCAAGTTTGGCCACATTAGAGATGTGGCTGAAGTCTCCCATCCACTGGCGGATAGTATGGCAGGTGATATCCGGGTGGCTTTCTGTCTGGCAAAAAAAGAAAGCACCGCACTCTCGGATTTGAGAGTTCCCAAAGGCAAGAAACCTCCAGCGCCACTTCCCCATGCGGATTCCCTGAATCATGACCCGATAGACACGCGCGTAGAGCTCGTCGTCTCGGTCTACCTCACAAGCCCTGATCCGGCCCTCCAGTAGCTCGTCAGTGAACTGGACACGAACGAAGTACTCCTGGACCTCCTTATAACGGCGGATGATGCGGTTGGTGGTCTCGACGGTCGGCGTGCTGAAGTAGATCCTAGTCGGTGTAACAGTCACCTTGCGCATCAAGGCGCAATAATCGGGTATATGGAGAGTGGCCGGATAGTAGGTCATGGCGCTTGAATCCTTGAACAGGTCCATAGGGTTATGTATCGGCCGTCCCTTGTCTGCCGCGTACTCGAGGATCAATCGCGCTCGGTTAGGACCAAACCCGCTAGGCATTGATAGCTCAACCAGCTTTTCAAGGAAGTCGCGGCTAATGTTGTACTCGGAGAGAATGCCGCGCGAGATGCAAACTTCCAGCTGGTATCGGACATCAAAGGGCAGTGAAATCTGTCCCGTCAGGGAGAGCAGAGCTAGATCGTGGTTCCAGGAGGAAGTTGTCCCTGCCGATGATACCCCTAAGCCTACGGGCGAATCCGCCAGAATATCCCACAGATCCGGATCCTTGTTGGGGATTTGTGTGAAACCGACTCCGACGTCCGTGTTGACATTCCATTCATGGAGATGCGACTCAATGGCGGACCATCTCTCCTGTCCAGCCTTATCAAGGTCCATCCAGTAGGTCGTCGAACGTCCCAGGTCAATTATCCTGGGCTTCTCTTCCAAGGATACTGGTCCAGCCTTGGGGTTTTCGAAGCTTGATCGGATGTCCACGACTCTCTGCCAAAGCTCGTCCTCTCCCCAGACCAACCGATCAGCCCAAGCCTCGCCATTCACAGCCATCGGCTTCTTGCGGAAAAGGGGAACATCTTCCAAGGAAATGATGAGCGCCGAATGCGTCCGATAGATTTGCTTGATGATGCCGAACTTGATATCCATCCGATAGTGCTGACCTTCACGGTCGATGACGAGAGGGAAATGGATGACCAGCTTCTTCCGCTTAAAGTCGGCCGTCAACGTGAGTTCGAAACCACTGCCCAGTGACCGAATCTCTCTTTTACACATGAGTGTAGTTGGCTGGGTCAAGATGCCGAAGGTGAGCTTGATGGGACGCAGTACTAGCGATGCTGGACAAGTATTGCCGAGGGGTGTTGTCAGGGTATGCTCTTCAGGAGGCTGCTTCGGGAATTCGATCCAAGCCCGTGACACCGTCCCGCAGATGGCGAGTCGGCATTCGCCCTGCTGGAAGAAGCTCGTATCCGTCGGCGGAGGCTCGAAGCGCACCTTGGCAGATCGGGCTCCAGGTCTTGAGGCGCTGTCAACCTCAACCCACACGACCCTGCCGTATCTCTCAAAAAATTGCCGGATATCCCACGGTGAGGCCTTCGGGGGTACGCCTCTGACAATCATAGTAACGCTGTTTCGGGAGCTCCATGCTGAAGGGAGCGATGTGGGAGGTGGGCGAGACACGGGGAGAGGGCTGAGCCTGGACGGTCTGGAGGTCCCGTGCGCCTCCCTGAGTGGCCTCGCGGGTGGAGATGGCCTTGCGGGTTGCCCACCTCGACTCCAAGCAGTAGGAGGACGGCGAGCCTCTGCCCTATGGTGCTGTACTCTGAGGCGTCCATTATCTACACCTTCCAGTAGGAGCCGCTGGTAGCCCCCATCCATAAGGTCTGCCATTGTCGGAGTGAAACGATCAGTTGTGTCAAGTCCATTGACCAGCTCACTATAAAGGTGAAGTGTAAAACCTCCGAGGCCGTGAACAAACCGGGCTAGATCTCAGTTGTGCGTGGGTAAGGGTGTGGCCACCGACTTGTTGAGATGACCGGCGAATCGAACCTTGCCCTGATGTGAAAGGAAGAAAGAAGGAAGGTTGGGTTAGGGACGAAAATTGCTGCTGGCAACGGGAGCGAGAGAGAGCGTGGCACGGAGGTTACTGAAAGCCTATGCGACTGGGCAGTGCCAACGTCGTTAAACCTCCGTCAAATCCCCAAACCGGGAGTTTGTAACATGCAGAGTAGCAGCTGGAGCGTGAAGGTTGCCACGGAAAGTTGCAGGTTTGTTACCCGGGAGTTTGTTGGGTTGGAGTCGGCGGTGAGGTTTTGCTTTGGTTTGGTTTATGTTCCGGGGCGGCCGGTATGTCCCGGGGGACTGCTCCTTCCTTCCAAAGCCCCGTCCTCCTTGCAATTTCCGAGTCCTCTACTGACCTGATTCGGAGAGAGGTATAAAATGAAAAATAGCTTACCAAGGGATGATTGCTGCGCTCTTATGTGCAGCCCTTGTGACGACCTGTGGCATTTTCTTTGGGCTTTTCAGGTGTGCTTTGCCTCCAGTAAAACTCAGGAGACTTACCGGGCAGTTTGCTTCGCAGGGCACTCAACTCTGCACGCCGAGCAGGCCCGACGAGGACAGAAACAAGAGGAGCATACACCGCAGGAGTGCCTTCTAGTATGTGGCCTTTTCCTCTGTCACGTTGCGGAACTCGGATGTCAGGGTTCTCCCGAACCTGTAGTGGATGGAAACCAGAACCTCGGCTTAGAAGATACCAACGAAATAAGGTAGCAGATGAGCAAGCACGTATCGACAGCGTTGAAAGACTTTTGGTTCCCTCACTCCGGATATCCAAGTCCATGCACGGCCCATATGATGCTCCGGCATTATGCCCCGTATCATGTATGCGTATGCGGTTGCCCATATGCAGTGTAAATGACTGATGCCAAGGTATGTTCTGTGTTAAATGCGGGAACCAGCCCCTTTCGCTTGACCCTGCCTGTCAAAGATCTTCCCAGGATTCCTAGAATATCTTTGTTAGCCGCTGTTTCTTGTATTTCGTCCCAAAGGGAGGGAGGGTGTTGAAAAACGAACATAATCCAGTTCGGATCAAGTGCAGACTTGATGGCTTTCTGCGGTCATGATTAGCCGCATTGCTACTTGAGCTCGTGCCCTCGCAGAGATACTGACCATCACACCCAGTGTATCGTGGCCGACCTCCCACACAAGCGACTCCTTCTTGCCCCAGCCGATGGAGTGCTCGCCAGTGCAGGTGCCCTCCATTTCCAGCGCTCGTTTGACCATATTCTTGACACAGGCTTCGACCTTCTCCCTCTCGGCAGGGTCTTGCCGGTTGTAGATGATGCTCTCGTGGAAGTTGCCATCTCCAATGTGGCCCAGAATGCTGGCAAACAGGCCCAAGTCGTCCATCTCCTTTTTGCTCACCTCGATGATGTCGGCAAGCCTGCTGAATGGCACCGCGACATCGGTACTCCCTAGCAGGCGATTTAGTTAGTTCCGCCCGTGTCTGCGCCCATTGCTTGGTGTTCACTTTCACTTACAGACTTCCTCTCCGTCCTTGCGCAACGCGAGCATCGACCACAGCGATTCTTTCCGAGCAGACCAGAGAAGCTTTTGTTCCCGGGCGTCCTTGGCAAACTCAAAGTTGCTCCCCCTGTTGGCCTTGGTGATCTTCTGCACGGACTCTATGTTCTCCTTTACGCTGACTTTCGTGCCGGAAAATTTGAAGAACAGCGTGGGCATCTCCTTCCAGACCCGTGGGGCGGTCGCACCGCCCAGGTTGACGACTTTCATCTGGACTTCGTCCATGATCTCCATCGCGGCCACGGGAATGCCGGCCTGCATCACCTCGGCGGCGGCGGACGCAGCGTCTCGGATCGACGGGAAAGTCACAACCGCAACCGAGAATTCCTCCGGGACGACGGCCAGCTTCAGGGTTGCCTCGGTCACCAGACCAAGGGTACCTTCCGAGCCAACAAACAAGCCGTTGAGGTTATAGCCAGCCGAGGACTTGCGCGGCCGCCGCCTCGTCTTGATGACAGTCCCGTCGGCCAGCACCACGGTGAGATTGATGACCCAGTCCTTCATCGTCCCATACTTGACTGCATTGGTGCCCGAGCAGTTTGTTCCAATCATGCCACCAATCTTGGCGCTCGGGCCTTTGTTTTGTCATGTCCTTGTCAGCCCGGCGCTGCACTCAGGCACACCATACATCCATACATCCGTCCAACGGTCACGTACCAGGGTCGATGGGGAAGAAGAGCCCGCTGCCCATCTTGGCAAGCTGCTCGTTCAGGTCCTGCCATCCAATGCTCGGTTGCACCACAACGTCCATGTCCTCCTTGTTGAATTGGACAATCTTGTCCATGTAGGCGAAATCAACGCTGATGCCGCCGAAGGGGGCAGAGAAGTTCCCTTCCAGGCTGGAGCCGCCCGAATAGGGGATGATTGGCACGCGGTACTTGTGACAGATGCGTGCAATGGCCGACACCTGCTCCGTTGAGCGTGGATACGCTACTGCGACAGGTAATCCTTCTGGATTGGTTGTTGACCACTCCGAATATCCATGCGCGTGTAGGTCTTCCGGGTCGGTGGAGATGATATCCTCGCCCTGTATCTCCTGGCGGATCTCCTTCAGAGCCTGTGATGATGTCACGCAACCAAATGCAGTCAGTGGGACATTTTTCTTCAGCGTCTTGCCGCCCTGGCCCTCGGATGTTTAGGGATTCCCAGACAACATACCTGCTCCATTTCATGCATGCTTGCATATCGGGGAGCCGGAAACGTGCCGTCAAGCAAAACGGCACCGGGAAAACCCTGATGCTGGAGCTCCGAGGCGCCCCAGCCAAGCAAGCCGGCCGCTGCGGCAACAGCAAAGACGCTGGGCAGTGACCATGTTGAAGCAGCTCGGCTGCCTTGGCTGTTGCCGGCGGGGCCGCGTCGGATGGATGAAGTCGTGAAACTTTGCCTGACGGCAGCGCGACGGGTGTTATTCGGGGTGGCCACGGATCGGCCGATAGGCCTCGCCGCCCTGGTAAAGCGGACTGCCGACATGCCGGAAAAGCGCCGCAGCATCCCAAGCATAAAAACGACGCTCACTCTTGGTGGCAAACTATATTGTACCAACAGTGGACGAACGGCGTCTGTAACTGGGTCGACCCCCCTTTTTTAGACGCGTATTCCAAACACCCGGGAAGCGTCCGTCATTCCAAACCGGATACTCCCTTTGTCGGCCCAACACTACCCTGTCTGGGACAGCTGGTGATAAACGGCGCTTCTCCCAGCACTTCTCAACACACTTGGCCAGGTGAGAGCGGGTAAGAGACAGAGCGAGGCTTACCGCACAAAGCTCTCTAGGAGGCAGGGTCAAAGGGGTTTGGTAAAGATAAGAATGAGATAGAGTAAAGGCTATGGCTACTGGGAGACCATAGTGGGCGATACGACTAGTATCAAACCGCGCTTGAGTGCGCTCGTGGGGGAGAGAGTGGGTAGGCATAGAACAGACATCGGCTCTTTTATAAGCACTGGCTACTTTCCAGATTCGGACCGGTATGCAGGGCAGGTGGAGCAGCACGCGACCCAATCACGCTTTCCGTAGAGAAGCGATGTCCAGCAGTAGACTGTAGGTTGAGGTGTTGAGGGTCGGGTTGGATCTCTGGGCAGAAAGGGCGCAGGGATGTGAAGAGGCGAATCGTTGCTGACCTCCATTGGCCGGCCTAGTATGTATGTATTGTACATGAACTTGCACGAACGAACGTGCGGTACACAAGCTAACAGGTCTTGGCTAAGTAGGAGAAGAGCTTGAGAAGATGCGAGTCGTGCACACGCGGGCGTGTCGGAACGGAAGAGAAGTAATTGACGCACCACCTCATTGCGGCCGTCCCGTGATCCGACGCGGATGGCAGTGGAGTGAAGAGGACTCGGAGCTAAGAAACTCATGGTGCCAGTGGCTGACACCGAAGAGGGTTGGAGCGTTTCATACCCACTGACTGACGCTGACCGTGGGTGGGGTGAACCTGAAAGTTGGTCTGTACCTGACGACGATATCGACAAGACAGGCCCAGGCTTTCCGTCAGCGTTTTGAGTACCTTAGGTATGTATGCAAGATGCAGAGTGCTGCAGGTAGGTGTAATTTCGCCCGCCATTTCTTATTCTCGCATCCCGAATTCTAAGTCTCTTTCATCGAGGCTTCCTTTAACGAGGCAAGAGGAACAGTTCAATCAACTATTCCGTACATTATTGCAGCCGCTGGGTGGTAAGCAGTGGTAAGTAAGTTCTGAGATACCTTACAATATTATGTCAGCTGAAACCCTGCAGTGGCCTGCAAGTTCTGCAACACACAGGATTGGGCGGTGTAACTCTAAATATTCCCACTCTCACTGTCTGGCCAGCCACCATTGGGCTGAAGCCACGCGATCATTGTGCAGTTGTCCTGCGCCAGCGGCAACGAGCCAGCACGTGCTGTGCTCCATGTCCGAACGACGTGTCCCCAAAGACTTTAGGTTGTCTGAGGTGAGGTGAAGTCTCTTCGAGCAGTTATCACCAAACCCCCCGACTCTCGCCGACGTTAAGTTCACCAAGTGCTGCCACCACAGCCCGGACATCGAGGCAAAAGGACGTGGAGTCAAGGCGTAGTGTTACCTAGGCCGGCGAGCTGGGTCGTTGATCTTGGTTTCGCAAGATGCCGGGTGGTTCTCCAGGGTGTCAATATGCGGGGAAGGTCATGGGATTGAATTGAAGTTACTAATGGGTTGCACCATGAGGGTTGCAAAGCTGTCCACGGTATTGGGAATTTCAGGGCGTCGATTCGGAGCACCACGCTCCCTTCGTACTACAACATACTACTAATGCCAGTGGTGTAAGGTACAACGTGAGCTTGCATCTGAGAACCCCGCTCTGACGGTTGAGCAGTCCCGACGAGGTGGTGCTCCCTGATGATCATGGAACTCGAGGTTCATCACTGGTCATGGCGCCAGAGTCACCTAAGCGGAAATGCGACTAACCAGAAGGGACAGGATTGGTGCTTGGTTCCTATAGTTAACGTGATTGTACGAGAACAATAACATTTCTGTACTGTACTGTACATTACATACATTACACCACAAGGTATTGTATTTTACAGTGGCAATCAATGCCAAGCTTCCTCCTCTCATCATCGTACCTACTGCCCCACAAACGCCTGGCCATCGACACTTGCGCTTTAATAAAAAAGCAAGACTCCTGGCTGTCAGGGAAGTCGTTAGTGTTGTACAATGAGTAGGCTCAACTCACGCCCATCCGACGAGTGCAGCGAGCAGGCAACCTCCATGGATATATGGGACATCTAGATTCTGGAAGCTCAATCCCGCATATAACAACCACTCACGCCGTTCACTGCATTTCGGCCTGAAGAAGACGATCATCATGAGATCAGACCTGGCTGTCACTGCCAGAACCGGTATTATTAGGTATGCATTCCAACATCTGACCGCCCGTCCTCTACACGGTAGGTGCATGTGTATGTGGCGGAGAATGTTCTGCAATGCACACAGCCCGCCCGATGTTCCCCGCCCGTGACATCGATCTGAGCCAGCTGCAAGGCACATCAGAACATGCATGAGGACTCCCCGTTGCGGATGCACACGGCGCTTTGACGCGTTACTCCACACTACGGATGTCAACCCCCGCGTTGGCTTCTCTCGAGGCGTCCATTTCGGCACGTTGCTTCGGCGTTCGTTTCTCCTGACCGGAATCGGGAGCGCCAACAAGGAGCATCGCGGGTCGGGGATGGCGTTCTGGTCTGGAGGAATGTGGGTGTCCACCGGATCGAGACCTCTGATCCCGCATCCTCACATCATTAAGCGGTCGGCAGAAGATACGGATTACTACCTATGTACATACTACGGCGAAGAGGTCCAATTGCCTCGCGAGTCGCGACTGAATATCAGAGTGGCACTGCTAACACACCTCATGCCCCGTCTCAGCCTTTCAGGATTCGTCCATCTCTGGAAGTCCGGCAGCCCGAGCTGAAAGGGGGTGGATATCTATCCGGCCTGCACAACCGTCAGCTGGATCGATGAACACTTCCTCCAAATACCTGTCTGGTACGAACATGCCTATGCCACTTCAGACCGTTTTTCAACCACACGGGTTAGGTTGGCCATACAAGTTCGAACTTTACCAACATATGGTGCCAAGAAGAGGGGTGATGAAATCAAATTATCAAGTCACCAGGCTCTTCCGAAGACGAGATCGATCTCACACATTCCTTCACCAGAGGCGAACCATTGGACTGTCAAACCAGCCACAACATGCAGGATGAAGACTTAATTTCCGTGTTGAAAAGTCTGTCCGCCACATCTGTATTGTACATGGCCACGAGACAATGGACGCTTCCGATCAACACCACATTGAGGTCAAAGGTTACAATGACACAGGATGCTTAGCCCAGCAACTGTTATTATTGGATATAGTAACTCTACCCCAGCAACAACATCACATAAATACCTAGGCCCAGATCCTCTATGTTACATCCAGCTTCGAGTATCAGGTGACTACCTGCCTGTTTCCCTCCGTGGTTGCCGAACACAACGACAGAGTACGTCGTGCAATTAGCAAATGGAAATACACAACAAACTTATTCTTGCTACGAAGACTGCCGTGTCCCTATATGCAAGTATAACCTACGTTAACCGCGGCTGGGAACATTCAGGATCAGGTAATGCAACTCGGGATTGCACCCCCTCAGCCCCTCAGCATGGAACCTACCAACCTAAACCCCCTCAATACGGAATCTGCAGAGCTCGGAAACGTCCTCGAGAGACCTCTCTCTCCACCGCCTCTTGGTCCGCCGCTCCTCGCCCGCTTTGCCTTATGCCCGATGCTGCCAGGCAGGCGTGGGGGTTCAAGCAATTCAAGCACTTCCTGACCGCCTGAACGCTGAAGAGGGCACTCAGGACAGGGCAGCAGGATAGAGCCGGGCAAGGGAGTAGCGAAAGAAAAAAGCATTAAAAAAAAGAAAAAAAAGCAAGGTACACCACACCGCATAAGCGCCAGAAAGAAAGATGTGTGGAAATAAGGATCCCCCTCCTCAAAAGTCTTCCTCCTTTTTACCACAAATCGCTTCGCGCGCCCCTTCAAGCAGTGACCGACAGCCGGGAGTGATCTGATGCCCCGGTCTTCTCAGACACACACAGAGACACACACACACAGACACACAGAGACACAGACACAGACACACACACACACACACACACACACACACACACACACACACACACACACACACACACACACACACAGCGAAATTAGTGCGCTTGCGGGTTTTTGCTTGTCTGTCTGGGTGGGCGAGAGGTCGCGCAGCAGAAGCCTGCTGCAGCTCGGTCAACAACCTGTGCTGGAAAGCGTTGAGCAAATAGGAGTTGGAAGACAGACAGCTGAAAGTTATCCTTACTCCGGCTCTCGGAAATTGGGCTCAAGAAACCTGCGCGCATGTACCCGTTGAGGAAGCCCGACGCATGGGATGAGATGTGATACCGTACATTCTCACCGCTTCGAAGACGGGTGAGGCAGCTAAAGAAGTCGCCCTCAGGTACCTCCAGAGTCAACAGTCTAGACCCCGTGAAGCATGATATCCCAGAGTGCGAGGTATGCAAGGCACACGAACGGGGACAACAAGGCCATTTCTCATGCGGAAGGGCAGTTGAGTATTCGGGTCGATTTCTGACCCGGGTATACCAGTCAACAAGAGGCCTTCTTGCCGAGCCTAAACTAAAGTGACATCCGGTACTCCATCCAGCATGCTTTTGTAAGATCAGCAACCCAATGCCCTGCCCATATCCGTCATAAACCCATTTAGTGACCAGCCAGAGCGTGGGCCCGTCTCCGGTCACGCTCCTCAGCAATGCTGAGCTTGACACCCTTGCCCTTGGGAAGGGAAACCCAGGGCTTCTCGCTTCCAATGACGAAGACGTTGGTCTCGCGGGTAGCGAAGGTGTTGTCGATGGCATCCTTGAGATGGACGATGCCGAAGCCACCCTCGTGGCGCTCACGGTGGGTAATGACACCGACACGACCCATGTTACGACCACCAGTCACCATCGCTATGGCGCCAGTGTCGAACTTGATGAAGTCGGTGATCTTGCCGGTCTCAAGGTCAATCTTGACCGTGTCGTTGACCTTGATGAGCGGGTCGGGGTAGCGGATGCTGCCGAGATATCGTTAGCTAACCAGGGGAATAATTGTGACATACCAACCGTAGAGATCCCCGCTCTTTCTGACCGTGATTTCCACCTTCAAGGAGGGAGGAAATCCGACGGTCCAACCAAAGCTTGGTCCAACGGCTGACAGATGTCGTAAGAACTTACGTTCTCGCATCATGCGTAACCAAGAATGGCACACCCCCACGGCCAAGCTGAACGCGCTTGACCTTGCCCAGCTTGTACTTGGCTTCCTCGTCCTGGATGCGGTGGACGGTGAAGCGACCCTTGGTGTCGTAGATGAGGCGGAAGTTCTCGCCCGTCTTCTCGATGGTGATAACATCCATGAAGCCGGCGGGGTAGGTGATGTCGGTGCGGACCTTGCCGTCGACCTTGACGAGGCGCTGCATCATGATGGCCTTGGTCTCGCGGTAGTTGAGCGCATACTTGAGGCGGTTGCGGACGAAGACGATCAGGGGCATGCAGTCGCGGAGCTTGTGCGGACCAGCCGACGGCCGAGGGGCATAAACACCCGACAGCTTGTCGAGAAGCCAGTGCGATGGCGCGCTAAGGCGCTTCTGGTGCTTCTTCCTGTAGTCCACGGGTCAGAACATGGCGTTTCAGGACCTCGAATCGCGCAGGTGAGGGGATCCGCGATCAAGAACCCGCGATATCACTATCTCGAGCTTGCAATCCAGCCCAAAAAAATCTGGAAGGCATTTGTGCACGTATGGAAGCAAAGCACTTACGGTCCTCTACCCATCTTGGCTGGCTGTTGTCGATGTGCAGGTCGATGGGAAAGTGAAAGGAATGCCGCGAAGTGGAAGCGCGAGCGAATCAATCAGAAATTTGGTTTTGTGCCTCAAGCCCTAGCGATTTTGGTGGGTCGGGCTAGGCGGTAAGAACTAAGAAGGGCAGAATTTCCATTCGGCCCGTGCGCGAAGCTTGATTGTAGGTTTGGATCACCAGCCAGGGTTAGGGATCTGGGTGAGCTGTCCTCGACCTCATGCCAACTGCTGACTCTTGCTGTCCACTTCCGTTACCGCCGAAGTCCCATGAACGGGCTCGGGGCTCTCAGTTAGTAAGGTGGTTTATTATTTAGACTAGTTGCCGCCAATAAGTCATTTATGAATGACAAGTCTGAGCTGCTGAGTACGTAGTAGGCACGGCCGAGCAAAACTCGGACAATAAGACCCTGTACAACAGCAAAAAAGCGATGTGAAACATTCGAGAAGTGTTTCTCATCCGAGATAGAGATTGCTCCCTTATCTAACCTGTAAACCGGCCATGTTTCATTCAACCAAAAGCCAGCGTGTGGCTCTGGCAAACAGCGTCTTTTACGATGTTGACGACACTGCCTGTGGTATCGCAAGACGTCTCAGAAACAAAACCCTAGCAAGACCCGAAGATAACCGACAACTCCAGAACTCCAGAAGCAATACACAATATCCTCCGAAACTGCGATCAAAAAAGTATATGGACCACCTATATCTCGAGTGGCCAAGTCTTCAAGAGTGCAGACCTTTACGCCCTACCTGCAATGGCCAAGTCGCCGCTCACCAAAAGGATGAGAGTCGTCGAGCACCAGGTGACTCAAGTCCATGTCTGGTGGGTTGCCCAAGAGAGATGCAGCGTGAGGCTCGATCATGTCAAAGATATTGGCCAGCGCCGGAAGAGTCTCAGTCGACTCGTAAGCGGACGGCGTCGTTGTCCGC
The DNA here is from genome assembly GCF_033439665.1 of Chaetomium strumarium. NCBI lineage: Eukaryota > Fungi > Ascomycota > Sordariomycetes > Sordariales > Chaetomiaceae > Chaetomium > Chaetomium strumarium. Next base: position 4,551,667 of record NW_026944429.1, on the reverse strand, counting down.
CTCACCATTTCTTCCTTTGAGCCAGATCGATGTAGTTGAGGCTCCAAGGATGACGTAAGAATGGCAGACCCGCGTAATGTTTCCGAGTTCAGGTCGACAGATGGTTCGAGGGTTTCGGCCTTGTGGCGTGCAGCCTCGCGGGCAGCTTCCCGAGCGACCTCTTTAAGGAAATGAGCCTTTTCAATCTTTGCATAGATATCGGGATACTTGTTTCTAATCCGGTCACGCAAGTCGGTAGGCTGTCGGCCGGATAGATTGTATTGAGGGTCCCGCTGGATCCTCGTCCAGGAAGGGCCGTAGCGCTTAAGGCCGTCTAGAATTGCCTCGTCATCTTGCTTAGTGAAAGGTCGGCGTTTCCGACGATGCGACTTCTCGAACGGGCCGTGGATCCCCAGCTCCGCCAAGTCCTCCAGGTTCTTGCGGTGTACCCGCCTCCTCCTTCCCCTCGGGGCGCTATCGGTCTCCTGGAGTGCGGATGGTGAGTCCTCATCTTTGGCGGCAGCATCATCGCCGGGTGGTATTAAGATATCCTCGAGATGCAATCCATTTTTGTGTCTCGTGTTGCCTTCCGGCGTCGCTGCCGCAACCGCTTCCACGTTTCCGGTTTGCTCCTCGGTCGTTGTCAACTGCAGTTCCTCGGGGCAGCAAGTCCTGAAACGATCCTTCAGATCTCCTGCGGTCCGGCCGTTGAACTTGAAGTCGGGATCCTCCAGAATATTTGTCCACCTTCCAACTCCGTGGCGGCTCACGCCCAGCAGAAGGTTATTGGTTTCCTCCTCAGTCCATTTCCTTCTTGGCTTCATAGGCCGCCTCTTCGGTTTCTGAGGGTTGCTAGACTCAGGGTCGGCAACGGAGGACGCGACGGGCCGGTCTTCAGGACAGCTCCCGACATCTTTCCATGATGCCAGGCCGAAAGTCTCGTTGTCGTGAAAAGAAGCCGATGTGATCGGCGGAAAGACTGCCGGGTCGGGTGGCGGCTCGTGGAGGCCAGCAATGATCGGAGGGACCACCTGCTGAGCCGACTTCTGCTTCTTGGGCAACCTTGGCAACTGCACAAGGTCCTCCTTGGCGCTCAGTTCCCTGGATCGCTTCTTGTTCAAGGAATCTTCGGGACTCCTGGGAACGTCATCCACAATCGTCCGTAGGGGGATCGCGGGGACAGCTGGCCGGGGCTCGCTGAGAAGGAGCTGAAGCGGTCGGATAGACGCTGTGTGCAGAAGGGATGGATCGTCCGCCCGAGCGAGCGGCTTCGCAAGGCGGCCACTGGCGGCGGCGTGAAGCGAGGCCGTTTGAGCCAGCACGGACCTGTCGGGTCTGAGGCTGCCGGCGAGTTCCGCTCCGAGCGGGGGAAGAGATAGCGGGTGGCTCGGGGCAGCGTTCGAGGCCAACGGCTGCAGGGGCGGCAGATCAGGACTCTGGGGTTTGTTGAGGAGGTTCGTGAGCCATGGCTCGATGGTGGCCATCATGCAAGACTCGCGATGGAGGGAAGGGCATTGGAAAGGGGTGTGGGCGCAGCCCAGAGATAAGACAGGAGGGTGCTTGGGGGCGGAGATGATGACGCAGACAAGTCTGCATAGAGTTTCGCTCTCTTTGAAACTTCTAAGAAGTCCTTTTCATACTTCAGCTTTGGGCCGAGGACACGAGGTGTGAGAACACTGAGAAGCGAGGCGGCGTCGGGGCCGGCGTCGCTAGGGAAGGGAGTCTGTCCCACACGATTGGCCGCGATGATTGGAGGCTTTCCACGGGTGGTTAGTGCGCGGAGCAAGTGGTCTGAAATCGCAATACAACGTACAATACCGTTTGAAGATTACAAATCCTTTATGGACTCGTATGTATTGATTATATTGTTACAGTACAATACAATATCTGTGATAGCTCTCGCTCTAGTTAAGAAAAGCCGCAATATAACAAGATCCTGTCAAACAAATAGGGTGAAACGGAGAATAAAGGGGGACAAAGACCGAATAGCAAATACCTAGGGAACAAGCCGAAGAGGAAGAGAAGGAAAGATTGGGAGAAAAGGACGAAGGTGAAAATGAAGATTAATAAGCGAAGGTATGGTGCACGTTGTATTTCGAGCAACCACCACTCTGTGCACCAGAGACCAACCAAATGAAGCAAACATCACTTCTAGTGTCATGACCCGTAATGCTCCGAGTAAGTGTGAGAGTATGATCTGAATATATGGACACTAAGCGTGGTCCATGTCACGGACTCACAATTCGCGTCAGCCCTGACCCCTGCGCACTCATCTGACAGTGTTCGTAATTCGGCCTCTTCTAGTCTCTTGTGAACTTGTGAAGCTACAGCTGGACCTGCGTAAACAGCCGTTGTTGGATAGCGCGTCGTCGATCCAGTATTGTAGCTCTGCGATCCTATGCTCGCCTCCTTGCGCATTTTTACGTTCCTGGCTATCCTGCCTTTAGTCGTGGTTTATTAATCGTCAATCTCCTGGCGAGAACAGAACTTCATTTATTAGTACATCCAACATTACACAGGGCAGCCCAAAGTACGAGTCCATTTCAGTACCCCAGGCCAAAAACTAACCAAAGCATTGTTTCAATTCTCTCACATCATCAAATCTTTCCAAACACACAGAAAAGGCGATATCCTACATTAAGCTCGTCACATAGGTAGGCTACCCAAGAAACCTAAAAATGCATAAAAGAGACCACCCAGAAATGAGAACATCTAGACGTCCCCACCAACTTTTCCCATTACAGCGCAAAGAACATGGCAGCAGCCATCACAGCACCCAGGGCGGCCACGTTGCGGCCGGCACCAGCAGTCACCGGCAGCGTAGCCGTGGGGCGGGCCGGTGCGGTGGTGGAGAAGCCAGCCGACGGTGCCGGCTTGGACGACGATGACGAGGACGCCGCTGGCGAGGACTGGACGGGCGGCTGGTTGGACGACGGCGCGCCGCTGGAGACGGGGAGGCCGATGGTGGTGGAGCCAGGCTTGGGCACCGTCAGGGTGGTGAAGCGGGTGGTGGTGACGCTGGTCGTCGAGGTCGAGTCCACCTCCTCGAGCCCGGGCGCTTTCGAGGACGAAGCGGGAGCGGCGGCGGAGGAAACCTCGGTGATGGGGCAGACGGTGGTGCTGACGGCGACGGTCTCAGTCGTGACCTGGCCGATCTTGCCCGGGCAGTCCGTCACAGTCGGCGCACACGACGTGATGGTGTATGTCGTGGTCTCGTAGACAGTTGACGTGGTCCAGCCGGCGGGAAGCGACAGGGTCGGTTGGGGCACCGCCGTCTCGGTGGCCGTCACGGGGCAGACGGTGGTGCTGACGGCGATGGTCTCGGTCGTGACCTGGCCGACCTTGCCCGGGCAGTCCGTGACGGTGGGCGCACACGACGTGATGGTGTAGGTGCTCGTCGTGTAGATCGTCGACGTCGTATAGCTCTGCGACACGGTGGTGGTCGAGCTGGTACCGACTTGGGACTGTGTGGAAGTCTCACTCGCAGTCTCCGTAGCGGTCGCAGTCTCCGTGGCGGTCGCAGTACCAGTTTCGGTCGAGGTCCCCGTGGCAGTCTCGCTAGACGTTGGCGTAGTGATCTCCGTGGCAGTCTCGCTAGACGTTGGCGTAGTGATCTCCGTGGAAGTCTCGGTGGAGGTCACTGCGGTAGTCTCGATAGACGTTTGCGTGGCCGTCTCGCTGGATGTCTCGGTGGCAGTCTCGGTGGCGGTCGTCGAGGAAGTTGCCGTGGCAGTCTCCGTGGCCGAAGTGCTCGTCTCGTCATCCGGGCACGTATCGTCATCATCAGTCGAGGTGCTAGTGGCAGCACTAGCGCTCGTGGTGGTAGTGGTCTCAGGAGCCGAGGTGATGGTGGAGCTTTCCGTGGTAGTCTCTGTGGCAGTCTCCGTGGCAGTCTCCGTAGCAGTTTCGGTCGAAGTCTCGGTGGCAGTCTCGGTGACAGTCTCCGTGGCAGTCTCCGTGGCAGTTTCGGTCGAAGTCTCTGTGGCAGTCTCCGTGGCAGTCTCGGTGGCAGTCTCCGTAGCAGTTTCGGTCGAAGTCTCGGTGGCAGTCTCCGTGGAGGTCTCCGTGCTCGTGGTGGCAGTCTCCGTAGCAGTTTCGGTCGAAGTCTCGGTGGCAGTCTCGGTGGCAGTTTCGGTCGAAGTCTCTGTGGCAGTCTCTGTGGCAGTCTCTGTGGCAGTCTCCGTGGCAGTCTCCGTGTCAGTCTCCGTAGCGGTTTCGGTCGAAGTCTCGGTCGAAGTCTCGGTGGCAGTCTCCGTGGAGGTCTCTGTGCTCGTGGTGGCAGTCTCCGTAGCAGTCTCGGTGGCAGTCTCGGTGGCAGTCTCGGTGGCAGTCCCCGTGGAAGTCTCCGTGGCAGTCCCCGTGGAAGTCTCGGTGGCAGTCTCCGTGGCAGTTTCGGTGGAAGTCTCCGTGGCAGTCCCCGTGGAAGTCTCGGTTGAAGTCTCCGTGGGGGTCTCGGTGGAGGTCTCGGTAGAAGTCTCTGTGGCAGTCCCCGTGGAAGTCTCGGTTGAAGTCTCCGTGGAGGTCTCCGTGCAGGTCTCCGTGCTCGTGGTGGTGGTCTCGGGTGGGAAGCCGAGCTTCACACAGAGCTTATCGCCGATGTTGAGTAAACAATCGTCGTTAAGCCAGGGGTTGAGGCTCCTTAGCGTAGCCACGTCGAACCCGAACTTGTTCGAGATGTCAAAGCAATTTCCGCCCGGGAGGACTATGTAGGTCTGAACGCAAGCAGTCGGGGTCGCCGTCGGGGCAGTGCTAGTCGTGGTCGTGGTTGGCTTGCCACATGCTGCCTCGTGGACGAAGTCGATATAAGCCTGCCCGTCGTTGGCGTTCTTGCTGCCGTAATAGGCATCCCACACCATGACGCCTCCGAACGCCGGGTTGTTCTTGTACTGGTTAATCAAATCGCCTGCCTGGGACGGCGGGAGATAGCCCGAGGTGGCGGCGGCCGGAGAACCGGGCAAACCAATGAATATCTTCGCCTTCTTGCTCTTGGTGTTTGCGAGGAAAGTCGTCCAGTCCTTAAAGTTGACTTTGGAGCCCTCACAGACGGGGTTGTTATAAAATTGAATGTTTAACTGGTCAAACTGGCTCTGGGAGATGATGGTCTTCATCTTGAACCATTCGTCAGACGTGGGGCATTCGGGTGCGGCCGTGATCAGATAATTCTTGCTCGTGTCCAGGCTGGTCAAATCACGAAGCTCCTTGACCATGGCGACATAGCCGGACTGGTCATCTATGAGGCAGTATTAGCATCATGTCGGGCTATGTTGTGTTGGAGGATGCGAGTGGCTTACCAAATTTGTGTTCAATATCGAAGTCGAAGCCGTCAAACACGAAGTGCTCTGGGCCTTCACCCTCATACCAGTCGTCGAAGGGTCTTGGCTTGCCCATCCCGCTGGTGTACTTCCACGCGGGCGTGTAGGGACCAAAGGCGCCCCAGATGAACTGGGCGAAGCGGCGCCCTTCAGCGGCGCTCGAGACGGTGTAGTTTGCCTTTGGCGGGTTGAATTCGCCGCCGATGGAGAGCAGGACCTTCTTCCCCTTGCTCTGGCAGTACCTGATGTCGGCCGAGATCAGGCCGCACTGGCTGAGAAGCCGGGAGTTGACCTTGGTGTCGTCGTTCTGGTACGCGGCGGCGACGCAGTGGCCGCCGAAGTCGGTGCCGGGGTACCTCAGGCCCGACGGATCGTTCTCGGGCGAGCTGTTGACGAAGCCGAGCGTGACCATCTCAAAGCCGGTGCTGTCGCAGTAGTCCCGGAGTCTGTCAGTGCCGGGGCCCGATCCCCAGTAGACATTGACGGCCGGGGTGGCAAGCGCCGGGGCGGCGGCGAGGGCCGCGATGGCCAGGGTCTTGGTGAGCATTACGAATAGAGAGTGAGTATAAGTGAGTATACAAGAAAGGAGTGACGGGCCAAGGAACGGCCGGGTCGGGTAAGGAGTGACTGGTGGCACGAAGCACACACAACGAAAGGACGCAAACGAGAACGCTTGCAACGGCCGGAAGAGCACGCCGTCGGTTGTCTGGTGTTGACTTGGACAGGAACCAGGAGACGCGACCGGACGGGAAAGGGGCTGGCAGAGGACACTGCCAGCTTTTCATACTATCCCGCCCCCCTTACTGCGGCAGAGGACACCAGGGGACTCCCCACGATGTCCTCCGCTCTCGACGACACATGTTCCCGGTCCGGTCACCGCGAGCAGGGGTGGATGCTGGAAATTATCACGCGTGCATGGCGCATTGCAGTGGCAACCCTCCCTCCCGCACGCGCCCAACAGCCCAACCGCCAGTGGGCTGAGGGAGCTGCGACAGATGTGACTGCATCCAGTCTCCGTCTCGCCAGCGGCGTCAAAGGGGTCATCCTACCGAGCTCTTCATGCCCTGTTGAACCTGCGAGCCAGTGAGTGAGAGAGCGCAGCGCCTCGCAGAATCAGGGGAGGATGCTGGGAGTTGCCACCCACGTGCGATTGTGCGATGGGGTCACCTCATCTTGCATTCGTGCCTTGCATATTGGTTCTGTTCCTGCATCGGAGGTAAGCCCGCAACATCGAGCCGTCCAGCCGAAGTGGGAGGTGATAGCGTCGGTTGCCAAGCTGCACAAGATCTCCGCATGTTGAAGACCAACCAACAACGCTGCATCGTGCGTGAGGCCCGCTTCTGCCTGCGGCTGGCCTGTCATTCATTGGACCTTTTCCGGCTGAGTCAGTGCAATCCACCTGCCAGAACCGCTAGAGAGCAGTAGTCAATATTGGAAAATCCTGCGCATGCTCGGCCGTCCGCGTTTGCTCAGCCTCCAATCCAGATAAGGAATAAAAACCGGCATAGTCCCGAGGCAATGGCCATGCGAACGAAGCCTTTAAATGTCAGCTTGTTCTTGTTTTCCTCCTGGTCTGGATCCAGCCCAGCAGGGCGACATCATACATGGAGCTTTGATCGCCCGTCTCGGCGTTGAGGCTCTGCGATGATCCGCGACAGACAGAAATGGAATGGAAAAGCCCAAGGGTTGGGATCCAAGGGCTGACGCCCGGCCTTACGCAGACTGGGGCCGACCAGGATGCCCCGGATGGGCTCCACTTAGCAAGCCCTTAGCAAGCGCCGAGGTCTCGGTGCTCGGATTCGTTTAGCATGCAAAAGCCAATACGTTCACCCCACCGCGTATCTCTATACAGCCACGTGACAGCCCTAGATGATGCCGAGTTTGCTCTCAATTACACAGTCAGGTTGAGTATGGCAATGTGTAGCGTTAGATCCCTAGAGTGATCTGTGAAGGGCATACAAATACCTTCATCCAAGGGGTGCAAATAGAGAAGTGCTGCTTTATCAACGCTCAGCTTTCGTTCCGTTCCAGTCCCAGTGCTTCCATGTCAAATACTAGTAGTCAATACATCGTGGAGGGATGAGTCAGGTGTTTTAGCGCTACCTACAAGTCTGGTCCCTCAGCGGCTTTTCTGGATCTCTCTCAAGAAACAACTCTGTTGATGCCAAGATGTCCTCGCTCACACACAACGACGTTGATGCCAATCCACTGTTTTGCGTCAAGATGTGGCTGCTATGTGTGAGCCGCTGATTTCAAGGTTGCTTCATGGATCAGTTCCAGGTTGTTGCCGATGTCACTGCCTGGTGACCTCATGGGCCACCTGCACTTCTCCTGGAGCTGGAAGGAGCTACCCTACCAAGACACCATCACCGGAGCAACGTCCTTTTTATCACCCACTGCAGATTGAATTAAATCGATCTGCGTTTGACCATAATGTTATGATGAATTGGTCCTTATTCACCATAAGGTACCTTGACTTTTCTGCTCCCTCCTTAACGGACCAACGAGACGAGCCACGCCGTGCACCTCTCCATCCTGCGCTCTTAATAATGCAGTCCCTTGAATCCTTGACTGGGCCTGTAGTTTGGCTACCACTTGAAGATGCCATACTCCTGCTCCTTCAGCCGCCTGATATCTTCATCAGTCAGTGGTGTACAGCCGCCGCACCTGCATCGGAAGCCGTAAGTCCAATATAAGTCGAGGGGCGATCCGCCGTAATTAATGAAGAGCTCGCTACCCGCCGGGACCACATCTTGAGAAATGGTTAGGGAGAGGACACCCTGCTCATCGTCGAACTTGTAATCGACATTCCTAGCTAACCTGCAAGCGTGGTTAAAGCGGGAGGCAATTTCGAATATCGCAATCCCACCCGGGACGACAAAACTATTCCAGGTTAGGAATTGGGCTCGTATATTCCGAGAGTGGTAGTACCTACGAATTCAGATTCTTGATGCGCTCGACCCGGTTGAAGGGATCCCCTCCCCCGCCGTGGAGTCCTAGGTATGTCTTCTTCGCCGCCTCGGAGAGATTGTGATAATCCACCATGAGCCGGAAATGCGTCGTCCGCAACAACGGCCTCTCAACCAAGATGGTCTCGCCTTTCTTCAGCTCTCGTACTGCGAATGCTCCCAAGCCGCCTAGTTCTGATGGCTGGATCCTGAAAAACGCCTCGAAATCGGTCTTCGTGGTTTTATCCACGAGCAACGGAAGAGTCCTACTAGGACAGTTTCCATCCTCCAACTCAGGCCCCCTTTTGTCTTGTTCGCCCAGGGTAACATCCATAGGCGGCGTTGCTAGACCGGAACATTCAAGCGTACTAACAGCAATGGGTTCTGAAACCCCGATGAGGTCCGGTTCCTCGTTGCTTCCATCGGCGGCGTCGGGCTCGTTCTCCAGAGACTCTTGCTTGGAGGATTCTTGCCTGGAGGATTCTTGCTTGGAGGATACAATACGCGGCGAAGATATCTCTGTAACAACGTTGCCGTTGGTCAGAGTTAGCGCTAGGGTTGCAACGTCGTGTTGGCCAGACCCGTCAGAGCAAATGCCATTAAGAACGGAGGAGTCTTGGGTCTCCACGCTTATAGCAGCAGCGTTCAGGCTCTCCTTTGCAAAGCCGGATGACGACATATCGATTGCGTTTTGATTCGGTTGGCTGAACTTTGGAAGATGTTCCTTGGATTGGTGCTCACTGCGTGAGTCAGTCATATGATATATGGTGATACCGTTGATTGTTGGCTGACTTACTGTGCGTATGCCTTGCCACAGGCTAAATGCGAGGTGCTTGAGTGATGCAGCTCTGTTGTTTCTAGCGAGAGAAAGTGTGACTGGATGAGCTTATGGTTCTGGTGCCAGATAATGGTTGCAATGATGGTCTGGTGATTATAAAGAGTTAAAGACTGAATTTATGCTTGACCTAAAGAAAGGGGATAATGGGATGGCAGAGGTATGGGATGCAAGATAAACTGGAAGGCAAAGAGCTGCACTGCTGCTTGTTTGATGCCAAGCAGGGGAGAAGAACAAAGTTGGCTGAGTTCATGGTCATGGCAGAGGCACAGGGATGAAGCGCTGGGTCAGCGAACATCACCAATGTCTCAAGATGAGGCGGAAGCAGTTGACACCATCTCGGGGTGCAAGATGAGGGAACCTTGGTGTCTCAGCCTGCCTCGCAATCTGGAGGGATCTCGACTCTGGAGGAGCCTGTCAATTGTTTTGGGGAGGACATCATGACAGGGGAGAACTACTGATCCTGCCGGAGGCTCGAGGAGGAGGTCTCACGTTTCCAACAGCAACGAGTTGCGAAAGAAATATTGCGATTAGTGACTTCAACACGAACATTGACGTCACCCTGATGCGCCGAGGCGTTTGCCGTGTACAGGTTACCCACCCTCACAGCGCCGGCAACATCGGTTGCTCCCTTCATCTCATTCTCGACACGGAGGCCCTCCCTCTATATCCGGTTGCCGGAGTGCAGGAACGCTAGTCGGTCGCCATCTTTACACTCATCGGCTGTTTCTTCTACCAACGTCAGAATGGACACCCGGCAGGCCCGTGTGTGCTCGGGTTACATGCAACGGTATGGGGAAGCCAGCATATGCCATCAGCTAGCTTTGGTCACCATGCCGGTCAGCAATCCCAAACGTTCACCTTGTCGGCCATCACCATGACCGGAAGCCAGCCTCTGACCAGCGCTAGCGGACGATGAACAATATGTCCACCACACAGAAGTCGCGGCCCCGCTGAAAGCTATAAAGTCTCTCAATGGCTAAAGTTCATCTTACGACCAACGAATGACCCTGAGGCCTGAGCTGCGTGGCGCCCTGGTATATTTAAACATCGGAACGCCCCCCTGCATGCGGTTGCGTACCCAGATTATGTGGCAATAGACGGCACCGGGAAACGAGTCCATTCCCCCGGCTGGTCTTCCGTTCACATGCCGGTACCAGCCTCAATCGTCACCCTGTCGGTTACTCGAACGGCCTGAAACTCGTCTTTTCACCAGCGCGGAGTTCGACGAGAAGCGGCCTAGTGGCTAGTCAGGTCTGGTCTACAGACTCTACACCTTGGCCAATAATTCTAGAGCTGCAGCCTCTCGTCACAGATGCCGAAGGCGACAACAGCCCGTTTCAGGTAAGATGGTCCTAGAACTCACTCTCGCGACATAAAATGACACGGGTTCAGCAGCCACACTCTCGACGTCTTAGCCAAGCCCAAGCCACGGCGGAGAATAGCGCTGCCACGGACAATCCCCGAAAAATCGATCCCACGGTGAACCCCATAGCCGTACCGTTCGGAAGCAGGCCTGCCGTGTATGGTTTTGCTGCAGGCTCCGTATCGCCCCGTTATGTCTCGGCCCAAGGGCATATCACGTTGGAGCACCGTCCGCCAGTGCTGCGCCCTGTTTGGTTACTGTTGGTAGCAGTGTTACGATACTAGTAACTAATTTCAATGGGGGCTGACGAAAACCATGTTTACGCCTTAGAGAGTAGGCGGGAGACGAATCTCCATCTCGGCAGAAGCGACTTGGAATTTCCCGGGCTTTTGACGGTGGAAATGTCGAGCAACGCTCCAGCTCTTTGTTTTAAACGAGCTTTGGGTGTGCACCGCCTACAGGTACCTACAGTACGTTGTCAGTACAAAGACACTGACCTCAGGAGCACACAGCTCTTGCTTTTTACCGTGACTCCTCCCGAGGCTTGGGGCACAATGTACCTTATGTAGATTAACTCAAATGCTATTAGATTGCCTATTCGTTCGGCCCCTTGGACCCATGTATGGGTGTAAAACAGAACCGCATATCCTTTGTTGCAAACCCTTCAACTGACAGTTGCAAACGTCATGACGTGCAGGGCGACCAGACTGATGTTACTGCATCTGTACTACCTTCTACCTTCTATATGTTGTATGAGCGAAGCAATGTGGGCCCTTGCCAGACGCTTCTTATCAAGGTCAGAGTTTTCCAGTTCAGGTTCAGGGCTCCAGTATATCTCTCAGGAAAAGACATATACCTTTTGCGTTGAATGTCGTGTAATGGCGGACAGGGGCGCTCTACTTCATAGATGCAGCCTGGAGCTAATGTTTGGCTTGGGATTGTGCCTTTCGTGCTGAACGCAAAAAGGGGCGTCGGTTTAATCTCCAGTGTGCACACCGCTCCTTTTTTGCCATGAAGCAGCCCGGAAAGGCGACCGCACTCCGTAGACCGCTGGGCGAGAAGCATGGCTGAGCTCTACCAGCATCTACCCTGTATCTTTAGACAAACATCCATGAACAGTGCCAGCTCAGCTAGAGAGGCGTGGCTTTCCATCCTGTTCGTGGGAGAAGGGAAGACAACAGGAAAACACCCACCCAACCGCAAGAGTAGTACAGCGTCTCGGGGGAAGGGAAAAGAGATTGCGCCCCCCTAACAGAACTGACGCGGCTTGCACTCGCAGTTGCTCAACGGTACGCCGGAATGCCTCAAATACAGTGAGTGGTTATGAAGCTGCACTCACAGACTACCAGTGTGTAAGCTCCTTCCCCAGCCATCTCTAATCCTTCGCATGGCGGACGACCAACAGAGCAATTTTGAATAGTGGGTTGTGGAAGTCGAAGTGCTCACACCGGGGAACTTCTGAGACGGAAGAGGGAGGCAAGGGGGTGCCGAGGAAAAAGGGCGCGGGGCCAACGCCTCAGTGAAGCAGAGGATTCTACATGAGGTAGGTACTTGCAGCAAGACCTACAGCCTTTTTAGGCGTCAAGCTGCCTCGATTGGGGCAGTGTGAACCTCCTGGTGCGTCCACCAACCGCAGACAGCAAAGAGACAAACAAGGCAGGGACCGCCATACTGGTTCGTACTAGTACCTTAAGAAGCTAGGTAGTCGGCTCACTGGGTCCCCCAAGCTAAACAAATAAATTCATCAGTGCAAATCCAGCAGTTCTAAGAGAAGATGGAGACATCAGAGCCAGAACGTGCGGTGCCCTAGTCATTGGGACAAACCACCCTGCAGGACTCTCCGAGACGCGGGCTGAGACGGGAATATCTAGGGCGGACGGACCTGTGGTGTGGGTGGTCCGCAGAAGCGCCCGCTAATGTGCATGAGCGCCGGTGGTAGCCTTATAACAAGCGTCAACCATAGGGGGAAGAAGGACATCATGCTGGCAATTCATGAGGCGCGCAAGCAGAACAGCACTTGGCGGACAGGTAGCGTGTCGAGGGCACCGACAGCCGGCTAACGAGACAGGTTGCGCTTGCTTGATGATCGGGTGAGGAACTAAAGTAGGTTCTCTCTACTCGTTGACTCTACTGTATTCTGCAAGATTTGCTCTCTGGTCGACTTTGGAGGCTGAATTAGATGATGGCTATCAGAACGGCACTATAGGGAAACCCCGGAACGGTGAGCCGGCGTGACGACAAGTCAAATCTTGGTGGAAGCTTGCGGCTTGCCAAGCTGCTCTTCCCCGATTCAGAAGGAGGATTTTGATTCGTTGGCCGAGGGAATCACAGTGAGAGAACTGAGACCTACAGTATGCGTCAAATTTCGCTGCGGGTCTTAGCGCTAACTGCAAGAGAGCCCTCCGTCGTATGTGGCCACCTCGCCCATCCTGTCATGCAGGGCCCTAATGAGGTCCCCCAGCTGCAATCTGTTGCGGCAAACATACACTAATGCGCTTTCGGCGGGCCCATCACCGCCCGCCCTCATTTGTGGTTCGGGGAAGGAGTTGGCGTGTGAAGAAGTTCTGTGTTAAGTTGTTCTCTCGCTGATTCTCCGCTTCGGTCCCATGTCCTTTTCCTCTCTGACGTTGCACCACATTGGACGCCAACTCGATGGCTGTCAAAGCCGCATTTGGGTGGCCCTCTCTGAAGCCGTATCGCGGTAGCTCTCTACGTGTAGTATTTCCGCGCCTCCTCTTTTCACATTTTTCTCATTTGCTGGGACCATTTTGGTCTCCGCGCAACTCGACGGCCAGCGACTGATGGCCAGCGCTGAGCCGCGATATGATTGGATACCGACAGAATGGTAGCACTGTGTGACACTGTGGCCGGGGTAAACTTCTGACTTGATTGGAAACGTCCGCAAATGCCAAGAGACTGTTGGTTCGAAGGATAGTAGCCCAGGTGGAGCACCACACTCGAACAGCGTTGCTCCTTCCTTCTGTATGCACAAGGCCGTCTTGGGTAGGTACCTAGGCATTGACACCTTGCGGGGTTTCGGGGGCCGTTCTCCTCTCCGTTTCTCAATCTGCTGATGCAACCCAGCCGACGCAGAGCAAAGCCCCCTGCGATTGTCAAAGCATGGCCCTACTTTGAGTTTTCAGTCGTAGGGAGGTATCGTGGTATTTACGTTCCTCCCAACGCTTTTGTGCGAGTTATGCGGATGATGAAGCTCTGGCCAGCTATCATTTTCAAAATCGGACAGTGGAAGAGCAAGCGACAGCGCTGGAAAGTTTGCTGCCAACCGCACCTTGCAGCTTCGAATCGGGGCGCATCGAGGCAAGACAATCAGCTAGCCAATACAGGTTAGCCAGCCTGTCATACAGGAAAGGATCTTTCTCGAGCAAGCCGAGTCCAGGCTCAAGCCTCCACTTGGCATGACAGAACAGAGTGCCAGCCGCTTACTCCGTACCTTATGTCTTTATCCTGCGGTCTTCCAAATGAGCTGGCCTTTTGGTACATCAAGAATGCAGAGGTAAACTGGCAAGTCACAGAAATGAAAGTTCCGTCTTTTCGCACTAAGAGGTGGGCAATACTCAGGCGACAGATCCTTGCTCATCCGGATCATGCCGTGACATTGAGTCCGGGTACTCAGTCGGGGCAACTGGGGGGATCAGGGCCGGAGACCGCCGCATGGGGTCATGAATGCCTCCTCTTCCCCCCGCGAAGTTTATCCGAAACTCTCCCTCGTCCGACACCTTGATTATGCCAGGGATTCTCGTCACCACCCTTCTTCCCTGCGATGCTTCCCCTCCCTCACTCGCTGAAGTTAGGGCGTTTGTCATTCGAAACTCAAAGTGTGCATGACAGACAGTGGCGTCGCATCTTGTATTAGGGATACAGGACTCCAACTTTCGGTCAGTGTGCATGGCTGGCTAGGGCGTGCCAAACCACAGTCTACTGCCTCTGTGAAGCTGGCGGCGGGGTTCAGCAACTTTGCCGCGAGGGGTCTAGAGGCCACCCAATATTTGACTTCGATCCCTTTCTGCACGTCTTACAGAGCGTTTCCAATCACAAGGCTGACCGACGCCCGGGGTCGCCCCTGACCCGTCCCGAACCACGACGGTGAAGGCTGTATGTACTGTACATACCTCGACTCGACGGCTGGCCGCGTTCCGCGCCAGTCAGATGATCTCCAGAACCAACCCCCCCGGGCCTCATTTACCTCTGAATCGCCAGCTTCCTGGTCCCTGAACAGGACTATCGGCATCGCTGACCGCCAAAATCGGATCGTCTTGCAGTCGAGCTAGGCAGAGTCTGACCAGTAACCTCTTCAGCCGACCGGCAACAGTCCTCATCGCAGTGATCAACATCAGTATTCCCAGGGCGGCTGGCCAGCTTGAGTTTGCGGAGGCCCATACTATTTCCTCGGTACTTAGGTATGTACTGTACATACATCTGCTGTGCACACCACCTCCTGCCATCAAACCGGGTCATCCCTGACGGGCAGAGCACCCGGCGGCTCCCAGAAGCGGCTTGATAGGCGACCATCTCCGCGCGGTGCTCAATCCAGTCAATCACAGGTGGCCCCAGTCAGCTATCCATACACGGACGTAACGAGAACGGCAGGCAATATTATCTGTCGTCTCCCTCGCAGCCACAGTCTGCCACGCCAACAACACCATTATAAGGACCGGGGATCAGTCCCTTCTCCGGCGTTTGTCCCGGAAGAAACCTGCCTCTTGGTCATTTCAGCGGACACCATCCACGCTACGAACCACCCAAGTTCCGTCCTTACCTACCGGCAACCTCATCACTCAAAAGGCTCTTTTCTAAGTTTTCTTAGCTACTCGCACCGAGTCATAGACTCCCAACGACGGTCATGTCCTATCGCAGCATGGCTTACAACTACGACGTGTACTATGCGTCTCCTATGCCGACCAACCAGCAGCTGGGGACACGCTCTGCCTCGGTATCATCGAACTCTTCCTCAGCCTCGTACTCGTTACCGTACAGCAACGGCAATGCCCATCATCATGGCAGCATCTCGCGAACAATGTCACCCGCGTCCGGCATCTCCGACCCGGGAGCAGGCCTCGCGATGTACTCAAGGGGGCATTACTCGGGGCCGTCGCACCAGCATTCACCGGCGTCTCATCCGGTTCAGCCTACATCACTGACGAGGGGCCAGTCCCAGTTTCTTCAAGCGCAGGCCGCCCTTGCGTACCCTCTTTGTTCGCCAGCCCCAACTCCAAGACCGGTTTCACGAGCGTCTCCGTACGGCGGCTACCCTGCCGCCACTCTGCCACAACACACATCTCCCTTGTCCTACCACGCCTATGCTCCCTTATATCCGTCCTTCGCTGTTACGACGGCCTACCAACCTTCGCCAGACCTGGTACCATACCACACGCCGCCGCTAAGTCACAGTCCGCCCGTGACGCACCACCCAGAAGTCCCAGAGAAGTCTCACTTGCAGCTTCCGGAAAAGGTCATTAACAAGATCCGGACGTATCTCACGTGGGACGACTGCCGCAGGGCATACCAGGTCTCTCGATGGTTCAGGGACAACTTCCACCCGAACATGCTCCCGGAGGACGAGAAGACGGCCGGCTTGCTGAACGAAGAGAAGAACCGCAAGCTCGAGAACTGGTCCGCTTGTTACCACTGCTTCACCTTCAAGGGACTTGAACATTTCGAGCTGTCACCTTTGCGCGGCATGACCAAGAAAGACTGCGACGATGCTGAGCAGTCAAGGACAAGCCTTTCGCCGCCTCACACCCCCGCGCCGCCGACTTCAAACCCACACTACGACCCAAGCCTAACGGGGACGAGCCTCAAGCTCGCGGCTGCAAGAAAGGCTCGCCTCCGCGATAGCAGCACGTCGAGCGCCGTCACCGGCAGCGGCAGCGGTGGCGATGGCTCATACATGGACCAGCGGATGAAGGAGACCTGGCGCGTCCGGCGCTTCTGCATCGATTGCGGCCTCCGGAATCGGTGGTACCGTCCCGGCGATGTGATCGAGCTTCGCAAGCCCCTCGAGCGCGGACAGGGCTACTGGGTCTGCCGCTGCTGGAAGTTTCACCTGCGCCCTGACGCAGTCAGATGCGAAGATTGCAGTGCGCATATCCCCCTCTCGACGCGCGCGCGGAGAAGGTGAAAGCGCCTCGGTGGCACCAATGAATACGAGTGCATCAAGAGGCTGGCAAAACACGGGAGAGAGGCTCGGGATTTAGGGTTTCTTTTTCTCCTTTTTTCCCTCTTTCTTTCCATTTGAGAGTCCAGCTTCCATCAACCGATCATGTTCGGTAATCTCTCCTTAATAAGTGTCGTTGGAATTTGTGTATCCACCACTTGTCTGGCTGTTTGAAAAATACAGTTCGATAGGCCTGTTTGATAGACGATGCTCTAGTCGGCGCTATACAGGATTTCATTTTCCTTCATTGACAAGAAACTGGCGTCCGATCCTGGCGTTACATCTCCATCGATTATCAGATCAGTCTTGCGTTCCCGGTACCCCTTCCCCTCCCCCGTTCACTTGGTCAATGGCGAGCGGGGGTTGAACGGTGTCGCCACAGTCAGGGGGCCAGAACAGAAGAAGAAAACCACGTCCAACAAGCAAAGCAAACAATCCAGCCATTGAATTGGACGGTTGCAGAAATTTTCCCAAACCTGGTTGCCTGCGTCTACTGTTAGGCGGTTGGGTTTGGGTAACGTCTGATGTCCCCATCCTCTTTCCCTGCCCCCCTTCCTCTAGTCCCGTCCGTTCGCGGCAGAATCGAAAGACGAATGAGTCGAAACACCTGCTGCACCGGTGAGCAAAATAGCGCCAACCGCGCGCCAACAGACATGGAAGTCCTCTAAGCTATTGTGTGTGTGTTGGCGAAAACTACCGCACCTCGCTGTCTCGCCGAGGTCCCGACAATGTGGTAGTCAATCAGCTCGAGACTCTGATTGCTGCTTTGGGTGTTGTGCAGCGGCACGGCCGAGGAGGAAACCCGGCTGTGAGGCAGGCCAAAAAAAAAAAAAAAAAAAAAAAAAAAAAAAAAAAGGGGAAAAAGAGGAAAAAGAAGAAGAAGAAGAAAACAGACATGTCATATCTCTGTCCTTGTCGCTCCTCAGAGATCAACTTATCAAAATGAGTGCGACGAATGCATGGCAGTAGTGTAATGCAAGTTAGCGCTTAACACTAGTAACATGTGGCTGAGGTTACCATCTGCAGCCACTCAAGACTCGACACATACACTATGTATGTATGTACGTTAGTATGTGACGGAGAAAGGCTGAACACCCGCCGCTGTCGACCCCTTTGTTTGGAGACTGGAGAGATGCAGTGGATCGAGATCGAGAAATCAGGACAGGGCAACTGCATTCTGTCATCTCCTTTTACATAGTTACCCTGGATGATTCCATCACCCGTCAATCAAGTCAGGGTGACAGTGGCCGTGACGCGCAGGGGAGGGGTACTACTCCCGAGGAGGGAATGGTCGCCGAGAATGAGCGGGGGCAGTGGGGACCAGGGACGGGGAGAACGGTTCGTGGAGCTACTGCGCGAGCTACTGCACAGGTGTGTGGGAAATGACAGGTCCGGATAGGTTGCATGCAGCCATCTTGGTTGTCGATGATGCCCAACAACCCCCCCTACCCCCTTTCCCCCCAACGGCGCCCCGGAGTCGGGACACATGTGAGCCGTCAGTGGAGTGTTGAATCGCCATCTGCAGGGGTTTACCGTTTAGGAAACGGTAAAGGAGCAGGTCCACTGAGTAAGTACAGTACATATCGTAGTTACCTTCAGTCGAGATGTGATTGGTGGTTGGAAGACTGCCATGACCATCCCCTCTTTGACTTAGTTACTCCTTCCACCGACTAGTTAGGACTGCACAGCATACACCTGTATGCGGCTGTTTCCGCCCGGTTGACTCCTCAAGTTATTCAAACGAGCGTCAAGACCATCATTGGATAGAGCACCTCGAGCATGATGATGTGTCCCGATGGACTGCCCGGCAACAATGTCTCGTTCATCACAATCTCTCGGATAGGCAAGCAAAGTTTGAGCACAAGGGATGCCTACCTTACCTAACCTGCCGAGCCACCAAAGGAGGGTACCTATTCCGTACCTAGGGTCCTAGGTACGTATTCACCACACGTTGTTGCCCTCTGCACCGTTCCCCTGCAATCCCTGCTTCCCAACCAGCCCCTTCGAGACACGTTTGCAAGATGCCAAGGAGAGCTCCTGTCTGTCTGACGAATTGACGATGCTCATCTGCAGGATCATGGAATGAGGTGTCGGCGGGCTGGGTCCCGCAATGCGCAACAAATGACGGGCGCTCCTTTCTCCCGTACATTAATAAGCGCTCTCAGATACGGTAACATGCTCCTCGCTCAGTACTGTCTCGGATGATGAGCGAATTCTAGAGGTGTCCAGACCGGGCCAGTGAGGGTCTGAACTAAAAAGGAACCATAGGTAACGTTTTATCTGCTGTGAAAGGTACCTAGTGAGCGGATGGGAGCATCTTGATCGGCCCCACGATCCGAAGCCGGGGCGAATGGGTATCACCGGTACGGAGCACGTAGCACTCAGGAAGTCGAGAGTCAGAGTCAAGATAGGATGAGAGGTGTGGATCGTGTTGGATCGGCGCTGGATCACTTTTTTGTTTTCGTCCGGGAATGCGACCCGAAGCCGGGAGAGGTAAATCTGCTGACCTTAGGGGGCCTGGCCGCGGGCCTTTGATAAAGGTGGGCCCGGACCTGATCGTTATGTGCAGGGTTGACTGTAACATGATTCCAATCGGCTGCGGGTCGGTGGAGCATGGAGCGGAATTTGACGATGCGCTAGGGTAAATAACAATTTCTATTCTCGGTTTCCAAGATTCATTCAGCCGAGAAGGTTTGTTCTCCATCGCGGTCCGATGCCCCCGCTGCCCGATGATGGAAATTCTTGTATCTTGTCACAATGACACGCCGCTGCCACTCGTGAGACTGACCACAATAGCTTTGGATGTCGGCCCAAGATCACGGTCTTAGATGTGGGAGCGCCCCTGAATGCCTGATATTTTCGTACAAGGTCGGCTCTGGGAAGGCTGCTCTTCTCAGAGTTAGAGCAGGAAGGAGGCAGCATGACAAGCTCCGAAAGTTGAAATGGCTCCCCGTTAGGTGAAGATTAATTATCATCTTCCTGACCTCCTTTCTTGTCTTCCTTATCATCTGCTTTATCATTTTTCATATCCTGATAGATTATCTCCTTCTCATTTTCTTCCACTGTTTTCTCTTTCCTCTTTTTCTCTCCTCGTTCCCTCTTACTCTCACTCTTTCCTCTCTTGCTTTTATTTCCTTCTCATTTCAGTTTAATTTCACTTGCTTGGATCGTAGCTGATTGGTGTACGGCTTTCTTGATGCTGGGGTGGAGGCTCAAGAGGTGCCCAATGGCCTCCAGAAGAAAGCTATTTTTCTGGAAGTTTGTATCTATGAGTATGAAAGAATCCAGCCCTTAATGCTCTGGGAATCGCCTATGCTCTTGAATACACCTCGGTAATGCTCTGACTCAAGACCTCTGCCTGTGCCCACGGGCTACCGGTAGTCATTCTCCTAAAGACCATGCCGGCTTTTCAAGTTTTGAAAACGGCACACTGGCCGGAACAATACGGCAAGGGACTAACCGGCCACTATGCATATTCCTCTTGACTCAGTCATCGGACCTTCAGCCGAGATAAACTTATTGTAGTCCGAAATCATGTGAGTTCAAAGACCCTTCTGTAGAGAAAGAGAACTTTAGCCAAATTGAGCCTATCGTCTGAGGTGAATTCGGCGTAGGGACCAACTGAGTGGCCACTTGGAACTTCCAAGTCAGTGTCTGAAATCGTAGATGGTCACGTAGTCCTGTTGGTGACGACGGTCCCCAGGCGTTGTTTTGTCAGCAGGCCTTGATAGTATGTTATGTCAGGTACAATCCCCAACTACCAGTCGCCATCATTAGGTTGACTATCACCGCTACGAGGGGAGTCTATTGCCCAGCATATCTTGCTAAGTTTTATCACCACAACAATAAATGTTAGAACAAGAGTTCAATTCGCTTGCTGAAAGAGGTTCGGCATCAACGAGGAAGTCTTGCACGATTCTCCATCAAGGCTCCATCAAGGCACTCAGGAAAGGGTTGCAAGACAGGAAAGGGTTGCAAGACAGGAAAGGGTTGCAAGATTCCTTCTTCCAAGATACAGAGGCCACCAAGAATTGGGCGTTCACTGCTGTTTGGTATGCATCATGATCTAGGTTTTGCTGGCATCAATACCCAATGGCTTACAACACTGCGCCTGGAAACACACGAAACCATGCAATAGAGGACAGATATGTAGTGGACTTGACTAATAACTACAGTGTAACTAGATGGAGCCATAGCAACACAGCATCCTGACATTGCCTGGTTGAGATCGTGTCAGGGGACACATACTAGTACATAAGAATCTATAAGCTGTACTATTCACTTACCCAATAAGACGAGGACTCCCTACTGTCACCGTTAAGGATAGATACACGGCAGGACAGATAATACTGGGACGGAGATGATGGGACGGAAATGATGGGACGGAAAATGATGGGACGAAGGCATGATGGGACGGACACATGCCGTCTGATCACCGTGGCTAGGATCACAGATACAGTTATAGTAACCCCTGAGTAACACTTACAACCGTTTCAACCCCCTCAGCTGTACAACTCGGCAGCAAACACTCGACTGCTCTGCCACGATCGAGCATCGTCTTAGTTGTCTGACCGCGCGACGGGGCCAGAGTTGCACATCTGTCACCTGGCAGGGGTTAACACATTCCACCACCACGACCTCCCGGCGGCGCAAGCGACAGTTGGCCTTCTGTCACAGTGAGCAGGCTCCGGCACGGCGGTGGCTGTCACACGTAGCAGGAAACTCTGTGAACCCTGTAAACCGGCGGAGCTGCGGGCGCAAAGGGGCCGCAGCTTCTCGGCGGGGGGTGTGGTATAAAGACCCGCTCTGAACGCATCAGTGATCCATTTCCTCGAAAGAACCCTTTTCCTTCCTTCCTTACAACAGAAGCCGCCTTTTTCCAACCGACCTCCGATTCTCCCAAACTTCTAAGCACCCTCTTCCCATCACAGAACTTCACCCCCATTACAAACATCACAATGGTCCTCAAGCGGCGCGAGATCTGCGAGCTCATCGACTTCACCAGCTGGACGGCGGTGCAGGTCTGGATCACGGACGTCATCGACGTGGTCTACAAAGAGTTCGTCGGCGACTACCTCAAGCGCTACTACAGCCAGGGCCTGAAGGCGCCCCAGGGCGGCAGCGCTCTCAAGCAGCAGTTTGTCGGCTTCGCCGCCGAGTACGAGCGCATGGTCAAGCGCCGCGTCGAGGAGATGGAGAACGGCGTCGCGCTCCCCGCCGTCAGCCTCCTGCCGAAAGCCCAACGCCGCAACGTCAAGCGGCACTGTAAGTTGGAATTGTAAAGAAAAAAAGAGAAAGAAAAAGTCACTCCTAACCGCCCCTGGGCTGCCCGTCGGAAAATTACCTTTAGGGAACCTTGTCCAGCACTATGAGCACTTCATCATCGAGGCCGTGGCCAAGGATCGCTTCCATGCCCGCCACGAGCCCATGGATGCGGAGAGGAACCATATCTCCACCAAATACTGGGCCGCCGATCCTGCCGAACTCTTCGGCAGAATGTACGAGCTGACCGAGGCCCTCGTATATAATTACTGGTACGTGCTGTGTTGTGTTGTGCCATGGGTCATTCCTTTTCCCCGTCCCTCGTGAACTGACGGGGCTTTTTGATTTGTTTTTCAGGAAGCCGACCACCGAGGACTGGGACTCGGACGACTCCGACGTTCCCTATACCGACGTGGCTGATTTGCCGGGCACCGACGAATACAGGGGCACGGATATGCACTAGATCCCTCGCCCCGGCGTCAGGTAAGTAAGTGGTGACTGGTGTCTTTCAGCATTCCTCAGCTACGGTCCAGGTTCTAATCTCGCAGAGTTTGAAGACAGCTTTTAACCCTCTCGAATTGGCTCCAATGATGGAAAGGTTCACACGGTTTGAACTGCTCGGAACGGAACTTTGAAGATGGTTACTATGGTATCGTCGCGAGCTAATGGCTCTGGAAGATGTGTTCTTGCAGCAAATCGGGTCATAGCAGAATCATACAATTGAATTGGCAGGAGAATTTAATACATCCTTGTCGGGAACTAAACCGCGGGAGTATCCCGCTAAGGTCTTCCTGCCCAGCAAACAGCTCAACGATGGTCAGTTAACAGGCGAGGCAGCGTTGATACGGTATATTGCACAGGATGGACTTTCAGACTCTACCGCTGCCAGACGGGATGAAGTAGTAGGATCTGTGTCAACCCAGCAGTCTGTAAAAAGAGGATGAAAAGCTACGGTTGATGCAGTCATGCAAAGCGACAACCATTATTAGCGTCCAGGGGCTGAGCCTGCAAGCCATGGCAGCTGGGCCTTTTTAACGTTCTGGCAGTCAGCATCAGCACGGAAGAAATCAATCGCCGAGAGTGTTGGACGTGCAGATCTGCTTCGACCGCTCAGAACTATGAGTGGTCCACGCTCCTCAGCCGGAGCGCAGAACTGCTGCAGTGTGGAAGGGAACCGTTCTCGTAGACAAGACACCGGGACAACCCCACGAATCATGTGAGCTTCCTCTGTGCTGTCTTAATGACGGATCGGCGGTGATCGACGGTGATCGTCGAGCGAGCTGAGCCAGAGCCACACGCTCCGTGATACCTACAAACCTCAACAAGGCTGAGGTCTGATTACCCTCCTACCTAACTATAAAGTATAAAGCGAGCACTCATCTTCCGTCAACCTGCCCTCGTTGCATCCCATCGGACAAACATACAAGAACCAGAGAATACCCCCTCACATCTCGCTCTCTTTGAAAAACCCACATATTCAAAAAGAAGACGAAAAGAAAAAAAAAAAAAAATGAAGCTCACCCTCACCGCTCTCCTACTGGCCCCTCTGGCCCTCGCCCTCGACAACAGCCAAGCCCTGCCCGAGCAAGAGCTCTCCGACAACTCTGTCGCCGCGGGTCTCGCCAGCTCCGATGTGGCGGCCCCCAACAAAGCGAACAAGCCGAATGATGATGCTGCCCTGATGAACGCCGCCGCGGTGGTATGCCCCGTCAACTATCCGTACTACTGCGCCTCCGCCGACCTCTGCTGCCCGTACAACATCTGCTGCAGCCGGCAGTGCTGCGCGCCCGATGCGCAGTTCTGCTCTAGCGGGCTGTGCTACAGATACAGCTAGGTTCCATGGATTTTTAGTCCGGCGCAGAAGGTGGGATGCTTCGTTCGTTTTCTTTCACCCTTCCTGCGTTCTGGTTAGTGGCCAAGACTCTAATACTAGATTTTGGCGACAGACATTACAGGTTATCTTTCGTCTGGCGATCTGGAGTGTATGTTCCCTTCCTGGATGGAAACTCGTTAGGGCACAGTTAGAGACGGGGAGGAGCGTCGAGAGCATTCTGAATATCAATGTTCCCGCATGATCCTAGTTATACAACGACGTAATAACTCGATAGTCGTAAAGTCTGCTCACAACGTGTTGTGCATTCTCCCAAGTTACACCGTATGACTGTCATCCCTTCTCCCCTTCTCAGCCGACGGCGGTGCTGCCTTGCGATCGAAGACAAGGTGGAAGAGATAGCCCAGATAGAGCCATTTGCTCGCCGGGAACGACTTCCGCTTGTTCGCTCCCTCCTGCCGCAAGTGCTGCGCTCGGTCTCGCCATTGCGGGCTCGGGTCCAGACGCATGCTGTCCAGGGCTTTGCCGAAGAGATGCCGGCGGATAAAGACGGTTAAGAGCTGCAAGTTGAAGACGATGGCAAAGGTGATGACGCTCAGGACGGCAGTGGCAACGAAGAAGGATCCAAGCGACGTGCCTTCCGGGAGGACATTCATGCCGTAGATCGTCTACGAATGCAAGCATTGTCATTAGCAGTTTGTCGTCGTAGACATACCTATGGAGGGCAGAACGAGCAAGGAAGGGGGATTGTCTCGGACTATTTGGGGTTTACGAACAGCCACGAAAGACAAAGGGAGGTATGCAATGGTGACGAGGGTCAAGAGGCGAATGTTGCCGTTCTGTTCCGAAGAGAAACGTGCCTCGGCTACCGATGAGGCTGAGAAAAGCTATGTATGGTACAGACAAGACTCTTAGCAGTCTATTAAATTAATTCAAAACAGAGGACTTGACTTACACCGTTGTTTAGACTCTCAATCTCCTGGCGCTTTCGTTCGATTCTCGCCCGAAGTTCGTCCAGTATCGCCCTGTGCTCGTTGAAGAGATCTTCCTGTATCTGGTTCTCGGACTCTCCAGACCGGCTGTGGGAGTCCTCGTCGATCGATCTGATCATCTCCTTGAGTAGACGGACCGTTCCCGAGATATGGTCATCGAACACTCGCAGTGACTGGAGGGCCCAGAAATACCTTCTGGCGTTGGTGAAGCTACTGTCATCAAAAAGAAGATTCTGTCCCATCTCCTCGTCGAAGATAACAGTGCTCTAAATCCTCAGACGGGGACGATCTTCGATAAGCTGGTGCACGGGGAGTCGAGTAGTTGGGAGGGGAGGCGAGCCATTAGTAGATGACTAAGGACTTACGGGGAGGCTTGTTTGCTCTTCTAAGAAATCTAAGACCCTCTTCCACTCCGACCAGATCCATCCCAGGTTGATTCTTAGTAGCGCGACTGCCCATAGTAGAGGCCCGTCCGTAAGAGGGTATAGGGCACCGAAAGTGACGAACAAAGATGGACCCGATCCGCGGCGATACCAGAAAATGGTAAATCTTTCCTCCCGAATATATTTCGAATTTGGGCCGTGGACACCGCCGAACAGTCCGGCCGGGGATAGAGGCGCTAGGTCCTCCGCAGGCCTTTTCGTTGTCACCGCAAAGTATGGCACAGTGATGGAGCCTGCCTGCCCAGTCATGGTAGGGTCAGCGACCGAAGGACAAGGATCGAACCGAGATCAAAGTTGAGGCAGTTACGTACCGTGATGCCGTTTTCGCCGAACTCAAGTATGTGAGACCCGACGTAGACCCGGTCGCCAACGCGTCTACTAAGGTGTCTCCTCAGTGCAGCATATATGAAGTAGCCTGCGCCGGTGAGAAAAATAGTTGCTAGAGCACTTGGGGTAAAGGCTTTGACAGATCTTGACTGTACGGTAAGCACAAGAACTTGAACAACAAGAGACTAAGTGCGTGGATGAATGGGTTGCGCACATGTGCCTCGTATATGATGAACTCGCGGATCGCTACTCCAGCATACCGGTTAGCACCTGCACCCCTACTCACGACTTGCAACGGCATAGGGCCCTACCCCCCTGAAGAGAGCCTGACGGGAGTCGGGGGTATTATCACTAGTCTCTAAAGTCGTTCCGCCCTCGCGGTCAAAGTCGATCACGCAAAAGGCATCATCCCCGTTTTTAAAAGGGATCCCTCTTCTGAATGAAAAGTCACGCAGCGATCGTAGTACGTTGTCGTGGATAAACTTGGCCGCGGGATCCGTGAGGTCGTTCTCCGCAATACTACCTCCACCACGTACTTGGTCTTGAAGTAAGTTAGTAACTACCTACCTTAGATATTGTACCAGAGTCAGAGATATCACACTGGAACCTACGCGTGTGGATCCGTTGTGCGAGGAGTTCGTCGGTCCAGGCGGCTCTCCAGGGGGCTCTCCACCCTGGAGGTGTGCACACAATGCCACTATGTTGCTCGCTTCCCTCGTCGTTATCCTGCTCGCCTTTCTCGTCGTTATCCTGCTCGCTTTTCTCATCGCTATCCTGCCTATTGTCGTCGACGTCTCGACCAGAGCCGTCGTCATCCGAAGTGGCATCCGACACTAGAGATGTCAGCCTGACAGTGCGACTTTTTATTCATGTCACTCGGGCAACAGAAGAGCTCATGACTTGCCTTCCGGGGGATCTTCAACTCGTGCTTCCTGATCCCCCCGGATGCCGTACAGCTCTTGCAGGATGCGGATTTCATCCTGCTGAACTCGCTGGAGCTGGGAGATTAATTCCCTTGCTTTCGCCTCGCTGACAGCAGCCATATCAATCGAACATGTGAAAATCTCAAGAAGACTTGTCGTGGTCTGTGGACGGAGTCTCGAACCGATTTGCGCGAGAAAGAGATCAAGGGCCAAGGCCACCACGTTGCAGCTGAAAGGCAAATTGTTTTGGGCGGGGAAGAGCAACGGCGGTTTCGCTGCGATGCAAATCGCACGATCCTTTCTCATTGGTGAGGACCAAGTGGTTGCATGCGAGCTGAATCGATGCGGCTCCCCAACTTCCCATTCAGGCAGCAGCAAGAAGTACTAATAGTAGGGTGACTTCTTTCATAAGGTAGGCTGCGGCGGCTACCTAGTACCATAACCTACCTAGGTAGGTACGTGAACCAGAAGATGCATCACCGTCCTCACCAAGAAGAGCATGTCATTGTCGCCCTTGTCTGAAACAAAGACCACTGTGAAGGCCTCCTGCCGCCTCCATTTGAGATGCTGAACGGCCTGGATCCTTTGACCTGGACAAGGGCATTGAGGTTGTTCCCAGCATGAACAAGGTATCGTCTGATTCTAATCTCGTGCCGAACAGCATTTCAAGTCCCGAGTCCAACGTGCATCCTCTTCCGAGTGCTCTTCTACCACCACGCAGCGGCAGGGACACAAGCATTGCCGAGCCGTCACTTTCAGCAACAATTGAAATGTTGGGGGAATTCTCATACCGTAACCGCACCTTGACAGAGGCCGACATGCACAACCAGCTCGCACAGATAGAGCCCCAGCGCTCGATGGGTAAGCGATGGAACCTCTCTACAATCAATTCCAAGGTTCTGCGTTGCTTCAAGGCAGCCTGCAAGCAACGCCATAAGGAGCGCTCGTTCGTAGTCCAAGGTTTCAGAAAGATCCCTTCGACTGCCGCACTCCGAGGACGACTGTATGTCACTAACGCATCGACCCCATCCAGCTCAACGGCCTCTCCAGGCCCGTCGACGGAACCAAGACCTCAGTTGCTGCCTCTAGTGCAGCGAGTCCCAACGTCGATCCAAGACCACGAGGCGGATCATCAGTCCCAGAAGCAAGGTGAGTTCGCATGCCGCTCCATAGATCGCCCAACAACAATCGCCAGCCTCAACAGGAAGAAGCACTATGCCTACGTCACAAACCCAGCTAACCACCCGCAGTGCTTGGTTCCTGGGGGCAAGGTAAGGCTAGACTCTGCTGCCGCGGTGCCGATAACGCCGACCAACAAGGCTTACGTTGCGTACCGGTCCGGTGCCGGCAGCGACACGCAGGCGGGACACGCCCTCCGTCTGTGTCCCTTAGCACCACCAGCACCTGTCATCAACGGCGCAGGCACACAGCTTACACGCCCAGAGGGCAAGGAGGTAGGCGTAAGTGCGATAACCGCCCAGCCACAAACTCAACACGTGGTGGTAAGTGTCATGCGGAAACAGCGCCAGGCCCCTGTCGCACAACCGCTGGGCCGGGGCACACCCGGAGTGTCCATGGCCAGCAGCAGCAGCAATAGGCTGCCTCTGATGCCGTCCACGGGCACAGAGAGTGGCGACGACAGAAGGACACTGCCCAGTCAGCGGCGGCGTGGAGAAGGAATGCGTCATCCTAAGAATGCAATGGCCGCTGAGATACACCCCACCGGACCAACGCAGCGGATGCAGCCACCTGCTGCTCATGTCGCGTCTCCTCCGCCGCCTCCAAAGCTTCGCCGGAAGCCGGGGTGCCGGGATTTGAGGGCGACTTATGTAAGGGACGCGGGAGCAGAGGTTTAGTTGCTGCTGCGATTACGCACCCCTCGATGGTCCTTGCTTTCTGTTTTCTGTTCGTGCAGGGTAGACGGTAAGCAGATTGCCAACTGCAGGCAAAATGGTAGAGCACGTTCTAGTTGCTCTGAGTTGGCTGAGCTGCTGGAGAAAGGCATAAAGTTCGGGTATTCATTGTAGAATGAGAAACTAAAACCAAAAGTTGATAGAGTATTTAGTAGGTCATTAGTCTGAGTTGGCACACCATCAGTAGTACTACTTCATAGACAAAAGTAACCGTTACAGACTTCCAGATACTTTGCTCCGTGTGACACGACTGGGTCTCGACTGTCCACCCCGATCCACAGTAAGTTCCCTTTGCCGTAGCTTTTGGTCTTCATGAGTCCCAAGTGGGGCTTGAGATGTTTGTCCGAGTCAAATGATAAGCAAGGAAATGGCATCCTATCCTTTCTGGTAAGGGCCGCGAAGAGGTTCGGGGGTGAGTTCATGTCTGGATTCCCCCAATCTGCAGCACTGAGCGGCAGGGGGTTACCGGTTCCCGAGCCGAAATCAAAGATCGATTGTGGGGAGCTGAGATCTCCTCCCGTGGGGTACCCAACCTAAGGTACGTATCAAGAAGTGAACTGCTCTGCTGAGTCCGGCTTGAAATCCCAGGGGTTGAACAGTCGGAGCCGACGGGACCATTGCTTCTTCGTGTCACCGTGCTTGAAAGGGATTCGATCCTTTTCTGTCCTCAATAGACCCTGTTGGCGGCAGAGGACGAGCTGGACAAGACCTGGCGGTTAAGTCCGAGGCGGGACACCACCACCCGTTCAGGGTGCTGAAGAACGCTGCGGTTTGATGAGAACTTCAAACCCAGCTTCTGCAATGGGCTGCAGGTCTTGGACGGAAATAGAAGCATGAAACGCAGTGTATTCTGGCCCTGTAACACCTACTCTTCTTCAGACTGGGAAGGATGAGATCAAGATTACTGTAGTGCAACCACCATGTGAGAAATGTACAATCATCTCGCGGCCACCGCTCTTGGAAGCCTCAAGTGCCCGTAGCCCGTTACAGCTTTGCTGCACGTTTGGGTAGGCACACACGGTATCCTCCCACAAATTCTGCCCTTTGAAGCTGGTTGGTTGTTCTGTTCCATCAATAAGCCACACCTTCCTAAAAGGGGTTTGAATAAACACTCAATAAGGAGACACTTGCAAGACAAACACCAAGAAAACAGTCAGCCACCCCAACAGATCTGCCGACGAAATCAGGTCTAGAATGTCCCGGGTATCGAGTTCTCATCCCTAGCCGAGCAGTTCTTGTTTAAGGGGTTCGCCACCGACGCTGTAGTCATCCTGGAATGCTTTGTCGCCAGAAGAAAAGGCGTCCTCGGCTACGAGGCACACAATTTCCTATTCGGGGTCTGAATAGGCCTTTGCTAGGAGCAGCCGCCAGCAATGGAATCTTAGTCTCGACGACACTTCTCTTTTTGTTGCGTTTGTTCGAAGGCCCTTTCTAGACTGCCAGGATGACCGATTCTCGTCGGTGCCGATGGAGATGATGGGTTGCTGTTCTGCAAACTTCGCGCCCGAGAGTCTATAGTCCATTGACACAATAGACTCAACCCTCCTGAATAAGGGGGCCCCCCTCTTACACCTATAAAAAAGACACCATCCTCGACCTTCCACCATCGCATCCTACCGTTCCTCTCCTTGCCCCGTACAAGTCAAATCATAATACGAAAGGGTCGTCAAGATATTCGTTAACCCAGAATACACACATACCTTCACTCAGACAAGCCTTCCCTTCTCGCCTCCGAGATCATGAAGTTCACCCTCCCCCTTACCCTCCTGTCCGTGGCCACCTCCGTCGAGGGCGCCGCCGTGCAGGAGGCCGACAAGCGCTGGTGCTCGACCCCGGGCCAAGCCTGCGACACCGTCAAGCGCGCCGCCGATGCCTTTGCCGCGGCGCTCAAGCCGGCCCCCGGTATCGCCGCCCGCGACGACTCCTCGAGCGAGACCGCCAACGTCGCCCGGCGCCAGCTCAACGAGCTGGCCCTCGCCATCGCCGCCAGCCAGGGCAACCCGTCGGCCTACTACAGCGGCCTTCACTTCCCCTACCCCATCACGGGCCCGACCACTACCACCGCCACCTCGGACGAGGAAGGAGGGTCGAAGAAGCGCGAGGCGGAGCCCTGGTGCACCCAGTTCCTCGGCCAGCCGTGCTGGAAGAAGCGCGCCACCCCGATCACCCAGGAGCAGGAGTCCAAGAAGCGCGAGGCGGAGCCCTGGTGCACTCAGTTCCTTGGCCAGCCGTGCTGGAAGAAGCGCTCCGACGGCTCCGACGAGGTCGAGACCGAGAAGCGCGAGGCCGAGGCCGAGGCCGAGCCCCAAGGGTGGTGCCATCAGTTCCTGGGCATGCCCTGCTGGAAGCGCTCCACGGAGTCGTCCGGCCTTGCCGCGCGCGAGGCGCAGAGCTGGTGCCAGCAGTTCCTGGGCATGCCGTGCTGGAAGCGCGACGCGCCGGCCGAGGACAAGCGCATGGCGGACCCCATGTGCAGCAACTTCGTCGGCCACTCGTGCTACAAGCGTGACGGCTCGTCGGCCGCCGCCGAGGAGCACAAGCGCTGCACCGAGCAGGGCGGCTCGTGCTGGCAGGCCAAGCGCGCCGCCGCCGCCGTCATCAACACCATCGACGCCGGCAACGCCCAGCGCGTCAAGCGCGAGGCCGACCCCCAGTGGTGCCGACAGTTCCTCGGCCAGCCGTGCTGGAAGCGCGCTGCCGAGGCCGAGGCGTCTTGCTACACGCCCGACGGCATGTGCACCAAGGCCACCCGCGACCTCCACGCCATGTACAACGTCGCCCGCACCATCATCGAGGCCTAAAGTCAGTCACGACTTTTCGATTCTTTTCTCTTTCTCTTCGCTCGCAGTCTCACTGACGCGTTGAGACAGATGGCCGACCCCCCCTTTTTTCCCTTCGCACTGCTTTTCTCTCCCTCTTTCTCGGGGCCAGCTTCGAATGATCTATAAAAGGGAGTAAGAATGGACGGCGTGGATGGCGTCGACGACTCTGCTTCGCGGGTGTATATTGGCACATAGACAGCAGCACCTATCCCGCACGCAAGAAAAACAACCCAAGCAAAAGCATCACCACCACCGTGTTTTCATTTCTCGATTCGGTGTGTTGGATAACTCCACCCACCGCGGGCAGCGTACCGGATCTGCCTGCTTTTGTTCATCACGGCGCTACCACGGTGTAGGCGCATTTGTACATCATCGGTCCAAGGGTGGGTGGGAGCTTGAAAGAGCAGGACCGGCGGGATGGTCTGGTTTTTTTCCGTATATAGTTGTTGGTTAGCTACATGAAATTCGATTGAGCCCTGAGTTCATAACATACCTGGTATCTTGCTGTGCCAGGTGACTCTCGTCGAACCTGTCCAAGTGATTGAAGCCCCGGTATATTATGTGTTCGCCTGTATTGTGCCAGACACAGCCCGCAGCGGTAGCTGTGTTGAAGAACAAGCTCCGCAGACATATATATTCTCCACAGTAACCATGCATCTTGATCAAAGGCGAGGAGAAAAAGCAGCCCCCGAGGGAGAATATGCTTCGCTGAGCTAGCTGCCTTGTTTCTAACGCAAAATCCACCCCCCAAACCGTAGGTAAGCTACCCAGACACTGGAAGACATACGGGGGCCCTGCGGTTCCATTCACATCAACAGCCTCCAAGCACCGAGCAACAGCGCGGCAAAGCCGGTACACACGCCCATGAGCCACTGCAGCGTCTGGAACTTGACCTGCTCGAGCTGCTGTCTGAGCGCGGCCGCCTCCTGCTCGATCTTGGTCTCGGTCTCCTTGATCTTGAGCTCCTGCGACACGGCCTCCTCGCGGATGCGGCCCTTTTCCAGGTTCAGGTCCAGCCGCACGCTGGCCTGCGTGCGCCCGATCTCGTCGCGCAGCCGGCTGCTCAGCTTGGCGATGTCGTTGGTCAGCTTCTCGTGCGCCGCCCGCGTCGCGTTCGACTCGGTGCTGTCCGCCGAGAGCAGCTCGCTGCGCAGCTTGGCGAAGTCCACTTTCTGTGTGTACGTGGTCTTGGCCGCTTCTTCGCGCGGCACCATGGTGCGCGTGAGGTTCTGGATGCTGTCATTTGGGGAAGGGGGATTTGTTTAGCTACGTATGACAGGAAAGAGGGGAGGCAAAGCAAGCAGTTGGATCCTGACTGACCTCTCCTCGATCACGTCGTTGAGCACCTTCATCATGGCGACAGACTGCTCTTCTGTGAAGCCCTCCTCTTGCAGCCGCTGCACGAAGCGGAGGGTGTCGAAGTGGTGGTCACGTCTCCGCGGCGCGGAGACGTGGAATGAGCGCCGGAGCACTGGGTTGCGGGCGACGCTGGTGGGACTCCTCCTCGGCCGGGTGATGGTGTTGTCTCTCATCAAATCCCTCATGGGCATCGTGCCGGCCGTATGAATTGATTTCTTCGACGATTGCTGCCATACTGCTGCTCCACTTGTTGTGCTCCTCGCTTGCTGGAAGACGGATACGGATGCTCCGGGGATGCTCGATGCTGTCGAGAGCTGGCTGGTCCAGCTCAGGCGAGGGAGCAAGAATCGCGGGACGCTCTGAGTCGCGTTCATGATAGCCAATGTGGCTGTTATGTATCAGATATCTTGATGTCTTGTCAACGTGTTAAAGGAGGAGGCATAGAATATCAAAGACTCAACCGTGTCTTTTTTTGCTACCTTCAGGCTTCAAGTTTGCTAATTGGGATCATCTGAAGTTGACCTTAGGCTCGGCTGCACGCGGCGATGCGGTCGGTCCGTGTTCGGATAGCAGCCACGTGCCCGGCCCCACAGCAAAGCCCCACTTGCATCTTTCATAAAACTCCAGAAAAAATCCGGCCCTTTGATTCTTTTCCTCCTTTCTTTTCCATGAACAACGCAAATTCCAACATTCTCGGAGCTAGCTCGATGCGATTTACGAGGCCCCCGGCTGCTTTACGCAGTCGGCCGTGGCCCAGGACCCAAGTCGTAGGTTTCCGAACAGAATGGAGAAGGACGAAGTCTCTTCGGCGCTCAATCTTGGGTGCGGTTCTTCCCTACTCACGATGGGAAGGGTCGCAATGATTGAACGTACATTTCAATGCAGCCGTAGTCTTGTAATAAAATCGCCCTGTGGAGCTGGTGAGCGCATCTCTGCCTGTCTTCATGATGCTAAAAGTATCAACAATTCAACATGGCACCTGGACTCGAGGATCTATGTGTTTGTCAGATATGCCTGCTTCTGTGGACATCGGAAACAGGTATTTGTATTCCGTACCCTCTGTCTATTGGCGGTGTACTCAGGAGCCAAGGACTTGCGGGTATCCAGTGAAATGCTAAGAGATGATCATAGCAATTGACCCACCAGTTCCTCCAAAGACTTCAGGACTAGGCGCAGTGTAATTCCACCATCCGCCCAGACGAAGGCAGAAGGTGCTGTCTGAATTAGCAGCCTGCCTTGGACTGCTCGCACCAAAGACAACTACTAGTATATACAGAGTACAGCTTGCTACTTGGTGGTTTCCTACTTTTTCTCCTTGGCCTTTGTCTTCTCCTTGACCTTGTTCTTAGCCTTCTCCTTCGGCTTTTCCCCAGCCTTGTCACTGGGTTTCTCCTTTACGGTCTCCTTCCGTGCCTCCGTCTCCTCGGCAGCCTTCTTCTCCTGCCCCTTCTTGAGTGCCCTGGGATCCAGGCCTCGTCTCCTCATAGCATTCCGCTTGGCCCTCTCGATGTAATCCTCATCCTCTTCATCGTCAAACCCGCCGAAGTCGTCCTCATCTTTCTCCTGATCCTCTCCCTCGGCGCCGATCGGTGTCTTGTCGACAACACCATCTTCGTCTCTGTCGCCAGATGTGGTGCTGGCAGCATTCTGGTCCTTCTTGCCGTTGGCCAACACCGCATTGCCTGGGGTGGGGCCAATCTTCTGGAACTTGGCGACGAAGAACCCGTCGACGTTGTATAGGTGTGGGTAGTACCTGCGCGTTAGCTTGAGGCTTGGGTGGAAAGTCTTCCCCATGAAGCTCGTGAAGCCTTCCTTGCCGAAGGGTAGGCCAGTCTAGGGCAAGGTCAGCGTGGTCCTCAACCGCTGCTGACTTGAACGACTCACCTCAACCAGCTTCACATTCGGGCGACGGCTGAGTGCGTAGTTGACGACTTGCTCGCTGCAGCAAGGTTAGTATCGCCTAAAGGGCACGGATAATATCAGGCTCACTTCTCCTCAACCGCAACACTACATGTCGAGTAGACAATGTAGCCGCCGGTCTTGCTTGCGTGGTTGACCGAGTCGATGGCCGCCAAAAGCAGTTGTTTCTGTGTGTGCGGTAATTGTTGGAAGTCCTTCTCATCTCTGTTGGTCTTCACCGAGGGGTCCTTGGCAATAACGCCCGTTCCTGTAACTCGAGTTAGAAACGAGCACCAACATAGAGACTTCTGCGGACCTACCGGAGCATGGAGCATCTAGCAGCACTCTATCGAAGCCACCAATCACCCGAGGAAACTCGCGGGCGTCGTAGTTGCAGACAATGGTATTCTGAAGCGCGCCCGTTAGCCAGAGACATCCAGAAGAGAAGCGGACCGCAGCTCTTACCCTCGCACCAAGACGGTGGATGTTGCCAATTAGACCCTTGGCACGAGCTTTGCTAGGATCGTTCGCGAAAATGACGCCGGTGTTCTTCATCAACGCTGCCATATGCGTTGTCTTGCCTCCGGGGGCTGCAGCCATCTATGGTCGGAAACTGAGTCAGCAGCGCGATAGCAGACGTTGAAGGGTCTAGCAACTCACATCGAGGACACGCTCATTCTCCTGAGGGCACAGTGCCATGACGGGGAGGAAAGAGGAGGCGGCTTGCAGGATGTAATGGCCGGCCAAATACTCGGGAGTGGCACCAAGCGGCACACTTCAGACCCGGTTAGTGTCCGTGATAATCGGAAAATGTGACAATGTAGTGCTTACGTTGACTCGAACACTTGCAAACCAACTTTGGACCACTTGCCCACTGGCTCCAGTGTAACACCGCGGTTTACTACGAGGTATTAGTATTGGAAAGGCCCATTGAATCAGAACAAGCCATGACTGACTGAGCGCCTGCGCAAGGTCGCGGCGATGGGTGCGTAGGGTGTTGGTGCGAATGACCACTGGACGAGCCGTCTGTTCCCCCAGTTAGCCATGGAAGGATTTGAAGGACCTGACTAGGTTGACGCACTTCGTTGGCTTCAAAGAATGCGAACGCCTCCCTGGGTGGGAACAGGTTCCTGTAGTATGTCAGCAATCAATGTTGAGACCTGTAGGCTCTGGGGACGTACATGAGCTTCTCTGCCAAGAATTCATTGTATCCATAATCTATCAATGCGCCGTCAGCCACAACAGTCCTGATTCGTGTTGACCAGCAGGGGCCGGAACGGTGCACATACAGGCGCAGATGTCCTTCAGAAGTTGGTTGGTATACTCGGCCCTGCTCCGTCCTTCCTCGGCGAGGTTCGTAAAGTCTTCCAGCACTCGAATCGTTTCCGTTATCCTGGTCCTCAACATCTGGAGATCAGGTGCCAGTAGACCCTTCGTCTTCGCCGAGAGCTCGTCTGCCTCGTCCTCTTCGCCGAGGATATGAGGCTTGTCCCCGTCAATGTTGGTTTGTAGCGCTTCCTCACGCAGCTCCGCTTCGTTTTCCGCTGCTTCCCTGGCTAATTTCTCGTCCAATTTCCTCGACAGGCCCTCGATGTTGGCGGCTGTCAATTTCTCCTCCCGGTCCTCATCATCATCCTCATCATCAGAGAAGACGAACTTCTCCTTCTTGGCGCCCTCCTGCTCGGAATCGTAGACGGAGTCATCGGAACCAAGGAAGTCGTCACCAAGCTTCTCTTCCAGCTCAGAGTCACTGGCATCCTCCAAGTCGGAAGCGCCGAACTCATCGTCCATCTCCTCATCCTCGTCCGATCCTGATTCCGGCGCAGGTACTTTCTTCGGCTTTACCTTGCCAGATTTGCGGCTATTTACTGATGCAACGGGGCCATTCTTGGTGCCATTGGCTTGTTTGCCCGAGGACTTCGATGCCACGCCGTTCTTGGAAGGTTCCTCACGGCGGGCCTTAGCAGGCTTCTCGAGCTTGGTAGACGTTCGGCGCTTCTTGCTCGAGGGGGCCTCGACGGGGGCATCGTCAACGGGCAGACCCTTTTTCCGCTTGAGGTTGGCGAAGTGTTCTTCCGATAGAGGCTCAGGAGGGCCCTGTTTCTTCATACGACGTCCAACACCCATTTTGGCGAAGTTTGTCCGCAGGCTTCCCGGCGTTTGTGGGTTTTGTTTGCAAAGCAACTGCACTTCTCGCAGCAAAGGCGTTGCAGAGGTCTGGCAATTTTCTGAGCCAAAAAGTGTTATCGATAAGCCGCCTTCTCAGACAAGGTGGAGCAAGCAGTGTCTGAATGGTGACGGATTCCGCCAAGCCAAATGAAGGATCCCTGCTTGTCTGATGCTCCCCTGGCTGAGCCTGGCAAGTCCAGGGCTGAGAACGAAGGGCAGGTCGCGAGCATCCGGGCTGCTCTTAACAGATCGCTCAAAGTACCCGCATCTGGCACAAGAAGGCCTCATTTTACTCAACCGCCGCGTCGGTCAACCACGGGAGTTCCCACATCACACGGCGCCGAGCCAGAGGCATACTTTTTTTTTCCTTTCGATTGCTTGCTTCTCTTCCTTAATTGAGCGATTCTCGCCTGACAGCACTGTAATCCCAGACTCCGCCCGTTTCTCCCGTTCCAGCAGGAGCTCCACCAATTCCAACCCCTTTCAACCACGCGATTCCAACAAGCTCCTGCTTTCATCTACCTACCACACAAAGACTCCGGTCAAGTTGGCCACTGCTTTCCGTTAATACCGCGCGGCCGAGCGCATCGCGATTACCATGGCGCCGGCATTACCGATCAAGTTCCAGGAACTGTTCCAGCTCAGCAGCCTGGGCGTCAACCAAACCGCGATCACTTTCAATACCTGCGTACGACCATCCCATCTCTACTGCGTTCCGTTCGGCTCTTGATCTCGCTGACCCTCCGGTCCCCATGATAGACTATAGAATCAGACTCCTTCGTCTGCTTGAGAGACAAGAAGGATGAGGCGTCGTCTCCTGAAGTCCTCATCGTCGACCTTAAGAATGGCAACAACGTCATCCGCCGGCCCATCAAGGCCGACAGCGCAATAATGCACTGGACGCGCCAGGTCATTGCGTTGAAGGCTCAGTTACGGACACTGCAGATCTTTGATCTGGAGCAGAAACAGAAGCTGAAGTCGACAACGATGAGCGAGGACGTCACGTTCTGGAAGTGGATCAGCGAGTCAACCCTTGGCTTGGTGACAGAGAGTGCCATCTACCACTGGAATGTCTTTGATCCCTCCCAAGCGGCACCCGTCAAGGTGTTTGATCGCAATACCAATCTTCAGGTACGTGTCTGGAGGTCCAATGGGTGTGACGAAGGTCGCTACTAACAGGACGCAGGGCAACCAGATTATCAACTATCGGACGAGTGCCGACGGCAAGTGGATGGTCGTGGTTGGCATCTCGTCGCAGCAAGGACGCATCGTGGGCGCCATGCAGCTGTATTCCAAAGACCGCGGCATTAGCCAAGCCATCGAGGGCCACGCTGCCGTATTTGGTACGATCCGGTTAGACGGCGCTCCCGAGGACACTAAACTCTTCGCCTTTGCCGTACGGACGGCGGTCGGCGCGAAACTGCACATCGTCGAAGTCGATCACCCCGAGACGAACCCCGTGTTTCCCAAAAAGGCAGTCGACGTATTCTTCCCGCCGGAAGCCGCCACTGATTTTCCTGTCGCACTCCAGATCTCGCAGAAATATGGCATCATCTACCTCATCACGAAGTTCGGCTTCATCCACCTTTACGATCTGGAGACTGCCACATGTATCTTCATGAATCGCATCTCTGGTGAAACCATTTTCACAGCCTGCGGTGACAAGGACTCAACTGGTGTTCTCGGCATAAACCGGAAGGGTCAGGTTCTCTTCGTTAGCGCTGACGAAAACACGATTGTTCCATATGTCCTCGAGAGCCACGGCACTGAGCTGGCGCTCAAGTTGGCATCTCGTGCCGGTCTTCCGGGCGCTGACAACCTCTATCAGCAGCGCTTCGAACAGCTCTTCTCCAACGGCAACTACCAAGAGGCTGCCAAGGTTGCGGCCAACTCCCCGCGCGGATTTCTGCGGACGCCGCAGACCATAGAGCGTTTCAAGCGGCTCCCTCAACAGCCGGGGCAGATGTCGCATATCCTGCAGTACTTTGGCATGCTTCTCGATAAGGGTTCCCTTAACCAACACGAGACAATCGAACTCGCTCAGCCTGTACTCGCTCAAAACCGCAAGCAGCTGCTCCAAAAGTGGCTCGGCGAGAACAAGCTCGAATGCTCTGAGCAGCTTGGTGACATGGTCCGCCCACACGACATGACTATGGCGCTGGCGATCTACCTGAAGGCCAACGTGCCTCACAAGGTCGTTGCCGGCTTCGCCGAGACCGGCCAGTTCGACAAGATCCTCCCGTACTGTGCTCAGGCCGGCTACCAGCCCGACTTTGTTCAGCTGCTCCAGCACATTGTCCGGGTCAACCCGGAGAAGGGCGCTGAGTTCGCTACGTCGCTTGCCAACCATGAGGGCGGGTCTCTGGTCGACCTCGAACGGGTGGTCGACATCTTCCAGTCTCAGGGCATGGTCCAGCAAGCTACCGCTTTCCTGCTCGACGCCCTGAAAGATAACAACCCGGAGCATGGCCATCTCCAGACCCGTCTGCTCGAGATGAACCTGATCAATGCGCCACAGGTTGCGGATGCGATCCTTGGGAATGATATGTTTTCCTACTTCGACAAGGCTCGCATTGCATCTCTTTGTGAGCAAGCTGGCCTCTTGCAGAGAGCTCTTGATCTCTATGAGGACCCCGCGGCCGTCAAGCGGGTCATCGTCAACATCCCCGCCATGCCGAACTTCAACCCTGATTGGCTTGTCGAGTACTTTGGACGTCTCTCGGTAGAGCAATCCGTCGATTGCCTGGACGCCATGATGAAGCACAACATCCGTCAAAACCTCCAGTCTGTGGTTCAAATCGCTATCAAGTACGCTGAGCTTCTCGGTCCCCAGCGCCTGATTGACCTCTTCGAAAAGTACAAGACCGCGGAAGGTCTCTACTACTTCCTTGGCAGTATCGTCAACGTCAGCGAGGACCCCGAGGTTGTCTTCAAGTACATCGAGGCGGCCACCAAGATGGGTCAGATCCGCGAGGTCGAGCGCATCTGCCGAGACAACAGCGTCTTCAATCCGGAGAAGGTCAAGAACTTCCTTAAGGAAGCTAAGCTAAGCGAAATGCTGCCACTGATGATTGTCTGCGATCGCTTCAACTTTGTCCATGATCTGGTCCTTTATCTCTACCAGCACCAGCAGTTCAAGTCGATCGAGATCTACGTTCAGCAGGTCAACCCCTCCAGGACGCCCGGCGTTATTGGTGGGTTGTTGGATGTCGACTGCGATGAGAGCATTATCAAGAATCTTCTCACCACAGTCAACCCGGCTTCGATCCCCATTGATGAGTTGGTGCACGAGGTCGAGACGCGCAATCGCCTCAAGCTGCTGCTTCCGTTCCTTGAGGCAACTCTCGCCGCCGGCAATCAACAACAGGCAGTTTACAATGCCCTAGCGAAGATCTACATTGACTCCAACAACAACCCTGAAAAGTTCCTGAAGGAGAACGACCAGTATGACACGCTCACAGTCGGCAAGTACTGCGAGAAGCGCGACCCCAACCTGGCGTACATCGCCTACCGCAAGGGTCAGAACGACCTCGAGCTCGTTAACATTACCAACGAGAATGCCATGTACAAGGCCCAGGCGAGGTATCTTCTGGAGCGAGCGGACAGGGAGCTTTGGATGTTCGTCCTCAGCGAGAACAACCTCCATCGTCGCTCCGTGGTCGACCAAGTCATCTCGACCGCCGTGCCGGAGTCGACAGATCCTGCCAAGGTTTCCGAGGCCGTGGCCTGCTTCCTAGCTGCCGATCTGCCGGCGGAGCTTATTGAGCTCCTGGAGAAGATTGTCCTGGAGCCGTCCCCCTTCAGCGACAACCAGAACCTCCAGAACCTCCTCATGTTCACCGCTGCCAAGGCGGACAAGGCCCGTGTCATGGACTACATCCATAGGCTCGACAACTTCGCTGCAGATGAGATTGCCAACGTCTGTATCGAGGTCGGTCTCTTTGAGGAGGCATTCGAGGTGTACAAAAAGATCGACAACAAAGAGGCTGCGGTCAACGTCCTCGTCGAGCATGTGGTTAGTATCGATCGTGCTCAGGCGTTTGCTGAGGAGGTCGATATGCCGCAGGTCTGGAGTAAGGTAGCCAAGGCCCAGCTGGACGGTCTCCGTGTGAGCGACTCAATCGACTCGTACATCCGGGCGGAGGATCCGAAGAACTACGAGGAGGTTATTGAGATCGCGGTCGCGGCCGGGAAGAATGAGGAACTTATCAAGTATCTCCGCATGGCCCGCAAGACACTCCGCGAGCCTGCCATCGATACCGCCCTCGCCTTCTGCTACGCCCGGCTCGACCAGCTCGCAGAGCTCGAAGACTTCCTGCGGGCGACCAACGTGGCTAATGTTGAGGAGTCCGGAGACAAGGCCTATTCCGAGGGTCTCTTCGAGGCGGCCAAGATCTTCTACACCAGCATCTCCAATTGGGCGAAGCTCGCTACCACGCTTGTGCACCTCGAAGATTATCAGGCCGCTGTGGATTGCGCGCGCAAGGCCAACAACATCAAGGTGTGGAGGGAGGTTCATGAGGCATGCGTCGGCAAGAAGGAGTTCCGCCTTGCCCAGATCTGCGGTCTCAACCTCATCGTCGATGCCGAGCAGCTCCAGGCACTCGTCAAGCAGTACGAGCGCAATGGCTACTTCGACGAGCTCATCAACCTGCTCGAGCAGGGTCTCGGTCTGGAGCGTGCGCACATGGGCATGTTCACCGAGTTGGGAATTGCCTTGTCCAAATACCACCCTGAGCGCTTGATGGAGCATCTCAAGCTCTTCTGGAGCCGGATGAACCTGCCTAAGATGATCCGTGCATGCGAGGAGGCCAACCTGTGGCCCGAGTTGGTGTTCTGCTACTACCATTACGACGAGTTTGACAATGCTGCGCTTGCCGTCATGGAGAGGCCCGAGAACTCGTGGGAGCACCAGCAATTCAAGGAGATTACCGTCAAGGTGGCCAATCTCGAAATCTACTACAAGGCCATCAACTTCTACCTTGAGCAGCACCCTTCCCTGCTCACCGACCTCCTGCAAGTCTTGACTCCCCGGATCGATGTGAACCGGGTGGTCCGCATGTTCCAGAAGTCAGACAACCTGCCGCTCATCAAGCCGTTCCTGCTCAGCGTGCAGTCGCAGAACAAGCGCACTGTTAATGACGCCATCAATGACTTGCTCATCGAAGAGGAAGATTACAAGACGCTGCGCGATTCGGTCGAGCACTACGACAATTACGATGCAGTCGATCTTGCTGGTCGCCTGGAGAAGCACGATCTTGTGTTCTTCCGCCAGATCGCTGCCAGCATCTACCGCAAGAACAAGCGGTGGGAGAAGTCTATCAACCTATCCAAGCAGGACAAGCTGTGGAAGGATGCCATCGAGACTGCTGCCATTTCAGGCAAGTCCGATGTCGTTGAGGAGCTTCTGCGATACGTGAGTTTCGGTCCTGTCTATCTGTCGTGTTTATGCTGGCTAACATTGATCTCTAGTTCGTGGACATCGGCAACCGGGAATGCTACGTCGGCATGCTCTACGCGTGCTACGACCTGATCCGGCCCGACCTCGTCCTGGAGCTGTCGTGGCGCAACGGCCTGAACGACTTCACCATGCCGTACATGATCAACCTCCTTTGCCAGCAAACCAAGGAACTGGCCTCGCTCAAGGCAGACAACGAGGCGCGCAAGGCAAAGGAGAAGGAGCAGGAGAAGGTCGAGGACAACACGCCGATCCTCGGCAGCAACCGGCTCATGATCACAGCCGGCCCGACGGGCGCGGCTCCCTCACCCTCGCCATACATGCAGGCCAATGGATTTGCGCCGCAGCCGACCGGTTTCGGCTTCTAGAAGGTTGCCCCGGTGGCTTTCTGGTGCCTTTGTCTGTTTGATCCCAGCCAAAACCGCTGGTTTTACCCGCTTGACGTTTCTGGTGCACCCGGTACACCCGTGGGAGCGGTGGAGTTGTATCAGTGGGAAAGAGGAGCCGGCAAGCAGCGAGATGAAGGCACGGCTGGGGTGGCGGGTTCTTAGAAAAGGTATTGGGACGGTACCGCTGCGGTGTATGCGCCGAGGGTCATTCCTTGTGCTACTATTACACTACAATACTTGTATGATCTTTTGCTTCTGGTTGCTTTATTTATCGCCTACAAGGTTGCCCGTCTGCCTTTGCTCTGAGTGCCAGTGCTCGACTGGGTGTTGTGTAGAACTGGAAGCCTAAACAAAACGCGCACAAAACCTAAATACTTCCAAGATCGCATTACCCCATAGATTCGGGACGGACAGAGCGGAACAGGCGGAAGCTTGTCCTAACCATGAGACAACAAGCGATGCTCGCCAGAATCGGGTCCCGCTTTGGACCTGGGCGATCGCCAACGCGGCTCCTCTCCTCGCGACTTCCTCAAGACTGTCCGTCCTAGGAAGCAGGCAAGAGCGTGCGAGTGTTTCAGGCAGACAAGGGGCCACCGGTTGGCAGCCGAGCTACATGTTGGAAGTTGGGTAACATTCATCAGCACTTCAGCCCCTCGACTCGTCAGACCTCGTTGTATACCATATACCATACGCAGAGCTGGCAGTACTTTCACCTTTCTTTTCCCTTTGCTGTTTTGATTACCGCAACAGCTCATTTCTGATCTGGCATCCTATTCCGACACCGCAGTGTACAAGTAGAACCATCTTCTACTGTACTCTCGCGCCATCATCAGGCATTCCGAAAATGACTACCATAGCCATGGAAGGCTACTTGTCAGCGCCGGGTAGCACCATCGTCTGGAGGAACGGTGTCTGGGCCGGCGATCCCGAGGGAGACTTGACGCTGGAGTTCGAGGGCTACACCTAGAAGGTCAAGAAAGACATTGTCTCCGCGCAGCTCAAATGGCTCAAGGCTGCCCTGGACAGGAAGGGCAACTCGGTGAGCGCAACAGACCGTCATCCGCTCGTTGCGCGCACTAAAGCAGGGCGTAGGGATCCCGAGTTGTCATCCGCCCCCGGACCTCCAAGCCCATTCCTCCCGTGGCCTTCACCACAGTCTTGGGCTTCCTTCACGCAAACGGCAAGTCAAAACAATCCGTTCAAACACTCCCACTTTATTTATTTATTTTCTTTTTTCTTTCTAATCCTCCGCCCCAGAGCTACCCCGCCAAACATGGGAGCCGTCCCCGTCCTTCTACACGTTCGCCGAGATCTACTTCGCGGCCGAGTATTTCGGCATCCAGTCGCTGAAGAGCAGCATGGTCAAGAGCGTGGAGGACCTGACGCGGCACGTGCTGTCGCTGTCCGAGGGCGACGGCAGCAGCAGCGCTTGTTTCCACTGCGCGCACTGCCCCTACTACCGGGGCGATGAAGACGAGGAAGCGGACGACGCCGAGCTGGAGAGGGAGGCGCACCTGGCCTCGTTCCTGGACGCCGTCGTGTGCGTCGAGAAGCACAAGTGGAGCGCCAAGATCCAGAAGGCCGTGTACGATGCCGGCGACAGGATGAAGCACCGCCTCGTGAAGCTGCCGGCCTGGCGCGAGTTTGTGGAGAAGTACCCCGGTGGGAAGAACTTTGCGCGCGCGATCGGGGTGCGGCTGTGAGGAAAGACGCCTGGTTTGGAGTGGGACAGGACTAGAGGGAGGGGGGGGGGGGGGGGGGGGGTGGGTGCTGGCTGTTGGATGGCAGGGCAGTAATAGAGGCAGTATGGACTTGGGGCTTTGGACTTTGGAGTTGGGTTGGTTAGGCTGTATCATAGCAGCAGTGCCTTTCGTCTATGGCTTTGCCTGGATGACAACTGAGGAAGTGTACTCACCTATGTTGGTCTGGCAACCCCTTTTTGTACGGTCATTACTGGTAGAGTCCTGAAAGAATATCATTATGCTGTCGGAAACGCTCCAATATAGTACCTAGAGCATTCAAATGCCCAATCAATCCTTGCAGCCATGTATATACCTCATAATGTCGTCCATCATATGCCTCATTACTCGTTACACGGAAACATCCGGGGTATCCCCATAGTATGCATCATTATATCCCATCACGACGAAGAAGGAGACAAGCAAGCGCCCTCTCCATCCAACGCTCATCCAACGAGCAGCCTCAACATAACACAGAAAGAAATAAGGGTCAACGACCCTAAGTAAGCACGGCCTAGAATTGGCCACATCGGGCCAGTGTCAACCCCTACCCCACCCCCTCCCACCGCCCCGGCTCTCCTCTTCCCACTTATCCTGCACCCGTACCCTGACCCCAACCCTCTCCCTCTCCCTCT
This sequence comes from Chaetomium strumarium, assembly GCF_033439665.1. Lineage (NCBI taxonomy): Eukaryota > Fungi > Ascomycota > Sordariomycetes > Sordariales > Chaetomiaceae > Chaetomium > Chaetomium strumarium. The sequence continues at coordinate 4,506,891 of NW_026944429.1, read as the reverse complement.
CCGACCGCAGAGGCGAACGCGAACGCGAAGGCGGACTAGGCGCCCTCGCGGGGACGTCCATGACCCTCACCCTCCCCATCTCCCGCTCGCGCGCAGGCAAGCCCTCCACGTAGCGATACGTCTCTGGCTCAGGCCGCTGCTGGGGCGCCGGTGCCGGCACCGGAACAGGGACTGGAACGGGGACGCGCACGGGGACGGGGACGAGCCGCTCCCGCTCGACAATCACCTCACGATCGCAGTCGCGGTAGCGCGAGCTGGACCGGGAGCGGGACCGGGAGCGGCGCGAGGCGCGGGAGCGGGAAGATCTCTTGGATCTGGGCGAGGGCGGGTCGACGTCCACTGCTATCACGTCGATTACGTCGTCGGAGGGGTTGTGGACTTTGGGAGGGGCGGGCGGTGGCAGGAGGACCGGCGGGGGAGGAGCAGCTGGTTGGACAACCACAGGTGCTGGTGGTAGTGCTAGCACGGGAGGAGGAGGAGGAGGAGGTGGTGGTGGTGGTGGAGGAGGAGCGGGCGCCGGGATGATGGTTGTGATTTTGCGCCGGACGTCGACGATGCCGGGCTGAGGCGGGTCGCTGAGGTAGAGGCGCTTCTTGTGCGAGCGTGTGCGCGCCTCGGGGTAGTAGTAGCTCACTGAACATCGGAAGGTTAGGGAGACGTCTGTGATTGAGAGGCATGACGGCTTGGACCTACTGGTGAGAGCCTGAAGGCCGGGCTTGTGGGTGGAGAGTACGGATGGCTGGTTGTGTCAGGATAGCTACTAGTAGTAGCTGTGTGCCGGGGAAGAGGTGACTGATATAGACACGCCTGATACAGAGCTGAACCCCACTCCTTGAACTCAACTTGAATTGTGCGAGAAAGAGGAAGATCGTTGACCGTACATTAGCAGGAATAATTTCAAGATTACTGCCTTAGATAACTTGGGTTGTTCTTAGATACCTCGCTGCTACCCCTAGCCTCGCACTCCCGTAGGTATGACGTAGTTCGTCGTTGTTAAAAGCTGAAACTGGTGGGGAATGCACGTGGATGCCCGAAGATCAGCAGGGCCAGACCGCTGCCCAAAACTTACGTAACCAGCAGCTTGGATTCGGATGAAGGTCTCTTATATTCTATACCGTGACTTCATTGAGTATCCCTGCGCTACGACTTTCCTAACCAATATAGGAGACTCGAGGCTCGAAGCTGCTGGTTGAGATCTTGAACAAGAGCGTCCGATTCACACCCGACAATCGGTCGGGCCATCATCCCACGGCAACATCCGGTGCCCCACTAAGCCGCCCAACAACCCTTCCAAAAATGATGTCCATGGACTATCGCTTGCCTTACCGTAGTGTACAATACATGTACACATACTCGTTCTGCCCGACCGATAATAAGTTTTTGTTCCTTACAGCTCTGCCCATACTGTGATCCTTTGGGGGATAAAGCCGCTACTGTACTTTGCAAACGCTCCACTGTTGTCCTGTTGCCACCCCCTCTCTGTGTCTCCCGAGTCCCGAGGGCATGGCTCGCTAAATCACATGGCCGGTCTTGGCTCATCGATCCACCGTGATGCTGCAGAGTTGACTGCAAGCTTGCAGTACTTGAGCTGTCGGGTAAGCTATTCCAGATTGGAGCTATACATGTTATGTATTGTAGCTGCGTAATAACAGCTTCATCGACTGACATTCTCGGCTAGAAGACTGATAAAGATCGCTAGCCGACTTGCAACATCCCGTTCGGATCGAGCCCCGTCCTCGTCGAGACTTTCTCTGACCGCCCAGCCGCAACGCGATTAAGATGAAGAATCGTAAGCAGAAGGTCCGGGCGCCTGGGGTGACCACAGCCGACCCAACAAGGCCCAGTCTCGCTGGGCTGCCCTATGAGATCCAATTACTCATCTTTGAAGCTGCTCTGGGCATCCAAGTCTTCTTCGTAGAGATCGCCAACAACACGTTGACCATTTCTCGGTCAGCAGGCAAGGCCCTCGGCCTGGCCTGCCGTCTGTCACGGGCGATCTACACGAGCGAGAGGATCCTTTGCCAGTTTGGCGACAAGGTCCATTGGGTTGATCCCGAGGGCGACATCTTCTACCTCTACAAGGACGACGAACGACCCCGCATCCCGTGGTCGCGTGAATCCGATGTCATGCCCGAGCTGGTCGACAACAACATTGATCGAGCGGTCATTCGCAATGTGGCTGTTGACCTCCAATACTTGGGCGTGCACCCACGGTTCCTGCCATTGATCCGCATCTGGTCTCTGTTCAGTTCTCTGACAACAATACACATTTTCGTCCCGAAGGGTCCAGTACGAACCAAGGCCTTAGCAGCGACGCCGGATACCCTGCTTTTATCCGACATGCCCAAGAACCAGATCGTCGCTGCCCCCGACGCCGACCTTGAGCACTGGCTAGCCGTCAAGTACCAGGTCATCAGAGCATGCAACAGGATGCTGGATACCGAGGCTGGCTGGCACACCCGGTCCAAGCCCGATGTGGTCGGCCACTTGACGAGCTTGTGGCAACCTTTACCTGACAACCTTGGTGAAGGAGGGTCGTCTGCGGTTGGCGGGGATGACGATGTTGAGCGGATGAACGTGCACACGGAGGATGCCCGTGGCTGATCAAGCTGCTCCGATCTTCCTCGGAACGGACAGAGATGGAAGCCTAAATCTATGGTATCCCCATCGTCGACCATCTTGTTTCCTACCACAGCAACCTCGGGAACCTAGCAAGGACTATGCCTCCATTTGCGTGCTTATTTCTCGCGACCACAGCGAGCAGCCACCGGTGTCGGACGTTTGGACTTGCAAGCATACCGCTCGCGCAGCAGCAAAGAGGAGATTGCCAACACCAGGCAGGATAGAAAAAAAAAAGTGACATTTATTCGAGTTGCTCTCAGAGTCTAAGCTGCCCATCCTACCTCAGGACGCCTGAAGGCTTGCCTCGGAAATCGACACCAGACTCTCGAATCTCGGTGCTCTCCGCAACGCCGAGAATTTTTTTTGGCATGGCCTAAGGGGCGATCAGATCTCATGCTTAGTGGACCGACATCGTCGTCCACATCCGTCTCAGCGATTACAGTAGAGGACAACAGATGGATCCTGGGGAAGAGGCTGCACATGCGGTTGGTCCAACTCCAGGCTGCGCTTTCACGAAGTCTTATCAAGAGCATAGTAGCGGTGCTTTCTTGCGTTTTTGTCTCGGCTACACTCTCAGCGGAACTTTGTGTTCTCAGCAAAACATAGCAATCGTTGGGTTATTTTGGGACGACTAGAATGTAATGTATCAAACTACTAGTAGTGTAGGAGGTAGAAACCGGGCAGCGTGCAGGAGCCGGCATACAAGCCAGCATTAACGACGGGGACTTCGCCAGCTACTCACTTATATCGTGATATAGATGCGAGGTGTTGCGGCCACTGCGTATATGCTTTGCTAGGCGAACCAAAAGCCCCAAGGAATGGGTTTGCGATGAGTCAGGGTCGTTGCGCATGCTTGGAGTTCGGAAAGCCCAGATGTGACCTACGGAAGGCGGCAGACAGGGATCTCGGCCTTAAGGTTTTGCCGCTAGCCGAGATAAGATTAGCTGAAGCTCCCGTCTGTGGTGCCTGAACAGCCAGGGTTCGCGATCCGCGGGGCAAGCTCTCCAGGTCTCCATTGTCATCCATTGCCATCTAATTATTCGTTGGGACACTGCACGAACACCGCCGCCAACATGTCTAAAACGGTCAAGATATCGTCACCGGTACAGCTCTCCGAGGTGCTGCAATCCTCTAGGCTTGTAGTGGCAAACTGTAAGTCTTGCCGCGCGTCATTGTCACTTGTGGCTGCCGTGTCTACCCCGCCTCCATGGTATGGTGGCATGCATTGAGCTTGTTGGGGTGGCCTTGCATTATGCTCGATCCATCCCTTCAAAGGCGTCCTCGCTCGTCGCAGCAGTTCCGCTAATACAAACGGGCATTTGTAGTCTATTCAACGACATCCCAACCTAGCCAGCAAGTGGCTCCGGTATTTGAGCAGCTCTCGACAGCTCTCTCACGCCCGAACCGTGTTACCTTCGTTTCGGTCGACACCAATGAGCAGAAAGATGTCGCCCAGGCTTACAGGATTACCTCGCAGCCGACATTCATTATCTTCCGCAACGGCAAGGTCGCCGAGAGAGTCCAAGGCGCTGATCCCACGAAACTCCAGGCAGTAGTCAAGAAGCTCAGCGACGAAATTCAGAGCTTGGGCACCAGCGGCGCGGAAGCAAGCGGCAATGGTAGCGCTAGCAGCAGCGGCTATTGGAGAGGTGCCGAGCTGCCCCGTAACCACACCGACATCACGGACCAAATCGAACTGCAGCGGTGCGAGCTCTTGAACTATGACCCAGAGGCCGGGAACGTGCGGGTGCTGTTTGACGCCGCAAAGCCCAGCGCGCTGTCAGGAGGGAAAGGCACCGCCAAGGACTGGGTCGAGAGCGACACGGACGAACAACTGCTGCTCTTTATGCCCTTCCAGTCTATGCTGAAGCTGCACACTCTTCAGGTGAGTTACGTGTTGCAAACTGAACTTGACCCACGGGCACCATCGTGCTAACCTTTCTGCGTTTTAGATTACGTCCCTACCTCCCAGTGCCGACGACGACGATGATGAAGACGTCCCCATGAGACCGCGCACCATCAAGCTCTTCACTAACAAGCCACACAACCTTGGGTTCGATGAGGCGGAGGATCTGAGTGCGACGCAGGAGATCCAGCTCTCCGAGAAGGACTGGAATGCTGAAGGCACTGCCAACATTCCTCTACGGTTCGTTAAGTTCCAGAATATCACCAGCTTGGTGGTGTTCGTCGTGGATGGAGATGGGGAGGGCGAAAAGACGAGGTTGGATCGGTTGAGGTTGGTCGGAGATGCTGGGGAGAAGCGGGAAATGGGGAAGCTGGAGAAGATTGGCGACGAGCCTGGCGAGTAGGGATCGCGGGCTCTCGAGTCGATCAAACCAGACCACTCGTGAGGAAGGAGCCTGGATGATGGACAGATGGCTCCGAATGCATCGAGTCGGATATAGGTAGCTTTCAGATGAATATCATTCGGATGCGTGACACAGGGTGGCTGCTAGCTAGTTGTTGCCAATTATAGATGTAAGAGATAGAAAGCTGATGGCGCTCCCATCTCTCAGATAACGCATGGCTGGAATTCACGCGGGTAAATGAAGCACCCTCCCTCTCAGGAGCGGGCTATATCAACGACGCCAGCTCCTACCGGGAAATGGGATTAGTCGGAAACGATCACGGGATCCGCGGCGTGAAACAACACAGTGGCCAATTCCCTGGTGTGGGAACTGCATAAGCATCTGAGAAGATTATGCCATGTAAAACCCGCGCAAATAGCCGCCTTCCCGGCGACCTCGCTTCCGCCTACAAGAGACGATCTCCGAGAGCGATGGCAAATCGACCAGGAGGCTCATCAGGAGATGAGCAGCGCCGTTGCACTTCAGCATTTGAAAGATGGATTGTCCGAAACCCCCACACCACCGAGCTCTGCAGAGTTTCATCTCGGTGGACTTCATGGGGGATCCGGCCTGCAATTATGATCACTCTAAGCCGCGACTTGACGCTACGAGTACCATAGGTAGTATCATATTCGAGCAACACGGGGATGTGTCTCGTCGGGCTGCCGCACGAGAAAAGAAAAAGAGAAAAGAAGTAAAATTGAAACTCGCATCTGCGATTGATATTCAATTTTTTTCTGGGATCCATCTGCTTAGTCAGCCAGCAGTACTTGGCCTGCGGAACAACTGCAGCGCCGCAGCCCGGAGTTAAGTGCCCCACACCTGCCTACCGCCTAGTTCCCCACCACGCCTTTGAAGCTTGAATGTCCTCATCGACGCGGGCCTTTTGCATTTCGCTGGGCGGGCTCGTTCCTACACCGCTTTCGACCCAAACGAGGCCAACGGCGCTCATCGCATTGATTAATGACGGAGCTGCTCCAATATGGATATGTCACGCAACCCTCGCTAAGCGACAACATGCTTAGACGAGGTCTTCCTTTCGGTGCAAAAGCCCGGCGCACAACAGCACATGCAACGGGAGCAGTCTCCGCCGAGAAGTCGCCTGTTCCTTCCCTCGCTAAGGTACCCGAGCTCCACATCGCCGCATTACTCGGCTGCGGGAAGAGCAGTTCAACGACTTCGGCTCGCCAAACGACATGTTTTGTTTCGAGTTTCTGTCCTGCTTCAAGGGTACTTTGAGAGGGTCCTTTCCCCGCATCCGCTTCTCAAAGTCCCTATCGCTCGGACTCATGCAACCTCGCGTTTTTATATCCGTGCCCGAGGTCGTATCGATGGTGTACCGCAGTACTCTGTCACGTATTGTCTCCCCGCGTTTATGCCTCGCTTATTGTTGTGTGTATGCTACCTGATGGCCAACTTCACACGAGCATTGTTTTGCCTCTGCATACTATCAGCTATGGTCCATTAGGTATCGGTCCGGCTGACACACCAAATCCCAAATATTCTTTCTGTCCGATGTGCATCCACACCTTTTCCTGACGTCTCGGAGACTTGCCTGTCCTTGTTCCTTGGCTTTCATGCGGAACCACTGAACCGTCTGGACGTCCACCCGCCTCTCAACCGTCCCATCCACTCGCCTCGCCTATCGACCACCGCCTCCCACTTCGACGGCGCCCATGCTACGCTACCTCTGCGATCCCGAAAGCCGGCGCACAGCGAGGGTGCAACTCTCTTGCTACCGTGGGTCCCGGAGCGGCAAGCCAAGGTAAGGTAGTGTATGGTGTGAGTAGCTAATGATTGGAACGCTGCAGGAATAAAACGTGGCCCGTACACAGTAACGTTATATGCTAAGAATAGCTCGCCAGAAGGTTCCCGACGGCCAGCATACCGTACAATACTGTATACTGTATCATCCCTCGCTCTGCAGAGTCCCTTCCTCTGACCTCACTAACATCCCAGCCATTTCGGCCTGCCTATTCGACATCTAGCGCTCGAAGGACCCCCAAGCTTCCTCGCCATCCCGCTCCCCCAGTTGGCGGGCGCTCCACGGAGCCGTTGGACGCTCGGCGCTGCCAGCCGTCTTCCAATGGCGCTGCCTCGTCAGGCTCCTGCTGATCCAGGCGAAATGACATGAACATGACCAAGCCTGCCATTGTCCAACGGCCGGTAGAGTCATATGGGCCGATGCCTCCTATGCTCGGCTCTGACCGTGCTGTGCCGACCAGTCCCGTGTGAGATTGCTGCTTGCGGAAGCCCTGGCACTTTCTCCAACTCAGCTCCTGCCCTGCGGGTGTCTTCGGTTCGCCTTCCAGGTCAAGCAGCTCGCATGGTAGCAGCTCGTGGTGTTATCGGGCTTCGACCCCCCCGTCTCCGGTTTCGAGATGTATCTCGCTTCGATCCCAACTTCGCCCAGGCTCTCCTAGGCCCGAGCAGCTTGCTTTGTCAAGTGACAAGCAGCTGGAGCAACAGAAAGCCCATAGTCTTCTTCTTCTTCTTCATCTTCGCCCGACCTCCCTCACACCCGGGCTTTATTTCCAGCTTTCAGTTCCTCTCCGGGCCTTGCTTGACCCAGAAGCGCACATGACCTAATATTACGTCCTGTAATTGCTGGCCGTAGTATATCTCCCACGCCGCTTTCCTGGAACTTTGATCAGCTCAGCTTCACATATTCGTGGTTTGCTACACACCATCAACTCTTGTCAGCTCCTCATAAGCCGCCTCCTGCTGCAGCCTGCTCTAGTTAACTGCACTGGACCATAAGCGCACGCTGAGATTATCTGTATTCACGCCTCGATCTTCAGCCGAGAGCCATAATCAGCGGGCTATACTCCAGTCGCTTTGCGATAGATCCAACTCCAGCAAACCATCTTTTCGGCCGCTTGTCATCAGAAAGCGGCTCAGGATTCACGGTGCGAAGAGACTTTGAGGTGGCCACTGATTCCCGAGTGGCCGTGCCGGGTATATTGTCTAAAGGCGGGATATCACGGGAAGACGGGGATTCCTTGGCTACACGGGCGGCTGTCGACATTATATCCCGCCGATTTGAAAGAAGACGATTGTATAGGACGGTCGCTGGTGTTTGACAGACAAGCAAAACGATGCACCATGAGCAACTCCTTCCCCGATTCTGCCCCGTGCAGACCGCACGCCAATTCCGCAAATTCCAGCGGCTCCCGGCTGAGATCCGGAACATGATCTGGGAGTACGCATTGCCGGAAGCCCGGGTCTACGAAGTTCTGGATGCGCCCAACGCCAAACAGAAAACCCCGGCGCAGGAGGGCCTGATGTTTGCGAATGTGCACCCGGAACCCCCTCCGGCTCTCGCAGCGGTGTGCCGAGAGAGCCGCTACCTCGTCCTGCATCACTACAAGCCCCTGACGCTGGGCAGGACGACCAAGTACGTCGACATGTCGCGGGACATCCTGCTTCTCGAGCCGTACCTCCTTGTCAAGCGGCTGCACCGAACGCTGCATTTCATGAGCCAGATCCCGCTGGTGCGCGACAAGGCAACGCGGCTTGCTCTGGGCACTTCGTACGGCGTCTATCCGGGCATCTTCCACCCGGTGCTGGGCCGGAAGGTGTCCAAGCAGAACATGGGCAAGCTGCTGGCGAGCCTGGCCAAGTTCCCGCGTCTCAAGACGCTCATCTTCGTGGTGCACCAGGAGTTCCAGTTCGAGTTTGATTTCCGCTTTCCGGGCACCTTGACGCCTATGGCGAACTACAGCCCGTCCCTGATGGGTGCTCCGTCCGTGCTCGCCGGGCTCGGGGCAAGTACTGTTTACCCTCCACAACTCGCTAGCAGCAGCAGTGCACCCTCCACCAATACTCTTTTATCGTCTCCCTATTCGGGCAAGGCAACTGCTACTACTAGTACGCCCATCCCATCGTCCCGAGCCACCACCACCACCGTCGACAAGACCACCGCTTCCCCGTCTCCGCTCACATTCAACGCATCTCTGCCCTTCCAGACAACAGCAGCAGCCCTTCCCCCGCCACACGCCACGCTACCGTCTCTCCCTTCTGCTATGCCTGCCCCGGCCGCACCAAGACCGCAGCAAGTCCACCAAGCCTACCGCTTCAAGTTCGACATCGAGTCCAACATCAACTCCCCGCCGCGCAGGCCCCACACCAACGAGCTGCTGTACTACCCGCTGGATATCAAGGAGGATTATGACGACGACGACAATTACTACCGCGGTGCATACAGCTGCGTCTCTCCTGCTGCTGCTGCTTCTTTGGGTTCGGGCTCGGGTTCCGGGTTATACTGCGGTGGTGTTGCTGGTGGTGGTACTACTGCCAAGCGGTGGGAGGACTGTGTCCTTCTCGACACGGACGAGGACGAAGAGGAGGACGCCGAGTGGTGCGATCCATGGCCTACGAACGACGACTGGCGGCGGTTTCGGAGGCGGTGGGTGCGCAGCATGCTCGCTGCTTGTGCGGGCCACTTGAACCAGGGTGTGGAAGCGGAGGGTCAGCAGCAGCAGCAGCAGCATGGGGGTAGGGCGGTGCACAGTAAGAGATGCGCTACTCCGACGGAAGGGAAGGGGAATAGTAGTGGGCCGGGTAAGGGGGGGAAGGCGAGGGCAGTCGGCTTGCCGACCTGGAAGGTGAAAGGGGCGAGTCTGCTGTGGAGGTATGCACGCGGTGTTGGACCGGGGGAATCAGTGAAGGTCTGAACGGGGTTGAGGCACGGATTTACCCCTCATCTCAAGCGTTGCTGTTATTGCTTCCAGTTGTCATGACACGATGTAGACAGAACACAGTCACTTCTGGCTTGTTTATGGTTTCTCTTCTAATACGGCAACACATGGGTAAGATTACTAGAAGGCCTGTCGCTTCTGTTACGGGCATTGAGAAGAGCTTGGGGGACGGCGTTCTAAGCTGAAAAAAGAAGTCCCTTAGGTAACTAATATCTACGGTAGATGATACGATACCCTCACTCGTTTCGTGGTGCACGGCACCGGCAGCGAGAGAATACAGTAACAATAAGGTACTTTACAAGTTCGCAGTCCAGCTGGTCCTCTGGTTGGAGCTCTGTCGGGCATTAAGTAATACGAGGCCTTGCCTTACTTTCCTTCCTCTTCCTTTACAAATTTCCCTCCTTTTCTCCTTTTCTTCATCCCTTTTCCGTGCCCATTTGAATATATCACTTGTCTCGAACGAGCATGGATGGCCACTCATGTGACCGGTGCAACGTTAACATCAACAGAGATAACACGCATGTTCCAGAAGGTCCTTCCTTAGCTGGCCGCGCAACAAATATGCAGTGCTACTACATGCTCCCTGCGGGCGGTATCCTACGCGACGTGTCAATCTAACGGTCCGTTGGTTCAGCAGAGAATACGGTTGCTTGGCCACGACCGGGGTGGTCATCTGGCAATACTAGAGCACGGTAGTTGGCTGTGCTATGACGTTGCTGCCACATTCCTAATAAGTAGGTAAGCTCTTATTAATAAGACAGCCCGGAGCATACACAGTAAAGTGACAGCAGCGACACCTGCTAAGTCGCAGTGCGTGGCTGACCATCCAAGGAACTCATCGTCGGTGCTGCCTTCCGGATGCGGCAGCTGAGGAACTGAGGGTGTAAGCTGCCAACCGCCCTGCCAACCAAGCTTCAGTTTCTGGTCCTACACTGACAGTTGCCAAAACTTTTGCTTGCACAATTGGTCGTGAAAATGGTAATGCTCTAGAATTCCGAGGTTGAAAACACAGGAACAAAACAGAGTAAAACCCTAACCCGCTTGCTGTCCCACGATCACGAATTCACATGTGGGGATTTCCGATCCCGAGTGGGGTCCCACTTCTTGGCGCCATTGGCCAATCACCGACTGACTGGCTGTTCTTTCCGTCGGCATGATGAACGGTACCGGTACAGTAAGCATGGAGGTTACACGGTGACTACTGAGCGAACTTCTTGAACCGTCGTAGCAGCGGTGTCGAGAGTCGCTTGCATCGATACTGCTCGCTCTTGGCAAGATGACGTCCCCGGGCGACGACGACGACGGCAATAAAAACGCCACGGAGCAGACACCGCTGCTAGTTGCCGTTGCGCAAGATGCCGGCGCTGACGACCAACAGCAAGACGGCAATGGCATCCGTTGGGATAATGATCATGATGCCCATGGCGTCGATGACAAGCCATTGCCCTTGTTCCAGATCGCCGTGCTCTGCTACGCGCGCTGGGTCGAGCCGGTCGCCTTCTTCTCCATCATCCCGTACATCAACCAGATGGTCCAGGAGAATGGCAAGCTCGCCGACACCGACATGGGCTTCTACAGCGGCCTGATCGAGTCGCTGTTCTCGCTCACCCAGATGGTCGTCATGGTCCTCTGGGGCCGAGCCGCCGACCGCTTCGGCCGCAAGCCCGTGCTCGTCGTGTCGCTGGCCGGCGTGTCCTTGGCCACGGCGCTCTTCGGCATGGCCAAGACCATCTGGCAGATGATCCTCTTCCGCTGCCTCGCCGGCGTCTTTGCCGGCACCATCGTCACCATCCGCACCATGATCTCGGAGCACAGCACCGCCAAGACCCAGGCCCGCGCCTTTAGCTGGTTCGCCTTCACCGGCAATATGGGCATCTTCGCCGGACCGCTCCTGGGCGGTGCGCTCGCCGACCCTGCGCGGCTGTACCCCGGCGTGTTTGGGAACGTCCGCTTCTTCCTCGACTACCCCTACGCTCTCCCGAGCATAGTCGTAGGCGCCATGGGCCTATCCGCCCTCGTCGTCACTGTGTTGTTTGTCGAAGAGACCCTCGTCAAGCGGCCCGGCGGTGGCGGCGGCAGCAACGAAGAATCCGCCGCAGCCAAACCCAAAGAATTATCCACCCACGAGCTGACCAAATCCCCCGGGGTGCGCGTGGTGCTCTACACGTATGGGTACATCATGCTGCTCGCCTACTCCTACACCGCCCTCGTGCCCGTCTTCTGGGCCACCAAAGTCTACCTCGGCGGCCTGGGCTTCAGCTCGCTAGCGATGGCGCTTATGATGGGCTTGTCCGGCCTCTCCCAGTCCATCTGGATCCTGCTGGTTTTTCCACCGCTGCACCACCGCATCGGCACCAACGGCGTGCTCCGGGCCTGCGCGATCGCATACCCCTTCTTCTTCGCCGGCTACCCGCTCTTCAACGCGCTCCTGCGGCTCGACACACCCGCGACCGTCACGACCTTCTGGGTCGTCGCGCCCGTCCTGCTGGCCCTGGGCTGCGGCGTGAGCATGTCGTTCACGGCGATCCAGCTGGCGCTGAACGACGTCTCGCCCAGCCCGGCCACCCTGGGCACGCTGAACGCCCTCGCGCTGTCCATCTCCAGCGGGGTGCGCTCGTTCTCGCCCGCGCTGTTCACGACTCTGTTTGCGCTGGGTGCCCGCACGCAGTGGCTGGGCGGTCATGCCATCTGGGTGGTGATGACTGCCCTTGCGCTGGGGTTTACGGTGTTGAGTCGGTATATGCCGGATTATGCTGAGTTAAGGAGGCGGAGGGAGAGGGTTGATGCCGGGGGGGGTTGAAGAGGGATGGTTCTATAACAGCGTAGGTGAAAACAAAAGACTCCGTGTTACTGGGTAGCGCTTCTTCGGGTAACCAGATATGATATAAATAGGACATGGTATAAAGTCTTGGGATTCTCGTCGTTCCCTGGTGATTAAGTTGGCCAGGGTTAGGGTGATCTACTGTATCCCGCATTTCCGCCAAGACCTCTTAAATGCCCCGTAACCCCTGACTTGCCAGGGGTTCAGCTGCGGGACAGTTTCTCATCCCAGCCTCACGATTTTCGTGGGGCGGTGTGCCAGGGGTGCGAGCTGCCGCAGGTGAGCTCCTGGCCCAGCCCGCCGCTTCTCGCAGGAAATGTTGGTCCAGTCCAGCCTTCCACGTTGGCCTGTACGGAGTATCGTGGCCCTTGAGTGTTGAGGGGCTATCAATTGGCTCCACGATCAAGCTGCGCTCTGCGCGTGCGCGCATGCCAACGATAGCAGCTCCAAGAAGATCACAGTGCCCCGCGACGGCCCCCTCCTCTACAAGAACCTCCTGAGACGCTGTTCATAATAGACGATTATCCCGAACGACACAACCATGGGTCTCCTCGACGATGCGGCGTCCATCATTTCGGCGCGCACCTCGACCTCCAAGCGGGCCTCGGGCTCCAAGTCCCACCGCAAGAGCAGCGGCCACCATCACTCGCACTCGCGCAAAGACCGGAGCAAGTCCCGCTCTCGCTCGCAGTCCCGGCACCGATCCTCTCGCTCCACCGTGGGCGGCGGCATAAGCGGCGTCGCAGCCTCCATCTTCGGCGGTGGCGACGACGACGACAATGGTCTCGACTATGGCCGAAGCGACCACCCCCGCGAGCACCGCCGGCGCAGCAAGGACAAGGACGACGACGGCACCCGCTCCTTCTTCAGCCTGCCCGACCCTTCACGAAGTTCTTTCTTTAGCGGGTTCGGTATGCTTCACTCCCCCCCCCCCCCTCCCCCTCTCTCTCTCTCTCTCTCTCTCAATCCACCCTCTTCAACAAATTCTCTACATGAAGGACCAGGTTAGCTAACAGCAACCACACCCTCTTTTACAGGCGGCAGACCCTCCGGATCGGGCCCCTCCTACTACCGCCGCTCCCCGCGCCCGGGCTTCGTCAGCCGCATGTTCAAGAAACTCAAGCGCCTGCTGCGGGATCTGGTCTACTACGCCAAGCGCCGTACGCACACCCTTCACACATTCCCCATCCTTCCCCGGCTCCCCTCTTATTATTTTTTTTTTTTTTGCAGAACTAACAAAGAAACGTTTTACATTATACAACAGACCCGATGAAAGTCTTCATGCTGGTACTCATGCCCTTACTCACAGGCGGCGCCCTGACGGCGCTGCTCGCCCGCTTCGGCCTGCGCCTGCCGCCCTTCCTGGAGCGCATGCTGGGGCTGGCGGCGCGGGCCGGCGCGGGCGACTCGCTGGGCGTGGTGGGTGAGGCCGTGCGCATGGTGTCTGGTGGGGGAGGAGGAGGAGCTAGGGTGACGAGGACTACTACCAGCATGGTGCAGCGCGGCAGGGAGGGCAGCGGCATGGCCTGGGAGGCGAGGCGGACTATGTCCGAGCGGGGGGATTACGGTCTCGGAGGAGGAGGAGGAGGGTGGGGGGATGGGTTGAAGAAGGGGATTGCTAATTTCTTTTCTTAAATGTTGGGAAATGATGGGATGATGATTGATTTGTGATGAAGGTATGACATGAAACAAGAAAAAGAACTCTGGGAGGATATGCTGCTTGCAGTAGGTAGGCGTTCTAGGATAAGCTGAGTTATACCACAATCTCCTTGCTTGTTACTCCAACGGCTCGGCAGCATGCCATTTGTGAACTCAGAGGGGAAAACCAAATCGTGATTGAGAGGCAATACTAGTAGTCTATTCACTGCAATTCCATGTCACCAGTCACCTTTTCGCTTCCGTTATTACGCCTGGTACCCTCGATCACTCGGCATTTGACCTCGGAAAACACGAGATATCAAACTATTTCGTCTTCTTCCGCCCCGACTTGGTACTGCCCGCCACCGACTTGCGTTTCACGTTGACAAGCGACTTTTCGGCCGAGGACTTCTTTGAGGGAGGCGGCGTTCGATCTCGGGTTGTGCGCCGTGATTCCCGCTGGCTGTCAACACTGTCCCGTGGCCGAGACCGGCTGCCGCTCCCCGAGCTGACGACTGCCGCCGCTTGCAGACCGTCGTTGTCCTCATTGAAGGCCTCGCCGCTAAGTCGTCTGCTGGCGCCACTAGGGGGATGTCCTGAGCCATAGCTGGCATAGATGTCGTCAACCTCGACCATGCTGTTCCGCAAGGAGCCGCCTCCAGCATGGTACGAGGTACGCGCTCCCGCCGTCATGTATTGAAATGGGTCGGACGCTGCGGCCGAGAGCGGCGCGCCGGTGAGAGATTGGGAAAGGGGTCTGCCGGTGGTTGGATCAGAAGTTTGGCGAACAGCGGCCGGCAGGTCCGGCCGTTGAACGTAAGAATACGTAAAGGGCGAAGAACTCTGTTCCCTCTCCGTCGCTGTTCGACTGGCCGATCTCGATGAATTGGTCCCAGATGCCTGGCGGGCACGCGATGGAGGCGGAAAGTAACCCATTGGCGGGTAACCAAGCGGCCGGTCTTCTTCCGACTCCGGTGAGGCTTCCCGTGAAGGGCTGTCGTCCCCTTGTGTTATTCTTTTCTGCCGAGGTCCGGAGTCGAGGTGCGTAAGCGGGATGGCAACTCGCTGCCGCCGCCGTTGCCTGTGCTTCTCCTCCTCCATGCGCTGTAGCCGTCGCTGGTAGGCGGCCAGTTCTTCCTTGCTCAGCTTGACGTCCCTCTTGCCCTTTGCCTGGGCCCGCTGTATCCGTGCCATTGCGGCGTCGGCGAGTGCTTCCTCCTCCGGATCCAGCAAAGGCAGCCGAACGCCGTCCTCGCCGTCCGAGTCTTGTTCCGAGTCATCCGAAGTTTCGTCGCTGTCATCCCCATTTTCCAATGCAAATGCCCTCCGTGATCGAGTATTACCATCCCTGTCGCCCAAGTCTATCCCCGTGAATCGAAGTGGATCACTAGCAATCCGATGGGCCAACGCACTCGAAGCCCCCTCAACGCCCTGTGTATCGAAGTCATCCCCGCTATCCAGCTCCTCCACAACTCGCTGGCCGAAATCCCACCAACTCCCCTCTTCCCCGTTGCGCGCCTCCTGTGTCCTCCCGTGGCGCCTCGATGGTCTTCCCCATTGGGGCGCAGATTTGGGAGCTCGCGGCCGACCACCTAGACCGCCTCCCCGGAAAAAGCCTCGTCGATGGGCTTGTCCAAAAGCGCAGCGTGGCCGAGAATGACCACGCCGCTGGCGCCGATCAGCCACATCATGGTGCCGAAGACGCCCGAGATCAATGCGATCGGGATCGCAATCACGTAAAGCCCCGTGTACAGCTGCACCGTCGAGAAGCGCTGCTGGCCGAACTCAAAGTCGTGACCGTCGAGCTTGCCAATCAGGTACATGCCCACGACAACGAATATGATGTCGAAGAGCAGCCAGAAGTTGGTGAGCAGGCCGTAGATGCAAAGCATGGTGAAGATGACGGCGTAGTTGCTCGAGTAGTGGCCGAGGTTGTAGTTGACGCGCGACTGCATCTCGGCAAAGTTGGCCGGTTTATTCACGCGCTTGACGTCCAGGAACTCGGAGATCGGCCGCAGGTTGGAGAAGCGGCTGGAGAGCGACCCTGAGCGCATGCTGGCAAAGCGGTCCCCAAGGTTCAGGCGCGACGTCAAAACGTCTATCGGGATCCGTATTTGGGCCATTTTCGGATTCGAACGGGGAGTTGAGAGCTACTTGGCCGATTGAATGAGCGCAAAGAATGCCGATGGAGCGAACACGGCGCTGAAATGGCTTGTACGCCGAGTAAGGGTGCGCTTCGACGAAGCGAGCAGGTCAGACGTGTCGAAGTGTTGGTCGAGTCGTAAGATCTGTCAAGAGCGCGAATGTCGGTTCTCGGGCGAATAAAAATAAATCTCCTGCGAGCCACTAAAATGCCAGGGGTAATTAGCGGCACCACCTTTAGACAAACGCATCCACTGGATTACGACTGCTCATGAAGGAGGGCCACGTCTCAATTGACGCTTGGTTTGCATACCTGCTGCCTGAAAGACGCGTGGTCTGTGAGCTGTCGATTACGAGCCTCCCGTTGTTCCGAGTCGTTTTCGAGAGAGGCACTGTGGCTTCGAGACGAGAAGGTGATACCGTTTGAGAGGAGTGGGCCCGAGATGAGATCTCCGAAACGAGACCCGGCGCGGACCCCAGCGTTGTGGTCCGTGTCTGGCCCCTGGTCCCGTCCCGTTACTGCCAAGGCAGTCCAGGCGGGTTCCGATCAAACTCCAGTTCACAGTGCTCCAGATCCGGATTCCCCCGGCTCCGAGACGCCCACGACCAAGTACGGGAAGTTGGAAGGAAAAGTGAAAGGGAAAAGGTATAGGTCGAAAAGCGGGCAGGCGGGTTTTCTAGCTGCGAATTCTGCTGAGTTGGCGGTGGGGCGGTAAGCTGCTTCGTGCGTGCAGAGCTACGGCAGCTCTGGCCAGTCAGCGCGTCAGAGATCCAGATCAAAAGGCGGAGAGGGTTTTCAAAGACAAATATGCTGCATGTTGAGCTGCAGGACAAGGAAGCCGGCATCTGTGCGAACCGATTTCTGCCCAAGCCCAAGGGATCGGGTACGGATCGCTATATCGACCCAAGACAAACACCTCATACTAACTTGCAGGCCCAATCTAACCCAATCTAAGTCTAACCCGACAAGCAGCCTCTAAAAGTGCCAGTGCAATAGGACAACTACGTAGATCATTCAGCCCATGGCCGAGTGATCATCCAGGGCCTCGCCTGGCTCATCGCCAACATTGCTGCCGTCTGTCTGTTCCCTTAGGTAGCGCTAGCTATCCGTCAAGAAAGCTAATGAGCGTAAGACCTGAGGGCGACGGGCAGGACCCCCGTGCTCGGAGGTTATGCACAACAGCAGCCATCGTGGCCCGCCGGGTTGAGTGTGTCAGTATCATGGAGGCCCATCTTGTGCGAGACCGGATTCAGTAATGAAAGCAGTCAAGGGTTGTCCGAGCCTCACTCGCAGCCAGTCGGCCGTCCACACTTGTCCCCGGCGAAGATTGCGGCCGAGAGCCATGTATATCTCAGGCGTTTGAGCACAATTCGCGAGGCAGATGGATCATGGATGTAACGCAGCGCAATCAATCGCCCGGCATGCGGGATGCCGGCGATGTGGGTGTGTCAAGGAGGCACCAGTTCTTCGCACAGCAAATGGAATAATAGATCAGGCCGCGTCCGTTCTTTCCCTCGCAACCCGGCGCAGCCACCTTCCAGGTGAATTCAGTTTTGGAAAGAGCCACTGGGACTTGATGTCGACCTCTTAATGGAAGGTGCGACTCGTGCGAGACGTCATATTCGACGACAGCTCCAACCATCCTGAGATGGTCTGACCGAGACACTTGAATGGCATTATCAACTAAACTTTGCCCTCCTGACTCAAGTGTGTTCGTTCTCCTGGAAAATCGACGCCTTCCCACTCATCCTTCCTTTGGTCGATCAAGGCACCGCAGCAGTCCCGCCTTTTGTTGACTCCTAATAACGACTCTCAATCCCTTAAGGTAGCCGCCAGCGCCAGAAACATAAACCGTCCAACAAAATGTTCCTCCACCGGATTCTAGCCATCGCAGGCCTTGCCACTTCGGCTGGGGTCGGTGCCATCCCAACCCCAACGAACACCGACCTCCCTCCGCCCAACCCGTGGCCCGAGGTCATCGGTAGCATCCCAGACTTCACGATAGCCAAGTTCGAGGCACAAGCCATAGTCCTGAGCGACCGGACCTAGTAAGTCTTGCACCTCCCCTCCCCCATCTCCTTCACGACTAAACTAACAAGGTATTACTACACCCCCCAGCGTCAATTTCTACATCAGCCCCTACCCGGGCTCAGCCTTCGCCCACTGCTTCGGCACGGGCACGACGTCGGACCACAAGCTCAGTAGCATCCCGCAGACGTGGTGCAAGAGTGCCAACGGCACGGAGATGAACGACGAGAACCTGTGGACGACGACCAACGACATCTGGTTCTCGTGGACCGTGGGCGAGGATGTCGACCCCAAGGGGGCTCCGGGGACCGACCCCATCGACTCCATGTACTACAAGAACGGCGCGTACCTCAGGATCGTGCGGCAGGGCCACGGCGAGAAGCAGTCGCGCGACGAGTCGATCCACCATGTCCTGCCGTACGAGTTCGAGACTGTCGGTGAGGAGATGCTGGAGCATCAGGTTTATACGGGTGACCAGAACTTTTCGACCAAGGCTCTGAGGGTTGAGGCCAAGGATTGAAAAGGCATAAAGGAGCAAAGGCGATGATTAATGGTATGATGGATGGGGAACGGTTGCTTCCATGTCTTCTATGTCTACAAGAGGGGTTGCTTGGTGGGGAGTTTATGTATGGACGGGAATGTGATATTGCCTCTCTTCTGAGCATGTCGGGCTAGTCATATGGGAGGAATTGCTGTGTTTTGTAAAATAAAGTCATAAGCTTCGCTCTATCAATGGCAGACAGACCATAATGAATGAGACAGCCGCTCACACAAAGTACAGTCACCAGGTGCGCAGTGTCCTACAATGAAACACAACCGTTGGCGCTGTCCTCGATAAACAGGCTCCCATAGATCAGGCCCTCATTGAGGTTGCTCTCCTGGTAGCCCGAGTTCACGACGTCGCTCGTACCGGTCGGCTTCTTGAGTATGCCGATCTGGTACTGGCCCTCGCCCGCGTTGTTGTTTGAAACGGCACTGGTGACGCTCTTGAGCGGCTCGTCGCCCTTGGAGTAGTACACTTGGAGGGTGCTTGCAGCAGTCCGTCAGCTGCCTGTCAAAAACAACAAATATCAAAAAGAAAGCCCACACCAATACATACTTCTTGTTGAAGTCCAAAGTAATGGCAAAGTTCTGCCAGTCGTTCTTCAAGATCTGGGTCGACCAGATCTGCCTGTTGTTGCGGTCCAGCACCTTCCAGGTGTCCTTGGGGAGGCTCGACTGGCCCAGGATGGCGCCGGCCTCGAAGTTGAACTGGTTGGCGCTGTAGTCGGCCGCCTCGTGCCACACGTTCAGGTACTCGTGGCTAAGGTTGAGGGCCCGCTGCGCATCCCACTTGATGCTGAAATGGATCGTCTTGACCCCCTTCGTCCCCGGGCTGCCGTTGTTGGTGTCGCCCTGGAACTGCAGGCCCGCCCGCCGGAAGCCGCGCTGGGTCTGGAAGATGCTGGCGTCGCTGATGGTCACCTCGAACGGCCTGTAGCTCTCGTTGTCGAAGCGGGCGTTGCTGGCGGCCTGCGGGAACTTTATGATCTGGCTCCACTTCAGGTTCTGGCCTTTGACATAGTCCGGGTTGAAGAGAGACGTGCTGTAGCTGTCGAAATCGGTGAGGGCGGTGGTGGCCTTGACGCGCCCGTCGAAGACGATAGGGCACTTGATGGCGCCGGTCGATGCTGCGTGGTCGTGTGAGTGAGGCGGGCGGGCCGAGACTGTGACAGCTGCGGCGAGCAGGCCGAGAATCGTTGCGTGATGCATCCTGTCTGTATGCCGCAAGTTCGTACAGGCAGATCAATGACCAGATCCAGCAGACGCTAAGTGCTTAGACGCGATACTCTCCCGAAAGAATGGGAAAGAGATCCCATCCCTTCAAGTCAGGTAGGTACTATATATCCCCATATCGTCGATCACGAAGCTGAGGACCAGGGCAGCGGCACGGCCGGAGGTGATGTGCGCCGGCTGAATAGATACGTTCTGCCACAACATTTGGCGAGCGGCATCACGCACCGCAGGGCCTCCCTTAATACAGCATCTCAATGGCGGAATCTGACCCCTAGCAGAGCGCAATCGGTTCCCAAAGGAAACATCGTTCCGATTCCCAAATTGGCTTGTGGGGACGCCGTCGGACTCGAGAGACGGTGGACGTCCCGCCGTGGCCGTGGGGATGCCGTTCCGGGGTTGCGGCATCCGTCCGTGCGGTTTCCGAATTGGGCAAGACATATATAGCCCTAACCCTCTGACGTCCACGCTCGGAGGAATTGACGCCGGGTGTTTCCGGAAGGAGCCATCCATTTCCAGAACAAAAATGGCGCTGCCGACGGAAAGTGGAATTTCTGCCCAAACCGCCGATCATCTGCTGCCAAGAGTCACGTGTCTTCTCTCATTGGCCGACAGAACCAGGAGTCTTGGCTGTGGGGACAACACTTGGCTCAGCCGGCGAGACTTGCCCGGATATGTTCAACGATACGAAATACGGCCCCCAGGCTGACTCTTGAGCACTGATTCCAAACCACGAGGCTGTGACAGCTGCTCCTCAAAATGGGCAAAACACATCAGGGGCTGCCAAGAATGGAGTGCGGCTGTAATAGCGGCTATCTAGGCCATACGGTGTATCCGAACGTGTGAGGCATATTCGGCATGTGCCTGAGCAGCTGCTCTTCGTTCTACATATAAGAAGAAGGTAAGGGACGTCACCGTAGGAGGGAAAGCATTCGAACAAAGACGCCACTCTTGTACCACAGCATATTCTCCTGCTGTATCAATACCAAAGCACCAAGTTGCTCTATCTGCCGTTCACATCTCACTCAGCTCATCATCATCATCATCATCAGACATAGTATCCCCCCCCTCGCCAGCGCAGCCTTGACTATCCCATCCTTCTTCACCCACAGCACAGCCTAGGTCGACCAACACACACACACACTCCAACCCCCAACAACCCAAAACCTAGTATCCAAAATGTTTCCCCGCCGCTCAAAAGACTCCCGCGACTCAGACGCCAACGCCAACAAGGACCACGGCTCAGGGGTAGTAGCCGACATCCCGCCCTCCATCTCGGACCTGCACTGCTTCACCGAGACCAACGGGGTGATCACGACCACCATGTTCGACATCCCCGGCTACCGGGTCGTGCGCGTGCTGGGCGCCGTCTACGGGCTGACGGTGCGGTCGCGCAACTGGGCGGCCGGCCTGACCATGGTGCTCAAGAGCATTGCGGGCGGGGAGCTGAGGTGGTTTACGAATATGGTATGTTATTCTTTTTTTTCTTATTCTTTTATTTGTTTTATTTTTGGGGGGTTATTTGTATATGCTGACGGGGAAGTGAAATATACAGCTGTACAGCGCGCGGAACGATGCCATCTCGCGCGTCGTCGCCGAGACGCAGGCGCGCGGGGGCAATGCGGTGATTGCGCTGCGGTTCGATGCCGGTGAGCTGGGCGGGTTCGCGCAGGTGTGTGCGTACGGAACGGCGGCGATCGTTGAGAAGATTGATCCGCAGGTTGAGACGCCCCCCCAGCTGGTCGCTGCTTGAAGGGATCGTGAGTGGCGCTGCTGGTTTTCTCTCCTTTAGTCACGGAGGGTTGGAGTTGGTTGTTGCTTTGCTGCGAGTTTCTGAAGGGGATGGAGTTTCACAGAATTGCCATTTACTGCGTATCTGTCTACTTATATTGCTAGCTACCTTATATACCCCCGCGAAAGAAAACTTGTATACCCGTATTGTTGAACGCCACACGCCGCCCGATGCTATACAATGCTCTCCAAACGCCGGCTTCAGACACTGACTTCCATGTCAATACCATGACAACTACTTCTTCTTTCCACTCGGCGTCGGGTTCGCTACCCTGAGCCACTCGCCATTGAACGCGTTGATGAGCCAGTTGGTGAGCTCTGTCACCACGGTTAGCCAGCTGCACACACTTGACGAAGAAAATAAGAGGAAGACTCACTGTCGTATACAATCCGATTCCCGTTGTGGAAGTAGATGCTGTGGTCGCTGTCCGGGAACACATGGACATCATAGTTCTCCACCCCAACCAAGTCCAACTTATCCAGCAGCGTCAGCGAGTTCTGGAAGTGCACGTTGTCATCCGCCAGGCCGTGCATGATCAGGAACCGCACGTTCTGCGCCAGGGCCGTGACGTTGTTGATGGCGCTGGTATCGTATCCGTGCCCGTTGGCCTGTGGAGTGAGCATGTACCGTTCCGTGTAGATGCTGTCGTAGAAGCGCCAGTCCGTGACCGGGGCGACGGCCATGCCGTAGCGGAACGTCTGCCCGGCGTCTTGCTCGAGCGTCTTGAGCGTGTTGAACCCCCCGAAGCTCCAGCCCCAGATGGCAAGCCTCGACTCATCGACGTACTTCTTCTTGGCCCAGATCTTGGCGGCCGCGATCTGATCGTGCGACTCCCAGTGGCCCAGATTGCCGCGCACAATGACGCGGTTCTTGCGCCCGATGTAGCCGGTGCCGCGGCCATCGACTGTGACACAGACGTATCCTAGCCCTGCGGCCACGTAGGACTGGAAGTCGACGCCGAACTTCTTGTTCACGGTTTGAGAGCCCGGGCCGCTGTACTGCTGGAAGAGAACCGGGTACTTCTTGCTCTCGTCAAAGTGCGGCGGCCGTCTCTCGACGTAGTTGAGTTCCACGCCGTCGACATTGATAGTGCCGTATATCTTGATAGGAAGCTCGTGTTTCTTGGCACTTTCGGCAAGCTCCAGGTTTTCTTCCACGGTGTGCTCGTACTGGTTGGGGTTGCTCGGCGTGGATATGACCTTCTGCCATGGAATCCCAGGGCCGTGGTAGGTCAAGAGTGCATAGCCGGCCCCGGCCGAGAACGAAACCCCATAGTAGCCTTCGGAAGAAGTGTCGGATACCGAAGTTAAGCCCTCTCCCGTAAGCTTGACCTGGTACACATGCCGCTGGATCGAGGATTCTTTGGTTCCGAGGAAGTAGACGACATTGTTGCCCAAGTCCACCGCATACGGAGCGTCGACAACTTCCCAGTCACCCGAGGTCAGCATGACCGGGTCCGGGTTGTCCAGTGGCGTGAAGTAGGCCAGGTGGTTGCCATCACCATGGATTACCAGGTCGACGTAGCCGTCATGGTCTCGCCCTTTGGACGGGTCGGCTGGGATATACTTGGTCTGATGGGTGATCTCAAACCAACCACCATCGATGGCCTTGACGTCCGTGGTCCGGACGGCTTTGCCGGTGCGCGACGACACGTCCACGAGGACCACGCGCATAACATCGCTGACCCTGTTTGTTTCTTTTACCAGGACCTGCTTGCCTGCCCACACGACTTCGGTGATGAGTCGGTCATCGTCCGCGAACCCGCCCGAGATATCCACAGAGAAGACATCGCCGCGTGTCACATCGTAGAACTTCAGCTCAACGACCGGGTTGTGCGCTCCGGCCTTCGGATACTTGATCATCCGAGTCTCGGGATACGCCTCTTCGCCCGGCTCGGGCTTGGTGCCGCTGGGTCTTGATAGGAAATAATCAACCGGATACTCGGGCACGCCAGTCTCGTTAGTCCGCAGGAAGGCAATGTAATTGCCGTCTTCGGACCACCATGTCGCACTAGCACCAGCAAACACTTCTTCCTCATAGACCCAGTCAGGCACTCCGTTGAACATCTCGGAGCCGCCATCCCGGGTGATCTGGATGAGATTGTCCGCCCCAACTCTGCGCAAGTACAGATTGTTGTCTCGGGTGAAGGCAACGGCGTCCCCCGATGGGTTCCACTGGGCAAGCTGAATGCGCGCCCCAGGCTCACCGGGGATCAAGGGGTCCGCCGTTTGCGTTTGGACATCAAAGATCCAGTAAGCGGCGTACGAGGAGTGGCGCCAGTTAGACTCCACGTCAGTCGCAACCAATACTCTCTTGAAGTCTTTACTCGGTGCGACCTTCTGCACTGTGTATGTTCTCTCCCCGTAGTTAAAGGTTCCCTGCTCCATCAGGACGGTGGACTCGGCCACCTGCAGACCAGCCGAGCCACCGGCAGCGGCCGGATCTTGCTTGCGAACATCTTCCACAACCAGGTAGTCCTTCCCCGGCACGTCCTTCTCCAACAGAAGGCCATCCTCGCTGTTCGGCCCGGAAACCCATCGTATAGCGTGGAACTCGGGACGCCAAAAGCCGCCCAGCACCTGGTCCAGCGTCACCGCCTTCCCGGAGCCTCGCAATACGGTCGCTTGCGGATCGTGGGCCGTCTCCGAGGCGGGCTGGTACGACTTGGTCGTTACGTAGACGAACAGACCGACGACCCAGGCGGAGATCAGCAGGCCGGCCGCAACCAGGAGTACCCTGCGCATTCCGCGGTCCATTCCCGGACCCTTAGCGCCCGCATGCTCGGCCGGCCGGCCGTTGCCGAGGAAGGGGCCGGTCTCGAGATCATCATTATTCGGCTCGTCCTTCAGGGCAGCTTCGTCGTCATCGTCGTCATCGTCAGCATCGCCACGGCGACCCTTCTCGAGCGCGGCTTCCTGGGCGGCGACCCGCTCGCCGATGCGGTCGAAGACGATGCTCGTGGTGGAGACGGACGATTCCGACTCGTGCGACATTCTCGATCCGCTCGTACTCCTCCTATCTCGGCTCAAGCTGTGTCTCCGGGAGCTGCGGGACGACACGAACGGATCGTCCGAGTAGGGTGACATGTTTGCGGCGGGCAGTGAGTGACCTGGTGTGCCACAAGAGGCACTAGACGGCGCACCAAGGGCAGCAAACAAAAAGGTATCCCGACTCAATTGAGCCAAGCAAAATGAGTTGGATTCCTGGAATGCTACCTTTGTAAGGAAACAGCGACACCATGTCCAATTGGCCGCTTATTCAAGACCGAATCGGATAGCGGATAAAAGAGCGGCTTTGAGCACTACCTATGATCTGGAGACGGGACGGTTGATGATTGTGGAGCTGCAGGGGGACATCAAGGTGCGCCAAGACAGGATCCCGACTCGGAGTTTCAGTTAACGACAATGTATACAGAACCCTAACCCCACATCCACCCTTTGATGTCGACAGCATGGGCACCTTATTCTCTCGCCTTCGCCGGTTTGCGGCAGACAAAGAGATACATGGGAGTGAAGATGCCCATCTTCCCGCCGACGGCCACGCCTTTGGTGCAGTACCACATCATGTCCATCAGGCTCGAGACCTCGCGGGCCCGCATTCCGAGCAGGATCATCAGACGGTAAACCATGTGCGCGAAGCCGCGGAAGGGAGTCCACATCTTGAACACCTTCCAGAAGTCGGGCCACCCAGGCATTCTCCAAGCCCAGCAGATGTCGCCGGCCGGGCCATAGTACCACGGCGCGGGCGCACTGCGGAACGCCATGTCCTCCTCGGAAACGAGTTCGAAGCCTTGCAATGGTTTTGGTTAGCTAACCTGAAGTCCCGTAACTCTTTTTCACCTTCACGACGACCCATAAACCCAACACCTACCAGCCTTCTTTATGCCTGCGCGCATCTCAGGCACCCACGGCATCTTGGTGACGCCGTTGCCAAACTCGATCCAATTGCGGACCTTGCGATGCTCGGGGATGCCCACGTCGAACTTCTCCGTCATGGCAAAGTCATGGAACGCGAACGGCGCGCCCGGCTTGAGCACGCGCTTGACTTCCCTGTAGCACGCTGCGGGATCGGGCGCATAGCACAGCGACTCGATTGAGTAGGCCGCGTCGAACGACTCGTCGGGGAAGGGCAGTTTCTATTTGCCTCCTTTTGTCAACAGATCACGTTCTCTCCCTCCTCCTCTTTTTCCTCGACCAGCCAGTCCCCATCCACCACAAGAGACTTTTGCATACCAGGAAATCCCCCTGCACCAGAGAGACCATGCCGTCGAGCCCGGCCTGCCTCGTCAGGGCCGTGCCGCGCTCGACGTGCCACGCATTGTTGGTGATGCCCACGATCTGGCACCCGACCGTGGAGGCGATGGTCCGCGCGGGGCCGCCGATGCCGCACCCCAAGTCCAGGACACGCATACCCTTCTTCAGGCCGGCCAGCTCGGCAAACAGCTTCTCGTAGGCCGTCATGCTCGCCCGGAGGGTGAGGCCCTGCACGATGGGCGTGTAGTGGAACTGCTGGCCCCTTCATTCCCGTCTGCTCGTCAGAACCAGAAAGCTAGCTGACTTTACAGGGTGAAGTTCAGGGGACGCGGAACCCGGGGAGAGGGAAAACCTACCATCCCTGCTCGTACAGCGGAGTGACGAGGTCGTAGTAGTCGGATGCCACCTCGCCGTACTTCTTCTGCCGCTCACGGCGCTCTTCGTCGGTGGCCCAGCCGATGGCTTCGTGGTCGAGGTTGGAGAAGTTGGACGGATCCCGGGTGAAGTGCGCGAGGTACCGATGCAGGCGGTCCTCGGCGTAGCCCTTGGGCATGTGAGATGTCATTGTGCTCGGGCTCAAGTGCGCTCACTGGTCACAGGAGATATCTAGAGACTAGGGGGGCGGCAGCAGAATGTCTGGAAAAGGCCTGGAAAAAGCCCAGAACAACCATAGTGGACAAGCAGGTTTCCCCCGGATACTTATGTGATGCCTTCATCTTTCGCTCTCTTAGTGGCGTCGAGCGCTGGAATGGTCTTGATATTGTCCTGAACGGTTTGTTTGTCCGGCTTTAGTATTGTTCTTCATCCATGGCGCTGGACTCGGCTGGAGTAGCCAAATGCATAAAGGGGCTTGGACCCTAACCCTTGAATCGCTGATTTCGATTCGTCCATCTTCCGCACCGCTCCACGATCCAGACTCTCTCGACTCTAGGCCCTCGACTTCACATCAAAGCAGCATATCTTGGCCTCTTCGGTTGATGTCGGTCCGTGACTTGTCCAATGATCGAAGATAACACCAGCACGTCGCTGTGAACGCAACTTCCTATCAATTATGGTAGCAGGAAACACACAATGATCTTTGACTGGTTTGACGGTTTGACCCCCGATTGAAACACCAAGCTGCGCCGCCCGCACATTGGGCCGGGCCCGGGTCTAAGTGCCGTACCGCATCATATCGAGGCCCCAACAAAGAGGCTTCTTGACGAATTGTCATCCTAACAGGAACCCGAGGCCCTCTAAGAACTAGGCTGCCGATCACCCGCGGCCGCCGGGTCGCTGTTTCCGGCCCACGTTTACTTAGCACTCCTATCAGTACACTCTCCCATCCGGCCCGGGCTGGCTACCACTCCTGCCCAACAGACCTGGCCGGTTGTCATGATGGCCGAAGCCCGTCAGATCTGGACACGGCTGATCATCGGCGGGGAGCTGCTAATTGCAGTATGCTCAGCCTGGGATCCCTAGGCTCCTAGGGCTCGTTTTCGTTATCCACTACTAGTAGCTTAGACGCCAAAGAAACCCATACCCAAAAATCCATTTCATTATCCATCCCTGTGTTCTACTCGAGATTAGATGCTAGCATTAGCTCCCTTGTTTGTCAAGATCTGCTTCTTGTTTTGAAGGCGAGATCCACGGAGAACCCCATATCCAAACCAAACCCGCCTACACTTACAGTCTACACCACCCAATGGCGCCCTTTATGACTGTCGAGCGGGCCCATCGCTCGTACGGCCCCGTCGACAAAGAAGCGCTCGCCGGGCGGCTGTCCAAGTCGGAGCGGGGGATGCTGCGCATGGGCCTCGTCAAGTCGGAGCAGTGGCGGCAGCTGCCGACCGAAGGGCTGTACCAGGTCGTCATCTCCGAGGTGCTCGACGACGGGGCCACCTACCCGCTGGAGCGCGGCGGCGGGAGGGCCTTCGCCGTCACCTGCGTGCTGGATCTAGGGCTGCGGATGCTTGAGAGTGCTCGTGGGCGGAGCGGTAAGCATGTTTTTCTTTCTTTCTTTTCTTTTTCTTTCCTTCTTTTCTTTTTTCTTTTTTTCTCTGGCTTTTGACATCCGAGACGGTTGGGTTGGTTGCTGGTCAGTTTTACTGACTTGAACTTGTGTAGCTCTCGAGAGCCTGGCGGGCAAGGCAATCCGTGTTTGGCGAGAGAGGCCCCTGGGCCCGATCCGCGAGCCGGCAAGCGTGGATGTGCCCGCGGCAGTGGACGAGTTTCTCCGCTGCGTGCGGCACCGGTTCCCTGCTGTCAAGCTCGACGACCGGAACGGGTTCTGCCACGAGGAGGAGAACAAGAAGATGCCCTATTCCTGGGTCGACGAGCTGTCTACGCTGGAGCAGTCCAAATTCAACCCCAAGGCGGCTGCGGTGCTGCACCTGAACTGGCAGGTGAGTGGTCTCCTTAAAATATTCATTACTAAGTATTCCTATTATTCCATGAACATTATAACTGACATACACACACACACGCCCCAGCTGATGGAAAAGCTCTATTGGACCAGGCTCAAGGCAGATGTTGCCCGCCGCCAGCGCCGAGACGACGAGCACCAGGCCGAGACGGTGCGCTTCCACCGGCTGCAGTTTCACCTCGGAGCCATGGTCACGCACCACCTCTGCCACCTCTTCGTCAACTTCCTCCGCCAGTTCGAGGACCTCGCGTACGAAGTCACCGACGCCGACTTCATGCGTCTTGTCAGGCGGTACGACCCGGGCGCCGAGTTCGAGATAGACTTCTTCGGCGGCCGACCCAAGCTGTTCGTCGACTACCGCGGCCCGCGCCAGGAGAGCTACGCCGGCCAGAGCTACGTGATCAAGCGGGGCCGGAACGGAATGAGGATGGCGGCTGCGGTGGCGCAGTACAAGATTGAGAGCTATCTCAGGGGCGGTGCGTTTTCTTTCTCTTTTTTTCTTTCTTTTTCTCTCTCTTTTTCCTGCTCGTGTGCCGGTCGACCTTACGGCTAACTGACTTGCGCTGCTAGACTTCTCCGTGCCGCTCCTGACCGAGGTCGAGGGAGACGTCTTCCCCATGGAGCGTTACCAGGACGTCAAAAGGCGGCATGGCAGTTCTGGGCAGGAGTCTCAGTGGAGAGAAGGCCAGACTGGCAGCCGGCGCGTTGCAGAGGTTGGCTCAGCTGACCAACAGCCGCTCAGCGTACCGTGGGACATCAAGGGGGTGGAGTACCAGCTGGTAAAAAGGGCATGCTTCGATCCAGCCATTAGAATTGTTGACTTTAAGGGCTTTTGATCTTTAGACGGGGGTATTGTGATGAACTGAATTACACGTGTAGCTGGCCATTTCCAAGGCCTATATCGGGAACTTTAGACAGCATAGAACTTTAATTGAGCCTCATGACTATAGGGCCGTTGAGAGCTAGGCGCGGCTCGGCGAGGGGCATGGCATTCGCCGTCGACGATACCTTAACGGGACCCGGACCGGAGAGGTGTGCCACAATGAAGAGCGGTTGGCCTGTCCAACCTCATGCCATTCTCCTGCATGCGCATGCAGCATGTGAAACGAAGACCAAGGGGATATTGTGGGTGAGGCTGGAAACTGCACTTTGCCACTTGAGGGCGGCCGTCCTAAGCAGCCCACAAACCCCCTGCCATGATGTTGACCCCAGATCTCGCCTTCCATAATCCGAAGGTCCGTTGGATGTTGGGTCACAACCTTGCCCACAGCCTTCGGTTCAGCCTCGATAGTTCCCCTCCCTGATCCAAGAGGGCTTGTTGCACAGATCATGCCCATATCCTCCATTTCAACTCTGAATGTCTAATAATAAGCCCGAAGTTCCGACCCGGTGGCGTCAATTGCGGCAAAGTTGCTTGAGAGCTTCGGTTCCGGCGCACTGGGTCGATCCTCCCAATCACGTCACGCCCTGTAGCCGCCAACCCAACGGCGGCCGACTGGAGAATGTCTTTTGAGTACGACACGGCATGGAGCTGTTAGTATCGGCCAGGGCTCAGTCCACAAAGAGATCGTCTGTGCTACCGCAGAGATCAACGGATATAGAGTAGCAATCGGCATCACAGAGTAGCGAACTGCGCGCTTAAGGGAGGTCACAAGCGCGGTGCGCGCTTAGCCTTCACACGTATTGGCCCAGCTTCCTGCCAGGGCGTGGAGGTGTTGGTGCGGCGGCCCGAGATATCTCAGTAAAGCAGGCGTTGGAGAATGCCTAGGCCAGGAATCGGGGGCCAAGGGGTTCCCCGGTGGACATCCATGCCCAGAGTGTAAAGTGATACATAACGGGCTGAGGGCCCGGCGAGCATCGACAGTCAGATCTGCGCCTCTTCACTAACACTCGCGTTATCTCCCTGGCAATCTTTCGCTTCCATTGACGGCCTTTGAGTCTTCTTTCCCGACCATAACCCTGCCTGGCATGTCGCGGAGGTCAAAGTGCTCCGGCAATCAAAGGGTGAAGTCTGGTATAGTAGTATCAAGGCCAAAGCACATCAGTATGGCACATCCCGTAGCTCAGATGCATCAGACGTCAGAACTCAAAACGAGTCTCGAGCTGGACCACCCTCAGGACTCAGCGAAGAAAGCGGACTCAATCCAATGGGCACCGACGGCTCGTGCCCCAACTCGGGAGCTACAGCGGATAGCCTCGCACCCTCTGCCAGCAACTCCGCCCCCTGATTCGAACTTTGAGGCAGCGAGCCACTTCATTGACGGCGTTGGATGCCACTTCCCCGCCATGTTGCCATCCAGCAGAGCAGAATCGCTCACCATGGAAAGTGAGAGCGCAACGCAAACAAGGGCTACGCACCGGGCGGCCTCGGCACCCCCCCGTTCATCGGATACTGGCTGCACTTTCGTGCTTGGGGACACCCATCGATTTGGCTTCCCCTCCCCTGGGGCTCCAGCATGGTCGTTCTGGTTCCGAGATCCGTTTGGACCTGTCTACCCTTTGACTCCAGGTCTTAATCCTGATCGCAAACGGACCTCGAGCCCTCCGGTTACTCCTCGCCCGACCAAACAAGCGAAAACCGAGGCACATCAGGCTTATGAGGGCACGCAGGATGGGTTGTGTCGAGAAGGATCGTTTTCTTGCGACAACGCAACGCCCAGCCTTTGGCATGCGAGACAGCTCACCATCAATCTGGCTGAGGCAGCAGCCTATCCAGTCGCCAGTCTGGAAGTCGGTCAGGGGAGCTTCGCCGACGCCATGAGTTCAGCTCACACTACGGCTTGGTCCCGTCAGAGCGGCCATGCCCATGAAGTTCCACACTGTAAGCTGGGTGTCTTATGTCGATAGATTGGACCTGACCGTTCGTACCAGGCCCGAGTTTCATAAGTCCAGAGACCAGTCAAGCGAACGGAGCTTTTGGTTTGACGAGGTGGAACAATAATCCACGATATGCCATCGAAGCCCAGTGCTTCTCGGAAGACGAGATTAGTGAACGCCTGGCGCAGCTCCTGACCGCATACCGAGCGTTCTACCTCGAGCCTGACGAAGCACAGCCACCAAGACCACGAGACGCGGATCGTGCGCGACGAAGCCGGCATATCTTGCGGACCATCTTCGCACACCAGCTGAACTCGGCCGGAGGGGAAGAGTTCCTTTTGCAGGAAGAGGAAGAGGACATCTTGGATGCATTCCTGCTATGGATCCGCGAGAAGCAGACTGCCTCTGCTTTGGACCGGAAGGCTTTTGACAATCTCCCAGAGTGTCTTGAGCACTTCAACACCCTCGTACTAAGCCCCTTCGTCAGATACATTATGTAAGCAATAGTTGAGACCTCCTGTGCCGGCGGCAGCTAACAGACCCAGGCTGTCTGCCGCCACGAAGCCTCATGGCTCACTTCTCACGATGCAAGTTGCGGGTGCTGGGTTTGACGATATCCTTGAGTGGGAAGTTGACGACATCCGCGGCATGCTGGATGTCATGTTTGAGATAGAGCAGATTGAGATGTAATCAGTCACATGGAAAGAATCTCACTGAGACCACGACGGGATGCGCCAAAAGGGCAATGAAAGATCGGGAGAGAAGGGAGGAAGGAGGCATGGAGGCCGGCTTGTTATTACGTAGCTCTTAGCAGAACTGAGTGGTTCACCAGATCGGCGAGTATTGCCGTCGAGAGTTTAGGCGAGGTATCGCTTCAAGCTGCCCATTCAGTTGAAACCAGGTCTGAGACTCGACGAACCACGACTTCGCGGCAGGTCAATTTCTCCGGGATTACCCGGGGAACCGCAGCTGCCCAGTCGAAGGACCTAACAGCAGTCGGAAGCGGATGTCGAACCATATGCCCGGGAAGAAAACAGTGACAGAAGCCTCAGAGACAGCGGGCGACTGACAGCAAAGAAACCTTATACACTGCCTTCCAAGGTTGGGGAGTCGCAAAAGGCATTTGTTGTTGTTCGGTCTTGTGAAGTTCAATTCCAAGCGTCTCCGTGTGGGGTTCCTCGGGAGGCTTTTGGGTGAGCAAAATTCTCGACGGCCGCTGATTGGTCACTTGCTGAGCTTTCGACCCACATCCCTCACCAACCAAGGCCTGCCAGCCCTTCTCGACAATTTTCCTCACGTCGGCTCTCCAAACTTCCATCAACCTCTCGTCTCAATCTCCCCTCCGGCAATTGCAACCAGCTTGCAATTGTTTTACCTCGACACTAAGAGGCTTAACATACCTCCCCAAGATGTTCAGGAACGCCCTCCGACAGAGCACGCGCGCCGTCGGCGCCCTCTCTGCCACAAGCAGAGTCGCCGCAGTGAGTGCACCTCCGCCTGCCCGAACCCGACCTCAGCTCCATCGATCGGTGCTCGGACCCTATCTCAATCGCCCGGTGCCGATGTCCGGGAAGCTCAATTGAGCTCCTACGAGCGGCGCATGGGAGTTGAGCGAGCATCGGGAGCTTGGGAGGGAATTGCAGAGTTTCGCAGCGCATCCGGCGCGTTCGGGGTTCGGCTTGGCTAACCGGTCCCCCACAGCGAAATGCCGCACCTGTCGTCTCGGCCATCCAGACCCGCACATACGCCGATGCGAAGGCCTCGCCAACCGAGGTCTCGTCCATTCTCGAGCAGAGAATCCGCGGTGTCCAGGAGGAGTCCAACCTCGCCGAGACCGGCCGCGTTCTCTCCGTCGGGTACGTTTTCCAACAGGAGGAAGATGCATGGGATAGACAACACATGGGCACGATGGCTCGGACATGAATGCCACCGCGGGGTGCTAGTGGGATGATGGGACGGACTTGAGACAAGAATGGGGAATTGCGAGGCTAACTACGGACGACCACAGTGATGGTATCGCCCGTGTGCATGGTATGGCCAACGTCCAGGCTGAGGAGCTTGTCGAGTATGTTGGACTCTTTGCGACCTGTCCCATCACTGGGAGCTAACCCCTCGCAGGTTCTCCTCTGGCGTCAAGGGCATGTGCATGAACCTCGAGGCCGGCCAGGTCGGTGTGGTGCTTTTCGGTTCTGACCGTCTCGTCAAGGAGGGCGAGACCGTTAAGCGTACCGGCCAAATCGTGGGTTGATCACTAGCATTCGGCTGTTGAACCGGCATTCTAACTGATCCAGGTCGACGTCCCTGTCGGCCCTGAGCTGCTCGGCCGCGTGGTTGATGCTCTGGGTAACCCCATCGACGGCAAGGGCCCCATCAACACCAAGGAGAAGCGCCGTGCCCAGCTCAAGGCCCCCGGCATTCTGCCCCGCCGCTCCGTCAACCAGCCCGTGCAGACCGGTCTCAAGTCTGTCGACGCCATGGTCCCCATCGGCCGTGGTCAGCGTGAGTTGATCATCGGTGACCGTCAGACTGGCAAGACTGCCGTCGCTCTGGATGCCATCCTCAACCAGAAGCGCTGGAACAACGGCAACGACGAGACCAAGAAGCTCTACTGCGTCTACGTCGCCGTCGGCCAGAAGCGTTCCACCGTCGCTCAGCTCGTCAAGACCCTCGAGGAGAACGACGCGATGAAGTACTCGATCGTCGTTGCCGCTACTGCCTCTGAGGCTGCTCCTCTGCAGTACATTGCTCCCTTCACTGGTTAGTCAAGTTTTTCCTCGGGTTTTCCATTTACCTCATGGATTATCCACCATACCTTTCCTTAGGGTGTCCCTTCATCATCACCCTGCTCCTTCCTCAACCATACATCATGCACAACGGATCTTTCACGCTTCATTGCTTCTCTCACACATCATGCAAAAAGGATTTTTTAAGATGCTAACGATTTTCATTTAAAGGCGCTTCGGTCGCGGAATGGTTTCGTGATAATGGCAAGCACGCCCTTGTGGTCTACGACGATCTGTCCAAGCAGGCCGTCGCGTACCGTCAGATGTCTCTGCTGCTGCGTCGTCCCCCCGGACGTGAGGCCTACCCCGGCGACGTCTTCTACCTCCACTCTCGTCTGCTCGAGCGTGCCGCCAAGATGAACGACAAGCACGGTGGTGGCTCCATGACTGCGCTGCCCATCATTGAGACCCAGGGTGGTGATGTGTCTGCCTACATTCCCACCAACGTCATTTCCATCACCGACGGCCAGATCTTCTTGGAGTCCGAGCTCTTTTACAAGGGTGTCCGCCCGGCCATCAACGTCGGTCTCTCCGTGTCTCGTGTCGGTTCCGCTGCGCAGCTCAAGGCCATGAAGCAAGTCGCTGGTTCCCTCAAGCTCTTCTTGGCCCAGTACCGTGAAGTCGCTGCCTTCGCCCAGTTCGGTTCTGATCTCGATGCCGCCACCAAGCAGACGCTGGCTCGTGGTGAGCGGGTGAGTTACTTCTACTTGGCCACCATGGCGATTTTGACATGTCACACGGATGCTAACTACGTCGCCCACAGTTGACCGAGCTCCTCAAGCAGAAGCAGTACTCGCCCATGGCCGTCAACGAGATGGTTCCCCTTATCTTCGCTGGTGTCAACGGCTACCTCGACTCGGTCCCCGTCAACAAGATCCTCCAGTGGGAGGCTGACTTCCTCGCCCACCTCAAGACCAACGAGGCGGACCTCATGGCCACCATCGACAAGGAGGGTGCCATCAGCAAAGACCTCGAGAACAGGTTGAGGGAGGTGGTCCAGAGCTTCACCAAGAGCTTCCTGGGTTAAATCTACACGAGTAATATCAAGCGTTCCTAGGACTCTACGGGGGGTTAGCCGGGAATGAGGGAGGATGTCTATACCGCAGCGCGCCGTGTGTTTCTAGGGCAGGGGATTTCCGTTTTCGTGTGCTGGACTGAGCAAGGCGCGCAAGAAAAAGGGGATCCTTCGGTCAAAGCCATTGTAACATAGAGTCAAGACTCAATTAAGCACTCGATTCCTTTTGTTCTTGAACTGTTGCGTTCGGAATCAGGGGTATCATACCATAGGTGGGTTACCACGGTTACTTGATGGTCGGGTGGGGCTCTTAGTGTACTGTATATCCTGTTTGGTGACATCATGGGCACACTCCCTACTTGAGATTAACCAAGGTAAAGTACATGTACGACGAAGCAGCTCAATTGCTACTTCTAGATTCTAATCTATATTTAAGAATCAATCTTCAACTCGGTGTGGCTGCCCTCAGTGCAAGAGAGGTAAGCTCTGGGAGTGCTATTGAGCTTCGCCGTCAAGTTCACTTTCAAGGTATGACCTCAAGGTTGTCCCAGCTCCCCGCATGTTCATTGACTGCGGCGCATCATACTACACAACATATTGAACCCTCCCTCCCTTATGTCCCAAGGTTCATCAGTCCCAGGCCTGGATGAAACCGCCCTGACTCTTGTTCATTGATGCTCAGACTCACTTACTCATTCAAAAACCGCAGAAATGCCCTCCGACTCATCGAACTCGACACCAACCGCCTCCGCGCCTCCCAAGATGTCGGCTGCTACTAAGGAGATACTCGGCCGTGTGCGGCAGATGATCCCGCCTATGCTGGAGAAGTTTCATAAAGGTGCGGCTTTCTTTTCATCCATTGCCTTGCCTCATTCACATCAGAGTTGAGGATATTTTTGTTCCAAGGGCTGGGGGCTGACGCGGGGAAAACAGGCCAGCTGGGACGAGTGGCTGTCATCGGTGGTAGTGAGGACTATACGGGCGCACCATACTTCTCGGCTATGGCCTCTGCGAGGCTTGGGTGTGATTTGGTATGTATTCTGTCTTTCTTTTCTTTCTTTCTTTCTTTCTCCTTCTTTTCTGGCTCACTTTATTCTTACCCTGCTGGACTACGCATAACATGAGGCGGCGGAGGTGAGAGAGTTGAGTAGAAGAGGGGAGGGGGGGGGAGGGGTGTATGGAGAGAGAGTGTTCATGTCCAAACCACCACGTCTCTCACCCTCACTTATACAAGCATCTCACCAGCATGTTTCCTCATCCACCTGACAGGCCATTCATTCTTTGTTTGACTAACAACAACCCGCCCCAGTCCCACGTCATCTGCACCCCGACGGCGGCCACCGTCATCAAGAGCTACTCGCCCAACCTGATGGTGCACCCGCTGATGCGCTCCTCGCCGTCCTCCCCTTCGGCACCCGTCAACTCGGGCTCGACCCAGGACACGGACCCGTCCCACATCGCCGGCCGCATCATCCCCATGCTGGACCGGCTCCACGTGCTGGTCATCGGCCCGGGGTTGGGG
Organism: Chaetomium strumarium; assembly: GCF_033439665.1. NCBI lineage: Eukaryota > Fungi > Ascomycota > Sordariomycetes > Sordariales > Chaetomiaceae > Chaetomium > Chaetomium strumarium. The sequence continues at coordinate 4,470,232 of NW_026944429.1, read as the reverse complement.
CGCGATCCGCTGATGCAGGACACGGTCGCGCACGTCATCCGCGCCGCGCGCGAGAAGGGCGTGCCCATGGTGCTGGACGCCGACGCGCTGCTGGTCGTCCAGCGCGATCCGGCGCTGGTGAAAGGGTACGGCCTTGCCGTGCTGACGCCCAACGTCGTCGAGTTCGGGCGGCTCACGCATGCGCTCGGCGTGGACGACCAGGTGAAGGCCGCCCAGGATGGCGCGGGGGGCGGTGAGACAGCCAAGGTCGAGGCGCTGGCGCGCGCGCTGGGCGGCGTCATGGTCGTGCAGAAGGGCGCCAAGGACCACCTGAGCGATGGGAAGGTCACGCTCACGGTCGATCTGGAGGGCGGGAGGAAGAGGAGCGGTGGGCAGGGCGATACGCTCACGGGCAGTATTGCGACCTTTTTGGGGTGGCGCAAGGCCTATATGGATGGCATCTGGGACCACGGGAAGCCGCTCAGGGACGAGGAGCTGGTTGGTCTGGCTGTGTTTGGCGGCAGCGCTATTACGAGGGTGAGTTCCTACCTTATGCTAGGCACTGGGCACTAGGCACTGGGCACTAGGCACTAGGCGTAGTGCCTCTCTGTGCTGACGGTGGCTCCTGCTACTACTATATGGGTTGCTCGCTAACAAACCATACCTTACCCATACAGGAATGCTCTCGGCTGGCCTTCGCGAAAAGAGGCCGCAGTCTGCAGGCGAGTGACCTCACGGACGAGGTGCATACGGCCTTTCTCAACATTTTCGGGGAGATCGAAGATGACAGCAGCGGCGCCAGGCTCTGATCTGCTGCTGCTGCTGCTGCTCGGGGTCAAGGAGAGCGTTATGAGCCCGGTGTAGTACGCGATCTATGTACACCGCGGCGGGACGGGAGATCGCCGCAAGCCTCCGGGCTTCATCTCGGTCATCGCTTTTTCGGCCGATCCGTGGGGGAGTAAATACTAGTAGTACGTGTTATGAACCGGTCCCCCGTCGGCTCGCTGCAGGTGCGACAGCGCACATATAGAGCAAAGCCCTTTGTTTTGTTTTTTAGTCGAGACTATTAGCGGCCGGTGTAGGTAGAAGATAGACGGAGGCGAGATATTTATTGCTGCTGGCAAGGGAAGGCGATAATGTTCAGAGAGAATCTGGCGATTTTTGATCCTGACTCCTGAGCCAATTACCTAGACCGGAGCAAAATGCACAGCGAGAAAAGCGTCATGGGCCATCTGGGCGAAACTGCTATGCCTTTCTGGCTTGGTTACACCCGTTCGCTGAGGGTGAGAGGAAACACGCAAGATCAGGATGCAAGTAGCCCTTTTTCGAGATCCCTTGTAGCAGCGCCGAGGTCTGTCCTTCCTCGATCCGGCCGGATCTGGCAAGAGTGATGACGCTACTGCTGCAAGGGATCTCGTTTTGTCCATACGTAGTTAGTTGAATCGTTCCTGTGTGGATGGACTCCGTGTTTGCTTTTCCTGTCGTTGTCTCCCTTGCGGCAAGGCATCTGCGTCCGCCCTGCTGTGACAGGTGAATGACTGGCCCCCTCCCCCCCCCCAGTGTCAACGCTGCTGTTAGATCCAGTGGTCTGGCAGCAGTACCTGGCACATGTGGGATTTGGAGCGGGAAAAGCTGGGAGAGAAGAGTCAAGGGTTGCAATGTCTTTCCACAGCCGAGACTGGCAACGCACGCACATGGGAATCGTACGGAGGCCGAGACACACGTTGACCATGAGGCCCAATGGCGCGCCGTCAACTCAGACCTCGTCTTCAGAGCCTTTCATTGTCACTTTGCTAGTGTGACTGACGTTACTAGTATGCGCGTTACAACGCGGCATCCGAGATCGTGCTGAGAGAAAATTGGATGGTGGATGGGCCAGACAGACAGGGGGGGGGGGGGGGGGGGGGTGTCCTACGCTGGATCTCATATCGTGAATCTCCAGGACTCGTAGTGTAGCTTGAGTGATCGGTGCTGAGCCACGGACAAGATTGTCCGTGACCCGGCGGCGCGGCACCTCCATCGCTTTGGGTCTGGCGATTGGATAGGGCGGAAGCCGGAGCGCTGTAGAGGACGCCACTACAAGGGTGCGCCCGAGACAATAACACCGACCCGGCGACCTTCCAGAGCGCCTCCCCTTCATGACAGGTCAGCTCAGAAAACAGTACTCGGGAGAAACCGGCTGTATGTGAGTGCCGACACCCCACTGGTACTGATATGTTACCATAAGAAAGGTCAAGCAAGCCGGCCACTTGGGGGGCTTATCCGGAAAGAGGCCGTCTGAAATCCGATCTTGATGCAGGTGTCCGGCTTTTGAGATCAGTGGCCCTCTGTGCTCAGACTTCTCATTTCGAGAACCAAGTCGTAGGACAGCAACCTTACCTATTGTCCGCTATCCTAGGCAGGAGTCCCTGGTGGGGCACCTGAGGTGAGATGCCAACATCAGCGCCACCTGGATTCTCACGCCGCTGCAACTTGCAAACAAAGAGAAAACGAAGGGTCTTCCAGAGTCTAATCCGATTTGCTCATTCAAACGTTTGGCAGGAATGAAGAGCATTGCTTTAAGAGTTGGAGATGTGATCAGTTGCTTGGACTCGAAGTCTAGGTAGCTAATGGCGTTGAGACCGACATGAGCCACCAGGTTCGGATGTGCTGTCATGCGCATACCGAGTCGACTGTGGTGCTGCATCGACAGGAAAGCCTGTCTCAGACCAGCTGCCAGTGCCAGCGAGGTTATGCCCTGCGGGGCACGCCGCACTGCAGCTTTTCAGAATCAGACGAGTTTCGGAAAGCGACAGCTCGAGAAAGCACCGATGGTTCATGCCATTGCACGGTTTGTAAGTTGGAGCCCACCAGCAGTTGTCTGACCCGTGGTTGAACGTCGATTGTCCGAGTCGAAGTCGAGGACGATTGGGGAGAGTGGAGGCTTGAAGAGAGAGAGCATGTGACCAATCACATGACAGGTACCGCCAGCATATGGGTCCATTTCTCCCTTGCTGCTTGCTGGAGGCTCGTGCATCACATCACCCAGACAGAGAAGTGATCTCCCCAGTCCTCATCTCGCAACGATGTGCCTAATCTGTCTTAACCTTGCTTTTTCTTGACAATATTTTCCGAATCATGGCTGTCACCGTTTGCCAACCTCTTCGTCAATGGGTCGGGGTAATCGGGTGCCGGGATTTGTAGATTTCCCAATGTCTGCGCGTCGATGCTGTCATCGAGCTGAACCGGGGGGCTCAACGTTGTTTTGGTTGAGAACCTCGAATCGTCTCGCAAGTTGTACAATCCAGCGTGCTCTGCCGGCGATGAGCTTTTGCTCGAAAGACTAAGAGGTATCACAGCCCGGTGAGACAAGCATGTCTGGCCGACGGAGCACAGCAATCGACGATGTGCCTGGACCCTGGAGGTCTTGTCAGTGCTTCGAAATTCGCAGCTTGAGATCTGCCAGTCACAGATCACCAATGCTCTGCACGCTGGAGACTGTGTTTCTCATTAGTCTTTTAGTCCCAATATTCATGCTTGGCCTGTCTCCCTTGCTCTCTTTTCTGGCTTCTTAGGCCATCGTCATTCGTCACCACACCATCACCTCTCACTCGCAGATGGGCTGTCAGATCCAGAGTCAAGGAGAAACTAGTCTTAAGGCTAGATCGCCCCCCTTGTGCGCCGTTTGCCGCACATGCATCCACTGGGCCTATTCTCGGCATGTGATGCTCTCGTTGATGTCTAGCACAAAGGCGCATCATCTCTCGGTCCTATCTTGCCGTCGCCAGTCATAGGTCATTCGCCTTGCCTCTCAGCCTCGGTAGGACTCAACTCTGCCAATTTTCCTTGACATGGCAATGCTAGATAAAGAATCTTGATGAGCAAGAAGCTCTTGTTAGTCTGGTCGGTTTCCTTACTTCCACAATTCAGAGCCCTTTCAAAAGCATCTGGTTCCCGTCCTCTACCAGGAGCCCGGAACTCACTAGGTCTACTTAGGAAGTGTTCGAGATTCAAAGTAGACCAAGCTGACCGTTGGGCGCTCGTCTCTGACCTCCATTCTCCCTCTGCATACATCGACAGTGGCCCACTAGATCGAAGTTTCTGCTCTGATATTTGAGGCCAATTTCGACCTGTCGTGGATCCAGCTGTCTAACCAAACCGCAATATCCCGTCATTAGCTTTGCACAGCATCGTACCACCGACTCTCCAGCAAGGTTTCGAGTTTACCATTTACGGTTGCCCAAAACAGCGTCGACAAAAGCATCAAGTGGAGCACTTGTCGATCTTTGCAAACACGTCTTCCATAATATAATGTATGCCACCATTTTCTGAGTTCTGTTTTTGTTAGGTTGCTAACCAGGATAAGTCCAACACATTCTCGCCCGAGGACATCACAATGGCGACGAGATTTGAGAAGCTAGACAAACAGCTCGACCGACTGGAGAAGCTGTTTTCGAGAAAGAAGCGGCCTGAGGACCTTCATGTCTCGGACCAGCTCCAGGGCAGGGCGGCGACGCCCATCCCAGTCTTCCCAGAGTCGGGCACAGCGTCCCAGAGATTCCCGCAGCCATCATTCATCAGGCCCACATCATCCCGCATGGTTGCCAGGGAAGAGGTGCTCATGACACCCAGAACATCCCGGCGAGCTAGGAGCCTGCCGGAACCTTCGCCAAGCGCACCTCGTCTTGCACCTTCGACCCCGCGGGCCGACGGCAGGGATTCCACCAGCTCCGGAGCTCCTGAGCAGTGTTCTCCCGTTGCTTCACGGCATTCCAGCCCTGACATACCTAAACGGTCTTCTTCGCTCCACCCTAAAGGCCGCAGGGACGAGCCTCTATCGGAGCTCATGGGCTTCAGCTTTCCATCTCCCCCGAAAGGTGCCAACGACAGTCTTTCTCCAAGCCGGCGTCCAAGGTCTCTTTCCAAGTCCATTACACGGCATGTTTCGATGTCTCTCTCCCCAAAGGCTCAGGTCGATCGGAAGCGACACTCCGCTGGTGCCGCGCCCAAGTCATTCCTTTCCCACCAGCAGGAAACGGATGTTCAACAAGACGGAGCTCATCAATGCACAGGTTCGAGTTCGGCAGTGTCACATCGACAAGACCACTGTTTAGGGTCTGTACCAGAAAATGCGGCGTCATCCTTGTCGCCCAAGCTCGTTCTTAAGTTGGGATCTAGACCCGACGACTGCGGCAACAACAATGGGAGAGCTTCACAGAGGCCTAAAAGTGTGTCTATCTTCAGGACATATGTGAAGTATGACCAGCCGGGGCCGCGCAGAGCCAACAGCTTATCGGGACTCCCAACGGTGAAGCGTCATTACGAGCTTTCGATACTCGAAGAGCCGAGCTACAAAGACTTCCTTGCTCTGAGCGACAACGACATCGCTGACGGCCATGTCGCCCATCCTCTCACCGGCCCTCCGTCGTCAAAACCACCAAAGGTTGCGCTACCCCCGGATCCCCTGCCGGTTGCCACGCCTCGCCGCACCGAGAGCACCTACCACATGCTCACGCTTTCACCTCCTCTAGCCACTCGGCCCGCCGCTGCCGCAGCGTTTGAAGCTGCCAGGATCGCGACCAAGCATCACTTCGACCTGATCTACGTCGTCAATCTGTGGCCGAGCCACATGAGCCATCCCGGCCGCTCCAGTCCCCTCAGCAAATCGTGCGGCACCCCCGTCGCCACCTATCCCGCTGGGGCCATGGCGACTCCTACACCTTCATCTCCTGACCCCCGCACTTCAAGAGACGGCAATGGCTTCAGAGAACGGAATCCCGCTCCTCGCGGTAGCCACCGAATCGGCTTGACCGGGCGCTTACTCGCAGCATACGGCCTGCCCTCGATCATGTATCCTTTCCAGATCTCCGGGCCAGTCCACGAAAAGATCCTTCGCACGGACGGGTGGCTCGAATACCGCAACAAGACCGGTGCCCTGGATGAGTTCGCCAGCGGCTACAGCTGCTCGTTCTACACCGGCCACAGGCCGGCCAGACGGCGCGATGCCGACGCTGCCGCCACTCCCGATGGCAAGCCCCGCCAGCTGCCCAAGAACAGGCCGGCTAACCGCGGCATCGTCTTCGCTGCCTTCAGGCTGCCTCGTGAGGACGGTGGCCCCGTCGGGAGCGACGAGCAACAGCTCGACGCACTGCACAAAGATGCCGAGGCGCTGGTGAACATGCTGATCGAGATCCACAAGGCACAGCGGCAGCGAGGAACTCCCGCTACGCCTACCCGGTGTGTTGGTGGTGGTGGTGGGAATGGGAGACGGCTGGCACAGCCGGGGGCGCCGCTGGTCGCCTTGTGAAAACGTAATTGTGTCCTTCCTCGGCCAGCAACCCTGAGACTGAACATAGGAATACCCGGTCTATTCGTTGTCGAGCGGATCCACCATATTCGGAGAGAAAATAGCTAGTTATCTGCGGGATCTTGCCCGGCGAAGTCTCTGGAAGCGGTTATGAGGGGAAAAAAGCGACTTGCTTTGAGGACGAGGGCCGATGTCGAGAATCTGTCCCAAGGTCTCATCAACCAGAAGTCTAGCTGAGAGCCTCTTCTGCTCACTGTCCCAAGAGCCGACTACGATGAGGGAGGCAACCTTGTCCAGTTAAGCCGACTTCAGTTTTTTTTCTGCTCGTAAGAGCGATTGCCAGACATCATGGCTTCGGAACGACAGGGGCTATAGTTGAGAGGACAGCATCAGCCGTGGTATGATTTCAACATCCCGACTTCTGTTGACTGGAGATGGCTTCTATTTATTATGCGCTTTCAATGGCAGTGGAGGCAAAAGGAATGTATCGAGCCTTAGGATTCATAGAGTATTTACTCGTCAAGGGCCGGCGCTGAGAAGAGATACAGAGTCTCCAAATTGGAACTTATCTGCCGTGTATTTATGATGCCGCAGCATATGGGCATCGCAAGGGTTGACTTTGCCATACTTATCCGATACTCAGCCCAACGGCTTCTGAGACAGTGGTTATATTGGTAGCCCGACATGATGAACACTACAAGTCAGCCCCTTCTATCTCTCTCGTGCCCCCAGAGATGATTGATCAAGGGAAGATGTCGGCAGGAACCTTGGCTTGGAAGTTTGTGTTCTCATCATGATAGTAGCAGAGCTGGTGAGGCAATGGAAATGGGGACGATGACGCATATGTTGATCTTCAACTTTTAACAATTCACCAGGAGGTTCACTGCTGTATGACATGAAACGACCTGACCACTGCCCTCATTACCGAGGCCACAGGTCGGCATGAGAGCGTCTCACGGGGTTTAAGGGATTGGTAAGCCGGCATAGGCGCCGGTCGGTCTCTGAGGCCGCGGCTCAACTGAAATTCTCAGACCGAGCACGATGGACGAGGGTAACTCGCCCAGGTATAGGAAGCTGCATGTATACATCCCGAGAGAACCCAACCATTCCATTTGCATGAACCAGCAAAAACAATTCCCGCCCCAGAGTGTCGCGACGGTGCCGAGCCTAAACTCCCCACTCCCTGAAATGCCCTTTTTTGTTTTCGTACCCCGTCCACCATCATCAAGAATCCACATTTAGCGGACAATGGCGTCGAAGCGCGACTTGAACCACCGGATGGTGTCGTCACGAGTGATGCGGTGGCTAGCACCGATTCTGCTCTTGCAGCGGCGGCGGCGGGCGACGCGCTCGCCGGGGCGGGTCATGCAGCAGTAGAAGTCCATGCCGTAGATACCGATGCCCGGGTCGTACTTGATGCCGAGGTCGATGTGCTCGCTGATGCCGAAGCCGAAGTTGCCGGTCTCGCTGAAGTTGCGCTTGCGCAGCTCGTACTCCTTGACCTTGAGGCCGCGCTCCAGAATCTCCTCGGCCTTGGGGCCGCGGACCGTGACGTGCACGGCGATCTTTTCGTTACGGCGGATGCCGAACGTGCGGACCGTGTACCGGGCCTTGCCTGGAAGAGAATTACATGTGAGTGAAAAGGCAAAATTGGCGATCTTGGCTTCGTGTCGCGAACGTACTGTAGACCGGGGTCTGACCGGAGAGCTGCTCCAGCACCTTGGCAGCACGGGTCAGCCTGTCACCAGACTCGCCGACGCAGATGTTCAGGACGAGCTTCTGGATGCGGAGATCCCGCATGGGGTTTGTGGCCTTCTCAGACTGATTCATGGTGTCAGTTCGGACTCTGAGAAATACTTGGTAATCGGTGTCTTCCCTACCATGGCGGCGGTGTTGTCAATATTTCCGGCACTGGGCGACTCGTCGATGGAGCTGGAATTTGGAGAGTGAGGTCGATTTTACCTCTCCGAATTTTGAGATTGTGCGGGTGGGGCTTTCGTGCCTGCTGGGAACGAAGCTTGGTGGGGGACAACAACCTGGGGTGTGGCGCCTCAGCCGTGGCTGAAGTAACTGATTGAGGCTTGCAGCGCCCGAGCTCCGCCTCGCGTTCAAATTTCCAGGCTGGTCTCGCCTCCACAGCTCTTATCCATCAACCACTGCGCGTCACTTCGAAGCCTCCACCAAGACCAAGAAGAGACCGCAACCGACGAAGTTGGAACACTTTGTCTACCAAACCCAATTTTTGAAGCCTGAAGAAGCTACTCTGTAGCATCTTGTCGCAAAGATGTCGGCGACCAACAAGCAAGGCAAGATGGTGAGTTGAAGATCCCCACCAGACATTTGCTCTGCAAACCGTTATATTGACATCGGAGGACTGACAAGGCGCAATCTTCTTAGGCCGGTTACGTACGTGCTCCATCCATGGCACCAATCCGAGACGCCGTGTTGGTACTGACGTTCCTTCCGCCAGATCAACTACCGGATGCGCGTCACCTTAAATGATGGCCGCCAGATGACCGGTCAGGTGCGTTGCCCCTGCTCGATTTCCCGACTTGGGAGGCGCTGACTCTTCCGCTAGATGCTGGCATTCGACAAGCACATGAATCTCGTACTTGCCGACACCGAGGAATTCCGCCGAACGAAGCGCAAGCAGAACAAGCCGGCAGCCCCTGGCGCGTCGTCAGCTGCCCAGGTCGTTGAGCAGGAGGAGAAGCGCACCTTGGGTTTGACGATTGTCCGCGGTGCGCATATCGTGTCCCTGTCCGTCGAATCTCCACCCCCGGCAGACCCCAGCGCGCGTCTCGGCAAGACAACCGGCGCCGGCCTCGGTTCGACGCTCACTGCCGGACCTGGTGTTGCGCGGCCTGCTGGGCGGGGTGCGGCTGCCCCGATTTCTCTCGCGGGCCCTGCTGCTGGCGTGGGAGGCGCCGTCCCTCCTCCTCCTTTTCCGGGGGTGCCGGGCTTCCCTGGTGCCCCTGGATTCCCTGGACGCGGCGGTCGTAAGTTCAGCTGTCCGTGATACCTGGGTTCTAAGTGCTAACCTGATAATAGCTGCGCCCCCTGGGTTCGGCGGTCCTGCTTTCCCGCCTCCGGCTGGCTTCCCTGGTGCTCCCGGTTTCCCTCCCCCGGGATTCACACCCGGTGGGGCACCACCGCCCGGGTTCAACCCACCGCCGCGGAGATGAGTCCCGCTGTCTTTGGTTTACCTCACTAATACCCGGTCACACCTCGCGGCGAGCTGCGTGAGAAGCAGGCTCAGCAATCTGACTGCATGATGCAGTGCTATAGGCATAGACTGGAAATCTTTACCCGGGATCTATGAAGAATTGTCGGTTTTGGCGGCGTTCAGGGGTTATGAAAACTGCGGGTATGGGGCCGGAATGCACCCTGTATTCTAGCTAAGTCCTGGCTTAGAGCGGTTCTTCTCACCATAGCTTGGAAGTGGAATAAATAGAAGCCTGCTACACCTGGGTGGTAAATAATCTCCCGTTTTGTTGTGTATCAGTAGTAGTACCCACGAACGCCAGTTGCATGGTCTCAGAGAGCAAAGAGAGACGTCGGACATTCAGCCGCCCGACTGGAGGTCCGTGCGGCTTTCGGACCTCCAAATTTCTATCCACCGACAGCTCCGATCTCGAAGCTCAACCATTCATTCACTGTGAGCGCGACAAGGGCAACGCCAAACGCTACATCACCGTCAAAATGGCCGCCTTTGTAAAAGCGATCAATGCAAAGATCAGGGCACACCCTGTCCTGAACTACGTCTGTTCAACACGTGAGTTCTTGCCTTTTCCATCACCGAGCCCTGTTCTCAGCTACACCGGCCCGTCATCGGACAATCCCCGATGACGTGGGACTGCTTCTCGCCGGCGACGGATTCGACCACGACCGACGATTCATGCTATACTAGGGCACGCTATGCCTGTGGCATGTGCCAGGATGATTGAATGCCATGTTGGGAGGTCCCAGGACTGCCAATTGTTCTCTACCCGCGGCATGCCGCTTGCGCCGAAGCTTCACGCAGCTCTCCATACAAGACCACGAGCTGTTGCTGACTATGTGCCCTTACAGACTTCTGGGGTCCCGTCTCCAACTTCGGTATCCCAGTCGCTGCCGTGATGGACACTCAAAAGAGCCCAGACCTGTACGTCGTCGCTCTTCACCGTTCCTTTACCTAGGTGTCTGACACGAGGCTGTGTAACAAACACTCCCCGCACACCTACCGTGCCATCCGATCGACCTTTGCAGCTACCGCACCGAAATTTCCCTCGTCTCTGCCCAAATGCGGCTATACTAACTTCGTCATTTGCGCTGCAGGATCTCCGGCCCCATGACAGGCGCCCTCTGCGTCTACTCGGCCACCTTCATGCGCTACGCCCTCGCCGTCCAGCCCAAGAACTACCTGCTCTTCGCCTGCCACTTTGTCAACGAGGGCGCCCAGCTCACGCAAGGGTACCGCTACCTGCAGTGGCATAACTGGGGCGGCAAGGAGAAGGCCGGCCTGGCGGGCGGCGTGGAGGCTGTCAAGGAAAAGGCGAGGGAGGTGGAAGAGAAGACGAAGGAGCTGGCCGGGAGGAAATAAAAGGAAACTTTGCAGGGTGGATGGATGGATGGCTGAGGCGTTTGCCTGTGCGATGTTGCGTCAAAAGGATGGGCAAAGGGAAATGCACCGTTGTGTCTCCTGCCTAAACGGAGATCTGGCGCCTTGGATGGCTGAGAGAGACGGGATCGCTGGAGTCTCGGCGCATTTGAAGGGACGCTGAGAGGTGTGCGTGGACAGGCTTGGCTGTACGATCAAGCGTGGCGCATGGTTCGGACCAAAGGGATACCTTATCTTCAGGCCTCATCTTTTCCGCCTTTTCTCCAAACGGCGTGATGGTTGGCTGGGACATAGAGGGACACGATTGCACTGGGTTTCTTTAGTTGTTTCGTTCTCGGGCTGATAAATAAAGGTGAAGCATCGGTTTCGAGTGTGAAGAAGGGATAAAGACCACTTAAGGCAAACCAGGGTCCCTCTTGGCGGGGTTCGTTCTCTGTCCATGTTACTGCTGGTCTTATTTGCTCGACCATGTGTCGTCGTCTTTTGTCTCGTACTGATCATTCCTTGAGAACCAGAATCAGCTGAGGCATTTTTATGTTGAGCACTTTGTTGGCTGTCCTCCCTCTTGAGACAAGGGGCCAATCAATGTTGAAGAAGGCTTTCTGTGTTTTATGTACTGCAACAACATCTGCATCTATTCCCGCAGAGATCGGACTCTTGGCAACTCTATTCAGACTCGGTTACTGGACAACCGACGGGAAGTGAACCGAGACAACGATATGGACAAGACTGTGAGGCGCCAAGAAGACTGCAGAGTGAGAGAACCTTCCAGCTTCCTCAAACACAATGAGTCCGGAGCCGGTGCTTGGCATCCTCGGAGACGGGCAATACCTAGCCTCGAGAGCCCAGGTCCCCTAGTTAGGTGGGGGTTCAAGACCGGTCAAGAAAGCATATGGATTCGTACCCATTTACCGTTGCCAATGAGTCCTGTCGTGATGTGTGAATCTCGTGGCTTTGTATGATGGGGTAGTTCTTGTTATGATAAAAGTCTAGCTGGTCAGCTGTCTTAGGTTTGCCTTTTCCGCGTACTACTAGTCATATGGACGTAGTCCGTAATGAAGCGTATAGTGCACGAGTGGGTTTGTTAGTTCTCGGTGGGCCGGCTCTTGTAACGTCCGTGACGGCGCAGTCGACACAATAGGATTCTTGGCAGCGGAGAGAAGAGATCTTCATCTTCCCGCCCAGAATTCGGCATACGGAGTTATGCAGCAGGGAGGCACAGAGACATAATCTGATAGTGTTGATGCATCACTGCTGGCATAGGTAGTAAGCTGCAGTGGGCCCATGGAATGGCGAGGCGACTCGGTGACGGAAAGATACCCCACAACTTGATATCACCCACCTAGTTGGAAAACACCGCAGTGCTGTATGCAGGTTTGAGGCAACGTCGGTCTTGGTCCCGAGTGAGATCTCGGAGATCTCGGGGTGTTTTTATGGTTAATTCAACGGACATAGCCTCGGCTAGACGCAAACGCCGGACAGGCCACCATCACGAGAGCAACCCAACCACCTGATACTAAAAGTGTACCTAGTTACCCGGGGCCTTCGGCTACTGCGGTAGTGACGCGTCAAAACACTCCTAGAGCATGGAGGCGATGTGCTTCGGACAATGCGGCGTTGAGGCGTGGGAAGAAGGAAGTGAGGATAGCACCGGCTCGACCGGGCAGCATCCGCGCGGGGAGGTTCCAAGGTTGGGGGTTTCTCCGTTCACCATCCTAGATAACGACATCCTACGTTGTGTTTGGTTGGCCAGTAGGGTTGTTGAGTCAACAGCGGGGACATCAGTTCCAGGGGACAGGACAGAACAGAGTCTGACCGTCAGCTCGGATTTTGTCTCACGACATGCGTCAGCGTTGTCTGGCCTAGTGTAGGTAGCGATTGGGACGGCTCGAGCTGCCCCACGACCGAGCTACTAATAGTGTAACACGGAAAGTTACCGAGCCCTCTGCCCCGCCGCAATTCCCAGTCGTGGGAGCATCAGGAAGTCGGGGTGCGTTTCTTTGCCATGCATGTGCAGCGGCGCCTGTCAAATTTGCCCTGCGGTCCGCAGCAGCTGGTGGGTCAGCAAGCTCCGATCACCGGCCTCCAATTGGCGGGCGCTAGTTGATAATGGCGAGAAGCTTCAAGCTCCATCAACAGGCACACCATCAAGAACAGGTGCTGGGAACAGACGGAGTGATTGGTGATAGACCTCCAGCTTTCTGCTCACCGTCTCGTCTTTCGTGGCCAGCAGTTGATGGATCCTGAGCACTACGACCTTCTTGTTATGAGCGGCACATGCAGTCCAGAATAACCTTATGTTGTGCCACGGAAGGTGTGGGTCAGACGGCTCTGCTCTTGACGGTGTTGGTGATACCTGGGAATTGAGATCATGTCCCACCACCGTTTGGTCAAGTCCGTTCTCAGTTTGTTGAACAATACCCTGCCATGTGACGAGTTGGGATCCTGAGTCTAGCTCCCAGGCCCTGTTCGTTCCTGGAGGAACTTGTTGAAAAATCCCCTCAGCACCCATCCTGGCCCTGACTTCCGAACCTCCCAGTCTCCCTCTTTCCTCGAGTTCTAATCTTCTCCTGCTCCTCGAGTCTGTGGCCGAGACTATTCCTACCGCCCGTCTTGTCGCTGCCAAGCTAGTTTAGCTTTGGTTAAGGTTTTTACATAAACAATAGCCGGGAGCTCCAGTTTCCCATTCAGCAATCAACACCCCACCATCTTCTTGTCCCTTACCCCGCCGTCGCAGTCATACCTGACCCTGGCACGGAAGTCTCGATTGAGCAAGCGCGCAAACACCCCACCATCCCACATTCCCGTCTATCACTCCTGCTCTGCTCTTTTTCCTCCTCCCCTCCCCTTTGCTCGTCCTTCCTCTGTGTAATTGACCGCCAAACTGCTCAGCAATTGATTCACCATGGCGGCCGATAAGCCAGTCAGCAACTATGAGGAGGTGTTCGAGGAGGAGGATGCCCCAAAGGAGGCCCAGACGGTGCACCGCATCCGCGCCAACTCGACCATTATGCATCTGAACAAGATCCTAGGTGAGTAGGAGACATCGAAGCCGTGGTGTTGTTGCTACACTACGGGGGAGGCTCCCCTGGACCTCTTCCAGCTGTCCAAAGACTCGGGACACTCTGAGAACGACTACCTTACCGGCAAGCAAGACTAACCAAGACGATGCACACAATAGTTGCCAACAGAGGTGAAATCCGTAAGTGCTCCCAGACAGCCAACTCGCGCGTCTTGCATCCGTGCTAACGTGCCTGTGTCCAGCGATTCGTGTACGTACAGATCTAACATCCTGAAGCGCCCCTGTTCCAGTGGACCCTGGGATAACATGCTCACTCGCGCTCCTCTCTACAGATCTTCAGAACCGTGAGTTATCCCCCAAGACGCAACACTCTGTGGGCTGGCGCAGTGGTGCGCCTAGTCTCTGTTGCTCCAATAGCTAACGCCCAGGTCCACAGGCTCACGAGCTCTCGCTTCACACTATCGCCGTCTTCAGGTGAGCCAGGCACGCATGCCTCTCCCTCCTCAACCGGGCGCTAATTGTGTAGCTATGAGGACCGTCTCTCGATGCACAGACAGAGTATGCGCCGACCACCCTGATTGTTGGTGTTAAAGAGAGAATCGTTTGCTGATAAGGGGGGAAACAGAGGCCGATGAGGCATATGTTATCGGCAAGCGTGGGCAATACACCCCTGTTGGTGCCTATCTTGCTGCCGATGAGATCGTCAAGATTGCCGTTGAGCACGGTGCTCAGATGGTTCATCCTGGTAGGCCGAGCCAGACCGGTGGTTGAAGAAGTGAGCTTCGATTGACTTTCTCCAGGGTATGGCTTCCTGTCGGAGAACGCCGACTTCGCTCGCAAGGTTGAGAAGGCTGGTCTCATTGTGGGTACCCCTGCAGTTTCCCTGCTTGGCTGTAGCTAACGCATTCATTTCTCAGTGGATTGGGCCATCTCCGGAAACGATCGATGCCCTTGGTGACAAGGTCTCGGCCAGAAAGATTGCTATCGCCGCCAATGTTCCAGTTGTCCCAGGAACCGATGGTCCTGTTGAGAGGTTTGAGGATGTCAAAGAGTTCACGGACAAGCACGGCTTCCCGATTATTATCAAAGCAGCCTACGGCGGTGGCGGCCGTGGCATGCGGGTTGTCCGCGAGCAAGCGTCTCTCAAGGACTCCTTCGAGAGAGCCACCTCTGAGGCGAAGAGCGCCTTCGGCAACGGCACTGTCTTCGTTGAGAGGTTTCTCGACAAGCCCAAGCACATCGAGGTTCAGATCCTCGGTGACAACCACGGCAACATTGTGCACTTGTATGAGCGTGACTGCTCTGTGCAGCGGAGACACCAGAAGGTTGTCGAGATTGCCCCCGCCAAGGACCTTCCGGCCGACGTGCGTGACGCTATCTTGAATGATGCTGTCAGACTGGCGAAGTCCGTCGGTTACCGTAAGTCATAACACGGGCTTGCTCCCAAGCAGTTATTGGAGATGATGTGAAATGGCTGACATGATTCGCCAGGCAATGCGGGCACGGCCGAGTTCCTCGTCTCGTCAGACAATCGCCACTACTTCATCGAGGTCAACCCTCGGATTCAGGTGGAACATACCATTACGGAGCAGGTCACTGGCATTGACATCGTCGCGGCCCAGATTCAGATCGCAGCCGGAGCAACCCTGGAGCAGCTGGGCCTTACGCAGGACAGGATTAACACTCGGGGGTTCGCCATGCAAGCCAGAATTACGACCGAGGACCCTGCCAAGAACTTCCAGCCTGACACAGGCAAGATTGAGGTCTACCGCTCAGCTGGTGGCAATGGAGTGCGTCTCGATGGTGGAAACGGATTCGCAGGAGCTGTCATTACGCCGTAAGTGTTTCGCCGGCCCACTTTCCCCCTTTTTCTTTGTTTACTTTCTTTATTCCTTTCGTTTCCTTTCTTTTCTTCACCCACTTCCTGTTTTCTCAATTCGTCTCATGCTAACATCCCACGAGCCACTATGACTCCCTCTTGGTAAAGGTCATCTGCCACGGTTCTACATACGAAATCGCCCGTCGCAAGCTCCTCAGGGCGCTCATCGAGTTCAGAATCCGTGAGTCCCCCTGAAGCCAAACAAGTGACATCCTCTGACACTGGCACAGGCGGGGTCAAGACCAACATTCCTTTCCTCACCTCGCTTCTCACCCATCCCAAGTTCATTGAAAGCAACACCTACACGCAGTTTATCGACGAGACTCCGGAGCTGTTCGATCTGGTTGGCAGCCAGAACCGTGCCCAGAAGCTGCTGGCCTACCTTGGCGATGTCGCCGTCAACGGAAGTAGCATCAAGGGCCAGGTTGGCGAGCCCAAGTTCAAGGGTGACATCATCATCCCCGAGCTGTTTGATGAGGCTGGCAAGAAGATCGACGTCTCGCAGCCTTGCACCAAGGGCTGGCGCCAGATCATCTTGGAGCAGGGCCCGAAGGCCTTCGCTAAGGCGGTTCGCAACTACAAGGGCTGCCTATTGATGGACACCACCTGGCGTGATGCCCACCAGTCCCTGCTTGCTACGCGGGTGCGGACCGTCGACCTGCTGAACATCGCCAAGGAGACCAGCCACGCGCTCCACAACCTTTACAGCTTGGAGTGCTGGGGCGGCGCCACCTTCGATGTCGCCATGCGCTTCCTCTACGAGGACCCGTGGGACCGCCTCCGCAGGATGCGCAAGCTCGTTCCCAACATCCCCTTCCAAATGCTGCTGCGCGGTGCCAACGGTGTAGCGTACTCTTCGCTCCCCGACAACGCCATCGATCACTTCGTCGATCAGGCCAAGAAGAACGGTGTCGATATCTTCCGTGTCTTCGACGCCTTGAACGACATCAACCAGCTCGAGGTCGGTATCAAGGCCGTCCAGAAGGCTGGCGGTGTTTGCGAGGGCACGGTCTGCTACAGCGGTGACTCTCTGGTAAGTTCCTTCCTCGCCAACCCAGACTTTATTGCCCCTTTCCCCTATCTACTGCTCCTTCCCCTTCCACACCCGTAATATCATGGGCCCCACGAAATTGAAACTTTCCTTTCCCCACCTTCTGCAACATCAACCCTTTCCTTGTTCTCGTGATATCGCCTTAAGAGGGTGGTTGAATCAGGCTCTTAGCTTGATTCTACACACTTAACGGATTTTCCTTTTTGGCCATCCCGCACTGTTTACCTGTTCTTCCCTGCACATTTATTTCTATTGTTCACCTATCTTCGCAGAGGTGCATCATGATGAGGCAATGTTTCATTAACCACATGATCAGAACCCCAAGAAGAAGTACAACCTGCAGTACTACCTCGACCTTGTCGACAAGCTCGTCGCTCTGGATATCGACGTTCTCGGCATCAAGGATATGGCTGGTGTCCTGAAGCCCCATGCTGCCACTCTCCTCATCGGCGCCATCCGGAAGAAGTATCCGGACCTGCCGATCCACGTCCACACGCACGATTCCGCGGGTACCGGTGTCGCCTCCATGGTCGCCTGTGCCATGGCTGGTGCTGACGCCGTCGATGCTGCCACCGACAGCATGTCTGGCATGACCTCGCAGCCCAGCATCAACGCCATCCTTGCCTCCCTTGACGGTACAGACAAGGACCCTGGTCTCAATGTCCACCACGTCCGCGCCCTGGACACGTACTGGTCGCAGCTGCGCCTGCTGTACTCGCCGTTCGAGGCCCATCTCACCGGTCCCGACCCGGAGGTCTACGAGCATGAAATTCCCGGCGGTCAGCTCACCAACATGATGTTCCAAGCCTCGCAGCTCGGGCTTGGCTCCCAGTGGCTGGAGACCAAGAAGGCTTACGAGCACGCCAATGACCTCCTTGGCGATATCGTCAAGGTCACGCCTACTTCCAAGGTCGTCGGTGATCTCGCCCAGTTCATGGTTTCCAATAAGCTTTCTCCCGAGGACGTCAAGGCTCGCGCGAGCGAGCTTGACTTCCCTGGTTCTGTGCTCGAGTTCTTCGAGGGCTTGATGGGTCAGCCGTACGGCGGCTTCCCAGAGCCCCTCCGCACCAACGCTCTCCGCGGCCGCCGCAAGCTCGACAAGCGGCCTGGGCTCTTCCTCGAGCCCATCGACTTCGCCAAGGTCAAGAAGGAGCTCGCCCGCAAGTTCGGCGGCACCGTCACGGAGTGCGACGTGGCCAGCTACGTCATGTACCCGAAGGTCTTCGAGGAGTACAAGAACTTTGTGGCCAAGTACGGCGACCTGTCGGTTCTGCCTACCAAGTATTTCCTCTCCAAGCCCGAGATTGGCGAGGAATTCCACGTCGAGCTCGAGAAGGGCAAGGTTCTTATTCTCAAGCTGCTCGCCGTCGGCCCGCTGTCCGAAAACACCGGCCAGCGCGAGGTGTTCTACGAGGTGAACGGCGAAGTCCGTCAAGTCACCGTTGACGACAAGAAGGCCTCGATCGAGAACGTTAGCAGGCCGAAGGCCGATCCCACCGACTCGAGCCAGGTCGGCGCCCCGATGGCGGGTGTGCTTGTCGAGCTGCGTGTCCATGAGGGTAGCGAGGTCAAGAAGGGCGATCCCCTTGCTGTGCTGAGCGCTATGAAGATGGTATGGCTGGCTTTCCTTTATCCACCAATGCCCCCGTTACTGACACGCGCAATAGGAAATGGTCGTTTCCGCCCCGCACAACGGCAAGGTCTCGCAACTTATGGTGCGAGAGGGCGACTCTGTCGACGGTTCCGACCTCGTCTGCCGCATCGTCAAGGGCTGAGCTCCTGTACAGTTCTAGGAATTATCATCATAGCTCGCCGCTGCCTCTTTAGTTCCGACTATTAACCCTGGAGTGGGCTACCCAGCAAAACTTATTACTCCGGGGAATGAAAGCGATATGAGCTGGAACGAGGACAGAGAACCCCGAAATAGGTCGGCTCCAATGACGCAATACCCCTAGGGTCAGGCTCGTCCGGAAGGGAGTTTACAGGACTCTGAAGGGACAGGTCCGTGCCGGGTGATTCATCACCCCAGGTAGTAGTTTTCCTAGAGTAGGGAATATATACTCATGATTCTTAAGATTGATGAGTCGGCGTCTTTTGCTGTTACACGTTGTGACATCGTAGTTGTTGTTTCAACCCAGTCTCCCTGTGCAAGGAGACTTCATGATCCGATTAGATCACGCCGGTGCAACAGGGGTCCGCATTGCTCACACGACTGCATTTAAACTCTAACAAGAGCTGCCTCGACCTTGGATTGTATGAATGGCTTGAGTCAGGTATAAGATTCTATGTCGCGCGAGGATTGAATATGCTTGGGGAAGCCTGCTTTGGACGGCTCTGTACATACACAGGACAAGTATCAGTCACTGTCCTTCCCCTTCTATAAAACCAATCTCGGAAACAAAGTCTCTTTTCATCATGGCGTCATGGTGATATTGCTGTAGTAATGTAAGCTTTGTGGCGTTTGGTTAAGACACCTTGGTACCTAGTGTTTTACTGGTAGGGAGTCACTTAGGGACCACATAGGATCAGGGTCAACTCATTGAAGCTGGACAGAACTTGGTATGACTTACACACCTAAGGACAGGTGATGACTAACCTGTAATAGGTGTAAAGTGCTCTTTACAAACCAGAGATTCTTAGAACAGTCCCGATGTATAATCGACGCGGTTGATGAACTGTCTCGAAGGGTTTCCCAAAATGTGACAAGTCCATAACCCGCAACTGAACACCTGATGGGATATCTTCGCGCCCTGGATTCTATTTACCCCTTGTTATCTAATGTTTCCTTCTGTTTCTTTTCCAGGAGAGATGTGTTAATCGACAATGGTTCAACTGTAGTCTATTATCGTACTGTTCTCATTTGGTGAGGGCCATATCGGATTTATCCATCCATTGCCTCATCCCATGCTTGAGTTACTGCCAGGCAAGTACCGCGAAGTAGCAGGTAGTTACTTGGAATGAAACCGCGCTGTAATACGCACGAGACAATAACCCAGATGTAGACAAAACTAGAATGAAATGTCACTGGCCTCCCTTGCTGCGGGACGGACGGGATGGCGCGGTGAGCGAGCCACGCGACCTTGTGCCATTCCATGGCTAAGGCGGTCGATAGCAGGGTCGCGTGTTCATCTTTACCCGTGACCTTCTTGACAGCAGATCTTTCAAGAGAACAACAATTGTAGTCTGGAACGCCAAGGCTGGCTGAAAGCGATGTTTCTTCCTCTCTCCGTGACATACATACCACCTACGTAGTCGACGGGCGTGCCTTACCATCCCCTGTTCTGAAGCAGTTGAGATTCACGAGCAAAGGGGTGCGGGCCGTCTGTAAGACCAAGCCCCTCCTGTCTGTACATATTTAAACTTTCCTTACACTCGAAGCTAGACCGCGAATGAAAACCCAGTAAGACGAGGTTCAGACGACGAAAGGGACTGGATGTCACCTAAGAGTATAAAAAGTAGCCAAACGGGAGCGGCTTGAAACCCTGACCTCTTTAACCCTGAAAATCAGCCGCATGCCCTTCATAAACGTTAAGGGCCTCGCTCGGCTGACCCTCGGCCGGCCGCCGGATCTGTTTCGGACGGTGTAACCGATATGAGCGGCGGGCCTCGGGAAACACGGCCACCAAATCCGCTTTCTCTTTTGTCCGTTTTGCCACTTCGATCCACCAGATAGAAGATCATATCTGAGCCAGGAAATCGAGAATAATTTCTTGGTTGCTTGCAGTGGCTGGCTGGACGGCCACCGGCGATTGCGACATGCAACTTTAGAGTTGAAGCATGCCTGTCTTGGGGATTTCAGGGGCTGCCGACCGCGACAGCCAACCCAATCACGAGCCGTTGCAGCCCGGTATCGCAAACCGGAGTGCGGAGCTTGGAGATGACTTGCATGAACGCATCTTGGACCCATCATCCAATCACAGGCTTGAATGGCATCCCACCAAGCAACCCTATTCTGATGCGCGCAGAACCCCATGACTGAGAATGCGTTACATGGTAAGTTACAGTACAAGCCATTAGATCTCCTGGGTGCCATTCTCCTGACGAAAGCGGGAATATCTCCTAGATGACTGGTCATGGTTGGTAAAGTTCACGTCCACACCGCTCTTTCCATATCAGCGAGCCTCTGGACGAAGTTCATCTCCTATGCAAGTTTTGGTCGCAACGCGTGGTGACAACGACCGTGTCCCATTGGAGCTTTCTTTACACTAAGTGCTTTTTGAAGGTTTTCATTTCGATGTGGATCCTCCTCCACAGACTTTCAGACCAAAAAGCAAGAATGGTATCCATACGAGAATGGGGTTGACGATCGACCATCCCCAGAGTGCCACGAGTGCCCAGACATGTGGCTTGCTTTTTGTCTTACACTATGGAATGATGCGTACATAAGGTAACTAACGTTAAACCCGGGGATGGACGAGGAACTCTGGAGTCTCGGCTATTTGATTTGTTGGATCGATATCGAAGAGATGCCTGTGTCTGGCTGTCTGTTCACAACGGGCCTTCTGTATCCCGTACCTGCAGAAGTTTAAGGTCTCCTGCATGATGCATCGATAAGCCAGAAGCCGGATGTCACCGCCGTGGGGGGTGAATCTGCCTGTGGGCCTTTGGCCGAGGCTCAACCTCGATACACAGTACAGTTTCTAATAGCGATACAATACTGCGGTGTCTTTTGGTTATAGGGCATGGCCTTGGAATAGTAGCTAGATGGAGTGAATGCTGCAGCTGAAGCTAACTCGGAGTTTATATGTAGATTCTGTTGAGTAGGTCCCTGATTGAAAATGGTATCACTTTTCAAAAAATCAACCTACCTTGTCAGACGCCGTAATAAACGACTTATACTACCCGTCAGGCAAACGACAAGATGATTTTGTAAATCGCATGCCGGGTCTACATCTTAATAACTCAGAACCTGGACCTCGCGTTTGCTCATGAATTGACCGACTGAAACCTTCCGACATTAACAAGGGACGCAGTTGTTTGGCTAGATTCAACAACCTGACAAGATGGTCCGATAACAAACCATCCAGCCCGGTTAAATCACGATAATAAAGGTTCCTGCAACGGAGATACTGTTTCAGCAACCGTGACTGCTGTACGGAGTATACTATGCCAATCCAAAGGAGACGATGCGCGATAGGGACAAGGCGTGAACCATAAGGTTCGCGGTTACTCATCATTGCAAGAAACCTGTAACAAACCTGGGAAATTTACTACATGAAGCGTACTTGAAATACATTAGTTGTCAGATAGTAGCTGAGCTACGCGGTACTAGCATGTCTAGTGCGAACTAAGGCGCTGCCTCTATTGCAACCGTAACGACCCAGCTAGCAACACCCCACGGCTTCAAGGTCTATGACGCCGCAAACAGCACCGCGTTGCCGAAATTATGTAGGACGAGAGCCCCTGTGTTCTTCCCTGGATGGAGCCAAGTCTGGGGTTCGGCTCGGGAATTTAACTGGGTGTTAGCGGTAATTCGGTAATTCGGTAATAAGCGACCTAGCACAACCAAAAGGATAAGTTCTTGTACTGTAGCACGAGATTTCCTTGGCCCGGTCTGACTCGGGCAGCGAACTGACTCTTTGTATCAGACTCACGACTCGCAACTGCAGCACCGGCCTGGACGATGGACATTACCATGCAGTCCATATCTGAAGATCGTCAACATCGGCCTTTCCTGTACTGCTTATTATTAGTGCTTACCCCTGGCTATCGTACCAGAGTGTTGCTAGCGTGATTGGCACATGCAGCGATTAGTACTTGATTGATCTTAGCGCCCGCGTGTGGGGACCATGCTTGAGGAGCGCCAGCCTTTACCATCTTTGTCAAAATTTATCAGTCCCATGGCCCTGGAGGCTTGATACCTGGGAGTTCTCCCATTCCATCGCTCACACACGGGGTCGATCGTGTCCCAAGCCTTTTTGCGACGCCGTTCCCACGGCCGCGTCCTGATCCTGGCGGTGGCCGAGAATTTTTGTTTTTGGCGTTCAATGCGGTAGCAGACAGGACTCCCTTGGAAGGCCGAAACGTCAGCGAGAATCACAGGACCCCTTCATTGGTCCTGACACCTCCACCAACCCGCGCAGAGCGGATCTGTCGCAGCTTCACCACGGCCGGGGGCTCGGCTGACCACCCCAACCGCGGCCCTTCGTGGCCCCAAGCATCGCGCTCTATGGCTTCTGCGCTCCAGGACAGTCCTACCGTCGGGAGAACACAGGCCTTGTACACGGCCAATAGCCCGTTGCCAACACCGTCGTCAACGGGGAGCTCGAGGTACGGAGTCTTCGGCCCGCCCTTCAATTCACCTTCGCCTCACCATATTTGATCTTCCCCGTCCCCGGCCCCACATTGTCACGCCCAGTTTCCGTTGTTGCATTGGGCTTTCTCCGGCCTCGTTGACGTTGTCTTCCTTTTCCCTGGGCACAACCCAGGGATCTCTCTGGGACGCTTTGTTCGGTGATTCGCATTCAGTCCGTCGAAGGTGTTTTACTTGAGAGATTCGAGCTCGAAAGTCAAGGCACACGCCTCGAGGGCTGGCAGTCGTCCAACAAGCGATCCGCATATTTATTGCCCGGGCTGTGGTGCAACTACGATTGTGTGCCGGGTCCTGCCGTGTCCACATTGTCCATATTACTGACTCGATCTTCTACGTCACGCTAGTTCGAGACGGACAGTACCCCCGAGTCCTCTCCAGTCGAGCTCATCTCCGCCGACGAGTCCCGGCTCGCGATCAGACTTTGCTCCCGGCACTGTCCCACGCATCGTGACGACCGGCCCAGAAGAAACAGTCTCGCAGGTTTCCGAGAAGACATACTATAACAGTTGCTCCTCAGGCAGCACCACGCCTGAGGATAGAAGCCCTGGGTGCGTTCCGGTCACGGATGCCTCTCACCAACTGCTGCAATCCTCGTGGTGGAGGCGTCCCGAGATGTGTCCGTTGGCCTTAACGCTAACACTATGTGCCAGACCGGCTCCCTCGCCTCGCGATCTCCGGTTTCCGAATGAAGGTCGCAGTATCTCTGACCCCGTTGTAACCGCCCAGCCTCCCGCGGGTGCTGCGCCAGGCCAGTCCTCGACGATGGCGGGTCCAGCGAGTGAGCGGGCAGAGCCCGTCAAGAACGCACAACCGAGGAACTCGTCGATAGATTCTGCGATTTCCGCGATATCTTCCCGGTCTAGCCTTAATAAGGCGTCGCAGGACAGCGTCGTTGGGACCACCGATATTGCGAACCTCATCAAGGCGGCCGGCAACGCCGAAGCAGTGATTCAATATTTGTTGAAAGAGAAGCAGGCGCAATCGCAGCAAAATGCGCAGCTCTGGAGATTGGTCGACAAGCAGAGAGCGATGATTTTGGGTCTGAACAAGGATCTAGAACGAGCGCTGAAGGATAAAGAGAAATACAGGAAGAAGCTGAAGGAGGTCCTGGATGGACAAGGAGCGCAGTCGACAGCACCTTCTGGATCGGCACCGGCGGCGCAAAGAGCGGACCAAAATGGACCCAGCGGTGCTGGTTCCTCGCCCACGGAACGGGTGTTGGAGGTTCCAATATCACCGACGGCAATGGAGCCGGAGCAGAAGCAGTCGCCCGTTGACGTCTCTCTAGCCCCCTATCCCGTAACACCCCCAGCAGACCGCACGACTGCCAATAGTACCCAGTCGGCCGTCGGCGGGATCCTTGACCCTTCGCACACGATGCCGAAGCCGAGCGAGCATGCACTCGATAAATATGACCATGAGGCGCAGGAGCGGGAGGCGGAAGCCGCGGCAAGGCGAGCGGAAGAGGCCAAGGACCTTCCCATCAACTTGAATCTGCCACCGTCGCGTACCGCGCCCCATGAACCGCCACGGATGCCCCCGCCGCAGCCACCTGTTGGGCTGCCAGGTCGATCTCCGAAACCCGAAGAAGGCGCCTCAAAGTTCCCTCCACCGCCGGCGCCCCCACCGCGGAAGCCTCCTCCTGCTCCGCTGCATCTAAAGAAGGAGAAGGCGAAGGCGAAGCCCGCTGTTGCCCCGGAGGATGAGCCGGAGACGGACACCGATTACGATCACATTCTCGAGGTTGGCGGGAGTGATCGTGAGGAACGAAGGGGTCGCCGAAGAACGCGGGAAGAGGACGAGCGGGAACGCGAAATCCTCGCCAGAAAGGAGGCAGAAATGCGGAGTCTGTCGAAAAAGAGCAAGAAGAGCGGCAGCCGGAAGGCTACGGACAAGGAAAAGGAACAGGCGCCTCCGAGCGAGGTGCCTGCCAGTCCCAGGCTGGTGCAGACAGGCCTTCACCCGCCACGGGGGCCCGCATCGCTGGCAGGAGTATTAAGCGGCAGCTCGGATCCCCGAAGGCTTGATGCACCCTTGTTAAGCCCCGGCCTCCCGTCGAGTCCGAGACCGATGGCTCTGGGCTCCCCCGTTAACTCTCCGCCGCTGTCTCCTATGGGCGCTGCGGCGCCCCTATCCCCGCGGCCACCGCGAGCACCCATTCCGTTGCCCCCCAATACTCCGCTCCAGACGCCTTCGCCCGCCGGAGAACCCCTGGCATTGAAGTCGCCTCGACCGCTTAACATCGTCAAGCAGGGAGAGTCTGGTAACGCAACGCCGAGCCCGACAAAGTCGAGCACCGACAGTCCGGTAGAACGGACCAGGATTTTCAAGGGCTTTGTGACCGATGAGTACCCCAACCTGTTGCTCCCGCCCAATGCACTTCCGTCCATCGATATCAAGGTGGCATCCTCGCGCATGAAGCCCTCTCGAGCTAGCCTGCTCTCGCTGACGCAGTTGGAGGAGGACCCGGTCTTCACTCTGGCAGTCTATTCAAGAGCAGACGGCGGAGAGCTCTGGCGGATCGAAAAGGATTCCGCGTCGCTTGCCAAGCTAGACCAGAGGTTGAAGCAGTGCCCAACCTTCACGGCAAGGACGCCGGATCGGTCGCTCTTCAGTGGGCATGCGCCGGCGAAACTTGATGCCCGGCGTATCGCCCTCAACCAGTACCTGGACGAGCTGTTGAACACGCCGCTGGACAATGCAACGGCGCTTGAGCTCTGCAAGTACCTGTCCACGAACACCTTGCCGCCCCATGCGGATGAAACGGGGAACTCGACGGGGGATTCCAATGGTGAGCCGCAGAAAGTTGGGCCAGGCGGCCGTCCGTTCCGCAACGGTTACCTGACGAAGCGTGGCAAGAACTTTGGAGGCTGGAAGGCGCGGTACTTTGTCCTCGACGGCCCACATCTGAGGTACTATGAAACCCCCGGCGGCGCCCATCTGGGTACCATCAAGCTTCAGAAGGCCCAGATCGGCAAGCAGGCGCATCACAGTGAAGGCCCACAGGGCCACGGACCGGCGGCGGAGGAGGGCGACAACCAGTATCGCCACGCCTTCCTGATCCTGGAGCCGAAAAAGAAGGACCCCAACAGCATGACAAAGCACGTCTTGTGCGCTGAGAGTGACAGCGAGCGTGATCAATGGGTCGATGCTCTGCTCCGGTGGATTGACTACCGGGATCCGGACGAGGAGGAGACGCCGCCTAAGAAGGATCACGCGCATGACCGACACGGCAGCGGGAATGTCAAGAAGAAGGCGCATGGTCAGGGGAAGCAGCCGCAACCGCAGGCAGCGGGCACCGACGAAACGATTGGAATGAGCTACGAAGCCACCAAGCAAGGTGATGCGCCACAAAGCGTTCCGTCCAAGGGGAAGCAGCCCGGACAGCATGATCACGACCCGAATCACGGCCATTCCACATCTTCGTACACGATCTCAGCACCGAGCAATCCCCACGTAATCTCCAACTCGGAGTTGTGGGGGAGCAAGCTGGCGATGGGGCTCAATGCGCCGACGCAGGAAGAGAAGAAGGCGCGGAAGCGTAGCTTCTTTGGGTTTGGTCCGAAGACACGAACGTCGAGCGACGGCCAGGACTCGCTGTTCGGAAGTGAAGGCAGCAACTCTCTGCCCGTCAGCCAGTACCACGGACCCGTCCGGCAGGTATTCGGTGCTACCCTGGCAGAGGCTGTTCGCTACAACGCTCCCGTAGACGTCAGGGTGCCATTGCCTTCTGTCGTGTACCGGTGTATCCAATACCTCGACGCAAAGAATGCTGTCCTGGAGGAGGGTATCTTCCGTCTCAGCGGGTCCAACCTGGTCATCAAGCAGCTCAAGGAACGATTCAATACCGAGGGCGATATCAACCTGCTTACTGATGGACAATACCACGACATTCACGCGGTCGCTTCGCTCCTCAAGCTGTACCTCCGCGAACTGCCGACCACGATTCTCACCAACGACTTGCGTATGGAGTTCATTGCCGTCACGGAGATGACCAACCACAAGGAGAAGATGGCTGCGCTTGCCGAGCTCGTGGAGCGGCTCCCGCAGGCCAACGCCGCGCTGCTGAAGTACCTGATTGCCTTCCTGATCAAGATCATCGACAACTCGGACGTCAACAAGATGACGGTGCGCAACGTCGGAATCGTCTTCTCGCCCACGCTCAACATCCCCGCGCCGGTGTTTGCCATGTTCCTGCAGAACTACCAGGCCATCTTCGGGATCGACCCCTCCGAGTATGAGCTTCCCGTGACCGAGCCCGAGTTCCCGCAAGAGCGCCGTCCGTCGCTCCCCGCGTCCTTCCAGGAACGGCGGCCGTCGGACGGGCGACCGTCAACCTCCCACAGCGACTCGCCGCACAGGCAGCGGCTGATGGAGCAGCTGGAAGGGCAGAACAGAAGCACGCCCACGCCGCCACCCATGACGATGCAACAGATGGCCCAGATGAACGCGGCAACCATGCATTCGAGAAGCACGCCGACGCCTCCGCCCCACATGAGACCGGTGTACGAAAGTGGCTTCGGCCCGGCGGCAGGCATCGACCACAGCCAGCACAAGGCCAGTCCGGGATACGACAGGCCGCTCTACGAGAACGGGCTGACGCCGGCGCCGTACGAACAACCGTACAGGAGCCGACGCGAGAGCGCCATGTTCATGGGCACCCTCAGCCAGCAGCCTTCCAAGAGCCGCTTGCGCGAGGAGGCTCAGTACTGAAGTGCTATTCTAATTCCCTCCATTTTTGGTTCACACCCCTTTTTGGAACAGCCTATTCGCTCATCCCCACGTCCTCCATAGTACCACCCACTCCACTTCTGATGTTTGTTCATGATGAGCGAAGATACCACACATACTCTCTCCCCGTCGTTTCGAAGCCCTGCTTTTCTTCTCTCGCTTACTACTTTACGTTCTCCTCCCTTCCAACGCCGCCATTGATCACGGACGACGGAGCAACGTTGTGTTGTGCCCCGACTGATTACTATCACGATCCACGACATACATGTGTTGTATGATTTATTGGGGCATTCATATATGCATTGCAAACACAAAACGGTCATGGAAATCTACCTACCCTACCTTCATCATATGCAGGCGATGGCTTAGCTATGCTATTTGTTAGCGCCATGTCTCGGGAGATGGCACGGCCTACCTTAACTCTGCTCCCCTTTGGATATCATATCTCAAATGAGGCAGATGGAATTTTTTGGATTCACTTGGCCTTTTGTTTTGGATTGGTTTGGCTTGTTCCCCTCGCTGTGGTCTCGGCTTGCTTCTGTTTTTGGTTTCCAAGGTTTGTGTTCTTGGGAGGGTCGATGAGAGACCTCCTGGTGCGATTCTGCGGTTTTGCATTAACCCCCAGCGGAGGAGATACCAAGTTCGTGTTTGAGTGTTCTTTGCTCGCTCGAGAAAAAGGGGCTGGCTGGCTGGTTGGTGCGGAGAGCTGGGCTGCTGGGCTGTTGAAAAGCCGATTACGTACATAACGGGTATATCAAATGTTTAATATGGGGCGCATCATATCACTCGCATTTGATTTGTGTGATATGTAAGTATTTGCTGTGAGGTGGTTTGATTACGTTCGATACGGATTATCCGTACATCTCTTTGTCTTGAGCTGGTGGTGTAAACGCGCACGGACCATGTCGGAGGTTCAGCTGTCGGGCGCTTTCGGCTGCCAATGCCGATAGCTTCTTCTCACCTTCCGACACCATTCCCCAGGATCGGCAAGTCGGATGTTGAATGGCCGTTCTTCACCATCGGGGACGCCAACGCCAATACCGGTGACCGAGGCAAGACACCATGGAGCCGGCGGACCCTGTGCTCCGCAACGCATCAACTGTCGCCCGAGACACTGGCACTGATGCGAAATCGCAGCAGCAACAGCCAGTGCCGTCGGCGTCATCAGCTGCTGCATTCTCCCCCCAAACACCCAGCTCCGCCACCACCCTCACCGCTGCCACGCCCGCCGCTCTCGACCCCCACAGCAGCAGCAGCAGCAATAACAACAATAACAACAATAACAACAAGAATAATAACAATAACAACCGCTCCGGCGGAAACCCCAATCTCTACAACCCATCATCCCTGACTCCGCCCGGCACCGGCAATGCCGCTGACGACGAGCACGAGCACGATCACGATCATGCACACGGCGCCGAGCCGAAGAAGCCCCGCGCCTGCGAGTCCTGCCGCGGCCTCAAAGTCCGCTGCGACCCGGACCCAGCCAACCCAGAGGGCCCCTGCCGGCGGTGCGCCAAGGCCAAGCGTGCCTGCGTGGTCACCCAGCCGACTAGGAAGAGGCAGAAGAAGACGGACAGTAGGGTTGCTGAGCTGGAGAAGAAGATTGATGCCTTGACGGCCAGCTTGCAGGCTAGTCGCGGATCTACTAGTGTGGGTATGGGTGTGGGTGGTGTGGGTGTTGGAGATGGGGGTGCTGGTGGTGGTGTTGGTGGTTGGCCGAGGGGGCAGGATATTGGTGGGCGGAGGGTGGAGGAGGGTCACGGTGTGAGGTATCCTCCTACTCCTACTCTTCCTCCTCCTCCTCCTCCGCCGCCGCCGCCTCCGCATCCTGCTGGTATGATGCCCGCGCCTCCTGCTGTGGCGGGGCAGAAGAGGAAGCTTGATGAGAGGAGGGAATCCGGGGAAGATGTTGGCTTTGCGACTGTCGCGCGGGACACGCCGTCGCTTTCGAGCTCGGCGACGCCGCAGCCTGGCGCGGACGCCGGCAGGGAGCAGCAAGCTGCTGATGTCGTGGAGAGGGAGATCCTGACCATGCCGCTAGCGAACGAGCTCCTGATCCGCTACGTGACCCAGATGTTCCCGCACCTTCCCGCTGTCGTCATCCCGCCAGGCACGACGGCGGCCGACCTCAGGGCGTCCAAGCCGCTGCTGTTCCTCGCCATCATGGCCGCTGCGTCGTCCGAGAACCCGGCTCTGCAGCGGATCCTGACCAAGGAGCTCATGCAGGTCCTGGCCGAGAGGATCATCGTCCGGGGCCACAAGAACCTCGAGCTGATCCAGGCGCTCCAGATCGCCACCATCTGGTACTGGCCGCCGGAGCGGTTTGAGGAGCTCAAGTTCTACCAGCTGGTGCATGTCGCCGCCGTCATGGCGATCGAGATTGGCCTGGGCCGGAAGAGGTCGGCCAAGGGGGGGTTCCGGAAACACATCGCCTACGTCTGGCGCGACCATCCGATGCGGAAGCCCGCGCTGCCGGATCCGACGACCTTCGAGGCCCGGCGGGCATGGTTGACGTGCTACTTCATGGCCACTAATACCTCCATGGCGCTGCACCGCCCCAACCTCATCCGCTGGACGCCTTTCATCAACGAGTGCATGGATCTTCTCAAGTCGTCGCCCGAGGCCGCACCCACGGACAAGTACCTGTGCCACCTGGTGTGGACGCACAGGCTGGCCGAGGAGGTCGGCATCCAGTTCTCGATGGACGATCCCCCCTCGACTCCCGATCTCGCCGAGACCAGGACGCAGCATGTGCTGAACTGGTTCGAGCGTGAGTTGGAGAGGTACCGCACCGCGATCCCGAAGGAGATGCAGCAGCGTATGTTCAAGTTGTGCCCTAGTCTGTTCACTGGTGGAGGGGGGTCAACAGCTGACTGACTTGTTGCAGCATCACTCATGTTGGGCTTCGAGGTTATCAACCTGTACATGCATGAGATTGCCACCCACAGCGATACCGGCGACGATTCCAATCCGAACGTCAATGACATGTTGCTTCGGTCGGATGCTCCTCTGCCGCTGGCACACGTTAGAGCTTTGTCTGCCTGCACGAAAGCCATCGACGGCATTTTCGAGGTGTTTCTGTCCCTTGACGTCCAGACCATCCGCTGCCTGCCGGTGTTCAACTTTGTGCGTGTCGCCTACGCTGTCGTCGTTCTCATCAAGATGTACTTTGCCGCGTCATCGCCCAAAAGCGAACTAGGGAAGTACATCCCCAAGGACGATATGAAGGTCGAGCAACATCTTGAGGACCTACTCGAGAAGTTCCGTGCCACCGCCGACAAGGACAGGAGCCGGCCGGCCGGCAAGTTCCTCGTCGTGCTCGTCATGATCCGCACCTGGTTCCATAAGCAGAAACAGAGCCAGAGCGGGGGGAGCAACCAAGGCTCGGGTGCCGCCGCAACCGACACCCAACTTCCCCCCTTCCCTTTCCCGGGCAGTGGAGAAAGAGATACCCCTACTCCAGTCCCGCAGCAGCGGCCGCAGCAACAAGACTACTCTACCAGCACCCCGCTGCAACTCCTGTCCGAGATCGCCACCCACAACTCGGCCGCGGCATCCGGCCCGGGCACGAGCAGCTCACGGCCATCCACCAGCGCAGATTTCACGCAAACAACTGCCTCTGCCTCCCCATGGCTCAGCAAACCATCGTTCGCCTACGACCCCATCACCAACACCACGGCACCAGTACCACAATCCTCCCAACAGCAGCAGACAGCCACGACAACAGAAACCACCTCCTCCACCGGAGCCCCCGCCCAGAGTCCGTTCACCATGGTCGGGGTCACCCCGCAGCAACAACAACAACAACAAGCCGCGGTAGCATCGACTACAAACCTTGGACAGGGCCCGTGGAACAACAACAACAACAGCAGCAGCAGCAGCAACGCAACATTCCCCCCCGGATCCGATTTCGACTACGACTATGCCGCCTTCAGCGCCAACGGCTTCGCCGAAGCCATGGAATACACCCTAGGCGGCTTTACGGATGCGGATATGGGATTTGGGTATTGGTTGGGGCAGGACTTTCAACTTCCTTCTATCTCTGCATCTGCATCCGCATCGGCATCGGCATCTGGTGGTCCCCCTTCCGGGTCGAGCGGGAGTGCCCCGTGGTTCCCGCCGCCGCCGCCCCCGCCGCCGCCAAATATGGGTGTGGGCTTGGATTCCCTGGGGGTTGCTGCCCGTTCTCCTCCTGCTGCTCCTGCTCCTCCTACTCTTCCTGCCCCTCCTGGGCTCGGTGGGCATGCTCGTCATTCTGGGGCCGGGGTGGGTGGTGGAGCGTATGGTTTCTGATTCTGATTCTTTTTTGCCTCTTTCTTTTTTCTGCTGGGTAATAAATGAAGTTGGGGTTGAGTTGGATGTTTGCATGATTCATCCATGTCCATGTACGATATGGTAATGATGCGGACGGGTGCTAGGGATTCGGGCTGTGGCTTATGGTGCACTATCACCGTACCTTACTGACAGGGACGTGGATGGGAGATCTGGGAACCGGCGGTTGGCGGGTAGCGGCTGGAGTTTGGGAAAGGTCAATTTGCTTTGCGGCTTGTCAGGGGAGCGGTGGGGGAAAAGCACCTCTGGACGGATGGTGTTGAGCTTGGGGGAATGAAGCACGCCTTAGTGTGTATACTACGTGGGCACTGTTAGGGAGCGTAATGTTAGTGAGCAATACAGTATCGGGCGTACTACTAGGTACCTAGGTAGTTCTCCCCTTTTCAAACTATCACCACTACCCAGGTATCTACTACTCGTTTCCAGTGTCATCCAGAATTTCAAGTGGAAGGGGCGCCGCATAGCAGGGGCATATATTCCTCCGGTGTGAATTCACATGTGCTTATTACGCTGTCGCCTACAAGTCCTCTGCAACACAAGGCGGAACAACAAGCGTGTAGCGTCAAATCTCAGACAGATCAAGCTTCCGATTCCCTCGCTCCTAGGTTCTCGTCTCGCACACCCGAACACAAGCTACCAGGGGGAGAAGTATGTTCCGCGTCAATAATCGAACTGGGAAGGGGTTGCGCAGCGATGAACCCAAACTTACACTTGTCAATGATGCCCAGCAGGGGGGTTGCGT
Organism: Chaetomium strumarium; assembly: GCF_033439665.1. Lineage (NCBI taxonomy): Eukaryota > Fungi > Ascomycota > Sordariomycetes > Sordariales > Chaetomiaceae > Chaetomium > Chaetomium strumarium. The sequence continues at coordinate 4,437,294 of NW_026944429.1, read as the reverse complement.
GGGTTCAACCAGCGCGACGGCGACTCGACAAGAAAAATCGGCATCGAGTCCATGCATTTTCGCCGTTACCGCCTAGCCGGGAGAGTCGCCAGATAACACAAAGCAATAATGAGATAAAGTCTTTAAAATACATAGTTTTACTTTTTTCCGTTCCTATCCCATGATGTGTGTTCTTTGTCAGTTACAGGCTGAGGGAGGGGACTGGGCCGCTTCGCATACCTCCTTTTACCACCGTAAGGAGTCGAGCAGAAAGGGGGGCACCTGACCTGAGGAAAACATACATTTCAAAAGTGCAGGGTCTTCTTTGATCATGACTGTATGTTCTTGTGTCTGTATCTTACATTCCAGTCCGCCGTCCAACAGAGAGCTTCATCCCATACTAGTACTCAAATGACCCTTCCGGCAGTCTGAGTGAGTTCTCAAAAAAAAAAAAAAAAAAAAAAAAAAAAAAAAAAAAAAAAGAAGAAGAAGAAGAAGAAAGAAAGAAAGAAAGAAAGAAAGAAAGAAAGAAAGAAAAAAGGGAACGCCAGTAATCAACCACGATAACCGAGCCTGATAAAGCAAGAATAAACGACCCCAGCCGGAAGAAATATGTCTTCTTAACGAACCCTCCCTTTTTACTCTGTAAGGGAAGCGCTGCACCACTTCGAGAAACACGAGCACGAGCACGAGCACGAGGTGCTCTTTGTCCACCCACGGGTCCCGAATGACGCGGTATCCAGAGACACGGAACCGGAACAAAGAGAGCTCTCAACAGATCCCGTCCGAAGCACTCGACTCGTCGGGAACAGTTCCGCCAACTACTCGACGCGGATCCGGATTGCCGACTCGCTCAACAAACTTGAAAGCTAGAAGCGGCAAAAAAAGACGAACGAGAATGGGAGAAGGCTAGTAATAAGAGAGGGGGGAAAGTAGAAAATTGATTGTACCATTCTTGGACGGCATCGTCAAAATCCTCGTGTAAGACGTGCGACGATTGCGATTGCGACGGTTGCCTTCCGTTATTTGTTCGCATCCACCCTTGATTGACGGCAAATAGCTATAGCAACCAAGGCCCAGGAAAACCGGAAGTCCTAATCGTACAGTCTGTTGAAAAACAGGACAAAAGAACCCCATGGTGAATCCGTGTTGCCTCGCTACCTGATTGATGATTGCCCGTTGCCTCTGGTAGGTGTGTCCATCACAGCCTGCCCGAGAACCCAACCCATAAACCTAACCTGCCCGCCCGCTGAGATACGATGAGACGCTATGGTCTTTCCCAAGTGAGATGTCATCCGCCCACATGTAGCACAATTCCACCGCTAAAACTCCGTTTGCTGCTTGTCCTCGCCTTTTCCGCCGGTCTTTTCGGGGGATACCAGCTCCTTGTTATGTACAGAGCCCCAAATTCCAGACACAGGGAAACATGCCGCAACTGAAGGAAGTAAAACCATTTGCGCCTTGTCCCAGTGCCTAAAACGAGAACGCCGAAGAAAAAAAAGCCAGTAGGGTGATTGTATGGTGTAGAAAGCACGACCCTTATCCCGAATCGGGATGTCGAGAAGATATGAGAGACGCATGGATGACATGGAAACTGACTCCTGCCGGCGGGCTTAGTCCATGTAGAAATCGCCCTTCAGGATCCTCTCCTGAAAGGGGTCAGGCTTCTGCCGAGGCCTGGGAGGCTGGGCGGGAGGGGCAGGCATGTCGGAGACGGACTTGGCCCGATGGTGGTGAGGGCTGACGGGGGCAGGGGCCGGGGCCGGGGCTGCGCTGGCGCGCGGAGGGGAGACGCCGAGCCCTCCGGAGGCCAGGGAGAACGACGGCCGCGGGCCGGCGGCGACGGTGCTCTCGGCACGAGTCCTAAGCTGGTCCGACCAGTTGAAGCCTTGCTCTGATCGGACAGGAGGGGAGCACAAGTCAGAACCTGTTCTGGACTGGTTTGCAGTGCTTGCCTGAGAAGAGATCTTGCTCCACGTGTAGTTGCCGACGCCGGCCGAAGGGATCGGAGGCGTGGGCGGACTACTGCGGACGGTGCTGGCGCGCGGGCGGTTCGGCTGGGGAGGCCTACCGTTGGTACCCGGACTGGTCGGCCCTCGCACGCCTCGCACGGCCTGGGGCCCGCCGAAGCTCGTCCGCCGGGTGAAGGAGGGTGTGATGGGGGCGGTGCGGGGATCTTCGTCCTCGACTGCATTTTCATCAAACGAATCGCCGCTTGTAGAAAGACTGGCGCGGCGCAGGAAAGCAGAAGCTGTGGTCGGAGAGGTGCCCGAGAGACCCAGGGTCGTGACGGACAGCCTCCGGCGCTGGTCGTTTATGGCAGTCGTGGCTAGAGGGGTTGCGAAGGCGGTCACGGGGGGTTGCGCGATGGAATTCTGCCGGAAGAGGCTGGTGAAGGCGCTTGAGGTGATGGACCCGCGTCGCTGGCGCGCCATATCGACTGTGTTGGTGGTTGAGTTCCCGTCGTCCGACGACATGTTGGCAGGCGGAAGGATCTAGGGAAGCTGCGGTCTTATTATAGCTGAATACGGGATGTCTCGAGACACTACGAGCCGGAGTGTGGCCTGTCGCGGAGTCGAAAGCGGTTTCGGAAGATGCGCGCGGATCCGCAAACTCGTATGTTTTGTAGATTGAAATCGTGCGAGCTATGTGCACCGGCGGCTCTTGGAGTGGAGGGAGTGAAACGCTTAAATGGGGTTTCCGTGTGGGGGGTCGAACGATGATGAAGGTGGTGTAACTCCGGGATGCCAGCAGTGCAGCTCGGGATTTGCTTTTTCTCCTCTCGGGCTGTTCTCGAACGGCACCTACGGCCCAGTGGACGAGAGCAATGAGGCCCAGTCGATGGATTGAGAATCGGATGACCCTCCTGTTGTTCTCGAGGTAGGGACAGAGCCGCTGCGGAACTCGGGATACTAGTTGCTTTGTTCTCTAGGTCGCAATCACCGGGGTTTTAAGCGGGGTACTGATCTTTTAAGAGAGTTTCAAGTTACAGTGAGTCGATGAATTGTCATGGAACAACTGTCGAGAGACTGAAGTTGATGGAGGAAAGAGGCAAGAGGAAAGGGACAGGATTCAGTCCATTTTAACACTTCATCCCCAGAGTGCGAGGAGATGCGCCTTCTCACACTTGCCTTCCGCCAGTTCGCCAACTGCCCATCACTGGCGATGATCATTTAGATTGAACAAGGGCAGATGCAACTATCAACGGTGTTAGCAAGCTCTCGGCGGCTCATTGGCTACCGCACCTGCACGACTGGGGCACGGCCAGTTTTCAGGCCAATGGCGTGTGCGTTAGCCGCAGCGGAGCCCGGGGTTGTGTTCCCACCAAGGGTGAAGCCAAGTTCCAGCTCGACGTCAGGACTCCACTTTCAACGACACCCAAACGGAACAACATGCGGGGTAACTCACGCTAGCTAACTCGAGCAATCGCCTTCAAGGGACACGAGATCAGGCCTGCAACAATATGGCGAGCTCTCTCAAGATGTAGCGAGGAGATAGTACTGGACGCAGACTACTAGCTACATCAAGCCGTCAGTTTAGCGGCTACTAGCTGGCTAGAAAGAAGGAAGTTTCAGTACAGGCTTCATGATAACGCTAATGGCAAGGGGGGAAGGCTTACTTTTGTGCTAAGCTGATCAAAGGATCTAACCTGGAATTTTACTGACAGACGAACGTTCTGTTGTCTTTTATGCACACTACACAGTATTTCGCCACGACAAGATGCAGCTTGCCGCGATCTGCCCTCCCATCGGCCACTTTGCAATGCCAATCCAAGAAAGAGCAGCCCGACCATTTGTCTACCTATGTTATTAAAACCCAACGATCTTCTGTAGGACCCCTCGTTTTTCCTATGTGTGCTGTAACCATGTCTGCAGATCGATGCACCTGTCTTCGTAAGCCGGCGCAGCATCATAAGCTGCCCATGGATGAGCGCCCTTTGCGAGAATGCATTCGGACGGACGACTATGTAGGGGTCGATGACGCTAGAAGGCGAAGACAAAACCGGCCATTCTCCCCTCATCAGCTTTATGCCTCAGGGCTCTCCTTAGCGCGCTCCTTCCCATCCAACAAGGCGTATGGACAAAGGAATTAGTTATGCTCATGATCCTGCGTACAAGTGCCTATCTTGTGGGAGGGTCCGAGCAATCATTCTCCTACAGGGATCAATGCTGCATGTTTTGGAATCCTCCCCGGATGACCTGGAGACCCTTCCGTAGCTTACAACGGACTGCGTCAAGCTAGCAGGGGCCACGCGTTAAGTCTACCTATGTGGATCTGGCCAATATTATGCCACAGAGATAAAGGCGGCCGAACAGTTACTGCATGCACTTAAGTAGCAGACTAGCCAATGAGCTTTCAGTGCTCCATTAAGCCGAATCAGGCAACCTAGTACGACTCGTGTAAAGTAAAGCAGGTGCTACGTTAGGTTCCCTATTTTGCGAGGGGTAGGATATGTACTCACAAGCTGCATTAACTGCTCCGTTGGTAACTGGACGACTAGTAGCTCACCACGTCGAACCGGATATGCCGGGTCTCTGATTTGCAGCCGCGTGTCTCTGTTGTCAGTCAACCTAGTGTAAGTAGAGAGTCGACTGACAAAGCTAGGATGGTACGATCTCTAATATGCTTTGCTATAACTGAGTTAGCACGGATTACAACTCCCGGCCATTGGTAGTCTATGCTTTCCTTCCTTTTTGTAGACTCAAGAGCTTATAACAGGAGATAGTACAACTACTACTCTACGCCTAAGACGCCAAGGTAAAGAAGAAGAGCAAATAACGGTCTAGCAAAACAATAAACAAACACGAAATCAAACAGCGGAGTTCAGCGGTACTCCGGACGTCATCGTGTCCCATCGTGTATCATCGATATAATCCGAGCCATCCGAGCCCAGACTTCCCTAGAACCCCTTAGCCCAACCACGAACCTAGCCCTTTAGAAAAATAAAATAAAAAAAAAAGAAAAGAAAAAAAATTAAAAAACTCAAAAAAAGAAATTTAAAAAAATCAAATGCACCATTCCCTCAGCCTTGCTCATCCCTCGCCCACGACATAACGGCATCCCACCACGACCACGGCGACCTGGCCCCCTCCTCACCCATGACCGTATCCCACCACGACCGTAGGGTTGTGGTGGTGGTGGTGGTGGTGGCGGGGGGAGGATATTCTTGGCCAGAACCATCCTCATCCCCATCCCCAACCCCATCGCCATCCTCCTCCGCCCTCCGGAAGCTGGCAGACGACAGCGCAGTCGCCGCCAACATCGTCGAGTCGCACGACGGCGACGGCTCACCACCGCCGCCGCCGCAGCTCCTCCCCTCGGGGGCAGAGAGAGAACGAGGGCTCCGCTCCCCCCCCGGCGAGTCGGCCGAGTCGTCGTCGTCGTCGTCGAGCCGCCGTCGCTCTCGCGGCTCGCTGCTTCCGCTCCCGCTCCTGATCCCCTCATGTTGTCCTCCACCCACCGACGCTGCTGTGTCCGTGTCCGTGGCCATGGCAGTCGCCACAGGCCTCATGGAGGTGCAAGGAGAAGAAGAGACAACGGCAGTCGTCGGTGGCGGTGGTGGCGATGGCGAGGAGGACCTTCTTGCCTCCAGGGGACGGTCGATCATCGCCGTCTGGCACTCCTCCTCCTCCTCATCAACCTCCCCTTCCTCCCCACCGTCTCGGATCACAGCACCGACACCAGCCCGTCCAGACGCAGACGGGCCCGGGATGGCGCGGCGTCCCCCTTCCGTCCGGTCGAGCGTCCAGTCAAAATCGGCGTTGAGCTGACCGAAGCGGTGCTCCTCCTCCTCCTCCTCGTGGTGGTCGTCGTGGTGGGGGTGGGGGTGGGGGTAGCGCGGCGGCTGCTGGTGCTGGTGCTGGTGCTGGTGCTGGTGCTGGTGCTGGTGCTGGTGCGGTTGCGGGTTCTGGTGCAAAAGACCGGCCGCCCGGCGAAGGTGGACGAGCTGGGCGCCGCGGCGCTGGGCGGCGTCGCGCTCGGCGGCGAACTGGTGGCCGATCTCGATGTGCCGCCGCATGGACGCGAGCGTGGCGTCGTGGGTGCGGACGGCCGAGTCGGCTGCGCACAGCGCGAACATGATCTCGTCCGGGATCTTGATCTCTGTCGTCGTCGTCGTCTCCGTCGTCTCCGTCTCGGTCGCCGTCGCCGTCTCTGGGTTGCTGTTGCGGTGGTTGTTGTTGTAGTCGTAGTTGTAGTAGTAGTTGCTGCCCAAGGACACAAAATCTTGGTATCGTAGTAGCCGATCACCCACTCCTACTTGCTGGGACCGCCGTCCCCACCGGCGGGCGCGATGCTGCTGCGGCTCTTGCGGCGGAACGGGGAGGCTGCCCTGGTGCTGGAAGAACCTGTGCTCGGCCGCCATGTGCCCGTACAGCCGCGGCACCCACTTGTCGGCAAAGGCCAGCCTGAAGCTGTCGTTCCTCAAGAGCACCAGGAGGGTGACGTCGAGGAGATGGGCTATCTTGATGCGCAGGCGGAAGAGCTCCGGCCGCGGACCCTGCTCGTACAGCATCTGCAGCGCGAGGAAGAGCGGCTCGTGGATGTGGCTGATGTCGAGCTGAGGATCATAGGACTGCAGTGCGCCGGGGAGTACGTAGATGGCGCAGTCCAGGTCGAAGAGCGCACCCTCGTACATGCGCCAGCATCCAATCGACGCGGCGGCGATGCAGCTGAAGATAGCGCGGCGGATTGGCTCGCCCATGGGTCTGTCCCCGTCGACGGCAGTCTGGCCGCCTTGGAACGCTGTGGTGGGGGCGTGTGTTAGCCCGGGGGCCTCCAAAGGTCTGTGTCGAGCGAGAGCAGGTGCGGAAGGAAGAGTGTGAAGGGTGTGGTAACTCACTGTGATTGTAGATGTAGTACAGCACCTGGCCTAGCTGCACCGGTTGGTGGTCGTCCATGGAGATCCGCACCCGGACAGTGGACTGGATCATATGTGTGTTAGTCCGAAGACGAAGAAGGGAGCTGTCGCGTGTCTGTTTTACATACATGGTTAACATTGGCCAGGATGGGCGCCAAACGGTCCCGGAACCAGTCCGAATCCCGGCAGAGGATCTGGCGATGCACTCGCCAAAACATTCCCTGGCAGAGGATCTCAACATCCCATTCCTCTTGCGTGTACCAGAGCCTGTTCGATTAGTAGTCAGCACGAATCCTGTTGCCGTGTGGTATATATATATCGCCTGGAAACATACGAGAATTCACCCCGATCGTGGGCGGCGATCAACTCACGGAGGCGAGCGTGGTTGATGTGCTCGGACAATCTGACAATGTTGGTGGGGACGTTGTTTGATACGTATTGAGATATTGGCAGATATGGTGGTGCGGATGCTCGAGGGGATGAAAAGGCGTTCGGCGGCAGACGTAGTAAGGGGGAAGAAACAGCCCCAGCTGAGAAGGGGGGAGCGGTTGGGTTATACACGCTAACTCGGTCATCCTCTGCTGTCCTGACCAGGCCCATTGCTGGGGTTACCGGGTCGTCTGAACGCCCACGGTCGCTCTCGTTGTTGTTGCTGATTAGGGGCGTGCTGCTGAGAGGAGGTGTTTGCTCTTTAGATGGATCTTGTTCCGCCTCCTTGAGGGGCGACTGGTCTGCTTCATGGTGATGAGACTCCTCTCCCTGCCGGGCTTTACCTTTTGGGGATTCAGCATGCGCGGGTTCGGCAACATCGTGCTTCTCTGCGCTGGACTGCTCATTGCCCGGTTGTGACGGCTTCTCGTTAGTGGCCTCCGTTTGTCCTGTTCCTTTGGGTTCACGACTCGTCAACGACCGCATGCCCTTTACGGCCGCGGCATACGAAAGAGACGCTGTTGCTGATGGCTTCACGGGTTCCTGGGTCTTTGGCTGCGTTGGCTGCTCACAGCCCTGAGTACTAGTAGTATCTCGTTGCGCGGACTTTTGTTCGCGACCCCCGGCAGCTTGTTTGGCCTGTGCTGGTCTCTTCTGGGTTGCCACCTGCTCTCCCTTCGTGTCCGACGTCGTGGGCTCCTGTTGGGCCGCCTTATGGGCTGCTTTTAGCGCCTCAGCTGGTCCAGGGCTATTGGGGGTTTCAGGCTGTGCAGGACTTTGAGGCTTTTGGGTCGCTGGCGCCGCCTCAACTTTGTCGTCGCCGGGGACGTTCAGCCTAGCTTTCTCAGCTTGCGCCTTGCGCCCTCCTTTAACGGCATCGGCATAAGACACCACGCGTCTCTGCTCTGGGGTATTGGTGTGCTCCATGGCGCGTTGTACGGCGAGAGGACGGTCGGCCCTATAACAGCGAAAGGTCTTCGACTGAGCCCTGTGGTATGAAGTGAGGCCACCTGACTGGATACGCCCCGAGGATATTTCAAGGAGTGGGAAGCGCGATCATACAACTTGTGCTGCCGGTCACATCAAATGCCCGAAGCGCGCAAAGTAGAGGCCTTGCTGATCTGGTGAATGACTTGGGTGCAGCCGCCTTGCAAGTCTTTGCATCTTTACTCTCGTTAGCATAGTCTTCGGTTGAGTGTACTTTCAATGAACAAACCTTTTTACCTTGTGAATACCAGTGTCACAACGGGGACCGTGTGAACAGACTGGTGTTAGTCAATGTAGAATTGCTTGATTGCCGTGTTGGTATGGTGATGCTGCCAAACTCCTGCAGTCGGTGTTCGGTGGTGAGTAAGTGGAATTCAAGTCGGTCGATGCCTGTGGGGGTACGCAACGTTGAAGGGATCGAAATAAAATGCTCGCTATCCGAGTTTGTGCCGGACGAGGAGACCGGTGTTCTGAAGTCGTCCGATGTTCAGGAAAGGGGTTGTTTACATTCGGCACAGGGGTAATGAGACACCGAGGATGAAGAGTCCGAGGCCATCCCTCAAAGAGCCAGCGGGGACAACGATATGAAGACACAGCGTCCTTTCAAAAGAAAACGCCAGGTCTGATAGAGCAAAATCAGCGAAAAAAGGAAGGGGATTGGGGGAGGAAGATGATACATGATCCTCTAGCAGGGCCTGCTACAGCTTGAAATGGGTTCACGCACAACGAGCTGCTGGTTTCATTGCTGAAGTTTATATCACTACCAGACAGCGACGCTTTATGATCTTTATAACCCCCACCATATCGCACCCAATGTCTCCCCGATCCCCAAGATTCTGTGAGGCTAGAGCTGCCGGCCGACTGACGTCCCTGACGAAACAATGTCCACCAGGGGAAGACCGAGGGAAAGCTGAATACCAGCTATTCGCGAAAAAGACGACGGGCAGCAGGCGCAAGCCTAACCGCCATGGCGAGCACAGAACAGATGAGGTGGAAGACGCAGCGTCCTATGTTGTCGACCATTTTGGCGACTGTTTCCCGACCAGCCATTACAAAGCGACTGAGCCCTCGCAGGCCAGCCTCCACTCCCCAACGAAAAATCAACAAAGTATCGCGCACGGCGCCCCGGAGCATGTTGTATCGCAGGAACGGTCCGCTGCTCCTTTCCGTCGCCAGCAGGGACAGCAAGACACGGCGCCAGAGATCCAGGAGCCAGGACCGCACGAATGACGGGGTCATGGCGTTGATTCTCCGGTACTATCGGCGCATCCCCGTAGATGATTTGTTGATGTAAGCCATAGCCGGTCTGGTAGAGGTGGTGCTCCACTAACGACTAGGCTTCGAGTTGAGAGTGTGAAAACGTGGTTGGATTAACTACTACCTTAGTATGAACGAGCCGCTGTCGGTGTAGACATATCCATGAACGGCGAACAATGAGGAGGTAGCAGTCGTATTGCTGATAAGACAGTTATAACACTACGATTTAATCATGAAGATCTATGCAACGTTAGCCGGGCTCTGTAGTGTTATTCATATCCTCAAACGTGGAGTCTTACCTGGTTGAGCGCCGCTGTGTCCGTGAAGGCCATCCTTTTCTGGGCGATGAACCTTGATCTTGCCAGGTATCTGCTTGAGCCGGTGGGGACGGGGGTAGAGTAGCCGCTGCCGCTTGGTGTAGAGATGGTGCTTTCCGCAGCGGTGGGGGCTGAAGACGTGCCTTCCTCTGATACCATGGGTTCTGAGGGGCTGCCATCTTTCCTCTGCTTCGTGTCTCCGGATAAATTGTCGCCAGCCTCGGTTTCTGGACTCGGAGCCGTTTTGTGCTTTTTGGACTTGTCCTTCTTCTCTTTCTTCTTCCCTTTCTCTTTCTTCTTGTCCTTCTTCTGTTTCCTCACCTTCTCGGCCTCGTCCGATTTGTCAACCTCACCTGAAATATCCCCTGCCTCTGAATACGCAGTGCTCGTGGTCTGAGCTGGGTCCTCATCGGCCTTCTTCTTGTCCTTCTTCCGCTTGCTGCCTGTTGAGGAGGAAGACGCCTCCACTTCATCGCCATGAGACTCCGCTCGTCGCTTTTTTGACTTCTTATCCTTCGTTTCTGCCACATCCTCGCTCTCTGCCTTGGTTTTCCTCTTCTTGGACTTTCTGTCCAGACCCTCTGCTTTGTCATCGACTTGATGATTTTCATCGGTATCTTGGTCGCCCTTCCGTTTTCTGGACCCTCTTGTGGCGGGGTCTGAGGCACTTGACGACGTCTCCGAGACAGCGTTGCCTTGCGACTCCGGAACCTCATCGGCCGTCTCCTTGAGCTGATCACCAACCAGCCATCCGCCCCTAACGAACCGTATCGTGCCCAGCTTCCTCTCCACGTACAGGTTCAGCTTCAGATCCTCCCGCGCCTTCCGTTCCGTCTCCAGGGCCTCGTCGCTCTTGCCATTGAGGCGTCCCAACAGGTGCTGAAAAGCGTCCAGCCCGGTGCACTCATCGCCATGGTTTCGTTTCGCGCCCAGGCCGAGGTTGTCGTCCTTCAGCGTTACTTTGATGTGCGCCAGGTTGGCTTCCGTGTGCCATTCAGCGTGCGACGCATCTTTCGCACCGAGGTACTGCCCCGGCTGCCATCCCTGCGCCCTTAGGATCTTCTGGCCAAACGAGTCGGTGTTGCGCGACCATTTGGTGTTGTTCGGGTCGTTGCCGAGTTTCCGCTTGCTATTTGCCTGTTAGCAACCTTAGTTGTGGTGTTTCAGCTGTGCTGTTGCTCTTACTTCTTAGCGGCAGCGAGACCCATTTTGATCCAGAGGTATGCTCAGCGCTGCTGAGCTACGGCTTAGGGACGGCAGAAGCGGGAGTGAGCTAGTCCTGTATATTCCGCCAGGTGGTGTGGAACTAACGTTGGGATATTTTGGCGGGGAAGGATAGCAAAATGATTCTGCCAAGCCACACCGCCGTCGCTAGTGGGCCCACACTTACACGGCATTTGGCATTTGCATTGGCCCTGTCAATCTCAACACCCCGCAGGATACGGACAAGCGGACGGTTGAATGAAACTGGCAATACTGGCAACCTACACCAACGCACAAGATGGCGCCTGCCGCGAACACAGCTAGACCGAGGAGGACTTCCGGAGGCGGACGGGCCACCGCTGATTCGGATTCCGACGCCGAATATCAAGCCTACAACGGCCGTCTGAAGGAAGCGAGCGCAGCCCGAGCCCGTCTGCGGAAGGCAAGCCGGCACCAAATTCTCCGGTACCACCACTTCACCTCCAGCGTGCCGGTTTAACTGACAAATAGCAATTCTTGCAAGGCGAAACAAAGCCGAGACAAGCACCGCACCGCCCTCGCCACAGCGTATGAGTCCTCCCTGAAGCAGATCGAATCCCGCATCGAGAAATCCGTGGCCAAGCACAAGGATCTTCGGTACGCTTCTTTCCCCCTTCCCCTTTCCCCTTCCCCTCTTCTCCATCTAGAGTGGGCAGACCAAAACGACCCCTTATTAACCCGCACCCCGAACTAACAACATTGCTTTGACTTGGGCGTGGAACAGCACGGCAATGCACCTCTCGCACCTTACCCGCCTCAAACAGACGCTGGATCGCCGCGACGAAGCGGCCGGCCAGATCGCGCGCAAGCTGGCCGAGCACCAGCGCCGCATGCTCAACCTGGCCATCCAGCTGCGGGCGCTGTATGAAGGGCGGAAGGAGGATGTCGGCGCCCTGATGGGGGATGCAGCAGCGGTGCCAGGGGGAGGACCAGCGGGGACCGGGGAGGAGGTGCGTGATGAATGATTTTGCTTTATGGGCTGATGATGATGATGATGATGATGATGATGATGATGATGATGATGATGATGATGAACTGGGTGCGTGTGCATGGAGGCTGCCAGCGCGCCTGCTCCTCCTTGGTAGGTGGTCCGCCGGGCAGATGAGGAGTGGTAGGGGTCCCGTTATGGCGTTTCTAAGGGGTTGTTATGGGCTTTGGGACCTCGGGTACGGTTTTGCTGGTGTTCGGGTCGGGCTGACTTCGCGCATTGCTTGGTTGGTGAATGATACCCCCGGGGGTTGCGGATAGGTGCTTAGGCGTTGCTAGGTAGTTTGCTGATATAGGTATGCGAGTGAAACTGGGGGGGAAAGAGAACTCCCCAAGACTGGCTTGAAGAAAGATTAAGAGTTGTCCAACGTCGCCTGTGTAAAGTACGAGAAACGTGAGTGGAATTTTGCTCCAAAAACCAAGTCTAAACCACCCCCAGCCATCTGTCCAGAAACGCCTCGTGGTATTGTACTGCACATAAATTTGTACATCCTATCGTCGCAAGCCAAGATCCTTTCCTCTCGCAGCCCCCGGTCAGACCTTGAATCCGTACCGCGCCATGCAGCTCCGGTACTGCTCTATTGTCGACGTGCACTCCTTCTGGGGGTCGGCCGAGTTCGAGAAGAGCATGCACTCGTCGCGCTTCGCCTTTTCTTCCTTGCACACACAGCAGGGCTGTTTTTTTTTTTTTTTTGGTTTCATTTTCTGTCAGCCCAAAAAAGCCCTGTATGTAACCCAATCTGGGTTCATGTCGCTTTCATCAGTGTTGCGCGCACCTTCGGCTTCGACACGGTCTCGACGGCGGCCTGGGGAGCGGGTGCGGCGGCGGCGGAGCCGATGGGCGCTGCGGATTGGTCAGCACAGGCGTTCTTCGGAGCGGATGGAGGTTCAGTCTGGAAGTTCCATGGGTACTTGCCAACAGCAGGAGTGGCCATGACGGAACGAGTGATTGTGCTGTCCCTTTTCCTAGCGAGCTGCACGGAGAGTCGACTTGGTTGCTATGCCGGAGCAAGAGAGCTGGACGGTGATTGCGCGATGTTCGTACCGGGCAACCTCGGGTTGATTTGTCAATTGCTTCGAGAACATTTCCCGACGTCCCGAACGAGAGTGGGGCGTATGCGCCAAGACCGATGGCGTCAAGGGGCCTGCAAGGGACGGGGCACGTACCCGCGACCTTCTCCCTAAACCGTCGAGGTCATCAACGAGGAGATGTTGCCCGAGGGGCCGAGAGCGTGAATTGAGTTACTATGAAGGCGGAGAGATCATAGGGCGTACGGAACCAACCGGTGTTCAAGGCTTCAACGGTACTGGGAGTGGACATGTTGCATACACGTGTAAATGTAATGATACTCGTCGTTCTCATCATGCCCGGATATCTCTCCCAATACGCTCTGTACTCATCTGGCAAACTAAACTGAGGGGCATTGAGGGATACCTAACGCATCTAACCGTGAGCGTCGACGGAAAGACCCCCTATCCTCCAGTCTCCCTTTCACTGACCCTTCCTTCGATCCTACTGTATTGTACAGCTTATTCAATCAATCAAAACCCGATCAAATCCCCCACCAAAACCAAGCGATACTTCTCCACGCCCTCCCTCAACCTCACCAACACGCCAGCAGCGAGCATCTTCACCTGCTCCTCCTCCCCGCCCTCATCACCACCCCTCAACCCACCAAACACGCTCGCGACCCACTCCTGCGCCTCGACCACCTCCCTGCCCAACTCCATGCACACCTCCCTCATGCGGTCCTCGTTCACGTCCAACAGCGCCACAAACCCCAGAAGCACCGCCCGCGTGACGTACAGGTCCCCGACCGCGGCGGCGCGCACGCTCGTGCTCAGCAGCAGGCGCCACAGCTCGGCCGTCATCTGCGGCAGGGACAGGGTGCTGGGCCCGGCGGCGTGGATGAGCAAGGCCAGGGTCTTGAGGTAGAGGGCGAGGAGGGACGGGTGGAAGAGGATGGCTCTGCTGCGGCGCGGCAACGACGAGGAGGCGTGGAGCGCCGCCTGGAAGCGGGCGGTGAGCGGGGAGAAGAAGGACGTGGCGATCAGGTGGGCGGTCGTGTTGGGGATGGCGCGGAGGCGGGGTTTGTTTTGGGGGTGCCGGGATTTGTATTTTATTTTCGGGTTGGACGAGGTTTGTTCTTGTTCTTGTTCCTGCCTCTGTTTCTCCTCGAGCCGGGAGGCGAATGTGGAGAGCTTGAGGACGTCGGGACCCGTGGCGGCGTCGGCGGCTGTGGCTGCTAGCGGGGCGAGGAAAGAGGAGGCGAGGGAGGAGGCGATGTTGTCGATAGCATTGGGAGGGAGAGGTTTGAGAGAGGAGGATGAGGAGTTGCTTTGTGACGGGTTGTGGCTGAGATAGAGCTTCTCAACCCTCTCCGGGAGTGTCTTGGACGGGAAGGCGGCCATTGCAGCATAATCAGATGTCTCGCGGCCTGCCAGTTCGCGAGCGCTTAGGCCTAGTACAACGAGAATGGACGCCCGCTGGGAGATCGAGTAGTCTCCATCGAAGAACGTCTTGGCGAACCACTGGCCCATCTTCTCAGGTTTCGCAACGATGATGGCGATCATCCCCTGGGCTCGGAGGTCGTCAAAGTCCTCCATCTCGAACCTGTCACTCAGGCCCACCAGCAATGACGCGAGCTCCTCGGCATGCTCTAACACCTCTGTTCCGTAGTCCGCCTTCCGTCGAATGAGCGATGGCGCCGTTGTGAGAGCGAGCTTCTGGTGGTCATAGCTGTCTGTATCCCGCAGGTACTTGATCAAATCCCTGATGTAGACGGGAGCTTTCGGCTTATCACGCCTGACCAACGTTGGGTCGTCGTCCGAGTCTTCCGCATCGGAATCCGGTTTCGCGTAGGGAATAACGTCGTCTTCTTCTGGTGCCTCGCCATCGCTAAGCTCCTCGATAATGAAGCCAGTCTGTGGAGGCTGTGGCGCTGGTCTCTTCGCCGGCTTCTGTGGGCCTTGCCGCCTCCTTGACGGGATTTCTGGGCGGGCCTCAAACAAGGGATCCAACGATGCCAGCTCATCCGAGACTGCAGTCAGCTCCTTGTACCATCTCCCCTCTTCCTGGTCTGTTTCTTCCATCTTGAAGTTGAGTCGCTTATCGCTGTTGTCAACAAGGCCAGAGAGAGCCTCGCCCACGACCATACCCAAGAACCGGGCTCTCTGGTGAGGCGCTCCTAGTCGATTGGAGATGGTGTTGAGCCAGGCACTAGACCGCAAGAGAAACGACAGTTTTATTGGTGAGTTCCTGTGCACGTATCCGGCGCTCAAGAGTAGAATCTGGGCGTGAGCTGTTTAAATGGTCAGTGTCCGTGTCTTTAAGTCAGGGCGACCCTGCTACGAACCTTCTTGCTGCAACGCCGGCGAGTGTTTGATGTAGAGCTGGTCCCCAAACTGGCTGAGGCTCTTCTCAAGCACCGCTACCAGGTCGTCCCTATTCTGGGAGATGACCGCCATAACAGCCCGCCGGATGCCAACCCCATCTCCGAGCCCAGCTCCCGAGGAACCTGTTAACCACTCCAGCAGGTGCCTCCTCCCATTTCCGTCAGAATCCAGTATCGCGTTGATTGCGCCCGCAACGGCTGAGATAAGCGGCTTGCTCTCTGCGGTTTCACAGCGTCCGAGACCGTCCAGGTGATCAGCAGAGAAAAGCTTCAGAACAGAGTACAGAACTTTGCGTTGCTCGGTCTGAGGCAGGTTCCCTAACAGATTGCCCAGCTTGTGGGCGCCGGCCTGTTTGTTGAGAAGAAGATCGGAGAGGAGCTGCTTGATTAGTGCGTCTAGTGTATGTTACGTTAGCTCCTAGTGCGTACCCAGGTGTAGCTGGGGCGGGATCCTACCAGAGTGGCCAAGGCGTAGAGCTTTAGCAAACAAGTCAGACGCCAACCTCGTCTCGTCAGGCCCAAGATCTGACCACACTAATCTGACAAGATTCCGGCCCACCCACTGAGTATATTGCAGCGAGTTAGCAGGCCAGATATCGTCGTCAACCCTCTTGCTAGAATTATTGGCTTTGGCAACTTCTTCGGCTTCGGCAGCCAGGGAAATAATGCGGCCACTTCCCAATGTCGAAACGATCTCCTGTACCCTCGGCCTTACCCGGGCGGGCTCAGCGGTCCCCGACCTGGCAAGCCGCCATGCCTCCAAGACCCAGCCATCGCCCTGGAGGACACGAGAGAGCAAGTCGAGGAGGACCCCTAGGTTCAGGGAGATATCAGGTCGCTTTGTCTTTGCGGCTGCCTCCGACTTGGCTTCTTGGACGAGGGCCCTCAGCCGGACGAGGATAGCATTCACTCCCGTGATACTCGAGAGACAGTACAGGAGCAGCTTCAGACCAGAGTTCTTGCCCTGGTGGATGTCCTCGGTAAGTAGTGGCCAGTAATTCGGCACGATATCCGAGACCAGGACTTGAACAAGCTGGGCGCTCAGGGGACCTGGCAGCTTGATGGTCGGTAAGTGGGACTCAGGGGTCTCGTGGCGGGAGAGAAAGCCCAAGACAGAGATGAGCGACTCGTAGTCCGGTTCGTGTCTGACGATCTCGAGAGCATCCTCCAGTGAGGCTGGGGTCTTGTGTTGGAGGAGTTGTGATTCCGGTTCCGCACCGTTAGAGCTTTCCCGGATAACCAGCTCCTGCAAGAATCCCGTTCCTGCATCTTTCTGGGTCCTGCGGACAATGCTGGCCGGCTTCAGCAAATCATCCATTGTCGAGACGGACAAGAAATCCGGACAATAGCTTGATTGAGATGAATTCTGCTCATCAATTTGCTCGGAGAGGCATCATATTCCAATGCCTTCTAAGCTCGGGCAGTTTCTATCGTCGACCCGGGCAGGTTTCGAGTACTCGTTGATGCTCTTACGCCGATGCTCCCCCGTCACACCAGCATCGCGGTAGGAATACAACGGGCATTTCTCGTTCCAGACGTTCACCGGTGCTCAGCTGTATGTCAAATGCAGATCCATAGTACTTTCAGCTTTTGATAGGACTCCGATGGATGTCTTGACGGGTGCTGTTAGTGGGGCAGTGTGGGGGTTCTGAACCTCGGAAGCAAGGGTGGGGCGCGTTAAGATAAGCGCGGGGAATCGGCGATAAGCTGGGACCGGCATGCCTGGACTCCGGGGAGACTACCACGTGATCACCAACAGCTCGTCGGTGCTCCCCCTGACATCCGCGATAATATTCACCATCCTCAGGCCTTGGGCCCTGCGATCTTGTTGAAAGGATGGCTTCTGGTGAAGTGCACCCCGCGTCCGAGGCGGCAAGATGGACATACCTCGACAGGGTGCGGACGAGGCCCGGCCCGTTCACCGACCCGGACACTTTCGACGGCAGCATGGTGGCTCAGGCGATGGAGAGCATGAAGATTCTGGTCATTGGAGCCGGGGGCCTGGGCTGTGAGATTCTGAAGAACCTCGCGCTGTCGGGGTTCAAGGACATCCACGTCATCGACATGGACACCATCGACATCTCCAACCTGAACCGACAATTCCTCTTCCGCCAGTCAGACGTCGGCAAGTCCAAAGCCGAGGTCGCTGCCCGCTTCGTCGAGAAACGAGTAAAAGGCGTCAAGATCACGCCGCACAACTGCACGATCCAAGATTTTGACGAGGACTTCTACATGCAGTTCCAGATCGTCGTCTGCGGGCTCGACAGCATCGAGGCTCGCCGGTGGATCAACGCGACGCTCGTGAACATGGCCGCGTCCGAGGCGGAGAACGAGGACAGCATGAAGCCCCTGATCGACGGAGGCACCGAAGGCTTCAAGGGCCAGGCCAGAGTCGTCTGCCCGACCCTGACATCGTGCATCGAGTGCCAGCTGGACATGCACGCGCCGCGCGCCGCCGTACCGCTCTGCACGCTCGCCAGCATCCCGCGGCAGCCGGAGCACTGCATCGAATGGGCGCACGTCATCGCCTGGGACCAGGAGAAGCCCTTCCCCAAACTCGACAGGGACGACCCGGAGCACATCACCTGGCTGTACCAAAAGGCGCTGGAGCGCGCGCGCGAGTTCAACATCCCCGGCGTGACCTACTCGCTCACGCAGGGTGTGGTCAAGAACATCATCCCGGCCATCGCGGCGACCAACAGCGTGATCGCGGCGGCGTGCTGCAACGAGGCGTTCAAGATCGCGTCCAACTGCGCGGGGGCCCCGCTGGGGATGCCCGGCGGCAACAATTACATGATGTACTCGGGCAACGACGGCATCTACACCTACACGTTCCAGCATGAGAAGAAGGAGGACTGCCCCGTGTGCGGCAACTTGGCGCGCGACCTCGCCGTCGACCCGGCCTGGACGCTGCGCGACCTGGTCGAGTCGTTTGCGGCGCGGCCCGAGGCGCAGCTCAAGACCCCGAGCGTGCGCGCCGAGGGCAAGACGCTGTACATGCAGTCGCCGCCGAGCCTGGAGGCGCAGACGCGGCCGAACCTGGACAAGACGTTGGCGGAGCTGGGGCTGGAGGAAGGACAGGAGATTGCGGTGACGGACCCGGCGTTTGCGACGGTCACATTCAAATATAAGCTCAAGTTTAAACCATCATGAGATAAGGGGGGAATAGATAGGGGGAGCTTTCGATCTAGAGCAGAAAAGGGTTCGGCGGGTGGGTAGCATCTTGCGAGGCGTGGTCGGACAAAAGGGACTGGCGGAAGGATACCATCATATACTGCATAGTGGATGCAGCTCTTTGCTTACAGGCCAGGTACGACACGCCACATAACAGGAGTCGTTTAGACAGACGGTGCTGATATGGAGCCAAATGGAAGGCTTGTGTTTTCTCTTCCGTCACCTCTACTCTAGCAAAAAGTCAGAAGAACCCAAATGGCCAAAAGGAACCGTCCAAAACCACCATGACGCCGTACCGGTTTTAAGATACAGAGAGAAACGGGTATAGACCCACAACCTGCCCCTGCCACGTAGGCTTTCTTTTGTCTACCTGACCATGTTGATCACCTGCTTCTCAAGATCCTGCGCCTTCTTCTTCAAGTGCGCGACCGCCTCCAAGAAAATGGCATCGCTCTCCCACTGGCCAGTGCTCTCGACGAGGAAGATGAAATGGTCCCTCCTCCGGCCAAGCTTGACCTTGTCCTTGAACTCGGCATGTCGCAGGCACTCCCTGCTGACGGTATCCCTCATGGGGTCGACGACGACAGCCTTGACCTCGCCCGCATGGCCCTCGTACCCGCTCCCCTCCCGCGCCGCCTCCTGCTTCGTGACCTTCTCGAGGCCGATCACGCCCTTCGGAAAGCACTTGGCAAACTTCTCGGCGTCCTTGCCCAGGATCGGCCGCTCGATCTTGATGACGGGCATCAGCCGGTACGACGCGGTGGCCACGGGCGAGAACTTGGCGTGGTCCGACCCGACGCCCTTGTGCATGTGCATCGACAGGCTGATCTCCTGCCCGGGCCGCAGCTTGGCGATCAGGATGTCCGGGTTGACGGGCGCGATGGCGTTGTCGCCCGAGAAGTACTTCTCCTGGCGGCCGACGGGGCAGAACTCGATGTCGCGCGCGTAGACGTGGGCGTGCTTGTAGAGCTTTGTCGGGTCGGTCTCGCCTGCGGCGGCCTTCTCGTTGTGCTCGCACTTGACCTCGAGGCGGAGCGAGACGGTGTTGAAGTCGTAGTAGCTGTTGTTGATTTGCGATTCGTCCTCTGGCTTGCGCCACCACTTGAGGAACTTGTGCAGCCCTTCTTTGCCGCCCTTGAAGGGTATCAAGCCTAGTCTGTGGGCCAGGACTTCGTCTTGGATTACGGAGGTGTTGTTGTTGATAAAGACGGTTTCAATGGCGAGGGTGGGGATGTCGGCGATCATGATGCGCCGAAAGGCATTGGCGATGGAGGCATCGCACCCAATTAGGGAAAACGAGGCCTCGAAAGGGTCGTTTTGGTGGAATTCGATGCGGAAGTTTCGCTTGAACGACTCAATATCCCAGGAGTGGTCCTCGCCGGGGTAAGTATGTGGGTAGTCCGAAGACGACACATCCGTGATGGTCTCCTCATGGATGCCGACGATCTGCGGGCGATGCCTGTTAGAAGCTGTGGTCCAAACCCGATGAGTACAGAGAAATATTGCACACCTTTCGCCGCTCAAGCTCTTCTTGTGTTGGCGGTTTGTGCGGCATCTTGACGTATCAGATTGATTGGCGGAATGTACTTCACGTCGTTCTGCAGTACGAACTGGAAATTCTTCATGCAAGCTCGGGCCGGGACGTTCAATCAGCGGCAGAATTTTCCGGTTATCGCGGGGGAATTTTGACCGCCTTTGCAGGGGTTCCACTCGGAGTCGGTGCAGGAGCCGCCGAAGCAGCTTGGTCTGTGCTGAATCCTCAATTGGCCTTTAAGTTGGCCGCTGCACAATCTGGGCAACCAAAGCGAGGGAAGCAACGAGTTCTTTATTACCGGCGAATCGGTTGCTACGACCTAGTCCATACGATGGTAATCATCATATCATGGCATCGCTGGCTGCCGTCGTTCATGCTTTTAATAAGGAGGACCGGAGTAGTCTTTCCCCTCCCTCCCAAGGTATCTTGTAGGACGCAGAGCATCGAGAAGAACACGACTCAATTACCTAGATAATCACAACTTTAGGTCTCCCCAAGTAGGAAGCTGAACTGTTGCTGGCAGAGGCTCTCTTTGTGTCGTCGTCGTGAACTCGGAAGTCCACCGGCCAATGGGAGGATCTTGAATTCAACCAGAGACATCGACCAATCGGGTGCTGGAATGAAATGCTTTGAGTGGACACTGCGTGAGGTCAGTGACGAGCCGAAAACACCCATGATCCCCACGCCACAAGCTTCGGACTCGGAGTGCCATTGAACGCCGCAAAAGAGGCTGCAGCCCCGGGGGAAGCGCACCCGGCAAACCTCCCATCTCCTCGACAGCCTCTCCACTCAATTTCCCTCAACCAACCCGCACCAGCAATGTCGACGACGATATACCGGCTCGCGGGCCGCGCCGCCAAGCGGCTCTGCACGCGGCCATCCCCGGCGCTCGCCAACTCCATCTCGCATCCCGTCCGCGCCTTCTCCGCCTCGGCGCTCCGCCGCTATGCCGCCGCCGAACCGGAGCCCTACCAGGGCACGCGGCTGGTGCCGACGGGCGCCGACTTCTCGACCGTGGCCGACCCCTACGGCATGTCGGACAAGCTGCCGGACGGCTCGGCCGAGACGACGCAGAAAATGCGCGATGAATCGGTCGAGGACCGCAAGGTGCGGCACTACACAGTCAACTTCGGCCCGCAGCACCCCGCCGCGCACGGCGTGCTGCGCCTGATCCTGGAGCTCAACGGCGAGGAGATCATCCGGGCGGACCCGCACGTCGGGCTGCTGCACCGCGGCACGGAGAAGCTGTGCGAGTACCGGACGTACCTGCAGGCGCTGCCCTACTTTGACCGGCTCGACTACGTCTCCATGATGACCAACGAGCAGTGCTATTCGCTGGCCGTCGAGAAGCTGCTCAACGTCGAGATCCCCGAGCGCGCCAAGTGGATTCGGACCATGTTCGCCGAGATCACGCGCATCCTGAACCACCTCATGTCTGTCCTCTCCCACGCCATGGACGTTGGCGCACTTACGCCGTTCCTGTGGGGTTTCGAGGAGAGAGAGAAGCTTATGGTGAGTTCCACAACTGGGGCCATGTTGGTGAGGGCCGGTTTTGAAAGGAATATAATAAAAACCATCGAATTGGGGAGAGAGATCAACGAAAAATGCAAAGGAAACCCCGAAGATAATAAGGCTAATATACATATCCCACCCAGGAATTCTACGAGCGCGTGTCCGGCGCCCGTCTCCACGCTGCCTACGTCCGCCCCGGCGGCGTGCACCAAGATATCCCGCTGGGCCTGCTCGACGACATCTACCAGTGGGCGACGCAGTTCGGCGACCGTATCGACGAGACGGAGGAGATGCTGACGGACAACCGCATCTGGATCAACCGGCTCAAGGGCGTGGGCGTGGTGTCGGCGGCCGACGCGCTCAACCTGGGCTTCACGGGCGTGATGCTGCGCGGGTCGGGCGTCCCCTGGGACATCCGCAAGAGCCAGCCGTACGACGCCTACGACCAGGTCGAGTTCGACGTGCCGGTGGGCGTCAACGGCGACTGCTACGACCGGTACCTGTGCCGCATGGAGGAGTTCCGCCAGTCGCTGCGCATCATCCACCAGTGCCTCAACAAGATGCCCGCGGGGCCCGTCCGCGTCGAAGACTACAAGATCTCGCCGCCGCCCCGCGCCGCCATGAAGGAGAACATGGAGGCCCTCATCCACCACTTCCTCCTCTACACCAAGGGCTACGCCGTGCCACCCGGCGACACCTACTCGGCCATCGAGGCGCCCAAGGGCGAGATGGGCGTGTACGTGGTGAGCGACGGCAGTGAGCGGCCGTACCGGGTGCATATCCGCGCCCCGGGCTTCGCCCATCTCGGTGGGTTCGACCATGTCTGCAAGGGCCATTTGCTTGCGGACGCCGTGGCCGTCATTGGCACCATGGATCTGGTGTTTGGTGAGTTTTTTTCTTTCTTTCTTTTTCCTCGGTCCCTCCCCACCCCTATTTCTTTTTGTTTTCTTGGATGTGATGTACTGACCTTTTCTTTTCCCGCGTAGGTGAGGTCGACCGGTAAAGTGGGAACAGAAATGGAAAAATGAGAATGAAGAAAATTCATCGCGAATGGGATAGTCGAAGTGATGAAACATACTCGATGTGATCCGGTTCCGGGGATGGTGCTGTGCGGTGTGCTTCTGTGGTTCTGGTTCTGGCTCTGGCTTTGGTTCTGCTCTCCCCGGGCATAGGCGACATAGAGAGATAGACAACGATGACGACGACGACGACCGCCCTCGAGCCAGCATCAAGCCAGCTAGCTAGCTAGGGGGGGTGGGTCGGTTTCGGTGAAAGGGGGGTTAGTTGATCTGGGTTGGGCGGGATGTGTGTGCGTGTGGAGGGAAAGCGCAAACGAAACGCTCGTTCTTCCCCATGTCGATGTCGTTTCGTCTGTATCTGTTGTATCATAGGCCAGGGAGAGAAGGGGCGAAGGCGGAGGGAGGGGGCCGGAAACTTGCTTTCGCGGGGTTCGGTTCCGTTATAACGACTGGGAGGCACACCCACCCCCCGTTCCTTGCTTGCTGTTTTTCTTTCCCCTTCCTTGGTATCCCTGGCAACGAGACGTAAATATCCTACATTCTGTTCACAGTCGCCAAACTGTTTTCGGTGTTTTCATCTCTTTGTCAGTGACTCTACTCTGTCTGCTTGCTATGACATGATAAGTCCAAGGCAGAACGACCTTGGACCGGGCGGGATTGGATGGGATAGGATAGGATAGGATGGGACTTACTGTTGAGAAGGGGTGGGGTGTGATCAAGGCGCCGCCGAATGGCAGCGCTGGGGCGGAGTGGGCGGAGTGTGCGTCAGGAACCCGTCGGAATCGTTGCCCCCAGTCGCACTTTCATTCCCGCCTTCCTCCTCCCCTCGCTCGTCCGCTTCTCCCTCGTCCCGGCCCAGGCTGCAGAGGCTCAAGCTCCTCCGCAACGGACAGCCCAGCCAGCTCGGCATGTGGGACGTGCCCTCGGGGCCTGCGCCGATAGGCAGGCCGCAGAGCGGGAGGACGGTCTGGTCGACGTCTGCGGGAGCAGTCGGGACTTCCGTTTCTTTCCCTTTGCCCTTTCCGTTGCCCTTTGCCACTATCTCCGGCGCTGGGAGCAGGCCCTGGACGGTTGGGACCGGAGGCTGGTTCTGATCATGCCCATGACCTTCACCCTGACCCTGACTCTCGCCAGCAGCCTGTGGGTAGTAGTGCTGAGATGCCGTAGTGAAGGCCATCTCGTCGTAGCGGAGACCGGGCGTGCGGTACGGGCCTGGGCCCTGCGTCGTCCAGGGCATGCCGGGGGTCGGCTGGGTCTCGGCGGCCCAGGGGTATGCGCCGGGCGGGATGGTGCCGTTGTAGGTCGCTGCCGTCGCGTAGGCTGGGTGGGCCGGCATGAAGTAGTACGGCTGTTGTTGGTAGGGGGGCGGCTCAGGGAATAGGGGGTAATGGTAACCCTGCGCGGTGGCGAAGGCATAAGGGTTGTAGGCTGTCGGGATCTGCGGCGGCAGGACGAGTGGGCCTTGACCTTGGGCATCGTCGCTGCTGCTGTTGCTGCCGCCGCCGGCTGGCATTTGCTGGCTCTGGCTATGCGACGACCGAGAAGAGCCCTCGCCAAAGCGGTTGTGGTCCTGGCGGCCATTCCGTTGACGGTGACGGCCGTGCCCCTGATCCTTGGCTTCGACCCCTTGATTCTCTGCAGAACTGGATCCGGAAAGACGGGGAAGGTTGACTGTGGGCGGCGACTCACCATCCGAGATGAACTTACCGAAAACCTTCTCAATCTCGGCGATCCGCCGCAAGGTGTCTTCATTCTGGGTGTCGATGTCACGCCCGTCGTCGTCGTCGTTCTTCTTGTTCTTCTCCGGCAGCTCGCCCTCCCTCTCCCGCCACTGGCGCAGGCTTTCCCGGTCGTGAGAGGTCATCCCCGCCTCGCGGACGTGCGGCTGGAAAGGGCCGAATGTCGTCGGGCAGCCGCATGTTCCGGCCTCGTGCAGCTCGCGGTGGTCGGCTTTCCACTCGGCAGCGTAGAGGCTCGACAGGCGGACGGCCACGCGGTGCTCTCCCGAGGAGGTGACTTCCTCGGTGAAAAGGGGCGGGATTTCCTGGTCCCCCGGGGCAGACTTGGTGCTAGTCTTGTTGACATCGCCCTGGCTGCTCGAAGAGCCGGAAGCAGCAGGACGACGCGGCGGTCCCGACCGGTGCGTCACTGGGGTACGAGCGTTTGGAGTCGACGAGGAGACAGGCTTTTGCTTTTGGGGTTGTTGCTGTCCACCCCCCTGCGCAATAGCTGCCACTGTGTTAGCTCCCAGAGCTGATGTGTCTTTGTCATCTCCAGTCTTTGCAGGATCATCTGCTGCTACAGCACCCGAATGACCCTGCCCCGTGGCAACAGTGCCAGTCTCGCCAATCACCCGCGGCGTGGTCAAGAGACCCGGGAAGATGACATCGCAGCCGCAGACGCCGCGCTCATGGAGCCAGCGGTGCTCCCACTCCCGGATCAGCACCCAGCGGGAGTGAAGCAGGCGCTCGCATGCCGGACACATCGTCTCGGCAAAGGTGGGCTTGTGCGGCGTGATGGTGCAGACCGGGAAGTTGTGCCCTGCTGTCGTCAGGGGGCAGGGCCGGAGCACTGGCATGGACCGGTGGCCGCACTGGTAGGCGATGAACTCCCGGTAGCACATGGTGCCTGTTAATGGGGTTGGAGTGGCCGGAACTTGTGAAGGAGGGTGTTGCAAGGGAATAATATAATGAAGTTGGCTTTGTTGCTCTCTGGCTAGCTGGTCTTGAGGTTATGTAATATTGATGTATGTCTGTCAGAGACTGTGGTTAAGGATGATAATTCTCCAGTTGGGTAAACGTGTCGATGTCCTCCTGGAACGGAATGAGGTCAGTTGTGTGAGGTAAAAGGAAGAAATAACTAGAGTGAAAAGCACAGCTGTTTTATACCGTTCCGGAGGACCACGACGCCGAGAGAAGGCGGGTTCCGGAACCACCAAGGCCTATTCGGCTCTCGGAGCATACTATTGTCGATGTCTCCGCCCAAGAAAATACGAATACCATACAAATGTACGAATGCTAAACCGCGAATAGCAACTGTGCTCGACGGAAGGGTTCCGCAGGAGCAATGTATGTGCACAACAACATGAACTCTCTCTCCACTTACAGGTTTCCGGAAACGCACAGTGCACTCATACACTAGCGGATCAAGAAAGAGCAACGGTCCAACGGCTTCCCAGGGAAGTAACAAACGGAGAAGAATAGGAAAAGAAAGTACTCGCCGGTAGGTTGTTTGCTGCATTTCCTGTCACACCAAGGGGACGTACCTGCTTCTGAGCACCAGCTGGGGCTGTCTCCACGCTCCTATACTTTCCCCGCAAGAACTTGAGCTGTTTGTTAAACTCTACAGACCACCCAGAGCAGGCCCAGAACCGTCTGCGTGGCCAGGATGTTGTACTCTTTTGGAACCACTGGTTGGCCACGCAGTGGAGTGGTGATACCTGACCAGTTGGCTGTGGCTAGAGTGAAGGAGGTAGTATGGAGGTGAGCCCGGTGAGAGTTCAGAGCTGTGCTCCGTTCCTCCGCTGTTCAGCGGCCAATGATGTAGCAGGAGAGATCCCAAAGTGGAAAGGGGAGAGGAGGGTAACGGAGAAGGCAGAAGGCCAAGTCTCCCAGAGCTCTCACACTTGTGATGTCGTGGGTCGAAGAACTCTTTGAGGGATGACTGCAAGTTCCTCTGCTGGCCTCACTTATACCAGGAGCGGGGTTGGAACAAAAGAAGTCCGCCTGCTCTGTGAACGCAATGCCGGCACGGGTGTGATCTGAAGGGGAGAGAACCCCAGATCGCACACAACTTTGTGTGAGCCTCAGCCTCAACGTGAGGACCTGGTGTAGCCAACTTGGAATGATGTTTTCATCACGAAAAAGGGCTTTGCGATGGTGGTTCGGAAGGAACTACTTGATGCTTCCTCTTGTACCAGAAGAAGGGATTGGTTTATCAGTCTGAACTTAGAGCAGCACAGGCGCCGATGGTTCGATGGTCTCAAGCTCGGGAACCCAACTTGCAAGAGATACAGTAAGGAAAGCAGAAATCAAGATGGGAAGATCGAGGATTTCAGAAACCTGCATGCTTTTCAAGAGCGGCACAAAACAGGCTCCCCCTGATCATTCGCCCCATTCTATCTCGTACGACGCCGATGGCCGCGAGATAGAGCGGTAGCCGCCAACAACTAGCCGCTAGTGTATTCCGTCTGATCTCCGCAGAGGTCCTTCCAAACAACAGGCCCCTGCCGGAGGAAGTATGATACATGGGGCAAACAGTTCTGTACAACAGGAGAGCCAGAGTAGGACAAGGCCACGCGGCATGGTGGAGCATGGGGAAACCGGGCCGTGTCAAAAGACCTTGATCCCGTTTCCGGCGGCCTGGTTCATGAGAAACGACTTGAGGGGCCCGAAAGCGTTGACAGCGCTCAAGCCCACCGACCTCAGGGGCACCAGAGGGCCGCTGCCCGCCGAGTAGAGCTTATGGAGTTTGTCACAGACGCCCAGGAGCACATGGTTCGCAGCATAGCGCTCCGAGACGTATGGCTCGAGCGACATGGTGGTCCCGATGTCCTGTCCGTGGCTGACGGCGTACTCAATGGTCTTGGCGAGACTCTGCACATCGCCCTGCCCTTGGTTCAGACCCTGACCCGCCAGCGGGTGGATGGTATGGGCTGCGTCGCCAACCAGCGCCACACGTTCCCCGATGTAAGTATCTGCGTGCCTTAGCCTCAGGGGGAAAGAGGCGACGGTGCCCTCCTGGACGGCCACAACTGTCTGAGGAACGGCGTGGTAATCGAACGGCGTGTGTTCCAGCCTCCAGGAGTACTCCCCGGCTTGTCCCGACTCCTGAGTATGCATGTACTCCAGATCAGTGGGACTTAACCGGAAGGCCGCGTTTACCATGGCAATGAAATCCTTGGCCGACAGGCTCTTGAGCAGAGAGGCGTTGCTGGGCGTTGTTGACCAGACCAGGGTCGAGTAGTTTCCCGGTAGGGGAAGCATGGCAACGGGACCCGTGGGAAGGAACCTTTGGTAGGCAATCTTGGTGTGTTCTCCGCCCCAGCCCTCCCCTTCCAGCTCGAGAGTCGCAACGACGCCGTGCCGGTTGTAATCCCACCCACGAGCCTCAATGCCGGCAAAGGAGCGCACCGGGCTGTTGGCACCGTCTGCACCAACCAAGAGTCGCGCGGAGAGCTGCTTGCCACCTGCCAAGTGCACCACGGGCCATTCTCGCAAGTCCAGGTCCTCTGTCTCCTCGCCATAGGATATCCTTTCGACCTTGGCGCTGTCAAATACGGACACGCCGCCCAACTCTTCTAACCGCTTCAACAACCCAGATGTGAGATTCAGGTTCTCATTCATGTAGGCAATCGTGGTCCCGGCAGCAGAGGTTGAGCCAGGGGCCCAGTCGAACTCAATCCGGGCGCCCGTCACGCCGTCCCACACCTGCATCTCCTGGTATGCCTGCACCCTCTCGCGCGCCAAATGCCTCCAAGCACCGATCTGGTCGAGGAACAGCACGGAGGACGGGGTGAGGGAGCTGCATCGGTTCGAGAACCTATCCGGGGGCAGCTTCCACGACTTGACCTTGGCCAGGTCCTGCGCTTCGACGAGGGCGATTCGGAGGTGCGCCGTGACGGGATTCGCGCCTGATTGGGGGGGGGGCAATTGTCAGAACAAGATCGGGACAAATACAACATACAAACTCAGACCCAAGGAAGCCATGGTCAGACGACCAATACTCACGCAGTGCCGCCAGAAGACTCAGGCCCGCGGGACCACCCCCGACACAGACCACATCGTAGATGTCTGGTTGCACCGCAGCGCTTGCGTAGGACCGTCGCAAATGTCGCTGAAAGCGCTGGGTGCAGCTCCGGCACACATATGCGCCTCGCGCCCTGAGTACCGCATCCATTGTATGTCGTGGAGTGCTAGCCAAGTGTTGGTCGGCGTGTTGGTGGCTTTTGCCGGAGTCTGGTCGACTGAGGCCGTCGGAGCTCAACACCACTGGCCAGATGATGTCCGGAAAAGCGACATACAACCCTAACCCTCGCCTCACACGACTCCGAGTCGAGTCCTATAAGTCGGTCTCACAATTGATTCGATTGCATGACTCTTGCATCTGTCAATTAGGCGAATCATTGTCAAGGAAAGGCAAGCGATGAGGCAGCTTCTTCTTGGCATGAGATCTTGGGGACACAGTTGGCGGCTCGCGGTCTAGTCTGACTTCGACTGAGCTGCATCGGAACTTTCATACTAGTATTCTCGAACCTTAGGATCATCACCTTACATTCGCGCCCTCGTTCACGATGGTATGAGTTCCTACCCATATAAAGATCCTGAGCTATCTTCAAAGGAGTGGAAAAGAGCACAATGTAGGTCTAGACTGGAGTCTGGAGCCTTGCCGAACTGCGTTATGTGAGACCTAATGTGTCTCAGAGAACAATCCGACACCCGGAGGTAGCTGAACATAAGCCCATTTCCCCGTCGCCCTTCACAGTTATAGCCAACAACGAAGGATCAAGGAGGCAGCGGGAAAGGGAATGAACGAAACCTTGTCCACCTAGAAAACGACCACAAGTACGATTTTCAGTATCGATGTCAAAATGTCATCCTGTAGGACACCCTTTCTCCTTGTCATCACTCATAGCTCAGGTACCTACTAACCATGGGACCAAGTCCTCACCACCACCGCCAAAATGGTCCACTCCTCACGCCTCCCAGCAAGCACCACGCGGGCCCAAGCCCTCGCCATGCTCGCGGATTACGAGTTCTTCCTGTCCTGCGACCCCCACCTACAAAGATTCGAACTCATACCCCCCAGCGACGCGACCAACCTCAACCCGCCACTTTCCATCCCAGACACTGTCAAATCCCAACTTCGATCTGGAGCACCAGCAGCAACATCATCATCACCATCATCACAGGACTCAGACAACAGAACGCCGATAATGCTGCCGACGTGCTATCGCGTCACAGACGTCGTGCATGCCATTCCCGCGGGGATATGGGACACCAACGTGGTCAGCACCTACGAGTTCACGCTGATCCGGGACGGGATTTTTGTGCGGATCCGGAGCCCGCTGTCCGTCGTCATTGACACCTTCTGGGAGATCAGGGAGGCGGCGGCAAAGGATGATGATGGTGGTGACAAGGGAGTGGGACTGGGCGGGCTGGAGCTGGTGGAGGACATGACCATTACCTGCTCGAGGCTGCTGGTTGGGCTGGTCAAGGGGCAGTGTGAGGCGGGATGGGCTGGGATTCACGCGAAGATGATTGCTCGGTTGGAAGGTGAGGTGGGGAATAAAGGGGTAGGGGAGGGCATTGTGGGAGAGTGATGAAGCTTTAGCTTTGACTCTGTGAGTGATTGTGGCGGATCATGGATGTGACCGGCCGAATAGCCCATTTTTTTGTGGTGATTCTAATGAAAAGCTGGGCTCGTGGTAGCTGCGGCAGCCGTCCGAAACACACACCACACATAGGATGGATGAAATTGCTTCTGTGCAAGGTTGCCTAGTCATCTAGTGGCTGTAGACAGGCCGGAATCGAGCAGCATGCTGTGATCCGGAGTTCGTATAAAGGGCTGTTGCACAGCATCCAATGCCGTGATTGAACACCCGATAGTGGGCGGGGAGACAGGATGGTTGTTTAAGTATGTCACAACTGCAGGGTCATTGGACGAGAGTTTGGGGACCGTCAATGAAGCAGATGTGAAGAAACTGAGCATAAAGGTCTTAGACACCTGGGTAGGCACAGTAGTTGGACCTATGGGGTAGATACATGCTTCACCAGAGAGATGTAAATTCGAGGTTCAACTAAGTTGTTGGGAACAAAGTCCTTCTAATGTTGACTACAGGAAATTATAGTTCGTCTAATGCATACACCGTTGAGCGGCAGCTGCCGTGAACATCGGATAGCGGCCCGCACCCACGTGTTCGAAGCGCCTATACGTCTTATGATTGGTTCAATGTAGACCATCCACCAACTAGCGTTGTTTTAGCCTTGTCTGCTTCATGACCCCTGGCACAGGCTGGCTGAGCTCAGGGCAGTCCCGCTAAACCACCACGATACTCATATCACGACTGCTGGCGTGATATCAGCGAATATGGTGCTTCGGAAGGCTACTTAATCACATTGCAAATTCATGACGGCACAATATAGCACATGAATAGGGCTCTGCTCTGTATTCATCTGTTTTATCTGCCGCCCCTGATCTCTTGCACGATTGGCCGCCATCAGGAACGACGGCTCTCTCGGCGCGCGGCGACATCATTACCCCCGTATTTCTGAGGACTTCCGCAGTTCCCTTGAGACTTAGTGAGTTCCTATGACTTCTCTGTTTTCTGTTTTCTGGATTTTTACCGTCCATCAACCGTCCACCAAAGCGCAAGTCCGTCGTCGCGAGCATCCGTGAACTAACGAAGATGGTGAGAAGGGAGACCGAGCCCCTCCGGTCCGCGCAGTCTGCTCCCCGTGAACAGCGTAGAAGTCCGTCCGAGCCGAGCGAGGACGGCGAGGTCGCTTCGACCCGCCACCGGGCCAGCGAAAGCGCGGGTCAGACCCGACCCCGGCTGCTTCTACCTTCCCCCGGCCCTCCTCCTCCCCTCGCGCTCCCGCCGCTCCCCTCCTACGCGTCGTGGACCGAGTCATCCCAGCTGTCGTCGCGCCAACGCCGGCGTATCTACCGTTGGCTGGAGGAGACAGCCGCGCCTTGGGACTGGTAAGTGTCTATCAGTTATTTTACGTGGAATACCAAGCTATTTCTCGATCCTTTCCCCTTCCCCAGATTATCTTTTCTCTCAGTAACCTAGTCAGTCAGAGCTGACTGAAGCACAGCGAGCCCGCCACATCGGCTCGTCGAGACGGGCGGGAAGCCCAAGAGAGCGAGGCCCACGAGCCCGAGGCACCGTACGCGTCCCAAGCCCCGAGAGAGCCACCCAGGGTCCGGGAACCGCGTCAAGGCAGAACGACGATTGGGGGCTCCTTTCAGACCCTCCAGATCCACACGTCTCAGTCCAATTCTCAACACGTGCAGTTGGGTAGGTTTTCCTTGTTCGTGGGGCTCAGTATATCGCGGACCGAGCAGGTCATACTGAGCACCAGCCACGCATCGTTCGAAGCCTTGCCTGCCAGGTCGCCTGCTGGGCACAGAAGAGGGCGTGACGGAGACAACGATCGCCGCTCAGCCAACTACTAACCCAGTCGCAGGACTGGGTCCCGCCGACCGCCATGGCCAACGCCAGCCTGCAAGTCCGCAATGCGGACTTTTCCTCCGGGAAACAGAAGGCGGTCGATGATGCGAAACAAATGCAGGCAGTTGTTGAAGATGAATGTAAGAAAGCGGGGAAGGAAGTGCCCCCTTACCTCCTCCAGGAGTTGATCGGGAAGGGGAATTACGGTCGGGTGTACAAGGCCACCGACCTCAAGACGAAGAATGTTGTCGCCGTCAAAATCATCAACATCGAAGAAGGCGACACGCTGAACCCCAAACTCGCCGACACATATAGCGAGTTCATGAAAGAATTCTCTGCTCTGAAATTGCTCAGCGACAGCGGGGCGAAAAACATCAATCTCACTCTCGACGTGCTCCCCGTGGGACAGGCCATGTGGATGGTTACCGAATACTGCGCCGGAGGAAGCGTGGCGACCCTGATGAGGCCGACAGGGGGTTTGCAAGAAAAATGGATTATCCCCATTGTGCGGGAGGTAGCAGAGGCCATTTACTGGGTCCACAAGGAAGGCATCATCCACCGCGACATCAAGTGTGCAAACGTCCTGGTCACAGAAGCCGGCGGCGTCCAGTTGTGCGACTTTGGCGTGGCCGGCATCATCGAGTCCAAGCTGGACAAGCGCACCACCTTCATTGGCACACTCAATTGGATGGCTCCGGAGCTATTTGATCCGGTGCCTTCCTACAGCACTCCGGTCGACATCTGGGCCTTTGGCTCCTTGGTTTATGAGATGGCTACCGGTCTCCCTCCCATGGCGGGCTTAGGCATAGCCCAGCTCGGCCAGTACATCAAGCAGCACGCTCCACGTCTAGACGGCGATCAATACTCAGACCAGATCAAGGATCTGGTGGCATTCTGCCTGGTCGAGGATCCCGCCAAGCGGCCCACCATCCAGGAAATCCAACAACATCCGTACATTTTCAATACCAGCGACAAGTATCCCACATCGTCACTCGCCAACCTCGTCAAGGCGTACAAGCTCTGGGAAGCGCAGGGCGGCGTCAGAAGGTCTCTCTTCACCCCAGTCGGCGCGCAGGGGCCAGCGGACTATGCTTCAGCAGGCCTCGATAGCGACGAATGGAATTTCAGCACGACTGTCGACTTTGACCGGCAGATCATGAACACGGATGCCCAAGCAGTCTACGATGTGTACGGCTCCAACGTCGATTTCGAGTTCAACGAGCAGACCTCTCGCCCTGCGAAGCCCAAGCAGCGGCGACGTCTTCCTCCGCAGCTCCAGCCGGTGAAGGCGCCCCTGGAGAAGGTATTCGATCCCAACACCATCTCGAACTATGAGGACAACTCTCGTGCGTACTACGGCAGAGCGCCGCCTCCGCCCATGACGTCGACCACGTCGGATCTTCCGCTTCGAGATGACTCGCTCCACTCGACCCTCCGCGAATCCCTCATCGACCTGGATGCGTCCCTTCACGATGGGGGCGACCTATCTCAGTTCGTCGACATGGAGACCATCCGAGCTGGCATGCGTGTCCCCAGTGACGAACTTGACGAGGCCACTGACTTCAGCAAACCGCCCTTGAGTGATCCCGCCGACTTCAATCCCAACCGTCGCACCCAGGACTGGAAGTTCCCGACCATGGTACCGCCCGCATCAGCCAACCCCGAGGTGTTCCGGTTCCCGATCAACGAGGAGGGATCCGACTTTACGCGGCCTCCTCTTATCCACCATCCTACCGACCCTCTCAGTCTCTCCTCGGAGACCTACGATTCCATGCGGCCCAAATCCCCAGACAACCGCGCCTCGGTCGGAAGTCTGATCGATCTGGACGAGGGCCTGGTCATGCCCGAGCTTACTCGACCCTCCACCGCCAACTCAGATGCCGTCTCGGTGACGGGATCCGACATTGGCGGCGCCAACCCGTTCGACCTGGAGCGCCACGCATCCCTCTACTACCAGCCACCGCAGGTCGGAATCCGCGAACCGTCCATCTACGTCTCCGACGACAGCGACTTTGCGCGCATGGCCAAGGCTACCACGGACGACGACAACAACAACAACAACAACACCAACAACACCCAGTCCATGGGCATGGCTGCCGATTTTGGCGGTCCCGGTTTTCCTCCCAACGGCCGCAGCAGCTCGCGTTCGTCGACGACCCATTCGCGGTCAACCAGCTACGACGAGGACAGCTACTCGGTGAACAACGACTTCGATTCTTCGACCGAGTACCTCACCATGATCAACAACAACAACAACAACAACAACAACAACTCGGCATCATCTTCCATGAGCATGAGCATCACCGACCGGCGCAGCAGACAGGGCCGGACGCGCACGCGGTCGCAGTCCAACGCGAGCGTCAGCAGCCAGGTCCAGCATCCCAGGATTGCGGCCATGAACGGCGGCCCTGTTGGTATGATGATGGATTATAGCCCGGATGCGTACGGATACGGAGGCGGAGGCGGGGGAGGAGGAGGAGGAGTCCCACCGGCTCCGCCGTCGGCCAGGGTCATGCAGGGAGCGGCCGGCCGGGAGATGGTGCGCGACGAGGTGATGCGTTTGTTGGCGAGCTTTTCGAGCCAGCTCGGGGCCACGAATGCGTACATCTCGGCGCTGCCGGTTAGGGCGGGGCGGAGGGGCAGTGAGGCTTATGCTGGTTGATGATCTCATGGGTGGTGATAGCAAACTTCCAACTACGCATGCGATAGGTCGCTGTTGGGGTTTCACGGTATTTAAGTCCTGCTGAGCCCGGGGCTTTCTCTCATTTCCTTTTGTGTGTAGAGTACATACCAGGACACGGGACGGTTAAGCCAGCATGGCGTTGGGACTTGTATGCGGGTTTGGCGGCTTCAGCAACGGGTTGACTGCATTACGTTGCTTTAATGAGAATCAGCCCAAGGATTCACTCGATGCATCGGGCAGGTTCCCAATATCTATGGCATTCTTGCCTTGTTGCGTGGGATTCAGAGCTATCTGTTGATGTGTAGGTAGTTGGGCAGCGAGGTCGAGTTCTCCAATGTGTGTGCTTCTTTGAGTCCACTAAAAATTTCTCCATGACTCAACTTACACTTCACAAATGCATCTCATTCTCACCTACTAATAACTTGAAATCTATCTCAACGCATTCATTCGCAACTCTACCTCACCCCCCTTACACTGTAACGATTTCACACGGCAGTCAAAACGGCAGGCATACTATTTGCATCACCGATCGCCGTGCGCTGGCCGGCTACATCCAGACGTTTTCTCCGTTCCGTCTGCACTCACTCGGTGACTGCATCGTCTGAGTCGCTTACACCATCACCACACTTGGCCTCTCGGCTCACGCATGCTACGGCAACCATGAAAACCCGAATCCTCAAAGTGCCGCTCGCCGGCAAAGACGAATCTGCCCTCGGCCGCTGGGCGACCACGCGCCCGGACGGCACGGCCGACCTCAACACATGGGAGGTGCCCTCATCATCATCATCGTCATCATCACCTTCTCCGGCGGACAACAACGATGACCCCCTGGAACCCCTGCGCGAAGCAGCCCACCTGCTGCGCACCACGGCCACACCGGTCGCCTTCCCAACCGAAACGGTCTACGGGCTCGGAGCCGACGCCACCCGCTCCGCCGCCGTCAGGGGCATCTACTCGGCCAAGGGCCGCCCGTCGGACAACCCGCTGATCGTGCACGTCAGCGACCTGGCCATGCTGCGGCGCCTCCTCCTCAACCTTCCCTCTCCTTCTTCTTCTTCCCCTGGAGAGGGAGAGGGAGAAGAACAGGGAGAAAGAGGAGGAGATGATCCAATACCAGCCATCTACCACCCGCTCATCACGCGCTTCTGGCCGGGCCCGCTAACAATCCTCCTCCCTCTCCCTTCCCCGTCCCCGCTCGCCCCGGAAGTGACAGCCACGCAGCGGACCTTTGGCGCGCGCATGCCCGCCTCGGCCCTCGCGCGCTCGCTCATCGCCCTCGCCTGCGCGCCCTTGGCCGCGCCGTCCGCCAACGCGTCCACCCGCCCGTCGCCGACCACGGCGCAGCACGTGAGGGACGACCTGGACGGCAAGATCGAGCTGGTGCTGGATGGCGGGGCGTGTGCGGTCGGCGTGGAGAGCACCGTCGTCGACGGGCTGTGCGACCCGCCCGTGGTGCTGCGGCCGGGCGGCGTGGGGATTGAAGAGCTCAGGCGGTGTCCCGGTTGGGAAGGCGTGGTGAAGGCATATCGCGATCGGGTGGCGGCTGAGGGGGGCAGAGAAGGGGAGGAGGAGGCGGCGCCCCGGGCGCCGGGGATGAAGTACAAGCATTATAGTCCCAGGGCGAGGGTTGTTTTGTTTGAGAGTGGAGGGGACAAGGTGGGGGATGGGGACGAGGTGAGGACCTTGGTGCAAGCCGAGACGCAGAAGAAGGGGGAGAAGACGAGGGCCGTCGGGGTTATCAGGACTGGGAGGTGGCCTGTTGCCGGGGGCTTGGAATGCTCTGGGCTGGGAGAGGTTGTTGTGGATGGTGAAGGGGAGGGAGATACAGGGTTTGTTGTGAAGGAGGGGCAGCTGCTTGGTGAAGACGGCACTGAGACGGCGGCGGCCAGGTTGCTGGATGTTGATCTGGGAGGGGATGTTAAGGGAGTAGCCCACGGCTTGTTTGCAGCGCTTAGAGAGCTAGACCGGCGGGGTGCGGACGTCATCTTCGTGGAAGGGGTTAACGATGGTGATGGCATTGCGGCAGCGGTCATGAACAGGCTCAGGAAAGCGGCATCGGATATCAGGACCTAGATAGACGGCATTAGACGGCCTCTCGGGAGACCCTGTGGTTCTTCACTGGACCGGGTTTTCTGCCTCTCATGATGCTTCACCATACCCGCACTTTTTTGATCGAAAAGAGAGGAGACAGGAAAAAAAAATCTAAATTCACGACATAACCCTTGCCCTTCCGTAACGCCTACAACCCCTGCCGTAACCAATCCGTCAACTTCGCCTTGCCTAGTTGCGCCAGGTTGTTGACGCCCTGCTCGCTGAACGGGTCGATGCGGCTCAGGTTGACGTCCTGCGACGGCGCGCGGCTGCAGCGCTGGACGATGATGGTCGGGTCCGTCTCCAGCACGACGCCGTCGTCGCAGATCTCGTCGATGGCCAGCGACACGAGGTCGTAGTTCTCGATGATGGTCCGCTTGTCGACCGACTGCTTGAACAGCAGGTGCAGGCTGTCGCGCAGCGCCAGCAGCACGTTGTACAGCAGGATCTCGTTGTCGTCCACGCTGCCGACCACGTACAGCGCCACGTCCGACTCCATCTTGTACAGCACGATCCGGTTGTCGAAGAGCAAGATGTCGCCCGTCTGCTTGGCCGTCTTCTGGAGGAGCGCCTTTTCGAAGCGCGTTTGCGACGTCTTGTCCGGGTAGGG
This sequence comes from Chaetomium strumarium, assembly GCF_033439665.1. Taxonomy (NCBI): domain Eukaryota; kingdom Fungi; phylum Ascomycota; class Sordariomycetes; order Sordariales; family Chaetomiaceae; genus Chaetomium; species Chaetomium strumarium. Next base: position 4,400,044 of record NW_026944429.1, on the reverse strand, counting down.
ATTCTGGGAGGAGCTGGCGGGTGCTGTGGGAGTCGGAAGTCAGTGGATGTGGTTGTTTGTCACTTGTGAGGCTGCATAAGCATAGAGAAACAATCGTACCTGCTCCGCTTGGTTGGGTCGCCTGGTGTGGTGGGGTGTAGTACTTGGTGAATATCCGCGACCCGTCCTCGCTCGAGAGAATCACTAGTCGGCGATGTTAGCTGCTATCACAGGCCATGTCGCAAAGGTGCAGCAGCGGTTGCGCCTGCAGTGACATACATATAGCGTTGACGCTATACAGCGACATTCCTGGCGACATCTTGGCTGTAATTGTCTGATGCTGACTAATCTTCGATTATGATGTCGCAGGTTCGATTGGCGCAATCGAAGCCGGTCTCGAGCTGCCTTTGCCGGTAAGGTGTCCGCGAGTTGTCCGCGAGGTGTCTGTGAGTTGTCCGCTGTTCTCATGTGTGGGGGTGATGAAGCAGTCGCCGATGTGGCTTGAGCTTGAGCTGCCCCACAATTGTGCGGTTCGTACCTGACAGGGGTTTAATGGGCTGCGCGCGGTGCCCCTGTCGACGCGTAAAGTGGTTGGGTTTAGACGCGAAGTTTCGCGCATCCCCATTTTGCATTTGCATTTGCCATTGCCAAACAGTCCCAGCTTCGGTCCCCGCTCTCTGCTACACTTAACGAAACACCCTCGCCTGACCATCCCACGACGTCGCTGTATTAAGAGTTTAACGCAACTAGCGTTAATTTTACAGCACAACAAAAAGATGTCGTCCCCAGCAAAGCGATCAACGCGGAGTTCGGCGACGCCCAATCGGGCCACTCGCAGCTCGCAGCAGAGAAGTAGCCCCGCCGCTGGTCCCTCGAACGCTGCCGAGAGGACGCCTCGTCAGACTCGGTCATCGCAGCTGGCTTCCAGTCCGTTGTTCTACCAGTCCTCGTCTCCCGCTCCCGGCGCCCGGGCCTCCTCTCCTCTGCGCCAGATGAGCAACAGCCAGAGCACCGCCCACAACGCGCCGAGTTCGCCCTTGCGCCAGCAGACCGAAACGCAAAGCGCCGGGGACCGGACTCCCCGTGCGAGCGGCGCGCTCATTGGAGGTTAGCTCGTCTCTCCCCCGCCGCATACAGAGTCGAACTGACCGCAACAGACTCGTCTCCAATTCGCTATGACCCGAGTTCCAGCCCCGGCCGCCAGCTTACCCAGCAGTCCGACCTCCGCAGCGACAGTAGTGCCCTCTTCGTGAGCTCTCAGAGATCTGCTATCAGGCCCCACCGAGGAGATATCAATCCAGATGTCATCCGGACACCTCGCGTGCCGCGCCGCATTATCCTGGATGACGCCGGTCGAGTGGTTCGTGACGGCTCTGCCCTCGGGTCAGATGCGGCTTCGTTTTCGAACAACAATCCGCACACCTCCGAAGCGGATGCCCTCGGCGGTCCGAGCCAAAGCCTTGTCTGGGGTACCACCGTCTCGCTCGAGGACTCGTTCGCCTCGTTCAGGGACTTTCTCAGGAACTTCACCAAGAAATATCGCATGTGGGCAGATGGTGCGACGGAGGCCGAAACCAACGGCAATCCCGAGGCGAATTCGAAGCCGTACTGGGAGGCCATGGAGACCATGCTGCTCCTGGGCACCAACAAGCTGTACCTGGACCTCCGCGACCTGAAGGCGTACCCGCGCACTGTGAAGCTATGGCACCAGTGTCAGGCATACCCGACGGAAATCATTCCCGTCATGGACCAGTGCGTCCACGACTGCATGATCGAGCTTGCGCAGGCCGAGATGGCAAGCCAGCGGGCCGCCTCGCACAACACTTCCGCGCCCATTGCTCCCCAGGCATCCCAGAGCTCTGAGCTCGCTTTCCCAAGCTCGGACCGGCCGGAGGAACCGTCTACTCCGCGCCCTGCGCCACGGGAGCAGATGACCATCGAGGATCAAGTCATGCAGCAGCAGTACCTAGTCCGCCCCTGGGGCCTGGACAAGTCCATCAACCTCCGGGATCTCAACCCGTCCGACATGGATAAGCTCATCTCCATCAAAGGTCTGGTCATCCGGGCCACGCCCGTCATTCCCGACATGAAGCAGGCTTTCTTCAAGTGCAGTGTCTGTGGGCACTCCGTCACGGTTGAGCTCGACCGTGGCAAGATCCGCGAGCCTACCGAGTGCCCGCGCGCGCGTTGCAAGCAGAAGAACTCGATGCAGATCATCCACAACCGCTGCGTGTTCGAAGACAAGCAGGTCATCAAGCTGCAGGAAACGCCAGACGCCGTTCCTGCTGGCCAGACGCCCCACTCCGTGTCCGTGTGCGTCTACAACGAACTGGTCGATTTCTGCAAGGCTGGTGACCGCGTGGAGCTTACGGGCATCTACAAGGTCACCCCCGTGCGAGTCAACCCGCGGCAGAGGACAGTGAAGAGCGTGCACAAGACGTACGTCGATGTCGTGCATGTGCAGAAGGTTGACAGGAAAAGGATGGGCATTGATCCTTCTACTCTCGACCTTGCCGAGGAGGAAGAAGCGCATGTCAGCGGCCAGAGCCTCGACGAGATCAAGAAGGTCACACCCGAGGAGGAGGAGAAGATCAAGGCGACCGCGGCCCGGCCGGACATCTACGACCTGCTCGCTCGCTCCCTCGCGCCTTCGATCTACGAGATGGACGATGTCAAAAAGGGCATTCTCCTGCAGCTGTTCGGCGGCACTAACAAGACGTTTGAGAAGGGCGCAAGTCCTAGGTACCGCGGCGACATCAATGTCCTCCTCTGCGGTGACCCTTCCACATCCAAGTCGCAGCTTCTGTCATACGTACATAGGATTGCCCCCCGTGGCGTCTACACCAGCGGCAAGGGCTCTTCTGCCGTCGGCCTTACCGCTTACGTGATCCGAGACCCTGAATCGCGGCAACTGGTTCTCGAGTCGGGTGCGCTCGTCTTGTCCGACGGAGGCGTGTGCTGCATCGACGAGTTCGACAAGATGAACGATTCAACGCGGTCGGTCCTCCACGAAGTGATGGAGCAGCAGACCGTCTCGGTGGCCAAGGCGGGTATCATCACCACGCTTAATGCGAGGACGAGCATTCTCGCGTCTGCCAACCCGATCGGCAGTCGGTACAACCCGGAGCTCTCGGTCCCGCAGAACATCGACCTCCCGCCGACCCTCCTGTCCCGTTTCGACCTGGTCTACCTCATCCTCGACCGCGTCGATGAGAAGACTGATCAGCGGCTAGCTCGCCATCTCCTGTCCATGTACCTGGAGGACAAGCCTGAGTCGGCGCAGACCAACAACGACATCTTGGTAAGGCCCCCCTGTCTCTCTCTCTCTCGCTCTCTCTTTCCCCTTCGTTCATGATCATTTGCTAACTCGCTTCTCCCAGCCCGTCGAATTCCTGACCTCGTACATCTCCTACGCCCGCGCCAACATCCACCCGACCATCACACCGGAAGCCGGCCGCGAGCTGGTCGACGCCTACGTCGAGATGCGCAAGCTGGGGCAGGACGTGCGCGCCGCCGAGAAGCGCATCACGGCGACGACGCGGCAGCTCGAGTCCATGATCCGGCTGTCCGAGGCGCACGCCAAGATGCGCCTGTCGGAGACGGTCACGGCGGACGACGTCCGCGAGGCCGTGCGGCTGATCAAGACGGCGCTCAAGACGGCCGCAACCGACGCGCAGGGCCGCATCGACATGAGCCTGCTGACCGAGGGCACGAGCGCGGCCGAGCGCAAGCGCAAGGCCGACATGAAGGACGCCGTCGTCCGCCTGCTGGACGAGCTGACGGCCGGCGGGCAGACGGTGCGCTTCTCCGAGCTGGCGCGGAAGTTTGCCGAGGGCGCCAACGTGCTGATTGAGCCGGGCGAGTTTGCCGAGGTGATGCGGACGCTGGAGATGGAGGGCGCCGTCATGATCAGCGGGGAGGGCGCCCGGAAGAGCGTGAGGCGCGTTACGGCGACTGTTTGATGAGGGAATTCCAATGCAGCGGGCGGGACAGGTGGTATCATGACATATTGGTATGGTTGTTCCAAGGTAGCAGGCTTCTTTGTGTGGTTACAGTGCGACGACGGCGTATGGTATCTGTTTCTCCTCCAGTGGTGTCGGACTAAATAAACTCGCATACAATTGCAGGGGTTAAACAGGTTCGCGAACTAGGTATATGTGATCGCACATTCAACTTCCAAACGACAAGAACGCAACCGACTCACTCATCCATCCCCCTTACTCCCACAGACTGGTCAGATCTCAAGTTCTAGCAGCCATGCTACCGCCGCCGCTATCCTCCTCGGCAAGGCTCACTCCATCCCCATCTTCTCCTGCTGCTTCCTTCTGTTTCTGTTTTTCCTTCTTCCCCTTTCCCTTTTCCCTCTCCTGCTCCCGCGGCGGTTCGGCCGTGGCGGTCCCCTGGTCGTCGACAGCAACAGTCTTAGCATCATCACCACCACCACCACCACTCCCGAGCAGCGCCGCCGCGTCCAGCCGCCACTCGCGCAGGTCGTCCTCGGCGTCGTTCAGCACCTGCCGCGCCTGCGAGGCATGCGCCCAGCGCGGGCGCACGTCGCCGGGCACGACGGGCGAGTCGTCCAGCAGCTGCAGCAGCCGCAGGCCGTGGCGCGCCAGGATCAACTGCTTCTCGGCCCGCTCGATGGTCGCCAGGAACTCGACGGTGTAGGCCTCGCGTAGCTTCTGGCGGGTCTGTTTTTTGTTTTTTATATCTCTTTGTCAGTGTGCTTGCTCATCCTCATGCAGAGAGAGGAGGGGGGAAGAATGAATAGGGGAGGAAAGAAAAGAAGGAGAAAAATACGCACCACATTCCCCAACTGCGCCTCCGCAACCAGATTCTCCGCCTCAGCCCTCACCAGCTCCTGCTCAAGCGTCACCAGCCTGGTCCCCCCACCACCACTACCACCACCACCACCACCAGCAGAACTTTGTTCCTCCCCCCTCCCCGCCGCAGCGCCCTTCACCTTGGCAATCTCATCGGCAATCTTGCGCTTCCCGTCCCGACTCGGCTGCACGCTGCGCTCGGTGTCGCGAATCACTTTCAACAGTCCCCTGCCTTCCTCCAGCCGCTGGGCATAGCTCTCTTCCTGCTCGCCCAGCTCGGACAGCAGCACCCCGACCTTGTCGCTCACGTCCGACACGGCCTCGTCGCCCGTCTGCTCGCCCCACTCGGAGAGCTGCGTCGCCACCGACACGCGCGCGCGCGCGGCCGTCTCGTGCGCGCCGACCAGGCTGTTGGCCGACTTGATCAGGCGGTGGAGCCGCTTGGAGAGCTCCGGCTGCAGCGAGCCGCGCAGGGAGGCGAAGGAGAAGGGCTTGCGGTGGTGGGTGGTGGTGGATGTGGTCGAGGCGGTGGAGTGGGACGAGCGGTTGGAGGAGCGCATGGAGAAGGCGCGGTTCCTGTGCGCACGGGGGTTAATTTCTGACTTGTAGGGTAGTAGTTGGTTGGTTGGGAGGGAGAAGCAGGAGGAGGGGGAGGAGGAGGGAGGGCGATTCACCACTGAGCAGAGATGGAGAAACGACTTCCTTCGGTGCTTCGACGTGACATTGTATGGCTGGTAGTAGGACGGATGGATTGTAGGAGCTTTTCTGCCGGTGATGACGGCTGTGACGGGAGAGCTTACATGATGTCTGTTCCTATCTGATAGCCTGCTCTTGGTGAGGTTTGAGTTTAGACGGGCTGGTGTGAACACCACTGCAGAAAATGTTGCTCCGTTCCTGCCTTATGCTTCTACGAAACACGCAATAGAGGCAGGTACTTGGAACGCTTTCGAGGTTGATGAGAGCTTCCCAAACTGCTGTACAACTCAACTGGGCAGGTATGATGATGCTTCTTGAGCGTTGAAAAATTTAACCACTGGTTATTTGTATTAGTTTACGGATTCAACTAATTTAACAGGCAGTTGTCGTGTAAGCATGACGAGGAGGAGTTGAGTCGAAGTGACAACGGTTCCAACAATATCTGCTATAGCAAGAACTGGTTCAAGTTCAGCCCATGTGTCGCCATCCTGACGACGTAACTCTTCCCGCTCTCAATATCTGAACCATTCCCTTGTCCTAACCCAGATCCAGAAGCTTGCTCGGTCATGATAGCCATGCTTTAGTGACGTCATCCCGCATCCACACGATCGTTCAACTCACTCCTGTTCTCCGAGTCGTTCATTACAACCATGGGTGAGCAAAGCATTCAAGTTGACCATCGCGGAATAGAAGACGACAGACATAAGAAATTTAGCAGTCTTCATCTCCATACCCAAAATGCAAGCATCATCGCTCGATCAGGCATTCATCCATAGCACTTACTCCGAGCCATGGACGTTGAAGAAGGGGGTAGTCTTACAGCATGCTGTGGACCTTCCGGGTGTGCTACAAGAGAATAAAGAGGGTAGACTCCACCGAATAAACCATCGAATACAACTTGGCCGCGTGGTGTAGTTGGTTATCACGTCAGTCTAACACACTGAAGGTCTCCAGTTCGAACCTGGACGTGGTCAATGTCATATTTCTTTTGTCCCTTTGAATCCGGTACGTTCTCCGTACCGGTTCATTTTGTAAGCTGAATCTTGACACAACCTGGAAGCATTTGCATAGGCGGTAGAGAGCCGGTTTCGCTACACAACGGCGCGAGGGATATTCGATATTGCGTTGCAGCCAAATAAGGAGCAGGCGGGGACTACTTGTTTGGCTATGAGTTGTACTGAGCAACAAGTCATTCATGAGGGCACAACCAGACCAGCAGCGGACCACCATTACACAAACACATCCGAAGTTACCATATCCGCCCATCGTAAATCGCTTATTAAGCCTAGAGACGAAGATGATGTAGAATATGTGAGCTAGCAAAGTACGAGATTCAGGGTGACAACAAGACCGTTTTAATTCTCCCGCCCAACCTTTTGTCTATTTCTTCCTCGCGTCAAACTTCAACTCGAGATTGCCCACCACCCACGCACCCACAAGCACAGCAAAGACACTACCAAATACAATCAGGGGCTTGCGCAGCATCGCCATTATAGGATACTCATATGTCACAACCAACTCGCGGTCCCTGAAGTCGTCCACCAGATTGCGCGCCTTGATGACCAGCGCTGTCCGCCCGATGGTGTCGAGGAAGGTCTTGTGGATTTCGATGCCGGCTTCGGTGATGGATGAGGTTGGGATCGAGGTGTGATACTTGACGTTTCTAAGCAGGCAATCAGCAAGCACTCAATAGTACCAATGAGGAAAAAAAAAGGAGGAAAAGGAAAAGGAAAAGGGCGTCATACTCAGCGCCTTCGGGCAGAATCACCCGGACCTGCACCTGCTCATACTCGAGGCCCTCCGCCTGCCTCGGGCCTTCAAGAAAGGGGACATTCAAGACAAACCCGCCCGCAGTAGTGGTCCTCAGGAAATTCTTGGCGTCCGAGTTCCAGCCGATCGTAAACGGGTACTTCCAGCCGCCAAACACCGGGTACCGCGGCTTGATCTCGAGCAGGGCCTCCCGCTTGCTGCTCCGGAAGCGCGACGTCGAGACATTGCCGATCACGTCGGTGTAGTAGGGGTCGACGCTGCCCACGCGCAGCGGGAACTTCAGCTCCTTGAGCGCGAACGTGGTCGGCTGGTAGTACTGCGACTGCTGCCACTTGACGCGGTTGAAGAGCGACGAGAGGTTGGCGCCGCGGTGGTGCAGCGTGTAGCGCTCCTCGAAGGCGACGTTGCCGCCCCAGTGGCTGACCTCGATGTCCCGCTCGAGGCGCGAGACGTGCGTCACGGGCTTGTTGAACTCGAACCGCACGCTGACCGGCTGCACCGCGCCGGCGGGCTTCTCGTCAAACGGGCCGTAGCTGAGCTTGGAACCCTGCTTCTGTGGGAACTCCGCGACGTCGCCGCTTCCGGGGAGCTTGGTGTAATCGGGAATGTTGCCGGTCGGGAATTTGACCTCGGTCTTTTGCTTCGTCGTCGTGTAGGCCGAGGGGCAGTAGGCCGAGAAGGAGAAGGAGAGGTATTGCTGCTCTTCCTGCTTAATGGAGGCGGGAAGGGGTTTGTATGCTTTGAGGAGGTAGTAGCTGATGCCGAGGGTCTGCTGCGCCCCGGGCGCAAGGGGCTTCGGCAGGCGGATGCGGAGGTACTGGATGTCGCTGGGAGGGGGTCAGAATATGGCCACCTTAACTCTTCCACTGTCAACCCACCTTTCCTGGTCAAACTCAACCGCCTCGGCAACAAATGGTCCAGCGCGGGCGTCCTTGCGGTCCTTCACCTCTACCCCGCCGAGCCGGGACATCTGGTCGGCCGTGAAAGGCACGAAGTACTCATCTTGCGCTGCCTTGTCGATGTTCTCTACCAGCACGTTGATGTTCTCCTTGGCGTAGTTCTTCTCGACCGAGATGATGTGCACAAGATTGGCGTTCCGGAAGACCTGCGGCGGCTTGAAGGTGGCCGGGAGTGTCGTGCTTGTGGAGCTGCTCTTCTTGGAGCTCGCTGCTGAAGCAAGCGACAGCAGCGACAGGAAGGCAGAGAAGACCGCCGTCGTCTTCATCGTGGAGAACGAGACGGCAGGACGCTCATGAAGTATACGCGTCTGCCAATTGAATGTCGGAAGTGGCTGGAAAGGAGAGACGAAGGTGCAAGGGCTTGGCCGGCTGTGCACCCTTCTGGACCATCATCGTGGCCTTCTGACGGAGCTGGCCAGCCTCGAAAAGCTTACGTTGCTGAAACACCCCTGTTGGCTCTGAAGGTGGGTCTTACTGACTGAAGGATGTAGCTTTTGATTGGTCAATGCTTTCGGAGCTCACACGAGGCGGTCGTGTTAGCTAAATCAACATGCCTTCGACAACGGATATAAGTCTCAGAGGTGAAGCCGACAAAAGAGTAAAGTGAAGCCAAAAAGGCCACGTGAACCTTGCTGGCCTTTAGGGTGTGTGACTCCGGGATTGCCGCTATGAATGAAAGACCACGCGCAGCACATATGCATGTGAGTGCGGTGCTGAGAAGGTCAAGTGCGTGTTGTCTTCTAACCTAGGATACCACACTTCAAAGGCTTACCTAGGTAGATACCATGCAAGTTCTAGACACCCTTGCCCTTTACAAGTCCTGTATGAACGGGCACTACCGGACCGGGGTTCTAGAAGTCTACTTGTCGAGGCAAAGTGTGGGATGAGGCAGTTCACCCAGCAAAGATGATGGAAAGGTCCCTTTTCATCTTCCAGCAACCCCAAGATATGGAACAGTTTGCCCATTATGTGAAGGATCATCTAATATTGACTCTCTTTCACAGAATTCGACAGAACCACTGACTGTTCCGTCGTGTGTCTTTGACCGTGAGCGCTCAGCCCGGACTCCTACTAGTAAGATTCTGCAGACGTGATTGGGAAACCCTCAATCACCTCGAGCCACCCGGGTCGGCCAGTACAGCGATGTCCGCATACCCCATAGACATGCTGTCAACGTGCACAGACATACCTTACCACGTTTACTAGTACCTTAAGACTTTTAACCTATGTCGCGGAGTTGTAACCCTCCTACTTGTGAGAGCATTTTAACCCTAACCCGCTCCTGCTATGCACTCTTGACCCCCAACAGTGTTGGGGGAGTGCGGGGTAGCAGCATGTTATCGGAGAACCCCTGGTTCATTGCTGAGTGAGGGACCAGGCGTGCCAGGATCATCATCTGAACCTGTGGTGGCTTGAGAGAAAAAAGGAGCGTCAACAACACCAGAGAAACATCTGACAACAACATCTCATAGCCCATATCATAGCCCAGCATGGTAGGCCTCGGACCGAAACCGCCCCCATCCAGGAAGGGCACTGGTACGTAGCATCCTGAATGTTCTGTGGCCCCGCCCGTTTCGGCCTGACCCCTCCACCCTCCCTTCTCTCGGGCTCGCGACTGCTTCACACGGGATACCGCCCGCTTGGGGACGTCGGGGACTCCTGCCTGGTGTCCGATCTGCTCTGATTGAAAAAGCCTCGTTTGATCTCCCACGTGCTGTTGCTCTCCTTGTGTTCTTGTTTCATGTTTGCCGGCGTTTCGTGTCGTCCGAGCAAACGGGAGCTAGTTCTTCTCGGCTGCCTTGGACGAAACAGATCCATCGAAACGCTCGGTGACATCACACTACCTCACGTGCTACCCCGCGGCTCTGTCCGAACCTCGTTGCCACCCAATCCGTGGCACTACTGCGTACCTCGCTAGCGCGCTTTTTCTCTCGTGTTGGCTGTGAAGAAGTCAGGTACCCGAAGCTATCGGAATGGCAACATCTGGAAAGCTGAGGACCCTGCTCTACTCCAACCACAACCGCCCCCGCCCTCTCTCCCAGAGAGCTTTCTATCACCACCACAACCACAGCAGCTCATCTCGAGAGGGCAAGGCACACGGTGCCCAGTCCCCTTACTCCGACTAACAATGGCGTTAGGTTCGCTCGAAAATGCGCCCAAGGACCTCCTCAATGAGATCAAACATCTTGAGGAGCTCTTCACAGTTGACACGCCCAAGCTCAAGCAAATCACTGAGCACTTTGTGAATGAGCTCACGAAGGGTGAGTCCGCTGTCATCCGTCCAATCGGTCGCCCAGCCGACCGACCAACCGACCAACCAAACAAACGATCGTTCCGATCAACCACTGACAATTCTCAGGACTGAGTGTCGCGGGAGGTAGCATCGTAAGTCAGCCTGGGTAGGATGTTACTGTGGTAAGCTCCAGCCCGATGACTGACAATCGGCACTAGCCCATGAACCCAACATGGGTCATGTCCAGACCTACCGGCCATGAGACGGGCACGTATCTGGCCCTCGACATGGGCGGCACCAACTTGCGCGTCTGCCAGGTCACGCTCACAGAGCAGAAGTCCGAATTTGATATTATCCAGTCGAAGTACCGAATGCCCGAGGAGCTGAAGACTGGCGACGCCGATGAGCTCTGGGAGTACATTGCCGACTGCCTGCAGCAGTTCATCGAGACTCACCACGGCGACGTGTCCAAGATGGAGAAGCTCCCGTTGGGCTTCACCTTCTCGTACCCGGCCACGCAGAACTACATTGACGAGGGTATCCTCCAGCGCTGGACCAAGGGCTTTGACATTGCCGGTGTGGAGGGCCACAACGTGGTCCCCATGTTCGAGGCGGCCCTTGCACAGCGGGTAAGGGCTTTCACGCATAGGTGCATATATGAGCGCGGATGGGAAGATATGCTGAACCGTGCTTTATTTAGGGTGTCCCCATCAAGCTGACCGCGCTCATCAACGACACTACGGGCACGCTCATTGCCTCGGCTTACACTGACCCTAAGATGAAGATCGGTTGTATCTTTGGCACGGGCTGCAACGCCGCTTACATCGAGGAGTGCGGGTCGATCCCTAAGCTGGCTCACCTCAACCTGCCGGCCGACACGCCCATGGCGATCAACTGCGAGTGGGGAGCCTTCGATAATGAGCACAAGGTCCTACCGCGGACGAAGTATGACGAGGCTATCGACAACGACTCGCCGAGGCCCGGTCAGCAGGCCTTCGAGAAGATGATTGCGGGTCTTTATCTTGGAGAGATCTTCCGCCTGATCCTGGTCGATCTGCACGACAACCGCGACGTGCACATCTTTGCCGGACAGGACATTTCCAAGCTCCGGAGGCCGTACACTCTGGACTCGTCCTTCCTGTCGGCCATCGAGGAGTATGTACCTCTCTGTTCTCTATGCTGATGTGTTATGAATTCTCTGTGACTAATAAACAATGCAGGGATCCGTTTGAGAATCTCTCTGAGACGCTTGATCTCTTCCAGACCAAGCTGAACATCAGCCCCAACCTTCCGGAACTCGAGCTCATCCGCCGCACGGCGGAACTGATCGGCACCCGCGCGGCCCGTCTGTCGGCGTGCGGTGTGGCCGCCATCAGCAAGAAGAAGGGCTACACGAGCTGCCACGTGGGCGCAGACGGCTCGGTCTTCAACAAGTACCCGCACTTCAAGGCCCGCGGTGCCCAGGCGCTCCGCGAGATCCTCGACTGGCCCGAGAAGACCGACCCTAAGGAGGAAGATCCGATCGAGATCCTGGCGGCTGAGGACGGAAGCGGCGTGGGAGCCGCCTTGATTGCTGCGCTCACGTTGCAACGCGTGAGGGAGGGCAACATGCACGGCATCTTGCACCCGGAGAACTTTAAGTAGGGTAGTCATCTGCATAGTCGAGTGGGGGTTAGCCAGTTGGGTTGTCCTCGCTGACTGCAAGGCGTATTTGGGAAATCACCATTGGGAAGGCGTTTGGGTTGGTCGCTGGGCTGATTGATATGGAGACTCATCGCCGGGCGGCCTTGATAGCTCGCCGCCATCATATACATGGTTGATTTGTAGTGGAAAGCGCTATGCTCCCTTTAGCTAGCAAAGGCACAACAATGCAAATTCAATGCATTTTTCGCAGTATCTTCATCCTCTTTCCCCCCGCATTCTGGTTGCTTGCTCATTCATCTAATTCGGCACATTCCCTTCCTCCTCCTCCTCTTTCCGCCTCGCCGCCTCGGCAACCCGCAGCGCCGCAGCAAAGGTATCCACCAGCGTCTCCTCGTCCTCCAACCCCACGCTCACCCTCACCTGCTGCCGCCTCGCGCCGATACTCTCCTGATGCGCCGCCGTCTCCGGGTCCGCGCCCCAGATGGCGTCGTTGAACGGGAAGGCCAGCGTGTGGTGCGCACCCAGGTGCGGACCGTGGTGCACCGACAGGGCGTCGAAGAAGGCGCGCGCGACCGGGAGCGACGTGAATTCTATCGACAGGAGACAGCCGTAGCCCGGTGTGAAGCCTGGTTCTGGTGAGGCCGAGGGGGGGCCCAGCATCATGGCGTCGTAGTTGGGCTTGGTGTCGGTGAAGGGCGGGTAGAGCACCGCTTTCACGGGGGAGGTGGCCGGGAAGAAGGCGACCGAGTGGGTGTGCAGGAAGGTGGCGAGGCGGAGGGCGTTGCGGTTGAGGATGGCCGAGCGGGCGAGGTAGTCGGCCGAGTTGGAGAGCAGCTTGGCGGCGTCGGCGTGGAAGTACTCGTTGCGGAACTGGGTTTGTAGGGTGGCTTTGATGGCCGGGTAGTATCGCGAGGAGGGTGGGAGGACGAGGGAGCCGCCCATTACCTACGGTACCGAAGGTTGGGAGAGTTGAGGATGATGTACTTGTACGTTAAGGGGGAGGGAGGGGGGCTTACATTGGCGTATCCGCTCAGAGACTTGGTGATGGAGGTCATGATCACATCTGCTACGAGGGAGACGTCGACGTTGCAGAAGGAGCCGATCGTGTCATCGATCACGACGGGGACTTCGTACTTGTCGGCCTGGACAGGGTCAGTCAAGAGCCAAAGGAATATGAAAAGTAAAAAAGGATACAAGAGAAAGAAGAATGAAAGGGGCAAGCAAATGACTTACCACCTCCCTCAGCCTCCTCAAATCCACGCTCACCAGGATAGGGTTGCTCGGAAACTCGGCGAAGATGTAGCCCACCTTCCTGCCGGCCGCCTTCTCCCCCTCCAACCAGCTTTCCAGCGCCTCCATCACGCCACTCTCCGCATCGCACCGCCCAAACTGCTTCATGCCCCCTTCGCTCTCCTCGAACAAATGCCAAGTACTATGAAACACCGAGCCCAGCACCACAACGGTGCTACTAGGCCCCCTAACCTCCACCATGGCCTTATGCAGCCTATAAATGGCCGCCATACCCGTCGGATACAGAAACACATCCCCCTCGCCCACCGCCGCCACTGCCTTCTTCCTCCCCGCGCCCCCAACCAAACCCGCAATCCTCTCCCTCAAACCGCGATGCGCCTCTCGGAGCGGCAGCAGCCCAACGTTACTTTCCGGAACCGGAACCTTCTCCAAAACATTCCCATCGGCCCGCCAATCCACCACTTTCGCCTCCCCCCTTTCCACAGCCGGGATCAGCGCCTCCGCCAGCCGCGACGAGATCCCCGTGCCATAGTTCTGCCACACCCCCAGCGCCCCCGGGGCGGCAGGCCCCTGCGGGTGGGCGACCACATACAGCCGCACGACGACGACTTCATCTGCTAGTGGTGCTGGTGGTGTCAGGGGGATGTCGACCGCCCGGAAGAGGAGCGCCTCTGGCGGGATGCGGTGCTCTGGCTTGCGGCGGGGCGAGGCAGCATACTGCTGTACGGTGGCGAAGCAGTCCGGGTGCGTGAAGAGGAGGGCCGCGTGGGTTTCGGGGAGGGAGAGCACGCTGTGGACGAGGGTTGCGAGCTATGGTAGGGGGGTTTTATTTTTTAGTATATTTTGTTTTGTTTTCAGGTCATAAAATAAAAAGGGACTGGCTGACCTGGCGCACTTGGGCCCAGGGCCCGAAGCGCGGGTAGATGGTGACCACCTTGCTCAGGAGTTCGAAGAATCGGGGCCCCGGGCGGCGCTGCGCCGTGGCATTTTCCCAGCCGGGCACATGGAAGGTGATGTTGTGCGGCGCTTCCGGGGGCAGGGAGTGGCCCAGCTCGGTGTTGATGACTTTGACAGGCATTTTGTTTTCAGGTTATTGGGGGCGTTGTTGTCTCACTATGACTTTTGGTTTCTGCTTTTTTGCTAGGTACTGCCCAGGAGCAATGAGGGATGAGATGAGAGGAGATGAATGAGAGCTTGATGAACGAAGGTTCCACAGCTTTTAAGGAACTGAAAGAAAGACTCGGATCGTTCCTCGCCTCTCGGACTCGCGATCCGTTCTCGATTACCTATAGCGGCACTCAGATGTGGCTACTTGTCCGAGCTGAGTGAGAGGCTCATATGAATTCACAATACTCCGTAATGCGTCCGATGTCGCACCTGGATCCCGAGCTGCAGCCTGTAGATGCGGCCACTCAATCCGCCGGGAACTCCGCAGTTTCTGGTCCGCTGCGAAATCCATCTTTCCTTCTTGATTGGGCCATAGCTTTGACCTGTTATCCCATGTCAGATATCAGGCCTAGCTCTCCCAGTAAGCACTGTTACTAGTACTTAGTGTGTAGGCGCAATGTCTTACAATATACTACATACCCCTATTGTTGATGCCTATACGAGTTAATACAGTCTTTACTCCTATGCAAACCGACTTGGGAATCCCCTAGCAACCCCTCTGCGTGCTCACCAACACCCAACTACCCAAAAAGAAAGCAAGCAAAACCTGACACCGTCAGCTTTCTCAAGCGTTATCCAATGCAGTGAACACCCTCCAGTCACAAGCCCAGCACACTGCTATGTTACTGACTGTGCTACCAGACATGCCTACTCTTCCCCTCCATAGCAAAGTTCAGCGCGACCGCCACGAACAGCGCAGCACACAGCGCGCTCGGCCCCCACTTGTCGTAGTAGCGAGCCGTCTTGCGCATGCGGATGGCCTTGCTGCGATACAGGTAGATGACGACGGCGTAGCACAGCGACATGAGCGCGAGCAGCGTGAAGGCGCCCGCGGCGACAAACGACGCCGCGTTGCCCTGTTTGGTGCTGAAGTTGAGGAGTGTCACGGCGATGGTGCCGATGTAGATGGAGTATTCAAGCTGTGCAGAGAACCAGGTCAGTAAGAACGAATGGATATATCGATTACCCTGGCATGATTTAACCGGGGGCTTACCCATGACAGGAACGTCCTCTCGGCAGCGAAATACACCTTCGGCTCGACTCGCACGGGAACGTAGATCTTCTTGCCCTTGGGCGCCTTGAACCGCCTCTGCTGGATCTCCCCTGACCCGAGCAGCGATTCCAGTCTCGCGTTGCGCGGCATCGGCGTCGACCGTGGCCGCGGCGCCAGGGCCTTGAGCAACGACCACGTGCCGCGGAGGGCAGCGTTCGCCGACGTGGAAATGCGCGTCTGGTAGTATGTCCAGCCGCCAACTCTCCGCGCCTCCTCCAGCCTGTCTTCATCATCCTCGTCGTCCGAGTCGTAGAGGTAGGTATCCTCGCCCGTCGGTTGGTCGGCGGTCTGGTCCTCGAGATCCGTCGCCCGGACTGCCGCCTGTCCGTTCCTCGCCGCTGCAGCGCTAGACTCGCCAGTTTGTCCCCCAGCAGTCGCGGGCCGGTGCTCATCGTCCGAGTCATACTCGTCATCCTCGTCGTCCGTTAACGACGTCGTTGTCGAGTGCTCTAACCTCTTGATGCCGAAATCGTGCGTCACCGGCTTCCGGATGTCGACGTCCATCTGCGGCATCCAGTACGGGAGCAGGTTTATCCTGTCGGGGAATAGGCAGGCCACACCGTGGATAAACTTCGAGAACTTGGGCACCGCTTCCACCAAGTGGCTGGAGGTCAGCTGGCGCACCCATTCTGGGGGCTCCTGGCCGAGCTGTGTCTGGAGCTTGACCTCGAGAATAGCATAGGGGAACCTAACCACATCCCCGGGCGGCAGCTGCGAGAAGGGGTAGTCGATGCCAATGTCCATGCGCCTCCAGTTGTCGCCCGACCTCTTCACGCCGTCGAGGTTGTCTTCGCGGACCATCGTGAGCTCGGTGTCGAGCGAGATACGCACGCGCGCATCGGCGGGCAGCTGAAAAGCGGTGCGGTGGTAGAACGACCGGCATACCGGCTTGTAGCCCTTCTTGAGAACGGACCACTGGATCTCGCGCGCCAGCCTCTCGTCCTCGGCAATGGCTTTCTCGGACTTCTTGCCCTCTTTCCGCGCCTTCTCGAAGATGGCCGCCGGGAGGAGCTCGCCACGCAGATAGGCGTTCACGTTCTTCTCCTTCAGCGAGAACCGCGCCTTGATCGACTTTTCGCCCGTCCAGTCCTCTCGGTGCGTCTTGCGCTCGACAAAAATCGTCTCGGTCTGCATGCCGCCGTACCAACGCAGCCGGATCGCCTCGGCACCTTCTGTCTTCTTCAGCCGCCCCTCGTACAGGTCCCACGTGTCCGGGTTGTCGTAGTATATGGAAGTGATGGCCGAGTCCGCCTCCTCGAACTCCTTGCCCGCGTTGAACACCAGTACGGGCAAGTGCTTCAGGATGATTAGCTTCAGCTCCGTCACGTTGTCGGGATGGACCCAGTATTTCGTAGTGTGCCGGATGAAGCTGCCCTGGCTTCCTCCGGCCGCGCTATCGCCCTTGACCGGGTTTCCTCTCGTCCGAACCAGGTCGTAGAGCTTCGACAGCTTCACAACCGAGGCGTCGTAGTTCTCTTTGTAAAACGGCTTCGCCTTGAGCCGAGTGTCGAAAACGGGTCTCAGATGCCACCCTGTCATTTTCTGCCTTGCGTCAGCACCAACTCCTCCGTATCGGCGCAACTGCTGGCGGTACTTACATCGTGCTTCTTGATGATCTTGTAAAACCCCGTGTAGTTGAGCTGCACAAACTTGGCCAGATCGTGGACGTCGGCAATGATGTCGCTAAGGTCTTCCTCCAGCATCATGAACTCCTCCTCGCTGGGGCCTTCCTGGCCGAGCCCGCGCTCGTTAAGGCGGTTGACGACATCGCGGACCTCGCGTTCGCTGACGGCAATGCGGCGCGAGATCTCCATGGCCTTGACCTGCTGCTTGGTGTGCACTTTATCGAGCTCCGCCTCGAGCTTGCTCACGAAGCGGCTCTCATCGTCCTCGGTCCACTCGCGGCGCGGCGGCTTGCCGGGCTGCGTGCTGTCGCCGTTGCCGTTGCCGTCGGCGGGCTGGAAGCGCCCGCTGGGCCGCTTGAGATCGGCCTTGAGGCCGTCATAGTCGATGTAGTACCATTGGTATTCGCGGATAACGCTTGACCGCAGCTGCTCGCCGAACTTCATGACGACGACGCCGGGAGGAGCTCGCCAGGTGGGTTCGCGGATGCGGTTACGCTCTGAGTGTACGCGTTGGGAGCGGTTCTTAAGGTCATGAACAACAAGAAACATGGGCGGGGCAGGTGCCAATCAATGGAAGATTTGCCCAGCTCCAAGTCGCCACACCCAGCCAAGCGGCGCCCGCCTCCCGTCTGAGCTTGATCCTTGGAGTCGGTGCGGTCTACAATGGATCTCCACTTGCTTGTGACCTCAGGCTGCTTGAGCTATGCCGAAGCTTTGTTGCTTCCGTCCCTTCAAGACAATTGAGCTCTGATGATATCATAGAACAGGCAGGAGCTCGCATTTCACCGCATCATTCAGAAAGAACCAACAAAACATTTTCAATCCGCAACCCAGTTGACGTAACTAACTGAGCTGCATCGACCGACCACCCAAGACTTCCCGTGGGCTGCGCCGTGTCCTCGAACACGTTCACAAGCCAAGCGCTGCAATTGGCGAATTGAGGGCTGGCCAGCATAAGAAAACGGGCAGGGGTCCCGATTCCCGAACCAGCCACGAGCTTCGCAGCTGCCAAGCGAGTGACTCGTGCGCTGGCTGGCCAATTCCACTGCCCGCTTCTTTCTGGCCATAAAGGACCGTACATGAGACATCGACGTCGAGATAGAATGATATTCTGACGGCCGCTTGATGTACGGTCCTTTTTGTCTACGATGTGCAGGCCGAACCCAGCTACCCTACGGCCTTTCTGTATTTCGCCTAGCGTCGGCTCGGAGCCCGTGCATCAATGATCGACATACCCGAACCCTAAATCTTTTTGGTGTGAGGGGGCACCAGGGCCGCGGGGCAACACCAGCACATGCAATTATCAACGAAATTTGTTTCTACATACCCATCTGCATCGTTAGTAGCCCGGAGCGAGCAAGACTCATTTGGATCAAGCCAAGACACATACCAACCATCCCTTCCAGTATAGCGCTCAAGAACCCACTCTCCCAAAATGTCAGACCGCGACGCCATCTCCTCCCGCATCTCACCCTCGTGCCCTGCCGACACGCAGCGCGTGCTGACCGCGGCCTGGGCGCACGACGTCGCAGCCGTCAAGAAGCTCCTCGACACGCCCGGCAACGCGAGGCTGCAGGACCCCACGACGGGCGAGACGCCGCTGCACGCCGCCATCCGGTCGTGCGGTGCGCCGTCGGAAGAAGAGGACGACGATGACCCGGCCGACCTGGAGGCGGCCCGCCAGACGGTGCACGAGCTGCTGCTCTGGGGCGCGATCTGGAATGATGTCGACGACCATGACGAGACGCCCGGGTGCGTGGCCCACCGGCTGGGGAGGACAGACTTGTATAACCTGTGTGTGGAGGCCGGGGTGAGGGCCGAGATGCTCTTTGGGGTGCTGGAAGGGTATGAGGAGCTCGGTAGCGGTGGGGAAGAGGATGACGATGTTGAAGTGGTGGATATGGATGTGGCTGCGGATGCGGAGCTGGTTGTGGCTGGGGAGGATGGGGACGAAGCACCCGAGCTGGTTAACGTTGAGGCGAATGGGCAGAATGGGACGGTGGAAGAGGACGAGCAGGAGGAGGAGGCTGGGTTTCAACCACCACTGGACGATACGGCCGCCGAGATCGATTCCGAAGCATACCTACGATCGAAGCTGACTTACTCGGACGGGAAGCTTGTAGACGAGGACGGCAACGGCGTCATGATGGCTTGGGAGACGGACATTATGCGCCAGAGCGTCGATGCCTTGTTGCCAGACAGAGAACCGGGGAAGCGCATACTCAACATCGGCTTTGGCATGGGCATTATCGACACCATGTTTGCTGAGACGAAGCCTGCGCGGCACCATATTATCGAAGCTCATCCCGGTGTCTTGGAACACATTTCTAGTCCGAGCTCCAAGTTTGGCTCCGACTGGGAGAAGAGTGGTCCGACCCCGGGGGCTTTCAAGGTCTACAAGGGAAGGTGGCAAGAAGTGTGCGCGGAGCTGCTCCAGGAAGGCCAAATATACGATGCCATTTACTTTGACACCTTCGGCGAGGACTATTCCCAACTGCGGATGTTCTTTACTGAGTTTATCCCAGGCCTTCTGGACGGTCAAGGTAAATTTGGCTTCTTCAACGGGCTCGGCGCGGACCGTCTGATCTGCTACGATGTCTACACCAAGGTGGCTGAGTTGCATCTCGCCGACGCTGGGATGGATGTCGAGTGGAAGGTAACCGACGTCGACATGTCACAGCTAGCTGAGGCCGGCAAGGGCGAATGGGAAGGGGTGAAGAGGAGGTATTGGACATTGGACAGTAAGTATTTCTGCTCAGCTTGGGTTTTCGGTCTTCTGACGCCTCGCAGAGTATCGCCTGCCGATCTGCACGTTCCTTGGTTGAAAGCTCCAGCTTTAGCCAATGGTTGCTCTCGATATGAGCCGTTGGCAAGTTGCATTCGCGGAACGCTACATGAGTGCGGACATTCGCAGGCCTCACTGCATACGCTGGCACGCCTCACGCAACCCCGCGATAGGAGCATTCTCCCAATTCGTCACGTACCACAGCGGAGCCTAGCCACGCAGACACGGGCCCAGCCTTACGGGGGCCTACAAACAGAACAGGCCTTCGTCCGAGGCAGCTCTCAGCATGACTTCAATATCCGTTCTGCCGCCTCGACAGCCAATCTGTGCTCCGGCTCTTCCCGTGCCTGTGATACAATGCGGTGAATATGTCGGGAAAGCAGTTGAGAGAAAGCCTATTCCTGGCTGAAAACATTGCCCTTCTTTCTCTGCTCAGCGCAGCTCCTACCGCTCCCCATCTGAATCCGGTCGATGACCAGCTCACACATGAGGTCCACGTCACCAACACCATTGCATATATCTCTGGGATATCCGATGACCCTTCCCATGTCGTGGCCGCTTGTGTCGAGGGGCTGGCAAGCGGAAGCGGAATTCGGGTCGTCGTTGCCATCAACAAGGAGCGCCAGGCCTCGAATAAAGAGGTCCTAGCACGCATCAAGAAGGGGCTTGACCAGATCTTCGGCCATCTCGCTCGAGTCAACAGGGGTCTGTCTCTTCGAAGAGTGTCCATGCAAGCCCCCGCTGACAAACACCCCCCCCCCCAACAGAGCAGAATTCAGACACGGAAGACATGGTCGTCGACGCTATAGTGAGGATGTGCAAGGATCGCATATTCAGCCGCATCAAGTCAAGGAGACCGGATGCAAAGTACAGCAAGGGGAAGAGCAAGGCATTCTTAGGCTCGCTGCTTCAGCAAGTCATTGATGCTGTACGAAGTTACAGTAACCGGAAAAAGTTCACGAAGGCTGTGATGCGTTTCCGGAACCGTCTGGAAGATCTCGAGAGGTGCCCAGAGAACGATGTTGTATCACATATCACAGGCGTTCTTCGCGCAGCACATCGACTCAACGAGGACACTGACTTCGACAAAGTCTTTCAAGGGCTCGGTTCAAGGGAACTAGCTCCCACCATAAGAACAGGTCTCCGAACACGCCTTGGCAAACTCGCCCACTATTTAGAGTGTTGTATTTTTCTTTGCCGGACAGCCAGGGAGTCTGGGATTTTCAGAAACGCAGAAGTGATTACCGTATCACTTGAAGCCAATTTCTTCGTTAGGAGTTTGGGGGCACCACCCGACTGCTCTTTGAGAAGCTGTCTCGACCGGTTAGAGGGCGGTGCGACGACGGTCTCAGGTGCTGAATATTTTGATTCCAAGCTGAAGGAACTAGGCAAGGACGACAACGACTTTCTGTCAACAGTTCGGAAGAATCTCCGCGAGTCGTGTGTCCACGCGGAAGTACAGATCGTGTGCTACTACGAACTTCACCCAGAGGCCAGGAAGCCACGCGTCATCTGCTCAAGCAAGCACGCTTGCTACCTTTGCAACCTGTTCATCCGTTTGCATGGAACGTTTCGCATTCCGGGAACCCACGGCAACCTCTACTCGCGGTGGCGTCTCCTGCCGATTCAATCCCTCGACCCGGTCCAGGCCCAGCTAAACAGAGCCCTAGAGGCTCGGATCAGGGAAATCATTGAAGGTCTCACAAACAATCCTCATCAACTCCTGAAGTCGTGTCCGAATGAAAACGAAAGTTCGCTTTCCCTTGTCAAGGCATTTTCATCGTCACGGGCGGGTTCCACGACACCGGCAGGACCTCCCAGTTTAGCTGCCTCCTTGGCCCAAGCGAAGGGCAAGGCTAAACAGAGCCCACTGGAGAATCAGCATCCGAAGACCACTTCACCACTGACGGGAAATCCTGCCCATACCGTACCAATTGTCTTTTCTAGCCCGGTGTCTCCGGAGCCAGTATGTCCTCCCAGTAGCCCAGCAGCGGGCCGAGGAATTCAGCTAGTCACCCCTGCAGTTTTGGGTTCCGAGTGGGCAGAAAGCTATACAACTCATCAGGCTACGATGGGACGTAATGGTGACTCAGCGACGGGGATGGCCTGCCCGGTTACGGAGTCTCATGTGGCGGTCCAGGCTTCACAAGGATGCCTCGATGTGATCAACGAAGAGATAACTCCGGAAGAGCTGGCGCCGGAGTCAGAACTGGGTTTCGCGGCGGAAGAACGAACTTTGAACATCAAGCCGGTGCCAATCACAGGGCAGAAAGCAACAGAGAGACCAGGCCCCGGTTCTCAAACAACCCTGGGAACAGGCTCTGAACCCAAGGTCGAGCCCAAGCCCGAGTTCCAAACAACGCTGGAACGGGGGCTAGAGCTCGGGCAGCAAGCTGATCCTCACGCCGCAGAGGTCAAAGTTGCCGAAGCCAAGGCCCTCAAAAAGCAAAGAAAAAGGCCATGAAGCCTCTGAAAAAAGAGGCCAAGCGACTCCAGCGCGAAGCTAACGAGAAACTCAAGCAAGGAAATAAAGAGGCAGCAGACGAGCTGAAGCACCAGGCCAAGAAGGCACGGAGTGCGGCGAAACAGGCGGCAGAGTTGGTAGAACAACAGCAACAACATGCCTCGTCGGCCGGGAGCCCGTCAGCAGCTGGGGAGGCGGAGCACGAACCGGCATCAAAACCTGGACGGGTGCTAGAACCAAGACCAGAACTGGAACCCGAGCCCGAGCCTGATCCCGTACCGGTAGCGGTACAGAAACCTCAGCCGGAACCAGTCTCATCACAATTACGAACTCGAAATCTGATACCAACTCCTAGGCCATCACTACCAAAAGAAGTACCTCCCCGATTCCTCACTCGCGGACATGTGCTCATTTATCGTCTGGATACTCCTGACCCAATCCCCGCCTTCACAACAGGACTGATAACCATCCACCCAGAGTTCATCAGCACGCTGGCCACACCCCGCTCGCGCTTTGCTGAAGTTCATATCCACTGGCTTCCACGACGCCGCGCTGCCGCCTTCTACACTGCTCGCCCGAGGGGTTTTGTAGAGCTTGAGGCCGTGCGCAGCGATGTCGATTTTGATTCTGGGAGTTCCGAGTGCGTGTATGTTGCGTATGCCGGTGAGGTTGTGATGGTGGATTTTGTGAGAGGTATCATGTAGGGTATGGAAACGCTCATACCAGCTTAGGTTGGATGGAGTTATCTGAACCCCATGCTGGCCGGTATTTGTGACGCTTGAGGCAAACTATAGAGTGCACGATCTCTCACTTCTTACACTCTGTCTTCATTTCCTTGGCAAACCTCCTATCTCAGGGGCAACCACTAAACCTGGGTAGTAGTCCACAATTCACTCCCATACAACATCTAATTGTCATAAGCCAATCCCCCCTGCCGAGTAAACGCCGAAAGTTGTTTGAGGTGAAAGCACGCCCGAAGACAATATTGAATAACTAATTCAAGAGACGAAATTCCCCTCCCTCTCCCCCAAAACAAAATCTCCTCTTATAGTTCCTGGCCACCATCCCGCTCGCCATTGCCGGAGGTGATGAACACCAGCCGCGTACCGTTGCCAGCCGTTTGCCAGACCTGTGCGGGGGGAAAAAACAAATGTCAGCCAAACATTCATGATCATCATCATCAAGGTTACTCTCACAGACGGAGAAAAAGGAGAAAAAGAAGAACTCACATCCAACTCGGTATACTCGTCCAACGCAGCCAACCACTGGTTCTCGGTGAACCCCTTGGCAATGACCCGTTCCTTGACCTTGCGTAGATTCAGCTCCACTCCACCACCACCACCACCATACTCATCATCCTCCTCATCCTCCTCGTCGTCCGCACCGTCATCCGCCCTGCACGCGCCCGAATCCGCGAGCCCTTTGACGAGGTTGTAGATCTTGCTGCTGGCGTTCAGCGCGCGCCTGCCACCCTGGCCCCGCTCATCGGTCGCCGCCAGGGACTCCTTGCTGGCCTCGACCAGGCGCAGGGCCTCGTCGACGTCCTCCTGCGTGACCGTGTTGCTGAAGCGCAGGCGGGCGAGCGCCTGGGCCAGGCGCACGACGCCCAGCAGCGTGCGGGGCGTGGTGTGGCCGAAGTTGTTGGGCTGGTGGCGCTTCTCGGCGCGGCGCTGGGCGCCGCGCATGCGCACGTACGTTTTGACCATGTACTCTGAGACGGACGGGGGCACGACGGGGCGGAAGGTGCGGGCGTGGGCGACGTAGGCGCGCACCTCGGCCGGCGAGAAGACCACGCCGGCCTCGGTGCCCAGGTCCGGGTGGCGGCTGTGCATGTGCACGTGGGCGACGTGCTTGGCCAGCTGGGCGTCGGTGTCGCGCGTGGGCGTGTCGAGCAGGAGGAACATGACGTCGAAGCGGGAGAGCAGCGCGGCGGGGAGGTTGATGTTCTCGACGGCCGACAGGCGCGTGTTGTAGCGGCCGTAGATGGGGTTGGCGGCGGCCAGGATCGACGTGCGCGCGTTGAGCGTGGTGCTGATGCCGGCCTTGGAGATGCTGATGGTCTGTTGCTCCATGACTTCGTGGATGGCCGTGCGGTCGTTGTCGTCCATCTTGTCGAACTCGTCGATGCAGCAGATGCCGTTGTCGGCGAGGACGAGCGCACCGCCTTCCAGCACCATCTCGTCCGTGACGGGGTCCCGCATCACGGCCGCCGTCAGACCCACGCCGCTACTGCCGCGGCCCGACGTGTACACGCCGCGCGGCGCGACCTTGGAAATGTACTTGAGCAGCTGCGACTTGGCCACACCGGGGTCGCCCATCAGGCAGATGTTGATGTCGCCACGGATCCGCATCCCGTCACCGACCTCCTTGGTGACGCCGCCGACCAGCAGCAGCAGGAGAGCCTTCTTGACGTCGAGGTGGCCGTAGATCTCCGGGGCGATCGACTTGGCGAGGTGCTCGTACTGGTTCCCTGTCTGCGTGAACCTCATGATCCTCCGTGCGATCAGCGGGTCGATCTCCATGTCCTCGTACGCCTTCTTGTGCTGGACGATGTGGTGCGCCTCGATGTATGTATCTGTCAACAGGCCGGCGCGCATGGCCTTGAAGCCGGTGTACGGGGTGGGAAGGAAGACGCCGGAGATGTCGACGATGTCGCCCGGGTTGACCTGCCTGACCGAGCTGCCGTAGCACAGAACGGTCAGAGTCCGGGGGATCTGGCCAATGGGCACCTGCTCGGCAAGCTCCTGGATCTTGACTTCCTGGAAGGGCAAGAACTTGGATGCCCGTGACGACGGATATAGCTGCCCCTTGGACTGGTTCTCTTGGCAGTCCTTGGATGGGCACACGGTGAGGGGCCCATACTGCTTGTCCGTGACGGGCTGGAAGATCTCGCAGCCGCAGCGGTCGCAAGTGTAGGCGCTGACCTGGACAATGGGCTTGACGTCGGACACTCTTGTCGCGATGCCGCGGATGGTGATGAGGCGGCCGAGGTGGTCGCCGCGGACTTGGCGGACGGACAGGGCCTTGACGGGACCGTCGAGGGTCGACGTCCTCGGCTTGAAGACCAGCGTGTACCGGCGGGTGAGCTGTGGCGGGTACTGATCGTTCAGGATGGCGGGGTCCGATTCCCTTTCGGCAATGCCTGCCAGCATCTGGTTGCGCTGCTGTCGGTTTGCCATCAAGACGTCGAGGACATCGTCTTTGAAGGTGAGGTTGTCGCTCGGTGGCGGCATCACATTGTCGACGGCGCAAGACAGAATCTCCACATAGTGCTTGGTGTTGTTCTCGACCCACTCGACCAGCTTGAGCCCCTCGTCCACATCCTTCTCGTACGAGTAGAGGTCGTCCAGATCGATAACCACCTCGTTGATCTTCCTGTCGGCGAGCTCCTGAAGCATGTCGCGGTACTTGTGCCTTGGTGCCCGTTGCTGGGCCTTCTGGCGTTGACGCTGCTGCGCCGCATTGTCGTCCTCGTCCATAAAGTCATACTCGTCGCTGAGGTCGTCCTCGTCAATGTTGATGTTGCCCAGCGCAGTGGTGATGGTTTCCTGCGGCGACGCCTTGAAGTCGTTCAGGAAATTCTCGAATGCCTCTACTCCATTGTCAGCGCCAAAAGCCAAAAAAAAAAAAAATGGCAACATGCGCGGAACTATCTGCACCCACGTTGTTGCGCCTTGTAGTCAACAGGTGCCCTCATCTGTAGGAGCGCCATGGTTGCGAGGGGTATTATGGTCCTCTGCGTGGGACTGACGGTTCTTTTGCGGTTGTTTATTAGAGAGGTGGTCAGGTAGTTGTGCGGCAAGTCGAGGCTGAAGCCAGACGCAGGATGGCTGGGGCCTGTCTGCGACAGGGGGACGCGTCCACGGCATGCAAACGCGCTTTTTCGCGCGTCGTAACCTAGGAGCAATTAACTAAACACACAGCATCGGGCCGTCACTGAAAGCGACAGCTGGGACCAGTCGATGCGGATCTCCAGGCTGGAGCGGGCCTGCTTTCCCGCCCAGACCCTGGAACAGCGGGAGCCGGCCCATGCCTCGGCACATGCAAATCGCCGGGAAGCTGCTCCGTTCGAAGCTGCCGCTCCGACACAATGCGAGCTGCAGACGCGGGATGTTGAATCCAGTTATCCACCAGACCAGCGGTCCTCTTTGAGTTGCTGCATGCGCCGACCAAACCTTCCCAGCAACAATCCGTCTTGTGGCTACCCGACTTAAATTCGCTCCAAATGGCGCCGCGAAGCAATGCGCAGTCTACGGCGGCTGAGATCTCTCTAGTGCACCTGCAGAACTGTTTGGTAAACCTGCCTCCGTCGCTGGCATCGCTGCTCGCAAACGTCAACACAGTAAGCAGTTGTTGCCTGCCCGGTGAGGTGCTCTTTTTGGATACCAATTGACGTTTCGTGCTCGAATTCTAGCCCGCGCAAAATGTTGTCGTCGAGCTCAGCTACCGCGTCCCTGCCCCTGCCGGCTCTGGCAGCTCGGCCTCGACCAAGTCCATCTATGTCGGATGGACCGGCATGCCCAGCAAGCGGAGAGTTGCCCCGATCGTCGGCAGGGACGGCATCACCGCAGCGCGGGGCGCGCGCGACCAAGAGGTCCCCGCCGTGGAGATGGATGCGACGCTCGCGGCAACCATCGGCCTGAAGGACGGACAAAAGGTCACTGCAACCATCCATCTCGACCCGCCCATAGCCCACACCGTCCACATCGAGCCCCTGACGCCCGAGGACTGGGAGATGATCGAGCTGCATGGCACCTTCCTGGAGGATAATCTCCTGTTCCAGATCCGCGCCGTGCCCAACCCCAGCTACGGCCCGGCGGTCGCCGCGGGCGGGGCGCACCCCCTAACGCTACACCTATCTCAGACTTCTACTGCAAGCATCAAGGTCCTGTCACTGGAGCCTGCGCTGCCCGGCGATTCGCCCTTCGCCAAGATCGCCTCCGACGCCGAGGTCATCGTGGCGCCCAAGACGAGGCAGAAGCAGCGGAACAGCAAGGACAATCGGAGCGTCGGCGGTACTTCGAAGAAGAGCGGCAAGAGCTCGGCAAGCACGATCAGGAGGAAGAGCACGCGGGAGGAGAAGAAGCCGGTCCTGTTCTTCCGGGGCGTCGACAGGGAGAATTGTCAAGAGTGGTTCGACGGGGAGGCGCCGCTTGAAGATCTCAGCGTCTGGGTCGATCGCGACCTGCTGTTGGGGAAGGAGCTCAAAGGGGTGCGATGGGTGTCTGTCAGTCTTGTGCGCCCCGCCGGTCTTCAACAGCCGCTCGATTCGGCGAACCAGCCGCAAGAAACAGACCCGGCGGCGAAGGCGTCCACCAAGGTTGTTGCCTGCCTCCATCCATGGGAAGAGCCGCCAGATGGCCAAACGACCGCGCTTTCCTCGCCCCTGTGTGCCGCGCTTGGCTGCCAGGGTATGGTTGGTGGCGTTGTCAAGATCGAGCCGGCGCCTGTCCAGATGCCCCGGAAGACGCCGGACCAAGAGGGGTTCTCGCGCGACTCGGTACAGAAACTCAAGATCTACCCGTTCCAATCATCAAAGCCCGCTCAGTCGACCGGACTCAAGTTTGGGGGCCAATCCAAGGCTGAGAAGGAAGAAGCTGCGAACCAAGTAAAGCACATCTACGGGCCCGAAGGGAACGGCCTGCTGCTGGGTCCTCTCACTGATGGCCAGATTCTTGGAGTGCACGATGGACTGCAATGCCCGCGAGGCTGGGAAGGGGCCATTGTCAGGTTCGAGCCGTCTCATCCGGCACCCCAAAGCCCGGGGAAGAAGCCCCTGAACTGGATCCTTGGCGCAGACTGGAAGCCCCCCCTCGTGGTACAGCCTCCCATCCCGAAGCCTTCGTGGCTATCCGACTTGGACGCCGACCGGGTCCCCGATTCCCCCGATTCGGTCCTTGTTGGCATTGATTCGCTGCTTGGGAAGCTCAAGTCCCACCTGTCGCACATGTCTTCGGTGCTCCTGACGGGCGGGCAGGGCTCCGGCAAGACATGCGTGGCGCAATCAGTCGTGCGCGCCCTGCGGTCCTCTCATCTCTACCACACCACCTACTTCCCCTGCACAAGGCTTGTGAACGACGAGAGCAGGATATCCACCGTCAAAGAGACGCTGACCCGCCTCTTCATGGCCGCGAGTTGGGGCGCGCGGCTGGGCGGCAGAGCAGTCGTCATCCTGGACGACCTTGATCGCCTATGTCCGGCCGAGACCGAGCTGCAAGTCGGCAACGAGAACGGCCGGAGCCGGCAGATCAGCGAGGCCATCTGCTCCATGGTCAGGCAGTACTGTGGCCGGGACAGCAATGTGGTTCTGCTGGCTATCTGCCAGGGGAAGGACTCGCTGCACAGTGTCCTCGTGGGCGGCCACATCGTCCGCGAGATTGTCGACTTGAGCGCGCCCGACAAAGAAACCAGGCGGCGCATTCTAGAGGCGCTTACGAAGCAGGGCTCGGTGTCCCCAGAGGAAGTGGACCCTGCGAACGAGCACAGCAGCCGCCCTACTACTGCCAACGGTAGCGCCACCGGCGATGAAGGGGGCGGGTGGATGGACGGCCCAAGCCGCGCGACCCGCAAGAAGTCTGCAAGCAAGGCGGCTAGTGGCTTCATCCTTGGCGAAGACCTCGACTTTCTGGACATTGCTGGCCAGACAGACGGCTACATGCCCGGCGACCTGATCCTGCTTGTCTCGCGAGCGCGCAACGAGGCACTGAGCCGACATGTCGGGGAGTCGCCCGATCTCGACGCCACCACTATCCGTCTGGGCCGCACCGACTTCGACAAGGCCCTGAAAGGGTTCACGCCCGCTTCGCTGCGAAACGTCACCTTGCAGAGCTCAACAACCACCTTCGCCTCGATCGGCGGACTCCAAGAAACCCGCCAGGTCCTCCTGGAGACGCTGCAGTACCCGACCAAATACGCGCCCATCTTTGCCCAGTGCCCCCTCCGCCTTCGCTCCGGTCTTCTCCTCTACGGCTACCCAGGCTGCGGCAAGACGCTCCTGGCCAGCGCGGTCGCGGGCGAATGCGGGCTCAACTTCATCAGCGTCAAGGGCCCCGAGATCCTCAACAAGTACATCGGCGCCTCCGAGAAGAGCGTCCGCGACCTCTTCGAGCGCGCCTCGGCCGCCAAGCCGTGCGTCCTCTTCTTCGACGAATTCGACTCCATCGCGCCCAAGCGCGGTCACGACTCTACGGGCGTCACTGACCGAGTCGTCAACCAGCTGCTCACCCAGATGGACGGCGCCGAGGGCCTGTCGGGCGTCTACGTACTGGCGGCCACCTCCCGCCCGGACCTGATCGACCCTGCGCTGCTCCGACCAGGCCGCCTGGACAAGTCGCTGCTCTGCGACTTCCCCACGCTCGAGGACCGGATCGACATCATCCGGGCGCTCGCCCAGAAGGTGAAGGTCGCCGACGAGGTCTGGGCCGACGAGGACGCCGTGCTCGAGCTGGGCCGCCGCACCGAGGGCTTCTCGGGCGCGGACCTGCAGGCGCTCGTGTCTAACGCCCAGCTGGAGGCTATTCACGATGTGCTCAATGACCGCGAACAAACCACCACTAACTCCGGCAGCACTACTCGTCGTGGTGGTGCGAACAAGAGAGCCACCACTGCCGCTTCTTCCTCGTCGTCGGCTAGGAGTTTCGTTCAGTTCCGCTACAGCGAAGACGCGGCCGATTCCACGTCGGCAGCCTCCTCCTCGGCCCCGCGGACCCGCGCCACCGAACTCGCTGAACAAGCCGCCATCGCCGCTAAGCTGGAAAGCATCAAGCTCGCCCGAAAAAGGGAGCGGGAGCGGGCCAGGCAGTTCTCTTCACACAAATCGTCCCACGCCAATGGGGAGGAGGGGGTAGACGGGGTTCCTGATGGGAATACTAATAATAATAATGGTGGTGGTAGTGGTGGTGGTAGTGGTGGTGGTAGTAATACAGAGGTAGTCATCCGCTGGGAGCATTTGGTTAAAGCGCTCGAGGGGACGAGGGCGAGTATCAGCGCCGAGGAGCGGGCGAGGCTGGAGAGGATCTACAGGGAGTTTGTCGTTGGCCGCAGCGGGGAGATGAGGGATGGCCAGGGCAGTATGGAGGTTGGTGGTCGGAGTAGTCTTATGTAGTTGTTATCGAGGAGAGTGACCTGGTAGGTACAACTGAACAGGAATTCACTTGGATGGTTGTTTTAAGAAGATTTGAAACGGTGGATGTGGTGTGGTACCCCTTGTGATCATACTTCTGTACCTGTAGGCAAGGTGTTGATCGTTCCGTTTCAGCCGCGTCTCGTACGCAGGCATCTTGTCGAGTGACACCTCGTCTCTTAGTGCCTATCCATAGCCGCAAGACCGACCCACACGCACAATCCAAGGTTTATAAATACATGCTTTACATTTTCTACACAGGCTTCGTTTCTCCTGGACAGATAGATAGCTTTACACATCTCCCCCACCCCCACTCCCCATCTCAAATCCGCATCGTCAGCAGCGCGGCCCGCTCCATCTCGCCCAGAACACCACTGCCCGCCAGCGTCCACTTCTCCGTGACCGCCTTCTCGTCCACCGTCGCCCGCAGCATGCCGCTGGCCGCCCAGTACTCCATCAGAGCGCGCGCCTCCAGCTTGCTGACCCCGCCCAGGCGGATCACCTGCACGGAGCGCAGCACGGCCTCGACCCGGTCGTCGTAGCCCCTGAAGAAGGGATCCTTCTGGGGCACTTCTTCCCTCTTGGCCTGCTCGGCCTCGCGCTGCGCCAGGGACAGCTCCATGCTCGGCGACCGCGGCGCGTTGTTGCGGCTCGTGGCCGCCAGCACGGCGCCGCCCGCGGGGAACTGCACGGCGCCGCCCAGCGTGTCCGTGAAGAGCCGCACGAGCGCCAGGTCGTGCGAGTGGATGCGCTCGAACGCCGGCGAGCGGTAGTCTGACACCCGCATCACGTGGGCCAGCCCGTCCAGCGACAGCAGGATGGGCGGGCGGTTGGCCGCCGTCCCGTGCGCCGTCAGCTCGTTCCACAGCGCCTGGAAGACGGGCCAGGCCGAGTCGGGCTCCTTGGCGGCGTTGCAGAGCGCTAGAAGGGGCGTGTTGGGCGTAATGTTCTGCGGCAGTTCCGGGTGCCCGGTCATGGTGTAGGTCTTTGCCAGGATCTTCTCGTTGGCGCGCTTGATGGATTGCAGCAGCTTCAGGATGTACACGGGCTGCATGTACTGCACCGGATCGGTGTTGGGGATAGGCGCGTACTCCGTGCAAGCCGTGGTGAGTTCTTGGCCTGGGGAAGGGTTTTAGTTTCGACGCCGTCCGGGCAGGAATGGTCCGGAGAAATACATACCCTCTGGGACATGGATCACTATCCAGTTGTTGAGGAAGGCGTGGGCCTGGGCTTGGAGGAGCATCATGCTCTTGCCGGTCACCTTGTCGCCCGTAACGACGAGCCTCAGCGTCTGCTTGTTATCGACTGAGGTCTGTATCCGGTTCATTAGGTCGACCGACTCCTTCCGCACCAGCAACGACGGTTTCCTGAACATGCCCCAGCATTGTGTCGGCTTGAAGGCCTCGCTCGCGCGCAGCTGGTCCTGCACCTCCTCGGGGAGAGCAAGAACCCTAGCGATGTTCTGCGCGTTCGCCAGGCCGTCCGCACCAATATCCTTCAGCCACGGCACCGGGATAGCGTTGTCGTTGCTAAGGGTGATGCGCTTGCGGTAGGCCCTGCGCTCGCCCGGCAGTGGCGGCTTGCCCTTGCTCTCGACTGCGGTTTTCTTGAATTTACCGAGCTTCAGCTTCTTCCCCTGCCGGACGTGCCCCTTCCCCCCACCGCCCTGCTGGTTCGGGTCCTGTCGTCTTGCGTTTAGGGCGGTCGTCGAGAAAGGTGCCGGCCGTGCGAGGCCGATTGGGGCGGCCCGCGGAGCGGCACTTCGAGGGGCTGAAATCGGAATTGTCGCCGAGGGCCGCACCAGGCCCCGCAGGCAGTTGGGCGCC
The DNA here is from genome assembly GCF_033439665.1 of Chaetomium strumarium. Lineage (NCBI taxonomy): Eukaryota > Fungi > Ascomycota > Sordariomycetes > Sordariales > Chaetomiaceae > Chaetomium > Chaetomium strumarium. Next base: position 4,367,646 of record NW_026944429.1, on the reverse strand, counting down.
GACATAGTGTGCCGGATGTGTGTCTTGTCGTCTCTGTCGGCAGCTGGGGGTTTTATGGCATCGTGCGGTACCGTCCGAGTCGCCAATGGCAGCCGGCCGGAGCTGTTACAAAATCTCTGGGCCCGTCAACCGAGTCAAAATTGGACATGGAGACGAGTGGAAGTCGACGCACGGGCCGCGCCAAGATTCCGGTCTCGAGGCGAGGTTCCACAAGACCCTTGTTGCTCGGCATCTGCCCTCCTTCACCGCCCAAATATCAACATCACTCTTCTGTGACCGCGTCCAAATTTCGCAATTCCTATCCGGGAATGATCTCACAACGGGAACCAAAAAAGTGCAGACCTTTTTCAACGCTAGCGCTGGCGTGGTAGAGACACATCTACTGCCAGGCTCCCGGTCTTCTGAACAGCTGAGTACGAGGTTGTGATGCCGTTGACGCGGGTATTTTCCTGTTCGCCGACCGAGTGTGTCGCGATCAGTCTACCTACCTTGGTATGTCCTTTCCGCCGTTTCCTCTGAGGCTTGACTCTCCCTCCCTTCATCTCTCTTCCAAGTGATCGAGAGCACCTTGACTGCTGGCCACCACCATGATGACCTAGACATTTGTCAATAACAGTTATCCCTATCTGAAATAACGATGTTGACTTGGTTCTAACTTCTGACTGTCTGGCCTTTCGCTTGCACTGTTCCTACGTCCGCCTTTCTTAAGCCCCAGGCTAACCATCTCACAGTTACTATCTCGGACTAGCTTAGGTGGAAACCGCGCCGCCTCCATCTACGTACTACTGACCTTCCCTTTCCGGGTGCACATGAATTTCTCATTCATATGTATATCCGCCAGGTAGCGTGCCAAATCGTCGGTTCTCTCACCCAGATGCAATATCGTTCAACAGTATCGTGAGGTGCTCAGGGACCAAGGAATCCTGAACTGGGTGCTAGTACCTTGGTTTATTCCGCGTGATAGTTGGTCATCCTAGAAGCATTGTGACCGTGCTATCTTGCCTGGACAACCTTAGAAACCTGTCCCCGTCCAAGCTGCGTTGTGTTTGACAGAGAATAGCTTATGCTAGTAATTGACACCCATTGAATCTTGTCATCCCTGTATGATTGATTATTTGGACAATTCATATCGGCAAGGATGCCGTAAAACTCTCAGATGCCGCCGAGCAACCGACACGGCGCCCAATGAAGGGGTCTCGAAGGGGTGTGCGGTTTGATAGGCTTGAGTGAGGCGTATCCACCCGGTATCTCAGGTGGGGCCGCTTTAGTACTGCCGGACACCTCCGCCTAAATTTTCGGAAGTTCGCAGCAACCAGACCCCTCTGCTGGACCTTCTTGCGACGGCCAGCTCGAACAACATCAGTCAATCGCAATCAGCAGTCACATCCTCACAAGAAAACCACAACAACCTTCCAAAATGGCCGCTGCAACAGAAAAACCCACCAAACTCCCCGTCACAGTCGACAAACCCACCCCTACACCTTCGACCTGGGCCTGCTGCTCGCCAACGACCCGAACCCGATCTCTGTCCCACGAACGCACGACACGGCCACGCTGGAAGCGCACCTCACCGCGGTCGCGCGTGACGGCGCACAGGTGCTAATCAACCAGCTCCTGACGACCTGCCCGATCTCGTCGACGCCACAGGGCGTGCTCCTGGGCTTACCGCCCCAACAAACCCCGCTGCCGCGCGAGAAGCCCGTGCCGACGCCCAAGCCCGAGACCAAGTGGGAGGCGTTCGCCAAGCGGCGCGGCATCAAGCCCAAGACGCGCGAGCAGCGGCGCAACCTGCAGTACAACGAGGCCACGGGCGAGTTCGAGCGGCGGTGGGGGTACAAGGGCGCCAACAAGGGCGGGCTCCAGGACGAGCCGATCATCGAGGTGAATGTGAAGAAGGAGGCCGAGCGCAGGGAAGGGACGAGCGTGCGGGGCGACAAGAGGCGGGAGATCCGGGAGAAGGTGAAGCGGAATGAGCGGAGGATGAGGAAGAATCTGAGGAATGCGGAGGGGAGGAAGTGATGATGCCCTTGTTTGTTGTTGATGGTAGAAAGGGGGGATGGATGAGGAGGGGGGTTTCTGTATCATTGTATCAAGCGGCGTTCTTGATGGGGCGGGTCTATTACGGCGTTGATGGTTTGGGCCAGATATAAAACGGACGCTAATTTCAGTTGTCGGGAAATCTCATACGGTGTTCTTTTGGGCGACTTGGACTTGGGATTCGTTCCACAGCTGAATGCAACCAAGGAGACAAGAAACACTCACTTGCGGGGATGGCAGCTCTTGCGAACACGACTTGCTTGTCACCAGGACACCAATGCGTCTCATTACCTCCCGGAACCCCAATCCTCTATCGTACAACTCCGCTGTCCTCCAAAAAAAAAGAAAATCAAGTCCCAGCTGTACCACCCTTGTAGTTTCTATCCCTTCCCGATCAGATGGCCCAGATCGATCCTGGAAACATCAGACAAGACACATCCACCACCTTCAAAACTGACACGCCCTCCGCCATATCCACGGCCTGCTTGCCCCAATAATGCTATGCACCTAATCAGAGGGGGCCTATCCGATATCGCTCCGATCTTCACTTCAAATCTTGGATACTCAGGCCGCCCCACGACGGCATCGAGACAGAAACAAACAAACGAAATGAAACTTGCGACAACAGAATGGGACATAGCTATCCCCGTCCTCCTCAACAAACAGGGGCATGCGTGTAAAACTCCAGAGTCCTGGGTGGGGTATTCCAATTGAAAAAGCAGAGCCAGACCAAAAAGATATCGCACTCGAAAGATGACGCTCAGTGGATCGGCTGGCCACAGCCGAAGAAGACGAGGAACGATGACATTGGCGCCAAAACCGCCCTTTTGTATGCTCAGAAAGTGTTGGATAAAATAGGAGGGGCGGTTCGAGGTGTCGGGTCTATGGGTAGTGAGAAATCCGAGCAATGAGCACAAAAGAAAAGGTCGTCAAAGGCGTAAGTGTCATGATAATCTGCTTGATGAGTTGGGAGCTCTCGAGTGTAGCAGCACGCGCTCGCAGACTCATGGCAGCACCGGATGAAAGATGAAGCGTCTGACTCAGAAATTCAGTGGCGACAGCGGCTTGATCGGTGAAAGCGGCCGCAGGTCGCTGGGCTTCCTTGGTGGTGTCTCGTGCTCGCTGTTGTACGTGAGTGTTGTTGATATTGTCGAGCTCGTCTCGGCGCTCTCGCTCTCGGCCAACGGCTTCTTCAGTCGCCCTTTTTGTTCGGCCTCCCCGCTGTTTGGGCTCTTGCTGCTGTCTGAGGAAGAGATGTTCCGCTCTTCCTGCTTTTCCTCTTCAAGCTTCTCGGCCTTCTCGTCAATCGGCTCAACTATTTCAACCTTTCCGGCGCCATTCTTTTCGCGATCGCTCGCGGCCTTGGGAGGGGGCTGGTCAAAGAGGGCATATTCCTCCTCAATGTACTTGGCCTCGTTTTTACAACCCTTCCAACACTCGCGCCAATCACAGACCAGGAACTTGAAGCAGAAGGCGTCGATCTTCATGCATGGTTGAAAGCAGATACACAGATTGCGAAAGTCCATCTTGTTCTTCTCGGAGTGGGCGAGGAGGAGGCTTAGATGGCAGGTGATGGCGAAGAGAAGGTAGTAGTTGAAGGGCGGTAGGTTAGAGAGCTCCTCGATGAGTAGCTGCGGCACCTTCTCTGCGCCGGCGCATTCCCTTGAGATCCTGTCCTGGGCTTCCTTGGGGAAAAGCTCGTCGGGAAGCTCTCGCAACCACGCCTTCAGCATGGAGCCGATGATGTTGATGTCGTAGAGGTCTGTCTGTTCAAACAGGTCCACATCCAGTTCTGAGACAGTCGAGTTAGTAGTTGAACCAGCGGGACGAAAGACCAACACGGAGACCATGGCAACATACCCTCGTCAAACTTTCGCTGCCATTTCTTGATCTGTGGGCCGCTCCCGGGGACGCGGTACAGACCCTCCACCTCGCTGCCCTTGTAATTCAGGTAGTCTATCGCCCTCCAGGGAAACGCGGGCATCCAGAACTCGGTTTTATCCCTAGAATCCTCGAGTCTCTTCGATATCCGCGTAAGGCGCGTTTGTTCAACAAGTGGGAGGTTGATGACCTTGAGCACATAGTGTTCATCATCTACCACCGGCTCCTTGGGCACCGGCGCCTCATGCCTTGAGCCCCCGCCAAACAAGCGGTTGCTTATGATGCCCACTGTCTTGCTGTGCTTCAAGTTGCTGAAAAAGGCTCCGCCGGGTGTCTGGGTGTAACCATGAGGCTGCCTCTGGTGGTGGTCTTTCTCCTGATCCCTTCCCTTCCCGCTGATTTCCCTGTGCTGGGACCGCTCGGCGGAATTATTCCTGACCGCCGACATCATCTCCCGGAAAGACCGGTCGCGTGCCTGGAGCGGGGCAGTTCTCGGCGCTGCTGCGGCAGAAGTGTAGGGTCGCTCAGGCTCGGCGGCTTTTGGCGGCGGCGGCACCGGAACCGGTATCGGGGCGTGTTCTTTTGGACTCGGGCTGTCCTTGTTATCCCTGTCTTTGAACGACCTTGTACGCCCAAGTAGATTAAAGGGCTTGGGCTTGCTGGACTTCTTTGACGAGGCTAGCGAATTACCCGCGCTATCATAGTCTACCGTTGAAGCTAGGGACACTTCGGATCGGGATGGCAGGGGTGTGTTCGGTTTCTGCAATGAGGAGGAAGAGTCTGAAGATGCAAATGCGACGTTGTTAGTGGAACTTGAAACAAGCCTCGGCGAATATGGGCAATCTCGTGCGGGATCGACGGCAGCGGGCATGTCCAGAGGAGCATTGAATATTGAATAGTGCGGCGCGAGACACAGTACGTCTGCCTACCTGAATGCTTCGTGCTTTGTTTAGAGAGCGGGAGGCGGTCCGCGTCTCTCGACATGGTTTCGGCGCGGGAATCCGGATATTGGTGCACGACGGGACGGTCTGATGGCTTGGTCGACTTTCCAAAGTTAAAGAAGAAGCCCGACTTCGAGGCCTTGTCGTCACCGCGCCGCCGGTGCCTGTGGCCCAGCTGCTGTTGTTGGTCCACCGAGTGGCCTCCTCCTCCTCCTCCTCCTCTTGGCGACGGCTGCGGCGGGTCGCGGGCTTCGTCAGGGCGCTGCTGCTGCTGAGGCTCTTCGCGAAGGTTTGGCGACTTCCGGGGTTGATGCAAGACATCGGCAAGCGGCATGGGCTCCCCGACGGCGACGCACTCTTCTTCGGTCTGGACGTGCCTTGTAGGCGAGCGCGGTGATCGGGGCGACGTTGCAGAATGGGGAACTGTCTCACCAGCAGCACGAGACCCGTCGCTGGGGCGCACAGATTCCCCCAACGAAAGCGGCTGCGGTGCAGCTTTACGGCCCATTTCAGTCGGGAGATAGGTAGCCAGGCGCGCAGCCGGGCCACCTGGCTAACAGACGGACCTGGGTTAATAGGCAGTATAGCAAGGCGAGTTTCCGATTTGCGCTCGGCCGCACAAGGCCCAAGGGTCAGCAGCTGCAGCTCTCGCGGGCGCGCAGCAGCAGTGACACAGGGCCGGGGCTTACGGGGTAAGAGATGGAAATAGGCGGATTGCCGTCTGCGACAAATGAGCGACGTCTCCGACACGACGCACGGGCAAGTGTTGGAGGGGCTTTGATGCGAGCCGGAGGCTCAGAGAAGAGGACCCGTGGACAACGCTTCATGGAAGTGGGCCGGGCGCTGGCAACTTCAAGGCACGCAAGGACGGGAGGCACACCGCTGCCCTGACTTCCCTTCTCCACTGCCCTGCATTCCACATCCCACACGCGCTAAATCGGCAGGGGCGCTCTGACCCCGCCCGTCCATTTTTCTCCTGCGATTTGCCCTGCCGATCGGCTGAACTTCCGACGAGATCTGAACGAACACACCACCGTTTATTAAAGATGACGACTCGACTTCTCAACAGGCCATCAGGTGCCTCGTGAAACGAACTTCCCAGTCCGTTCTCATGAAGCACCGTCCCAGGACTGAGCGTCGCTCGGTACAGTACTCTTCAGCAATTCCTGGCTTTGATGAACTCCCGTCGGCCTGAACTTCTGAAGGTGTCCGCAAGCGGTATAATTTTGGAGGACTTGGTTGAGCCCAAAGGTCCGGAAGTGGTTCCATGCACCGGACATCACAAAGCAGGACGCAGCTAATGGTGTGTAACGGTTTACCGCCACCACTTTGTCGGGAAAGTCTGGACTCGATTCGCGGGCGGCAAGTTGTTCAACGCACAGCAAGGGGCTAGCTTGAGGTAATGAGGCGTGGCACAGCAGTTCAATAAGCAGCGCGCCTAGTTTGACGAGCGAAACGACAACAGCGGCAAGGATATTATCATAAGCGGTCATATACCATACCGGGTGTTTGGGGGATACCTCGTCTCAATGCCCATGAAGCGAGGTGCCTTCCATTGAGCAACTGATATGAGCAGAAGGGACTTTCTCCGCTCGTCCCTTACAGCACGCCCGACTCCTGCGACTGCTGGCCCTTTTCTCTTCCCCTAGCTCGAGACAAGCTCCCTTGCAGTTCCTATGTACCCACAGAGCCTGAGTTCCTCGATCAGCGGGGGGGATCTAATCTTCGGCTTGACTGGAGGTCTCCGTCACAGGCCCGCTGTATCGGGTGTGCAACAAGCTTGGCCGACATGAGGCCTACTTATACACGCCAGCTCGTCGGATGATGACCCATGCGGCATTGCAAACTCTCCATACTCTCAAGGCACCTTCCGCCTGATAACGGAGATCCCGAGGAAATGCATAGCTTGCCGCTGGATCAATGTCCGAGGTCCTCATACTGCAATCACGAGGTCAACACCTGCATGCAGCTCATGGCACACGGCAGCGTTTTAACTCCCGGGCCCTCCGCTCACCAGTCAACCATTCCAGTGCACTCCCGAGCCGCCGGAAGAAGGCGCTCAGGTGGAGTCAGTCACGCTAGCCCTAATTGGCTTAGTCCCAGGAACACAACGTCTGAAACTCGGGGGCTGTGTCTTGGCCGTCGTGGCCTTCGGTAAGCGGGCCTAGACCTCGTCGAGCGAGCGAGAGTTTTGGGATCTATGTATGGTCAAGCAGAAGACATCGTTCATTCTGTTGTACTGCAGTGGAGGACCGGTTATCAGCCTCCCTAGGTACTCGAGGCCGAGACTGATCTCTAATCTCACCACCCTACACCAGGTCGATGAGCCCATCGTGTTTCAGAACGAAGATGATGGCTGCTCGGCAGTAACCGCATTGGGTTGCCCGAGGACGTGATCACCACACCGCATTTGCATGCATACATCATAGATAGCCACGCGGCAGTTCATGTCTTATCGCGATTTCTTATTCCCGTTGGGCCTGTTGTTGGTGACGGATAATGAGGGGTAAGTTGATCACCGCAGAAATGGTAAGTCAGATGTCAGTTACCGTAGTTCATCAGAGTCGGAGGAAGCCGAGCCACAACCTAATCCCCAAGGGTTAAATTGCAGTGATTATGTAAGCTAGCTACGGACCGTTGACATCTCCCGTCTTTCCCCGCAATTTCTCCGGAAGCCCAGTCCGCTCAAATTCCAAGTCGCAACAAACCCGTAATAACCATGTCGCAAAACTTTGACCAGCTTCCCGAGGAGCTCCAGCTTGCCACGTCAGCTCATGTTAAGTACATCCAGAGCTTGGACGCGAGGAAGGACGAATATGACTACTGGCTGACAGAGCATCTGCGGCTCAACGGGCTCTACTGGGGCCTCACGTCGCTGCACCTCTTGGGCCACCCCGATGCGCTGCCGCGCGCCGAGACCATCGACTTCGTGCTATCATGTCAGCATGACAGTGGCGGCTTCGGCGCCGCGCCCGGCCATGATGCGCACATTCTCTCCACCGTCAGTGCGGTCCAGATTCTCGCCATGGTCGACGCGTTTGACGAGCTGGAGACGCGCGGCAAGGGCAAGGCGCAAGTGGGGAAGTGTGCGTCTACCCACGTCGGGTTCCTCGAGTTTCGAATCCTTGATACTAACCTCGAACCTGGGCTCAGACATTGCTAGTCTCCAGAATCCCGAGACAGGCACGTTCGCCGGCGACGAGTGGGGAGAAGAGGACACGCGCTTTCTCTACGGTGCTTTCAATGCGCTGTCGCTCCTCGGGCTCCTTTATCTAGTCGACGTGGAGAAGGCGGTCAATCACATCGCCGCATGCGCCAATTTTGACGGGGGATACGGAGTGAGCCCCGGGGCCGAGTCCCACGCCGGGCAGATATTCACCTGCGTCGCGGCCCTGACCATCGCCGGCAGACAGGATCTTGTGGACAAGGAGAGGCTCGGACGGTGGCTCAGCGAAAGGCAGATCGCCGGCGGCGGTCTCAACGGTCGGCCGGAGAAGAAGGAGGACGTCTGCTACAGCTGGTGGGTCTTAAGCAGCTTGGAGATGATCGGCAAGACGCACTGGATCGATAAGGACCAGCTGATAGCCTTTATCCTCCGCTGCCAGGATCCGGAGCGAGGCGGCATCTCAGACAGACCTGGTGACATGGTCGACGTCTGGCACACGGTGTTTGGTCTTGCAGGACTCAGCTTGCTCCAGTACCCTGGACTTCAGGCGGTAGACGAGGTCTACTGCATGCCCAAGTCGACCACTGCGAGAGTTTTGGGCCGCTGAGCACCAATTCAACCATTCCCTGCCACACTCTCCATCCAACAACGTCCCGATGATACGCTTCGTATCGCATCGCGCAGTCACGTAATCTCTTGCAATCTAATAGCCTTCCAACAGGACACAGCGTTGGCAGGATACAAGGCAAGAGAAGATCGATTCGCCCAGATATCCTTGGTCTGGTTGGCATCCGCCATGCCAACTAGCAAATGAAACGGGTACGAACATTGTGTCTAGGCATGGCTCCGTGGATGGACGACTATATGTAGCGTTCGCTGGGTGGTTCGAATTGTGGCTCCGTACTGCCTCGGCGGCTATCTGGTTCAAATGGGCATCGCGAGTGATTACGTTGACAGGGAACGTAATCCTTCTCCACACACTTTGGACCATGTACAATACAGTACTAGTACCAAGGTATAAAACGCTCTAGGCTCCCTGGGGCTTGCATCTACTCAACCACGTCTACCTACCACCTCTGTTCTGCCGGTTTTAGCAAACCTTCAACCTCAACGGCTCACTACTAAGCTCTACAGACACAGTACATCTACTCTCAACTAGGGAAATGGCGTGGTGGCATCCGGAGCATGAAGGGCTGCTGCCCTACTTTCTCGTCTATGTACGTCCATACGCCTACTAGTAGTTTTATCCGAGCTGCAAAAACACCTAAGGTATCAGGTAAAAGTTTGGCTGACGGCACACTGCAAAATCAACATTACATACGTTACAGACCAGTGTCTCAGCGGCAATCCACACCGCCGTCTGCTACCTGCGTCCTCCCACAACCTCGCTCGTGCAATTCCAGGGTCCGGCGCGGCCGCCCCCGCACGGCCTGCTGGCTCGGGTCTACGGCGTCAAGAATGTCTACACGGCGTTTATCCGTCTCTACGCCGCCTACCACATCACCAACTCCGATCTGTACAACCTGGCCATGTGCACATTTGGGGGCGTGCTCTTCCTGTACGGCACCGAGTGGCTGGTCTATCGCACCGTGAGGAGGCGGGAGGTCGCGTTTCCTGCGGTGACGGCTTCTGTGGGCTTGGGGTGGATGTGGATGCAGAGGGGGTTTTACTTGCATTATTAGGTATTGAGACTGGTGGTGGTGTTTTGGACGGGAGGGCGCGCTTTTAGAAAAGGTTAGTTTTCCTTGGGGTTGCTCATGTTACAGGCTGTTTTATTGAGACATACTTTTGGGACAGTAACTTGAAGCTTCGGACCCCGGGGACAGTATTGTAACCAAATCTGGTTAGCGCCCCCCGAAAATGATGTCTGCTACGCATCGCACCCACACATCGCACTTCGACATGACACTCAATTACCAGGCGCCATATATTCTATTGCCATTTGGATCTAGCACTTCAATAGACAATTGAATGCTCGGGCAGAAATGGCTGGCAAATTCAAACCGGGAAGTAGTAGGCTATGGCGCAGGCGCTAGGTCGAATGTGGTTACAATACTGTCCCCGGGGTCCGAAGCTTACTGCCCCAAAAATATGTCTCCTTTATTTGGGCGAAAGATAAGGTATGGCTGGCTACCTAGGTATTCTAATTACCAGGAACTACTACTCAGCGATCACAGCTGAACAAACGTCAGCGTGCCGTTGTCGTTGCCTATCCTCTCGTCCAGCATGATGGAGCTCCCAACCCAGTGTCCGTCCGGGTGGCGCAGTTCACCCTCGAGTCTCCGCCCGCCGTCCGCAAGCCGCACGTCCCGCGCCGACGCCGCAAAGTTACCGACGCTACCACCACCACTGCCGCCACCACCACCGGGGACCTGGAGGACCTGTCCCGGGTAAATCATGTCCGGGTTCTGGATGTTGTTGTGCCGCGCGATCTCGTCGAACGAGGTGCCGACCTGGGCGGCGATGGCGCGGAGCGTGTCGCCCGGCTGCACCGTCACCTGCCTCGGCCCGCTGCCGCTGCTGCTGTGGCGTCCTCGGGACGAGGCCCAGCGGAAGCTGCCGTTGTCGTTCCCGATGATCTGGTTCAGGCTGATGCTCGAGCTCTGGTACGAGCCGTCGAGGCGCCGGCACGCCGCGTACAGCACGTAGTCGCCGTGGGTGTCGAGGCGGATGTCCTGCGAGGAGCTGCTGAAGTTGCCTGCGTAGCTGACGCCGCTGCCCATGCCGCGCGACTGACTGTAGGAGTCGTGGCGATGGGCCGAACGGGAACGTGAACGAGAGCGGGAGCGGGAGCGGGAGCGGGAATGGCGACGGTGATGATGGCGCCGCTCTTCCTCCTCCCTTTCCTTCTCCCGCCGCCTCCTCTCCTCCTCCTCTCTCTCCCTCCGCTCTTTCTCCTCGTCCCGCTTGTCTTTCCAGTCAGACACGCCGTCCTGCAGCTTGGATCCGGCCACAGCACCGGCCACAACGCCGAGCACCGCTGCGACGACAGAGTTAGTTCGGGACCGCCAATTTAGACTATAAAAAGAAATCAGACAAACGTACTGCCCAACGTGCTGTGGCCAGTCTTGCCGCCGACCTTGTGGCCGCCCCACCCGCCGGCCACACCGCCGCCTACAGCACCGAGAAAGCCGCGTTCGCCGTCCGGGCCGTCCTGCGGAAGCTGGCCATAGGCCGGTTGTCCCGGGGGAGGGTATTGCTGGTCGCGGTATTGCTGCTGCGGCGGGGGTTGCTGAGCGCCAGCATAGTACGAGGCTGCCTCCCCCTGGCCGTAGGGCGGCGGCGGGTTGCCCTGCGGGTAGCCGCCGCCGTAACCGCTGTTGTCTTGGTATCCGTAGGTCATGGTGGGATGAATTAGGTTGTTGGTGGTGACGAGTGCTTGATGATGTGTGTTTTATGAGGACCGTTAGATGGTTTCCACCGAGGAAAGTTGAAACAGGCGTTCAGAAGGCGATGATAGTGGATATTTATACGAAGTATAAACACCTGGTCGGCTCCCTCCGCCCCCTCCCCTGAGCAGTCCCCAGGGTCCAGCACATAGTGGGGCTCAGAGATCGGCTCTCTCGGCTTGGGGGCACCCTGGTGGCTGCCAGGCAGTGTGCACTGCCAGCATCTCATGCGTGTTTGAGGCTTGGCATGGGTAGTTACAGTCATGGATTTTGGCTCTTCCTGACACAGCCTGAGTCTCAATCCAGTCGTACCATCTGTACTGTGTATTGCTTGGCTTTGCGTTGGCCCACGTCGCGCAAACGTGCGTTGTGTTGATTCGACCCCTGTGTCCAAGTGTGTGGGCTTGGGTGGGCCAGTGTAGCTGGGCAGTCCATGTTCGACATGTCGGCTGTGCTCGGGGTGTCCGGAGACTTGTGGAGAGTTAGGTAACTACAACTTCACATGCTGAGATACCTAATAAGCGCCGGCTGTTCGTGATTAGAATGATACGAATATGGCCTCTCCTGGCTGGCTGCAATGGCAACCGGTTGATTTCCCAGGCCAAGAGTACTGCCGATGGCGAGTTCGATGCTCCAGCCTCCCAATGATAAAGCCACCGCTAGCAATAATGGAGAATTGTCAAGCAATGGACCAGTTTGCTAATTAGTCGCTGGCCAGAAGTGAGAATGAGATGTGGACAAGGGCAAGATTAGCTGTGAGCATAATCAAAGGGGCCCATCTCAAATCTTCTGAGTACCTTAGATAGTTAAGGTATGATATGGAAGATCTCTCTTTCCCGGAATGTGCGATAATAGCGATCACGATAGCATCTCACATAACTTCGACGCCTTGATATTCTGTCGTTTTTTTTTCACAAGGGTAAAAGGCCATAGCGCTCGTCGTTTCAAGCAATGCCCGAAGACAAGAGAACTGCTGTCAGCAAAGGCCTCACCGCCACCTCACCTGTACTTGATTTGGTTATTATAGTAAAGTGATGACCGTGAAGTCACTTCGTGGATTCATGAATATTGATAACCATGTAGTTTTTGAAAGGTTGTCTAGGCGCTGATATTCACTTTCAAAGTTGAGCAACGGCTCCTTGAGCTCTCGGGGTGATAACTACTAGTAAGTACTACTACTACCTGGGATATCTACTATGGTAATCTCTGCCGTCGCAATCATCACACCTGCTAAGAAAACGTGGTGTTCTCCCATAGCCCATACAACCTTAGGTTCTCGATCGAACTCGCCCTGTTTGCTCCCTCGAATCAAACATTGCTGATTGCCTGATCATACGTATTCATCACGCCAGTGATATAAGAGGATATCAACCGGCTACATAGGCCTTTGCCGCTGAAAGATCTCTTGTACTAGGTAGTGCATCATCCAATGCCGAGAGTACATCAATCTCGTAGAAGGGAACCTGAACGTGTCCATAACAGGCAACAGCCTCATGGCTTGCTTTGGATCTTCTTGTGGGTGGTAAAATACATGCTGCATGAAGAGAAGGCGGAGGCACTAACATGGTCCCGATATAATATCTTACTTGACAGTTGACACTTATTTCAAACATCACCGCTCCGGTATCTGATCTCTTCGAATAATGCGGCAGGGTGATCCAGTAGCCCACCTAATATACAGACATATAAGATGGTGCCCTGGCCAAACAATGTTCACCATCCTGTGAAACTGCAGAACTATGTTACTCGCATCAGCCATACAAAAGGTGTCAGCCCCTGACCCGGGTTCATCTAGAGGTAGCCAAGTTCGGGGCAGCCTTTCACTCGTCATGGAGCTGTCGTGCCCTCTGTTGACAGTGAGATTCACATAGTGGTCAACGCACCTAGGTACCTTACCTTACTCATGTAACAGTGATGTTAGACTGGTCACCATGGTAGTTCGGGAGTCTGAAACTATTCTGGCGGCCACGACCGCCGGTCGTCAGACTCAATGCCATCCCGGGGTCTTCACCATCAAGTGCGGAACTATGACATCGTCGCCGAGACTGAGGGGCGCAACATTCAGTTAATACCTTGAGAAACTTCTTCCTGAAAATTCAAACCTGAACTCTCCTTTGGTTCCTTTCGTTTTCACATCCTTCCTCTTTCTTTCCCATCTAGCACCTTGCTGGCCTTGGCTACATGACAACTCCTAGCCGCGACCTATGGTACGTTTAATTCCCTTTTCACCTCTTCTCTCTGCGGTTGCGTGTCTTGGCTGCCTGCATTCGCCGCAGCAGGTGTCTTTTGTTTGAATTTCCTCTGCTTCTTACGCCGATCTCCAGCATTCTTCACTCTACCTCCCTCTTGATACTAATATCAAGAGCCTTCCATGTGTTTTTGCTGGACCAATCTGCTGACTCTCATCAAGGTGATCAGTTCATAGGATTGGGGCTTTTAATCTTATTCCAGGGCCTCTTTGGAAGCTGGATTGCTTTCAACAGTGCTGGACTCGCAACATTCATTTATCTATTCGGCTTCTTTTACGACGGAATCCTGGTTCTACATCAATTTACCAAACTATCATTTTGGCCAGGGGCTGGCAAGTTAAAGAGCAAGGTTTTGGGGAGCAGGTTTTCCTCTGGAGGTCACACCTTCGCTCCTTCCCCTTCTGTTCACTTGTGCTGTCGTCACTGACAGGCATCCATTCCAAAGGAGGCGTCCTCTGAACCGACAAGAAAGTCGCTCCTTCCTTCTCGTAAGTCAATGAGCTCGTGGAGTGGCCCGGGCGAGACACGGTCCAAGTGACCGCTTCCCTTCTCGTTCCCCTCGCGTCACGGTTGTCCTTTCTGATTCTCCTAACCTGTCTTCGTTCGTCCAGATTTTCCACGCCTATTCTGGCTGAGCCGCGACTTCTTATCGTTCATTCTCCGATCTCAGGATTGGGGTCCGATTCCCAATACTTGGGACAATACATGATTCTGCCGATCCTACGATATTCGTCTCATCCAAGTTCACGCCAACCGATCCATTAACAAGCTCAGACGACGAGCATTCCTACTCAGAACTTTGGATCTCCTTTGTGCTGCTCTTAAGGCAAGCTGAGACACCCAGAGCGTCCTATACTCTCTCCATGCAGGGATTCTAGGTTTCCCCTGCCTTCATCGAGACCAAAAGTACCTGTGAGGTCACCTACTCGTTCCTTCAGCCAATCTTCATCCCCGAGTATCGATTCATCCTGGGGTTGGCTTAACCAACCTCAGCCACATTCACATGTGAGTTACCCACAGACAGCAGTTGATACGATGTTGGGGTACACGTCTGCTGGGTGCTGACCCAACATTTGACAGACCATGGCTGCTGTTGCCCCCATGGATTTGATTACGCAAGGCGGGAGTGCTTCCATTCCCTTGCGGTGCACTCTGTGCCCCAAGAAGCCCAACTTCTCCGACCTCTCTCACCTTCTTACCCACATCTCTTCCAAGAGCCATCTCGCCCATCGTTTCAAAGCCGAACTGAAGGCGAGGGACAATGAAGAGGCTCAAGACGAGGTTCGACAGTACGATCAATGGTGTGAGCGTTATGGGATCAACGGGCTTCTTGCGGAGCGGATGGCTGCAAAGGAGCAGAAGAAGACAGGCAGGAGGGGAGGAAAGCAGCCAAACACAGCGGTAAGCCGTCCCATGCACAACTGAGCCGGGATCACGAGCTCACATGTCTGACAGCAGAACAACAAGCCGCGTGTTGGGACCAGCCGCCAGGATTTGATCAAGCCTGAACCTGAAGCATACGGCGAGCCTCCGTCGACCATGGGCCACTGGCCTGCTGACACAGTACCTTTCCAGGATGGGCGCCATGGACATTTTGACAACACCGGCTATGGAACCCCGCCTATGAAACGTTCTCTGTCTGACGGGTCAACCCCAGTTACGCCAGAGAACGAGATCCGCGCAAAGTATTACCGGAGGTGGCCTTCGGAGACGGCAACTACGGACAGTGTCCCTGCTTCCGATCTTCCTTCTGAGAGCACCGAGTTCTTTGATGATGACACGGACATCAGCAAGTTGAAAGGCGTGAAATACCCCGGCATGGGGTTGTTCGACTCGGCGGACGATACGCAGAGGCGGATGCGTAACCAGCGCAAAGACGACTCCGTCTTGAAGCAGATGGAGGAGACATCGTATGGCATCGAACCAAACGAGGTCATTTGGGAGAATGGCGAGTTCCAGCGCGTTCGCGACATCTATGCAACTCCTTCCGTTGAAGGAAGTCCGGTTCGTCATCCCCGGTGGAACATGTCGCGGGTGCCTGTCCTTTTCGAGAGCTTGGTCTGATGCTGTTTTCATCTCTAGGACCGTACGTTCGAGGATGATGATGCTCCCAAGCGGAAGCGAGCTCGTCGTGGCGGAGCTGCTGCAGCGCCGATGAGGGCGTCGGGCAGAGTTGCTCGCCAGCGGACATCTCGCAGCAAGGGCACCCATGGCGAAAATGAGAACGACAGCAACAGAGTCGTCCAATCAGTTGAGGGCTTTGACGTCTTTCGGGACCCTCCCAGGCCCGGTTCTAGTAAGAAAGAATCATCCATCGCTTGCACAGCATCGACACTAACATTCTTGCAGCCCGGGACCAGAGCCCTCCAAAGGAGTCTGGGTACTTATTGCCCCTACTAAGCCCGTTTGAGATCTCATGGTTGGCTGACATGTTGGTAGATTCGGCCTTCGCCGTCGTCCTGCCCTTCAGGGCATGAACTCCAACTTTGCCATGGGATCCTCTGCATTGAAAGCCGAGAAACCCATGTCGTACATTTCCGCGCGCGGGTCTGGGACTGCTTCGTTCACATCCCAGTCTCACGTTCCCGACAGCCACTATTTCCAGCATCAGCATACAATGGGCACTGGCACGTTGAACCCTCTGTGCGTCACGGCCAGAAGTGCGCTTTACAGCTCGTATGGCTTTTCGGGTTATGGCAATGAGCCGAAGTCGTCGGCGACCAACTTTTCGGGACTCGGCTCGATGGATCTGGGAGACATGTCATTCAACGGCTATGGCGGACCTTATGCCCCGCCGGGTTCAATCCACGACCGTGTCGACCAAGAGTTCGACATCTAATTCTGGCGAAAGACGGAAAGACAAGCCGGTTCCGCCGCATCTCCTTCATAGTTGAGATGTTACATTCTTACACCTCACTATGTGTGTAACATTACGAACACCAAGTTGCTATCTCATTGCTCCGGAGCAACGCAAGGCGGATTCTTGGTCCGCTGGTTTGCGGCTAGCAGAGTCGCTGCTGCAGAGAGGAATCCATTCAGCGCGATGTTGGACGGTGTAAGAATAGGCCACGGAAAGGGCGCATAGGAGGCTTGGGAACAGGGCCGATCGATCATCGGGGATGGCGCCCAGGAAGCATGATCTTTTTTCTTCGTTATCCCCTATTTTCTACATATTCGCAAGGCCTCAAGGACTCGGGGACAACCTTCATTCCTAATTGGGTCGTATTTAGCACAGAACCTTGGTCGATAACTGGCTACAGACTTTAATTACATATCTTGGCCTCCATAACCATATCGTCACGGCACGCGTTGACACACTCACAGGTCATTTGATTAGTTGACCAACATGGCCGCGAAACTTTGTAATGACCCCGTCCCGTTACGACCTCTATTAAGCTATCTCAACACGGATTGCTAATACCGACACACAAGAACACCAACACCATTGGTCCAAGGGAACTTATACATCTACAACTGCTCGATGCTCGACACTAGATGCTCCAGCTGCTCCTCTCCTCCTCCTCCACCACTCTTCAGAACATCCTCCAACATCCGGGCCGCACCCTGAAGCCGACGAACCTTGACGCCCTCCTCCATCTCGCGCGACTTGCGCGCCGCCACGTCCAGCACGCGCCGCGGAATGCGCGCCAGCCGCGCCACGTTGAGCCCGTACGACCGGTGCGCCACGCCCTCGGCCACTTCGTACAGGAAGGTGATTTCCTCGTCGCCAACCTCCCCTTCTCCTCCATTTCCTTCTTTTTTATTATTATTATTGTCAGAAGGCCTGTTGGACTCGAACCGCATGTGCACGCACCGCACGCGCCCATCGCCCAGCCCCTGCGCGACGCGGGCCAGGCTCTGGTAGTGGGTGATGAAGAGGGTCAGACAGCGGGTCTCGCGCACGACGTGGTCCAGCACGGCGTGCGCGATGGCGGCGCCGTCGTGCGTCGACGTGCCGCGGCCGAGCTCGTCGAGGATGACGAGCGAGCGCGGCGTCGCGCCGCGCAGGATGGAGGCCGTCTCGGACACCTCCACCATGAAGGTGCTCTCGCCCGCGAAGAGGTTGTCGCGCGCGCCCATGCGCGTGTAGATGGCGTCGGTCGGCGTCAGGGACATGGCGGCCGCCGGCACGAAGGAGCCGATCTGGGCGAGCAAGACGAGCAGCGCCACGGCGCGCACGTAGCTTGATTTGCCGCCCATGTTGGGGCCTGTGATCAGCTGCGCGATGGGCGCCGGGGAGGTCAGGGAGGTGGTGAAGGGGATGTAGCCGTCGGGGAGCGTGTGCTCGGCGATGGGGTGGCGGCCGTCGGTGATGGAGATGGTTGGCGGGCTGGTGGAGGGGAGGAAGGTCGGCTTGCTGTAGCCGGGCAGTGCGGCTACCTGGGCGAGGGAGAGGAGGCAGTCTAGCGTGGCGAGTGAGGCGACTGCGTCGCGGAGAGGCTGGTACTCGGCTGCGATGGACTTGAGGAGATCTGTAAACGCTGCGTCGCAGGCGGCCGCGAGGGCTTCCTTGTGCTGGTCGCGCTCGTTCATCAGACGCATCACTTCCGGGGTGTGGAAGCGAGACAGCTTCTTTGTGCCGCTGATTTTGGCCCATGAAGCGGGGACGCGCTTCAGGTCGGCGTTGGGGACCTCGATCAAGTACTCAATGCCGGCCACGGTGACGTAGGAAACGGGCGTCTTCTTGGACAGCTTCGCGGCCGCGTCCTTGCGGTGCGCATCCAAGTCTGCTTCGACGGCAGCGATGCCCAGCTTGTGGTTCGTGATATCGTCCGTCTCTTCCTCGTCGCGGAAGAAAGTGTACTTGTCGTCTTTCCGCGCCGCCTCGGCGTTGATCTTGTCGAGGTATGAGGTGACGATATCCCCGATACCCGGTAGGGAGCAGATTGCCTCGCTAATGAGGCGTGATTGGAAGCCCGTGTCTGCCGGTGCCTTCACCCTCGAGAACTCCATAGCGATTCGCTGGAGTGTCTGCAATGTCGAGAGCAGTTCCGGCCGGGTGCACTTCCCGTAGTAGATGCGGATGAGGCTTCGCTCGAGATCAGCCTTGATTTTGCTGAGCATGCCGACGAGCTTGTCAACCTTGGCGGTGGACTGGTTCTCGAGCAGCTCCTCGACCGCCGAAACACGCTCCTCCAGCCGCTCCTGGTCTAGCAATGGACGGCCAATCCATTTCCTGAGCAGTCTCCGGCCGGGACGGGTTTGTGTCTTATCCAGGGCCCACAACAGACTGCCCTTCTCGCACTGGTCCGTTGCATTTCTGTAGACCTCCAAGCTCTCTAGAGTAGTCCCGGTGATCAACATGTGTTGTCGTGTACTGAACGACTGAAAATACTTGGTCAGATCGAAGATGTGTTCTAGGCCGTACTCGGTCAGGTGGGTGATCATGGCCGACAGACATATCGTGACTGGCTCTGGCAGCTTCAGCACTTTGTCGAGAAGGGCTGCCGAGCGTTCGTCGTTGTCTTTGGTTTTGCCGGCATAGAATTGCGTAACGTGGGAGTACGCCTCGGCGGCCATCGTCTTGCTCTTGGGCACCCTCTCCACGCGGGTCTTGTCGCCGAAGACATTCGTGCTGCTTCCAGCTAGGTGCCCCACCAGCTTGTCGGTTGCCTTGGAGAGCTCGCCGACGATGAGGAGCTCGCAAGGGGAAATGTGAAGCAGACGAGTCTCGATCTCTCGCCTCATGAAGCCGTCTTCAAAGTCGTCGTAGATAATGTCTCCTGTCGCCGGTTGGACGGCGACGATGCCGACATCGACCTTCTCGTCCGCCCCCCAGCCCTTTGTCGACGATTCCGTCAGGCAGAGGAGATAGCCTCCCGCGGGAGCACCGCTGCCTTCAGTCGGTTGGTCGAGCTCCCCCGTCTCGTCGACGTAAGTTCCCTTGGTGTAGACGTTGGTGAGCTTACGGACAAACGGCGCGTTGCGGTTGTCGCCTGCTTTTTTGAGCGCTGCCGTCTCAAGCTGTCGCACGACACCGACTTTGTGCCCGGCGGCAACAAGGCGTTTGACATGGACGTTCAGGCGATGGACAGGTATGCTGGCCGAGGCGAAGCGGTCGAGGTGGGCTTCTGACGGGTCTTGGAGTCGGTTAGCGGGCAGTCAACCTAGCGGTTTCACAAGGGAGGTTCGGCATACGCTCATCATATCTGAACTTGCCCGGTATGCAGACGATGCTTAGTTCCTTGGCCGCAATGCGGGCGTCTTCGCCAAAGAATCTAAACTTGTAGCCGACTTCGACCACCAATATCGTATCCATATGCTTCCTCTTGATGTCGAGAAACTGGATCTCCATAGGCGTGAGCTTTCCGGTCTTGGCGCCCTTTTTCTTGGCCTTTGTCGGTGGAGGTGGCTCATCCTCTTCGGCATCACCCCCGGCCTCGTCGTCATCTCCTTCTACGCCGGGGCTTCCGCTCTCGCCCTGGAGCTCGCGTCTCCGCCACAGGGACAAGCTATCGGGGTGCCCGAGTTTCTTGACAAAAGCCCTGTGCAATTCCTCCTTCTTGCGCTTCTCCGCCGCATCCTCGTCGTCAGCCCGCCCAGCTGGATTCAACACTGGCTGATCCGCATCATAAGCGTATCGCTCGGTCCGGGTTGGCGCGTTCGAGCTCTTAGCAATCGAACCACGGCGAGGCGACGATGGCGACGTCGGGGATGCGTTGGAGAGATCCTCGGTATCATCATTTTCTGGGATGGACTTTGCACGTTTTGATGCACGGCTCGATTTTTCGCTCCCATTGTCATTCGTTTCGCGTAGAGGCCGCTTTCGCGGTGCATCCCGGGCGGGCGACGCAAACGACGCCAACGAAGACTCCTCGTTGTCCTCGTCCTTGTCCTGAGCCGCTTTGGCTCCGGGTGACGAGGTCGGCTTCCTGTTCAGTCCATTGACGGTAAAGAAGCTTGTGAGCGAGGCCTGCCTCTTCTCGGATGGTCTTGAAGGGCCCGCCATGGCGTTGTAGTCGATGGGTCGCGACGAGTGGGGAATGCGGCTTCACGAGCTGTCTTGGAAATTTGGAGACGCGCAGCAAAACACGCGCCACCGCGCGCAGTGGTGGCATACGCTTCCACGTGACATTGCTCCCGCCAAGACTTCGTCTCATCAATTTTAGCGCCCACCTCAGGTTCCGACTCAACAACGCACGGAAGACCTCCACGACGAAGGATCGAAACCAGCAATAGAATACCACAACGAAAGGAAAAGGGAGCAAAGAAGCCTGTACCCAGCCGTCGGCTCTTCGGAGCGCATCTCAGTCAGACAATCCTTCAGGATCAATCATCCGTCCTGTCGACAAACTTCGTTTTGTCCAATATACCAGCAGGATGCAGCTCTGGCCCCCAAGGTGGAGTAACGGGGAGAGTTTCAATGCAGCCTGTCGACCCCGTCTTCCCGTCCTGGGCTCCGCAATTCTGTGCGAACGACATCCTTGAAATTTTGCCCGCCCGTACACTACAGAGAACGATGCAACACACCGTTTTCCTCGTTGGGCCTGTTGGCGAGGAGCGTCCTTGATGAGAAGGTCCTCAAATTCCGGGGACCGGCCTGACTTCCTTCAAGGCCCTTCAGGAAGACTACCCGGAAATGGCCACGCGTATGCAATCTGGGATTGTTAAGCCCCTTATCCAAAGGTGCTGGCAGAATCCAACTCGAGGTCGTTGTGTTTTCTCGTGGTCGCACGCCCGACACCTCGCGGAGCGGTAACCATGGATTGAGCATGCCGTTGCACCTTCCACTGTTGCAACATTGGACAGTCGGCTGCAGTCTACTACAGTACTAGGTAGTAAGGCATCTTAGTAGTACCGTACGGGCTCACCACTTGAAGGAAGGCGCGGTTCATAAAGTTCCAGTCTCCAGTCGATGCTGCACGCAATATCTGGGGTAGGGGCGATGGACAGCAGCCAGGCATCCATCGAACTGTCCCGTTGCTGGCTGCCTGAGAGCTTACCCTCTCTTCTTTCGTGTGATCCGCTTCACGCTGCTTCTCGACCCGCTCGTGAACGGCATACCAATCCTCTTCGACGCCGAACCCTTCGCTCGATACTCGTCGATCTCACCCAAAATTTGGTTCATACGAAATCATTCAGCCGCAGCCCTAAACCGGGATCTGAGCCGACATGGGCAGATCCTGAGGTCCAGACCCACCGTCCTATGGACGATATGGTCGAAAAGAACCACTCAACGAGTTGCGACTCGACACCGGCTACCGTTCCGAGAGTTGGCGAGTAGTACACAGTAGGTAAGGCTACCGGGTGCGTCTTCGATGGGTTCCGGGTCCGGCGCCGCCAACATAGGCACCTAACTATAAAAGGATCTCGAGCACCACAGCGAGTAGGGCTTCTTGAAGCTGACTGGCAAGACAGTGAGCAGACGAGTTATTAGTGGATGGTGCTGACCCAGCACTCCGTCACCGCCAACAGCCGATATTATTAGGCTAAATGTCGTGCCAAGACGGATAATGTGCTGTTGGCAAACCTTACTGCGTTCGTCAAGGCGGTCGCAGACAAGACCTCGTTCGAGCGCGAGCCGCAAGATTGCAAGCGCGCCTCTTTGGGATTGGATAGCGCAACGGCCCTCCTGCCCTTCTCGAAGCCCCGGCGAACTAGCGGGCCTCGAGCGGGCCAGCCAGTCACCGCTCAACAACTGAACTTCGAATTCCAGGCCCACCGCCCCAGACTTCGGCTCCAGAGTGCACGTTTGTGCCATTGTGGGCGTTGTGCGGGGAGGCTAGCCTCCGGATTTTCGGGGAGACTTCCTACCCGCCAATCACAGTCCGGCAAATGCACTGCTCATCTGAGGCTCTCCGCCGGCTCACATGCTGTGAGGATCGCTTGCAACGGCGCATGTGGCGCTTTTGTCGGTGCTCTCAGCGCGTCAGCCTTGACGAGTCCGCCACAAAGAACTACACTAGTTCTTCGGCTGAATTGGCTTCAGCAGACACTTTTGTGCTCCGTCGCTCCGGACGCCCGGCGCCGCTGGCGTTTCCAGGCGCCGGGTCAGGCCTGTCTTCCACCTGCCAGCCATGCCCGTCTGGCCGTCTCGCGTGTGTCTGTCCATCTCGACACCGATATTGCATGGCATAATGCAACAGCTAGGCGCTTCATCTATCTGCCACGGTGCCCGGCATCCGCCCCTTGCACCTGGCTGGGGACACCCAGCCATAATCACCCAACCATGGCGGCCTTGGAAAATGATAGCACATAACATACCACTCTCATGTGCTCCCCCAATGCAACTCAGGTCAGCAAGAGGTTTTTGCGATGCCTAATGGACTCTGGAGTCGCTGGTCGTCATCGGCCGCCGTTCTTGTCTCCAGGCATTAGGGGCAGCTTCAGCGATTTCATAGAGAGCGCGCCACCTGAAGATGTCCCATGCACGATCGGTCCGCTTCCACCGTCATGGCGATTGTTGGCTCGCGGTGGCTGCAGCTGCGCTGCTCTCATTTGCTCAAGCTGCTCGCTTGTCGGCAAGGCACGCCAAACCGGTCCGATCCCCTCTGGCGCACCCCTCGTGGCCAAGGACGCCAAGCTCTAGTCTCGGCAGGCAAAATGGTGTGGGACCCGCACATGGGGTGAACTCGGGGGGCGCTAGTTAGTTGCGGGGACTCCAAAGTTGGGGAAAGGTTTGTTGGAGAGGTCTGGCGATCAGCATGGGGCCGAAGTTGGGTTCGATGTTCCGCTACCGTCCCCTCCAGACGGCATGCGCCCTTATCTGGGGTTCTGGAACACGAAAGGGCCTGAGGACGGGCTCGTTGCCTGACTGACTCGCTTCCCGTCTTTCCCCTGTGTCCACTGTCCACGGCACTGGCGCAGTGGCGATGCTGCCAGTGTTCGCCCCTTCTGCTTCAGCTCTTCAGAGCCTTCATCATGTGCATGGTTCTCCTCATGAGAAGATATTAGCCTCTGCGAGAGGCGGGTCACTGTCCAGGCGAGCCTGGTTTCGACAATTTGCTGCCGCGCCGCTCCGTCCCGGCCGGGGTATGGAGGTATCGCTGCAAATGGACACGAGCACTTGGGTCTCGAGGTACCCAGCTATTTACACGCAGGTGGAGGCTCGCCCGAAGTGGGTAGCGCTCGGAGGTGCAGAGGATTGGTTAAGCTTCCCTGCAGTTGGCTTATCCGCCCGTGGCTCTCCCTTGAGTCCCTGACCCTGGCTGCTTGGCCCCTGGTCGCCATCCCGGGACGCTTGGCCGGTCCGGTCGCCCGTCTGTGGCTCTCCCCCATACCCCAGAGTCGTTGCTGGTGTCTATCGTGTCATTATAAGCATGGCACCCCTCGTGTCGATCTGCGTTTCCCTTCTCTCGTGCCTTCCTCCTCACTCAGGGTTCCAAGGACACGGGTCAAACACGTCGTCAAACACCTCACCCGAGAGCCGTTGAAGCGCTGCCGCCAGCCAACCTCGACAACCAGAACCCCCGAGTGATCGGTCAAGATGGGCATCCTACCGAAGAAGAAGCCCAATGCTGAGGCGACGGTTGTCGCCCAGGAGGAGGCGCCCGAGTTTGAGAGGGTCCAATGGACGAAGGATCCCGGGCTTCGGAAGCTCTATTTCTTCGCCTTTGTTCTTTGCATTGCCTCTGCCACCACTGGCTACGATGGGTGAGTCGGATGTGGCCGGTAACATGTCGTTAGCTACAACAGGCCAGCTGACTCTGCCGTTTTCTCGTCCACAGCATGTTCTTCAACAGCGTGCAGAACTTCGAAACATGGAAAGCGTACTTCCACAACCCTGAGGGCTCCGACCTGGGTCTTCTCGGCGCGCTCTACCAGATTGGTAGCTTGGTTTCCATTCCACTGGTGTAAGTGCGGCAACATATATTCCCTGTCTCTCCTCTGATGTTTCTGTGAATAGAATGTGAATAGAAGCTGACTTCGTTGCGCGTGTAGTCCCATCTTGGCTGATCGCTTCGGCCGTAAGCTTCCGATTGCCATCGGCTGTGTCATCATGATTGTCGGCGCTGTCCTGCAGGCCGCCTGCCAGAATCTCGGCACCTTCATGGGTGGCCGTGTCATGCTTGGTTTCGGCAACTCTCTGGCCCAGATCTGCTCCCCCATGCTTCTCACCGAGCTGTGCCACCCGCAGCACCGTGGACGCCTCACCACCGTCTACAACTGTCTCTGGAACGTCGGAGCCCTGAGTAAGTTATCCCCGCCCTCCCGGCGACCGACCGTAACGTCCGGAAGGCCGCAAGCTGACGAAGGTGCAGTCGTCTCTTGGATTTCCTTCGGTACCAATTTCGTCAACAACGATTGGGCTTGGCGTGTCCCCGCCTTGCTGCAGGCTATCCCCTCGGTCATCCAGCTGGCCTTCATCTTTTGGGTGCCAGAGTCGCCCCGTTACCTGATGGCCAAGGACAAGCACGACAAGGCGCTCAAGATCCTCGCCAAGTACCATGCCAACGGCAATGCAAACCACCCTACCGTCCAGTTCGAATTTCGCGAGATCAAGGAGACGATCCGGCTCGAATTCGAGGCCAAGAAGAGCAGCAGCTACCTCGACTTCTTCCGCACCAAGGGTAACCGCTACCGCTTCGCCGTCCTCATCTCGCTCGGCATCTTCTCGCAGTGGTCCGGCAACGCCATCATCTCCAACTATGCTAGCAAGCTGTACGACACGGCCGGTGTCACGGATCCAACCGCGAAGCTCGGTCTCTCGGCCGGCCAAACGGTTCTCTCCCTCATCGTGTCCATCACCATGGCTCTGCTCGTCGACAAGGTCGGCCGCCGGCCCATGTTCCTTGCCGCGACGGGCGGCATGTTTGGCACCTTCATCTTCTGGACGCTTACCTCGGCTCTCTACGACGCGCACGGTCTCGATGGTGCGCGCTACGCCATGCTCTTCTTCATCTGGGTCTTCTCCATCTTCTACGCGCTGGCGTGGTCTGGCCTGCTCGTCGGCTACGCCATCGAGATCCTGCCGTACAAGCTCCGTGCCAAGGGCCTCATGGTTATGAACCTGACTGTCCAGGCGGCCCTCACGCTCAACACGTACGCCAACCCGGTCGCTTTCAAGGCCTTCGAGGGCAAGCCCGACGAAGGCATCCGTGGCAGCACCTGGAAGCTCTACCTCATCTACACCGTAAGTGCTTCCCTACCCGCCCCCGAAAGAAACGGTGAATATGTGAGTGATAGCTTGCTAACCTGTATTCCAACGCCATAGTGCTGGATCTTCCTCGAGCTCTGCTTCGTCTACTTCATGTACATCGAGACCAAGGGCCCCACGCTCGAGGAGCTCGCCAAGATCATCGACGGCGACGAGGCGGCCGTGGCGCATATCGACATCCACCAGGTCGAGAAGGAGGCTGCCATCAACGAGGAGAAGGTCGCCTAAATGGTTGGCTGATTACTCTGTCGGCAATGCGTCAGGTTGGCTCTGGGTTGTTGTGTTCAGCGTTGCGGGTTGGGTTGTACGGCCATGTTATTATGGTAGAGGAACGAATCCCCCCCTTGTTATATGTTTCTGTTTTTTAGGTAATCATGATACACGGAGCCAACAAGGCAGTTACGACTCCCGTCCTCTTTACTTCCTAGTGCCTGTCACAGTGCCTGCTCTGCAAATGTCCGAGCCCTTCTTCTCGGGTACGGGGCTTACGGCTACTATGGCTATTTTCTTACACTTCCCGCAGACATTGGGTTGCTTACTCATGGCCCGGACTTTGGGATGTGGCTGACGCCCCTTTCTTCCCCGGGTCATTCCGCCGCTCCAGGGCGCTCGCGTACAGTTCACGTACCCTACACAGTATGTATGTATGACGATAACCTTTAGCCAGGTGCCGATGGGAATCTCCGATTTAGGGGGTTTCAGTCCCTAGGCGGTGGCCACCGGGGTCGGACTCAATAATCAATAATATCCTGCCATACCGATCCACAAACGCAGCATTCCGACATCCGGGAAACCCTCCTTCTGCGCGGCAAGACTAGGTACCTACCTAGTGAAGTCGTTTACCCGGGTGGAGATGCCAGGACCTGTCGGTTAACGCTTAACAGCCCGGTCGATCAAGAGATGATGATCCTGAGCGGAGCCAGAAAATGTTGAGAACCATAGGTAAGTAACTACATAGAACCATAGCGGAGCATCGAGCCCGACTAAAGGGGGGGAACTGTCCGTCAGAGCAAGTCAAGTCCCAATTCCCAAGTCTCCATCCATTGTAGGACTTCCATATTATGAGTGTATGCTCTCGGTGAACTGCCAGCGCTGTAAAAATGTCCCAACTCTGCCCGTTTCCTTGGACACATTTCCGGCCGGACACCACCCGGGGACAGATCCATGCCAAGAGGGGGGACTTTATCCACGGTGAAGGACAAGGTGAAGGCCAAGGTCCCGACGCCACGGGGAGCACTTCTTACATCCTAGGCTAAAATGCACCCGCCTTCCCCGGAACGATCGCACGCCCTAGGAAGGAAAAAAGAAGAAGAAGAAAAAAAAAAAAAAAAAAGGCTCTGGCGATTCCTAGGTACCTAGATCGCACGAAGTACATGTACAGTACCTTACCCGGTTGACGACCACATAGCGCGTTCGCCTTTTCATCCCGTCCACGACCATACGATCAGAGGTGTAAAGGGATTTGAACCACTCTGAGGCATTGACATGAAGGATCATGGATATTATATCGGTACTGGACATGTAATGTATGTACATGCAATGCGAAGTACCTAGCCTCCTGGAAAGGCTAGCAGCTCATTTCTCCTCTCTTACAGCGGGTAGCTCTCGGTTCGTTGACTGTGATCGTACCACACCTCATCAGTCACCGCGGTGGACACAGGGAAAGGGGCTACGTCTCAACTCTCAACAAGCCTACGGTAGGTAGTGAAGCTCAGTTGATGGAAAGGCTAGTAATTAGACCGCAACAGCATTTCTCTCGTGATCAGAAAAGATTGTGGCAAAAGATCATGGGACTACGAAAAAGGACGGGAGGCAGGCGATCGCCAGGTAGGTACCTAGAGAAGAACGCACCTCCACACACACACACACACACACACACACACACACTTCCAGCGGCAAAATAACCGCCTACTGATCCCGCCATGGCGCTTTGCAAGTTGCCCAGCCAGTGAGAGAGAGTCTGGCACGAGAGTCTCGCTCCAATTCGATCCTCACGATCCCACGACGGAAACTATTTGGGCCCCGGGCAGCTAATATAAGTAAGGGACTTTGTATGTATGTGGAACATACATACTAGTAGGTGCACCACGTACCAACCACATCCGATCCTGTGTGTTGTCCACTGTCCAAAGAGTCGCTCCTGGTGTTCTGAATACCTATCTGATAGGTAGGATCGCGGGGCCTTGGCAGGGACATTGCCCGGCCCCGCTCTGTTGTTGACACCAGTACTCCGTACCCCTACTGTATGCATTGCTACCGCGCCTAGAATCCTGGTCATGGTATGGTAGCTTTTTGCATGTCCTGTATTGTACAATATCACCACAACACCATCTCATAAATGAGATGAATCCACATTAATTCCGAGTTGATATATGCTGTGGTTAATGCACCTACTATTGGATGCTAGGTCTCTGTCCCCGACTCCGCGGCCCCTCATGACAAGGAAGTCGATAAGACTAGTAAGGTCGTCTCTTGGGCCCTTGTGGGTTTGCTTCTCTGGAACGGGACACATGGGCACAGCCGTCGATATGCATGTTACTGTATGGTATAGATGAAGGGCCGATCAAGGCCTCGTGCTGGCGTTAAACGTTCGCATGCTCAGGATCCGTCATAAGATGCGAGCTAATGATGCCAACCTGGTTTCGGGTTGAGTAACTATGCTAACTATGCTAGACAGCGGCAAGAAACGCACCCACAAGACCGAAGCTAGCGGCTTGCTCATGTAGATAGGGTAAGGTTAACCATGTGTCGGATTGTAGCGAGTTAGCGTTAAGGTATACTGGCAATAGCCGACTTGTGTCCATAAACTCTCCCTTGCCTCCTGAAAGCATCCATCTCGTATTCCTTTTCTCAAGCTGCTAGTCCACCCTAATCCCGCCCAACTGCTGCCCAGAAGCTTTCTTTGTAACCAAAAATCATCGACTTGCACCTCACTGACCGGGCCGTGGCGCCCCTCTGCCCGTAGCTCATCCAGAAAAGGACCCAGAATTCTGCCCGTCTCCTTGTAGAACCAGTCGTCGAGCTCCTCGGCGTCCTTGAGCCGAGCGATATGAGCCGGAGGCGACGGAGCAGGTCCAGGTCCAACCTCCTTCTCAGATTATTTTGTCGGAAGACCTTGACGCAGCTGCCTGACGGTCTACCTCCCTGACCGGCCAGAAATCGGCGCAGAGCTGGAGCAGGGCGTCGAGCTCGATATTGGTGAGTAGGGTGCACCTGAGCCGGAGGGCGCGGTGCACACTTCATCCAGGTCTCTGATGTTGTCGTTCTCAAGTTCTCTTTCGGTGGAAGCCTCCTGTTGGGGTGTGCCTGGTTCCGCCGACCTCCTTTGAATCCGTTCGGAGGTGGATGTCGACTTTGACCTGGTACCCGGCTCAACGGCCTCGGCGTTCTGTGTCATGGCCTCGATCATCCGTTCGTGTCGTAGCATGGCGGCACGCTGAAGTCTCTCGGACGGTGATAAACGTTTCCGGTTTGGTCTTTTGCTTTGAGAAGGGCGCTGCGCAGTCCCCGACCGAGGCTCTTCTCTCACTAGGG
This sequence comes from Chaetomium strumarium, assembly GCF_033439665.1. Taxonomy (NCBI): domain Eukaryota; kingdom Fungi; phylum Ascomycota; class Sordariomycetes; order Sordariales; family Chaetomiaceae; genus Chaetomium; species Chaetomium strumarium. The sequence continues at coordinate 4,338,352 of NW_026944429.1, read as the reverse complement.
AATTCGGTTCGAGGACGGTATCTCTGGAGCTCGTTTGCGAGGGTGACGACATGCTCACGAGATGGTCCCCCTTCGTGGCAACATGCGGTGTACTCTTGAGATTCTGTTTGATGCTGTTCGAGGCAGTTTGGTTAAAGTAGCCCTGTTCCGCACCCAGTTCCGGGTTAACCTCACCACCGCTATGCTGTGACTTCAAAGCCGGGTGGCTCGGCACTTCCACTCTCGGACTGGTTGGCTCTTCACTTTCTGGAATAGTAGTAGGGAGCCGGCGGAGAGAAATCCGGGCCGGCTTTGCTCGTGCAGTATCAGCACGCCGAGAACCCGAGAATATCGGTGATGTAGGCAGCTTTGACATAGTCAACACCCGCGTGCCGAGAGAAGGAGTGGTGACAGCGGAGGAGACTGGTCTTGTGGCTCTGTCGTGACAGTCCGTCGAACTGCCATCCAGTCCCTGATTGTGAACCACGGGCCCTAACCATAGCCGGTCATCGAGAAGAAAGGCTCTGGAACGTCTGAGCCGTCCCCGGCGCAGCATGTGACCTGGAGCCTGTTGGACCTTTTTGGCTCGCCGGCTCACCCTCTGGTTAGTAGGCGTGACTCCTGGCATAGCTTGCCGATTCTGATGCGGACGCGGCAGAAGCTCTTGTGCTGTACGCGTCGAGACAGGGGTCTCCGTCGCGGTCAGAGGAGGGCCGGGACCGGCATCCGCCGCCACACAGTCACGATGCCTGTCAACCTCCCGGGTGATGGGACACGACCGGAATTCGGTATCGCGTGGTGCCTGGTTATGGTCCGGAGTTGGAAAGAGAGGATAGCGAGTGGCCCCTCCTGGAGACGTCTCCGCAGCATCTCGAAGTGCGGAAGCTTGTCCGGCTTGGTTCGGGTCAACACCGTCAGGCTCTCCAATGATAGCGGCCCGTGGCTCGGCCTCGGATCTCTGCCGTCCGTTTTGAGCTCTGAAGCTCGTGCGTGGCTCGACAGCGGATGTTGGAAGCCCAACTCGGTACAGAGGACGAGTGGAGCTCCCCCGAGACGGTGCGTGCGGTCTTGCACTCGACCGCAACGCGGGACTAGTCCGACTGCGGCCGCCACGAAAGCAATTGGAATCTCGAGGGATGGGAAAACAAAGCTTGCTCCTTCGTTTCCGGGGGATTTCAATATGTTGTGCGGGGTGGAGCTTCTGCAGAGGCTCGCCCAACGGTTCTCGCACAACAAGCTCCACGGCGCGCTGGGTCAAGTTGGAGCTGGGCGGACCGGCGGAACCAAGTCTGATCTTCGGCCGATGATGCGGGCGTCCTTTCTAAGTTAAGCCGGCTGTAGGCATGGTGCGTGGGTTTAAGGAACTGGTTCGGAGCGGAGTTGATGCAAAGCACGCGGCGAGGTGAGTATGAGCGACAAGCCAGGTAGAGAGGAAAGAAAGCCGGCGGGATTAGGAGACTGCAGATTCGAAGCAGGTTCACCTGACCGGCAAGCGGCCCCTGTGCTCTACAGGCAGCCGCGCCGGGCGGTCTCCGCGGTTTCCGCTGTCCGTCATAGTACTACTAAGTAGCTACAGTGGTGAGATCGGTGACAGATCATCCACAACAAGAAGGAGCGGCCCTGTCGCTATTTGATGTCCTTGACCCCCGGGGATGCGTAGATGTCGAGCTGCCGCCGGCCTTTGCGCAGCAAGAACTCAATGGCGCCAAAGTCTCGTTTGTCGATCTTGATGTTCTTCTCAAATTCATTTCTCGCAAACACCTGAAAGTGCTTGCGGTTCGCTGCAGGCTTTTTCCGGCATTCGCGGAGACAATGCCGGTACAGGGAAAGGACCTCTCTCTGAAGGCCCGAAAGACGCATTGTGCGGTTTTGACTTGGATGCTCAGCGGAGTGGTTGTCGAGTCAGGCGTTGGCTGGTTTTCACAGGACACGCCAGATCAGAAAAATTGACGTCGAGCTCATTGTCGCCTCGGCACGTCATCCACGGGCCGGGCCGGGGCCTCGGAGGGCCGATCTCGGCAAAGCAGGCAACGGGCGGGACTGGCAGAGGCTGGCTACGCGCAGGCCCTCCCTGCATCACTATAGTGGGTACCGGACAGACCAGCTAGCCAGACAGGCGTTTGCACCAAGTAGAGTCCTGGCTTGACGCGAATTGCAAACCAAATGACGGTCAATCGCCGCGCGTTGGTTACTGTGTGTAGTCCCTGAGCAATGCCCGTACATAAGTTACAATAGAGTTAGTGAAGGTTCCGTCGGTCCGCATGTAGCCAAGCCTCGGCAGGGGGGCTATAAAGCGACAGATTGGCACGCACTCTTGGAGAATACCTAGGTACCTTAAGTATGCCGCAATGTTGGTGACTATCCGGTATAAGGGTAAGATAACTACCTAGGCAGTTTCCCCGAGGAAGAAGCCGGTTTTGGTTCTATAGCGTTTCCGGAATCCCGTATAGCTAGGCCTAAGATTAGTCGCCCTAATATGATTGTCGGTATTGCCTCTACGCTTTCTTCCCTGCTAGGTTAAGGTATTGAATCGAGCGCAAGTTCGCACCGGCTCGGCACATCATCCGCCCGAGCCAAACGGGCCGGGCCGGTTCGGGGTGCGCTGCCGAGCCAGCCGGGCCTCCGCCTCGGAGTGCCGATGTCGGGAACGCGGGCACGGACGCTAAAGATGGTGGCTGGTGGAATATTTCAACCGAAAGCTCCCCCGGCTTTTCGATTCCGTGGATTACGGAGTACAGTAGTGCCGGAAGCTGCACTAATAACAGTAGTACGTAACTGTGACTGTGGGTTGAGGCGTGATGGGGCATCCTCGACGAAATCTCCACCAAAGCGAGAGTAGTATAAGGGGCGGATAGCGAAATATCTCCGCCATCGGTGTCTCGATCTCACCTCCAGAAACAAGCTGGCCCATATTATCATTGCAGTCTGGGCCATCGTGAACCTGATATTGAATTGGTCAATTAGCCACGTCAGATAGGAAGCATACTATCCAGCATGCCCTCTTTCTCGGTGAGTTTTTTCAGCTTACGTGATGTGATGGTGCCCTCCGCTCATTGAACTGACGCGACTTCTAATAAGCGCCTCGTGCGATTCCTGGCCCGGGACGGCCGGACCTACTACGGCGACGCCATCCTCCCGCGGGGCGTCACCGACGTCAGCAAGGCGCGCCAAGCCCGCATCGTCAAGGGCGACGTCTTCGGCAAGCACGACGTCACAGACCAGGTCGCCGACATCCGCATGCTCCTCGCGCCCCTGGCTCCCGAAGATGTCCGGACGGTGCGGTGTCTGGGCCTGAACTACGCCGCCCATGCGAAGGAGGTGCGTGCATAGTAAACTACCTTACCTTACCTACCTCTTTACTTTACCCCATGCAGCACGAACATGAACAGAACTGACCAGCATTATTAGTCGAAAATGCCCATCCCTCAATATCCCGTGGTCTTCGTAAGTCGCTCACTCTTCTTGTCTCGCTTACCCACCAAAACCCCCCCCCCCAAAAGTTGCATCCTCACTCACCCCCATCGCCCTGCTAGTACAAACCGGCCACGTCGCTCTCGGGCCCCACGGACCCGATCCCCGTGCACCCGCTCGCGCAGCAGGGCAGCGGGCTGGACTACGAGTGCGAGCTGGTGGCGGTGATCGGGCGGCCCTGCTCGGATGTGCCCGAGGCCCGGGCGCTCGACTACGTGCTCGGCTACGCGGTCGGCAATGACGTGTCGCACCGCGACTGGCAGCTCAAGCGGGGCGGCGGCCAATGGTCGCTCGGCAAGGGCTTCGACGGCTGGGCGCCCTTCGGCCCGGCCATCGTCACGGCGGACCTGATCCCGGACCCGCAGGCCCTGGCCATCAAGACGCGTGTGAATGGGAAAGTCGTGCAGGAGAGCACCACGGCGGATATGATCTTCAGCGTGAAGAAGACGATTGCGTTCCTGAGCCAGGGGACGACGCTCTTGCCGGGGGATCTCATTTTTACGGGCACGTACGTGAATCTCAAGTCTTTTTTTCTCCTCTTCGCTCCCCGTGTTTTGAGATCTTGTCTGTGTGTGTGTGTGTGTGTGTGAAAGGGGCGGCTACTGATCGTGAGTCTCTTTCTTCTGCTACAGACCTCAAGGAGTGGGTATGGGCAGGAACCCGCAGGTATGGCTGAAGGACGGCGATGTCGTGGAGGTTGAGCTTGAGGGTGTCGGGACCTGCACCAATACGGTCGAGTTCGGTCGCGCGAGGGATGCTAAGCTCTGAGTGAGTCGGAATGGCATGAGCTCTCGTTGGTGTCAATGAAGATTGGAAGCTGCGAGCGAAGCTGCATCCCGGGCTGCAAACTTCGGCATCCGACAAGGGAGGAGGCCAGCTACCTACACTGTCAATTCAGACAGCTTAGGATCCATGGTGGCCGATGAGATACGAAATACACTCCTTGACTCTGCTTGTCTGGCCTGGTTTGTAGCATCGGTTACGTGGTCAGGGCTGACCAAGTCAAATGCACATAGCCCAAGACAACCCTCAGCGAATTGTGAGAAATCGGTCGTCTCTCAGCTTCGGTCTAGACTCCGGGCTTCTCATGCTTGAGAGTTTATTGAATTGAATGGTTGAGATTGAAAATCTTCGGGCTATGGCCCCTGAACCGAGAAGGCCGGCCAACGGCGAGCCTCCGAAGTCCCTTCAACTTATTCTTTTTCCCCCTACAAGCAGAGGACGTTAACTGGGGAGTGAGTGTCGAGGCAAAGCAAGCATGAGGCTGCATGCACGGCGTGAGGCTGCCACACCTCACGCAAGCCCTATCGGTGAGACTCAATCAGGTAAGGATTACAGCACAGTACTGTACAATAGATGTACGTAATGTTGTTTGGTGAGTGATCCCTCCCCACAGATGGCTGCATAGCTAGGCTCGGATAGTTGCATGTGTAAGTGGACGACTCTTATACCCCGGATACCTCTGATGACTGCTGTTGTTAAGAGTATAAGTTATAGAACTCAGAGAAAACGAACCTGGGCAGTTATTTGACAAGCCTTTTGACTTGCCTTGTAAATCATGGATCAGGCCTGAACTTGATCCTCACCTGAATGGTGCGATTAGTGCGTTAACCGGGTATTCGTCTTACAAGTGGACGAGTAACCTAAGTTACGCAGTTTGATATTCTGGTATTAATCCATGCCAACAGCCTCCAAGCTGTCGATTGTACAAGCATCGAGTTGGTTGCCGATGAAGTCACGCTTGTAGATCTTTCTACACAGCAGTCATATCGAGGATGCCGTGGGGGTACGGCAGGCTTCGCACTGGATAAGAGGATATTTCGTCTTAGCCTCTAGTCCCGCCAATCTTGGCATACCTTATCGTTATCTCCCACTCCGGTTATCAGCTTCATTGGCAGGAGGAGATGAGCCATGCCGCGGTCTTTGTCCAGCTCGGGATTCATGCTAGGTAATTTCCAAGGTTGCTGGCTGCTCTGCTGAGGTTTGCGGCTGGGGTTGCATTATAAGGCGCACCTCTCGTTCGAGGTACCGTCGAGGCTTTCTCAGCCTCTTCCGTTCCCTCGACCCTAAAACCGGCCCACCGACTCCCAGAACATCGCTTCCAGCCACTTTCGCGGCAGGAACACAAGCCAGGAGCTTCGACTCATTCACCCAGCATAAATTCTGCAATGGCGGCACCCGAAGTCTCTCACGGCCGCGGTGGCGCCGGCAACATCAACCCCGACGACACCAAATACGTCGATGGTGAGGTGGTCCGGGTCGGCGAGGAGGGCAGCCACGGAGACGGGGCCTTCAGCACTGGCCGTGGAGGTACGAATCTGTTCAATTACCCGTCACCCTTCCCGGGAGGAATGAAAACATAATGCCACCATCTGAACCTCACCATCACTATCTCACACCCGCCAAACCTCAACAACGATGGCAACGACAGTGTTATCACCAACCCGTGCTGCTAGAATAGAACAACCCCACATTTCCCAAGCACATGTCATGCCAAGCCTCGGCTCCGCGATAAGCCTCTGAGAAACCTGGAACCAAAATGGAAATCCGCTAACTAAAACCCTCTTTTTCAACACACACAACAGGCGCAGCCAACATCGCCGACGCGGGTAAGAAGCAGAAGGTGCGCGCCGACAAGGACCTGATCCCCGAGGCGGCGGTCCGGCCCAGCCAGGACAACTCGGACTACCACACCGGCCGCGGCGGCGCCGGCAATGTCGAGCACGTCGCGCCCAAGCAGGACACCGCTGACGGCAACGGGAAACCGGCGGCGCCGATCTCGCTGGCGGATAAGCTGAAGATGAAGATTTTTGGGGTTTTCAAGAAATAGGGAGGGCCGCTTTTTTGTCTCTCTCTCTCCTCGCGATGTGAGGGCGGTTTGAGGGTGCTGGTTATGGCTTGTGGGCTTTTGAGTTTATTGGTGTGCGTGTTGTTGGATTAACTTTTTCTCTCTTCGCACTGATACCACTTGATATGGGTCGCAACGATGATGCGATAATGCAGAGGAGGCTTGGACTAGATTGTTTTGTTCTTTCGCTCGAGGCTTTTGAGTCATCTACTTCAGATACCACTGCGTATTCCAGACCTTACAAGCTATCGGATCGACGTTCAGGATTGGCAGCAAGTAATGGGTGGGTTTCCGGATGTGCATATCAACACCATTGGCAGAAGCTGTTGATCATCACCACCATTGTCCGCAACATGGGTGGTTGGTGATACGCTAGCTAAAGGCGCAACCCAGTTGGGCAATGCAATGAGGGACACCGTGATTTCGGCCTGACGCAGGGCTTGGCGTGAATGGGGTCTTGGGAGAGCCAGAATGTGAACGCCGAGACCGTGACTAGAAATCAAGCACCTGGTTCCAAAGTCCAAACGACGCTGGTCAGCAACCTTATTCCGGGTTAGCTGCTATGCAATCGGCAAGCTGTGCAGGAACTGTCCCGTAACTATTGGCAGCGTGGTCAGACATGCAGTCACTAAAAGTCGCCGGCGCCGAAGGTGTGGATCGGTCAGTCTATAGTTATTCGTACGCATGCTCGGGAAGGCCAACGTCCTCGGGTTCAAGTTTAGATGCATTTCTGGTAGATATTCCTGAATCTGACAAGATTCTGTGTAAGGGTATAAGATAACCCCCGAACGGCATATAGTGTAGCATCGTGCATGTAAAGAGGGGAATGGCGAGCAGCTCTCGACCCCCTCGTTGCCTGATCACAAGGGTCAAGTGGCCAGCAACCTCACAACGGGCCGCGACAGGACTCGGGATCAACACACACCCTCTTTGGGTTATGCTCCCCGGATTCACGCACCAACAACACACCGGCCCCATTTGCCCGGTGGAGGCATCCGAGCCTTGATCGACCAGCTCATGGCATGTACTTAAACTCGGGCCTTGGCCTCGCCGGCATCGAGTCCGGATCTTTCTCGTTTGATGCCCCGTGCCGCAGGCAGATGGGTGAGTGCCCGACGAAATGACCAAGATGTAACCAACAGTGACTGGCAACCCCGACGGCGACACCCTCCACTCGGATGCGAATGCGCTTTCAACTTTGCCGGCTACCCGATCATAGTCTGCGCCAAATCGGACCTCCGGTTCATCGTTGCTGGACCGTCCAAAGAACGAACACCTAGGTCCCTCGCAGAAACACCCATCATCCAAACCCAGCCACGGAATACTGTGTAAGGTTAAGACTGCGGGTCACCCGACATCTACATAGGTGTCTTCCGAGGTGCCACAGCAGCAAGCCGTGCAGGGATCGGATGATCCTGTTGGTCAGTGCTCGGTGCCTGCCGGTACATAGCTAAACGCTAGCGCCTCGACCCGCTGCCAGCCGGGGAAGCGATGGCGCCGCGGTCAGAGCCCGTGCACCGCCCGCCGCCCGCTCCGCGGCTCTGGTCTCGCCTGTCGCAGGTGTCTAAGCGCTCCTTCCTGACGTACTCGTCTTCCTTCGAGGCCGACGACGAGCGATCCAGCACCGCGTCGCCAGGAGACCTCGGCATGATGAGTCGCAGCCGGAGCAGGAGCAACAGCGGCAGCAGCTTCGGCGTGCCTCCACCGCGCTATCCCGGAGAGGACACCCGTCCCACGAGCCCCAAGGAGCTCGCCGGGTGGTATGCATATGCCTTCGCCGCCGAGGTCTATGTCATTTGCGGTAGGCACAAAAACGCCTGGATTGCTTCCCGGTTTGTTTTCAAAGCTAATGGATTGACATTATAGGAATCAGTACGTCTGCCCATCCCCGATCCCCGATCCCGATCCCGATCCCACGTTCCACCGCTACACCGCCACCACCCGAAGCTGCTCCATCCCCATATCGGCACAAGTTGCATGAGCTGACTACCAGATAGGCTCGTTCATCCCGATATTGCTCGAGAGTCTCGCAAGGGAAAATGGCGTCCTTCTTGCCGACCGAAAGACACCTTGCGGTCCCAGCAACGGGAAGGACCTTGAGGACGGCGGGCAGTGCATTGTCTACGTCCTGGGAATGGAGATCAACACGGCGAGCTTCGCCATGTACACGTTTAGCGTGAGCGTGCTACTACAAGCACTTCTGGTGGTCAGCATAAGCTGCGCCGCCGACCACGGCAACTACCGCAAGAAGCTGCTGCTCGCCTTTGCGTGGATCGGTAGCTCGTGCGTGATGCTCTACATCTTCGTGTCGAAGAATGTCTACCTCTTCGGCGCGCTACTCGCCATCGTCTCGAATACCACTTTCGGCGCCTCCTTCGTGCTTCTGAACTCGTTCCTCCCGCTTCTCGTCAGGCACCACCCGGAACTCAGCGACGACGAGGCTGCGGTTGCCGGTTTGGCGGTCCCAACTGAACAGGGGCCACAGCACAATGAAGACCCGCACGGCGAGGGGGCACTGGTCGACTCAACCGCGGCGTTACTGCCCAGGGATCCCTTGGAGGACGGGCACGCCATGTCCCGGGTGCAAACACGCGAGGAGCTGACCTCCAAAGAGCTTACCCTCTCTACGCAAATCTCAGCGAAGGGCATCGGCATCGGCTACATCGCAGGTCTTTTCCTGCAATGCGTGGCTATTTTCATCCTCATCCGGATGAAGAACACCACATGGTCCCAGCGAGTCGTTCTTTTTGTTATTGGAGCCTGGTGGGCGCTCTTTACCGTCCCAGCGGCCATGTGGCTGCGGCCCCGGCCGGGTCCCCCGCTGCAGTCGTCGTCGAGCCAGAAGGGCGTGCGCGCCTGGATCTCTTACACCGCCTACGCCTGGAGGTCCCTCTTCCGCACTGTCCAGCTAGCAAGGCGGCTCATCGACATTGTCCTTTTCCTTGGCGGGTGGTTTCTGCTGTCGGACGCCATCGCCACGACTTCGTCAACGGCCATTCTCTTCGCCAAGACTCAGCTTCACATGGAGCCGTGGGCACTGGGCATGATCAACGTGATTTCCACGACAGCGGGCATTGCCGGCGCCTTCTCCTGGTCCTTCATCTCGCGACGCCTCCGCCTGCAGGCACACCAGACCATCCTCGCGTGCATCGCGCTGTTCGAGATCATCCCCCTCTACGGCCTCATGGGTTACCTCCCGTTCGTCAAGAGCTGGGGCGTCTTTGGCCTCCAGCAGCCGTGGGAGATGTACCCCCTGGCCGCCGTCTACGGGTTCGTGCTCGGCGGTCTGAGCGGCTACTGCCGCTCGCTCTACGGCGAGCTGATCCCCCCGGGATCCGAGGCCGCTTTCTACGCGCTCTACGCCATCACGGACAAAGGGTCGAGCGTCTTCGGCCCTGCCATTGTCGGCGCGATCATCGATCGCTTCGGGGAGATCCGGCCCGCGTTCTGGTTCCTCGCTGCGCTGGTGGGGCTGCCCGCACCGCTGATGTGGTGCATCAACGTCGAGCGGGGTCGGAGCGAGGGCGAGAAGCTCGCGGAGATCATTGAGGGGTTCAAGCTCGCGCAGGGCGAGCGCTCGAGGGACAGTGACGAGGAGAGCAGGGCGATCCTGGATGCCTATGACGAAGATACCGATCCTTGAGGGAGCTTGTAGCTTTCGTTCTGTACGTATGTGCGGTCATGCATAGCGACGGCGTTTATTGTATTGGTAGGCGTATTGTCCGGTGTGTTGGTTCCAGGTTTGATGGGTTGGGTGGAAGCTATTAACCTATCCCTAGATCATTGTCGAATGCGGTCTAGGGAAATATTCAAGTGAAAGAGATGATGGCGTGGAATACAAACAGTTACTTATACGTGATGAACGCTGGATATACAATCCGACAAACCACAGCTCCAGTACCCGTAGTCAGGATGCTTTTGTCAACTCATCCTGTTTGACATGGTTATTGCGCCGTCTTTCGCTTGTTGTTGGCGATCGAGTAATCAGTATGGCCAAATGAGTGCTGAAGCGCCGCATCGATCAATTGCCCAGCCACAGCCATTTCTCCTCACTAACATACCCTCTGTGTGGACGTATGTACAGTGCCGTTAAATATTTAAACAAGGCGCCATCTCTATTCTCCAGTCAACCCACCAATGACATGGATTGCTATCCTCGGGTCCAGCCGAACGGATCCACCTTCCGCCAGAACAAAGGCACAGAACTTTGGTCAGTTCGTCGCATCTCAGATGACGTGGGATAGCCTTACCTTGTACCTAAGGTAAGCTTCAGTCGTGTGCGCTGTAGTAAGTCGGAAGGTCTGACCTACGTTGCTGCCTAGGTGCCTATGCTGCGATCGCGTAGACCTGCAGGGACATACACAGTAGGTAGATACTGTAAGCGTAGTTATCCGCTGACACCGTCTAAATACAGCGCACATTAATCACGTGGCTGGGTTCCCGGGGCCCCATCTCCCTTTTCTGGGCTCGGGAAGCGGGCGCGGGATTCGGGAAATTTTGCTGTCATCTTTTGTTGCGACAACACCTTGCAGCATCAGCTATCAGCTGCCGTCGTCCATTGACGCACGAGCATCGCATATCAGACTCTGGGGAAGTCGTCTGAAGGTCGCGATCGCCTTTGCGGCTCGAAGCGACCGTCAGATACACCCGCCGACGTGCTTCCGACGTGCTCCTGACGCGTGCCCCCTCCCGCCGTCGGCACTTTCCCCCAGCCACCGCAGCTCCTACTCGCTACCGTAAGCTCCGCGCCGCGGTTGGAGCCACCCTATCAACTCCTCGCGAGCTGCCGCATCTCGTAACGCTCGCGCAACCGCCCGGCCTCATTATACAGAACAGCTTAATCGCAGAGCAGCTTGAACACCGTTATTTTGTATCCGACACACGCTTGCTTTTCAGATATAGCCGCACCCGTACTCTAATTACCGACACGCCAAAGAGCACGCCATCGCCACCCTTTTTTCGCAGACATGGCATCCTCGCGCAAGAGGCCTAGGGCCGAACCCGAGGACAACCGGGCTGAATGCCCGTTCTCCGTCAAGACCGTCGATCCCAAAGACAAGGATCAAAAGAAAAAGAAGCGGCGGCGAACTGAATCAGGCGAGGAAGAGGATGTTACCCAGAAAGTACCCGTACAACTGTCGCCCTTTACGCCGAGCGGCAAGTTCAAAACGCACGAGACAATGGACCTCTACTACCAGGTCGAGCCGTCTAAGAAGTGGACAGACATGACGAGATACAATAGCTTCGTCCGTGAGTTGATCTCCCCCACCCCCATACCATGCGCCCGAGATCGCAGAACAAGTGGCTAACGTATCTCCTGCCGCATAGTCAATGGGACGAAGTATTTCAGCGAAGGGTTTATCTACGTTGCGAACGAGTCAACCATCGAACGGCAAAAAGCTGTCAACAACAATGAGCCAGTCCAGCCTCGGAAGAAGTCGGATGACGATTGGGTCGCCCGCATCCTGGAGATCCGGGCAAGTGACGAACACCACGTGTATGCGCGGGTCTACTGGATGTACTGGCCCGACGAGCTCCCGCCGGGGACGCACGACGGCAAGAAGATAGTGCAGGGCCGCCAGCCGTACCACGGCATGAACGAATTGATCGCCTCCAACCACAGTAAGTAGCTCTGAGGGGTGACGGGCATAGTACCGCAAGGTTGCTGACTTCTGGCAGTGGACATTATCAATGTCGTGAGCGTCACGTCTCAAGCGCACGTGAAGCAATGGTACGAGGAGAACGACGACGAAATACAAAACGCGTTGTATTGGAGGCAAGCATTTGATGTCAGGACCTACGAGCTTTCGGTAAACGACCTTCCCCGCAGTCTTCCCCTCGCATTGCGATACTAATCCGTACCCTCCCAGTCGGTCGAGCTAGTTTGCAGTTGCAATACCCCGGGGAACCCCGATAAGTTGCTGATCGGCTGCACGACGGAGTCCTGTAAAAAATGGATGCACGAACAATGCATCATCGACGACGCGCTCAAGGCAGTTTATAAACGGTTGGGCACCGACAAACCACACGTGCCGCCTTCGCCCCCAGCAACAGCTAAGAAAGAGGAGTCTGGGGACGAGGGCAAGCGGCCGTTGAGCCCAACCGAAACCGGCGCTGAGGGCTCCACGGAACACTCCATCGACGTTAAGGCCGAGTCGGGGCCATCGGATGCCGTTGTAGTCAAAGACAACGTCGAAGTCGGGCAAGCGGCCGATGACGAGGATGCACCGGCCGCCCCGGAGGATTCCCTCCCTATGCGACCTGCCGATCAGCAGCGCACGGCGAGCGAAAACACGACGAGGACAGACACGCCGGACAAGCACACTGTGGGCGTCGCTACGAGCAAGCCCACGCCGGGCCGGAAGCCGGGCCGGCCGCGAAAGAAGGCCCCAGAAGCCAACGGCGACAGCGCGCGGCCATGGGAGGGCTTGTTCAAAGCGGTGCTGAAGACGGCAGATTTGGCTCCACCACTGATAGAGATCGAGGATCTCCGCGAGAGCGTGGTCGGCGGGCAGAAGACTTGGACGGAGCCGGTCAAGTGTCTGCTTTGCGGCAACCAAGTCAATTAGATGCGGATTAAGGTCTGGATGGGGGACACCGACCTCGCCATATTGGCCGATGATGACGCCGACGTGGAAGTGGCCAACGTGGAAGTGGCCAACGTGGAAGTGGCCGATGTGGGAGAGGCCGACGTGGGAGACGCAGACATGGAAGACGAAGACGTGGAAAACGACGACGCGGGAGATGCCGACGTGGAAGACAACGATGTGGAAGACAACGATGTACTGATGCCATGGGAAGAACACTCTGAGGAGGGTAGTACGGAAGCGGGTGAGGAGGCGGCTGAAGCGTTCGAGACCGCCGAAGTGGTTGGGGATGCGGAACCGACCGGGGAGGCTGGCGAAACTGGAGGTGAACAAGCAACCGAAGACCCTGACGCAACGGAGCAGGTACAAGACCCCGACGCAACGGAGGAGACAGAAGCGAGTGAGGCCGCAGAAACGACTGTCAACCCACCAAAGTCAAGCGAGAAAAGAGAGAGATGGGTAGACAAGGAGGAAACGGAGTCGGTGCAAGAGCGATGCGAGTCAGTGGAAAAGGAACCAGAGCCGAAGCATGAGGAACCGGCGGTGCAATCAGACTTCCCACCACCGGCCTCCTCGCCGACTGAACATACGCTTCGGGCACAGGGACTCCTTTATAGGGCCACGGAAAGGACACCGGGGTTGGAGAACTTTTTGTGCGGAGAGTTTTGATACATTCAAACCTATGTGAAACTGCAAGTCACTTCTGCTTGCTGCGCTGCTATCCGAGTGCGGGATTTCAAACTGAAGGGGGAGTGTTGTAATGCGGTTGGTTGGCCGGAGTAAGAGGCTAGGTTCCAAATGGGGTATTTCATCAAGCGGAGAGGTATTCACACCAACGGAGTGGATTTGGAGGCAGTTTAAGGGGCCAGGAGACAAGCCTGGGGAGTTGGAAACTGGTTGCCCCTGGGCTGTTGCTTTCTACCTACGATATGGGGGGCCGAGCCTGTGTGGGACACCAGAAAACGGCATTAGTACCACTTATTGTCCATTGCGCCTGTCTATTCTGTACCCCTCGTTGTTTGGGTAGCGCCTATTGAAACGGAGTCATTTGTCAATTCACCATGCTTCTGACGTTCTGCTGTTTCCTGAGCATCAGTAAATGAGCAGAGGCGGGAGCTCGCTGCTCGCCGATGATGATGATGGTTATCAGCCGCAGCTGTCAAAGAACTAAAGTGAGACTACCAACCTAAGTAACTTCTGGCCCGATACTGAGACCATCCAGTCAAATATCTAAGAGGCATTCCCGCGCTTATATAAAGAGACTCAGATCGGAGTGTGGAGTCAAAAAGGAAGTTGTCTAAATTCAGACACAAAAGGATGACCGCGGCAGGGCTCGAACCTGCGATCCTCTGCGAGACTTGGGCACTGAGTGCCTGTAAAGCAGATGCCTTAACCACTGGGCCACGCAGCCTTATTGAGTTTCTGTCGCACCGACATTACAGATGGGCAATTGCGGGAGTCAGAGTGGAGACCCTTCGATTGCGCTTGATGCTGATAAGAACCCAGGGTCTAGAAACAACAAAAGCTTAAAACGATCAATGCGAAAAGTTCAGCCCAAGACACCAAGAACACAATGCGATGCTTACGAGCCGCTGGCGGTTTACTACGCAGCAATGCGGCTGCCAGTAAAGCGCTCAGGTCAGTCCCGGCAACCAATGGCTCACGCCATCAGTCCAAAACGCAAACTCACGCGACAGTTGCAGGACCGCTCCGTCTTTAGTAGTTCAAAGTCCAACAACACCACTGAGGTGCCAACCGACACCTGCGGTCCACACCGTCAGCCACAGCCATGTGCCACGGAACCCCCCGATGAGCAGGCCGTTCTCGAGCACAGCGAGGTGCTTGAAGAAGAAAGCCAGGGGCGGCAACAACGGCAACAACAACAACAACCAACCGTCTACCACCGCCGACGATGCCACCGAAGTGGAGCGCCCCAATGGCAGTGAAGAACCGGAGCTGGACCCCTTCGACTTCAGCGACCTGACCCAAGCATTCGAGCGCGCCGAGGAGCGCTACACGGAAGAGCTCAAGAAGCTGCGCAGCGGCGGGCGGTTCAACGCGGACGTGATCGGCGCGATCCCCGTGCAGCCGGACAGGAAGAACCCGTCGCAGACGTGCGCGCTGCGCGAGCTGGCGACGGTGGCGCCGCTGGGCGGGCGGCGGTGGAGCATCCTCGCGTTCGAGGAAGCGTCGGTGAAGCCCATCATGAGCGCGGTGCAGCGGTCCGACGACTTCAACCAGCAGCCGCAGCCGTCCCCGGACAACCCGCTGGAGCTGACCATGACTGTCGAGCCCGAGCGGGCCGACGCGCTGGCCAAGCGGGCCAAGGACATCTGCCAGGCCTGGCGGACGCGCGTGCGCGACGAGGCCCACCGCCGGACCCAGGCGCACAAGAAGTGGCGCGACGAGAGGCTGATCCTGAACGACGACTTTCACAAGCTGAAGAAGGAGCTGCAGAAGCTGCAGGATGACAGGATGAAGGGCATTCTGGCCAAGGAGAAGGAGGTGGTGCAGCAGATCATGGCGAGGGCGAGCTGAGACTGACGACCCCTTCAGAGCTAAATAGACGAGTAATGGGTAGGTAGGGCAGGGCAGGGCTGGACAAGGCAGGGCAAGAAAAAGGATCTGGGTGGGAATAGAAACCGTTTCTGTGGGCTCTATGAAGAAACGATAGATACCTGTGTACAAGTAGACTAAAACACCACCACAATGGGACCGGGTACGGCGTTGTTACATATACAAACATCGAGCTTGTGCCCCTGAGGCGGACAGGACTCGTCCTGGAGGTCATTTTCCCATTTTCCTCTCCTCAACATCACTTCCTGGCCTGAGCACCGGACGCAGAACCGCCCTGCGCCGGTAACAACGAGAGCACTTTGTCCATGAACTTCTGCGAATCCGACGCCTTGTAGGTAAAGGTCCGGAGATGGTAGGCGGCCATGGTGCCCTTGACGTCACTAATCTCGGCAAACTTTGGCGCCTCGTATTTGCCCAGAATAGTCGTGTCGATAATAGCTTTCTTGGTCGCAGGATCGGGCCCGACGACGTGAAGCTTGGGGTTGGCGCTCTCGATCCACGCCTTCTCCCCCTTACTGTGCACAAAGAAGGGCATGTGCGCTTCGTACTTCCTTTGGATGGCCGTGAGATCGGCCGTGACGCCAGAGTCAGGGTTGTACGCCATGCCGCCCGTCATCAGCCGCATCGTGCGAATGGCCGTCTCGACCTGGCCCAGCGCCGCGTCCGTCGCCACCGCGGCGCCGTACCCGCTCAGCGACTCCCGCGTCAGCTTCGGCATAAACGGCACCACCTCGCCCTTCTCGAGCCGGTCAACCACCGCCTGCTCCTCGGGCGTCAAGACCACCTTGTCGTTCGACGGCCCGCCCTTGCCCTCCAGATCCTGCTGCGATCGACGGGCGGCCCCAAACCCACCACCGCGCCCCCGCGACCCGCCGCGTCTTCCACGGCCGCCGAAGCCCGGTCTATCCCCCCTTCCAGCTCCGCCACCACCACCGAACCTTCCGCCTGGCCTCCCAAATCCCATCCGCGCACCGCTCAGCCCTGGCCGACCAAACGCCACATTACCCGGCCCGCCTGCTTCTCCCGGCGCGGCGGCGGCGCGGGCATTCAGCGATAACCGATTGCGCAGCCCAGACCCGCGACCGCGGAGGCTGCGCAGGTTGAGGACCTTGGGCGCAGAGGAGGCGCTGGCGGCGGAGGGCGCGACGCGCAGCGAGCGGGCGTCGACGCCTCTCTGTGAGCGGGCGGGGCCCGACCCCGATCTTTGTGTCGTTGTCGAGCCTGATTCTGATGTGGTCGAAGAAGAACTGTTGGTCGGCCGCTGCTCGGATAGCTGGACGATTCGCTTCACTGCGTCGCTGTGGCTGTCGTCGCGTCCTCCTCCTCCTCCTCCGGCGCGGGACGTGAAGAAGGAGATCGGGGTGGGTGTGCTTCCGTTGGCGAGGCAGCGGGATGTTCGTGTTGTTGTTGTTATTGTTGTTGTAGTTGCCGGTCCGACGCGCCCGAGGGCGGTCCGGATGGCGTGCCGGTTCATCGTTGTTGTTGCGGGCTCAGGAGAGCGGATTCATGGGTGGCCTCCGGTGGGAGCGAGGCTCAACGGTTGACGATGTCGGTCACGTTCGGGGTTGAGGGAAATGGATGTGGTTCGGAATAAAATGCTGGCAGGGCTATGATTGGTTAACAGTGGCTTTTGTGGGTCAAGAATTAAGCATCACGGCTGTTCTCGGCTCCTTGCATTGTGCCGCGAGTTAATGCCTGATATAAACACAGCTTTGGAATGGAGTCAATGTAGACCTCGTCGACTGCCTCCATGCTGAATCTGTTATCCTTTCGGACAATGAAAAGGGAAAAGGCTAGGCGGCATCGTATCATGGCGTGGGACCAATTTACGCTGTTAATTTGCTCAGTCCTCCAAGAATAAACAGGAGAACGGCTTGGGGAAAAATCAACACCAAAAAAATCAACCAAAACATACAACATCAGGGATTCGCTGGTCGTCACCGACCCAACTACTGGTCTGACCCTTGGTAGCTTATCTATGGGAGAGCGGACGGGATCCCGAGTTTTCTACCAGGTATGGTCGTATGTATCAGACATTCGGTGGAGGATACCTGATATTGAGCGTCAAATAATGACTGCTATCTGTTGACAACATCAGGCAACCTCTCATGATGTGGCCTTCAACAGCGACAGATGCTTTGGCTGTTCGAGATATTGGAGAAGGACGTATTCGGGAGCTCATCCGACGGCGTTCTTTGCTTGGCTCGATCCCATGAATGTTATGCACCGGAAGAGGTGTGCGAATATCATAATAGTCTATCATAACTGTCACGGCGTCTTAGTGCTCTGTCACTGGCACTTGTATCCGCCAGTAGTAGACAAGTCTGAAGTCCGAGAGTGAGACTGACTAATCCCTGAACGGTATATGGACAGTTTCTCGAGTTGTTGGACTGGTGTTAGAAATCGAGTGATGGGCAAGATGTGCCATCAGATTGATCCGGGGGATCTGCGAAGAGATATAATTGCGTGCTAACTACCTTATTCTCGTTGCCGACTAAGTAATAGCCGGAGAGCAGAGTAAGCGGTGATGAACCTGAGCCACATCACCTATAGGGGAGGCTAGGGGAGTTTGATCAGGCTGATGAGGGCTTGACAGGAGACGACATCTGCCTCAGCAATGGCCATCGATTACTTTGTTCTTGAAACTACGGTACACGAAGGGTGAGTTCATGGTACGTTTCTACAACCGATTTGATAGTAGTCTATAGATGCGAGTAGTCTATAGATGCGGCTGTGGTCCAGCATGCAGCCGGGGGGTGCGCTTCGGCTCCTAGGCCGCAGATGATCGTCCAAGAATTTGGACATAGCGACCAACGGGCCTACGTTCCTCTGGATTGGTTTCATTTCTTCCATAACGAAGTTACCAATCTCTTTCCAAGTCATTAACAGCAACTTGATACCACACGCTATGAAGGAATCCTCAAACGTTCATTGCCAATTCAAAGATCACACGGATGTCATACCTAGCCCAGTCTATCAGATTAGATCAGGTCATTAGGACGGGACCTCCAAGGTCCGTGCTGAGTACGCCGCGCTGATGGCAAACTGGACATGGGCTTCATTCGGGATCAGCCAACGCTTTACCGGGGACATGAGCCGCCCTGTTGCAGAGCACTATGCTGGATGCACACACTGCAGGGAGGCGTGATACCCGGCGGCAGTGCTGCAGAGCCTAAATACGCCATGAGCCGCCCGGATGCATGCAGGCAATCACGCTGGCGGTCCTGCAGAGAGCTAGCGAGTTCGCGACCGCCGGCACTTGCAGTCGTCGGTCAGTACGCTGGGCGTAGACTCCCGACCCGATCGTGGTGGGTGATGCTTCATCGGCACGCCTTTCCGCCATTTGATGGGGAGATGAGGTGCTGGCGTGGGGGTGTAGGACGCAGTCGACGTACAATACAATCCGTGCTGGCGGCTGCTGCTGGCACAGTCGAGGCCGTAACGTTACTGATGGACCGACGACAAGGCGTGCAGGCCGGATGTTTCCAAACCGAAACCGCGTCTGTGATAAGCTTGGAAGGGCGCTCTCGCCATTAAAGAGGCGTCATGAAGCCGCAGCCGTAGGGCGCCAGCCCACTGGAATCAGAAGACCCGTCAGTGTTGACGACCCGGTCTGGCTAATATCACGCCCTGAACAACCCGTGGATGTCACGGTAACATGACCCTCGTATCTCGGAAGGAGTAACGTCGGTGCCCGTACGATTTAGTCGGCCTGGAACGTCAGGAAGACGGGTGTCTTAGAGGGAAGTTGATGCGAGGTCTCGCGTAGCAAGCGCGAAGGCACAGCATGTACTCCGTACGGACGCACATACCGCAGTAGCAGAGACGATAGTGCTCCCCGTTGAATGACCCCCACTTCCAGATGACGGCGGAATAAAATCCCGCCTATGTTTAACAGACAGCTCGAAGGGGCCATGCTGTATGGGATGTATGTTAGTTGACAAGAGACGGAGTTATATTGCAGGTCATCCTCCGCCCACCGCTGTGCAGCCTCGCCTATCCAGTTTTCTTGCCTCGGGCGGGAGGTCTCACTCCATTAGGCGTGTTAGCACGGCCATGTGACCAGGGGAGAGAAGGCTTGGCCGGGTGAGGCTCTCTTGGACGTTGTATCATCCGGAGATGGTGCGGCGGGTTTGGCGGCACGGTGTGAGTGAAGGACGGTACCTTTGGGAGACGCTGGCTCGGTTCGGAATGCGACTGCAGGAGTCCCGCGCATCTCAGCCGACACCAGGGTAGCCGACATAAGGAGCCAGGAGGAGAAGAGCACGAGGCGACCGGGACCGTGGTTGTGCTCGGATGTATCGACGTCGGAAGTTGTATGAATCTGAGCTGCCAACGGTCTATGTCGAGGGCTCGTTGCTAGTTAGAAACGGAGAGCATAAAAAGCTACATACTATAGGCAATTATTAAGTAGTGAATGTCTTTGAGCATCTCTACCACGGTAGATTGACAGAGCATGGATGTCAGTTCTCTCAGTCTCGTGTTGTTCCCTGTGACTTACTGATGCGGTGTAACGAAACTCTCATGCAGCAATCGGGTTCGATCCAACTCTGGTAACGGAGGGTGCACATGGAATGCAGTGAAAAATGGAGCCAGGAACGAAACGTGGCTTGGGTGGGGTCATTTGACTTGCTGCACCTTCCCAATTGTTTCCGAATGGCGCTGCGGAAGGCGCACAGGAAGCTTGTGCCATGGATTTCTCCGATTTGTTCAGAGCACTTCGAACGGTTTCACAAGCAAAACATATCACCGGCATCAACAAGGCGACGGAGCCCGGAACCGAAGTTGCACCGCCACAAGACATCATGTAAGGGAGTGAACTGATACATACAATGTTTCCACGAAAACATCCGCCCTGCCAAGAACAGGCCTGCAGATCCGGCTCTCCGACCAGGGCATCGGGTTCACGGCCGTTTGCTCCTTTTTAATGGGCCCGGAAAGGACATTTTGACCGACGTTCAACCGCCGCCGTTCCACCTTCAACTGGCTCAAAATCTCTTCGATAAACGATGCGTTGATGCGCAGGAGCGCGTTATCTTTGCAAAGTTGATGGATCCGAATTGCGCAGATTTTCCGTAGCAGAGTCGTCCGCTTGGGGCTGAGATGAGGCTCCACGTCGAGGTCGGCCCTACTGCGTACCGGCGTGTGCCAGGAACGCTCGGAAGGAGGTTGCATGACTGCATCGGCCGACGGCGTCGAAGGCGGGTGTGAAGGAAGCTTCAGCTGCTGCGCTTCCCCGGTCAAGCATCCTCGTCGTGGTTACATGGATGGTTCGTGAGCCCAGCCAAGCGCCCGGCGCACACTGGATTCGGCAGTGAACGAGTCCCGGAGTCTCTCTATCATGGCGCTAACGTTATCCTATGCATGTAGGTACCTGACTGCGGGCGGTTGTCCTCCATCACATGCACCCATATTACAGCCCTGATATATGTGGTATAAAACCGCGGCAAGGTCCTCGCAAATCACGCCTTGCGTGAGGTTCTAGGGAAAGTAGGTACGTACCCGTCCGGCCGACCAATCCGCATTGCCGGAGTTCTTTCTGTCAAAGGAACTCGGGCCGGAGTCCCGTTCCTGGAAAGACCCTCGCCGAGTTCCGATAGTGTCGTATCCACGATTACGGAGCAGTTCCCCAGTTTTCGCAAAACCTCGCTTCTTGATTCGAACTCTTGGCCCTGCTGTCCCGTTTCGTCATATCCCCGGCTTCGAGGCTCAACACCAGAGCCGTTCTGCCGACTATCCTGCCGTGCTGATCGACATTATATGGTGGATTCTCCCCTTATACTAGCTCAGACTAGCTCATGTAAAGATATGGCAGCACTGCCCTGAAAGCTCACCGAGCACTTGCCGTCTATGGCCCTCAAGGTACCCCCTAACGACAAACTGAAGTACCTACATGGACTCGAACGATGAGATTAGGCTCCCAGCAAACACTTTGCCACGCCATGTCCAAGGCACTCACGCTCGAACCATTCGAGAACCCGATGAGGGCGGCAGTGAGGGAACTTACCTTCGCCTGACGACCTGCTTTGAAGCATCCTAAGGCATTGAAGGGCTTCTTGATGCCAAGCCTGCTCTCACACCTCATCAACAGGGGCCAAGCGGCTAGGCTAGATTTGTTTTGGTTAGCCGGCCTGCTGGGAAGCAAGTCCTGACGAGCAGGCCCTTTCCCGCCGTTTCCCGTCAATGAGATGTTTCGTCGCTGGAGAGTGCTCATCCCAAGTCTCTGTTCCCGCTCCACGCGGACGAATTTCCCCTACTTGGTTGCCGGAACATGCGCTTTATGCAATAATGGTGCGAGTTATCCGGCCTAGCTGGGTCCAGCCGATACTACCGCTCATACGGTCCGTTCCTACCGATATGGCTATTTGCACCCGAGGGTATTAATCAAAAAGGGACGACGGATAGAGGTGGTCAAGTGACACCACAGCGCTGCCTCTGATCACTCACAGAAGGCCCCGGTCTCCGATCTGTCTTTGGTTCCACTCTCCCATGTTGCATCCCACATTCAAGCATCCCTGCCGAGGGCGCCTGATAACGTACCGTAAGGTGTTATGGGTTGTTGAGGAAGGAGACGTGGGATAATGGAGAACCTATCTTCTGTTTGCTCTCCATCCCACTGAGCCCACATTCCCATCCCTCCGGGCCGTCTCCGTATCCCACGGTTAATGTTCGGGAAGAGCAGGCCCCAGTGGTTGGCTAGTGCTGGACTTATATAGATTTCCGCGTGTGTTGATCTCCTTGTCTTCGCTTTCCAGGAAAGCCGTATTCCTGACAACCCATCCGGCCACTTATATAACCTGGAACCTGCGTTGTCACAGTAGCTCATTGTCACCCGTTGGTACCCGCAGTAATAAGCCGGGGAGACCAGAGAATCCAACAATGGCAGCACTCGTTCCAGTGTCAGAGGTCGAACTCGGGCAGGATATCGACCCGAATGCGTCGCCGGTCGGAAGCATCGACACCAACACCACCCCGGACACCGAGTTCTCACCGCCGGACAGCCCAATCCAGGAGAGCGGGCCGCCGAAGGACCCGAGACTGCTGGCGAGAAAGAAGCTGGCCACGCTGACCCAGGAGGAAAAGGTTCGCTGCTCTCACTAACAAACCCCCCTTTTCCGGGGACGCAAAGGGGATTGACAATCCGACAGGTGTCGCTATTGACAGCCGCGGACTTCTGGAGGACGAAGGCGATCCCGGACAAGGGCATCCCCGCCATCAAGACGAGTGACGGGCCGAATGGTGCTCGCGGGGGGATCTTCGTCGGGGGTACTAAAGTGAGCAGCATCCGGGAACAGGGTAGTCGGTAGCCTGCTGACCACACGAACAGGCCGCCCTTTTCCCCTGCGGCATCTCGCTGGCAGCAACATGGAACAAGGACCTTCTCCACCAAGTTGGCCAGCACTTGGCTCAGGAAGTCAAGGCCCGGTCAGCCGACGTTCTCCTCGCGCCGACTGTTTGCATGCACAGGCACCCGTTGGGAGGGAGGAATTTCGAGTCTTTCTCGGAGGACCCGCTCCTGACCGGCAAGCTGGCTGCGCAATACATCAAGGGGCTGCAAGAAAAGGGCGTAGCCGCCACGATCAAACGTCAGTGGCTGTTGGGAGAACGAGCTGTAGGAGAGGGTATTGTATTGTACCTTATGCTGATTCGTGAAAAACACAGACTTCGCCGGCAATGAGCAGGAGACAAATAGGGTGACAATCAACTCGGTCATCGCGGAGCGGCCACTTCGCGAGCTGTACCTGCGTCCGTTCGAGATCGCGGTGCGCGAGGCCAAGCCATGGGCGCTCATGTCTTCGTATAACCGCGTGAACGGTGTGCACATGGACATGAACAAGCACATTCTCCGGGATATTCTCCGCGGCGAATGGGGGTACGACGGGTGAGTGGCGAAAATACACCTGCAGCCAAAATGCTGGCAATGATAATAAGCGAGGGGTGATCGACGAAACTGACCACATGCCCCACCAAAAAGGACCGTCCTATCGGACTGGGGGGGTACAAACTCGACGGCGGAATCGCTGAGGGCTGGGATGGACATCGAGTTTCCCTTCTCCAACAAGTGGCGGTTCGAAAAGGTGCTCGAGGCCCTGAAAGACGGGAAGATCACCGAGGCTGATATCGACCGCGCAGCCGAGAACGTTCTCACGCTCGTGGAGCGGACGAAAGGGGGCGACCTGACGCCGGAGGCGGAGGAGCGGGAAGACGACCACGAGGAGACGAGGAACCTCATCCGCGAAGCCGGTGTGCAGGGGCTCACACTGCTGAAAAATGAGGGCTCCGTCTTGCCCATCAACCCCGCGACGACCAAGGTGGCCGTCATCGGGCCAAATGCCAACAGGGCGATCGCTGGGGGCGGCGGCAGCGCCAGCCTCAACCCCTACTACAACACCGTGCCCCTGGACAGCATCCGCAAGGTCGCCCAGCAGCCCGTCACCTACAGCCTGGGATGCCACATCCACAAGTGGCTCCCGGTGGCATCGCCGCACTGCTCCAACAAGACGGGGAAGCAGGGCGTGTCGATCGAGTGGTTCAGGGGCGACAAGTTCGAGGGCCAGCCGGTCGTCGTCCAGCAAAGGACGAACACGGACCTCTTCCTCTGGGACTCGGCGCCGCTGGCGGACGTCGGGCCGGAGTGGTCGGCCATCGTGACGACGTACCTGACGCCCCCGACGTCGGGGAAGCACACCATCTCCTTCATGTCGGTCGGGCCGGGCCGGCTCTACGTCAACGGCAAGCTGGCGCTGGATCTCTGGGACTGGACCGAGGAAGGCGAGGCCATGTTCGACGGGTCCGTCGACTACCTAGTCGACGTGGACATGCACGCCGGCCGGCCCGTGGAGCTGCGCGTCGAGATGACCAACGAGCTGCGGCCCGTGGCCAAGCAGAAGCAGTTCAACATGACGCACAAGTACGGCGGCTGCCGCATAGGCTTCAAGGCCGAGGACCAGGTCGACTACTTGCAGGAAGCCGTCGACGCCGCCAGGGCCGCCGACGTCGCCGTGGTGATCGTCGGGCTGGACGCCGAGTGGGAGTCCGAGGGCTACGACCGCCAGACCATGGACTTGCCGTATGACGGCAGTCAGGACCGTCTCATCGACGCTGTGGTCAGCGCCAACCCCCGCACCATCGTCGTCAACCAGTCAGGCTCGCCCGTCACCATGCCCTGGGCCGACCGCGTGCCCGCCATCCTGCAGGCCTGGTACCAGGGCCAGGAGGCCGGTAATGCCCTCGCCGACGTCCTCTTTGGTCTGAGGAACCCGAGCGGGAAGTTACCGGTAATTGCCGCCTGTCCTCCCACCCACTTCTCCCCCCTTCTCCCCCCAACACAACTCCCGTTTTTCTCTGTTTTCACCCCTTCCAGACCGCTGCTGACCTCCCCTCCCCGCGGGGTTTATTAGTGCACCTTCCCGCGCCGCCTGGAGGACACGCCCGCATACCACAACTGGCCGGGCGAAAACGACGAGGTCGTCTACGGCGAAGGCCTGTACATCGGCTACCGACACTACGACCGCGTGCGCGTCCAGCCGCTCTTCCCCTTCGGCCACGGCCTGTCCTACACGCAGTTCGAGTACGGCCGCCCGTCGCTCAGCCCCCGCGTCTTATCATCTCAGGACGACGACGACGACGGTGGTAGTAGTAGTAGTGTGGAGCTGGTGGTGGGCATCAGCAACGTCGGGCCAGTCGCCGGGTTCGAGACGGTGCAGGTTTACGTGCGCCACGAGTCCAGGAGCCGACTGCCGCGGCCGGAGAAGGAGCTTGTCGCGTTTGAGAAGGTGGAGTTGGAGGCCGGGGAGACAAAGCATTTGAGGGTGAGGCTGGATAAGTATGCGGTCGGGTACTACGATACGAGTATCGGGAGGTGGATTGCCGAGAAGGGGACGTATAGGGCTCTGGTCGCTGCTTCGGCGGCGGATGTGAAGTGAGTTTTTATTTTTCCTTTTCTTTTTTTCTTGGCTGGGTGCAGTGAGGTATGGGCATTTGCTGACACATCGTTTTTTTGCTTGACGCAGGTACTCTGTTCCGTTTGAGGTCAAGGAGTCTTTCACATGGGTGTTTTAGAGAGGAGCCGTTGCTGGGTACAGCTACTCGATGAGAAAACGAGAGGGGCCGGGGACGGGGTCGGGGGGAGAGGTTGCATCTTTGCTCGTATATATTTGCTTCTGGGTATATTCTTTGCACCCGTGACATGAGAATGCGACGAGCGTCGGTATTCGGCGTCTTGCCGCTTAGAGGTTTCTCTATATAAGGACTTGCTTTCCGAGCGTGACATCCCAGCATGAGAGGGGAGTGTTCATGAGGGTTTCGATTCGCGATCGGTCTACCGGATGTCTCAGACTACCGTTTATATGATCACTCTTTGGGCGCTGTGGTGGAGGGGAGTGTGAGCTAGCCGTGAGCGACGGTATTAAAGGGCTTAGGTAACAGTGCTCTTGGTCATGGCCCTAACGATGGTGATGCAGTGGTGCCCATAACTCGGCGACGGACGGCTCTCTTGTTCCGACGACTCCGTGTTTCTGCCGGGGTGGTGGGACCCGGAATTCGGGGCCGGTGCATGAAACGGTGCGGGGAATTCGGTCAATACAGGCGGGGATCGACGGGAGTTCCGTTCCACACTCAAATTCCCCTGAACCCGATGGGATTTCGGCTGGTATATGCAGGAGCAGCAGGTGCAAGGAACTGGAAACTGACCATAGCAATGGAGTGTCTGATACAGACCATCGGGCTACGATATCAGACAGCCGTCAATTGCCCCGTCCTGGATTGCAGAACCCAAGAAAAAAGAAAGGCCAGGCCCGGACCCAGTCGAGGTTGCTCAGCCTGCTGAGCTCTGCCCCACAGCGCCTAGAATGCAGGGCCCCCGCCCCTGTCAGCGGTCTCTTTTCGGCTGACGCACTGTGGACTGGTTCATGCTCGATTCGATCTTTTGACGGATTGTAGCTTTTACCAACCTCAGCCCCTTTTCCAACCCGTTCCATTAAAGCTTGCTTTTCGAGAGTTGGATACGAAAGAGACTGCATTAATCCGTATCATCACTGCGGCCTTATTATAGTGATCTTAGTCTCCTCAGCCGCACGCTCCGGGTATCGCTATTGCAGAACCGCGACGAGACTTGCCCCATTCCGCGAAGCTCCCGGGGCATGGCTACGCCGGGCATCCGCCATGGCTCGGCCGTATAGCAGCAAGAGCGACTTCGCCTACCCTCCCCGGTACTATCCGGACCACTCAACCTCGCTGCTCGACGACTTCCGCGCCCTCGTTGCCCAGGCTTTCCGTTCGCTGGTCCGTTTCTGGCGTGAGCGCGGCCACGGCGTGGTGTTTGCTGCCATGTGGACTGCCGTATATCGCCTGCGTCAGAACATGGCCTACCATCGTCTGCTGAGCTTTCCGCACCTGCTCGTGGCCGTGTGGGTGGTGGTGCTGCTCTGGGGCGAGCGATGGGTGTTTCACTCCAAGGTCGAGAGTTGCGACTGGAGTTACTGGGAGAAATGGGTATGACAAAATACGGAAAACGGTGCAACACGAAGAGATGCTAATGCCCATGGTCACATAACAGCCCGCCGGTGCCGAACCCCACCGTGTCGCGCTCGTCGCCGACCCGCAGCTGATCGACGCTCACTCGTATCCCGGCCGCCCGTGGCCGCTTAATTCACTGACAGTGCGAATCACTGACAACTACCTCCGCCGATCGTACAACCAGCTGCAGTGGCGACTCGACCCCGACAGCATCTTCTTCCTGGGGGACCTGTTTGACGGCGGCAGAGAGTGGAAGACGGCGCACGGGTCGTTTGAGGACCCGGCTTGGGGGCCGCATCCGAAACATGAACAGAAGTATCTGAAGAAGTGGCACAAGAAGTATGGAGAGTCTTACTGGCTGGAGGAATACGCCAGGTTTGGCGGCATCTTCGTGGACCCCTGGGTGAAGGCGGGAGCAGAGCAGGAGGCCGGACGGAGAAGGAGGAAGCTGGTTGCCAGTCTGCCTGGCAACCATGACCTGGGGTTTGGCGACCAGATCAAGGTGTCGGTGAGGAACAGATTCGAGACGTACTTTGGGGAGGGCAACCGGGTGGACGTTATCGGGAACCACACGTTCGTGTCCGTCGACACCGTGTCGATGAGTGCCGCGTCCTCGGCCGAAGCCAGCCGGCACGATCTCAGGCCTATCTACGAGCCCGTCGAGCGGTTTCTAAACGATGTGAAGCAAACAAAGCAGAAGGCGGTTGATAGAGAGCTGCGTCTCCTCCGCGGCGAGGGGCAAGAAAGCGAGCTCCCGCACAAAGTCGAGGAAGCGGGCAAAGTCAGAAAGACCGACGACAAATCAAGTCGGGGCGGCAACGCGCCGGAACTGCCCACCATTCTACTAACGCACGTCCCGCTTCACCGACCGCCTGGAACACCATGTGGGCCATTGCGAGAAAGATGGCCACCTACGAAGCCGCCGAAGGGACAGACTGACCCCGTCCTCCCCGACCACCGCAACGCCATCTCCGTCTCCGGCGGCTACCAGTACCAGAACGTGCTTGGCGAGAAGGACTCGGAAGAGCTGATCCAGAAAGTGGGAAACGTCGTCCACGCCTTCTCGGGCGACGACCACGACTACTGCGAGGTCACCCACTCGGCCGCGCAGGCCAACGTGCGCGAGATCACAGTCAAGAGCATCAGCATGGCCATGGGCGTGTCCAAGCCCGGCTTCCTGCTCATGAGCCTGTACAACCCGATCGACCCGGCCACGGGCCAGCCGCTCACCTCGGGCGAACACCAGCCCACGCTCCAGACGCACCTCTGCCTCCTCCCGAGCCAGGTCTCCACCTACCTGCGCTACGTCAGCTTCGCGCTGGTGTGTGTCATCGTCCTGGCCGTCCGCGCCTGCCTTGTCCCGATCCTGGGGTTGAAGCCGTTCGCGCTCGACCTCGCCGAGTCTTATCCTTCTGGACCCGAACAGCAAAGGAGAAACGGGAGCATCCTGCCCCAGTTTAAGGCAAAGGTGGAGGACTACGAGGAGTATACCCTGCCGCGCGGCTTCTCCGCGTCCCATCGTCTGAGCAACGGGAATAGCACCACCCGCGATCGGAGTGGCTCTGCCTCGTCTTACAACATGCCTCTCGGCGCAAGGCCCAACGGGATTGCGACGGCGCAGGCGAGGAATCCGAGCCCCAACCCCAAAGGTGGGGGTGGTGGTCTACATAGATCTGGGTCCTCGGGAGGGGGGCATCACGGGAGGAGGAAGAGCCATGGCAATGGCAGTAAGTACGGTGGGGGCGGGAGATGGGGCGTGGGGAGGGCTGCGCCAAGGATCGAGATACCCAGCGAGAATGAGGAGGAGGAGATGATGTACGGCGGGTACAATGGCAAGTGGAAGGCTGCTGCGTGGAAGAGGAGGGGGCTCGCCAGCAGGCAACCGAGATCGACGGTCGGGGTGGTGGTTACCGAGTTGTGGACCACCGTGTGGAGGGTTGCATGGATGGTGGTGGGGTTCTTTGCGTGGTTGACTTGGAAAGGGTAGTGTCGTATCGTACCTAGTGGATGGTGGATGGGTGAGGAAGTAGAGTCGGGGTTGTATATTATATCTTGGGCTAAGGCACGTTACCAACCTATCTGGGCCGGTTCGGGGTTTTTTGTGTATTGAGGGTCACGGGAGGTTGGCATACTGGATTATTATTCGTTAATACCAAGGATTGTGCTGACCTGTGCTGATCCCCTTTCCCCTCGGGCAGTAAGACACTGTCATTGTCCGACTGAGTCGCGTTCCTCGCTGCAACTGCCCCTGACCCGTGCATGCACAGAACTGGAATCTGTTCAGCTGAAGCATGGGCACGCGCAGAGCGCGGGAAGGCTACCCGCCCGCGCGTTTAAGTGGGTGCAGGTGAGCGAGCCAATGACGTCGCGCAGGGCTGGGATTTCGCGCGACTGCAAGTCGTGGGGCCCACCAATCGCAGGTGCGCTCCACCTTGCATTTCACCTTGCCGTTGCCCCTAGTCAAAGTCGGGTACATACAGATTAGAATCAAAGCCATTGGCAGCTTTTAATAGGTTCAGCGTCTTCAATTCTCACTTCACAGTAGGGAGTAAAAGACCTCTCTGAGCCGGCTCTACTTGGATTCTCAAGGCCCAACAATGAACATGCTCTAGTATGTACTACAGGGCTGAGCTGCCTTTGCTCAACCCCTGCATATCCCTGTCTCACTCCTGTGTACATGTAATGAAATGACGCCAAAATCCGCGTCAGAAACGCGCTTTTCTCAAAGCAGCTAAAAAAGGTAGCCCTGTAACTCAGCCAGCCATCCGGCATCCGGACAGGGCTTTTTGCAACATTGCAAGGTCTGAGCTGCATATCTGCCAGCCCTTTCTGTTTGCCAGGGCAGGATTTTGTCTTGTCTGCTCATCTCCGCTTCCGTCCCGCCTGCCGACAGTGGAATTTTGGGAGACAGTCCAATTGTCGCCTTTTCTTTTCACCTCCATCTCAACTTGCGGACTTCCAAGTATTACGGATACTAGTAGCCGCCAATTCGGTGTAATCACGAGCGATTCTCATCTCAGCCATATCCTACGGGTTTCGAGGCCCGTTTGTCCTCAAAATTACGCCTTTCAGATCCTTAGTTGTCGTACCTCCCCGACCTTTCCTCCCCATCCGCCATCTGCTCTGTAGTCGTGTAATTCGGCTACATCTTCCATCACCAACCTCGACTCCACTCCATCACCACCTCACTTCACCGCTTTTCACCCATAACATGTCGACGCTCAAGCGGAAGGCCGCCGCCCAGGCTGGCGCGGAGGCGAAAAAGAGCAAGCAGGGCAGCATCATGTCCTTCTTCGGCGCCACCAATCCATCATCCACCGGCGGCAGTGCGAACAAAAGTGCTGCCCCGGAACCCGCAGGTCCCAAGTTCGACAAGGCGCAATGGGTCGCTTCCTTGACTCCCGAGCAGCGGCAGCTGCTGCAGCTCGAGATTGACACCCTCCACGATAGCTGGCTGGCCCTGCTCAAGGACGAGCTCGTCACCAAGGAGTTCCTCGAGCTCAAGAGATTCCTCAACCGCGAGACGGCCGCAGGGAGGAAGTGGTTCCCGCCGGCGGAGGACGTCTACAGCTGGTAAGGCTTTTTTGTTCCATTGCCCCCTTTTTTCAGCAATGTGCCGTACCTAGGTAACTAACGACGTAAAATCAACCCACCCAGGTCCCGCCACACGCCCTTCAACACGGTAAAAGTCGTCATCCTCGGCCAAGACCCGTACCACAACGTCAACCAAGCCCACGGGCTCGCCTTCTCGGTCCGCCCGCCGACCCGCGCCCCGCCCTCGCTCAAGAACATGTACATCTGCCTCAAGAACGACTACCCGTCCTTCAACCCGCCGCCCAACAAGGGCGGGCTGCTGACCCCCTGGGCCGACCGGGGGGTGCTGATGCTCAACACGTGCCTGACGGTGCGCGCCCACGAGGCCAACAGCCACTCCAACCGCGGCTGGGAGCGCTTCACGCAGAAGTGCATCGACCTCGTGGCCGCGCGGCGCACCCGCGGCGTCGTCTTCATGGCCTGGGGCACCCCCGCGGGCAAGCGCGTGCTGCGCGTCGACGGCAAGCGCCACCTCGTGCTCAAGACGGTGCACCCGTCCCCGCTGAGCGCGAGTAACGGGTATTTCACCTGTCGCCATTTTCGCCTGGCGAATGACTGGTTGGCGGAGCGGTATGGCCCTGGCGGGAGGGTGGATTGGGCGCTTGTTGAGGGGGAGAGTGTGTTTGATGAGGAGCAGGGAGAGGAGGAGGGTAAAAAAGAAGAGAAGGAAAAAGAGGGGGTGGAGGAGCAGAAGAAGGGGAAGGAGGAAAGGGGGTTTAATGAAGACGATGAGGAATTCGGGGATGGTGATGCGGCGGACATGCTGGAGGCTGTGGTTAAGGCTGAGGCTGGGGTGAAGGCCGCTGCGTCTTCTGCTGCTGCTGCTGCACCTGGAGAGAACAGTAACCCCGCGGAGAAGGAGGCCGTGGTGGTGGAGAAGAGAAAGACTCGGAGCCAGAAAGCGGTGGCCGAGGCTGCGGACGGGGAGGAGAATGCCGCACCTGAGGTCGAGGCTTGAGCAGGGTCGGCGTTGTGTCCCTTTTCATGGCGATATTGGTTGAATGTGGGATGCGGATAGCGATGGGAAGAGATTGTATTTTCCCCGAGGCATGTATCATCGCGCCTGTGGACGACGCAGTGTCACGTTGACGCCGATCTCATTCAGAGCACGCCTCATGTCTGTCATCCAGGCTATTGTTGGGGGTTATTTCTGTCTTCCCCAGGGGCCTCGCTGAAAACTTTGTCGGAGATATCACACTTACAGGATCGGCTGTCCCCTGGTTTGGGAATATTATGACAAAGCAACTGGAAATGACGACGGGATCTGTACTTTGCCTGAGTTGTCCTCGGGTTAGGATACAAAGTCTGGTACCTATCGAAGGTCTAGCTGCCCTGGGTAGCTGGGTTATTGGGCACATGTCATGCTCTCAAGAAACATTCGTCAGGAGCCGCAAATGGCAGATAGGAAGGAGGTTCTCAGACGTTTGTCATTGGCTCCAAGTTTGTATGGTCCGGTGTTGTTGGCTGATGTCCCGCTGGATTCGGCCTGAGGGTTGTAGTGGTTGTTCAACAAGCCGTATCATAGCAATTCTACCGCCTAATGATATGTAGACCCATGTATAGTAAGACACCTGCGCTTCAGGGGATGGGCCATGTCCCCTATGAATCACTATGATGCTTGGCCATTCCTCCATGTAGAACATCCGGATGGGAATATTAGTGAGTTGGAATAGAGATCAGAGCTTCGTTAGTGCCGTGTTACCCAGGCAATTATTCTCATTGCCATTTGTCCGTGGTCCTTGGGACCTTCACTATACCTAGACTACATCGCTACCTAGGATGCAGATGTCCTCGGACTCTGAAAGGCCGGCACCTCGGAAGGATAGAATCTGTCGTTAGGCCCGCATTTCTTCCGAGTCATGTGCTTGCCATGTGTTAGCCTAGACCCTGTTCAGCAGGCTGCTTGGTCCCCGGCGAGAGTGAGGCTTTATGCCGAAGAAGCGCACTTGGTGTTTCAGAAATCTGTTCAAGGCGCAGTCAGTGTGGACCCAGCAATGTCCGATGTTGATGACATCATTCCGGCAACTTGTATGGTCTATTCTAGGCATGCCACTACTATCATCGCTGTTGTCAGTTGATTCGGATGATTCAAACCTAGACGAAAACAAAAGATTGAACACAGCAAAGTTGAGAATCGTCGAAGTCATCGTAGATACCCAAAAGGGAAAGCGATCCGCTTGAAGACAAGCCGTGATTGGGCTTTGGACGCAGGCCAGAAATAAAAGAATCTTGGCGACAACCCCAAGTGTGACCCGCTGGCCCGTTCATCGAGGTCTGGAGGTCATCCATAGGTGCCCAACACCTCGATACAACCCAATTGACATTGAAGACCAAGTAGCACAGATAATGCTGTGCCTGGTTGCAATCTCATCAGTGCCGTATTGGGACCCCAACATCTTTTGGGGTATCACCGAGCGAGGCTGACCAAATGTCTGTAAGGTGACAGTGGGCTCTGTGCATTGACTGCATCCGCACAGCAGCACCCACAGGGGTCCTATCATGCAGGTCAGAGCTCGCCTTTGATGCCGATGCATGCAGGGAGCCCCGATGGTCCGCGCGGATGTCTTTTAACGAACTCTGAGATTTGATGGGCTCCTATGTTGCGTGGGTTGCAGACATTGCCATGCGTTCAAGGCTGGTTGGTCGCCCAAGCTATGCTTGAAAACGTGCGTCTTCAAGCTCATCACCACTGGACAATCCGTGACCGCCATGCCAACTCAGACCCGATGTTCAGGAGCAATCTTCGGACATGGTTGGTCAACCTCCGTCCAATGGCTTTGTCGGTCCAATTGATAGGCTCCGCTGCCTGCTGGTTGTGATATTGTGATAGGGCTTGGGCACGACGTGGGGTGAGCGAGTTGGCAACTGACTAAGGTAGACCAATGCGGGCAGCAATGGAAAATCGGATGGCTGCCTTTGATGGGGCTTTTTACAGGAAAAAGAGAAGAAAGGGGGAAAGGCGCTCTGCGGACGGTGGGATGGAGCCATATTGTTGAAGCACAAACCAAAGAAAAAGCCTCCTGAAGTGGCGCTCGTGAAATTTGATCTGCTGCAGGTCAGTGTTCCGGTGCGACAACACTCATGTATGCACATGCCGTGCTGGGATCGTCTGAAGAAGGGTCATCAGCATGCTCATGCACAGAATATCGCCGTCCCTTTGGTCTTCGCCCGCCTCGCCCTAGAAAACACTGCCGCTCTTCGATGGCACGGATGGATCTCGGAGGGGCGCTGAAATATCGGATCGCAGCTGGGCAGATCTGGGCTGCGGAGCATGATTTTTACTTGGGGAGGGGAACCCCAGACAGAGGGCGCCCTGTCCGCCATACCTTCCCGCTCCGCGCTCCACAGCCGTCAGGCCAGAAGGGCTCATACGGGTCCGAAGCTTGAGAGTTACGTCCTTCAAAGGCCAGATAAAAATGCAAAGCTTGCGGTCTTGATGATGGATGTGGATTTAACGGGCACCAGCGTCACGCCATGGGTAACCCTTCAATTTCAACGAAAAAAGTACTGCCCACACCCGGTGTGCTTGGTTCCTGAATGAGCTGCATCAAGTCATTAATAGCTGTTGCTGGCTGCAAAGAAACCTAATACTAATTTAGCCTGGCATCTACGGACTAAAGATAATAAGTAACTCTATGCGGCTAGTCTGCCCAAGCGCGACTTGAGCTTGAATTGGCGGCGGCTCAGGCGAGTACTGGCAATTTCCTGGCACGCGAATCGGGCTGTGATAGAACCCCTGAGGTGCGTCTCAACTCTCAACGCCCACTGTTGCGACGAGAACGGACAGTTTCTTCCCTTTACTCGCTTTTTCTGACATTGGATCTCCAGTTTTGCATTTTATCGTATCTACTTGTCTTCGACTACGATCGCTATACCCCCCCAACATCTTCTCCATCGACCCTTGTCTCTTGCACTGCACTTCGCTTTGACCCCGGACCGGCACCAAAGCGACGCTACCACGCACGACGACCAGGACCCAATCGTTCAAGGTTCCCAGATTTCAGCACCGAGCTTTGGTCGCGCAGCCAAAATATTTTCCTTTTCTCCTCTCTCGCGGCAGCGCATGGCCGCAGCACTTATTCATCCCACATCATCGTGCTGAACATCTGCGACGGCAAAATTACGCGCCTCGGTCCTAGACACGCGCTGTAAAACACGATGCCCGGCCTCTTTTCCCGGCTCAAGGGCAGGGACAAGTCCAAGAAAAATGGCGCCGACCAGCTTGCGGATCAACAGCCGCAGAAACCGCGATGGGAAGACGCGTGGACCCGCAAGACAGTCGAGCCCGAGGAAGTTCAGCAGCTAATTCGGTGCTGCACGGAGGAGCTCAAAGCCCGAGGTATGACATCAATTTCCGCTTTTGCTGCGCCTGTCCTGCACCTAAGCACGAGCTAAGGTTGCCGGCCCGGGATGTCTGTCCTGTGCCTCAACGGCAAGCTAACCGCACCCGCAGCTCTCGATATTCCCTTTCTACTGCTCCCTTTTCGACCGACCTCCGATCCGAGCGCGGTCCGTACTTTTGTGCGACACTTTTTTGATGGCAAAGATGGCGGTCAGGTGCTTCGCGGAGAAGCCTTGGCTCAGGAGTTGCGGATGACGGAGCCAATGGTACGATGCACTGGATAATTGCGCGGCCTTACAGACCAAATTTGGGATGCTGATGACGGGAACAGGTCATCTCAGGTGTGATAAAATGGTGCTGGAGCAGACTTCAGGGCGGCGTTGTTGGCTGGGACTCGTACGAGCTCTTCAAAGTGGGAGAGCAAGGTAAGACCCGGCTGGTGCACCGGAGAGCACCAGGACCGAGCTGACGGGATTGCAGACTCGCACATGGCCAGGGACTCGTTCAAAACCTTCATCCCCCTTAGCGTCGACAACGAGTCTCGGTCAAAGATCATCTTTGACTTTTTTGATCTTCTGTCGGCCGTTGCCGCCCACAGCAAAATGAACGGACTCGGAGGGCGCAAACTTTCGCGCATGGCTGCCTGGTGGGCGTTCGAGCACAACGATACGGGCAATGGCTTCGATGGGGCATATAGATCATGGCTCAGGCAAGTTTGTGCCTAGTTATAGCGAGCCCACTCTCTTGCTAACGGAATTGTGACAGTGCGGCCGACGCCACGAGCCATTTGTTCTTTGCATATCTCAGGTCGCTTGCACCCGAGCCGACCATTGGCGGTATCTCACTATTGCCCATGTCTCTTCAGAAGCTCCTTCAGGAAACCGAATACCCGCCCCAGAGGCCGGCGCTATTGCAGACATCGACGAACAGGGTTGCCATGATTGTCGACACGGTGTCGCCTACGCCATTCGCCCTGCTGCGGAGGGCTAACCATTTTCAGTACCGCGACGAGGACAAGGCGCTCAAGGAGTGGTCCGAATATGACGACCCCATACAGGCTTTGACTGAGGAGTGCCGCAGGGTTCTTAGGGCGATTTCCGCGGCGAACCAGTCGCACGCAGTTTCGAGTTCAAAGGTGTCGACGAGCCTCCGCGATGCATCATGGTCTCGGTTCGAGGACATTGGTTTCACGAGCGCCCTCGAGGAAGATGAACTGGAGGAGGATTCACTCCTTGCTTTGCGGCGGCAGAAGCAAGGACTAAGAAATACGCCTGCCTCAGGAAACGGCGATCTAGGACGGCCAACGACTCCATCCTGGGCGGATTTCTTGTCATCTGGTTTCGTCGACGACCGGGCGACACCGAACGTGTTGTTGCCACCTGACAAGGTGCTCCCTCCGATCGATACGGGCGTTCGACAGCGAAGCTCTCAGTCTCACAGGCCGAGACTCGAGAGTGACCATCACCTTGAACCTGGTGAGCTGGCAAGCATCGTGCGGTTTGATCTCGACGACGCCTTCTGGTGGGTGTGGATGACTAGTTTGGGGCCTGAAGAGACGCCGGAGAGGAAGTCGGCCTTCGGGCGCTGCGCTGTGGTTGAGACCATCATTCGGACCGGCCGCTGGCTCGTCATGGAGGAGATGGTCAAAGGCGCAGCTCCTGACCCTGAGGAAGGCGCTTATATCGCGGAGAAGAAGGGCTTTTTCAGCTGGACCCGTCGCGGCAAGGGGGTTAATAGGAGGAAATCCACCGCTGGAAAGCATGCTCTGGAGAAGAGTGACGGACACCTGAAACCGAGCGCCACGATGGGGTTCAGTAAGACGAGTATCGGTCCTGATCAACAAGCAAAGATCCAGGCTGCCGCAATTCAGCTTCAGAGGCAGGAACAGCAGAAGATACAGCAGCAGCAGGTGCAGGAGCGGCGGGGAAGAAAGGATACGGACTGGTTGAACGACAAGACTAACAGTGTTCTGACTCTCCAGCCAAGCATCCTCGGCGAAGCAGCTCCAGCTGTGAAATGGGCCAGTAAATATGACAAGGAGGCGATACGCGAGGCCTACCTTGCCAACATCAATGCGGGCCGTGGTCCTGGGAGCGTCGCTTCCCAGACCAACGGGCATGCCACGCCCATAGCTGAGGAGGAACGTCGCCCGGAACTGCCTCCCAAGACGCCATCGTCGCCCGCAGTCGCGACAGAGAACTCTTCCTCGGTCGCGCGACAGGACGAGACAACCAACTCGCAGACTCCGAAGCCGGAAGAGAGAGATCCCGAGGCACCTAGCGACATTCATCCGGCAGAACGAGTACATAGCCCCTTGCCTCCATCGAAAGAAGGGGAAAGTTTGGAGTTGGCGCGGGAAAATATGGCTTCTCCCGAGCCTCACCTGATCCCTGAGGGCAATAAGCCAAAGAAGCTTCACAAGGAGATGGCCAAGACGGGCGGTAGCAGTGGCTTGAAGAAGCTGTTCAGCCGCAAAAACAGGGGCTCCAAGGTCCCTGACAACGCCGCCGAGCAGCTCAGAGCGTTCGTTGCCGCTGATCAGAAATCTCCTGCGCCTGCTGTTCCGCAGAAGGCGACGCAGCAGGAGCAGCCCATGCCCGCGCCGCCAAAGCAGGAGCCTGTTGTCCCGCAGAAGCCTCAGCCCATCCCTGTACGCGTGCCAGTTCCCGCGCCGGCTTCCCCTGCTCCACAGGCTCCCACGGAATCCGAACCCGTTCCTGATTCCCCTGCTGCTGAAGAGGTCTCGCCTGTGAGCACGGCAGATGCTGCTGAGGCGAAGACTGAGTTCTCGCGCTTCGACCAAGGCCCGCTCGTCGACCAGCCTGCATTCGTTCCCGAAGACGATTCGGAGGATGATGACGACGCCACGCCTCCCCCAATTGCCAGACACTCGCCTCGGATCCCGTCACCACCGGTGCCGGAACCTGCTGAAGAGGAAGCAGCACCGCCCCCGGCGCCTGTGGCTCGTGCCATCGACCCTCAGGACAGGTGGGCGCAGATCCGCAAGAACGCTGCCGAGCGGGCTGCGCAGCGCCAAGCCGTGCAGGCCAGAGTTTCGGGAAGCCTGATCACAGATGACAGCAGCGAAGAGAGTAAGTCGAATTCAATGGTTGACTCGTTTGCCAGGTCCCAACTAACATGGTGTTCAGCCATCGAGTCCCGTGTTGCCCGCATCAAGGCGAGAGTGGCGGAACTCACTAGCGGCGCCGAGGGAATGGGCGGACCAGGCGCTCGGCCAGGCGCTCGGCCGCCGCCGCCGCCGTTCCGTCGTTAGAGGCCGATGCGCTTACTACTAGTACCAGTCACGGCCCTAATGGTGCTCACTCTCGCCTTTGATCTGGTTGCTGGAAGAAACCAGAGGTGTGAACGAAAACATCAAAACAGAAACCGTAATGCTTTCTCGCCGTGCCTATCGGACCAGGCACTTTTCGTTTCTCTCTTTTCGGTGGGGCAGCTTGAACCCCTTTTCTTCACCCGGTGGATCGATTGAAGATTTCGAAGGCGACACATGCGACACTCGTAATAAGCCCTTCTTTGGGGTTTAATTCATTCTTCACGCCTCCCAACAGATGGGCTGGATTTGCAATTTTAAGACCTGCTTCCCATCTTGTCATTTTTTTCTTTTTCCGTATTTCGCCTTCTCCCCCGATGATACCACTATACCACTAGGAAAGTTTGCGAACTTAGCTGAGCAGTACAATGAGATATCTCTCTCCTTTGCTTTGGCAAAAAGTGGTTGGTCTGCGGTAATGTGACCTGTCTATGAGCATCGTCTGTATGTCGGATTGCTCCCGATAGAAGAGTCATATCAGCTGGAGAATATTAGAGTCTGTTGACATTTCACTTAACGACCGTATCACGAGGTATAATGCTCCTAATCAACCCGAATACCAGTATGTAGTTAAGGCCGAGTATCCCGTCTCTTCTTTCACAGGGTCTCACTGCTTTACACGTTCATCGGTGCAAGCGGGAGACCGAAGAGGGCTCGCATCAAGCAAGATGCAACGAGCATTGTGTAGATCCAAATGGATCGATCTAACGTGTATGTATCCTTCATTATATTTCATACAACCCACCGACAACCATCCGATGAGATATGTCCTACAGTGCCCAAGGTGTACCGTACAGCCGCCAACATCTAAACACGAGCCCCCCCATCTAAATGCATCCTGAAGTTGCTTGCTTGCTTTGCTTCCTTTTGCAGGTTTCCCGCCGCCGTCTTAAAGAGTCGAGAGTTTCCGCTCATCATGCACTATTTCGTTCCCTCCTGCCCAAATGCTTGCGGCTCGTTGCGAGCCGGCTTTGTTTGACCGTCTTGTTTTACAGAGAAAAAAAACTGAGCCGCTCCGCTTTTTAAATAGGAAGAAATGACAAACCCCAAACATGCTACCTGAACGCCGGGAAGATAGAAAAGGAAAACACAAAATAGGAAGGCTTCGGTACAGGGAGAAGTCCGGAACGCTATCGTGGTAGTACAGGGGGGGAGAGAGAAAAGAAGGAAGGGGCGAAAAGTCGAGCTAACGCCCTTCATGTTCTTTGTACAATACACTTTCCGCCCAGTAACACCTGCTTCTTCTCCTTGCACAGGCACCGACGCCCATCAGCTGGAAGTACCTTGCTCGTCTACTGCTGCAGGATCTTTATTCGGCGCCAATAAGTTGTTGCGTAGGTGGGTGATTCCGTGACTTCACATGTAGGCCAGGCCTTCCCCAACTTGTGGTCCGTGGCGAGGCGTTCCTGGACGTACAGCAGATGCTCCTTCTTGCCGGATTTCTATAGAGGCAGAAGATGTGGAGGATCCCGGGAAGTTGTGCACTGCCTTGACAAAGGTCTGTTGAGTACCCTCGCTTGGATGAACTCTTCGCAGCCCAAGCACGTACTCGGCGGTGGCTAAAGAGTTCCAATGGGTCGGACGCGGGTGAGAAAGCTGCAAAAAGACGACCTTCGCCGTGGCCTGAAATCACGGCTCAGGCTCAGGCCCGTCATGCTCATCATGCACCCGTGCCATGGCCGCCGCCGCCTTTGCCTTCTTCTCAGCGAGCGCTCGCTCATTGACGCCCCTGAACACGCGCTTGCCCACCTCGTAGCTGCTGATCATGATGGCGCACGCCGGCGCGACCCGGAGCGTGCGCGGGATCCAGCCCCTGAACAAGCCCGGGATGCCTTCGGTCCGGAAGATATGCCATAGCAATCGCGCCATGCTCCTTTCTTCGGGCGCAGCATTCGCCGCTGCTGCTGAAGAAGAAGGGGAGGAGGAGGCGGAGTTTCCATCGCGGAAGACCTGCGTCCTCGTCTTGCCAACGTCGAACGGCATCGTCGCCACGCTCGCAAACCCGCCCGACAGAGCGCCGGCAATGAAGCTATCGGTGAACGTGTCTGCATGGTTCTCCCGGCTCCGGCTCTGCGACCGCCGCCTGGCCCGCGCCGCCCTCCTGTCGTCCCGCTCCATGTCCTTCTCCAAATCCAGATCGCGCCTGCCGCCCCGAGCCCGTTCCCGCGCGTCGGTGAGCCGTCCCCGGATGGTCTCGTATCCCCACCAGTACATGCCCGAGAAGGGCACGTCGCGCCACAGCGTCAGCGTCAGCCCCCGCCACAGTGCACGGTACCCGTGCACCGAGACCATCTCCTTGACTCCGCGGAAGGTGTCGGCTAGGTGGCTCGAGCTCGACGCGCCCTGCGCGGCCTGCAGCCGGGTGCGGAACAGCTCGATGGGGCCGACGGCGGTGGCGGCCAGGATGCGTGCGACGGACCCAGCCACGAGGGGCGCGTACTCGTCGCGCACGCCTCGGTAGATGGGGCTGGCCTTGTTGGAGCGCAGCCACTCGTAACCGGTGAAGTAGATGATGTTGGCGGGGATGGCCATGACCAGCGTCGGCGAGAGGCCGCGCCAGAGCGTGGTCACGCCTTCGTTGCGCGCGATCTTGCGCAGGCCGTCGAAGGTGGAGGTAAAGGTGCGTTGTTGCGTCTGCTCGACGGCGCAGCTTATTGGGGCGCCGCCGGTTAACTGCGGCCGGGGGCCGACAACGCAGATCTCGGAGGTGTTGTTGGTGAAGAAGACTTCGCGGCAGCAGGCCGTCACGCCGAGGTCGGAGGGGCGGAAGGCCATCCCGCCCGGCGTGGTGGCGGCGGGCATGGCGAGCTTGGTGAAGTCGAGAGTTGGGGATGGTTGCGAGATTCCTTGAGATTGCCAGCGGACGCGCACCACGTCGAGAGGTGTTGCTGAAGAATGAAGAGGTGGTTAGCACTGCACTCTCAGCTCGGGAATGGTTGGCGCAACTCCGACACATACCTAATAGACCGGTCAACAAGCTTCCCGACGTCGCCGACAGCATCTTCTGCACGGCGGTGATCTCGACCGGCTCGCTCGGCGATTCGGTCAACCTGTCATGGTTCTGACCAGCACCCACTGTGTGCCCGTTCGCTCCAAACGAAGCCATCTCCGAATTCGGTATTCTCGGACCCTCCTCTTGTACCTTGACAGTGCGATCGCATGCAATGCCGGCGTCGCGAGGGCGCTTTCCTCAAGCGCAACCCAGTCTCCACACGCGCGTGGGGGAGCCGGAACCGGAAGAGTCCGTCGCCGCCACCAATTGTCGCCCGGTCCGTCTCTTCGGGAGTAGGTGAGGAAGAGAAAAGAACGCAGCTCAGGATGAGAGCCGCGGCGGCCGGTACTTGGAGCCAACGCGCTGGTATAACCGTGGAGAAAAAGTTGTAATTACCTAGGTCCGAAAGGTCGCCGGTTCGGAGAGACGGCGTCATCGAAAAAGAACGTTCTGGAGCACCCCCCGCCGTGTCCCCAGAATCGATAAAAAGGGTGGGGAACAATCGCTTATCGGCGGCTGAAGTCCCATGCTGACCCAACCCCAGGTGAGACTTGGTTATCAATCTTATCGCCACGTGATAGGGTCCTAATGTAACTTTGAGATCTGCGAAATGACGCATTCTACCCAACTGCCGGGCCCAGAATGTGGGCCGTTTCCCAACCTCAACCTTCGGTGTTCCAGATACATACAAGCATTTTATTATTAATTACCTACACAATACGGTCTTCCAACTCATAATTTATCCGTCTTAGCAAAGTGGGTGACGTAAGCTCATTAACACTTGTGCCCAGAAACAACCTGCAGCCAAGGGAATCGGTAGTGGGCATTGATTAAACGCAAGCCGAATTCCGAGAGCGATAGTGATCCCGAGCACGGGATTTGTAACCTGGTACGAAGTATCAAGTATCACCTACATGCTACTAGGATTTCAAAGAGACCTAATAAGGTAGGTAGGTTCTCACATCTAAAAGGAACTTAATTCTCGCACCGGCAGATGTTTGTACTGTATCATACACTCTGTCAAAATAAGAAACAAAGGCCGCCTTTTCTTCCTCGTGTATCCCTCATCGCCATGCTGCAACAGAAGACAAAGGAAACGACCACATGCCGTGCCGTGAAGAATGTCTTGAGTATGCTCTGGCAACAGAGGCCCGAAACGACTGTATCTCAGATAAGGGGTTAAAGAGAAAGTATCAGATGGTGAAAAGTAGATGCTCAAGGAAAATGGACCATATGAAAAGCCGGCAGGGATACCCAGTGAATAATAGCACCTCCCTGTGAGCGCTGAACGAGACACCAAACGAAAGGAACTATGAAAGCTCTTGCCCGCTCGTCCTGCACGTAATCATCCCCTTTTAATGCAGCTTCTCCTTCAGAACCACAACCGCTGCATACCCGGCACAACACTCCCTGCTCATGTTATGCTGGCACCACGGGCACTTGACCATGGTCGTAATGGCCCCTGAGATGCCTCGCTGCTTGTCTTCGACGATAGCGTCCGGCTTGGCCATGCATTCGTAGAGCTTGGCGGGCATGTCGTGGAAGAACTTGCAGTTGCAGCACTCGACAAACATCTTGGCGATGGGCGCCATGCGGGTCTCTGGAACAGCTGTCGGAGTGCGCGCCGAGACGCCCGCCTGCAGCTGCATGTGCTTAGGAATAGCGGAGAGAACGTGAGACCGGGGGCTTGTCGGGACCTCTGTTGGCTGATCGGGCGACAAAGCCTTCGGCTGCTTGAGGATCGATACTGGCATTACTCCGGGAGACCGAGATGATGGTGTCGAGCTCCTCGAGGAGGGATTTGTTGAAGTAGGCAACGGTGTTGGTGCGGAATTAGTTCGGGACTGTGCCCCTGATTTTGACGGGACGGTGCGAAGAGGACTCGGCAGGGAGACGGGGGACGGCGGCCCCGGTGAAGTCGGAATCTCGCCCAGAAACCCATGGTGCTTGAGGGGTTCCGGAAAGTCGGCAAAATAGGGGTTGCTTGGAAGTTGGAATTCCGGAGTGAAGGCGTGTGGTGATGATGGGCCGGTTGAACCGGCCGACGATAACGAGCCAGACATCCAGCCGCGCTGCGGTCGACCAGCTGGAGCACGCTGCTTCTCATCCTCGTCGATCTCCCTTCCAGCTTCTGTGGACACCTTGTCAAGTTCTTGTGACCCTGCCAGCTTCTGTTCGTGCCACCTATATCTCTTCGGTGTCGCCTCTTTCTTCTCTGCCACCCGCTCCAATGACCGCCCTTGATCTTCCGACGCTCCAATCTTCCGCGTTTCTTCCTGCTCTTCTGATCCTCCCTCCATGCTCTTCAGTACTCCCTTTTCCCCATGTTGTCTTGGTGAACGAGGAGGTGCAGCTAGTGGTTCAGTTGTGCACCCTGGCGTCATTTGTTCCCGTTTTCGAGACCGGGGTGGAAGCGACCCT
The DNA here is from genome assembly GCF_033439665.1 of Chaetomium strumarium. NCBI lineage: Eukaryota > Fungi > Ascomycota > Sordariomycetes > Sordariales > Chaetomiaceae > Chaetomium > Chaetomium strumarium. Next base: position 4,294,693 of record NW_026944429.1, on the reverse strand, counting down.
GAGCCCTCAACATCCTCGGCATGTCTCATAGCTCTAGGTGCCTGCTTGAGAGGCTCTAGCTGCTCCTTCTTCGCTTCAGCTGATGCCAACACCTGCTCTGTATCATCGACGTTGTCAAGGTACGAGACCGTGGTGATGAAGGATTGTGCGTCACAGTCGATCTCAATTGGCAGCGCCGTCCTGCTCCATCGGTCATCATTACCAATCTCAACGTTTGCGCGCACTTCCGGATCGACGTTGCGAGGGGTACTCGATTTGCTGGAATCCAGAGACTGTCGAAGCGTGCGTTCGTCATCCTGAAGCCCGAAAGCGTCGGCGTTCTCTCTATGGACGCCTCTCGCGATCAAAGGGACGTCTTTGGCTGACTGAGGACGCGATGTGTCTGGTGTCATGGTTGGTGATGCAAGCGGTGAGCCGTCCTCGTATGTGGAAGAAGATGAGGAGCCTTCAGACCCTCGGTAGCCTCCTGGAGGTACTATCTCGGCTGGCTTGTCCTGCTCAGAAGCAAGGGCTGCCGTCGCGGGCTTCTGGGATCTGTTAGCGGTTTGTCTTCGCGAGTACAACGCAGTGTACCATACTGAAGCATCTCCAGCTGCAGAAAGCTTGCTTTTGTCTATGGAAGTTGACGTCCCATGATTTATGCGAGATCGGAGAGCCAGGTATGGGGGTAAGGAGATGGATGGCCTGGCGTTGTCAACTCTCTGAGAGCTTTTGGAGATGCTTAGAGCGGCCTTAGCTGCGTCCTTCAGGCTCCGGTTCTTCTTGCCCTGGCTGCTCGAGTCAGAGCCAGTAACTGACGGACCACTTGAGTTAAGAGAGCTTTGAGACATAGGAGGCCGTTCGGCGGGATTCAAGCTCTCTTGGCGTCCTTTCGTGCTCCGCAGGGCGGATGATCCCGAGGTCGACGGCCGTTCAACATGAGCAATGAAGGATCCGTTCACACTTCTTGGAGTTGCAGGCATACTGTCGATAGAGGACGATGTGTCGGTGGCCGAAGCAGAGTATGGTATTGCCTTGAAGGTTAGATAATCGGTCTGACTAGGACCGTCGTCTCGCGCTGCTGAAGAGCTTCTTCTTCCCACTAGCCTCATCGCTGCGGACTTGGCTTCCTGTGTCAGGGAAGACCGTCTCGTGTGCTGGGCTGGTCTGGAGCTTGACGCGGATGGTGGGTAATCTTGAGCCACGCTTCTGACCAATTGCTCCTCGGCAAGCCCAGCCATGGCCATTTCTGCGGCTTGTGCCCTTTGGTGTACCACATACCCACCTTGGCGGGTTCCGTCCGCGGTGGGAATGGTAGACAGCGAATCCTGTATCTGATTGGCATCTGCTGCCCCTTCGAGGAGATTCTTGGTCCGGCTACCTCCAGAAGGGGACATGTGCCGCAGCATGGGAGTCCTCGAAGCCGACGGCGGAAATGCATCTCGTGAGGAGCGACAATCGTGTTTGTAAGATGTTGCGGCAGACAGCTGCTGATTAACCGGCGCTTGACCCTCTGACGTAGACCTGTACAGGTCTTGCCGTTGAACAAAGCCACTGTCATTCATGCGAACTGCAGTGCCCTGCACGGCGCCGCCTCCAGCGTGCCTGGCATTGGAGCCGGGGCTGGAAAGTATGCCAGTCACGGCGAGTCGGGGTCGACGGCTTTGTTGTACGTCGTCGGCAGAAAGTGTCCTCCCAATGTCTTCCGGTCGTTGAATGGATGTGGTGCTCTGTAGCAGGGGCTGGCTGATGAGCAATGGGTCTGACATCGAACGATCTGCATTTGTCAAGCCGACAGCTATGTAATCGCGGCTAGGTGTTGCTGCCAGCGGCGGTGGGGGCTTGCTTAGCCTTGTAGTGTTCCGTTTCCTTGCCGCCTTCGCTTCTTTCTCGGCCTGCTCCTTTTCTCTCTTCCGGCGCTCAGCCTGCTGCTTCTTTTCCTTCTTTCTCTGTCCGTAGCCCTCCCAGCTGGGGGATTGGCAGATGGATGATTGTTCCGACATGCCGTCTTCGTCTTCTTCGCTGTCTTCTGGCGCGAGGAACTTCACCTGCTTCTGAAACGGCTCGTCATTTGTGGGCGTTTTTGGGGTTCCAATGTCAGTACCCTCTTCCTCCTCCTGTTCGGCCTCGGCCTCGTCTGGCCGAGCGCGGCTCTCAGGGTCGGCGGCCTGAGGGATGGTGATCGATAGCGAAGGTTGGATAACGGGACGTGGCGCGGCCCTGACCATCAAGAATTGCTCATGTGGAAATAGCGAGTCGGGGCGCTCTGGTCGAGGAGGAGGATGACCTTCTCTAGGTTGGGTCGGAAATTGAGGGGACGGGAGGAGAGCTTGAGCGCCTTGCAATCGCTCAACCTGTTAGGATACGAACGCCATGTCAGAAAGGTACCGGGATGTAAGACATGTAGCAATCAGGACACAGACCAGGCCACAGGCAAGCGGCAAGCGGTGAGCGCACAGAGACACACATACCTTGTGCTTCTTTTCCAGCTCTAGCATTCGCTGGAAGCTGCTGGATTTGAGCAACTCCCCTGTTCTCCTCTCGACTTCAGCCATGACCGACTTGGGCACGTTCCCGACGCCGTACGGCGAGAACAGCATGTCCATTGCGAAGGGGATTTAAGGAGCTTGCGACGGGAAGGAGCGTAGAAATAAAAGAGCGGCCTCCACAGAGGAAGACTCGCGAAGGGGCATGCGGCAGTGCAACCTGAGCAAAAGATACGAATCTAAGTATGTACGCCGTGGGTCAAGGTCAGTGACGACAAGGGGCTACGAAAGCGAGGAATCACCTTCGCCAGCGTTAAGGTTGTAGATGCTCCGTTTTCGCTGCTGGATAGAGGAGGACGGGGTCGGAAGCAAGGCAGGTCGACTGTACAATGTATAGTCCTTTTTGACCACACCGGATCCCGGAGAAAACTATGATATTCCTGGCCTGACGAAGCAATTGTCTGGAATTCGGGTGCACGTAGCCGCAGCTTGATGGGTGAATGCACGGTGCCTTGGGCCGCGGGTAAAATGCCTTGTCTCCATCCAGTCTTCATCCGGTGACGAGCTCTCACTTGCAGAGTCGCAGACCTGAAAGGCCGTTACTACAAACGCAGGCAGATTAAAAAATTCCGTCCGGGGTAGCAATTGCGGGATCTCCCTTGTCCATTGATGAAGCAGACAATAAGGTGTCCGTTGCTTGTGCAGCCCGGCTCGCTCAGAAGTTGCAACGCAAAAGCACATCATCGTCGTCGGCGAGACCCGTGCCTCGCTGGGCCCCCTACTTGCAGATACGCAGAAAGAAAATAGAAGATCAAGAAAACGAGACAAGCACGGGCGCACAGCAGATACAACTTGCTTCTGCTTAAGAATCTGAATGGGGGTTGATGCTGGTCAAGAATGGCGACTGCGGGACAACACGAGGTCGTCCGAGCCAGTGGCCATTCACTGCCCTAGCTCCAGGGACCGGAAGCTGTTCGGGACACGGCCTCTTGCAGATGCGTGCTAGGTGACCCGTGTTCGCACTGTTATTTTGTTCGACTTAGGTGACACAAACTCAAGCTGTTGCTCTGGAGGTAAAGATCGGGCTGGTAGTGGTGACACAAGCTCAGATCAGCCACGCAGAACCTGGAAGCCGCAGTGGCGCAGAAACGGGATTGCGGGAGAACCATGGAACTCAGTCCTCGGGTGGACCCATAATGGAAATGCGCGAAAAAAAAACCCGTGTTGGACAGCCTTGGGAGATGAAGCCATCATCAGGTCACGGTGCGCTGATGAACACTCCCCTGAGGAAAGTGCAACTGGAGGTGTTGTGGTGAGGTGCCTGATTTAAGTGGAGCCCTGCACAACACCTCTGAACTTGACCACGGTTGACCAGACAGTACTTACCAGGTTAGGTAGTAGGTACCTACTATTTTTAACGCCTCCATCGATCGAGACATTGTCTTGATGTTTCCTTCTCTCCTGCAAGCTTCCAAACGAACCGACACCTTCTCCGACCAGAAGCTTCCCTGTTTCTTCCGCTGGCATTCCATTCACGTAGATGACGTGACCCAATTTCAACTGGAACCGCCAGTGTGAACCCAGAGCATGCAATGGCAGCGATGCAGCATCATCCGTCCCTTCCAGCCTGGCACTGTTACCGGAGGATATCACCCCGCGCCGCTGGTTTTACCTCGGTTCTCATTCGAGCGCAAGGAGCAACTTGTACGACGTACCAGAAAAAGCTGCTGTACCTAGGTGGTTAATATTGGGATCGCGAGATATTGTCATTGTGGGGATGCTTTCCACCAGCTCGCCTCGCGTCTCGTCCCAGCCCAGACGACGACGAGGTCCGGAGTAACAGCGTCTCCACCAGGACACCCGCAGCAACGGGGGCACTCCAGGGCCTCCTCTTGCTTCCGTTCGGACATTTCCCCTCCCATCCAGGCACGTATTATTGGCCTTCATTGCCCCGTGGCACCTCACCCGCGAAGATGAATGGAGGGAAGAAACGGACACCCGACTCTGTGCCATGCCACCTACGCAGTCTGCCATCGATCGATACCGCGGGTCGCCGTCACCCTTCGCGTAGCCTCAGCTCTGGTCAATATTACGACCTCGGTTCGCTGTGTTGATCTCCCGCATCGTCAGTGGCATACTGTCCAGCCGTGGATAAAAGACGTTCCCTAAGTCCTACAACCTCACGTTTTTTCCCGGAAACCTGCAATGGCGCGCCACGCGATGCTTGCGTGCTCTTGTCTCTTCGGACCGAGCCCGGGCAATCGCTCGGCAAATCTGGGCAGGTGCTTGATTGCGGCTCCTAAACCAGGATCAGGTTCTGGCCCATTGATGGCAGTGTGTGATGCCACCCAAAACTGTCCCGGCGGTGATTCGGTTTGTCAAGAGCTGTCTGAGAGACCTGGTTGACGAAGGACGGCCAAGTATCCCGGCAATTTTCTCATCATCGCCGTAGCAACCCCCCGCTTACCGCTAGCTCCCGGACCCGCGGATGGAGGCCCAAGGGAAAATACTCATAAATTGAGCATACGCGTCCGGCTTGCGGAATCTGCAGTCTCCTCCCACCCGCATCTCTCCGCTCGCTTGACTTCTCCCCGTTCGCCGTCCGCCGCTCAAACATGACGGGCGGGCTCTGGTTGCGATTGGCTCCAACATGCGTCGACCCCATGGGGAATACCTGCGATTCTATTCTTAACAGATCCTGGCCACTTAATATGGATAGCTCAGCCGGCAATCGGCAAGCGTACACGGAGCGAGCAGTTTCTTCTTCTGCCTGTTTGCTGATCACTTGCCGGGCCTACATACTTCCACAATGAGGTTCGAGAACCAAACTACGCTGGTCACCTCATATTGTCGCATACGTACAGCAATACAAGAACCGCTTGCTAAATTCTACAGTAGGGTACAGTACAGAATATCGAGGGTACAATGAAGCACCCACCCACAGTCCGATGTCGCAAGAGCAGCCTACGCCGCGCTTACTCCTCACGGTCGTCCAAGTTGGTATTAGGCAGGTTGGCATGGCCAGACAAAGTCAGGAACCCGTCGGATTGATGGCACCCTGCGGACTACTCGACGCAGACAACCGCCCGAGCCGCCTCATATATCGTTCTACAGAATCCCGGCCAGGCGATTCATGACACCATACCTCGCTTTCTGTGTCCTGGTACACCAGGTCTTCCAGTACCCTACCCAACGGGCCTCTCCACCTCAGCATGCTTCGAAGGCGCACCGAAAATTCGTTGGGGATCTTTAGCCGGGCGGCAAGCCATTTGTCGTCCGGCCGGTAGTCCGACACAACTTTGGTTTCGCTGTCGGGGCTGTCGAGGAGCAGCCGTTCGTCGCCCCATGCCTTGGCAAACCTGGCTCGGCTCGCCGGGAGCGTGATTTTCAGGAACTCAAGTGCCGTGTGGACCGTGAGGTATATGGCTCGCTCGGGGTCCACGATCGTCTTCATGAAGAAGGACATCCAATTTGGATAAAGGACCGCAAAGTCGGTCTGCGACAGGTGAGTCGACCCTCTGATCGTCGTCATCCACGCCAGCGTCCCTGCGTCCCGGGCCTCGCGGCATACCTGCCTGACGCAGTCGAAGTTCTTCTGCCAGTGCATGAACGCCTCGCTTCCAATGGACAACACCGGCTTGTGAACCGATTGCTGCTCGGTACATTCCGGAGTTGCGGGGCCCCCTGCCAACAGTGTCAGCCGCATGGTTCTTGTTCTAGGGTGTCTGGCTGCCCGGCCCAAGAGGGTGGTTGACCATGCAAATCGCGTTACTTACATGGATCGAGCAGAATTCCCTGCGTAATCCATTTGAGTTTCTCCGATCTCAATGCCTGGACTGTCGTGGCTCCGCCAAAAGAATGGCCCATCAAAGTGACGTTCTCCACGTCGAGCCGTCCTACCCAGTCTTGCCAGTCGATGCCATCTAACCCGACCGAGCTGGAGCCAATGTTGTTTCGTTTCCGAAGATTCTTCCTGTACACCTCCTCCCCGTTTCCACTGTTTATGAGGCCTAGTACGTGGAATGCTTCCTCCATCTCCGCCAGCCTCATCTCGATCTGCGCCCCACGAAGCTCCTTGTCCACCCCGTTCGGGTTTTGAGGACGTGTATCTTGGGCGTTGTCCTTGGGAACAAGGTAGTCGATCTTGTAGTATGGCTTTGTCTCCCCCCGTCTCCGCCGCTTGGGCGCGTTCTTCTCGTTCTCGGGCGCGTCGTCGGTGTGATCCAAGCCCTGGCTCTCCAAGTCCCCGTGCGTCCCGCTCTTGTTGACGAATGTCCTCGCGCCGCTGCCGTCGCGGTGCTCCATCGCCACCACAACCAACCCAAAGCTGGCCAACTCCCCGCAGATCGAACTGTACATCGTCCGTGACCCGCCTAGGCCATGGCTAAAGATGACCACGGGGAACTGCGGCTTGTCCTCCTCACTCACATCCCTCTCGTTTGGCTTTGGTTCCCCTTCTTCTTCTTCCTCCTCCTCCTCCTCCTGCTGCTGCTGCTGCTGCTGCTTCCACTGCCCATCGACGAGCGTGTCTACGCTACTAGTGTAACCTCTACGACTAGCATGCTGCTGTTCCTCACAACAGCACTCGGCAGGCCACCGCCGAGACAGCCGCGCGTTCCGGTACGCCGGCAGCGCGGTGAACATGCTTGTCAGCGCCATGTACGCCGTCACGGGCAGGTGGGGCACGTTGAAGAACTTGGCGTAGCCCTTGCACGTCGACGTCCGCGGCCGGGGCAGCCAGGGGACGCGGTGCAGCGGTGGCTGTGGCCCGCCCGTTCGGGGGTTTGCGTTTTTGGTCTCTCCGCTACCGTTGCTGGTGTCATTGGTATTATTATTGTTGTTATTGTTGTTGTCGTCGAGGACGTCGGCCGGGTAGTAGATCGAGAAGAGGACGGTGTCGAGCTTGAGCGCGTACTCGCCGTTGCGCTTGATGTGCGGTGAGAAGGGCCGTGGTTCGCGGGCCGGTAGCTCGATCTCGAGGAAGCCTACTGCGTATGGTCCCGTGTAGGGCGGTAGGGTGTGGAAGATGCGTTCGTAGATGGATTTTGGCGGGCGCCGGGCGGCGACTGTGGGTTCTACCATTTTTTCCTTCTCCTTTGGTGTTTTTGGTAGGCGCTTTGCTGCAAAGTTGACGGCTACCTGGTGGGAGTCAATGGAGCTCGGTGAGTCGTGGTCATGGAGTTGGTGCTGTTGACGACTTCAAAAAAGGTATTAGGCTGTTTTTGAGGGTGTCAGCTTCGTTGGTAGGCATGTAAGTCGTGTGTAACCGGAATCTTGTAACAGACAAATGCAGGCGAGGGGCGGGAATTCGAAGCGCGTGCCTGCCCTTGCACAACATCACTAGTAATAGGAGCAAAAGGTTATTGGCATTGCTACGGAAGCGTACTACTAGGTCCTAGTAAACTGGAACTTTCGAAGGCGTTCATCCAGTCTTGTGTCCTCTTTTCCGGCTTGTCATAGAATCAGGTACCGATGATGTCATACGCCGCCGGCGGAGCGGTTGCCCCTGGCAGGGGTAAGCTGGCGGAAACACCGACGGCCAGAAAAGAAAGTACTAGGTGACAGAAAGAAAAGGGAAAAGTAAAAAGAAGAAAAGCACAAGCCACTCGACCAAGCCTAGCATATCGGAGTGTTGCTTTTCATGTGATAATGCTTCAAGTTGGAATTACTCTGTATCCGGAGCCGGGCCCAGACGGACTATCGGCCCCACTTACTCCGACGTCCGACCCGCCCAAGGGATACCTAGCCCGGCTAGCCGTCCAGTCCTAGCCTATGTACAGTACAAGTAGGTAGTGCAGCTAGTACACACCTTCCATACGCATCCGAGTCCTGCACAGACACTGCGACTCGAGCATTACCTTCCAGGTTACACCAGCTTGCATTGGATCAAGAACAGCATTCGCAATCGACCTCAGTAGTTCAAGCAGCAAAATGCTGCCATCTCTCATACCACGACATCATTTGTCACTTGCACCACGCTGATTTTCACACTCCAAGTCAACCCGTTATAACTATCTAACCCCTTCATGCCCTGCTGCCAGTCCCCCAAACCTCCTTAGCGGACTCGGCAAAATCCTTGAATTTCCTCGGCGCCGACCCCGTAACGGCCAGGATCACATCGTTTGTCCGGTTCTCGGCGCCGTTCTTGATGGAGATGTCCAGGGCGCTCATCATGCGCGAGTAATCTTCGGGCATACCAAAGCTTTGAAACCGCTCCTCGAGCCCGGCAGCCGTGAGATCGACGTGCACAATCCTCCGCCCCAGGACTTCACTGAGGATGGTTGCAATCTGGCGATTTTATCGAGTCAGCACACACCGACGTTTACCCTTCTTCAAAGAGTACCTGGCAGGTAGTAGATTGGCAGGGGGAGTAGGTCGAAACTTACGTCGCCGTAGGAAAGCAGCTCCGACCCGAGGACCAGATACTCGGTGTTTGGCGGATCCCGCGCCGTCAACGCCCGCACGGCAACGGCGGCGATGTCGTCCGCGCTCACCCACGGGATCTTCCCGTCGCCGGTCGCAGAGTAGATCTTGCTCTCCTCCCTGATGGATTTGACGTGATTTTCCTGGTCGGCGAAGTTCTCTGCAACAGGGATAATATTAGCGTCACCTTTCTCACACAACACATTTTAGGGCTCAAAAACAAAAGAAAAGAAGGAAAGGGAAGAAAAACGCACGCTGGAACCAAGTCGGCCTCAACACAGCCCACTCCACCTCGTCCCTCTGGCCCAGCTCCCTCAAGTAGGCATGCACCTTGCCCATCAGCAGGCCGCCGGCCTCGACGCACGAGGCGCTCTGCAGCACAAACCGGCGCACGCCGCGGTCGCGCGCAAAGTCGACGAAGCCGTTCATGAGCGCCTCCGCGTTGAGGGAGGGCGGGGCGATGATGTAGACTGCGTTGATCGTGGCGGTGCCGGCGGGGAGTGTGTCGAAGGGGTTGGACCAGGTGTCGGTGTTGTCCCAGTCGAAGTGGACTGGCCGCACCTTGTCAATGTCATTTCCATTTTCGGCCGGTTGAGAAGAAGAGGAGGGTGCCTTGCGGGAGGCGACAAGAACGAGGTGGTTTGTGTCGTAAGACGAGAGTTGGCGGACGATGCGACTGCCTACTTTGCCTGTGCCGCCGAGCACGAGGATGGCTGGTCTGGAGGTGGGCGCGGACATGGTGGTGATGATTGATGATTGATGATTGATGATGTGAGGTGTCTGAAAGACTGAAACTGTGTAGGTTCTTGTGGGAGAGTTGATTTGGTGTCTCCAGTGAAGAACAATTCTGTTTATCTGATGAGATGCTATGACTTTATGAGCCTCTTTCCAACAGAGGACGGGTTCCCTTTTATCGTACGAGACAGAGTGAGTTTGTTGACATCGTGATGGAGATAACGGCGATGAGCTCATGGGGTCGTTGAAACCGACCAATTAGCGAGCAGCATTTGGCTGCGAGACTTCCAAATCGAGCACGTGGGGGTGGCCTTAAGTCCGAGCGGGCGGATACCGGCGGGGCCCTGTGGGTGGACCCAGCGCCGGTTCTCGAGCTGGTTCTAGTCGGAAGGTCACGGATTTAACAGCCCGGATGTATAGTGTGTACACAGGGCCGGAGCGACGGTAGGTCGAACTCATCACCGGAGATTACACGATGCGGAAGGATGGTTGAGCCGCATAGACGACGAGGTTGGGGGTATATAACATGGTTGGATTCTGCCGGTCAGCACCATCTCTCAAAACAATCCAAGCCAAGCAGCAGCCTATCCTCTCACCCTCAGAGCTCTCTTACCAACTCTACAACCGCATACACCCAACCAACCTGTCCCTTAGACTCTTTAAATACCAACAACACAATGGCTTCCTACGACATCGCCCAGTATCTCCTCGACAGAGCCAACATTCAAGACACCGTTACCAAGAACGTGAGTAACACTTCTCTTTGATATCTTCTCCCCTCACCTCCAAACACTTGCGCAACCCAACAATCCAGAGCATGCTTATTTATTAACTTTATCTGACCTATGAGAAAAAAAAATTAGTCCCTGTACTACGACACCCGCAACATCTCAGGCCTCGCCAACGAAGTCTACGCCGCCTCCATCCTGATCGACTACACCTCCATCCTGGGCGGCGAGCCCACCACACTCTCACGGACCGAGTGGCTCGAGCAGGCCCAGGGCATCCTGCAGACCTTCGAGTCCAGCCAGCACCTTATCTCGTACGTCAACCCCCCTTCAACTCACTTACAGTTAACAACAGAACATATTGAAACTAATGGAATTGAACAGGGGCATCATAATCGACCTCCCTCAACCCGCCCCGGCCTCTTCCTCAGGAGGCACAACAACAACAACAACAACAACGATGGCGACCCGACCAGAAAAGGCCTCCCTCATGGCCCACGTGGGCGGGAACATGATCCTCAAGGGCCAGCCTTCTTCCAATGTGATCCAGAACGGGGGCATTCTCGAAGCCGAGCTGCAGCGGGACCCAGAGCTGGAGAAGCAAGGGGTCAACCCGTGGCGCATTACCAAGTACAAGGTGATCAAGAAGTGGGGGAACGGTCCGGGCGACAAGGTGCTTGCGTCGGAGCTTCAGGCTTAAAGGATGAATGAGTTTGGGAGTGAAGGTGTGGTTTGATTATGGGTACCTAGGTATGTACTTAGGTAATCGAGCGAGCACGATGATGATGACAATGACAATGAAATGAGTTGAAACTGTCCGTTGTATACTTTAGGTACTCAGGGGGTATCCGTCGCTTTTCAGCTTAAGTACCAGGTAACCAGGAACTCATCTTACCAGTAAGGTAGCTTTCAGCGACCACAGAACAAACCAAACCAAACCAAACACAATAAAGCAACGCAAATCCCTTCCCAGCACCTGTCACAAATGTCACGGTATCGATCTACCCCACCGTCCCACCCATCCGCATCCCACTCCCCGACGGCCCAGCATTCCCACCACCACCACCGGAAGCCACCCGCAAACTCTCGTCCAACGCCCTGCGCAAATCCTCATCCTCATCCTCATCCTCCTCCTCCTCATCATCATCATCATCACCGTCGACAGGAGGAGCCTTCCCCTTCCCAGCCGCCTTCGCCCGCCGGAACGCCTCCTCGGCCAGGCTCTGCCGCTTGACATACTCGAGCACAATCTCCTCCTCGGTGCGCTGGCGCTGCATCTCTTCCGTGTAGCTCCGGTGCACGCGTGCCGACTCCTCGAGCGCGCGGCGCAGTTGCTCGTCGTCGTCGTCCTCGTTGCCCACCTCGTTGTTGTTGTTGCGGTGGTGGTGGTAGTGGTCGTCGTCATTGTGGGGGGTAGTACTTGCGTTGGTTGTGGTTGTGGTTGTGGTTGTAGTCATGGCGGCGTCTGGGGTGGGGAAATCCCCAGGAAGTTCAGGTACGGACGGGTGGGGGTTGTGGTGCCTCTCGTCGTCGGCCGTCCAGTGATCATGACCATGATAATGATAATGATATCGCTGCTCCATCTGTTGCTGCAGCAGACTCTGCCTCACCGCCTCCTCGATCAGCGCCTGGTACTCCTCGTCGGTGATGTTCGTCCACTCGTCATCCGCCATGTCCCTTGCTACTGCTGCGCCATCGTCAACAGGAGCCACCTTCTGGTCCGCGATCCAACCCCGCTGGCCTGGAGTCGGTCCCGGAAATTGTTGTTGCGGCTGCTGCTGCTGCTCCTGCTCCGCAGCCCTGCGCATCTCGATCAGGCTTGCCCGGATCGCGGCCTCAACCCGGGCATCCTCCTCCCTGTCTCCCGTGGATGTCTGCCGCACCGACTCCCGAATAGCCAGCTCCAGCGCTTCGTCGTCCTCAAGCGAGGGGCTGTCTGCCGCGGAGTTGGCCGTGGTGGGAGGAAGCGCAGGAGGGCCCGTCCCGGGGCTGGATACTAGTGTCGTGCTGCTCCCCGTGCGCCGCCTGTTCCACGGCCCTCTTGGAAGGTTCAAGCGGCTACCAGTTTTGGTATCAGATCCACCACCCGCGCCTTGCCCCTCGTCTGCCCGAGAAGCGTTAGCCGCCGTCGCTTCCTCCTTCACTTTCTCACTCTCCTTCTGCTTCAGCAGGTAGAAACCCTTGAGCTCCTCCCTCTTGGTATGCCAGCGGGCCAGGATGTCCTGCCGCTCCTCGGCCGACGCGGCGCTCAGATCCTCGTCGCCCTGCAGCACCCGCGACGTAATGATGTAGTTCATGGAGCTGCGCGCGAACCTGTTCCTCATCTCCACGCGGATTCCCTGCATGGTGTACGCCGGCAGCGCGCACACGGCAGAGGCAGTTTTGAGCATGGAGCCGCCGATCCCCTTGCCAAATCCCTTCACAAACCCCATGGCCCCTTCCTTCTGTGCGCCTTGCCAGGGCTGCGTGACGAGCCCGGAGATCCCGTCGTAGAGGCCCAGTCCGAACTCTTTCCCCGCGACTTTCATCCCGCTGACGAGGTCTGTCACCTTTTCCGGCGGACGCACCGTGTCGTCGTTGTACAGTTTGGGTGCGTTGCGAAAGCCGCGAGCGAGACCCAGGCAGAAGTTGGCTTGGAACCTGAGGCCCGCCCCCACGATACGGCCCACGCCTTTGCCGGCTGCGACAGCCATGTCGAGGTTCATAGGGTTGGTCGGCGTTGAGGGGCCTTCTGGGCTGGGCGATGCTCGGGGCGGCGGAGGCGGGTTTGCCACAGAAGCTGTTGTTGTCTGCGGCGAGAGTGTAGAGTTCGGCGTGGATGCGGATGTGGAGGGCTGCATAGACAACGACTCAACCGAGCCTTGGCCAGGTGTCAACGCGCGCGAGGAGATGCTAGCTAAGTCGGACTGAGACCCTGCGGGCTGATGCGATGATGAACTGGTCGAAGGCGCCAGCCCTGGAGTAACCGGGGCTGCATCTCCGGCCTTGGCGACGCTGTCCTTCTTGCCGTGAGCCTTGAAGACTTCCCGAGGGAAATCTGCCACCGCCATGGTCAGGGAGCCGACGTCGCCCACAAAAGCCAGGACGACAGCCGACACAGGATCCCACGGCTGCTCGTCAGTGTTGTATTCGATCGATCGATATCTATCGCAGGTCAGCGGCGCACCTCGCCAAAGGTTATATTGGGGATTCTCACAGCTTGAGATCCGAGTATTTCAACCAGCCCTGTTTCACCAGTACCGCGGCAGCAAGTGTGCTCAGCCTAACCTTGCTCCTCCTCACTCGCCAGACCGCCACCCGGCTAGGCGCCAGCGAGCACCTCATATCGTCGGTATTCAAAAACTGATGGAAGGACTTGCCCCCGACGTCAACGCCCTTCTCCCCCTTTATTTTTTCGCCGAGTTCACGTGCTCGGGCCTGCGTCTCGGGTAGCAATGCGGTCTCGATCGCGGCAGCGAGGCCCTCTGCTGTTAGCTTCTTGAAAGGAATGGGAGCCGGCCCGGCGCCAGCCCTCGTAACCATGGAACCCCAGAATAGCTGGTCGCCGAAGAAGGGCACCACAACCGTGGGCTTCCCGGCCTTGATGCCCGCGGCAGTGGTCCCGGCACCGCCATGATGAACGACGGCAGACACGTGGTTGAATAGCCAGTCGTGCGGGCAGTTCCCGAGCATGAAGACGCCCTCGGGGACACCCACTGCCTCACCGCCTATCCCACCCCAGCCCTTTGACACGATGGCTCTTACGCCGGCCCGGAGAATGGCATCAAAAATAGTCTGAGTGAGCGCATCCGGGTCGTCGACGACGATGGACCCGAAACCAATATACACCGGCGGTGGTCCCAAGGCAAGAAATGCAGCTAGGTCGGGCTCCGGCGTGTAGCTGGATTCGAGGTTCAGAAAGTAGAAGCCGGACACGGTGATTTCCGGCATCCAGTCCGCCGGCTTTGGCGTCAGCGCTGGCGACCAGCAATACGTGACCGGAACGCGCAGCCGGTTGAGCAATCCGGGCGCCCACATCAAGGCAACAGGGTCAAGTTCCAGCGTGTTGACGCGGAAGCGGTTGATAAGATCCCCCAATCCCTGCCAAGTCATCATTTCGACAAGAGCGTACGAGGCATAGTTCGTGATGGCGGCGTCGGTATTCGTGGAGACGATATCGGCCAGGGGGTGCGGGAAAGCTCTGGTCGGTGTCCAGGGCATCCTGTTGCTTGTCAGTCTAATCCCTCCCAAATCCACAGTCTAGATCAAGGGTACACACGTAAACATTATGTGCAGTGGAATCCCGAGCTTCTCCGCAATATGAATGTGCGCAAAGCTCGGGGGGTTCGCAATGATGGCGTCCGCCACAAACGGTCGATTCCCCGGATCCCCGGGCAGGATGAACCGCTCATCGACCGGCTCGTTCCGCTCATGCTGGGGCGGTGCCACGCCCATTCCGTCGCCGGCCTCGATGCAAGACCGCCAGCATCCCATGAGGATCTCCTGGATCTCCTGGCGGCGCCTCTTGATGTCGCCCTTCATGAGCGTGTCCATCTTCGGCATCAAGCCCGGGTTCTTGACCATGAACGCCATCAGCTGCTCCGGGTCCCCGCCGATGTTGAAGAACTCGAGCCCGTTCTCCTCGACAAACGACCGGAACTTCGCATGCGTCGCCAGACGCACGCGGTGGCCGTATGTGTCGCGGAGCACTTGCCCCAGCGCCACGAACGGCTGGACATCGCCCCTGGAGCCAACGATCTGGATCACAACGTTCAGCCGTGGCGGTGTTGTTTGGCCCGGCAGACCGCCCAGGCTAGGCGGGATGTACGCCGGCGGGAGCGGTTCGGAGGGGACCTGCGCCTCCGCACGGAGCTGCCTCCTGATGGCTGGGCCCAGCAGCTCTGATAGGCGGTGATTCTTTTCGTTGATGTGGATGTTCACACGACCGTCGGCTACACAGCTTATGAGTGAGTAATCCTAAGGGATAGTAAGTCTGTGAGTGTCGGTGGTTTTACCTGTGACAGCGGCATCCGCGGCGAAGCCCGCCTGAGAGAACTGGAGCTGGTCATGATGCTCGCCGTAGGCGGGCGGCGGGACGTCGAGGTTTGTCTCCTCGAGCTCCTCGGCTATCGGGACCGCGTTCGTCCTGCCGCGGCGCGTAGTCCCCGTCACCCTGCGCGGTATCGTACCCTCAGTCATTGCGACCGAAATGCCAAAAACGAGCCTGCGGGGCTTTAGTGAGTGAAAGGTGCCTGAGAAGCTCCGTAGGCTAGGTAAAGGGAAAAGTCGGCAGCGCTAGGGCGGCAAAAAGGTGGCATCCAAGACTCAGATCAACTTTCCATGGTGCACGTTCGACCAGGTGAGGATTAAGATGTAGGACCACGTCGTCAACCGATTAAGTTGCTATGTACCCCCTCGGGGACCTTGACAGACACCAGTAGTGTCAGAGTCAAAACTAGGTAGGTAGGCTAGACTCATTGAAAGATGGTACCTTTGAGCAGCAGTTAGAAGACTCCGTTGTTTGCTGAAGAATAGCAAGAGAATCGGTGAGCGGTCAACTGGCAACAATCTTCGGGTGGTCGAGATCGGGCTCATTCAAGGTTCCAGGGCGGAGACACCCCTCTAATGGTACCTAGTATGACGAATGCGGTAACAGCAAGTGGTTGCAGCTGCCTTTTTGTGTACACGCCATACAGGCACTACAGACAGACACCGCGAAGTGTCATTGGCGGCACCGCAGCGGGAACGGGGCCCTCATACAAATCTCCGTCGGAGTCGTCATCAGACGCTGTGGTCTGGTGGGTCAGGGGAGCAAACGTGGCGATGCTGACAGAAGGATTAAGCTTCAGGCCAGTTGAAACGTGGGGCGGGAGTATCATTGGCACTGTGCCAGGGGTAAAACAGCCCCAGACACTCCCACGTCTTAGTGAGAGAGAGTTGGAATTTACCGATATAACTGTGTAAACAGATAAGATTCCGCACTGTGTCCAAGCCTCGCTGTGCGCGGTCAATTCTTCGGCACCGCCCAACTCTACGGATACCTAGGGCTGAACTCAATACGCGTAACGCGCGAGGCTGAACCCCCCCAATAGCTCCAGAGCAGTGCATGATACGAGTAGCAACCTACGTAATGGCCTCTTCCTTTGGCCAAGGGCAAGGGGATTTCATGGGCTTGGCAGGGGAAATAAGTCAAGCGGCAACCGCATGTGATGAACTGAAGGTTAACTTGCACCCCATCCGACTAATGCAAAAAAAAAAAAAAAAAAAGATGCGAAAGGAAGGAATACGTGGACATACATAGGCGACTCTAAAAAATCACATAGGCTTCGACAAGGCTTGCTTGGCAAATGCATCCCCGGCCGATTTTCGAGCTCAAGGAAATGCAACGCTCCCCACGACACCTTTACCTTACAGTGTATACTCGAGACTCAACTGCGCATTTACTGCCCCGCCTCCTTCTTCGACGGGGCCGGGGCCGGACCGCCCGTCGTGGGCAAGCCCATGAAGATCTTGAAGTAGTCCTATCGAAACCGGTCAGCACCTTCGCTTCCCCCCACCACACGACTCCCTAGAGAGGAAAGAAAAAAAAAACTCACATAAATCATCCACTGCAAGCCGGTCAGGGTACCGATCATGACGATTCTCACGGGCAGGCCGTTCCAAAGGCCCATGAAGCCGATGTCCTTGTATATCCTGGTGGTGACTGCACCAAAGCCCTCGCCAGCCTTGCGGTACGCGTTCAGCTTGCTGACCATGACGTCGGCTGGGTGCGACACGATGGCGCAGAGGATGCCGGCCGCGTAGCCGGCGACGAACGACACGCCTGTCTGCGCGGCCTTGCCGTAGTCGTTCTTGCTGCCGGGCAGCCGGTCGTAGATCATCTCGACGATGGTCTCGAACGAGGCGAACTTCATCATGGTGTAGGGGATCTGGCGGCCCCAGAGCGGGTAGAGGCCCTTGTACAGGCCCGCGACACCCTCGGCGCCGACGATCTTGCTGAAGCCGTCCACGGTGCCCTTGTACTGCGCGGGGATGGTCGCCTGCATGCGCACCTTGATGGCCTCCAGCGGGCACAGCGCGATGTCGGCCAGGAATTCGGCCGACGCCGACGCCGACAGGTACAGCGCCGTCTTGTACTTGTGCGCCGCCTCGGGCCCGGCAAGGTCCGAGTACGTCTTCTTGAAGTATTCGTACCAGCCGTACTTGAACGCGCCCTGCGCCGAGTAGCCGAAGAAGGTCGGGCTCCAGCCCGTGAAGATGCCGCGCAGCCCTTCGGTGCGGTAGATGTGGCCCCACGCCTGGAAGTTGCTCTTGTACAGCTTCGAGTCGACCTGGCGGCGCGTCTTGACGAGATCCAGCGGGGTGACGGCGGTGTGGGTCAGACCCTTGCGCGCAGGTTAGTATTTTATCATCTGGTGCTAGTTGATGCTGCCCTTGGCTGTGCGGAGCAAACTTACACAGGCCATCATGCCGCCCAGCGTGGACACGGCATAGAATTTCCCCGAGTACAGCTCGATCTTGCCGGTCTTGGACTGGGCTTTTTGGCTGGCCTTGTCGAACTCTCTGGCGGCTTCCTCGCTCAGCTTGTGCGCCTTGTTCTTCGCATCGTCGACGACCGAGTAGGCCGGGTACAGCTCCAGCCGAGCTTGGTACGGCGTGGGACTGCCGCTGGCACTGGGCTTGCCTTGCGCCCGGCTGTGCCCATACGGGCTGCCGAAGGTCTGTTGGAGGGCCTCGTAGTTAGGGAAGAGCGGCATCTTGGGCATCAACGGTGCTCGTCAACTACGGCGTGTTGTGTTATTAGCGAAGATGACGTCGTGCGGCTAGAAAGCGCCCAATTCGCTGGGCGAGCGCAGTGCACAGCCGGATGCCGGGGGGTCGCATCCTGGGCACGTAGGCGGACTTACAGCTTGAATATTCCTCGACGATCCAAAGCTCGAATTAGAGACTTGTGTGGCTTACTACGAGACAGAAATATGTCGTCCAGTATACGAGTGAAGAAATGCGAGCTGAGGGAATAAGCTACCATTACTGCCTAGGTCCCTTCGCTTGGATGAAACCGGTTCCTGTTGCTGGAGCATCAATCGGACTTAACGGGTGTAGTGCCGCGATTGTGCGTGGTTTGTAACCGGCAGTACTGATTCATCCTTCGGACGCAGAGAGGTACGGATTCGGTACCCTTCCGGATTTCGCGGCTGTCCTCTCCATGCAGAATCACGAGGAATTATCGGGAGCAGCCTCCAGATTATCTCAAATTCAGACCAATTCTTGGGTGTAATTACTAGCTTACCATTACCAGGACCCATAAATACTAGATGCAGCCAATCAAATCACCGCAGCAACCAACACCCAGAACTGGTCTGAGTCGCCGATTTGAACCGAACCAGGACCAACAAGGATCACAATCGTCGCATTCACTTTTTGTCATGAATTAACCTGCAGAGGCCAGTAGGGGCTGACCTGCATGGCCAGCGGGTAGCGCCCGCATCCAATCATTATAGACCAGAGAGGACCAATCAGGATTGGAGGTTAGGAACGTCGCTCGGCATCAACGTTTCTAGGGAACAACGTTCGGCATTAACGTTCTAAAGGATCTAGGTATAGAGTACTTAGGGAGGAAGCTATATATAGTTTTACTATTCTGTTAATTATTTAGATACCTAGCTTCTTTAGTAAGTAATCATAATTAGTAGCTCTCATTTACTATTTAGATATTGTAGACTATAGTGTCGTAAACTCTTTAGCTTTATTAATACTTATAGGCCAACTAAACTACCTTCGACCGGCGAACCCTTTCAGAGGCAGGACTGCCTACGGTTTCGTCACATTTGGCCTTACTATTTAGCAAAGCAGCACTATAATCATGGCAAAACTAGCATAAGGAGAAAGCTATGCTATTTATCTCGCTCCGTACTAATATAAGAGCTATATATATTATGGTAGTTGAGAAATCTACTGGTGAAAATAGTACCCTGTTCGAATTTGTATAGGGAAGCGACCCTAAGTCACAGTTCAAGTCAAATCGCCGACTCAGACATCTCTCCTAGGTGTTCTCTGCAAAATGTGGGTCCGGGCCGGAAAAAGGGATACCCGACGTAATTACGTAGAGAACTGTATGCCGTACGTCTATACCAGCCCAACCGGCCGAAGGCCGGAAAACACCCAGGAAGGACGTGAATTCCTAAGATAACCTCCCAATGCTTCTTATGATATCATACATATAACCCGCCCTCGTTGTCAATTCGGCGCCCTTCACGAGTTCACAGCTTGTTCATACAATACCGGGGGTTATCGGGCGGTGACGTAGTGGACCCGCCTGGGCTTTATCTTGCTTGGCAGTGCTTGGCTTGGAGACATTCCGGCCAGGTTTGATTTTATGAAGTCAGCGAGAAAGAACACATTCCAATTGTTTGTACAAGTACATATTAAACCCCGCGGGCCATTCTTTTACTCGTGTGATGCTCTTCTTACGCAGTAGGTTGCGTTTTCCAGTGCTGTTGGCCTTGATACGGACGGAGTATTAGGTTAGAGCGAGCTCACTGCAATATCACCACAGTCTCTAGGCGTAGCTCCCAGGGCAGTGGACTCAATTCGCTGCAGGGGAAGCTCAGCTTCATCGATTGCAGTGATCGAAGATGAAGTAAGACCTTCTAGTGATCGCGTCCCGTCATAATTCCTTACAAGATACTACTTTCCTAGGTGGTTTCCCATCTACATGTAATTCTCCTGGTACTCACGGCACATAGTCCGTTTATTTACCTTAAGACATTCCGCAACCCCCACCACCGTACCTAGTCCGCCAAGCAACATGTGATTCGCGGCGTCAGCCAACACAAGCAAATCTCAAGTTCGGAACAGCCTCAAACTTCAGCCGTGTCACCAACCTCATCAGCACCTGCAACACCAAACGAAACCCATAAGCCGTACAGAAAATGACCGATATCATGGCCCAGCCATCCCAGCCTCAACCCGGCACATCCTCTTCCTCCCAGCCCTTCGTCTCAAAATGGGCGTCAAGATACCGCGGGGTAAGTCCGCCCGCATGATGCCACCCCCGCGGGAAAGCGCTCGTCATCCTAACAAACTTTTCTTCGATAACAAGGCAACGGTAGAAGACCTCGACCCACCCGCGGCGCTATCGCTCACACCCTCGGACTCCATCTCGGCGGCGCTCCTGTCGGCCTTCGAGCGCGACTACACGCACCTGACCATCGTCGATTCGTCGACCCGCGCCCTGCTGGGCTACCTGTCGATTCCGCACCTGCAGGCCCTACTCGACGGCGGGCGCGTCAGGCCCGAGGACGAGGTGCGCACGGCCATGGTCCGCTTCCGCCGCAAGGGCGGCCACAAGTACAAGGTCATTACCATGGACACGCCGCTGGAGGAGCTGGAGGCCTTCTTTGAGGGGGCCGAGACCGGCGGGCAGAAGCAGGATTTTGCCGTCATCACGGATCAGGCTAGGAGGTTTGTTCTGGGTGTGGCGACGAGGGGGGATCTGGAGGAGTTTGTGAGGCGGCGGCCTGCGTGAGGCAGGGGAGTGGGGGTGGGGTGCAATTGGTGCCTTGAGCCACAGCTATCCTGATCGAGGGCGGCGTTCGGTTGGATGTTGGCATTCTTATATGGCTTGGCCGCGGATTGGGGGGGGGGTTCATAGGGGCATTCAACATACATGCACGGGTACTCATGGCAGAGGTTTTGATACCAGAAACGGCTGGGAGGCTCGGATTCCCCTCGGAGCTCACGCGAGAGATTTTTCCTGCTGTCATCATTCCTTCGGCGCAAAGGAAAAGGCGAAGTGAATGATACAGATCACGGTTGCGGTTCAGCGTAACAGTATTAGTCCGTGCTGTTTATTTAGGTATAATGCGAGATCCGCATCAACATGAGCAGCCCAACGTCCGTCACTTAAGACTGCTGCACAATGACTCCCAAGGTATACACCCCGTCTAGGTAGATAAGGCGCCTGGCACCTTGCACGTCCCATAAGGTATCCCTTTCGCCGCAAGCCCCGCTCCGGTCGAACATCGGGCGATTGATCCCATCCTGCGTAATGCTACAACGAATCCGCGATGCACCGTCCTGGCCCCACGCCAGACTCCGTACTAGCTATATTGATTTCACTCCTGGTAGTCGTAAACCAGCTGCAGCTCGACCCGCTCTCCGCCCTTGGCGATGACCACGTTCCTACAGTACTTGCGCACGCCCTCGATGATCTTGAACCCCCAGATCTGGGTCGCGGTCCAGCCGTTGTCCAGGCTCTCGACGTAGCTGAGCACGTGGGTCTCGCCGTTGGGGCCGCCCTTCTCGTCGTCGCCCTCGAGCCAGCCACTCTTCAGGAACTCATCCTGCACCTCCTCGGCGGCCACGAACTTGGTCTGGCCCTTGACGTGCCCGAAGAGCCAGTCCGAGTGCTCGCGGAACGTGTAGTCCAGGCAGCGCTTCTCGGTCGTCCCCTTGAAGCCGCCCGTGCCCGTCTGCTCGATCTCGATGTGCGTCACGGCGGGGCTGGCCGGGTCGGCCGGCGGCGAGGGCGGCGCCACGAACTGCTTGACGTGCAGCGTCACCGTCGCCATCGTCACCGCCTTCCGCGTCACCCAGCCGATCCCCTGCAGCGCGAGGCCGGGCTCTACGTTGCTGGACTGGGCTTTGTTCTAAAGACCCGGGAAAAAAGAGAGAGGGGTGCCGAGGTCAGTCTTTGACTAAAGGCGTTGGGTAGACGGCCGCAATCACATGTTGTGAGTTTGCTGGAAATGGGGGGTGGTTGAAGACGTACCATGACCCACTTGCCAGTGAGGTCTCCGATGTTCTTGCTTGCGGGTGCAGCCATGGTGAAGGATGTGCGACGTTGATGTACCCAGGTACGGTGTGAGGGTATTAGGAACTGCGATGGCTTTTCGGCGGAGTGACAAGGCGTGCTGTTAATTTAGGAACTTGAAGATATGAATCGAGCTGAGCGAAACGACGGCAGGGGCTCTGTCTTTTAGTAAGTGAGGTGATCAGACCCTCGACTGTTCTTGCTTGGTGGAGAACTCCAACGTCACAAGCTGGCGGAGGAGGGACTTGAGGCTACAAGTCGGCTCGGCGGCCGAGGTAAAACCTTCCCTCAACAGAGCCGCGCACAACAATTGGACGTGACGTTCGGCCGATCTCCGTTTCAAGTAAATCTCCGGAGGGCAATAAGGCGCAATGCTCCCGAACTTTGTGGGGGATGTCCTCTCCTTCGGCATCATTCCGTCTCCGTGTGCCTCCCCGTTTCAGGAGTTGAGACTGAGTATACTAGTATATCTTTGTGCTCAATCGGCCTACGGTCCATCTCCTTCCTATAACTTTCAATGCTAAGCTGCCAGTGGTTTGCCTGACAGGTCTAGTACGTCTACAACTTCATCTAAGACCATGCCTCATCCACCACTACAATCTGGAAAAGACGAACTTCCTCCTTGGCGATCAAATTCAACAACAGGCTTTAGTAGATGTACGATAGATGTTTGCCCAGAATCTTGGGGTTGGAGTTACGAGGGTTGAGGCAACTTTGAGGAAGGTACCCGAGTGCGGGGTAACCGAACCAGGGTGGATTTTGGCAGGGAAGGCCCGTCGCCTTCCCGCATGAGGCTCCGGCCATCATGTGAACGAAGCAGTTTTCAGCAACTGCCCATCGCATAGTTCAAGTTCTCGAGCCATGTTCAACGGCCGGGATCACTCAACTCTCGTCAGCCAAACTACCGTTTATACAGCTCCTGAAGATGGGAATGTTTGCGCATCGCATTTAAGCTCCCGCCAGTCAAGTAGGGGACACAGGGGCACTCGACCCCGGGCCAATCGCCATCTTCACAGGTCATGATCAAGTACTAGTAGATACCTCGGCATATCTCTTGACCTGCTGCAGAAGTTCGCTAAGCACCTGCAGTATTATTAGCTGAAATAGGGATATCCTAGAATTACATCACCTTCCTCCCGCTCCTAACCCGCCAGGGGACCGTCGATCCAACATTAGTCGTGTACCAATCCCGTCTCGACCCTCAGTATCTCGCGCCCCCGTGACATTGCCGAACTGCACAACCCTCCCCAAAGCTGACGCCGTCCCCGACCCAGAACCCCAGCTCAACTCGCTCTAGAACCGTCAAGGCCACCAGTTCATCTTCTTGTAGCTCTCAATCACCTCCTCCACCAGCTCCTTGGAGATCTTGGGCTTTTCGTACGTGAATCCAATCACCTCCTCTAACCTCGAGCCATCCATGCTGAGATCGGTGTCCTTCAACAGCTCCTTCTCCATAAACGGCGTCAGCGGGCCGGGTCTTGTGATGCCGGCCTCGGCGAGGAGGTCGGCCCACGGTCCCAAGAGCTCGTCGTTGACGTCGTCGACGACGCTGTCGAGGTTGAGCTTGGCGAAGGTGCTGACGAGCTGCCCCTGGAAGCCCGTCTCGATGCCGAATATCTGGCCGATGATGTCGGCCATGACCCCCTGCGTCGTGACGCCCTTGTCGACCACATTGAAGGTGGGAGTCTTGCCCATTGCCCCCTCGTCCCACTTAGCCTTGCCCGCGTCGTACCAGGTCGCGACGGACCACAGCGCCCGCACCACATCGTGGATGTGCGCCGTGTTGGTGCGTAGGTCTTTTGTCCACAGCCACTTCATCTCGGACTCGAGCGCCTTGTAGACCCGTGCCATGCAGAGCGCCGTGGCGACCCATTGCGAGGCGTATGGTCCGTAGACATGGGGAAGCCGCACGATGGCCAAGTTCAACCTGCGAGGCGTGAGTACATGGCCCAGTTGCTCACCCCCTAAGCCCCCTGATGTTGCATGGGGAGAGAAAAAAACCTACCCCTCAATCTTTGCGAGCTCCTCCTCCGCTTGCAGTTTGAACACAGCAATCTTGCTCCACGGCTTCAGCTTGTCGCCTTCTTTGCTCGGCGAAGAATCGGACTTGTAGACCATCCCCGTGCTCAGCTCGACAAAGCACTTGACGCCCCGCTTGGCCGCCTCCCTGCCCACTGTGAGGGAAAGCTGGAGGGACCGCAGCTTGTACACCTCATCATCCTGCGAGTAGCGTGTCTCGCCGCCGCAATTGAAGACGTAATCCCACTGTTTCCCGTCCGCCCTGTCAAATATCCTCGGCAAGGACTCTAGAAAAAATCTCGATGTGAGTGGGGGGATGGCAAAATAGGAGGACTGAGCATGGCCAGATAGCGATGGGTAAAACTCACGTTCTCTCGCCGCATCTGCCTGCACGAACTTGGACCCGGCGCATGCCTCCTCAAACTCGGGCGGCAGCCATGCCAGCTGCGGGAGGACCTTGTCGACGATCCGCACCTCGGAGGCGAGCTTGTTCTGGTGGATGTGCAGGGCCAGGAAGCGGCCAATGTAGCCGAGACCGCCGATGATCAACACCGACGGCTTCTCCGCCATGGTTGGTTATTCGTTCGCGTATCTACCTGAGTTTACGTTGGGGGCCGGAATCCGAGGTGTTCGCACAAGCGGTTCAGGGACGACGCCGAAGCAGAACGGGAGGGGGGAAAATGCGCGGGGGTCAACCAAGCGTGCGCGGGGTCCGCAATGGAACTGGGGCTTTCGGTCGTGGGCAGCACTGAGTGGCAGCAAGTCGCAATTAATTCAGGTACGTCGCAGGTAGGGCCGTTTGCGTTCGAGGTGCAGTACAACAGATGCCGATTGAAGTCGCAAATTGGCGAAGAAGGCGTTCTGTTTGTGGAAGAAAAGACAATTGACAGGATGACCCGGGCAGAAGGGGTCAGGCGGGACTTCGGCAGGCCCTCGAAGCTCGTCGGGGCGCGACCGGGTCTGAAAACCTGGGCGAGGGGGTGACGCTCTTCAAACAAGGGGCCCCCCTCTTCCACAGCCGCGAGACCCGAGCAAATGGGCCACGGTGTGAGAGCTCAGCAAAAGCAAAATTTCTCTGAGCTTCCTGGCCAGGCCCAAAGCTCTCTATCCCCACACTCCATTCCAGCGTTCTTGCGCACTGCACAGTGCACGATGCACCAGCCGGAGGGCCGCCCGGTTTGCAGTGTCTGCGGCGTCTGCAGGTGGCCGTTATGGCGTCGACACGGACCCTGCAGGTCTACAGTCGGGTTACATCCAATGTTGGTGATCCAGGCACCGTTAAGTTTATGGAAGGTGCCCTCTCGGCGACGGTTTCAAAGCATCATCATCCCAAGACACCTGGGCCTACTAGGATCTCTACTCCTCACCACCACGCACAAGAACCTCGCATGGATCATCTGCCACCCATCGTTCGTCCGATGTTCCGCCAGCGGGTTCAGAAGTTTCCAGGGCCCAGTGGAGAGATGGACGGGCAGGGTCGGCCCCTGGGCATACCTACCGGTATCCCATCCCCAAAATAGGGGACCAATGAACGTGGCCAGGCACGCCTTTGGCAAACAAAATCAAAAATCCAACCATGCAACCTCACCTCAAGCATGGCGACCTGACGCCCAATGTGAAGAATGGCGATGCTGCGATACTGGTTGCAGTCAGACACCATACGTCCTGTAGTTGATCCAGCATGCCAATCAAGGAGGACGGCATTGCAGGTGAGACACGGCGATACAGCAGCGTCCCGAAACATTGGCGGCGAGCGAGGTTCCACCGTACGCCCTGGCCCACTCGTGCTCAAGATGAGCGTTGACGATGTTCGGCTGCTGATGAGACTCGCATCATCCTGACTTGATGAGCGCATGGTTTCCCTTCGGAGGCGCGCCCAGGATCGGTCTGACAAACGAGAGAGAGGGTGTCTCCGTGTGCCTTCCTGAAAAGGTTGTCTCTGCGTCGGGCTCAAAGTAATAGCTGCCGAGATGGATGTCGTACCGTCTGTAGCGAACAGAACGGCCGCTCCTGATTGAATCATGCGCCTGGATCACATTCCATTGCTTATTCGAGTTGTGACCGCCAAACCGAGCCGTTAGCGGTTTTGGTTTCTGAATAACCTTGCCACAAGACGAAGCTGGTAGGTCGCACACTCGCCAAGAAGGGGAACCAAGGAAAGCTCTCCTTTCAGGGGCTGAGCCCCACCCAGCACGCCAATCTCGGGCCGCTCGATGTCAGCCGGGGAAAGCCATCAATGGAACTTTTCTAGAACACTTCCCAATTTGGAAACCCTTGAATTTCGACACACCAGCTCCTACACTACAAGTGCACTGGTGGGTGAGGTGGTGGCCTGACCTTACCCTGGACTTGACCTGAGGCCAACTGCCGCAGTGGAACCAACGGAGTTGCCGGACGGTTCCCAAGGACATAATCGAAGCTTATGCGGATACATAGGTATACATACAGCAGTTGATTATGTATGTACGGAATACAGCACTAACCTGACCCGAGGTCACTACTAGTATGTATGGAACTTCTGGCTCATTGCGTGGCCTCAATCACCTCGTCTCAACTCGATTCGCAACTGCCTGCCCCCTTTTACTATACCTGCAGGATCTGACGCGGGAGCTAACCATACCGGGGCAAAAAAGCCCCTTCAAAGGACGGCCGGTGGCAAACTTGCTCACCGCATTGTCATGGAGAAAATTTCCACTGCGGAAACTCTTGCGAGCTCATCAGCGTTGACAAACACCCGGAGCCCCTGTACCTGTTCCGAAGGGCCCTGTCGAGAACGTCGGGAACTTCAACGGAAGCGCATGCTTGTTGCTTGGCATACCACATAGTGACGGCATTATTAAGAACGCAAGTGCGCGCAGAGGCTGCGACTTTGCTCGTTCACTTTCGTCCGTAGGACTGGCAGCAGGGATCGGAAGCAGACAGTGTCCCGGTCTCCTTCGACCAGCATTGAGGCGCGGAAAAAATAAAATAAAATAAATAAATAAATAAATAAATAAAATAAAAAAAATAAAAAAAAATTAAAAAAAAAATAAAAAACTAAAAAAAAGGGCCTTACAGATTTCATGCATACCTACATACAAAGAAAAAGGAGCTATTCACGTTAACGTTACTCCGAGCTGTAAGGCCAGGTTGCAAAGAGCCCCAGGCGGGATCTACCCGCGTCATCTGGCATAGCATCCACGGATATGAAGTGATATTGGCCATCTGAAACGGGCCCGCTGAATATCATCATCGCCAGACTCCGCAGAATCCGGCCCTTGCGAGCATTCAACAACCGAAAAGCCCTTGCCGATATCACACCACAGGCACAAGTAGTGAGGCCGCCGGTTGATGTTCCCGGTGGTCTTACTGGTGACTGGAAAGATGACTCAACAGTCGGCAACCAAGCACTGGCGAAGGCATCATTATCCGAGGCGAGGGGAAAACGGGATTTCGGAAGGCTGACAATTCTCGTAAAAAGTTCATTTGTCTCATTTCACTTCTTCATCATCATCATCTCCGCATGCTACCGATCAGCTCGCGCTGGGTCTCGCGGTCGCGCTGGCCCTCGCTCAGGCTCCCGATGCTGCGCAGGTCGCCGACCACGTCCTTGGCTTTGCCGAAGTAGACCTCCTGCAGCAGGTTGCGCATCTTGAGCTCCATGTCCTCGACCAGGCGGCCGATGTTGGCGATGTGGCTCTCGTCGTTCTCGACGGGGAGGTCCTGCTCGACCTGACGCGTCATGTTGCCGCTCAGGTCGACCTCGCCCAGCGCGGCGCCCTTGGTGGCCAGCGAGAGGATCACGGTCGAGGTGAGCCGGTAGTTGGACGTCCGCCCGCGCTCGCTGGCTTCGAACACGTGGATCGAATCCCACACGCCGGAGGAGCTGCCGTCGTTTTGGGGTGAGGCTAGATAGCGGGGAAGGAGAGAGAGAGAGAGTAAGTCAACACACAAACGACGTTCGGCCCTCCTTTGCTCATGTTTCATGATGGAATGTTTTGGTGTGTATGCCCTCCTCCAAAAAGAATAAACTCACCTTTCTTCAACAACACCACCCCAGCAAACCCGTCGTCCAGGTTCCACAGATACACGCTCGACACGCCGCCCTCGTAGTACAGCTCGCGGTAGACGTCAAAGGCCTCGTTGGCCTTGATCTCCATCTTGCGCACGCGCTCCCCGGGCACGGCGCCCTCCCCGGCGCCTTCGTTGCTGCCGCCGGCGCCCACACCGCCCAGCCCGCCGGCCTCGTCCAGCGGCGGGTCGAACTGGTTGCTCCAAGGCGAGCGGTAGCTGTCGCCGTCGCGGTTGTAGTCGCACAGTAGGTAGTCGCGCCCCGTCTGCTTGCAGCGCCGCACCGTCAGCGGCTGGTCGACCGACGACAGCAGGTCCTCGGTCAGGTCGGGCGCAATCGTGATGATGTTGTTCAGGTGCTCGGCCGTGTGCTTGGGGTTCAGTCGGCGGAGGAGGTCGCTTGAGAGCAGTAAGGGGAGTTAGTATTCTTGGGGTGGCTTGGGGAGAAAAGGAAAGCCAGTGATCGCTTACAGCGCCGAATCGAAAGGGTCTGCTGTCGCCATCTTGTTTTGCTTGCGTTTGTGGGCGACCGACTGAACTTGTGGTTGGGCTCGGATCGGTGAAGTATGCGGATGTCCAGTGCTGTTGTCGCGGGGTGTCTCCAAGTTGGAGCAGCTCCCATGGAGAAATGGCGGGGCTCTGGCTCGTGCACATCCAGGGGCACGACAGGGGTCGGTCGACGCTCACTGTGGGGTTCAGCTCAGGAGCTCCGAAACCTCCTGTTATCCCTACGCTGAACGTCTAGCTTTACAGGGAAAAAAGTCAAATGGAAGTTGGGTATTGACACCATACTCTAAATTCTACGGTCTGTTACCTTAGTTAGGGCTTTGATGGCTCCGCTAGAGGATGCGCAGCTCGGCGCAAAGGCAGTAACCAATGCTAAGAAACATAGCAATGGAGCTCCAGCAGCAGGACTCTTGGGTGAGTGAATCTGGGCCATCAGCTCATTGAGCCTACAGCTGCGTCTGGAAGAAACAGTGGCTGTACTAAGCAGAATTCAGATAGTTTCCTTTACCTTTTGATACCCGGACTCATTCTCGTCCATCTCGTCGTCGCCCCCTACACCAAGGTTGAGGAATCCTTCAACATCCAAGCAGCCCACGATGTACTTGTCTACGGGACGCCGACCTCAAACATCCACCAGAGGTTATCTAGTAGCTACGACCACTTCACCTTTCCGGGGGCCGTTCCTCGGACCTTCGTAGGCCCGGTACTGCTCGCCGGGTTTGCCCAACCGATTGTTGCCCTCGTCGGGTTTCAGCACGCTCAGCTTGTTGTGAGAGCCATCCTGGGTCTCTTCAATGCCGCCTGTCTCCTCGTGTTCGCCCGCAACCTCCGACGGGCCTATGGCGCCGGGACAGCAAGATGGTACCTGCTGTTCCAGGCGAGCCAGTTCCACATCATGTTTTATGCCTCACGGACGTTACCGAACATGTTCGCCTTTGGACTGAGTAAGCCTGCCCTCTCTGCCCTGACTGCCCCCTTTTTACTGGGAAAATAGTCAACAGACTAACGCTTTCCAAAGCAACCCTGGCCTTCGCCCTCCTCCTCCCCGAGCCCAGCAACCCCAAATCCACCGCCCGCCGCCAGCGCCTCTCCATCGCCATGTTCGTCTTCGCCGCCACCATCTTCCGCGCTGAAGTCGCCCTTCTCCTGGGCGCAACCATCCTCCACCTCCTCCTCATCCCGGCGCTCTCCCTCGAGCGCATCCTCTTCCCCTTCTCCGTCTCCTTCCTCACCGCCCTGGTCACTTCGGTGCCCATCGACAGCTACTTCTGGCAGCGCCCGCTGTGGCCCGAGCTCTGGGGGTTCTACTACAACGTCGTCCGCGGCTCCGCCTCCAACTGGGGCGTCTCCCCCTGGCACTACTACTTCACCTCGGCAGTGCCGCGCCTGCTCGTCAACCCGCTGAGCTACGCCATCCTCATCCCGCATTCCCTCTACCACCCCTCCCTCCGCCGCGCCGCAACCAGGCTGGCCCTCCCGTCCCTGCTGTTCATAGCAATCTACTCGCTCCAGCCGCACAAGGAAACGCGCTTCATCTTCTACGCCGTACCACCACTCACAGCGGCCGCGTCCCTCTCAGCCAATTTCGTGTTCACTCGCCGCGGGAAATCGGCACTCTCCTTCCTATGCGCAGCAGCACTCCTCCTCTCGGTGCTCGCGACTTTTCTCGCCAGCACCGCCATGCTCGCCCTCAGCGCGCTCAACTACCCCGGCGGCGAGGCCCTCGACCACCTGCGCTCCGCCATCGTCCTCTCCTCTCCTCCTCCTCCTCCGCACGAACCTTCCTCCGACAATGGAGGAGTAGTGGTGGAGGGGTTGGGGCTGGGGGTCGGACTGGTACCGGTGGTGGTACACGTACACGCCGACGTGCTCGCGTGCATGACCGGGGTGACTCTCTTCCAGAGCTCGACGGCCGAGTCTATGGTCGACGCTGGCGCCGTTTCTCTGATTGGTGATCCTAAGTCTAATAACGAGGGTGGGGTAATCAAGACCAAGAAGACCAGGACCGGGACAAAGCAGCAAGACATCAGTGGTGGACACAGAACTGGCTCGGGGCGGACGGTGATGATGCTCGACAAAACGGAGGACAAGTCTGTCCTAGCGCGGCCCGAGTTCTGGCGGCAGTTTGATTACCTGCTCGTGGAAGACCCGCAAAAGGTAGTGGGAGGGCAGTGGGAGACTGTGGGCGTGGTCAAGGGATATGCCGGGATTGAAATTGTCAAACCCGGGCGGGAGAAAAGCAGGGACTCAGAAGAAGAAGAAGCAGACAAAGAGGGTCGGAGGGGTGGTGAGCCGGCTGTAAATGTGGTAGGGATGGGCCGGACGGTCGCGGTGTGGAAGAAGAGGGTGCGGGCCCTTACCGGCGGGTGGTGGATCGGTCCGCGGATGGTGGAGAGGATATATATTCTAAGTAGGAGGAGCGCCCAGGAGGAGACGGGAACAAGATGGGGCTCTGCTGTTGAGGCTCGGTAAATATCCCGGGTGTGTATGTCGTCTTTGTTCCCCACCTCTGCGGTATCTGATGTCTACGATATATGTCCCTAAATATTTTATATATAACCAGTCTTCTGGCGCTATCTGTACTGTACAATACATAAACTTCGCATCTAGAGCCAGGCAAGGTAGACACGTCACATAAACAGAGCACATTACCAAATTCAGTAGGTAAGGTAGGTAAGGTAGGTAATAGGAGACCGACCAAAGGACATTCCCTCATTAAATTAGCGTGGGCTACGAACCGTCTCAACGCCCCGCAAACTAACTACCAGTGTACCCAGATTTACTACTAGACGCGAAAACTATCAGAGTAGCCCCCAGCGGGGAGTAGAGGCCGGACCGAGCGAGCTGAGAGGTGTCTGTAACTTAACGTGCGGGACGAGACAAACACGCAGATAGGGTCCGGAATGTCGGGCTTGTCTTGCAAGCAGCACTCGGCCTAAGATGTCGCGACGTGTTTCTGCCTGTCCGTCCGTCAAAGACCCTCTCTGTCCACCGATCAAACCCCCTTTCTGTTCTCCCCCTCCCCGTTTTCCAGGTCTGTCCAGCTTTGTATTTCCCGTCTAACGATTCCCAACGCCAACAGTCGACTTCTCGAAAATGACGAGCTCAGAAACCATCTTATCCCGCGTCCCTGTGTCCAAGGAACGCAATGTACTCGCAGACAAGTCGCAGTTCAAAACGTACAATGCCCGTAACGGACGCTTTGGAAGTCCAGTTGCGGTGGTCAAAGGAGTGGATCTGGCACCGTCGTTGTCCATCTGAAATCCTCGAATGATAAGTGGAATGGTCGTTCGTTCCCCTCCTCCCCTCTACGCTTCCGGCTATTGCTGGATGCGATCATCTGTATTACTGGTTGCCCGGTGCCAAAGCGGCGGCGCATGAATCTCGTCGTTAGTTCTTGTCTTCGCTAGTTCCCGCGGTCGCCTGCTATCGCCAAGCACGGCTCCTCCCCATAAGACCGCGAATCGACCTTTTGTTGTAGCAGTTAATGGGCCGGGATGTCTACTGTCCGCTCTGGCAAGGCATCAATGCTACGTGCTGGACAACCCGCGTCGCCCTCATATCAGACGCTCTGGGGGTAGACATTTGCAGGCTGCGATAGTTGTTAGTGAGCCCAAAGGGGTACAGGCTAGGAGGGGTAAAAGACATACTGGACTGTTAAGCATCTGGTTCCGCTTATTCCTGCCCTTCTTGATATGGTTCTTCAGGGCATTGGAATCCAGCGGCTTGAGCAGCTCGAAACTGCAGAGGAGCTCGGTGGATACCGACATGACGGCTCCCCAGTTATCAAACTCGCCACAATACTTATTATGGGTTTGTCAGCTACTGTCATTTTATATGTTGTATGTACTAGGAGGGGAGCGCTCACGTTAGGCGCACTGAAAACAGTGACCAATACTCGATCGGTAAAGAACTCGTAGCCGTCCTCAACCACCATATGGGCCCGGCAGACCAGATCAAAGTCGTTAGCTGCCAGGAAGTCGGTGATGACCTTTTTGCCGAAGCAGTAGCTGACGCCTCTCTCGTTGGCCTCCCAGTCCTGTTCCATGTCAGCAGGGTCGGACCAGAGCAGGTCGTTCAACAGCCCGTAGTCGGGGACATCTGTCGGGCGCGCAATGTTCCGGATGTCGTCCATGTGGCTGAGGGCGGGCGACAAGCCCCCGTGGACGCAGAAGATCTTGGCGGCGACAATGGCGGCAATTGGGAGGGTGTTGAAGGTATCGATGAAGGTCTTCCAAATCTTCACGTTGCACCTGCGCTTGCATTCATCGTAGAAACCGTAGACGCGCGTGACGTTGGCGCACTCGTGATTCCCCCGCAGCAGGAAGAAGTTCTCGGGATACTTCAACTTGTAGCACAGCAGCAGCAAAATCGTCTCGAGAGACTGCTTACCACGGTCGACGTAGTCACCAAGGAACAGGAAGTTCGACTTTGGGGGGAACCCGCACATCTCAAACATGCGGATGAGGTCCGTGTATTGGCCATGCACATCTCCGACAATCTTGACAGGAGCGTCGAGCTCGAGAAGCGACGGCTGGGAGAGGAATACCTCCCTGGCGCGATGACAGATGGCCGTGATCTCCGCATTCTTGAGGCAGACGCTCTTGGTGACTTTGCCGGCGTAGGCGGCGTCCAAGAGCCGCTTGATGAAGTCATCTAAGTCGATGTCCTTGATGTCGCTCATTGCGATGCCGGAGCCTGTTTCGTCCCTGGGAGGCTCCTGCACGGGGATCTCCGTAACTGAATAAGTAGTATCCTCGCGCTTTACGAGGATGCTCTGTCCTGGCTGCTGCGGTACGTTGGTGTTATTGACGCCGGAGGGGGGTTGGTCCGAAACATGGTCTACTTCTCCGCTGGCTTGAGCGGCAGAGACGTCATGGACACCTGCCTTCATAGACGCCGACTGGATGGGGGACGGCGGAGGTAGGTCCTCGGCAAGAGGAGAGCCCATGACGCCAGTGTCTGGCGACGAAGGTGAGGCTACCGAGGGAACCGAGTCGGTACGGTTGGCCCGGCTCTGTGGCGACCTGCCGCTCTTCCCGGACTTGACGGAAGCCGTCTCGGCCGCATCGCCATTTGCCAGAATTGCAGAGCTCCTAGGACTGTCTGTCTTACCCGAACCCGGGATCTTGCTGCGCAGGGAGCGGAACGAGCGAGAGGATTCTCTCGTGTCGGACCTGCTGAAGGAGGGGTATGACTGCAGCGCCTCGTCCCCGCTACCCGCAGCCTTGGTAGATGCCGCGCTGGCATCTTTGGAAGCTTGGTTGCCCATGGTTTCCCAATGTCAGAGAAAGAGGAAGACTCTGGTACGTGAGAAAGTCAAGGGGCTGGACGGCGTGCGCGTGTCAGGTTGTGGTACCGGCAGAGTCGCCTTTGAATACCCACACAGCCTACCGCTGCACCCGTCTCAAATCTATTATCCTCGGTGTCGCCCAAGGTCTTAGGGAGGATGATAGAAGCGCTCGAGGTCGGAGAGCAGGTTGATGGCGGTGGAAGACCAACGACCGGATGAGGGTTCCGTTTTCGAAACTTGGGGCGCGCGGAAGAGAAACGTTATTTTAGGCCGTCGGGAAGTTTACGAGCTCCGGGTCACTGTGCAATGCTTGTCGGAATTATCGGACGGAGAAATGGTTGTCGGGGTCGGTGCGGATTGTTCGAGGGCCGGCGTGGTGGGTTTACTCCACAATGTTCAATGATGTCAGCCTTCCCAGCCTAACTCACGAATAGTGGCAACAGCGAAAACAGCGGCCAGAGTCAGAGATGGAAGATCGCAAAGAAGGTGGAGCGTAGAGCGATTGCGAAAGGAAAGGTGGGGAGATGCAAAATACAGAAGCCGCGAAAAAACCTACACTCGATTGATAAGACACAGCGACTGGAACGCTATCGCGCCAAGGCTGAAAGGAGGTGCCTGAGCTGCGACCGGATGTCGGTGCGGAATAGCTGATTCCCGTCGGATGGCCTTTCGCTGTCCGCAGTCGAGCAATCGGGGTCCAAAAGGATAGTAGTCGAAGCCGCGGAGAGGAACGGAGATAATATGTCGAGTATCCGTATTCGTCACTGAGATGCGCCTAGGTAGCTCGAGGCAGGCCGAGCGTGCCGGTCGAGGTTCGAGATCCGGGGTCGGATTAGCGGTGCACGTGTCGCCACAAAGGGGAGATCAAGGCGGCCCCAAGACTGAGCAGATCTCAGATATTGCGATCAAACTCTGACCAGCTCCTCGCGAATGATTTTGACGAGCGAGGTTGGCCGGCGAGTGTTGACTTGTCTCAACCGCTTCCGGAGAGTCGGGGAGGATGGTGGCGATGACGACGCGGCTGCTGATGGGCAAAAGATTGGCGGGGCGTTTGAGACTCGGCAGCGCAGGCCTATTGGGCCATTGGCTTACCAGGATGGTTCGAGCTGGAACACAGATTGTGGGCACTAGGTGGGCAGTGGGCACAAGGATGGGTAGGATAATTGGCAGTCAAAGAGCACCACAATGTTTTAACAGATGCTGTGGCCCAAGTAATATTAAGGTTACGTACCTTACCTTAAGGAAGGTATGAACTATGAAGCCAGAGACGGTGTTGAAGACTGCAGTCTCGGTGACGGGACTGTGTTGGCAGGAACGAAACCCGCGAACGAATGGCGCAACGAGCGGCACGTGCCTCATATCCTCTACGAGTGTGGGGCTGAACGGACCGTGGACAAGCTGACGGAGTCTACACTAGGCAGTTTGAGCACCGCATGTCATCCATCCAGCTTGGCTGCTTGGCCACCCCGCAGACCTTTCCGCGTAACTTGCAGCGTCCAGAGCAGTCCATGGACTCCATGGACAAACAGGGTAAATACGTAGCCTGGAACCGACTGGCTAGGAGGGCCAGATATCGACCCGCAAAGCGCTGCAAAATCCATGTACACTACATGGCCCTGATTTAACGTTAAAATCAAGCTGGCAAGTCGTGTCCGGACCCCGCTGGCCACGCCTCTTGGCTTCGCGAATCGCGACACCTTGGCTGCACGGACGAGACAGAAGCTACCTTGGCCCTGCTGTGGACGCTGAGAAAGCATTCACCTAGACACCTTACACGGAGCATAACCAGCGCGCCGGATCTTCATGGGGTGGCACAAGCGCCCAGTCGCCTCGGCTCACTCAAGGCCGCTCCCTACCTAGGGTCCTAGGTACCCGCTGTCCACGTGTGCACGACGACGCCGGCCGGAACCATCTACCATAACACTACGGCAATATCAAGCGAGTCGAAAAGATACGGCGCGGGAAGCTGCACGACGGGCGCAACGCGATGCAACGCTTCCGGGCAGAAGTTTTGACGCTTGTGGGATCGAGAACCCGGGGTGGTCGATTGAGAGATCCAGGCTGCCCGCATTTCCACCCCGGCTTTCTTCCGAACGGCGCGTCTTGGGCGCCCACATGACCTCCTCCTTAGCTTCGGGAACGAAGCGGTGTGGTGGACAATCAGTCGACGAGGAAGAAACTTCTCCATGGGAAGTTTTGATTCGGTATCTTTCACCCGAGCGGCGATCTCAGTGTTCCGAATCTGCACAGGTGCAGGTTTGGTGGGGGTCAGTGGGGGAATGAGACAGCCGAACCATCGAGGAACAGCTGGTGAAACCATACTGACATCGTTGGCTGCTGTGTGAAGCTTAACTACCTAGATCCGAAGGTCCGCCGAACGATATCTCGCCAACGCATCGGGGGAAGAGGACGTGGTCATTTCCAGTTGACGAGGGCATGCCTTTTCACAATCCCCGCTTATCCATTTTCATGTGTTTTCTTCGTTCCAGTTATCTGGCGTATTCTGACTCGAGCAGTTGTCCTGACGGCGTTGGGGGCCAACACGAAGCATTTCATCGTCGAGACGAGAGGTCACTTTCGATTCATGAAAGCCTGGAAAGGGGACAAAGTCTCATCTACATCCTAACCGAAACAATGGCCGACACCGTTTCGGCTGCTGTTTGATAGGAGGGCAAAACCCGGCCAACCCGGCCTGAAGACCTCGAACCGTCCCCACTCGGCGACCGGCCCGGCCCCGGAGCCGGACGGTGGGGATAGTTACGCGTGGCTTCGTGGACGGCCGGGACGGTGGTCTCGGCGATGTTACTCACCGCCCGGTCTCCGCCCCCACCATCCCGCGACTCGGAGAGCGGACAAGCAGTTGTTCCAAAAATAACGAAGAGGGCTCTGGGCACCAACAGCCCAACTGTCGCCCAGCCACCGCATTGCGGGGTCACACCAACCTGACAGCGGACAGCCACCGGAACCTCGCCCCAAACTTGCATTTGCTGCACTCCTTCGTCGTGACCATCAATGCGCTTCCACAGTGTCAATCAGAGGCGGGCTCGAGGCTGCAATGTCTGCGTGAATAGGTCCAACAAGCTCGACATAATCACTAACCTCCTTCTCGGCATGAGAAACACAGGTACGCTCGTGCGACTACATAACTGTGGCAGGCACCTCAAGCACTGAGGTTTGGGCGCGTGATTGAGTCCAGAGCTGAGCTCGGGCATTGTCGGAGCTCAGCCCTGGAGTGCTATCGTAAGCCCGCCACGACCGAGGAACTGCATTAACGTAGAGAGTACGGATATTCCCACTCGCAGCCACAAGGCCCACGGGAGTATAACTATAGGTAATCCGAGACATCAATCGCCAGGCTCACTCGCTACAAAATCGCCGGACGCAAGGCTCACATGTCTATTCGTGCTCATACAGCGGCGTCGCTCCCGCAACGGCTTTCACAGTGGTGCAAAACGCGTCCTTGGTGCGGCTGAGCTGGAGTTGACGACTTCATTTGTGGGGTATTATAAATTTCGGACGCCAATGAAATGCCATCATGAAGAAGATATCATCGTGGATCACCGAGGGATCAACACCATAATTCGCACAGGAGCTTGTTACGGTACTGAAAATCCGCTCAGCGGAGATCGATTTGCATCCGGTCTCTCGACCTCAGTCGAACAGTCAGTTCCGAGATACATTGAGAGTGTATATTTCGTGCTGTTTACCGTTTATGGTCCTCGCACTAAGCAACTGCCACGGTAACTAGCGAGCCAGGTAACTACCTAACGACTGTGCTCTATGCAAGTGGACGAACAGTGGGATGGACCAACCTGCATATGAAGCCATGGCCCGCCAAATAAGGGCTCGTGGCTAACGTTATCAATGGAGCCAAGGGCCAGGGCAAGGCAGCCATCATCCTGCCACCGAACTGCAATTTCCTGATGAGTTCCATTCCTCGCCTCTGCGAGCATCGCGCGGGCCCAGGGGCCTTTTGTCTGTCCATTGCAGAGATTTGCCCGTTTTGAGCTACTGCTGATGCCTCGCTGGCAGAGGCTAGCATGGGGGGTTTTAGGCAGGTGTTCCGTCGCTCTGGATCCCTAGTATTGGAGCCAGGGACCACATAGATTGCTTGGTCTTTGTGGGTTTGTGAGGTCTGCAGGGTCGCAGCCTCTCCGCTCGCCCATCCTGTTTAGCGTTGGCAGGGACCGGGAAGTGGGTCCATATTGTCGTCACCCGCTGCGATGGTCGGACAACTGCGCCACCGGCCGATTACACAGCCCGCATTCTTTCCTAGTATGGAGCCCTGCCAACCATCAGCACAGCTTTTGTTTGGCATTTGCGTGGCCATGCGGCCTGATATTTATCTCACCAGCCGTCCCGTTGCAACTCTTCTTCCACCGTCACCTCATTTCACCCTTCCATCATTGCTTGATTTCCGGAGTCTGCTGCACTCCACCGTGGAATCTGTCGCTGTCAGGACTAGAAAAGACCTGACGCATTCAATCACTGGGGCACCACGCTGAATCGACTTTACGTCACCCAAGCCCCCCGCCAGAAGAATCCACAACCGAGCAATCTCGACGAACTTGAAGCAGTTGCATCACAGAACAAACACGATGGCAAATTTTGGGAGATTCGCCTGTGTGCTGGTGCCGTTTCTGCTGACGCTGGCATCGCTGGTTGCCATGCTGATAGCAGGGCTGGCGGGCATCACTAATAAGGTACGCTCAGGCCCTGTACGCATCTGCTTTTTTAAAGAACACTGCTGATCAAGGATGGCTTCAAAGGGACTCTACATGTTCCAGGTGAACGTCACCGACCTCCAACTGTCGCCGCTCTCAGTATCCAAGATTCTCGATGGCACTGGCATCGACGTGCCAACGCTTGATGACATCAAAATCCCCGGTATCAACTCGAGGCAGGAGTCCCAGACGACCAACATCACCGCGAAAGACCTCGGCCTGTACGACATATACGATGTCAACCCTTGGAACTACTGCTACACGGCCCACAACGGCACGCGCGCCTGCACCAAGCCGGCCTTCGACTGGGCCACCAACGCGCTCAACACGACGACGGGCGACATCAACAGCATGATCACGGCGACCGGCCTGAACGTGACGCTGCCCAAGGAGATCACGGACGCGGTCAAGGCGTTCGGCACCGTCTCCAAGTGGACGCAGATCGTCTTCATCATCGCCTACATCGCGCTCGGCGTCGAGCTCTTCTTCGGCCTCTTCGCCAACTGCAGCCGCGCCTTCTCGTGCGTCACCTGGCTCATCTCGGCGATCGCCACCACCGCCGTGGGCGCCGCGGCCGGTCTCGCGACAGCCACTTCGGTCGTGGTAGTCGGGGCCGTCGAGGCGTCGGCCAAGGTGTATGGCGTCGACGCGCACTTCAACACCACGTACCTGGCCATCATCTGGCTAGGCGCCGCGTTCGCCATCGCCGCCGGCCTGTTCTGGATGTTCACGATCTGCTGCTGCGCGCCCGACCACTCGTCCCGCCGTAGCGGCCGCGGTAGCCGGCACTCGGACACCGAGAAGCTCATGTCGGGCGGCACGGGCTACCAGCGCCTCAGCGAGCCGGGCGGCTATACCAGCACCGGGTATGCCAGGCAGTCGCAGTACGGCCCGGCGCAACAGCACTCGCCCGCGTACGAGCCGTTCTCGCATGCTCGTGTTTAAGGGGGTTATGATTGGGGGTGTGTGGCGGCTACAAAAAATAAAAATCACGAAGCGATAGAGGGAGGCGATGTATCTTCGCCTGCTTCTATTTCGTATCTCTTCTTTTTTTGCGTCTCTTGTTTCTTACCGTTATCTATGGCATCAGTCCGGCGTTGGGAGGTTTTCTCTGGGGAAATTCGGAAGACGGGAATCAGGTCTCTGGGTTAGAGAGAGCGGTTAGATGGCCATGCGGTTTCACGTAGATGGATGAGATGATATCTCGCTATGATACCCTACTGGGGTCCAACGAATGCAATGATGACTGCACATCAGTTCTTTTCAAACTAATAAAGAGTCGGCTTTGAGACCTTATTCCATTCGATGACCTGTCTGTCTTGCACCACATCCGGGGGAGGGGAGGGGGAGGGTTCAAAGATGATTGATTGCCTTCCCTACCCCAGGTCTTCGGTCACGGCCAATATTGAGGCCAGCATTGCTCGCTTTGTCGGATGCCTGTGCCACGGTTGAGCGTCAATTACGGGGTGGGCTCGGCATCGAGTGGTCCGAATCCGAGCTCGCAGGCACTGTCTAGCAAACGGGGTCAACAACCCCATCAACTCTGTGTAACCATAATAATAAGCCTATCCTGGGCTCAAGACAATTGGCTACTATGTATGTAGGTTAGCCGAGGGGAAGGCAAGGAGCGGGATGCTGCTGAGCTGAGATGCTCCAGTCCCAAACAACATTTACAGGGCTGTCCATACATATACATACTATATGGCATATAGTGCCCGCCAGCATGTCCAAGCTGGTAACTTCACTGGACATGTCGACGGGAGGCCCTCATCGCCATCACAGAACATGTCTTTATTTAACAATTCAGTACGGAGTAGTTATCATTAAGAGGCTGTAGCACTCTTGGCTGCACGGGCCGGGTTAGGGTTAACCTCCAGCTTCGAGATGAATTTCAAGAGTTGAAAATTCACCCGACACAACTGAACTCAATGCAGTGTGTGTGAAGGAGACAGCTGCAACCATGGATCCCTGAAGTCCATGCGGCAACTTATATGAGATCACAGGAGTTCTCAAACTCACAGCACGCTGTTCCCAGTCTGGCCAGAAATGCCTCCTAAGGTGATGCTAAGTCCTGAACTCCCTATTTCGTATTTTGTCGACTCACTCAAAGGATCCTACCCCCTCTTTTGTCATGAAACCTCTCACTAACACATGCGCAGGGTCAAGCCACGACTATGGCGAGGCTTCAAAACAGCTACGCACTCAGCCCCATAACCGCACTCGCATTCTACCAAGCCGGACCGGACCGTGTGCTGCTCCTGGCCGGGGAAGACACGTGGCTGCGAGTCTACGACATCCAGACGTCCGCTCTCCTCGGCCAACTGCAAGTCTTTGACTCGCAACCCATCCACGGGATCCATGTCTGTTCTGCTCATCAAACCCGTGAAGAGGGAGATCCATCATCATCATCACCATCATCATCATCGCACATAGTACCACTCGAAGAAGCAGCAGGAGGAGGAGGAGTCCTCATCTGGGGCGGCCACTCGGTAACCCACCTTCCGACAAGCTCTCTCCAGTCCCTGATCTGTTGCGGTGGCACCACTCCCGGCCCTCCTCCTCGTCCAATCGAGTACCGAGCGCCCGACTGGATCCACAGCGGTATTCTGTTCCCTGCTGCTGCTGCTGCTCCTTCTTGTCAAGAAAGGAGAGGAGGATACCAGTACTACTATGATGGCGCGCTAGTCACAGCACACAACGAGGTCCTCCCCTTTTCTCTCGCTACCACCTCCACCACCACCACTACCACTGCCACTGCCACTCCAACTACTACTACTACTACTACTAGTAGTAGTAGTGGTAGTACTAGTAGCATCAAATTCGGCCCCCTGACCTCCCCCTCGCGCCCGATCCTCTACTCGGCCGACCTGGCCCTCCTGGCACCGGGCGTGCTGCTCGTGGCGGCGGGGACGGTGTTTGGCGAGATTGTGGTGTGGAAATACTTTTTTGGCAACCACAACAACCACAACAACGACAACGACAACAACCATGACGCTGACGCTGACGACAAAGGAGAGAGTGGGGATGGGGAGTTGCGGCGATGGGAGGTCCTGCACGTCTTTACGGGTCACGAAGGGTCCATTTTTGGGGTGTGCATCTCGAATGAGATGGAGGTGCCTGTGTCTGGTGGGGCAGGGGCAGGGGCATGTGCAGGAGGAGGAAAGGGGAAAATGGTGAGGTTGTTGGCCAGCTGCAGCGATGATCGCACTGTGCGGGTGTGGGATATCACGGAGCAAGGGGGTACT
Source organism: Chaetomium strumarium (assembly GCF_033439665.1). Lineage (NCBI taxonomy): Eukaryota > Fungi > Ascomycota > Sordariomycetes > Sordariales > Chaetomiaceae > Chaetomium > Chaetomium strumarium. Next base: position 4,252,710 of record NW_026944429.1, on the reverse strand, counting down.
GTTGTCAATGGTCACGGAGGAGGGAGTGAGGAGGGGGGAAGGGTTGATGGAAGAGTGCTCGTGGAGGCTCGAGAGACCGGGTTTGGCGGCGGCGGCGGGGAGGATTCGAATGGGAATCACCATTCTAATTCCGAGCTGAGGCGGGTGGATGGGATCGAGGACCAGGCCAGGTGTGTGGCGGTTGCGATGGGCCATGTCTCGAGGATATGGCATGTCAAGTTTGGCCGGAGATGCGGGGATCAAAAGTCGACCGGGGCAGGAGGGGCAGTGGAGGTGTACTCGTTCGGGGAAGACTGTTCGCGGGAGAGGTGGGAGCTCGACGTGGACTGGGAGCGATGGGACGAGAAGAGGACAGGCATGCTTCGGCACTGCGGTGCGAGTACGTGCCATAGCGGGAAGAATATCTGGTCGGCTGCTGTGCTGAACAGGGGAGGCGGCGACTCCCCCCTTGTAGCGACCGGCGGCGCTGACGGCAAGATTGTGGTCTCGGGGAAAGTCAGGGGCACGGGTTCGACAGGGGACGCGTACGAAGACCTGGACCTCAGTCTGACCTTGGATGATATCCTGTGCAGTCTCCATGGCAGCGCGCAGCTCCCGTCCTCCGAACCACAAGGCAAGAAGAGCGCCAAGCACACGTTCCAGCGCTACGCTTTTCTGTCGGACAGCACCATGGCAGTCACAGCGTCGGGCAGACTCTTCCTCGCAGCCATGGGCGACCCTGACCCTCTTGTGTGGCAAGAAGTCAGTCTCAGTGAGGCTGTTGTCTCCGACCTCAAGCCTTACAACGTCGTCAAGAGCCCGGCAAGCGATGCTGCCGTGCTCGGCAGCGCCAGCGGGACGGTCTACCTGTTCCGCAGAGGACACAGCGTCCGGAAAATCGCCAACTTCTCCCACAAGATATCCGACATAATACTACTCGACAGCTCTCCCGACCGCACGCTTGACGAACAGCAACACGCGTGGTCCGTCATCATCACCGTCCTCGGCCTCGACCACGCCTTCCTCGTCCACTTCGACCCGTCCACCGACACCTCGACGATCGACCCCCGCAAGATCCGATTGCCAGAGCACTACATCGTCACCGCAGCCGCTTTCCTAGGAGACGTCACCCTCGTGCTGGGCTCCCGCACGGGCTCTGTGACGGTCTGCACGCCCGACTCCGGCACGGGCGACTTCATCCCGCTCACGTCGCGCAAGGACTGCAAGACCAAAGACGCCGTCACCAGCATCGTGCCCATCCCGGGTAGCAGCAGCGGCAGCGGCGAGTTTCTGACGACCTGCCGCGACGGCAAATACCGCATCTACGCCCTCTCTTCCTCCTCTTCAGCCGATAACGAGGGTCCAATCCTTCTAAGACTACAACACGAAGCCACCCCGCCACTCAACACCCTCGAGTCCGCCTTCTTCACCACTCCCAACCCCAAGGATGCCAGCACTAAAGAGACCAACAGAAAAAGGGAGCTGATCATCCTCGGCTTCCACGGCCCGAAATTCCTCTCCTACAACGCCTCCTCCCGCACCGTCCTGTTCTCGGTGCCCTGCGGCGGCGCCCACCGGCCGTTTGCCAGCGTCTCAGCGCCGCACGATCCGGGTCAGACACGCTTCGTCTTCTCCAAGGCCGGGGAGCTGCGGGTGGTCTCCCAGGGGGGAGTCGGGGAGAGGGTCCTGCGCGACGGCGGGCATGGACGGGAGGTTCGGAGCGTTGCCTCCTCTCTTAATTCTTCGTTGTTGTCCTCTTCTTCTTCTTCTCTGAACGGGGTTGAAAAGAGGGGCGTGCTAGTGGCCACAGCGGCGGAGGATACCGCGATCCGGATATGGCGGCACACTTCTTCCTACCAAGTTCCTACATCTACTACTACTGCTGCTGCTGCTGCTCTCGGAGACAAAGAAGAAGACGACCATAACGACGACAACATGGACTGCCTCGCTGTCGTAGAAGGCCACTCGGCCGGCATCCAGACGCTGCGCTGGTTCTCGCCCAACTACCTCCTCAGCAGCGCCGGCAGCGAGGAGCTCTTTGTCTGGCGCATCTCACACACCTGCTCTCGGGGTGACTATGACGCGCTGACTGTCGTGCGCGAGGCCGTCTGGGATAACGATGACGGGAGCTCGGACAGGGATCTGCGCATCGTTGATTTCGATGTCGCTGCTTGGCCATCACCGTCATCATCATCATCACTCTCATCAGCAGATTCACCATCACCACTCCCGGAAGATGATATTGGAGTGACGATGCTGATCTCCATGGCCCTCTCTGACTCCAGCGTGCGCAGCTATATCTACTCCTCCTCCTCCTCCTCTTCTTCTTCATCTTCTAGCTGTGGTGCTACCGGCGTGAAGTCCAAATTCACGCGCCTCGCAACCGCGCGATACACGGGTGCCTGTCCCACCCAAGTACGCCACCTGCACATCGACGAGCCAAAAGGCGAGGTGCATCTGCTCACGGCGTTTACCGACGGGCATGTGGCGGTCTGGAGCATCACCACCACCACCAGCACCACTACTACTACACCGGGGTGTGGTGGTGGTGGTGGTGGTGAGGGTGAGGAATTCAAGCTACGTTTCGTATCGCGCCTTCACCAGAGCAGCATCAAGAGCTTGGATCTCGTGCCGTCATCATCATCATCATTGTCGTCGCCGATGCCCAGAAGTGGTCACGGTAGGAAGAATCTTAGTCGTCGTCAGTGGCTGGTCGTCACGGGCGGCGACGACAACGCGCTCGGGATCATGGACCTCCTTTGGAATAGTAGTAACGGTAATAATGATGGCGGCGGCGCGTACGCGGCACGAGGGAAATACCGCGTCCGGAACGCCCACGCGGCTGCTATCACGGGGCTTTGCGTGGTGGATAATAAGGAAGAAGAAGAGGAGGTAGTAGTAGTGCAAGTTGCGACGGTGAGCAACGACCAGCGGATCAAGCTCTGGATGGTGGAGAGGAAGAATAAGAAGGATGGTGATGATGATGATGGTGATGATGATGATGGTGATGATGATGATGACGGGCGGATGATGATCCGCATCGCCATGCTGGAGAACCGGTACAGCTCGGTGGCAGACGCGGGAGACCTGGAGGTCATCGCGCCCGGCAGGCTCATGGTCGGTGGAGTGGGCATGGAGGTGTGGCGTGTACAATAGCGTTGAGAAGGGATTACTAGTTAGAGGGAAGGCGAAAGGAAGGCGAAAGGAAACAGAGAAAGATAAACATAGAAATAAAGAAGATGCAACTAATGCAAGCAAGTTACTCCAGTTAATATTATTCAGGCCGAATAAGTAACAACCACTGAATTCAATCCCCGCTGCCGCCACCACCACTACTACTATTTGTTGACGACGCAGCATGTACATGATGTACCATACAGATCACCGCCAGCGCCACAGCAAGCGAGCCATCCACTTCTCCTTCTGCTTCTGCTTCTTCTTTTTCTTTTTCTTCTTCTCCTTCGCGCGCTACCGGCGGCGGCTCAGGAGAAGCGGAAGCCTACTCTTCTTCGTCCCTATACCGCAGCGGCTTCTGCCTCTTCCGCGCCGACCGGTCCACCACGTCGTCCTCGTCGTCCTCGCCACCGCTGCGGCCCCTGCTCCTCCCGCTCCGCACCGACGCCGTGTCGTTGTCCGTGATGGGCTGGAACGTGTCCTGCCTGTACAAGCCGCCGCTACCACCACCGCCGTTGCTGCTGCTGATCGCGGCGTCCTCGGCTTCGACCTCGCTCGCTTTGCGCTTCCTTCCCGCCGCTGCCGCCGCTGATGCTGCTGATGCTGCTGCTTCGCCCCTTTTTGGCGTTGAGCGGACGGCTCTATTGTTGCTAGTATCAGTAGTAGCAGCAGCAGCAGTAGTAGTATTGTCCTCCCCCTTTTTAGCAGGGGAAGAACGAGAAGCTACCCTGTGATGCTGCTGGTCCGTGTCGTTCTGGCTACTGCTGCTGAAGCTGGTGTTGTTGCTCTGGCTCGCGTGGTGCGCCGAGGTCTTGTTGTTGCTGCTGCTGCTGTTGTTGTTATTACTATTATTACTAGAAGCACCCGGCTTTCGTGACTGTTGTTGCGATGATTGTGATTGTGATTGTGCCCCGTGATTGTTGTTGTGGCGGTGGTGCTTCGGTTTGCGACCGGCGCCGGGCCGAGCTCCGCCTCGCTTAGAGACTTTCTTAACCGGCTCCGTCGTCGTAGACGCAACACTGGACCCTGCGGCGACGGCCGCCGCCGCTGATGCTTCCGGCTTCTCGGAGAGACTACTACCACCACCCCGCCGCGGATTGAGCATGGCTACGTAAGACATCTTGGCAACCCGCCGGCGGCTGGGTGTTTCCGGATGCGGACTCTCCTCTCGGACGCCGCTGCTTTCAGCGCGCAGCTGCGATCCCGGGCTGCCCTCATCGGCGGTGGCGACCTCCGCGGTAGCCGGCTGGGGCTGTTTCTTCTTCCGGCCCGCCCCCGGCCGTCTGCCGCCGCGCTTCTTCCGCCTCTTGGGGTTGCGGTCGGCCCAGTCGTCGATATCATCGTCGTTGTCGTCCACCACGGGGATGTCACCCCAAATGTCGTCATCGTCTCCTCCGCGGCGGTCGTCCGGCGCGAAGTCGATGCCCTCGCCGTTGGCCTTGGATGTCGTCTTGCGCGCAGTGGGCCGCTGCGCGCCGCCCTTGCGCTTCTGGCCCGCCGAGCTCTTCCCGCCGCTGCCGGCCCCGGCCTTCTCGTTGGTCCGCTCGACCAGCTTCTTGGTGAGGTTGGGAAAGTTGTCGCCGTAGTTGAAGAACAGCTCCTCGCCCGCTTTGATGTCGCGGAGCGCCGAGAACTTGATGCGGAACTCGTGGTTGACGTACATGATGCGCGGCATGATGTTGCAGTTGTCCGACGCGTGGTTGATGTACCGGCTCAGGTTGCCGTAGATGGCGGCGTCGACCCAGATGCCCTCCTGCTCCAACAGGGTGAAAAGGTAGGATATCTTATTCTCCTCGTCAAAGACGTCGCCCCTGCGATTCTCTCGCCGAACGCCCTCGTCGTGACTGATGAGCTCGCCCGTGTACTCGATGACGAATTCGTCCTGCGCGATGTCTTCGGCCGCAAAGAGGCCGTACCCGCACGCCTCGAGCTGCGACTTGCCGAGCAGAAGCGCTTTGGCCGCCCCGCGCTGCAGCGCGACGTTCTGACATCCCGTCGAATGGAGCTGCTCGTCGTACGCGTTCTCGGGGTCTGCCCTCTCCTTGGCGCCGCAGCCCTTGCACAGCACCGGGTCGCACTCGCGGTTGAGCTGCACACAGATGCACGGCCTCCCTTCCTTTTGCCGCTGGAGGCACGTCTTCCCCAGCGAGTGGCACGCGCATCCCGTAAACTTGAGCGGACACTCCTCGGCGGTGCAGAGACAGAACCGCTCGCACAGAACCGGATGGGAGCCGCCCGAGGCGCAGGGACATCCGTTCGCCGCCGTACAGGGCCCTTCGTGATGGCAGGGCGCGTACAGCTCACGCACTGCGTGTTCGTGCGTGATGGTGGCGTCCTGCCAGTCTCCCAGCAGCTGCTTCCTTTTGCGGTCATACCACGAGACAGCCTTGGGCCGTGTCTGCTCGGCGCGCGGCTCGACCGGCGGCAGAGTCAGGTCCAGCTCCTTGAACTTGCGGTGCACGTCCCAGCAAGGGCGGCCCAGCACGGCCGCCACGAAACACTGCGGTTTCAGTGACGGGCTGTAGCCTATCGTCGCAAAAGTCCACTCCAGCACGCTTACTTCGTTCTCGGACCACGCCTTCACCTCCTGGTCGGGCTTGCCCGTGTTGTAGCTCCGGTAGCACTGGTTACTGCACGACGGATGCGTCGGCCAGTCGGTCGAAGCACCCGATTGCACGCCGTTTTGAGCCTTGAGCTGCGCTGCCCACTTGGCCCTGAGCGTGGGTGCAAGCCCTCCTATCTCCTCTAGAGAGAAGCACCGTTTTTGATTGTCCCGTTCGATCTCGCCGTGTTCACAGTCGTGGCTGAAGCAGATGAGGCACCCCAAAGTAGAGTAGCTCCCTAGAGATTCCACGATCTTCTGCATGAGCGCCTCGTCGCGCGGCTTCTGAGAGCCGGGCCCGTCCTTTGCCCTCTTGTTGTCCAGGATCGGCTCGACGGACCTGTCTAACATCAGGATGTCGCGCAGCGCCACGCGCCTCGAGCTTTTCGGGTTGTTGAAGACGCGGTCGAAGGCCTCTGTGAAGAGCTTTGCACCCCGTACCGCGTGCGGCGAGCCGATGTCCTCGCTATGCGTGTCCAGCAGGTTGGACTTTTGCTGAGGCGTGATGGCGTCTTCGTTCTGCGCCTGCGTCGCCATGTATCGGATCAGCGTTGATTTGGTGCAGCCATCAATGGCTAACTTGCGGAGCCACCGCTCCAGGTATGGCGCAAGGGCGGCTGCGTATTCATTCTGCAGCCGCTTGGCCATCTTCTGGGCCCGGTTCTCGACCCGGAAGCCCGATTTGCTGTCAAGGTTCTCGAGGTCCATAAGCCAGGCAGCGTACTTCTGCTCCTCGATCGAATTCGGGTCGACGTCGCGGAGGTGGGGGACAAAGTTGAGCATGGAATTCGGAGCCAGGATGTTCTTGCGTATTTCCACATGATGAAACCGATAGCGCGGGACCGCCTCCCTGTCCGGCTTGATGCCCACGACTGGGCACTGCACGCGGCGAGCGCTGCCTTTTGACTTGCCATATTCTCCACTGTGTTGCTGCTGGGGGGGTTAGCGATTGCTCAGGCGAAGGATGGCGCGGAGACGCGCCGGGTGTGGCTCGCCTTAAACTTCACTGCCATAGTCTGTACGCCCGGCGGTGAGCCGTTGCCCTCCGTCGCGGTCGATTTCATCTTCGCGAAAACATCGACTGTGCTCAAGTGTCTCGTTTGCGCTGTCGTCTTTTCCGCCTCCTCCAGTACGAAGTCAACGAGTCGAGCATGGCCGTGGCCCACCTCCTCGGACAGTTCGTTCAGAGCGATCGCGATCTTCTCGACCGTCCAGTCCATCTTCCTGGGGGTGTGGTGGCCTCTCGCTGGCCGACTCGGCGTCATGCTGGGCTGTGGAGGAGGATTCGGTTCGTGGTTCGCGGCGGGTTCGACGTTGACGGTGGGTGGGGGAGATTGCGAGTCCCTAATTTCATCGCGGGTTGAGAAACGAGTCTCGCGCGACGGGGTCCCCCGCGGCGACCTATCTGCTGGTGACTGATTGGGTGTTCGTGTTCGCGACCTGTTGGAAGGGCTCTGTGCCCTGCTCGTCTTCCCAGCCCCGGCGGTTTTTCGCGACAGTTGTTTCGGTGCTGACATTGACGTCCGGCCGGTAATGGTGGAGGTAGCGACCATAATCTCCTCCACAGTCACATCTTCGGATGACGTCTCCATGGTTGGAGAAGGCGAACGCCCCTTTTCTTATCAAGCTATCGCTGGAGTGTCCCACTTTTTTATCCTTCGGGGCATCATGGGCCCTGGGCCTGGAATATACGGCGTACAGCTGCGTGACCGTTTTGCGATCCCGTTGTTTCGGCGGCAAGGGCGAAATTCGAGCGGCACATACAGTACTGATATGTCTCGTTCTGTCGGATGCAGAATGATCCACCAAGATTCTCAACTTGTAGGTAACAGGATGTCGCGGCACGTCGATAGCGGCTGAGACGCGGTGCTGCAGACGCGATCGGCCCGCTGTGGAACGGTGGACACAGAAAGCTGCATGGGTTAACTAGGTACCTAGGTAATTGTGCACGGGCCATTCACTCTTCGGTAGGTTGATTTCCGGCAGTTCCGAGCCTGCGACAGTCGGAGACAATGCAGGAAAAGATGACTGCTAGACTTCCTGGGGAGTAACGGCGCCCATTATCTACGCTTGACTATATGTACACGGACCTACCGCTTACAGCCCCGCAAGTAGTATACCTCAAGGAATTCATCCCATACCAAATGTATGGAGTCAGACAAGAGCACCTTACAACTACTAGTGATCTTACCTACCACTTATTATTGTCATCTGAGGGTACAGTAATGGGGTTAGGGTTACCGGTTCGGAGTGGCCCCTGCATTTACCGGGACAACGTGCGAGCCTTGGCAGACAAGACGGTCGCCCCGTTGCACAGCGACGTCATTTTCGCCGAGTCACACCCGTCAGCGGCTGTCGCATAAAACAACCCAACTGCCTGACCCGTCTTACAAGCCCTGCTTTCGTCCCAGGTCAATACGCACATGCATGCATCCTTTGTTTCGAACTTTCCGGAGACTCTAGCACATCACACCACGGATTCCCTCCCCTTCTCTACGGACTGACGCTCTGCTCGACCACCACTATCAACAACGCTCACAGCAAATCTCTGAAACGCCAAGCTTTGCGCAGCCGCAATGCATCGAACATACTCTATGCGCGCCACGAGGGCGCCAACGGCCTCGCAGATCCAGGTACTGTGCCAGGCTTCCCCAGGGTGATTCGCGGGTTGTGTCTCGCTGACTGGCGTATCATGTCGATAGAACCCGCCCCCGCCGCCATCAAGCACTAAGTCGGGCCGCCTCTTTGGCCGGGGAGGACTTGGTAAGCCGTTCCCCCCTCGCCATTTCCGCAAAGACATACGTTACAGCCGCAACCTGTTCGGGCGCGAAACTCATGGTTGGGAGTTAACAGCAGGTTTAGGACATGCACTCCGTCGCAACGCGGCCGGAGCCTTCGGGCCGGACCTCGCCAAAAAGCTGTCGCAGCTGGTCAAGATGGAAAAGAACGTCATGCGCAGCCTTGAACTAGTAGCCAAAGAGCGGATGGAGGTTGCCGTACGTATTCGCACGCAATGAATCGCAAGTCATCGAGAGCTGGCTGACACATATTGCAGCAACAACTGTCGCTCTGGGGCGAGGCCTGCGATGAAGATGTTTCAGACGTCACAGACAAGCTGGGCGTGTTACTATACGAAATAGGCGAGCTTGAGGATCAATACGTCGACAGATACGACCAATACCGCGTCACCATGAAGAGCATCAGGAATATCGAGGCTTCTGTCCAGCCCAGCAGAGACAGTGAGTACCAGGGGAGACTCGGAAGAGCATGCTGGTCAGGGATTAGGCTGACCTGCTGTAGGGAAACAAAAGATTACGGACCAGATAGCCCAGCTGAAGTACAAGGAGCCCAACTCACCCAAGATCGTCGTGCTCGAGCAAGAACTTGTCCGTGCGGAGGCCGAGTCGCTCGTGGCGGAGGCGCAACTATCCAACATCACGCGCGAGAAGATCAAAGCCGCATACTCGTATCAATTCGACGCCCTGCGCGAGCACTGCGAGAAAGTGGCCATCATCGCCGGCTACGGCAAACACCTGCTCGAGCTGATCGACGACACGCCCGTGACGCCCGGCGAGACACGCCCTGCGTACGACGGCTACGAGGCCAGCAAGGCCATCATCCAGGACTGCGAAGACGCCCTCACCAACTGGGTCACGCAGAACGCCGCGGTGTCGGCCAAGCTGTCAACACGCGCGCGCACTTTGTCGCAGCGGCGCCGGAACAACATCAAGGCGCGCACCGACGGCCAGCTGCAAGGCCACGGCCACGACCTCTCCGCCCAGGACGTGCCGCTCAATGACCGCGATGGGTGGGTGAGTCAGCACGAGTACGGAGACGAGGAGGAAGAGGGGGAGGACGAGGCCGATATCGACGCGCCAAGCCATACGGCCGTGGACACCGAGGCGAGCCTGAACGGGGAGCACCGAGGGCGTAACCATGAGCCGGTCGCTGCCTAGTCGAGCGGGTGAGTTTTATGGCCGGCTGGAGCTGGGGATTCAAGTCAGGGATGCATTCGGATTCGTAACGTCGGGACGACAAACCGAGTTAGGGGTGTGGCACGACTGAGAACGCACACGAACTCCTCAGACGCGGTTGACAGGCGTCTCTTACAGGAGAAGCTGCCCGTCTTCTCTTGAGCAACGATTGCGCGTAATAGGTACTAATAATGAATGATCGAATGGGAATGGGAATACGGCGGACGGGGCTATGGATGCGACGAGCAACGCGGATTGTGAGGACGGGGCTTGCGCGTCGATTGCTTTTTTTGTATACTACTAGCGGTGATTCCCCCAGACGCATTACATGAGATCTGACGGATGCTCATTTTCCTTCCTGCTGTCCATACTTCTTCAAGTTGTATGCCATTGGGTATCTCTGCTTTCATCTCTTCAGTTTCAGCGTCCTCACTACTGCACAACCTTCCATGTGTCTGCATAGAATACCGAACCGCCTAGTCCCTCCCGTCAGCGCGACCAAACCGTCCCGTCCCAACTCAACATCGTTCAAGCTGACGCCTCATCATTGAAACCTTTCCTTGCTCCTCTCTAACGAGGCTGTTCCATGCAGCCCCAACCCGAAGCCCCATTCCATCCATCCATTCCATCCCAATCAATGCCTAGCGCTCAGTCTCTAAATGACGGGCACGCCCCCCTCTGCTCCCCCTACTATCCCAATCCCAGAAGAAGGAGACGGAGAAGAAGAACCCTTGTTGTTGCCGCGGCGCAGCTGGCTCGCGAACTCGTGTGCCTCGATCCGCACGATATACTTCCCCGGCACCACCACCAGTCCGAGGTATCGCGACGTCATGTCCATGGTCACCTTCCCGCCGCTGCCAGAGTCTGATGCTGCTCCCGCTGTTCCCGCTGCTGCTGCGGCGGCGGCGGCAGAAGAGATCTGTTGTGGCGTGGGCTGGCGGTATTCATAGGTGTGTGCTAGCACGATGTTGCTCTCCTTTTTTTATGAATTTTATTTTCAGTTTGGGGTTCAATAATGCAATGAAACCAAGGAGCGGATGAGGAGATGGTCACGCTCTGTAAGGAAAGAGACTTACATAGTCTGTGCACTTGAATTCGCCGTAGAACATGCGGTTGTCGGTGGTGGTGACTTGGAGGTTCTTGTTGAGCAGGGAGCGGAGGAAGGCGGTGGCTTCTTCTTTTTCTTGCGGCTGTTGAGCTGGTCGTGGGGAGAGGACAGGAGGTGGTGAGGGTGGTGGAGAGGCGCCGGTAGCGATGCTCATGTTTGCAGCCTCTTTTTACGGTCTGAAGCTGGTTATTAAGTATTAGTTGGTATTGTCATGAGTTGCGTTTCCGGATAAGGTATCCTATGAGTTTGGCTCTCACAATCTTGGTTCTTCATATGGCCTCCTGGGTAGGTACACAGTGTGAGGTTGATAGAGGTGGTTGCTGGGCCTGGCAGGCATTGGCACCCCGGTATGAAAGTATCGAGCTTACGTTAGGTAATGTAACTACCTTATGCAGCTGTAGAGGCGTGTTAAAAGAGTCATCTGCCAAACTGTTATGTTTTTGTGTGCTTCAGTCTCTCTTCTTTATTATTGAGGCGCAGATTTAAGCATACACAATGAGACGCTCGACAACTACCATCCTCAACATAAACGTTGCCGGTTACGTTGAACGTTTTAGTTGAAGGAGGTCAAGCCTCTCCAGCAATACTAGATTTCAAACCGTCGACGGCGCATAGATCATCAAATCGGCTAATGGCAGAAAGGCAGAAAGGTCAGGTAATTAACCAGGTACTTACACACAACAACCAGATACGATAATCATGTGCCCGTCGTGTTCGTCCAATGTACTCGTGACCCAGAGGGTTCATTTCTCCATGGCAATTTCCCAATCCCTACGCTACGGTACTAAGGGACCCTGTTCATTCGCCCGGCGGGATCGTGCGCTGTCCCGCGTTCGATATCTGCCTCTGGGCGGCGGCTTCTGCAAGTTCCAGCTTCCTCTTCAGACCGACGAACAGTCTGTCGCATCTCATGTTCCACAACAGACGCGATCATGCCCAACCCACCCCGCCATGCTTTCTGCATGCCCAAAGGCTAGGCATCACCCAAGCCAGCTACTAATTCCCATCTCTGCGCAGTTCTCTTGCTGGCTGATTCTGGCAGCGTAGCCCGTTGAACCAATGCACACATGGGAGTCACGCAAAATGCCTTTCGACATCGACGACTTCAAGTGGCCCTGTGAAATCGGCTTCCGCGTCGAGGTTCACGATCATGAGCACTGGCTCAATAACTGCACCTTCGATCAATATGGCAACATGAAGTCTCGGGAGCCAAATCGTACTCCGGACGAACAAGCATGCTTGGACCATTTCAACTGGAGATGCAGACGGCCGGGGCCGTTTATCTCCATGTACGCCAACAACTGGAACAAAGCTCTCGACAGAAGACGCTGGTACTTGGAGAAAGGGGCCACCAATGTCGTCATCGTTGCCGTCTGGCTGAAGAAGCTGCCGGTGTACGACGCTTACACCCTCGCTGGTTTCCTCCGTATTCCAGACAATAAATGTGATCCGGACGAGCTCTTGGTCTTGGGTGGCATTGCGGCCGACCAGTACCGTATCCTAGCAACCTTTGATGGCATGGGGAACCCCGGACGTGCGTTGCTCTCTCTCAACGGCTTAAACGTGGACGTCCTCCTCCCACCAGCGTTTATTGGAGGCAACGAGCATGCATATGGGTTTCTACCAAACGCTACGGACAAGCTTCGGGACGAATTCTACTCATGCACCGGCGAGAGAGACGGTATTAAGTTCTGTAAACTAGCTATCGCTCTGGCTGGGATTCGCTCCACCTTTGGAACGAAGGTCATTGTGGTTTCAGTGCCGCCAGAACATTGAGGGCCAGCTCTTGGGTGTTATCCTTGTATAGTCTGAGATATGGGTGTGGGGTCCGGGGGCTTGCTAGATAGTTGCTTTACCACTGTTATTTGACGATCTGACTATGAAGCCGTCTTCATAGACACGCCGACCGAGGCAGTAACTGGTGGAGCTTGGCTTCCATCGGATTTAGAATGGTTCTTGGAAGTCACGCAGTACAAGAAATGTTGCTATGCCGGAAGGTACGGAGAACGAAGTGACGAATTAAATCTCGGTGTCCGTTCTTCTGCTCCTCGGCTGGCGGGCACCAGCCTTGCATTCAAAATATCATAGATAGTCGAAATACTCTTCCTCGAGACAACGGTGGCCGAACTCCCGGTTCGTATGCGAGGTTTGAGGCTTAAAATTACCTTACTTTCATCGCCAGGTGACTTACACACTTCTATAGTAGTACTAGTAGCTGTATAATGTTATGCGGTTAAACAGGTATGCGTAATTCGGGAGCATTGGAGACAGGCTGGCCAATAGATAAGCACGGCGATAACAATGCCTCGCAGGCAGCCGAGCAGGGGTTGAGGAAGATGCAGTCATCGGGGCAAGATCACCGACCATGATCCTCACGTTTGAAGTCGCCACTCGAGGACAGACTGCGTGTCAAAGCAACGGTAGAATATGCTTCGTAGTGGCTAGACCTACAGCTTAGACCTTCACGCAAATGAAGGTTACCACTCCTTTCGCAGCGACCCGTTCTTGGGCCATTGCCTAATAATCCATGTTTCTCGCCAATCGAGGTGACGCATCGCAACCGCCATGGGTGTGCAGGGCCTCTGGACCGTCGTGCAGCCCTGCGCGCGCCCGACGAACCTCGCGACGCTCAACCGCAAGCGCCTGGCCGTCGACGCCTCCATCTGGATCTACCAGTTCCTCAAAGCGGTGCGCGACAAGGAGGGCAACGCCCTGCGCAACAGCCATGTCGTCGGCTTCTTCCGCCGCATCTGCAAGCTGCTGTGGTACGGGGTGAAACCCGTGTTTGTCTTCGACGGCGGCGCCCCTGCGCTGAAGCGGGCCACTCTGCAAGGCCGCCGGCGGAGACGCGAGGGCCGCCGCGAGGATGCCGCGCGCACCGCGGGGAAGCTGCTGGCCGTGCAGATGCAGCGGCTCGCGGAGGAGGAGGAGGAGAAGCGCAAGCGGCGCGCAGAGGCTGCCGAGCCCGAGGAAGAGCAGGAGCAGCTGCCGAGCATGGACCAGATCGTGTATGCGGACGAGCTCGGCATGTCGAAGCAGGAGCGCCAGAAGAACAGGGTCTTCCGCAAGCAGGATGCCTACCACCTTCCGGAGCTGGAGAACGGCATCGAAGCCATGGGCAAGCCGAGCGACCCGCGCATCATGAGCGTGGAGGAGCTGGAGGAGTACGCGAGGCAGTTCCACAACGGCGAGGACATCAATCTCTACGACTTCAGCAAGATCGACTTCGACGGGGAGTTTTTCAAGAGCTTGCCGCCCGCTGACCGCTACAACATCCTGAATGCCGCTAGGATTCGGAGCCGGCTGAGGATGGGCCTGAGCAAAGACCAGCTGAACGGCATGTTTCCGGATCGCATGGCTTTCTCGAGGTTTCAGATCGAGAGAGTCCAGGAGAGGAATAAGCTCACGCAACGCCTGATGTACGAGATGGGTATGGCCGGCACCGATTTGACCATCGGCGTGAATCGCATTGCCGGCGACCGCAATCGCGAGTATATCCTTGTCAAGAACGAAGGCGCCGAAGGAGGCTGGGCTCTGGGTGTCGTCAGCAGGGACAAAGACAGGGGCCAGATTCACAAGCCCATAGATGTCGACGCGTTGGACTTCCAGTACCAGGGCCAGGACGACGAGGACGAATGGGAGGATGAGGAATTCGAGGATGTCCCCATCGAGGGCCTGAACAGGTTGCCCAAGCCTAGGGCGGATGATGCAGATGAAGGGCTTTTCGTTGACAACGACAACGCAGGCAAGCTCTTCGAAGACGATGATGTCGTCCAGGCCGATGAGGACGAAGACCTCAGCCGGGCCATTGCATTATCGCTCCAAAACCAGCACGGAGAAGGTGTGCGGAATGGCGAGGAAGGGGACGAAGAACTCGAGGACGCGCCAGCGCCGGAGTGGACGCAAAAGGCCGTGGAAGTGCCGAAACCCATCTCTGGCACCAACACCAGCGGGCGGATAGTCGCACACATCGTGAATAACAGAGCAAACGCTGCCGTCCCAAGGCGCCGAGACAGCGGGAGCAGCGACAGCGACGTCGATCTCCAGGCAGCGCTGGCGGCAGCGAGGAAGAAGCAGCCGAGGGCGCAACCCGCAAGTGTACCCGCGCCCGTCAAGCCAAATTTCAAGAATCCATTCGATGGGCCGCTCCCGTTTGAGAAGCTCGACTGGCGAGGCGTCTTTGGCGGGAGAAAGGGAGCACCAGCGGAAGAGAAGCCAGACAGTTCCAAGAAGCCCCAGGAGGTCGAGACCGGTGAGCTGGAGGCTGTGTCTGACGACGAGGCCGGGGGGTTTGAGCGGGAGCCCTCTGATGGCGTGCCCGTACCCGTGCGCGACGAAAAGGACGATAATAAACCGCGACCGCTGCCGCCGTGGTTGATGGACGATACGGATATTCGGGAGTCGGTGAAGAAGCAACAGGAGCTGGAAAGGCAGATGAATGCGGAGGATGAGGACGTGGAAGAGCTGCGGTTTCGACAGGACCACGACGACGACGTCATTGAGATCGAGTCTTCCAGCGAGGAGGGGAGCGATGTGGAGATCTTGGATGCGCCGCCTCCGGCTAAGCCGCCCAGCGTTAAGATGCCCGGAGCCAGTCTCCCCTCGGTGGAGGATGATGCTGCGACGCAATCAGCCCGGAAAAACCCTACGGATTCTGCTGCTGCTGCTGCTGCTGGTATATTTAGCCAGGCCGAGCCTGCCATGGGAGAATCGGAGGACGAAGAAATAGAGTTTGAGGATGTGGTTGTGCCTGGCGAACCGGAGCAAGCTGTTGAAGCGCCGACCCAAGATGCCGAGATGTCGGAAGAAGCCCGAATCGAAGTCGAGCTGTTCGGCGAGAGTACTCCTCCCCCGACGCAACAAGTCAGAACTGAAGGATTGGCCGCGCCCCGCGAAGGGTCGCCTGTCGACCCCGATGCGCCTGGGCCCGAGGAATTCGACGACTTCAGCGACCCCGAGGAGGAGGAACTTCTGGCACAGATGGCCGAGGAGGCCGAAGAGCACGCTCGGTTTGCGAGCCAACTGAACAGCAAATCCCAGCGCGAGAACCAGGAAGCCTACGAAAAAGAGCTGCGGGCTTTGCGCACCCAACAGAAGAAGGACAGACGCGACGCAGACGAGGTCACCCAGGTGATGATCACCGAGTGCCAGGCTCTGCTTCGCCTGTTCGGCATCCCCTATATTACGGCGCCCATGGAAGCCGAAGCGCAGTGCGCCGAACTGGTCCGGCTTAACCTGGTCGACGGCATCGTGACGGACGACTCGGACACCTTCCTCTTCGGCGGCACACGCGTCTACAAGAACGTGTTCAATGGCAACAAGTACGTCGAGTGCTACCTGGCCAAGGACCTCGAGACAGAACTCTCCCTCTCGCGGGAGCAGCTCATCGCGCTCGCGCAGCTGCTCGGGTCGGACTACACCGAGGGGCTGCCCGGCGTGGGGCCGGTGACGGCGCTGGAGATCCTCTCCGAGTTCCCCGGCCGCGACGGCCTGAGCCAGTTCAGGGACTGGTGGCAAGACGTGCAGACCGGCGGGCGCCCCAAGGAGGCGGACGCGGGCTCGCCCTTCCGCCGCAAGTTCCGCAAGGCGCACGCCACCAAGCTGTTCCTGCCCCTCGGCTTCCCCAACGCGGCCGTGTTCGACGCCTACCTGCGCCCGGAGGTCGACAACAGCCCGGAGCCGTTCCAGTGGGGCGTGCCCGACCTGGACGGGCTGCGCCAGTTCCTGATGCGCACCATCGGCTGGAGTCAGGAGCGCACGGACGAGGTGCTCGTGCCCGTGATACGCGACATGAACCGGCGCGAGGTGGAGGGCACGCAGAGCAACATCACGCGGTTCTTTGACGGCAGTGTGGGGGTCGGTGCCGCTGCGAAGGAGGCGTTTGCGCCGAGGCAGAGAGCCGCGGGCGGGAGTCGCCGGATGGCGGATGCGGTTAGTCGGTTGCGCGCGAGGACGGGTGGTGGTGGTGGTGGGTTATCGGGGGCGGGCATGCCTGTTGCGGCGCCGCCGGAGCCGAAGTTGAAGAAGGGCGGGAGGAAGCGGAAGGCGAGGGAGGTAGCTGTTGTGGAGGAAGAGGGGGAGGAGGAGGACTATGAGGAAGAGGGGACACAGGGTGAGGGTGGTGAAGTGGATGGTGGTGATGGGGACTCGAAGGCGCAGTGCAAGAGGAAGAGGACTGGCAGGGGTAAGAAGTCGAAAGCGTGACCCAACATCTCTCGGACTCCAGTGCTGCAGGAATCTTGCCTGCCGTTCGAAGATTATAGAGGTCCATTGTTCTAGGGTCCCTTCAGCCGGCATGGATCTCCTTGGCATCGCATCTCCTCTGCCGTGAGATGAAGCTGCAGGTGATGACTGAGCATGGCGGTACCGGGTCATAAGTGTGCCACTCGAACAATGCAGCGATGCCACATACCAGGCAGTACTAAGGGGCCGAATCGAGATGGAATCAACGTGTCAGGTGTCGTTTGACATACCACTCAGTGCCCACCTGGTCTCTCTGCTTGTAACAACAAAGGTTGGCCAAGAGGGACATTGTGTCTTCGTCTCTGAAACTGCTTTCCCCGTGATGGTGACTACATGACACGGTTCCACGTGGCCAGAGTGACTGTCTGCTGCCACACTCAGTTTCGGCGTAACAGTCCCTGACCGGCCACTATGGGGTATAAAGAACACCCGCAGAGGCCTTGCCAGTTCTGCATCGCCAATGTATTTTGCAAAGGATGCTCACCAGCACGCAGCATACCCATATGCTCTAACCTACGTTTACCCAAGCAAAAACAAAACAAGCAACCAACGATGAGAACCAACGCCGTTGCCGCCATGCTGGCCGTGGCCATGGCGGGCACCGCACACAGCGCCTCGCCCGGCCGGCAGGTCCAGCGCATTACCTACGCGAATGTCGGCGCATCGGGGCAGTACAACGAGGTGGTCAGCATGGACCAGGAGACAGGGGAGTGCAGGTTTGCGCCTAGGAATATCTCGGGCCCCTTGGCGCCGTTCAACGAGCCGGTGAGACATCTCTCAACTCATCTATCCGGATGATCCCCCCAACTTGGTACTTACAAGTGCTGGTCGGTCCTGCAAGTTATCCCTCCACTTCCGCGGACCGCTCAACCTGAAGCAGGTGGCCGTGTACTTGCTCGACAGTACTACTAGTACTAGTAGTGGCCATAAGCAGCAGCAACAGGACAAGCGGGACTATTCCGGGGGGGTGTACGTGTCGTGGCCCAACAGTTCTGCCATCGCCATGCCCCTGACTATGACTATGACTACTACGACACGGGCGGTCGCGCCGGTCAGTACGACCACGGTGTACATACCGGCGCCGGAGCCAGATGCGGTGTCGACGACAGCAAGCGCAGGGTTTTCGGGGAGGATCAATACGACGGCCACGGCAACAGCTAAGTTGCCGACTGGGCATGGGATCGTGGTGCATTCTAGTGTCAGGCCTTGTGGCGAGGGGAGTTCGGCGTTGAGTTCCGCGGGGAGTGTGCCAACTTCGATGAGCGGCACAGGGCCGGGTGATGCCAGTACTAGTACTAGTATCAACAACACGACGGTCAGGATGATGCCAACCGGGCCCGGGATCGCCAATCCCACGAGTGTCAGATCATGCAGCAAGCACAAGAGCTCGGGGTTGAATGGTACCGGGATTGTAGTGGCGGCGACGGTGACGTCTACGCCGTCGATGACGACGGTGATCTTGTTGAGCTCCAGCTCTGCGCCGAGTTCTCTCGTGTCTGCGATCGATGGTGTCCCATCGAGTGTCAAGACCTGTGGAGTGAAGAACTCGTCGTCGACCATCTTTCCTTTTCAGCCGGCAGTTAGACCTACACCGGCGGCGACAGCGACAACCGCTCTGAGTTCTGGTTCTGTGATCACCGGCTCGTCAAGCAGTTCAAGAAGTTTAAGCAGTTCAGGCAGCACGACGTTCCAGCCGTCAACACCCACCCCTTCTTCCAGTTCCAGCTTCCTGGGAACCACGGACACGCTGCTCACCACGACTGCAGCGACCATTCCCACTTCGACCTCGAGATCCCATTCCGTCATTCCCATCAGCGCCCCAAGCACCGACCCAGCCTCCAACCTGGCTGGCAGCACTACCTCAGCAACGGACACACCGGGCAAGTTCGTGCGCACGGGCTACTACAACGCTGCGCAGCAGAAGGCCGAGGGGGTGATGTTCCTGGGCAACTACGGCGGTCAGGGGTCTGGCAAGTTCACATAGTACGTTCCGGTCCCCCCTTTTCTCAACATCCCCAGAATCTGTTCACCGAAATCTGGTTAACCACAAGACACGCAGTGCATTCGGCAACACCCTCTCCTACGTCAACGCAGACGGCACCGGCGGCGCCTCTTCGCCGACCATCCTCAAGGACACAACCCTCGCTTCCTCGCATGAAGTCACGCTGCTCACCAACGAGACGTGCGACGCCTCCTGCGGCTATGTCCAGCCCGGTTCCGTGGCGTATAGTACGTTTTCCTCCCCCTTTCCCCGCTCCACCCTTACAACCTTTCTTTCTTCTCTTCTGTAGTATATATGTGCATGACTGACCCGATGAACCCGGAAAAAAAAATAGAAGGATTCCCCGGCCCCTCGCGTATCTTCCTCCTCGAATTCTCCATGCCCCACCACCTCACCACCACCCCTTTCCCTTCCCCATTCCCGTCCCCTTCCGCTATCCCCAACCCACAAGAAGACGTCCCCGCCATCTGGCTCCTCAACGCCCGCATCCCCCACACAGCCCAATACCACCGCTGCAACTGCTGGGCATCCGGGTGCGGCGAGATCGACGTCTTTGAGGTCCTTACTACTAGTCTTGGTGACATCAGGGACAACTTGGACAAGGCCAAGTCGACCGTGCATCATAATAACCGGGGTGGTGGTGCTGCACAAACGAATAACAATAGGGAGGAGGATAGCGATCCCAATTATTTTGCGAGGCCCGTGGACGTCGATCGGCCGGTCAGGGTGGCGGTCGTGTTGGATGCCCTGCGGGAGGAGGTGAGTGTGCTGGTTCTGGGGCAGGGAGTTAGCGATAAGGGGGGGTTTCCGGCCGTGTTGAACTTGGACTTGGACTTGTCAGCCTCGGTTGGAGGGGAAGGGAGGGGAGGGGGGGAGTTGGGGGTGAGGTTGAGGAAGTTGGTTGGTGATGGGGGGGTTGAGGGGGAAGGGGAGGGGAGCACGTATGTTATTGAGGGTTCTACCTAGTTAAGGGGGGACGTATATAGTACGGGGGGCTACTAGGTTGTACTGTGCTATGCTTACGTGATAGGGAACAGTGGGTATCTTGGAGCACCGCCGAGGAAATGACCTGGTTTTTGGAGTGAGCTAAAGCTACATTGGCATGGGGGACACGGATATCTTGACGATACGTAGCTGCGTTCTGTATTTCGGGTTGCTTGTCGGCTGTGGGCTTTGTTCTTACACATTGATTCCATTGTAGTCCCACAAAATAGCTATTATCCCGAGTGATCCAATGTTGCCACATGACTTGAGTAGGAAACTCCTAACTGGAGGTAATGAATGTCGACGGGGGGCCATTTGGCTTGCACACTATTAGCTAGATCATGGTAGGCTTGGGTTGAGCTCTCCCTTTTTCCTTTTTTTTTTTTTTTTTTTTTTTTTTCCCTTTTCTTTCTCTGTTCTTTCCCTCCCTCTACTCGTGAGTCAGATCATGGGTCTGGGGCTCAAAGGGCTCCCTATAAGGTTGAAGGTGTCCTTTATTCCAGTCCCCTTCCCCTTTTCCTTTGTACTGGTGAGGACGGACTTGAATGCTATTGTTTCTTGGACCGAGGAGCAAGGCCTTTATCCCAGCAATAATGCATATTGTAGAGGCTGTGTTGACATTGACTCTTGGGGATGGTGAACAGGGGCACCATATAGTTGTACCCCAGTCTCGGTCCTACCCCGTTTCTCAGCCACGAAGTTGTATATATATTGACATATCACCACTCAGTATCCATTTCAGAGTTGTAGGGTCATCCTCTAACGGCAGCTTGAGTCAGCAGCGAGAGTTCCAACACTTACACACAGCATATACAAGACGAAGGAGATCTAAGTCTATCCTACCCCATCACACACTACCGTTGCTAACAAGCTGCTTGACGTAGCCATGGCGAAGCAAAACGGAAACGAACAAGCACCCTCCCAGATGAAGGACGGAGACGAGCTCTCGTTCGGCATCGAGCTCGAGTTCCTGTTCATCTACAAGGTGGTGGGCAAGCACAAGTATGCCTGGAGTCCCGATCCGGAAGAGGGCGGGGACGGGGACGGGGACGGGGACAACAACAACAAGGTCAACATCACGCTCATCTCCCGTTTCCACCGCCTGAAATGCAGCCATTGCTACGACGAGCTCCCCAACGCCCATTACCACTGCCCCAGCTGCCATGCCTTCTTCAACTTCGACCTGTGCCGGAAGTGTTTCGACCAGGCGGGAGGAAGCTGCGAGCACGACCCGAGCCACAGGCTAGTCAAGCGCTTCATCGACGATGGTCTCTCTCCGTCCCCGGCGCCGACCGTCATGCCCCATGCCTGGCTGGCCCGCGAGGCGTTCAACCGGAAGCTGTACGGCAGCCCCTCGGACTTTGGGAGCCAGCTCCCGCCTGCTCCGACGTATGTCATCGACTCCCCGACGGATTATGACTGGAGCGGTGCGCGCGAGTGGGCCATCGGCTTGATGAACCAGGCCATCCTCAGCGTGCCGGGCGCCAAGATCGAGCAGCAGCAGCAGCAGCAGCCGCCGGCGGGCACGCCGGAGCACTACCGATCCATGTACGTAGTGACGGACGACGGGGGCCGGTTCAGCGGGTGGAAGCTCGAGAACGACGGCAGCGTGCGCGACGACATGAACCTGCCGGAGGGCTACGACGTGCTGACCTTCGAGCTGAACAGCCCGACGCTGTGGGACCGGCCGGCGAGCCACCAGCACGTGTTCCGCGTGGTGCACGCGCTGAGCTCGCGCTTCTGCCTGCGCGTCAACCACTCGACCGGCTTCCACTGCCACGTCGGCGCGGGCGAGAAGTCCCGCGAGGGCGAGGTTCCGGATAACAAGAACACGCCCAACCCGTCGGTGCGGTCGTCGGACAGTAGCAGCGTCAGCTGGGAGGAATGGTCGGACACAGACGGAAGGGGCGGCGGCAACGCTTCTGCTGCTGCGCCTGCCGAAGCGCGGCGGCACTCTCTCGCGGTGCTCAAGCGCGCGGCGGCGCTGATGTGGGCGGCCGACCCGTTTCTGTGCCACGCCCACCCGCCCGAGCGCGCCGCGTGCCACTACTGCCCGTCCATCCGCTTCACGTCGCGCCTGGCCCACGGCGTCGCCCTGCGCTACGTCGCCGCCGGGCGGCAGCACCTCGAACGCGAACTCCCCCTGGAGGAGGAGGAGGACGACGACGACGACAACACCCCGATCCTCCCCCCTGCAGAATCCCCCCTCCCCCTCCTCCCCTCAGACACCTTCCCCCGCCTCACCACCACCACCACCACCACTCCAAAAAAGGAAGAAGAAAAAGAAGAAAAGAAATACCTCCCCGCCCGCCGAAGCGCCCACCTCCCCCCGACGGCCCTCCAACGCATCTCCCGCCGCGAGACCTTCCAAGGCGGCATCGACACCAACCCAGCACTAGCCAACCTCCTCCGCAACAAGACCGTCCATTCGGGCGTACGACACATCATGCGCTGCCAAAACCGGGGGGAGGTCGCCAACCTGCTGCAGCCCCCGCGCTCGATCTCTTCTTCGGGCAGAGTCATCTACAACCGCGCCAATTACAACTTCACGCACTACCTCCCGCGACAAGGACCGGGACGGCGACGGGGAGTCCGGTGGGAGGAGGAGCAGTGGGGGGTAAGTAAGTCGACGATTGAGTTCCGCGAGGCGGCGGGGACGATGGATCCGCTGTGGGTTGGCGTGTGGGCGAGCGTGTGTTTGGGGATCTTTCGGTTTGCGCGGGATGCCGAGAACGGGAGGTTCTGGGCGGTGATTGAGAGATTGGCTAAGGCCGAGGCAGAGGAGGAGAGGACCGGGGTGGTGGGGAAGGGGAGGTATGATTTGGTGTCGTTGCTGTTTGATTGGGGATTGTTTGCGGAGGGGTTGTACCTCGAGAAGAAGTTGAAGAAGGTTGATGATGATGAGGAGGGTTCTGAGGCGGGGAGGTTCTGGTTCCCCTGCCGAGTGCTGGACCCAAACGCGAACGGTGGGCCTACCGGGTACTCGGATTTTGTGTTGGTGGAAACGTCGCCCACGCCCGAGGCCGGGTTCGCTGGTTGGGGGTCGAGTGATGATGGCCCTGCTACTGCTGCTGCTGCTGCACAGACGGGATTCTCAGGCGCGGAGACCTGGGAGAGGGATGTCGCCGCCGCTTTGTCGGGCTGGACTGTCACGAGAGACGGACAGCCGGTTGCTGATTCGGGTGGGTCGTCGGATTTTGTGCACTCGCCGCCTCCCCAAAATGGGCTGGACTGGTAGTGGTGCAGCGGGGAGTGTGTTGAGAGGTAAGTTTGTGTTGTTGTCGTAAGGCGAAGTGTTTCGACGAGAACAGTAAGTTGATAGAGCGCCTAACAGAATGATTGTTTGTTCAGTTAACCACTGCAATCTTTAAAACACACCTATTTATCTGCACATACCTGCCATTCCCAGCTGCCGCCTGCAAAGATGACTGCAGTGATTTGATTAATATCCTATAATATTCAGACTATGGTGAGGTATCTATCAGATCTAACATCTAGGTAAGCGCACCTAGGCATGTTGCGTGGTGAAAAGTCATTGCAACAACCACTTATGCGCCCCATCCTGATCTTTAGCCAACTCCGAGACAATCAACCCATCCTCCTGCGTATCTTGCAAGCTTTATGCAGCCTTGATTGAGTCTAGTCACCCGGCCCTCCTATTGCAGGAGCTAACCCCGAGAACGACGTCGGCGGCACAGCAGTGCATACAGGGGGGTGCGGGCGAGTGAAGGGTGTTTGCCTGAGCATAGATCGAAAGAGAGTGTCTGCCGTCTGCAACCAGGCAAAGACGACGACGCTCTGTCCAGCCAGTCCCGGTTGGTCATGACAGGTCCAGGTAGGAAATCTCGTTCAGGTTCCCGACCGGCGAGATGATCGGGGCCTCCTCGGCATCCGCATCCTCCGACACGTCCGACTCCATCTCCTCGAGCGTTTCCATCTCCATCATCTCCAACTCCTTCTCCCGCCGCCTCCTCCTCCGCAACGGCCTCCGCGGCGGCACCTCCAAATGCAGCCCCAGCGCCAGCGCATGCGGACAGGTGCCCTCGCCCACGGTCGCCCGATGGCTGTGGAAGGTGCACTGGCGGAAGCCGAAATAGCGCTCGCCGCTGCGCAGCTCGTTGGCCGGCAGCCGCAACTGCGGGTTCTTGACGCGCACGTCGGCCCGGCTCTCGGCCATCTTGTGCAGGTGCATGCCGTAGTCGGCCTTGAGCTCCGGGTAGGCGGCGAAGAGGCGATCGACCTGCGCCGCCGCCTCCTTCCTGCCGCCGTCGGGCGCGCCGTGCAGCGTCCAGGCCAGCATGGCGACGGCCCACTTGCGCAGGCGCACCGCGTGGGCCGCCTCGCAGTCGCCGTACAGGAAGGCCAAAAATGCCGGCGACATGTCCCAGTCGAAGCGCAGGTACAGGTCTTGCAGCGCGTCCATGGCCGCGTCCTGCAGCGCCGCCAGGTCGATGACGGCCGCGAACAGGTGCAGCCGCACGAGGTTGGTGCGCATGGCGCGCCGGTCGTCGGCCGTCAGCGCCAGCAGCGCGTGGTCCAGGAAGGTGTGGAAGCGCTTGCGCTGGTAGAGCCACAGCACGAAGAGCTCGAACATGTCGGGCGCCTCGTTGGGCAGCCACAGCACCGAGTCGTCGTCGTCGTCGTCGCCATTGTCGTCGTCATTGTCATTGTTGTCGTGCTCATCCTGGCCGTTGCCGCCGCTTTTTCTTGATTTTGATGAGGCTGCTGGAGAGGGGATGGCGTCGACGTACGACTGGAAGAAGGCGCAGCTGTCGCACAGCAGCTTCCGGTGTACCGTGAACTCGCGCTGCTCGTCGCCCACCAGCACCGTCACCACCTCGCACCCCTCCAGGCTAGGTATCACGGGTGAGTTATATGTCCCGTGTGCAATGTTGGGTCGTGGCAAATAAATACACTTACGAGCCCACCACGGTCTGTCTTGTGCTCCACCGCACCATCCTGTCGGTACCTAGTGTAAGATCGCTCTCGAACCTCAACAACCTAACCGCCTGGCTATCGTCGACTGCCGCTCAGCAGCGTAATGATGGTTTGATGCTCGTCCGGCGAAACATGTGAGAATAGGGGTTGGATGGGCTGTTGCTGCGGGGCCATCGTCCGAGGGACCGAAAAAAGTATGCGGCGGTTTCCTTATATTTGGGACGCCCACTGTCTTATGTTGCCTGCCATCACATCGCTTCCTCCTTCGGCTTGGCTTGTTTTACCAACTGGTTGCAGCGTCGCACTCCCGGCCATCCCCAATCTGTCAAACCCGCGTCTCATCGCGTGGCCCATCCCCTCCAGCTATCCGGAAACGGGTAGAAGCAGTGCTGGTGTTCGTGGTTGGATTCCACCCTGTGTGTTTCGTTTTGAACGCAAGGGGGTTCTATGAGCAAGGGGGTTCGCATCATCCCCCGGTCTTGGCACGGCGTGGCATCCCGGATTGCCTCGAGTCGACGCTTCCAGCTTGTTCTCCGTCTGACGTGCACCAGTACCTTGCCATTTCCCAGTTCGAGCCGCTGGTGATGATAAAACGAAACAGGTATACAGTATGGCTGATGAAAGGGGCGAAACACATTCTCATCATGGTGGATCACTTCGCTTGATGGTGCGATCTGTCAAAGCCCTGCCAAGCTCTCGGCAGCCGGCCCGAGCACGAATTTGTCTCGGAGAATTCCCCAGCAAGGGATTGTCTGCACAGGGCCCGGTGCCAGGCGGTGCCAGGAACGTTAACTAAGGTAGACGTTGTGAGCATCGTGTTGCGACAGAATCGTCATTTGGCCTACCGGTATGAATCGACTTCGCAATTCTCAGCCCCCGACATAATAGCGACCAACCGTCAGCTGTAAATAAGACATGCCTGAAGGGCTTGGCATGTCTCAAGCATCAATGGCATGCCGCAGTGTTCGCAGATGGGTACTGTACAATACATACTTTGCTGTGCAGTGTCGATGCAGGACTGAGGCGGGAGCTGCAATCTGTATTCGCCCCTGGGTTGTGCGTCATACCCGATCAAATGTCCCTGTGCCTGACTGACTGTGTCCAGATGTTGTCATTTTTTTCAACTGGATCGCAGGGTTAGGGTTCATCTCAGAATGACATCAGGCTAAAATCCAGCCGTGCGGCTTATGTGATCAATCAGACACCGAGTTTCTGCCGCGTGCCAAATGCATAGAACTTCGACATGCCCAGTAGCCACGAGTAAGCCACACCCACTAACAATGTACAAGTAACCGCACTCGCGATGCAGTAAGTTAACCACATTCGCAATGTGGTAAGTTGGCTACATTCACGATATGGTAAGTTAGCTGCATTCGCAATGTAATAAGTCAACTATATATGCATTTAACTTACCACATCGCGAATGTAGCCGACTTACCGACTTACCACATCGCGAATGCAGCTGCACTTACCATAGTATCGCGATTGTAGCCGGAATGTAGCCGACTTACCGGCTTACCATATCGCGAATACAGCTAACTTACCACATCGCGAATGGCGTTAACTTAATATATTCGTAATCTAGTACTAATATTGTTACCTGCGTTTATATCGTACTAGTTGTGGCTAGATGTGGCTACAATGCAATAGTTAAATACCGAGTTATGCTGCAATTTGGAATCGGGTTACAGTGAAATTACTAGCGTACGGAAGGGGTGAATGTATCAATTCGGAAGATGTCTAGCTTGCATTTGAGTAAAGTCTCCGTGCAAAGATCAGGCTTCCGTAACGAGCCGGTTTCTGTCTCCAATGATGGCGCCATCCCGTCCTTGCCACGCTAGGAAACTCCGATTCAGAAACTCGCCAGCGCCGGCCAGGAGGGTGCCTCGGGAAATCTTTGCCCCCTCTTCATCGCCCGCGGAGCTAACGCAACTTGCCCCACTGCGCATCGCCTGCTTATTCATCGCATGAAGATAGTGCAGACGACAGCTGTTTCTATGGACCTTCGAGAAACCCCTAATGGGTATATATAGTGGAATAGGGGCTCTTGACATTTTGGCAGCTCAGTTGTACCATACATACATTTGCTAGCGTGCATACGAGTCCGTTAATCTTAATCTTCAGGTTGTTCAGCAGTTGTGTCGCTGTGTTGTCTTTGGCCACTCGTTTATAAACTTTGACCTACGAAACAAGCAATCATGACGGTCAAGAAACTCACCAAGAGCACACCGGCGGCCGGCGTTCCCTTCTACACGCCGGCGCAGAACCCGCCGGCGGGCACGGCGCTTGACGCGAACGGCACCGAGGTGCCGACGCTCTTCACGCCGTTCCAGCTCCGGGGGCTGACGCTGCAGAACCGCTTCGTGGTCAGCCCGATGTGCACGTACTCGGCCGACGACGGGCACCTGACTGACTGGCACCTGGTGCACCTGGGCGGCTTCGCCATGCGCGGCGCGGCGCTGACCATCGTCGAGGCCACCGCGGTCACGCCCAACGGCCGCATCTCGCCCGAGGACAGCGGGCTGTGGCAGGACAGCCAGATCGCGCCGCTGCGGCGCATCGTCGACTTCATCCACTCGCAGGGCCAGAAGGTCGGCATCCAGCTCGCCCACGCCGGCCGCAAAGCCAGCACGTTGGGGCCCTGGCACGTCACCCCGACCACGCACGAGGTCGCCGGTCCGGACGTCGGCGGCTGGCCCGACAACCTCTGGGCCCCCAGCGCCATCGCCTGGGACGAAGGCTTCCCGACGCCCAAGGAGATGACCGTGGCCCAGATCGAAGGCTTGGTGCAGAGCTTCGCCGACGCGGCCCGGCGCGCTGTGCAGGCCGGCGTCGATACCATCGAGATCCACGGCGCCCACGGCTATCTCATCTCCGAGTTCCTCTCCCCAATCACTAACGTAAGCATTATTATTCCCCGCCCCATTTCTCACCCTTCGGACCTAAAATAGATAAAAAAATATTAACTCCCCCCTTCTTAGCAACGAACCGACGCCTACGGCGGCTCCTTCGAGAACCGCACGCGCGTGCTGCTCGACGTGGTGCGCGCCATCCGCGCCGTGATCCCCGAGACCATGCCGCTGCTGGTGCGCATCTCGGCGACCGAGTGGATGGAGTGGTCGGGCCAGCCGTCGTGGGACCTGGCGCAGAGCAAGCGGCTGGCCGCGGTGCTGGCCGATTCCGGCGTCGACCTGCTGGACGTCAGCTCGGCGGGCAACAACCCGGCCCAGCAGATCAAGGTGCACCCGTACTTCCAGGCCGACATGGCCGGCGAGATCCGCGCGGAGCTCAAGAGGCTTGGCAAGGACATGGCGATCGGCGCGGTGGGCATGATCAGCAACGCCGAGATGGCGCGGAGCGTGGTGCAGGCGGATGGCAGGCTGGCTGGGAGCGGGAGCGGGAGCGGGAGCAAGCAGGACGACGACGGGAAGGTCGAGGTCGAGGGGGAGAGCGGCGCCAAGACGAGGGCGGATCTGGTGTTGGTTGCCCGGCAGTTCCTGCGGGAGCCCGAGTTTGTGCTGAAGACGGCGTTCGAGCTGGGTGTGAAAGTGCAGGGGCCGATCCAGTACCACCGGGCGCCATACCAGAAGGAGAGGCTATAGAGGGGGTTTAAGGGGCTTGGATAGTGGGGGGCATTTGCGGTTTTAGATTTTGGCATAGAGCACCGTATACAACTTATCGGTGTTGGGGAGAACTGGACTGGGCTATTTCTTAGACTAGACTACAGGCTAGAGCTGATGAAGTATATGACACCATTGCCCGTGCATTAGGGGTAGGAACCAAACTAAGGTATACAATACAAAGCAGAGACAGTGATGTCCATGTCCCAATGCGACAGACCAAATAAACACCTCCCAACGCCGCCCCCGAGATAACTACCTGCCGAGTCAGCCCGCCTCCTCCTTCCCCTTGCCCTTCCCCTGACGAGCAACCTCACTCTCGACCACTGACCGGACCAGCTGCAGCAACAGCTCCCTGCCGAGCGCGATACTGTGCTCCGACGCATCCGACGGCACATGCAGAAACAGCACCTTCCTCCTCTCGCCAGCCTTGTACAAGTGCGCCAGACTGGAGAAGTAGATGAAGTCGCACAGATAGCGCCCCGCGTCCTCCGAGATTCGCAAATCCGTGTACATCTACAAAACCTCCGATGTCAGAACTTCTTTTCTGAAAAAGCCCCCTTTTGCTCAACTCCCAACCCCCCTCCCCTTTCCTTCCCCCTATAATAAGGGAAAAGGAGAACGTATAAGAGAGAGGAAAAAGGAAAGGGAATGAAAAAGAAAAAAAAAGAAAACACTCACAGGCGAATTCCCCCTCCACCTCCGCAAAACATCCTCTACATCCAACTCCGTCTCCAACTCCCCCGGCACCCCGTGCCACACCCACTTCTCGTCCCCCTCGCCGTCATCGCCCAGCAGCTCCCCGTCCACGTCCCGCATCACATACCCGTCCCGGTGCCCGCGCCGCTCGATCGAGTAGAACAGCCGCGGGCCGGCCATGCCGATGTGGATCGCCAGGTCGGGCCGTCGCGTCGTCTTCTGCTCGCTCTTGCTCACGCTCATGCTGGGTTCATCATCGCCATCGTCATCGTCATCGTTATTAGGACTAGGATGAGGATTAGGATTTGGGTCTGGGTCTGGGTTTGCATCTGTGTCTGGGGTTGTGGCTGTGCTGTCTAGGTTCCATAGTGCAGGCACGAGCGCGCGGACCGTCTTGTAGTTGACCCGGATCGGCTCGGGGTGCACGAGTAGGCGGACCGGGGGGATCGCCGTGTTGGCCGTGTTGGTCGGGGTGGTTGTTGTTGTTGTGGAGACGGAGCCGGAGCCGGAGCCGGTGGTGGAACTGGTCTTGGCGCGGAGGGGGGGAAGCCATTCCGGGAGGGAGCGGGCGATTTCCCAGGAGGGATTGACGGGGTAGCCCTTTTTGAAGGGCTATGAATGCGTGTTGGTAGCAAGTTCTGTTTGTATTGTATATATTTGTGTGTGTGTGTGTGTGTGTGTGTGATAAGAGGATTGTGAGACTCACTGCGAAGCCTGTGATCAGCACTGTGATGGGCTCTTGTGGAGCGTCTGCGCCGACGGAGCCCATTGTGTAGCAGAGTGACCACGTCTGGTGTACAACTGGAAAACTGGTGTACTGGTGTGATGTTGCGCCCGCAATGTCCTGAGATGAAGCTCGGCGCTCTCAAGAAGAAGGATGCGAAAGCTTGGAATGGGAATCTGGAGTGGATATCACCAACAACCTAAGGTAGCTCAGGTGACGGATATTTTGAGGGGCAGGTGCGGGGGGAACGGGAACCAACAACTATCATAGTAGTGACTGCCATGATTGGCGGCTGGCTTTCTCTTTCACGTTCATTCAGCTTTTTTTGCACTCTAATAAGGTGCATGTGTTTGAGCTCCTCTTTTAACGAGCCGCAAACGGCTTTAAGCGCAATCCCCTGTATGGTTCCAGCATCAGTAGACTGTTCAACGATTCCCAAGATCGTCCCTACAAATGACGTCGCAGAAGCCCCTGGTTGCTCGCAACTTGGAGCAGCAGCCAAGGTGCGGGACGGGCCGTATATGCATGCTTGATGGACGAATGGATCCTACCTTAGTCTTATGTCGTGAGGAACGTCAGTGAAGTCGTGATGAGGTATGACAGTCTTGGGAGGAACTCTATGTCACTTACACAGTACTGGTATACAAATGTAACAGTAACTCCATTAACAGCCACCCCATCGCTAGTCTGATTCAATTCGAACGGGCTGTCATGGGCATCGGTTCAGCCGCTTGAACCGCTGTTGCCTCCCTCCCTGATCAATGCAAGCCCGTTTACCACCTCCATCTAGTTACCATTTTCCTAACGCCAGTCCCCTCCTACCCTATATATCAACGAAGATAATATCCTCAAACCCCGCGTTCCGGCCGTCCCGATCTAGCATATATGCAAACCTCTCCTGGTTCTCCAACAGGAAACTCGGCACGTCCTGGTTGTCCTCCACCCGATCATACACCTCGCCCTCGCGATCCCACAGATCCTTCCCGTTCCGCACCCGGTCCAGAATCCTGTTCCTGTCCCGATATTCCTCCTTATTCATCCACGTGTGCGAGAAGCTCGCCATCTTGCCGAGGAACTCACTCGTCGTCGCGAAGCACGACGAGCAGTGCCAGCTGGCATTCGCCAGCTCGCCCTTCTCCCACTCGCGGAACGGCCACATGCCGCCGTCGGCGATGCGCAGGTCGTTGGGCAGCAGCGTCCAGTGCGCCCCTAGGTAATACGTCGCCTGCGGGTGCGGCCACTCGGGCCCGCGGTGCAACCACTGGAAGCTGTAGTAGTAGAACCGGCTGCGCAGCGTGAGCCGGCGCGGGAACCGGCAGGCCCGGAGCAGCGCGAGCGTCGAGGGGCGCGGGATCTCGTCGACGTCGGACACGACGATCACGTCGTACCGTTGGGGAGCTTGGGCACCCCGCAGGCGCGGGAACACCTGGGTCAGCATGGAGTTGCGCTGGTGGTCTTCCATGTCCCAGGTCCGCTGCGGCTTGAAGTTGGGCGGGTATTCGATCTCGTGGTAGATGATCTTTCGCAGGTAGGGCTCAAACCTGGCGAGGTTCTTCTTCAGGACCAGCGGCTTGTCGAGGTTGGTGAAGGTCTTGCGGCTTTCGACGAGGACGAAGTAGTCGACTTCGTCGAAGGTGGTGTTGAGCCGGACCTCGAGCATGTCGAGCTCCGAGTTGATCATCACAAGGTCGTACACCTTGCGCGCCCGGTCGGGCGATCTCGGGCGGAAGGGCTTCCACCCGTGTGGACGGCAGACGTCGAGCTGACCATCGGCGGCGGACCGGTGGGTTGCGGGCGTGGCCGAGTTGTTGTTGCGAGCGGTGTTGAGCACCAGCCAGAAGATGCAGAGCACGGCGGCTACCTGGATCCAGCGCCACAGCTGCTTCGATAGGAACAACATCTTGTCCTGCTTGTTGTCATGGGGGGCGACGAGGCGAGCAGGGAAGGTTGCTCGCAGGGTTCTGAGACAAGCAGGTAAACGTTGCTCGCAGGGTTGTTGTCGGGAAGGAGCCGAGCCCCTGATCGATGGACGTGATTGCTCGCAGGAGCTCTTGTCACTGTTGTCAGCAAGAAGCTTGGCAACACCGTGTGGCACTGTGGAAGGTCACACTCAGTGATCGTCACGCCCTTACTTGGAGCCAACTGACTCAAGTGTAATGAGATGAGGGTATGCACCTGTCGAGCGCAAGGTGTCTGGAAATCAAAGGAAGCTATATCCAGCGCGATTCTGCTCAGGTGCTTAGGTTTGTCCCCATACCGTTCACAGTCCGTCCTCCAATGTACTGCTCTGCCACACTGTACCCTAACCCGTACCTGAACTTACCCCGACGAAACCTCGAACCGCGGGGCAGCTCCGAACCCCACTGGTACTAGTACTCCATACTCCGTATAGCCTCGATTACTCACAATCTGCTTCTGATCTGTAAGCTAGTGCAAGAATCTGAAGTGAGTTGGATCAATTCTTGAAGGTTCAATCCAGTATAGACATCTGAACGTTTATCTTCCACGAGAGCGGACCAGGCAGCTTTTAAAATCCCA
Source organism: Chaetomium strumarium (assembly GCF_033439665.1). Lineage (NCBI taxonomy): Eukaryota > Fungi > Ascomycota > Sordariomycetes > Sordariales > Chaetomiaceae > Chaetomium > Chaetomium strumarium. The sequence continues at coordinate 4,220,125 of NW_026944429.1, read as the reverse complement.
AACCTCTTCAGGAATCAGAACCTCACACCCACCCCGCCGGCTCGCCCTCTCACTCATCACAACACATCAGAACTCACTTTTGAACTGAGTCAATCACAATGTTCACCGGCATAGTCGAAGAGATAGGCAGTACGCCCTCCTCCTGCCCTCCCCGCCCCACTCAATGCCTCACTCCCATCTAACCCCCCAACGCGACAGCCGTCACCGAGCTCAACCCCTCGGACGCAACAGGCGGCACCTCGCTAACTATCACCCTCCCGCCGACTTCACCGCTCCTCTCCGACTGCCACCTAGGCGACTCGATCGCCATCAACGGCGTCTGCCTGACCGTAACCTCCTTCACCCCTTCCTCTTCTTCTCCTCCCACCAACCCAAGCTTCACGGTGGGCATCGCGCCCGAGACCCTGCGCCTGACCAACCTGGGCTCTCTGCGCCCGCAACAATCGCGCGTGAACCTGGAGCGGGCGGTGCGCGCCGACACGCGCATGGGCGGGCACTTCGTGCAGGGCCACGTCGACACGACGGCCACCATCGTGTCGCGGACGCCGGACGGCAACGCGGTGCGGCTGCGCTTTGCGCCGCGGAGCAAGGAAGTGCTGCGCTACGTGGTCTACAAGGGCTTCATTGCCCTGGACGGGGCCAGCCTGACCGTCACGGCCGTGGACGATGTCGAAGGGTGGTGGGAGGTGATGCTCATTGCGTACACGCAGGAGCGGATCGTGACGGCGGCCAAGCAGGTTGGGGAGACGGTCAACGTCGAGGTGGACATGACGGCCAAGTATGTCGAGAAGAGTCTGCAGGGGTATTTGGCTGGGTTGGGGGAGGACGGCGGGAAGGGAGGGCTGTTGCAAAAGATTATGGAGAGGGTCGTCAATGATAAGGGCGGTTCTGCTTGAAGCTGGGACAGGTCTATGGTATCATTGTTTTTGATTCGGCTTGTCATGGGGTATCTCTGTGTTTTGCGCATCGCCTACCTAGCCTGTGAAGCTCTCCCTGCAATCACACCTCGCCCCAAGCCTCTGCCAATTTCTGGCTCATGGCTTTGGATATCTTCTTCCGCCCAACCAGATGCCCCAGCTTACTGGAGACCAGGTCTATTTTGCGCCTCTTCCCTTCCTCGCCCGCGCCGCACTGCTCATATGCCTTGACGAACTCGTTCGGCGTCTTCCAGACCTTCTGAATCTCGATCGCCTTCTCTCCCGTCACTCCCTTGGAGCACATCAACATCTTCAGGAACAGGTCCCGCAGAGACATGTTGCTCGACTTGGACGCGAGCGAGGCAAACGCCGGATAGCTGATGTGGTGGCTGGCCGACCGCTGCGTCTCTCGCAGGTGCTTCATCAGGGGTAGGTAATTCTTGGCTGTCAGAACTCCCGTTGGTATCACGTAGAGGCTCTTCCCCTCGTACATCGTCTTGAGCATCTTGGTCATCGATGCGAGGTAGCGGATCGTGTCGTCCATCTTCTGCGTCCTCTTCAAGAAGTAGCCGTCCACTACCTGCATGGATGCCATGGCCGACTGGACTGCCTCCTCATATTTCTGGAAGTGCGCCGCGTCCATGCTAATCTCCTCCACTAGGTAGATGACGTTCTTCACCCCTGACCGTCGCAGCCGGAACTTCTGCTCGTGGAAACGGCCGTCCCGGAGGGAGCCTATGAGGTCATCCAGCCTCTTCCGCTCGACGATCCAGTCAAGGACCACCTCGTCGCCTTCTGCGCCCACTCGATCCAACCAGCCAGGGTTCTTGCATCGTGCAACCCAGAGGACGTCGCCCAGCTCGAGGGAGCGAACGGTAGGTTCAATGCCCCGCTTGGCCAGCTCCTCTTGCATGTAGTCCCTGTCTGTCTTCGCTCTGATCTCCCGGTTGTCAAGCACTAGCTCGACAGTAAACGACCCGGGAGCCAGTATAATCGGAGTGAATGACGGCAGGGCCGCATCGTCAGGCACGGCAGTCCCATCTGCTACCACGTCCCCAAATTCCGACTTTTTGGGTGGCTGGGAAGCGACGTCCTCCTCGTCATCCAGTACAATCGCTGGCGTGACTGTTGGTCGAGCACTTGTTGCAAGCGGTGCGGCTGATGTGCTGGGCGTGGCAGCTGCGTTGCTCGCACTTGAGTCGCTGGTGCTAGCTTGAGGACCAGTCGTCTGTTGAATCCTCTTGGCCACTTCCCAGCCTTCATCTGTCAGGCAATACCGCTTCAAAGGATGGCCCCGCTCATAGACTAGCTCTTTCGCGAGCAGCGTCTTCATCGAGGCCCATGCGGTATAGAACTTGGTAGGGTCGGGCGGGGCCGTAAAGGATGCGTCGCAGTGCGGCTGAGCCGCAGCAATCAGCTCAGCCTTGGGCATCCCTCGGCCCTCCTCGCCAGCGCTCGCAAGGGCAACCATCAGCGCATATGCGCCGGACCGGTAGGCCGGAACATAGGGCTTGGCCTTCCTTGCCTTCTTCGCTTGCGGCGCCGGTTCATCCTCCGCTTCGTTCTCCCCCGGAAGGACTGCTCTGTACGCTCGCTTCTTACCGCGCGGATGAGGCGGCATAGGCAGGCCATTCTGCTGGCAGTGCTCCCGCAACTTCTCGGTAAGCCGCTCGCACAGTTTGGGGCCGAAGCCCTTCAGCTGCTGGAGCGACGCGGGGTGCCCGAAAGCGATGGGGCAGGCCTTGAGAGAGTCGTAGGCATGCTTGTAGGTGGTGACGCCCTTGGAGTTGCGCTCCCGGGCCGTTTCATACCATTCCTTAACCCACTCGAGCAGCAATGGATTGGCACATGTGTTGTTTTGAGCCATAGTGGAGGGCACAGCCTCGGAGCAAATAAGCGACGGAGCAAAACGGGATTGTCAATAAGCCGATTGAGAGATGCAAAGAGCGAATGCGAAATAGACGAGCAAATGAAAGCACAAGGTGCAAAGCCGATGTCTCAGCCTGCAATGTATCGATGCATTGTTCTGTCTGTCTCGCCCCTTTTGCTCTGTTAACAGTAGGACAAACTCGAGGCTGTGGTTTCCGCGGTTCCCAAAGCGACGCGAGGCGTGTCGAACTGACAGCGATCGGCACTGCCAAGCCATGCGGTCCGGCAGGTTACGAGACACTATTCCAATTCAGGTTAGCATCGCGCTGATTTTGGCTGAGTAGCCCCACAGCCCCCTTCCGGAATAACCCCCACCTTGAGCTTCAAGTTCCAGTAACGGCGCGGGGCATCTACGAAGTACCTCGTTGGGCCATCCACCCACCGCCCAGGGCCTCCACTACTAGTACCTCCAGTTGCCGCCCAAACTGGAATGTTTCTGTTCTTCGTTCCTCGAACCCGTTTTCCTTCCCTCAAGACCAAACGCGCAAACCATACCCAGTAAACCACCTACAGTTGTTTCCACCAACCCCGAGATTCTGCCTCGCAGTACCCCGCACGACCTCCCGAATCAGCCCAGCTGAGCTCAGGGACGCCTCCACTACCCGAGATGGACAACCACGGCGAGGCTATCAAGGCCGGCTCGGCCAGGCACCCGATCGTGTCCCTCGAGAAGGGCCAGTTCTACAAGTATGGCACTGCCGGTTTCCGCATGAAGGCCGACCTGCTGGAGGGCATCACATTCCGCGTCGGCCTGCTCGCCTCCCTGCGCAGCCGCAAGCTGAACGGCCAGGCGATCGGTGTTATGATCACCGCTAGCCACAACCCGGCCTCGGACAATGGGGTCAAAATCGTGGATCCTCTGGGAGACATGCTGGAGCAGGACTGGGAGCGCTACGCCACCGCCCTGGTCAACGCCCAGAGTGACGATCATCTCGTTGAGGTTTACAACAAGCTGGCTACCGAGCTGAAGATCGACCTCACGGCTCCCTCGAAGGTCATCTATGGCCGTGACACGAGGCCCTCAGGACACAAGCTGGTCACGGCGCTCGTCAGTGGTCTGGAGGCCACCAAGAGCGAGCACGTCGACTTCAAGCTGCTCACAACCCCCCAGCTCCACTATCTCGTACGGGCGACCAACAGCGACGGGACTCCGTTGGCATACGGCAAGGTCAGCGAGGCCGGGTACTACGAGAAACTCGCCGAGGCTTTCGTTCGTGCCGTCAAGGGCAGGAGAATCAACGGTACCCTAGTGGTGGACTGCGCCAACGGTATTGGTGGGCCGAAGCTGTCCGAGTTCCTCAAGTACATTCCCAAGGACAAGGTGAACTTTGACGTCAAGGTTGTCAATGACGACGTTCTGCGGCCCGAGGTCCTCAACCTCGATGTATGTCTCACATCTCTATCTGATTGGTCCTGTTGAGAAGCTGCTAACCTGCTGCGTAGTGCGGTGCCGACTATGTCAAGACGAAGCAAAGGGCTCCTCCCTCACCGAAACCGCAACCTGGCGTAAGGTGCTGCTCACTGGACGGTGACGCAGACCGGCTGATCTATTACTGGGTCGACCCGGAGAGCGGCTTCGTCATGCTCGACGGCGACCGCATCTCGTCGCTCGCCGCCTCCTTCATCGGCGACTTGGTCGAGGGCGCCGGCTTGAAGAACGATCTCCGCATCGGCGTCGTCCAGACAGCCTACGCCAACGGTGCCAGCACGAACTACATCACCCAGCACCTCAAGCTGCCCGTCATCTGCACGCCGACCGGCGTCAAGCACCTCCACCATGTCGCTCAGGGATTCGACATTGGAGTGTACTTCGAGGCCAACGGCCACGGCACGGTGCTCTTCTCGCCCGACGCGCTCAACGCCTTCCAGAACACGGAGCCCCAGTCGCCCGCGCAGAAGGACGCGCTCGACACGCTGGCCGCCCTCGGCGACCTGATCAACCAGACGGTCGGCGACGCCATCTCGGACATGCTCCTGGTGGAGGTGATCCTGGCGCACCGGAGCTGGACGCTGCGCGACTGGGCCATGACCTACCAGGACCTGCCCAACCGGCTGGTGCGCGTCGAGGTGGGCAACAAGGACCTGTTCGAGACGACCGACGCCGAGCGGCGCCTGCTGCGGCCCGAGGGCGCCCAGGACGAGATCGACCAGGAGGTCAAGAAGTACAAGGACGCACGCGCCTTTGCCCGCGCCAGCGGCACCGAGAACGCCTGCCGCGTCTACGCCGAGGCCGCCACCCGGTCCGAGGCCAACGAGCTCGCCGAGCGCGTCGCTCACATCATCGAGCGCTACGGGACCCAGTAGTGCTGTCGGGACCGAGCTGCTTCCCTCTCCTCGCACCGGGCCGCCTCTGGAAACGACAGGGCCGACCGCGCACAGCAACAGCACCAAAACGGCGAACCCCGTAAGAACCGCAGCCGCACTCTGTCGCTGTCACGGCATCCGAAATGGGGGTATACTGTGCGGCGAGAAAACAGCGGGGATATGTTCAAGTTGGACGAGGAGATCCAGCTCGTCTTGACCCCGCCCATGATCGAGGATCCCGTGCGTTGGTTGGATTGAAAAAGAAGAAGTAAGAAGAAAAGTTCTCTCTCTTTCATCACGATGCTGCTGATGATCATGATGATGATGAGTCTATGGGGCATGGCATATTTCCAGATCAGAAGATGAATTTAGCAACGTCCGAGCAGGCGATTTGGTATTATAAGAGAACTTGAACCTACTAGCCTAAAAGGGGGTAGAGGTGGGCGGTTCGGGTATTGTACACTGGAGTTTCGAAAAAGACAAAGACAAAAACAGTGAGAAGAAGGGGGAAAGAAGTAAAAGCAGAACTGAAAAGATAAAACGTCCGGAGGACTTAAAACAGCTCGTTGTTTTATTTGTTTTTGCATTCAATCTGCTTTTAAACGGCTGCTTGCCTTTCCTGCCTGCTTGGTTGGTTGGTTGGTTCCCTTGCTTCCAAAAGTTAATGGGGGTTTATGACAGTTATGAAAGTGAATGATGCTAGGAGAGCAACGATGACAATGGAGATGAGTTAGGACTTTTGGTGGGAAAGATGTGGGAAAGAGAAGAAAAGAAAAGAGTGTTACATACTACCTAAGGTAGTGAATGTGACAGGGAAGAGAAGCAGGTGGAAAAGATAAGGTACTGAGCGTAATTAGTATAAGGTAGTAACTACGTAGGGTGAGGTGGACGGAAAGAATATCAAGCCATACGCCACCAAATGCATGGAGGCTCATCATAGACGACTACTAGCAGTCCCCTTACCAGAGTAAATCTCATGCAAGAGTCTTTAAGCTTCCAAGAAAAGAGGTCCTTCTAGTATTTCTCCCCCTTTTCTACGGGTATCGCTATGTATCAAGACACTCACTCAACGGCCGTAGTACACCCGTCCCTATGGCACCACACACTCTTGGCCGGCCCTTTTTCCCTCTTGGACGCGCAAAATGATGATGATAAGCCAAAGCAAAAGAACGCCAATCGAACCCTTTCTCTTATAGGAGTGTTAGCACTTGGCACGAAGACTACTCCATGGTGCATTTTCCAGCCTTCCATATCCCATCCATATCGACATCGGAAGCTGGCTCAGAAGCTGGCCTTCTCGTGGAGTCCACCTTTTTCCGCGCCGCAATATTTCCTAGCACATCTTGTATAAGCAGGTCCCCTCGGCCTGCCGGTTCGGGTCCTGGGTGTCGAGGCGGTATTGGATCTTGATGTCGAGGTCCCGACGGTTCTTCTCGTTTGGCCGGTTGTGGAGCGAGCACTCGATCCGCTCGCCCTGCTGGACCGTGAGCACGTCCTTGAGGTAGAACACGGTCTGCTTCCAGTGCGTGTACTTGGTGTGGGGGCCGGTCGAGAAGCGGATCGGCTTGTGGCACGCCGAGAACTCGATGTCGAACCAGGCCACCAGCGCGTGGATGAAGTCGTCCCGCCGCGCCGTCAGGTCGAAGGGGCAGCTGAAGGCCAGGTCGGCCGGCTGCACCTTGTACAGGTCGAGCGAGAGCACGGCGGTGGGGTCCGTCACGACCGCCTTCATCTCGACTGTGTCGACCAGCGGCTCCGAGAGGGCCGTCTCTTTGAGCGGTGTGTAGTCGAAGCCGTAGACGTTGTCCCAGACTAAGGATCAGTGTCAGCATTTGCTTCGGCAGTGAAGACAATCAGCCGGGACATACAGCCGATCTTCTCCTCCTTGTAATCCCCGTCTTCGATACCAGCCACAAAGATGGTCGCCTTGTCGGGGAAGATGAGGCCGTCCTTGGCCAAGTACCTGTCGCGGGCGTAGAGCACAGTGTCCAGCATGCTCTCGTACAGGAGGAAGTAGCCCATCCACTCCGAGATGATGATGTCGACCTTCTCGAAGGGCACCTCGACCTCCTCCATCTTGCCTTGCAGCAGGGTGATCTTGTCTGACAAGCCATTGCGCTCGACGATTTCGCGGGCCTTGAAGATGATGGTCGACATGTCGACACCGACGACATGCTTTGCGCCGGCCTTAGCGGCGAACCTGGACATATGTATCAGCCGGTTGTGCTTTGACCCCTGAGGCCGCGATGTGTAACGGCCGGTCGAGGGCACATACATGGACAGAATACCGGTGCCACATCCCACATCTAGCACGACCTTGTCCTTGAAGATATGCTTGTTCTGGACGATCGCATTCATGTACGATCTTGTTCGCACCTCATCTTTCTGCAAGGGAGTACGCGCAGCATGTCAGTGACTGCTCGCCTTGATATGGAGGGGTGGTGGGGCAGCGAATTGTATTGTACACACCAACATTTCCTCGTGGATGCCTTTGTCGCAGGGTCGCAATCGTCAGCCAAGAGGATCATTTGCTTTCAAGAAAAGCCTGGACTGCTCACCATGGTGATTATAACTGAGGCGATAAGTGTCAGCATTGCTGTGCAACAGAGGAATCGTCCAAAACCGAGACACACTTGCCTGTTGAAGTAGTGCTGCTCCGAGTGATCCAGCGACTTGAGCTGCTTCTCAGCAGCCTCAATGTCCATGCTTCCACCAGCCATGTTGATTTCCAGATAGTCTCAAGAACGTCAGATCCGATTCCGCACGCGAATAACAGGCCCAATCGAGATGAGACGATTTAACAAGAAAGATCGTTCCTGGACTTTTTGGGACAGAGAAAAGTTGAGCAGGGTGCGCAAAAGGCTGAAGAGGTCTAGGCTTGGCTTTGCCTTGCGCAGAGAATTTGGGTAGAAAATTCCCAAACGACCTGACCCGCTCGGCGGAGGCGGGGGAGCTGCCTGCCCCGCAACACCTCCCCTGAAAAGTCGCCAAGCAGGGACCTACTGTACATAGACTTCCAGTTTGAGGTGAGGGTCAGACCAGACTCTTGGACACACCTAGGCGGGATGCAAGCTGGAAGTGCATATAGGAGAGTGTCTGGTTATAGCTGATTACCTGAGTTAGCACATGCACTAGGTTGAACCTGAATCTTGTTCGAGATATTTAGGCTATTGCCTTTTCACGAACCTATATATCCCGATACCATCCCTGTACACTGCTACACCTAGGTGTAGACTAATACAGGGTTGCATGCTAGATTTGGTTTGATCTATAGAGCGCTCTTCTTTGTCCTGCGATCCCTTCGTACCTACCTACCTTAAGCAATGGCGCCATACTTGACTGTCTAGTCGCAGATCCACTGGAAAGCAAATCTCAAGACATGATGATAAAAACCGGGCATGCTGCCTTCCCGAACCGCGCCCCAACTCCACGACGATGCAATGCATGACCAAGCCCCAAAGACGGATGATGAACGCAACGCAACGCAATGCAATGTATTCCCCCGCACTTGTTCAAGCCATACCCGCCATCTGCAACAGCCGCTTGCCCGCCTTGAGGTTGGCATACTCATACGCCTTGGACTCCGGTGGGAACGTGCCATTAGCAGCCCACAGGTCGACCAGGGGCTGCATGGGCTCCAGCGCCTGGGGTTTGAGCATGTCCAGTGCCGTAGCCGTCAGGACGAAGTGGCTGAAGCAGCTGTTGAGCTGCTTCTCCAGGTTGAGATGGTAGAAAGGCTCCACAAAGTGCGCCCAATAGAGGTGGGCGTAGACCCGGAACATTTGCAGGAAGATCGTCTGGCAAATGCTGGAAAAATCCTTGGGAAAGCCGCTGCGCTTCCCGATCCACTCATCCGGCTCGCTGAGGAGGGCTGTGTTGGCGACGTTGGGGTTGTGCGAGAAGGAGACGCCAGCAGGGTCCGTCGGGAATATCTTGGCGTCGTCAATCTTGCCAGATATCCATCTCTGCATCAGCGCGATGTACTCAATTGCCGGCAGCTCGATGGGCTCGTAGCGGTTATTCAACCACGTATACGAGTGGTTCCTATGCTGCTGTCAGTACCTCGTGTCACTGGGGGGCAATGAGAGGCACCATACGGTCCAGCTGACATCCGCGGGCATGTCTTGGGGTTGCAGATGCTCTTCCCGTCCGCTTCTTTGGCGTACACTACTTGAACAAAGTTCCATAGATTGCGATAATGCTCTACCACTGCCCAGAGCCGTCAGCTTCAGCGAATAAAAAGTCCGGGAACACGGAATACCTTGATGTGCAATCCATTCACCGGGCTCGACCGTCTTGGGTCTGCTGCTGAGGGTCATGAAGTTGCCCTTCACGATATGCTTTGCGTAGGCTGGGTTCAGCCATAGAGGGAGCGGCTTTGGGAGGCGGTATGAATTCAGGATCTCATCACCCGTAGCGTTGGTGCCGAGGGGTTGAGGAACCGAAGGGGACGGTGGCAAGGGGGGGACCTTGGAGGATGAGTTGCTCGCTGACAAGTTACTCGACGACTTGCTCCTCTTGGAAAGCCCACGTGGCGGGTTGAAATGGCCATCCTCGGACGTGGGTGATGAAACAGGGCTCTTCCCGCTTCCCTGCTTCGTGGCTCCTCTCAGCCGGGCATTACTGCGAAACGCCGTTATTTAGCGAATTGTCCATCTAGATTCAAGCTCACAAGACAACTCGGAAGGATATCGGGAATCCATGACATTGACTGTTGAATCTGGATATGGGAAGTCCCACGTGCGATTCAGGGCGACGGGACCACAGCACATTTGAAAGCCGGTGAATCACGAGATGACTTACATGCCGGAAAATAGGTTGGACATTGTTGTTGTCCAAGTCCAATAGCTCGTGAAGGCCCGACGATGCTTCCTTGCGGTTTAAGTGGGTTCACTGTTCCCGCGGTGGATATGTATTGTACAAGGTCGGTTTCCAGAGAAAACACCGAGAGAAGAGGAAATGGCGGACAATGGCGCTAAGAGGAAGCCCCAATGGATGATGCAGTCCACTTTAGTACCACTCCAGTGAGTCACTTGCAGCAAGCTGACTGTCATCGAAACTGGAGGTGAACTTCCTGTAACGGAACAACTTGAACTCGACTGTACGGATTACAGATGCGTCGCTGAAGTAAAAGGGGGCAGGAACGAAACACCGCGATTAATATAGGGGGCCAATCAGCGACAAGCAGGGGACAGCAACCAGGACTTCTTGGCGTTCATGATCCTCGTGACCACGCGTCCTCTTCGCGGGTTAATAACGTAACTTAGCCGGACCCGAATTATCCACCGGTTACACACAAAACGTGTCAAGGTTGCCAAGGATCTACCTAGAAGTCGAGACGCCCTTGCTTCTGGCGTGTGCTGCGCACAGTTAGGCAGCCACGGCTCGCCTACCCAACAGAGCAGGAGCCAAAAATGGACTAAGATGTCGGGCCGGTCTCTCAGAGACCCTCCGCTTGGTGACGATGCCTTTCTAAAACTCTCACATGGGCACATCGTTCCTAGTTCACTTCTGCAACATCAAGCTGCGCGTGAGAGACGAATGGAGTCTCCGTCACTCGATGAGAAGATTGTCTTCTTCGAGCAGCTCGATGCGCTCGACAAACTGAGCGATGGTGACGATCAGATTGATGAGAAGGAGCAAAATCACCGAAACACATGTCGAGCCTTCTTTCGCTCACGGAAGAAACCCAGTCCGGTTCAGGAAAGCATTCAAACCCATCCCCGGCGAACGGCATCGATGCCCACTCCGACTGCGGTGACAGTGACCCCTGATCCCCGGGTCATCAAAGCGACTCCCGGCACTCAGAACCTCGGGGGAAGGAGGGCTACTAGGACAGAGCATCTCCTCATGGGCACTACTTCATTTATGGAGGAGACGCCTGTGCCAGAGACTGCTCGTCAACCCCCCCGAACACTTCGGAGGAGTACGACATTGCCGACCCCTGTTTCGTCATCACTGGTTGAGCAGTCGCCCTCGGTAAGCTCCGGTCTGAGGAAGCGTAAACGGCAATCGCTGCCAAAGCCAGTGCCCGAAGCCGCCCAGATCTTCCGTGGCCTGTCCTTCTACTACATCCCGAACAACGACATTGCCCCTGCCAGGAAACTGCGCATTAGCAAGGCGCAGGAGTACGGGGCGCGATGGGTTCGGGACCTTGTGGACGCCAGCCACGTTGTCGTCGACAAGCACCTGACATACAAGGACATTGAGAGCATACTTGGCTCTGAGCCGGCGGCAGCCCCGATTGTTGTCAACGAAGAGTACCCCATCGACTGCCTCTCCTTCCGCACACTGCTCAACCCGGACCAGAAGCGATACAAGATCCCTGGCTACCCTGTTAATAACGCAGCGCAGCTAGCTTCGGATCAGATTCCGCCAGTGCCGTCGCAAAGCTCTGATCGCTCATTGCAAGTAAAACTGCCCAGGGCATCCAAGAAACGCGATGCCGAGGACACGCCGCCGGGAAGTGAGCAGGCGTCTCTGCAGAGCCCAACCAAGGACGCAGGAGAAGACGTGAGAGATCAGGCGCCAGGACACACCTCGGGCAGTCCACCCGCCGCTGGTAACCGAACCTCCCCGGGGAGTCCTCAAGGAGAGCAAACCAACCCTACAGACAGGGCACCTGGTCCGCCCCGTCGAAGATCGAGCACGAAGGATGAGCTATCGGACTACATCGAACTCATACAACAATATAAACATCTCCCCCTGGATCCGGAAGAAGAAGACGATCTCCAGTCCGTCAGCGATGCTCAGGAGGCTACGGTGTCGGACTCAGACGTCGAAGGAGGGTCGGAAGGTGAACGTGCGCGCAAGAGGGCTACAACAAAAGGCCGGCTCACTGCGCGGAAAGAGATCGCATTCGAAGAGCGCTTTGCCTGCAACCGCGGCGGAACCAAGGACCGAACCAGCGACGATGGCAACCCCAACGCCAAGACGATCGAAATCCTCCAGAGCATGTGCGACTACTACACGCGCATAAACGACAACTGGCGCACGCTGGCCTACCGCAAGGCCATCGCCACGCTCCGGCGGCAGACGGTCAAGATCACGACCGAGGAGGGAGCCTATCGGCTGCCCAACATCGGCCGCCGCCTCGCCGCCAAGATCGAAGAGATCGCCACCACGAACAAGCTGCGCCGCCTGCAGTACGCCGACGACGAGCCGCTCGACCAGGTGCTCGAGACCTTCCTCAAGATCTACGACGTCGGCACCAGCCGCGCCAACAAGTGGATCGCGCAGGGGTTCCGCACGCTCGACGACGTCCTCCACAAGGCGAAGGACCTGACCGCCAACCAGCGCATCGGCATCGAGCACTACGACGACCTCAACACGCGCATCCCGCGCGCGGAGGTCACGGTGCTCTTCGCGTACGTGCAGCAGCACGCGGCGCAGCTCGACGCCGGCGTGGAGCTGCTCGTGGGCGGCAGCTACCGGCGCGGCGCCGACAGCTCCGGCGACATCGACATCATCGTCACCAAGAAGGGCACCACCTCGGCCGCCGAGCTGCTGCCCTTCCTGGAGGAGCTGCTCGCCACCCTCACGCGCAAGGGCTTCATCGTCGCCACGCTCGCCGCGCTGCATGCCCACCGCCCGGGCAAGGACGGGCCGGGGAGTAAATGGCACGGGTGCTGCGTGCTTCCCCGGGAAGAAGGTCATCATAACAACAACAACACTCACAATAATAATAACGATAGTAGTAGTAGTAGTGACCAAGGCGGTCCACAACGGCAGATCTGGCGACGCCTCGACTTCCTGCTGGTTCCCGAATCCGAATACGGCGCGGCGCTGATCTACTTCACCGGCAACGACATCTTCAACCGCAGCATGCGGCTGCTGGCGTCCAAGAGGGGGATGAGGCTGAACCAGCGCGGCCTGTACAAGAAGGTCGTGCGGGGCAAGAACAGGGTCAAGGTCACGGAGGGACAGTTGGTGGAGGGGAGGGACGAGAGGCGCATCTTTGAGTTGCTCGGCGTGAAGTGGCGGGAGCCCTGGGAGCGGTGGTGCTGAGAGGCTTCCTACTCAGTATTGAGTTTTGGAGTGGGGATCCGGGGACCTGGATGTCTGGTTAGGAAAGGAAAAGGAATGGACTACCTTACCTAGGTACCTTACGTTACGCAGTGATGCCCGATTCGAATATACTAGTATGCTTAATAATGTACCTTACGGAACGAAGCATTGATTTTCACTGATATGAACATATCGCTCACCCAACAGCGGAGTGCCTCATCTCCGCTGTAAGTCTTGAATCAACTTGAAAAGATTTACGTGAACCGACCAAGCCAGAGAGATACTCCCTCTATATCATAGCAAGGGGCAAACATCACTAGTAGACGAGCAGCAGGTGTTTCAACCCTTCTAGCGTTGAGACCACCAGGATGAGACCAGTGTGAACACGACATGAACCTATTCCCAGAGCCCCAGTACCTTAGGTAGGTAGGTACAGTACGTGTAATAAGCCGCCCACTACTACTCTCATCTCGCACCACGCATCCTTCTATTTACACAGTAGCAGTTATCTTGTTGTCAATCCTATTCCAAGTTGGCCGTGCAACGACTTTTCAACCCTTCCAACCTACACAAACAACCTCCTATCCCCTTACAACACAAAAGTATACACTAAAGTTAACCAATCCAGTAGGGTATGTGTATAAGCCGGCGTCAACCGTAACGGGACAGACACGCAGGCCCAACCCGAAGGCCCGCAGTGCCACGAAGGGGAAATGCCCTGAAACGATTCCGCAGCCCATTCCGCAGCCCAGCCTGGTATATATATGCTATACAAAGCCCTAAGCCGAATTGAAGTACCTGGTAGGCTTGCCGACAAGTAATGAATACTGCCCCTCTTCCCAAAGCGAAGAAGTGCCGTAAGGTACGTCCTGTAGGGTACGTATGGGTATTCCAACAGATGAGTATCCCAAAAAAGATAAAGAGATAAAAGAGGATTTGTATCCCAAAAAATAAAGTGAAGAACACCCCAAAATCCCAAAAGCGCCTATCCAATACATGCGCTCCACCTCCCCGTTCACCACTCATCGAGTGGGATTAGACGGATGGATGTCACCTCACCTCGGTGGAGATACTTTTAAACCGCTCCTGGAAGACGCGCATCCTCTCCTCCTCCAAGACACGCTGCAGCCGGCGCGTTTCACGCACCGCCTCCTCGCGCTCCTCCTGCAGCTGGAGCACCTCGATCTGTGCCGCGCTCATGCGGCCGACCACCTCCTGCATCTCGGCGTCGGCCGACGCCAGCGCGCCCTCGAGCTCGGCCACGCGCCGCTTGAGCGCCTCCACCTGCGCCGCCATGTCGACCGCCTCTTCGTCGGTGACCGATCGCCTGAGGCCCGCCGGGCGCGGGCCGTTCGGGGTGAGGAGGGGGTTGGACATGCGGTGCGATAATGGCGTGAGGCGGTGGCCGCTGCTCTCGCGGCTCTTGAGGCTGAACATGGGCGAGAGCGGGGACTTGGGCGGGAAGGTGCGCTGCTGACCGGTGCGCAGGCCGCCGGATGCGTCGCGCAGGCGCTGAAGCTGGTGGCTGTGGGCGTCCTTGAGGCTGGCGAGCTCCTCCTCGTGGCGCGCGACGCGCTCCTCGGCTTTGTCCTGCGCGGCGACGACCTGCTCCTCGAGCGCGCGCAGCCGGCTCTGCACGCGGGCGATGCGCTCCGTGCTGACGCGCTGCTCGGCCTCGCCGCGCGCGACCGTCTCGGCGAGGCGGGTGCGCAAGGTGGCGTTGGTCTGGAGCTGGGCCCGCACTTGCTGCGCGAGCTCCTCGGCTCGGCGGGCCGACTCGTCTAGTTGCTCGGCTAGGTCGCGCTCCGCCTCCAGATGCCGTTTCTCCGAGTTTTGGAGAGACTCGAGCTGGGCGCGGTAGGCATCAGCTTCGGTGCGAGCGAGGTCGCGGTCTGAGACGATGACGGAGAGCGACTGTTCGAGGCGTTGCATGGCGAGCTGCGTCTTTTCGTCCGGATTCGTGCTCTCCTCAAGCGCTTTGATGCGCTCCAATGCATCCGTATATGCAGCCTGCAGCTCTCTGTAAGCCTGTTCTAGTGACGCTGATGTAACAGGCAGGTCGTGCTCGCTATGGCTGCTACCCGGCCTCGCCAGGGTCTCCGGAATTAGGATGTCGTGCTCCTTGAGAAGACTCCGCAGCGATGCGATTTCGCTCTCAGCCCGATCCAGGTCCATCTTGAGCCCGGCGAGGCCTTTCTCGACTTGCCACTTCTGCTCGATCGCCTCCTCAGCCCGGCGGCGCAAGACGCTGATTTCCTCGCGGAGATTAGACACGTCTCGCTCGTAGCTAGCCTTCTTGGGAGATGCCGAGAGAAGCCGATCCCGCTCCATCTCGAGCTGCCGTATCTTCTTGGCGTTCTCGCGGTTCTGGAGCTCTTGTCGCTCAAGAAGGCTCTTGAGCGCACTATGCAAGGCGTCACGTTGTGCCTCCACATCTTTTAACCTATCAGCGAGCACATCTCGAGGCTCGCTTTGTCTCAAGGTGTTTGACCGCGTAATGGATTGTGCGCGCAGCTTGGCCACGGGCCCCCGGTACGAGCCGCCTGTGACTGACGCTGACCTCGACAGTGCCATGGACATGCGAGTCCCAGTCTGCTTAAGCTCGGCATTCTGAGACCTGAGCTGCTGGAGCTCTTCTTGCATCTTGAACGTATCCGACATGCGAGTTCCCGTTTGTTTGAGTTCCGCATTCTGGGACCTGAGCGACTGCAGCTCTTGCTGCATCTTGGACGTGTCGTAGGCGAGCCTGGCATGCTCGGCAGCCTCGGCTTCGAGGCCCTCGACGCGCGCCCGCAGCTGGGGGACGACTTCGTCGCGTAGGTTGTCCCGCTCATTCGCCGCCGTCTGCAGTTCCCCCTTCAAGCCTTCCAGGAGCTCCTCAAGGTTGACTTTGGCCCCGCGCTCTTCCGATAACCTTCTGCTCAAGTCCTCGCACATGCTTTCTAGCTCTTTGACCCTTCCGCTGGCGTCCTCGTTGTTCAGTTGAGCAACGTCGAGTTCTGACGCTCTCTTCGAGAGCTCCTGGATCTGCTGGTCCAAAAGCCGGCGCTTCGAACGCTCATCCTGGAGTTTGTTGGTGAGCTCCAGCCGGATCTGAGCCTTCTCCTGGTCTGCCTTGCGCTGAATCTGCGAGATCTCCTCCCTTGCCTGGTCATAATCACTGAACTTGGCTGAGCTGTATCCAGAATCGGAGAAATAGTCGCTAGTCCTTTTCCCCGGTATCTGCGGATTGTTGATTTGTTCCTGCAGTCTCTCCACTAAATCCTCCAAGTCCATCTCGCGCCGGATTGACGACGCCAACTCGGCGCTGATGGCCTTCAGCTCGTCCTCCATCTCTTCGAGCTGGCCCAATGACGTTGTGACGTCTGCCGGTGTTTGGAGGTAGGTTTCACAATACTGTAGCGAGTCTTGCTCGGCGGCATTGGGGAATTCCTGGCTCTTGGATGTGATCGGAGTCTCGGGGGACTCGGTCACGGCGGTCGCGGGCTTGGGTGACGACGGCGAGGGAAGAGGTGAGAAGCCCTTGTCAGAATAGCTGGATGTCGCCGAAGGCGATGGAGATGCGGCCCAGCCAAAGAAGGCGCTCAGCTTGGAGGAGGCCGGTGATTTCGGCAGCGGCTTATTAAGATTACTCTGTTCTATTGGTGTTGCAGATGCCACAGCGGGAGCAGCATCTCTGCTGTTTGTCCCTAGATTAAGATGCGGAGGAGGCGACTTCCGCGAAAACATGGACATAGTCTTGGGGTTAGTATTAGTGATGGTGGCGCGCTCGTCCCCGTCCGACTCGGGTGAGTCCGCGATGGGGTACAGGTCGTCGAGCTCGTACGGATCCGACTCCTGAGTGGTCAGACTGGCCGTCTCGGCGCTAAAGCTTTCTTCCTCGGACAGCGTGTGCGAGGTCTGACTCGCTGCAGGGTTGCTTCCCGCAGTTTCTGGCAATTGCACGTTCCCCGCGCCGGCGGCCGGGACGGCAGGCTCAGTAAACTGATCGATGGCAGGCGATGATCTGTTCAGGGAAGTCCGGTTAGCCATATTTTTGCCACCACTTTGTCCAGGCGAAACGAGGACTGCATCAGCCCGAGTCAGGACATACGGATCGCTGCCGGCAGGAGTCTCCGGCCAATCCACGTTGCTCAGTGAGCTTGTCACCAGTAAGCTGCGCTGGTCAGGGAACTCGTACAACGTGGGGCTGTCGAGCGAACACGACCTGGCGAACCGCTGTTCCGGCCGGGGGAGGTCTGCGAAGGCGTCGGCGTATGCAGCCCCTTTCGAGAAGCGGACAGCGGCAGGTGAGGCGGTCGACGACAGCGGCTTCCGCTTGATCGGGCCCGATAGCTGGGCCAGACTCAAGGACCGGCCGCTGCGCGGGCTCGGGAGCGGGTGCTTCGGCGGCACTTGCGGGAAGTCGGGGAACGAATGCGTTTCGTTTCGACGCTCGCGTGGTGGACGGTAGGGGACCGGGCGCGGTGGAAGAGTGAAGCGAGCGGGAGCGGCTCCAGATGAGGCAGTTGGCGTCTCATCAACCTCCGGGATGGGGGGTGGGATGGACCCCGACGAAGTAGCACCCGGCGAATCCATGGAGTTATTAACTTCAGTTATTCATACACTAGGCGAGAGTCCTTTGTTGAATTAGCCCGCATTCGACGCATCGCTTGGGCCGGCGTCGATTGGCTTGGATCAAAGGGGGCAATAAATTGGGAAATCCCCCATTTGAGGTGCGACCAAAGCGCTCGGCAAAAGGGTGTCACTGAAGACGGAAGAGCAAGACAAAAAAGGAGTGGACAGGCCTCCCTCTGGGGAAGGTGCTGATGGCGCGAGATTCGCGCCGGCGATTTCCAAGATGCTCGCCAGGGGCAGAATGACACGGCCAATCACCTTGCCCGGAGGGTGACATTCGTGGACCCCCATCCCCATTTTGAACCCCCTGTAAAGTGCCCCGACCGGGGCCGGCTGCACAAAACACAATTTAGCGCGACTGTACCTTGCAGCTCGACCAATCCTGGCCATTGATTGATTGCTTATCGGCATCCCTCCGGCAAGCAGCACAGCGGCACGTGAAGTGGCTGCATGGAATTCCCATCCTCCCTACCCACAACGTGCCATGACTTTGCTCTAGCATTCTTCAATTCAAGGCTCAGATTGGAAGAAGCACGGCGCCAGCGATGACAATTGCATATCGGGATAACCAGGTCCATTGGCCAGGGTTGAAGGTTTTGGATTGACTCCATAACGGCGCAAACGATCGCGTGTTCGCTTTTGCTGTCCCCCGGAATCAACCGAGTGTGGCGATGCTCTCCTCCCAATCTCCCACCGAAAGCCATAACTAAGGAATTGATCAGGCTTACCAGGTAATTATATGATGGTGGCAGCAAGTAGTGATCCCACGGGTCTACCGGTAGCCATTGGCGCGCGGATGAAGGAAGGAGACACAAAGAACGCACGGAAGGGAGCATAGAAAAGGACCGGGTATATCCTTTGTGCGGGACGATGATATACCGTAGACAAAGTCTTGGTTCCCGATCAGTGGTTTTCCAACCTCGAGCCACCACCGGCCCCCGCACATGCACACAGACGAAAATGACGATGTATCCGCGGCTCTAGCGCAAGGGGCGTCCTCCCGTCCGCGAAATCTGGGCGACCGGAAACCGGAACCTGGAAAAAGCACTCCTATGTACTAGATCCCGGGCTGACAGGTGTCGGGATCGTGGTTTTTTTTTTTTTTTTAAGGTTACCCAAAACCCGGCTACCCGCGAGCCGGGCGCTTCTCTCTGATGCATCAGTGTCTGATCGTCGAAACAAAGTTTCATCGATATGTCGTGCACTTTCCAAGTTTATAATCCCTAAGGGTGCCATCTGAACGGAAGTGGCTGCAACCGAATCTTGCTCTGTTGTCCAAGTATAGTCTCTGTCTCACAGCTAGGAGTGTGTGACGGTGCTGATTCAGGAGGGCTATGCTGGGTTGTTTAAGACCACAAGAACGTATTTGTCTGTTTCAGAGACGGAAAGGCAAATCGGAACACATTCAGGCTTCCTGGGATTCCAGTAGAGTGCTTATAAAGTGCCAAGGCTGAAAGCCACAAGATTACCTTAGGCACTTATATTAATTCGCGGATGGCGATTAACTGTCGACAACAGCAGAATCTGACAGCTGCCCTTATACCCTTTCTCTGTACGTCTTGGGGTTCGGCCCTATCCCCTAGGTATCTCACCTCGCAGAAACCGACAGGTTTTCTACGAGCTCCCGTCGCGCGCAGGTATATAGGAGGAATCTTGGATCACCTCTACTCCTGCCCCTATCTTCATGAGCAACGGAGGCCGAATGATCGATCACATCTTCAAACAATATAGTCGTATACGCCGTTAAAGAGGAGATCATGTTCCACAAACTTGATATGTCAAGGCAGATATAACATGAATGCAAAAACTCTCTCCTATGACTCGTCCCCAGTCCATACTCCAGGCGAAACCCAAAACCGCACTCCCGAAACCGGCGGAAGGCGGCCTGGTCCAAGCAGACCTTTATTAACGCCTTTCAATCAAAGCCATCGCGCCTGTCTGTTGGGGGGGCATCGATCCCTCAATAGCCACCACTGTCGGGCGTCCGTAGAGCCCGCCAGCACAACTAACTTTATTTAAGGTAGATAAAGTACTCCGCCAGCCGTAGTACGCCCTTGGTGCCATCAGTCCAAATTTACCATTACCATTAATAACCCCGATAGTCATAGAGGAAAAGATTAAACACACAAGACACACAAAAACCACCATACCAACGCCTGTCCTCCGTTCAGACCGCGGGAGACGTCCCCCCATCCCATGCTCCGTCCACCGAGATCCCCAAAGATGCGATGAGCTGCCCAGATCTGGGTGAGCAATAAAGGGGGGAAATAATAAGACGGTGAAATCATGGGAGTAGAAGAGGGGAGGGGGGGGGGGGGGGGGGGGGACAACTAAAAGCAGGCAAAACAAAATATTGAGGGAGAATGAAAAGGAAGAAGGAAAATACAAAAGAAATCAAAAGCTGAGGGGGTTGCCACTCCCACCCAAACCCCGCCGCGCCTTCGTCATCGGCAGCCTCATGGTCATCCAATCCATCCAAGACGGCATGGACCACTTGGGCGTGTTGTGGTCGGAGGCCGATTGTCCAACGGTTAGCAGCGCTCGCTTGTGGGATGGAGGTCGTGGTAGCAATAACCCCCGGCTTTGCCCAAGCGCCTCGAGGAGCTAGAGTATCGATATTTTGCGCCATGACGTCCCGAAAACCCCCTGGCGCTCTCTGCGGGGAGGGAGGGGAAGGGGGACTGTTGCTGGCATCAAGTGCGGGCACGCGCGCCGCGGAGGCTCCCCCGATCCGCAGAAGTCGTTCTACAATTTCTTTGTGTGCCCGGGTCTTCCAAACTACTTTTCTCACCCCTCTAGGCCAAGCGGCCCGCCGCGGCGACGGGATCATCATCCCCGTCACGACCTTCTCACGCGAACACTTCGGGGCCGTTCGGGACAGCCCGGCGCGTGGGCTGCTGCTGCTGCTGCTGCCGGTAACCTGTGATGGCCGCCGACGGGATACGGCCGCCGCCGCCCGTAAGAGGTTCGGCAGCCGTAGCACCATTCGTGTCCGCAGACGCCTTGATGGGTGGTGAAGATTAGTAAGTACTAGTTGGGGGATGGAAAGAAATAGAGGACGAAGAGGGAGGGGTTGAGGGGAAGGAGGCGTATAGAGGTAATTACGTGTCATATGATTGCAGCCCATGTATTTGTAAACCATGATGCAGCACTCGGGGCAGGGCTTGGTCGAACTCCGGATCTCCGCCTTGGACGCCGCCTCGTCTCGTGCCCGCTGGGGGTTTCGCTGGTCGTATTCCTCGCATGTCTCGCCCTCGTGCCAGGGGAGGTTGTGTCGCACGCAATGACGGGCGGAGCAAGCGACACAGCGGAACTCGGGACGGTTGGTGTCGTGTACCTGTCCGGAATCGCACCCGGGCACGAGACAGTAGTAGAAGTTGTTGTGATACCGGAGGGTCTTGTGAAGCACCTGTTGAAGCACCCGCTGGTCGTAACGAGCAAATGCGTCCTGGGAAGCTCCGCGCCGGACATCCCGCTCTCCGAGCGGCAGCAGGCAATCTGGACAGACGATCTTCTCCGAGTACTCTAAGATCCCATAATTATCAATGCGCACGTCTATCCATCGTTTCAGGCAGTCCCTGCATGTCTTCGGTGGGTGCGTGCAGTGCGACGTGATTTTAACGGGCATCTCTCCCAACGTCTTCCCCTCGTAGCAGACGATGCACGCCTCGGTCTCTTTCTGCAGCCACGACTCTTCAAGTGAGAAGGTATCGGCCACGTCGACTGAGAGATCGACGTCGTAGGTTGCGCACCACTGCATGCGGGCGCAGCGGAGGTTCTGCTGCACGCCCTTCAGACGGACCCGGAGCTCGGGCCGGGGCACCACCTGGCTCTTGACATGCTGGTGGACGCCACGGAGCACGTGGTCGGCAAATAATTCCATCCCGTGCCCCAGGGGTATCGGTTTCCGATAAAGGGCATCGAACCGGGATGGAAAGTAGAGATATTCCCTTCCCAAGGTGCGGAAAATGACATAGCCGTCTGCGTCGGCGATATCGATAGACAGCCAGCGACAGAGCTACTTTTTGACCTGGACGACCTCCCAGTGCGATCCTTGGAGGGCGCCTCGACGCATGCCATCTCGGGCGATGATGACGACCCTGTTTTTGTCCGCTATGCCTATGTGCTTGGCAATCGCCTCCTGCAGCTGTCCGACCGTCGCGAGCGCAGCGATGGCCTCATGCATCATGGCTGCGAGTGTTTCCTCCAGCGGGTCGTCGGTCTCGCTCTGCCAGTGCGAGAACCTCCACTCTGATGAGGACTGGGGCCCCGACACACGGTACCAGAATTCCTGGGTCTCGGTGGTGATCTCAGCGTCGGGGCCTGGCTCTTCTCCTTTCTTGTCAAATAGCTGGAAGAAGTCGTCGTCTCGGTTTCCAAGCTTGTACCTGAGGAGGTACTTCAGAACTTGGTGCTTCAGCTCGGATATCGTGAGGCCTTTCGGGAGGCCGATTAAGAAAACAGGGGCGCCGAAGACTTCAGATGGAGCATCAAGCGGCCGCAGCCGAATATGTACCTCGGAGAGCTTGTCGCGGTTCTGCCCCCATCGCGGCACGATCTTGTGCCGCGATGGCGGCTGATGTTCCTCGTCGTCGAAATGCTGACGTGGAAGAGAAATTGCAGTCGCGAAGCTGTTGTTGGTTTGCGACTGGCACCTCGAGCCAACCACGGGAATCGCTCTTTAAGCGCACTTCAAAAGTTCACTCGGAGGAGCTGTGACTGATCACGAAACTAAGCGGGCAACTGCAATGAGCCTTGAGGGTCGTGAAGATATAAGGAACTAATGAGGTGGGAGGGTGAGTGGTGCCCAGGTGAATCATGATGCGAGGAATGGTTCCAGAATTTATGTTATTGCTTGGGAAGACAACTTGAGGGCATGGACAAGTCATTTCGTCATTGACACTTCGACACGTACATCGGTGACGCGCTAGATCTATCTGTCAGCCATAGCATCAACTGCGCTTCCCTGGCTCCTCCTGAGCAGAAGAACAATAGTGGTAGACCCAACGACCCTTGCGTTGTGTGGATGTGACCACCATTGTGCTGCACAAGGAGGGGGGGGGCCTGGGGAAAGAAGCTTCCATCCCCAACTGCGTCGGCCCCGCATCGCCTCCTCGATCCAGACTCCACGAGGGTAGCGAGGAAGCTGTCGATTGGCCGCACTGTAAGCCACTGAAGATTGATCGAGATCTGATCGAGGTTGATCGGTCAGTGATGCATGACTCGAACATCTAGGCCCGCGTATTGCGGATCTCAGCGAGGAAGAGAGAGGGCTTGTGTAAGAGAAAGCGTAAGAGCAAGAAGCCATGGAAAGAAACAGAGAGCGGGCATGGGGGTTTCAAAGACATTTTGACTACGTTCACTGTCAACCATGATGGATCTCGTCTGTCGAAATGAGCAAGCAAAACGGAAGCCAATGAATGAGATGTATAACTTGCCTGATCTGGACTTACGATTTACACCAGGTTGTCGAGCTCAATAGCCCGGAACTACCCACTGGCGGGAATCCGGCCGTAGCAGCGCCAACTCATCCCCATCCCTCGCGTCCTTATCCACAAAGACAAGTCGGCCTCCAGGCCTCACTGCGCCCTTGAACATCTTCCACCAGTTGACGCACCCCCCTCTCCCCGCATCCACAAACACCTCACGCCGGCCATCCCACGTGCCTGCCTCGATTTCTTCGATCTCCAGGACATCCGGGCCGCGGTAGGCATACCAGGACCTCAGCCCAGCCACCACCAACAGGGCCAACCCCTTTCCCGCGAGCGACGCGGCGAGTCTCGCTACGTCGTCGTCGTACAGAAACCTCGCCCTCAGCAGACTGTAGCCCCTCAGATCAAGAAACAGCGACTCGAGCCGCTCGAGGGCGTCCCACCGCAGCAGCAGGTTCGCCCTGCGTTCGTACTCCAGCCTCTCGGTGAGCGCCACAATATTCCGCGCGGCCTGGGCAGTCCAGGTGCTCGGGCTCATGCCGAGATCGAACGCCTCGACCTCAGCGAGCGCAGGCACGGTATTCACCACCAGATGCCGCACCAGCTGAAACAGATACTCTCCTCCTCCTCCTCCCTTCCCACTACTGGGCGCCCCCCCTTCCATACTAGTAGTAGTTAGAGCAGGAAGCTTCTCCTTCTCCCTACCATCAACAGACAAGACCCGCTTCTTCACCTTCACCCCGCCTCCTCCCTCACCTTTATTTTCCTTAACGGCGATGACGATGTCATCATCCTCAAACGGCACCAAACCCATCGCCTCCCTCTCCCTCAGAATCACCATCCTCTCCACCTCCCCCTTCTCCATGCCCCGCCAGAGCGGCCCCACAGCATCATGCTCGTCCAAATCCTGTGAGATGACCACCAGGCTCTTGCCCAGCCACTGCTTAATCAACTCCCTGCGATAATAAGCCGGCAGACACAGGCCACCATTACCACCACCACCTCCACCTCCTCCAGTAGTCATAGACATCTTTTTCCTGGGATCCTCAAGGCATGGGAAGCAAAACGCCCCACCACCATCATCATGACGATCATGCTCAGCAGCGCCGTGTCCAAAGCTCGTAGTCACCGCGCCCCGTTCTTCGCCAGGGCGAGAGGCCGGGAGGGTGTAGACGTCGACGCGGGTGGTGCGGAGGACGGCTTCGAGAGCCGGGTGTCGGCGCTGGCGCTGGCAGAGATTCCATTCCGGGCACAGGAGGGAGAGCGCGCACACGGGCGGCTCGGTGGTGATGTTTCTTGTGAGGATGTCGGTGAGGAGTTCGGGAGGGAGCGTCGAGGGGAGGCGGAAGCGGTAAGCCGGGGAGGGGGAAGACTTGGTGGTTTCTGGGGCCATGGTTGGGACTGGATAATGTACTTGGTGTCCGCCCCTTGAGCTTATTAAGGTAAAGGGGGAAAATATGTACCATGATAGCGGTGTCTGTATATATGTTAGCCTAAATTCTCATTGGACAAAGGGTTTGTTGCAAGGAAACAATGGGACAAAGCCCTTGTCCCCCCCAGACACTAAGACGGCCCATGGCCATCTTTGTCCGCACATCACGTCGGGAAAAGTCTGGGGAACCTGAAAAGCAATGGATATAGTGGTCTGCCTAAAGCTCCTGAAACACCTTTCCCCGGGAACACCTTCCCCCTTCCTCCTCCATTAAGACGCCTATAATGTCGTCACCCTTCCGAAGGTCCTGATATCATCAACCGGAACGTCGTCTTCTCGTGCGCATTGGGCCCCGGTATCCTGACGATCAAGTACGTCGCGGGGGGCTATGTACTTGCAGGTCCTGCTGTCGCCGATGTGGATTCCTGTCCAGAGGGAAATCGAGGCAAAAATGAATACAAAAGAATTGAGACTTCAAAACAGCCAACCCGATGATGTCCGCACCGACTCGTCACACTCTGTGCGACCATCGGCTAACCATCCCCTTCGACCGCCGCGCTTACTACAACAAGGCAGCGAAGAGACCGGCAGCGACCACGGCGGCACCGTTGCCGATGTAGGCGGAATTGGTCGCAGCGGCGCCAGCACGCGAGGTGGAGGACGCCGGGGCATTCTGGGCGGTAGACTCGGTTGCCGACGGGGCTGCGGTGGTGGCAGAAGTAGTGCTGCTGTCCGAGCCGCTGTCGACCTGCGCCTTCGTGGGGTCCAGAGTGCCGCACTTCTCCTGGATGTCGCTCTTGCACTTGTCCTGGCCCCGCGAGTTGCCCGTGTTCTGCTCAATGCAGTCCGAGTAGGCTTGCTCGCAGATGAACTGTGAACGAAGATTAGGCAAACCGTAATAAAACCCCGGAGAAGCGGCCTGCGCCCGCAGAAGCACTCACAGTAGGCATGGTCTGGATGTAGTACTGCAGGCCTGGCGCCGAGCCGTTGGAGCAGGTGCAGGTGTAGTTCAAGGTGTCCTGTTGCGCCGCGTCAGCCCGTTACTGTGTTCCCACTCCACACGCGACTGTGAACCTACCGGAGCGCAGTCGTTCTCCTGCACGTTGCTGCCACAGAGGAGATTGCAACTGTTGTACTCGGCCTGGCACCAATCGGCTGGTCCATTGTCAGCTCAGGACCGCACGTGGAATGATGCGGCTCAAAAATTGCATACACCGAGTTGTAGGATCGACCTCGTTGGGGTTGATCGTGAAGTTGCTCTGGGCGCTGGCGACGGTGAGCGCCGAGAGCGCCACGACCAGGATGTTCTGGCGCATTGTGAAGCAGGAATTCTGTGTTGGTTGCAGAAGTTGATGCTCAAGATGAACTCTACGAAATGTAGCTGGAGATGCAGTGGCTTGCGAAATCAATGCAGTCCTGTTTCGTGTTGAATTGGGCTCTGTAGATGCTCGGGCGAGCAAGACGTCAAAACAAGAGTCCCGACGAGGGAAAGATAAAGGCGGCCGGCGAAACTTGCAGTGGCCGGCTACCGGCAACTGGTGGGAAAGCACGAGAGCGACTTCACGATGGCTTGGGCAAGCGCTGATTGGATGGATTGTGCATGGGCTGTCGTGGCCAGGGTAACGCAACGTCACAAGCCGTGGGAGCTTTTGAGACTTTTGAGACCGTGGCTTCAGTTTTGAAATCGGCATCTCCTGATGCACACGGTTCTAAAACTGCAAGTGTTCCTGCTAGTCGCACTTTCAACACACCTGAAAAACAATCACTCTCGTCAATCGTCGCTGCTGTTTTACTGCAACCGGTCGACGATGACTGACAACGACAGAGGTGGGGGAGAAGGGAAATAACCAACTCGGGGCACGATAGCCCCCGGGTTCCCGGAAGCGGTGTAATTACCGCACCCCAGCCTGCTTGTTCAAACTTGCCCATCGCGGAGACGGACAGAGGTCTTGGTTGCGCCGACTGATGTTTCAGCCCAGATCGTGCCATCGCTCACTCCTGCCATCACAATTGTCTTACTGAAGTTGCGCTGGAAGGGATGAAGTTAACCTTTGATATGCATGCAGTCCAGGATGAGGTAAGCCAGCAGGGTCGATAACGTTAAGCTCCACCATTTGATGCATCATGACGATCGACAGATTGCGACCAATGGCCGTTCCGTCCACCTAGCTCTCATCGATGATCGCACATTGGAAGTGCGGATAATCTTTCGAGAGCCGTAACGCAGGTAAGATACCGTCACCGTTCGTGATGCTTATTTAATGAACCTGGGGGTTGGGCGCGAAGCCCAGCCTCAAGCGGAGGACAACCAACCACCACAGCAAAAGCAGAACGGTGGAGAATCCCCAATACAGATCATGCATGTCAAGATACACTACAGACGGGAGCTGAAGCATGGCGAATCGTGTTTCTCACTTGCGCTACCACATGTGACTTGGTAGGTAGCGGAGGAACATCCCCGGTGGACGGTTGGTCGGCTGACAGGGATCGTATGCATAACGATACTACCTTGGTATTCTGCGCGTTGCACCAAGACTGTATACGGAGGCATGGTCTTGATAAAACGTCCCTCATCGACACCAGGCTGGGTGTACGGAGTATGACCTGCCAGTCAACGACATTGCGTTCTTGGGTATAGAATGATCGTGCTTTCTTGCACCTCGACACACCTTTCGCATTGATCGCCGAGAACAACGCCATCATGTGGTTGTTGGCACTTGGCGCACTCGCCATTGTCCTAGTGTGGCTGGTTAGAGTCAACTCGGCCATGCACAGCGTACCGGAGGAGGTCCGAAAGCTGTCACCTCGCCGTTGGACTAACGATGAGCTCTGGGACACGTATAACCGCCTAAAACAGACGCCGATCGACTTTCGCAAACTCTTGCCGCCCCGGCTGGAAAGGCGCTATGTTGTCGTTGGCGGGTCCGGTTAGATGCTTCACCTGAACTTCGAGGCCTTCGAGCGCGGGCTAACAAGATGCAGGGCTTGTCGGGGGAGACATAGTCTTACAGCTTCTCCAGCGCGGCGAGTCCCCTGAGAGCATCCGCGTCGTCGACTTTGTGCCGCTCAACCGGCGGGACATGTTGGACGCGGCGGCTGGCTGTGACTTTGTGAAGGCCGACATAACTTCCAGGTCGTCCGTAGAGGCAGCCTTCGCCAGACCGTGGCCCGAATCTGTGGCGGGGAGACCGCTGACAGTCTTCCATACCGCCGCAATTGTTCGGCCTCAAGAGCGCAGTCCCCTGATATACCATCGTATCAGCCGCGTGAACCGGGATGGTGCCATCAACGTTCTTGAAGCTGCCAAGGCAGCCGGCGCCGACATTTTCATAGCCACATCTTCAGCATCCTGCAGCATCATTCCTCCGGGGTGGTGGGTCTGGCCGTGGCAGAGCACGCCCGAGAACTACTTCCAGATTGCCACCGAGAAAGACTTCTATGCTCCCCTGCGCCCGCACAACCGCTTCTTCTCCAATTGTATGTTTATACTTTATCCACTCCTGCCCTTTGCAGTCCTGGACACGAGACTAACACCGACCTACCTACAGATGCCCGCGCCAAAGCCGAGGCTGAGCGCGCCGTCTGCGCCGCAAACCAAGAAGGCTTCCGGACTGGCACCGTCCGCCCGGGCAACCCCATCTACGGACAGAAGTCTGACCCCGTTGTCGGGATACTTCTCCGCATGGGTGACAACGTGTCTTGGATCCCCCACATAGTCCAGTAAGCGCCTCCCCCCTCCCCTTTTACTCCTTAGTCCCGTTAGGTCACTTGAGCACTTACCTCTCCCCCCTTTCCCTCCCCCTTTAAAAAGGAACTTCGTCAACTCCCGCAACGTCGCGCTCGCCCACCTGCAGTTCGAAGCCGTGCTCGCCCAGACCGACAAGCCCATGCCGACCTGCGCAGGTCGCACCTTCAATGTGACGGACGAGGGCCCGCCACCGGCCTTCGCCGACATCTACGCCGCGACGCAGGGGCTGTCGGCCACGCGCGTCCGCGTGACGTTCCAGAACCCGCTGGTCCTGTTCCTCCTCGCCCACGCCGTCGAGGCGTGGTGTCTCCTCCTGGCGCGTCTTCCCTTCCTGACCAAGCTGGGACTGAGGGAGCCGAGCGGACCGCTCCACATGCTCCAGCCGTCGGTCTGGAGCGTCGCCATTCACGCCCTGATAGACGACAGCCAGGCGAGGAAGAGCGTTGCCGAGGGGGGGATTGGCTACCGAGCTGCCTGTACGACGTTGGAGGGTGTCTGCGAGGAGATTCTGGAGTGGAATCGGGAGCATGAGGGTCACGGTGGTGGTGGCGGTGATGCTGCGGTTAAAGAGGGCCCTGATGGCAAGGTGGCTAAGGCGGCCTTGACTGCGAAAGGTGTCGTTGCGTGAAGCGTGGCCTGAAGACCGGTGGGCGAGTCTTGGCCGCATCGATAGGGTGGAACAACACTAGTGACTACCTATGCCTGGTGGGATGCCAACTCGCCTGGTAGGTTGCCTAATCCATAGCAGCAGCGCATCAACATTTGTGTTCTGAATCTCCAGTGTCGGGATGGGACGAAAATGGATTTCTGGGTGTATCTAGATAAAGAGGATATACTTCGTAGAAAATTATTTTGGCAGCCGAGGCACGATCAACGTCAAGTACATAAGCGTGGGGGGAAACAGTCTTTGAGGCTCTAGTACAATCAATGGAGCAGAGAGCTATACACCATGTACACTACAGCATTGTTTGGCCACGAAGTTACACAGCATGCTGATATCGGCGCCAACTGCCCAACAGCCCAGCATACAGCCGTGGGTATCTGCTTACAACCCATTCAGGCCCCACTCCTTGGACTAGAAGTGCCAGGAAGATCGGGACCGAAGGAAGACGGCCCTGTTCCCTGGTAAGAGACGTCCGTGATGAGAATAGCCCGAGAAGCCTTTCTCGGCCGTACTGGGTTGGTTCCAGCCGCGGCGGAATCCACGGATGTAGCTTCATGCCCAGGAACGTTAGACTGAAGCTTCCCTGAACTCAGCAGATGCAAACTCGAGATTCCAAGGTTGTCACTAAACCCTGGCTTATATCACATGCAAACTCTAACGCCAACCTGAGCCGCCTGACGGATTGTGAAAGCGAGAACCACGAAGCAACCAACCACCCTCCCTCTCCCCTGCCCAACCCAACACTGCCAAACGAAACGCCGGTCCCAGTAGCCTCCAGTTTGTCGAGTAACCGTGGTATCACGTAGAACAGCACCAGCAATAACCCCATCCAGAACTCCAAACCAATGCCCAAAGAAGCCAGCGCAAAGCAAGATGCATCAACACCGCCAAACTCTCATGTTGTCGGCGCTCTCTCCGCAGGAGGGAGAGTCCTTCCAGCCGCGTCTCTTACAGGGGCTTTGCCCTTCCCCTTGCCACTGCCGCCCCGCCGACGCTCGTCTTCGCTATCCCACTCCTCCTCGGTATTTCGCCGCCCCTCATGTCCCACCAGCCGCGGCAGTTCGTCCGACGAGCGCAGCATCCTCGCCCTCTCGCCGTGATGCCGCAGCCGCTCGTCCCTGTCGTCGTCGTCGTCGTCATCCTCATCATCCAACAGCGCACCATCCGCCGTCTCATAGTCCGGCACCTCGATCCACTCCTTGGGCACCACGCAGGGCAGGGCGACGCCGATGCTCGCCGCGCGGTTCAGGAAGCCCGGCGCGGGCTTGCCCGTCAGCCGCTCGCACAGGTACGACGTGAAGTGGTTGCAGTTCCGGGTCAGGAGGTTGTACGCCGTGCCCAGAAAGGCCTCGGACGCCTCGCGCACGATCGCGTCGATCTCGTTCTGCGGCGCCAGCGTGAAGCCGTGCAGGTACTCGCACCGGAACGTGCCGCCCGGCGGCTCCGTCTTCGGCCTCGTCCAGTACACGCCCGTGACGCCGGGCTGGTCGTGGCCGCCGTAGGCGTATTCCTTGCCGTTGATCACGACGCCCGAGTGGAGCAGCGAGGTGCCCATGTGCCAGAGGATGGAGGCCATCCGGCCTGGCGGGAGCAGGTCGTACACGTTGATGAGGATTTCGGTCTTCTGGAGGGAGAGGGTCGAGCGGTGCGATCGGGACGGCTTTTGGGTCTTTCGAGTAGGCATGGCGGGCAGTGGGGGGGCGCCTGCAATACTGGCTCGTCTGGGGGCGATCGACAAAGGCGAAGAATTCTGAGCTCCGTTGACACGGAGAGCGCGCGGAGCGTACGAATTAAGGGCGG
Organism: Chaetomium strumarium; assembly: GCF_033439665.1. Taxonomy (NCBI): domain Eukaryota; kingdom Fungi; phylum Ascomycota; class Sordariomycetes; order Sordariales; family Chaetomiaceae; genus Chaetomium; species Chaetomium strumarium. The sequence goes on along the minus strand of NW_026944429.1, from coordinate 4,189,275 downwards.
CAATGAAGGCTCATCGGCCAGGTTGAGCCTCCGGGAACAAAGGAGAAGCTGTTGACTTCTAATCGAATCGCTGGAGATAGATACACACAGTCCGGCGGATTTGAATATGGGAAGCGGTGGATGACGTATTGAGACTGAGAGCTAGCCGTACTGATGAGTGGCACACAGCTCGAGCAGAATGATGTTGAAGATCGAAAGCTCACCCCCCTTCAGCTTGACCATCGATCTCACCAATCCCGGATGCAGCCATGACGGGCTGAAGTAGCCCCACATGTGACGGAGTGGGTCTCAAACCGACCCTCCCGAGTCCCGGCTGGGACATGGCTCGTGCACGGCCGGCCCTGGCTGTCCTGCCAAACCCGGGTAAGAAAAGCCGTATCGTACACCAAGTTCAGTTTGAGCGATAACGTTACCGTACCTTATTTAAAAGTCAAGCAAGAGCTAATCGAAGTTAAAGGAAAAGGAAAGGGTGAAATTGAGGAACAATAGAATTGAAGCTAAGAAGAAGGAAATCAGGAGGAAAGTCAATGACAGAACAGGGAAATGAGAAGAAGATGCTGTGTTATTAGCAGCCTCATCTGTCCAACTGACGGCAATGTTGATGTATCCGTACATGTATTTTGGCCAGGTGAAGCCTGCCCCACAGGCTTCTTGACCCCGCCAAGGTCTGAACCGAGCTCACGTCCAAAATTTTCACTCAGTTTTGAGGCACATCAACCGCAAGACGCTGACCCAACTCTGACCACATTTGGCAGCCGGGTCTGTGACGGACAACCAGGCATTGAGCAGTTGCTAGACATTCACTTGTCTGAGCGATTACCCATAGCGCAGCTCGTGGCAGCCAGGTCCACGAGCTCGTCGCGACGGCGCCCACACTCCGGTCATTTCTTCTCTTCGCTTCTCCTCTACCCCTCCTTCGAACCCCCGCAGCTAGCTCTGCGTTTCCCACGAAGCCGGTGCTTGATTGCACTGTCGTCTACATCTCCACTCGCCACTACAGCAAACGAAGGACCAAGATGGCCCCCAAGAAGCAGGTCCAAGAGGAGAAGGTCCTCCTGGGCCGTCCCGGAAACAACCTCAAGAGCGGCATTGTGGGTTGCCTTGGTGGTTTCCCGTGCCGGCGCTCCACGCTGACTTGAATCGACGCACAGGTTGGGTTAGCCAACGTCGGCAAGTCCACGCTGTTCCAGGCGATCACCAAGTGCAACCTAGGCAACCCTGCAGTATGTGCATTGGCTCCCAGATAAAGCGTGTGCATGGACGCCGTCGCTAATTCGCGCGTTAGAACTTCCCCTATGCCACCATTGACCCGGAGGAGGCTCGCGTCATTGTGCCCGATGAGCGCTTCGACTGGCTGTGCGAGAAGTACCAGCCCAAGTCGCGGGTGCCTGCCAACCTTACCGTCTATGACATTGCCGGCTTGACCCGCGGTGCCTCAACGGGTGCCGGTCTCGGCAACGCTTTCCTGTCCCACATCCGCGCCGTCGATGCCATCTTCCAAGTGGTGAGGTGTTTTGACGATGCCGAGATTATCCATGTCGAGGGTGACGTCAATCCGGTCCGCGATCTTGACATCATCAGCGAGGAACTGCGGCTCAAGGATATTGAGTTCGTCGAGAAGGCGCTCGAGAACCAGAAGAAGAAGACGCGCCAGGGCGGCCAGAGTTTGCAGATGAAGCAATGGAAAGAAGAAGAAGCTACGATCGAGAAGGTCCTGGCGTGGCTGAAGGACGGCAAGGACGTCCGCAAGGGCAACTGGGCTCCCAAGGAGGTAAGGATTTTCAGCTCTATTCCGCCCAGCAACCGTGATTTTCATGATGATAAAGGACCTATGGTCCGATCCAATAACCCAGCTCGTCGAATGCCTCAGCATTAATCGCAGAGTGCATCCTGAGATAGAAACCCCATTCTGACACCACATAACATCTATTAATGTTTCATCGCATTCAAAACTGTGGACGAAGACGCTAACTAGTGTTCAGGTCGAGGCAATCAATCCTCTTTTCCTCTTGACTGCCAAGCCTGTGGTCTTCCTCGTCAACCTTTCCGAGAGGGACTACATCCGCAAGAAGAACAAGCACCTCCCCAAGATCGTTGAGTGGGTCAAGGAGCATGCTGAGGGTGACCCGATCATTCCTATCTCCGTCTCCTTCGAGGAACGGCTAACCAGGTTCGAAACGGAGGAGGAGGCCAAGGAGGAGTGCAAGAAGGTCGGGGCAGAATCGGCGCTGCCCAAGGTCATTGTCCAGATGCGCAAGGCGCTCAACCTCGGCAGCTTCTTCACCGTTGGGCCCGACGAGGTTCGGCAATGGACCATCCGGAACGGCACGAAGGCACCTCAAGCAGCAGGCGTCATTCACACTGACTTCGAGAAGACGTTCATCCAGGCCATCGTGTACAACTACAACGTCCTTAAGGAGCTCGGGGACGAATCCGAGGTCAAGGCAAAGGGCAAGATGATGACCAAGGGCAAAGACTACGTCGTCGAAGATGGCGACATCCTGCTGATCAAGGCCGGCGCTGCCAAGGCTTAAGGTCACGCAGACGAATGATATGAGGTTTTCGAGACACGAGTAGGCTGCTGCGCGACCTTGAGTGTAATCGAGGCGAGGCTGGATCTGGGCACGATACCCCGATGACAAGAGCCCGATGGGCAGGTAGCCTGCGGCGCCGGCTTCGACGCCGATGTAGCTTGTAGGCATCCTTGCCGTGGGTGGGACTCGGCTAAGAAGGGCAGAGTTAGATGCCGTGAAGCGACAACGCTAATTGCTTCCTAACTCTGAGGAGCCCCTTCCTCCAGCCTGCCGTAGCCTAAGGTACACCTAGAGTACCTGCCTATCACCCACAAAATAGATAAGCGACCTGATGAAGTAGCAGGGCGATCAATGAATGTTGCTCAGCTGGGTGCAGATCAAATTCCTTCTTCCGTCGTGCCCAGCAATAAGGTACAGAAACAAGTATCATTCACGGGATGTAGCTGGCCTTCAAGAAATAGCCAGACGAGGCCAATAGCCAGGCCTAATATTGAGGTAATCTCTGTTTGGGCGATGCGCTGGCATGTAGCATGTAGTGTCATAAATCCATCCTTGGTTACACCAAAGTTTAGAAACCTCTCACGTTCTCGTTGATCCGATGGTGACCTGAACTTGAAGCTCCAAGCTGCTTGCCCCGCCGGGAGATCGTCTTCCAGCAACTCTGATTGGTTGCTTCAACAGGGAAGCTTCGCACTTAAGCACGGTGCACATGCATGCAGGTCAACGTACCGCCGCCGAGCTCCCGGTATCCCTGTCCTGGCAGCCATCAATCCTCTTCGACAACGTGTTGTGCAACTCACAAAGATTTGGGACGTTCAACAATCTGCTACACCGTTCTTCCAGACAGACTTTTCTTGGCTGGCCTCGAGCCATCGACTGTGCGATCCTTCTCTCTTGTTTCCTCCGGACCGTGAGAAGCCCAGCAGATTGCGTCACCTCACGACCCCTGTCCTGACGGCCGCGAGAACCGAACACTGACCACGGCAAAGAGGCTGGTTGTCCGCCTGAGCAACTGCCTGGTACCAATGGTGGGCGACACCATCGCCGAAGTCACATCAAACGCAGCCGCGAAGCCAGTCGAATGAATGCAACCCCTAAACCCATTTCTCAGCGCCTTCTCGAAGAGCCCGATCCTCGGCCAGTGCCTGCCGCCCCAACAACACATCCTCCTCGTCCCCACCGCCGATGTCCTGCTCAACTCCCGTGACGCCGAGACGGGAGCGCCGCTGGTGGCCTCCATAGTCTCCGATGAGTTTCTGGCAAGCCACGTGTTGCGCATACCCATACCAAAGGCCCCCGCGAACGGCGGGAAGGATGCGGCCCAGAACCTTCGCGAGATGCGGGGGAAGCCCAAGGTGTTCAACACTTTCAATGGCAGAAGTCTCGTCATCAAGGACAACAACATCTATACCAACAAGGGTACAAACCCCTTTGCTGGTCTGTGCTTCGTTCGCGGGACTCTGACTGATTTCGTTGCTTAGGCTTCAAGCTGCTGGTGCAAGCGAACCTCCTCCATGATGTCGTCTGGTATCCCGATACCCTCGATCCCCGGCCGCTCCTGATCTACTACATATCACGCCCGCTGGTGGGCGCGTGGGAGGAAGTCAAGGTGATACCGGCCGTGCTGCCGCCTCCCCGCGAGGAATCTAGCCGTCCTGCCAACACGCCGGGAGAGGCCCGGGAACCTGCCGGCTCGCCAAAGAAGAAGGACATCAAAACCTTCCATGAGCTGCTCAACCACTTCCCCGCCATTGCGAAGCAGATGCAGGCCGGCCTGGAGAAGCTGTTCCGCGAGTTTACGCAGGTCTTCGAACGCCCGCTACCGCCCCCGCCATCGGCCAAGGACATCCCGGATCCCGAGCCAGACGGCCCAGTAGCGACAGCGACAAAGAGGGCGAGAGCTAACAGCGATCTGAGTCAGGGTGCTTCTAAGGGGGCCAATGGTACGCAAGCCTTGGCCGACAGTTTCCAGGACGACGAGACTGTCTTGAGGACTGCCTTGGAGTCAGCCGTCACGAGTGCTATTGACCTCTTCCAGAGCGTTGATAGGCAGCAACTCTCGCTATTGGGCGCGACGACAGATCTGACGGGGCCGGTCGTCGAACGCCTGATTGAGCGCTACATCGCCGAGAACGTGCACCACATGTTGTTTCCCCGGCTGGCTGCGCTTAGACGGCAGGAAGACCTCGAGCTAGAGGCGAAAATCAGGCAGATGGACTTCATCGATATCTCGCAGCTGGGGATCGTGATTGACGGAGGCAGCCGTGCCAAAAGAGACGTTGTGAACAGGCTCGGGCGGGCTGTCGAGGAGTTCCGGAAGATGCCCAATGCCAGTTGCCCCCAGGAAATGATGGAGATCCTTCTTTCAACGGTCAAGGCAGCAACCCACTTTACCGATCCGGCGGATCACGGCCAAGCACCAGGCCCGGCGTCTGAGAAGCCCGCCATGACGGTCAACGCAGACACACTGGTCTCGCTGTTGCTCTACGTGGTGATAAAAGCGCAAGTCAAGCATCTACAGGCCAGGCTCACCTACATCCATAACTTCATCTTTATCGACGATGTCGAAAGCGGCGAGATGGGCTATGCCCTCAGCACGTTCGAAGCGGTATTGTCCTACCTCGACCGCGAGTCGGGGGGCTTGCGGAGAGCGAGCCGGCGGAACCGGGCTCTTTGGGACGCCACATCGAAAGGCGATCTGTCAGAGCTGAGGAAGATCATGGAACCGGACGAGGACGCCATTGAGGACGATGAGGGCGTGTTCGCGTCACCTCACTCTCGGAGGCAGTCATTGAGCGGCTGGAGCTTCGCGAATGGAAATTCGAGGCGGTCCTCATTGAGCTTTTCCGCTTCGGAAAGGTTCTCCCTGGGATCCGGTCTAAGCCACGTGTTCCCCTTCCAGAGTGGGACGAACACGGATGCAGACGACGCCTCCGTACCTTCTCCGCCTAAACGAGTGAAGAAGGTAGCCATGGACACTAGAAGTATGTCAAGCGGGTCCGAGATCTCGTTCCGGTCCATGCCCATGAGCATTGGCTCGTTAGGCGGCGTTGAAGGCGATACATCCATCGAGCGGCTATCGCAGACCCAAGATGCGTTTGGAGAGTCGGTGCCTATGATGGCAATCCAAAACAGACAGCCAGAGGCTCTGAGATACTTGCTCACGCTGCGGCAGTACTACTCTCCCGAGGTGATCATGAACGACCAGAACAACGAGGGCACGACACTGTTCAGCGCGGCTGTGCAGATAGGAGACGAGACGATTGTGAACACCGTCCTCGACTTCGTGCTGGACTCGGCAGACGACGACAAGGTCCGCGAGTACCTCGCAATCCAGGACACCTGGGGCAGGAGCGCCGCACACTACCTGTTTCACGCACCGTTTCTAATACAACGGATTGGCCGGATGCTGCCGTGGCGGCAAAAGGACAAGAACGGGCAGACGCCCCTTTTCGCGTTGTGCCGGTCCTACGACCACCCAAACTACTCTACCATGGTCCAAGAAGCATTGGAGGCGGCCACCAAGAGCCAAGGAGATGGACAGCCACTGCATCTGGACAACCACGTGGACATCAAGGGGAACACTCTACTTCACATCGTCAACGATGTTAATCTGGCGATGAAGATACTCCAAAAGTGCGACGTCGACGTCAACGCGACGAACGAAAAGAAGTTCACGGCCTTGATGCTGGCCAGCAAATACGGCCGTTTCGACATGGTCCGCACGCTGTTTGGTGATCCTCGCGTCGACACAGGGGCGAAAGAACTGAGGGGCCTGACGGCAGTCGAGCTGGCGAAGGACGACGAGCTGCGGAACAAGATTGACGACCTTGTGTTGTTCTCTCTCATGCCCGGCACGGATTCCCGCACGACCGGTGTCGTGAGGGCCTTCTTTGTCGAGGACGCCTCGATCCGCTTCGTGCTCAAGTCCGGCGCGCCGGTAGATACGCAAAGCTATGCGGTCACAACCTGTCGGCGGTCGCTGACTGACTTTGAGCACTTGGCTAAGCTGCTGCAGATGGAGAATCCGGCGTCGTGGATCCCGTCCCTCGCGGACCTGCGCTCGCCGACGCAGATCCCGTCGCGGCCGAGCCGGGCCGTGTTGAAGGACCTCCAGGTCAAAATGGACTGGTTCTTGCGCGTCCTGCTGCAGCACCCGACGTTTGCCACGCACGAGATGCTGTGGGAGTTCTTCCTGGTACCGGACCTGCAGCTGGACATGATGGCGGAGCGAAGCAAGCTCAAGGCGGACGCGCTGATGGAGAAGGTGCACGACGAATTCGAGCCGGTTGAGGACTTGCGCGAGGTGGAGCAGTTCGTCGACCACGCGCGGGACATGGTGCGTAGCGTGCATTTCTCTACGAGGAGTGTTGCCAGGCGGGCAAACGTGGTCGGCAACGTCGTCAATGGTAAGATCAGCTCGCTTACTTATCCGTACTTACCCATTCATGCCTATCCGCCATTTTACTGACGAGCGTCAAAAAAAAATCAGATCTGCACGAGGCATCATCACTCTTCTCCCGCACGCTGTCGACCCTCACGTTCCTTCCGCCGTCCCACATCTCAGCGTTCACAACTTACGTCCGCGCCCTCGCTCCGTTGCAGACCTCCCCACACGCCACCTTCTTCACGACCTTCCTCACCCTCTACAACAACGTCGAATCCGTCCTCCGGGCCCTCGCCCGCCCACCGCAAACCATCTCGCGGATCCACGCCGTCCGCCGCGAGGCCGAGCGCAGCTACAGCTCCCTTTCGCGCTCGTCGCGCTGGCCGCTGGGGCTGAGTCTGCTCGACGACACCCGCCAGCGCATGAACGAGGAGCGCGAGGAAAAAGCCCGGCGCAGCGAAGGGGAGGCGGAGAGGCTGAGCCGCGAGCTAAGGTATGCGCAGCAGACTGTCGCCGGCGAGCTCGCCGGCTGGAGGGACATGCATGAAAAGATGGGGCGGAGGGCGATCAGGGAGTTGGCGAGGGGGATGGTGATTTGTGAGCGCATGCGGTTGGACGGGATGCAAAGGGCGCTGAGGATCGTGAGGGAAGGGCAAGGGAGCGGTGGTGACGGGAAGGGGGCCTTGCTGGTGGGTGAGGGTGGAAGGGCAGCGAGAGGGCATGGTGGTGGTGTGAAGAGGAGGGCTGGTGGTTCACCGCTTGTTCACAGCATCAGCGTCGAGGGAAATAGTGAAACGGCCGAGGTGGGGGAGGCAAGCGGGAGCTGGTGAGAAAGAGAAAGAAGAAGTTCCAAGCTGTCTCTCTCTGTGCGCGTGTGGGTGTGTTGTGTGTTGTGCGGGTGGCGAGGTGGGTGTGGGGCCGTGATGTTGGGGCGAGAGGCCGAGACCGACAAGGCGGTGACGCGTCGGACAAGACGACGGACGCGTTCGAGGCTTTTGAGACTTGAGCCTTGCGTTTTTTCGGGGGGGAACCGATTCCGCCCGCCCGCCGAAAGAAAGTACCTTACCTAATACCACACCGCCGCCCGGTCCGGGCGGGGAGACGGGATGCAGACTTGCAGAGGTGCCAAGCAGAGAAATTTTTGCGTGATTTTTATCCGGGTCGTTGTCGGTGAAGAAGGATCGGATAGGATAGGATACCCCTTCTTGGGATCATCAGGTACGGTACAGGTACTACAAGCAATTAGTATGGGGACAAAGCCTTGTTGGGTGAGTTATTGTTTTGGCTCTGTATGTCTAATAAGAGCGGGTGGGGTTGTTAGCGGGTATAGTGTAGACTCCAACTTTGCCTGTATCCCCTATGTTAGATTTGGTTTGAATGACACTGGGCGTTGAATTATGTGGCATTTACAACAAGTTTCGGTCTGAGCCGGATGTGAAGCGATATCGAGGTGATTTGAGTTTCCGATGGGAAACACGGAACCTCTCTTTCGTCCCGAGACATGAAGAGCCCCTCGGCCCTTTGTTCTCACCGCTCCACCTTGGACAAATGCTCAGACACGTATCCGTAGTGTGCAAAGGCAGGACTTCATCATCTGCCGAGCTACAGGAATGGAACATGAAAGAATTGAGGACTAGGTATGAGCAGGTGTGAGTCATTCAAAGACAACATCTGCAACTCGCTGACATGAAACGAAACTAAACCAACTTTTTCTGGGGCTTGGTGATATGCCCCAGTTCTGGAAGCTTGCGTGGATGGATCATGGCAGAGCGTGGGATGGAGCGAGCGTGGATGGTCTGGAGACGATGAAACATGAAACAACTCGACCACCCGGCGGGGAAACCTGGGAAAGGGAAACAATCTTTTGGGAAACAAAACTGCCGGACCCTACCTGAGCCTACCTACCCCTCATCAGGAAGAGAGAAGAAAAGTTTCTTCAACCTGCAGCTGCACTACACACTAGAACTGCAACGCTTGTTTGGATATGCATGACAAGAGTCAGTCGTGGTGGGGAGGTTCCGGGTTTGCGTTACTGTAGAAGAGCGGTGACGGCCAATCGACGGACCGATTCGCGAACTTCACGTGCTTTGCGCGGGCCGGATTGGCCCGGCGCGGGGTCAGAGACGGACGCGACTTGCATGGCGACGGACAAGGGAGGTTCCGGCGAATCGGGGATGCGGGGTGTGAGCCCGACACACGACTGCACGTGCTTCCGTGTTAGGGTCGTTCCTGGTGCCGTGGACGCGGTGGTCCGACGGTAAATGTGGCTGATTCCGTCTCCGTATCCTCATCGAGCTCGGCTCAGCCTTTCAGGTTGTACATAGTAACTAGGTAATAAGCGCCCGGTTAGGTACTCGAGTGAGGCGGTGCAATAGACGACGCAAACATGCTGAAGCAATCGGATCAGAGAGAAGGTGCTCTTTCTAAATGGAATGTTCCGAAGAGTTGAGGAATGAGGACTAGGGCTGGCCTCAGTAGCCGCCCCGTCGAGCAGGGTCTGTTCAGACGATGCCCGCGCCTGTTTGGTCAGTTGACTTGTTAGTGTCCAGCTATTCTCTGATAGGCGCTGGACTGGACTGGCTCAGCTGGCTTAACAGGCGAGCCCAAAATGGTAACGTCCGAGCGTATAAGCGCCGGCGGTTACTTTGGGCGGCTAAGGAAATGAACTTCGCTTCCCGCTCAACCATGGGCTCCCTCCGACAGTCGCACGACACGATGGCAACTCGTAATCTCAGTAACCGCTCCCATAGCAGCTGATCAGGTCTCTTTCTCGGCCTCTTCGTCAGCCCTAGCAGGAGACCTAGAGCCGCGATGAGATCAAGATCAGCGGACGCCGGTACTGAACTCCGTCCTCCCCAAAAATAGCCTCTCGGGTCCGTTCTGAACTCTTGTTCGGAGATGCCATGCCCGCCCAAATCTGGAGGAGAGGCACCGCACAAACGGCCAGCCTGAGACCGCGGATTGAAGCTGCCCAAGCGCCGTGTGTAAGGTACTTACCGGTAGACAAATGGCTGCCCAATGCCAACAGCCTGCCTGCAGGAAAAGACAAATATCCGGTCTTATTCATTCGCGAAGCTGCTCGAGGTTCCGGATATTCCAATGACCATTGTTCAAAGATCAGTAATGCAACCGTTGTCATCCGTGGGGTGAGCCACAACCGTGGCTGATCAACCCTCATGTCCGCCCCGCGATCACGCTCACGTCCCATCGCGGCGCGGGAAGCGTGGAGCCGAGTCGCCAGAAGAGCCGCGAATTTAACGTGCCAAGTCGCGGCAGAAGCGCGCCTCTCTCTCGGGATTCCCATTGGCGGCCGGCAGCGTGCCTGAGGTGGGGTCGCACAGCGACAAGGGCCGCTAATGCAGTGCCCGCCAGGTGTCCGAATATGACTCACTAGACGCCCGCAGGCGGCTTGCTTGAACGAGGCATGGGACCAATCAGCGTGCCGGAGCCCGCGTCGACTTGAACCGTCCGCAACGTTCGAGCCCATTGGACCGACTTTTACTTTCGTGGTTGTTCTCTTGACTTTTTGGGTGGTGAGCGGTCGTGGGGGGGATGGCTCGGATTGTTGGGACAGACGAATCGGGCAGGAGGACGGGAGCTTGGGCCTTTGCAGAAGCTTCAGTTCCACTTCCAAACTCATTGTGCTGGTTTGGGCACGAGATGCGGTCCTGCCCCAGCTCGACACATTCGCAGCGCCTGTTCCTGTCCCTGGCTGTCACGAACTCCAGACGCTGGCCCGGGCGATAGCTATGCCCGGATTTGACTGATGTCCCCTTTCCGGTATTCAGAGGCGCCAGGCGCAGGCGGCAAAGTACGTACCCGTCTTTGTGCTCTCATCTGATGCCCGTCGTCCGAACCGGGAATTGGGCGTCCTTGTGTGGCCGCAACATCCGCCGTCCACCCCGCAAAAGGACAAGCTCGTCTCCGTGTTTCAGGTTTATTTTCATCGAATGGCAATTTTGCAGATTTTTAGGGCGACATCAGCTGCAGCTCTGGTAGGCCGGGTACGTACTAAGGTACCTGACTTCTCAGAAGGTACGTACCACTTACACTGCTCTGAACCCCCGGTCATGGCGCGGGATCTCGCGGCCCACTCCGCGCTTCTTTCTTCACTTCGCGGTCCACACCCACGAGCCATGATCCATGGATGCGACTCCAGGGAACTCACACCGCGAGTCGGCTGGTGCTCGCATCGCGGGCCCGCCCCGCGGCGGCCATCTGTAGCCTATGGATGCGGCCATGATCTGCCGCCGCGGATAAGTATGGCCTCTCCTCCCTCCTACCTGTCGTTCTGCTCTGTCCATCCTCAGACATCCTCATCTCTAATCTCAAAGCAAGTGGGATTGTCTGGAAAGGCGTGGTCGAGATTCCCGAACCACCTTGTTTCCTTCTCCATCTCCTATTGTTTTCACTTACACCAAGGGAGCCGGCCTCCACTTGCCTCCTCGCGGAACATTCTCTCTCACACACTAATCTCTAATCTGCTGCCGTGTGTCCTCGACACACGCTTGACCAACCGTCAACATGTCCACGTGAGTTTCCCCATCTCGCACCATGAAGTGGTCAACGATATGCTCACAGCGACGATAGTCTGGCAGCGGATGTCACCTTTGACTTCACCTTCCCGCCATGCGATCCTACCACGCCTCCGAGCTTCTCTTTTGATCCGTCTCTCCTGGAGATCCCGTACAATCCGGGCCACGCTCGCTCCAGCTCGCATGGATCTGTCTACTCCTTCCAGTCGTCCCCCTCCGACTCGGTCCCCACCCCGAGCACTCGCCAGACAACTCCGGCGCGATCGCCCATCCGGACCCGTGGGCCACTGCTTCTTCCCAAGATCCGCAGCCAAGACCAGGCCATCGTGCCCTCCACTTCCAGTGTCGCCCCGCGGGGCACGAAGCGCGCCAGGACCTCATCAGGGCCTGTCGGGCCGAACAAGAGTGCTTATCGGCCCTCGCACTGCCGCAGCATGACTAACCCGGAGACCATCTCGTTCTCCTCTGCCATTTCCTTCGGCGAGGACAGCAACCCGGCTCCGCTGCTGTGCTCCCCTGTTGACTTCGCCCGCGAGTCCTCGGTGATGCACTCCAGGAGGGCGTCCTCATGCAGTCTCGGCAACGTCACGGTGGACAGCTACTTCCCTGGCTACCAAATGCCCGCCGCGTACGTTCCGGCCCGGGCCAGCAGCAGTCCTACCCCTCCGCCGCAGCCGCAGCCGCAGCCCCAGGCACACCTAGCGACGCCGGGGCCCTTCCTCTACCAGGACTTCGTGCCTCGCGCCCCCTCCCCCCTGGCCGCCGCAGCACCCATCACGCCGGAAGTTATGGTCCCATCGACAACGCTCTACTCCTACCTCACCTCGCCCAACCCGGCGCCGTCACTGGTCCGCACCCTCTCGTTCCCGCTCCGGGATCCCAACACGAAGCATTTCTGGTGGGACGTGCGGCAAGTCCGCCCGTGGACCGGCTTCACCGCATCCTCCATCCTCTCCATGCCCGGAGCCAGCGCCTGCCTATCCATGCCGGTCTCGTCCGCCCTGCTGCCCAACCCACCACTGCCAAGCCAGCGCCACCCGGAAACCGAAGCCGCGCTCCACGCCATCTACGCGGCGCACTACCTGCCCAAGCTCAACAACGCCCTCGCGCTCTGCTCCCAGCGACCGCTCAAGCTCTCGGCGCCGCCCAAGACCACCTCGGCCCAGAACATGGGCATGGCCACAGACTGCATGTTCGTGGCCAACGCCGCGGGCGAGTCGTCCTCGGCGGCCGCCATCTTCGGCGGCAAGCCCACGGCGCGCGTCGTCGGGCTGGTCAAGTCGTTCGACCGCTTCAACACAGGCATGCGCGTCGAGGGCAACATCAAGCGCGTCGAGTACCTGCGCGGGCTGGCCCACCTGCACCACGCCATGCGCGAGCACGGCTGCCGCTACGGCTTCATCCTGACTGAGATCGAACTCGTGGTGGTGCGCAACGGCGCCGAGACCATCCCGCACTTTGGCTTCCTGGAAGTCGCCAGCGTGCAGCTGGCCAGCGCCGACGAGGAGTTCGTCGCGCCCGACCACCCGGACGACGCGAAGCTCACGGCCTGCCTCGCCCTCTGGGGCCTGTGCATGCTGGCCGGCGATGAGCCCATGCCGGGCCATGCGCACTGGCGCAGCGAGATCGGCGCCCCCGCCGACGGGACCCGGAGGAAGGCCCTGCCGCGGGACAACTGGATGCCGCAGCCGCAGCTGGCTGAGAAGAGGGAGGCGAAAAGGGCCAGGGGCTGGATCTTGCCTGAATGTCCTGTCGGGCGGAAAGAGGTGGGGAAGAGAGGCGTTCGCTACGGCGCTTGCTGAAGAAGGGAAGCAGGGAGAAGGGAGTTGTTTGTGAGGAGGAGGAGGAGGAGGAGGAGGGGGGACTGGTCTGGATACCAGACAGACGGGAAGGTTATTTCATTTTTGAGAGTTTTGTGTGTGGAAGGGTCTGTGACGCTTCCTCTCCCGGCACACGTATACCTACAGATACACCACTGCGTGGTGGCTTCTTCATGAATGTACATAGATGATGGGATGATGGGATGATGGGATGATGGGATGATGGGATGATGGGATGATTGGGATGATAACGAGTGCTCTGCATGGGGGACTGGGCTTGATGACGTTACGACTGGCTCGGATGACTCGTCACGGCTTGGGATTGTGGGTCATGCAATGAGACAATGGTTGGGTTGGACATGGGGGCGTTCGAGGCAATTAGTGGTATAACTTAATAGGCCTTGCTGTGCCTTGAATCGAATGCTCTTGAGCAGTCTGCAGTCAGTTCTTGGGTCGCCCTGCTTGTTGCTCGATCTCCTTGTAGATGCTGGCCAGCGTTTAATTCGATATATTAGTAGTTCTCTACCACCTTAAACTACCCGTCTGTAGCTGGATGTAGCTATACTATACGGATCAGGTATCAACATCAGCCGAACTTGGATCTTAGAGGTCGAAGTTTATCAAATTAACACACCTGCACCTGTCTGGTAGATACTCTTTTACGCAATGCTTAAGGCCTGTGTCTGGCAATGTCACCAAACTGTTGCCGTAGTGGTTCGAGGGGATAGCTCCGTTTGATGGGTGAAGGGAAATCTATGGTTAGAGTTGAGAGAATTACTCTATATCCATCTTTGCTCCTTTCTCCTTTCCCTTCCCTCGTTGCTACGGCAGCACCTCTCTCTCTCTCTCTCTCCTCTTCTTTCTCTCCTATATCTTGCCGGTTACCTAACCCCTTTTTTTTTGGGAGTCCTGTATCTGGAACCATTAGTAGTAATTCCTATTCCTATTGTGGTCTATTGTGGATGCAGCGTTGCGGGTGAACAATGTCAATCAACTGAATCCAAGGGCTCCTAGTACTAGTATTGTGGTGTATTGGAGACTTGAGACGGGATGCTTGCTAAGGGTCAGGGTTAACGCTTGGATATTCGTCCCAACACTAAGGCGAAGCGGCTGAGCGCCTGGTGAATACACGTCCTGTACCTGGAATTGCGGCAGACAATCGTCATCGAAAGGAATCAATCAATTCAGGATCTCATGCGCGTCAAAAAAACGGCTTGTAAAGGAGGGCCCGGGAAATGGCAGTGTGCAAACGCCACCTTTGCACGTAACCGGCAAGCAATCGCTCTTGGTCAGTTCGCATCCAAACCCGCCAAGCGGAAACCCCAAACCATCAGCTCGGGGCCAACGGTGGCCAATTCAATCGCTAATTTCAATCGAGCACGCTCTGCTGCTATGATCAGTGCCTGAAGATGGCAATGGCCGGCACCGTGACACGCTCGCGACGAGCCGACACTTCTCAAGTCTCTCACTCAAGCATCGTCAATGCCCGTCGCCTGCTCGTGAATGCGAAGGACCAGGCTTTCCATATCACTGGCAGCTCGCCGCCCCGCAAGCGCCCTGCCCCCCAACGCGACCTCGACAACATCGTGAACAAGAAAGCCAGGTTCACCACCGGAATCGCAGTAGAGATTCCGGCGAGGCCGCCCTTCCATACCCGATTGTCGAGAGAGCCGACCGACGCGAAACCGGCACCTCCGCCTCCAACCCCGAAACCCGCTGCGGCAGCCCCTAACCCGCCGACGACTCGCCGCGCCGCCCCTCTTGCGAACGACGATGGCCCCCCAAAAACGACCTCTACAAGCGCCCGGCAGCGGCCAACACGAACCAAGCATCAAGAGAAGGTTGCCAATGGGTTGAAGCACGAGCTCAGCAGGCTGCAGCCGAATGCGGAAGATACTACCAAGCACGAGGGCCGCAAGTTGCGGTCACAAGAAGTCACGCGCTTCAAGAGCGAGCTCTCGGCTTACTTCCCGGAATACGATGAAGTCATTGGCAACGACCCAAAGGAGACCCGTGAGTAGCATCCTCTCAATCGATTGCTCATTATCACTACCTTTCCCTTTCCCTCTGATCCTTCGCTAATCAAATGCCACACCCGGCACACAGACCTCCTAAACCTCGACACCCCTATCGTCATCACAGACGAAGCTCCACCACCGCATCAACACAACCTACATCATCACCGGCCCCACCCACCCGAAACATACCCAATTCGTAGCTACAGCGATGCGCTCTACACCGACCTCTTCGAAGCACAACGAATCGATTTTAGCTTTCTAAACCAGAACACCAACACCAAAAAGCATCAGCATCAACACCACCACAACCACCCTTCTGCTAACCATGTCCCCCCTTCATCCGACCCGCTCCCCGACACGCTCTACACCTCCGCCCACAGGAAAGCCGAGCGCCTGGAGCGGTCCATCCGCAACACCGAGAAGGGCCGCGCCCAGCACGAGCGCGACCAGGTCATCCGCCTGCTGGACGGGCTACAGGGCCCTGACTGGCTGCGGGTGATGGGCGTAAGCGGCGTGACCGAGAGCCGAAAGCGGGCGTTTGAGCCTGCGCGCGAGCACTTCATCAAGGGCTGCGAAGGGATCCTCGAGAAGTTTCGGCGGTGGGCGGCCGAGGAGAAGAGGATGCGGTTGGAGCGGCTGCAGAAACGAGAGGAGGAGGGGAACTCGGTTGGGGAAGGGAGTAGTAGACATGACGGTGAGGAAGAAGAAGATGATGTTGTGGTGGGAGGTAGTGAGGCTGAGCATGATGGGAGTGGAGACGATGGGGAAGAGGAAGAGGAGGGCGAGCCGCCTGATGATGACGGCGACGACCATGACAGCGACGTCGACGCGGAGATCGCGAAGCAGCTCCGCGAGGAGGCGCTGGCAGCTGCAACGAAGGGGAAAGGGAGAAGAAAGAAAATGGGGGCCCCGTCAAGGCGGGGAGTCGCGTCGCGCCGAGCGGGGTCAGTGGCACCACCACCGCCGTCCCGTCGCGCACCGCCACCGAAATCATCCGCACCCCCGGAAGAACCGCCCAAGGAGTTCACCTCGTTCTTTGCCAAGCGCTACCAGCGCGAGGCGGCGCTGAGCAAAACCCGGCGGACCGGGCGGAAGGTGCTGGCGTGGGGCCACCCGATACCGGATATGCCCGAGAGGGAGTTTGAGTTGCCCGCTGAGTTGCGCGATGAGGATACCCTGAGATCGCGGGCGAGGACGAAGAGGAGGGACAAGAGAGTGAGGAAATGAGGATGCTTGAGTGGCGCATACATACATTTACATTCATATGCGCGTCATTTATGACTGCGCTCCCGGGACCTGAGGCAGCAGGTTTAACTGTTCATTTTGGGAGTGCCTTCCATCAGGAGAGGCTACATAACGCATTGTCAAAAGGAGGGTCGGTGGTGACGGGCGTACTATATAGAGTCAGAGTGCCGGTTATACACAGTAGACATCTGCCTTATTATCCCCCTTTTTGGAGCTTGTCATGAGAAGGCAGCGGAGATATCGAACGGAATTTTCTGCTACCTTAACTGAAGCAGTTTCTGGCTTCGAGGCCCTTATAAAAAAACAGCCTGAGGAATCCAGAACCGTGTGACGGGTAGCGGCTTTTGTTTCACTCGGCTTGCATGGTAAGGTACCGTATGTTGACGCCACCGGACGGCCCGAGGTGCTCCGAGAGCCAAGACAACGCCCTCATGGGGGACATGACACGGTGCTAGGGTATACTTCGTACAGCTCTACGGCTACACAGTGTGCTCTTCTTATGTGCTAGAACAACATGTACCACAGGAACGCTTTCAATTGTCGGGGCGAATCGCTAGGTGTCCTACCGGGTGCTCAACTGACATATCCTGTCAGGATATTCTGTAAGTGTACAGTACCTCGAGTACCTTCTGAACATTGACAAACCACAAACATCTTGGCAATGATGTAACTGGTACAATACCTAGGTTAATGATACCCTTTTGCCTTCAATTTCCCTATTGTTGGTGGCTTGAATGAGGTGAGAGGCCTGGTATGCTTGTACATATGTCGCTCGCTGCCAGGTCTTTGCTCGTAGAAATGGCACGTGTTTCTGTACGGATTACACCAGCCAGATGTTGTTGCGCCGAGCTCATTCGAGGTCGAGCCTGCGTATCGGATCAACCCGTCGCCTCCCCAAGCTTCGACCACATAAAGCCCCACCAGACCGTGTGCGAATCGGCAAAACCTCGGCTGCAACTTTCAGACGTCGTCAAGTCCAAACGCGCCCAAGACCGTCCGATCACCATCCCGAGTCGCAAACCGTCCCTACGGTACCGACAGAGTACGGATACCTATGATTCAGGCATTCTCTATTCGTCTCAACCACCAGATATTGCTCTGGGG
This sequence comes from Chaetomium strumarium, assembly GCF_033439665.1. NCBI lineage: Eukaryota > Fungi > Ascomycota > Sordariomycetes > Sordariales > Chaetomiaceae > Chaetomium > Chaetomium strumarium. The sequence goes on along the minus strand of NW_026944429.1, from coordinate 4,171,632 downwards.
GGCCCGTTCTTCTTTTGAACGACGTCAAGATACCGTTCTTTGGGTACGGGCGGCGATTATTGCTTTGGTGCTGGCATAGACGGCTGCGTCGTGCCCGTTGCTTAAATACTTGCTCTCGGGCGCATTGCTCTCATAGCCACAAGTTCTTCTCTCCAACTCATGCCTGATCTGCGCATTTCAACACGTCACCATCCACACACGCGCCTTAATCTCTCCCGCTGCTTTCAGCAAATCCTTTTCTCTGCGATGACCGATTGAACCGCGCCGACTTTCCGAACCTCGAGAGGTCGGCTGACCGACCGATTTCTACGTCCTTTCCGACTCGAGAACTGGCGACCCCTACCCTCTCATGACTTCGCACCGGCCTTCCGAGCCCAGCGCATCCGCCGTCAAAATGCCGGCTCTACTCGAAAACGAAGCTGCGGGTGATCCCGCCCCCGCGTCCGAGCTTGAGCTACCTGCCGGCGCCGAGCCCTTCGTCATTCTTAAGCAAGATGTCGAGCTCGAGGTCAACTTTCGCGAGAAGAGCATCAGTGGCGTGTCGACAATACATCTCTTCACGTTGAAACCCGACCTGGAAGAGATCTGCCTCGATGCGCGGCAGTGCGAAATAGACGTGAGCAATATCACTGTGGATGGGTTCAAGACGATGGCCTCCTTCTCGGACCCGTATGATCTTGCCAGAACACCACCGATGTGGACTGTCACCGGTGCCCAGCATCATCTCATCAAGAAGCGCATGGCGCCATTGAGACCTGCGCGGCGGCCCGAAGTACCTGCTAAGGATAGAATACCACGCCCGTGCTGTGTTCCGGCCGACCGCGCTCTCAAGGTGTGCCTGCGCCCTGACGGTGTCCTCCAAGATCAGCCCCGGCGCACGCTCAAAATCAAGCCCATGAAAACCGAAGAGGATGCGCATCTGGATAGTCCCGATTCCACCGACTACGAGAAGACTGGGATTAAGATCTCCATTCCTTTTCGGTCCAAAAGCATCAGGGACGGCGTGCACTTTGTGGGTGTTGACGACGGCGACACGAGGTATCCCCACGCGTATACGCGTCACTCGCTCGAGCCGGGCACTGCGTCCTGCATTTTCCCCTGCGTAGACGACCCGGGATCGAGACATCCGTGGAAGCTATCGATCAAATGCCCGCGGACCCTGGGTGACGTGTTCGAGCAGCCCTTGGCCACGCAGCGAGCATCTGGGTCCACTGCAAACGGAAGCCGGAAGCGGAAGTTCGGAGAGGAGGAGCCTTTGCCTTGGTCCCCGCCAGTTCTGGCGGAGGAGGACAAGGTGATGGAAATGACGGTCGTCTGTTCTGGCAATCTGGCCGGCGAGCAGATCGATCCGCTAGACGACAAGAAGAAAATCATGATCTTCGAGTCTCAGCTTTCGGCGGCCCAACAGATTGCGTTTGCCATCGGCCCATTCGAGCACTTCCAGTTGTGGTCCGAGTTCCGCACGGAGGAAGCAGACGAGAAGCTCGGAGCTAATGCCGCCAAAATTCACGCGTATTGCTTGCCCAACCGTGCCGACGAGGTTTTGTATACCTGCCCCCCGGTTGTACAGGCTGCGGACTTCTTCGCGCCTGAATTTGGCAGGTATCCGTATGAGAGTTACAAGATGTGTTTCGTCGAGGATATGGTCCAGGACACCGTTGGCGCGACCTCGATGTCGCTCTGCAGCACCAGGCTGCTCTATCGGGAGGACATCATTGACACCGAGATCGAAGTCACGAGGAAGTTGGTCCACGCCTTGGCCAGCCAGTACTTCGGCGTTCATATTGTCCCAAACAAGCGGTCAGACAGTTGGCTCATTGTCGGCATCCAGTGGTTCATGACAGACCTCTTCATGAGGAGCATTTGTGGCAACAACTGGTACAGGTTTCACTTGAAGACATTGTCTGACAAGCTGGTCGAGGTCGACGTTCACCGGCCGTCTCTCTACGACCTTGGCGACCATCTCCACATTGGCGACTTCGAGTTGGAGTTTATGTCCCTGAAGGCACCGCTGGTTCTTTTCATCCTCGACCAGCGCATGTCCAAGGTGCCGGGCTCCACGGGCATCGTCCGCGTCATCTCCCAGATCGTTTCAAACTCCAACATCAATGCTACGCTTGAGAGCACGTCGCTCTCCGACGCGGAATTCCGGCGCCTGTGCGATAAGAAGAGCCAGTACCGGTCTGACGAACTTTGGAACCAGTGGGTGCACGGCGCCGGCTGCCCAAAGATGCATATCAAACAGAAGTTCAATAAGAAGAACCTGAACGTTGACATCTCCATCAACCAGGTGCAGAGCCAAGCCAACGGGCCAAAGACCATCACCAAGGAGGAATTCCTCAAGGAGCTCCTCGAAGAAGTGCACGAGGTCTGGGCTGGTACGGTGCCCAAGTTGTTTACCGGTCCTTTCACAGTCCGAGTCCATGAAGCCGACGGTACACCTTATGAGCACTACCTCGCTATCACGGACAAGGACAAGTCAGCGACGACGCTTCAAATCGCCTACAATACGAAGTACAAGCGAATGAAGCGTACGAAGAAGGCTACGGCGGCAGCGGCCGGTCACTCTGCCGATAAGCACGATATCCCAGAGGATGACGTCGTCTACTTTAACATGCTTGGCGATGTGCTCATGACTCCCAAGGACATCGAAGACTGGGGCCTCCAGGACTGGGACGAGAAGGTGCAGGCCAACATGGACCAGGAGTCGTATGAGTGGATCCGGCTGGACTGCAATTTCGAGTGGCTGTGCGAGATGGTGACTGATATGCCCGGCTACATGTACCTCGCCCAGCTCCAGCAAGACAGAGACGTCGTCGCCCACCAGGATGCGCTACTCTTCTTCAAGCGCGGGCGGCGGCATGGTGTCGCCTCCACCATTGAGACCCGGACGGCGATGGACCGCCGCTACTACCACGGCATCCGCACCATGGCCATAGACGACCTTCCGAAGCAAGCGCACCCTGATCTCAACTACATCGGGAGCGCGCAGCTCATCTTGCTGTTCCGGCACTTCTTTTGCGGCCGGGTGATGGGCAAGAACAGCACTCTGTCTTTCCCTCCGCTGCCAAACAATTTCATAGATAGGGCCCAGTACGCAGTCCAGTGCGCTCTTGTCGTCGCCATCTCGCGCACGAGAGAAAACGGGCGGTGTCCGCGGCACGCACGCCACTTTCTCCTTGACCTGTTGCTGTTTAACGACAACTCACAAAATCATTATTCGGACGAATTTTACATCGCCAAATTGCTCACGGCCTTGACCACTTCGATTATTCCCGAGAAGCGGGAGAACGAGAGGGAGAGGGACGTTTCCATGAACTTCGAGATGGACGGCGATGACGACGCCGAACTGAAGCGCTTTGTTGACAAGGCAGTTGAGGAGATCGACAAGTACCGCCGCATGGACGAGTGGACCTCGACATACCAGAATATCTGGACGACGACGGCCCTGGAATGCAAAATGCGCCTGATGAAGGCCGGTGTCATCGGCTTAGAGCCGATCGAGTTTGTTAGGTACCTCCAAGACGGCAACGCCGACCTCGTAAGGATCAAGGCGTATGAGTGTCTCGTCGAGCTTGGGCTGCTCTCCAAGGTGTCGATTATGAAGCTACTGCTGGCGAGCGTCAGCACTGATCCCTCGCCCTTCGTCCGCGACCGCCTCTTCAAGATCTTCTGCAAAGGCATTGCGGCCATTGCTTTGGGTGAGAACAAGGTGGCCCAGCCGGAGCCTGAGGCCGTGGTTGACGACAGCGGTCTGATCGTCGAGCTGGGTGAGGCGGAGATTCACCGGCGGAAGCTCGACGCCACGAGGGCCCAAAGCATCCAGCAAGCGCTTGCAGCGCTGAAAGAGGAATTGAAGGGCAACACCGAGCTGCAGGAGGCCGTGTGGAAGGCGGTGGAATCCTCTGTGCTCAGTGTTAAGGAGAAGTTACAGCTGCTGACGATCTGCTCGGCTATGTTCGAGCCCGACGACCAGCTGCTCGTGACCTTCAAATACCCTCTCTACTGGCGCTGCACAAGGGAGCCTGCTGTTGTTGAAGGGAACCCGTCCGCGCCACGAGACCCGCGGCAAAAGAGGCAGTGCCGTGTCAGGTTCTCGCAGCATTATCGCACCGAGCCCAAACACAAGATCAAAATGGAGCCGGCGCCGGACACGCCATGGGAGCCCAAGCCCGCCGAGGCGCCGAAGAAGATCAAACTCAGCACAAAGCTGTCTTTCAGCGGGCCCTCGAACAATGGCCCGCCTACGCCGGCGCCCCTTGTGCGGAAAGACTCCATCTCGGTCACGATGCCTCGACCGGCGGTGCCTGCGGCCGTTCCGATGGGCCCCTTGGGTCCGTCAGACTCCATCTCGGTGCAGCCTCTCGCGCGGGTGTCGACGCCTTCGGTGGCATCTTCGCCACCCCTTGCACCGGCATATGGTCAGCAACCCAACGGTGCAGCGACAGTGGCGGAGAAGCGGCCCAAGCCTCCCAAGAAGCGGAAGAGCGACGACGGCGAGGGAGTCGACCGTCCGAAAAAGATCGCAAAGGTGGCAAAGGCGCAGGTGCAGAACGGCGCAAATGGCCGGCTGCGGAAGATGGTCATCCTTCCGTTCACTGCCTGGGACAGGTTGCCAGCGCACACCAGGGCGGCGATCGAGACCGAAAGGGCTACCCAGGCTGCTCCTGCTGTCGCGTCAACCATCGTTGCCACCCCGGCAAAGCGCACCTCCCTGCCCGGTCACGCCGGCACCTCGGCCGCCCGCCCTGAGTCACCCGCGGTGGATCCACGCCCTCCTTCGGGAGTCAACGGTGTAGACCCGGCCGCCGTCAAGAAGCGCAAGCCCTTGCCGTCGGCTGCGCCTCATCATCAGTCGTCGCCGGCGCCGAGTCCCGCTCCGAACGGGGAGCAGCCCGCCGATCGCCCTAGGAAGTTGATCAAGCTTAAGATGAAGGTACCGGCGAAGGGTTCGCCGCCGCAGGGCTCGCCTCCGCAAGAGCCGCCGTCGCAGATGTCGCCGTGGTGAGGGGCCCCGTCGTTTCTGCAGGTTGGCCGCTGAAGAGGAAGTTCGGACTGGAAAAAAGAGAAAGAAAAACGAAAAGAGAAAGGAGAATCAGAGGACACGGCGTTTGCGTTTGGAGTTGGTTTTTTTTTTATATCCGTTGCACCGCCAGGCATTGCATCCATCATACCACCACACAGCAAGGCGTTCCGGTTTATTTTCGGCTCTGGCAGGGGTTTCAACGATCATCAGGGGTAGCAACGAACCCCCAGAAAAAGAAAGGAAGAGAGTTTGTGTGTTCTTTGGGCTTTGGCATCCGTTTCTGCTGTAATAACTTATGTAGTACTTGCATATGAGAAAGAGGGACTTTTTGGTGGGCGGGTGGACGCTCTCCATGTCTGGCGCGGTGTTTGTCGCAAGAGGGACAAACGCGGTGCGAACCCATCCTTGCATCCTGGGAAAGAACGGTCAGATTGGGATGACTGGAGGAGAGAATGAGGGGATGAGTGGATGGATGGATGGCTCTGCTTTTGGGCCTTCTAGGCATGATCCGGCTATTCTAGGTGGTGGCTTGTCACTAGCACAGCACACTGAACCGACGAGGAGGGGAGTGATAGGTACAAGTCGGTGGCGCGCTACTCGGTGAGAGCGGAGCGGAGCAGTTTTATAGTCGCCTTCTTGATACCTTAAAGAGAACAATGATACCCGGTTATGGGACACGCAGCACAATCTTTGGCTGAGTGTGTATCTGGATTAATATACGCTGGTATTCGTTGCCCCCGGGGGACAGTTAATTAATTCCCTCCGTGTGTCTCTCAGATTACCTCTTTCCAGCCATGATCTTGCCATGATGATACAGCGTATGCTCGCTCAAACACTTGCCTGCTTGCTTCTCCTGACATGATATCTAGTCTATACCTTAAGACAATGCCCGTCTAGTGCGATGCCCATCTTTAATCATACAGCTAAAGCAGACTCACTGAACTCGTACAGAGTCTTCTCCCCACTCCCCCGCCCATCACTTCCCACCTGAACCGAGTATAGTAATCCCCCAAACCACGACACCCATCCACCCACCCCTTGCAGCAAAGACTTGGACTTGTTGGAGGGGGCAAAGAAAATCATAGCTGATGCGACCGCCCCCTCCGCGGCGCAGCGACCCCGATCCGCTCGTCCCGACTCCGCTGTACCCTCGCCTCGGGCGTCACCGCCGCCGCCGCCGTCGCTGCAGTAGTAGTAATAGTACCCCTTGCCGTTCCTCCTCCTTGTCCACCACCCACCCCGGTAGTAGTAGTAGTCGATGACGACACTGCCCGCTGTGGTGGCTGCAGGGTTCCGGCCCCGGCGCGCAGCCGCGTCTCGCGCTCGGCTGTCCTCTCGCGTGTTGTCCGCCGTCGCTGCTGCTGCTGCTGCCCGTGGTGTGGCGCTGGTGGTGGTTGCCGTGTCTCGCGCGGGTTGTTGGTGGGTGTTTCTGCTATTGCGGATGATGCTGCTGCTGCTGCTGCTGGTGGTATTAGAGTGTGGGGCTGGGTTGGGTTTGCTGTTATTGGGACGGGGTCGGGGGCGGGGCGATGGTGTTGGTGGTGGTGTTGGCGTTGGTAACGCTGGCGGGGGTGGGGGTGGCGCTGGGGTGATGTGTCCACGTCCATGCCGTCGTCATCCTCGTCACCATCTTCTTCTTCTTCCTCCCCTTCTTCTGAAGAGGCATATTGGTGATGATGGTGGTGTGAATGGCCCGGCAGAGGTCCCCGCCCGAAACTGACCACCCTCGCGGCCTGCGCCTGGGCGCGCGCATAATACGACGTCTCTGCTTCTTCCACCTCCTCGTCGTCATCTTCGTCGTGCTGGAGCAGAGCGTCGTCGTCTTCATCGTCGTCGCTGAATTGGTGCTCTGGGGGACTGCTGGGCATCCTCCTCCTCCCCATCGCCGGGAAGCCGCCCCGCATGCCAACGTCGTCATTAGGGTGGTGATTCCCGCCGCTTGTGACGGGCGTTGTGGCGGCAGCGACGGCCGCCCTTCTCGCGGCGTGGACGGCGGAAAGGGCGTCACGGCGGGCTTCGAGCTCGGCGGCGCGAGCGCGGTCGGCCGCGCGGTCTTCGTAGTCGGCTATGTCCTCGGGCGTGAGGGAGAGGACGGTTGGGGGCCGGCGAAGCATTGTGGTAGACTCGTTGCCCGTTGCTAGCTTATGCTATACCGAGAATAGGAATATTGAATTGACCGGGTGGTGGTATGCTTAGGTTCTAGGCGGGTGCTCCTGCTAGCACGTCGCCTTGCTTCGAAGGCGCGGGGCAGAATTGGGCGAAACTACTAGTAAGTACTAGTAGTAGGATTTATTGGAGACGGAAGAAGTCTGATCATGGCAGTATGGTTTAAGGATACAGAGAATATGCTGTCTAAGGAAACGAATTACCAAGAGACCAAGAGAACATTCCTGCAGGTCGCAAATTGAACAGCAGCGCGGCTGGCCATGTCTATCTTATCCGAGTCGCGGTGCTGCCGTCGTCATCGGGAATTCTGGCGTATCGATACGTTACGGTGGGGTCGCATTTCTGTTGCTGGGGTTACGGTTTAGGGGTTGGTTACGGACAATCAATCACAGCTTGAATAACAGCAGAGGCTGAGACTTTACACGCATGAAATGGAACAGATTCAGCGTCAAAGGCTTCGTTGGTATCTAGGTCATCTATCAACATAGTAATCCTAAGTGATCAATTCGTAAGCAATCATGAGCTCTCCTTCATCTTGCCACACAGCGAGCATGTCCACCACTGACTCTCCATCACATTGCTGCAGAATGAGCACCGCCAAGTCGCTGGTCGCGGCGGTATTGGCGGTGGTGCCACCGTTCTTGCAGACGCGGCCGCAGGTTTTGGCTTCTTCTTCGGTGGGCTCTCAGTGAGATCTATTGCCTCTCTGCATATGCACAGTTAGGACAGTCTCATGCGACAGAACTACCTGACGTCTTCAGCTTGCCCTACCTTGGACCGGTCCGGAATGGCTCCGAGGGGCGCCGCGTTCCACAGGCATCGCAAGCGCTCGCATGTAGCGGATTGTGCAGCGTGCAGAGTCCACATGCCCAGAAATCTCTTCTCTCGGGAGACTTCGGTCGCGCGGGTGGCCGTGTGGCAGTCGGAATAGGCGGGGGACGTTCGGCATTCCTAACGAAGTCAGCACCACGGCGGGGATCCAGGTCCTGAAGAAAGGCGGCGCCGCCGTTGCCAAACGGCTTCTGGGCGCTGGGAGTAGGTACGAGTTGCCATACTTGCGCTTCTCGTCTTCCTGGACGAGCTCCCACAAGGCCTGCGCGATGGCCGCTTCGTTGGCGGCGTCCTCCTCTGCTTGCGTCCGGAACCCGTTTCTCGTCCAAGTCTGAGAGATGGCTTGAATCTCGCGCTCGTTGCGGTTGTTGTTGGCGCAGCCGAGCTCGCTTGTGTTCCGCCGCCGCTCGATAGACTCCAGGATGGCGGAGCGCAAGTCTTCACCGGGCCGCGGTGCGGTACCACCCAATCTATACCCTCCGAACGCCGTCGGCTGGGGCCTACGCCTTTCGGCCTCCGCGCGGGCCAACCGGAGGGCTTCGTGGTATGGGATATTTCGACCGCCGAGGCGCTGGCCCTTGCCCAAGAAACCTTCGCCGGTGTAGCCCCTCGTCATCAGGCCCTCGAGCTCCTCGCGCAGCTGGTTCCACAGGGCGTTGAACTTGTGGTCGTGCGGCCCGTGGACGATGTGAGACAGCTCATGCAGCATCGTGTCGACCATCTTCTCAAACGGAAGAAACTGGCTGCGGTCAAACGGCTCGCGGAGGCGGATCAGGATCTGGTGGCCCTTGTCGACGTTCAATCCGAGCAGGTTGGCCTGTTCTGGATACATCTCGGAAAGCGTCCGCACCTTCCAGCCTCGGGCTCGCATGAGCGGCTTCACTAGGGAAGCAATCTTCTTAAGGTGGTGCAGCGCTTCATCTTGGCGGGGGAAGTGCTTGAGGTGAGTAAAAGAATAGAAGACCGGGTCGATCTCTCGTGCCATCGCCATTGTACGTGTGGGGTTGGGAGTTCCAGCGCTGCAGCCTTGCTGTATGCACTGTCTTTCTGAATCGGTGTCTCTGCGTCAAGTTCCTTGAGACACCAGGCGGGTGAGAGCAAACATGCAACCAGCCGAGACCCGACTTGAAATATGGAAACACAACATGCAGAGCAACCACACGGTTCTCCTAGAAACAAAAGAAAAGCCCCAGAAAGAAGCACCTCGAACGCCAAAGACAGGAAGGTTGTTGTCGTTAGAAATCGACAAAACCAGGCTGCACCGTCGCCGCGTCACGGGGCGAATTGCCCGCTTGCGTGGCAGGAACGGTCCAGTAGGGCGTGGAACGCTGGAACAATGACTAATCAAACATTGCCTTTGTTGTATCCGTAGCACAGCAGCCTGCTCGAATCAGCGCATAATTGAGGTTTCCCGATATCGAACAAATCATTTCATCGTCACCGTTAAGTCAGGAATAGCTTGTGAATGTGGAACACAAACCACCAACGTGTTCGCTCGCTTGTCCTTCAATGTTGGCATGATCGACCTCTGGACTCCCTTACGTTTTTATATCTTTTGGGCCAAGCCCAGAGTCGGCGCCCGCTGCTCTCCACAACCCGATGCCGAAAACCCGGAATCCCCGGAGCCCGGCACTCTACCCCTTGCCATTGCCTAGCACGCCGCAAGCGAGGAATTTGGTCCGGATGGCTGCCGTTTCAGAATGAACAAGCTTTCCTCCTGCGCCTCCCAGCGGTTGGTCGATCGAAAAGACGACTTGCGTCCCCACAGATCACATCCCAATCATCCCATCGCCAACCAAACGGTGCACAACAGCAGTTCGGCTTGCTGCGTTTGTCTTTCGCTGCACGAATCAGGGGTCTACCGCCCCGGAATGGGAGATTGAGATGTCCAAGGACAGCCCTGGAACGCTCCACCGTCGGTGTTTCGAATCACTGGCGATCGCTTGCATGCCTCATTGTTTCCAATTGCCAAGAAGAGCCTTTGACGGCTCTCCCGCGCCGGGCTGGTCTTCCCGAGCGCGGCTTGGGATTTGATAGCATCATGGATGTTTCCCGTGCCAAGCGCTTCCTGACGGCTGTTCAGTGGTTGTACCCGTCTGGTGTAGATTGACTTTGTGTAAGTTGTGATGCGATGAACGGCCCTAACCGATCGGCGGGGAGGCAACATTCTTTCCCCTGACTCAGTGTGGCTCCCATGAAATCAGATATGATCGCATGAACTGTGGGAGGCCGCACCCTGTTGGTACTTTTTTGCTCTTTCATTCCGGTCTTGCAAAACTGCTTTTTGCACGCCAGCCTCTCTTTTTTAAGTTCACCACTTATCCTCAAGAGTGTGTGAGAGAGAGAGTTGTCTCTCCCTCGTAGTTCCTCTCAACCGACCGCATCCACTCCTTCCTGTTACCTCTTTTCCATTCATTCACCGCCCCGGAGTTCACCAGCGCGTTCTCAATTCACCGGCAACATGAAGTTCACTGCGGCTGCCTTCGCGGCTTCACTCTTTGCCCCGGCACTGGTTGCCGGTGCCCCGCGCGTCGTCAAGGTCGACCCGTCCGACATCAAGCCTCGAAATGTCGGAGGGTCCAGGATCAAGCTGCCCCAGATTTACAACACCCACTTCAAGCAGCACGCCAAGGGCCCGAGGGCTCTGGCCAAGGTCTGCCGGAAGTACAACATTGAAATGCCTCCGGAGCTCGTCGAGGTTCTCAAGGGCATCCTGCAGGATTTGGGCATCGACCTGCCCACTGGGAAAGTAGGCGGTCTAAGCGCAAGCGCCCACAACTCTGGGAAGCCCTACACGAACGAGACGGATGACCAGGGTGCGTTGCTTGATTCATCGCGTATGCCGCGATTCAACATGCTGACACTCCCCCAGGCGAGGTGTCTGCCACCCCGCAGCTCTTCGACGTTGAGTATCTGGCGCCCGTCGAGATCGGCACCCCGCCGCAGACCCTGATGCTCAACTTTGACACCGGCTCGTCCGACCTGTGGGTGTTTAGCACGGAGACGCCGAGCCGGCAGCAGAACGGCCAGACGCTGTACCGCATCGAGGACAGCTCGACCGCCCAGAAGCTCTCCAACCACACCTGGTCGATCCAGTACGGCGACGGCAGCCGCTCGGCCGGCAACGTGTACCTCGACACGGTCAGCGTCGGTGGCGTCAACGTGTTCAACCAGGCCGTCGAGTCTGCCACGAGCGTGTCGTCCTCCTTCACGAGTGACGCCGCGTCCTCTGGCCTTCTCGGCCTCGCCTTCGACTCGATCAACACGGTCAGCCCGACCAAGCAGAAGACGTTCATTTCCAACGCGCTGGAGTCGCTGGAGTCGCCTCTGTTCACTGCGAACTTGAAGAAGGCCGAGCGTAAGTTTCTGTTTTATTTTCTATTTTTCTTTTTATGGTAGACTCTTGTCTCTCTGACGAAGCTTTCCAGCCGGCAACTACAACTTCGGCTTCATCGACGAGACCGAGTTCACGGGCCCGCTCTCGTTCGTGGACGTCAACTCGACCGACGGCTTCTGGCAGTTCCAGGCCTCGGGCTTCTCCATCGGCAGCGGCAGCAACGCGTCCATGCTCGTGCCCGTCGGCCACTCGGCCATCGCCGACACGGGCACGACGCTGCTCATGCTGCCGTCCGCCATCGCCAACGCCTACTACCGCAGGGTGCCCCAGGCCAAGTCTTCGGCCCAGATCGGCGGCTGGGTGTTCCCCTGCAACGCCACGCTGCCCGACCTGACGCTGCACATCGGCAGCTACAAGGCGGTCGTGCCAGGCGAGCTGATCAACTTTGCGCCTGCCGACACCGACTCGTTCGACACGGCCACCATCTGCTACGGCGGCATCCAGAGCATGGCCGGCCTGCCTTTTGCCATCTATGGCGACGTCTTCCTCAAGGCGCAGTTCACTGTCTTTGACCTGGAAGGGCCGAGGCTCGGCTTCGCGCCCAAGCCGGAGCTTTGAGGGGCGTCATCGGTCATCCGGGGATCTAGCGGGGATTGTGATTGGGGGAGGTGTTGTTTTTGAGATTTGTGTATATTATTCTCTTCTAAGGTAATGGTTTTCTTCTGAAGCTGCGGGCCCGGCAGTTCCGAAAAACGAGATAGAACCGGGTTGGGCTGTCTAGATGTGTGATACCTGCTGTTTGTTAGGTCATGGCTCCAGCATACTTATACTGGTTCAACGAAAGAGGCACGTTGGTCTGGCTTTCATCACGTCCTGAATTCAACCATCGCATTGCTGAAATTAGGGTCTTCCAATTCGTTACGGCTGAGATAAGGTATTAAGTTGAATGTCCATTTCGGTGATTTCCGGATTGTGTTGTCCCCGTCGGTCTCGGTACCGTACTGTTCCGATCTCCGCGAGAAGGAAGCGGAAGCGGAAGCGATTTCAACTCAGCTGGGTGCCTGTCTGCTAGTCAATCAACTCAACCTCGGCTGGACATGGTGTAAAGCGTCACATTCAAACGCCTTGCCTGCGCCTGGCCGAATCAACGTGCATATAGGTGGGCTGAGGTTCCGATAGATACGCCATTGATCATTCGACCCGGAATCCTTTCAGTCTCTCTCTCCGTCTTACATAACCCCGCTATCAACCGCGAACCTCCAAGCTTCACTTCATTTCAGCCATCAAAACTTGTCCTCATCACAACTCCCCAATCCAAATCACAATTCAAAAGTTTTCCATCAAGATGTCATCAATCATTCACTCCCTAACAGAAACCCTCAACCGCTTCCTCCCCTCAAGGAACATACCACCTCTCTCCCAACCCCTCACAATCGCCCTCCTCCTCGCACCCCCGACCATCTTCGCCCTCCTCCCATCCATGCTGCACTCCTACCGAACCTACCTGTCCCTCGGCCCGGGCGGCGTGCCCTACAACTTCTTCGGCTTCCTCATGCAGTACCCACTCAGCCTGCTCGCTTTCGGCGCCTCAGACCGGCGCGCCGTGCCGCCGCCTTACAAGCGCTCCGCCCCGCGCGAAGAGGATGTTGTCCAGCTGTACGGGCGGGCCTCTTTCTTTGGTGGGGATGTGGGTGATGGTGATGGTGGTGGAGGTAGCTTATTACCGCAGCGGAGGGGCGACCGCCCCTCGGTGCCCGGGTTCCCGATCGTTGCGCCGCAGCGGCAGACGTCGATGCAAGCGTCCGGCGAGATGGTCGAGCGCATGCGGAGGTTTGTGGCTGCCCTCGCGGGGGCGAATGCTGGTGTCCTGAGGGGGGGACCGTCGAAGCTGGAAGGGGTCGGGAGCGAGGCGATCTTCCTTGGGGAGGAGGTGGTGAAGAAGGTGCCTGAGTACATGGGCATGGCGAAGCGTGAGATTGTGCATGTCCATGGGGAGGGCAGCTCGCATGTGACTGTGAGCTTGGTGGATGCGGAGGAGGCGGTTGCGAAGGGATGGTGAGTTTCCCCCGTTTTTTCTTTTGCTTGGTGTCCAATAATACGATGAAAACCTGTGAGACTGATGCGAATCTGTTTTCTTCGTGTGCAGGGCAGAGAGACACCCTCTGAGCGGAGTGCCTAAGATGATGCCGTGGAGCTACATCATGGTGTATGCGCCGCGGGATGACGATGAGTATGAGGTCTGGAAGAGGTTCGTGGTGGCTGGTTGCAGGTTCGTCTCAGGGGGCAAGGAGATCGCTGTTCCGCAGGACGAGTGAAGAAAACGGGGCTCTTGGTGATGGTCAGTTTTGACTGCCTTTTACCGGCAGCAAAGAATGAAGCAAATGGTATTGCTGTGGTATAGAACTATACAACGCTCACGCAGCCACTCATTACCCGACAAGGCTAATACTTGTACGTGATAGTCTTCGTCCTGACCCATTCCGCCAACCCTTGCGCAGCATTGAACCGGCCATAGCCGGACGCCTTGGCACCGCCATGCGGCAGAGCGGTCTCATCGTGAACAGTCATGTTATTAATGTGCACGGCCCCCGTCTCGATCTCCCTGGCAAAGCGTAAACCCGTGCGCAGGTCCTCGGTGAACACGGCTGACGTGAGGCCGTACTCGGTGTCGTTGGCGATCCGCAGCGCCTCCTCCTCCGTCTCGATCTCGTACAGCGATACCGTCGGCCCGAAGCTCTCCGTCTTGTAGATGTCCATCTCGGTCGTGATGCCGCTGATGACAACGGGCCGCATCTGCGTCGGGGCGGCCTCGTGGGCGTTGGGATCGCCGTAGACCAGGGAGGCGCCCTTGCTGAGGGCGTCGGCGAGTAGCTTCTTGTTTTTCGTGACGCCCACGCTGTTGATCAGAACGGGAGCGTCGTGTTGAGCGCCAAAAATATTGTCGATCGCCCCGACCAGCTTCTTCTCGAACTCGGCGCGGACCTTCTTGTGCACGAGGATGCGCTCGGTGGACATGCAGATCTGACCCGAGTGGAGGAACGATCCCAGAGCGCACTGTACCGCCGCATTGTCGAGGTCCGCATCGTGCCACACAATGGCCGGCGCCTTGCCGCCGAGTTCGAGGAGCACTGGCTTGAGGTGCTCGCCAGCAAGCTTGCCGATAATGCGGCCGACCATGGTGCTTCCCGTGAAGTTGATCTTCTTGATCTCGGGATCGGCGATCAGCGCCTGCGTAATGGTGGCAGCATTTGCTGGCTCGTGGAATAGCAGGTTCAGGACGCCGTCGGGTAGGCCTGCCTCGTGGAGGACGGAGCAGATGGCCCACATCACCCGCGGGGACAACTCAGATCCCTTCAGGATGGCGGTGTTGCCAGCGGCAATGGGGAATAACACAGAGCGGACGCCGAGAATGTAGGGGGCGTTCCTAGAGCCGGGTCAGACCGGAGGAACTGGTTAGACTCAATGGGTCATCGATGGCGACTCACCAGGGGGCAATGGCAAGAACCACTCCATAAGGCTCCCTGAGAACCATGGCGCCGCAGCTGGGATCTGCGACGGTTGGGATGCTCCCTTCCAGCGAGGCTACTCTCCCAGCCACGTCGACAAAGAGGTCTTTGGCGGTACTGATGTTGAAGTCGGCCCACTGGCGCGTGCAGCTCGTCTCGTCCATGATGTACCGGGCTAGCTCGTCCCTCCTCCTCTCCATGATCTCAGCGCTCTTCAGGAAGATGTCACGGCGCACCCTAGGGAGCGACTTCTTCCATGTCTTGAAGGCATTCGCGGCGGCGTCTACAGCGGCGCGAACGTCTCCCTCGGTCGCGCTGGCAGCCTCATGGACGACCTTGCCGGACGCGGGAGACACCACCTTGAACCTCCTCTCAGGGTGCACTTCCTTGCCATTGATGAAGAATGGCACCGGGGCGCCCTCGGCGGGGGCGGTATCGGCGGGCATGGCGGGCATGGCGGAGACGTGGAGAGGCTATAATGGCGAGAGGGCCAATGCAATGTCCCGAGTCAAGCAATAATAAAGACACACAAACACTCAGTACCAAAAGCGGGTGAAACCGATAATATGAGAGATACCCGGGGGAGCATTATCAAGTCCGAGTATGCGGTACATAAGCGCTGCGGGGGTCTAGCCCTAGGACCAAGTCCCGTTCGGCAAGTGGAGAGAAGGTGAGGAGCCATTGGTACCTACATGTTTCTAACGGTGCGACGTTGAATGAATACCCCGAGACACAGCGGCTTGGGGCTTGTGGTTTGCCGGTACCGCCTTCCGGGTCGAACCTGTCTTGGGGAAACTAACCCGAGCGAATGGCCAGGCCCGATCGAGCCCGACTTCCCCTCGGCCACCCACAGTCCCGTTCCATGGCAAACTTGAGGGGCCTTGCGCTGCGGGGTTCGAAGGTGGGGATGGGAGCCCCGGACCATTGCGTCGGCAGCTGTTGTGGCGGAGGAGCGCCACTCCAGGAACTTCGGGAAAAGTGATTTTGTCGTGGTCGTGACAAATGTCTGAGGGATGCTTGGTAACCCGTTTTTTTTTCTCCCGAGGCCTTTGTATGTATGGGTACATCTTACCGCATCAAAGATGGAAAGCATGAGGTTCGTCAATAGTTTTTGTCAACTTGCCAAGCGCTTGGGTGCGGCGGCGCAAGAAGCACCAGATCGTCGCCAGAGGTGGTCGAAATATCTTGACCCAGCGGGGCAGCCACGTGCCGTCAGGGTGGCCCTCTGTCGCCGTCAGGTTGGGGAGCAAAACATCCGGTCCGATGGGACAGCTCGTCCGAACACCTGCGAAGGTCGGAATGAAAGGAATTAGATTGACGAGGGGGCATGAACGCTGATGACTCGCGACGGCTTGGCGCTTCAGGTACGTTGTGACAAGATACTACCGGGATTCACAAAGGGATGGGGCAGCTTGGTCAACGAGACGACCTCGTAGATGACAACTGCACGGATGCGGCTGGTAAGCATGCAAACCAAACCAGAGCAGACTGTCTTCTTTCTGAACCAACACGGCGTCCGCGCACGCTTACCATGATTGTTTCCGGACGAGCGGACCTGTGTTTCGCTCTTCATCCTGGGCGCCTGAGTGTACGAGACGGGCGCCGGTATCTGCTGAGGAGCTCGGAGGCGTCCTTTGATGAGACACTTGGTGGTTGTTGTTGATGCCATGACCGCTTTCCATCCAAACTGCAGTGCTTGTAGTAAAGTTCTGTACGGATTGTACGGAGTACGCGGCGCTGTGTGAGTGTGCAGACTGCCAGACACTGCAGAAGGAGGGGTGCTGCGGATTGTTGGATCAAGTGCCCCTGCAGGCTGCAGGCTGCTGTGGGGCCAGACTCCCGTCGAATTCCCGGACCCACTTCTAGAGTTAAAAGCCCGGGCCACACCGCTACGGAAGAGGGAGATCTGCCAGCCAAGCAGAAATGCAACTCGCAGATGACCTCACTGCGCGACTAGCGCCTTGCTCTTAGAATTCCGATCGCCCCCAGCGCGTCATACCGTCTTCTTGACGGCTGGACAGCTGGCAGATTTGCGGGCTGCCAGAGACCGGCATGACCGGATAATCTACAGGAACGCTTTGCATGCATATGAACAGCTGGCATATACAAATTACTATCAGTAGCGGGCACCTCCAGGGGTTCGGGCTAAGAATGCCGTAACTGATTCATGAAGACCGTGTACATATTGCGGCATACGGAAGTACCTACATGGATGTACGAGGACCCTGAAAACCTCTCAATTCCAGGTTGTTGGGGTATCTGCCGGTCGGCCCTGACTAGAGCACGTGCAGTCGGTCTTGCTCCTTCCAAGCAGGTTTCGTGCCGTCTCACCCCGGTCCCCTCATGACCAGAAATCCGGTTCGAGTCAACGGACTCTTGGACGTCTTGGACATTCACACTCGCAGCTTTTAATAACTTCTCATCGTTCTACTGTGTGCTGCATGTACATGTAGTTGAAGGTAGTTACATTACATACGGTTTGTCCCTTAGGCCCAACCAACCC
This sequence comes from Chaetomium strumarium, assembly GCF_033439665.1. Taxonomy (NCBI): domain Eukaryota; kingdom Fungi; phylum Ascomycota; class Sordariomycetes; order Sordariales; family Chaetomiaceae; genus Chaetomium; species Chaetomium strumarium. The sequence continues at coordinate 4,154,263 of NW_026944429.1, read as the reverse complement.
CGGACCATAGCAACATTGGAGTCGCGGTTGCGGAGCAATCACTCGACTAACTCCCGTCCTCCATCCACCACCCCCTACTCCGTTACTCCGTACAGTTCACGCAATGGATGCCGCCAGACCCGAGATGCGCCCGTAGAATCGGGCCTGAAACAACACTGCCTCGCTGACCGGATGCATTTCATTCTTTTCAGTCAGTCTCTCCTCGTAGACGACAACATCAACCCCGACAAAGACGACGGCGATGGGCTTCCCGCGAACATGCCGTTAGATCCGTTGGGAACCCCTCGACTGCGCCCAGCAGCTCGCCCTCTCCGTCTTCCGATGCCGTCGACCAACCCCGGCCAGGTCGCCTTCTCCGTCATCCGGTTCCTTCCCGTGCCCGTTCTCGTCCTGGATGGCGAGAAAACAGCGGTGCTGGCCAACGAGGCCATGGGCAAGCTGCTAGGGCTGATGCCCGATGCCGTTCAGGAAGCCGACTCGATGGTACCGGTCATGGACCAGCTCCGGGGCCGGCTGTTGTCCGAGATTGGTGTCGACCTTGTCCAAGAGGGCGTCCCTGTGTGGGTCGACTGGCATGATTTCCTCGACCAGGCTGCTGCGGAGGCCGGGCTCAGGACGCCCCGTCAGGACAACAGAGAAAAGCTCCTGCCCGATGGCAGTGACGCTGTGCCAATCCCGAATGCCAACAATAGCCGCCGCAAGCCGCCATCAGATATCGCCGTCGAGGTCCTGGTTTCGCATGGACTTGCTAGCAGAAGCATGTTGGATTCCGGCGCATCCTTGGATCCGGCCGCATCACGGACGCGTGCTCAGATGATCGTCTCGCCTTGGCAGGCCGAAGATGGTCTGACCTTCTTCACCCTCACATTCCTGAACTCCAGTCCACCAACAACAATATCTTCGCCCCCAAGGTCAACCTCAGTTGCCAGCCTGCCCGATCTGACCGGCAAGAATGCCATTGGCATGCCGAAAGTCCCGATACCGCCTAGTGACACATCGCCATTGTCGCGACGGTCTCGCACCCCCGCCGTCTCTCACTCCTCGAGTCCGCCGCCATGCCTGGGGTTGGGTCCTCCCCTACTACCGCTGGCACCTCGCTCGCCCTCGGTTCTACAGAAGATCGCCCTCATGAAGGATGCGCTGCTCGACAAGATCCAGACGCCCATTCTCGCCATGTGGAAGGACGGAAGCGTCACGTTTCCCAACCGGGCTGCACGCAGTCTCTTCAACCGAAACACTGACCCCGACGGCATGGTAGATGGATTCAACCTGCTCCCGTCATGGGTGGTATGGTCAGAAGACTTCAGCAGGCAGCTCGACCCGAGCGAGCACCCTATGTCGGTCTTGATCCGCACCGAGACCCCCTTTGCATGCCGCCGTATTGGTATGCACGACGCTACCGGCCAGCAGCTGGTGTTCGATGTAGAAGGGGCCACTCTCCGAGACGAGGTTACGGGCGAGTTCCTCGCCGGGATAACGACCTACCGGGATGTCACGAGAATGACCGAGGAGATCATGGAAATGAAGGCCGGCGATGAGGAGCGTTTCAGATTGATATGCGACACGATGCCGCAGCTTGTCTGGACTGCAACCCCAGAAGGCGGTCACGATTTCTTCAACAGCAGATGGCACAACTACACCGGCTTGTCAAAGGAAGAGTCCCGGGGATGGGGATGGCAGAACGCGTTCCATCCGGAGGACCTACCCGAGTGCGAGAGGAGATGGAAGCATGCCCTTGCCACGGGCGAACCATACATGACCGAGTACCGCTGCCGTTCAAACGATGGCGAATGGAGGTGGTTCCTGGGAAGAGCTCTCCCCTTGAGGAATAAGAAGACCGGTGTGATTGAGAAGTGGTTCGGTAGGGAAGGATCTCAACGACGGAGAAGAACCATGTGCTCACTTTACTTAGGGACTTGCACCGATATTCATGAGAACATCAAGACGCAGATGGAGACAAGGAGAACCCGAGAGCAGCTCCTCAGCGTCATTGCTCTCTCAAACATGACCATCTTCAACATCGATCGTAGCCGCAAGGTTACGATGCTGGAGGGCGCACTGATCTGGAATTCTCACTGCGATAGCAATGAAGCCAGATGGTACATTGGCAAAAATGTGTACAGCGTGTTCAACAGGCTCAACCCACAGCTTCCTGAAGGGACGATGCCCCCCTTTCTCGAACCGCTTGAGGGAATACTTTCCGGGACAGCAGAAGGGATCCACAAAGAACAAGAGGAGGAGCACGAGATGGGTATGTGATCCTGCCGCGAGTATCGAGACTATGGTGGCAGTGGTTAACGCGATACAGATGGGCGCTGGTACCGCACACGTTTCCAGCCGATTATCAGCAAGGAGACTCGTGACAAGGGCGCCAAACCGCCTGTTATCGAGGGCGTCGTGGGCTTCATCATGGATGTTACCGAGCTCAAGAACCGTGAACGGGACCTCGAAACCCAGGTTCAGGAGAAGCGCCAGCTCGTTGCCAATGAAGCCGCTGCAAACGAGGCTAGCAGGCTGAAGAGTCAATTCCTGGCAAATGTAGGCCCCAGCCTCGCTAGCTATGTAATGTGAGCTCAGCTATGCTGACAACCGTGGCAGATGTCGCACGAAATCCGCACCCCGATCAGCGGCGTCATCGGTATGGCGGAGCTACTCTTGGATGCCGGACTCGGGCAGGAGCAACAGGAACTGGCCGAGAACATCCACCGATCTGCTAACGCGCTTCTAACCGTCATCAATGACATCCTGGACATATCCAAGGTCGAGTCTGGGCGCTTGGACATTGAGGAGGTACAATTCTCACTCCCGCTAGTTGTCCGAGACGTGAGCAAGATGCTCAGCCCAGCTGCTGAGCGCAAGAAGCTCACCTTCCGCTCGGCCATCGCAACCGACATCGAGAGCGACCTCGGAGTCATGGGCGACCCGGGGCGCGTGAGACAGATCATGACAAACTTACTCGCCAACAGTATTAAATTCACGAGCCAGGGCTCGGTGTTGCTCTCAGTCTCGAAAGAGAAAGAGACCGCCGACATCATCGAAGTGAGGTTTTCTGTCCAGGATACCGGCATTGGTATCGGCGAGGAGGTCCAGAGGCGCCTCTTCCAGCCTTTCTACCAGGGCGACGCGTCCACGGGAAGGAAATTTGGCGGCACGGGACTGGGACTCAGCATCTCCAAGACTCTCGTCAAGCTGATGAAGGGGCGGATAGAGCTAGTATCCAAATTAGGCGTCGGCACGACGGTGACATTCTGGATCCCCTTCAAGAAACCGCGGTGGCGGCAGCCGGCAGGGCCGGACCAGCCAAATCCTTTGCCCGACCGGCCACCGTTCAGGAAAAATCTGTCCTACAATACCACCGAGAGCATCGTTGGCATGGCTCTAAGGGAAGAGCCCCCTTCCAGCTTAGAAGACAGTGCTCAACCGGCGTCCAGGGCCTCGTCGACTAGCAGCAGCCCTGTAGCGATCCCGAAGCCTGAGGAAGCGCTCCTTCCGCTCGCAGAGCGCGCTAACATCCACGTCCTAGTCGTCGAAGACAACCACATCAACCAGCAGTTCGCGCTCAGAACCATCAAAAAGCTGGGCTTCCAGGTCGCGGCCGTGTGGAACGGCAAGGAAGCGCTCGACTACCTCGCCGCCGCCATGGAGGGCAAGAAGACCAAGCCCGACATCATCCTCATGGACGTGCAGATGCCCATCATCGACGGCTACAAGTGCACGCACCGCCTGCGCCATCACCTCTCCTACAAGGCCTACGTCAGCGACGTGCCGATCGTCGCCATGACCGCGTCCGCGATCCAGGGGGATCAGGAGAAGTGCAAGCACGCTGGCATGGACGATTACCTCTCCAAGCCGGTCAAGATCAAGACCCTCGAGCACATGCTGGTCCGGTGGAGCACCCGCAGCCGCCGGGCGCGGTCGGCATGTGATGGAGATGGAGGTGGAGATAGGGAGGCGTCGCTGAGCCCGGCTGTTTTGTCGGATGGCTCGGACCGTGGCGGACACCGTTGCCATAGTCCTGAGAAGATGGCAACGACGACGACGACGACGACAACAACAACAACAACGACGACGACGAGTGGGATTTCTACCGATTGTGGATCGGAGCAACGCCAGCCCGGACAAGGGGAAGATGTATATAACCTTCCCTTCTTCTCCGCCGCACCTGGCCTCTTGAAGCGGCGCAACACGGTCGACGGTATCAGCCGCGCTGAGCAAGCGACTGGCGAAGCTGTGTCTTCCTCCTCGTCTTGGTCACTCGTCGACGCGCCTGAGGAGAATTCTTCCGGGAAAGAGGAGGCGCCACCGGTCGGATGCGACGAGAAGGAATTGAATCAGCTTCATGGGCAGCTATCAAGCCAAGATGATGGGGCTGCGCCGGGGCTAGGGAGCTAATATGGCTTGACCGGCTGAAGCGAGTCGGAGACGAGCCTTGAACGCATCTGGACGCCAGCTCTTGAAGCAAGGGGCACGGTACTGGAAGCGCACACACAGCTTCGCTGGGCATCGAATTGGGGACGAGGCAAGCGTATCCAGGGTGACGCTATGTCCGTCCGGACCGCCTTTGGAGGTATGTGTCGGCGCCAGGCCGAGACTCAACAGACGGCAACAAGACGATTACATGACTTTGCGGCTGGAAGACCCTGCGCTGTAGAAGACGAAGGCGCAAACCCTCGTCGCCCCTGGGCGCCTATAGAGGCAGGGTTCATCAACCTTGGACTCGCCGCTCTGTCAAATGAGGGGCATGGCGATGTGGAGGCGCGTCAACTTGGGCTATAACCTGGCACCGTCGAAGCCCTTCACGCTTTTGACAGCCAGTTCCTAGCTGTTTTACGTTGAAGAATGGTACGACATACATCGATGTCAATACCCGGTTGACATAATAGGGAAGGTCACCGAAAAAGAAAGGGCGTTATATATAATTAACAGGGATCTTCAACCCTGCTGTGATCTCAATTAGGATTTCAATCATAACGTTGGATGAGCGAGATCAGGGAGTTTGGGAGGGGAAGTTATTTACAGGCAGGTTCGCCTGTCTGCTCTATCTATCTTTCTAGTACATACTGTCCATGAAATCATACCGGAATTCGGTTTATTGGGTAACTGGGCTCCGGGGCTGTTGGGGATCTCTGTAGACTTTGATGAGCAGGATACCCACGCTTTGGTTTTGGGGGGGCTAGCATAGCAGTACGGGGTGGTTGCGAATTAAAAATCGGAACTTACCTGATGCGATATAATTCACTTTGATTCTTGTTCCTTTAGTCGAACATGCCACCCACAAGTGGTTCCATTGTTTCACAGCCTCGATATACGCCATAGGCCCAAGTATCACGCGAGCAGATACTACTTACTAGTAGTAGGAAGCATCTAACTGGTACCTACAGACCCTGACTTCGCTCCAACGATAGAATGTTCTGAATTCCATCATCGTCCCTAGACGCACCTACCTACGGTATCTTGTTGCCTAGAAACGCGCTGTACTACTATTAAGTGTGTCTGGACGGCGTCATCTTTGCTGCCATCCCTACTACGGCGATATCACCTGCATACATAACACATAGCAGCCATACCGGATATTTCAGGACATCACTCATATAAGTCGACCCAGGGAGAGAGAGCAAAACTTTTCCGTATAGGACACACAAGGTTAAGGACATCGACTACTGGGTCGACTTGGCAGAACGTAGGTACCTTAGATAAGGTGCAATACAGTAGGTGTCAGTTTATCGAACAACGATGATGATGATGATGATGATGATGCAGACTACCAGGTACGTAGAGTAACTAATAGTACTCCCGGGAAAATGGCCACAGCTGAGTCAAATGAAAGCCTGGGAAATTACTTGCTTCAGAAAGGGGTATCTACTTTACAGTTGATTAAGTACATACATACATACAAGCAAAGAAGAATCGAAGTAAAGATATGCCGTCGTCCCTCAAGAACCTGAAGACTAAGCAAGCACTCACTCTATGCGTCGCCATGCCCAAAAAAAGGCAATTCCGGAATTGAGATGAACCCCCGCCGCCGCCGTGACGCTGGATGCAAAAGTGGCGAAAAACATGGGAAGACCGCAGATTGATTGGTAAAGGGAACAGACATAGTGATAAAAGAATTGAAGGTTGTGAAGGTTGCCAGCCAGAGAAAAGGGTCGTAGCGCGTCATCGGAAGTAAGAAGAAGAAGAAAAAAAGATGCCTCAGTACTAAAGCTGTGGCCATGCGTGTATGCATCGTTGTTCGGATAACCCAGGCTCCGGCGGCAAAACTACTACCTGACTGAACATCCCCGAGCGTTGCAAACGGTTAGGAACCTCCCATCCCACTGCCTAGAAGAAGTAACGGCCCCGTCGGCGTTTCATATCCTCGTGCGCTGCCCCTTCCCCAGTGTTAGCTGGCTTAGACTCAACGTCCTCGCCGCTTTCTTCCGCTTTGGATCGTCCTCGCTACCGTCTCCGCCGGCATCGTCATCGTCATCGTCATCGTCGTCGTCATCAGGCCTCAGTTCCTCGCCAAAAGCGCCATACGTCAGTGGCGTCCGTTCTTCTCGGGGCGTCTCAAAGTCGTCATCCTCCGTGACCTCGTCTTCCCCCGAATCCGCCTTTGCCGACGATAAGCTCTGTTTGGTCGAGGACGGTGCCTCGGTCTCGTCATCCTCTTCTTCTCCCTCCTCCTCATCGTCATCTGTTTCAAAGACAGAGAGCTGTTCCTGTGGTGGCGGAGGGACAAGTAGTGACGTTGTCGGCGGTTTCAGCATGGGTGAGCTTCCGCCCACCGAGGACGGTGCCAACCGTTCCTGGGACTTGGACTCGGACGGTCCCCGCACCATGGCAAACATGGTCGTCGACAAGGTGTTGAGGCGCTCCGACAGCTTCTTGACCGACGCCTCGAGGGCCTGGCGGGCCACACGTTCGGCATCAAGGTCGGCTCTGAGCTGCGCGATCACGTCGGCCTGAGACGCCTCGTCGGTTTTGCTAGCGGCCTCGCGTCCCATTATCGGCATACTCATAGCACCGCGCACGGCAGAGGTAGAAGTCGCGTGAACAGGCGGCATCGCGTTTGCGGCAAGAGACGGAGCTTTCGCGGCGGACGACGAAAGCGGGTGGAGCGGGCTCGCGTAAGCCAGTCCTTCGCCGAAGGAGACATGAGAATGCGTGTCGGTTTCCAGCGAGCGTCGGGAGCTGCCAGGCTGACCCGTCTCCCGAGCATCGACAGGTCCCTTGGAGCCGGGGACCGAGCGGCACAGCTGGTCAACCACACGCTCTAACTGGAGGGTGCGGGACTCGAGGTTGCCGAGACGCATGTCCATGCTTGCCGCGTGTGTAATCTTCATACCCATCATCTCTTTCGACAGAAGGTTGAAGTTGAAGGGCTGAGGCGGGGTTTTGGGCGGTCTCTCCGCCGCAGGGCTGTCAGGTGCACTGATGTCTCCGGGGCCCGTGTCGTCGACATCATCCTGCGCGTTTGATGATAAGGGTGACATGAAGCCCGGGTCATAGGACTCGCGCCAATACCGGATCTCATCGCTTCGCCGACGGCTGCCAGGCTGAACGCCGACGAGGTCTTGCAACCCAGAAAGGCTCCGGGACCGCCGGCGCATACCGCCGGCGCTGTCGCTGGTGATGGCACGCCCGATTTCGCTGGGATCCTCGGCTTCGGCCCGTGCACCAGCCCGGCAGGCGCGGCCCTGAGCACTTGCGGGCCGTGGGGACAGACCTGCACCCCATTCCCGGTTGAACAGATGAGGCCGCAGTAATGCATGGCCGCCCGTCGCAGCGCGTCGCCGGATGCCGACTCCCGAGCTGGACCCAGGCGTGGCCGCTTCTGCCTGTAGTGAATTGCGCGCGCTCTCAATGGCCATAATGTCGTCTGGCCCAATGGAATGCGACCGTAGCGGCCGATTCAGTTCGCTGATGGGGAGCGAGGCCGAGCGCTCGGGCGACCTCTGCGTAGGCCGGCTAAGCTGTGCAGTAGGGTCCTAGTTTCAGATCCGTGTAAGTATGTCTGATCAACGGTGAAGACCGGTAAGACAAACACTCACGCTTCGATGTTGCGTTGAGGCCAGTGGCCCAGATTCACGTCCCGAATCTGTCCCGGCATCCTGGTTTCCGCTGCCAGTCTTTTTCCTGCCTCGACCAAACAATCTCCCTAAAGCGGACCGCAGCGTGGACTTCTTCCGCTGCGGAGAGTCTTTGCTCTGCCCGGTTGGGTTGCTGGGGGCGTCGCTAACGGCGGAATACCGGAACGGAGTGACAACAGGGTTCGTAGCCCTCCTTGTCTGCGGTGAAGCTCTCAACGGTGAGGCATTGGGTGGGGAGCGCTTCTGCGGAGAGGTACGGTTGGGCGGTGATCGCGAGGCCGGCCGGGATATTGACTGCTCCCCAGGCATAGTTGCGCCGGCTTGCGGCGTTATAGGCGGGGTGGACGACGGCTTCGGCCGTACATCCCGTGTCAGATCTGTCCGGCTGCCTCCCGAGCCGCTGACCGAAGCTGGTGCGCCAGCCGGCGCAGGAAATTGCGTTCCTCCCTGCTCCTGCTGACGTTCGGTGCCACTACTCGAGCTACTTTCATAACCTCCAGTCTGCTGGCCCTGTTGGCCCTGCTGCTCCTTACCCCCACTGTCCCCGGGCTGCTGCTCAACCGGCTCGTCGGGCGACGGACCAGGACTATGAGTAAGTGGTAAAGGCGTCGCAATCCCGGTACCGGGCTCCCGTATTGGGAAGTCATCATCATCATCTGCCACTGACGCCTTCGCTGAGCCGGGGTTCCGGATCGGGAACTCGTCGTCGTCCGGGGTTTTCGGTATCGGAATCGGGGCCGAGATGGTGCCACGGATCGATTTGTGCCGGGGCTTGGCACGGCCGGCACCGCCGGCGGTGGAGCCAGACTTCCCGAAGATACTCGGCATGTTGGCTGGCGCAGTCTATATGTCCGGTATAGATCGGCACGCAGCTCTGGGAGAAGAACCTGGAAGGAGGCGGTATGATGAGGCTCGGGGAAAGTTGACTGATAAAGCTCTCTTGCACGCCAGGCCATCTGCGCACCAGCAATGGAATAAACACACAAGAAAACTGAGTCGCGGCTTTGGTCTTGTGGTGCCGTTGCGCCTGGGTGATCCCGGATGAGGAAAACAATGACTTCGTCGACGTTCCACCGTTAGGAAGCTGGCATGACCAGCGATGCAGCCGCCTTCCTTTCCTGGGCAGAACGGCAGGACTTGCGATGGAGCCGGTCCAACCGTCGGGATCGTGGAAAAGGCGCTTGGTCGTGTGCCGAAAGTTTGTGATACAGAGAATGGTGGCGAGTAATGCAACGAGTGGATTCGGTCAGTTCAAGGAATACAAATGGATGGATAGCTCGACTAGAAGGCACACCCTGGCCCGCTGCATCCGGGCTATCATGCTGGACTCCGGCGATGGGTTGGTCGGCGCGAAACCGCGGGACGCAAGCCAGCAGCGCCAGGAGGTAAACAGCGTCCGAGTCGTGCAGGACCGACCCCACGAGAGGGAGAAGAGCAGCACCAATGACGGATATTAAAGTCCAACATGCTGCTTCGCCAGAGGGCAGCATCGGGGTGTGGACAGGCCCAGGTCCAAGCTGCCATGCAAGATGCAAGGGTGGGCAGTCCTGATGCGACCGTGATAGAGGAGGGGCCGTGAGGGGTGCGTCTTGGGGCCGCAGGGTGGGGAAGGGGCGTGAGCTCCGCGTCCTCGCCTGTCTTGGGGCTTTTCGTTCCTGATGAATGCGTCCGTGCATGCCCCAAGTAGGTTTGGAGAGAGTGGGGGTAATAAATGTGTCTCAAAGTGTCTTGCAACTGGACCCGGGACGGCTGCTATACTGGTGCGTTTGATAAACGAAAACGTCGTCGAGGGGAGCATTGATGAGGCCGACTGCGAACGGCACCCGGCCTGCACTGGGAGAGACGTGGAATTGCTCTCTCTCCAGCGCATGCCTGCAGCTGCGCCTTGGCATCGCTGCATTGGCTCGGGGGAGCTGTTTCGAACAACGGACAGACCGCTGTGGTGTCCTGAACAGTACGCTAGCTTGAATGCCATGCACTGAACGACTGGCCGGGGTTGCGTGGAAACTCAGCACACCGGATGGCCGACGATGGATGAAGGCCAGGGTTGTCGGAGTTGACAGAAAGCCCGGACTGCGCATTCCTTCCTGCTTCCAGACACCTCGCCGCGGTACCGTCCAATACCTCCTATCAGATGCATGTCTGGCGCGGCATATGCCGCTCGTCTCGTTATGCTCTCAACCAACTCGCCCGCCATACAAGGACAGAAGGCTCCTGGAGATGAAGCGAGGTGGTCCGGGAGATGAGTGTACAAAACCGCCTCCACGCCCTACATTTACAAGGGACGCTTGGAGACGCATCGAGCCATGCCAAGGTCCCTCGCGTGGCCTTTTTGGTGCGATGTCAACGGAACCGTATCATTCCTTCTTGGAGGCCGAATACCCCTGTGTGCGACACTGGCAGTGTGCTAGAGAGGCTTTAGTGTATTAGTGTTCGGTCTCGTGTATCACGAGGCATGGAACAAATCCGGCAACTTTCTTTTGTCTGTCTTTGTGGCCTCCGAGTTGTGAGTGTTGGGAGTCCCAGCAAAAGAGAATGCAAGAACCAGCCCTGCACCTTCCGCCTTGGCTGCCTATGCCACATTGGACATCTCAGGTTTTCGGTTGCAAGTGGAAGTTTGATCCATGTCCATACCGGCGTTCGCTCCTTCCCATTTGCAATCTCATACGTAGTTAATGTACTCTGCCATCCTCGCGACGAGATCCGATAGCTCTTTCGGTCATTTTAACGTCGGGGGTTGTGCTTTATGATCTGCTTACGCTCCCCTTTGACATGTGGGAAGCCGGGCGCAACCATTCCTCCCGTCTACCCCTATTTCGACTCGTCACACGCCATGGCGTGCAGGCATCCGCTTTCTGGTGATATCGCCGCCTCCAGGACGCAGATGAAGGTAACAACCAAAGATAGCATCCACCACACGCCTGCAATCCTCCTGATACATCGCGTACCTACTGCATACGCATGCTCAAAACAGCCGAATTGGCTCGCCAACCAAATCGTTGAGCACTCGACTAGTCGCGGAGCAAAGATCGCATGCAAGCTGCACTAGACAGCAGAACGCACTGATATGGTGCAAATCGACCAATACAACGTCCACACATGTGGAGCGCGGCTCTTTATTATTTACGCCGGGTTTATGCGAGCTTGCCCGTCTCCGCGCGCAAAATTGGCAAATCGTTCTCGAAGCCATCAGGAGCATCGACGAAATCCCGGTTGAGTTGCCTCGCACGGTCTGGACAGGACAAGGACTGGGCGTGCTCCGGCGGACCAGGGTTACGACATTCCGAGGTTGATGAGACACTGCCACTAGTTAACGTCACTGTCAACCCCTGCATAGAGCCTCAATGGACTCGTGATATCACAAAATACTGCTCTGCACCGCACGATAGTGTAGTCTAGTGTGTACCGCATATGTGATTACACCTCTAATAAACCGACGACAGAACGAAGAGTCTCCGGCGTCAACTTGGAGAGCGCTCAGGGAAGGCCATCTGGCTCCGGACAGTTGGCATCTGTGGAACCCGCAAAACCCCGCTCTTGGCCGGCCGACGAAGCGAGTCTCCACAAGAGTCCACGGGACATGGATCGTCTGAAACAGCAAGGGCCAGGTTCCACCAGAAGCGATTCACCCGCCGACTCCACATTAACTTAACGGTTTGACATGAGAAGAGACGAACAACGACCACAAGGAAGGGGAGTCACGGGACAGAATACGAAGTAATGATACCGGCTACCGCAAGCGTCTTCGAGGACTGGGGGCAAGGTCCTGCGTATCTCGTTTGGGCGGTGACGGGGGAGCTCCTCGGCCCGGTTATACATTGACCGTGACCATCGCCAGCCGATACATGTATTATCCGATAGGTCCGGCAGGAATCTCCGATAAGGTTATCTCACCCCCCCAAAAAGTGAGACTTTCAGCATTGTTAGTCAGCCATCCTTGAACAGAGGCACCTTCCATCTGGATCTCGACGTCGACACCGAATATTCGGCCCGGATTGCGATGCATCAACATGCGCGGACTACACTAGGTAGTTGACTTTTCTCTTCCCGTCCTGCCGGTGCTCCGCTCCGATCATGCGTCTCGAGCAAGCGATGCCAGCTCCGGGTACCGGAGATCGGCATTCTCCTCGAGATGCTCCATCCAGTCCTTCAAGAACTTGCTGCCCCTGCCGCAGGACGAAAGTTCAGCAACGAGTCAGCCTGGCCCAAGGCAACTACTAATAAAGGTTCTAGAACGTACTTTTTCACCGTCTCGGAGTCTCCAATGACAGCCAGTGATCGCTTGGGTCTCGTCATGGCCACTGTAGCATCCTCTCGCATCAACACGCATTTTCTCCGCAATGGAGCAGGCCTGCAAATGCAGAATCGTAGATCTGGGACTCACCGTTTAGGCGCCGCTTCTCACCGAGGAAGCCGACCTCGCCGTCCGGGTTGCTCCGGACCAGACTAACGATGACAGCTTCCTTCTCTCGGCCCTGAAAACCGTCGACGCTCCCCAGTTCGATGCCCGGGTAGGTCTCCTTTAACGGGGCCAGGATGGCAAGCTTCGCTCGTCGCAATCCTTGGTTAGCTACGAGCCTATCTCATCATGATGCCCTCGGAACCTAATCGCGCCACGGTCATGGACGCGGCACAGGCGGCGGGAGCATATATATATATTCATGGATGCAGCTGTCGCTTGGGGCAGACGGACGACCGTTCGACCGGGAGTGATAGCTAGGTATATACGTACCTGTGCGTTGTACGGCGTCACCACCGCGATATCCTCGGGCTTGACCCCGGCCTCGACCAGGCTGCGCACATGTTGCCTTACCAGCGCCGCCTCCATCTCGTTGCTCTTGCTGTCGCCGTAGAGGCTACTCTTGGTCAGCTTCTTGCCTCCTCCGGCGTCCTGCTCGTCTTCGTTCTTTTCGGGGAAGTCGCCCCCCTGCGTGTCGATGAAGATGAGCGGCTCGGTCGTGTCGTCGGTGGCGTCCACGTCGTAGGGCAGATCTTTCAGTAGCCTGGCCTTGACCGCGTCTGCGGCGATGAGCTTCCCCTCGTAAAGCTCGTCGGACGGGAATCGCATGATCTTCTCGTGCATGCGGTACTGCGTCGTGAGCATCCTTTTTATGGAGGGACCGTGTAGCTTCAGCAGGCGGTCGAACAGCGTCGTCTCCAGCGTAGCCCCCTTTATTACGTTCCCGTTGGGCGCGGCATCCTTCCCCTTTTCCTTTTTGCTGCCGCTGTTCTTGCTCTTGGAATTAGAATTAAGCGACTTGATCGTCGGCGGCAGCTGCAGATGGTCGCCCGCGCAGACGGCCTTCTTCGCGGCCAGCAGCGGCACCCAGCACTGCGCCTCGAGCGCCTGGCTCGCCTCGTCGATGATGACGACGTCAAACTGCTCGTCGCGCAGCTGGAAGCCGCCGGACCCGTGCAGCGTCGCCAGCACCACCTTGCTGCCGGCCACGAGATTGCTCACGCACCGGCGCTCGCGCTCGCGGTACTCCTTGCGCAGCTCCTTCAGGTCCGCATAGATGGCCTTGCGCTCCCTGCCGCTGCGCGTCTTGCGGATCGAGGCCTGCTTGGCGTCCATCTCGGCGCGCACGTCCTGGACGATGGCGCCTGCTTCGGACGTGCGCGTGAGCACGTCGAGTGAGTGGTTCAGCACCGACGGGAGCAGGCGGGCAGGGTGGCCCAGCCGGACCAGCGGCACCTTGTGCGGGGCGAGCCGCTCGACGATGTTGTCGACCGAGATGTTGGACGGCCCGCAGACGAGGATGCGGAGGTTGCGCTTGAGCAGCTGGAGGATGAGTTCGATGAGCGTGTGTGTCTTGCCGGTCTGCCACAGATGGTCAGCTTCTTTGTCGTCGTCATCCACCGTCTCACCGTCAACGAACTTACCCCCGGCGGGCCGTGGATCAGCGCGATCTCCCTCGACGCCAGCGCAAACCGGATGGCATCCTTCTGGCTGTCATTCAGCGTCGGGTCTACCCACTCAATCCGTCCCACTTCGGGATCGTTTGCGAGATCCGCCGGAACCGGCGACGGCGAAGACAAGCCAAACAGCACCCTGATGAACGGGCTGTAGTCGGCCTCTCCCATCTTCGCCAGCCTCTCCATCGTGGCATTCATCCTGCGTCACCCACCTCATCAGCAACAAAAAACCTTCCTTTTCTCTCTTTTCCCCGGTTCCTAACCCACCAAGAAGGAAAAAAGAAAGACAAAAAGAGAGACAGACAACTCACCTCCGAAAGGTAACATCATCAGCCACCTTGACAATCCACACCCTCTTCTCCCCCACCTCCAACTCGTTGTTATTATTACCACTACCACCACTCCCATCCCTCTCCTCCACCGCAACCGCCACAAACCCCCTCCCCACCCTCGTCACAACCCCCTTCACCCCCTTCGCCTCCAGCTCCTTCACCTCCCTCTTCCTCGCCTGCGCACTAGGCTGCTCGGCAACCAATACAATATCCCCCGTGCGGACGCCATGCTCCGGCAACTCCACTGTACCACCACCACCACTACTACTACTATTACTACTTGTAGAAGAAGCAGTGGCCGGATCGGGCCCTAACTCAAGCACCGTCTTCCCGCCCAAGCCGGTGCGCTGCGCGGTGACGGTGAGGTTTGTCAACGCGACGCCGGCGCGCTGCAGCGCCGTGGGCGAGTGCAGGGACACCAGCGCCGAGGACTCTGCTATCTCGGCGGCGAGCTCGGACGCGAGGAGGGAGAGTTGGGTTTGCGCGAATGCCTGAATGTCGACTGCCATTTTTTTTTCTTTTTTCTTTCCGTTATTTTGTTTCTATTTGCTCTCGGAGTAGAGGCGGGTGGTTGATGTATGTTTTTTGATGGTGATGAAGTTACCTCACTCAGTTCTATAGAGGCAGGTTTCAAGTTGATGATGATGTTATGTTGTGAGGGTTGAGCTTGAGGTGTTTGAGTGGAACGGATGTGAATGAGGGTTATGGGTGAGTGAGAACTGAGGCGACAAAAACATGAGATACACAGCAGCGATTTAAATGTATCACCATTACCATGATAAACGTTCGTTTTCTGTTTGTAGATTCAGGACATTTTATTCTCTTCAATCGCATTTGCACCATTATATTTATCATCCTACTAGCAAAGTACACCTGGTTGTAAGTCCTTTCTACCAGGACTCAAACCACAGCAACGAGTTATCTCCATTCTCAGGCTTCCAACCTCTCAAATATCTGTACCACTGACTCCGGTCACATCGGATTATTCTGCACTGCAAGGATAACAACCAACGACGCCAACGTCACGGTAAACGCTATGAGCGACACCAGCATGATGGTGCCGCGACTGGCCGGAAATTTGCCCTTGATCACCCAATGCTGCCCCTGGAGGTACCGGTTATATCCCAGGAGCAAGATCAAGATACTGACGGCCAAGAAGGCAGTGCCCAGGGGCTTACCCAGATGCCGTAGCCTCTCGGCCTGCTTCGTGTCTTCCGCCAGCGACGTGTTGAGCCGGAAGAGCTGCGTAATGGCGATTCCGATCGACGCGAAGGCTAATGATGTCCGGAGCCATGCGAGGAATGTGCGTTCTGATCATGGGGGTTTGATCGATCGGTCAGCTTTCCTCCCGGGCTTTATTGTCACAGTACATAAGAGACCCTTACCTAAGGCCAAGTGATCCCGTGCAACACTCCCCTTATTTTCAAGCTCTATGCTCTTGAAGTAACGTAATGCACGCTTCCAGCACGGTTCCTCCCGTTGTCCCCGAGGTTGTCCTCGCGAGTCATCCTCCTCGGCGGCCCCATCTGCACCTGGCGGCGGCGGCGGCCCTTGTGGCTGAGCCGAAGACTTCCCATCCCGCGTTGACCTCCTACGTGCTGCGGGGCTGATCTCGGCTGTGCTCTGGTAGTCTAGGGTGCGCTGCCTCCCTGGTTGTGCGGTCACTACGCCTTGTCTAAGTGCGTCAAGTGCCGGAGGGGAAGCCGAGCCGGATGGTCCGCTGGCTCTGCGGTTGGGGTCGCCTAGGAGAGGCTGTAGCCGGGGACTGGCGGGATCTGCATCGAGCGACTCGGCCCGTTCGCGGGCACCCTGGAAGCACATATGTGTCAGCCTCACAACCTAGCTATGCTCCAGCACGCGTTGCGTGGGGGGGAAAGCGAGGCGTCAACAGGCAGCGCAGGGATGTGGACTCGTGTACGAACAGTTCCCGCAAAGACGTCACTCATTGAAGGACCGCAGATTGCCTCGGCCATTTTCGAGCCACTCTGGGCTACACTAGGTACGGCCTGATATCTGATTTATGAACAGGCTGGAGGTGACTTCCTGGATCTTGACGCGGCAGTGCCAGACGCACTGTGGAGAACCTTCAAGGATGGGAAGAAGCTGCGACCCTCGACGTAGACGACGACACCGGCATCCGCAGAAACTTAACAGAAAGGAACCAACCTCGAGAATGTCTCGGATGCGGTCTCTGGACGACTTTCGCCGCTGAAGCTGCAGGGTGGTATTTGGCGACCGAGGTGCGGGCGCGGCCGCGTTTTCGGACATGTTCGATGATGGTCTTTTGGGGTCTTGGACCGCTGTTGCTACAGCAGAAGCGCCGAGCGTCTGCAGTTACCCTAGAGGGTCGCAGTGGCACGGCACGTTGTAGACGTTATCCGTGGCGGCAGCTCGCCGGCCGATTGCAATACAGCTCCGGTAACGCACAATGAATCGATCTTGGTTAGAGAAAGCCATTGTGATCTAATCCCCGCTGAGTCCAAGCGTGGCCTCGTCCTTGTTTGCGACGGTTTTGTCTGTCGTCACAACCGCGATCCCGTGGTCTGCCCGTGAGCAGCCGGTGGGGTCGTCCGTTCTACGACATGATTGGCCAATGGGCTCAAATATCCGTACAGTGCCGAAGTGGGGAGCTCTCCCGGAGACTTTGATAACACCGCGACCGGTTTCCTTTCCAGCCCAGCTTCAACCCGTCGCGGCGCATTCGACAGAGCTTTCGCAGCTCACACCCGCCACAAAATCTCACAACATCTTCCCCAAGAAGCGCATTGGCGCCTCACCCTCATACATCCTCCAACATGACCACCCGGTGGATAGACTGGTCGAAAACGACCCGATCGAAAGATTACCGCGGCTCCGGCTCCTTCGCGACATTTCTCATCATCGGGCGTACGCTTTTTCTCTCCTCCCCCCCTCCCTCCACCATACAACCCCCCCTAAGTAGGTACCTAATGACTAACCCACCCACCCACCACAGCGGTATGTTTCTTCCTGGGTATCCTCTTCGCCTCCTTCCCCTACGACTTCCCTCTGCTCTGGACCTCGGACCCGATCACGCCGTCGTTCCTGGACCACCTCGAGACCCACCTGCGCTTCACGCACCAGTCCCCGCCCCTGATCGCCCGCATGCTGCACATCATCATGTTCGTCGGCTTCCTGGGCTTCTTCATCAAGCTGTTCCGCCCGAGCGAAGCCAACGTGCTCTTCGACGGCGGCAGCCTGATGCTGTACGTCATCGCCGTGGGCGTCTACCTGAGCAACATCGTCAAGGGCATGCGCGCCGTCAGCCAGCCCGGCGGGCTGGCCGCTGCCGTGGCCGAGGCGGCGGCTGAGGCTGCGGGGGAGGCGCAACCCGGGACGATGTACCAGGGTCCGATTACGGGGAAGGTGGTGCTCGGGCGCGAGGATACCCTGCGGGTCATGAGCGCGAGTCGCGTGATTCTTGCGCTGGTCTTGGTTGGCGTGTTGGTGTTGCAGGCCGGGCAGTGGTATGCGGAGCGCAAGGAGGCGGATGATTATGCTAAGGCGGAGAGAGATGCGGCCGAGAAGAGAGGCGCGGGGGGGACAGCGGGGAAGAAGAAGCTGTGATATAATGACGTTCATGTGCTGGTAAGAGGCGTTGGGGGCTGGGCGGGTTCATGGGTCGGTTACGGCGAGATATTCTTCGATGTGCAGCAATGTGTTGCTATTTTATGTCCGGCTACCTACAATGGATACTGTGTAGAATTCGCCTGCCATGGCCATCGCACACCAAGAAGATATCGGCACCTATGTGCTATACAGACAAACTCCTTTTATCTGCACAAATCAGTTGAACCGGGCAAATGTATCCCTCGGAGATATCTGTTGATGCGAATATTTATTGGTAACATCCTGAGAACTTTAGAATGTAAAATATCTACAGCTTAGTAAAAGTCTGGCAGTCTAAATCCCCAGGGGTATAATGTCCTATCCTTCTATAAGTCCCCCAGACGATGGACGATGCTGATGCCGATGTAAATGCCTCGTAATGAGTGTGCATCTCGTTTCCCAACATAACGCCTTGCTAAAACCAAATTCATCCCCACCTTCGCTAAATCCATCAAGTGAAAATGAGCAACTAAGAAACAACGTGCTCCGGCATCAGTTCGATAGCCATCTCTGGCCCTGACCATGCTCCCTCAAGGAGCATCATCTCTTCGGCATCGGAGTCCCCTGCTCGCTTTCTGGCTGGTACGGCAGATAGGGGTCACCCCGCGCCACGCCGTCCAACCCGGCGCTGTCCAGCATCTGCGTGAAGGTAGTCATGTTCGTGTACCGCCGATCGGCATTGCTTTCCGGCGTCCTGTCCGGTGTGATGTTGGGGTCGGCAAACACGTTGATGCTCACCGAGCTGGGCTCGCGATTCTGCTGTGGGTTGTGCGGCATCAGTCCGCCGCTGTCGTAGTCGGCATACGGCATGTCGACGTACGCCGAGGGCTCGAATGAGCCGTATGGAGCACTACTCTGTCTCTCTGGCTTTTGGGCCGCGGTCGGCGGAGCAGCCAACACCCCAGCGCCCGACTCTGGCGAGGTTACCGAGGAATCTATGAGAGCTGCTGTTACGGAGGCGGGATCCTCGCTCGTCTGCCGCGGGCTGACCCGGGCAAAATCGCTCCGTAAGGTGGTGTCTTCCGCGACGATCGGGCCGCTAATCAAGTTTCCGAAAGATGATGTCGAACGTGAGAATTTCGAAGGGCTTCCCGACTCGCTCGCATTCTTCTTCTTCCTTAGGAAAATGAAGGCGAGCACAGCGGCGCCAATGAGGATGACAGCTCCTCCTGCTGCACCACCGGCAATAGCTGCGATCGGTGGGCCGCCGTTAGAACCGCTCTCCTGGTCGGAAGAGGAGTCGTCGGCACCATTGGTAGAGTCTGGCGTCTGACTCGACCCGGCATCTGTAGGGGCACTCGTCTTGGAACTAGCGGTGCTTGTGGGGTTTGGTTTCGCCGTTTGGATCGGCACCGCGTTTTGATCCACGTCCATGATGCACTCGTCGCTTTTGCACGAGTATCCAAACGGACAACACTGTGCGCCGCATCGGCCCAAGGTGCCCCGCAGCGCAGTCGTCTTCACGACCGCATCGGGGTATTTCTCGCCGTCCTGCAACGATATGTCACATGGTATTGGCTGTAGTCGCTGGCAGCGGGCGCCGTTTGGGCAGCAGAGGACTGTGGTGTTTCCAGCGAGGGCGATGCAGCTCTGGCCTGAGCCGCAGCAAAAATATGGCGGAAAGTCGGCGTTCTTGCACTCGTTGAAGTTTGGGGCGCAAGATGACTGCCGCATAAACAAGTCATTCATGAGAGCTGCCGAAGCGGCCATACGTACGGCGGCAAATGACGCCACCCATAGCGCAAGCCCGCGACCGGGCATCCTGACTAGAGTTTTCCTGTTCTCCTTGGAGATTCTCTGATCTGGCTGGAGGTCGTTTGGCGGCTCGAGTGGGTAGGCGCGGCGTTGTATACCTTCTCGGCAAAAGGCGTTCGGTATCGGCTAGGACAATGGAGTCCCCGGAGTTGGCTCGGGCCGTTGCAGCATAAAGAGACATTCAAAATGGATCGGACCGGGCCAGCTGGAAAGAGCTATGTCCTTCACACAAAGCTCTCCCTTGTTGTTGGCAACGGTGGAATTAACGTCAGCCACGCCAGGAATACCGGCAAAGGAGGAAAGATGAAGGTGATGGCATGGGGACAAGTCCAGCGCAGCTTGAAAGAGGAAGGAGTCAGAAACCGAGCGACCAGGCGCTTGCCATGGAGGTATATCGGAGCGGTCCCGGGAGCCTTGCTGCTCGAAACCAGTTGATGGAAACTATGACGCATTCGCCCTCGCGGTTGGGCTGGCAGGAAACGAGACAAAGGGTCCGAACAACTGGTCAGGAAACGATGCATGCCCGACCCATGTCCGGCCGGGTCATTTTGCAGAGGAGTGGTGGGCGATAGTACTGTGACCCGATCGACTGGCCGCTGGATGGTCGCGGGCCATGCCGAAGATTCTAGTGACCGGGCATCCTAGGGCGTTGCTTGATGTCCGGGTGCGATAGAAAGGCCGGGAGGTCCCGAACTACAGGAGCTCATCGATTCCAAGGCCCAGTCATGCGGTGGTGGTGCGACCGCTTGGGCGATGGATGGGGGTTTGCCCAACTCAATCAAATTCACTGAATGCATTGTTCTCCTTGTTTGAAGAGTTCTGAGGTCAGAACAATGACAGGCCATTGTGAAGCGCCGAATGCCTCCTTGACAGAGCCAGGTGACATTGAGCAGCACGAGTGGTAGGAAGAAGTTCTTTGAAGTTGGGGTCTCAGAAACGGCGTTTAAGAGCGAGCTGTTCTAGGCCGCGGCCGCGTGTCTGATTGGTTGGCCAAGCCAGCAATTTCTATTTTAATCCGAATGGTTGGCTGAGATTGGCCGCGAGGTCTGCTGGTCCGTGCTTCGCTTCCCAGGCACGTGCCAGGCCGCTTTGCGGCGAACCCCACGTTCTCATGCTTGTTTGAGAGGAGCTCTCGCAGCGCTTCCCAAGCTGCTGCTCTGCCGGCACTTGCAAGCGACCTTTGAGACCGAGGCGGCGCGCGATGCCCGAACATGCATATTTCTAGGTATAAGAGGCCTCCTATAATCGGCAGACGACTACAGGCCTCAAGTGGTCGAGTTTCGAGGTCACATGGACATTGCGTGTTGCGTCGCCTTCATCGGCCGCGACTTCTCAACCCAGCCGTAGCGCCCGTGTTGGGTATTGATGGCAGACGGCCTAAGTGGCTGTCGTCATCGTCTATCAGATCGACTGGCAAGTCACTGACTCATCTGGGAGGCAGCCGAAGACCCGGTCGCATTGATGCCTTGTTGAGGTTCTCGGTGCGGCCATCTCGTCGGCCGCTGGGCAGCGGCACATTGCCATAGCGAACCCAAAAACGCGGCAGGGTTGGTCTGTTTCACATCTCGGTCGAAACAGCATTTCGGCCTCGGCCATGGCTGAAGTACGTAAGCATCTGGATAGGATAAGCTTGGTCTTCTAAGCTTGAAGGAAGGGATTCCGTCGAAGCCTCTCCGGTAAATCACGCTCTCACGTTATGGATCATCTATGAGGTCTGAACGACGAACGTGGGTTATCAAAATAGTATCACCCGCCCATCCGTCAGACCGCATGGATAAAGATTATATCTGCAGTTACACATATACCACATTCTCACCGCCGCCTGGGGTATGACGGCGGCGCTATATAATGTATCGGTAGTACTACAGTCAGTGCTCAGGAACCCGTGAATGTAGTCTTGTGCATTACACAGACAGCATGGTCGAGTTGAGCACGAGGGAGGGGAATGTAAGGTTTTGATACGTGGCTTGCTTCCGGCAATGCTGTTTGGCTCTGGACAACGCACAGCGTCGTGTTTTGTGTTATGAAGCACAAGTGGCATTAGGACGGACAAGCGCATCTTGACTCACCTAGTCGTAGGACACTGCACCTATGCGGACGACAGTGATCACGAAAGTGTGGATAGCGGACACAAGGGGTAGATGTGTGAAGCCCAGGAGGATTGACGACTTGCTCAGGCTTAACTGAACTGAGGGAGATGTATGGGGAGAGAAACATCGCATGCAACATCGATAGGCATTGCCAGCTTCGGTCTAGTGACGTTGCCTCCAAGGTTTTGGGGGGTCTTAGATCACATTCACTGCAGAGGCGAAGGACGGGTATTGATCAGTAGTTCTCTCATTCTTTTAAGCTTCGGCCATATCAGGCGGGTATAATCCAGGATCCTACTATGTGTACAAGTCCAAGCCATCTCCTACCTCACTCATCCCTCATCCCTCATTCGCATCCACACCCTGCGTGACCAACACCGAATTGACCCCATGATATCCCCAGTGAATCCAAGATCCGAACCCCATAAACTCCACATTATGCATGCTTCCTCAACCCTGTGTATAGTATATATATAGATATACCGGGGAGACGCCAGGTATCAAGAATAGAGGAAGAGAGTTGAAACCAAGATAGAGAAAAGACAACAGGAGCAAAGCCGGAGAACTGCTCCTTTCCCGTCCGCCACACTCCGCTGCCATCCGTTCATCCATCCTGTCCAGTGTCGTCCAGAAACTCTTCCCCTCCCTCCACACCAACTTGCCTCGCGGCAACCTCTAGCAGCCCGAGTCACAAACAGAATAAAAAAGGGTAGAACAAAAAAGAAGGTGAGAAGAGAAGACGAAGTGGGTGGCTTCAAAGCTGAAGTCCGAGGAGGCGATTCCTGCCACAAGCTGCCAGCATCGCAGTTCTGTTTGCAAAGCATGCAGATGAATTGCCTCTTCAAGTGAGCCAGCATTGAAGACAGGGAGCGCTTGTGTTCAAATGAGCAAGTAATCCCATCCCTTCATCTGCATAACATCCCTCCAGTGGATGTACTGCTGCTGCGTTTGCTGTTGCTGCTGCTGCTGTGGAGCCTCCGGAGATGATGATTCCGCCGCTGGGGAAGAAGCCTGCTGCTGCTGTTGTTGCTGGTCAACCTGCAGCCAGACTTCGCGAAGCAGGCAGGCGACACGGCCGAAGCTGCCAAAGTTGGCCAGATCGCCCAGCTGCGCGACGCGGTCGTCGAAGAAAGCGCGGAACGAGGAGCCCGCCAAGCTGACGGACCCGCCGACAAGGTAGACCCACGCGAGCGAGCGGTCGAAGCCGTTGGTGCCCGAGGGGATCTGCTGGAGCACGCCGGTGAGCTTCTCGACCAGGCCGATGCAGCTCGCCTGGGCGGGCGAGAAGCCCGGGACGAGACTACAGAGGTAGATGCGGGCGGCGAGGCGGAAGGCGGCCGTGATGTTCTTGCTGAGCTGCTTGGGGCTGAGCGAGCCATTGGCGTTGAAGGGCAGCACGGGCACGCCCTCGCCGATTTCGGTCAGGCCGATCTGGTCGCCGAGCACGTGCACGTGCTGGCAAAGCGTGATGTCATCCATGCCGTCCCGCTTGAGCGCCTCGAGGCAGGCGATCTCCGAGATGAGGTACATGACGCGGTCCTCGCAGCCCATGAGCTCGCGGAGCCCGAGCGACGTGTTGGCGGGCGGCGACAGGTGCTTCTCGCGGTACGTGTGCGCGAAGGTCGGCGCGCGGCCCTGCATGGTGGCGCCGAGGATGTCAATCCACGCGGTGAGCGTCATGTTGAAGGGTGCTTGCATCAGTGGCTCATTGAGATCCGAGACGATACGGGGTAGGTCGAGCTTCTGAACTAGCGAGACAACCGCCTGGAAGTGCTGGTGCCAGGGGATGTCGGGGAGCGAGTCGTCGAAGCGACCGACGCCGCATTGGAAGAAGATCAGGCCGAGCGCGGCCTCCAGGATCTGCTGGTGGTCCTCGTCCTTGTTGAGCGCGTCGCAGAGAGCGGAGATGGTCGCGTACCGGTGGCGCATGATGTCGTCGTCGATCTCATCACCCTGGAGCGCCATGGCGGCCTTGTAATGTTGTGCGGCGATGCTCAAGCAGCAGTGCAGGTAGCCCTTGTTGTTCTGCAGCGCCGGAAGGATGAGGTCCGAACTAACCGACCCGTGCTGGTTCGACTCGAGAATCGGGAAAATGGTCGGGAGCACGAATTGGATAAAGTGGTCAAGCAACCGCTGGTCGCCCTCATCAAGCTCAATCGCCACTTGCCTCGATGACGTTGATGGCCCATGTGAGAAGTCGAAGAAATTCACGTTCAGCGTTTCCTCCGTCAGAGATTCCCTCCGCTCCGAGTACACCTGCTCTGTCCATTCACCTTCCAGAGGGAATTGAGGCAGGATGGTGCCCGGTGGCGGAGGGGTGGCGTAGGTGCTGAAGGTGGATGTTGTTGATTCGCGTAGTGTCGGGATGTCATTGATGAACATTTGCCTCTCGGTCTTCACGTCGATCTCGTAGGGGGAATATGGCGAGAACATGAACTCAGGGTTCATCTGGGGCGTGAAGGGCCCGAAGTCGTGCGAGCTGTGCGGGCTGTTGAAGTTGAAGCCGAAATGCGAGTCAATCGAGGCAGATCGCGCGCGGTCGAGCGAGTCGGAGAAGGTCGCCGACGTCGGGAGCGAGTGCGTGAGCCCCGGTGGTGAGCCAACCGAGGTCTGGATCGTGTGCGTGTGGGACGACTTCTCCGACAGCTTCTTGCGCTTGATGATCATCTTGATGTCATCTTTGTGCTTCCTCCGCATATCATTGTTGCTCCACCACATCGGCCGCTTGTATTCGCATACCAGACCGAGATGCTTGCAAGCTGTGCACATGGGGGAGCCCTCATCGCACTTTTTCCTCCTCAGCCTGCATGTGTAGCACCCTTCACCAACCGCCATTGTTAGTTGCCGAATCGGGTAAACGACTGTCTGTAAGAGGTGAGACAAACCTGTTCTTGAGCGGCGATGCATCTGTGTCTTCTGCTTCGAGTTGCCATTGGCGCCAGCCTTGGAGGCCGACTTGGCTTTTGTCGTCGTCGTCGCAGCAGCAGCCATCTTGAGTTGCGATGCCTTCAGCGAGTCTCCTTGGTGGTTGGGGGGTAGTGTTGACATTTGTATCCCCGTGTAACTGCCCAGCGGGGGGTGGACCAGGGGGAGGGGGTGGCGGCCCGGGGGGGTGTGGGAGCCTGGTGCTGGGGCCGAGCAAAAGCGGGAGGGCAGGTGAGCCGTGGGACCCTCGCTCCGGTCAAGGTCCAGATGCCCAGGGGAAGGCAAATTGAGTCCGGGGCGAAGGGGGCCTTGTCCGTCAAAGCTCCCAAAAACCCTCCAAGCACTCCTCGAGGACTCAACGGGTCGTGGGGACTATTAGATTACTGTATCGTTGTGAATGAATGACTGGTTGTCCGAGCAAGTCCGGCTTGCGTATCTGGAATTTGAAGCGTAAATAAAATCTCAATGCTGCCGAGGTCGATGTCGATCTGGTTGGACGGCGCAAGTAAGTGTAATTAAAAGGAGAGAGAGGTAAAAAAGAGTCTGTTGACTGGACTGGACGACACCTGGATCTCCAACTTCGTTTCTTCTGGGCTCCTGCTCGAGGAAGGGGAAACACCTGGGTAGTCTGAGGCGGGCAAAATTCTTATATCTTGGCCAGCTCCGAAGCGGACTGCCCAGCAAGTTCAGCGTGATTCGCTGTTTCTATTTTTGAACATTGCGGGCTAATTGACCGCTTGCTGGCATTTGACCCATTTTGGGATCTATTTGCCCACTTCAACCTATAGTGGCATGCATGTTGTGTCCGTCCATCCCGTGGGTGGCCGGTGTCTCTGTGTGTGGCTTGCACTGGGGAGAGACAGACAGGGGTTCGGAAGTGCGCTTATTGGTGCCAATCAACAGCGGGCGGCCACTCGGCATGTCGCTGTCCTCGGAAGGGGAACACCAACATGGACCCCACTATCCTCTGCATGAGGGTGGGTAGCATCGGTGACATGGGGTCCAGAAGTGGTGTGGCACGCTCCTCCACATCCGGCCGCCGGCCACCAGAGGCGACTGGGAGGGGTGCTAGCCTTGTCGAGCGATGTCGAGGTGGAAGCGGCCGGTTGCTCATTGGTACGGGGCTCAGGTCCGCCTGCAGCCTAAACTTGCTTTGGACAACCCGGCCGCCTCATTGCGCGGATATCGGAGATCACAGCCCGAAGGACAATGGAGATCTTCAAGCGGGCGAGCACCTGTAGCTTGCGGCCGCGAGCTGAGAGACGTGGAAATGACCGGGCTTGTGGCTCACAGTAAGAGTCACCCAGTATCACCTTGCTGCCTCCTTCCGTCCTTGGGACTCGCAGAGTGAAGACTTGCGTATACAGAGGGGGAGAGGGACCGGGACCGAAGAATGTCAGGCTACACAGTCGATGCTCGAGGCCGTGTGGGTGAGCATTGGCCATTGGGCACGACCATGACCCCCATTCTCGTCGTGCCGATGTTCCCTGCAACCAAGTCAAAATTCTCAAAGTGCATGCACATCCTTCGCAGTGAGTGTGCGATGTTCAAGGGCATAGGTATACCCATTTCATGTGGGGAGCCGCCGCTGCTAGCCCTGTTCAGCATAAGGTTAACCCGTAGCCAGCCTCTCCGTGCCAGATGACAGAAGCTGCGCACTTGTTCCCGCTGATAGTGCCTGTGCCTCACTCAACGGCACGGCACAGCATCACTACCCGCTGGCACAGCTTTAGAGTGAAGTCCACGGCGCTGCTTGATCGTAATCTCCCATCAGGTAGTACCGCCAGCAACCTGGTAAGATGGGGTGCTTGTTGTGGTATGATCGATCTGACCGAGAATCTTCAGGCGTGCGAAATTCGACAAGCTCCCCACAACTGGTTCAGGCCACCTTCAGCTCTCCTTGTCAATTTTCGTGAGAACAGCCGAATCTAGTGTAGGGAGCTCGCAAATCATCAGGGTGCTTCCAAAGGCCGGCATGGGATTGGCCAGCCCCAAGCCAGTCATGTCCGGGTATCCGACAAGTTCCGGTTTATGTGGCCGGTCGGGTTCTAGATAGGGATATCTTGCGCTGCAGGTCTTTGTAGAGCGAGGGTACAGGGCAGCTAGGTTGCCACTGCGGAGTAGGCAAGGTACCTCCGGTTGTGCGCGAATATTGCGAGCAACAGCAGGTATCGTGAGACGAGTGCCGGGGGCAGAGGGATTCGTTCGCGCTCGGGGTGTTACCGCTGATACCTGGGCCATGCCGAAAATCCGCGCGCATGCCATGATTCTGTATGCGCAGTGAAGGTACAGACGTAACATGCCCTTACAGGTACAGAGCCACGGATTCGTTTTCTGGCAGCTACGCCTCTTCTGCAATATACCCCTGTGCGTGGCAAGCAGAGGCTTGTGGTGTGGTCGCACAGGATGCAACATGCCGTTCCTCGACGTTGATTCGATGAAGTGCGGTCGGTCAGTGTGACGGCAAATCGCTCGTGCATATCAGCATGCGGCCCGAGAGGCGGCAACCAACCGAGATTGGCTCTCGCATCAAGATCAACCAGGGTTGGGTGCAGGGGTAACTGCGCTAGCAGGTAACGCTTTGACCAATAACGCGGGAAGAAGCATGGACATTTGAGATTGACAAGGGCAAGGGCTCGAGCCTGGCTCATGCGGGGTCCACAAGGCCGGATAAAGTCCAGCGTGTATTCCCGAACGCCATAGACTTCCATGTGTCTTCAACCCAACCAGCATAGCATTGCTGCTCCATATAGGGTCGAGATATGGTGAAGAAACGGAAGAGAAACATATATGAGAGTAGCTGAGAAAATCAATAAACAAGGAATACAATCTGAGGATAGAAGGGGCAAAAGGACAACGGCATATGATGTGGTTGAACAGAAGGTTACCGGCTGGGCGAGGTAACGCTGACCGGCAGTGACTGCTCTGGTACCTATGGCGAGCACTGAGGCCAGGCTTGGCATCCAATTTGAGTTTATCGGATGATGAGGCACAGAAGCACACGGCAGCCTCGCATAGAATTGAAGGAAAGGCAGCGCATCAATTCCGGCAGCTGTTGAGTCGGCTGATGGGAATGAGTCGCTGTCATGTCTGGTCATGAAAGCGGGGTGTCAACATTATTTCGGGTCGGTCGAACCAGCAAAGCTTCGAAGGTTTCCATCGGGCAGTCGTCAAAGGCGAAGCGCCAGGCTTCTGGAAAAGGCCGTCGCTTTATAGTCCATATATGTACATCACGAAGTTAACCTCGTTGTCCGAGGCTTGGAATGATAATCCATGTCATCCTAGGTATAGAGAAATTCCCCTCTCATCACAGTTGGTTGATAGTATAAGGCTGCGGGGAAATTCTTCCACTTGGGGCGTGGCTTACAACCTAGACTAATTAGCCGCTGGAAGTCCGTTTTGGACAATTAGCCTCCGGTGTGATGAAATTAGCCCACTTGCATATCTAGGCTAATTCTGTTCAAGACCAGCGCTATTTTTATTTTGCCCATCATCTGATTCAGCCAAATTATTCCAGCTCACCAAGTCCCACCAGGGGTTGGGCAAAATCCCATTCGAGAGGAGTTCCTCGCATAGTGCTCGCTGACAGGCCTCGCAGTATGGATGCAGGACGTTCACAGGTCCGACGACCTCGAGAACTCTGTTATCAACCACCGTCTCATCACTTGGACACTCTCAACTCTGTCAGCACGGACCCTAACGAGAGAAAGGCCCGATGCGTACCTATGCGGGTGAGATGGTCCTTGAATGCGAATCCCACGCTGGGACTAGAATGCAATTGGCGTACCGCGGATCCAAGGTGCTGTCTTTTGAGAATCTAATATCATCCGATCGAGTCAAGATCACTTAGTCAAGGGTTTTGTGCGGGGTTTACGGAGCACTGTGTGTAAGATAAAAAGCATGATTTCTGTAGGATCCTGCCACTACCCGAAGGTGAGGGGTCAGCGGCCCGGTAAATTACAAGTTGACCGCGTCTGCCGAGCAGTGCACAACGGCGCATTTCCCAATTTTGTCAGCCCGAAAGAAACTCATATCCGGGGGCAACATCAACCCATGAACGATCATGCCCGATGATTGATGGCCATGAGTCTTCGACAACCAGGATAGCTAGACGGCTGAATCGACGGAACATCCCTGCCACCGGGAAACAATACTACGGTAGGTAGACGTAGCTAGCTGGTCGCATCCGATAGCTCCCTCTCATCAGTGATCAAATCATATGCAAATGGCTGGCCGCAGATCTTCATGAGGACCCCGGCTTCTGTTCTGCGTCCGTGCGTTCCTGAAGTTTGCAGGGGATGAGCGGCCCGCAAGCTGGGAAGGAATGTGCAAGATCCGCCTGAACCCGGAACCAGAACCAAGCTGAACAGATCTCTGCGCCCAACCACCGTCAAGCTCTGGCTATACAGCCGGCTCAAATGACCTTAGAATACCGTGGCAGCCGGCTCAACATTCCACCACTCAGCCATGCTAGATCACATACCCATAATCAACTGAGAAGCTTGCTGTGCGAAACATCAGACCAGCTTCACGGCCTTGTTAGTGCGCCTTCCCGATCTGGACATAACATACTGTGAAGCCGTTTTGTGGATCTCGGCTTAAACCTTTCGAGGATCCACAAGCGAGAAAACGTGGAGCTGGCTCGAGCGGTCCACTTTGTTGATGCACCAATGCATGTCGTCACCGATAGTTTAGCTTCCGTGACGGGAACATGGATCATGCAAATGACAGATCAACCTCAAAGGCCATCATTTTGAAAATGTGACTGGGAGATTAAATGATGATCAGAGGGAACTGATCACATCAGATCTCGCCCGGATGAGAA
Source organism: Chaetomium strumarium (assembly GCF_033439665.1). Classification (NCBI taxonomy): domain Eukaryota; kingdom Fungi; phylum Ascomycota; class Sordariomycetes; order Sordariales; family Chaetomiaceae; genus Chaetomium; species Chaetomium strumarium. Next base: position 4,124,721 of record NW_026944429.1, on the reverse strand, counting down.
GGAGGATGCCCGTTTCCACCGAGTCCTCAACAATCTCATTGTCATGTGCACAATCGATTGAGGCAACGTTACCGACAAACCCCTCAGGAACGCGTGTTGATTCGACGCTGAGAGGCCAAGGGTCCATTGACGGTGCAACACCAGGAAGTTTTAGTCTTTGGAAGCTGACCACTCACACTCCAAAGTCAGCACTTCAGAAGGTTTGCCATGGACACCGCGCAGGCCTATCCACACCATCCCACCACGGTCGGCCAGCCTCCGGTCGCAGACCCTTAAAGTCATGTGAATCAGTTCAATGCTTCGGAGAAGAATTTTCACGGCGGACCAAGCCCAAGAACTACATAGGTATGCGCATGAGGAATAACTCCACTGGGGAGAATTCACACTGAAGCACATGCCGGTAGATGGTTTGTTGAGAAGGGGTCACCACCTATAGTTTGGGCAATGGTAGTCCTATAAACGTTGATTCATAGAGCCATGGCAGGACGTCGGAACACGGGGTATGGTAGCACGTGGGTAATTACCTACTGACGTACCATAAGCGTGACGATGGCAACGAGTGTCGAGCGAGCTATCAGACATTCTCCCAGAATACCTCAGTTGGGCATCAACCAAGATGGGACCTCAAACTTGCGCGCGGCGTAAAAGCCGCACAGCAGCGCCGATAAAGGCCCGGAGTCGGCGGAGACGATAGATGCAGAGAGCCGTTGAGCGCACTCGATCTCCATAGTCCGGGACCGGCCGTTGACCGCCCCCGCGGCAAGCAACGTCCAAGGTCTCACGAGCAGCACTTCGTGATTGCTGCTCGCTGAAGACACAAAAGACAGCATTCCGAGACCACGGAAAGAGAAGCTCTAGAAGTATGCGGGTAGCCGTGGCCTGAAGCGGTGTGGTAGGTAGCTCTAAGTCATACAAGAGGCCGGTCGCAGTCGAGACGATACAATGAAGAATGTTGAACAATGTGCGCTCGAACACATAAAGAAGTTGGACTGTCCCATGTGGTGTATCCCTCGAGGGTGACTCGGCAGGATTCACGCAACCCACTTCGAGCAAGTCTTCCAGGTCGCTGCGTATGCTGACGGAGAGATACCAGTGTAATGCCGTACCATGTGTACGGCTTGCGTCCCGCTTTGCCTGGCTGTCACACAAGGGTCTTCGGGGATGGATCTGACATGTGAAATGGATGACGATCAATGCGATCCGGAGGTGGGACAGCAATCACGGGACGACCCTAGCTGCTGAGTCTCGATAGAGTTAGTGAATCGCCCTCGGATCAGGGAGCAAGGGAATGTCCCTTCTGTGTAAGACAGCTCCTCTCTCGGTCATCTGCTCATGTCTCTGCCCGGTGGCTGCCCGAAACTCGACAGTCTTCACCGCTTGCCAACAGCACGACTCATGAGCGAGGATGCCGAACCCCATATTCACCGCAAGTGCTCGCTTCGAATGCCACCTGCCTGACCCTAGCCGGTGCCGATTCAGCCATGCTGGTGTCGTCATGTGCCTCATGAAGGTCATGTTTGCCCTCAAGCTCAGCGGGGTAGCTGGCCTTGGCCAGCTATGATGGATGACTGCATCCAACTCCGCACGCCACAGACTGTCGTTCGGCCGGCGAATGGCTGGGACACGCATCCCTGCGAGGTAGGCCCAACGTCAGCCGGACCGTCCCATGGTGACCGCAAGTTCCCCGTTGAGCTAGCTGCCGATCAACATGCCTCTCATGCCCAATTGCCTCGCGGTTCACCGACAGATCCATCGTCAGCCGAACTGCATTTCTGCCATGCTCGGAGCGATCCTAACAGTGGAGTTGAAGGAGGCCAAAAACCCCGCGGGCGGGGAAGACGGAAGCGACACTCGGGATCCCGTAACAGTGTGAGCCGAAAGCGGCACCTTTCAAACTGGCTTTGCAACAACACTGCTGGTAGGGGTCGGCCGGGCCAAACGATCACCTAGGGAGATGCGTGCAACTGCTCAGGACTCTGGCTGCCTCCGAGGCCACAATATAGGGTGAGTCGTCAGACTTTTAAACTCGAACGTCCGCCGTCCGGGCCGCATGTATCGCGGCGCGAGGGCGGGTAGGCCGGTGAGCGGGGGGCATGGCCGCCCCCGCTTAGTTCCGACGAGTGTCCGGTGGGAGAACTGATGAGATGAGGATGCAACATCAGTGCGTGAAAAGATCGACTGGCCAGGGACCTGCCGGCTCCATCCCGCCGAACGCCTCACCTTTCCCTCCCAGGCCTTCCTCCCCCAGTTGTCAGATTGGGACTAGCGCTTAAAAGCTCTAGGCGCTTAGGCCAAAGCAAGTTCAGCCAATCAGATGACGGAATAGTCCGATAATGGCAGGAACGGCAAGATTTTCAGCCCAATGAGAGCCGCAGGCGGCGCTCTCGCTACCGAACCCCGGTCCAAAGGCCCACTTCTCCATGTGCCCACCACTTTGCACTGCATTTCGAGACTCGCATGGATGGAATGCGAGGCCATCCCACAGCTGCCCAACCAGCCTTCGACTTTCGGCCGACCTGCCGCCGCTCGCAATGCCTGTACTCGGGGGTTCTCGCGCGGCCTAGCACGCACACACTGCTATTATTATCCCCCTGGACAGGTGCTCAGGGAAGCCACAATGGCCGGCCCATGGCAGGCATGGCCAGTGGCAGGCTAGGTCCTCTGCAAGTGGATGGAAGTGCCGGACGGGATAGCGCACACCATCCGTTCACTTCTGCACTGCACGGTCGAGCTCGAAGCACCTGGCAACGGTGTCCGGTCCTGCGCGCTTTTGCTTCCTACCTTAGGGGTACCTAGCTTGCTCCCACTTCAACCCCGTGCCCCCGATATCACACATATTGGCCATGAACCCCGCGAGCACACATCTCGCAGGGGACCCTCCTAGTTAACTACCCATCAGGTTACTATCCGTTCCCAGATTTCTCTTCCTATGCTAGCGCAATTCGCCGTCGGTGTATCAATCACATAAGATCAATTGTGACTCGCAGCCGTTTTGTTCTCGTCTCGGCCCTTGCGCATGGGCACACTGCTGGTGCGGTGGTACCGATATCGCGGCTTCTGCCATACATAACCTAGACTGTTGCCCCACCCCCCTGGCTAGGTACTGTCCTCCTGGTCTTGTATCTCGGCAGTGGTTGAGCGGGCATGCGAAGCTGGCCTCGTCCTGTCTGCTCCGGGAATTGGTAGTGGTATCCGAAGGATCACAGCGGACACAACCAAAGAAGGCCTTGCGGATTGTGGGTATTAGACGAAGGAGTTGCCGGCAACGGCACCAAAAACCAGACATCCCATCGCCACCGGGGACGACCTATATGGCCATGGTACGCTCGCGACGGGTAACGGCGGTGAAAGGGGGATTCTATGAGGAGCTAACAATGGCACAGGCGCAAGTACAATTCGTCGCGCGCGAGCGGCCACGGCAAGAAATGCAGGAGAAGACTCGGCCGCGGGAGGTGTTTTTCTCGGCTGCGCGAGTGAAGGACAGGCCATACTCGGTGTACACCGAGTTCATGGAGTCCGATACCGAGATCGAGCATGGCGACGATCAGGAGGACTCGGATGTATACAGCGAATTTGGCGATCTGGAAGGGATTGAAGATGGCGAGTGCTCTCCGCGCATCAGTATCGGCTCGGTAGGTGACCTCCTCCGGAACTTGAACAGTGAGGGTACCTCAGGGGCAAGGTTCTCATGCGGATACAGTCCGGGCAACCCAGCTTCACGACGCTGTCGACGTACGACGAAGTTCAGACGCCGAGGTCACTGCGGCACCGCCCATTTCCTTTCGAGCCGGAGTCGAAGCAGCAGATCGAGGGCCCGCGGGGGCCTCATCTATTCCGGAGCTCTCTGGCGTCGGAGCAATCGATTGAACTCCAGCATGCGCTCTCTCTCTCCCCAATCACACCAAAGGAGCCGCATATGATGGACTTCCATCTGCAGAATGTCCATCTCACTAACCTACCGAAGAAGAGGCGCAACACGGGGCCCTTTCAGTTCACCGACGAGGAATTGGACACATCGGACCTGCCCAGCTGGACCCCGGAGAAGGTTGCCCAACAGATGCTCAATGCCGGCGTTGAGCTCAGCGCTGCAGAAAGGTTTGTGGAAAACGACATCAACGGCGCTATCCTGGTCACTCTGAAGTTTGAGGATCTGAAGGAGCTCGGCATCCCTTCATTCGGGGTAAGGACTGCAATCTGGGACGAGATCCACAAGATGAGGAATCTCAAGAAGCCCGAGCCGATGCCAGAGACGCCCATCGAGGACGAGCCGGATAAGGCAGTGAAGCGGGAGTTGCGAAGGCAAGAGAGCAATGCGAGTGGCCGGAAGCAGAAGCCACGGCTCAAGGTCAACGATGTGATCTCGCCACTTGAGTCGGTGTCCATCGTCGGCATAGAGCAGGTTTTGCCTAAGCCTCACCACTGCTCAAAGGGCGAGAACTGCCCCAAGTGGAAACGGAACAAGAAGTTGATGGAGCAATTTAAGAAGGAGCATCCCTTTATCAACGACAACGGTATCATTATGATCGCCGGGGACCCAGGCAACCCGGAGACCGCCGAGGCCATTGTGCCCAGCGACGAGATGTTCCGTCCGGTCTCCGACGCCGTCCCGTCTGTCGTGGCTTCTTCGGATGTCATGGGCCCAGGCAACCTCCCGCCGCTCCAGTATCTCCAAGAAGCCACCCTGCGCAGCATCCAGGCCAGAGACCCTCAAGAGAATGTGCGGCAGTTCCTCGACTTTCAACGGCCGCATCTCAATGCATCCAGCGAGGTGCCTCCAACCCCGCCGTTTGAGATCTCGCCGCGGGGCAGCCAGAAGGCACCCCATTCAGGGCTCCGGAGTCTTCCGAAGCTGTCTATCCCATCGCAGCCGGCGGTTGCTCCTCCTAGGCGGGAGCCGCAGTCAGCTCAGGCCCGGTCTGCTCGCCCGGTATCGAAGGTCATCCCCTCGTTCCGGGAGATGAGTCCCTCATCCGATGAGGCCACCCCGACCCCGACTGCGCCGTACCGATTCGGAACTCCATTCTCAGAGATGGACATCCCGGTTACCGTGACGGAGATCCCGGCTCCCTCACGAGACTTCTCGCAGTCCGTCCCACCGGACATGAACTACCGGCACAACCCGGCACCTCCTCGCTCCATGTCCCGCAATACCATCCGGAGGCCTTCCTTCCCGGTCATGCCCGCACTGGACGAGAACTCGATCCTGTCTCCAGGTACACAATCCTCCAACCGCTCCTTTTCCAACAGAGTCGGCCAGCGGCCCCTTCAACCACCGCCGCGGATACAGTATCCCTGGACCCAGACGCAGCGTCCGACTCTCGAGAAGGCTGTTCCGCCTGCACTAGGCACAGCCGCGGGTACTACCGACGCGGCCGCCAACGGTGGAGTCAAGACGGTCAACATCGGCGGCCGCCTCTCGCCCATTAGCGACAAGCCCCAGTTTGTTGACATGACAGGCGGCAACGCCATCTCGTACCAGGGCCTGATGCGCAAGCGCAAGACCAAGATGCTGCGCCACGAGTGGCACGAGCACTTCTTCAAGCTGCGCGGCACGCGCCTGACGATGCACAAGGACGCGGCGGCCGCCAACATGAACAAGACGCTCGAGTACATCGACATCGACGACTACGCCATCGCGTGCAGCGGCATGGCGAGCGGGTCCAAGCTCAACGCCGCCTTCAAGGCCATGCATATCCGCCGCGGCAGCGACGACGCCAAGAGCAAGGACGTCGCCGCCTTCAGCTTCCAGCTGATCCCCCAGGACGGCGTCAAGGGCGGCGTCAAGCTTAAAAAGAGGGAGAGCGCGCTGCCGGGGGGTCTTGCGGGCGGCGCCGGCATGAATGGGAGTAATGCGAGCCTGGCGGCGCCGGCGATCGACGGCGCGGTCAATGGCACGGGCAAGACGCACCATTTCGCGGTCAAGAGCCGTGACGAGCGGATTGACTGGATGCGGGAGCTGATGCTAGCTAAGGCGAGGAAGCAGAAGGGCGAGGGCTTTGAGGTCAGCGTCAACGGGAATATGATTTGAGCATGATGGGTTCCCAATGAGAGGTTTTGTTTGGCTTGGGATTTATGACGAAGGAGGACATGGGTATATATATCTCTGTCTCCTGTTTTCCTTATCCCCTCCCCTCCACCGTTCACTGGTTTTTCTACACGATACCATCGTTTGCTTTTCTTTTTCTCATTCTTGCGATGATACCTCGGCTTGTTTTCATTTTCGCGCCCCTCTTTTTTGGTTCTGGTCTCTTGTCACTTCTCTTTCTTCTCTTCAAGCTTAGGATGTTGCTTTTTCGATATCCCAACCTGCATGCCACGGCGAGTTTTGGCGTTTTGCGCTTCGATCTATATGATATTCTTCTTTTCTGGAGATGGTTTGACGGCGCTGGTCAAATCCGGGTCTAGATCAAAGCTATGGCAACATGTTTGGACTACGCTCGCTTTTGGAAAGGGATGATGAGGAATTCAGGGACGAGGAGTAGGATGACCGGTTACCGGCAAGATCATGATTGATGATGGGTTATGAATAGTTAGTTTCCCTGAAAATGAAAAAGTCTTTGCATTTACAATTACATTCAAATAAGCCGGGTACTATAATACATCTTGCCCTGCCTTTCGGTGTGTGACATGCAAGTCCAACATATCAACTCCGAACAGCAATCGTTATGATAAAGTGGATTCCACCGTCGTGTAGATTGAGCAACAGCGTCTATTTTGTACAAGTTACATACCTCTATATCCGCACATGGCACAGCACATCGGGCAGGCTTTTGCTATTCACAGGCCATATGATACAGTCCACTAGACGGCACACACAGAGCAGTCAGCTCTCACGCCGTCGCCGCGGCCGCTGAGGTCGGCGACCCGGTGTTCCCAGACATCTCCAGCCGCTGGATATTGGCCTCCTTCTGCACGAGCTCCCAGTTGATCTTTTCCCACCACCGCTCAGCATACTCCAGCTTGCCGCCGCCCGCGTTCCCCGTGCCGAAGCCGTAGTCCCAGAGCCAGACGTGCTCCCACGTGTTGAGGCACAGCACGGGCTGCAGGTCGGTGCCGCCGGGGGCGAAGTCGGCCCGCCTGGCGGCCGGGTTGCCGACCTTCTTGCCCGCGCCGTACGCCGTGTTCTCCAGGTACGTCTTGGCCGTCTCCATGCCGGCCTCGCCGATGCCGCTCGCAGCCGTGCTCATGTCGGCGTCCTGGCGGCGCCAGTGCGCGGCCGGGTAGGGCGACCCGGCCGCGTACGTGACGAGCACCTTGAAGGCCATCGGCAGGCCCGGGTGCGACGTCTTGACCAGCCACACGAAGCCCGGGCCGAACATGCTGGCAGCCGTGTAGATCATCTCCTGCCGGAGGGTCTCGGTCGAGCCGAACGACTTCTCGATCAGGTCGCGCAGCGGGTCGGGCATCTCCACGGGCTCGGGCGACAGGTGCTTGAAGAAGAAGTGGTTGTTGTGGATCATGCTGGCGTAGTTGAACGTCGGCGCCTGGTCGGGCTCGCGGGCCGTGCCGAGCATGATGTCCTTGACGTGTCTGGACTCCCAGCCAGTTCCTGAAAGACCCCGCATATTAGATACACACTCGTAAAAAATAAAATGAAATAAAATAGAATAAAATCCAGCCTTCGTTACAAAAGCAAGAGCCAAGGACATGCCTCCTGTCAACGCATTTAGCCTCTCGAGGAGGTGTGTCTGGTACTGGGTCCAGGCGATGGTGAAGGCCTCCCGCGTGAGAAATCCGGGGATGCCATTCTCTGAGGCCTCATTCTTCAAATTGTAGTCAAGCGGTGCAATCGCATGCAATGATCGTAATTGTGACTGGCAGGCAAGCGGTAGGAGGGTCGACCGGGCCGGTGTCGTGACGAGGCGCGGCCTCAATGGTATCCTTAATCTCGGCCGCATCATGATCTGTGTGTGGGTGGTGGCCGGGAGAGGCTGATTTTGGGGAGTTGAACAGGCGGGTGGCGGTTCTTCCCCTTTTTCCTGGACAGACGGGTCGTGTGTTGTGTGTTGCGCCAGTGAACTGTCGCCGCGGGTTTCCTCCCGGAGCTCTTCTGAAGTTCTGATTCCGCGCCTGGGAACTTTTTCAGTTGCAGCGGCAGCGATTCCAATTGAGGCCTAAAGCCTAAGGCGAACATGAACGGGATGCTTGGTCACCCTAACCCTAAGCCGCCTTCGTGCTGTCCGTGACAGAGAAGTTCACATTAAGGCTCTTTGTTTAGTGGCATTACAATTACCTGATTGTTTTTCATTTTTTCTTTCCCCTTTTCTCCCTTCCCGTGGCCAAGATATTCAATGAATAGGACTACTTGGTACGCCCTGACTTCTGCATATGAGCTCGAGGGGTAGCCAGAGGTGCAAGACCGTCTTCACACCGCACCCTCCCAACTCCCTACCTACCTACTTAGTTGTCCGGGCACCCGTCTATTGCCGGAACGAGCGGTTGAAAGATAAACTCTTGAATTATCAGATGAGGGAGATCCTAACGATACAGCCAGTCCTCCATACAACCAATGATATCTACCTGACGCCTGCGAACTCCGTTCTCCCCTAGAGGCTGACCGGACCAAATGGCGAACGCACAACCGGACCTCCCCATAACTTAACCATGGAAAGGACCGAACAGATATTCCGACCCGGCCCTGTACTTGCAATACCAAGAAAGCATAAAGTCATGGACCCCATGCGCACCGCATTACATCTCGTCCTCAATCATCCCAGCCACATCCAGCTCCGTCTGAACGATCCTCTCAAACTCCTCGCGATCGATACCCGAGGCCTTTGACAACAAGAACAGGCTCCTAATGCTGCGCGAAATGTGTTGCTTCACCCCGAACTCGGCCTGCTGACGGCTCTTTGCTACCTCTTCGAGTTTGGCAACCGTCTGTGATCCGCTTGAGCTCGCGCTCGAGGCAGGTCGTGGGTGCATGAGGTGCGCCATGTCCTCGTCACTTCCTCGGGAGGCGGGCTTGATGGGAATAGGCTTTGATACTGCCGTCGTGCCGTTCGTCTCACTGCGTTTGGCGGCAAGTTGCTCGGCCAACGTGGGTTCTGGGTTTGCCAGACTCGGAGGTGAGATCTCGGCTCCATACGTACCGCGCTCGGCGAGGGGTACATGTACCTCCTCGTCAGGATCGTGGTTGTCCATTGCCGGCTGGACCGAGTCGTAGCGAGCAAAGTACGCGTCCTCGGCCTCGGTGGACTCGCTGCGTTGCATCTCTGGGCGTGACGTCTGTGCCAGTGGATGTGGAGCAAGTGTCGGTGGAGCGGGCGAACGTTTTGTCGCCGGCGTGCGAGAGGGCGTCGCATCGTACCGAGCCCAGTAGTCGCCGTCATCATCATCATCTCCTTCCTCCCCACCCGCCGTAGCTTGTGCGCTCCAGGCAGTATCGTTTGGCGTCAGGCGCCCGGGGCGGTATAATCCTCCGTTGGGTGTTGCTTTTGAAGCCTGAAATGACTTCTCGGCTTCGCTGATGCTTGGGAAGCCGCGAAAGGAGGTGAGAAGGGACGGATCGACGACCCCAACCTCACCAACCCTCCATCCGTCTCCGCCACCGTCCGGATCGCCGGTGCAGAAAACGAGACGGAAAAACAGAGACAGCTCGTTGAGGACAACCAGGGCCTGCAACGTCTCCTGGTCTAGTCTCTTATACCTGACGTCGACCTCGTTGGCCCAATCCACCTCGATTTCCCCCGAGACTGGGTGTTGATCCAGTTCGCCGCTCCGAGCGATGCTCGTCAGCTGGGGCACCTTTGAGGTGTCATATGTGAGCAACCGGATCCAGGGCTCGGTGCTGGCAGAAGATAGCAGTACCACCCGCTGTCGAAGAATGGGCGCGAGTGATGGTAAGACCGCGGGGGCTGGTTCTGTAGAGGCAGCCGCGCCAGATAATGATGACAACACAGGTGTCACCACATTTCTGACATCTGGCGGGGCGACATTGCGAGGTAGCATCTCGATAGCCATCTTTGAAGTCAAGAGCTGAGAAGGAGATATTGTTGAGAAAGAGTGGGTTATTAATGGAGCCGTCGACGGGACTCTGTTCAGGGCGCTAGCGACTGTATCACATGCGACTGTTGTAACTGTCAAGCGTCGATGATGGAAGCGGGCGAAGGCCACAATGTCGAGCGGCTCACCCTGCTAACCGGCTTAGTGAATGGCAGCTCCGTGACCTGTTGGAAGGGAAGAGGGTGAAGGAGAAAGAGAGCAAAGGGCATCACAAGAGAACAGCTTTATTAAACATCCATTCGAGTAGGAGCTCCAGGATGGAACGTCTCCATCATTATGGGGACCCCGCGTCAGATCCATGACGGGGAACTTGATGCAAGCTCTAGTAAGCCGCATGTGACTGGCTGCTTGACGTCCTTCCGTACCGCCGCGACGACCCGCTCTTGCAGCTTGACCCTTCAGCCAATTCAGTGGGGCCGCGACTCGGACGGAGGGAACCAATCAAGATCGATATATTCCCCACGTCATGGCCCGCCGCCGGCCATTCTCTTGACGGGCGTTCGCCGAAACTGTGTAGGCATGTGTTTGTTTCGAATCTCAGGGTCTCGGCCCATAATACTAAGTCTTAAATAATTTAACAGAACCAAAACTCGAATGAGTTGTTCCTGCCGGAGTCTCCTGAGACATGCTTCACAATATTCGGTCGAGTCGTGCTAGATACGCTACTTCTGTCTTGCGACAGATGACGCACTCGTTCGGACTAGAAGTCTGGCAACGGCAAATGCCGATGTTTGCCAGACCTGTGGAAGGTTAGCAGCGGCAATGTCGTCACACGCCCGCTCCAAATTTGCGACTTCAAAACACAGTTGTCACGGCTGTTCGCCACAATAGGGAAGGAAGCATCAATCGAACTAGTATCGTAACCGAGCGCAAACAGGGCCTGATTTGGCGACTTGGCACTTACATCTCCAATATTGATCGCTCTTAGTCATTACGGTCTTGATTTCGACAAAAAGCCCCGGCTCAGAATCCGATCCGAGCAGCCGGATGAATGTCGGTCAAGGGTGACCACCTCAAAGATGAGGGCTCCCGTCTGCAGGTGACCGCCGCCGGCGCCACAGCCGGTCTAATCTCTCGGTAATAATAGCGGCCCTGCTTCACCCCTCCGTGGACAACAACAGCCCCGCTAACATCAGCCTCTTACCCACAGCTTCGTCATCGCGCCCCTCGACGTAGTCAAGATCCGGCTGCAGCTGCAAACGCACTCGCTCTCGGATCCGCTCTCACAGCGCGACCTCCGCGGCGGCCCCATCTACAAGGGCACCCTTCCCACGCTCCGGCACATCGTCCGCCACGAAGGCATCACCGGCCTGTGGAAGGGCAACGTCCCCGCCGAGCTGCTGTACGTGTGCTACAGCGCCGTGCAGTTCACGACCTACCGCTGGACGACGCTCCTGCTGCACTCGGCCTTCGGCAACAACGCCCTGCCGCAGTCCGTCGAGTCCTTCGTCGCGGGCGCGGCCGGCGGCGGCGCGGCCACGGCGGTTACGTACCCGCTGGACCTGCTCCGCACGCGCTTCGCGGCACAGGGCATCGAGAGAGTCTACACCGGCCTGTGGCGGGCCGTGGTCCAGATCCAGCGCGAGGAAGGCGCACGGGGCTTCTTCCGCGGCCTGGGCCCGGGGATGGCGCAGATTGTGCCGTACATGGGCTGCTTCTTCGCCGTGTACGAGACGCTGCGGCCGCATCTGATGGGGCTGGATCTGCCGTTTGGTGGCGGAGGTGCGGTGGCGGGGACGATTGCCAGCGTGATGGCTAAGACGGGAACGTTCCCGTTGGATTTGGTCAGGAAGAGGATACAGGTGCAGGGCCCGACGCGGAGCAGGTACGTGCATAAGAATATCCCGGTGTATGAGGGGACATTGGGGGCGATGAGGACGATTGTGAGGACCGAAGGCGTGAGGGGGCTGTACAGGGGGTTGACCGTCAGCCTGTTCAAGGCGGCGCCGGCGAGCGCGGTCACCATGTGGACCTACGAGCGGGCGCTGCGGTTCTATACCGGGCTTGGACAGAGGCAGGAGCAGAGGATTTAGAAGAGCTGTACGAGGACATAAGATACCCTAGACGATAGGCTGTACACCAGTGTAACACAAACATGAATAGAGTTTCCGGGTTGATGACACCCACCGGAAGTAGTATCTTATTCATCCCAAAGCAAATATTCTCTATCCGCCCAGAAACTTCTAGTTATGGTACTTGTACAAGCGGAGGGACACATCCGTTCGCCTCGCTCTAACTCATTTCCCACGGCTTCGTCACACCGGGGCCTCCTTTTTCTGCCCTTTCAATCACACCCATTTATTTCCCCTTCCTGACCCACGCCTCCAACGCCTCCCTCGCATCCTTTACACTCTCATGCACCTTCCTCTGCGCCAGATCAGCATGCACGCGCGCCATGTACACCCCCTGCTCGATGCCCTCCCGCGTCCGCAGATGCGCGTCCGCCACGGCGGGGAACTTCTTCTCGTACTCCCACACCAGCCCGCTGACGTTGCCCATCGTCACGGGGATCACCATCCACGCGGCGCCCAGGCCCAGCGCGAGCGGCGCCGCGCCGCGCAGCAGCACGTTCCGGTTCCGCGCCACGATGCTGCCGGCCATGCCCGCCACCAGCACGTAGATCAGGCCCGGCATCAGCTTCTCGCCGGACTCGCGCGGCGGCGCGAGCGAGGCCACCGTCGACGTGAAGGACTCCTCGAGCGCGAAGGCCCGCGCCATGGCGCCGTTGACCGCGTCCTCGGCCACGCAGGCCTGCGAGTACAGGAAGAGCCGGGCGCGGCGGATCTCCGCGGCCAGCCGGTCTGTTGGCGTCGGTGCGCGGGTGCGGACGGCGGTGGTGGAAGAAGAAGAAGAGGAAGAAGTCGCTTCCGGCCAGGACGGCATCGGAGCGGGTGGCTCGCTGGCGGGTATCGGCTCTTCTGTTGGTGACGGGGCGGTGGGAGTCGGGAGTGCCGCGGGGGTCATTTGACTTGTGGGTGTTGGCTTCGCCAGCGGTGAGATGTCGAAGTCGTCATCGTAGATGGGTTTCCTGGGCTAAGTGTAGAGGGGCTTGGTTAGAAGGAGGGAATTCTCGCTATGTAAAGTCCACGGTCCACGGGACGTACAAACTGGCGGTCGCTGGAGGCTTCGGCGTGCGCAGTCCGGGGTAAGAAAGCGACACTGCCTACCAGCACGGCGGCCGTTAACGGCGCAACGCGCTGTGTCGAGTCTACTGTTAGTTTTCCATAGTGGTCACGAGATGCCACAGTTGGGGCTTGTGGTGAGCGCTTACCCGCTGCAAAAGCACTCTGGTGGCCATTATCTACCCAATTGAGACGTACCGCGCCGGAGCTTGAGGTTCGTGGCAGGCGGAGGGGCAAAAGCTCCCCGTTGGTGGTGGGCAAGACGCTTGGATGCTGAGGTCAGAGGTTGCGAAGCTTGGGCTCTTGATTCCAAGTTGCGGCTATTTCCGGGAACAGGCGAGTCTCGGTCCAAAATCTTCTACCCCTGCAAGTGGGTTCCAATGAGAGGGGAATTACGCACGGACTGAACTAGGGCACTGTACTCCCGTACCTTCCTTGACTCTGCTCGACTCTGCTCGGCTACCGTAAAACAAGAATACTAGGTCAAAAAGGGAGGCAAGCCTTGGGTACCTAGTTGTTACCATGAGACCTCCTTTTAGCAGATCGCGCCTGGCCGTATATGTTTTACCAGGCTTGATCCGGTTGAGATGTATGCGTATTTCGCTGTTCGGCAGATTCCCAATGTACATGTATCTGTGGGGAATCTCGACCAGGTACGGCGACGCTAACAGCGGCCCCGGAAACTCGGAAACTCCCCTGGTGATTTTTTTGGCCATGCGTAGGTTCGCATCGAATGCTTCCTGACTCTTTCTGACAATTTGAATCGACTTCGCCGCACTCTCCATGCTCAGTTCGCGTCCAGCTCTGTGATAAGCCGTCCCGCGCCCGCCTGTTAGCTCCGCGTCTCCGCGTCCTCCGCGGTGACGCCGGGGCTCGCATCATGATAAAAGCAGCAGCGCGGCCAATACAATGGCAACGATGGATTTGTTCGAGCTGCCTATCCCAGCGTGCCGGAGCCGCCCGCCAGGTTCGCCGGCTCTGGACGTCGCCTAGATTGAACGACGCAGGGGAACCGGTCCGCCTCCCACATCTATTGCGCGATGACGATTTCCTCCTGCGCTCCGTCTTCGACTACCCCAAGATCTGGCATGAGTTCACTAAGTTTCCGGTGGCCCCAACCGTACATGTCGGCCTCTTCCGAAATGCGTACCTCAAGTCGCCCCGTGGTTTCCTCACCTACGCCCGGGTCAGTCTGAAGAAGGCCCGGGCCATCGTGGAAAAGGTGTTGGCCGCGTCCTCGGTCGCCGAGTACCGTACCATCGTCCGCGACCTAGACCGCCTGAGCGACATTCTTTGCCGCGTGCTCGATATGTCCGACTTTGTTCGCGTCACCCACCCAGACCGCGCGACGCAGCGCGCAGCGGGCGAGGCGTACGACTTGGTCTACCAGTACATGAACGAGCTCAATACGATGACGGGCCTGAACGACCAACTGGCCGTGGCCATGGCGGACCCCCAAGTCACGGCTACGTGGTCGGAGGAGGAGAAGACGGTGGCGGCGTTGCTGAAGCTAGACTTCATCAAGTCAGCGGTCAACATGCCCCAGAAAGATCGGGACCGCTTCGTCGAGCTTTCATCCCAGATCAGCACGCTCGGATCCGCCTTCACGCAGGAGATGTCTCCCGAGCTGCCGACGCTCGTCCTCCGCAGCAGTGACCTCCAGGGCATGGATCCGCTCACGGCGCGGGAGATGACCAGGGATGGCATGATTCACCTTCCCACGCTGAGCTGGCAAGCCTCGATGGCGTTGCGCACCGTGCACGACCCGGATGCACGGAGGCTCATCTATTACGCCTCCCGCACTGCCTCGCGCCGCTCGGTGGAAATGCTGGAGCACCTGATGCAGCTGAGAGCCGAGCTGGCCCATCTTTCGGGCTTCGAGAGCTACGGCCACCTTGCACTCCGCGATCGCATGATGGCAAGAAGCCCCGAGGCTGTCAACCAGTTTCTCCAGGCCCTAGTCGAGAGCAACAGGCCCAAAGCCGAGATGGAAATGGCAGAACTCCTGGCTGAGAAGCAAAAGGCTTACTCCAGAGCGACCAGCCTCGACCCTTGGGACAAGGACTATTATTCCAACATCATCCGCCGACCACTCGAGCTGTCAGGGCGCCAAGGCAACCTCTTGTCGAACTACTTCTCCCTGGGCGTCGTCATGCAGGGCCTCTCCAGGCTCTTCGAAGAGCTGTACGGCATCCGTCTTGTTCCGAAGCAGCCCCTGGTTGGCGAGACGTGGCACCGGGACGTGCGCCGCTTGGACGTCATATCGGACACAGACGGCCACGTCGCCGTCCTGTACTGCGACCTCTTCTACCGCCCGGACAAGTCGCCGAACCCGGCGCACTTTACCCTCCGGTGCTCGCGCGAGATTTCCGAGGCCGAGCTGGCAGAGGTGTGGGAACAGAGCCAGGAGGACCCGGACATGGCCATCTTCGCAGCGCCCAAGTACGCGGCCAATGATGGGATGGCCTTCTCGCAGCACGGCGGCTCGATGAAACAGCTCCCGACGATTGCCCTTGTGTGCGACTTCCCGCAGCCAGGGGCCGAGGGCGACCGGCCGGCCCTCCTCAGCTTCTTCCAGCTGGAGACCCTCTTCCACGAGATGGGACACGCCATCCACTCGATCCTCGCGCGCACTTCGTTCCAGACGGTGTCGGGGACTAGGTGCGCGACCGACCTGGCGGAGCTCCCGTCGACCCTCATGGAGTATTTTGCGGCAGACCCGTACGTCCTGGGGCTGTTCGCTCGCCACCACAAGACCAACGATCCGCTGCCGTACCAGATGGTGGCTCAGAAGGTCCGCCAGGCGCGGAGGTTCGAGGCGTCCGACATGGAAGACCAGATCATCATGGCGATGCTGGACCAGGCCTTGCACTCGTCCGAGGCGAGCAAGCCCGGCTTCGACTCGACTGAAATCTTCCACGGCCTGCAGAGGACATACAGCAGCGGGCCGGCCGACCCGCCGAGCACGCGGTGGCAGGGTTTCTTCAGCCACCTGTCGGGCTACGGCAGCACCTACTACAGTTACCTGTTCGACCGCGTGCTGGCCCGGCGCGTGTGGGACGTGGTCTTCCGGTCGGGCAAGGCGGGCGCCGCGCTGAACCGGGAGAACGGCGAGCGGCTGAAGGAGAGCCTGCTGAAATGGGGCGGCGGGCGGGACCCGTGGAAGTGCCTGTCCGAGGTGCTGCAGGACGAGAGGCTGGCGGACGGCGGCGAGGAGGCGATGGCCTGGGTCGGCAGCTGGCAGCCTACTGCCAAGCAGAGGGACTCAGATGTAGATGATAAACGATAGATGGGCCTTACAGCCTGGCTGGACACGAATCTGAATATCTAAAACATGGACACGCGCACGCGCTACACGAGGATGCACTGAACAGTCTCGACGGGGTCTATGTATATTGGTCTTTGGTGCATGCATGTCTGATGTACGCTTTACATCTGTGGTTTATAGAAACGTAGGGGTTCTCTAGACCCACGATAGTTAGCTCTACCTTAGACGCCAGCGCGGATGCCCAAAGTAGCTGCAATGAAGGACATCAGCGTGGAATGGCCAGCCGCAACCCCCCCGAGCCCCCTAGGTGAGATTCACAACAGGGGTGCGTAGTGCTCGAAGTGGGTCAATGAACCTTGCTTCCTCAGCCCTACGCTGAGATTAGGTTGCCTAATTGGTCTAGTGTAAAACTAGATCACAGTCAGCCGCAGAAGATATCGTCGCTCATCAGGCTCCCCCCCAACGTTGGCATTCGCTATCTTTTACTTTTTCATATCCGTGTAGACTATCTCACTGTTGTTTGTTTCAACACGTACAATATATAATTCCTTGACCTTGGAGCCAACTCTCCTTCCTTGACTCCCTCACCCTAATCATCTACTTCGATACATAGTTTACTTCCCATTTTTAATCCTCTGCTCTGTCGCAGTCATGCATGCACCAACCCTCCTTTCCCTTCTTCTACCCCTGATAGGGACTACCGTTACTGTTGCACAACCACAACAACAGTCCCCAGCCTCGACAGCAACAACAACAACAAGCCTAGCAATCCACACCGCCCCGGGCTCAGGGTACGTGTACTACGGCTGCTACAACGAGACCACAGGCCTGTCCGACACGACGGGCGCCCGCGCGCTCAACGGCGGCACCAACCTGGTGGCGCCGGGCAACATGACGGTCGAGCTGTGCTGGCAGTTCTGTCGCACCGGCGCGGGCGACAGCAGCGGCGGCACGACGGGGCGGTTCAAGTTCGCTGGGTTGGAATATGCACGGTCGGTAATACCCTAACTAACCCCCCTTATCTCTATCTCTATCTATACTGTATCCATCTGCCTTATTTTTCAGATGCGAGAGACTTATTATGTTGTGTGTGTTGTGTCTGTGCGGTGTTGGCGGGAGGTTTCATGATGGACTGTGTTGGTTGATGAGGAAGGGTTTCAGTCAGAGAGCACGGTCACTATGTAATGGAATGGGGGAGTAAGGATAAGGGAGTGAGGGAGGGCTGACTGAGTGAGTGAGTGAGCGCTAATTCTGGTGCTTATTATTGAATCAACAGAGAATGCTGGTGCGCCCAGGAGATCTCGACGCTGTCGGACAAGTTCCCCGACAGCGCGTGCGATCTTCCCTGCGAGGGCAACAAGACGCAGGCGTGCGGCGGGAATCTGAAGCTGACGGTGAGTTTTGTCTTCTTCCTTTGGTTTACTCACACAGCCAACGACCAGTTGCTAACACCAGACCTAGGTTTACATGGCGGGTTCTGCGGCCGCTGCCCGGGTCGCATGGGCTGCTGGGCTGGTTGCCTTTGGCGCAGTGTCTCTTGCATTATTGGTATAATCATCCACACGATGATAGCCCATGGTGGGGATATTGCTACATTCTAACGGGGAGCGTTTCGGATAGAACTTTAGATACCTATTTGGCGTGGGTTCCAGCGGAGAAATATACCTTATACCCTTCAGCAGCGTACCTCTCGCACATTCAAGTCTCAAACCCGACCCATTCAGTTCTGTTCACCTTTCCTACCTAGGTACTAACAGAGCACGCACTTATTCCACTGCCATATCCTACAGACCTTGTTAGTATTAGGTGCCTTACCCAAGATCCATAGGCCCCAACCCGCGTTCCTTCACCGCCTCCTGGACAGCCGCCGTCACAGCCCGCACCGCCTCCCTCCACGACGCCTTCCCGGCCCCGTCCACCCCTTCCTCCTCCACCATCCACGCCAGCCACTTCACCAGCACCCGCGCTTTCTCCATATCCCGCTCCTCCGTCACCACCCGGCCCACGTACTGCTCAAAAACCTGTACGTCCGCCCGGTGGGGGCCTTCCTCCTGCGTCGCGGCGTGCCACACCCCGACCATCTCCTTGATCTCCGTGAGGCTTGTTAGTCCGGACTGCGTGAAGACTGCCTTCGGCGGTTTCGCGGGGAACTTAAGCAGCGTCTGCCCGCCGTGGAGGATGGCTACCTCCCCTCCCTCCTTCTCCTGACGACACCGCGCCGGGACGTGGTAGCTCAGCCCGGAGCGCTGCGCGAGGCGGCGGCGGCGATGGTCCTCGACCACCTCGCGCCGCATGTCCTCGGGCAGCTCGGCGAGGAAGGCTGGGTCGAGGTCGCCTATCATCGTATCTGTGTTATTGTTGTCTTGCTGTTGTTGTTGTTGTTGTTGTTGTTGTTGTTGTTGTTGTTGTTGTTCGTGTTGTTGTTGTTGGTCGGCGGCGGCGGCTCTCGGCAACGGGGCGAAGCTGGTCTGCATAAGACCGGCGCCTGCATCGTGCTGCCGTTCGCGCTCGCCCACGCGGTTGAAGAGGCTTCTGATCCCGGCTCGCATGGTGGGTGTCGTTTTGTCCCTGGGCCGGTTGATCACCCTGTCTTTGCGGGGCGACTGCGGGAGGACGGTCTGTTGCTGGGCTCCGCCGGGCTGACGCCTTCTGCGGCCGTAGGAGGCGAGCACCTCGGCTTTCATTTCCTCAGGGAGCGCATTGAATACTTCTGGGTCGACGTCAGACGGAATATCGTCCGTGTGGGCCGGGCTGTGGGAGCGAGACTTGATCGCTGGGGAAGCTTCGCGAGAGGGGGCGGCCGGAGCCTGCTTGGCTTGGTTCGCCAGTCTGCTGCGGATGTCCCGGGGAAGCTCGGCGAGAACTGCAGGGTCTGGGTTTGATGGGATGATGAACTGGGTTCCGGCGATGTTCAGCGGCGAGTTGGCCTTTTCGTCGGCAGCGTTAGCCCTGGCAAGGGCCAGCGCCGGATGCATCTTAGGTTTCCTGGGCGTTAACGGGTCTACCGTTATCGGGTCTTCTTCGACCTCCCGCCCAGATGCGCGACTGGACTTCCTTGCGTCCATGGAATCGTCGATCTGCTCCGTCTTCTCCTTTTTCGCTGCGGAGGCTGCGCTGCCAAAGCTGAGCTTTTTCTGGCTCCTTTCAGGGGCAGCAGACGGCTTGATCGGCTCCAGCTTGGTCATCTGGACGCCTAAACCCCTGAGGTCTCCGGGGCTGAACTTGTAAGAACGCAGAATTGCGACCGCCTCCTTCCCAATAACCTCGCCGTCGTTGGTGGCCACGCCAAAAGCCATGCTCTTGGTAAACGTGTCGCACTTGCCGTGGCCCAGATGCTTGGCCGGATCCAGGGGCGCATCCAGCGCGCGGCGCATGATCTTCATGGTTAGGCTCCTGCCCCTGACGCCTTCGTTCAGAAGTCGGCGCTCCAGCTCCCTGCACAGGTTCCGGACAAACTCCTCGGCTTCCTCCTGGTTCACAAACCGGATGCCCCAGTTCACATCAGCCGAGACGGACTTGCGAGCGGGCTGCTCTCCGACCTCGGCGCGGTCGATCCCACGAGCGTACTCCCACAACTTCTCGCCCGTCTTGGAACCCAGGACCGATACTAGACGCTCCTTGGATGTCTCGCGCAGGTCTTTTACAAACTTGACGCCAATCTCCTCCAGCTTGCCGCCGATGCTATATGCCACGCCAGGGAGATCCTCGACCTTGAGATCGCTGAGTATGTCCAGAACCTCCTCCGGTCTGATCTGATACTGGCCGGCGGGCTTTGCCTTGCGCAGGGCGATCTTGGCCAGGAGGATGTTCCCACCGATGCCGACCGAAACATGGCAGTCGGTCTTCTTCTTGACCTCGGCGCGAAGGTTGGATGCGATCTCATCCGCCTTCCCCTGCTCTCTCCAGAGGCTGCCTTCACTGACACCTACGCCAGTGGAACCGGCGGCAGATAGCACGATGTCGGTGATGTCGACAAGAGCCTCGTCGATGCTGACGCTCTGCACGACGCCTCCGACATCCAGGATAGCACCGTAGAACAGCCGGCTCGCTTCTTCGTAAGCCGGAAAGTCATACGGCACGACCTTGAGGTTCGGGCAGAGCTCCTGAGCGCGTTTCATCCACATGCCGTTCTTGACGCCGAACGCGCGGGCGGGATAGTTGCACGACGCGATCTCGGACCCGCTGCCCGTGCTGTGGGCCACCACGGCAGGCTTGTCGCGGCACTCGGGGGCATGGCGCTTCAGCGAGACGGCGCAGAAGAAGCTGTCGAAGTCGACGTGCATGATGTAGCGGCGCGACCCGCTTTTCCGCTTATTGTTCTTTGCCGTCGGGGCCTTCTCCGCAGTCATGCGCATCAGCCGCGACTTGAGCTCGGCTTTCCAGGTGGACAGATGGTGCAGCCGGCTCTCGGAATAGTACTGCTTCAGGAAATCTGGGTTGGCGGTGGATGACTTTCGGATCTTGGGGTCCTGGAGGAGCATGGCGTTGTGCTCCTCCGAGGTCATGGCTCTCCCGGTGGGTGGCTGCTTTGGAGTGTCCATCTCTTGCTTAGGCCCATGCTCCTCAGCCTCATGCTGTTTCCCCTGCGGGTTGGAGAGAGGATCGCTCGTGGCGCTGTCGCCGCTCTGCAACTCTTTTCTAGTTGCAGCATCAACCGGCATATCCACATCCATCTCATCAAAGTCATCGATGGTCTCGAGCTCAGCTA
This sequence comes from Chaetomium strumarium, assembly GCF_033439665.1. NCBI lineage: Eukaryota > Fungi > Ascomycota > Sordariomycetes > Sordariales > Chaetomiaceae > Chaetomium > Chaetomium strumarium. The sequence goes on along the minus strand of NW_026944429.1, from coordinate 4,103,618 downwards.
GAGCACTCTTCCGGGCAGACGGCGGTTGGAACGGGCTGCTAGAACCTTGGGATCCCAGGCGGTCGGTCGGCTTCTGGAACTGACTCATGTAGAAGCTATTCTGGGTCTGCTCGCGGTATCCGGCAGGGGATTGTTGGGTCGCCTGGTTCAACAGCTTCCCTCCGTCCAACTTGATGGTCTTTTGCCTCGGGCCGTCGTCAATGACGCGGTAGTCGGCCCACGGTAGCAACCTCCCAGCCTGGATCGAGTCCATCACCCAGGCGGGCTTGACGACGCGGTACTTGGCGAAGTCGACCGTCTTCTTGGGGGGCATGGCCGAGGCGATGATGTGGGTCGCCATGGTCTTGCCGTCGAGGTACTGCAGAAAACCGGCGCCATGCTCGACAAGTTCCTTGTGAAGGCTGCTCGGGGGATTAATGCATAGAACCCGGCAACTGCGGAAGAAAGGGACTCTTACATATGAAGCGGCGGTTGGGTATAGCCCGTGACGTGCGCCACGATGCCCTTGAAGATCTGCGGCTTGTCTTTGCTGGATGCGCGCAACTCGGCGTCGAGGTTCTGCAGTTTGAGTTTCTTCCTCCGGAAATAGTCACCGAAGCCGTCAAACTCGCTCGCCTCGTACTCTTCCCCGCCTTCATCGGTGAACTCATGGCTCGCTATGCGTTTCCGCACGGCTGCCGAGTTCTTTTCCAGTCGACTGCCCATGGTGGACGACTCGATACGGGCGAATGCGAAAGTGACATCATCCGGTAGTTTTCGAACCGCGTTTTCCCGACGCCTTCATTCATCGGAGGTGTAACTAGTGAACTTTAATAATGGAATACGGGATAAAAAGGGTGTATTGGATAAGTTTGCCATAATTCGTCAGATAATAACCTGCACCAGCACTTCGGGGCCCTTCTGGTGGCAAGATGTCAAAGCTGCGCCGGACGTGTCGGAAACGCGCCCACAGTGTGGGGCGCGAAATCACCTGTCCCGGTACTACTAGTACACCTGGAACTTACTGGGGTTAAAGTGGCCCACTTTCTCGTACAGTACCTTACCTACAACCTGAACCCTGGTCACTTATTTAGTGTACCCTTGTCACTTCGCCCCAAGTGAACTCAGTCCTCGAGCTCAAGTCCTGGATCTCAAAACTCCGAGCTGTGGCCCCGCAACCTGCCGCCGCCATGAATAACGAGCAATTTCGCCGATTACTACTCGCAAACGCGGCCAAGCCAAGCCCGGACGAAAATGGCAGCTCTCCTACGACTTCCCGCCCCGCGTCGAGCGCGCCCGTCGCCCTGGGATCCAAGCTCCGATCGAGCATTCCCATGACCCCTCGCTCCGTCGCCGGCGGTGCGCGCGTAGACTTTGCGCGACAGCTCGCCGAGCGAAATCAAGCGTTCGAAAAGACACAAAAGAAGTTCAGGACCTCGGCGCCCAAGGGCAGCAAGTTCGCCCAGGGGTACGTGGACCGCGCCAAGACGCGACAGGAGCAGGAGGCGGACGAGCGCGCGGAGCGACTGAAGGCTCTGGAGGAATCATTCAAGAAGGAGGAGATCGACCGCGAGACATACGAGCGGCTGCAGCTCGAGATCGCGGGCGGCGATCTGTCCAGCACCCACCTGGTGAAGGGGCTGGACTTCAAGCTGTTGGAGAGGATACGAAGGGGAGAGGACGTGTATGGCAAAAAGTCGAAGTCGCCTGAGCCGGCCGAGGAGGAACAGCGAGGTGCGCCAGAAGAGGATCCGGATGACATCCTAGAACAGCTCGAGTCCACCGAAGTCAGGGCGGTCGAGAGGGAAAAGGTGCAAAAGAAGGGCCAGTTCGCCACTGCGGCACTCAATCCGGGGCAGAAGAGGACGCGGAACCAGATTCTGGCCGAATGGAAAGCTGCCAGGGCAGCGGCCAAGGCCAAGGAGGAGTCGAGCCTCGGTTCGAAGTTCAAGAAGATTGGCGAGAAGAAGACACCGGGTACGAGGATAGAGAGGGACGGTACAGGCCGCGAGGTCATGATCATTGTCGACGAAGACGGGCACGAAAGGCGCAAAGTCCGGAAACTCGATCCCAAGGCGGTGGAGGACCTGGAGAAGGAAAGGGAGAGGGAGGCCTTGGCATCGGGTACCGTCCTCGGTATGGAAGTACCCGAGTTCTACAGGAAGCAGCTAGAGGCACAGCAAGCCGAGGAGGACAGCAAGGAGATAGCCATCTTCGATGATGCCGGCTCAGATTACGACCCCCTGGCCGATCTAGAAGGGTCGGACGAAGACTCCGACGAGGAGGGCGAGGCTAAGGAGGGATCCAAGGAGACAACAACAGCGGAAATGCCTCCACCACCGAAGCCAGACGTCACCGCGGCAAGGAATTACTTCAAAGATTCCAAGACGGGTCTCACATCAGAGGAAACGTACAAGGCCCCCTCACTAGACGACCCTGCCTTCCTGGCAGCGCTCAAGAAAGCCAAGGCGACCAGCGCGTTAGAGAAGTCAGAGGAGGAACGGAAGGCGGCGGAGCGGGAAGAGCGGCTCAAGAAGAAGCTAAATGAGCTGCACCGAGACGAGGAGGACATGGACATGGGCTTTGGGTCCAGCCGATTGGAGGACGAGGCAGACATGGAGGAGACTAAGGTCAAGCTGTCTGCCTGGGGCGATGACGACGACGATGATGATGGGAAAGGAGGCGGCGGCGGGAAGGCAAAGCGGAAGAGGGGCGGGAAGAAGAAGAAGGGGGACAAGAACAGCTTTGAGGATGTCATGAAGGCGATGCAGAGGCAGAAGAGCGGCGGATGATTACCTTCGCTCACGAAATATAAACACACAAAAAGTGGTGAAAGAGTGAACATCAACGCATCCTTGAAACTCCGTAGAAAGATGGGTTCATTGACTGAACTGCCTAATTGGGCGAAATCTCCTACTTTCAATGGATTCATGGGATCGGCCTTCAGTGGACCCTACTAAAACAAGTTTCCCGCTGATTGCCGAAAGGACACGCTTGATCTTCAACTAAGATCTCAACTCACCGAGTTTGTTAATTACAGACTTGCTCTCTCATCAGTTCGACATTACTATCTTGGAGCAACACAATTGACCTCGAGTCTCACTTATTATTACTTTATTACTTACGAGACAGCGAAGAACTCGTTACCCTCATCCCTTTCAGAAAGCGGTTCCAGATGGAGGACACACGGATCCCGGTCTGGCTCGACTGCGATCCAGGCCACGATGTAAGTGATCGATCCGAAGCGGTGACTGCCTGTTCAGGGCGCTTCCGTCGTGAGTCGGAGGGCCCGGGCGCCGACGCCGGATGGCCCACTGGTCACGCCCGAGACAGCCGAACCCCGGGGCGGGGGCAGAAGCGCGGGGACCGGGGACCGGGTGACGCCCCGGATCTCAGGACACCATCCGCCCGGCCTACCCCCGATTTCACTTCCCGCGTTTATTATCAACCTAATTTAGCACCCAAGCTCACCAACCTCCCCACCTCCACAGGACACCTTCGCCATCCTCCTGGCCGCCTACCACCCGGCAATCCGCATCCTGGGCGTGTCCACTGTCTTCGGCAATGCCTCCCTGGAGTAAATCAAACCTCCCCTTTCCTTCTCCTTTTCCTCTTTTCTCTTTCCTTCCCCCCTTATCACCTCACTGCTAAAAAAAAGCCTCCCAAGAAAAACAACGCGCAACGCAACTTCCATCCTCACGGCCATAGGCAAAGCCGACGCGGTCCCGGTCTACGTCGGCGCCTCCAAGGCGCTCTTCCGCCCGCCCATGCACGCGCCCACCGACATCCACGGCGACTCCGGCCTGGACGGCACCTCGCTCCTGCCCTCGTCCCCGACCGCACAACCCATCACCTCCATCCCGGCCGTCGACGCCGCCTATGCGGCCCTCAAAGCCTGCCCGCCCAAAACAGCATGGGTGGTCGCCACGGGCGCCTTCACCAACGCCGCCACCCTCTTCCTCAAGTACCCGGACCTCATCCCCCACGTGGCGGGTCTATCGCTGATGGGCGGGGCCGTGGGCGGCGGGTTCACGCCCGCGGTGCTGGGCACCGTGGACGGCGTGGCCCGCGTCGGCAACTGGACGCAGTACGCCGAGTTCAACGTGCTGGCGGACCCGGAGGCGGCGGCGTTCATCTTTGGGAACCGCGAGCTGGCGAGGAAGACGACGCTCATTCCGCTGGATGTCAGCCATTTGGTGCTGACGACGGCCGAGGTGCGGGATTTAATCCTCTATGGGCGGGAGGAGGTCGAGAAGGGGGAAAGGGGGGAAAGGGGGAAGGGGAAGACCACCAGGTTGAGGACGATGTTGGTGGAGCTGTTGATGTTTTTTGCAATGACTTATAGGTGAGTTCGTCCTTTTTTTCTCTCTCTCCTTCAGCTTCCCCCCTTCGGAAGGCCTTTTCCTTTTGCGGGTGGCTTTAGAAAGAAAGAAAGAGAGAGCAAAGGGGCTAACGCAAAGGCAACTCGATGATGAGCACGGCAGCGATGTATTTGGCATCACCGAAGGCCCGCCGCTGCATGACCCCCTGGCGGTGGCCGCCGTCCTGACGGGCGTGGGGGACAAGCACGAGATCCCCTTCTGCGACAGCGACCCGGCGGAAGAGCCGGGGCTGGCGCAGCGGGAGCGCTATGAGGTGACTGTGGCCACGGAGGGCACCTACGAGGACGCCCGCGCGGGAGCCCGGACCGGCCAGATCACCGCACGACTGCTCCCGCCCGGCGAGGAGGGCGTGAGGATACCGCGCAGCTTGGACATCCCGCTGTTTTGGAAGGTCTTGGAGGAGTGTGTGTCGAGGGCGGATGCGGCCAATGCGGCTGCGGAGGCTGCGGGCAAGGCCGCTTCTGGACCGGTGCTGAACTGATATCAGCAGCAGATAGATTGGTTTGGCGTATCAGTGTGTTTGATGGCATGGTCCCACGGTAACTAGACGGTATCTTAGATGTACGATCTTGCATAAATCTCTCTACAGGACACGATATGCGGGCCAGCTGGCGGCTTCGGAACGACGGCGGCTGGCCGTGCTACAATGCGGAAATAGAATCAATCGATCTAATTTAGTGGCATGTATCACCCCTGACCCCTCTTCCGATGACTTGCTACTCGTCCGGCGAAGCTCGGAAGCGCTTCGTTTATACCACACCGCAAGACTGTGTCAAAAAAGAAAACCCCCGTTGATAATGGACTTCGTCGGCGAACAGAGGCCTGCTTGCCCCGAGAGCCAGGCACAAGGTATATATACTATTGAGCTGTTGACCACCCCCACCGAAACATGATACAAGAAGAAAAGTCCACCCAAACAATTGATGCCATCTTGACCGCCGTCCAACGCCAACCTAGATTTGGAACCCGCATAAAATCCAGTTATGCCACCACACATGCACATTCCCAAACCCCCGCCCTTCCACGCTCAAGCTGCCCCATCCTCAGGCAACTCATCCACCACCCGCTCGACAATGTCAATCAGCTCGTCGATATCCGGCCGCTCACTCGGCTCCACCTTCAGACACCTCCGAACCACCTCCCGGATAGGCTCACTTATCGGCCCATCATTCAACCCCGCAGCCCCGTTCGATCCCCCGCCAGAAGCAGCAGCAGCAGCAGAAGTAGCGGGCGCCTTGGCCTTGGCCTTCTGCTTGCCGCCGGGCCCCTCGTCCGGAAACCGCCAGTCGCCCGAGAGCACACAGATGCTCAGCGACCCGCCGGTCTCGTCGCTACGCATCTCGAACGGCGACTTGCCGACGAGGCAAGCGTACAGCGTGCAGCCGAGCGACCAGATGTCGACCTTGGTGTCGATGACGGTGCCCGTCTTGACGTCGAACAGCTCGGGCGCGCGGTACGGCATGGTGCTGTGCTCGGCGGCCGTGTCCTGCGTGGCGATGGCCAGGGACCGGCTGGTGATGGGCAGCGGGGACACGGCGATGGAGCCGAGGTCCATTATGATTGGGTCCGTGCCCGAGTCCGAGATCATGATGTTCGCTGGGGACTCAGTCGTCAGTATGTCCGCCTGATGATGGTAGGAAGGTTTGAGAGATGTGAAAGAAGAAGGGCCTCACCCGGCTTGATATCCCGATGCGCATAACTCCTCATCGACCCCGGCGCCGCAGCCGGTAGCCTCTCGTCCTCGGTCATCAACGGCCGCTGCTGCTCCGTCTCATCGTCCTCGTCCGCGCCGTTCCGCCCCTTCGCCGCCCTCACGTTCTCATCCACCCCGTCCACCCTCATCTCCATCCTCTCCCCGGACCTGCCGGCAGCCGGGCCTCTGTACTGATGCATGTCCTTCAGCGCCCTGCACACCCCGAGGAACAGCAGCATAAGCCTCTTCTCGGGGAACTTGGTGTGGTTGACCAGGTTGGCGTTGATCATGTCCTGCAGGTTCCCGCGGCGGTAGTAGGGCAGCAGCACGTAGACCGTCTTGGTCTGCTCGCCGCCGCCGCGCTCAGTGGCAATGGCGTAGTCGACGCTGTGGATCACGCCGGGGCTGTGCGCGAACAGCTTGTACGCCTCCACCTCCTTCATGGCCTGCGCGACCGACTCGGCCCCGAACGGGCAACGGATCTTCTTGAGCGCGAAGAGCTCCGAGGTGGACGTGTCCTGGACGAGGTAGACGTAGGAGAAGCCGCCCTGGGGAATATTCCTACGTTAGCGCAAGGGACACTTTGTAGACCGGTTCTCCTAGCTTTAGCCGTACCTCGCCCAGCAGGCGCAGGATCTTGAAGCTGCGGTTGTTGATCTTGAGCGTCGGCGAGCTGGGGAAACAGTTCAGGCAGCTCCCGAAGGAGGAGAGCAGGTCAAATAGTACTTGCGCCATGGTGCGCTGTGTTGCTTGGGTTGTCGATTGAAGGTCGGATTGGAATGGCCGTTCCTCTTGGTCCGCATCAACGACACTGGACCCAGTTCAGCCGCCTTTCGCGGTTCAGGAACCTCCCTTCGCAACCAGTGGTTTTACGACCGCAAGACAATTGATTCCGGTATCCGAAGCAAATGGACCACACCAGGCGTCATACAGACACAGAAATCGAGGGAGGGGCGCTTTGGTTGGGAACAGGCGTCTTGCGCAGTATCTTTGCCAGCGTCCTCTGACTGAAGGATTGTTGAAGTAGTGAGCTGGCCCTGATCGCCAAGACGCCGCACTGAATGCGCTGCTGTGCAACGGTAGGCGACAGGGTAGTAACGTTATGGTGGGGCAGCTCCATATCCCGTCCGCATGGCGGCGCATGGAACCCTCCGCCTCCGTGGCTCCGCCGAGCCCGGTAGTGGGGCAAACTTCTTCAGCTCTCAATGCCGTGACGTTCTTCCCGAGCTTTCCGCGCATGGAGCTCTGTGTAGTGTGGGATTCTGAGAGGCCCGCTAGTAGGAGTTGTGAATGTCGGGAGACACAAGAGCATAGCGGCAAGTTAACGTTATAAGGCCGAGGGGAAGAGAACAATAGAGACACATGTCGACGGCGAGAGGCGTGACTCTACGTGCTCTAACCAGGGTCCAGGGTTGCCGACATCTCCACAGACGGGAGCTGCTCAACCACATGGAATACGATACCGGGCCACAAGAATAAACTCATGAGCCATCACAACTTGTCAGCAACAGTAATCCAAACCTGAAGTCCAGTGCCGTTGTCCATGCTCCGAAAGGAACCAATGGTATTCAGGGGGTAATCGTAAATTAGGTGAAGGGCTCATCGAAGTGGTTGAACGCCACACAATGACTATATTTTCTCAACTGTTCCCCAAACTCAACGAGGATTCCGAAAATGGCCCTAGCGCTCGGGTAGCTGGTCTTTTACAGCGGAACCCGTGCAGGACTCGGATTAGAAATGCGAGATTTTTGCCCTTTGTTCCTTCCACCACGGAGTCCGTAAGGTACTGTTGTTTACCATTTGTCCCTAATAAACGACGGTCTCACGATGGCTGCGGATGTGGGCTACGAGCCCACCAAGATCTGGACCACGCTGCTCTCCAACAGAGCCTATCTGGCCGGGGCACTGGTGCTCGCCCACACCCTGCGCAAGACAGGATCCCGATATCAACTCAAAATCACGGTGACCCGCGATGCCGAGGCGGATAAGGAGTTGATGAATGTCCTGGCAGCTGCTGGTATTCCAACCATCGTCGTCGACAAGCTGGAGCCCGGGCCCAGGGCAGACGGCAGGGTCAGCAGGAAGGGTACCTGGGAGAAGCTTGCGCCCTGGGGATGGACCGAGTATGAGGTTTGGTTTTGCCCGCTTGCTGATAGGAACTTGCTTTCGCTGTGATAGCCTGCAATGGCAACATGACTGACCAGAACTTCTGTGTAAATACCTAGCGAATCGTGCTGCTGGACAGCGACCAGATCATCCTCCAGAACATCGACGACCTGATGACCCTTCCTCTCCCCGAGGGCTTCATCGCGGCGAGCCATGCGTGCACTTGCAATCCGCGCAAACTCGCGCATTATCCCAAGGATTGGTAAGCCCGCGTGTTGTGTTGTGTTGCCATCCGCGCGAGAGGAGGAGGACGAGTAGGAGGAAGGGGAAAACGGGGAAGGAGGAAGAGCGACTTCTAACCCAAGAGTTATTATCACTGCCAGGATCCCCGAGAACTGCGCCTTCACAGCCGCCGACAAGACCACCGGCAACCCACGACCCATCACCGATTCCAGCCCGGGGAACCACCACCTGCTCAACAGCGGCACCGTAGTCTTACAGCCGTCGAAGGAAGGCTACGACGCGCTGATCCACACACTCAACACACACCCAGACGTGCCCGACATGCTGTTCTTCGACCAGGACCTGCTGGCCATCGTGTACCGCAATAGGTGGACGCCGCTGCCGTACGTGTACAACGCGCTCAAGCCGATGCGGGCCTGCCACTGCGACCTCTGGCGGGACAAGGACGTCAAAATCCTGCATTACATCCTCAACAAGCCCTGGCAGAGCAGGACATACGACGGCAGCGATGCGGTGGAGTCGACGCACAAGCTGTGGTGGGATGCGTATGCCGAGGTTGAGGAGGAGTGGACGCAGAGCGCCGACGAGAGGAAGCGCAAGCTGTGGTACAGTGTTGTCGTGTCTGTCGTTGCGCAGGCTTGACGGGCAATCGAATCGATGCCGGATGGCGAGCGGCAGTGGTTGAAAGCGTGCCCCCTAATATTGGAACCAATGTTGAATGACAGGGTCAGGCGCTCGTCTCGGCGGTGTCTCTTCTGCGGTAGCTTCCGGCGATGAACACCTAGGAACGATGGACAAAAACTGGAATGAGACACGACACCCCAACCAAGCAGGGTTGTTTGTATGTATGTACCTGTACAGTGTACATAACGTGTACATAGTTCGCGCTGGCATTACAAAGATAACAATACCCCTGCTAGACACAACAATAACCCATTGAAAGAAGCCCAATGACCCGAAAAAAAAAAACCAAGAGAGGTAAGCTAACAGCAAGAACATGAACTGGGCCCCTTGCAAGAAGAGCAAGCCGACCCCTAGAACGCGTTCTCAAAGGGGCAGTCCAGGCTATCGTGGCCGTCCCTCTCGCATATGGCGCACCACTTGCCCGCGTCCACCGTACCGCTCTCCTTGCCCGCCACTGGGCCCGAATCCATCAGGTTCGGCGCGAGGGCCGGTGCCGTAGCCGGTGAGGGGGTAGTAGTCTCGGTGGTGGTGGTGGTGGTGGCGAGAGGTGGTTTGGCAGTCTTCAGCGGAGACAGCGGCGCGGGTTTGATTCCCGGCGCCTCGTCCTCACTCTCGGCTTCTGCCTGCACACCGTTGCTCCTCCCCGTGGCAGCGGCGTCCCCGTTCGGCTGCTGGTGGTCCAAACCGAACACATTCGTGCAGGTGAGAATGTCATGCCCGGATGTCTCGCAAATCTCGCACCACAATGTGCTGTTCTCCGTTGCCGAACTGTAGGTATCACTCTCGTGCATCGTGTCCAGCGTGTGGCCGCGGTTGTTGTGCTTGTGCGCGGCGAGTCCCTTGTGCTGTGGTTGCGACTCAGGGTTGCCGGTGCTCGGCGGCGCGATCACCGTTCCGCGCGAGTCTCGGATCGAGCTCCGCTCGTTGTCGACCCCGCTGATTGTCAACGAGCTCGCGCGGGCTCCCCGTCCAAGAGCGGTCATGACGCTTCCCCTACGCAGCGCCTCCAGCTCGCGCTCGAGCTCCTCCTCGCGCGCAGTCTTGCTCTCCAGTAGGGCCCGGAGCTCGGCGACTTCACGGTCAAGTTTCTCGCGGGTGAGGTGCTCTTCGATGGACTCGCCCGGGCCGGGGCGGAAGGATGATGGTCTCTGGGAGGGATTCCCATCCGAGTTATCCTTCGGCACCGAGTCTCTGCTGAGCGAGTGAATGATGGCTTTGAGCCCCCGAATCTCATCCTCCTTCTGCTCTAACTCCTTCGACACGGCGCCGCCGTTGACGCCGTTCATAGCCGATTGCGCCTTCTCCCGTTCACGGCGGAGCTCGGTTCGGGTCCTTTCCACTTCCCCTCGCAAGAACTCCACCTCGCCGCGTGCCTCAGCCTCGCCTCTCCTGGCATCCTCGAGCCCCTCTTCGAGTTCCTGCACCAGTTCCTCGAGTTGCTTTAGCTGGGCTGCAATTGTGTCGACATCCGAGGTTCTGTCCTGCAGCTCCTGAATCTCTTGCATCAGTTCCTCAATCCTCTTCTCGTACACCCTCTCCGTTTCCGCGCTCGCCATTTCCAGCGTATCAATAGTGCTCCGGAAATCCGCTCGGTGCGCATCGAACTCGGCTGTGAGCATGGCGATCTTATCGTTCTTCTCCCTTACGAGGGCCCGAAGCTGCGCCGAGTCTTTGTCGTCGATGCTATCGCGCCGCTGCAACGGCGGTCCCTCCGAGTTCTCGATCAGCCCCTGGAGCTCTGTCAGGCTGCTCTCCATCTCGGCGAGTGTCGCGGCTTGTTCTTTGAGTTGACGATCGCGCTCCTCCAGTTCGGCTCTCAACCTCTCAAGCTCTTCGTCCTGCGCATGGTTACCAACTCGGGATGCCGCCCGCGACGCCGGCCGCACCTTAAGCGAAAAGGAACCGTTACTGCCATTCGTCTGTGTTCTCTGCACACCCACCATGGGGGGTACTTCATCTTCCATGAAGTTCGGGTGTGAGGTCGTTCCCAGCGCAGAGACACTGCGCGGGCCGACACCAACACTCCCTTTCCGCACGTGGCTCGGTATTCGCTTGCTGGGATCGCCCGCTGTTCCTCGAACGCTCTGAGCAAACTTGTTGCTCGACGTCGGGCTGCCAAACCTGGCAGGCACCGCTGGGCTCGGGATGGTCGGACGTGGGCCGGGCGTCATGAGCCTCCTTACGGGCGATTCTGGACGTGGGAGGGACGGCCGCGTCTTCTTGCCAAGCGGACTCGAGGCCCGGCTCGGGCCGACGGACTGGCTGAGTTTGGGTACCCCTGGAGTAGGCGGTGTGAAGTTTATTGAGTTTTGGCTTGCGACCTTCAGTCCGCCGCTTGCCGGCGTGTGCGGGAACGACTTCCCGGACATCGGGGGCGAGTCGCGCTTGATGGCCTTGGATAAAGGCAGGAAGATGCCGGCGCCCGGCTGTGTTGTGGTGAAGTAATAAACACTGCATGCAAGGTGACCCAGATTAGCACCACCGCCTTCTGCATCTGTTCGTTGCCGCAATTGCTGCAAAACTGGCGGAACACCGAGAACAGCTTACCCGTCAACGTCACCGCTGTTCTTCCCTCTGGGCGCATAATCGGGATGCAGCTCGACACCAGCAAAGGTGCCCTTGCGCCCGGCGACAGGGCCGATGAAGCGGACGGTGCCCGTCATGCTTCCAGGGACCTCAACCGTATCGCCGACGGTAATCTCGTCGTTGCCGCCGAGGCGGCCCGGCGTGAGTGGCGGCGGCATGGTGTCGCTGGTCAGGACTGAGTTGTATGCGTAGCCTTCCGAATCATCGGGGATTGCCGCCAACGAGTTCTGCGTGAGCGCAGCGACTGACCCCTTGCGCGAGAGCGCCGGGGCAGCCAAACGCGATGACTGCGCTGTATAGAGCTGGTTCAAATTCGGGGTCGACGCTGTCGCGATGCCGCTTCGACCGGGTCGTCTTGCCAGGGTGTGTCGTGTTGTAGTGTTGTATGTTGATGTTGAGGTAGTGGTGGACATGTTGGGTCAACAAGTTGTGGCGGCAAGCGCCCTGGCGACGGCTTTAATTGTTTACCTACCTTCACCCCACTTCTTTCAGGTTCTTTGGGGTTGGGGGAAGCCGAAGCTGGGGCCCGCTAAAGACGGGAGCGACGGGAGCGCCACCTCGGCTCACCGCTGGGCGCGGGCACCTAGTGTAAGACCTTCGGGGCAGCCCAACGAAAGACGGATAGAAGAAGTCCACTCGGTTTGGGCGACCAGAAAGCGGTTATGGCTGTTTCGCCTGTGGCCTGTTTCAAACCCGGCCTCTGCGTTGCCCAATGCCAATTATGAAAACAACCAAGCGGAATAAAGCTCCGAGAAACAGGTGCCTGCTTTGTTTCTTAGGATGTTCAGTCTAGTTGGTCTGAGGTTTCAGGGGGCCTGCTTCCGTAATTATTTAGTCCGTGATGTTGAGTAGGGTGTTGGAAATAAGAAAGCTGAAGGCGATGTGAGAATGGGATCGGCGGGGTAATTGAATGCTCTGTACCTAGGTACCCAGCTACGGTGGAAGAAAGGGGGAAACAAACATCACCTCTGGGAAATGACAAGGGTAACCGTAGCAAGATGGAGTTGCGAATAATGAATAATGAGTGGACAGCAGAGGGCAGCGAAGACGGCCGACCGGCAGGCGCGAATGGCTGGGAAACATCGAAGCAGAAGACCAATGGCTTTACTGTGTGTATGTTGTTGTTATTCACCCAGTGTTTCTCATGCATCTCCTACAGAGGTTACCGGCAAAAGTTTTCAAAGTGGGCCAGGTACCGGCAAGGGTCACACACCACGCCCTGAATGTACCAACGCGTCGCGCGCAACCATCAGAAAACATCAACATAACCCACCACCTTTGCAATGGCTTTAGAGCGCCCCTCTACACCACCTAGCCAGCGTTTCAAGAACCCTGATCTCACTCGCGATGAGCGTCTTCAAGTTCAAACCCTCCGCAATCTTGGCCTTACATACGAGCAGATCGTTGCACAACTTGGCCTTACCTACAACCAAGTTGGACATGCTTGCCGCGCTCCAAATATCACACCAAAGAAGCGCTCTGGTCGCCCTGGTCTTCTCAACCCTGAACAAGTTAAAGAGCTGATCGCCTTTATTACCTCCTCGAAAGCCTCTCGTCGAATACCTTACTCGAAGATCCCTCTTGCTCTTAGCTAAGACTATTCAAAGTACGCTATCCGCTACGCCCTTTGCAACGCTAGCTTTAAATGCTATGTTGTATATCGAAAGCCTCCGATTACCGAGAAGAACCGATAACTCCGCCTTGACAATGCTCTGGAGCATGTCCACTAGCCTCTCGAGCGATACTACGAAATCCTTTGGACCGACGAGACCTGGGTAACGGCAGGCGCCTATCGAAAGGTCTGGGTTACACGCCGTCAAAACGAGGTATACGACCCGACTTGCATCGTTGAGCGTAAATAACGGCCAAAGGGATGGATGTTCTAGGGCTCATACTTAGTGAAATATGGCAAAGGGCCTGCTCTTTTCTAGGAGAAAGAATAGGGGTCGATAACTGGGGAGAGGTACTTAGAGAGAGTTGTCCCCCTTATTGATAGGTGATTTCGGCTTCATCTAGGCCAGGTATTTATATATGACAATGCCTCTCCTTATACTGCTTAAGTCACTTGCGAAGAGCTGATAGCTTAGGGGATCTCTGTTTATACCCATCCCCCCTTTAGCCCTGATCTAAATCCGATCGAGAACGCATGGAACTGGATGAAGGATTATATTGCAGTTAGCTACCTAGCGAAGATATCGTCTGACCAATTACGGGAAGCAGTAAATACTGTATGGGAAGCAATCCCTGAGGAATTTCTTAGAGAGTGTGTAGATACAATGCCTATACGGCAACAGGCTATCATTGATGCCAATGGAATGTATATCCCTTTCTGAAGGCTGCGCGACGCGTTGGTACATTCAGGGGTTGGTGTGTGACCCTTGCCGGTACCTGGCCCACTTTGAAAACTTTTGCCGGTAACCTCTGTAGTGGCCACTCAGCGGCAAGAGACGACGACGTTGACACCCGACCAGGGTCCCGTTCATTCTGCAATTGTGTGGGCCTCTGGTGTTGCCGTCTCTCCTACCTCCGGCGGATCAGAAAACAAAACAGACAGAAAATATAGCTTGGACGAGCGCTTGTTGGCCCTGACTTAGATGCTGATGAGTCTCCATAGTATGAAGGACTCCTAGTTGCGTTCCCTTTCCATGTACGGAGTAGCCTCACGATCTCACGAGGTCTGGAATCCTGGGACGAGATCATCGTCTGGGATATGCATCCCTGGGCCGGTGCCGCGATGCCCGCACCAGCGCGCACTCGTCATTTCCTTTGCCTTGATCAAGCGTATTTTCACCACAATGCCGATTTCTTCCACTTTGCGTCCCTCCATCAAATAGTACATTCCTTTGTCTTTACTACCAACATCAAATGCTAGTCCCTAAGTAATAAAGCGTGTGCCAACAAACACAGCGGAGCTGACCTAGCCCGGACATCTTGGAGCCATGTCCCTGCGCCGGTTGATGCAACGCCGGCACGAGGCTGTGGGGCCTCTGCTGCATAACCGTGGGGATGCCGGGGTTGTGACCACCGTTCTGCAGTGCTGCACAGCACCTTTAGTTAATGCAGTTTGCGGCGTTGCACCTGAGGGCCTTCGAGCTCTCCTTTTGGATCAGGGAAGAGATCTCCGTGGTAGAGACTGCATCCGAACTGCTCCTGTGTGCTAAAATCGAATTTCCACACGCGATGAAGACCAGAAATAGCCTCCCCGCTCTCCCTGATGACAATGGCCAACATATGGATGCAGCTTTGAGTAAGAACATTGATTCAAACAATCAACTCGAGAGAGCAGGTCGTCGGCGTCGTTGAGCAGCCCAGCATCCAACCTCTTCGGCCTCGGTTGGTGTTTGGCGATACTGGCAAAGGCTGGTTGGCAGTGCTGAAGAAAGTCAAAGGAGAGGTCGGTGCGAGAGGAGACGAAGCTGCTGTTCGATCGTTTTTCTCAAGTCTGCCTCTAGCTGTTGCCGCAATGTTGCCGCAAGTGGCTGCCGAGCCTAGTGCAG
This sequence comes from Chaetomium strumarium, assembly GCF_033439665.1. Lineage (NCBI taxonomy): Eukaryota > Fungi > Ascomycota > Sordariomycetes > Sordariales > Chaetomiaceae > Chaetomium > Chaetomium strumarium. The sequence continues at coordinate 4,088,448 of NW_026944429.1, read as the reverse complement.
TGCCTCCTTTTTAAGCACGTGCAAGGATTATCAACTTCCAATGAAGTACCCGCAGAGACCCGTGGGTAAGAAGTGCTTGAATTTTGTGGAATGGTTGTGGGTTGTCAGAGTCAAGTTCAGAGCCCCGGCCAGAGCCCATATTTTGCCTTTATATTCCGTGCCCCAGGTGTGCATTGCACCTTCCAACAAGCTCCAGATCCAAAAACAGCCACGACACAATGGATCACAACGACACCTACCTTAGGTACCGTAGGTATAAACGCATGCAATTCAACTACCTAGGTATCTATCACCCAGCCATCGCCTCTTCCGTTTCTACGCATTGTTTATGGATGTGGGAAACTTCGTCCACGCAACGGTTGATAGAAACCTGTTGCAGATCGGCCCAACCCTCCTCTGTAAGCTCCTTTACGATACGGTTTGGCCTGGATCTGTAATCGTAGGCTTGGACAGGGCGTGCCCAAGTCGGACTTTGCGATCCATCGGGCTCCTCGTTGTGAGAACGGCCATCGACCACCGAAGCCAAATAGCGTATTGCCTTCAAGTTGCGAGGGACAATGACAGCTCGGGGAAGTTAGCGATGGTCCCCTTGTTCCCGGAACTGCGGTATAAGCGTTCCCATCGGCATTGACCATCGACGTGAGCGTCCCGGCTCATACCTTGCTCGCAATTAGATATGCTTTGTAAATGCAGCTTCAGACCTGCCATAATCCCCGTTTTCTCTCGGTCATGGTGGAATCACGTGGGAGAATCCGGCCGCTGGATGATATCATCGCTGTTGACAGGTCGGCTCCCATCATTCAGAACCATAGCCTCGCGATGCCGATGCCTCATACGTTGCTCCTCGACCTCGACCGAATGCACTGTCTGGAGGGAACGGATCAACAACGCCGTCGGGTCATCCTCACTAAGGTTCCTGACACTGATGTTGTTAGGGAGCAGAACCTTGAACCGCTCAATAAGCGGGGCGTTGTCCTCGGGGTCGCTGTCTGTGGGTGATGGCGGGGCGACGAGCTCCGCCCTCTCCAGAGCCTCTTGGCCAGATGGACAAGCACGAATTGAAGCGACAATGTCAGCGATGTGGTTGCCTCTGCAGCGCATGTACTGCGCAAAATTCCGCTGCCGGTCCTCCTTTGTGATGCCCCAGTTTTGCTTCGCCAGCCACTTCTCAACAAACTTGGCTTTGACGAGCTTTTCAGCGTCGTAACAGCTGAGCAGCTGACTGACGTACATTAGACAGACTCGCTCCGTTATGTCCCGAAGCGCGTATTCGTCAAAGCCTTCTGCCTCAAGCACGTCTTGCTTCGGGTCAAGGGACAACTCTAGGCATCTGACCAGGGCAGCATAGGCTTTCCATGTATGGAGCCGCTCCAGGCTTTCTTCACTTGCAGTCAGCACCATAGCGGAAGTCGTGTGGAGCATACCAGGCCGAACTTACCAGCGTCAGCGATGATGATAGAAAGCGCCCTAAGATTCTTCAACCGTTCTTCATAGTCCTGGCGCGTGATGCCCCAGAGCAGCATTTCGATCGCGTCTCGGTCATTGACGGCTCTGTCGCATACGATCTTGGCAGCCGTTTCACGGATCGAGTAGTTGTAGTGGCCGAGCAGTGTGTCGAGTGTGCCCAGCTTCAGCGCGTCTTCGGTCTCCTGGGTGATGTACTGTGTCTTAGGCTGTACTGGCTTAATCTCGGCCTCGTCGCGCCACTTCCTAAGGAGGATGCGCACTCCCCAGAGCCATCCCACTGCATTGAGGGCTAAGTAGCCAAACAATACCCGGTCATCCCGGATGAATCTGATTAGCAAGCCCATGGCTTGGATGTGGTTCCTGGATGACGATAGTGTTGGTTGTGGTTGTTTGTTTGTTTGTCATTACGCCTTCACCTCATGTGGAGGTATGCGGCTTAAGTTACGGTAGATGACTAATCAAGCAGAAGTGGGAGCTGCAGTTTGAGTTCGGGTTCCACATGGAAGGCTGGTCCATCATCGACAGCGCGTTACTGCCAGCGTTCACCGCCAAATTTCTGCACGTAGGTGGGGCAGCTGATAAGATAAACCGCTACGTACTGGAGCAACATCCCAAAAATCTCTGAGCCGGATTGGAAAAGCTCTCGAATGTGACAGCTTGGAGGAAAGCACTGAGCCAATCCCCACGATGGCCGGCTCCCAGTTAAAGAGGCTCAAAGCCTCGCTCCGCGAACAGGGACTCATCGGCCCGCAGCAGTCCAAGAAACAGAAGCGCAAAAATGCACAGGACCAGAAGGGCAAAGATGACAAGCGCCTGCACCGGACGGAGGCCCTGGCCAGCATCCGCGAGCAGTTCAATCCCTTTCAGTTCAAGACCAACGCCCGGGGGCCCAAGTTCGAGGTTACCACCAATAAGCCGGTCAGCGACAAGACGGCCATGGCCATCAAAGGACGGCCTGGACTGGCCAAAGCCGTGGGAGAGGAGCGGGTATGTCCACCTCCCAGGGGAATCACTTGAGCTCTTTTGCTAACGGGCCCTTCAAGCGGCGACAAACGCTCCTTGTAGAAATGCAGCGGCGGAACAAGGTCGGGGGACTCATCGATAGGCGCTTCGGCGAGGACGATCCGAACATGACGTTGGAGGAGAAGATGATCGAAAGATTCACCCGGGAGCAGCAGCGGAATCATAAGAAGAGCGCCGTCTTTGACTTAGAAGAGGATGATGACGAGCCCATGGGGGGGCTGACCCATATGGGCAGACCGCTGTTCGACGACGACGAAGTGGAGCCGGCAAGGGACGATTTCGAGGAGGAGGAACTACCGTCAGGCGACGAGTCTGACAGCTCGCGCGCCGAGAGAAGGAGGTTGAAGCGCCAGCGCCTAGCGGAAGCCGCCGAGGAGCAGGAAGAGGAGGACGAGCAGCCGGAGAGGAAAAAGACCAAGAAGGAGATTTACGAAGAGATTATCGCCAAGTCTAAGTTCCACAAATACGTAGGTCTTACCGGCATGCACGGCAATAACGATACGCTAACACGCTCCAGGAACGGCAAGCGGCCAAAGAGGAGGACAATGAACTCCGGGAGGAACTCGACAAGACCATGCCTGATATCCAAGCCCTGCTTTTCCAAAGGGAGAAGCCCCCATCAAAGGACCAGAAGGGACCCCAAGACTCCATCGTCATTGCTGGGAAGGACAAGGCTGCTCTTGAAAAAGACTACGACATTCGGGTGAAGCAGCTCGCTGCAGACAAGCGAGCGCAGCCGGCCGAGAGAACGAAGACAGAGGAGGAGAAAGCAGAAGAAGAGTCCAGACGACTCAAGGAACTCGAGGAGAAGAGGCTTCGGCGCATGCGAGGCGAAGCTGATGAAGAGGAAGAGGAAGAGGAGGAGGAAAAGGCAGAGATGAAGGGGGGCGCTGATGGACAAGCATACGACCCGTTCAGCACCGAAAACGACGAGTTCGGTCTTGGAAAGGGGGTCAAATACCGGCCCACTGCCACAGAGTTGGGGTTCGATGACGAAGACGACTTCCTCATCGACGACGACCTCGTTGCCAGTGGATCCGAATTGGAGCTTGACAGCGACGACTTGGGAAGCGAGGAGAGCGAAGATGAAGATACCGAATCAGACGCAGGCTCCGACGATGACGAGTTCGTCAAAGGCATCTTAACAGAAGCGGAATCCAAGGACCCGGTATTTCAGGCGACTGGAAACGTCAAAGGCGACGACGAGAATGGGATACCTTATACTTTCCCATGTCCGCAGACCCACGGAGAGCTGCTCAAGGTGTTTCACGGTATCGAGGTGACAAAGCTTCCAGTGGCTGTTCAGCGCATCAGAGCGCTCTATCATCCCAAGCTGGACAGCAAGAACAAGGAGAGGCTTGGCCAGTTCTCGCAGGCGCTGGTACAGCATGTGGCATACCTAGGTGATCGATTCGAGCCGCATTGGTTTCCTACCTTGGAGAGCCTAAGCCGGCATATTCATTCACTGGCCAAGTCCTTCCCCATCGAAGTGGCCAAGGGATACCGGGCCCACGTCCTTGAGATGGAGCAGCAACGGGCCCTGTCTCTCACCGTTGGGGATTTGGTCCTGCTGACTGCAATCGGGACAACCTTTCCCACATCCGATCATTTCCATCAGGTGGTGACTCCGGCGATGCTGGCCATTGCGCGTTACCTTGGGCAAAAGATTCCCCAGCACCTCTCCGACTATGCTACTGGAACCTACCTCTCGATCCTCTCATTACAGTATCAGCAATTCTCGAAGCGTTATGTGCCCGAGCTGGTGAACTTCTGCCTCAACACATTATGCTCACTGGCGCACGAGAAGCCGCGGGAGAAGCTGGGCTTCTTCCCGGTTCACGAGCCAGCTGCGGGAATCCGGATCAAGGGCGCGAGCACGACCACCATCCGGCAACTCAACTGCAGCGACTGCCAACAAAAAAAGCAGTCTCTCTCCCCAGAAGAGGACAACTCCCTCAAGGTCGCCATCATCAACACCATAACAGCGGTTCTCAAGACCGCTGCGGAAACATGGCACAAACTGCCAGCCTTCTACGAGACCTTCCAACCCGCGCTCCTCGCGCTGCAACACCTCACCTCCCAGCCCAACGCCGCCCACCTCCCCCCAGCATTAACGGCCAAACTAACCGACGCGGCCTCAACCATCACGCGCCTCCTGCAACTAGCCCGCCTCTCCCGCCGACCCCTCGAGCTGCACCACCACCGGCCCTTGGCCATCCGGACGTACGTGCCCAAGTTCGAGGACTCGTTCGACCCGGACAAGCACTACGACCCGGACCGGGAGCGGGCGGAGCTGGCCAAGCTCAAGGCGGAGCACAGGCGCGAGCGCAAGGGCGCGCTGCGCGAGCTGCGCAAGGACGCCGACTTCATCCGGCGCGAGAACCTGCGCGTCAAGAAGGAGCGCGACGCGGCGTACGAGAAGAAGTACAAGCGGCTCGTGGCCGAGATCCAGGGGGAGGAAGGGCGCGCGGCGAACGAGTATGCGCGGGAGAAGGCGGCGCGGAAGAGGAAGGCTGCGCGGGGGAGGTGAAACTATTGTTATGTTATGGCCTGGTCTGGTCTGGTCTGTATTGGGCTTGGGTTGGTCGGTTGTATTGTACAAGTACAAGTACAGTACCTATCTCTGCGAAAGAGGTGCAGGTGGGTATCTGGGTGTTGGAGCTATAGGTACTCCTGGTGTTTCCGTCTGGGCCCAACCTGGGCGGGTGGCCTGTTTGGCTCACGGAGTTACGAGAGAAACAGAATATCAAATTATTTACTATACTATTCCGCAACCATGGCAAGGCCCCCTGCAAAAAGCATTCATTCATGATTCGGTTTTTTCTTTTGCTCATTACTCGGCATAGTAACTAGTACTCCTCGTTCCTATCCCTAGTTCCCTTATCCGTTCGTCGTTATCCCTGACGTCTCCCCATGAAACAAAACTTCTACACAGTTACACCCACCCACTTAAGGAAGATATCTACCTACCTTACTAGTACGTTACAGAAACTACGCCTTGTCCAGAAACGTCCACTCAAAGCTGGAGGTAGGTAGGACCAGATACCCTGGCGACGACGGCCCCTAGGCTTCAGAAGCCAACTGCAGCTTGAACGTGGCCACCTCGAACGGTCTCAGGTCCACGGCGAACCTACTACTAGTACTTCTGCCACCACCCTCCTCCTCCAACACAACAACTTCGTCTTGCACTTCCTCCAGCTCGTCCTCAAGCAGATTGACCTTGCACACCCGCGCCACATGCCACGTCGTCGCCACGTAGCCGCGCGCCCGGCCCCCCAAGCTGTCATAGATGCGCAGGATGACGCTGCGCCCCGGCTTGGCGGGCAGCTCGCCGCGCGAGACGTCCTCGTCGTCCTCGCCGCGCTTGACCGTGTCGAGGATCAGAGCCGGGCTCGAGTCCTCGGTCAGATACACAGGCGGCCTCTCTTCCGAGAGGGGGAGGAGGAGGAAGGGGTCTGGGATGTTGTTGTTGTTGTTGCTTCTTCCTGTTCTTCTTCCCCCGCTCTCCTGCGTCGTGGGCTTTTTGGAGAGCAGTTTGAGCGGGTTGTTGAACTCGAACGCCTTGCGGACCGTGACATGCGATAAAGCGCCGCGGTGCGGGAGGATGGCCCAGCGGATTGTGTGCGTGCCCATGTCGGCGTGGGCGTCGGGGGCTTTCGCGGAGCGCAGCAGCGAGAGGCGCATCGTGTTCCCCGCGGTGGCGAAGCCGTACTTGGAGTCGTTGAGCACCGAGACGCCGTAGTCGTGCTCCGACAGGTCGGCGAAGCGGTGCGAGCAGACCTCGAACTTGGCCATGTCCCACGACGTGTTGTAGTGCGTCGGCCGCCGCACGATGCCGAACTGCGTCTCGTAGCTGGCCTCGGTGTTGCGCACGTCGACGGGGAACTCGACCTTGAGGAACTTCATGGTCTCATGCCACTCGACTTCGCTGGAGACTTCGACGTAGGATTGCTGGCCCTTGATGGACGCCGCGAGGCTGATGACGGTTTTGATGGACGACTTGTCGCTGATCCTGGTGTGGGTGACGACGCTCACACGGTGCGTCTTCTCTTCGTGGACCTTGGTCTCGCCGGAGGGAAGCTCTTTGCGGGTCTCGAGGTGGTAAACCTCGACGTCCCAGGCTTGCCAGTACAGGGGCTTGTCGTCGAAGATGACATACTGGTTGGCCTTGCGCCCCTTGGGGATGACCTCGCGATCGGCCAGCCTGTCGTAGAGCGACGTTATTACGCCGGCTTCCACCTTGACCCTGAGTTGACTATTCTCAAGGACAAAGACGCCCTTCGATGCCTGTTTCAGACTGACAAGCGGCTCGTTGTTCAGTTTGAGCGTCCGCAGGGTCAGCAGTGGGCCATGTCCGCAAGCAACGGCAGCTTCGGTCTCGGAGATAGCGATCACTTCCTTGCGGTGCCACGGTAGCGTGTTCAGCGCCACACCGTCTGCGACGGTCGTGGTCTGCACTGGGGCGACGCCAAGCACCTTCGAGATGTCCTTGAAGAGCTTCTCGGCGGTCTTGAAGACTTCCGCATACATCTGCGTTCTGGTGTTAGCTGGCGTAGTCGGTCTATCTAAAACGATGGCTTCCGGCTCACCTCGTCAGACTCGCGGTAGGCCATTTCAATGGAACTGCCCGGAAGGCAGTCATGGAACTGGCACAGGAGCACCGACTCCCACATGTCGTCCAGGTCCTTCTTCGGGTACAGATACGACTTATCCTTGATAGACGCGATGGTCGCCAGGAGCTCGAGGTCGCGAAGCACAGCCTCGGACCTGCGGTTGTCACGCTTGTTCTTTGCCTGGGTCGTGTACGTGCCACGGTGCAGCTCAAAGTACAGCTCGCCATACCAAGTCACGAAGGAGTCGGCCTTGCGCTCGAGCCTATCGAAGAAATCATCCACCGAGTTGCCCATGTGGACGCGAGGTAGCAGGCCGACGGTGTCGCTGATACCGCGGCACCGGCGCAGCTTCTCGATCTGCTGCCAGGTCGGGCCGCCGCCCCCATCCCCCTTGCCGAAGACGAGCAGCGACGTGGCGTCTTGGTCCAGCGATTTGTGCTGCGACATACTCCGCTTGACGTCGCCGAAGTGGGCCTCGGCCGTGTACGTCTCGGCCGGCGGCATGTGGCAGATGACCTGGCTTCCGTCCAGGGCGACCCAGTTGAAGGTCGTGTGGGGGAAGCGGTTGATGTTGTTCCAGCTGAGCTTCTGCGTCAGGAACCTCGTCATGCCGGCGAGCCGGCAGAGCTGCGGCAGCTGGCTCGAGTAGCCGAAGGTGTCGGGCAGCCAGAATGTCTGGCAGCGCTTCCCGAAGTTGCTCTCGAAGAAGCGCTGCCCATAAAGGAACTGCCGGACCAGCGATTCGCCGCTCGGCATGTTGGTGTCGTGTTCCACCCAGCTGCCTCCGATGGGATGGAACCTGCCTTCAACGACCTTCTTCTTGACGCGGTCAAAGACGGATGGGTACAGCTGCTTGAGCCACTTGTACTGCTGGGCTTGTGAGCAGGCAAAGTTGAGCTCGGGATACCTGTCCATCAGGTCGCACTGGCTGGACCACGACCTAGCCACCTTGCGCTTGGTTTCAGCAAACGGCCAGAGCCAGCAACTGTCGATGTGGCAGTGTCCGATGCCGTACACGACGGGCTCCTTTCCGCTCTCGTACACCCTGGCCGAGTTCACGTTGGAACCGATGTAGTCCTCGGCGATCTTGCGGCACGCCTTGAGCGACTCCCGGTTGCCGAGCTCAAAGGTCTCGATGATCTCGTTGCAAACCTTGAGCGCCTTGTGTTGCTCCCAGGAATCCTCCGGAAACTCCCTTGCCGCGTCGCCAATGATCCAGATGTCGATGTAGAGCTGGCGAGCGTCCGGATCGACGGCCACGATCTCGGCTCGGTCGAGCCGGAAGTATTTGTTGGGGTCTGGCGGCTGGATGGAGTCGCCGCCGGGGGCGTTGCCAAACATGCCGTTGCAGGCCATCTCGATGTAAATGGTGTGTTCCTCTCCATCGCGGAACGAGTCTGGAAGGATCCATTCCACACGCTCACCGCCACCGGTCAAGCCCTGGAGCGGATGGCCATGCTCCGTCCACACCATCCCTTCATTGTTGGCGTCCCAGTGAAGCTCGAGGAGCCTCTTGTGGCGAAGTTCTACCGGGACCTTCAGGACGACCTTGAACCAGTGGGTGGTCCATGAGGGACCGAACCACTGGCCCACGGTTGTCCTCTGGAACTGGTGCGAGACGGCGTCTTTGAAGCTCGGCCTTGTTTGATCCGGAGCGTGCCAGACGGAGAGCTGCACGTGGGGCTCCCCCGAGACGACGGCCTCTTTCATCATGGCAAGCAAGTTCTGGTGCTCATATTGACCGCCCGAGTAGAATTGCTTGATCCGGTCTTTGTAGATGGTGGATATCAATTGGCCCACGGGCTGGGGCGCCCGGAGAGGGTAGTCACTCCTGGGGCCCTTCTGCGTACGGGTCTCGCCCCCCATGGTGTTGAGCTGGCCAGGGCAGGTATGAAGATGAGTAACGTTATATCGAGTTTCTGGTAGGCCGGCGGTGAGCGTGACGCCAGGCAAAATAGGCAGGAAACAATAGTGGCAGCAATGGATGGAACTTGAAACTTGAAAGGTGAGGAAGCAACGATGAGTGTTCGTCACTCGGACTAAGAAGCCGTCTCAAATAAAGTCCCCTCTCTGATAGTTTAAATACCATGAGAGTTGGTGTCTCTTGAAGCTGTACTACCTATGCTGGATCCGAAGTGAAACAATGCAATAACACCGACGGTAGCATGTCGAACGCAGGTGGTTGGTTGACGGATGCAGCTTGGACCTGGTGATCACGAAAGCCCAGGGCGGATGACAGGGGTGTGTTACCCGAACGAGCAGCTGCGAGGAGCTCCCCCGCAAATCCCCACAGAGCACAGACCGACAGACCACAAAGTAACCTTGGGTATCAGCGTTGACAGTTAACACTGCCGGAGGTGGGCTGCTTCCCGCATTTCCATGACTTATTACTACACAGTTACTCGCCTTATTGACGAGTTGTTTCTGTCGGATGACTGCAACCAATTATTTTCGCCGAGCCTCCGTTGTCAGAAGACTGTCAAGCTACGTCAAGCCAAGGTCCATACCGTCGCACTTCCCATGTCTTTCCTCCATCACATTCTCGATGCTCGTGCTTAACAACCTCCGGTGATCTGTCGATCGTTACAACCGGTGCTTTGCACAAACCCATCCGTCACCCGTCAGGACATAGGTAGTAGTACAGAATGATGATTCAGGAGTGGGCCGGCGGGTAACTGTCTGTTTGATCCCAGAATCGAGTCAATGACCTACAATATGTTGCTCTACATGAGTAGATGAGATTGCCTCTTGTTAGTTGCTCTCCTCCATCAATGATAGAGACTACTTAGATACTACCTAGTAGCTCACTATCGCTGCTTGCTTGATCTGACTGTTGACCCTACGAACAGAACTGATTCCCCTACTTACGCAGCTCAAGCAACCCCAACGACGCGCATCATACTTATAGTGAGTAAAGATTTCATTGCCGGTCAGATTCTAGCCGTGCGATCGAACGGATGAACATGCCTAAACCAACCAAAACCCACCAACTCCCAACTAAATCCCACCCCGATGATTCCCACCACCCCCTTCACGAAACAGAGCTCCTGGATCGCTTCCGGCTCCCCTTAGCAATGGTTCCCGGCTGCGCAGCCTGAGAAGTAGAAGCAAACTCCTTCTCCTTCACCCCCCCACCGACGATATCATCATCGTCCTCGTCATACTCCTCCCCGTCGTCCTCGTCTTCCCCGCCGTCATCCTCCTCATAATCCATGAATTCCTCCTCCACCTCGCTCTCACTCTCGCTCTCCGTCTCGCTCTCATCAAATGACAGCACCCCGAGCAGCGGCACATCAATCCTGGCCAGGTGGCTCTTGATCAGATTATCCGCCACGTTGAACAGCTGCGTGTCCTTATCAGCCGGCACCTCGCGGTCCATATCGAAGTCCGCCTCCTCCTTATCCAGCGGCACGTCCTTGCTGCTGCCCGTCGCAACCGATGATGGTACGCCCATCACCACCTGCGCACTGACTCGCCCTTCGTAACCCCCCCACCACCACCACCACCTCCTCCTTTTCCTCCTCCGCATCCGCCTCCGGGCTCTCTAGACATGCCAGCAGCAGCAGCAGCAGCAGCAGCCGAAGCTGTCCGAGCCTTCAACCCGCGCCTGAACGCCCGTCTCTGCCTCTTCCGCCGGCGCTGGATGCGGTCGCGGATGTACCAGGCCACGATGACGGTGGCCGCCTGCATCATCTCCTGGCACTTCTGGCGCTGCGCGTTGGCCCACGCCTGGCACCGCTGCTGCTGGAAGCTGGCCACGGCCTGGCACCGCTGCTGGTAGTAGGCCGCGATGCGGGAGGCCATGGCAACGTAGCGGGGGTCGAACTGGCCCATGGCGGCTGCGGCTGTGGCTGTGGCTGCGCCTGCGGCTGCTGTGATTGGGTCGTCGTGCAGCTGGGGCTTCGTTGACGTGGCCGTCGCGCCGCCAGACGGGCCTAAACTAGGCGAGGCTTGGGAGGGCTGCTGTGATGACTGTGGCCGTTGCGGTTGGTGCGGCGGGTGTAACGGGTTTTGTGGTGTTGTGGCGTTTGTTACTCCTTGTGTCGGACGGATCCCGCTGGCGAAGGGGTTCGAAAAATGAGGAGGCGGAGGCTCCTTCATGAACATATGGAAGTCCGGAGGAGGCGTGACGGGAACCTGGTTCTTGACTGAGAGCGGTATGGATGTCGCCATGATAGGTATATATTAACAAGATGTGTTTGTTGTATCGTAGTTCACAGGGGGACACAAAGGAAAGCCTGTCTTTCCCTTCTTTCGTCACTCAGCTTCCGCGATCAGTGATGAACCACAGCCGGCGGCTAGCTGCGATGAAGTGTGTCGATGGATGTTGAGGGTGATGTTGGCGGGTGGAAGCGGACAGCCCTTCGAACGGGAGGTGATAGGAGGCTGACCAACGACAACCTGGAAGGGCAAAAAGATGAAAACAATTTCAGGAAACGGGCGGCAGGGGTTGGGCCGGCCTGGAAAGAGAGTTCTTTATACCAAGCGCCCCTACCCTACACTCCTTGCCCTGCAAGGTACATACGTCAAGAGACTGTCCAACGTGCCATCCACGCTAAGGCGTTAGCACCAACTGCGCTGCGAGTAGATTGAGTGGGATCATCAGCATCGGGCAAACAGCATCGGATCTGACGAAGGTAGCAACAAGTACAGCTGGCAATGACAAGGCGGCCAACCTGCCATGTTCTCACCACGGACAGCATGTGCACGAAGGGTCCCTAAAGGCATGTCTGGAGAGCCTGACAGTTGTCCAAGCGGGCGGTCGTTGGCATCGGGCCAGTCGGAGTGGGGAGATAGGCCCCAGGCTGGGGTTACCAGGCGGAGCTGACCAAAATGGCCTGAGAGCGGGCTCGGAAAGCGTGGGTATGATGGCAGAACCGGACTCAAATCGGTCGATGCCGACTCGACCTGGCAAATAGCCACCGACGGCGTGCCCAGGCCGAGGGCATAATCGGGCCACCCTGGAATCCTGCCTGCGATTGCGGCGCCGCGCCATTGGTCCTGTTCATCTTCGAACGGCTCGCATCTCTGGAAATCGCGGGAAGAGCACCACATGTCCGCAGCGCGCGCCGCTGCATCGCATTTTCCCTGGATCGGGCATCTTGCCCGAATCTGTCTGTGTAGTTTAATAATAAGCCAGGGACCGTGGTCTACGTTGGCATGGTAAGGTATGTTGGACGCCGCCATCAAGTCTCCGACATGGGGCGACATCGGGATTGAAGCTGTTGATCTCTGAGAGTGCTTCCGCGCGCATCAGGTGTTTTTCTTGTGACCAGCGATTAGGTAATTACCGGCTTTTGTTCGTTCAAACCTCATCTCTCCACTGGAGAGTCTCCAGTGTCCTTGAAGCCTGTTTTTTTTGCGGCTGAGGATTTCTCTCGAACCTGCGAGGAGCCGGATCGTCTTCCGCATGATATCGCAAATGTGTTCGGGATCGCAGTTGCAGCAGGAACCTGACGATTCAGATCGCAAGTGGTCCCATGTTCTCGTCTTCGGCTAGCCAGAACGGGTTAGAGTGCCTTGTCAGTGGGGTAATCCTGCCCTCAGGCCCTGGTCGATAACCTGACGCAGGACGGCTGTACGGAAAGTGGTAGCGTCCATTATTATTACACTACGTATGTATGTAATTTATTGTAAGACCAGACCCTTATAGCTCCAGCCGTTTTTACGTAGGGCTGAACGCAGGCTCCGCGTCTGATCTCTTCGCTAAGCCTCTCCAGCCGGATATGCGGGGAACAGCCTTCTTCTGCCGCGGGAGAACTATCTTACACAAGAGTGAGTGTACTCTGTAAGTGTGAAGCTTCAGTTTGTTGAATTGTTCGTATGTACATGTTTGCAGTGGGCCCTGTCACCACTTGCCCTTGGACCTGGGGTCGGGCGACTGCACGCCAAGCCGCAACTGGCTTGCTTACCACCTACCATTTCCCGCGTTGCTCCTAACGTTTTCGCGATCACGTTGTCGCGTGTGGTCGAGAAACCTTCAAAATCAGAGCATCATCGTCAAGCAAACCCAAAAAGGGCATAATTGATGCTCTCCCCGCGCCCGTCACCCGTCTCGCGCCTTCGGATAGCGTGTTCTGGCTCTTCCGATCGCTGGCTCCCGCACCGCATTCCCGGTCCCGCCACAGTCGGTCGGTTCGGACGTCGAAATGTGACCACTCTCTCGCTTTCGCCCCGTTCTGGCGGGCTTCGGAGGTCTGGGGACCCCGCAACTCGACTCCAGCTGCGACATCTTGAGATCCGGCATGTCCAGGTTCGCGGCAAGAAAACCAGGACGGTCGTCAAGCTCGATGAGCTGCCGCAGGGCGTTGTCGTACCATCCGAGCCCCTGCCGCCGCCTGTGGAGGAGGAACCTGCGTACCCAACCGTGGTGCTCCAAGCCCGCCGCAACATGCAACAGTTTGACAACTGTGTGCTGCTCACCCGAGTTGGCGGCTTTTACGAGCTGTACTTTGAGCAGGCCGACGAGTACGGCCCGCTCCTGAATCTTAAGGTAGCGCAAAAGAAGACAAGTGTCGGTCCGGTCTCAATGGTATTGTTCTGTGCCCACACCGTGCCACTGTCTCGCTCACTGGTATTCTGATGGATCGTTGTCGCCAGGCCGGCTTTCCCTTCTTCCAGCTGGACCGGTTCCTCAAGATCCTAGTCCAGGACCTCAACCGCCATGTAGCCATCGCTGAGGAGTTCCCAAACGACCCCTCGGAGAAGGTCAAGTCTGGTGGGTTGATGCATAATCGCAGAGTAACCCGTATTGTCACCCCAGGCACCCTCATCGACGAGAACTTCATGGATCCGTATGCAAACAACTACGTCATGGCCATTCATCTGCCAGAGCCGGCAGGGCCGGATGATGTGCCAGTGGGCTGTCAGGAGGTCCAAAGAACCATACCGACCCCGGATTCCGCGAATGATGCCTCGCCCCGCGTAGGCCTAGCATGGCTTGATCTGTCGACCGGTTATTTCTTCACCCAGCCATCCAGTCTAGCGTCGCTCGGCTCCGCGCTGTCTCGCGTATCGCCCCGCGAGATAGTCCTCGACAAGGCACTAGAGTCTGATCATAACCATGCTCTCCTGTCCATCCTCCAGGAGGAAAGGTACCTCGTGACCTACTCCCCCCTCGGTGAGCTGCGGCAGCTCTCTGATTGGGCGCCCATGCTAGAGTCAGAGGTGCCAGCCCAGGCCGCTAGCGAGTTCACGAAGAGTGAGATTCAAGCTGGGAGTCTCCTGCTCCACTATGTCAAGGACCGCCTGCAAGGGCTGAGCATGAAGCTACAGCCACCCGTTCGCCAAGACAGCATGCAGATTATGAATATTGACAGGCATAGCATGCGCTCCTTGGAAATCAAGCAGACCATCAGGGACGGCGCGTTCAGGGGAAGCTTGCTGCATGCCATTAGACGAACCGTGACCAAGAGTGGTGCTAGACTACTCAACGAGTGGCTCAGTATGGTATTTTGTTCAACGGGCAAGAGTGAAAGTTGGCTAACAACGAATGTAGGCTCCCCATCAACTTCACTAGAAGTCATCAACTTCAGGCAGGACTTGGTCTCCCGGTTCATCCAGAATGTGGATCTTCGAGATGCCATCGTCGTCCTCTTACGCAGGAGCCATGACTCGCAGCGTCTCGTACAGAAGTTCGCACTTAATCGAGGTGACCCAGACGACCTTCTCCGGCTGGCCAATACCATAAAGGCCACAGAGGACATGGTCAACCTCCTGGCCACGTCTATCGCGTCCCACGGAGACGACGGTTCGGAAAGGGACTGTCTATCGACGATGATCGACCGCATCAGCCTTGACCAACCACTCAAGCTCGCTCAGCACATCCGCGATGCCATCGACGAAGAAGGCCTCGTGCAACAGCACCAAATCGAGGATAGCGAAGCTGGCGAGATCTTGGCGCTTGCCCAGGAAATAGTTAAGAGTGAAGGAACGGAAGAGGACGGCACGGTCCTTCCTAAGGGGCCGGCGTCTAAGACGGCAAAGAGGAAAACACCTTCCATCCGGGAGCACTACGGCGAAGACAGCGAAGTCTGGATCATGAAACCGGGCGCCTCCGCTCTGCTCTCGCGCCTGCACTCGCAGCTCGCCAGCCTCCGGGAAGAGAAAGACCGGCTCACCGAGACGCTCCGCGCCCGCCTCAACGCAGCATCCCTCACCCTCCGCTGGACGCCCGGGCTAGGCCACATCTGCCACGTCAAGGGCAAAGACGCGCGAGAACCGCCTACCGACTCGAGCGACGACGGCTCCTCCCAGAACCCAATCCGCACGCTTTCCTCGAGCCGCACCACCCGCTCCTTCCACCAGCCCGAATGGACCGCGCTCGGCGAGGCGCTCGACAAAGTCCGCTTCCAGATCCGCGCCGAGGAGCAACGCGTGTTCGCCTCGCTCCGCGCGCGCGTAGTCCACAACCTCGTCAAGCTCCGGCGCAATGCCCTGGTGCTCGACGAGCTCGACATCGCAACTTCCTTCGCCCGCCTGGCAACCGAGCAGAGGCTCGTCCGGCCTACGCTGACCAACACGCAACAAACTGTCATCATCGGCGGCCGGCATCCCACAGTCGAGGGCGGCCTCGCCGAGCAGGGGCGCACTTTCCAGCGGAACGACTGTCTGATCGGTGGCAGCAGCAGCAGCAGCACAGCTTCGACCACCACCGAAAGACGAGGACAGCAGCAGTTGCAAAAGAAGAAGAATAAGCAGGGCGGAGGAGGAGGAGGAGGAACCGGAAGGATATGGCTGATCACGGGTCCCAACATGGCGGGGAAATCGACCTTCCTGCGGCAGAACGCGCTCATCACCATCCTCGCGCAGATCGGGTGCTACGTGCCGGCCGACTACGCGTCGCTGGGCATCGTCGACGCCATCTTCAGCCGGGTCGGGTCGGCCGACAACCTGTACCAGGACCAGAGTACCTTCATGGTGGAGATGCTCGAGACGGCGGCCATTCTGCGGCAGGCGACGCCGCGCTCCTTCGTCATTATGGACGAGGTCGGGCGGGGCACGACGCCCGAGGACGGAACGGCCGTGGCATTCGCCGCGCTGCACCACTTGGTCACCGTCAACAGATGTCGGGCATTATTCGCGACGCATTTCCACGGCATCGCGGACCTGGCGACGGCTCACGGGCTGAGAGTGGAGGATGGGGGACCCGACGGCGCCGTCGACATGTACTGCACGGATGTGGAGGAGGACGAGCAGGGTGGGTTTGTCTACGTTCACAAGCTGCGAAAGGGGGTCAACCGGCAAAGCCACGCGTTGAAGGTGGCGCGCTTGGCTGGCCTGCCGGAGCAGGCGATACGGGTCGCTCAACAGGTGTTGCACGATTCAGGGGTCGACATCTCATCATACGGGGCAACAACGCCCGGTAAGACATCAGCCTCAGCGGCTGTTGTAGGATAAGGAGAACGGAAGAGCGCGATATTCTGCAAACTTGTTGTCAGCCTTAATGTACCCCATGTGCTGTATGCAACATATGAAGACTGAAAACATAGGAAGATCGTGTCTCATAGGGTGGTGATGGGTTTGTCATCAAAGGTGTTCAGGGTTAAAAAGCTCTTTGATTCATCGTTCATAATCATCGACACGGAGTGGGAGTAGTAGAAAAGGGGAAAGCGCACTAACCTGAGCTTCACTGCAACTTGCCAAACATTGCATAAGGCATCCGCAGCGCGTCCATAGTGTAACCATCACACATAGAGTGCTTGATTGCGCCGCAAGCGATCTACGTAGCCGTTGGTAAAGATCCATGAACCCTTTGCCCGACCGGAACCGAGATTGCCAGCCCAAAAACACCGTCATCAGGTCAGCACATTTAACCGCTATCAATCGTCAGCATCGTCCTCGAAGAAGTGAGACGTGGGGGTACGAACAAGAGATCGCCGAAGCCACCGTCCTCATCAGACTCCTCCTCCTTCTCTTCCTCCTTCTCCTCGGCCTTGGTCTCGGCAGGACCGGAAGCGGCGGCAGCCGCAGGGGCAGCAGCGGCATACGCCTCAGGGTTGGCGATGCGGTCCTTGAGCTGCTCAATCTCGGGCCAGCTGATGTCGGTCTCGATAGCAACGGCCAACACCTTCTTGTAGGAGTTGACGAGCGAGTGGATGACCGACGGCAGGGTGGGGAAGTTGAGGGCCAGGGAAATGGCGGCGATCGTGGTGACGGCCGAGGAGAAAGACTTCAGGAGCTGCTCCTCGCCAATGTCGAGGACGCTGGCGGGGAAGGTGTTGCCCTGGTCGTAAACCTGAGCGATACCCATACCGTAGGTGAAGGGAGAGATGTTGAGCATGTTGAGCAGGGTCGCCTCAGAGGGGCCGACCTTGCCACCAGCCTCGACGAGCTTGAGATCGGTCGTGATTTCAATGGTACCACGGGCGATCTTGGTCGGGACACCGAGGGCCTGGAAGAACGAGGTCTTGCCGGGTTCCATACCAGTGTTGCCAGCAGGCACCCACACGTCGACGGGGGCAATAGCACCGGCACGGGCGGGGGCGGCAACGCGGTTGGACAGGATCTTGTCACGGATGTCCTTGAGGTCACCGTTGGTGAAGACGAAGCCGACGTTGCCCTTGACGAAGGGCAGCAGGCGCTCGTACTCGGGGGTGTCGGCGACGAAGGTCTTGAGCGCACGGCGGACCTGTCATATTGCATTGTTGGTCAGAAAAGTCTGCCGACAAACTGGTTCGCGAATATCTCGGCCTGCTTACCATGGTATTCTTGCCCATCAGCACGACACCCTCGCCACGGAGGGCCTGGCGAATCTCGTGCATCTGCTGCGACGAGACATTGTCGACTGAGACAATGAAGATGGACCGGTACTCCTCCAACAAGCCCTTCAGCTTGTCGAAGTAGCCGGCCTTGTTTCCTGACTTGCCCCCCATATCTTCTTAGTTATGAAGGCAGGATATTTAAGGGCGATTGTTCTTGAAGTGAGGAAACGGGTAATTGAGGAATCGCGATGTTCCAGGTTGGGGTCAAAAAAGTTCCCGAAGCAGCAGCTCTCAGAATTTCACACACAATTGACCGCAGCTGTGGGGGAGTCAGGGTTAGCGGATCCAGCCAATGAGGGGCATCAGCGAGCCCCACTTGCCGCTTTCCTGAACGGGATTCAACTTCACATGGAGACATTAGAGAATGGCTCAGTTCTCATGTTGTTGGCTCGCAAACAAGGTGTCGATATACAAGATTACAGAGATCAAAAGCCCAAATCTGTTACAATCAACATGGAAGTGGTTAGAGCTCATTAGATGCCTTTTCTTGGTTCCCAATTTCTTAGCGCATGAGGCGTTGGCACTACAGAAGACTTAGAGAAGTCCAGCCACATGTGGCTTGGCTGCGACAAATTTCTGAGACTCCCGGTGTCCCTTTCAAACTGATTTATTTCACTGTGTATAAGCCCACGGGTCAGGGTATGTGAGATTATCACCTTGAAGTCCGCGCTTCACTAATAAACTTGACATAGACACTGCTTACCTTACTGTGCCGGGCTCGCCGTCGACAATGGGTTAATTCACCCGCTCCTGCCTTGATTTCACTCGTGCAGTCAGAAAATTACGGTTCTCGTCTACAGCCTCCGAGGCGTCTGAGGACTTAACTGAGTCAACTCATCTATCACCCAAGAGTCATGATGGCCATTCCATACCACCTCCTCAAAGCTTGCGGCAGCTTCATCTTCGCTGCACAGGGCAGCAACATCCACTCCTTCAACTCAGCCCTAGAGCATATTTCGACATGGAAGTACCCGGTGAAGCAAGAAGATGAGTCGAGTGGGCAATCCACTGAGCCCCGGGATTTACCAGCGCTCGAGGGACCACCAACGAAACGTAGGAAAGTTGAGGATGGCCAAGAGTCGACTAGTAATGGCCATGCTACTGAGCCCGCGAACGGTCAGGGGAAGAGCAAAAGCGTGGATAAATACGCCCATCCTGCCTATGAGAAGCCGTTCATTCAGGGTCTCTACGCCACTACGGATGGCCGCCACCTCGTAGCCATCACGGGCTCTGACAAGACAATCTGGGTATTTGAGCACGACGGCGCAGGCAATCTCAAGCAGCTCAGCCAGAGGCAAGCTTCACCCCCTGGCAACCAATCTCTGCATACCGATGCTAACTCGCTCCTAGGGCCATGCCCAAACGCCCCTGCTCCCTGGCGCTCACCCGGGACAACCGCACGATCCTCTCGGCGGACAAATTCGGCGATGTCTACGCCCTCCCCTTGATCCCCGCTCCCTCCTTCTCCTCCTCCTCCTCCACTGCTACCACCACGACGACGCCGCAGCCCCTATCCCGTAGCGCAACACCGGCACTACCCCCCAAGCCGCAGGCGAACGAGCTCACGGTGCACACCAAACGCAACCTGAGGGCGCTCGAGAACCAAAAGATCAGCCTGAACCGCAAAGCCCAACAACAACAACAACAACAGGAATCCCAGCAGACCCAGCCGCAGTTCGAGCATACCCTACTCCTAGGCCACGTTTCCATGCTCACCGCGATCTGCGTCGGCACGGAGCGTGTGGCGGCGGACCGGGAGAGGGAGTACATCATCACGGCCGACCGGGACGAGCACATCCGCGTGTCGCGGGGGATGCCGCAGGCGCATGTGATCGAGGGGTTCTGTCTGGGCCACGAGGAGTTTGTGAGCCGGTTGTGTGTGGGGCCGGGGGGTAGGCGGGAGATTCTGGTATCGGGAGGCGGCGACGACGATCTGTTTGTGTGGGACTGGGCGAAGGGGAGGTTGCTCGGCCGGGCGGGCGTGCTGGAGCACGTGAAGGGAGTCATCGGGGAGAGCGTGAGCAAGGTTGCGGTGACGAAGCTGCTTGGATGTCTGTGGAAGGGGAAGGCGTGCGTGTTTGTTGTGGTTGAGCGGTACGTCTTTTTGGCGCCAACCGTTCTGGCTTACCTCGTAACTAACATACTTCATAGCCTCCCCGCTGTCTTCCTCTATGAGCTCCTTGAGGACAACACCCTTCAACATCGCGAGACCGTCCGGCTGCCAGGGAACCTGCTCGACGTGGAGGTCATCGAGCTGTCTGGTGAAGCACAACGGCTTCTAGCTGCCGTGGACTTCGACTCTTCAACTGATGAGGCCAACAGGAGTAGTTCTTCGCTGATTATCCTGGACAAGCAAGAAGCGGGCTGGCAAAAGAGCAAGGTCGAGAATCTACCAGCTATTGGTGATATCAACATCAGCGAGGACGAGCTGCAAAAGATCTTGTATACTACAGAAAGCTTACGCAAGCTCAGTGACTTCGACTGAGCACATAGAGGGCGCCAATGAGTCAGCCTCTGGTTCCTGGCTAGTTTATGACCAGGAGTGTCATCAAGGAAAACCTCGCCTGACATGCGGTCTCCGATTGGATGAGTTATAAGGACTCTTTGTAACCAGAGTATACCCTGACGACTAGAGGATGAAAAAGGCCGTGTACCACGCTTCTAACTCTGGTTCAAGTGATGAGTCAAGCAAAAGAATCATCATATGGGAAAAGAAAGTGATAGAAGAAGAATGTGGGAGAGAAAGACGGGAAAATGGCAGGAGAATTAAAAGAAGGAGGAGAGGAAGGAGTTGAAAAAGAAGCCATGGTAGGTAGCAGACCAAATCCCGTTCCTTCTCCTGAAGTATGAATCTAGGGGGCCTCAATCTTTCTCAGACGGGAGTACGAGACCTTTGTGGCCAAAAAGAACCTGGTGAGAATGGAGGCAACGTTCACCGAAGATGTTCAAATGATTATCTCATAACAGTGAAGAGCACACATGGAATCGGGCCATGAGTCTTTTGACTGCCTCTGGACGGTGGATTTCCAGAACAGACTACAGCTAAGTATTGAATTCAGTGCTAGCAGTGACGGGAACGCACCGACTGCCACAACCATAGCGTGAGCAACTTCCCATAATGCCCCGATATTATTCACTACCGAAAGCCAAAGAATCCAGTTGACAGAGCGAAAGAAGCTCTGCTAAAGAAAAAGCCAGATGCCTACTCTATCCTCTCGAGAACGCCGCCTTCCCAAGAGTGCGTGATGTGCCCGTAAAAACATGAAAAGAAAGAGCCAGAACCCCCTCCATGCATGCCGAAAGAACCGAGTTTCTATGCCCCCCGTTGGCTCCTCCTTGGGGGTATTTTCCCATGTTCCTTTCCCCTCCGTCCCACTCGTATCTCATTAACTTCCAGGGATCGCCAAGCTCGCAGATGACGGAACGGATATCGGTGTGCATTTCTTCACCGATGAAACCGCAAGCCGCTGCGTGCCTGGTTCATTAACGGCCCATGAATCGCCACAAGGCCTCGGGCACAACGGGTCCTGAGCATATCCAACCCCGCCATTCTCCATGTTCATCCCTTACTGGGAGGCGCATTGGACCCGCTCGGCATGAGGATGCTCATCCTCATCCTCATCCATGGCACCACCGTTGGCGAACCCTCTTGAAGAGTTATCCACGTCCTCAAGATCCGCAGGTTCAGTCATAGCCTCAGCCGGAGCAGTATTGATGAGCTCCGGCGGGGGAAGGAACTTCCGCAAGGCCTCGAAGGCCGCGGGATCCTGCGTCCAGTTCTTCTCGGGGAACTTAACGGAGAACTGAATGTACATGTTGCCAAAGTCATGATGACGGTACGACGGCATGCCTTGGCCACGGATCATCTTCACAGCACCTACCAAGCGAAGTCAGCAGATGAGCTCGTAACAGCAGCAAAATTCCCGCTTACCATTTGCAATTGCCTCGCCGGGGAGGATGTCGACGCTCAACCATCTCTCGTCCAGGTGCTCGATAAAGATGGTGCCACCAGCCAATGCCGTGACAAGGTCGATCTGGGCGTTGTAAAGGAGGTCGTCGTCCCTCCGTTCGAAGCGTGGGTGGGGCTTCTGCTCAATTTGGAACACAACATCACCGGCAAGGATGCCGGGGGCTTGGTCTCCCTCGCCACGGAACTCGATCTTGGTGCCGCTCTTGACGCCGCGGTCGACATGGACGTGCAGGACCTTGCGATCGACAATTGTTTTCTTGCCGAAGCACTGCTTGCAGCGATCCTTCTCCTTCACAATCTCGCCTTCGCCGCTGCAATCCGGGCACACCGTCTGGAACCGCTGGATCATGGGACCCATTTGGCGCATCATCGTCTTCATACCGTGACCGTCGCATCCCGGGCACTTGCGAACAGCTCCCTCTTTACCGCCGCGACCCTCGCACTTCGGGCAAATGATCGACCGCTGCAGGGCCAACTTGGACACCTTGCCACGGTAGATGTCCTCAAGTGAGACTTGGTGAATGTGATGGATCGTCTTCGCCTTCGTGGGACCGCGCTGTTGGTGCATACCGCCAAACATGCCGCCGAAACCGCCACCGCCAAAGAACTGGGCGAACAAATCCTCAGCAGCCATGCCGGGACCGCCGCCAGCACCGCCCTCTAGACCAGCCTCGCCATACTGATCATATATTTGCCGTTTCTGTGAGTCGGAGAGGATCTCATAGGCATGTGAGATCTCCTTGAACTTTTGCTCTGCCGACGGGTTGTTTCGGTTCTTATCTACAAGTAGGTTAGCACCATCACAAAGAAAATCAGTGGTGCTAAGGCATACCAGGGTGGTACTTCAAGGCGCCCGTCTTGTATGCTTTCTTTAACTCCTGCTCCGTGGCATTCGGAGAGACCTGTCACACAAACGTTAGGTCGATATTGGCGAGAGGCGCTTTGAAATTGGGTTGCATACACCAAGGACGTCGTACAACTTTGTCTCCTTGACCATTTTGACGGTCTACTCTGAATACCCGATGATAAATGTGTGTGAAGGTGAGATGTATGTCCTTGAGGCTGCCGGAGTCGGTCGGGAGCTGAGGTGACAGGATCGGCAGGGATTGCCGAGTGAAGACCAGTGACTCTGATGTTCAAGTTTTGAACTAGTGGTAGGTTAGCGACTTGATTTTGTATGGCTGGAAATGATGAGGCGTTGACTAAATCATGGCTCTGGGGAATCATCGATGCGCGGAATGATCTAGAGAGTTCTGCCGGGGTCCGGAACACCAAAAGAACTTCGGACGGAAAGAACAACGTACCTAGCACTGCCTCGCAATCGCAGACCAAGTTACGCGTCAATGCGCGTTCTGCTCTTGTAAACGCCGAGCAGGAGCTTTCCAGTCTGTAGAGAACTGTCCAGTCAAGGGTCACACTTGAGCCGACTGCTAGAGAGAGTTGTCGAATTGCTGCTTATAATCGCTCCAGGCTTACCACAATGGAGGGGAAGGCTGAAATTCTCGGACTCCAATAATCCTGCCGCCTTCCCTTCCAATGGGCCACTCAGCCCCTCCAGATGGAATCTGATCGAAGACTCTGGAGTGTGGCGGACATAGAAGTTACTGAGGTACTAAACTTTGACGTAGAAGATCAGCCAAAAGTAAAGTATCCACATAACGTAGCCACACCGGAGCCTGGCCGAGGGCTTGGCGTGGAATCGAAGATTTGGGGCAGCCCCACCTCTCGTGGCTGCACGGAAGCTTGCCCGGGTCAAGTGGGTAGCGCTAAAATTAGGCGATCTTCAAAAGAGGGACCGAAGTGCCCGCGCATTCAAAGCGACATCAGTCATGCATGCAGCTAGTGTAGGTGACCATGCGCTGGCCACAAAAAAAGAGAAAGATCCTATGGTATGTGCGCTGGATTCCTCTCCTTTTTTGTGGCCATAAGCGGTGGTGAGGTTCGATCCACCAGAGCCAGACCTCTTTGTGTTCAATGACTGTTCATTGTGCTGGGAGGGCTGCCAGTGGTTACCTTGTGTAGTTCTCCAGTTCGAGTCCAAAAGCAGGTTGAACATCAGGAAAGCGAGACTGGCGGAAAGGCCATCGGACCACATCATGAGTCCTCGTGTACTGTACAATACATAACAGGCTTCCGTGCCTAAGGTAGCCTAATGGCCATCGACTGCTCCCAATTCCTTACTCGCTGGGCCTCCCAAAGTGGCCGATCCAGCTCCCCGTCGAAGCCAGCACAAGGCTGCTTCACACAAGATGTCATCCTCATTCCACACAGGTCATAAACTGTAAACCGAGCTTACAGATTTTCGTTCTTGAGTTGATTCATGGTTAGGACTGTGCTGACCTGTCGACTGAGCTTAATGGATTCTTTTCTTTGAGATGAGCTATGGTCAGGGATCACGTACAATACAATATACACCTCAGTATTAGAAAGGCCCGTCCAGGTAGTCTCAAAAACCATCTATTCACTCGGGCAATAGCCCAGCTACTGGCCGGTGTCAAGGACCAGCGATCCCACGGGCAGTGCCCAAGGGGTTATCTCTAACAAGCAATAGAACAGCGCCACGCAAATCCCAGCAAATCCCATGCTCCGGCGCCAGCTATGCAACCCCCATTAAGTCCGTGATCGCTCCGGTCCCGGAAAGGACAAACTCCTTGCGAGGAGAAAACGAAATGAAAAGCTGCTGTCTACAAGATTTTTGTTGCCTGATTCTCCCCACCCATGAGAACGGAAACGAAAAGAGAAAAAGAATACATTCATAATACAAGTTGTCAAGGTCCTAGTCAACCCAGCTTCTCGCCGACTTCGCCGCTCCCAAACGCAACAAAGCTAGTCCCCAATATTCGTCCCACTAGGAGAGCAGGTTCCTCAACGACGGGCTCGCACTGGCTCCGGTAGCAGGCCGATTCTCCCTCTGATGTGACGGACCGACTGGCTGATGAGCCGACTCACGGTGTCCCATCGGCGGCGGAGATGGACCCGGAGGATGACCCGAAGAACCGGTGTCTCTCAGGGGCGGCGGCGGCGGGCTGCCGTGATGATGCGGGCCGCCGTGGTGATGGCTGTTCTGGTGTCCCCACTGTCTGAGATAATTAAGCGGCGGTGAGAGTTCCTGCGGGGGCGGTGCGCCCGATACGACGGGCGGAATCGGGTTCATGACCATGTGATGGGGTCGTAGATCCGCCGGCGGGTGGGCGTGGTGATGGTATGGGCCGCCGTTGGGCGATGGCGGGGGAGGTCCACTGAGGTGGTGTGGTGACGGCGGCACACCATTTACAAATGAAGGTTGCGCCATATGGCTTGCCGGTGGCGATTGCACTGCCGGATGTGACATGCTCATGACGGGGGGCCGGAGATGGTTAGGTGGCGCGAGCGGCGGGATGGAGCTCGGGGGTGGGGATGGGCGGCCGTTGACATCGCGCGACGGATGGAGCGGTGGCGGGCCATGGCCTGTCGGCGGCCGATGCCAGTCGAAGGGCCGAGGGGGCGGTCCATACGACGGTGGAGGCTGTATCGGAGGTGCCCGCGGGGCGATAGTTGGCGGTAGCGGAGGCGGAGCCACCGGCTGAGCCAGTACCGCGGGAGGTCCAACCGGGTGGGCGACAGGGCTCGGTGCGGGAGCCTGAAGAACCGGAGCCTGCACAGCAGGAGAAGGGCCCGGGACCGGGGGCCATCCAAGCGTCCCTCTAGAATGTCTCGGCTCTTCCGCACGCACAGCTGGCAGCATCGCAGCAGCTGCTGCTTGTGAGGCCTGACGAGCGGGCTCTGGAGGGGGTGTCGATTCCTTGACAGGCGGTGAGTGAATAACTGGTTGCCGGCCTGTCTTCTTGCATTTGTGGCACTGGAAGCTCCGCTGCTCGACAAACTTCTGTGCCTCTGAACCCAGATTGCCGAAGTAGCCGTTGGTTCGTTCACGCTCCTGCGTCTGGTCGATTGGATGCCACTTGGGGCTGACATCGATGCCACATGTGAGGCAAACCTTGCCGCCAGGCTGGAGAGCGCTCGATCCTGCATTTTCGTGGTCGCCGTTGACCGTTGAGGCGAGTGAAGCCCGCCGGTTTTGGTGGGCAGCGGTCGACGTGGGTGAAGTCGACATCTTAGAAGCGACCGTAATCTGGTTCGCCTTCCTTGCACACCCCGTCAGCGTCAGGTCAGCCTGCTTGAAACTCTGTGCATAAAACTGCAGGGCTGTCATTCCGCTCTCATCCATAATCTCGTACATCCGATACACCGTCGTCTTAGTCGGCGTGTGGTCCTTGCACCACACGTGGGCTGACATTGCGCCGTTCACACCGTTGATGGTGACGATACGGGACTGATCCCGGCGGGAGCCCTTGACCGGTGTGATCTCGAAACCCAGGGTATAGCCGGCATGGTGTGCACACTCCACATGAACTGGCATGAAGCAGGCGTGGCAGAGCACACACGCTCCCTTCTTCGTCTTGCAGACCTTGCACAGTTCAGTGTACCTTGACCGATGGATCAGGGGAATGCCTTCGCTGGGACTGAGCGCCTCCGCATTGCCGAATTTGACCTCGGGCGTCCAGACAGCGCAGGTCACATGCACCCAGTTATTGTCGGCGGTCCGCTTCAGGGGCTCACGAGGATTGACAGGGCGGCCCATCTCTTCCTGCTTCTTGCGGTAGTACTCGGCTGCTCTCTGGGCATTCTCGCGTTCCATCCGCTCCCGCTCCCGCTCCTTCTCTGTTTTCTTTTTGTGGGAGTTCGAGATCTTGGGCGGCTCCACAAAGTCGTGCGGAGTATATTCCACAGGACAAAGGACACATTTGTAGTGCTACGTCAGTGTTAGCACTCCAAGTCTAGCTCATAAGGCTGCAGATTATACACTTACTATGGACAACTGCGGGTTCTTGTCGTTGAGGCACATATCGCAAGTCCATTTGCCAGCGGGACGGTTGTCAAGGACGCCGTAGCAATTCCGGTGCACCGTCATACGACACTCTTTGCATGAGAGATGCTGGTCTCCCAGCGGCTCCATCTCCCCACAGACGGCGCAGGGTAGCGTCCGTGGTTTGGGAATTTCCGGAACAGGGGGCGGCCCGGCGGGGGGTTGTTGGGAAGGCTGATGCTTCTCCGCCGCCTTCTCCTTCTTCTTTGATGCCGCAGCACCGGATACGCTGCCCGACTCCGACGGGGTCTTTTCGGTATCCTTGTCGGTAAACCCCTTCAGTTTCTTGCGCGGGGGCTCCGGAGCAGCAGCAGCCGAACTGCCCGGTTTTGCCGTCACTGTCGGAGTCGGTGAGGCGGGCCGGGTGTCGTCCATCATCTCGTCGGCCGCGAGCAGTTCTCTGTACAGCTCCTCGTCGACCCTGCGCCTCCACCCGCGGCCGCCGGTTTGGGCCACCTTCCTGGCCAGCTCGTCCGCATCCTCCCATTGGATCGCATACCGCCGCCAAAGCTCTGCACAACGCCGGCAAAGCGCCTGGATGTACTGGTCTTTCTTGTCTTTAACGTTTTTGGTGCCGTTTTCCGTGACTGTCGACACCGCAGCCACCGGAGCTCGTCGCCACCGGCGCGAATGCTTAGTGCCGCAGAACTTACACATGAATCCTTTCTTCTTCTCTCTGGCCTTATCTGTGTCAAAGGCAGAGTCGTCATGATCGTCGGCAATATCATCGGCCAACTTATTCGCAGCTGCCTCCGCTTTCTTAGCGTCCTTTTTGCCTTTGCGACCCGAAAAATTGCCCCAAATCTGTTTCCCGCGCTCTGTCTTCTTCCAAGTGTAATAGTAACGGGTTATGGTGGCTGCGCTCAGAGTCTTGACATGTTTCTTGACGCTGTGCAGCTCGGATCCGAACTTGGCGACACCCTCCTCAAACTTCTTTTGTTCCGCCGGCGTCAGTTCGGGCTCCTTGAACTGAGCCTTGGGGGCCTTGGCGAGCTCTTTAAGAGCTTTCTCCGGGTCAAAGCCGCTTTGGAAGAGCAGGTCCCTCGCAACATCCTGCAGGTTGGTCGAGCGGGGCGGCAGACCCAGAGAAGTCGCCATCGACCTCGCCTTGTCCATGTACTCGTCAAGCGCCTCGCTGGACATGCTTACGCCACAGTCTTCGGGAGGCTTGTAGAGGAGGGTCGACGTATCATCGCCGCCCCGCTCGATGTATCCAGGGGGCTCGTCCTGGATCCACTTTGGCCGCTTCTCCTTTTCGATGCGCTCCGCCTCAAGAAGGGCTTGCTGCTCCTTCGTGAGCTTGCTGTTGTTTTTGCCGGATTTCTTGAACTCGAGCGGCTTTACGTATTGCACCGGACGTCCGTACCAGTCGGGCACGATTGCCTGGTGGCGGAGGCCGAGCCGGGTGCTCGCGCGAGGGAAGATGCGGTCGTCCAGATCAAGAGCGTCTTCAACTTTGCAATGCATCCCCAAATACCGATAGGGCCACAGGCTGGCGTGGTAAATCTGCTCTGCGGTTGGAGGCGGGTGCAGGTTCTCTTCGGCAGGGCTGGTGCGACTCGTGCGGCCCGTGTCGACGCCGTCGACACCGCCCATCTCTTCGTCCTCGTCATCCCAGCCCTCATCTTCCTCCACATCGGCTTGGGCATCCGAGACATTGGGTGTGTTGCGGGCCTCGAGTTTGCGCTCCTGGGCGCGGCTGCATGAGGCACAGGACCAGGCAAAGCCACGGCTTGGCTTCTTGAGCAGGGGTGGCTTAACGCAGTTCATGTGGTACGTGTTCTGACACACGGCACAGTCGACGGAGTCGTTGCTATTGGCTGTGTCAGCATCTGGTCCCACTCTTCATCCGCACCCCCATCCCAGATTTCCTGATTGGGCCCCACCCCGCCAGATCAAAGAAACGGCTTGGGATTCGACTTACTTCGCGCAGTAGGTGGTGCATCGCTTGCACGTTTTGACCGCACTGGTCAGCTCCTTGCCGCGGCCCTGTTCTGTCAACACGTACTTCCACCTCTCGTCCAGCACCTTCTTGACGTGCTCCGGCACGTTGATGACCTGCTTTGTGGGGATCACCTCGTAGTTCTTCTGGATGTATCGGTCATACAACTTCTCATACCAGAAGCAGTCGGGTGACTGCTTGTAGCTGGCGAGGTTCTCGACGTCGGCCTTGTGCCGGATTTGACACTTGCCGCGCAGCGACGTCAGAGGGCTGATGTCTGAGTGCATCGTTGCGAAGACCATACGCGTGTCCTGCACCTTGCGCCCGATGTCCTTGGGACGGTAGTACCAGTTGATGCGCAGCGCGTCGATTGGCAGGGCCGGGTCGTTCTTGACGTGCAAGAACTCCATGATGCGGCCAAGATAGTATGGCTCACCAGGCGGCTCACAGACCAAGTAGACATGATCTGCATCAGCCATGTCAGAACCCACCAAAATCATGAAGTAGTAAAAAGGCAGCGAGAAAAACTTACCATTCACCTCGAGCACTGTCCCATCGTCGGCTATCATTTTCCCGTCCTTGGTAGTCCTCGACTTGCATTTTTCAAAGGTGAGCATGTTCGTTTCTGCGTAGCCAGCGCTGCTGGGCGTGACACTTCCAGTGCCTTGCCCACTGACTCCAAGGCGCTTTTGCACAGCCGAGGAGATTGACGTGCCATTTGACGCTGATGGCGTTTGACTGCCGCTGGCCGTCGAAGCGGCGTCGGCAGCCTTGCGCTTCTTGCTCTTTGAGGCGCCGTTTGTCGTAGCGGTGCCATTAGCCGATGAAGACTTTGCCGCTGATGGCTGGGTGGCGGCGTGCTGCTCGTCTTTGCCGCCATTCAGCTGCTTATCCTCTGGGAGTGGCTTTCTTGATGAGCCATTGCTCGAGCGTGCAGCAGGCTGGGTTGCGTTGGCTGCTACCGCTGTTGACTGTGCACCTTGCTGCTTGGTGCTCGGCTTTTTGGAGTCATCATCTTTGCGTTGTGCTGGGTAAGCATCAAAAATATCTAGGTCGATATCCTTGTCCTCGGCATAATTTGGTCGTGCTGCGCCAGTGCGATTCCGTGACCGTGTGCCGTAATGTGACGGCTGCAAGCTAGCAGCCGATGGCTTCTCCATGGACTGGGCCTGTGGCGATTCTGAGCCCGGTGTCGAATTTGATGACCGGTCAGACATTTTGGGCAGGATCGAGGGCGGGATGAGCCCCGAGCCGTCAGAGTTGGCCGACTGTTTGACCGAGCTCGCTGTTCCTGTGCCTTCCTTGGCAGACGAGGTGCGACTGCCCGAATGTGCCTGCTCTTCGGACTGGTTTGCTGTTGTGGTTTTTTGAGCCATAGTGGGCTGACAAAAATGTCAAATGCCCGACCGACTGTGAGGTGCCCTCGCCACCACTGACCGAGTGATGGAAGGGATGGTGCACCCTCGGTCCTGATGATGGAAAAGTAGTGGGCGAAACGATGGCAAAAGGGCCAGGTCGCATGGAGGAACAGAGGCTGCTGAAGCACCCGCCAAAACACACGCTCGGCGCGGTGAAGTGGATGAACCACAGGGGAACAAGCCAAGAGAGGACCAGAAAGGCAAGTCGGACAGTGATAACCCGCCCAAAAGCAGAACCACTGGTAGGAAGAAAAGGTAGCGTCACGAGCGGGCCAAACGACCGTCCATAAGACGAAACGGCATCGGGTCCGATACACCCCGCGCAAAAACAAGCTAGTCAGGCGATCTCCTTGTGCTGCCGTTGTCGAGAGAGATGAACTGGGGCAGGAAGAGGCTGGAAACCGGTGAGATATGAATGAGCGGGTTATTATGGATGTGTGGCCGACGTGAACTGTGGGTGAGGGATTCCGAAGGCGGCTACCAGAAAGGCATGTCCATACAAGGGGCGCGGAAGTGAAGTGAAAGCGCAAGGGTGGGTGGCGCGCTAATTCGAGGGAAGCAGTGCAAGAATGTGCGCCGCCCTGATGAGAGTATCAAAGGTCCGGGATGAACGTCGGTGCAGATCAGGAAGAAGAAAAGGAATGGAGACAGATATGTGGGCAGAAAAAGGTAAGTAGGCCGGGTAGGCAATAATGGAGACCAGGAGAAGGAACGTCAAATGGCAGGCAGGGAACGTGGGAGTGATGACAACCTAAGGTAATAGAAAGGCTGCTAGGTCGGTATGAAGGTACTGTGAGGGTACATTACAGTCGAACTCTTTTGGGTCCTGGCCTGGGCGAAGACGGCACCATTTGGGATCATTTTGCTGGGACCCCTTGGCTTTCCATTGAGCTTCGACTGGCGCTGGCACTCCGGGTGAGGTGGGGCGCGGCATGCACACTGTGGAGCTACGAGGTAGATATCGCGTACTGCAGGGATTTGCATTCGCGCATCTGTCCCGATTCCTAACGTCGGCAAACCCCCATGTAGCCATGGAGCCATGAGGCGGTACTTGTGCGCTACTTCGGCCCCAGAAACCTCTTCTCAACCTCACACGCTCACGCTCTTTAGGGCACCCTGGCCCAGCCACAAGCTCAACGGCACCACCTAGCTGTGCTCCATCACAGCAGTGTGGTATGCTCTCTGGTCATCCTTACGAATCATGTCTTGTTGGAGGCAGTATGATATGTGTATAGGCAAGACCAGGTCTCTCATGGGGTTGCTGCGTATTGTTCAAGAAGGCACCTACACCAACGTAGCTGGAGAGTCTGCACATAGCCAATTAGGTGTACAGAAACCGGATATCTAATAAGGCGTTCAAATCGCACGCTGATTTTGGGTGAGCCGCCCGCACGATGAAAATTGTGGGCTGGCACGGTATGAGTGAGCCATGTGAATTGTGTGAGACGGAGGTACCCTCGTCGACCAACGAAACGAACGACAACAGCCCCTCTGTCTCCCACTCGGTTTCCCTGTTCCATTTTGGCATCAAGATAAAGTCTAGACTCAGACGAATGAAACTTTGTTCCCTTCAACGAAAAGTATACCCAAATCCGCAAGACGGCGGAAATTGCTTAGCACCATGGATAGGTATGGGGCCATGGGCGCGGCTACCTGGTGCAGTACAGTACATACATAAGGTACCTAACTCGAAAAGGTCTCCCGAGCCACACTGATCGATCGCCCGGGCAGTCCCTCCCGTCTTCCAGCAAACGCTTGGGGAACTCGCAGATTGTTACCAGTCAAAGGTGCGGTACTGTGATTACCTTAGCCTCGTCCGTCCACCGAGGTTGCTGCCCCTCTGTCCTCCGGCACAAAGATGGCTGTTGCACTTCGACCAGCTCCAAAATGCGCTAATTGCCTCCATGACATTTACACGCCAGAGATGGGCAGCTCTGTAGCTACGGGCAACTGTCTTCCGCCACACTGTGCTCCCTGCCAAACCCCACACGGAGTCGCGGATGATAAGCCCGGTCTTAGTGCCTTCGCCGACACTCGAATTTGTATTGTGCACCTCCGAACCCAGAAACCTCGTCTCAGATCTGTTGTCGAGCTATGTGTGCGTACCTGATAGATGATTGCCCGGTTCGATGTCGTCGTTCACTATTGTGGATAGTGTGTTCCCTTCCGCGCTGCAATATCGGCGCTCCTGGGATCGGCAATGAAGACCGCACGCTGCGTTGCCAGTGGACATGTCCCGGGTGTCTTGGCAGAATCCACCGCACGCAAGCCCGCGACATCCATCGTGGGGAGGAGCTGCAGCGCTGCCAAAACTGGTTGGGGATCAAACCTTCTTGCACTCGACCAAAGAGGGAAGAAGAGATGATAAAGAGCGACTGAAATGTCGCCGCTGTCGCTGCAGCCGCGGAGCTTAGGGCCCATCAGGCGGATTGCCTGGATGGGTGCCTTTCCTGATGACTTGCTGCAAGGCCCCCAGGCAAGGTGGAAACACGGGCTTGCGAGAATCTGAAGGCGACATTTGCTCTCCGGGGCAAGCTCCTGTTCCTCCTGACCGGCCTAAGCCTGGAACTTCGCACTCACGGTCGTATTGAGAACCTCCCGTAGTGTCGGGCTGGCCTACCAAGCAGAAGATAAGGTGGCAGGGTCTGGTCCCCTTAGCTAAACGTAAGGTAGCTTCCTGTCGCAATCACCCCTGGCCACACACAGAACATCTTTGTTTCCAACTGTGCTTCATGGTTTGGTGCAGCGGTGGGTACCAAAATGGAGGGAGAGGCGTGCTGTTGACCCTATACTGTGTACGGAGTACTAGTAGTGCCCAGATGGTTACATGCGTTCCGTGCGTGCCGACACGGTACAATACACAGCAGCGTGCCGAGTTAATCCCGCCGAGATCAACCCAGCTCATGTCACAAGTCTGGGCCCGTGCTCCGGTATTGCCAGAAGAGCGACTACGAATGAATCGATCGGAATCTCCTAGTGAATGGAAATCGTCTTGCAGGCTTGTGATTCCTGAAGTCTGGAGACTCATTGTTATGGGTATTGTTGTGTAAGCAATCCGTCGCATATTCCACAGTACGGACGGGACAAGATTGATGTGGGCTGAATAGGAAAGCTAGACCTGTAATGTGCGAGATGTGCTCTTCCGCACTGGTTTTGAAATGACATTTCGGAGGGTGTCATTGGCGGCGTTTTTCGGGAATAATAGCCTCGGGCACAACCCAACACCAACCTATTTGTCTAGGATAGTACATCAAAGAAGAGCCAAAGAAGGAGCCAAAACAGCGAAATGGAAGACTGAATGCTTTGAGATGTACAGATGAGCGGATAAGCATTGGATCTACTAGTAAGCTCAAATTGTATCCGTACCGTCAGCTTCTTATGGTATATTACTGGAAAACGTAAGAATTACAGTACATCGAGGTTGATGAATCAGAGCCCACCCGGTCTGATACGGACTACTTGTACGTGCATACAACACTCAGGGTCTTGGTGCATTAGAGGTCGTGATGCGATAGCATTGTCCGCTACACGCGCTTGCCAATGACCTGGTTTGATGTTTGCACAAGGAGGAGCATTCGGAGGTCTGTACTGATCGCACGTTCATCAGGGTAGGTAGGCATCGATTGCCACCTCGCATTGTGGTTCGCATGGTTCCCGCGCGTAGGTCTGAATTACACTACTGCTTTCGTCATGAGACAATGCAAAAACAGGACAGCAGCGGAGCCACTGCAGTGGGGAAAACTAAGTCGACGTGACCTAGTGTAGTTACGGCCCAGCGAATTTTCCCTCGAGTCCCATCATCTTGACCTCGTGGTATCTGCTATAAGAGTACCTTAGGTACTAAAAAGGCTACCGTCGTGTACCAGTTCCTGAACTACCGGTTCCCGTCGACGGACGAGACCTACAGTTACTGCGTTTCCAACCCCGTTCACCTGGCTTAGCTACCTTATGCCTCCGATTGTCTCATTTCAGATACAATGTATGCCATAGCTGCAAGCGGCCTTGATGTGGCAAAGCAGTGCATGCACCTACCTACATAATCATGTAGAAGGCTTGGCGGTCAAGAGTCGGGAGCCTCGTCCCCCAATCCCGCGTGGTGTGTTTCAGATCGCCAGATTCTCCTGTCGCCCTGCTGTTGTACACCTTGGGTGTAACGGTATGGGATGTCCTAACGCTGACTGATTTCAAGGATCCATAGAAAATCCTACAATACACAAAGACTGGCTTAATTTGAACCGCTGAGACCTGATAATAGCAAACACGTTGGACTGGCGTCTTAGCAAGCTGCTGGCGCGGTAATGATTTATTTAACGAAAAGCACTCAGATGGAATGGAACTGATAAAGTGTTGGGCGGTGCGATGGAAAAACAGATGTGGGTCTGCGCAGCTAGGCTCTGCTCTGGCCACGCTTGTAATTACCGATAATTGTGCAATGTACTGTACGTAAAAAGTGGGACAACCTGCATCTTGCTCTTTTGGGACGAGAGCCTCCGTGAGCCTGTTTGACGGTCAGCCGAAACCAAGGGCTGGAACGATCCGCTCGGCCCCACGCAAAAATGGATCTCCCCTTGCTTCTCCCAAACCGCCGGGAAGCTAGGCCGCAAAGCCCAGACATGGCGACTTCGCAGAAGATGCACCGACGGGACTGCCTTAGTAGGGAACAACTTACCATTGCTCCCAACCTACCTAAGATATCTAACATTAAGGACGAAATAATTCATCTTTGGCCATCCAGATGACCTTTGGGCGATGTACGCTCAGCTAATTACCTAAGGTAGATACTGGGTGAACAACCCAGTCTTTAGCTAACATTTGGCTGCTCGACTCTCGAGACACACTGAGCAACAAAAGACGACATGGCAGACAAGTCAAACCCCGGCATCCGGCACACAACAACGCTGCAAACGATACAGTCCGTACCGGATCGCCACCAGACCTTCCGCACCACATTCGTTACTGGCCAAAAGCGGCCCTATGATGATGCCCTTTCGCAGTCCTCTGACCGGAATGAAGCGCAGAAACGGACCCCCCCACAACCGCAGCTTTTCCGCCGGGCTGTGAACGACAGCCTCTTTCCAACTGAGTCGCCAAGGCTCAAGGCTAGTCGAATATATCATGCGGACGGTGCTGCAGTCAGCGACTTGCCGTCCGAATACTCACAGAGACAAGCCTTTGCTGCAACCCCGACATCGACATTTGACCCTTTGCTGTCCCTCTCGCACCCAGCCTACGGTCTCCCCAGACAACTTGTAGCGAACTTTGCCGCCCTGGGCATAAGATCCATCTACCCTTGGCAAAAGCAGTGCCTCTTCGGCCCGGGCCTTTTAGACGGGGAGAGGAACCTGGTCTACAGCGCTCCCACGGGTGGCGGCAAGTCCCTCGTTGCTGATGTTCTCATGCTCAAGCGGGTCTTGGGCGATCGTGATGCCAAGGCCATCTTGGTGCTGCCATACGTAGCTCTGGTGCAGGAGAAGGTCCGTTGGTTGCGGAATGTCGTCAGCGGCATCTCGCGTGAGGAACTTGGTCAGAGCGACCAGGACGATAAGCCCAAGTTGTGGACTCGTCGCGCCGATAGAGATACCGTCCGGGTGGTTGGGTTCTTCGGGGGCAGCAAAATCAGGGCAACATGGGCCGACTTTGATATTGCGGTATGCACCATTGAGAAGGTAAGTTTCAAGAGAAAAGAATATGGAGAATCCGCGGTCCGATCTGACCGACGTAGGCCAACTCTCTGGTGAATGCCGCCATTGAGGACTGCTCCATTTCGCAGTTGCAGTCTGTTGTCCTGGATGAGTGCCATATGATCGATGATGGCTTCCGAGGATATTTGCTGGAGCTCCTGGCTACCAAGTTGCTGTGTCTTGGCCAACCGGTCCAGATTGTTGGCATGAGTGCCACTCTAACAGTAGGTGAATCCGAGCTGCCCATCCCGCGAGGTGTGACAGGTTGCTCATCGGGACGCAGAATATTGAGTTTCTGAGAAATTGGCTGCAGGGCCATTCCTATGAAACGCACTACCGCCCAATTCCCATCGAGGAACACCTAGTCTACGACGGGAAGATCTATGCCGCAGGCACAACCGCTAGCCTCCTCAAGACGCTTACTCAACTAGACGCAAGAAGCCAGTTCAGTCAATCCAGATTACAGCCATTGAGAATCATCGACCCATCTGAGCACAAAGAACTCAAGGACCCCGTACGAAATGCCGTCGTCGCGCTTGCAAACGAGACCGCTAGGGCCGGCTATGGAGTACTGGTCTTTTCCAGCAGCCGTGCTGGCTGTGAGTCAGATGCCGTCTTGATAAGCCGGGCAATGCCGGCTTTTGCAGAAGCCGACCCTGCCACCCAAGAACAGAGGCTGGATCTGCTTTCTGATCTACGGAGCCTGAGCACAGGGCTTGATCCAAAGCTTGAGCAAACCATTCCCTTCGGCGTCGCATTCCACCGTGAGTCTTCCATCCGGATGTTCGGTGCAGCACTGACAGCTCCTTAGATGTAGGTCTTGTTTTTCTAGTTCGTTTGCCGTCGATGCTGACATTCCAGGCGGGTCTCACGACCGAAGAGCGTGAGCTAGTCGCCGAAGCTTATGATCAGGGAGTGCTCAAAGTATGCGTAGCAACATGTTCTCTCGCTGCTGGCATCAACTGTGGGTCTTATATCTACCGCTATCCTGGATGGATTGCTCGCTGACATTCGCAGTGCCGGCTCGACGGGTTATCCTTCACGGTGCCCGCATGGGCCATGACCTAGTTGGTCCGGCTATGCTGTAAGCGATATGACACCCGGCGCATGGGATA
Organism: Chaetomium strumarium; assembly: GCF_033439665.1. Lineage (NCBI taxonomy): Eukaryota > Fungi > Ascomycota > Sordariomycetes > Sordariales > Chaetomiaceae > Chaetomium > Chaetomium strumarium. Next base: position 4,051,550 of record NW_026944429.1, on the reverse strand, counting down.
TGACTGACAGCCACAGACGGCAGATGCGCGGGAGGGCGGGCAGGAAAGGCAAAGATGAAGTGGGCGAGACGTACTTGTGCTGCCAGCAGAACGACCTTGAGGCCGTCGTCGATCTCATGCACGCCGATCCTCCTCAAATATCGAGCTGCCTCATATCCGACAAGCGTCGAATCCGGAGGTTAGCACACAAGAACCTCGTCCAATACAGACGGAAAGTCTTCTAAAACTATGGCAGGGCCTTGCTGGAGGTTATCGCGATCCGGCTAGCGACAAGCCGAGAATCTGTGGACGATTATGTCAGTAAAACTATGCTGGCATACTCGGCGGAGCCGGGCTCTGTTCAGGAAAACGTCGAGGCGAGCATCTCCGACCTCCAACAGATGGAGTTCATCACAGTGGATGACTACGGCAGCTTTGAGGCCACCCAACTCGGTAGGGCCATTGTCGCATCGTCCCTGGATCCGGAAGACGGCGTCTTCATCCACAACGAGTTTAAGAAAGCTCTACAAGCGTTTGTGATGGATGGTGAAATGCATGTTCTCTATAACTTCACGCCGGTGCATGATCTAGGGAGCGTCATGGTCAACTGGAAGGTCTTCTGGAATGAGATGCAGCAGCTTGACGAAAGCAGCATGAGGGTCATGCACTTCCTGGGGCTCAAGCCTGTCATGATCAACAATATGTGAGTGGTGCCCTAACCGTCACGGCCTCCTGCCGGTCTTTGACTGACCAAAATAGGCTCCACGGGGGTAAGCTGAGGGAGACGACCAGCGAGGAAAAGGTGGCCGCGCGACGCTACCACCGATTCTACCTTGCTCTGCAGCTACGGGATCTCTGTAACGAGATGCCGATACACCGAGTCGCGCAGAAGTATGACATGCCGCGAGGATCTGTCCAGAACTTAGCGCAGACTTGCCAGGGGTTTGCTGCGGGGATGATCAAGTTCTGTGAGACGATGGGCTGGGTGTAGGTTACCGCCTTGTTTAGAGCGCTCTCGAGTGAACAGCTAATCCAACCTACTCTGTATTAAGCGCGATGGCTGCCATTCTCGACCATTTCTCGGACCGATTGAAAGCCGGCGCCCGATCAGACCTCCTGGCCCTAGCCAAGATCACCTTTATCAAGAGCCGAACTGCGTAATAACACACCACATCACCAAGGAGCTTTGTGAATGCTTACTCACTGACTTCTGGCAGACGGATCTTCTGGGACAATGGCTTCAAGACAGTTGCTGCTGTCGCTAACGCAGACCCGAAGGAGCTACTACCGATCCTGATGCAAGCACAACCAAACAAGGTGAAGTTGGGGGCCAAGGACGAGCAGAAGTATATGGACAAACTGCTGGCAAAAGCGAAGATCATCACCGATTCTGCAAACAAGCTCTGGCGTAAGCTTTTTTTCTCTCCTCCAGTTCTTGAAAGCACGTCAGGTACTGAACCGGGGGGTGTTATACAGAGATCGAGATGCAGCAAGAGCTCGACGAAGAGTGACCAGGTCCCAGGTTATCTCGACTCCAGAATGATGGGCACTCACCCTTTCATACAACAGCCCCGCCTTTGTTACGTCCTGGGGCGCCATGTTACATAACGAGCCTTGGGGATGTGGGCAAATGGGCAGCCGAGCAGTACGTTAGGTACCTAGATGCCGTGCCTTGCCGAACTTACTAGTGTATAAGTACCTTAGTACTGTATCTGGACAGCTCCTGTATCCGGTCATACATGTCATCGAGCCAAGTTGAGAGGTATTGGGTGGATCCCATGAGTCACAGAGGCGAAGTTGCCGGCGTCATTAACTTATAAAGGCCAACATCGAGGACGACGAGGCTGAGGAGTCCTCTGAGTATCAGTAGAAGGATATCTGCAGGCCATTCCGTGATTCGTCGTGGGTTCCGCTAATTCCACTTCAACTTAACATTACACAGCAACAATACCGCCACACCAATTACCATCAACTGTAAGCCAAATTTTCATTACAACATGATTCCTAAAGAGGGCGGTTGATGTTGGCGGAAGGATCCGCATTACACTAGACCAGGGCCTGCATAACAGACATGCAAGGCGCATGCACGAGATGTCCGCAGCTTCCAAGCACAGCGCACTGCATATTGTCGCTCCCGTCTTCTGCAGGCAGGCAAGTGTCCGCAGCGATTGTCTCCCGCTCTGTCCTCTCTTCCCACCCGTTTCTGTCGCTTTCCCAGCTCCCAGACCTAGGATTTCGCCACCCCGAGTCTTACCACTCTTTTGTTACAGACCTACCAAAGCCACTTACTTTAGCTGGGCAAGGTCACGACTCTCGACCGCACCAACCTGGCCTTGTGGTACAAGGCCGGGTTCGTCTTGCGCCCCAACAACAAAGGGAACAAGGCAGCCCGCTGACCACACCATCCATCCATTGTTCTCACCAGGGTCTCACAATTTGCACCGCATATTATTCGGCAGATAATCGGTGTAGCCGCCCTAAGGCAGCCGCCCTAGGCTCCCCAGTGCGCTACCACGCTACCACCTACGCATCTGTGGCGCCAGACATTCTCTCTTCTTTCCCAGACCTGTTGTTACTTGTATCCCTGGGATATTTGTGTTGCCTCTCGGCTGCCTCTTGTACTGCGATTTCATCGAGATCCAACAATCAACTTGACTTGTTTGCCTCTTTGCGACGTTCAAACACCCGGCCTGCCTTTGTAGTTCTGTCCTTCATAAGTGATTCCCGGGCGCCGCCTAGATCCGGTTGCTTTCATTGTTCTTCCATTTTCTATCTGCAGTTCCGTCATCACAACGCAGTACTGCTCACACATTTACCCCAAAGTGATCATTGCATGCATCTGAGTTACACATCGGCTTGCAGCGCATAAACAGAGAAATTCGATGTCTGGGGAGCTTAGCACAGCTAGCTCCGGTGCAGCCGGGGCCGCTGGCCGCAATGCAAGCGGCAGCGCACGCATCTGGAGCGCGATCCCGGACGATCGACGTGGCAACAACGGCGCCGAGCGGCGGAGAGAAAGCACCAGCCGCACAATCGGCGACGTCATGAGGGAGCCGTCCACCAGGGTCCCCGATGTTGTTGTGCTGGACTCTTTGCCCGAGGACCTGGAGCGCAGGGAGACGCTCGATCCGAAAGAGGATCTGTGGTTATCGACCGTTGACGGGTAAGTTGCATCTCCTTCTGCATCGGCCCCACTCCCGGCGCATCTCCCGGTGGTCTGTCCAGAGTTCAGATAGGCATGGGATCGTCGCCTTCGTCATCTGTCGGCGTGCTCCCGTGGTTGCGCATCTGATGATCTCCACGATACTGACGACCAATTCCAGACGATACAGTTCGCCAATCATCCCACTTCACGTGGGCGAGTACCCTCGGCAGGAGACCTTCTATGTATGTACACGACTGATTCCAAACACTACCGACACTCCATAGGTATGCATGTTCCGGATGTGCTGATTGGACCTAGGTGCACAAGCACGTCCTCTTGAAGTCTGAATACTTCGAGAAGGCGCTCTGTGGCCAGTTCAGGGAGTCGGGCGCACAGTCGCTCGACCTCCCCGAGGAAGATCCGGCCCTCTTCCACTTCGTCGTTGCGTACCTCTATGAAGGGAGATATGAGCCCATCAAGCCAGCCGCCTCGGTGTTGGGTAAGTTGTGTCAATACATAGTGGTCTAAGTCGGTGAAAACGAACAAAGCACTTGCTCACCTTCTGCCGCGCAGTCCCCGACCAAGACAAGGGAAAGAACAAGGCGGTCGCCGAGACGGGCGCCGAATCCGACTCCGACTCGGCGTCCTCCTTTGGATCTGACATAAGTGCCATTTCCCGTCGGCGACGCGAACGCCGCCGGCGCCGCGACGACCGCCGCTGGGAGCGCATGCAGCAGAAGCATCCCGGCATGCATCGCCCCAACTGCACCTGCCCGCAATGCACGGGCGCCGCCGGTCCGCCGTGCTGGTCATGCCGCGCCCCGCGCAACCCGCCGCCGATGCACTACGTGGTAAACGTGGACGTCTTTGGCCGCCCGCCGGGACCAGACCGCCAACCCCGCCGGCCGGTTCGCCACCATCGCCATCAACGGCACGGCGGGCCCCCCAACCCTCCCCCGCCCGCGACGGCCGCCAACAACGATCCCTCCGCCTCCGCCACCGCCACCGCCACCGCCACCGCCGCCACCTCCTCCTCTCTACCATGGACCAGGACCGACCCCAACGGCGGCCGCATCGCGGGCGAGGACCTCCGCACCTGGCTGCTGGCCTACGAGCTCAACCTGGACGTATACATCATGGCGAACAAGTTCCTGCTGGAGGACTTCAAGAAGGAAGTGGCGCGCGCCGCCGTCGACATGCTCGAGTCGGCCGGGTCCGACGCCGCAGTGTTCGACGTCCTCCGCCTCTGCCGCAAGCTGTACGACGGCCTGCCCGACTCCGACCCGCTGCTCAAGATGGTCTTTGCGCGCGTCGGCTTCCTGCAGCCGTGGCGCCGCGCGCCCGGCGAGACGGACGCCTTCCTCATGGCCAACCCGGAGATTGCGCCGCTGCTGCTCAGGGAGATGGCGGCCCGCAGGGAGGATGATGTCAATGGCCGCACGCTGCCCAGTATGGTGAGGCCGTGGTATGCTGGTGGGCCCGGCGGTGGCGGTGGCGGCGGTCCGTTTGCTGGTGGCGGCGTGGGTGGTCCTCCCCCTCCCCATTGGGTGGCCCGTGGTGATGTGTACGGCCCGGTTCCCGTGCCCGGGCCGTGGTATGGGAGGGTGAATGGGAGGTATTGAATGTTTGTTTATTTGTTTGTTGAGGTGGGAAAGCAGCCAAAGTCATGAGAGGAGGGGTGTTGGGAAGACTCGGGAACTTGGGAAGGGGCGTCGGGCGTCTCGGGGCTGCACCTGGGGCTGCGGGTGGGATCGGACATTTAATGAATACTGTCTCTGATGTGTCTTGTTTCGGGTGACGTTTTCTACCTACCCTCGGCTGGGGTCTCCTGCTGTGGTCTACCTTACAGTGTGTGTGTCGGGCACGTATTAAACACGATGGAAGTAATACGCACATGTTCCCGGCTTGTCAGGGGAAGTCAGCTGGATCGCAACTCATAGGTAGTTTGACAACGCTTGCCGGCAACGTATTCTACTACTCTGACTCTATCTTTAACGCTAAAACATATCGGTTATTCGCTCGTAGACAAAAGTCTCGCTGTCCTATATGCTTCCCATAAAGTCAGAATCCAACATCCTCAGTCGATCTCATCGTCCCTCAGCTTAAACAACTCCGTAAGCACATCCTCCGCCTTCGACCTCACCGCGTCATGGTACCAGCCGTTCGTCTCGAGCACCTTGATCCCCCTGACCAGCGCGGCCGTCTCCCGCGCAAACTCGAAATCGACGTACATGTCGTCGATATAGCTGACCGCGTACACGGGCACCTCGTTCCGACGCAGCTGCTCCTCGTCGTACAGATCGTCGCCCCACTCCGTCGTCTGCGCCAGGATCTCGACCGCCTCGGCGATGCGCTTCAGCTCAGGGCTGTCGGTGACGTGGAACGGGAACACCATCTCCCCGGAGAAGTACAGCGGTTGGGATTCGGGGGTAGAGGCACAGGCGGTCCGGGGGTCCACCAGCCACGAGAACTGGGGCAAATCCCGGCCGACGCGGTACGCCGCCCAGTTGGACGGCGCCGCGCCCTTGGCATTGCGGCAGTAGATGGCCTCGTGGAGGATGGCGTATATGGGGTGCGTGTCGAAGGCGATCTGGGCCTCGAATGCGGCCAGCGACGCGCGCGTGAAGAACCCGAACTGGTCCAGATCTGTGGCCAGCCGGAGGACCAGGCTGTGCACGTCGTCCAGCCCGCCATGTCCGCCAAACGCGAGGCCGATGGTCAGGAGCAGCTGGACCGTGAGATAGCCGCCTGCAGGGAGCTGGATCCGACCCCCTGGCTGGGAGAGGATGTACGTCGCTAGGCGGCGAAGGTTGGCGATGTCCTCGGGGTATTTCTTGTAGTACGCTTGGTTGCGCTCGATAACCTTCTTATAGGTGGCCGTGTAAACCTCCTCGGCGGTGCGCCGGATGGGGGCAAGGCCGCCTGTGAGGAAGGCTTCGCGGAGACCTTGGGGGTACTTGGAAAGGTAGGTGAGGGCGACGAAACCGCCGAACGATTGGCCGAAGATAGACCAGGCTTTCGCTCCCTCGTCGAAGTCCTTGGTCAGGCAGAGCCGAACGGCTTCCAGATCGCGCACGATGCTGTCTGCACGGAAGAGCTTGAGATACCCGGCCTGCTCAGGGGGCTCGCCCTGCGCGAGGACGGAGTCGGCGTTGACCGGAGTGCTGAGGCCGGTGCCGCGGTAGTCAAGATACAAGACCTGGTAGCCACGTTCGAGGGCAGTACGTGTGAGCGAGACGTTCTGGGCCTCGCGGTTGCCAAACCCCGGGCCGCCCTCGAGGTAGACCAGGTAAGGCAGTTTCTCCTGCACTTCGAGCTCCGATTTGGAAGGGGGTACAATGGGCCGCGAATATTTCCTGACACAGCGTCCGAAGAGCTTGAGGGTGCCGTCCTCCGGTTTAGCGTGGTTCTTCGGCACCTCGAAGAACAGCTCGGTAACATGCAGTCTCCCTGGGCCATGCAGTCAGTCGGGGAACTGGGGGACGGAACCGTGCTGCGAACGCGGGACCCATCTTACCAGGGAGTACATGAGCCCTCCGGCTGAGTAACCGAGCAGCTTGCACAGCAGCCATGGATGAAGCCGTTTATGGCTTTATCTTGAAAAAGGACGGTTTGTGATGGGTGTCTTGGCTAGTGCTAGTGTTACCAATAACACTGAAATCTAGAAGCGATCGATCCTGGGAGCAACTCGGATGATTGAGAACGCCAACACACTCGGATCTCTACGGCATGCCACGATAGAAAGACCCCAGCGGTGCACAGCATAACGGCGGTTGGGCCACCTGCTAGACCAACGCTCGACCAAGCAAGGCAGCGAGCCAAACGTGGCAGGAAGCACTCATGCACAGAACTTCGTATACGTGTATTCAACATATGGATCTTTCTCAATCTGACCACCGTTTTGCAGGGGGAAGGTCCATCTGCTGCGGGGGACGCCGATAAGCCGGAGGGGCTACCGTTGCCCTGGGACCTGGGGATGGTGCCATGGTGGATTGAAGTCATTGGACCCGGGACCGTAGGTGGGGTCGGTGGTCCGCCTCGGCGCCGGCCAAACTTGGTGCCTAGTGCGGGGAGGAGCAGCGAGTTGTGGGTCAGGGCCCGTGCGCTTTCCGTGCTTTCCGACCAAGCAAAACCCTTTCCGCTTCAGCTTCCAGTTTCTGCTTCTCGGGCAACCGCAACCAAAAGCTTACATGCAGAAGCTTTCCAGACCGGGCCTCATCCATGTGATATGCGGAACGCCCAGCTGATTGAGACTCTGTCCGAGTCCTTTCTTGCGCTGTCGGATGAAGTCCAGTCATTGATTGACCGCAAGACCATTTTGGAGCACAAGCTGCGCTATGCCCACGAGCAGGTATGTCTGGTGATGTTCTTCGATCTTTTCCGCCCCGCTCTCGTGATGAATTTCTTTTAGCTCTAGATCTAGAGCTGCCGTCCTATCGACTGTGCAGCAATGGAGACAAATTGGATGTATTCTGATTACCGCACAAACCCCCACTGCATTTACGGCCCGTTCTCGAGCCAACAGTCAGCTAACTCAAGCTTTGTCAGTACCAATATCTTGCGGACAGGTATGCGCCTGCCGTGCCAGAGGTCTCCGAGACGCTAGCACAGCTCCAGCTTCCACCAGAAGTGCAGCATTCCCTCCCGACGGCGACCTCGGCGGTGCCTTTGCCGAGACGCAGCCAGGCTGGGAGCAGTCAGCACCAGGTCGCATTGCTTATCAGAGAGGGTCGCAAGGCCGCTCAGCAGCTTGTCACTAGTTTAGCTACTACGGATAAAGATAAAGACCGCTTGGAGGAGAAGGAAACGTCGGCCATGCCGGGAATGGAAACCATGACATCCGTTTCGACGGTTCTTGAGAAAGATTTCACCGTCGAAGGCAAGAAAGGCCCACTCGCCTGCCCATTCTCGGCCCAGCCGAGTCAAGACGGCGTCGAGCGGGTCGACAGCTCCCAGGACCCGGTTGGCACAGCCGATCCCACCCCGCACAAGTCTACTGACCCCATCTGCGCTGCCATGCTCGAAGAGACCGCCTCCCTCTCTGCTGCTGCTCCCTCCAAATGTCCGATCCGTTTCCTTGACAAGCACTCGCCCGAAGAAATTGCGCATTACGTTGAGACGCACAAGCACGCGATCCCCCGGAGCCATGAGGTCTGCGTCAGGAGGTTTGAGCGGAACGAGGAACAAAAAAGAAAGCTAGATGCCAAATACGGTGACCTTGTGGATATGGTCAAAGACCTGAGCCACCTCCACAAACCCATGCTCCCGCCATCGAAGGAAGAGCAGATTGAAGCGGATAGAGCCTCGAACAAGAGGGTGGAAGATTGGGCCAAGACAATCGTGGCCGGTGCTCCGGTTCCGATTACGCCGCCGCCCGTAGTCCACAACGACATCCTCTTCGTTGGCAATCTCGACTCTGGTGTTAACGTCAGCGTCTTGTACGAGCTATTCCAGAAGAGCGGGGGCGTTGTCGATGTTCGCCTCCCCACTGACAAGGAATCTGGTCGTCCGCAAGGCTTTGGTTACATCACCTTCGAGAGCCCTGACGCCGCTAAGAAGGCCTACAAAGAGAATTTCGGTGGTGACATTCTGGGCCGTCCTATGCTGCTCGATTTCGCTGTGGCCTGCAAAGATACCGCACGCGCTGTTCCTGTCGCTGATCGTGCCGAACGTGAGAGCCGGTTTGATCGCCCGCTACGCGATGTTCGCGTCGGAGAGTCGCCCAGCCGGCCCTGGGGTATATCGGTGCCCCTAGAGGCAGGCGTTGTGCAACAGCGAGAGATGTCCCCGCCCCGACCTGTTCAGCAACAGACAATCCCGGAACCAGCAGCAGCGAGGAAATGCCCGGTTGACCATACCAAAATGTCCCGAGGACCTGCCAAACGAGAGGATGTTGCTGATACTCAAGCCAAGCGCCCGGCCACCCCGGTGAAGGGTGTTCCTTCGCTGAACACGCCTCAGCCTACATTCGTCAATCTGCCAGATGTTTCTCGGCAAACGGCAGACAGAGACAGCATTCCACAGGTGGTGTTTAACATTAGCGGGCCAGTCTTTATTGGGTATCCTATGGACCAGGCCATTGAGTTTATGAAGCAGTTTCATGGGCGTTGATGGATCTTTGATGAAATTAGGGCGGGCATAGTGTGTTTTTCGGGGGCTTTATTGGCACAGCAAGCAAGGTGTTGGGGATTGCGTTTTCAGAGATACCGCTCTAACCAGGACACCGACGGGCATCTATCTGGTACAGAGCTAACAGGGACAAAATCGTGGCAATACTTCGAACTACTACGTGATGGTGATTGCAAGGACTTGTGCGATGTTGATCTATGACCACCGTCTATTCCAAGTTCAAGTTGCCAACTAACTCCGTACCACCTGTCCTAAAACCTAACGCCGCCATATGCAGTGGCCGAGCTACTGGCCGAGATCAAGACGACTGCCCATCATCTATCTCTTACAGCCCTCCCCCTTATTTCTTAGGACCGGTTTATGCTCCCGTGTTCATGGCCATGAGAAAGACCACCCTTGTTGGTCGCTCCCTCGACATCGTCATTGTCGTCCCAGTTGTCATGATATGCATCACCGCCTGTGGCCCACAGCGAGATATCGTCGTCGTCCATCAGCGCGGCGGCATCCAGCTCGTCAGGATCCACCATCCTCCCACTCTCCAAATCGTCACCGAGCACACCCTCCTCCATCCCTTCATCCCTCTCACCGGGGGTGCCGTCCAGCAGGGCATCGCCCGCCTCAAGCTCGGCCTCACGCGCCAGCTCGGCCGCCCGCGCCATTGTGCGCCGGTAGATGAGCACGCCCACGCCAAAGCCGATCAGCCCAAACACCGCCATGCTCACGTAGTTGAGGGCGCGGTCCCAGCCCGACATCTTGTCGCCCGACTCCGCGAGCAGGGCGAGCCGCGAGCCGACGAAGACGTGCACAAGGAGTTTTGGTCTGTTGATCCCACTCTGTTAGCCACTCTTCGCAACGACTCTTCAATGTCAGCGGTGAAAATTACGTACGTCGCCCCCGCGGTCGCCAACGCAAACACCCCGGGCTTGATACTCCCCACGGTGGCAAGGAATCCATTGCTGAGGCTATACGGCAGCGGACACAGCCGGATCATGACCAACACGCCGATGCCATCGCGCCTCAGCACCTGGCCCAGCGCGACAAACCTCGTATCCCTGCCGACCAAGCGCTGCACATAGGCGGCCAAGATGCCCCGACTGCTCAGGAAGGCCGCCGTCGACCCGGCCACCGTCGCGCTCGCCGCCAGCGGCCAGCCCCCGGGGAAGCCGTACACAAACCCGGCCACCGTCACGCACGTCGAGTAGCCGATCACGGGCGGGAAGGCCGTCACGCACGTCGCCAGCCACACGAGCACCCAGCTGATCGGGCGGGCGCGCCACGTCGCCGCCAGCGGGCCCAGCGCGGCGAAGATGCGGTGCGAGTACACCAGGAAGAGGACGCCCAAGGTGGAGGCGGCGGCGCCCGCGAAGAGGAGGGCGATGCGCTGCCATTGCGGCAGGGTCAGGTACAACCGGAGAGATTGCTGCGCCAGGGCTGCGAGGGTGGATTGTAGCCCTGTGAAAAAGGATGGTATACCGCCGGCGGTAGGTTTGGTGGCGGCGGTTGCTGTTGGGTCGTGGTGGTGGTGGTGGTGGTGGAGGATGGAAGAACGGGAGCGGCGGTGTTGGTGCGAGGAGAGGCGGCGGGCGCCGGACGGGGTTGGGCGCGGTGCCCAGGGCGGAGCGGGGAGGTCGGAGGAGAGGGATGGCCGCACTGCTGCTGTTGATGCTCGCGGGGAAGTTGCGGCCCGCCCTGGAGAGGAGGGGAAGTCGTCTTCGAGTTGGGGAGCCATGGCGCTGGAGTTGCGTGTGTGTGTGTGTGCCGTGTCTGCGAACGGATGCGCCGGGACGAGGGAGACTGGGAAACCCCGTGGTTGGGGAAGTGGGTAAAGATGCTGGAAGCAGAGGCTATTGCTATCTGCCCATAATGACCTACTAAAAAGGATGCTCTGGTTCTCAAGAAAGTCGAAAAGGGTTGTCGAGTCGATGAAAAACGGTATGGGCTGAGGTTCGATGTCAGATGCAGGCAGGGGTCTGTCTGGGCGCTGGATCTTGGGGGCCCAGACTCAGCCACGAATCTTACTGTGTAAAAGTAGGTATACTTCGGAGCGTACCCGAACCGACCTGGCGTTGGTGCAAAACGTGCCAACTTGTTTCATGAGAAGATGGTGGGGCCAAAGAGATGAACCCGAGCTGGAAAATGAGCGTTATAATACACATTGCAATGCATGTACCTCTTGGTAACTGTTGTCTTTAAGCACTGTAGTTACTAACTACAATATAGTAGTTGGCACTGTGGAAGATCGGCAGTCTGCAGTTCATTTAACGTTACGAACGTCATTTGCCCAGCAAGTCGGGACAGCCCGCACTCTTGGCATCGCATGGATCCCAGCTGGCAGAAAAACGATGAGTTTCAGAGCTCAGACCATCTCGCGATGGTCTGATACTTCTGCTCGATACGTAGCTAACTAGAATTTATCTGACTCGGCGATCGGTCAAACCTCCACGCGAATCTACCATCACCTGCCTCTCGAACCCGACGGACCCTTGGGCGGCTCCTTCGACACAGATGTGTCCCTAACCAGCAGCTTCACCTTGCCCTCACCGATCTCGACGCCCTGGGACAGGATATCCACCTCCTCCTTGCTCTCCTCTTTCCTGGCCAATGTCTTTCCGTCTTGCGACAGCGTCCGGTCCCAACTGCGCGCGTCGATGCCCAGGATCCCGCCCGTGCTGTTGCGGTCGCCAGGCACGGAGAACTCGCGGTAAGCGTACCGCCACTCATTGAGGAAGCTCCGGACCGCCTTGCCGACTTTGTCCTTACCATTCTTGCTATGGTGGCCCGTACCCGTTATGGCGTAGATGGGCCTAGTCTCCGTCGCGTTCTCCATGAGGACGCCCTCGAGATACTCGACCGCTTCCTCGGGGTGCAGCCCGTGCAGGTCGACGTAGATCTCAGAGCAGCTCGCCCGGTCCTTGTTACGGTCCTCATATAGCTTCTGGGCTGCCTCGCGATGAGCTTTCCGCATAAGATCGTTTTCGCTCTGGCCCCGTAAGCTGAGCGCCTTAGCGGCGCGTGCATCATTGCGGTTCCAAGCTTGAGCGGCACTGTCGACGAGGGTCAGCACTACGAAAAAGTGGATATCCACTGTACGTGCAGGAGGTAACGTACCTCTGTAAGAATTTATTCCTGAGCCCACCATGTTTGATGGCCTCTTGCCGCGCCTTGAGGTATGCCTTGTTGGCCTTCTCGCCAGTCTCAAGCCATGGGATGTGCTTGGGCGCCGGAATGGCCTGGGCCGCTGCGCTATTTTCTCCGTTCCGGACGCTTGTCGCGCTGCCGTTACGCGGAACCCGGCGGTTCTGTTGGATGGACGGAGTTGGGGATGGAGACATCTTGACGATCTCGGCCAGTGTGCTGGGTGCCACGTTCTCCTTGTGGCCGTGGCCATGCCCTCCTCTCTTGCCGTGATGCTTCTTCCCTTGTTTTACCACGGCAGAGCTGAGGGACGGAAACGCGTCCGCATCATCTGGCGACGGAGCAGTCTGCGCATTCTCTTTGTTTTGGTGGCGACTGCCTGGCCGGGACCGGGGGCGGTCGGGGAAAGCATGGTGTGCTTTGAATCCCGGCGGCGGGGTCACTCCCACGGCAGGATGGTTGGGGGTAGCCGGATAGAGATGCATCTGCTCGGGTGTGCCAGGCTGGAGCGCAGGGAAGCTGCCATAGTCCTGCAGGTTGACGCTTGCATGTTGCGTTGGCGGCGTCCCGGAGCCATCGATGTGCAGCCGGTTGACGAGATGCGCCGGGTCGTGAGAGAACACACAGGTGCTACCGGCAAGGCAGTTACCAGCAACCCAATACCTGAACCCGCGTCAGTTATGGAAGGCAGTTCGGAACTGTTCGGTTTTACTCACTTGCAGATGTGACTACTTAGGTCATGACTGAATCTGCAGTCCGCGCGTAGGCACTGCCCGGAAGATAAGAAGAACTTGCAGATTACACCCGTCTTCTGTTGATCCGCCGGAGTGGTCGGGCGGCCATCAGAACTCATGGCCTTGTTCCCGATGACCACCCGGCTCTCCTCCGCCTGGGCGGCCGCCGCAAGGTTGTCCTGCGCCTGTGTCTCCATGAAGGCCGCGACCGTAGCACCGAGGTCGTAGCCATGCATCGCCAGAGCCGCACTAATCTCCTCGTCCGATTTCGTCTGTCCGAGGATCGACCGCAGCATGTCGTAGGGTGTCATGTCGGTCTGCTGCTGCTGCTGCGTGGACACGAACTCAGGGGCACTGACATTCAGCCCACTGGAGACGCCAACAGAAGATGTGACGCTGACTGCGTCGTCGCTCACAAGCCAGTCTACATTGTCAGACTGGTAGTCCCCAAACACCTCCTGCGACGGCGTCTCGTCGTAGGCAAACTGGTAGGCGTTTAGGTTTGGGCTGTGAGGCACAGGAGTGGCGAATGCGAGCCTCGGGGACGGCCGCGGGGAGCTGAAGGGAGAAGCCGTTGAGGACTTCGTGCGACCAAAGGGCGCAGGCATAAAGCCCGGGGGCGCAAGTGGACTGACACCCAGCCGAGGCGAGCTTGAAAGGGGGGTTCCGGAACCACGCCACGACGCCGGAGACGGCCGCCGCAGGATAGGTTGTCTGATGGGCGGCGGCGATGTCGCGGTCTCCCCGCCTTCTCTATATCTCCAAAGCGCGTCTAGGACGGCGTTCTCCAAAGCTTGCCCGGTCAGGCTTGTCTTCTCTTTGAGCAGCTCCTCGAGCTTGTCCGTCTTATCCTCATCTTCGATGTTTGGGTCCCGGAGAACCGGAAGGCAGAGCTCGTATGTCTGGTCGGAGACCATGTTCTCGATCAACCGCGGTTATGGGGTTCGGCAGTATTCTGGAAGCGGCGGGTTTGGTGGTGACTAAGACCCGGAGGACCTAGGGAGGAGAGGGTGTGCGTTGGTGAATGATGATTATTTTTGGAATGGTTGGAATTCCGGCGGAAATAGGATAAGCACAGCGTGTATGTGTGTAACGAGAGTAATAGAAATCATGTCACGAATGCGTAGCGGTGCGCCGAGGTGGTAGCTATATCGGGCAGCGCGCGAACTCCCTATCGGAGCGCTCGAATCGAAACGGAAGGGTGGTCGATACGACACCGCGTGTTCACCAGCGAGCACGATGGATAGTTAGAAAGGGAAGGGCGTAAAGGTCGTGTTCGCCGTTGTCGTCTACACGCATGTTGTCATGGGTGCCGGACATACGACAGTTCGCCGCAGGAAGTGGCGGGCAGGATAGAGAAACGGGTGCGGAGCGGTGCCGATGGTGTGTTTGGTTAAATGGTTTGTTGGGGAAAGGAAGGTTCAAATATTAAGGAAGGGCGAGGGCAGGAAGTATGCCAACAAAGCGTAATCAGCCCCGGGGAGGGAAAGAGAAACATTAGACGAAGCCCGCGTACATGAGTGAACTCGGGCGTCAGGCTGCCTTGCGTGTTCAGCTGGGAGATCGGAGCGGCGGGGGGACGTTCAGAAAGCGGTCACAGCTCGGCAGGAGTGGAGAGCCACTGAGAAACCAAGCCGCCCAACCCAGGGTCTTCGGCTGCACTGTGTGAAGCACATTGTCCCACTATGGCAACGCAGCAACAGTACAAATCCTACACCGTATGTATTGTACATCTCACCCGCATTGAATGGTCGTCTACGTCAGTCAGAACTCGCACTTCAGGAGACAGCAAAACTCACTCGGTTGCTAACCCTACATGTAGTTCCTTTTGCTTGACTGGTTGCTTGAATTGCCGGCGTGCAGGGAACTTGCTTTACATCTTCTTTTTGTGTGTGGCGTGCTTGCGTATGTATACTCCTGATCAGGCGAGCTCTAGAGCTTCGTAGAGAAGTAGCAAAGAAAAGCCGCTACCAGATATATAAGGCTATGGTGATGCGGCTGAGGGCTTGACTGACTTAGTTGGTTTTGATGAAGGTCATCCGCCCGGCAGGTAAGGAGGATTCCATTGACTGAAGCAACGGTGGCCCAGCGAAAGGACTGTCATTGGTATTATGAGCAACCTCAATGAGCATCAGTTTAGTACTGAAAACTGAAACCTCCCGTCACCACCGAAGACATAAATCAGACTGCGTACCGCTTTTAGCCCGCTCCTTTCAGAGCCTTAGTACCCCAGGTACTTGACCTCTGGGCACCTACCAAGGAGCTAAGGTAGTCCAGGCTCTTTGAACCGCTTAAATTCACTTGGGACGGTAAAGATGTCAAGGCTCCTTGGACCTTCCTCCAAGGCCCAGGTGCTTTAGCCCTGGCGGTGTACATCTTCGAGCCCGACGTCTTGCAAGGGAAAGTGCTGCAGGCGATACCAGGAAAGAAGAAGGGGAAGAGGGGGCAAGCGTACTATCTTCAGAGTTAAGGAACTCATGATTGTTTGCGATTGTTTGTTCTAAACGTCAACAACAGAGGCCGAAAGGGCTAAACAACGCAAGAAACGGGAGGGAAACTACTAGCTTGGGTGGCTCCCCTTTTGGGGACGAGGAATTGCTCGATCAGATGCCTATGGTAAAACTAGAGAGCTTTGCCTGGGTGTTTGTCCAGGTCCGGCAGGCTTATGTGTGAGGAGAGAGGCTGAAGCAGGCCAACAAGCGATGCATTAGGAAGCCGATTGTCTTGAAATATAATCCCTTTATAGCAGCACTATGCATTTGAGGCTGGACAAGTTACAATGCTCCTGATATCTGTGTTTACGCGGTCGACTCCCATGAGCCGGTGTGCCTGTATCCTAACAAACATTGGTCTTGATTTTCCTCCGTCATGAAGCTGAGTCTTACAGAACGTTCATTTCTCTACCCGTTGAGCCAGCTATCTCTATGGCTGTTAAGCCTTTGTGGTTGTCTATACCTGACTAGAATTAAACTTTTCTTCAGCCTTGTGATGAGAAGGCTGTTGAGCCACAGTCACTCTGTTCTCTTGCCAGGCAATGTCTTTCTCCATGCTGTGACACACAATCAGGCAGACGGGTGCGATTGTCCATTTCTGGCGTCGTGCTTTCCACCTCTTCAACATGCGCATCCCTCAGTCAAGGTAAATCTATATAGGTACTTAGCTCTTCTGCAAGTCAGGCTACATTGTTGCACCTCTACTCGCTGGGTCTTCCTTGGCGGGGAGCTGGGTTTGGCCGCTTTGGAAGGCCCAGCGAGTATCTCTCGTCTCACACCGCGTTTTTCCATCATTTCCATCTCCCGGTGCTTCCCAACGGGTGCTCAACCCCTGGTACGGATGAAGCTGGAAATATCAGGGTCTCTCTTCTTCATCATCTTCCTCATCGCCAAAGCCGAAACCAAAGCTAAAGCCACTGCTCTTCTTCTGTGGGCGGTCACTGGAGCTTTCGTCATCGCCCACCACGGTGTCCCATCGCCTCTTCTTCTCGGCCAACTGCCGGAGACCTTCCTCCAGCAGGTTAGGACGCTCCTCTCTTAGGCGTTCAACGAAAAGGCTGTAAGGGTCGACAATGTCCCTTTTGAAGCCGGACACCTGGCTTGCCTTATCCCTCAAGAAAGACAAAACACCGCCGAGGTGAGACTCGGGCACAAAGTTTTGTGTCAGCGCAATCCCGTCCTCCAGGTTCACCACGAGATGCCACCAGCCGCTCGGGACATGCAGGATTTCGCCCGCTCTGCAAATGCCTTCCCTGCACTCCGGCAGCTTGCGCGCTTCTGCGTGGAACTCGAGGAGCCATTCAGCGATGCTGAGTGGGCTGGTGACCTCACTGCTGTCTCTGGAAACAAACACTCCAGGCACGGATGCTGAGGGAGGAAACATGATCCAGTACTTTGCGCCCTGGATCACGGCGTTCCAGGCGCTCGTCGCATTAGGGTCCTTGTGGAAGGTAGATCCGCTACGCTCGGGTCCGATGATGAGCCAGCGATGCGCCGGACGCTCGGCCCCGAGGAGCTCGAACAGGTCCGGCCCGAAGCAGTCGGGTTTCCAATAGGCCGACCCTTCCTCCTTGCCGACCCCCAGCGCCATCTTCTCGGCAAACTTCCGATCAAACAGATAAAGGGGGCTCTCATCCTGGTTGTTTCGCATGTACTGGTAGTACGTAGCGAATGACCAGTCCACCGCCTCCGCTCGGAAGACGACATCGGCATTTTGCGAGAGAAGGCTCTCCAAGCTCCATGACTTGGTGACTGGCCAAGGCTGGATGCATTTCGTCAGGACGAAGGGCTTCTTGCTCCACTTCTCTGCGAACTCCTCGTACGAGAGATCTTCGAAACGATCAATCTCGTTGGCTGCGGGGATGTGCTCGGTGTAGTTACGTAGAGCGATATGACTGCACACAAACGGTCTGTGTAGTACATCCGAAAAGACACTGCTGCAGTCTATCCTGATCTTCTGTTCGGGCGACAGACCCAGGACCGTCGCTCTCCAAGATCCTCGCCACTGGAAGGAGGTCTTGTGGCGGAACTCTGACCTGGGATGTCGTCAATACCAGCTTGAATCGCGTGGATGGGATAACGAGTTCAGATGATGAGGTGGTACCGTGTGAATATGACAGATTCTCTCACAGTCTGGTGCATGCGAAGTCATGCCCACGTCACCATAGCGTCGTTGGGGCGCCTTCCCGCTACTGTGTCATACGCCTGGCGTTCACATCTTCTCAACTGCGATGAGGGAGCCACTCACTCTAAGAATATCGTCTTCCAGATGTCGTCAGCTACGCAGCAGGCAAAGAGAAACCTGCATGTATATCCCAGCAGTCTCAAGCTCCGCTCATCCAAGTGTTCAAGCAGTTGCATTAGCATCTCGTCCGGCAGGACCTGCAAGACACCCATGAACCTCCGCGCATCCGGTTCGTTGGAGAAGTACTTGTTGCCTAGGGGTTTGATGCCCAGTGGGTGCGGAGGTACAGATGATTCGAGACTAGATCCCTCATGGCTTCCATTTTCAACCACTGATTGACTCACCAACGGCCAACTCCCACTGCCATCCTCCTCCGCGGCGCGGTTCCGGAGCTGCCGTTGGTGTGAAGGTAGTAGAAACATGCGCACGACTTTCTGAGCCGCCGGCGACCCACTGAAGAATTGCCTGCCGTAAGCGAATAGTGTAGAGTCTCCTGAAAGGGACTTTGAATGCCAGTTGCAAGGCGAAACCTATGGAAGTCGGCCGAGGTCTTGAGCTCATGAGCATCTGATTTGGAGAGGTGTCTGGTAGGTGGCACTGTGCGGCGAACGTCCACATTGCCCCCCATCCGAAGTTGCAGTGCCAAAAGCAGCCAGTTTGCGCCACTGAAAAAGCGCTGGAAAAGTTTCGATACGTCGATGCCCCACCTGAAGGCAAAGCATTCCTGTTGGGTTTTGCCCGCTCATCTTTGCGCGGGGTTGCAGCGATAAAATTTGCTCCACCCTCAGGAATTTTTATCTCTCCTCGCCCTGCTGCTCAGGTTCTTCCCCTCTCTCATTCACAACCAACCCAAAGGACCTTCATCAGATATAACGACTTTCATAGATTCACTCGTTCTCAGTTAGGATACTGGGAACTCTGAATCTATTCTTTTCTAGGAGCCTTCTTACACCGAGAATCACCGCAGCGCTCGCGCGAGTTCGCCTGCGGATTTTTTTCTCACCCCACCACACAATTTACCTTCGACTTCATTTCTAGATCTAAGCCGGGCTTAGATCTAGATAGCCTTGCGACCAAACCGCAATCATGGCTACGGATAAGGGACTCGAGGATGTCCCCGAAGGTACGTTATTCCTCGCTCTCTGAATTTGGATTCTTTTGCGGCCAGCGCCGGGTGTTGCGCAAAGAGCGCGCTGGCTCTGCGACCCCGCCTGACCTCATTCGACCCCCTCCGTGCACAGCATAACGAAGCAAAATCGCTAACACATTTTCCCGTGCAGGACAAATCGAATCCAACTACGATGAGACCGTGGACTCTTTCGATGATATGAAGCTGAAGCCGGAGCTCCTGCGCGGTAAATATAGTCTGGACTGTGATGGCGAGTTAAGCATGCACTAACAGTTCTCAAGGCATATACGCGTATGGCTTTGAGCGTCCATCTGCTATCCAGCAGCGCGCTATCATGCCTGTCATCAAGGGTAAGAGGAACACTATTCCGTGTCTCATTGCTCGGCGATCGGTGACTGACGGCACAAAAATAGGACATGATGTCATTGCCCAGGCCCAGTCCGGCACAGGCAAGACGGCGACGTTCTCGATCTCCGTTCTGCAGAAGATCGATCCCAGCCTCAAGCAGTGCCAGGCTCTGATCCTGGCTCCCACCCGCGAACTAGCGCAGCAAATTCAGAAGGTTGTTGTTGCCATTGGTGATTTCATGAACATTGAGTGCCATGCCTGCATTGGCGGCACTAGTGTTCGTGATGACATGAAGGCCCTGCAGGACGGGCCCCAGGTCGTTGTGGGCACTCCCGGTCGTGTCCAGGACATGATCCAGCGCCGTTTCCTCAAGACAGATGGGATGAAGATGTTCGTCCTGGATGAGGCTGATGAGATGCTCTCGGTGAGTGCGCTTTCCTCAGGTGTGCTTGGGATTAGTCAACTAACAATGAGCAGCGTGGTTTCACGGAGCAAATTTACGATATCTTTCAGTTGCTGCCGCAGTCGACCCAAGTCGTGCTGCTTTCCGCGACCATGCCCCAGGATGTCCTGGAAGTCACAACAAAATTCATGCGTGACCCCGTTCGCATTCTCGTCAAAAAGGACGAGCTGACGCTTGAGGGCATCAAGCAGTTTTACATTGCTGTGGAGAAGGAAGACTGGAAGCTGGATACGCTTTCGGATCTTTATGAAACCGTCACCATCACGCAAGCGGTTATCTTTTGCAACACCAGGCGCAAGGTCGACTGGCTCACGGAGAAGCTCACGGCGCGTGACTTCACCGTCTCTGCCATGCACGGTGACATGGATCAGGCTCAGCGTGACCTGATCATGAAGGAGTTCCGGTCCGGCTCGTCCCGGGTCCTTATTGCTACGGATCTTCTAGCCCGTGGCATCGATGTGCAACAGGTGTCGCTTGTCATCAACTACGACCTCCCCGCTAACCGGGAGAACTACATCCATCGGATTGGTCGTGGCGGTCGGTTCGGCCGCAAGGGCGTTGCGATTAACTTCGTTACGGCCGAGGATGTTCGTATGATGCGTGAGATCGAGCAGTTCTACAGCACGCAGATTGAGGAGATGCCTATGAACGTGGCCGACTTGATCTAAGGGTCTCCTATTTAGAGCGTCATAAACTCTTTCTCTCGATATACCTCGCACATTCCTCGCACATTCCCGCACATCGGCATCACCATCTCGCGGTAAACTGAGGAGGGGCATCGTGTCGCGGTTTTCTGGTAGAAAGAGACAGGGCTATTTGGGTGCGGTGATTTCGCCCGCGGGTTCTTAGCCGTTTTGGCGTCGGGGCGCGGCATTTGGTGACGTGGTCCACCAACAAAGGCTCTGATGGGGGTTTGGACGACTGCACCTTAATCAGTGGATGGTGCAAGCGCTTCCGGGCCTGAAAGGAAGGCTGGTTTTCTCGTTTTCTCAAGTGGCTTTACCGGCTTTTCTATGTCATGTGTATGCAGAGTTCTAGGGAGGTTACCAAAATGCGACGTAGACTGAATCTTTCCGACATACTACTGTGATGGGACGGTGGTGACTCATGACTAAGTACCCTGTAAGTGATAACTTACCCACTGACCTTTTTACTATTATCCGTTGTCTGTGCGCCATGAATGATGGATGTCATTGCCACTCGCTGGCGATGTGATCTCGCTGTGGTGGAGCCGGGTGGGTGGTGAGGGTAGCCTGACATTGCCTGAGTGGGAGCTAGGGAGCTGAGATAGCCGATAAGACGAAAGCTTTGATAGATGAATATATGTGGGGTGGCCTGCCAGTAGTAGTAATACCGTTGTCAACTTCCAACACCAACTCCCAGGCTCCGCATAATCACTTCACGAGCATTCGAGACAACAATCGCTTTGAGACACCATCACGCACAATGGACCGTGGACTCGACCGCAGCCTCGACGAGATCCTTGCAGATCGCCGGCAAGTAAGTGCTATAGGTTACTTTCCGCTGCCGAACAGCGCTCGGCGAAAGGATGCAGCAGTCGGCTGACACTTGTGGCAGCAGAACAACAACAACAACAACAACAACAGAGGCGCGCGTGGCGGCCGTCGTCGCGATGGTAGATCTGATTACCCCAGAGATGGCGTCAGAAAGGTGCGCATGCTTCTTCTAACCCCCCCACACAATTCGCGATGGCCCCTGGTTATCAAAGTCCGACGATGGCTTAGACTTCCCTCCCGTCAGGTTGCATGAACCCTATCTCTCTCCTGCTCTCCTTCCCCCCTTCTCGGCCACTTCCTCTTCAGATGTTCGTTCGACGCAAATCATATGCACGACTTTCCCCTTGTGCGTGTGTTTACGCGGCGGCTCGATGCGCCCTCCCTATCCAACCCGTTTGTTGGATTGGCTCTCGGATCGGATCGCGACTGGGGACCGGGGAAGGTAACATGTCCAACTTGAATCTTGCCGGCTAACGAGCTCCGATCTTGGTTTTCTTCTGGCATAACAGCCTTTCAGAGACGATGCACCGCGGGACCTTGACTCGTGCGTATACCACTCCCGGCCGGTGTCACTAGGGAGTACAGGATTGACTCGGCCGTCCAGCGAGTGGGTTCACGATAAATTCGAGGATCTTGGTATGTCCTGAGCACGCACTTCCCCCTGCTCTACGGTGAGGCGATTCGCTGACAGGATTGCGCAGGTAACCGCCGTTCTGCTCCAAGACGTCGACACTCGCCCGAGCCTTCGAGGTACGACAATACAACGGCCACCTCCAGACTTACCCGTTCCCTTTTTATCTGACAAGTAGCAGGGGTAGCAAGCTTAGGGTGGACAACATCCACTACGAACTGACACAAGAAGATCTCGAGGTGAGTATCCATCAGCATCGTCATCCCCGTCTACCCCTCTCCCCCCAACTGCTTTACTCTTATTAAACTGTCCCAACAGGGCCTCTTCACGCGCATCGGCCCCATCGTCAAACTCGACATGAAGTACGACCGCGCCGGCCGCTCCGAAGGCACCGCGTTCGTGACGTACGAGTCCCACCGCGACGCCGTCCAGGCCATCAAGGAGTTCGATGGCGCCAACGCCGCCGGCCAGCCCATCCGGCTGACCCTCCTCCCCGGCGGGCCGCGCCGCAACCCGTTCGAGACCGCCGTCGTGCCCGGTCGCCCGCTCGCCGAGCGCATCACGGTCCCCGGGGGTCGGTCGCGCTCGCTGTCGCCCGGCAGGCGTGGGGATCAGTTCTCGGATGAGGATGGTGGGAGGAGAGGTGCAAGGAGAGGCGGAGGCGGTGATACCTATCGTCCTCGTGGAGGGATCCGCGGAAGTCGGTCACGGAGTCCGATCGGTGGTGGCGGGAGGCGGAGAGATGGCGGAGGTGGTGGTAGGAGACCGGGGCCTAGGCGGGACGGTGGTGGTGGTGGTGGTCGACGGGGAGACAGGGGCGGTGGTGGTAATGGTGGGGAAAAGACGGCGCGGGATGGGCGTCCTAAGAAGACGCAGGAAGAGTTGGATGCGGAGATGGAGGATTATTTTGCTGGTGGCGGCGGGGACGTGCAGGCTGAGGCTGCTGCGTCTGCGGGTATTGTTAATGGTGTTGTTCAGCAGGACGCTAGCGAGGATGTGGACATGATTGAGTGAAATCGGGGAAAGGGTGCATTGGCTACGGGATAGCATGGTGGGATGAGATGGGTTTCTACAGGGACACATAAGGTTTTTCTTTTGATTTTACATAGGCATGGCCAATCGTACCTCTTGTACGAACGATAGATTGCGCATATTATGTATTCGGCTCTGCGGGCTGCGAGCTGCTGGAATGTCTTCATCTTTGACCTGCAACCTTGACACAGTGAATGCACCACATATTTCTGCTGGGGGCTTGTAAGAGACAGGTAGAACGGAAGCCGCTTTTACATCCTCCTGCTTCTTCCACTCCTGCTCCCGGGTATATTCCGTACATCTATCTATCCACCTCTGAGCTACACAAGTATGTACAAGTACATTTGTTTCTTTTACAATTTAGAACCTTCAGCTTTCGGTTTAGACGCGGTGGAAACCATGTACGAGCGTGGGACGTCGATCTTGGTGGCGATGACCACTTGACCATCCCTCGTCTCCCCCCTATGCGAGATATACATGGCCTCGGAAGAGAGGGCGCCAAACAAGCCTGGCCAAGCCCTCACCGGATCCGATGCTGTCGCCGCGAGGGGAGATCGGATCGGCGGCCGGGCATGCGTCCCAAAAACAGTGGTCAGTGTCCGGAAACGAACGGACGACGACGACGATGACGACGACGACCGAGTTACCGGTGCGTAGTCGTCGTCCTCCTGTGGAGAAGGGAGAGCCGGCTCGACGAAGAACTGCACGTACGAGCCCGGGGTGATGATGCCGCCGGCCGAAGTGTCGCCTCGGAAGGAGCTGATGAAGCTCTCGAGGTCTTGGTGCTCGTCGGTCGTGAGGCGGGTCTGGGGGTCGAGCGACAAGAGGCCTTTCTTCAGGCCCCAGCCACCGCCGCCGCTCACTGTCATTTGGATGGGTCAGAAATGTCTGGAGATAAGAGGACCAGGTTTTTTTATGATCGGTTCGGAATGGGGGAAGGTCAACTCACAGACTTTGCGTAACTGGCAGCCTCCAGCGATGAACATGTCCATTTGATTCGCCACGGCCCGGGCCAAGCCCACTTCATCTGAGAGTTGGTACTTCCCTAGCTCTAATGGGTTTGAGATAGGCAAGCCCTTCTCGATATAACGAGCAGGGGCGATCAGGGCCCAGACATCTACAGGGCCGCTCGCGCTGTCCTTGTCCTTCCGGCGTGCCTCGAGAAGCCGCGGAATGACATCCTCTAGCTCCTGGGACGCCGGCCGTGGCGACCCGTTGATCTCAATGTTGCGCAGAATGTTCCCGAGCCCGGCGGAAATTCGGCGCGGGGAGGTCACCGGAACTAGGTGGGACACCACCGAGCTAGTCGTCGACTGGTCTTTTTCTTCAGAGACGGCCATGTCTGCAGCGGGGAGGATGATCCTTTGGCTTGTCATCTGAGTCTTGTCAACCAGGCGCGCGGACCCCGCGGACGATTCACTTCCCCACCGGCTGACGAAGAGCGTATGTGGCCTGCCATTGCTAAAGACGGTATTGGCAAGAGGGACGGTCACTGCCAGCGGCCCGGCGTGCCAGCACGGGGGCGGATGAAACTCCAGCGAGGGCTCCTGGGCGCCGTCTCCGGGGATCTCGACATCCGATAAGCTGGTCAGATCCTGCAGGACGCGACTCGCATTTCCGCGCAAAACAGACACTCCTTCGGACGAGGAGAGAGAGTCGAGGCCGGGGTCGTAGCACGGAACCTCGTCGACGGCGGCAGTCAGCATGGTTACCTCTCGTGAGGTGCTACCCGTGGCAATCCCGGCGGAGGCAACCATCCGGGTGAGGAAGGCATCATCGTCTAGCCACGAGGCCAGCGACTTGGAGACAAAAAGCAGGGCGGCATCATCATGATTCTGTTGCTTTTTGGCTGGCCCGCCGGGTCCTAGCGACTCCCTGAGGCCATCTACGACTGCTTGCTAAAAACTTAGTTGTGAAGTTCATCAGGGGCCCGTCAACGTTAGGTGGCCAACTTCTCTCACCTTGAGCTTAACAGCCGATGTCCGCGTTATGTCCACCGAGAATGTCACGCAGCTGATGAGCCGCACGCCATGTTCATACTTCCGGCCGCGGTGGAAGGACGAGCCCCGTGAGTGAGGGGCTGCTATTCGTCCAACCGCCGGTCGGAAACACACCCGGGAGAGCATTGGTGCTGGGGCATGTGGGATGCGTGGCTCGCAATTTCCATCACGGGGAAGTCGAGACCGACCAGACGGAGCAATCGGAGCTTCACCTTGCCGGACCCTAGTAGGTGAGAGAGCCACACCGAGATTGGATGGCCCGTGCAACATCACATGTATGTATGCTACTATGGCGACCTCAGTCAATCTAGAGTGACATCATCGCCATTATTTATTACATACTGTGCTGGGCATCACAATTCACAGCCTCAACCAACTTTTCAGCCTCCCGGCACATTTACTGTGCATGTATTGTACACAAACTCTTCTTCAAGTACCGGTCCCCAAACCTCGAACATACCACCTCGGAGAAGGAGATAGCACAGTAACCTGAACCAACCTCAAACCAACCCAAAAGAAAGAAAGAAAGAACGAGCAGGAATAAAAAAGTCTAAAGAAGAAAAATGGCAACAAACTCCAGCCGCGGGAATGACATCGCGGCCGAAGACGGCCCACCAAAGCAGAACACGCCCTCCACGCCACACGTCTCGGCCGAGCTGAAATCCGACATCCGGCAGCGCACAGAGGGGGGAGGAGGAGGCGTAGCTGCATCGGGCGGGTCGGCAGGCCTGCACGCCACGGGCCAGGACGCCGGGTCCGTTGCGCCGGGGGCACATGTCGAGACTGTTGACGAGGTTATAGGGGGAGGAGGAGGAGGAGAAGAAGGAGGGGCGAGCAGAGAGGGGAAGAAGAAAGCGGGTTGATTATTGTTTTGGTGATTGGGGTGCTCTTTCACCTTCTCTGGTTGTGTCTAGAACATGATACCTACGGTATTTGGATTCTGAGGTTTGATTCTGCTCACAGTGCATACTTGGTAGTTCTGAAGCTTGAGGGCCATGAAATCATACTTATTCGAGCTATTCGCTCCTAGTGGTACCTAGTACCTAGTCTGTCAAGGAAAATATGCAAGATACCTCAGGTATTGTAAGGCGTGTGTGCCCCCAAGCTCGCTAAACATCAAAGTTTACCTCCCATATGAAACCGCTATCTCTTTCCCGCTATGTGCACCAGCAACTGCGATCAAAATCGTTCAAGGAAAATCCAACATACCTACCGTGACCAAGCCTTTGCTTTAAATATCCATCCACGCATCGCTTTCTCTTCGCTCCAATAGACAGACGAGATAGATGTATCAATCTCTCCTCCTTCCCACATCTCATCACCATGCCTCGCAGACATCCAAAATCCCACCTCTTCGGGCTTCACATAACAACACATCTTCTATCCTTCCCCTTCTCCGCCTTCAGCCCCCGTACCGCCTCCCCGTTATTATTTCCATAATTCCCACCACCACCACCATGGCCCATGAAGCCAGACCTGACGCTGTACGCCCCGACGGTGACATCGGTCCACGCGGCACTGCTCGCGGCGTCGAAATCCCTCTCCTTCTTCTTCTTCCGCCTGCTCTTGGACCGGCCCGTCCACCCCCTGCGCTTGGCATCCGCCAGGTTCTTTGCCGCGCTCCGCTCGGCACGGCTCTGTTTCCTGCTCAGGCTCGGGATGCGGCGCGAGAAGCCCGTCGACGTCGAACCCGGCGCCGACGGAATGGGCGGGACACTCAGACGGACGGCCCCCTGCTGCCCGGGCGGGGCGCTGCTGCTGCTGTAGATGGTATCCAAACGGTCTTGTGCCGGCGGACGGAGGATGGACGCCTGGGTCTGCGGGCGTGGGCGGTGCGGGACGGGCGCCAAGATGGGTGTTTCGGCGCGCCGTTCGGACGGGTGGCGGTCGGGCGGGTCGAAGGCGCCCGACACGCCTTTGGGAGTGCTGATAATGAGAGGCATATCCTCTGCCGGCGCGGCGGGGCCCATGTTGTGCGGCCGCTGGGGCTGAGGGGCGTGGATGGTGGCGCGCGCGTTGACCTGGAGAGCAGGTGACTGGTCTCGTTGCAGTGGGAAGGAGTAGTGCTGTTGCTGCGAGACGGGGCGCTGGTACGAGGTGCGACGCCAGTCACCACTCATATGGATGTCGGTTGGGATGCGCGGGGGCAGTGGGAAGCTCCCAGAGAGCGGCCGTGACGCTGAGGCCCGGTTGTCGAGATCCGGCATCTGTTCAGGTCTCGGAGGATGAACAAATGACTGAGACAATGCTGGATTGCGGTTGACGGGCGGGGCCGAGTACGGGTATCCCTCCGAAGCATTGCCGGTGTTGATTGGCATCGGCTGTATGGGCCAGGTCCTTGAGACGGAAATTCTCCTCACCAGGGGTTCACCACCGGGCACCGAAGTCTTATTCGCTGACGGCGAGAGGCTTGCGGTTGCCTGGGCCGTGACTTGAGACTCGACAGTCGCTGGAGGCCCACCTTCCGGAGATACAGAAGCCGGCTGGCTCCCGGCCGCGGTTGCACGCTCCCCTCCGGTTACGCCTGGAGGTGACGCCTGTGGCACTGTGCTCGCTCGAGCGGGTTGCTCAGGGAAGCTCAACGCGCGGCTGTCACCCGGTTCGCCGGAAACATGATGTGCCACCGGTGCCATGGCAGGTGAATCGGGCGGAGACACATCGTAGATGTTCTCCTCTCCGAGATACCGCGAGTCCCTTGTGGCTGGCCGCGAGGCGTCCCCATTCGAAGACTGCAGCCCTGAACTTCCGGCACGCCCGTGAGAGCCAGTGTGTGGTAGGACAGGGGCTGGCAGTGCAGGTGAACCGGTTGCACCTTGTAGGACAGCAGGGATGGGCGGGACGGGTGGGATGTCAGAGAGTGACGGAAGCGGGGGAACGGGAGGAATGGGGGAGGAGTGCCGATTGGAAGAAGCCGCCGGTTGAGCGCGACGATGCTGCTGGTGCATAGATGCGGAAGAGTTTCGGTTTGCCTGCCTGTCCCGAGATTGCTCCGCTTGGGCGCCTGGCGGTTGCGTGCCCGCACCGGCGAGGGGTAGGATGGCGGCATGGCGGAGGAAAGAGGGCAAGTCGCAAGGATCATCTTTCTGATATGGCGGCGGCGGAGGAACCCAGTTGTCCGCGTCGCTTTCATGAGGATGCTCCGTGCGGCCGTCGGCTCTGCGATACACAATATGCCCCCCCGCCGCTGCGGCCGGATGGAGCCGTCGAGTGTTGGCAGCAGCCGTGGCCGCCCGACGGAGCGTTGTGCCTGACCGAGGGCTTGTGTGGTCGTAGGGCGCATCCAGCGCTTCCTGCTCTTCAATGGACTGAGTATCCACTTCGTCAGTTGCTGCCACTTGCTGGACACTTCTGACGGGAGGCGCTCCTATTCTGCGAGGGACAAGAGGATCGTCTTCGTCGTCTTCAGGGCGGGCCGGAGGCTGCGTAGGCAGGGGCGGGACGCGAGCTGCGCTTGTCATACTGCGCATGACAGCAGCGCTGCGGCTCCCTCTCTTCTGGGCAACAGTCCGTCGACGAACAATGGCCACCTCCGTGTCCATGTCGCGGTGCTCTTCCTCGAGCACTTCCGGCTCCTTTGTCCCTACTTCGATCGTGTACTCCTTGACCGTCCCGTCCCGGACGCCGTAATCGAAGTCGAGAATGGTGACGCGTCCCCCGTCAACGAAGTCGATCCCTTCATCGTCAGTGACGGAGACGTTTGGCACAACACCTCGAGCCGCCACAATCAATCGCTCCTTCATGCATGAGTCTGCAAAGTCCGCGACGAATTTCACAGTATTAACACCCTCCAGCTCGCCGATTTTGTAGCCCGTAATGAAAGTGTTCCGAAGCTTATCACACAGGATCTGCCACTGCGGCAGCCTTGCCGATTCACTGCTTTCTTGCAGTCTGGCGCTCGAACGCACCGATGGCCCGCTGCTTCGACGGAAGAGTCCGTTTCCGTTGGAGCCATCGTCGGCACCTGCACTCGCCGTTTCAGGCACTGCGTCGAGGTCCTCGGGTATGCCGTAGAGCCAGATTTCCTTGCCCTGGAAGCCGGCGGAGACGAGCTCGCCGTAGTAGGAGGCGGCAGGCAGGGTGCAGGGGAGCAGTCTCGCCTGTGAGTTGGGGCTGGGTACCGGCCCGGTGAAGTACGTGGTGCCATTGCGCAGATCGTCGATCCGCACCGCCCTGAACGTCTCGAAGCTCCGGTCATAGGTGAACGTCCAGGCCGCTTCCTCATGCTTGCCGTTCTGGATCAGAACGGCATGGCTGCAGTCGCGGCTCGTGTTGGGAAACAGAATCGACGTCGTCCACAAACTGCTGATGTTGTCATCGGCCATGTGGCTGCCGGGGTCATAGTATGGGGCTGTTAGTATCACGGTGTTGGGTTGCGACGACTGCACCGTCGTCCCGAGTATCTGGGTCCCGTCAAACGAAAAGGCTAGCGCATCGACGCCGTCGCACTTGACTGCTCTTCTCTCGGTCGCCAGAGCTCCGGGATTCAGCGAAGAAACTTCGATGCCGCCTTCGTAGGCGGCGGCCAGAATGGAACCACAGGGCGAGAGCGCGATGGCCCGAGGGCTGTGGTCCAGGATCATGGACTGCGTCCGTTTCGGCGGGGTCTTGGTCAGATCGTAGATATCGACCTCCATCTCGGTCAACAAGACGGCGAGTGTTGTGCCCTCGTCATTGATGCACGTGGCAGCGGGACGTCGCAATATCTTGAACTCCCGTTTCACCTCGATCTCGGGTGCTCGAACATCAATGACGTGTATCCTCGATGAGTTGTAGGCGAGCAGGTGGTGGCCCTTGGGCGAGGGGCTGAACTGAATGCCTTCGCCGCCGGGGCATGACGAGGAACTAATCGAGTTCGAGACCACCTTGATGATGGTTTGGGAAGGGCGCAAATACGCGTCGAACAGATTGCGCTTGATCTCCTTGGCGAAGAGGCGACGCAGCCTGGGTAAGTCATCTTCGCTTGCGGCCTGCGGAGGCGCATTATGGCTCATGGCATATGACGGACAACTCGCGAGATGGTGGGCGTAGAGGTGGGCTTGTTGTGCGACGCTTCTCCATTTTGTGTTGAGCAGCGCAAGCGACGCAAAGCCGCTGGCGTCTGTTGCCCGTAGTATTCTGTCACATCTGGTAAGTACTTGGGCGGCCGAGACAACATCAACCGCAGAGGCAGAGAGGCATGATGGGAGTGGTATGATATGAAAGACGGCGCATACTGCTCGATGATTTCGTCGGGGAGTCGCTCGAACGCCGAAGGCTCCTTGTCGTCAAGACCGGCGTCAGCATCGGCGTTGGCGTCGGTATCGGCGTCAAGCACGAAGATCGGCCTCTTCTCGATTGAACACCGTCTGGCATTCCCGGCCTCGGGTTCGGTCTCGAGGGTTGCCATGCTAGACGGCAAGCCAAGGGCTGAACACGATCACAGCAGCCGGTTGTCGAGCAAAAGTATCATGGTCCGCCGTTGTGGCTCGCCATCGAGGGGTTTCGGTGTAACAGGGCCGTCGTGCAGGAGTGTTTGGCCTCGTGGAAACGATTGGGAGTTGTTTGGCGCTGGAGTTGGCGCTGCGGTTGGCGCTGGGCGAAGGGTCGGGTGCGACGAGACGGGCACAACGGCACAACGGCAGATGGCATGCAGCGCCGCAGCGCTGAGTGATTCGGCTGGCTGCTGGGTCACTCAGGTGTAGGCGTTTGGCAGGCTGGTATGTCGAGCAGTATTTGCAGTGGAATGTTCGCTCCTGTGTATGTATGTACGACGACTTTTTGGGGGGAGGCACAGGGTGGTTAGCAGCACCAAGCTGGCACAGCTCCTAGGCGGGAATCTCCTGTTTTGAGTAGGTGCGCCAAGGCTCCATCAGACTCCCGAGGTGCCAACGACAATCGTTCCTTTGCTTGTCGCTCTGATGAGTCCAGATGGCCGCAACGGAACCTCCCTAGCGTGCAGACGCATGTATGTACGTATGTATTGTACATGAAAGGTGCCGTAATTGAGGACGCGGCATGCGTGGTAATCTCAGAGGACGGACGGCTTAGGAGATCTACGGATTAAGGTCGGCAGCCTCCGTTGACACGAGGTCATCAATGCCAATAGTAGGTATCAAGCCCGCAGTCTGTGTTGAAGCCTTTAACACAGTAAAAACGAAGCTGCCCTTACCCTGGTTTCCGAATCGTCCCCGGCGAGTTCCTTCTCGAAGTATTAATGGACCCACCGAGGCTCGTCAGCCCCGAAGGTTACGCTGCTCTGAACAGACACTCAGCCAAACCCGCAGCAATGGATGCTCGCGGGTAGCGCTATTTATTGTTGAGATAGTGAAGTGGAAAGGAAGCACTCGGCACGCCTTGTGTTCTTTCCTGCGTACAAGTCTTACCGTACTACTCAGCGAGGATCTCTGTAATCCGTATGTACACTTGGACACTGCATTGAGCTCGTACAAAAATAGCACAGTCCCACTCTTTTAGCGAACAGGCCAATGTCATTGGACATTTACCCCTGAGTGTGTGACAGGGGCGGAAAAGCCGCACTGAGCCACTGAGCACAGCGAGCAGGACTGCACGGCGTTGAAAGCCGTGCCGTAGCATGTTCAGCACCCTCTGAGGGTCCGGCTACAGTGACAAACGTTTGAGAGTCTGTACGGATTACTCGTCTCTCATATTCGTTGTGCCCAGTGTGGCTCGGGGCTACGGATAGGTATTCAAGCTATATGTACCGTAATCAGCGGCGACGAAATGGAGCCGAGTGCGACGTGATAAAGGTCGAAACGCGCAGATGTTCCACTGTTCTCGGAGTGGCAACCGGGCGGTTGCTCGGCCCCAGCTCTTCGTTCGGATTAATCCCCGCGGCTGCCTGGTTGTTGAGACCGAGATGTGTCAGCAACAGTTTGGCGGTTATTGGACTGCAACCACACTGTCAAAACAGATCGTGCCAGCGTGCTTCTTTCCGAGGATAAATCGATTTTTGAACAGACCAATGGAGACGGTCAACCCCGGGCAGTGCCATGGCAGCCCTAGTGATAGGTAGATGTTGCAGCTGGGGACCGCAATTCAAATTTCAACATGGATGCAGAGCTGGCATTGCATTCTGGGATTTTGCCGGTGCAGTTCCAGGTTATTAGTGTACTGTATTATAAGATGTGCTTGCGCATGGGTTTAATGGGCACCCCACCTCCACGTGATGTCGCGGCGCGTCTTGATCGCGCTATGATTCTTGGAGACCACTGACTCCAGGAATTGGTCAGACAGACCCAACAGCTCCATCCACAACAATCACGACCAATTCAATTGATTAGGCCGTTGCCGTCATCACAATGGTGCGGCAGTCATCTCGGAAGGCAGCACAGGCTAAAACAACGGTGGCCGAGTCTCGAACGCGTGCGGAAAAGGAAGAAGTGAAGGAAGCGGCCGAGGTTTCGGCTACGTCGATCAAAGTGAACGGCATAGAGAAGGAGGTGGTCGCCGAATCGAAAGTCGCAGTGATTAAGAAGAGCAACATTTCAAAGCGCAAGGCCGCACCCGCCGAGCTGGACAATAACGACGAGGAACCCGCCGAAGACAACGACGAAGCGGGAGACCAGCTTCAAGGAACCAAGAAGCCGGCGCCCAAGAAACGCAAAACCGCGAAGAAAGAGACCGACGACAGTATGCCGCTGGCGGCTCGGACGGCGGTCG
Source organism: Chaetomium strumarium (assembly GCF_033439665.1). Lineage (NCBI taxonomy): Eukaryota > Fungi > Ascomycota > Sordariomycetes > Sordariales > Chaetomiaceae > Chaetomium > Chaetomium strumarium. Next base: position 4,018,972 of record NW_026944429.1, on the reverse strand, counting down.
CCTCCCTCAAGCGGGCAATGTACTTAGGCGCCCACGTCTCGGGCGCGGGCGGTATCCAGAACGCAATCCAGAACGCCACCGACATTGGCGCCAACGCCTTCGCCCTCTTCCTCAAGTCGCAGCGCAAGTGGGCTAGCCCACCCCTGGCCGACGAGACCAAGGTCCAGTTCCACGCCATGCTCAAGCAGCACGCCTACGATTCGCGCAAGCACATCCTCCCGCACGGCTCCTATCTCGTCAACCTCGCCCAGATCGACGACGCCAAGGCGACCCAAGCCTTCGACAGCTTCCTCGACGACCTGCAGCGGTGCGAGGCCTTGGGCATCACGCTATACAACTTTCACCCAGGCTCGACCGGCGGCGCCACCATGGACTCGGCCTGTGCGCGGATCGCAGCGCACCTCAACAAGGCGCACAAGGCCACCTCCTCGGTCGTGACCGTGCTCGAGAACATGTGCGGCAGCGGAAACGTGGTCGGGTCCCGCTTCGAAGAGCTCCGCGACATCATTGCCCTGGTTGACGACAAGTCCCGCGTCGGGGTCTGCGTAGACACATGCCACGCCTTCGCGGCGGGCTACGACCTGCGGACGCCCGAAGCGTTCGCCAAGACCATGGCCGAGTTTGATTCGGTCGTGGGGATGAAGTACCTGCGGGCGTTCCACATAAACGACAGCAAGGCACCCTTCGGCTCACATCGGGACCTGCACGCCAACATCGGCACGGGGTTCCTCGGTCTGAGGGCGTTCCACAACATCATGAACCATGCACCGCTGCAGGGCTTGCCGATGGTGCTGGAGACGCCCATCGAGGAGAAGGGACCGGACGGAAAGACGGTGGAGAACAAGCAGATCTGGGCGGATGAGATCAAGCTGCTCGAGAGTCTGATTGGGATGGATGTGGAGAGCGCCGAGTTCAAGGAGAAAGAGCAGGAGCTGCAGGCCAAGGGGGCAGCTGAGAGGCAAAAGATCCAGGAGCAGGTCGACAAGAAGGCTGAGAAAGACGCCAAGAAGGCGGCGAAGGGGAAGGGGAAGGCCAAAGGCAAGAGGAAGAAGAAGGATGAAGAGTCGTGTGACTCGTGCGGTGAGAGCGATTAGACGGGGGAGCATTCCTGGCTCATTAGGCACAAACGAACTGCCATGCATGACCAGTGTGTGTATCAAACCAGGGTAAGGTCCTGGCGTATTGTAGGATACAAATGTACAGCACCAGTAAATCGGATAGGTAGCTCTACTGGATGGGGCAAAAACAAGCTGATAGCCAGCACGACTCCAAGGAAAGAAGGTAAATAATCTGATAACAAAAGAAGAAAACAAAAGAATAGCCGTAAGTTCTACCTTCCAACGCCTCATGTGCATCTGTTCTGGACCGCCACCTCCAAAGGATATCATGACATAACATAACATAACATAACATAACATGACATGACATAACATGACATAACAAAGAAAAGAACAAAATGAAAGCACAGCAAAAATGGATCAGTACTTCCTCCCCTTAGCCCAAGTCTCCACCTTCGCCATCAACCCTCTCAGTCCAACGCCCCTCTCACAGTTTCCCTCCAGCCACTTCTCCATCTTCTCCCTGACCGCCCTCATGCCCTTCAAGACAGGCATCCGCCCGCCCTCCTCGTCCAGCGCATGCGCGGCAGGGTTGAGAAGCAGGTCGAAGCACTCGGCCCAGATCTCGGTCTGCCAGTACCGCTTCAGGCTCTCCCGGATCTTGTATCGCCGCCCGCCCGCACCAGACGTGCCCAGCCCGCCCGCGTCGCACCGCGCCGTCTCGATGTACTTGCCGAACAGCAGCACGTGCAGCGTGCCGGCGAGGCCGTGGTAGTCGATCTGCCACGTCCAGGGGCGGCCCTCGCGCATCTCGGCGCAGTCCTGCGCCGACGTCTTCCAGTCGGCGACGAACTGCACGTCGGGCACGAAGGCGCGCATGTCGATGGCGCGGCCGAAGTCGATGAGCGTGATGCCGCGCGCAGACCAACCGCCGAAGCCGTCGGGACGCCACTGGCTTGTCAACTGATGTTCCGAGTTGTTGCTTAGGTTGGTGAGGTTGTCGAGACGGAGCAGGCAGTTGTCGGCTTTGATGTCGCCGTGCAGGATCTGCTTGGAATGCAGCCCCTCGACGGTGCGCAGGAGCTCGATCGAGAAGAACATGGCGAGCTGCTCGTCCATGACGCCCGAGGCTTCGGCGCGAAAGAGGTTCACAACATCGAGCAGTGTGCCGTGCGGGTAGAAGGGCAGGAAGAGGAAGCCTTCGTCCTGGTAGAGGTGCATCTCGAGAGCGGGCGAGAGCGAGGCGGTTGCGCGGTGCTGCGGGCCGAGGCGGGCATGTGCCAGCCGCATCATGTAGAACTCCCAGGGCGTCGGCGGGTCTTCCATCTTGAGCGCTTCGCGCTCGTGGCGGTGATTGTGCGTGCTGGCGAAAGCGCCGCGGCCCATCCTGGCCACAGTGCCGTTCTCGTCGCCGCCGTCTTCGTCGGCTGATGCGACTTCGGGGCACGAGTTCTCGACCAGGTACACCGGAGCAAAGGCGCCGGCTCCGAGCTCCTTTCTGATTGTGTACTGGGACTTGACGCTTGGAAATTCCAGTATCACCGGACTGCCCAGGTTGCCTGTCTTGTCGGTACTGTTCCTGCTCCCTTTGCCGGCGGCCTTGGCGAACTTGCGGATCTCAGCCGCCCTCCCACATTTCTCGCCCCGGCGATCAAAGAATCCGTCGTACGAGCTGAGTGGAGGATGAATGTTTGCTAAGATCTCGGCTCGCACGCTGTCATCGACAGGGTTGCACAGCACTTCCTTGATTATAGGACCCCTGGTCGTTGGCGCTTTCGGAGCGAATGGTTTGGCTGCTGGTGATGACTTCGCCTTCGGGAGAAGCGGTAGAGCCACCCTCCCCTTTGGGCTTTCCGATTCTACCACCTCTCGCAACGGGCTGCTCAGCGGTTCCAGGTCGACGTCGCCCTCCTTGCCCTCCTCTTCGTCCTCTTCTTCGTCTTCATGTAGCATCTCGGCGTTGGGTCTCCTAGACGGTGTCTTGCCGTATCTGCTCATATCCGCCGTCATATTCAGCGATGTCTCGGTCCTCTCCGTGATTGGGGTCATGAAAGGGAGGCGATTATTAGCTGCCTCGACGGGATCCCTGTACGGCCGCCTGGTTGGCACGTAGTCTTCCGGTGGTATCGGCACGAACATGGTCCTCGTCCTGGGAGCTTCCATCGCTGCGTCGTCTTCATCCGGCTCAGCAGATTCCTCCCGGATGTCAATCAGATCGGACACCTCTGCCTCGTCGCGCTCAATGTCATCGCCATCGGCACCGGGGATGTCCCGGTGCATTGAGAACTCCGACCATTCGCTGTTAACGCTCTTCACATCGAACGTCTCATCAACGCGTTCGTCGGCGTCCTCTTCATCCTCTGCTTCGCTCGTGGCTATGTAGGTGGTAGTGACCGTGCTATCAGCAACGCTCGTGTAGTCGTCTGACTCGTAACCGTGTTCGTCATCGCTAACACCCATCCGTTGATCTGCCGGCTTGAGTGGCGCATTGAAGATGTCGTAAATGTCATCGGTTGCTGCCCTGGTATGTATCGTCATGGTTGGTTCCGCAGTGGACCGCCTCTTCTTCTTTTTCTTCATCTTAGGCCCGGAAGGCGAGTCGAGCTTGGCGGCGACTGCGGACGTGTTAGATAAGAGCAAGCTGTAAAAGATAGGTAAGGAGCGTTGACTGACTGATTTGTGTCTCGTTGACTTCAATCACCTTCTTCTTCTTCGCCTTGGTCTCCTTTGGATAAATAGGCGCGCCATTTTCGTCCAGTCTAACAACATCGTGATGAATAGCAAGTTTCAGAGGGACGCCCCCTGACAAAGCGTTCGTGGCTGACATGGAGCTTTCATCAGCGAAAGGAGGCAGTTCTTCGTCTTCCCATTCGTGGTCTAGCCAGCCACGGTTTGCAGCCCAAATCTCCTCAAAGCTCAGCTCAGTGCCTGGTTCGTCAGGAGTCGGATAGACAGCCCGTAGGTCGACAAACACTCGCTCTCTCTTGCCATTGCTGGGGTTCACGGTTACTTGGACCTTGGCATGGTCTATGGGAATATGCGATTGAGAAAGCTGCTTGGCCAGTGACTGAATACATGATACACCGAACCGCCATACATTAGTCCTATATTCATCAATATCTCGTTGCGACGGGGGAGGAGGATAGAAAAGTAGACTTACCGGATCCCTGAAAACAGCCAGCTTCGGCCCGCTGCTCTTCTTGCCGCCAGCTTTCAGTGTCTCTCCGGCCCAAGGCTTAGGCTCCACAATATTCTCCTTCTTGCGATCCGTCAGTGACCCAATACTATCCCATCCCTTGGATCCCGCGATCCGAGACGACATAGCTGGCGCCGTAGCGGCGGCGTCTGCGTCGGAGAAAATGGCCAGTTTAGACCGCGCAGGCTTGGAAGCCTGCACTCCGAGCCCGGCCGTGGGCCTCGGAGCTTGAGGATCACGCGTCGCTGCCGCGGCAGCAAACGGATCGATCTTGGCCGCGAGGGCTGGCCGAGCCGCCGGCAGGGCCGGTGACGATGGTCCGTCCGCGTTTGCCTGCTGTGCCCGGCGCTGCTCAAACTCGCCGAATTTACGCAACAGCCGCGCTGCGGGCCGTGCCTCGCGCTCGATCCCCAGCTTGTACACTTCCTCGGCCTGCGCCCATCTGCCGGCGCCTTCGAGCCATGCGGCGTACTCTTCGTAGAACAGCGCCAGGGTTTCGCCGATCGAATGTCGTGACAGAAAAACGAAAGCCTCGCGGGGGTCGTCGGAGAAGAAGTTGATGTAGTGGAGCCAGAGCTTGAGGTAGCGCGGATCGTTCTTGTATTGCGCCGAGTGCACAAATGCCTTGGTTGCGCGCTCGAGAAGGGTGTGCAGCTGGGACTGAGGCGTGGCCTGGGCGGAGGGATATGCGTCCAGTGTCCAACGGACGTAGCGATCATAGACATCTAGCGGATCGTCTGACTCGGAAATCGCGGCGACCTCAGCCTCGAAGTCGGCGCGAATGCTGTCATTGACATCCTTGGTGTCCAGAGGCGACGGTGTTGACTTAGGCTGCAGAGGCGATGGGGAGAGAATCTCAGCGAGCTTCCTCGCCGACCGGCCGCTGGGAAGGGCCTGGATATTCTCCTTGTGATCCTCAATGATATCAAAGTTGACGGCGTCGTTGGGCGCCATGATGCAGGATGTGGCCGGCCTCAACGGCGGCGTGTAGGGCGAACAGTCGTGTGGCTCGAGAGAAAGGAAAATGTCGAGATGATGGAAATGCGCGCAATAGATCGTTGAAGTTCGCCCGAGATCGCTGACCTACCTGGTCTAGGATGGAATCAGTGGCATTTCACGTCCTCCGTGTTTGGTAAGGACAGACGCGATGGGAGGGGTTGGCGGGTCGCGACAAGATTGAGCATCTAATTTAGACCTGCCGAGTTTACCCAAACAGTGCATCACTGTAGCAACCAACACACAGCTGCCGGCAGCTGGTGGACTGATCAGGTCGCGACTCGCCAGGGTCGTGTGGAACTTGGAAGAGGAACAATGAACATCCGAGGCTTACATTGCGCACTACGCATAACGTATCTTAGTTACAGTAACGTTAAACTTCACCAACCTTGATTGTCATGTCCGGAGGTGTTCCCTTGCCGCTGGCCGCGCCGCCGTAGTTCTGGACTGCGTTTACCCCTCGGTTATCAGGAGCAAATCGAGGGAGAGGCTCTTGCTTGTCTTTGGCTGCGTTGGCCTGGTATTCCATTGTTTCTATTTGTCATTACGTCCGTTTCCATTTTCATGAGCCATTCCTCCCATTCTCATCCGAGGCCGATAACTTCATCACCAGCCAATCGCCGATACCTGCTTTCCGGCTCCCGGCTCCGCCGGATTTTAAGCTCATGTTCGCCTCACTCACGCCCTAGAGGTTGACCGCCTTGCGGAAGTTCTCGCCGGCGTAGACGGCGTTGTCGCCGAGCTCCTCCTCAATACGGAGGATCTGGTTGAGCTTGGCGAGACGCTCCGACCTGCACGGAGCACCGGTCTTGATCTGGCCGGCGCGGATACCCACGACAACATCCGAGATGGTGACATCCTCGGTCTCGCCGGAGCGGTGAGACACCATGACGCCCCAGCCGTCAGCGTACGAGTCCTTGGCAGCCTGGATCGACTCGGTGAGGGTGCCGATCTGGTTGACCTTAAGCAGCAGGGCGTTGGCAGCCTTGAGCTCGATGGCCCGCTTGATGCGGAGGGGGTTGGTCACTGTCAGGTCATCACCAACGATCTGGATGTCCTGGGTCTTGTAGAAGTAGCTCCAGGCCTCCCAGTCGTCCTCAGCGAAGGGGTCCTCGATGCTGACAATCGGGTACTTCTTGCAGAGATCGCTGTACAGCTTGGCCAGCTCCTCGTACGTGATCCATTTGCTCGGGTCGCTGTCGGGGTTCTTGAAGTCGAGGTCGTACTTCTTGGCGTCCTCCTTGTAGAACTCGCTGGAGGCGACGTCCATGGCGATCTTCATCTTACCGGTGTAGCCAGCCTGCTCAATGGCCTCCGTGATAAGCTCGAGAGCCTCCTCGGCGCTCTGGATATCGGGAGCGACACCACCCTCGTCACCGACATTGCCGGCCGACTGGCCGTACTTCTTCTTGGCGAGGCTCTTCAGCTTCTGGTACACCTCAGCGCCCTGGCGCATGGCCTCGGAGAACGACGGGGCGGCCGAGGGGACGATCATGAACTCCTGGAAGGCCAAGCGACCACCAGCGTGGGAGCTACCAAGTTCGGTTAGCTAGTCCCGCGAACTCGCAGACGTGAAAACCCACCCTCCGTTCAGGACGTTCATGAAGGGAACTGGAAGAACATAGGGCTTCTTGGTGCCAGCAAGGTCCGAGATGTGAGCATAGAGAGGCACGCCCTTCTCAGCAGCGCCGGCCTTGGCGATGGCCAAGCTCACACCGAGGATGGCGTTGGCGCCAAGCTTGGTCTTGTTGGGGGTGCCATCGAGGTCGATCAGGAACTTGTCGACCTTGGTCTGGTCCTTGACGTCGATGTTCTCCTTGATGATCGCCGGAGCAATGATCTCGTTGACGTTCTTGACGGCCTGGAGGACGCCCTTGCCGCCCCACTTGGTCTTGTCGCCGTCGCGGAGCTCGCAAGCCTCGTGCTGACCTATGTCGCCGATGTCAGACGAAGTCTTATGTTTAACATGTGGTAGTGGTACGACAAACCGGTGGAAGCACCCGAGGGAACAATGGCGCGGTGGAGGCCAAGTTCCGTCACGACATCGACCTCGACGGTAGGGTTACCGCGAGAGTCGTAAACGTAGCGGGCGTGGATCTTGGAGATCGTCATTGTGGATGGTTCTGGCGATTGACTGTCAGCAAATTACGGTATACTATAGCTCGATGTGAGCTCTGCCAACGGTAGAAGCAATCAAGAAAGAGTTTGAGTGCGTGAGTTTAAGGCCATAGAATGGGAGGAGCCCAGGACAGGTTCAAACTGAGAAGTGCTGTCCTCGACGGCATAATTCGCTCAACTCAATTTGGACCCCGAGGATACAGGCTGGCCAGATATCCGGCAACGCTATGCGTTGCCCGACGTCGCCAGTCCGAAACATGTTTGTCTTGTGTTGCGAACCATATGGAATTGAACAGAAGAAAGCTCGAAGGTGAGCGGAGCATGGGTGAATACATACCTGGTGTTGAGCTTAGCTGACGGTTCTGTCAAGATAGTGGTAGGAAAGGTTGCTGAGGAAGTTGAGCAAGAGAGAGAATCAGAAATCTGGGTCGGTGTTGGATGAGCTTATGATTAAGATGAGGTCGAGGGAGGGGCGGGATTTGTTTTGGTGGGGTGACAAGACACCGCAAGGGTAGGGGGAGATTTGCCCGTGTCAGATGCTGTTAGCAAGATTCGCTCGTCATCCAGGAGCATCTCAACAAATCGGAGGCAGTATTCCCTCAGATCATACAGCCTACACCCCTGCTCTAGCAATCTACGCAGTTACGGTGACCTGCAGACCGACCTACGCCTCACATTACTACGACCAGCGAAGTGTTGTTCTGGCTCGGCGAGATTTCTGCAAGCGCGGGGGTTCAGAGCTGAGTGAATCCGTTGTCGGAGCTCCGTTGTGTGACAGAGACGCCCAACCTCGCTGAGCAGAGTTCATCCCATCTGAGTCTCAGGCTCCGTTCTCAAAAACGGTTCCCTAGGAGCGTTGCTCTTACATCAGATGTCAAGCTCACGACCTCACGCTACGAGACTCGGACCTCGTATGTATTTTCCAGTGTTATCATCCCAATGGAATGTTGCCCCTCCACTCTCCGTCTGACCCCTCCATGCTTGAGCTGTCGACCTACCCCGCCAAGTGGGGACCGACAGCTGAGAGCGGCCCACTCAGCGAGAGAGCCGCGACAATTTCGGATACAGTCTTCAAACGAGTTCCATTGTTATCAGCGGATGTCACGCATACATTACTACTAGTACTTGAAGGTAAAACCCAAGGTGAAGGGATCTGAATATTGCTGTGGAGACGCATTGACCTTATAAGCAACCCTACTCAGCGGCTGTAATCTTCGAACGCATAGGCCCACATACCTAACACCCATCTGTACAGTAAACAGCTGGTGGGGCAGGCCTGAAAGCCCATGTCCGTATCATGCACTTCTGCGCTCAGCTGTCCCTCTTCTCTGCCTCTTCGGTGCTCCCAAGCCAAATATGCTCTCCTTGACAGTAGAGCCTAAGGCACCTAGAGTCAGCCAAGCAGATTCTAACAACGATTATCTAGGTAAGGTAGTTGCTTGAACCCAACAACTTTCGTTGGGCTGCTTCCAGTTCGCTTTAACCAGTAAGGTAACGTTGCGTAACGTTAGCATCGAAATGTAAGGTACAATCTTGTAATACGCAACAGCTCCCGTCCCTTATACGAATTGACTCTCCTGATGAGACAGGGTTAGAAGGCGACCATGACATCGGGCAAGCCCGGAGAAGGCCTGCTGTCGTGACACCTTTAGGTAGTCGGGCTCTAAACCTTGCCCTTCTCCGACTACCGATCGTTGAGAACAAAGGCCGGAAACATCGCATACACAGTAAGCCGTCAGTGCAGGAAGTGACCGCCTGCCCAAAGCAGTAAGCGGGATAGATGGGGACTTCAGTGTAACAAGACCTGGTCCGGCATTCGTCGGCTCTCTCGCTCTCTCTTGTTGAGGTAGGTCCGTGTCAAGTTTGCAAGAGCAGCCTGCATCATCTTGAAAGCTCTGCAATGGATTGATGTGCGGTAGAGTGAAGTGTACGATAGGCCCGGACCCACTGTACATTATATGAGAGCTGTCTCTCATTATTCCGTCTTTGACTTTCAATGATGTTTCGCTCTTGCGTAACTGCCCGCCACGTCTGTCGCGGAGTACAAAGACCGGTCGTTCAAGCAGGAGCAGTTCTACAAGTGCAATTGCGCTCGCATCTCGCGCCCAGGAATTTTACCTCACGGTATGACCGCCTATGACGGACCGGGACCCGCACCCGGACTGAGATCGAGGCCCAACAGAGCAAGGCCCGTGGCTAACCACCCCGCAGTTACTCGGCCTTGACCCGTCTGCCCTCTTCAACCGTTCCTGCCTTAAACCGCCAACGACCGCTCCCGCTACCACGCACGCTACGTCTCTGCAGCCCGCCAGTCCGCTACTGCTCATACCGCCGTCACAACATGTGCCGAACTCAAGCTGCGGCCGAAATGGCAGGTGGGGTCAATGTGCAGGGCCGAGAGCTCCTCCCCGCCAACGTCATCCCGCGACACTACCATGTGACGTTGGAACCCGACTTCAAGAAGCTGACCTTTGACGGCACTGTCGTGATCGACCTTGATGTGGCCGAGGACTCCAAGTCTATCTCGCTGCACACTCTCGAACTCGAAATCCACAACGCAAAGATCACCTCAGGCGGCCAGACGGTCAGGTCAGTTGGGCTGCTGCCCGTCGCTTTCTTTTTGTTGCTTGCGCAGTTCCGTTTGGCTGACGCAAGACATAGCTCGTCTCCTGCAGTGTCGTACAATGAGGCTGCCCAGATCACGAAGTTCGACTTCGACAATGCTGTTGCCAAGGGTAGCAAGGCGCAGCTCGAAATCAAGTTCACCGGCCAGCTCAACGACAAGATGGCTGGCTTCTACCGGTCGACATACAAGAACCCCGACGGTAGCCAAGGGATCTTGGCCGTCACCCAGATGGAGCCCACAGATGCCCGCCGCGCATTCCCTTGTTTCGACGAGCCCTCCCTGAAGGCCGAGTTCACCGTCACTCTGATTGCCGACAAGCACCTGACCTGCCTCAGCAACATGGATGTCGCTTCTGAGACCGAGGTTCAGTCTGAGCAGACGGGTAGCACCAGGAAGGCCGTCACCTTCAACAAGTCCCCGCTCATGTCGACATATCTGGTGGCCTTCGTGGTTGGCGAGCTCAACTACATTGAAACTAGCGAATTCCGCGTGCCCGTCCGCGTCTACGCACCGCCTGGCCAGGACATTGAGCACGGCCGGTTCTCGCTGAACCTGGCTGCCAAGACGCTCGCCTTCTACGAGAAAGTCTTCGGCATTGAGTTCCCTCTGCCGAAGATGGATCAGATTGCCATTCCCGATTTCGCCCAAGGAGCCATGGAGAACTGGGGCCTTGTCACATACCGGGTGGTTGACTTGCTACTAGATGAGAAGGCCAGCGGCGCAGCCACTAAAGAGCGGGTCGCCGAAGTCGTGCAGCACGAGCTGGCTCATCAGTGGTTCGGCAACCTCGTCACCATGGATTGGTGGGACGGCCTCTGGCTCAACGAAGGATTTGCCACTTGGGCTTCGTGGTACTCCTGCAACGTCTTCTACCCAGAGTGGAAGGTATGGGAGTCGTATGTCGTTGATAACCTCCAGCGTGCGCTTGCCCTGGATTCACTCCGGAGCAGTCACCCAATCGAGGTCCCTGTGAAGCGGGCCGACGAGATCAACCAGATCTTCGACGCCATCTCCTACTCCAAGGGCTCTTGCGTTTTGCGTATGATCTCGACCTACCTTGGTGAGGAGACCTTCCTCGAAGGCGTCAGGCGGTATCTCAAGAAGCACGCCTACGGCAACACCCAAACCGAAGATCTGTGGGCATCTCTTGCTGAGGCTAGCGGCAAGAATATGGAAGAAGTTATGAAAGTGTGGACCAAGCACGTTGGCTTCCCTGTGGTGACGGTGTCAGAGAAGGACGACAACACCATCCATCTGAAGCAAAACCGATTCCTTAGGACTGGCGACACCAAGCCCGAGGAGGATCAGGTTATCTACCCTGTCTTCCTTGGCCTCCGCACCAAAGATGGCGTCGATGAGTCGCAGACGCTGGACAAGCGGGAGGCAAGCTTCAAGGTGCCGAGCACCGATTTCTTCAAACTGAACGCGAACCACACGGGCCTGTATCGTACTGCCTACTCGCCAGAGCGGCTCAAGAAGCTGGGCGATGCTGCGAAGCAGGGGTTGCTCAGCGTCCAAGACAGAGCCGGCATGATTGCCGATGCCGGTGCGCTAGCCACATCTGGCTACCAGAGCACTTCGGGCGTCCTGAGCCTTCTCAAGGGCTTCAACACTGAGTCTGAGTTCGTCGTCTGGAATGAGATTATTGCGCGCGTGTCTTCAGTGCAGAGCGCTTGGATCTTTGAGGATCAGGCGACTCGCGACGCCCTGGATTCGTTCCTGCGTGATCTCGTGAGTGCCAAGGCACACGAACTGGGCTGGGAGTTCTCGGAGAACGACGGGCATATCTTGCAGCAGTTCAAGGCCATGATGTTCAGCAGTGCCGGGCTCTGCGGCGACAAAACCATCATCGACGCGGCCAAGGGTATGTTCAAGAAGTTTATGGCGGGAGACAAAAGCGCGATCCACCCCAACATCAGGGGTAGCGTTTTCAGCATGGCGCTGAAGTACGGGGGGAAGGAAGAGGTATGTTGTATTTCTTATGTTAGATGTTCAAACTCGCTTGGGTGCTAACTAGAGGCTTCTTAGTATGATGCGGTTCTCAACTTTTACCGCACCTCTACCAACAGCGATGAGCGGAACACGGCACTGCGCTGCCTGGGCCGCGCCAAGGACCCCGAGCTTATCAAGCGAACGCTGGATCTACTCTTCAGCGGCGAGGTTAAGGATCAGGATATTTACATGCCGACCAGCGGCCTGCGCAGCCACCCGGAGGGCATCGAGGCCCTCTTCGCCTGGATGACGGAGAACTGGGAGGAGCTCATCAAGAAGCTCCCTCCCGCGCTCTCGATGCTGGGCACTATGGTCACGATTTTCACGTCGAGCTTCACGAAGAAGGAGCAGCTCGCCAAGGTAGAGAGGTTCTTCGATGGCAAGAGCACCAACGGATTTGATCAGTCCTTGGCGCAAAGCCTGGACTCGATTCGGTCGAAGATCTCGTGGGTTGAGCGTGACCGGGCGGATGTGGCGGCTTGGCTGAAGGAGAACGGATATCGTTCGTAAACTGCATCTGGATAAGAGAAGTAAGAGATGTCTGACCAGGCGGCCAGGCATCTTTCCATCTACGGAGTTGAGTGGCCAAAAAGCATACCATCTTTAGATGAATTTTATATGCATGAGATACATGCGTACCGTATCACACGGCATGTCAAAGATTGGGCTGTAGAGTAGCAGTACTGCTAGGTAGTAGTAGGGATGAATGACGAAGGAGTTAAATGCTGACATTTCTCCCGGATTATGACGCCACTCGCCGACGTTGCAAAAATAATACATTTTGCCTGGGTGATGTCTTAGTATTTCATCTGAACTTCAGAGGCAAGCCTGATGTTTTGAGTGATGGAAAGGTGGAGGTGGAGTCACTTGTCAGTCACATCTCGACGTTTTGACCAAGCAGCTTTCTCCGCACGTCCTTCATAAACTTGCCTTCATCGGCAACCTTGCGGCAGCCCAGCTGAGTTCGGCACCAACTATCTGGAAAATCCGAACAGACCATCATATTCAAGATGGGCAAGGATAAAAAGGGTAAGAAGGACGAGTCGAAGAAGGCGAGGCTCGAGAAGAAGAAGGAAAAGCAGGCTACCAAAGGAGAGAAGAAGGCAAAAGTGAAGGCGTCCAAGGTGGACGGCAGCGATGCCGAGGACGTCGATCTGGATGCCGTGCTCGAGGAATACAAGAAACAGCAGGAGCAGTTTTTGAAGGTGACCGAGACGGTGGTTGAGCATCCCCCGCGGGCCCGGTCAGCGGCAACATTCCTGGCCAACCCGTCCAACAGCAACCAGCTGCTGCTCTTTGGCGGCGAGTATTTCAACGGTTCGCTGGCCACCTTCTTTAACGATCTCATGATCTACTACATCGACCGTGACGAATGGCGCTGCGTCACATCCCCCAACGCTCCGCTCCCGCGCAGCGGGCACGCCTGGACCCGCGGCGGCAACCAGAGCAACGCCGTGTATCTCTTCGGCGGCGAGTTCAGCTCGCCCAAGCAGGGCACCTTCTACCACTACAACGACTTCTGGAAGCTCGACCCAAGCACGCGCGAGTGGACCCGTCTGGAGCCCAAGGGCAAGACGCCGCCAGCGCGGTCGGGTCACCGCATGACCTACTTCAAGCAGTACATCATCCTCTTCGGCGGCTTCCAGGACACGGCCAACCAGACCAAATACCTGGCCGACCTCTGGCTGTACGACACGGCCAACTTCGTGTGGCACAACCCGGCCCTGCCGCCCGCTCAGCTCAAGCCCGATGCGCGCTCCTCCTTCACCCTCCTCCCGCACGAGCAAGGCGCGGTGCTCTACGGCGGCTACTCCCGCGTCAAAGCCACCGCGCCCGCAAACAACAACAGCAGCAAAAGCCAACGCGGCGGCGGCGGCGGGGGGCAGCGCAACGTGCTGCGGCCCATGATCCACACCGACTGCTTCTTCCTGCGCATCACGCCGCCCGCGGCGGACGCGCCCGCCGGCGCACCGCCCGTCGTCCGATGGGAGCGGCGCAAGAAGCCGGCCAACGCGCCCAACCCGGCGCGGGCGGGCGCCACGATGGCCTTCCACCGCGGCCGGGGCATCCTGTTCGGCGGGGTGCACGACGTGCAGGAGAGCGAGGAGGCGATCGAGAGCGAGTTCTTCAACCAGATGTTTGCGTGGAACGTGGAGCGGAACCGGTTCTTCCCGCTGGCGCTGAGGAAGAGTCGGGTGAACAACAAGCCCAAGAATTCTGGCGGGGGCGGGGGCGAGCGCGGTGCGGGCGGCAGGAGGGGGCGGGCGAGGGAGAATGAAGAGGAGCTGCTCCGGCAGCTTGCGGCGTTGAGGGCCGGGGTGGCGGTCGAGGATGCGGATGACATGGAGATTGACCGGGGGGATGTTGCGGGGAGGCGGGAACGGGAGGAAGAGGAGGAGAGGAATGAGAAGAGGCAGGTTCGGGAGATGCCGGTTAGCATGGAGTTCCCGCATCCTAGGTTCAATGCCCTGCTGGCGGTGCAGGATGACGTGCTGTACATCTATGGCGGCACCTACGAGAAGGGCGATCGCGAGTTTACGTTTGATGACCTGTACGCCATCGATCTGGTGAAGTTGGATGGGTGTAAGGAGGTCTTCAACCGGCCGGTGGAGGACTGGATTGTGAGTATTGGGATAGTGTACCGCCGGACTAGAAGAGTAGGGGGGGCTGACACGTTGCAGGTCTCCGACGACGAAGACGAGGATGAAGAGGATGACGAATACGAGGAAGATGACGAGGATGAGGATGAGGACGAGGAAGGCGACATCGAAATGGCAGACGAGGATTCGAAGGCGAAGCCGTTTACACCCAGCAAGAGGAAGAAGAAGCAGGCAGGCGACGAGGTCTCGAACGCTGATACCGCCTCCACCGCGCGATCTACGACCCCGTCAGAGGAGGAGGAAGTCGAGTCTTCAGCAGCCACGACGGTCGATGACGGGTTGCCGCACCCGAGGGTAAAATCCCCGCACATGCCCCCCCTTCCAGTCCTTTTCCTTTTCGTCCCCCCCAGCCCCACCCCTCCCCCCCTCCCCCCCCCCTTTTTTTTGCTCCTGTCATCCGCATGCTAACCGTGCGCACCAACAACAGCCCTTCGAATCCCGCCGCGATTTCTTCCAGCGCACGTCCGCCGAATGGCAGGAGATCCTCATGACGAGCCTGCGGTGGAAGGGGATCCAGCCCGAGTCGCTGACCATCAAGGAGATCAAGGCCAAGGCGTTTGAGCTGAGCGAGGAGAAGTGGTGGGATTGCCGCGAGGAGATCACGCTGCTCGAGGAGGAGCAGGAGGCCGCGGGCATTGGGGAGGTTGTCTCGCTTGCGGATCGGGGCGAGGCGGCGGCGCATGGGGCGGGTGCGGGTGCGAGGAGGAGGTAAAATGGTTTTTTGCTTGCTTAGAGGAGTTTATGTATGTACATACCAGCCAGCCGATCGGTGTTCACGGTGCTGTTGGAATGAAGATTTGGAAAGTCTCACTGTTGATGCCCTGCAATACCTATTCCATACGGATTACCCAGCTTACGGACTCAGGAGGTGAACTCCTCAGAGTGACCGTGATAATCAGGAACCTGTATCGTCCCGGTGAAGGAAATCCGTGTACCAACAAGCTGAAGGTGAGATCTCATATCTACACTCCCCCAAAAGACAGTGTCTTACCGCTGCTCACCTTTCCACCCGATATCCGCCTTCCCCATTTATACTTTCTGATTAGTATCACGTGATCTGGCGTCACTTGTCAACGCGGATTCTTGATCAGTTCGCGTGGCGTTGCTTCTGTTCCGTAATAGTGCTTGCTTTGACTTTCGATTTTTGCGGGCCGTCCATTCTCCCTGCTTTTAATACTATACCGATGCTTGGAATTAATTAATTATCCAAAGATTTTACGTCCCCCTTCTCTTTCTTCACACAGTCGACTGACTATCCGCGAGCAAAAGTGGAAATGCCCCTCGGAATCCAGCGGCTCAACGCGAAGCGGTCGCAGCCGAACGACCGCATCGTCTTCATCAAGCCGCTCAAGGGGCCGGACGAGAAGATCGCACAGGACTTTCTGGAGAGGATCGCAGCGCAATGTCGTGAGTTCAGTATGCGAGGAGAAGATTTACCTGGGACATGGGGCTGATCTGGGTGCAACAACAAGTACCTATCATGCGGGAGCATCACCTCTCGGTCATGTCGCTGGAGGAGTACGAGCCGAATCGAGAGTTTGTCGGCCGAAACTTCAACGCGGGCGAGGTCATCCAGCTTGTCCTCAAGACCCACAGTGGCCACTGGCTCCCTTTCAACTATGTGCAGATGGTCATGATGCATGAGTCTGTCCTCCCCCCCCCGGATCCGCCCAGCCCGCTATCTCTTGTCTTATTAACATCCTGTGTAGGTTGGCCCATTGCAAGCAGATGAACCATTCCCGAGCTTTCTGGGCAGTCAGGAACCAGTATGCCGAGCAGATGAGGTCCCTATGGGCCCGTGGCTTCACCGGAGAGGGGCTCTGGGGCCGCGGAGCCCTTCTGTCTACTGGCGAATTTGAAAGGAACACGGTTGCGCCGGGCGAACCACTCCCGGAACACCTCTGCGGCGGGACATACCGGTCTCGAAGCCGGAAACGGAAGGCCAAGAAAGTGCTGTCTTACAAAGAGCAGAAAGAGCGACGGATTCTCAAGAAGTTTGGCGCCGGTGGCGTGAAGCTAGGGGAAGATGAAGAAGTGAAGAAGAAGCTAGAGAAGGGCAAGGCCAAAGCAGCCAAACCCCGGGTAGCTGGGAGCGCGAGGGGGAGAGAACTGCGGGCGGCTGCAGCATTGGCCCGGTTTGAGCAGCAGAAGACGGAAGAGGTAATGGATGAAGCGGATGAAGGATCCGAGACTGAGAGCGGCGATGATTACGAAGACGACGACACCACTCCCGGAACCGATGCGCTTGATATCGACGGAAAGAAGCTCCTGGACTCGAAGGGCCGGAGAATGGTCAAGGTCTGTGAAGACGAGAATCCCGAGGATCAGGATGCTCAGCAGGAGCTGCGAGAGTTGCAAAGTTTCGGGTCCATGAAGCTTGTCCAGAAGCCATCGAACTCGGCTCGTGGAGGAGAGAGTCCGAGCAAATCTGTACCGAAGACCGCAGCAAACAAGGCGCAAGCGCCCGCGGGCCGAGAGTCGGCGAAGTCGGAGCCGCCAATATCCATCGATGGGTCGCCTGCCGAACCAAACCCCTTGGGTCCGAAAAACTGCCCGGTCTGTACGTTCGCCAATGAGCCGCAATCCGCGACTTGCGCCATGTGCGCAAGCGTGCTTGATCCAGACAGGATAACGGACTCCTGGGCATGTAAAAGCAGAACATGTCAAGGCTCCAACTACCGAAATGCTGGCGACTGCGGCGTCTGCGGAGTTTGCGGCGAGCGGAGGCCACCGCCCGAGTTCCCGTGAGTGAGCTGCAACGGGCCGTTCACCAACCTGAGGCCGGTTCAGGGGCCTGTCTCGAACCACACACTGCGATTTTCTGTGCAGGATTTGTGATGGGAACTCTGCACCTGCCACGGAAAGGGACATCAAAGCTCCCGAGGTTGAGCTCGGTACGTCAAAGGCGCTCGGTTTCCAAACAGTCCAAGTCATCGATTGCGGTGTATGGGATACATTGACGATCGACGCCTTGCCTTGGTTTGAACTCTGCAGTCTCCAACGATCAGTCGAAGAACGGTTGGCTCTGCGCTGTCGAACGCCAAATAAACCCCGCAGCGTTCATAGAGGGTGTGAAGTGTGTTCAGTTCGGAGCCTGCTGTCCGCGATCTGCATACTTATCCACGGCGCTCATTTATCTGCAGAACATCGTCACATTATTCGACTTAACTAGGCGTGTCCGATCAAGTTCTCGATTATCTACGTGTAGGCCCCCATGTCGAGCGTTCCTGGAAGGTCATTCTCGGAGCGCCCGTAGTGGACCAATCGTTACCGCCAAGCTTGCCCCCGGTTGTTTCACCAGTTGCCCAGGGGCACAATGGCACTTTCCACACAGGCTTCAAAACCTGGCGTGACAAGGTGCTTACGCAGCTTGTGAACTTTGGCAGGAACGTCATCCCAGCTCATCCAACGGCTAACGCAAGATCAGGCCGGTGGAGAGGCGGAGAAAGGCTTCGATCCGGCAGCTCGGCTTCCTCAAGCAAACGGATACTTGTTTGCTCATTGGCGGGATGTTGCAGGTTCCTGCCGATCCGATCTGTGCCCACAAACCGACGCCGGTCTTGTCCCCTGTAGCAGATCCCGCGCTTTCTTGGCAGGGGCCGGGGAGCGTGACGAGAACCTTCATCTCGTCTCATCCGCGGAGGCTAATGGTTTAGACGGCACAGAAATCGGACGGTTTCTGCTGCCTCTGTTGGCTTTGTTTCTCTTCTCTCTTGGGAGGTTTTAGCTTCGCGCAGACGTGATCTTGTCTTCCTACCTACCTACGTGCCAGGCAGTCGTTTTCTGCCCAGATGCTGGCATCGCTCCTTCCACTTCTTTGACTTACAACGCGGTCTGCGACCGGGCAGCTGTTCTTGAGAAGAGGGAACATATTGTCAACGCTGATTTGTTTTCAAACCAACCAACCGGGCTTGAAGTCCACTTTCATTCATTCACTCACTCCTATCTCCTCCCTCAATCAGCACCCCGCCATATCCGCAGTTCGAGCCGCCAGATTTCAAAGCGCCACTCAACATGCTCACCTGGGCCCTCACCTTCCTCTCACTCACCCTATTCCTCTCCACGCTTTCCGTCGCCGCGCCCACACCGCAGCCATGGTACGAGAAATACCACCAGCCTCGCGTAGCCGTTCCACAAACATACTACGAAGCCGTGTCGCTCCGGAGACAAACCCCGATCACCCGCAACGTCGTCCAAGATGTAGTCTGTCTCGATTCTAGCGTGTAAGTTCTCAACCCCTCAACCCCCCCCTCCCCCCCCCCCCCCTTCCTTTGCCTCCTTTGCCTCCCTTCCCCCCACCCTTCTTCCAGAAACCACAATCCCTATCCGAACCCGGATTGACCTTCATTATGTTTCAGAAACTTCATCGAATACGACGAGCACGCCGCCATGCTAGGCATCTGCGGGGGCATCGCCGGGTCATCGGTCGGTTCCTGCCGCGGGTCGCCCGCCACGACGACGGGCCGGTCCGGCAAGGCGCAGTTCACGGCGCGGGCGACGCAGAAGGGCGCCACCATCAGCATCTCCAAGGACAGCTGGGCCGCGTGCGTCGGCGCCGCCAGGCAGGCGTGTCCGAAGGGCAGCTTTCGCGGGGTCTGTCTCGGCGGTGCGACGAGGGGGGATGTTGCGTTTGAGCTTACTTCTGTCTGATTCAACCTTGTCTCTTCGTTTTGGAGGTTAAAAAACTAGGAGACGGGTAGGTAGATGAGTGTCCTGGTGGTGGTTTTGTGCTTTTTTGGGTTGGCATGATGTATGGGTGGTGTTCGCGGGGTATGATGGAATTGCCCTGGGTTGATCCCTATGTTTTTGGGCCGGCATCTTGTAGGTTCATTTGTTCATGAGTTTGACGACGGGACACGCATTGTCCGGCTGGACGAGTACACATTGTGAGGAGATATGAAAATCATACATAGCAGGGACCGGTGGTACATAAGATGAACATGGCATTTGCAAACCCACAACACATTGGTCCGAGTGCAACGACGTAGATGGAATTGCAGAATAACAAGCCATATCAGTAAAACGCCAGTGTCAAACTTCTGTCTTCTAATCAGCAAACAACAAATTGGGTATCAAACATCCTTCCTTTAGTGAATGGTCATATCTCCCTCCGCCTCACACACCATGCTACTCTCCCTTCCATGGGTAACGTAGCCACAGAATGCCATCATGGCTTCGGCCCTGCTGTCACCGGTGCCCTCGACGCGCCTGCCCCCGTCCGTTCCCACTTGGCATTCACCCGCAGGTGGTGCCGGGGAACATCTTTAAGGTCTTCCGGGGTCTTACGGTCTTACCACGGCAGGCACCGGTAACGTATGCTCTCGAAACACCATCCCTCCCTCGCCCCACCTCTCTCTTACCCCTTGAAAAGCCCTACAGTCCGTACCTGGTCATACACTCCTCGCGATGCGTCTCGAGACAATCCAGCGCGCACACCCTCGTCCCACACTTCATGCACTTCACCCGGCCCCAGTACCCGCACACGGCACAGAAGACGCGCACGGGATACCGGCTCTCTTCCTCGCCCCAGGTCGCGCGCGCCTCGAGGTAGTTTAATGGTGGGGATGTCATCAGAGCCCTGAGCTCGTCGTCTGAAGGGAAAGGTGGGATGACCGAGACCAAGAGCGGGTCGTTGTCACCTGGATGGGGACGTGGAGGGGGCTTTGCGTAGGGTGGGAGGATCTGGCTTTCGCGAGGGTAGGTTTGTGGCTTCGGTTCTTGTTCTTTGTTGCTGGAGGTTGCAGCGGGTTGAACTGCGGCTGCGGCTGCGTCGGTCATTTCGACGTCGTCGTCTTGCTGCGCTGCTGGCGCTGGTTGTTGTGGCGGCTCGGCTTCCGGCTCCGGGTCGGGTTTAGGTGTTTGTTTTGCCTTTTTCCTTTCCTGTTCTTGCTTCTCCTTGGCCGCTGCTCGTTTGGCGGCTGCGGCTGACCGTTTGCTTGTTCCCGCAGCTGACGCCGATGGCGCTGGGGAGGCACTCTTTGGGGTAGCGGTTGTCGGGGTAGATGGTTTCGCCAGCGCGGCGTTCATGGCTGCGGCGGCGACCGGGTTGCTCTCAGCCAGTGCGAGCATCGCTATGTAGTCGTCGAGGTGGTTCGCAAACGTCTTTTGGGATTGGAGGATCTTGCGCACGTTCGGTGTGTGCTTGTTCTGGGCTGGCAGTGTGGTCAGAGCCTGGACTACCCCCCCTTTAAATTTTCTGCGCATACCTCTGGTACCCCCGCCCGGCCTGGGGGGAATTGGGATGTTGACATCTCTATGATTGTCGCGGTCAAGCGCGTCGAGCTCCTTGCGTAACCTCGTCTCCTCACGGGCTGAGAGATCGGACAAGCTGACGACCGTTTGATTTCGGGCGGCGCGTTTCCGATTTGAGGGCTGGGCCACGGCAGGCAGCGTTGGCCCGGTGTCTGGCACGTACGCCCATCCTGGAGTGGTTTTAGTGGTAGTGCTGGCGATTTCTATGACACCGAAATTGTTCATGGTCGATGTTGTTAACGATTTGGTGGGGTGGAAGTGGGAAGTCAGTTCGGGAGTTTTTGTGCCATGGCCGAGCCGGGACCCACACGGGCGGACACACAGGCCCGACTCACCGACCCGCGCTAATGACACCGGGTCTGCGAGCTAGGAAAGAAGTTGAATATACGAGATCGCATACAATTTTGGGGCGCGCGAAGGAAGATGATGTACAACCGAAGAAGTCGGGCACGGCCGGTATACTTGGTATTTATTCAAGGAAACGCCGCAATGCAACCCACGGCACGACTGTTCAATCCTGCCCTCAAGTGTTCATCTCTGTCGCCGGCGAAGAAGTGATGTACAGTTCCCGATTATTCCCACCTCATACAACCCAGTACCCAGATTCATGCCCTCCCAGCCAGCCCACAACCGTAATCGTAACTCATTTCTTCTTCCTCTCCAGTGCCTCCATCTTCTCCTCCAACTTGGTCACATAGTTGCTCAACCGTTCGACAGCGTCTTGCAGAGCCTGTCCGTCCACGTTGCAGTTAGCACACGTTCCCTGGACATCCATTGTGCTGTTGAAGCAAGAGCAGGGGACTCCGCCGCTCAGCCAACGCCGCAATGGCCCCTTTATGAACCATTCCTGGCGTCTGCCGGCAGGACAGACTCCCCAGCGTAAAAGAAACAACCAAGATAATTACGCTTCACCAGCTTGCTTCCAACCCGCGACCCTCTAATCTCTATTTTGTATACCCCCAAACTCCTCTTTGCCTCTTTCTGAGAAAGACTCAAAGACATCTAATCAAATGGTACCGCGCGGGTCGCTCGGGGAAGGGCACGTAGAATAATAATGAATTGAAGAACAAGGGCAGGTGCAGCATATCAGATGCAGACACGCACGTAAATGTCCTCAGTCAGCAGCTCGTTCGAGGCCTTGTACTCCTGGATCGCGTAGTAGTAGACCCCGCCGCCGGCGAGGGTGCTGCCGAGGAAGAAGCCGAAGAGCCTGTAAGTAAAAGTACATTATCTGTCAGCGTCTATATCCCATAAATATGTCTTCTGTAGTGCTCAAGCTTTGGCAGGGGGTACGATGCCAGGGAAGAGATTGGTAAAAACGTACCCTCCCCTCAGCGCACCGACTGGCCTCCGTGCAGGGAGCGGCGCCGCAGCGACAGCGTCCAGACGAGGCGCTGAGTTGGTGAACGTGCGGATCGGAGGGGTATTCCTTGCGAGGGCGCGGGCTCCGTGGGATAGTATTCTCGAGGCCATGGCTACCTATGCTGCAGTCGAGAAGGACTTGGACTTGCGGAGGAAAAAAAAAAAAAAAACTGGAATAGGGAGAGTGACAGAAATAGCCGCAGTAGTAATAAGCAGAGGGTGTGAGCAGTCCGACCGGCTACTTTTGGTGTGAGGCGGCATGCGCTCCCGTCGGGTTCTGGGCTGAACAGGGGTAGGCATGCGACAGCTGGCCGTTGAGAAGTGGAACCTTGAGCCAATGGGAGACCCACTTTGGTTGATTTGGGCGGACAACTACGGCAGAATTTACGCTTAAGGAAGACCATCACGCCGTCTGCCCAAGCAAAGCCAAGTGAAAAAAGAGTCAAAAGGGGGTGGCACAAGGAAAAAAGCGAGAGCTGTGGCAATTTTGAACCCGAGAGACTTCATCCATTCATTACACAGATGCACATTGGTATTTTGGTAACCCAATCCCACAATACCGGGGGCCTTTAGTTCGGTGTGTCCATGGCCCCTAAAGAAATAACCCAGAAAAGCCTTCGTAGAATACATAAACCGCATCTCCTCTAGAGCTCGTCGTGCGTCTCCTTAGCAGCCTCCGAGGAAGTCTCAGTAGCAGCCTCGGTGGACGAAGACTCTTCAGCACCCTCTGAGGGTGCGGCCTTGTACTTGCCGTTCTCGGAGATGAACTTGACGAGGTCCTCAACAGTGCGCGAGCCAGAGTAGGTAACGGCCTTGTCCTTCGCACCAGCCGGGTACAGCTTGATGGTGGGGAAGCCCTGGATCTCATCGGGCACGTCGTTCGCAGTAGCATCAACCTTGGCAATGACAACCTTGTCCTTGAACTCGCTCTTGGCATACAGGGCGCCGAGCTCCTCGTACTTGGGAGCCAGAGCCTTGCAGTGGCCGCACCACGGCGCGTAGAACTCAATCAGGACATCCTTGCTGTCGTCAAGGACGATATCGTTGTAGTTCTTGGCAACGACAACGGTGACAGGGCCCTCCTGGGTCTCAGGGATGGGCTCGGACTTGATGCTGGGCTCAATCTTGCCGGCAACGAAGTCATCAACGAAAGCCTTGATGGCTTCGAGGGTGATCTCCTTGTCCTGGTCAAAGGGGAACTTCTGGTTCTTGGCGACCTCCTGGATGGCGAAGGCGGGGAACTTGTCGGTCTTGAGGTTGAGGTTGCCGGCATGGGCGCCAAAGGCCTTGGCATCAATGGTACCGAAGTTGATGACGCCGCGCTGCGCCTCCGCGACGGGCTTGAGCTTGTCGCTGAGCTCCTTGCGCTCCTCGGCAGTCTCTGCGAAGATGTAGGCAAGAGGGATGCCAGCCGACATGTAGTCGGAGTATGTCTCGGGGCCAACCTCGCCAATAAGGGGGGTGGCAGCCGTCTTGGCGAATTTCTCAATCGCCTCGCCGTCGAACTTCTCTGAGAAGACAGACTTGCCCTCATCGAAGTCCTTGTAGAGGACGACGGCGGGAGCCTTGACGCCCTCGGCCTCCGCTAGGGCGGCGTCGGTGCTAGCACCGAAGGGGTAGTTGTCGCGGAGCTTCTCAGCGACCTGGGTGAAAACCTCGTTGGAGGCCTTGTCGGAGGCATCAAGGTAGGCGACAAGTACGACCTTGTCGGCCTTCTTGAACTCCTCCAGAGTATCCTTGGTTACCTCGGACACAGCGGGGAGGGACTGCTTGACCATGTAGGAAGTAATTCTGTGAAATGTATTAGAGGCGGCTCGTATCGGGGGGCTGACCGGGAAACATACGCAGCAGCCTTGCGCTGGCCCTTGTAGGGAGAGACGTTGTCAAGGCCGCGGAAGACCTTGAGGGTCGGGTAGCCCTCAACGCCATGTTGTTGGCAGAGGTCCGTCTCCTCTGTGCAGTCCACCTTGGCCAACTTGATGTTCTTTTCTTTGAGCGAGGTCGCAGCCTCCTCGTACTCCGGGGCGAGGGCCTTGCAGTGGCCGCACCAAGGGGCGAAGACTATCGGAAGCAAATGTCAGGATGGTGGCACTGGCGGCTATACGGTCCATGACTTACACTCAGCGAGGACAAGGTCATTAGACTTGACAAAGTCGTCAAAGGTGTCCTTCTTCAGCTGGACGACATCGGACGCAGTGGCAACTGCCGCCGCAGCGAGCAGGCCGAGAGCGATCCTCTGAGCCGTATGCATGTTATCCTATCTGTTGGAAAGCGCGTGAGCCGGCTGCCGAGTGGGAATATTGCGATTGCGGTACACAGAACAAGTCCTGTCCCGTGTGCAGCTGAAGGTTAAGGGAGCGGGGAGCGGGACTGGCGGTGACACGGGGGCGGCAGCTTACTCTGGACTACTCAAAGGCAGAAAAGGACAGGTGGAAGAAGGAATTGCGGAGGCCAAACAACTGAATTCCAAACGATACCCAGGAGGTATGTGGATAGGCCCCTTTTGTAGAGAGAAAAGAGGGATAGGTGTATAGGGATGTCCCAAGAAACCGTGGGCACAATGTGTTTGCGGCTACTTGTATCTTGGGGTCGTCAATTACCAAGCTGCATCCAGGGTCGAGAGAACAGGTGTCTTTTCCACAGGCGCAGCGTTTAGCCAGGCTTGGCGGCCAATTACCGTTGCTGAAACGGGCAGAAAAGGTGGGGTGTCTCAGCTGAGGCGAGGGTGGATTACTGTTGAGCATAGTATGGAGGTTGGGGGGCGAATATGTCAGGGACCTGAGTGCAAAACTCCCGCCATGAAGGGAAGATGTATTACCTTTGGGTACTAGTACTTGACAGAACCCCCAAAGAATCCGAGGCTTGCTGTAGTTACAGACACATCGGAAAGACAATGTCCAGAAATGGGTTTTAATAATCCTTCAGCCCCAAGCGGAGTACAAGACAAAGAAAGCACACTGTGTAAAGTCACTGTGTAATCGCCCCTCAGCGGTGCGGCTGTCACTTTGAACCCCACATTGGGGAAGCACCGCCTGGTCGGATCCAGGTACGGATCTCTTGCAAGCCTACAAGTACGGCGAGTCCGAGCCACCATCGTATCCTGTCGAGCCTGTTCACTACGTGACAGATCTGATGGTCAATGCGAGCAAAGCAGAAGGCCACATATACCAGTCGGCGATGGCACACTTCCAAAGGACACCTCCGCTCGGGCAATGTGTCCGTGCCCGAATGAGCTTCAAGGGACATGACGGTCCGTAATCCGTACACAGTAGCGGTTTCCATTTAAGGGTACCGGTACTGTACTGTACCTTCCTATGCGGGACTCACTGCGACCCTGCTTTTCCGATACTGTACTATCAGAAGTTATGTCCCCGGGTTCCTTCTGCGAGAGTTCAACAGCCGAACACCTCAGTCAAGGGAGTCGGGACCATACCATGTGCCATGGGCCCAATGCAGCTTCCCTGCTAGGCGTTCTCAGGTCCTAGCTATCGACATTCTTAGGGATAGAAACGAGAACTTAACTAGGCCACCACATTTACACAATATGCAGTTTGCCTTAACTTAAGCCCGGCCTCTGTTTGTTGATCGGTGGAGGCTAACGCATGTCACGCTGTCGACACTGAGTCTCAGCGGTCTCCCCGTAGTCGTGTTCATGGACAATGAAGGCCTCAGCGGTGGGACGAGCAGTCAGTCACGGGGCTCTCTGTCGGAGCCCCGTAACCGAAGACCACACTCAGAGGACCAGCGGAAACTCATTCGTTGCCACAACGGTACAGTTGAAGAGCATGTTCGGGAAGACCACCGAGACGGAAGATCGTTCTCCAAGTGCCGGACCCTCACCGACGGGGATAGGATATCTCGATTTCACGGATGGCTGGGAAAGACTCTCACCGTCCTATAACAGGACGTCAGGAACCATATCGCCGTCTGATTCCAACAGTACGTCATTGGGCTACAGTCTCTTCGGCCCCCCTACCCAGAGACGGTCTTATTCGATGACCACCTGCAGCTCCAGACCTCCGCCTTCTCACCGACCAGTTGGAACTTCTCGTTCCGACCGAGAGCGGTCTGGATCCGATACTTCGAGAATTCAGCTGACCAGAGAGTCTGATAACGCCGACCGGGCGGACATCCCTGACTAGGAATGGGGGATAGGCCCTCAAGATCCGAACCAGAACAACTTTGTGCCTACGTCAGGCCTCAACAGTGAGAGGCTTTGTTGTCTCACAGACTTGTCTACGGCGACCGTTTTGCCGGCAATCGAAGCAGTATCATGGACGTATCGTCGAGAGGCGACTCCCGTACCTCAGGACAAAGGCGCCAGAGTCCGAGCACACAGGAGGAAGGCCGCAGTCTCCGAGATTCCGCTTTCTGCCTTGTTCGACCCCAACCTAACCCTATCGCAATGCTCGGGTGCCGACCCGGCCAGCACTCAGATAAACGGCCAATATCACATCGACAAGGGCAAGAGTGACAGCCATTTAAGACACCATATCCTCCTGGAGGGCACTGATGAAGAGGAGCTGCGCAGGACCTCTCCGCGAAGCTCGACATTGCTATCCGAGCGCCTCTCCTCTAAGTCGGAAGGACATAGTCTCCCAAACAGTGAGCCGGTCGTCGGGCCTGGAGCCATCGAATCGCCCAACAGGAAACTCCGGCTGAGAGTTTCTAGGAGCGCACTAGCCAAGGCGCGGCAACAGGCGGGCGCAAAGTCACGGACCTCTTTTGGTCATCGCAGCTCAGGCTCGGCGGACGACCCCGATCGCTCGGTCATTGCGACTCCCTCACCGGTCCCTTCAACAACCGAAACCGCACCAAGCAAGCAACGACGGGGGCGTGGAGGAGGGTATCTCGCCAGACCCTCTGCTACACCAGAGTCGCGTCCATCTTCAGACCTCGCCGCCATACCTAGCGAGATCGAAGCTTTATTCTACGCCACCGGTAGCCGCGTCAACGGCAAAGCGCTCCTGCGGCTGAAGAAGCGCTTTCCGGACCTGGGCGCTCGCCTCGCTGAGATGCAGCTACAGTCGGTAGAGCCGCTAGCCGGAGTTGCGGGCGATGATGAACGTGCCAGACAGGCGGCCTTTCCTGGGGAAGCAGCGCGCCACGAGCAAAGCCATCCGCTGCGCAAGAAACGACTCAGGGGCCAGATATCCAGGTGGATGAAAAATGCCAGGCAAGCGGTCACTGGTGGTAGGGCGTCAAAGGGTTGGCGAACATGAGGTTTCAGTCTTCGAGAGAATCAACTTGAAAACAGGGAAGGGACAGGCTTGGATTCGGCTGATAGTGAACAAAGATGATACGAAGTGGAAGCCTAGGGAGAAGGGTGCTTCTCGCGGTCTGGCGCTATCACAGTTCGCTCACTTTGCTTAGGATACAGTTAACTACAGATGGGTATGGCTTAAATCAGCAACCAGTAAAAGTCTTGTAACGCTTTCATCCTTGCGTCTTACGTCCCTCTGTTGTGTCCAACCTCTTTACACCACAGCTCCTCACATGCAAGAACCATCATCACTCCCACACGTCGTCATCCGAACCGTCGCCCTCACGGAACGCGCCTCCCTAAAACACCCCTCCACCAATGATGAACAGCCTCTCCTCCTCCCTCTTGGCCCACTGTATGATCCTATTCGCTCCCTGCGCCATAGCAGCGCGCGAGACATTCGGCCCAGCCACGCAATAAAACTCGAAGATGGGCGTGATCCACGCCAGACTGGCTGCGTCCTGGCTCACGGCATGCAGGACCTTCAGATGGGCGTGCTTCGCATGCATGGAGGCGTGGAGCTCGTGATACAGGGTCATCAATCGGCGGCGGGTAAGCAGCTTCTCTGGGCCGGATGGTTCTGCCGCGGTTGGTTCAGCGGAGGACATGCAGAACTGCACGTTTGCGCGGGATTTGTAGAGGAAATGCGAGACTTGCGCGCCAGGAGCGATGGACTGTATCCTGGGACGGCCCTCGCGGGCAGCAGAGCGGATGAGGGAGAGATGGCCGGATTTGGTGAGCTGCGCGGCGAGCTTGTCGCGCATTTCTTGGAGGTCGTAGAAGGACTCTTTGTCCGGGGAGATCAGGATTATGGCAATTTCCTCTTCGTCCTCTACGTTATTGCTCGCGCGGTCGCTGTTGTTCTCGTTGGTGCTGTTGTTGGATGATCCTTCATGGGTTTGCTGGGCCGTCTCGCCAACGAAAGCTGCGTCGGGCCTGCCATCAAAGAAGCTCACATACATGTAAAGATAGCCGCTGTTGTTGAAGGCCGGGAGACAGAGGGGGATCCAGCTCTCTCCACCGCCCGACTTGATGCTGCCTGATTCGAAGAGCATGTTGAAGATCAGTTGGAGATCGCTCGGATGTAAAGAGTGCTTCCGCGGCCGAATGACGCTGACCAGCTTCCCGCCAGCGACAATGAGCCCGTACAGCAGCTTTTCGCTGCGACTTTTGAGGAAGACGTTGTTTATTGCGAGGCGCTGCGACTTTCTTAACCTGAGGCACTCAAGCGCACCAAGAAGTGTAGATGGGGAGCCCTTGGTAAAGCTGTCGGCTAGTGAGGAGAGCAGCAACTCGGTTCCCTCGAGGGGCTTCCGAAGGTTAGTGGACGGGCGATGCGCGAAGATGTTCTTGAGCGTTGGGAGGGTCAAGGTGGACAATATCTGCATGTACAAAGCCTCCAGCTGACTCCTGAGCTGGGAATCGCTCTCACCCAGCCTGCTGATGGCTACAAAATACAGCGGCCCTTCAATGGCGATCACAAACCGCGCGTTGCCGGCTGTGAACCCTAGGAGCGGGTTGTTGGCGCCTTCGTAGAACGAGATAATGGTTTGTATGACGCCCATGTAGGAATTAACGAGGCTCAAATCACCATGCCGGCTGTAGATGGGCTTCCCGGCAGATGACAGAATCATGTAGTGCTTCATCTTGGACTTCCAGATGGCCAGCCTGACATCGTCGGTGGTGTCATTGGGGATCTCGTCGAACTCCCTTTCAAATCCAGCGAGATCACCCGGAGCGCCAAGCTCGATGCTCTCAAACGGCTGGACCGTCTCGCTCTGTGACCTCAGCATATTCCAGGCGCGGCTCTTCCGATTAAGCCCGCCCGCAACCAGGCTGGCGAGGTCTCCATGGGCCCGCAGAGTGGGAGCAAAACTCATGATGCTCATGGAATCGGCAATGTCGCCCACAGGCGTCACATATCCGCTGACAGTTGGGCCGGAGGTGGCTTGCGCCGCACTGGTAGAAAAGGTGCCGCGAGAGCCGTCGGGGAACGACAGGGTGGAGATGTCGATGGAAGAGACGGCCGTTGTGGGCTTCGCTTGAGCGGGCGCAACCTGCGCAGGGCCCTCGCCCGACGGATTTCGACGGGGCGGAAGCGGCGGGGGCGGCGGGGATGACGATGGAGAGGTCACCTTGGACGCGCCGTCATCGTTGGTCTCAGCTTCCGCTTGCCGGGCCATTGTAGATACACCGCCTCGTGGTTCGACTCGCGCATTGTCTGGGATTGCCGGAGATAAGACGTATCAAGCTTCCTCCTCTGTGCGTCTGAGATGGCGATGTTCCATGTCGATTGGGGGCCGGGTGCGGGCTTCTTGACGACTGCAAGTGGTTTGCTTGCGAAACGCCGCGTGACGGAAAGTGAATGAACGGGCGCGGCCGATGACGACAGCCTGGGGAGCGATAAGATAGCGAGTTCAGCCTTGCCCATCCCCTGGAGACAGGGGTGAGCTAGCGGTGCGGGAACCAATCACCGAGCATCGTTGGCATTGAATAGCGGGACCTTGCAGGCAGTAGTACTGTGCCAATAGCGATGGCCCAGGTGCCTCTTGAACACCCTTCCCGTCATTCAACGTCGCTTGAGCTTCAACTCGGAAAACGGGCCGTCCCCCGGATACACACCGACGTACGGCATCCGAAGCCCGGAATCCGCACCGGCAATGCCCTGGGACGACAAAAGCATACCGGGAAACCTCCTGATTAGCCATGGCGCTTGACCCTGGTCGCCGTTCAGCCTCGCCTGACAGCTCTGGCCGCGACTCGCCCGTGCCCCGACAGTGGAGGAACCAGCTGGGGAGCGGTACGTCCTATCTTATTTTTGGTTACTTTATTTCGCAGATGGTTTGCTGACCACTTGAATGGCACTCCAGAGGATGTGCCACCAAAGGACAAGCATTACCGCAAATACGCTAGCGGCGTTGAGAGAGCCCTGGCGCTGTTCGACACCGCGCTACAAGAATGGGCGGACTACATATCCTTCTTGAACCGCCTCCTCAAGGTGCGCTTTTCGGACCTATGACACTCCACTGCGCAGCGTGGCTCTAATTCAGGAACTAGGCCCTCCAAGCTCGACCGTCGTCCATCTCTGTTATTCCCGCCAAGGCAACCGTCGCAAAGCGATTGTCACAATGTCTGAACCCCTCGCTCCCTTCCGGCGTCCACCAGAAGACCCTCGAGGTCTATAGCTACATCTTCTCCGTCATCGGGAAAGATGGCCTGTCGCGGGACCTGCCTCTCTACTTCCCGGGCCTTGCCTCCGTCTTGTCGTTCGCTTCGCTCACTGTGCGCGCCCCCTTCCTCGATCTCATCGAGCGCTACTTCCTCGACCTCGATCCGCGGTCATTGCGACCGGCCATGAAATCTGTCGTGCTTGCACTGTTGCCGGGGCTTGAGGAGGAAACCAGCGAGGATTTCGATCGCACGCTCAAGCTGATCGAGCGCTTCAAGGCCACCATTCGTCCTCCCGGAAGCGATGAGATCACCGAGGCGCACTCCACCGGCGACGACTTCTTCTGGCAGTGCTTCTTCCTAGCTTCCATTACTGGGCACAGCCGGAGAACAGGCGCACTGGCCTACCTCTTGCGTTCGCTCCCACGCCTGGGTCATGCCCTGCAGCCAGAGTCGGCTAGCGCATCCGATACAGAGACCTCTTCGAAGCTGTCCCAGCTGGTCACAACGCCAGAGCCTGGCTTGCTCATCCGTTGCTTTGCTGCCGGGCTTGCTGATGATCAGCTTCTCATCCAGCGTGGCTATCTGGATCTCCTCGTCACCCACCTTCCGTTGCACTCTGAGGTACTGCAGAGTAAAGCAAAGGCCGGCGACTTGGAGCTTCTTCTGAGGGCAGCCGTTGGGGTGACTGTGCGACGAGACATGAGCCTCAACAGGCGACTGTGGTCCTGGCTGCTCGGGCCTGAGCCGCCAGCGTCCGCTGAACACGATGGCGCGCCGGACTCCCCAACTCCAGCCTCCTCGACTCACGCCCATGGTTACTTCTCCTCAAGGACGATTTATTTTGAGGAGTTCGGCTTGCAACCTCTGACGCGTGCACTCCTCGCCATGATCAAGTCCGATGGAGA
This sequence comes from Chaetomium strumarium, assembly GCF_033439665.1. NCBI lineage: Eukaryota > Fungi > Ascomycota > Sordariomycetes > Sordariales > Chaetomiaceae > Chaetomium > Chaetomium strumarium. Next base: position 3,987,373 of record NW_026944429.1, on the reverse strand, counting down.
TGCCAACCCTGCGGAGCGAGCGCGACCCTACCGCATGTGCCTGTCCTTGATGGACAGATGGGAGATTGGTGGCCTTGTCGTGCCCGAGCTCTTCCTCCCCATCGTGGACAGCGTGAGGGAATTCAAGACGAAGGCGGCCAGCAAAGCCGAGTTCACGGAGGTTCTTCGGAGCGCCAGCGTCTTCTTCGATGGCGTCGAGAGTGGCTTGATCTACGGCGAAATACTCGCCCTCATGGCGCAGGCTATCGGTCCTGGCGGCCTTTCCGCTGCCGAGCGCAGAGCAAAGCTCGATTTGGTTAGGTTCATTCTAACAAACTTCAACGTCAGGGAAGAGGAGATGATCACTATCCACGCCCCCCTTACCGTTCTCTCCATCCTGTGCATGATGGAGCAGGCAAGGGGCCAGATCAAGCTCGGAGATGCACCGCCCTGGCTGGATTCCCATTTATCAGAGACGGTCCTGAGCATCGGCGCAAGCTTGCTCGAGCTGGTCCCTGAGCGGGCCTTTCTATCAGACACGGCGAGCAAATCTGCTCCTCCGGTCGAATCAAGAGACCTCGCGGACTCACCAAGCACCGAGCTGCTGGAGAGGATCAAGGCCTTCTACGTTAGCGACCAAGGCAGCTTGGACGCAGCGTCACCTCCTTTATCCCCACAGAACCTGGCTGGGCTTCTGCTACGGAAGGCATGCAGTCTCAACTGCTCGTCTCTGATGCGAAGAGAGCCAGGACCCGAGGCGGCCGTGAAAAGCAAGATCCTCATTCTGCTATTATCCAAGGTTCCCGAGAGGTTACCATTTGACCCGAAGCCACTCCTTGCCGCGCTTCATGACTCCCTCTCTTCCGACACACCGATACCGTTTAGCACCTACTCTTCAATCCTCTCTCTCTCATCACACCTGTACTCGGCGAACAGGATCACATCCCTTGAGCTCTCAGACCTTGTCGACCCGCTTGTGCGGCGTGCCTGGGCATTCCTCTCGGCATCCGAGCCGAAGTACCACGTAGAGACGGTCCGCAGCCTCTGGCTCCTCCAGAGCGCGCTTACCCCGTCAAACAGGGATGTGGAGGCTGCCATTTGCGCCCTGATGCTCCATGACGACACTACCGGCACCTTTGCCCAGCGCCCTGCCGATGCTGGGCGCAGTTTCTGTGTTCTCTGGACGCATACCCTGCAGGACAACCCTTCGGGGGCAGAGCGGAGGGGACCGAAGACCACTAACGGCGAGGTCAAGGCTCCGCTGCGTCTCGCGGGAATGGACCATTACGAAGTCATGCTAACCCGGCCTGTGTTCCTGATGCTGGATGCACTCGCCGACGAAAGGACGCAGCTGTTCATGACGGTCAAGACTTGGCTCAACAGTCTCGTCGGAATCGACAAGTGAGCAGGCCAGGATCCTCTGTCCCTCTACTCAACTAACCGGGGATGCGCAGGCTGTTCGGCATCTTCATCACAAAATTCACCGAGCTACCATTCCTTATGCGGGGACAAGAGGTCACGTCAAGCTCCGGAGACCATGGCGAGAATGATGACCTCGATCTGGCCCTGTACTATGTCCGCTCCCTTTCCAGCGTCCTGCGTTGGGTGCCCGAACCAGCCTGGGGGGTTCTCGCGAAGAGGTCTGTCCGATCGGATGCTTGCTATCCGCCGCTGTCAGAAATCAGTAAGCCCTGCTCGTCCACGTTTCTCTGTCTTTATAGCTAACATGCGAAGCTGGGACGGATGCCGACATCACGCTCCAGGAATTCTTCGTCCATGTCTGCTTGCAATGCATAGCGTATGGGAAGTTCTCGGGGGAAAGATGTTCCAGATTTCACCGCGCAGCCTTGACTCTCCTCCACCAAATCCTCCTGAACCCATTCGCCGAGCAGCTGGCAAAACTGCATCTTGAGAATAACTTGATCGACAAACTCCAGCAGTCCCTCCACGGTCCCGATCCCTACGTCCAGGTCCTCCTCCTGGATGTCGTCTATGCCTCCCTCAAACTCCGCGAGCTGGTCCCCGTGGAACGGCCTACTTCGCCCAGTCGCGAGAAGCGTATAGGGAATCTTGAAGCGGCAAGGAGCTCCCGTGTGTCGCTAACAGGCGAGAGGCACATGGTTATGCAGCCGCCTCCTCCGACATTGCTCAAGTGCATCCTCGCTGGGCTCAGCTCGCCTAGCAGCCGGCCTGTGCTGGACAGCTGGATCAGCTTCCTCTCCGAATGCTTGCCGCTATACGCAGAATCCGTCTTCCAGGTCTTGATCCCGCTCGTCGAGACGTTCTGCGGCCAAATCGACGCAACCTTCACCGCCCTCCGCCGCTTGTTCCGTACTACCGACCAGAATCTGTCTTCGCACGGTGCAGGCGGGCCCGAAACCACGCTGATCTCTCTCCTGAACGGTCTGGAGCAGGTACTGGCCAACGGGCACGACAGGCTACTGGCTGAAGAGGCCAGAGCCCAGGTTGTCAAGAGCCCCGACCAACCGCAAGGCTTCTTCGGCAACATGGTGTCGGGCGTGTTCTCGTCTGACGCCCCCCAGACCCGCAGCGCCACGGCCAACGACAGGCTCACCGTCCTGCTGGCTTTCCAGGATGCCGTGCGCATCTGCTTCACCATCTGGTCGTGGGGTCAAGGAAGCGACGCGGCAGGGCAGGACGCCACGTCGGGCGCATCGCTCAACTACACGTCCCTGCGCATGAGGAACCGGGCGAGGAGATTGCTGGAGCATCTTTTCGCCGCCGAGACGCTCGAGTGCCTGGAGACGGCGATTGGGATATGGCGCGCTGCACTCGATAGTGCGGACCAGTCCAAGGCCGCCGAGGTGTTCCATCTGCTCCCTGCGCTGGACGGGTCGCGGCCGAAGCATACTATTCCGGCGCTGTTCAACGCCATCTATAGCCGGACGAATCCCGGAGCGCTTGACCCGTCGCGGAGGTCGACGCTTACCATCGAGCTGCAGGATACGGACCTGGTGATCTTCCTGGTAGACTACACACGGTCGCTGGAGGATGATACCATGGACGAGATCTGGCAGGACTGCACGGCTTTCCTGAAGGACCTGCTTGGTAACCCATTCCCACATCGCCAGACGCTGCCGAGCTTGCTCGAGTTCGCAGCGATTCTGGGCGAGAAAGTGGACAATACCAACTTCGGGGAGCAGCGGAAGATGCGCCGAGAACTGGCGGTAAGTGGTTTCCCAGAGCCGGCCGGCTGAGTAAGTGAAAGGAAGGCTAACCACTGTTCTGTAGGACTTGTTCTTGCGCCTGCTCACGGCGATCTTCACCACTCGTCCAACCAGCTTCGATATCTCAGCATCGTCCAACATTTCCGAGAAGCGGCCCAGTGAGCAGCCTCGGCAATCCTCCGTCAGACTACCCAGTGAGCGAGCCGACGACATTGTTGGCATCTTATCCACCATCGTGCCCAATCTACCAAAGATCCTGGTTGAAAACGACCGCATTCTCACGGCCGCCACGGCCATCTCGACAAACGTCATTGGTCCAGCCCTCCGGTCCAAGTCATTCCCTGACACCGTCTCCAAGACCATGCTCGTCCTCCTCCAAGATCTGGCCCGACTGCCCAACAACCAAAAGTCCTGGAAGAAGGACATCTCCGACGCCTTCAACGACTCCCGCTTCTTCGGCGCCAGCCTCGCGCTGGTCCACTCCGGCTGGCTGCCCCTCCTCAAGCAATGGACAGTGGCCGACAAGGAGCGCATGCCCGAGCTCGTCTCCCGGCTCACGCCGCCCGCAACGGCAGGCATCGTCTTCGGCGTCGGCGCCACCTCGGCGCGCCTCGAAGCAGACCGCAAAACCCAGCTCAACCTCCGCCGCATGGCCACGCTGATCCTGGCCTGCGGGGCGGACGCCTTTGTGGCCGACCTCCCCGCCATAGTCGAAAAGACCACGGAGCTGCTCACAGCGACAGCCACCTCCTCGCCCTCGTCCACCACCCGCGCCGAGGTCTACATGCTCCTGCGGGCGCTGGTCCTGCGCACCAGTCCCGTGCACCTGGCGCCGCTCTGGCCCGTGGTCAATGCCGAACTACACACGGCCATCGCGTCGATCGTCGCGCCCGACCACTCGCCGCCCGCCGACACGTACGGCAACGCATCCGTCCTGCAGGCGTGCAAGCTGCTCGACCTGCTGGTATGTGTCGCGCCCGACGAGTTCCAGCTGCACGAGTGGCTGTTTGTCACGGATACTATTGATGCCGTGTACCGGGGCCAGTCCCTTGTGGGTGATGGCGGGTACCAGCCCGTCGCATTGGTCGACGAGGTCTGTGAGGAGTTGAATGCCGCGTTGAACCAGCAAGGTTCGACGAATGAAGTCGCTGTGGCGGTAGGAGCAGGAGGGCCGTCTACGTCGACGCATAGACGGCCGCTTCTTGGCATGCCCGGGGGGATAAGTGATGATGTTTCGATGGAAAGGAAGGATGAGTTGGTCGCTAAGGTGCTCAGGCCGTTCTTTGCACAGCTGAGCATCTATGCTTTTGAGTCGACGTATGCGATGGCGCCCGTGGACTGGGAGGCATGTGTGGCGGCGCTGGTGAGGGATGTGTTTGATGAGAGGAGTATCGTCAGGGCGCTGTAGCGTTTTGCGGCGGTGCCTGCACAATACCGTAGATAATAGATGGAAAGGAAATACCGGCTGCCTTTCTGTTTTAAGGGGGTTTGGTTTTGATTGCTGGTGAGATGGGATTGCTCATTCTTCTTCCGCTGGTATGTACGCCACCATGGCCTTGCTGGCGCCTTCGACGCAGTACTGCACCACCTCGATCCGCTCGCCATCCGGCGCCAGCTTCGCAATCTGTCTCAGATCGCTCGTCCGCGGCAGATACAGCGCGTGCTCCATCGGCCGGCAGGCATTGTGCAGCGTCTCGAGGTTGTACGGCTCCATGGTGCCGAGGTCGAACACCTCGTCCCAGCGGTAATCCACGCCGCCCCACGGCGGCGAGGCGAAGAGCACCGTCTTGGACGTGTCGATCTGCAGCGACGGGTCCACGTCCTCCTTCCCCGCCCCGTCGCCTTTCAGACGCGCGAGGTACTCGAGGCTGTCGCCGTGCACCCAGGTGATGGCGTCGGCCACGCCGTAGACGGCCGCGTTGTTCTGCGCGCACGCGAGCGTGGCCGCGTCCTTCTCGATCGCGATCACCCGGTCCCACTTCTCCGAGAGGGCGAAGGCGATCGTGTTGCCGCCCGCCCCGGCGAACAGGTCGATGATGGTGTCCTTGCGCGGGTGGGAGTGCTTGTGTGAGGTGATGTCTTTGGCTACCTTGCTTGAGACGGTGTCAGTGGGTTAAGTGAAGTGGTGAGGAGGAGGAGGGGAGCGAAATTTTACATACGTGGCTACCGGCTCGGGGGTCACGCCGAACCAGGCATCGTTTGTGAGGTAGATGCCGTAGTCGTAGAAGTTGAAGATGGTGTAGCGCTGGTGCCAGTACCTGGGTAGGGGGAAGTCAGCATGTGTTGAAGAGGTGAAATGAAATGCAGTGGAAGAATTAGGTTGTAGTTTACTTTTGAAGCTCCCGTGGGACTTCCTGGATGTCATCATAGTGATGGCACTCCTCAGTGAGAGGCAGTGTGCCCTCAACCGGCTGGAGCATCATGAGGAGGTAGGAACTGAACACTAGAAAGAATTGAAAGAGATACTAGATGGATACAATTTGCTGGAAGCTGGGAAGCCTCCTTTTGTGCCGGTATTTGAGACTACTACCTAATGGTTGAAGAATGAATGGATGTATAGAATAATTCACATGTCTATCGAAGTTGGCGGTGTCGAGGTACAATACGGTACTGTACGGTACGGATTACCGGTCGGCACAGTCCGAGTAATTGTCTCGACCGCCAAGACCAAGGGTTATTAGCGATCCAACGGCCCACCATTCTCGCGGGGTGCTTGGACCTTGAGAGCTTGGCTCGAGCTTGGGTTACGGGAAGCTTTGACACATGCAACAATCTCGACACTTCAATACACGTCCTCCTCGACTTGCAAGTCAACACACAGTACCCGTAGAACCAGACACTAAGAAAGGATAGAATGTTTAACGCACTCAACCGGTTCATATCGCGCCTTGATGGCGACCCAGCGCCGGCCGCCAGGGCGAACCGCGGGGCATTTGGGTTCCAGGTGCTGCGCAACGCCAACCTGCAGCTCGCGATTGAGCCCTGGTTCGACTTCGTGGTTGGCATCAACGGGCGTATGATTGTATGGACGCGAGGTGGTCCCCATACGCGATCGCAAAAGCTGACACGTCGGATCAGGACGACTCGGACCCTGTACTGTTCGCCCAGGAGGTGCGCAATTGCGCTGGCGGATCTGTCATGCTCGGCCTCTGGAGCGCAAAGGTGAGTTGCCGCTGGCCCAACCCCTGAGCACCTAGTCGGCGATCTCACATACCTCGCTACTATAACAGGGTCAGCGAACGCGAGCGCTGCACATCCCCGTACCCGCCGACACCGCGTCACTCGGTCTCACGCTGCAATGGACGCCGCTCTCGGTCGTCTCGAACATCTGGCATGTCCTCGACGTGCCCGCCAACTCCCCCGCCGACGTCGCCGGCCTGCTCCCCTACAGCGACTACATCTTGGGCACCCCGGAGGGCGTGCTGCATGGAGAAGGTGGTCTGAGCGAGCTAGTTGAGGACCACATCGGCCGCCCGCTGCGCCTGTACGTCTACAACAACGAGTACAACGTCACGCGCGAGGTCACCATTCAGCCCAGCCGCGACTGGGGCGGTGAGGGCGCTCTGGGATGCGTACTGGGCTACGGGGCGCTGCACAGACTACCAGCACCGCTGAGCGAGCCGGTGCATGGGCCTGGAGAGACCATGTTTGACGGGGACACTGCTGCTACCGGTGCTCACGCCGGATTTGTTCCAGCGGATAGAGTTGCGTCGCCTAGTGGTTTTGTTCCGACATCTGCAGCGACGCCGCCTCCTCCTCCTCCTCCGTCATCGTCAGCAGACTTCCTGGTGCCAGCACAGATGGCGGACACGCAAGCAGCGCCGGTTAGCGCACCGCCAAGGAGCAAAAAGAAGGAAAGGCCTCACCATGGAGCGCCGAATCTTATGGATGACTACTTCAAAGAGCAGGAGAAGAAGAGCAGGGAACTGGACAATGCGCCGAGTCGGACAAGCTCGCCATTGCCGCCGCCGCCCAAGGGAGGCCCCCCGAGGGCAGCGCCACCCAGAGTTGGAAGCGTACCACCGAAAGAAGAAGGGGGAGACTGAGCAGCTAGACAGTCGAAGTCTGAATTCCATAAACCGTTTTCTCTGGCGAAGTCGCTTTTAGAGGTCACACCACGAACTCCAGTCAAATCTGATACAGTCCCAAAAAGAATATAGCGTAAACCAGCCCCAATTACACAAATCAGATACGTCTCCGCCGATGACGGCCTTTCTCCCGAGGCACCGCCGGCCTAATTGATGAAGTTAACGCAGAAAAAGTGCAAGATCAGACTGCACACGACGTAGTCGGCGAAGGCACTGTCCAAGGTTTCAGTTCTGTCCATCTTCCACGCAAGGAACAGTCGAAAGCCAACTCACCGTTCGGGCGATACGGAAGGGAAATCGCCCTTGTTCGCCTCGGTCGTCTGGATACGCAACGAAGCTACCGAAGGTAAAGCCACCGTCATCAGCAACTGCCTATGTCCCTCCCTTTCTTTGGATATCCCGCCCCAGGGTGAGGTGTAGGCAAAACTCACCAGTCAAAACGAACTGCCCCACCGTCGCCGCGAACCCGGACAAGAAGGCATTAAACGGCTGTCCCAATCCCATCAGCAACTCCATTCATTCTCTTCTCCTTATTTCCCCGGTACTAGTTAAGTCTAAAGAAGAAGACGTACGTAGTTCCCCGCGAGAATGCAGTACAAGAACTGCAGCGCCCCCACCGCCACCAGGAAGGCCATGAAGGCGTCCAGCAGCTTGGTCCGCTGCGGCGTCGTGTCCAGGTAGTGTGTGAGCACGTTGCTCACGATCTTGTCCCATGACTGGGTGCTGCCGGCGTGGGTGGTCTTGGCGATCGCGGATTTCGGCACGGCAACGGGCGCGGAGGATGGTGGTGCTGTTGCTGCCGCGGAGGGGGCTGCTGCTATTGATGAGGTGGTGGTGGAGGAGTGAGCTGCGGCGTTCCTTTGCTTGGGCGCCATTTTTCCTGGCCTTGGCTCTTCGTTCGTACTGATTGATCGCTCCGGGCTATCCGTGGACGGGGAATTGGGTCGTCGTTCGTGAAATTGGTTGCTGTTGCGCTCAGTTGATAGTGGTGGGCGTTTCGATGCTCCGGAGCTGATGCGGCCACGAAGCTGCAATTGACAGTGCTGTTGCATTGATCCCTGTCCTGTGGGGCTCGGAGCACGACCCACCGCAAGGGGTTGCTGTGCGGGCTGTGGAGCTCTTCACGATCTCAAGGAGATAGACCCTAACCCTTGCTTGGCTCTTTCCACTAAACATGCCACTGCAATGGCCAAGCAACACCACAGTTGTACTTCAAACTTGGCAGTTAGCCTCATCAAAGCTGCGAATCATCACGCATGATCGCCAACAATGCCTCCTGTGACATCATATGTAAATAGCTCGATATAACGGTCGGTTGTCGCTATGTTTTGTGGAATCTTGCCGTGTCGTCTACACATCCCGATCATCTGATCACGAAGCCGCCTTACCCATTCGACGACGTGGGAAACATGGCTCAGCCTTCATCCTGGGATCACAACATCCGTCCCTTCCTGAGATGGCGATACATTCCCATCTTGGCGGGTCTGACATATGTACTCTACCGTTCTCTTAATTCGTTGCCCCTTTTTTCGCATCCTCTGCCCCAACACACAGGACCGTATGCAGTCGGCGCCGTCGACATCGAAGCTCCCGTCTCCCAAGCACGCATAACCTACCCGGCGCGCTTCAAGGACACCAAGGAGGATGTCTTTGAGCTGCAGACCGTGCTCTTTACCCTGTACTATCCAGCCGACCACCGAACTACGGACCACGCTCACGCACGAAGACACACCTGGATCCCCGAGCCGCTGTCGCTGAGGGCCCAGGGCTATGCCAAAGCCGCGCATATCAATAACTGGCTCACGGACACGCTCTTCGCGGGCGCCCTCCGCGCCCTGGCAGGGAGCGTTACCATCCCGGCTGCCGTCGATGTCCCCTTGAGCAGCCAGGCTTCTCCCGGGCCGGGGCCCTCGTCCGCAACCGATTCCCCGCGACACGGAGATGACCAAGACAGCGGCCAAAAGGTCCTGGCAAGTCGCGAGGAAGAACAGCGCGGATTCCCCGTCATCGTCTTCTCGCACGGCACTACTTCCAGTCGCAGGGATTATTCGCACTACGCCGGGGAGCTAGCCGCCAGGGGTTACGTCGTCGCTATGCTAGAGCACCGTGACGGCTCCTGTCCCGGCTCGGTCATCAAGGCCAGGGGCCAGCGCGACCGGAAGCGGCTGATCTTTGATGTATCCGAGGTCGAATCGCTCGACGGTGCGGAGCTGTCCGTCGAAGACTTCCACTCGGCGCAGCTCAACTTCCGCGAAGCCGAGATCGAGGAGGCCGTCCGGGTCATCAGAATGATCAATTCCGGCCACGGCACCGACGTGTTCAACCAGAACCCGCGCGGCGAAGGCTCGCACCTTGCCAAGTGGGCCGGCCGTCTGAACACGGACGGCATGATCATCGCAGGTCACAGCTACGGCGCGACGGGCGCGCTGCAGGCCCTCAGGAACTGGCCCAACGACAAGCTGCCCTTCAAGGGGGCCATCATCCTCGATCCAGGGAAGCAGAGCGGACCGCTGAACAGGGACATCAACGTCCCCGTGTTGGTCGTCCACAGCAACTCGTGGAGCAGCAAGACGAGCATCTTCTACGGCCGCGCGCACTTCGACACGGTCGAGGGGATCGTCACGGACAACAACGGTCGCGGCAACCCGTCGTGGTTCATGACTTCCCTGGGGACCTCGCACCCTTCGGTGACGGACGCGCCGCTGATCGAGCCGTTCCTCCTGAGCTTCACCACCGGCGCGACCATCAATGTGTACCAGGGGCTCAGGCAGTACGTGCACGTCGCCGAGGACTTTTTGCTGTTCCTTGCCGACGGCACCAAGCGCGGCTTGCTCGCGGAGAAGGCCGAGTTCCCCAAGTATGATCCGGGCACTGTCTTGGGCATGTGGAAGCCGGGCCAGGGTGGCAACGATACGCAGCAGGATGAGTGGTTCGACTGGCGGAGCTACTGGCAGATTCACGTTTCTCCTGTTTCCTGAGTCGGTGTTCGTGTTACTTCGATTTGCATGCGTACCTTGACAAAATACATCACTTATTATGTTGGCCCCTTTATCGTCAACTGATCCGGGATTATTGAGATTGAATTTTGAGAGCGAGACCAACTCCGTTGTGTATGCGAACTACTACATTACGTGACAACCAACATCACCCCTGCCATTGTTCTTCTAGAGAAGCTTCTGTGCTTTGCCTTCCCTTCTCTTCAGCTCGCATACCAAACACCGAATGGCCTGACTTCATCTTCATCCTGGGCCTCTGCCGTAGCAAGCTCGGTCGTTCATTTGGGCAGATACCAACTATGAAGGCTTGCGTTCGGCTTCCAGAGACCTCCTGTGCCCTGCTCCAAGAGACTACCAAGCGTTAGGCTGATCTGAAGGTTCCCTCCCTCAACTGCAGGTGTTCTCTTAGTTAGAAAAGGATCACAACCCCGCGGGATTACCGGCCAGCTTCGGCCTCCCATTCGGCTGGCCTGTGTTGTTGTCTGACGGTGACTTGTATCTGGCTGTGGCAAGCTGCCGCAGGGTTCTGCCGGTAGCTGCGGGGGCCGCCGCGGTGTTCGGTCCCGCTTGCGGTTTAGTAGAGTTACCCGTCGAGGAAGAAGTGCTGCCGCCACCCGAGACGTTGCTGCTATGATGATGGCCTGCTGAATGGCTCTGGGCCGGAGCGGCTTTCTTGTGCTCGCCGAGCTTGAGGACTACCTTTGGTGACCGAGCTCGCGGATTGGCCTTCTCCCGCACGTGCTCCATTTCGAGGTGCTGCTGGTAGCTCAAATCACCGGCGGCAACGGCCTCCCCGACGAAATCGAGGGGCAATTGGAATACTGTGCAGGCACACATTAGCATATTTTCACAAGCTGCAACGTGCAAAGCAGAAGGCTCCTTGGACTCACCATTCGGGATGATCCCACCGAAGCTTGGAGCCTTGACTTGTCGCGCGCGCCCCGAAGTCTCGAGCCACAGCATTCCAGCCTGGCGGTCGCGAAGGGCATGGCACGGCGCTTCGAGGTTCTTGATGAATCCTCCAAGCACACGATACTCCCAGATGCAGCCTGGGTCAAGGCCTTTGGGGCCTTCAATCGGCACTTCCGGTCTCACCAGGGTGCGCAGGAAGCAGGTTACCATTCCGCGCGCTATGGCAATGCCGAAGAGTAACAGGAAGCGATCGTATGCTTCCCGGTGCGCCGCAGTGTTTCCCGCCTTGGCCATAACCATAGACTCAATCGCCTTTGCGGTAACGCAAGGGTAAGTTATCTGCGCAGAACAGGATTCTCACTCCTATGTATAGGGATGGTCTGGGACTGGAATAATAAGGGCACTTACAAACTTGTTGAGAAACATAACGCCCGCGTCGCTGGGTTGCCAGCGATCCCTCCCCCTAGCCGCCCACTTGCTGGACGGTTCAAACCAGCCTAGACACGGCTTGCTGTTGTTCAACTGCACCTTCACAAACTCCATGTTGAGCCGGCACCACCAAGCCATGGTCCAATCCGACATTTTGCTGGCAGATTGATGAAAAAGGGCAAACCGCGAGTCCAGGTCCTTCACGGCCTCCTTGCCCATCTCGGTCAGGCACTGAGCGTCGTCGACGCGAAGCAGGGCGAAGGCAAGCTTGATGCAGGCGGCAACCGCCCTGTAGCGAGGGTCCCTGGAGGGGACATTTTCCACCAGGTGTGGGTTGGCGAGGGGATCGTCACCCTCATTTAGCAGGCGAAAGGAGATGGTGTCGTCTGCCTCCGAGTTGCTACTTCCCGCAGTGGTACTACTCTTGGACCGTTGCCCAGCGCTGCCTTGTGCAGGCTTCGCTGACTTCGGTGTGCTTGCCATGGCTTGGGCAGGGATAAGACGGGCTGAGTGAGCACGACAAGGAGAAGATTGTGCCAGCACAATCTGGGTCGGGGGTTAGACGGATGTCGGCGCTTGTCCATCCCCAGTGAGAAGCCTGCGTTACACGAAGTGCGAGATTACTTATATCCATTCGACCTCGCGACAAGGCAGCTATGATTCCCCATCAGTCCGGGATGTGGTTGACCAGATGGACGAAGGGTGAGGCCTCGGGTTGACACGGGCTGAGGCCACATCTCAGACGGGAGACATGAGAGAGTCCAGACCGCACCCGAAATCGGCCGTATATAACAATCCATCCATGCCAGCGCAATAGACACTCGCTCCCGGCGTAGTTGGAAGCTCTGGCTGGCACTTATTCTTTGGGGGCGGGGGTGGCCGACCGCGCTGGTTGATACTCAGCCCAGAGCGGCCAAGAAGTCAAGTTGAAAGAATGCAAGGATAGGGACGGCGTCATCAATCCGAACATTCTTCGAGACCCAGGATGATCGACGAGGGGATTTCTTTGGGAGGTAGGACCTACATCCAGATCAGCAACTTGAAGAGACACAGTGGTTTTGCTGGAAATGGTCCAGGCGCGGCTGGCTCGATCCTTGGTGGCCGAGGGCGTGAAACCACTCTCAAGCGAGCTCACCCATTGGCATCGTCGGCGCGGCCTAGGGCGTGAAACCGAGCGGGCCGGTCCGGGTCCTGGCTGAATTAGGGATCGACTGTTATCGCTCTCGCAACATTATCAACGACGCGCCAATCTGTATGCTGCGTATGGCAGGAAGTGCATGTTGGCTGCATGTTTGGCTGCATGTCAGCTGCATGTCAGCTGCACCTCGAGCGGGGTTGTTGGCAGATTGGCATCACTGCCAGCCAGCGGCGTTCGGAAGGTGACTCCGTTCTGGGCGCGTGCGGGTTAGGGTTAACTACGTACGAGTGCTGCACCATCATGAATTCATGATCGACTCTCATCGCTCCTGCTGTGATGAACACAACTCAATCACTTTTGTGGTTATCATCTTCGACTCCCCAGACACCGGAATCTACCGCTTTATTCCGCCCGCCAGTCACATTCAAATTCTACTAGTAGAACCATCTGGGGTCATCATGGCATCCATACTGGAAGTACGCACCGTCCAATCTCAAAGTACACAGCGCTTGCATGCCAGGCCGGTCAGTTCTGAAATTGACATGCTATGTTTAGGCTCTCCAACCACATCCCGAAGACCGCCTCCATCTGCGCTTGCATCGTGCGCGGTCTGTGATTCTGACAAGTCAGGAGTGAGTGCATCTCGATATATGCGGTACTACTACCTATCCTGGAGTGTGTCGTTGTCGTTGGTGTGTGCTCAACCAACCGGTCAAACTGCTGCACCACACCCTATCCTCTCTATTTCTGTCATGATCCTCCATCCATGCATGCATTTGCTTAATCTCATCGTGTGAGCGCACCTATGCGACGTCAAGATGAGGCATCACCATAAGCCAATAATCATTTCATCTCATCTCCTTCATGATATCCCGAGACTTACCACATAATACATTCGATCTCTCATTTCTCCGCTCAACATGCCACTTAACTACATCCCCGGAAACATAAAAAATAAAATAAAACTGAAAATAATAACAAAAGAGAAACAGACTCGTAGAAATCCGCGCCGCCCAACGAACCTTCGAAGGCGCGTACATGCGCACGGCCCTCTCCCAGTTCTCCTTCGCCCTGGTCGTGCTCAAGATCTTCACCTCCGAGTTCTACCCCATCGGCGCCCTGCTGGCCTGCTACGGCGCCGCCGTCCTGCTGGTGGCCATCTACCGGCGCTACGAGGGCAACAGGCAGTTCTTCGACGCCGAGGAGGAGAGCGAGACGGCCTTTTCCTCCTCCTCTTCTGCGTCAGAAAGGGAAAGGGAGAGAGAAGGCAGAAGAAGGAGTCTCTACGAGAGGACGCGTGGCAGGGGTAGTAGCAGGGGTAGGCAGATGGTGGTGAAGAAGAAGTTCAGGACGAGCGGGAATAGTGTGGGACTGCTGGTTGGGCTGAGTCTGGTCAGCTACGGTGCGTTGGTGGTGTTGGTGTGGCAGTTGGACGGGTGATGCTGTGTTGCTGGATTAGCTTCCGGCTTTCTCATTTTATCAGGTTTCTAATTTCTTTACAAGTCCAAGTCTGCTTCTCGTTTCCTGGTTGCTCATCAAGTACGGTAGGCATGGCAACACACAAAGTTCTTTACAGTTCTAGGTAGTTCTGATCCAACCAGGAGCGTGAGGGTCTGCTGTCATCAGACCTGAGGCCCAATCGTTACCCACGTGCTACCCCAATTCCATTCCCTCCATCGTGGAATTATTAAGCAAGTACGCTGCCTCATTGCATGGTGTAAACATCCCTTATTAGCGCCGTGACGACTTCGAGTGACGCCGGAAGCGTTTCCTCGTCGGCATGAAACCCCCCAGCCAGCGACGCTCCCTGCCCGAGATGGTAGGTAGCATACATGCATCACACGTCACCTTGTCGGCGTAAGTGATTCCAACAAACATTGATGACTACCTCCATCCCGCGGAGTTAATCGGGCGTCAACCAAGCCTATAAGTTGAACGCCCACCGCCCTGCATGCATACTACATACAATATGTATGTCAGGTCAAGCTAAGAACTTATTAGGTAGGTACCTTATGTAGTTACTCACCAGCCAACATGCGCGCGTGCAGAATAGGCAGCCAACTAGCGGCACGGATGCACCCCTTTTGAGTGCGGATTGCGCCCCTAGTGGCGGACGCGGAATAGTCAGGAGGCGATGCATGTCTCGGCGCGGCTATATGTGGATGGCTGGGGGGGAGGGGACGGGAAGGGTAGGATGGCTGTGGGGATTGCGGGGAATATCCGAGTCGATCCTACACGGTATAGATAAGGTACGGGCGCCTTATTTTACCTAGTATGTATTGTACAGTAGGTGGCCGGGCTCTTGGTTTCTTGGTTGCGTGGCGGGTTTACTCTGGTCTATTGTTGGTCGTCTGGTATGTACATTGGCGAACCATCCTCATGCCGCCAGTAGACCTGATATAGATGATCCAGTCTGCAGATCTGACACGGGGCCTCATCTTTGGAGCTGATTGCCTTGCCAACAATCCCACTGCCAAGTGTTCGTTGAGTAAGCTGCGGAGTGTAACACACATGAAACATAACTTTCTCTTCAGATCCAAATACTGCTGACGGCGGTGTCAGCTCAACCAACAGAACAGTGCACTCACTGCTGCCCTCCATATCTCGCCAACTAAAACCTCGACGCGAGGCCACTCATCTAGTACGTAGCATTCCCTGGAATGGAAACAGACGGAGTTCAAATAAGCTCGAACAGAATACACGTCGTGGTACCAGTGTATACGCAAATATATGCCTCCTATCCCTCGCTGTCTATCTCTTGGCTTGTCGCCTGTTCCTCGCAAAAGCAGTCAACCGGATCCCATAAGCCGCGCGCTCAAGCCAATTGAAGCCGAAGAAATGCGAGTAAAGTACATATAAATACAGAATAATGGGAACGATCGGTGGCACAAGCGAGTAATCATAGAAGATTGGAGTGCCGCTCTGTGCCTCCCTGAACGCCCGGCTTCCCAGCTGATGATGCCAGGGGAAAGCGGAAGGAGACAGTGTAAGCCGACATAACGAGAAGAAGAAGAACGGAAGAGAACGACATATCGTATAACCGTTATACGTCCATCCCAAACCAGATGAGCACTTGTCTCACTTCATCCTACCCGCATCTCATCACCCATCATGAAGCGCCATCAGTCCCACCAAGCATAGCCGCCTTGGATGCTCTCTGTCCGGCGTAGTGACCGGCCAGGCCCCTCTCCGCTGGCAAAGATTCCACCGATGTGGCTTGCCGATAACGTTGCATGCCGCGCCGGCTTACTCCGCTAGTCCGGGGTCTTGTCCCGAGCCCCACTTGGCGGAGAAGTGGATACGATGCTCCCGTTCGCTTCTCCCGTGCCGTCCCGTGCCGTCCCGTGTTCCGTCCGTCAAGTTTGGCAAGTCTCGTTGAACCTCCCCTCCCTTTACGATAGTATGAAAGATCGCGCTTGCCAACAAGCTCAGCCGCAATACCTGTCCGCTAAAAGAGAAAGATGAGAGCATATGATAAAAGCGGTGGGGAAAGGCGGAAATGAACAACAGAAAATCTTGCACGCCCCTGCGCTCACACAGCATTGGCGTCAGCTGCGTAACAAAATTGTCTTTCTGGTGGTCGTCTGTTCGCGTCCACCCGTTCCTTCGCTGAACCCGAGCGGCGCGTACAACCGAATGTCGGCTAGTTCCCGATTGAGCCCCAGGCCCTCGTTCCGTCGTCATACTTGAAAGTCCAGGCCCCATGCTTGGAGCCTTCCAACCGGTCTGTGCGACATGCAGTTGAGAACCGACGTCTCAAGTGACACACCTCGTGTCGCAAATGCCCCGATATAGTACCCCCAACTTGAACTTAGATTCGCCTTTCGATTTGCAACTCTTGCGTCGGGTATCTCTCGAGGATCGTGAAAGTCCTATGCCACCAAACGATACATGCCATGCCCGCCTGCCAGGAGCAGTTGGTTCCCGGTCTCACCGCACTGCATCCAATAAAGAGGTAGCCCAATTCCCAGGGGAAAGTGCAAAGCTGTGTTTGCGACTCAATAACGAAGCGCAAGTCCAGCTAGCAGATGCCCATTTTGACGGATTCACCGCATCCGCGAAGACCGACCGGAATTGCTCGAACTCATCGCCCATAATAAGCGTTTGGGCCAGAATGTCCATGTCCGGATGACTGCTGGTCCCCTGTTTCTCCGTACCATCCACTATAGCTTTCGCCAGGCTTCGCGTACGAATACGGTTGCTGCCATGAAGCGTAGCTGGACGGCGGAACGGCTCCTGCCGACAAGGAAGCGTTTGGGTCCATGGTAGTACCAGGGATTGTCTCGATCCCAGGAATCGTGGTCGCAATGGTCGGGGGATACACACTGTTGGCTGAGACGGCACTTGACTTGCGCTCGTACGAACGACTCGAATGGCTGCTGACCTGTGACATCGACGGATACTGCTGGTGGCCCGACATGCTTTCTGCGCTGAAGGACAGGGATCGGGAAGGAGGCGCAGGATACGACGACCAAGCAATCTCATCTCTTGTTGGTTCGCTGGATACAGATGCCGACCAGGTGGCCGACGGCGGTGGCGCATGCGTGTAGGGAGAGAATGCGGGCGTGACGGGGGAGTCACTCGGATACGACCTCCAGTCACTCGGCTTCGATGAGTTGGGACTGGTGTCCGCCGACATCCAGTTGGTCATTCCGTGCTGGCCATATTCATACGCCCTACCGCTTGACGCGCTCGACGGCACTTGGCGTTGGTTAGCTAAGTACTCGGACACCGGCGCAAAAGGGGTTTAGCGGCTCGGCAATGGCTGTCAGAACTTACTCTTGGGGTCCGGCGGATAAATTTCGCTCCCAGAAGACTTCACGGGTGGCGCCATGTTCTGAATGGAGGGCATTGCCAGTTGAGAATAGGGCTGGTGCCCGTGAATGTCAGATGGAATCCCTGGTTGCATAGCCGGGGATGACGATGCCGAGGGGATCTTTGGCCCCATAGATGATCGCGACCCCGACTTCTGTCTTGTGTCTAGAGGCGGTTGTTGGTCCACGGGGTAGAAACTGCATTCCTTTTTGAGGCGTATGCAGTTTATGCAACGGCCCTGAACGTCGCTTGGCGACGGGACACACCTGATCTTTCGGCGACGACAATGACCTTTGAGAAGTCTCAGCATCAGGGCTCTCGGCCAAGGACGGATTTCAAGTGACTACTCACCGCATGCAACAGAGGTCCGATGGTAGCCCAACTTATTTCTCCTTCTCTCCCCCGATGGATCCTGACCGGGTGCGATTGATTGTTGCGGCCCAGTGGTCTGAGCCGACTGGCCTTGGCCCTGCGATAGCCCGACGACCGGCGTCGATATCGACCGCTTCAACTTCAATGAGTCCGATCGATCCCTGGGTGAAACAGTTGGGTCTGGATCCATTGCCGAGGACGCGTGCGGAGGCGCGGGATAGCTGGGTAGGTATCCAGTTGGTGGCATGTCCATATCGGCGCCTGGAGGCGGCGGCGGGTATTGGTAGGCCATGATATCTGTCATGAGCTCTGTCGGTGGTACGGCAGGGTAGGCGCCTGGGTCGCTGGATGCCCAGCACTCCGAAATCGATCTCAAGGACGGCGGAGCAACGACTTCCATGTATCAAGTTCGCTATGGCTCGCCCGGCAACATCAGCAAGGTACCAACGGCGGCAGGTGGCGACTGAGTAACAGATATCACCGTCCGTAGGTCTAGGTGCCGCGAGAGTAAGCTAACCCCACAATCGGTGATACTAACGACCGGTCCCGGAGCTCTCTGGTGGCATAAGCAAGCCGGAGTCAGAAGGTCGTCGTCTGACAAGTGATCAAGCTCAAAGGCGTCCGTGAATCAGATATGATGCCGACGGGTTTGTCGGAGAGAGAGCCAGACACGCCCGCGGACAGGTCGTCGCGAGCGGCGGGGGGGTCGGCCAATCGAGGTGATCTTGCGGTTCGCAGCACTTGGGGGGCGATACAGATCCAACGAACCTGACTGGCGACTGAAATCACCACGTCTGGCTCAGCCTAGCCCAATTCAACTGGCAGATAGAACTCGGTGGCAGCTGGAGCTCACTGCAGGGGCACACTGAAGCTGGGGCTATATGCGGAGCCGAGCCAAGTCTACCCGCGTGTGCGCTTTCAAGAGAGGTGCCAAGAGAGAACGCTTGCGTGCCTTCTCTAGAAGAAGCGCCTGGGGTCCGAGGACCACGAGCAAAAGCTTAACGGGTGGATTCTGGGGTATGTCCAGTGCAGAGGACGCCGTGTGGAGGGATTCACGCAACGCACGAACCAGTCGAACCAAGGGTTGGCTGAAATGGACTCGGAGGGCGTGAGGGAGTTTGGCAGCCGTGTTGAAGGCACAGCTCACACCCCGAATCCTGGATACCTGATCTTGGGTGGCAGGCAGAACAGGGGGCTTGCCGCAGCTACTGTTTTTGGAAGCCCCTGTGCAACCTTTGGGAGCTTTGGCGTCGGGGCCTTGTTCGAGATACCGGGGGTGGCTTGGGGAATGGGACCGTCGGCCACAAGAGGGCTTCCGCCGAACACTGTCGGTGGTGTGGTGCGAATGTGTATGCGCGTGGTTGGGATATCTTCAATCGAGCTGCGTGGAGACCCTTCCTCTCGGCGGACAAGCGGGAGAGTCTTGGTGATGGGCTGTCTAAATACCGGGTATGTCTAGGAGCCGCAGGTGAGCCTCACTTTTTAACCGGTTAAGCATCCGCTAAGACGTGGTTGGTTGCTCCAGGTAGCTTCGCCAATGCAGGCAGGTAGAGTGGGATGAGTCGATGATGGCGAGTCCCAGAGGGTTGCAATTCTATTGCCGAGCTGCGAATAAGCAGCAAAGTGTCTTGGCCATTCAGCTGCCAGAGTGGTGGGCTTCCAACCGGGGATGGCAGAGCAAATCCCGTTGACACAATATAAGGGGTGGTAGCGAGCGGCGCGGCGACTCCAACGTCGACTGCAATGAACTTCGGGCCCTCGAATGCGTGGGAAGCGACAGACTTGTCCACACGCTTGGCGGACCAGGAAGCTTGAAGAACGCAGGAATCGGGACTTTGTTGACTTTGTTGACGTGCCGGGCGGGAGGCACCGGGGCTAAGCGGTCTGCTGTTCTTGCTTTTTTCAAGGCTGGTCTTTGTTTTTCCAGACTGTTTCTCCCTCGACCTTCTATACCCCCCTGGCTGCTCTTTCCCAAAGAGCCCGGTAACTGGGCTGCCCAAAGGACCCAAGGTGCGGATTTGGGCGACAATGTGATGAAAGGAGAACGGCGTGGTGTAAGACACGCGTGCCTGATACCGGTTGCAGGCAACCCAGCGTTGTTTTGACAAGTGTTGTGATGTCGGCGACGCGGTGCTGTTGGAGAGAAATCGAGCCTATTAAGAGCGGCAAGCCGTTTATACCGGCGGCGTAACCGGTCTTGGGAAGGAGTGGTGGCGAGATCAGGACTTAGGTGACAATGGTCGTTACGTCAATTAAAGGAAGAGCACACATGAAAGGGTGCGCTTTCCTCGTCGTCTCTTTATTCTGCGGCCAGGAGCAACAGCGGAGACGCGATGAGCGCAACCGGACAAGGTACGAAGCAGCCAAACGCCAGGACGGCGATCTCTGGGCTTGAAGCAAAAAAGTAAAAAAAAAGAGTCTGGAGAATAAGAAGGCCATTCAACGCAGTTTCACTCGGCTTCGCATCGAGGGCTTCCCTGCGATGCCAGGCCCCGGAGGCTAACATGGAAAAATAGCTGTTAGCTACCAGGGGGCATGGGTTAATTCATCCTTTGATCATTGCCAAAGGCTGAAACACCGTTTCCAGCATTTGGCTCTTCGGAAAGAAGTACAGATTTTTTTCCCCATAACTCTCTCACGGCGCTCCCTTGTCGCTTCTCGACCATTAACCGATGTGGTAATCAGGGTCAACACAACTCATCTCGGGGATGTCTCTTCCCCCGTTCACCCTTCCATGCCTGTGAAGATTGGGATTGGCCCGTACCCCCATTCTTCCGTTGACGGCCACCCCAACCAGATACCCCGGCTGCGGCTTGATTTCGGCGGCAATCCGCTAGGTACGCAAATAGCAGAACTTACAAGTGTATATATGTATGTAAGTAATGTACGTGCGGCGCTGGTGTCAGTTGTGTGCGCCTTGGGCAGTTCCTGGATGGCCGAGCCTGTTTGGGGTTCGAACGGTGACTTCATCTTGTTCCTTTCGACGGACCTTCTCTTTGTCGCTTGCACCCAAGAATCGCCGGGGAGGGAGCGTAGTATCCTTGTCCAAGGCCGGGGGTGGTTCATGCGCAAAAGGGTCGTACTCGGGCCGGGAACGATCCCCATGAAGGAGATCTGATCTCGGAATCTGAGGAACGGGTGCGGAAGGCGATCAAGAAGCCTGGAATGTCGTCCAGGGTCCAAGCGCAGAGCGGACCGGTCGCTGATGAGCTTACAGGGCAGCGTTGGATAAGTGCAACATCAATAACGGCTAGGCGACCGTGAGTTCGCAACAATAGCCACAAATTCGGAGAGCACGGATAGGCCCATCAAATTCCGTTGAGTCGCGTTGTGTTGGTAGATGGCTCGAGACATTCTCATCGGGCGCGCGGCGTGTCGTCTTCCAGGTTGTCAAAGAATCCCTGCCCTTGTCTGGGGGAGTTTGTGAATCCCCTGGGCCAGGTGTAACAATCGCCAGGGGTTTTGGTGCCGCCTGGATTTACGCAACCGCAGCGCGCGTCCTCCGAAGCAACCCCTGTCTCTTCAGCAACTGTTCCCCATTTAGGACAAGCGCATCTCCATCTCAGCTAGGTACCTAGCTGAGCATTGCTAAGGTGCTCTCTTTCAATCACATTGCTCATACGACAGCTGGGTGGTGCTGGGGCATCGGATGGCGTTGGTTCGCAGTCCTGGTTGGATCACGGTTGCATTTTGCGGAATAAACTGCGCTTTGCTTGAAAAGGACCTAGCGAAATCATACACGGGTACCCGTACGTATCGTACTGTACTAAGGACACCGAGAGTTTCGAGAACCAGATTGATGAGGTTCATCAAAGGTCGAGCCATGGAATGAAGCAATGGAAGAAGGGAATCCAAGGCCCCCGGCCGGGTGGGCCGTCAGCCATATCATGCAGTGAAGTTGCTCGCAGCAACTTCAGCAAGCCAGAGCAAGGAGCGTCAGCCCGCCAAACCAGGTTTTGTCTGAGACTGCTAGTGCCGGGTACCTTGCATAGCGTCCAACTGTGAGTTGGGTGGTGAGTGGTCGCGCGCCGCCTTCGAAGTTCGGACGACGAGCTGATCGCAGTCGCATTAGGCGGGAATGGGTTCCTGGTATTGGCTCGACTTCCCTCACACACCTGCTGTCAATCCTTTCATTTCCTCCCTCCGTTCCTCCAGCATGTTGCACGACGCACCGCCATACCACTTCGATTTTGGCTATTTTGGATGCAGAGCGACGCCGACAATTTAGCTATCTGGGCAGCATAGCCAGCAAACTGGTAAAATGCCGCTAGATTTGATATCGTGCTCCAAGTCATCCTAACCATCCTAACCCCCCACTCCCGAGTTCCTGTGGGTTCACTCACATCGGTTTGAGACTGATGTTGCAGTAAGCTGTACATACATACTAGTACATACCGTACATACTACTTGCAGATGGGGTAGCATCGGGTTCCCCGTCCGGACAGATACTATACGTATTCACATATCTTGCAGACGATCAGCTCACCGGTCCTGAGTGTAGATGAAGTGCGAATTGGATCGTACTGTAATGTTTGTACGTAGTGCGTACATAAGAAGCCGGAAGCCAACGGGGTGAGGTCATGACGCGGTTTTTTCCGATTTGAGTATCTGTACGAAGTACGGAATATATCCGTACTATGCTCCGATGAGGTACCCTTGGCCGCTATTCCGAAGTCTCAATGTTTCCGCTGACTATAGTAGCTTGTGTCCATTCAAGCCACGGGGCTCTCGGCCGGAAGGTAATGATTTTAGCGTCGTCGGCATATCCCGGCCGAAATTCGAATCTTCCGAGAACCGCTTCTAGAAGGAAAGAAGAAGTAATAAAGCCAATATGCCATGAGCCCGGGATAGGACGAGTGCGCTAATAAGCGCACCAAGCCATTCGCACGGCCTGAGAGATCAGACATTGGTCCGGCCTGAAACTCTGGGGCACCGGACTGGCCGAACTCGTCAAAATCGTCAAAACATGGTCCCTGCCGGCCGCAAATGATCTCGATTGTAGTGACCCAACACCACCATACATCCTTTCTAGCAATAAAGATTGCCAACATTTCTTGTCACAGCTTGTGCCTGAGCTGACACAACCACCAAAGTGCTGCAGTAGGCCCCACGGATTCTTCGGAACTCAGGCCCGGATTTGCGCTGGGGAATCGGAAACGTTCTAGAGCAGCCCTAATACTGAGCTTACTTGCCGTGCCTGCTTGCTCTGTTAGTACTACTAGTAATAGTCTGTACATTACAGAAGTAAGATATTGTATTGTACTTGTATGTACAACGGTCTTCCAGACCCTAGGTAAGGTACCGTTCTAAGTGGTATTGTTCGCCAAATACGACACGGCTAACCGGTAACCGTCACCGTGATCCCGATATAACCAAACTCCCACCAATTGGAATCCATCCTACTATGCGGCAACGTTTACCAAGCCCGGGTCTACACCTACTCCGACATTTTAGTGTAGGCCAAACCACTGTTTTCAGAAAGTTCTGCACAGTATTGTCGCAGTAGCCTTCGGTTGGCGTTAACGAGATATGAATACTCTGTGTAATGTTAGTAAGGTAGGATGTAAGATACCTTACGGTCCGTGGAAGTGACAGGTCGTTCCGATAGGCCGAAATAAAAATGCGGTCTCGAATACACTCCCTCTTGGGAACTGAGATTGTGATACTTGCATTCTACACCGTAGACTCTGCATTGCAAGCCAGAGCAAACATCCCACAAATAGTGTAGCTAGTAGCTAAGGTATGCTGCGCGCAGTATGTGTTGCATCGGACAGTTCAGCACCCGCAGGTTCTAGGTCATGACGGAGGAAGAGAAGTCCAACTCCAGAATTTGAACTTCCACCTTCAAATTTCTCGAGTGTGTCCATTGTCTGACGTCTCGGATGCAGATGACACCACCACCCTGCAAGCATGAGCTGAGCCACAAAACCATCATTCTTGGAACCGGTTTTGCTTTGTTCAGCACATACGGTCATTTCCCTAGCGTGGCAATCACTTCACAAGCATCTTGCAGCTGCATCCGCCTGCACGAATGTTACAGCATCTATGGCGTCTGGCTCGGGTCTCCGGATGAAGCCCCTCGAATATGTGGCTGTTAGGCAACAAAAGACAGGCAAATTAGGTTCGCAGCGATGCCTGTTGCCTCGATACCCAACTTGTCTCGCCATAGACCGTTTGCAAAACAGTGCGATAATACAGTACAAGGCATCTAGGCCTCCTCGAACACGCCGTCGACTTGCGCTGCCTATCAGTTGGCCGACATGAATACCTAATAACCCAAGCTGTCTCTGCGAGTTTGATCTTCCTTTAGCCAGAATGGTCTAAAGGAGTTATCGATTACCCCTATCCAGCTCTCTTTTCGAAGCTTTACACAATTCTGGCAAAATCGGTGGTCGGCCCGTCGTCGCTTGGTCCTGAGAGGGCTCACCCCCTGTTCAAGTTGGCGACGGGCCGATGTTGAAGGTGCGATATCTGCTTGCTTTAGCAAGTGACTACCCAAAGTACTAATGTCCGAATGGGAATGGAGACAGCGAGCGGCGTGTGAAGTTGCAACGGAACCCCTGCCGTGGCCGCCGTTAGCTAGAGTTGGTACTGCAGACCACACCTCAGCCGTGGATCCGCTGGATCTTGATGATACGGTGTCTTCCCGATCCAACGGCACGGACATTCCACACTACCGTTGTGTCCTCCAATTCCGTAGGTAACTAAGGTAGGCCGTCGATGAACTTCACATGGCCGTTGGGTATTACCATACCGCTGTACCGAAGAAGCCCTCGGCTACCTTATGGCGCAAGGTTCGCCCAAGCTCAGAGACAAACCGCTCTTGCGGTATTTGCAGCAACCCAAGAGCCTCTGACGGAAATCCCGCACACGCTGACTGCTAGCGTCGGCGGTTACATCGCATCTCGCCATCGCAGCACTCGGGTTATTGAATGAGACACTACCTACCTTCGCTAACAAGCACTCACTCGGCTTGCAGGTGAGACAGTGTCCCAAACCCGCATCGACTGTATCACTACATTTGGCACCCGGTATGTACATACTACTCCCGGGACTGTGTGTCTCATTCGGCGGCATTGCGGTGCCATGTATGTAGACCGAACCGGCCTCGTTTGTGTTGCCTGGATGCGCGGTAACTCCAGGACTACGGCTAACTGATGGGTCGGTCGATTCGACCGCCTAAGAAGGATGGTGGGAGAATCAGAGTGAACTACCTTATGAACAAAGCTCGTCAAGATTTAGGCTGGCGGCTTTTCCAGCCATTGTGAGCCACCCAACCATCACGGCGGTATACCGCTAGTAACAAGAAGCGGAATGGAGCAGCCACTTCCGTCGGCATAGGCCAACGAGATCTCATCCGGGCCGTTTCCTACGCGGGCTTTCCCGAACCTTAACTAACGTTACTGGCAAGACGTCGCATTCAAGCCGAAAGGCTCGAGAGGTCGGGCAATGAACCGGCATGTGATTCCAGCGTCTCTCATAGCTTTGGATGCCTTTGACGTCGGGAATGCGCTTGAAGACCTGAGCCCCCCTTTCCGCGTCGAGATATAGATGCATTACATGTACAAACTCATGTGCTACAAACATGTCTACATGGAAAAGATTTTCCCTCATCTCCTCCCTGTCAACTGCCATGCAGCTTTCTCTCGGATCATTCCGGAGCCTATTTTCCAGGTATCAATCACTGTGCTGGGTGTGTCCCATCTTCGTCACAGCACTCAGGCACCATGGCGGGCTGTGGCCAACCATTCACAGAGCTCGTCTTAAGCCTCCTTCGGCCCCGTTGGGGACTACTGCAGGGAAGGGCCGGCACTTGTCGGCTCCCTTCCGTCAGTTGTCTCGGACCTATTGTAAGACACCCCCGGCTACGGTGAAAACCACTGGCCCGGAGCAGGCTGACGATGCCATTCTTGTTCTAGCCTATTTGACCTCTGCAGTCCAAGGGCCCCTGTTGATTTGTACCCCGGTGATAGTGGGTGCTTGGGCTATGGGGAACCGAGAGCACACAGCGGTGTATGCAATCCGCAATACTCTCAGTGTCATGTTCTCTCAGCTTTGCCTGCATGGGGCATGAATACGGGTTGAATCAGTCCCGCAGCCTCCAATGCCTCCTCTGATATGTTGCAAATCCTAGACATTTTTCCGCCAGAGGTGATCGCAAGATTAATTCCTCGATCAGCCCGAGAAACAATATTAGTACCGAATCCTGCACAAGCTGGAATATTGTACAATACATGACGATGAAATGTCCTCTGACCCTTGACTCACTCTCTCCTCACATATATCAGGTAAACTGAAGGTATTTTCCAAGCATTTTAACAAAACCGCCCAAAAAAAGCAGACAAAGCCCACCGACACCGACCAAGGGACAAGTTATAAGACAGGGAAAATATACACGACGCCCAACAACAGCCATCTGCGACCCTATCCTCGGCTTAGTGTCACCTACACCGAACAGCAAGCAGCCGCCGCCTGCGGGAGGCAGACATGCTGCTCCGACCCAACGCTCTCTAGATGCTCGGACTTGACCGACGCCACAGAGCCGTTGCCATTGCTGTTGGCATAGCCGCTGTCTTCGCGCGCAATGAAGGTCTCGTGCAGGAAGGCCAGGAACCGGTCGACATCCTGGCGAGTGCTCATGGCGCCGAGGCTGGCTCGTACAACTCTGCGGGACGAAGCTGTTAGCACAGGAAAAGGGAGAAAAGGGGGGAGAAAAGAGATGATGATGCAGTGACAGTAGGTGGACAGCTTACCCCGTAGGCAACTCGTTGATTAGGCTCAATCCGTAGGGCCCTGCGATTGTCAGCCACCAAACGAGCAAGGTGAGAGAGAGAGAGAGATCCCATCGAGGATCTGGAGCAGCGTACCACAATGGTGACCCGCCGACTTTGCCCGGTTCAAGTGCCACGGCTCGTACTGCAGCGCGGTGTACAGTCCTCCGGGACAACAGATGCCTGTAGGTATTGTACATTGCATTGGTTAGCCTTTGTTCATTCCCCCCTCCCCTGCCCGGGTTGTTGCCCGAACAAAATGGGATTCTTACTTACCCCCTGATCGCACGTAAACCCCCCTCTCGTTAGCCATCCTCTCCACCGTGGCGTATGATTCGTATCCCCCATCCGCCCTGAACACGTTGAAGGCCACAGTCGCGCCCTGACGCCTGGCATCCCCGTATCCTGTAACCCTGCTTCCGCCCTGGGCCTCGTACACCATGCACAACGGCTGCCCGTTGCGATACCTCAGCGCCCTCATCCCCTCATATAACCTCCTTGCCAAGGCGGTAGTATGCGCCGAGACGTTCTCCATCGACCCGTACAGCTCGGCATGCACGTCGATGGCCTCCCCCAGCGCCAAGATGCTGTGGAACGGCAAGGTTCCGTCCTCGAGACCCTCGTGCAGCGCACCACCACCATCACCGCCCACCTGATGATGATCCCCACCCTCCCCCCTAGTGTTCTCCAGCCCCTTCGACAGATGCCACGCGCCGCCAATGGCACTCACCATCGACACGGTCCCGCCGCCAAAGTACTTCCTCAGCGCGAGGATGTGGCCGGACTCCTTGCGGACCACCAGCCCGCCCAGGTCGGGGAAGCCAAAGATCTTGTAGAACGACACGCAGGTGAAATCCGGGGCCGCATCCGGGTCCGCAAAAACCTTCGCCATGGGGCAGGTCATGGCCAGCGCCGCCGCATCCAGCAGGGTATACGTATCCCGTCCCCCAGCACCAGCCCGTCGTAGTCGGCGCAGCCTGCCGGCCCACTCGAGCGGCAGCCTCCGGCCCGTGAGGTTCGACTGGCCCGGGTAGGCGAACAGGCCCAGGCTGGAGACCCTTTTCCCGTCCACACGACCACCACCACCATCATAATAAGCATAAGCATAAGAAGAAGAAGAAGCATCATGGCCATGACCATGACCATCCGAAGACAACCAAGCCTCCACGTCGGCGTCGCCCTCAAAGACGGTGTGGTCCCCGCCGGTCAGCTCGCGCACGCCCACGAGGCTGGTGTGGGCGTCGGCGTGGTAGCCGTACCAGAACCGGCCCGCGCGGGTCTGCTCGCCCAGGTCGCGGAAGGCGTCGGCCACCAGCTTGATGGCGGCCGTGGCGTTGGCCGTGAAGACCAGGTCGAAGTGGCGCGGGTCGGCGCCCAGGAAGCGCAGCGCCCGCAGCCGCACGCTATCCACCACGTCGCCCGACAGCTGGGCGGGGCGGTTGGCCGAGTGCGGGTTGCCGTACAGGTTGGCCAGCAGTTTGTCGGTCGTGCGGGCGATGGTGGAGGCGGCGTAGATGGTGGTGCCGCTGTGGTCGAGGTAGGTTCCTGTGAATGAACACAAAGAGAGAAAATAAGAGTTAGTTTAGTTTTCTCGTAAGGGTGGAGAGAAGAAGGGGAGGGGAGTGAGAAAGAAAAGGAGAGGAGAGGAGAGGAGAGGAGAGGAGAGGAGAGGAGAGGAGAGGAGAGGAGAGGAGAGGAGAAGGGGATGAGAGAGTGAGAGAGAAAGAGAGAGAAAGAAAGATTGGAGATGTAAATGTAAAATCCTCACCGTGGCTCATATGGGGGTATTCTTCCTGGCGGATGAGCTCGACCGGCTTGGGGTAGAGCTCCTGCGCCTGCGGCTCAACACGGGCGTCATTGTCCAGGACAATATCATCATGGTGGGAGGCATCTTGTGAGTCAGTGGCGGGCGCCGGGAGTGCATGTCTGACACCCGGGCTAAGCCTGCGGCTCAGGGAAGCCAGAGACTTGCGTCGCCACGAGTTCTCCTTCTCCGATGGGGCCTGTTTCACTTGGTCGTGGGAGACCGAGGAAGGGCCCTCGTGCTTTCGCCTCGACAGCCGGAGAAGGACAGTGGATCGAGCCATTGGGAAGAAGAGGAGGGCGGTGTTTTTGGCGGGACTGGGCTGAGACAGGCGTTTGTCTGTCTGGTGTTCGGATTGAGAACCAACAACCTGATACTTATATATATCATGAGCCGCTCCCTCCCCCCTCCCCCCTCTGCCCTCCTCGCAGGTACAAGTCTACATCTCGGGTGTGTGTTAGGTCTATCACACCAGCAAACCTGAGCTGAGAGGGTTACCTTCGGCTTCAATAGTCCAGCAGCGCATGGGAGGCTCAGCGTGCGTCAATGTGCCACCAACAATCGTCCAGGGGAGCCCGCAGATGGGTTGTGTGCCTTGGAATGTGAAGTGAACATCACATCATCGGCCGCTCTCCGGGACGAGCACGCCCCCTTCCCCGGACGAACAGGCAGGTTGGTGAGGCCGCTGGTTGGCTACTACGTGATCACCCGCTTGTTGGAGCACACTTGACCTGGCATCCCAGCCAGTCCCGCACACTAGTCGAGTTTTGTACGGTGATGAGATGAAGCGGCAAGTGATGATCGCTAGGGAGATAGCAGGGACACCACCCAGCCGGTGGGGTACCGAGTTTAGCTGGCTGACTACGGACACCAACGGCCGGTTCGCCACCACCGCAAGTTTCCTGTATCTCACGCACCTAGGTATGTAGATGTGTGTGTAAGCTCTCCGCCGCCCTGGCAAACGCAAGGCTGTATGAGGCGTGAGGGGGGGACCGCTTGGATTCGGGACTCCATCGTCGCTTTCCCTCGGACTCTTGGTTGGGCCCGGGGGTGGGGGATGCACGTTTTCCCTGCCAGTCAAGCCATCGGTCTGTCCGAGCACCGGTGGACGGGCTGCCAGCGCCTTACTGAGCTCCAGGCAAGGCAGCAATTGCCAATAGCAGGCGCCTGTTCAGCCTGGCGCGCGTGTGTCGAACGCCTTGCGTGAGGTAGGTAGTGAGGAGTCAGGGCTAAGATAGCTGAGCCCGCAGTGGCGAGGTCGATTTCCGGATCTGAAGCCGCGAGGTAACGACTTCGTTCTCGCCTAGGACCGCCAACGATGGCGAGCATGCCGAAGTGAGATTCTACCCTACTGTGTATGGTAGTGTAAGGTATCTGGCATACCAAGGCAGGGGATTGGCCAGCCAGTCCGAGCCAGATCAGCGGGACAGGGCAGCCCTGGCTGTTCAGATCGGCAGGGCCGACAGAGGATGGGTGAATGAACGGGTAGGTTGGCAGGCGGGTGACAGCCCTATCGGAAACTCGCCTGCAGCTATATCGTTAACCGGGTGGCGCACGCGTGCAGCTTGGACTGTTCACGCCGATGGGAGAGAGATTTCGGATTTTGGGATTACCAAGACCGGGTTGCCTCTACACTAGCCTCGAGTGCTGTCCCTTTTGGGGCAGATCACAGACCTGGACATCCCCGAGGACGGCGATGTCGCCGATTTGCATAGCCAAAGGGCGACGATGATTTGTTGCCGCACCCGCCCGTCTCCCCTTTCGGAAGGGGGGTGGGTGACATTCGAGGCTGACGCTACGCAGTTGGGCGCCCAAGACATTTCCTTCATCTCTCTGCAAGATGCGCGGAAGGCCGCAGCAGTTCATCTGACATGGAGGGCATGTCTCAGCCGTAGCAAATCCGGGAAACTGCTCGTGGCTTTTCTTTTGCTAGTTAACGTCACAGTGAGATGATGAACTACAGAACATACCTTGTCTTACATGCATAGCTGGGTCACCTACATCGAATCCAGCTTGGTAAGGGCCGGGACTCCTCGCCTGACCCATGCATGCCCTGGGAACGCTGCGGATCGACGCAGGGGTGCATTGACCTGGATCTGTCAACCCACGCGGCTCTGATGCTCCTGCAGAATTGGGGAGCAATGACAGTGATCGGAAGCCATGTTGGAGCTATCCGGGCTGCAGTCCTCCCGGAATACCCAAGAATGACCGAACTCCGACCCGGGGCCCGGAGTTGCTTGTCCAAAACAAAGACGGAAAGCAAACAACAGTCGCAAACAAGGGTGAACCACAGCGTCGGGTTGATAAGATGCAAAGAGTCTCTCACCTTACCCCGACCTATACCGCTTGCTCGGCTTTAGGCGGCCATCCTTCATGATGAGTTCAGCAAACAACCTGCGCATTGGAAGGTTAGAGGATACCACTGGACCGCTCATCACAGCAACCCCGGCGCGCCAAGTGAACCGTCACATCTCCCGGACCAGCCCATGGCATCATCCATCTGCCATTTCCGCCTCTTCAGAAAAGCCCAAGTCCGAAACATTGATCGCCCGCCGGCGCCTCCCGACTGCTTGATGGTGAGTCTGTACGCAATATTGTCCGCGTCAAACCGATGGATCCATGTCCAAGACGGAAGCGCGTAATGATCACGCCTGACCGTGTGGCAGGGGGGCGGTCCGAATCTCCACTGACGCCGTCGTGGCTCTGATCACAATCTCAAACCACCCTGGTTCTCTTGACTTTTTAGCGGTGCCTTGTGATCGACGGCGGCAAGCGGAAATTGGGCTTGAAGATAACTTTTATTCAGGTAGAATCAGGTAGAAAGAGGTTCGAGGGCAAGCTTTTTGTTGGAGACAAGCAACAGACTCGGATATGTTGTGGATCCCGCCCCACCCTTGATCGGCGCTAGGATCCCTCCCGCGGGCCCCAGGTGTGGGGATGAACCGCGCCAAGCAGTCGCTTTTCAGGCGAGATGGCGTCCATTCATCAGCGCGGATCGTGGGCATTCAGCTTCGAAAGTGGAAAAAGTCCACCTACTGCACTACACCTAACGTTATGTACCTTGACCCGATGGACGGGATGTGATGAACCCAACGAGAGAAACTGATTGCTCAGGTACCTATGATTTGCAGGCCGATGCTGAACGAATCAACTAATATGGATGCGGATCGATCCCGGTCGGATCAAGCAACTGGCACTTCATGTTCAATCATCATACTTTCTCAGAGAGGTACCAGCATCGCTTCCGCCATCAGGCAACTCATTTTATTCCGCTAGTTATCAACGCATCACGCTTCGCCCAAACCCGGTCAGATATTAGCTAATTAGTACCCACTAACCCGCCATCGATCCGTTCCTTCTTCTTAGCCGCCTCGGTGGGTGAACCCCCGCCAAACGCCGAACCTGCAAAACCAAGCATGTCTTCCTTTGTCACTTCTCCTTGCCAAAATCAGAGCATGAAAACAGCCGCCGCACCACCAAACACCAACGCGCCGGCCATCCCCGCCCGCAAGCCCGCCGCAGCACCGATAGCCACGTCCGAGGTGGTAGACGGCCCCGCCCCGGAGGAGGTAGTCGTCGGGGGCAAGAGACCGCCGGTCGGGGACACGGTGACGGTTGCGTTGCTGCCGTACGTGGGGCCGGCGACGGCAGTGGAGCTCGGCGCCCCCACGGGCAGCGAGACGCTGCTGCTGCCACCGTAGCCGCCGCCGCCCTCCTCCACCCTCTCGAAGCTGGCGCAGGTGATGCGCGTCTTGTTGGGGTAGTGGAACACGATGCTGCGGTTGCCGAAGAAGGCGCCGATGCCCTCGACGGTCGAGGCGTACAGGTCGACGTACGACGCCTCGAAAACCCCCCCCTCCGCGGTCGTCGGGATGGCCCCGTACTTGCCGCTCAGGTCGCCGACCTGGCACGTCGCCGGCGCCGACGCGTCACAGACCGGCGTCTCGCCGCGGATGAAGGGGTCCAGGTGCGCGAGCGTCTTCGTGCAGTTGCCGTCCGACGGCACCGGGTCGACGTGGATGTGGTAAGCTAAGAGGCGCACGAGGGTCAGCATTTTTATGTAAGGTAACGTATTGTCGGGCGTGAAGAGTGAGAGTGAGTGCGTCCCGGAGTGGGGGGAGGTTGAATTTGTGCGACTTACGGAGAGGCTCGTCAAACTTGGGCAGGTTGCTGAGCTTCAAGGTGAATTGCACGCCCCTGCCGTCTGCGCTGGCGACGGCCGTGACCTCGCCCTGGATGTTGCCTCCCTCTGGGAACGCAGGCTTGAAGAAGGCTGACTCGGGTAGAGTCGCCTTGTAAACGACGCCCTGGGGGTTATCGATCACTACTGGGGCATCGCCGAGCTCCTATTGCCAAGAGTCAGTACACTTGGCTTCAAAAAACAATTGCGAGGCCGACGGATACCACATACGCCCGTGACAGGCCCTCCGGGTGTGACGGTGCTGCTGGGAGCCGCGCTGGAGGACGAGTCGGTTTGAGCAGCAACCCGGGTGCCGGCCGCGGCCAGCAGCAGTGACAGACTGTTCGAGGCGCGCATGTTGGCCGAGATATGTCTAGAATTGGGAGGAGGCTTTTCTGTGAAGGCGAACTATCTGGTCGCCCAGTTGTGGCTGCCGGGCAAGATGAATTTCCTCTTATAAGCCCAGACTGATGGACCAAGTGGCAGGCAAAAGTTGAGCTTTTGGGGGATAAGGTCGCTCGGACAAAGGAGATGGGCATCCACAGAGTTCTTTACGTATTTTGAGGAGAAGAGATGAGACGGATCATCAGGTGCGAGTTGACAGGTGACAGAAGCCGGGTGGGTAAGGTATATATCGGATTCCGTTGGATGTAGGCCTTCCTCATGCGGAATGGATTTCGGGAGATGGCAGGGGCCAAGGAAGGTGCTGCTCAACGGCGCGGCAAACCGCAGTAAACAAAAGTGAGCTGCAGGGAAGCGCAACCGCCCCGGTTGGTGATGGGTACCTTGCAGTTGGCCGCCACCCCCGTCTACTGCAGGTAAATTGCCGTAGATTACACTGGATGGCCCTCGGCCACCGAAGGAGTCAAGCTGTGTGACTTCCAGGTTTGGCGCCGCACGGCGCAGTCCTTGTGCCACCCGCCGTCACCATCCATCCCATGGCTCGGAACCGTCAAAGAAACCGCCCCGGCTGCGGGTAAGCTACCGCAGAGCTTGGCCTGCATAGGCCAAAGGTACTTGTACCACGTGAAAGGCTTCTCACTCAGCACATCGTCCGGAGCACACGTAGCCGAACTCAAACATCCTCGGACAGTTATAACGTTGACTAAGAGTTGACTGGTTCCTTCTCATAGTTGCTAGCGGTTTCCATCATGATCGACAAATCCGGCGGTGACGGAGGGGCACAGCCGACATGGATTTAGCACGCTGCTTGGTTGGGGGGTTGGTTGGCCGAGCAAACCGCCCGCAGCGGCTATCCGGTTCGAGCCAACAACAGGTTTCACTCACACGCCTTTGTTCATCGTCCCAAACGAGTAACCCAAGCACGTTGCTGTGGGGGGCCGTGTGACATGCTGATCTCTATCAAGCACAGAGCATTTCGGTAACAAACTAATCGAGGAGGTCCTGCAACGCTGCTGCCCTTTGTGACGACACAATGCTACTACTGTGTACATCCGTAGTGAGGTTACGTTGCCCAGAAGGCGGTTAAATGCTAGGCTCCCCAATTTAGTCAGATTTGCTGTCCGCATTTGGGATACTTCCCATACAAATCATGACATCTCTCGGATGTAGATCTCCGCAGGATCTGCTGCGGCACACGTCAAACTGTCAAAGGCCAAAAGCAACAAACTGGGGCAAGTTCAGCTAGTTAGACATCCTGCACGTCGAAACGCAGTTGGCAGGCCACAGAGGTGAGAAGCAGTGATCCGGGACACACACACGCATGCATGCACACAAGGTTACTAGTTAGTGTGACACCGACAGCATGCAGTATAACTAGTACCAATGCTCAGCAGACTGCTTGGGTAGTTCTCGCTCTCCGCTCTAGAGGGCGCTGGGGGGATAGGGTTGGGCATGTCTCGCTCTGGGGTGTCCTCCATCGCTGACTCTCCCTGAGCCTTCCGCCTTGAACCTGAAGCAGCTCGCTCAGAAACTACTTGAAGCCCAGAACCTATGCTGTGGTGGGACGCGGCCGGTGCTCTTAGATGCTGGAGTCAACGTGGCGATTGATGGCCCGGCAGGGCTGGCTTCGATGCGGCTACCTGCCGTTCGTTTCAGATCGATCCCTAGGCCGACCTGAGCTTGGCGTTTCGTTTCCCTCCCGACAGCTCGGGCCCAATGAGCCCATCGAGGGTGATCGAGCAGTGAAACCCTTGCGATTCGTACGGAATGGAAGTCAGGGCATGCAGGTTGAGCTAGCTCAGGCTCCGAGTGAGGCTGGGGCGCGATCTGGGAAGGCGCAGCTCGGTCCGGTCGGCTATTCACGTTGCCGAAGCCTCAAGGAAGCTCCCCGGCTTTCCCGTGGTGAAAATAGACGCTGGCTGGCGCTTCCAAATGCAGCCCATATGCGAGGCCATGTGGATTTGCAGTACATGTATGTACAGCCACAGCCAGCAGTCAAGAGTGCGGAAAGGAGGTAAACTTCTGCTTTCGGATCAGTGCTGTTCAAACACAGCGTCCATGGATATCTCTTTGCATGCGTCGTCCGGTAGGGATCGAACAAAGAGAGGAGCTGCAATATTGTTTGCAAAGACAGGAGGAGCCTTGATAGCCACTTGACTGAATGCTCGGTTCCCTTGCATCTTCCACATTGCTTCTCTAGGCGCGAAAAGAATTTCTCCAGTGAAGCACAGCAATGCATGACTGGTGCATAAGACGATGCCATATCAGAAGGCAGCCGACAATGGCCGCGCAGTTCAAGTCATTGTGTAGACGTTGGGATACCTGCCCTGGACGGCGGGCTACAATACTGTGATGTTTGCGTGTGAGCACACCGGGGTTCGGGAAGTTCAACTGTTCAACGTGAGGCGCCCCACACTTGGAGCGTTATGTCTGCCTCGGTTATCAGGCAACAAAAATAGTGGGTCCATTGCCGGTGCTTGGTGACTGTAGCCGAAAGGAAGGGTTTCCTATAACCAACCACCGGTCCACCATACGATAAGCTCTCCAGCGATTACTCGCAGCCCCCGACGAAGTCGAGGCTCTTATACTGATACTACCGCGCTATTTGGTTAAAGACTGGCCCCCGCCTCCAAGATGAAGCCGATCGTGAGCGCGATGCAAGCATGGTCTTGGTGAGTGACGTCGCCAGCCTCGGCTGTGGATTGTTCGATAGAATGGGGCGCGTGTCGTGCTAATCCTGCGCCAGCGTCGTCATTTCAACATTCGCAATCATCATCCTGTCGGTCCTCGGACTCCTGTTCAAGGGTAACCATCCCGAGCTTGTCGGCGGCGACGAGGACCCGGAGAATGGGCCGGAAGTTGCGGCCACAGTTTTCACCGCCGTCATCATCTACGCTGTACGTTACAATGCCTTACCGGGTTCACAGCGGTTCCGTGTCGGGGACAGGCCAGAAGCGGATGAGGACGTGGCTAATGTTGGTTGTTCCCAGGGATTCCTCGTTTTCTGTGGCTTCCAAGGCCTGCTGCATCTACGCGAGAACCGGAGAGGCGCCATCGCACTATAGAAGGGATAAATTGGTTGGCTTTAGAGATACGGAGCATGGTGTTCGGTGTTTTTTCTTGGAGTATGCGTCTGACCCATTCGCTCGTGGGATAGGAAGGACATTGTACGATGCTGGATCCGGCCAGGGGCGTTTTGGGTGGCTGCTGGTTTACATGATGCAACATGGTTATTGCGCTTCAGGTCTCCTCCTCAAAGTGCCTTGCGATTGTACTTGCGGTGTCTCGGGACTTGACTACCTTGTTACGATTCGGCGCGGGGGATAGAGTTTCTGGCTCGTGACAGACATACATACGGGCTGATGACTTTGGATTATCTCGGGACTCGATACAAAGAAAGACTTCGCCCTTATCATGTACAGTGAGCGGTCCAAATCACTACCTAGTCGTTTCTCAAGCTCGGGCCAAATAGCCTTGGTTTCCAGGTCTCGGTCAGACTACCCCAACACCTACTCACAACATGGATCCTAGTACTTCCAGGTTCTGAGCCTAAAAGGTTGCTTGGGACGAGAAAACCATTGTTGCTTACGTCACTTATTTCGAGGTAGATTCCTAGTAATTCTGTGTCACGGTACTAACAGTTGAAGCTCTCTCAGATTGACTTCGGGTTCTTGGCGGGTAGTTGAGCTGGGCGGTCGCTTGTTTGACTCGCTTCGTTGATTGTTCCTTCCCCTGACCCTGCGTTTTCTGTTAAGACGGACTGGGCTGACTTGGCAGCTCATTTCAATTTCCATCAATGAATCATGGATCTCAGCCGTCAGGTTAGGCAGTTCCAGGCATCAGCGTGAGACAAAGGCATATATCGTTGTTTTCCTTTCGAGTGGACCGGGTTAGATGTGCGATCACTGGACTTCGCGTTCCCTTGTCACGGAGAATCGCGGGTCATTCTAGGCAGAAGAGCGCTACTCCGACGCGATTGTCTTAACTCGCGCCACAAACTGTGACCGCCATCAGCCAAGTCGTCATGATTGACACTAATTCGGCATGCAGCTCGGAATGACTTAGCCCCGGGAGTAGGTAGTCTCCTTTCCTCATAAATGGGCACCTTTCGACTCCTCGACTGCTGTCGTCTCTCAGCAGCTTCGAAGACAGTCCTCGCAAATAGACTTGGGATTTCGTCTGCCTCTCAACTTCCATTTGACTTCCTTTCTGACCTTCTTGTCCCCGAACATGGCATCCAAGGCTATCCCGGCGCCACCTGTGCCCCTGAATGGGCTGGTGAAATACATCACCCAGCACCCCGAGACGCCAATGGTGGAATTGATGGAACCGTACCGCAAGTATGAGGCCCATCTGCGCCAGACCTTTGCCCAAGACTCGGACAATGACTTGCTCAAAGATCCCTATGTCAACGTGCTGCCCCTCTTCACCGAGGACACCCCAAACATCAAGATCAGGGCCCGCAAGCTGGAGACGGAATCGAAGGAGGAAAGGGCCAGGTACATCATGCCCCTTCCGGCCGAAACCCGCCGCGCCGACGGGTCCCCTGCCGTGGTCCAGTCCTTCAAGGAGTTTCAGCACAATTTCAACGTCTTCTCTGAGTCGTCGCTCGTCGAGCTTGACTGGTATGTTACTTTATGCTCATCTAGGCACATAGCGTACGGTTAACAATGCCTTTAGGAACAATGTGGTGGCGGCCGGATCCTCTGTTGTCAACACCCTGCTTCCTGTCCCGGAGGAGTACAGCCGGTCCAAGAGAGGCCTCCGCGAATTCTACCATGAGAAATTCTGCGCTGCTTCCGATGTCGATCTGTTCTTGTATGGACTTTCTGAAGACCAAGCCATAGAGAAGATCAAGGAGATTGAGAACCGGGTTCGCGACGCTCTCCTCACCGAGACCACCGTCGTCAGGACCAAGCACGCCATCACCATCTGTAAGTAGCTTCTCAACTAAACTTCCCGTCTAGAGATCTCTATACAGCCCGGCTAACATCCCTCTCCCAGGCAGCCAATATCCGACTCGCCACATTCAGGTAAACTTGAGAGACCCGCAATCTCCGTTCCAGACGATGGCTCACTGCTGTACAGATTGTGCTCCGGATCTACAAGTCCGTCTCGGAAATATTGACTGGCTTCGACATAGACTGTTCGGGCGCTGCCTACGATGGCAAGCAGGTCTACTGCACGCCCCGTGCGCTGCAGTCGTACATGACCCAGATCAACCACATTGACCTGACTCGCCGAAGCCCATCGTACGAGAGCCGCCTCTCAAAGTACAGCCACAGGGGCTTCGAAGTGTACTGGCCGGACCTTGACCGTACGCGCGTCGATCCGACCATCTTCGAGCGAAGCTTTCAGCGCACGCTCGGTCTGGCAAGGCTCCTGGTTTTGGAGAGGCTGCCTACGTCGTCCGCAAGGGATCAATATCTTGACAGGCGCCGTGAAGAGAGGGGCCGGCCTCGTATCAACCGCCATCACCGACACCTTCGGTCGCTCAGAGGCAACATCAAAGAAGCACATGAGGATGAGGTTGCCGACTGGCTCACCGAGGAGGAGGTCTCGAACTACCACACGTTTACCATCCCGTATGGACCCAGGTTCCATGCCAAGCGGATTG
Organism: Chaetomium strumarium; assembly: GCF_033439665.1. Classification (NCBI taxonomy): domain Eukaryota; kingdom Fungi; phylum Ascomycota; class Sordariomycetes; order Sordariales; family Chaetomiaceae; genus Chaetomium; species Chaetomium strumarium. The sequence goes on along the minus strand of NW_026944429.1, from coordinate 3,948,682 downwards.
AGAAGCTCTGTTACACGAGGGACCTTTGTGGGTTACTTCTCACCAGACCACAGGACGCGGCGCACAACTAGTACTAACCTCAACTCGCAGTGCTCAATGCTGAATGGAACCAGCCGGAGGACAGAAAAGTCTACCTCCATCGCCATCCGGCCTTTGTGAGACTGGCCTAGCCATGATGCCAGTGTCTTTTTGTTTGCTAATGCCTATCTATCAGTTCGGCCGGTTCGAGGATGTGGTCAATGACTGCTGCGGATGCTGCCCCATTCCACAGACAGGGGAGGAGAAGGAGATCGCGGAGGAGGAAGGGAAAGTCTTCGTCTCGGGCCGCATCTCGTTCATCAAGGACGACCCTGGCAGACAGGTAAGTTGGTCCCTCCTGGTGAAAGGCAGCCAGCCAGCCCATGACAGCGGCAACTGATGCCCCTGCAGTCAATCGGCTCCTTCAACCCCGTGACCGATGACGACTGGACCGAGATGGCCTATGTTGGCAACACTGCCCGACTTTGCCAGGCTATTGTAGACGGAGACCTCGAGCACGTCGTGGACTGGTTGGCTCAGGAGGGCAGTAATCCCAACACTCGGGACTACACCGGCCGAACACCTTTGCATCTGGCCGCCATGAGCTCCACGCCCGATATTGTCCGAGCCCTGGTCGATGCTGGAGCCCGCCTCGTTTCTCGTCTTGCGGACGGCAGAACGGCGCTCCATCTTGCCGCTGCCCGGGGAGACGTAGAGATTGTCAGGATCCTCCTGGACAGGAGCACCGCCAACGAGGCCGAATACGAAGAGAAGCAAGATCGACGTCGGCGAGAAAAGACCGCAGCAAAGACCGCAGATGGCGGACCAGCCGTTGGAGAAACCGCTAGCGACGATGACGAGTCGGACGGCGAGATGGTTGACGATGCCGAGTCCGATGACGGGGCACAGAGCATCGCGACCGGATCGTTTGTCAAGGTTGGGAAGAAGGAGGCCGAACCGCTGGACGACCCTCTGGCTGAAGACGACGATGACGAACCTGATTTCTACGATATAAACGTGCTTGCCTGGGACACGCCTTGCTCGGCTCTACACTATGCTATCATCGAGGGGCATACGGAAGTGGTCATAACCCTGGTCCAGGTAAGCAACCTCTTCGCGTCTCATGAGAATCAAGCCCAAGCACTGACGATTGGACCTCAGGACTATGGTGCGGATGTCCTCCTGCCCGTCAAGTTCCTCGACTACCAGAAGAAACCGAATGCTGCACTCACGCCTCTCATGCTCGCCCTTGCTCTCCCCGTCGAGAAGGCGAAGGAGATGGTCAATACTCTCCTCAAGCTCGGCGCGACTTCTGCCCAAGCGGACATGAATGGTGTCACTGCTTTCCACGTCTTTGTAGAGCGAAATGCGGAATCTCTCCTCAAGTCTCTCTGCGAAAATGACCCGACGGGGACCAAAACGGCCATCAACCACATTGCTTTCGGCAACTACTTCAGTTTCCGGAGCGCTCTACAGATCGCTGTTCAAAAGGGAAATCTGGCCGCGGTCAAGAAGCTGCTCGACAGTGGCGCTCTTCCGCATATTGATTTCGAGACCTGGTGCGCACCATTCATTAGCCGCCCTGAGCCACGTTACTACGTAGGACCAAGACTAACTTGTGCAATACCCAACCAGGCTTAAATGCGCGAAGCAAGCCGCGAACATGGAGAACCAACTCCGTAGTTTCGAGTTCAACCAAGGCCATTTCTCCTCGGGGGTGGAACAGCCCTTGATCCTGGCCTTGAAGTCCCCGCGACCCGAAACAGCCCTCGAGCTCCTGGAGCGTGCCGCAAACCCCAACGTCGTTACCAGCACGTCGTGGTATCACTTCAGTTCGTACTCGCGGTTTACGGGGTCAACCTTGGATCTTGCACAGAGACAGCTCGAGATACTCCGTGACTACCAACGGAACAGCGCACCGACGCCTTCTCCTCCGGAGCTGCCGGAAGGGATCGACTCCTTCCTAGGAAACTTCGAAGAAGGAACATACCAGCACTGGGTCGTGTCAGAGAATATCGAAAGAGTCCGGAGATCATATCAGCTGAATCTCAGGAGTTATGAGAAGGAGAGAGCAGCCTCTAACAGTGCTCCAGGTGAGAGGGAGAAGGCAACGGCCATTGAAGAAGCGATCAAGACAGTGGAAACGGTCTATAAGGCTTTGCTTGCCAACGGAGCCAAGACCATGTCCGAGTTCGATCCCCGGCCCAAAGACCAGTGGCAAGGCTCCGGGATTCCGAACCCGCACCGTGCTCTCGTTCAAAAGACGGAGCCTTACAATTACACCTTCACCTTCCAGAACGTCAATGACGTGACGGAGGCCAGGAGGAATGCTTATATCAAGCTGTGAGACACTGCTCGTTTCTGGGATGTCTTGCTTATGCTGACGCCGCAAAGGTTCAACGCTTCCTGGAAAGGCGACCTGAAGACCATCAAGACTCTCACACTGACAGCTTGGGATGACGCCAAGGAGCAAGCGCCGCTTAAGATTGCTGTTTTCGACTCGATGAACAACAACCCCTTCTCGGTCGCCGTTGCTCATGGCCACTACAATGTGGCGAGGGCGATCCTTGAGATCGCGCATGCGCAGTATGCCCCGGAAGAGAAACCCAAGACCCGCTACAGGATGCAGGCCGAACCGCACTCATCGTGCTCGGACGATGGCTGTTCCGAATGCTCAGATGACGAGTCGGCCCACGGAGACGATTCGACGCCAAGGATATATGGCGAGATCATAGACGATCAGTTCACCATCGACAACGTCGGACAGGTGTCGATGAAGGTGAACAGCCGCACTACGCCCCTACAGATGGCGAGCTGGGGATTCCTCCTGCAATGTATGTATCCCCCTTTTCTTTCCTCACCCTCCACCTTTCCTACTCTTCTCCCCATTTTCAACGCTAACTCGTCTTCGTAGCTGTCATATCCGAAAATAACATGCAGAGACTCAAGTTTCTCCTGGAGGTCTACGAGCGCTGGAGCGCTCAAAAGCTTGACTCCAACGAAGACCGTCCTCGCTTCTACACCTTCCCAGATGCTGAATTCAGGCTAGCTGTCGAACTTGGCCGTGTGGAACTGCTCGGCGAGATCATCAAGCGCACCGGGGCCGGGCTGCCCCTGGAGCACATGGTGAAGCACACGGGGGTGGAAATCAAAGTGAAGCCCCGGTATTATCAGGGGTTGACAGTCTACGGAAAGAAGAGGTATGTCCAAATCCTCTACACATCAGTGTCTAGACAGTCCATCTAATCATGGGTTGACCGACCATGTTGCATAGGAGTGACTGGGCAGCCGCTGGGCGCGAGGTAGCCGACAAACCAAGCGGTACCGAAACCTCACCTCTTCTACTCGCTGCCTCTGCGGGCCGGATCGAGACCGTGGAGTGGTTCCTCAGCGACACTCCGCTAAGACACTATCTTACCTTCGCCAAGTCCGAGGCGGCCCGTGAAGACGCGAGGCTGAAGCACCTCGCCCAAGCTCCGGGCGGGTTTGACGCCGCTATTTCTAAGTGGTTGCATGATCAGAGTAGGTGCACCCTGAACCTAGACGTTGATTTTGAGAGCACAGGCCCTGACGCGAAGCAGGTGATTTGGTCCTACATGCCGCAGTCTATGCTCCGCCAAGTAGGGAGGCTACTGAGCTGGTTTCTTATCTCGTCAGGACCCAACCGACGTTGCTTGAGGTAAAGGCAGCGAATGGTGTGACGCCGCTCATGCTAGCCTGCCGACTAGGACGGCTTGATGCAGTCAAGGTATTGATCGATGCTGGAGCCGACCAGACCACCAAGGATCGAGGACGGAATAACCTATTGCACGCGGCGCTCCATTACATGCCACATCCGAAGAAGTTGAAACCGCTTCTGGATCTTCTCGATCGCGCGACTCTTATACCGATGCTGAAGGAGCGAAACAAACTTGATCACTCCGGCCGCACACCACTGCACCAGTATTGCTACGCCGTGGCCATTTCCGGGTACCATGAAGAGGCTGCGAACTCCGCAATCCGCGTGATCAAGCTGCTCTTCGATATCTCTCCCGAAACGGCCAAGCAGGCACTGAGGATGCTCGACGGCACCGGCGACACGCCTTTGCACTCGCTTCTGGCCAGGGACGCGGACCCCACCATCGTGCACGCCGTCATTGACCTCGACGAGAGCCTTCTGTGCTGCGAAAACGCCGTCGGCCGCACGCCTGCCGATGTTGCGCACGACCGTTACCTCACCGACGTCGTCAAGCCACCTCAAGTTTTTACCCAGCATGACGCCTCCGTCTTATCGCTGATTCCCAGGCAGCCTCGCGACTTCGTCAAGCGAAAACCGTGCGACGAGCCCGAGGAGCACGAGGCCAAGACCACTGTTGCCAAGAACTGGCGCCTCTGTGTCAGGGTCATGGAGCGTGTCGGAGGACGACGGCCCAAGCGGACGCTGGTCAGTCTCAACTCGGCCAACTTTGTTGCCGAGCGGCTGGGCCAGCAGCACATGCGCGACCGCTATCTCTTCCAGCTGCAGAAGAAGAACAAGGACGAGGACGACAACGACGACGACGCCGTCACGTCAACCGACTCCCAGGACGGTGAGAATGGCGGCAGGCTCAAGGTTGATGAGCACATCACCGCGGAGAAGAGAAAGCGGCGGAGGGAGGATGTCGTTACCAGGAGATATGACGGCGGCAATTCCGCGTGGGCGAGCCCGAAGAGAAAGGAAAAGGAGGACAACAATGACAACCAGCACGACAGTACGGGAAGCGAGTCGAGTGATGACGACGAGGATGACCTGCTCCCGCAATGTGCTAAGTGCGGGCGCCGCCATTACCAGGGCCGAGCCTAGCGAGGAGTGTCGGTGTGAGAGGAAAAGAGAGAGGGATTACCCAAAGGCATGTCCAGCATGGGAGATTAGAACATGGGGAGGCTGATATGTAGTACGGATAGTAGTCGAATGACGAGCTTCCGTGGTGGAATCTTGGATACGATTCTTCCCATCAAGATCCTAGACTTAGGCTATAGTTAGACAACTGATGACCCGTTTCATTCCCGCCTGAGAATCTAACATCTCCCTGAGAGGACAAGCCGGCCGCTTTTCACTACGAAGCAAGCATGGGATGACAGGGACTTTGTTAGCAGTGGTATTTACGAGAACTACTAGTAAACCAAAGATGAAAGCCAAGGCTCCCAGGGGTATGACGCACAGGGTATAAGAAGCCGAGCAGCAACAACGAAGAGGATAGCAGAACAAGACAAAGACCGAGAAAGAGATGAAATGAAGAAATCAACCACTAAAATACCCCTAGATAGATAGATACCTTGGAAGTGTCGCCTTGTTGGTCCCCCTTTTCCACCGGTAAAGCTACCTACCTACCTGATGTAGAGGTGGCCAATCTGGTATCTCCACCTATCGAATAAAGAACAACCCCCCGTCCCCCTAAACCGCCTGTCCAGATCAGATCCGTCCGACTCTGAACTTGAACTCTGAGAAGGAAGAGAAGTTGCCTGGGCGCAAGTCCTGCTCCGGCCACATTTTAGAAAAGAGACCTACGTAACTACCTAAACCTCCTCAAACGTTCGGGTAGGCGCCCTTGAAAACAACTGAAGTGCTAGATGCAAGCAAGTCCCCCCCTTTATGTATGATTGATGCCGAGATATGCAGTTGATGTTGCGCAACCCCAAAAACGCCCCGCTTCCCTTTGGAACAAGAGACAAAAAAAACGCACTGGAATATACGCTGCCGTCGTCAAGGATCAGGTTTGGTATTTATTACCACGATGGCCGCGAGAGAGGAAATAGTGAGTAGCACCCGCTAGTAGGACAAAAATTTAGGTGCGATCGAGAAGGTGAAATGAGTTGGCCTTGACGAGGGGAGGAGAGAACTCCAGTCGCTTGACCAATCGCTTGAACGACCCCTGTAAAGCAGAGAGAGGCTTAATTAAGCCCGCCACCTCGGCCTCATATCCTTGGGCTTCTCGGCGGCCGCCGAGCTGCTGCTCCCCTTGCGCATGGCAAAGCGGGCGCCCGCGACCGCCTGCGGACTCTCCCTGCCCGTGACGCTCGTCCCCTTTGCTGCTGTCGTCGCCATCCTTGGCTGAGGCAGCAGGCTGGTCCGCCTTGTTGCCGAAGACGCGAGGGAGCTGGCCGGTCGTCTTGGGGTGGTCGCCGCCTCAGGGGGCGAGATCTCGACAGGTCTTGGCGGCTGTAGGGACGCACGTCTGTTACTGATGCTGCTGCCGTTGTTGTTTTGAACAACGGGCGGCGCGGAGATTTGGGAGGCGAGGCGCGGCCTGGAAGAGGACCGCTGTTGTCGCGCGAGCGGCGGCCCCGGAGAGGCGAGGCGCTCGCGGAAGGAAAGGAGGGGCCCGCTTTTGGAATGTGGGTTTTCGGGGATTGGTGACGCCGAACCTGCGCGGGAGAGGGGGCTTCTGAGTGTGGGCAGCTTGGATGCCGATGAGGGCGCCATGGCGGAGGCGGAGCGGATTGGGGTGGGCGTCGTCTTGGCATAGGGGCTCGGTGTGGTGAGCGTGAGCGGCTTGAAGTTGTGGCCGGTGTCGATATCGGATGTGTTCGTCGAGGAGTTCCACTTGGGCCGTTTTGCCAAGGACGACGTCGGTCTGGGTATCCTGTTGGCGGTTGGCGTGGCTGAGCCTTCTCTCGAGTCTCTGGACGGGACCGAGAGCGTCGACATGCTCGGCGCTACGGGCTTCCGGGTAATCTGGCTTGTCGGGGTCGGCAGGGAGGATTGCCTGCGGTAGCCTATGCTGCTTGCCGACCGCTGCTTGGGGCCGTGGAGGTTGGTGGAACTGCTCAGGCCCATAGACGACATGATCACGGAAGACGGGGGCGAGCTCTGAGGCGTCTCGTGTCCGCTCGCGATCGTCGACATGTCGTTTGACAGCATGCTGGAGACGGAATCTCGCAGCTGCTGCTCCCGTCGCTCAGCCTGAAGCTCCTCGATGGAAGCATCCAGCTCTACCATGGCGTCCTTCAATTCCCTCCACTTCGCCTGCATCTCATTGTGCAAACGAAGAATCTCCCCGTTGACCGTCAGCCGGTCCTTGACGCCCTTGTCGATGATGGACAGCACCCGCTCGATCGCCGGGCCGTAGTGAGTCTTCTTAGCCTCATAACTCTCCAGCTTCTTGCTCATTATGGGTTGATTTGTCAGATGCATCCCGCTGTCGATGGCCTCGCGGAGTCTCGCAGCGCTCCTCTCCACTGACTCGTACATCTTTTGGGCCTGCCGCCCGGCGCCGCGGAAGACAAGCACCCAGCGGTCCTCGCCGAGCTCCTTCCGGAGGGACTCGGCATCCTTCTCCAGCTTCTTATAGCTGGTATCCAGCTCCGACCTTCTTATATGCAGTTCTTCGCATGCCGACGGAAATATGCTCTCGGCCCTGGCTTCGAAGACGGAGAGCCTCATGGGCAAGAAATCCAAGGAGGCTCTGAGGGGCTGCATCCTCGCGAACAGTGCCAGCAGGCTCGAATCGTCTTGGGAGATGCCTGTCGCCGTGGGAGAGGGCGAGGTAGGGCTGACGGGGAAGGGGGGGAGGCTGAAGCGAGGGTTGGGTGTTAGTTGCAACCGCGCGGGAGCCCGGGGGGTGTCCTCCACGATGGTCTCCAGGTCGCCAATGTCCATGCCGTCGCCGGTCGAGACGGCCAGGATCGACTTGTGCCGCCGCTCCTCCATCTCGAAGACCAATCTGGCGAGCTCGTCCATCTCGTTCTGGATGTCCCCGAGAACATTGTTCCACAGCTCCTCCCATTCCATGGCAATCTCGACCTGTGCCTTGACACTGTGCAGCGTGTTGCGCATCTTGGCCCACTCCTCGAGGATGGCCTCCATTTGGGCGACGGCTCGGCGGAGATCGTCGGCTGAAACGCTGGCGATGTCCTCCCGAGCCTGCAGTTCCTCAATAGCGCCAACGTAGACCTTGATGAGCTCTTCAAAGCGGACAATCGCGTTTTCGACTTCCTCGACGCCCTCGCGTCCTCCGGCGGCGGCCCATTCGACATCGTCGTCGCTCTCCAAGCCGCCAATCACTTCCGAGGCCTTGTATATCCAGCCGCGGATCTGTTCCGCCGCGCCTATTACTGCCTTTGTCGCAGCCTGGGCCGTCGGGATGGCAGAGACCCTGCTGGACAACGACTCGGCATCTGGGAGCTGTATTGAGGTGAGCTGTGCGAGCTGGTTCGCAAAGGAAGCTCTTGATAGTGTGTAGATGGACCCCGGCCGCTGGAGGCCGAGGGGATTGAAGGTAATCGAATCTGAGTCGAAGACATCTCGGGCGGTTGGCGGTGTCGGGTTCGTGGGACGCCGGGCCAGCGGCGGCCTGTCCTTGGGAGGAGGGGGCGGCGGACGTATCTCGGGCGTCGTGGGCGGCTGCGGCGGGCGCGTGTCCCTTGCGATGTGCTCCTCCCTCGTGCCGAGCTGCGCCTTCACGCCGTTTCCGTTGGTGTGATCGGGGAGGCGGTACTTGTTCGTGTCCATTTCCAGCGGTTCGGAGGCGACAATTTCCGGGAGGAAGCCGGGGTTCGCCGCAATGGCAATGGCGGCCTCGGGAGGCGGCTCGTCGGGTTCTGTCTCGGTCTTGCCGTGCGACCGGTCCGACTTGAGGCTGGATATGGACGGTATGCGGGCGATGGCACCCTTCCAGGGGCGGCCCCGCCGCTCGACGACCGTATGGGAGGTGCTCGCGAGGTGTCCTTGGTCAAGCCTTCGGAGCTGTTCTTCGGGGAGGCGGCCGGGTTCGAGATGGTGCGACGGAGGTGGAGACGACGGCTTGCGGCTGCCACCGAAGCCGAGAGCTTTTAATCGCGCTGCGAGTCCGGGCGAGGGTTTTCGCACGCGATGGGTCGGTACCGAAGGAGGAGTATTGGTAGGAGGTGGCTCATTGGCCGAGGGTTGCTGCTGCTGCTGCTGCTGCTGCTGTTGCTGTTGTTGTTCAAGTTGTTGTTGAAGCTGTATTTGTTGCGGCGGAAATGTTTTTGGCGGGTCACCAGGGTGGCTGTGAGTGGTGCTGTGGACGCCGATGCCGCCCGCGGCGTCGTGATGTGGTGATTGTTCACCCTCGTCGAGGTGGTGAAAATGAGCTGCTCCGCCGGGGACTGAGGAGAAGGTCAGCACGACAGCTTCGTTCAGGTCGCTCGTATCTCGGTCGGCATTGTAAGCTGCTACGTCGGTTTCGACAACGACGGGAGCTATGAGGCAGTCCTGGTCGTTGCCACTGCCTGGAGCAGCAGCAGCGAGGGCTGTCATTTAGTGGCGCGTTGGCTGCAGCGAGCTCTCCAGAATGCTGCGCTGCGGTGGGTTGGGTGGGATCCTTAACTCTCAAACAGCAGCTTGGCTTGCGTTGGTCACGGCGCTCGCGGCGGTCGATTGGGGCTTGCTCCATATAATCCGGGCAGGGTGTCTCCCGGCTGCGCGTTCAACTGGCTGGGAGCCTGGCTGAATTCTCTGGGGCCTTTCCGCTGCGGTCAACGACTGGCCCAAGGACATGCTGCAGCGCCCAAGTTCGCAGCAGTGGACTGGCGTGCGGGAAAATCGACAGGCCAACAGGGCTCGGAGGATTTGAGAAGTCACTCTGGAGCGGGCGAATCCGGTGTTGTTTGGAGGGTCTTTTTGCGCCGATCGGCCGCTGAGAGACGACCAGGAAATTTCGCTCATGAAGAATTCAAGATTGCGCTGCGCCAACCAAGCCAGATTGGACCTCTGGCCCTGTTGTGCAGGCTTGGGTTAGTTATGTGACGCAGGTCAGCCCGAAATTTTCCTCATGTGACCGACGCCAGTTTCTTTAGAGAAGAAAGGTTGTGACAGTCGGCACTATGTTGTTGGCCTGTCTCAAGTGCCGGCAGCTTGCAGATGGCCATCATAGGAAGCCGAGGTCTTTTCTGCAACATACTACTAGTAGTATCTACTAGTAGTTATAACTTATTGGGCACTATGTTTACGCCACACCAAACAGACGCGCCCAGCTGGCCTTTCTGATCTGTAACCCAATTGACTACTGTACTACGTAGCATCCTTCTGGAACACGACGGGGAGAGCAGAGCTGCGGCGGGTTGGATCGCACCAGACAACGGGCCAACGGCAGTTGGCCGCTTCGGACAGGGATCATGTGTGAAGCCAAATTGGTTATGGAAAGTCAACATGTGAATGCCAGGGTCATCGAGATTTGAACACAGTTCATCAGATTACCTACTGTGTAGGGATTGTACAATACAGTACTCCGTATTGTACACTACACTATCGTCATTTATACCTGTGTAAAAGGCAGAAGATCACCGTAACAGTCAAATGCAAAAGCGGGATGCATGCACCTGTCCACGCGACTGCAGCGGCCGGCGGACGCAGCCCCTGTCTGTTCCATTGCACTGGACAGATAAAGAGATTTTCATCCCTTAATTGAGGGTTTACCGTTACCGTACTTTACGCTGTGCGTGTATCAGAGACAGGGGTAGCTGTCCCTCTGACCAATCACTTGAGTTCGGGCTGGCAATTCTCTTCGGCCCAAACAGGAAGGCACGCTTTGAGTTCATCCCGTTTCCCACTCCTCCGTACCTGAGTTACCTGGGGGTTAGTACGTCCGTATGAAGCGTGGAGGACGGACGAGTGTCAGAGAAGACAGTCCATGTACCTATGCCCCAAGTCGTTACCGAAAAGATGCATCTGCCCTTCCGATTTAGCTGTTGTGAGACTGAGCCGAGTCACACGGGGCTTCTGCGTCGCCGCTCGGCGGGGCTATTCGGTTTCCTTCCAATGTTAATTACGGAGCATCCGTACGGAATACTCAGTATGTACAGACACTAGGGGAACAGACGTTGCCCATCCGGAGATTGGCGCGACGCAAGCTCTCCACGCGACGTGAGTTTCCCCACATCACCAAGGGAGCCATCGTGTCGGCCTCCCGGGGTTCTTCTGGAACCTTTGGCGTAATGACTGAACCCACACGGCCCCTGGCCCAGCCGATTCCTCAGCACAATCACCTGGCCGCGCGGGAGACTTTCCCGACAACCCCCCCATCCGTCTCAGCAATTCTTCCGCCTGAAGTAGCCCAATCCGGTCCTCTCATTTCTCGCAGTTGACACCTTTTCAAAACTACACTTTTGGGCTCGAACCTCCGACTGCTGGCTTTCCATGATCCTCTTTCTTCGACGGATGCCGTGGTAGATCTCCCAGTCCGAAGCAAGCAGGGAGCCGCGACATCTCTCCTTGCTGCCGTGTCCCCAACCAGCAGTCATCTTGCAGCCCAGCCCTCCCGCCTTGTTTACTTCGGGTGCCCGCATCAGAGCTTCGTAACAAAGAAGGAAAAGGAAGTGTTCTTCGAGAACGACAGTTAGCCAATACGACAGGCTTGTTCTGAAGAAGGAGCCGAAACCTCCTCGCCAGAGCCAGAATGGCAGCATCTTCGCCTAAGTCCGCTGTCCCCCGCAGCTCCTCGCCCGCCCCGGACGCCCTACCTAAGCCAGCTCTCGGGCCGTCTCCGGGCATATCTCGTTGCTTCTCGACTGGGTCTACTATATCACACGGGTCTGCGACCACCGAAGGCTCGCAGTTCCGGGAATCTCTCGGCAGCGATGCCTCGAGTTTCTCGCGGCACTCGTCGGCGAGCTACCGCTACTCGGATATCAGCAATCTGAGCACCGGCAGCGGTCCTGGCAGCGCGGAGCTAGTGGGCAGGAGAAACTCAAGCCGGCGGCGGGGCTACATGCGCCCGCAAGGCACTGATTTCGCCGCCAGCGCCCAGCGCCGGGAGAGTGTGCTCAGTCTGGGCAGCATTGCGCATTTGCAGTACTACTTTGCCCGCACTGGCTTGCTGGATGGCAAAGGCGGGCGGCTGGCACGGAGACGGGACCCCAACAAGGCGCACACCCTGGACTTGTCGTCGCTCGACCCAAGTGTGTTCCTGACACCCAAGCCCGAGAGCGATCATGACTCGAGCTATGCATCCATGGTGAGCAGCCCAGACTGGACGGCCCCTACCGGATTCGGCAGTGTGAAGTGGGGTGCTGGCTCTATGGCCGAGTCGCCCGTCGAAGAGCACCCTCCGGACCAGCAGGACGAAGATTACTTCTCGGACGAGTTCGACGAGGAGATGCTGCCGCCGACGACGAGCACCTATCAGCATCGCGAGAAGCCGGTGCCCAAGCCACCGTCTATGGCCGAGTTGAGGTCCGAATTGACCAGCTCCCTCGACGTGGCCGAAAAGACGCTGCACGAGGTAAAGAACGCCAAACCGCCTCCAGGGCTCACGGTCAAGATCGAGACGGTGGATGGCCAGGACAACTCTAGTCAACATCAGGCCTCAGATTCACGAAGGCCCTCTCTTCAGTCGGGCGGATGGCACGAGATCCAGGGGATGAGCATACTCGACGTCATGACATTGGCTATCCGGGCCGCTAAGATCTACTACACGTCCCATGATCGTCCCGACCGTCTCGACGCCATCAAGTCTGAGAAAGAGCTGCGCGGCGAGCTGCTCTCTGTCATGGACATCCTCAAGCGCATGGCAACTAGGGGCTTTGCCGGCGGGATGCGTGACGACGAGTTTCGGACTATGGATGCTTGGATTGTGGGACTGCGCGCCATGCTTAAAGCCGAGGATGCCATAGAAGCGGAAGAAGTCGCGGAGCAGGCAACTTGGACCTGGGTGCGCCCCGAAGGTTGGGAAGGGCGCGAGTTTGAGCGCGAGGAGGCATTTATGCGCTCCATTCTTAAGGGTCCTGACCCCATCGAGAACATGCCTGTCTTGCCCAAATGGACACCCATCGACCGGACCAAGCCGCTGGAATCGCAGTCCCTCCCGACGCCGTTCCTAGCAGCGCTCTCAAACGGCCAGCGTCTGGTGCACCTTCACAATTGTGCGGTGCGCAAGTCGCAGCGGCGCTTCGGCTACATCCCGACATTCTACGCTAACACCCAGAAGCCATATCGCGGAGCTGACAATCTACGCTATTGGCTCAAAGCGGCCGAGCTGCGCTGGGAGGTGCTGCTCAAGATTGACCCTCTGGGACTGCAGTACAACAGCAGCCCCGAGCTTTGGCTTGACTTTGAGGATGCCGTCTTACAGTGGTGTCGCAAGGTGCGTGAGGAGATTATCTCCGAGTTGCAGCAGCAGCAATCACCCACGACTGCTGCATCACCATCAACAGCTTGAGCTCCCCAGATGGGGTAAGCTGTGCCATTCATGACTGGAAAGATGTTATGACTCCCGATCGATAGACTGTTACACCACTCTTCGGCCTTTAGCTCGATCTATTCACTTTTTCTCTTTCCTTGCCGGGATCGAGCCCCGCACAAACCCCCTTTCCACCACCGCTTGTTTACAAATACCCCTTTGTTTACTTCAGGCCCTGGATTCTTCCAATGTATCATAGCGTGGAAACCAACCGCGACCGAGGGGCTGTTCTGTTCTGTTCTTTTCTTCTTCACTTCACAAAGCACGGGTTGCCATCTCCAGAGCCCCCGCCACCTTTTTTTTCTACACTATTACCATACTTCTTCGCATCAGTTGCTTGAATAGTTATTGTTTACTGCATATTCATTTCAACCTACCCCGTATATAGCTCAGCATATACCCCAGCATAACCCAGATGGAAGAAATGGCGTAATGGTTCAATATAGTCAGTCCCCTCAACTTTTGGAAGTGAGGGAGGACGGGTAATCGGAAAATTTCATATCCTCGAAAGGGAGGGACGAGGGTAGAAATATATATATGGTACCTACGTGCATCAACATCGCTCGCTGTCTTGAACACATCTGTCGCATCTGTCCCTCTGATGGGACTTTTATTATGTCTTCAAATCTGCCTCCAAGGTCTACCTGTGCACGCTAGCTCTGAGAATGCTTATGCCGATGCATGTGGAAAAAGGCTCTGTAAAATGCCACGCCGATGCTTGCATGTTTGATACTCATTTCGCCTGCCCGTCTAGTTAAATGAGGTAAGCCGCCGCCCATATATAACCACCATTCATGCATGCGGTAGCCATGATTTGCCATCCTCTCTCCATGACGTTCATGCCCGAGTTAGCTAGAGCCTGTAGCTGAGCATTCCTCCGTCCTCTGAAGCTTATTAGAAAAAGAAAAAAGCAGAACTGTCGAAATGGCGCGGAAGAACAAAAAAACAAGGCCCCAAACACAGCCTTAAAACAGGCTGCATGCCTGACTTTTCATGCACCTCCCCCCTTTCTCCGTGTCCCATGCACCGCAACCAATGCCTCTTGTAACACGCCGCCGGCTAATGCAGATCGTTAAAGCAAATTCGTGGGAAGTTGATGATAGTGGGGGAAATCAACAAGACCGACCGCGCGCAAGGTCCATATTGAGCTCGGAAGGGGGCGCCCCATGGCGAGAAGTCGCCGAATGATGATGGGGCCGCGTGAGTGGCCGGTCGCACCGCAACAAGATCAGACCGCAAGGACTCCGCGTAACGTGAACTCTTAGGTCAGAAAGCGGCCAGGCAATCAGACCGCGCGATGATGGGATGGCGAAATTTCGCGTAACGTGAAATTTGGGATGACATCATACGAGAATGATCAGACCGTAGTAAACAGCCTGACCACCCTCGCGAGAAAGATGGGGATTGCGATGCCAAGTTGGGACCGTGATGCCGAAGGGGGAAACGAAAGAAAAAAGGAGCAGACTGCGCACGCATGGATGCACGCACCCCCAAAGGAACCCTTTCTCCCATCAGCAGGCCCAATCCAGCGAACCAACGGCCAACCTTTGGGCCATTTGTAAAGCCATGAGGTAAGGATTCCTTGTCGCAACCGAGATATTTCAGTAAGGCATGGTGGAGATGCCGCTGCTTGCGCCAGCCTTCATACTTCCAAACGCAGACTTGGTCCGCGAGCTGCCTGCCGATGCATTGCCCCTTCCGGGCTGTCGGCTGGTAGATCCAACGGATCCCCTGCGCTTGGACACGCCGCCTGTCGAGTTGGACCGCGAGAACGACGCACCGCCACCACGGGAGGAGCTTCCCTTCCTATTATTCCGGTTCCTGGCGTAGAACGGCTTCTTTCCGCCCCTCCACTCGGGTCGCGAGATCCGGCCGGCGACCTCGTTGCTGTTGGACGACGCCTTGGCCCTCCTTCTGTCTGCCTTGCTGAGCTCTTCGAACCGCTGGTGCCATTGTTGGACTGTGGGGTCGGCGGTGTGAGTTGACGACGATCGGGAGGCGCCGTCGGCGAAGTAGCGGGAGGCTTCAAGCGCTTCGTCATCCTCGTCCTCGTCATCTTCGCCCTCATCCACGATCTCCTCCTCGAGTTCGTCCTCGCCTTCGTCGTCGTCTTGGTCCTCGTCCTCGCTATACACCTCTTGTCCACGCCGGAAACGGAAGCGGGGAGGCTCGCTGATGACATAGTCTTCGTCGTCGCTGATGAGGTCGACGAATTCCTTCTTGCTGTTCTTTGGGGCGATTTCGGCCGCCGCCGAGGGCGACTGCGTCGCTTTGCCCATCATTTCCTGGTACTGCTTGTAGAACTGCTGCACGAGCCCGGCGAACTTAGCGCCGTATAGGTCCACCTTCGACTTGTCGACTCCGCGTATGGTGTACATTTGGGCGACAGTGGTCGTCCAGCGGATTGCCATCTCACGGTACTGCTGTTCCGTGAAAATGGGGCGGCGGAGACCATTCTTGTTGCGGACGTTCTCTTCCATCTCGTGGGCTCTGTCAACGAATGCGTCGACGATGTCCCTATGAACGTCGTCGATTCCAGCTTCCTCAAGGCATGTGTCGCGCGAGATGGGCGGGCCGAGTTCGTCCAGCGTTTGTTGGCGCCGCTTCGGCGAAGGGCGGCGGCGGGGAGGTACAGGGTCGAAGGCGTCCTCCTCCATTTCCTGGTCCGAAACCACGAACCCGTCTTTGTCGTAGCCGTGGGCGGTCAGGTCCCGCCCGGCGTCGCTTTCCCCGTCGCTGTCCTCTTCGTCCAGCAGCGTCGTGGCGATTGATTTTGATTTCTGTCTCTTCGACATAGCAGGGACAGGCGAAGAAACGTTTGTCGACGGTGGGGGTCGTCGGGTCCGGGTCGCCTTAGAGGAACCCGCCGATGCATTATCGAGGGTAGCAGCCCGACCTTGTTTCCTGCCCCGAGCGGCCGGCGGATTGGATCTCGGCACTTCCAACCGTAGCCGGCGGTCGCCATCGAGATATTCTGGGCCCGCAGGACCGAGCTGAGAAAGTGGTTAGCTGGAGAGTGGAGAAAGGAGAAGGGAGAAGGGAGAAGGGAGAAGGGAGAAGGGAGAAGGGAGAAGGGAGAAGGGGGATCTTTACTTCGTAGTTAGTGACGGGAATGCCGTTGCTCTCACACATCACTTGTACGTCGGTCAGCGCGCCCTCGTGTTGGAGAACCATGACGACCCGCTGGACTTCGTGGTTTTTCATCCCCCTGCAGCGACCGAAGCCAGCAATGCCTTGGTGTCTCCCCACGTTCTTGCTTGCTGTCACGATCTCGACCAGTTTCCCCAACGTGAGCTGGTGCTGTTCGCGGACGGCCATGAGGAGAGCCACGGCGCAATCTGTGAAGTCTTCCAGCGTAGCACCTGCAATCGTCTGCCCACTGAGGCAGTTGTCGCACATGTTGTTGCATTCAGCGGCGTCGAACTTCTCACCGAAGTACTGCAGAATCTGGACCCGACGGCAGGTATGCAAGCTCTCGCAGTACGTGATCATGCGGTTGATCATGATATGCTGCCTGTCCTTCTCCTCCTTGACCTTGTCCTTGTCCTCGTTGATCATTCGTCTCAGCACGGGAATATCGGCGTAGGAGAAATAGAGATAGCAGTCAGAAGGCTGTCCATCGCGGCCCGCACGCCCGGTTTCCTGGTAGTAGCCTTCCAGGCTCTTGGGCATGTTCTGATGGATGACAAAACGCACATCCGGCTTGTCGATCCCCATGCCAAAGGCAATCGTAGCCACCACGACCTGGATCTCCCCTCTCTGCCATTTCTCCTGGACCTCGAGCTTGGCTTCGGGGTCCATCTGAGCATGGTAGTGACGAGCCTCGATCCCATGCTTAGTGTAGAGCGTGTGTGCAGTACCTTCGGCCGACTTGCGCGAGAGCGTGTAGATAATGCCGCTCTGTCCCGCATACTTGGTCTTGATCATTTCGCCCATGCCCGCGATAAAGCGTGTCTGCTTGGGTTGGACTTCGTAGAATAGGTTGGGCCGGTTGAAGCTCTGTGAGAAGACTTCACAGTCTTCCATGCCCAGGTTGTGTTTGATATCGGCGATCACGTTCCTGGTCGCTGTGGCTGTCAGTGCCATAACGGGGACGCCGGGATACGATCGTCGGAACTGTCCCAGGGCTTTGTAATCCGGCCGAAAGTCGTGGCCCCAGTGGCTCACACAGTGGGCCTCGTCGATCACGATGCGCGCGAGCTTCTTTTTCCGATACAACGTGTCGACGCCTCTTCTGAAAGCCGGGCTGCTGGTGAGCATCTCAGGAGTCACATAGAGCAGCTGGACGAAATGCTCCGGATTGGTCTGGTTGAAAACGCCCAAAATGTGGTTGCGAAGCTCATTACTGATGCCTCCATTAAAGGACTTGGCGAGGATATTGAGCCGTTCAAGATGGGCTACCTGATCGTTCATCAGGCTCAGCAGAGGCGAGACCACCAGGGTGACGCCGCGGGTGGTGCCCGAGTTGACCATCGCTGGCAGCTGATAGCAAAGGGACTTGCCACCGCCCGTGGGCATCAACACAAATGCGTCTTTGCCGGCGAGGGTAGCATTGATGGCCTCAAGCTGGTTGCGGCGGAATCCCGTCATCCTGAAACGATCCTTCAGTGCGCGGCGAACATCTTCGGACCAAGGATATTTCATCAATTCTGAGTTGATCGAGGCTTTGGGCTGGCGCGGAGCCTCGATCCTGGCTGCCGCTCTTTTTCTCGGAGGAGGACCAGCAGTCGCTGACGACTCCGATAACACTGACCGTGCTCGGTGTGCGTCCAGGGGCGTGGCGAGCATCGCCTGCTGCTGCTCGAAGCTGTTCGCAACGGCCAGCATTTCCTCTTCATCACTAGCATCGTCAAAGTAATCAGTCACGGGCGTAACTTTGCTCTTGGCTGGTGTCTTCGTGTGCGTCTTCGGAGGGTTCACCTGTGACGGAACAGGGGGGTTGTCCAATGCCATCCAACTGTCGTCACCCATGGCGTCAAACATGTCGTCATCGGCAATCTCTATAGCTGTATCCTCGGTATTATCCGCACCAGCAAGGTTGGATGTCCTTAGGCTACCGCCTCCAGCCTCTGAAAATGAAGGAACCGACGGTGGTCTGGACGTGTTCTGTGATGTGCTCACGGCGGTAGCTTCACGGGTCCGGGTCTGAAGTGGCTGTGTCTGCAAGACAACCTGTGAGTTGTATTCCGGAATGACTGCCTGTTGACTGGACGGGGGTCTTAGACCGAGCTTGTACGATGGCTGTGTAGCGGAGACGACGGGAGTGGCTGGTGAGTCAGGCACCGCGATAGAGTCGTTCGGGTCTTTGAGAAAGTCAGGATCGTCGATGCCAGCAAAGACGAGGTTCTTGATGAGTGCCGCCTCCTTGGCTTTGATTTCCTCCGACATCTCGTCCAGTCGGGCTTCATCTTCCGTTGTGTCAAGACCGTCCGCGAACGCGTTCCCCAGGTCGGTCAGCATCTCCTCGCGTTTAGTACACAAGTCCTTTAAAGACCTATGATCACTTTTAATGGTGTCCAACGCCTTCTGCTTCTGCAGTAGGGCGTTCCGAGCATTGCGCACGCGGTCGCGTTCTTCCTTTGGTGCGTTATCGCGGAGGCACTTGGTAAATTCCTCCTTGTTTCTGTTCAGTTGATCAATGAAGAACTGCATCTTACTCTCCAGCACGGAAGGGCGTGAGAAGAACAGATCCAGGATATGCTTGTTTCGTTTGACTTCGGAATCTGCAGAACCCTGCGGAGCTTGCTTGTTCGGGGTCTCCTGAAACGGCAGCACTTCGTCGGAACGAGCTTCTTCAATTGTATCACTGGTGAAACTCCCAGCAGCAGTGTTCCCTTGCGGAGTCGCTGGACGATCCAGCGAGTTCAGCACCGCCTTTGATGGAATCTGTATGGTAGGGGACGATGTGAGGTCGGCATCTCTGCATTGATCGTTGCCAGCCATCTGGGAGTTCTTGGCCGGATCGATGTCTGGCTTAGTATCCACGGTGGATTGGTGTGTATGCGGTGTCATGAATTCGTCCTCCGAGTCTAGGACGATGTCGGGTTTTGTCCTCTTGGATCTTTTACCGGCTTCAGTCGTGGAGGTGGGTCCTAGCTCACGGTTCTCATCGTCCCGGCCACTGGGCGAGGAGGGCGTCTTCCGCTTACGGCTGGATATGGTGGAATCTGGCGCATGAGGAGGAGGAGACGGTGTCCTCTCCAAACGTCCCGGGGGCAGCTTTTGGTCGCTTTTGTGAGACTCCTTGTGAACATTGGCACGTGCCCCACTGGTCGAGTTCGTCGCAGACGCGCTGCCGCCAAGTACCATCTGAGGGAGAGGAGAGCAGGGACTCTCGCCTCTAGCGGTTGAGGACTTCGCACGCTGCTTCACGACCGACCTTGAAACGGACGAGGAAGGGATCAGGTCGTCAATGTCCAAGAAATCATCCTCGGCACCCTCTTCTCTCTCCTTGGATACTACCGGCCTCTGGGACATATCGTCAATCCGCCGCTTCTTGACGCGGCTGGGAACTGGTTCCGGCCGCTCAGCAAAGTCCTCGCGCCACAACCTCTTTTCTTCCCCAAAGCCCACGACTGAACTAGAGCCATCGTGCTTGTCCACGTCGGTCAAGTCGAGTGGGTCGGAAAACATGTCGTCGTCGCTGTCGGGGATAGGAGCGATGGGCGCGGTCGGACGGGAATTGTGGGCGCCGCCAGTATTGCCAGAAACTGGGGACGGCGGTCTATTCCGGGGCTGATTTGTGCGTGCGAGCGAGGCCGAGTAGGCGCGTTGAAGTGGACCAATTGGGGTGGTAGCGGTCGTTGATGCGGGCGTGGGCAAGGGTTGCTGCAGAGTAGCCAATGTCGGGCGACTGGAATTGAGGTTGCCATTGGGGTTGGCAGTGGAATTGGAATGGGAGTTGGAATTGGAGCTGGTGTTGGAGGAAGAAGCCTGTCCCATTCTCGCTTCCATCCTGACTACCTTGTCAGCATCCCGCGTTTGAACGGCGGATCGGGCTTCATCTGGCAGGCGCGAGAGCTGTGGTGTGAGAGGAGTGAGGGGATGAAGAGAGCTGGAGGAGGTGGAAGTCGAAGAATTGGTATTGTAAGAACGGCCGGTCCGGCGCGTCTGCGATCCCAGTTCGGACCTGGCAGACTCGAGCGAGAAGGACGTCGGAGCAGGAGAGCGGCCGCGCAAATCTGGGGCAGCGGGCGCGGGCAGTTGCGGCGCGGCGGGCGACGAACGCCGGATGGTGTTGACCAGCCAGCCCAGATGCTCGCCGAGATTGTTGCGAGTCATGAAGCCTAGTCGGAACAGCCGTCCGAGACTCGGACCTCGCGCATCCGGGTCGGGAAGTCCTGCGGAAGAAGCTGGGGAGGAGTGCGCGGATCAATGAACGAGTTTGGTTGAGTGGAGAATGACGGAGCTCGGGGGAGCAACCGGACGCGTCTTGCGGGGACGCGTTGTCAGGTGCTTTAGTGGGGTTGCAGCCAGTGTCAGGGCAGGAAGACCCGCAGCAAATTCCCCAACAGTGCCATACAATGTGTAGAGTACCAGTGAATGACTGAGGTGCGGTACAGAGATAAGAAACGGGAAATTTACCTTGATAAATCCAGTTACCCGGTCCTCGGGGTGACAAATCCTGCAATCCGCTCAATTAACCCATTAGAGGCTGGAGGTGTGCTGGTTATCTGGGGAATCGAAGGGTTGAGTGTTGCGTGGGAGAAGGTTTGTTGTAGAGGCAAGAGTTGCAAGAACTTGAAGTTGCAAGATGGAAGTCTTCCGTTGCAAGTTACCTCGATTTATTTGGCATCTTCAACAGCTCGTGAGCCTCGTGCAATAATGAGTTGAACTGTGCATCACAATACGAAGCATAAGGAAAATGGAAGAGAAATCGGGCTGGAAATCATCGGATATATGTTCCAGGAAGCCTCGCAAGTTAAGTACCTGGATTTATTTGGCAGCTTCAACAGCGTGTGACCCTCATGATTCAAAGGGCTGAACTGTGCATGACAATGCAAAGCATGTGGAAAATGGAGAAGAAATCGGGCGGGAAATCAGCGGATAAATATTCCGTCTCTTCTCAACAACTAGCGGCACTGCATGTAAGTGACCCTATGGATGGGGAGACGACTCATACGAGAGGCTTCAGTGACGACCGATCGTGCAGCGAGTATGGCAAGAGATGAGCAAATAGGCCAACAAGCTGACTTGGACCTGTATATACGGCCGAGATGTGTGGGTACAACAGTAAATAGTATATTGTATTCACGGGAAGGCACTCCGAAAGAAGAGGGCCTACAAGCGAGGCACCTCAATCAGTGACTTCTGGTATAGTTCGACGAGGAGAATTCAAATTCAGCACTGAGAAGTTGAACTTAATACGCACTTGGAATCGCACAGTGGAAATCCGTACCGATCTTGGAGCAAGCGATCGATAGTAAAGGATCCGGGGCAGGAGTCCAGAAGAGAGGTAGCAACAAGAGAGAGAACTGAGGACAACATGAATAATTTCAGAAGACAGATTGTCAAGCCGTCAAATCTCCTCCTATTTCCCCTTCTCTTCGTCTGGTCTCCTCGCGATCCTCCATGAATGCTACCAAAACAACAAGCCAGAAAAAAATAAAAAATAAAAATCAAAGGAAAAAAAAAGAAAGGGGGGGGGGGGGGGGGGGGGGCGGAGGGGGACGGGGGTTACGGGAAGGAAAGTAAATGGGAAGAAAACGAAAAGAAAAAAGAAGAACTGAAAGGAAGATTCCATCTGTATAGCAGGAGATGGATAGCTCTTGGGTAGGTACAATCGAGTCCCGGAAACAGTCAGGTCACTTCGTTTAACGGAGTATAAGACGCAGGGTACGATACCCGACCTGTTCGAACCACTGCTGCCTGCGGCTCCACGATTGCCGCCATCCGATCGCTCATTTGAATGTCAGATCCACGTACCTCGCTGCCTCCGAGTCTGCTAGCACTTGAGAAGCTGAATTGCAAATTCACTGTCATGACTACCGCGGTGGGCATTACAACGAGCCCCTGAGCTAAGGTATAGAGCAGATACCTAAATTAACCACCGCGCTTCAATTACCTTAGTATCGCCTTTTTCTCCGTGCAGCCTTTTGATGGTCCAAATCTATAAGTCGCCATCCGCCAATTCTACTGCTGAGGTATCAAATGCTCCAATCCTAAACGCCACGCTGACACTTTGAATGCAACGCAAGCCAAAAAAAAAAAAAAAAAAAAAAAAGGAAAAAAAGGAGGGGCCCATTCCAACCAACCAATCCCCCCCTTCTTCCCTGTCCTCCGCACCGTCTCCCCATCAAGCCGAAGCCTCGATGTTCTCCAGCTTCGGCCTGTCTGCCCCAGCGAACAGATACATAACCGTCACCAGCAATTTCCCCGCACCGGAGACGACCAACGCCGCGGGCGAGCCCACCCTCCTGAAGATGAAGGCGCCCGCCAGGGTGCCCAGCACGAGTGAGAGCAGGAAGCCGACCCTCCGGTTGCGCGGCCTGTTGTTCCTCAGCGCGAACAGGTCCCGGTCGATCATCAGGTCCACCCACGCGGCCGTGGCCATGGCCGTCGAGATCTCGGTCATGCGCAGCGACCGCGACTGCACCACCTGGCTCCCCGCCGCCGTGGCCAGCAGGCCGATGGCCCACAGCGTGCTGGGCGCCTGCGCGCCGTCCAGCGCGAGCTGGCCGCTCGACGAGCGGTGCGCGTACTGCAGCCCCGCGGCGGCGAAGACGAGGCAGGTCTGGACAAGGTTGCAGAAGACGAGCCAGAGCCGCCGGCGCGGGCCGATGATGTGGCCCAGCTGCCCGGTCAGCCAGGCCGACGCGAGGAAGAAGCCCAGCGCGACGCCGATATTGGCCGTCATGAACATGTCGCCGTTGGCCTCGGGCAGCACGATGGCGAGCACCAGGAAGACGGTGTTGCCGGTTTGGTTGGAGGCGAAGCAGTGGAAGTCGGGGAAGGAGACGGCGTCTGTTTTTTGTTTTTGAGTTTGAGGTCTAGGGGTTAGCGGAACGCTGGTAGGAGCGCGAGTCCCCGGGGGGTGGGCTTCACTTGCCTTGGACACCGATGCAGAATGTGAGGATCAGGAGTTGGACCTCAGCGAGGATCGAGCCGCGGACGTTCTCGTTGAGATGGCTCCATGTTTTGGCGAGCGCTGATGGCTGTCCGCATGCCTCTGGCGGTCTGTAACTCTGGTCCTCGAGAGCTCCCTCAGCTGATGGGGATTTGAGGGTTGCCCCTTTTTCTTGAGGCTGCATTGCGGCCACTGCGAAAAGACAGCACTCTGATTCTAAGCTCTGAACAGGTCACGCAGGTTGTTGTCCTGAGAAGGTTAGGATGTCCCGCTCTGTCAGACACACGTCTGTCTGGTTGGAGCCGGTGGGCAAAACGAATAACATATAACAGTATCTATACCGAGAAGCGGTGTGTGGTGAGGGCGGAAGGTAGCGAGGGTTCGTTATGGACAGATCAGCCAGGGGGATAAGTTTATTGGCTACCTGTCTTTAATCAACAGAAAAGAAAGTCGGCATGTGGCTCATCTGGGCATGTTACCTGACCGAATTTTCATCCTCCCAGTTTCGGGGCCCTGGGCATACCGCCAATCATGGTGGGTCCAGGCCGACACCCGAGCCCCGGCCTCCTGATTCTGAAGAACAAGGACGGCGCAGTTGACGCATCCATGATCCCTCGAGCGAGTTCCGACGGCTTAGCGCAGCTTATTAGATACCAACAAGGTTGCTCGTGCGCTTCGAGGCGAATTGTATATTGCGGGCCTTTGACAGAGCAGTCTAGAACTGTGCGAGCGGAGGCGTCTCTTCGGTTTTGCGCCAAGGCAAACGGCAACGGGTCGTCGCCAAGATAGAAACGCTACACAATCAGGAAGAGGATTCCGAATCTTTTTCTTGCGTGTCGGCGTGATTGAGGCATGTGCATCAGCGTTCGGCTATGGGCCGGGTCGAGATCGGAGGAATGCCGATACGGTTCGGCAAGAGTGGATCATGTAAGGCCCACTATTCCGGCACTCGGACTTCCGGGGCCGGACATGTGGGTCGCGAGAGGACCCGCATCCGGCGGTGCGTCCGGGTCTTTGAAACACGAGTTCAGCTCTGAGACAAGTCCGGAGTTCAGTTTAGGCGCGTTTCCTACAGCCACATCCGTCAGTTCACATCAGCCGTTGCAAGGCTGATTTCAGCGGGACCGCGATCGCGAGCCGTTGAGCTGCGGGGAGTCCGAGAGCCGCCGAGGGCCGATACGCACGGGCCAAGACTCTTGGCAACGTTGAAAATCTTCGATTTTGTTGGCATCCATGATCCGATCTTTGCCGCCCAAACAATGCGCGGTATTGACGGTGAATACCAATCTCTTGCCTCGCCGAGCGAATCGGATGGGTGAGCCAAGTTGTAGTTGACGCGCCGCTCCAAACGAGCAATGTCTTTCTCGTCTCGGCGGCATCCCTCCTTCTCAATGCAGCGGTAGTAAGAGTTTGGCGCCGTTCCTCGGAAGATGGAATGCTCGAATACACCGGCGATTTCTGTGAATTGGTTGGAAATGCTATCAAGCCAAAGAGCAATAAAAATATCTCGAGGTGTGACCGAGCGAGATGGCAAGGTCGACTTGCACCTCGAGCAGTCTCCGGTCGGTACTCCGGTCTTGGCCGTTTGTGCCGCGAGGTCTTGGCAATTCCGCGGTATGCACAGTCCGCGGTGCCCAGCTTCGCCAATCTGAGATCGATGGAACAAGTCCATCCGCTGAGAACAACTCCAGCATTTCCGGGCCGAGATGATCGAAGCTTGAAAGACGGGACGGCAGATGGAAAGCTGCTTACGGGAATTGTCCGGGGTAAGTGCGGAAGGGAGAATGACTGGGGACGTGGGGGGCCGGTTTTCTGCCATGCAGCTGCTGACTTATCAGCCTCAACCGTCCGTTACAGACTCGGCAGTATTCCGTACAATACATCGGCTTGCCTCTGCAACAACAAACCACCTATCAATTAATCCTCGATATGATGTTGCACGGAGACCCAGACTCTTTGCCGGACGTACCTCCATCACACTGAAAACAGACAGGCCGGGACCTTGGCGCCGCGGAGATCAAATCATCAAAATGAGTCTCAACCAACTTGGAATGCTTATCGGGGCTATCTCTATCGATCGATTTGAAATTGTGGAGGAGGGAGATAACCACGGCGTGGGCTGAACTGCCCGGACAGGGCAATCAAGATAAGGGAGTTTCATTTCATCGTCTTTCCCTGCATTCGACTCGCTCCTCCACACGCCCAAGTTGGGGACTGTTCTGGTTCTGTGGTTGACTCCCCCATTGGGGTCATCTCGGCTAGGCCGCTTGGTTAAAAGGAACACATGGCTGATGGAATTCGACTCCAAGATGGATCTCGCATCATCGTCAACCTTTCCGCACTCAAGCATTCGATCAGCTTCACTGGCGCAGATGGTCCGTCCCCGCGGCCGTCATGAGCCATGCTAGACGTGCAACTGTGCGAGGGTGAAGCAGGAGGGATATGGGTATGAATATAGGCGGCAGGTCGGCCACTACTGTGTAGGACCTCTTCCTGATGAATACCCTCTTTGTGAACGGCGTCCATCATCCAGGGCAATCGATGCATCTCCGAGGCGACGGAACGCTATCTTCATCGTGCATTTCCGCTCGGCCCTTGTGTCCCTGGCGGGTCCTTATCAGCGATCAGCAAGGGCGGGAACTGGCCTGTCAAACTGCCAAATGCAGGGCCGGACGCTGCTACAGTTATGTGTTTCCGCGGTCGGGAAACCGCAAACGTCCATCCCATCCCCATCCTCATCCCCATTTCCACCCTGTGTGCGGGTGATGTGGATACTGGAGATACGGGACGCGGAACATGGGTGGCCATGACCAAACGGCATTGTGGTTATGCGGCAAGCAATGACAAGGTGCTTTCCTTCGGATAGTGTGCTCGTGTGTGCTCGACTAGGTATAACAATGGAAGAAGCTCCCTGAGAGTCGATGGCCGGCCTGCAGTCCCAGACAAGCACGACTTAGGTGTTGATAACTTGATTCAGCATCATGGGCTTCAGGCTCTCGCATCTTTACGCCCGTCCAGACGTCAACCCGGTCACACTCAAGGCCCGGTCCGTTCCGTTGCTCAATCCTATAGACATCTATGGACGGGTCTTCTTCTTCTCCTGGTTCGGCTTCATGGTCGCTTTCTGGGCGTGGTACACCTTTCCGCCTCTGGTATGGTGCCTTTTAGTGTGACTTGACTTGAGGTTGTGATCATACTGACAAGCCGGCGGGCATAGTTGACGCACACGATCAAGAATGATCTTCAACTGTCACCGGCCGAAGTCGCCAACTCCAACATCGTATCCCTCTGCGCTACGTAAGTGACACACCATCATCAGTACTCGGAAACTGCCACTAACACGCCCCAAGACTGCTGGTCCGACTTGTTGCCGGCCCCCTCTGTGACCAGTTTGGTCCTCGACAAGTCTTTGGCGGCCTGCTCCTCGTGGGCGCCATTCCGCTCGGCCTTGCCCCCCTTGTACACAATGCCACGGGACTCTACGTCAGCCGCTTCTTCATCGGAATCCTCGGTGGCTCGTTCGTCCCCTGTCAGGTCTGGTCGACGGGCTTCTTCGACAAGAATATCGTGGGCACCGCCAACGCCCTCACCGGCGGCTTCGGCAATGCGGGCGGCGGCATCACCTACTTCATCATGCCGGCCGTGTACGACGCCCTGATCGGGGCCCGTCACACCCCTGGCCAGGCCTGGCGGCTCACCTTCCTCGTGCCGCTTGCCATGGTCATTACCACCGGCATTGCCCTCATCGCCCTCTGCCCGGACACGCCGACGGGCAAGTGGAGGGACCGCCATCTGCACATCCGCAGTCATGCCGAGTCAGCGACCAGCGAAACCGACGCCGACACCGAGATCGTCGACGTGCCCGGCCGGATAACGGACCGCCACACCCCCGAAACGCCCTTGACGCTCTCCCCCAGCCCTAGCAGGGAGAAAATCCCCGCAATCCCGATCAAGTTCGACCTCGAAGCCGCCGCGGTTACGACGAAGATTCCCCAGCTCCCGGTCAAACCCAAAACCAACGCCAACAACAACAAAGAGCACGAAAAAGCAGCAAAAGCAGAGCCAGAACCAGGCACAAAGGAAACAAGCCTCCAACAAACCGAAAACGAGATCATCCGCCCGCCGACATGGAACGACTCTCTCCGCGTGGCCCTCTCCCCGCAAACCATCTTCCACATGCTGACCTACATGTGCTCCTTCGGCACCGAGCTGGCCCTCAACTCGGTGCTGGCCTCGTACTACGCCAAGAACTTCCCCGCCACCCTGGGCCAGACCGCCGCCGCCAACTGGGCCGCCATGTTCGGCTTTCTCAACTTTGTCACGCGGCCCCTGGGCGGCGCCGTCAGCGATCTGCTGTACCGGTATGCCTCCTCCTCCTCCCATCATCACTGCCAAGGCCAAGGCCAAGGCAGAGGCCACTCGGACTCGATGGTATTATGGTTCAAGAAGGCGTGGATCGTCGTGTGCGGGCTCGCGTCGGGCGCGTTGTTGGTGGTTATTGGAAGGGTGGACCCGCGCGAGCAAGGGGTCATGTTTGGGCTGGTGGCGGTGCTGGCCTTCTTCGTCGAGGCCGGCAACGGCGCCAATTTCAGTCTCGTGCCGCACGTGCATCCCCATGCCAACGGGATTGTGTCCGGGTTGACTGGCGCCGGCGGGAACTTGGGCGGGGTGCTGTTCGCGGTTGTCTTTCGCTTTATGGATGGCGGCACGGACTATGCGAAGGGGTTCTGGGTGATTGGCGTCGTCAATCTGGTCGTGTGTGCTGCCGTCAGTTGGATCCCGCCTCTGCCTAATAAGGCGCGGGTGGGGAGTCATTGAGTGTGGCGTGACCACCTGGGTAAGGTACATTTACGACGGATGGTTTCTGCATAGCGATGGTGGTTTATTACCTAGTACCTTAATGGATGGGTCTGAGGCGTTATGGGAGACTGGACTGGAAAACGACACGACACGACACGACCTTCGGTAGCATAGAGACAGTTACGAGTTTTCTCCTGGAATAGAAAGGGGGCATTCAGCTTTTCATTTATGGACTGGACTTGCGCTATGGAAGGTACGTTAGGTATGGATGTCTGCAATTCAATGTCCTATAAACGCTGACTTAGTGCATCGCCCTCCGAGCCCCGACATATAGCGAATCCTTTCCTGGTGTAGGTGTTGTCCCCGGAATCTGCGATGCCAGCTCAGAATATCCGTAACCTTCCTCCTACCAACCCCAACCCCCCCCCGGCCCAACACCTTACTTACTCACTAGCCCAGGTCTGCGTGCTAAAGTGGTTCAGCTGCTGCATGATGGCCAGCCAGATAACGGCGGCCTCAACCGAAAGCAACTTCATGATGGCGTCCGGATCGATTCGACCCAGCTTGTCCTTGATGCCCGGCTTTTCCCACTTGTACGGCGACGGCACACCCAACACGGGGCCGCCCAGTGCCTTCTTGTACCTGGCCCAGAACTTCTGGAATCCCTCCTTGGAAGGCGCCTGCTTCTTGACGTACATCTCGTCGTGGTACGCGTTGAAGGCGAGCACGTGGTGCGTGTCGACGGGATTGCCTGAACCGTGTAGAATGAGCACGCTGCCGGCAAAGGGGCCGTACCTGGCCGTGACCTGGTATTGGTAAGACGGCTCTTCGCCGTTGTCCGCTCCGGGAATAACCGCCTCATTAATATCGAGCGCGTAGGCCAGGTAACGGAGGTTGCCGTCCCCCCAAAGCGTGTAGTCGGCTTCCAGGCCGATGAGCAAGCCAGGGCGGATGTACCTGCAAGGAGTTAGTTTTCTTTGAGATGTGCGGGGTCTTGAGGGATAGAACTAGGCCGATGGAATAATAGGGGAGAGGGGGGTTTGTTGCGCAGAATGGACGACAAGAGGCATGAAGAGGAAAGAACAGAAAGGTTCACGTACCACCGGAGGCCCAGACGGAATGCCAGGACCGTGGGATAATCTATGGCGCGGGGAAACGGGCACAAGGGGACGCTGACAGGGTCCATTCTGACTTTAACCCCCATGGCGACATTAAGCTCGTTTTTTAGGTCGTTGATTCTGAGGCCCGAGGCGACCTCGCCGGAGAAGCGACCAACATCGGCGACACAGATGCATTGATAGCCGACGTAGAACCGGAAAAATGTGTTGAGATCCCGCGGACCGAAGTCCAGCATCTTCCAATGACCAGGTGAGTCGGGTCGTCGAGCTTCAGCAAAGACGACCACGGGGCCATACAAGGGACTAGCGTGAGATATATGTGTTAGAGAGACAGCCTTGGGGAATCGTCAGAAGGGCGTAATCGACGTACCGCCAATAACCGGGTGTACCGAGTCCGAGGATGGACTGGTTCACAAACCTGGGGTCCGCAACGGCTTGGTGGTAGGGGGCGGGACTGTATGCGAGCATGACCAAGCCGTGACCAACGAGTCTGTATCCTGGATATTAGTATGCAGCTCATGACGCCTTGCTCGGATGGCAGGGGAGAACACGGCTTACCGTTCGGCCAGAAGGGGCTTGAGCGCCAGGGGAATATATGCCATGTGCATCGGAAAACCCATGTGCGCCACCTCCGTCACGAAGAGGTGCACATCGGGGTGGTCCAGGTGGGGAATGAGAACAAAGTGGTCGTCAGCCATCTCGGTGGGAAGGGCCCATCTGATCTCGGGCTTGCTGCTATGCTGAGGAAAGAATAGAATACGCCGATGCTCGGGGCTCGGCCGCTTGTCGTCCGCCCCATCGCCCGCGAAGTCCTTACAGACCTTCTTGTGCATGGGCCAGTCTGCAACTTGACATTCCCGCGAACAGTACAACGCATGCTTGCATCCGTTACAGACGCTTTTGACTGTTTTTTCGCACGCGACGCACAGCAACTTTCCCGGGTCGCCGACACGCTCACCTCGTTCCAGGTCGTCAATGATCATGGCAGTCACCTCATCGTTGTCCACGGGCGGGAGCGCCGCAGCAAAGTTTGGGTTGTGTCGGAAATCAAGAGCTCCTCTCGCCATCCACAATTCCAAAGTCCGAGTCATATACACCGTGGCGGCAGGATGTAACTGACAAACAGACCATGGAATACCGTAACACGTCTGATTGTCTGCCATCTCCGGTTCCGGAGTACTCGCCTCGGGATCAGCAGCAACCGGAGAGTAGGTCAGGTTCATGTTGCCCATCTGGGCCGTGATGGTATTGTCGGAGTCAGTGGAAACCGGAGTCTCCGATGCGTCCTCGCCGCCGTCCTTGGATTTCCCCGGCTCCTCGGCCTTTGGCGTGACCTGGGACCCGGTAATGATCTCAGTATTGTCCTTGATGGCCTGTTCAAGCTCAGCGGCGACTGCGGCCCGGTTCTCGTCGTCCGCCATGCTCAAGAGTGCGAGTGCTGCTTCCAGCTTCTCCGCTCCCTTCGGCGATGCCGGTGTCCCTGCGGAACCAGCCTCAGTCTTGCTTGTCGATGGGTCCATGCTTGTTAAGCCGAGTGTACGGTTGAATAAGGTTCGCACATGTCGGGTTGTGTGAGAGATTAGTGACTCGGTTCAGAGCGAGAGGTAGGTTCTTTGGAAAAGCGTGCCGTCGCCAACTAAGCATAAGCATGCCCTACGCACAGAGAACCGCTTTCCTGGTATAGCCCTGACCGTGACCACGACGGAAAGTGACGCCATGAAACCCGGGTCGGGACCATGGACGGTGCCTTCCTCGAACATCTCAGAGAAAGCCCACAGCTGCCATGCACATGCGGTTGACTGGATCGTGTTGCTGGCCGTGGAAGTCTTAGGAAGCAGGGAACCCCCATCCCCATGCGAGCATCTTCAGCAACACCCCCTTTCCCTATCCTGTCTCGCACACCAGACGTGCCTCCGCAACAGTTGCCTCCTTTGTCGGACTACAACACACTGCAAAGGGCAATTGGTCATAGAGATTAACCATTCTCGTATCTCTAGGACTCTGAGATAGTTCTGGTAGTAAAAGTAGTAGGGGTGTTGTGCGGGAAGAACAGCAGTAGACAACGACGGATCATTCAGTGACGTTGTTGCTATAATAGACGCCGGTGATTTTTCAGCAGAAAGGGGGTGGCGCATGCAGAGTACCTCCTAAATAAAGCCGTCCTCGACACAGTGCGTGACCCAGGCGGCACTGCCATTGAGGCTGGTAAGTACTTGTCCCACATCCAGAGCATGCCAAGCAAGAGCGTCGGTTATCGATAAGCCCCAGCTCTGATTTTCTTGAGCGGCATGCAGACTGCGAGTGCATCGCATCTGAAAGTTGCTAATACTAGTAGTTGCCATTCCCCTGTTTCCGACTCTCTGACGCAAAGATGCTGCGCCAAATGTGAGTCGGCATCTCTTCGCTTTTGGTCCCTATGTCCCAATTCTGACTGTGATCACACAGAAAACCACGGAATGCCCGGTCCAAGCGGGCCCTCGAGAAGCGCGCACCCAAGCCCGTCGAGAACCCCAAGACGGCGCTCTTCCTACGAGGCACCAGCTGCAGCCAGATCGTATACCTCCCATGTCTCCACGCGCTATCACCTGACAATGGGCGATTGGTTGCTAATTGTCGATCTCATAGACGCAAGATGCCCTCACGGACCTGTACGCTCTGAGGCGGACTCACGCCAAGCGCTTTCAAAAGAAGAATCCCAGTATGCACTGAGATCTCCTGCTACTGAGCGTTCCCGAAAGTGAGAGTGAGCTGCTGACCATTGCGATCGCATCACAGTCCATCCCTTTGAAGATGCCAGCTCGCTCGCTTTCTTCTCGGAAAAGAACGACTGCAGCCTGCTCCTCTTCGGCAGCAGCAACAAGAAGCGGCCACACACCATCACCTTCGTCCGCACCTTTGACTACAAGATCCTCGACATGCTCGAGTTCTACCTCGACGGCGAGACCTTCCGGAGTTTATCCCAGTTCAAGACGGAGAAGGTGCCCGTGGGGACACGGCCGTTGATGGTATTTGCCGGGACAGCATTGTACGGGACAACACTCTCATTTCCCGAGTTTTTATCTCCCTAAACTGACAGCGGAGCAGTGAATCGCCCGTGCCCAACGCCTTCACCATGGCCAAGTCCATGCTGCTCGACTTCTTCCGCGGCGAGATCTCGGACAAGATCGACGTCGAGGGCCTGCGCTACTGCGTCGTCGTGACGGCCGACGAGCCCACTTCTTCCGAGGTAGCTACCGACGACCCGGCCTCGAAGCCCGTGCTCCGCCTGCGCGTCTACAACATCCGCACCAAGCGCTCCGGCCAAAGATTGCCCCGCGTCGAGCTGGAAGAGCACGGCCCGCGCATGGACTTCCGCCTGGGCCGCATGCAGGAGCCGGACGAGGCCATGCTCAAGGAGGCGATGCGCAAGGCCAAGACGACCGAGGAGCGCACCAAGAAGAACATTTCAACGGACATCATGGGCGACAAGATTGGCCGCATCCATATGGGCAAGCTGGACCTGAGCGAGCTGCAGACGCGCAAGATGAAGGGGTTGAAGCGCGAGAGGGATCAGCGGGATGGCGACGACGAGGAGGAGACGGTTGTGGGGGAGGAGCAGCCGAAGCAGAAGAAGAAAGTCAAGGCTTGAATTGGACGTTGCGTTGGGCTGGTTTTCTCAAGTGGCAGGCGTTCAGGGGAACTGACAGCAGGCGGAGCGGAAAACGGCGTAATTCTTTGCACGGCTCTTTCCATGTTCATGTTCGGGTATGCTATACCATATGTACACATCTGGTTCCATTACGCGCTTATTGCTGTCAAGCAGCCAGCTCCTTGAAACCCTGATCCTCCCACGGGGGACTCCATGGCCCTCTCCATATTGGTGTCCACAATGGCCCTCAGGCTCTCGCTCAACCCATGCCCACGGCAGAGCACGGGTGAGGACTGGCCCGGCTCGGCATTTGCGTCTCAGGTACAGCTGTCCTTCTAGATGGCTGTCCTTTCCCTTCAAGTACCACCATGCCAGATGTATGGGGTGCAACCGGCAGCTTGCCGAATTCCTCCACGAGAGAGCCGTAGTCCATCGGCAGGTACATGAGGCGGGGCGAAAGCGATCGATATGGTTACCATAATCCAAACGGCTTCGTCCTCCATCACGTAAAACTATCACCGCTGTGATCCCATAACCGGCACGAACTCCGGCACGGCCGGTATACTTTGCATGGCGCTGCCCATCTGGGCCAGCAGCTCAATATGCCCGACATACCCGCCGTGCGCTACCTCGCCCTCGGCCAGCACCCGCTCTTCAGCGTACCAGTCCGCGCCCCAAATCTCGGGCGGGATGGGCTCCCCGCTGTCCGCGCCACGGTAGTCGTACAGGGCGATGCGCATCGCCCACTCGAGATGGGGCCACCACACGCGGTAGGCGTCGGGCCCGAAGAAATCGCTGTTGAACAGAGACACTACCCCCAGAACCTCGCGCCGCGCCATCCCCTGCAGCCACCAGACCGAGTCCATCGATTTGAGGAGGGCGAAGAAGCAAGCGAGGATGGCCAGCGCACGTGGACGGCGCTCCTCGAGAAGCTCGATGAATCGCCGCGAGACGGTCGCGGGGAAGGCCAGGGGCGCGCCCTTATGAGGGATCTTGTGCGCCCAGTTGAGGACGGCGACGGCGTGTTGGTAGGCTTGCCGGGTGGAAGCTATGAGCTCGAGGGACGCGGGTTGCGGATGGGAGTGGTACCCGGCAGATGGGGACGGTGGGGCCGTCGAGGAGGAGCCATCTCCACCCATGGCGGCCAGTTCTTCGTCCAGGCCCTCGAGCAAGTGGCCGAAGAATGTTTCTGGTCCGGTGGTGAAGTCGAGTTGCAGGGCGGCTTGCGAGTTGATGACTTGTGTTACGACGGGGCTGACGCGCAGGTACTGCCACGAGGCGGCGGTGATGGCCTTGACGCCCTGGAAGGAGTGAAACCACGAGAAGGGGATGGCATAGCACCCTGACGGCTGGCTGCGTTGCCTCGTCGTTCCATCCATACCGCTGTCCTCGTCGACGGCCACCTCGTCCTTCATGAATACCCTCGTGGCCGTGGACTGAAATGCGATCAGGGCTGCCGTCAGAAACAGGGACTCGGCGTTGGTGTGGTCAATTCCCTTGGCGAGGGCTGCGCTGTATTCCGCGAGCGAGGCGGCCATGTAGGCGTGTGAGGCGCGCACCAGCTCCTTGTCACCCGGCATCAAGCTCCGGAGGTGGAGCGCGGCGACGGCGAGGATGGCATCGGCTAGGTGCTGCGATCCGGAGAAGGCGAGGTTGGGCACTGTGATCTTCCAGATGTCTTCGGTCACCGGGGCGGTAAATGTGAATGTCTTGCATGTTAGGGACGTGTAATGGTGCATCAGCCTCAGTTCGAGCAATCGATGGCCCGGAGGGGTGATGTGAGAGACGCTCGCCGTTGCCGGGGAGCGGCACAGCAGCAGCGGCGTATCAACGGGGCCACCGGAGAGAGCAGACGCGGGACCTGCAGCATGAGTGATGGGCGACCCAAAGTTGACCGTCGTGGCGGGTGTAGACGGCGTGTCAGCTGTGGCTGCGGCGCGAAGCTCGGCCAGAACTTCCGGACACTCAAAGTCGCACGGAACGCCGTGCTTTACACAGTTACCGCATCGCGGATGAACCTCGTCGCACTAGATCCATTGTGCCATCTAGTATTAGCGGCAAAAAGCATTGTCCTGCCTATCTGATATGAACCCCTCTAATCCAACGCACCTTGATCTTGCGCGACTTGCATCGCCGGCAACCGGTTCTGGACTTCTTGTGGGAGCGACGCGGAGGCATGCTCTCTTGGGTGTCTGCTTAGGTACGGTAGTTACAGTGGCCAGGTACTTTAGTGGCCGGTGAATCGATGTCGGCGTCGGGTTTTGGGCTAGTGTGCGGCCTCCTCTGCCGGCGGCACTCGCGGCTCGCCTTTTTCCATGCTAGTTGCAGAACGCAACAGGGCCTAGTTGCTATTTTCCCAGCTACCGCTTGGTTGCGACGTGATGATGCTAAGGAGATGGTTTCACAAAAACGGAGTGGTTACCGCGATTAGATTACTGGAAGAGCTGGGTCGGAGCGGTGTCAACGCAGTTCCCGGTCTCCGCCCGGAGAGGCAGCCAATCATAGCTTCTCCGCTCCACCCAACAGGACTGGGCACCGAAGCGCTGCGGGGATGGCGGGCCGCGGTCGAAGCTCCGGGCAGACATTTGTCATCGTCGAATGGGCAACTGAGTTGCCGTGGTTGCCAGTTTATTAGGGTCTTAGGGCAGTGGTCCACTTCTACAACTAATAAGTCAACCGTAGGAGCTTCTAGAACAGTCAAGGACACGAATACGGGAGCTAGGCACGCTAGTGTAGGAGAGGTCTACACTCGAGTTCGGAGAGAGCAAATGGTGGGTTGAGGAGGCAAAGGGATTTGATGTGGGAACAGAGGTTTATTTAACTGCCTAAAGTCCGGCAGGCTAACTCAAGGTATATTAGAGCACCCGATTCAACCCGCAGAGCAACCCGATGCCGGTTGGAAGGCTTAAATCGGTCAGAGGCCATCTGGCATGCTCTTGACCAAGCATACAGGATACCTACTAGTACCTACCTGAGGCACCTAGGTATTGTACTGTACCTACCTACCTTAGGTAGGTACCTTACTTGCAAGCAGCGCAATGAAGAGCGGTCCCGGCGGGCGACCACGCAAGCTACCTCGAAGCCACGGAGGGTCGCGGCACCAACACACGACGTTGAAAGTAAGTCTGCATACAGGTGATATACGCAGATCCATACCGTTCGCTGCAAATAACTGTTTCCCAATATGTCTTATCGAAGCCCGGTCCCGTCCGCCCAAACGCCGAAGAACAAGTGCCCCGCTAATGTTCCTTCGGAGGACGGTCCGGTGGTTATGCTTATTTTAGCTCCGGGTTCGGCTTGTTCAAGCCGCAGTACACTATGTACCAGCCAGCAGGATCCGGCCTCGCGAAATGGATGCCGCTCGGTTGCTATGTAGATCAGATCGTGGAAGCCGCTGAGTGGGCTCATTGGCACTTTTGTACATAGAATCCGAAACACTCCAGGTGGTTGGATGACTCAACCACCTTTGGTACGAGGTCATGTACGGTAGGTCAACCAGAACCAGGGAAAGCATATTCGCGGCTTGCGACGGCTTGCCAGCATGAAGCTACTGCAGCATCATAACCACATGGCCACCGGACTCGAGCATGTTGCAAGGAGCTTAGTGGTATCACCTCAACTGCCCGGACAGGCGTCTTTATGAAAACGACGGTGAGTTGCAATTGTCAGGCGGCGCATCCGCCCAGTCAAAGAGTTTCAGCGTACAATACATACCTAGGCAACGGATATCTTCGGGCATGCGTCTGACACATATGTACATACTCTGCAGCGGCCGGGCTGCCCGGGTGAGAGTCTACTGCGTACCTTACGCCCTTGCGACGCCGATTTCAAATCCTGATGAGCAATCACGAGCGTCCGAATGCCGTCGAACCAGGGGCCAACCGGGCCGGAGCGGGCTCGGCAACTGGAGACCGAACCCACTGTTATTAGCATTACAAAAATCTTATTTAAAGCGAAGGCACGCTGTTGTGGTTTTTGAGTGGCTTTACCTTAGGTGACCGGAGACAAAGAAACAAGAGTTGTGAGTCTTGTGACACGAGTTTTTGAAAGATTGCGCCATCGCACCATCGCGCCATCGAGACACACCCCGCCCAACACCGTTGCAGAAAATCCTACAAACCCCCACGCGCACGGCATCGAAGAACGCCCACCGACACAACAACCGACCAAACAGAGTTGTGGCCGGAGTCGCCCGCGCCTGCATAGCACCATTCGGCATCCGTCGCACAAGTAGTAAACAGCCACTGCTGAGCCATGACGGCTCACACCGACCACCCCATCACAACGCCGCCGCGCGCTCCGTCGCCGGTGCATGGCTTCGGCACTCTGGCGGTGCATGCGGGGTCCCCGCACGACCCCTCCACGGGCGCCGTGATTGAGGCCATCTCGCTATCAACCACGTTCGCCCAGACGGCCGTCGGAAAGCCCGTGGGCGAGTACGAGTACAGCCGGAGCAGCAACCCCAACCGGAACAACTTCGAGACCATGGTGGCTGCTCTCGAGCATGCCAAGTACGCGCTCGCCTTCTCCTCCGGCAGCGCCGCCACTACCGTGATCCTGCAGTCCTTGGCCGCTGGCTCGCACGTCATTTCCGTCTCGGACGTCTATGGCGGCACCCACCGCTACTTCACCCAGGTGGCCAAGGCCCACGGCGTCAAGGTGACCTTCACGCCCGAAATTGAGGTTGACATCCGGGAGCACATCACCGAATCGACCAAGCTCGTGTGGATCGAGACCCCCAGCAACCCGACGCTCCGTCTCGTCGACATCCGCGCCGTCGCGACACAGGCGCACGAGCACGGCATCATGGTGGTGGTGGACAACACCTTCATGAGCCCCTACATTCAAAACCCGCTGGACCACGGCGCCGACATCGTCGTGCACAGCGTCACCAAGTACATCAACGGCCACAGCGACGTGGTCATGGGCGTGGCGGCTTTCAACAGCGACGAGCTGCACAAGCGGCTCTCCTTCCTGCAGAACGCCCTCGGCGCCGTCCCCTCGGCCTTCGACTCGTGGCTCGCCCACCGCGGCGCCAAGACGCTGCACCTGCGCGCGCGCGAGGCCACCACCAACGCCACGGCCGTCGCCCACGCGCTCGAGGCCAGTCCCCACGTCATCGCGGTCAACTACCCCGGGCTGGACTCGCACCCGCACCGGGCCATCGCCAAGAAGCAGCACCGCAACGGCATGGGCGGCGGCATGCTCTCCTTCCGCATCCGCGGGGGCCACGCCGCAGCCGAGCGCTTCTGCCAGCTGACCAAGATCTTCACGCTGGCCGAGTCGCTGGGCGGCGTCGAGAGCCTCTGCGAGGTGCCGAGCAGCATGACGCACGCGGGCATCCCGCGGGACCAGCGCGAGGCGGTCGGCGTGTTTGACGACCTGGTGCGCATGAGCTGCGGCGTTGAGGACGCCGAGGACCTGAAGAAGGACGTGCTCCAAGCGCTGGAGCAGGCGGTTGCGGAGACGGCGACGGCGGGCAACGGCGTTGGCGGGTCTAATGGGACGAACGGGGTATAAAAAAAAGGAAGGGAGGTAAAAAGGGTTGATCCAAGGCATCTCTCTCTTTTTTGTTTCGGGGCGTCTTGGGACAGACAAACCTGTCAACGATAGATGGCATGGCGCTGCTTTTTCCTTTTCCGGTCTTGTCTTACATCAAGGGTTCTGGCTTCAGCGGCTCGAGCGTCTGGCATTCTGCATGCATTAGGTATATAGGGAGACCCTCGGATGGAAGGTCTCCTCGGAACATAGATGGCCCACGACATTGACGTGGGGTGGTCGAGAAGAATAGAACTTGCATCTTGCACTTGGCTCTTTAAAACACAGCCATTGCCTCGTCCTCAAACCTGTGTGATGAAAGGGCATGTCTGAATACCTATTTATCATCGTGGAATGAAACGGAGCACCTTCTTGCGTGACGCTAGAAGGGGGCTAGGCTCGATGCTTACTTATACTATCGTCCGGTTAAACAATGACGACTGGCATGAAGACGGCCAGTTCCTTTAGATCAAGTCACCTCGTTGCCATTGCAACAGAAGCCGGTGAGTGGTAAGGAGACAGAGTACCCCCAGATAGCTGGGTAGGGCAGTC
Organism: Chaetomium strumarium; assembly: GCF_033439665.1. NCBI lineage: Eukaryota > Fungi > Ascomycota > Sordariomycetes > Sordariales > Chaetomiaceae > Chaetomium > Chaetomium strumarium. The sequence continues at coordinate 3,909,805 of NW_026944429.1, read as the reverse complement.
GTATTAAGCCCTTATTCCTTTCTTTTTGTCATCTGTAGCTTGAATCTGATCTCTGTCTAATTCGAGAGACATGCAATGCCCAAAGGTCGGGTATACCCTTCCCCCCCCCCGCCCCCCGCCCCCAAAAAAGAAGCCTAACATGAAGCAAACAGACTAGGATCAGGTTACATACGGTACCCCCGCTCATCCTTATTAGCACCAAGATTAAGACAGCCAGGTTGGACATGTCGCATGCCAATACCAGCAAACCGTACGAGTCAAAAGACCATGACTGATGAATTTTGACGTCGTACCCAGACGTTTTCGAAGGAATTGCAACCCAACGAGTCTCTCCCTGTCTAAATGATAAAAGCCCCCGAAACCAAAACGCCCCAGAGCCCGAGCCATGAACTCCACGAAATATATGTGCAAATAAAAACGCTGAAGTGGCTGACATGGTGTGTATATACGAGCCAATAGAAAATCCGTCAAAGCACAAAGACCGGAAATATACGCTTGTAGCGCATGTTGACACGCTTGGATACCTTAGACAGATCGCGTCGCGGTAATCCTGAGAAGACTCCGCCGTTTCGGCTGTGGATCGTTGTCAGGTTGGTTGTGTGCATGTTCCGCGCCTAGCCTCGTGCCCGGAGGCCAAGGCCCTCGACACTCAGAATCGGCACCTCGACATCGTTCAGTCCCAGGACGCCCTCATCGCGCCGGCGGTCAACAAAACTGTTGCACTCGCTGACCACGATGCTCCACTCCGCCAGAGCTCGCCCCGCGTAGACAGCACCAGCAGCGTAAACGCCAGACGGCCGTTCTGGGCGAATGGTTAGGCCCTGGACAGGGCCCGAGGGAGGTGCCGGGGATTTGCCTTGCTCAAGCGTCCGGCCCCGGTCGGCGTCGTCTCTCGAGGATTCGGACATTGTGACCGGCGACTGCACCATCCCTGGCCCATCATCGCTCTTGCTCTCCGCATCATCAAACAGACTACTCGCCGGGATATCGATGCTCAAGGATGGCCGATATTCGTCCTCCTTGTCAGTCGCCGATCTGCGCGGCTCGTTGTCGTCAACCGTCAAGGGTCTGGCGTTCCGTGCTTCACTGATCAACCCTGTCTGCAAGAGCCCACTGACTCTTCTTGTCTCTGGGGGAAGACCGGGCCTGATAGGGGGCGGGCTGTCGCTGCGGAAAGCCTGGGCTCCATTTGCATTACCGGTGTGGGGGCTTGCGAAGCGGGCGCTCACTCTTGCCTGTGCGGGCGCCGGGAGTCGAGGTCGAGCTAGAATGCGGTCACGGGTAGGCCCACACGGCATCGGTACGCCACCGGGGCCTGTCTGCCATGTAAGAGTGAAGCGGAAGACATAGGTTCCGGCGTCGAAGAGCGGGGCGGAGCCGGTGGAGGAGGCAGAGTCCGAAGATGGCTTCACCCCAGTCGAAGGCCCCTGTTTCGGCGGGGTTGGCGGTCCTAGTGGTAGAACATGGTTGGATCTACCCCGGCGATCTGCTAGTCGCGACAGAGCTGTATCACGGCGAGCCTGCTCAAGCTCTTCTTCCCAAGTACGCTTCGTGTCCGAGGTCGGGCTATCCTGTGATGTAGTGAACGGAAGCACCTTGCCCAATAGGGACCATCTCTTCTTGAACGACAAGTTGCCCTCCGTCTTGCTACTGTTGGGTGCGCTGTCGCCATTTTCCGCAAAGGGAGCACCAAACTCCGACGGCGAGTCCGGGCTGGGGAACGCGCTGGAGAACGAGTCGAACCCCACCTTGAGGGAGTGCTGCGGCTGCTGGACCTCGGTCCGGATGATCAAGAAGCGCTTGCCTGGCGCCGGATGCGAGGGTGCTGTCGACGGAAGAAGACGTCCCTTGCTCTCAGCGTCTTGCTTGAGCCAGAGATAGTGCGACCAGACCGTCTTCAGCCGCTGAGACGCAACAAGGAAGATTTTGCTATTGACCGTTTGTCAGCTTAGGGGTTCAGATGGGTAATTGGGAAGGGGGGTCAGCCTTACATATCCACCTCGTTGGCGCTGCCCGAGTCCCTGCAAATCCGCCAGCAGAGCAAGCGCATGTAGTAGGCGCGGACCATTGGACACCAGTGGTTGAAGAATCTCGCAAATACTTCCTCCGACAACAGCCATCCCAGGCAAAGCGCCTCCTTGCGGGAAGGATCCGCCGTGATGACGTCCCAGATGGAGAAAATGAAGGACAGAATACGGATCTCGGACATGGTATTATTAGACTCCATGATCATCTTGCCGACGTCGAGCCAGAACGACCAGTCGACGTAGTTCGCGGCTCGGGAGGGGCTGTATTCGAAATAGTGAGACGCTGCATTCCCCTCCATCGGCGACGTTGCGATGCTCGTGTTGACGGTGTTCTGAAACGTATTGAGCGCGACGAGTGCTTCCTCCAGGAAGTCGCACAGCATAAAGCATGAAGCGTGTTCGAAACGCGGTGTCCGCTTCGTGGCGGCCTTGGAAACGGCCACAAACGCCTCGGCGAAAGTATGCTGAATCTCAGGCGCGACGCCAAAGGAGCTCTCTCCTAGCATGTCTTTGAGCAAGACGACCAGCCGATTCTCGTCCATCCCTTTCAGGAGGTTACTCGGGAGCTGCGGCGCCGGCAGCGCGGCATCCGCGCCACGGAGGGCGTCAGAAAGCGGCGGTCCAAGCATAGCCTCAAGCGAGGCCTGCCGGTGGATGGTGCTGTCCAAGATGGACAAGAGCTGCGCGTGAACCAGGACAAACGCCGGGGCCCGTGCCTTTTCGACCAGCGGGAGGCCTGGTGGCATGAAATCCTCGGCAAGAATGTAAAAGTACTTGCAGAAGATGAAGACCAGGTCCGTGTTTCCGCCTCGCCACCGCGACACCCAGGGCCCATGCCAGTGGATCTTGGCGAGCAGCAGAGGGAGCTTCGCGGCGACCCGCAGCTTGTCCGCGAGGGATTTGACCGACGACCAGCCCAGCTTGTGCAGATGCGGCGGGAAGAGCGCGACAATGTCGTCGCTCTCACCCTTGCTTCTTCTCGGGAGCCCGAACTCGTCTGCGATCCTGCGCAGAAGGTCTGCGTTGAGGCCCCAGAGGCGAACAAGGACATCCGAAATGCCCGGCACGAAGAAGAAGGCATAGGCGCACGCCTTGCCACACCAATTGACCAGACTCAGCGGGGCGTGCCGCAGCGACAGCTTGTCGACAGCCAGCGCCATCTGGGTGGTGAGATTGTTGACAAACATGGTGCGGACATTGTGCTCGGCCGACTCCGCGAGCAGGAAATCCGGGTCTGCATCGCTGGTCACGGTCGAGTGTGTTCCCGACCGCGGCCGGACCTTTTCCTCGGGACACCGATCGGCCAAGGGCCGGAACGAACTGGTACACACCCTCCACTCCGGCCGCATCATGATCATGGTGGTTGCCTCGAGCAATGTCGGCCTGTCCACGCCGGCGACGGGCTGCAGAACCGGGAAGGGAATGCCTAGCGAGTCGATGCCCTGGCCAAGCCCGGGCGGCAGCCTCGAGTTTGCGCCGGCCAGCATTCCCAGGAGACCGTTCCACCACTTATTCAGGATGGTCGCCCTGCGATCGATGTCCTCTGCGCTCAAGATGGACCGCTTCGAATTGGAGGGGTGGTACGCCGTGCTCTGCAGAAAAGGCACCAGGATGGACCTGATCGCGCTCATCCTCCCCGCTGTCGAGCCTTTTGCGGCGAACTTGGCGAATTCGGCGTCGAGCGTTCGGAACGTGGCCCAGAGCGGGTCACGCGAAGTCGGATGCGGCATCGTCACACTCGTTTCGGCCGTGGACTGGGAAACGTTCTCAGACGTGCTGCTGGCCGTTGTGGCATCGGTGTCCAACTCCGTGTCGACAGACGAGGCTCGTGACGTGGCTGAGCTCACACTATTGTATGAAGCATTCTTCGTCACCGCTGGCGAGACACGGGCGCTGATAGGCGGCGTCGTCGAGGACGAGGAGAGGCCGCAGTCGGGGTCGCTTGTTGCCGCAGAGTTACCACCCATGTACGCCTTAACGGGGACCGAAGAGGAGTTTCTTGAGAACACGTTCTGGGGCTTCTGCTTTATCCTCGTCAGGTATACACTTGCACGATTCAAGGCGCGGCTCGTGCTGCTCGGCGGCTCGGCAGCACCCGTGGCACTGCCTCGGGCCTGGAATCCCGGCGTTGCCTTGGTCTTGTTCGTCACAGGTATCTCGTCGGGAAACGGGCAACTAGCGCTTCGCGGTTTCTCGGAAATTTTGGTCGGTGAGGGAGTCCTGGACTTGGAGATCCAGGATCGCTTCGCGAAATCAGCAAAGGACTCGACCGCCCTCGGCCCGTCCACGGATTTCCCGGGGTCGATGCTTCCTAACACCCCGGCTACATTCTGCTTGACCAACCTCCTGGATTGGTGCTCCTGCTTGGTCCGGACGTTGTTGGGTCTTAATTTTGAACTCGGCAGCCAGGAGAGCGGACGGTCAACCATTGATCTGCTCCTCGTGCGGTTGTGGCCGGCAACGGCTTTGGAACCGGCTGCTTTCCCGCCCTTGTCCCTGTCGCCGTTCTCGAACCCGATCTGTAGCACCGGCCTCTCCGTCGCAGTGGCTGGTCTCTGGGAAAGCGTCTCAATTGCGGTCGTGACGCTGAATGATTTCTCGAACTCGCCGCCGCCGAAATCGAAAGAGGGGATGTCAAAATCCTCCAGGCTCGGCGGAAGCGGTAGGCTCTTCACGCTCGGGTGTTGACCGACCGGGGCCGCATTATTGGAGATGGGAGGCGGGGGGTTGGGCTGAGCACGACTGGCTGCAGCTAACAAATCCGGCGTCGAGTGCGAGCCGGGGAGAGGCAATAGCGTACCGGAATCAGCGACCGGAGAGGCCACCGCAGCAGTGAAGACGGTCATCTCATGGCCGAGGCAGCAATAGTCGCCCAACAAGCCTCTTCACAACGCAGCGGCCGGTCGTCGTGGTTGGCGCTGGTTCGTCACGGTGCCGGCACCGCCTGTTGGGTGGAAGGCGAAGCAGGTTAAAACGTCAGCAGAGGGAGACAGGGGTCCACGGTGTTTAGTAGTTAATGTGCTGCTGTAGGGAGTAACTAGTGGGTGCTGTGCCCTGCCGCCTCTGCCGGAGTGTTGGCAGCAATCAAGGAATTCCCCCCCTCTGTGCTGCGACGCTGGGCCTTGATCCACGCTTCAAAGCATTTTTTTTGGCAGCGGAAACCCTGGCGGAACTAATAACAATCTGATGATATGATGATGTGCTGAGCGGGCGTGTAAGAGCCAAAAAAAAAAAAGGCAAAAAAGGCAGCACTTTCAGATCACGCAAATCTATGTTGTGAACGTGGAGATTCGAATCACTCAAAAGAGTTGGCACGATGCAAGTTTAACTAATAACTATCTGGGGCAGTCAAAGTGAACTCCATATGAGGCCCCATTCATCAAGTGGCCCCAGGCCTCGCCTTCTGGACTCGCCGCGCGCGGCAGGTGGAGATCGTCAACAAGACGCGCTGACACTTCTGTCTTGGCTGTTGATAGTTTTGACAGCACTAGTGTAGGACGGGGCGGGCAAGGCCGAGCGGTGGCAGCGCGGCCCTTGCAGTCAAGGGGCGTCGTCGATCATAGGGCAGCTTACTTTTGTTGGCTGTGTTAGTATATATGTAATATATGTATTGTACAGACAGACCGCGGAGTCAATGCGATCACTCGCATCTGTGAGTTCATTTATTGGACAGTTGGGGTCTGCAATGCCTGAAAGGGGGAAAAAAAGCACAAGGACCTGGGATGGTGCTTGGAACAAAGTCGCGGCCTGCTCGCCTTGCATGCATTGAAGAAAATGCGGGATGAACGGGTGATTCCGATCGGGAAATCAACCATTACACGTATTGGGACGCCGGGAATACGGCCTCTCGGCGGTAAAAGGGGGGTTGTGCCTTGGAAGTCTAAATAGGCGCCAAGGAGACCGTTCCATCATGATCTTAGCAGAAACATTATGAGCCATTGTCGTTCACAGATGGAAGCTTATTAAGGTGAATACCTGATCTACTGTGTACAGTTCATTCGCACCGGCTGACACCTAGGTAGGTAGGCAGTCCCGAAATTTGTCCACACCGGTGCAAAATTACAGAAGTTCCGGTCGAAGCCAAGGAAGGGCTACCAACTGTGTATGTAGAAAATGATAGAACAACACCTGGCTATGCCCTTTTCGGTTAGTGAAAATTCGATGCCATTATCGACCCAGTCGAGCTGAACATCCAGTGCGCAAGCACAACTCCGAGAGCATAGGCGCTAAACGGATACGCCTTTCTCATTCATAGCGACGAAAAGCATTGAGATACGGATACCTATGACGCAAAGCGTCAATTAACAGACGGATTATAATGCCGAGGATGGACCAAGTGATCCAGATCCAACAGCCATTACAATGTAACCTACGGGCAGCACCCTACTATACCACAGTCCGGAGGACCTACGGTTCTAGTATGTTGGAGAACATCATACGATCCTCCCATTGTCCAACCAACTCCAACATCAGCCGCCAGGGCGTGTCAAAATATTCCGAACAACGCGATCAACTACCGATAGCTAGTGGGCGACGGCTCTGAAGCGCCCCAGTACCAGTTTCACCCCCACCCCGCTCCCCCCAAATCACCAACACTTCCGCCCGCTAGGGGATCTCCGACGTTGGTGTCACAATGGCGCAAGATCTTCTGGTTCATTACGCGTTTCTGCAGCTGAAACTGCTGCGCGATGTGCTGGCAGACGCCACAGTCGAGAGCTGACGATAATGTTGCACACCTAGAGGGTCTCTACACTCTCCACGCGTGGCGGGCAGCTCCAGTCCTGGCCGGTATGGGGAAGTCCGCCTCTCGCCACTCAAACGAGTCTAGGCCTACACGGCATTCTTTGTGTCACAATCAATCACTGCATCAAGCCGTCTGTGATGCAGCCTCGTCACGTCCTCGCGATCCTGCCGATCCTCGTGAGCTGAGATGGCTCAAGGTGGGCAGATTCAACCGTTTTGTCACTTCCCACGGATGCGCCTTCAGGTCACGGAATCAGTTATCTCTTGTTTGTCCGCATTCAATCGTACCTAATGGGTTTGCATTGGGATGCCGCGTCATCCGGTCACATAAAGCTTAGCTGCAGATCGGCCCTGTCGATGATCGATATTCAATAGGCACATTCACTGTCGAGGAGCTGACCGCTCATCATGCCCTTCACCCGGCTGTATGGTAAGGCGGGGGAGCCTGGTTGACTAACCTCCAGGTTGACTTGGATGGTGGTTCTCCCTCACAAATACACCGCTCCGTCCACTGCCAGCGATCATTCTTCTATGCTCGATGCTAATGCACAGAACAAAGGGACAAGTCTTGAAATCCGACGCATCTCGTACCTGCCTTATTTCCTAGGCGTTTCTGGCTTCGGACTCCTTTGCGAGCTTCTCGGTCTGTCATCCGACAACGCTGCTTGGGTACAGAAAATTGGAAGTCAACACGGGACATTTCTAGGCGGAATGTCACTGCCTTGCGCTGATTGGCCGGCCTACCTCGGCAGTCCACCCTTAAGGCTGATAGTCTGGCGAATTCTACGCTCAAAACTCAGAACGTGGGAGAGAATACCAGATAGTCGCTTCCTAGGGGCAAGTTAGTTTTAAAACAAATTTTGAAAATATATGAGTATCTCTCAAAACCTGTCCGTTCTTCGTGTTATTGTTTTCGTTCTCTGTCTAGTTTGGCTCACACGGCCAGAAACTCACTTACATAGTACTAGTAGTACTTACACACTTACGCTCCTGAATCCTTCAGGGGTCGTAAACAATGGCAGCCATGGACCGCGGTCACCCCTCAGCAGTTGCCGACACGAAGACTGCGGACAAGACCTCCTCTACAGATGCGCAAGCTACGGCCAGTGACGTGGAGAAGCAGGAACCTCCACCTCAACATGCGCCGTGTTGCGAGCCATCGCAATCCAGGCTCTCGGCCTTCAGCTCCCTCGGCTTCCTCGACCGCTTCCTGGCCGCGTGGATATTCCTGGCTATGCTCATCGGCATCCTCCTGGGCAACTTCGTCGACGATGTTCAGCCGGCACTACAACGGGGGAATTTCGTGGGGGTGTCTTTGCCCATTGGTATATACTCTATATAGCCTCGCCCGTCCCAAGCGTGTTTACACGCCTCCTAATAGTACTAAAACAAATGCTAACGTGGGCTTTCTAGCAATTGGTCTGCTGGTCATGATGTATCCCATTCTCTGCAAGGTGCAGTACGAGAAGCTGCATGAAGTGTTCAGGACGAGAGAAGTCTGGGTTCAGCTGGGGTTCAGCATCATCGTAAACTGGATCATTGCGCCGCTTGTCATGGTAAGCAACGGTCACCCACCCCCCTTTTGCCAGCCCTTTGTCTTTTTCTTTTCTCTCTCTATGCCATCGACCTTTTTCCCAAGGTGCTGACGACCATCACACCATAGCTCGGCCTGGCCTGGGCTTTTCTCCCCGACCAACAGGGCCTCCGCGAGGGCCTCATCCTGGTCGGCATCGCGCGGTGCATCGCCATGGTTCTGATCTGGAACAGTCTGGCCCGAGGCCACGGTGACTACTGCGCCATCCTGGTTGCCGTCAACTCGCTCCTGCAGATCGTCCTGTTCGCCCCCCTCTCGCTGCTCTTCCTCCGCGTCTTCAACCCGCACGCGCGGCAGGCCATGCAAGACATCTCCTACGCGACCGTGGCCACGTCGGTCGGCGTGTTCTTGGGCATCCCGCTGGGCGCGGCCATGCTCACCCGCCTCGTGCTGCTGCCGCTGCTCGGGCCGGACCGGTACCGGACGCACTTCGTCCGCTTCGCGGCGCCGTGGTCGCTGATCGGCCTGCTGTTCACCATCCTGGTGCTGTTCGCCTCGCAGGGGAAGCAGGTGGTGCACCAGATCGTGTCGGTCGTGCGCGTCGCCGCGCCGCTGGTGGTGTACTTTGCGCTGATCTTTTTCGCCACGCTGGTGCTGGCTCGGAAGATGGGCTTCCGCTACGGCTATGCCGTCACGCAGAGCTTTACCGCCGCGAGCAACAACTTTGAGCTGGCCATCGCCGTGGCCGTCGCCGCGTTTGGCCCGCACTCGGACCAGGCGCTGGCCGCGACAGTGGGGCCGCTTATCGAGGTGCCCGTGCTGTTGGGGCTGGTGTATGCGGTGAGATGGTTTGCGAAGAGGACCGGGTGGAAGGACCCAGAAGTAGAAAGCTGAGGACAAGTGGTAATACTTTAATTGTGGTTGGAAAGATGTCGGCAGCTACTACATCTTTGCTGAATGGATATAATTAGAGTACCAATATAGAAGCAAATCCGTATGACTAGAATGCAACTTCAGTATTCGTCGAGTACGTAACTGTGTTCCGTTCTGGAGATACAGCGCATTTGAGAGTCGTTGATATGCGATGATTCAAGCGGTACTCACATCATAGTTTCTAGAATACGATGGATGGCGGTCTGAGTTGGGGCCCTTAACACCTGGGTAATCATTTGCAACTAAATAAAAGCGTCTGGATATTCCCAACAGCATTTTTCAAGTTTTCTACTTCCAATCTCAACTTCCAGCAACAGAATCCCCACCACACCGCCCTCCAGATTACATTTCTAGCTTCATATGCCTCCTTCCCCCCAGACCATTGCCAGTGTCTACCAAACCAATTTCAACCCTGAATCGCCTAGGCAAAGATGTCGGTAGGCACGGGAGGAACTGACGGAACGGGGACTCCGGGAGCTGAGATGTCGGGGACGGGGGCGGGGATTTCGGGAACGGGAACGGGAACGGGAACTGTGGGTTCCGGAACCGGGGGAACTGAGTGCTCGGGGACCGGAACCGAGGGGACTGAAACTTCGGGGAAGGGGACTTCGGGAACCGGAATTGAAGGGACCGGAACTGAAGGGACTGGAACTGAAGGAAGCGGAACTGGGATCAAGGGGACGGGAGTAGGCACGGCACCGCCAGCACCCGGCAGGAGGGACGCAATGGAGCCGAGGATGGAGTCGATGAGGGCCTCGATCTGGGCCGCATAGTCGTCGCCGAGAACGTCACCGACGGCGCCGCCAATGCCGCCAAGCACGTCGCCGAGGAGGTCGGCGATTGGGTTACCGCTGAGCAGGTTCTCGAGCAGGTTGGAGACGGCCCGGAGCAGCTCGACCAGCACAAGCAGAGGAGGCGCCGGCTGGGAGGCGGAGCCGCCAACGCCACCGACGATGCCGCCGAGGTCGGGGATGGGCAGCGCGAGGCGGCTGACACCGACGGCAAGCGTCTGGTTGAGGCGGGACATGGGGTCGACAAGCGCCTGCATGAGGGCATCGCTGTCGGAGCCCTTCTCGTGGATGAGTTGTTCTGGGAAGCATGTGAGACTGGCTGCGGTTTGTCAACGGAGATCGGCCAGAAAAGGCTTACCAATCTGCTGGACCTGCTCCTGAACCTGGTTCACCACGTCCTGGAAAGCATTCGTGTCGACATGAGCAGACAGGATGTTCAAAGCGCGGCGCATCTGGCCATGGCCCGCCACCATCATCACCCTCTCAGGGTCCATTTCCTTCTCAGGGTCCATTTCCTCATCGCCGTCCTCCTCCTCGAAAGGGCAAGTAACGGGCACGTCCGAAACGATGGGGGCCGGAGGTTCCTGCTCAGCCTGCTGAGCGTGGACCTGTTGGGAGTGCTGCGTCTGTCCATTGAGAACGGGGACGGCAAGGGCGCTGCCGATGATGCAGACGAGACCGAGAGTGTGGACCTTCATGTTTGCGTATTGTGGTCGTTGTTGGCGCGGGGGGTTGGTACTGAGAAAGTCGTGCCCTGAGCGTGGGTGAGGATGATGATAGGACCCGAGCTTCAACAGAGGCGATACGCTCCCGATTTATATACCCGAGCCTTCTTGAACTCGGAACATCAGCGGCTGCAGCAGTCGGCCCGGCGACTGTGTAGAACGCGTCGAAACAATCATCATCCACCCGCCTGTCGCTGCTATGCATCGGAGCTACTCTCGGCGCTCTTGACCAAACTTGAAACTGGAGAAAGGGCGGTTCCACTGCGAATACATGCCTATGAACCCGGGAAGCGCGGTGCAATAACCGTTATACAAACTGCGAGGAGGGAGCAGTCGAGCCGAGTACTGTTTCAGGGTTCGCCTCATCCCTCCGGGGACAGCTGGAATGCGCGAGCAGATCACGACCCTGTCAACCAGCAAAAGGCGCGCATCACATGCCATTGACCGGCCGATCGAGCGATCCGATCCAAGTCCCAGGTATTTCCATGGTCAGTGTATCTGAATGACGTGAGTGGTTGGGTGGGTTCGCGAGTATAGAACTCTGTGTTGAATGGATTCCCCCCAGTGAGGACCTTACCCAAGCAACGCACATCTTTGCATCGGTCCGGCGGTCATTTGAAAAAGCACAAGAATACATTCCCAACAACTAAGCGCGGTTTCCGAAGTAGCTGGATCTGGCGTGTCTCGGGCCCTCGATCTCGCTCTTCCGCCGAAGTTGATCAAGATGCTCGCTCCCTATGAGTTGTCCACTCCGCAGCTCGACAGGCCATTGATTTGTTATTCAGTTGGAGCACATCGGCGAGTTCCTACCGGAGCTTCGAGTCTCATTCAACCTTCGGCGCAAGGGCTATGCAACTGAAGCGGACGGCCTGCTTGTCAGGATCCTCCTCCAGCTTGATGATGCGCTTCAGGCCAAGCTCCAGCGCCTTTGGACTCAACACATCCTCATCCTCTGCAAGCTCGCCTCGGTCCAGCGGCCCATGACGGCTCCCCTCCAGCTCCCCTGCCCACAGTGTCAGCCGAATCGCTGCATTTGGATAGAATCAAGGAAAACAAGAAACCTAGACTGGTGCTTACATAGATGCCCGTTGGCTTTGACATAGGCGATGAAGTGGCCGCGGTGCTCGCGGCTGCCGATTGCCGGCTCGGCCGTGTCTCCCAGGCCAGCGACGGACTTATGGGCCTCCTCGAAGGGCTTGCTGTCGTAGAGCATCTGGGCCCTCTCGTCGTTGGCCAGCGGAATCGCATCGTTGCGCAACTGCTCGAGCGTGCTTCCGGGCAGGATGAACTTTGAGGTCGGCCCGTTGATGGCGCAGTGCAGGAACCCGTAGGAGCCGCAAGCGTCCCGAATGATCTGCTTGAACCAGATGATGGGCTCGTCTGCTCCGGCACCGGCCGCTCCGCCATGGTAATAGCTGTTGGGGTCGCCGAGTTTCTCATCCTCCAGGTCGCGGTCCCGCTGCCATGCCGGCGTCATCGGGACGATGGTGAGCAAGGCATAGACTGGGCGCGGGATGTAGTCCAGCAGGTCCGGGTCATCGAGCGAGATGACATCGTAAAATGTCAGCTCATCCGAGAGGCCCAGTTTCTTCGCCAGGGCGTTCATCACCTCCGGGTTGTTCTCTGCCGGAATGTTAGAGCGACGAATAATGGAAACAACTGGATCTGCAGTTCATGACCTCACCAAGCATAGTAAACCATTTGTTGGCTGCCATCTTGAACGTATTCTCAGCGTCTCCTGCCTTCCTACTCATTGCTGGATATGTCGAGACGAAATTTTGGGAGTTGCCATGCGAGGTGCCGCAACTTTCTGTTCCCCGCGATGTCACGAGCATAACGCACTCGCGGTGGCTGCCTGCTGAAATCCACGGCAGACCGGGAGAGGGGCTCGCCCTGCGCACCCTGCATAGCAGAAAGCATCCATTGTGGTCTCACTCTCCTAGATTGGGTAATATTTGACCACCAGCGGATACTAGAGAAAGCCAATGCGCTCGAGGATGACCGGATGCTGCTATATGCGTACCACAAGTGTCTATTATACTTCGGTCGGTTGGATCTATCTGGGGCAGTCTGGTCACGCTCTGCCGGGATGCGAATCTCCACTTCCACTTGCCTAACACGTAAGGTATGCAACAGACCTGAACATGACTGCGCGCAACTGTTGCTGCAATGCATCCATACCTGCATTTGCTTCGGTTATTGCCCCTGTGTATAAAGAAGCAGCGGGGTTGACAGTGATTTGCTCTACTGAACAACTCAGACACCAAAAGGCCAGTGACGCTTATTATTACGACGTATCAATCAACCTCTGGTGTAATTCCCACTCGAATCGGGAGACCTCAGTGATGACGTCACAAATGCTCACCTTGAGTGAGAATCCACACAGCACTTCGTACCTGTAGTGAGGTTTGTATTCAGCCCTGCCAACTGACTCAACACCCCAGGTAAAACTGTCCCGTGAAGTATAGGAGCAACAACACAATCGAAATGCGGGTAGAGAATCACGAGGAGCCAGCCGATGCCCATCCAGGAGCAACTGCTCCCTGCTTCCGATGAGACATCCTTCCAAGACTTGGTTAGAGGCCGTCCATTCCGAGACACGTTGCGTCCATCGAGCTTACCGTAGGGTAGCAGGATGTTGCTTGCATGCTGAGCACGCTTTGTCCTTCTCGATCTGGCTCCCCAACTTCCAGTGGCGTGCGGGGTTGAAATCGGGCTCCGACCTCTGATATGTAACCTGAGGTATGTGATGTAGATCTTGCTGAGCACTACCTGGAGTGTACTTGTACCGTGTCCAATACATCCGCAGCAGCTACATGGAAGCTCTCGCCGGGCAGTGAGGTACCTGTCCAGAGAAGACATGTATCTGCTAGACAGAGCAACTTACAGGATCCCCTCTCCCCGCACAGTCGATGTGCTCTCAGGAAATGCACTATGCAGGTATAGATCATCGTGATACTAGTCCGAGCGGTTCTATTGGCGTGGTGAACCGTCATAGTCTCCTGCTTCCATGCAGTGAACCACCATCCCGGCTTAGCTCTCGTGCGCCCAATCCTCTCGGTGAAGCCGGGACGTATACGGCGTTGTCGCTATACCGTGTAAGTGCAGCAAGTCGGGATCTGGGCTCTCAAGCAGCCGCCCCCCTTTGTCCCAACACATAAACCCCGCTCCTCTCGACATGTCATCAGACCACCCTCGAGTCCGTTCTTGCTGGTCAACCGGAGAGAAACCTATTCGTACCTAAAGTACCAATAACTTTCCCAAGAGACTTACATACGTCGCCTACTATCAGACAGCGACATCAATCTCAAGCCATCGAACTTCACCCGGACAACATACACACCATGGCTGACAACGTGCCTTCGGGAACTGAGTATCGCGCCGGCAGGAAGGAGTCGGTCTCGTCGACCACGTCGACGACAAGCACCACCACAGCGCCGCCGTATCGCCGGGTAACAACGCTCTGTTCCCTCATCCATGCCAATGCGCCTCTCCCGGGCATCAAAATGTCCTTTTATCATCTCAAGCTACAACAAGTGACTAACAGCCCGCTGCCAAACAGTCCTCCCATGCGCTCTTCGAGACTCTGCAGGCCCAAAAGCGCAAAGACGACCCCGTTTCCATCGCCCGCCGTCAGAGCTTGAACGAGCAGCGGCCTGTGGGCGGCGTGGTCGCACAGTTCTGGAACAGGTAATGTCTTCACAACACACATGTTCTTCTCCTCTTCTGGTTTCTCCGTCCCCTTCCCCTTACGAACCTACGTATCACTCCTAGTAGGCAAGGATAGCTGACACATGATCTTGGGAGCTCAGTTGGGTGCGCGGCGGCAAATAGGACATAGCATGACAAAGAAGCAATCCCAAAACCAAAGTCACGACAGCATACCAAGCGAACACGAATCACCGTTGTGATTGGATCTGTGGAATGGAGATTTGAGATTGGCGTTCTGTTAGCATTGGAGTTAGCGGGAGACATGTTGAGACTCGGTTCAGACCATACCATGTCGGAGACTGTGTAACTGGTACAGATTGGGCTTCATCAAGGTTTACGGCGGTTTGTCCTCTTTCCGTTGCTGTTACCCTTCACACACGACAATCTGTTAGCAGACTGAATCATCATCTACGTACCTGATTCGCTGTTAGCTTATACCATCGTCGCACCGGGCAATCATGATTCCCGAGGGTTTCTCGTCCTTGATGACAGTCTGACTGCAACCTGGTTAGCCCCCGTGTAACATCCGATGAGACGTAATGTCTGGAAGCATTGCAACAATTGAGACGGCTTAGTCGAAACAGCAGTGAGTGCCGTGAACAGTCCAGCGAAGGAGCCAGAGGGGGATTGAACAGCATTATGAGGACATGGTAGCGACAAGGCTGGGGTCCAATCAACTCCAGGCAGGGCAAGACATCACGGGAAAGGACAAAGGAAGTTGGCAAAGGTGCAGAAGTAGAACCAGTCATTAAAGGGCCTTTCGGACTGAGCGCCATGGCCCGGAATACCGCTCGTCAACCTGATCTGGGCAGAGAACATAAAGAGATACAATGGGATTTTCTGCCTCCACCTCCAAGACCCACCCCAACGCCATCGAACCGTCGAGGGATACGAAAATAAAGTGATACGAGAATCGAGTCCGCCGCGCATATGTCTAGATCCGGTGTTTCTCGCTTTCTGTTTGTGAATTCTCATATTAGTGCTGTTGGGATTGAGACTGGTGGCTGTGCTGCTCCCGGAGCTTACCGAGCCGAGAGTAGAGCATGTAGAGCGCCATCCTGTTGCATTCCTCCGTGCCAGTGATCGTAACGAGACGCTCGTTGCTGTTGTCCTGTGGTTCATTAATCTTAATCACGCTGCCACTGATCTGCCGGATCTCGTTGATCTTCTGGCCGCCCTTCCCGATGATGGCGCCGACCATGTCGTTGGGAATGTAGATCTGCTGGGTAAGCGGAGCTCCGGGAATGGCTGCGCCGCCCGGAAGGGGCGCTCCGTGGGGGGCAGGATGAGCATGTGGTCCGGCTGGGCCGGCAGGGTGCGGCCCTACGTGCGGGCCCGCTGGGTAGCCGGCAGCAGCATGTGCGCCGTACGGCATCGGAACGGCAGCAGTCGGGTGAGTGGCATGGGGGTGGCCGTACTGCGGCACATACGACTGCGGCGGCATTGGGTGTGCTCGGGGATCTGGACGACCGCGGTGGTAGTGGTCGCGATTGCCGTAGTTACCGGAGGCAGGCTGAGGGTTGTAGGGGATCACCTGCATTCCGCCCGGGACGGCACCAGCTGGGCCGCCGCTCCGGGTCGCATAGGCAGAGGCTGCGGCCCCTCCGAAACGCTCGTTGAGCTGCTGGAGCAGTGTGCTGCCGACGTAGTAAGTTGCAATGTGAACAGCATCAGCCACGCCCATCACTACCAACGAACGCTCGGTAGACAACGGGAGGCAGGAGTCGGACGCATTCAGGCGTGCGCCAGACGCTTCCTGGATCTCCTTGATCCGAGCGCCGCCCTTGCCGATGATGGAGCCAATCAATATGTGAGGGATCAGCAACCGAAGGGGATATGTCTTGGAATGCTGGCTCGACGGCTCGGTCAGGGGCTCGTTGTTGAGCGTCCGGATGATCAGACCAAAAGCCTGATGTAGGTTAGCTTGACAATGGCCTCTAGGGATGAGGAGAGTCAGGGCCGTTCGTACCTTTGCAACAGCATCGACGATGCCGCTCACAGTGAGGATGCGTTCCACGGCGCCCTTTTGGTAGTCACTAACGGTGCACTTGGCACCGGACATCTGCCTGATCTTGGATACGTTTTCGCCCCCTTTGCCGATTATGGTCGCGGCCTCGGGACTCGAGATCACGGCGCGTACGTGGATCCACGCGGTCTCGTCGTGGGCCGCTTGGGGAGGGTTCGATTGCTCTTGGGAGGTACTTCCACTGGCTGTGCTGGTGATAGGTTTGGTTTCAGGCGCATCAGGGACGACCGTATCGCCTTGCGCGTCCTTAACGTCCGACTTCTCCCCGTTGGGCTTTGCAGCGCCGTTCGCTTCCGGGGCTGCGGCCGGAACAGTAGAGTCATTGCCATTGCTCGCAGCGATTGGCTCGGCAATCTCCTGCTGATCCTTGATAACCTTGTCGAGGGCCGGTCGCTTGGCCTCGGGTTGGTCTGCCACAGACGGAGATGAGGTCTCTTCGAGCGGACGCTTAGCGGACTGTGTTGGTTGCGGCGAGGTCGACATCTTGAGTTAGATTGCTGGAAAGTTTCACTTCGGGAGCGGGAGGGGTGTTGGCCCAGTCGTTGGGACACTCGATGCTCTCAATTGAAGTATCGCAGTTATTTACACCTTGGGGGTTTTCGAAGGAAAACGTGCTGGTGTAGGGCTGGGTCGGGCAGGGTGGGTGAACTTGTCTGAGTCGGGCGTGGCTATTGAGCTTCAGGTAGGTCGAAGTGAGGGTTTCGGACCAAGAAAACGGGGCAGTGATGGTCGAAGACACGGAAACGCTGTGCTCTAGGGCGTGTAGTGACTGTAGACCTCTTCAAATCCCGCCCGATGTCGCAGGAGAGGCGCGGTAGGCGAGGGCTGTAGGCTGAGAGAGGTAGAGAAGGAGAGGAGACGTGGTGGTGTGTCGGGCGATGTATTGTGTTAAGCTGCAAAAATTGCAACTGAGAGATGAGTGCGAAGCAGGAGGGCGCTGAAGTGAAGGCTAGATGCACGCAGGTAACTCAAACCTTTGCCTGTCAACCAGCACGAGCTGCTTCTTTTCCTTCCACGCGGCCGGATGCGCGCACCAGCTTCGTAGCTTTCTCGAGAATAGATGACCCGTTAGTTGATGAGTAGCGGGGCGCTGCGTGCTGCGATGCTCGTCGCGCTGCGAGAAACCTCAGGGGCGCCGATGTTGTATGGAGAAGCTGAATGTTGGGCCAGGTGGCGAATCTGAGGAATCAAAAGAGGGCGACAAATCTTCGTGAGGAAGACCTGCCGGCGCAGGATATCGGTCCTTCTTCTTTTCAGTAAGATCTGAGGGGAAGAATCGAAGTCAGGGACTCGATGGGAAAGGGCGTCTCAGGGTGTGTTGGAAGGTGAGAAGAGGAAGTCGACGGATGAAACCGCAGGAAAGAGGAGCGAAGGTGCAGCCTTCTCGGGGTGGACCCTCCTCTATGCAGATGTGCACAGACCAGGCAGCAACGAGGCAAGCCAATAGGCGATCCAATCTCTCTTGCAAGTTGCACCGATCTGGTTCCACCGTTCCACAACCCTCCTGGTGACTTCCAAGTTGTACGTATTCCGTACTGCCCTGATTCAACGCGTTGATGCGGCGCGTTATTACCATTCAACTAGGTACTATTGTGTAACTGATGTGTCACAATAGTAATAACGCGAGTATGCGCCCTATTCTCCCCCATTGAGCCTCTTGATCCACGGCCGTGGTACAATACAAACTCAGATTGGCGTCGTTTTACCGCGTAGGTAGGCGTGCAGTACATTGGGCCAGCGGTAGGTGGTTCTCAAGGCTGTGAGGTTGAGTATCGTCCTTTTGGTGGATTACCGATCACCATCCTTCCGTCAGCTCCAGCTGGGCTTTAGGACATGCGCCATCGACCGAGAAATCCCGGGTAGCCCTCTGCACGCTGGCAATGGAAGCCGTTCGTCATAGTGTCTCTGGCCCTTATGAGGCGGAGCTTGAACGCACCGTCCAGGAGCTTAAGAGAATGAAAAGGCAGCTCGAAGATGCTGTGCACCAGGTGCGTCCCATAAGCTGCCATCAAGAACTGCATGAAACACTAAGATCTCTGAATAGGCGAGGTTGTCTGCCGCCGCCTCTAGGGCGGGACTCTCGGCCAAAGACTCCTTGGCGACCATGGCGAAGGCATATCAGGGCATGACAGACGCACCGCCGCTCCTGCCGCCACCAGGGTCAGTCCTGCCAGCGCTGCTGGCTATGCGACGTACGCAGCAGACCATCGCAGAGACCAATGAATCAACTGAATCATATGCGACCTTGATGGAGCAGCTGGAGCGAAAGATAGAGGCAGAACGGAGCGCTTTGCGTGAGCAGCAGACCTTGGAGGTTGCTCTGCAAAATCGAATCAAGTCGTTGAGTGAAGGCCTCGAGAACAGGCAAGAAAAGACAGAGGAACAGATGGCCAAGGAACGCATAGCCGAGTTAAGGCAGCAAAAAGACCACTGGGACAAGCAGACCGCGAGCCTGATGAAGCACCTAGACTGGTTCATCAGCGAGCATCTCGGCCCTATGTTGGCGGCGGAGGAGTTGGGCGGCCCGGTGGTTGGGGAACTGATGGACATCGACACAGACGACCTGGGCGCCGGGTTCAGTGCACATGGGAAATTGAAGAAGACAAAAGATCAGCCAGACCTGGACAAACGTCAGAGACGGATCGATGATATCTGGGGCCCTCAGGACCAGCAGGCCCAAATAAATAAGAGGAAGCGTGACAGGGACGAAGCATCAGCCGCAAGCGCTGAGATGCGCGACCTCACGGAGCAGCTCATGAACAAGCTGACAGAAGCCGCGGGGGACAACACGGCGGCATACGTGGAGATTGCCAGAGAATCCGCGGCAGCAAGGTTCCTTGTCCGGTCCAAGGTCGCCGTGTTCCATCCCAAAGATGCGCGCAGGTTGCGGCTCGTTGACTTTGGGCGGGAATTGGACGACTAGAGCATCTCAGGAGAAGGGATGGTATCATGGGTGCATGCCTAACATACAGTCATGCAACATCCCACCGCCACTGGCCCGCAGTGCTGGATCAGATGGCATTTTGGCGGCTCGCCTCAAGAAGGAAATGAGGCAGAAACCCGGCATCTTGGCAGTAGGTGCACAGAAAAAGGAGCCTACACTTGGACATGTTGCCCTGCAGGGTTTCAGCCGTCATGGCGGTTCTCTTTTCGCTGGCACTGCCTGAATCCACGGCCAAAGCAAGTACGATATGGGCAAGCCAAATGGCTCGGGATCATTCATCTCAAGGAGTGTTCGATTTAGAGTGACCTAGCTATTGTCCAATCGGAGGCGTGGTGGGCGGATCCACAATCACCAGCAGCATTCACTTTACGCGACGCGTCCTGTCGCGTCACCCCGTGCACGAACCACCAAGCCCCCAAGTTCCTTTCTCTGCGCCAATCGCCAGCTCAACGTGAACCTAGGCTACAGACGCACAAACAGCTCGGATCGGGACAGACCCCTTTTTCAACCAAGGCCATGACTACCGATACCACCAGCACCCCGAACCAGCCCATTGTCCCAACCTCGCCCCCAGCAAAGCGCATCAAGACGGACATCGGCGACAGAGCCAACGAGAGTGAAACCATGAATTCGTCGGACGGCGCGGCCAAACAACAGCAGGAGCCGCAGTCTCCTCCGTTGCTCATCAAGAAGCTTTCAGACAAGGCTCGTCTGCCCACCCGCGGCAGCGCGTTTGCAGCAGGGTATGACCTGTACGCCTCGCAAGACGCGACCATCCCTGCGCGGGGCAAGGCTATGGTTGAGACGGATATTAGCATCGCTGTCCCTGCGGGAACTTGTAAGTCTTGCAATTGGCTTCGACTTCTTTCTGTCCCAACATCCTTCCAACAGGGCTAACGCTGCATCCTGTAGACGGGCGCGTCGCCCCTCGTTCCGGCCTCGCAGCCAAGCACTTCATCGACACAGGCGCGGGCGTCATTGACGCCGACTACAGGGGGCCGGTCAAGATACTGCTGTTCAACCACGGCGAGACAGACTTTGAAGTGAAGGAGGGGGATCGGATCGCACAGCTTGTTATTGAGAGGATCTACACGCCCGAGGTAGTCGAGGTGGAGGAGTTGGAGGCAAGCGTGAGAGGGGCTGGGGGGTTTGGGAGCACGGGCGGCTTTGGGAGCGCTGGCACCAACTGAACCTGATTAGCATTTCTTCCGGGTGGTTTGGACTCGGACAGGACGTTGGGATAAGAGAAAATCCAGTTGACAAATGGAACATCAAGAGCGCCAGGTCAGCCTGGAGCTTAGAAACAATGCAATCGGCAGTATTATTGCCAGAACCCACGGTCTATCGCTCTCTATCATGCGGGCCGCCACATGCACATGCATCCAACTCGAACCCACCGTCCAGCTATGCTGTTCCCTTCAAAGCTTCGTCGCACGAAACTCCACCTTGGGAAACCTCAGACTGTCCAGATGCCTGACCAGTCTCAACTCGGCTGCCTTGCTCTTCAACAGGTGCAGCTTCTTCTCTTCCGCCTCGGGCCCCGCCCCGTCCGCTCCCGCCGCCAGCTCCGCCGCCGCCTTCTTCACTGTCCGCTCCATAGTCTCGGCGGTCTTGGTCAGCACCTCGTGCATGCTAGCAAGCACCTTCTCCGCGGCCCTCGCCAGCGGCAGGTCCAGCGCGTCGACACTGTCATCACTCAACCACGATTCCCTGTTCGTCAGCAGCCCCTCCCCCGAGTCGTTGTGGACAGCCTCGCGCATGCGCACAACCATCAGCGCGGCAAACATGTCGCCGGTCCCGCAGAAGTAGCAGTCAATGGCGGGGAAGACGATCTTGAAGGCGCGCGCGCGGCGGTCCGACGTCATGGACGAGCCCACGACCGAGAGCGACGAAACCGGGTGGTCCGGATGCGGCAGCGAGACCGACGTGATGATGATGTGCGGGATGCCGTAACGCTCATGCATGACCTGTATGGCCCGGGCGATCGAGGGCATGTCGGTTATTTCTACATCGGAGAGGAGTCTAGATGCGGTATTAGGCGCGGGTTTTCCGGGTGATTGCAACAGAGAAGCGATGACGGGAAAGAGACGCACTCGGCTTCGAACTGGTTTGGCAGGACTAGATCTGCGTGGTGAACGAGGCTCTTGTACACTGGCACTACATCGGGCGCCACATAGAGCTTGCCATTGTCACCCATGACCGGATCCAAGACCCAGAAGAAGCTTCCCGGCTTTGGCTTTGCCTTGCGCTTGAGCTCCTGCGCTATCTGCCCGACCGCTTCGAGTGCCGGAGCGCCGGGGACATACCCTGACAGCATCATGTCGAAGTCGTCGAGATATGACTGCTTCAGACCCTGGTACAGCTCTGTGATCTCTTGCGCCGAGACTCTCGAACCTGTCCACTGTCTGTATCCTGTATGATTACCTATGCCGCGCCAGGTTAGCATGCCGGCGCAAAGTGCGCGGAGGGGGCGCAGAAAGCGCTTTCTGGGGACGAAACATACTGAATTGTACGGTGTTCAGCGCTGCTACGTCGCAACCTAGCGACTGCATGCTGAAGACCGCTATTTTGTTCCCGACATATCTGAAAGGTAAGAGGGGACTTCTGTCAGCACCGTGGTGCCATGCGAAACGAGGCAGGCGGACCAAGTGGCCAGACTCACCCAGAGACCACCTTGAACACGCAATTAGCAGAGAGCGACAGCAGGCAATATCAAACAATGTGCCCTACATGACTGGCGACCGCTAATACGCGGGTTTCAGGGACCGGAGAGCTATCACTCATAGTTGACTGACGAAGGCGGCGGGCCGCGGCGGAAAACGTAGGGGTGAAAGTCAAATGTAGTCAGGAGCGATGTCGAGAGCTTAGTCTACCAATTTTAAGGATATTCAAAACTTGGAGAATGAACAAAAATGCTCAGGGATAGAGTAGATAATCATAAAGATGAGTCACTGGGTATCTGCTTGGACAAAACCACCGCAAGCGAGCTCTTACAGGTACGGCTGATATAATCGACGAGGATACCGTCCGATAATTGCAAGGCCAACACTAATAAGAACACGAGCCAGAAGTTTGAATGCCTGCAGACTGGATGGAATGGTCCAGAAACACAAGGGGTTCAACTGCGCTGTGCGAAGGGTCCAAGCAGGTTGGTATCATGAATTTACCCCGCCATCCCGCGGGGCAAGGAACTCCACGCTACCTAACACAAAAAGTAATGGGGCCAACTGAGGATCGGACAACCTGGGCTTCAAATGTCAAGGTAGCGTCTTAGTACACCATATGCCACTCAGACGACGGCCGGAATCGTAGGTAGGTCGGGCTGGACGGAACATAATTTGGAGATGTACCTGATGCGACAGATGGGGTTCATCGCCGTAAGGAATTCACATAGCCGTCATCGAGAGGCTGAGCCCCAGTTGTTCCACTGAGACGCTCCGCCAATGCGTCGTCTTCGCAACACACCCTTCTGCGCCAGCTCACGGGATGGACCCATGTATTGAGCCAACTCGAACCCTGACATGGTCGTTGGCTCGACCCAAAAAAATCTCCTCAGCCGGGCCTTCTGGACCGGGTTCACTCCTCGTCGCCGATCTTTGGGTCTTCGTTAGCTCCTTTACTTCAAGATCAGACGTGGACATGACATTACGTACCTTTGGCGCGAGGTAGAAGCGCAGATAGCTGCTGCCAGCGAGGCTGTACTCAACCAGCAGGGGCACCTCGTTCGAGAGGCAGATCTTAACCGTGTTTGACAAGGCTGAAGCTTTGCAGAAGTTGACGAGGTACTTAAGGGAGAAGGTGAGGGAGACGGGCTCGGTAAGCTCAATTTCGATCGACTCGTTAGGCTTGTCGACATTCGAATGTTGCCGGAGGGTGACAGAGCCGTTACCGATGTCGCCCTGGCACGAGAATTTGACGCCGTCTTTGCTTGCCTCAATGGTCACTGTAAAAGGCTCCGGGGTCAGCAGTTGGGCTGCCGGGTGGGATGTTGAACTCGCATACCAGACTCTGACATGGCCATGAGATCCGTTGTGATGCGTTTGAACTCGGCGGCAGGCATTGCGATGGTTGCCGCGTACTCTGTGTCAGGGATGCCAAGGTGCTCCTGGTCAATGTCCATGAGCTTGAGGTCATACTCGGAGATTCTGTCCGTCTCGGAACTTTCGAAAACGAGGTTGAGGACGTCGGGCGCGTCCTCCGCTTTGAGGGTGAGGATGTCTTCGTTCTGAGCTGCCCGCAGCACCTTGGTGAGTGAAGTGAGGTTGACGCCAAGGGCGATGTTGCGGTCGCAGCGGAACGGCGAGAAACTCTCGGCCTTGAGCATCATGGACACAAGAGCGACATGGCTGTTGTCCATGGCCTGAAGGGCGACGCCGCTGTCATTACAGTCAAAGTTGCAATCTTGCACTAAATCCTTGATTGCGTCGACGACCTGGGTAAACAAAATACGTTAGACGCACTGTTGGACTTCCTCAACAACGGCAAATTCGTCAATCACTGGCGCATTACCTTCTTCAGAATGCTCGCCTGCTCCAACCGTGCTTCCAACATGGCTGCGACTGTCAGCTATGCATTGATGCAGGGCAGCCGAAGGACGTGTCGGTGTAGGGGTTCTCACTGTCTGATTGTTAAGAGTTTTTGTGTCTATTTTGTGTGTCTGCCTGGTACTTTGTGCCAAGTCTGATCGAACGTTTTAGAGCGGGCGCGGTCTAGAGTACGGCGTCTTGTGGTGGAAGTGTCCGGTACGCAGGTTTGGTTGGGTTGGGATTATTAAGGGTGCAGTGAGTGGGAGGGAAAGATGGAGCTGCCACGCGACGCGCTGCCAGCCGTTGACAAGACGCGACTGGCATTAGATTGATTTCTACTTTTGGTTAGCGCTCCGTCCGGACTCCATTTAGCTACACGCGCCCCTGGGCGACGGGCTGGTGCTGCCTGCCAGCGTCACCTGGGCAATCCAGGAGAAACATCGGAACCGGTGTATCATTTGCTTTCCAGCGATTTTCGATATCATCCTGTTATTGGGGACAAATACCTTCCGAGGTCTAATTACAATTCAATGCGGATTAGCATATTTGCAAGTTCTATGCCCACAACCGTTCCCAGCCATTCAAACGCCTCTCATGGTTCATTCCAAGTGAAATAAAACCGCCTAGATGATGATACGAATCGCTCCCGTTGAAAACGAAGATGCTTTCTATGCAAGTGAAACGAGAGTTAAAGGGAATGGACGAAAAAAAGGTAACAGTCGATGCAAGATGCACAACAAAGGGAAGGGTGAAGGACCGTCTTGGGTTTTGCTTGATTGTCGTCACAGTCATAATGAAATGCGTGATGGTGCCGGCATGGTCGCCCGCTTCGGCCGTAAGTTGATGACCATTTCGAGCTCTCGGAGCATTCCGCGGCTCGCCTCCACCTTGTCCCTAGCCAGTTCTCTCCTGTCTCTGTCTTCCTTCATCTTCGCGATCCGCTCCTCTCTCGTCAGGAGGCTGCGGGGACGAGAGGGCAGAGAGACGGCTTCAAAGACCTCTGTCTCATCGGGGTCTCCCCTCGCGCTGCCGAAACTTGAGCTTCGGGGTGATTCGCCTGTCAAGGCTCTGAGTGCCTCGGGTGGCCCTCCTTCGTCGACTGTGGTAAGCCCACTCAAAGACGACGCCGGAGAGAGTAGGGTGCTGAGCGATGACAGCCGCTTTTCGTTCCGGTCGATGCCCGACGCCAGGGCAGCTTTGCCTTCCTCCCATGCTTGCGTCAAACTCTTCAGGTCCTGTCCAATAGACTCATACTGGGCCATCAGGTCGGATCCCAGCTCTGACACATCTTCCGCCTCATTAAGTGTCCTTTCTGACTCCTCTCGTAACAGCGCAAGCTTTGCTTGAAGACCTCGGATGCCCATCGACAGTGAGTTGAGCTTCATGAACTGGGACCGCCGCTTCTCTCGATTGGGAGACAGCGGGTATTTTGACTCCGGAATTGTAGGGAAGGCTTGCTCATGTCAGCAACAGTAGGGACACAAACGGGTGGAAAGGCTCGCCTACTCTCTTCTTCGCTCAGGATGTGGCGGATTCTTTCGAAGCTCTGGGCTGTGACTTCGTTGAGCTTCTTCAGTCCCTCCACAGCTGTCGACCAGCGCAGAAAGTCGCTGTTATCGCCGGTAGCCTCAAAAGCAAGGAGCGAGCACAGCAGGATTTTGCGAATGATGTGGAAGCGAGCGGCCGCGATTTTAAGGGATCGCAGGGATTCGGCGTCGTCGAACTCCTTCTCTGAGAACCCTTGCATCGCATCCGAAATGTCAAAGTCGCTGATGTCGTAGATGTCGTGGTACTTCTCTAGGTCTACTTGCTCAGCGAAACCCTTGATCGCCGTAGAAATCTGCATGTAATTCTCGATCATGTCGGAGAGCCGTCCTTTCAGCGCCTTACGCAGCCTGCTGCAACGGCGTGTCTGGGATCTGTCCTCTATGCGGCTGATAGGGGGTAGGGGTGCGCTTCTAGTGTACGTGTCAGTCTCAGGTGACGGAAGTCGAAGGAAGATCTCAACCCACATCCTGTATCCCCGGGAGACGAGCTCAACCTCCTGGACAAGCGACAACGCGGCACTAGCAGCACTGTCAAAATCCTGTGACCTTGAAACGAACGACGCCATCTCCATCAACGCCTGGTATCTTAGATGCCGAAGCCAATGCTGCCGGATATAAGCCTGTGACACCCCGGCAACTGCAATCAGGACCACTGCCAGGAATACCACGCGCTTCTTGGTCAGGTGCGCATAACCCCCCGAGCATACCCATCTGAGCATCCATGCGACAACAAGCGCGGCGGCTGCTGTCGCTATCAGCCCCGTCGACGTCGGAAGCACCACATTCGGAGGCGTCTCCGGAGTCTCTTTGGGTCGGTTGAGGGAAATCGGCTGTCCCGCTATAGAATGCCCGCTCAGCAGCTGCGATGCGACGATCGTGTAGCGGAACTGCTCGATGAACTTGAGGTTGTCGGCGCGATCTATCCTCGAGACAACGGCTTTCTGTTTGCGCAAGAGCCACCAAACGGTCAGTCTGAGGTTGGTGCATCGGGGGTAGCGCGCCTTGGGGGATATTGTACCGAGTAAGAGATACGCAGCGACGTTAGTCGGTCAATCCGCGGGACGTCTAGCGACAGCGGGTCTGGTAACTTGGTTCGAAACCGCTTCCTGACCAGTGGACGTCCCACCGGGGCGAATGACGGGCTCGACGGCGGTGATTCATCGTGATCATCCGAGACTGGTGGTGTAGCCCAGGCCTGCTGTTCTTCGCCTTCGTCTACGGGAAGGACAGCTGTTAGCGCCCCGGACACGATTTCCGAAGTCTGCTGCGGCCTGCACGTGAGGGAGAAAACGGGAAGCTAACCCTTCAGATAATCTGCAAGTGGCGTATGGTCCTGGACGACGGTCTCCATGAACGATGCTTCTACTGCAAGATAATCAATCACGCGCTGTGGCACCAGTCCCCCATCTGCCCGCCGCCGGTTCGTCACTGAAGACCGGCCGTTTTGCGACCGATTTTGCTTTTGGCGTCTTACGGAGGACAGGCAACACAGGACGCGGACACTAGCTGGCGTGGGCTCCCTTCTTGCCAGCGACGACGAGGAGGCGAGACTGTCGGGACCCTGTGATCTGCGAGCGTTCCGTGTAGTTATTGTGGCGGCCGATGCGCATGTTTCGTTTCGAGGTCGAGATGCGCGAGGCCGAAGAAACGGAACGGAGACTTCGAGTCGGAGACCTCCTTTGCCAAATTAGTGCGGAACGCAAGAAGGCCGCTTATTACTGTCGTAACCGGTCATTAAATGTTTCCAGGTCCAGAAGCCCTTCATAAAAGCACCCGAACCTGGGGTGCGTCGCCCCTGTCTCACGACCTTCTTAATCAAACAACATCTGAACTGGTTACGGTACCAGACTGTATGCACGTACAATACAGACACAACCCTGACTTATAGCCAGTATTTGAGTGTATCCCGCACGATGGCGTCATCATGATTACCACAGCAAACCAATGGACCGTAGACTGGATGCGGCTGCATTGATACGTCACAGGACTCCTCTGATGGCAGCAGCTCTCGCTACAGCAAAATGGCATTTTGTTTGGAGAACGGGTTTTCAGTCCTATGTACAGGGTAGGTTGTATAGTCGGTACTACTCCGTACCACACTACTAATACATGGTATGTCAGATGGATCATTCCCCTGAGGTTAACGTTAATGCGCCGGCTGCCGTATGGTAATGTAATCCGTACTACTAGAGTAGCTTTCAATCTCGGAAGGTCGGCGGTAAGAAATTCCAGGTACTGAGCGCGTAACTTTCAAGTGCAATACCGTATCAGCTGTCTTCTCCACATGAGCTTCAAGCCCCACTGTGGCTCGTCGATCCGCGCATCGCATCGCATGGCGGCTCCGGAGCTCGCCCGAGCTTGCGGGAACGACACAAGCAACAACGGGCATTCGCTTCGACAGATAACTTGCTCACTACACGAGCTCGGCCAATACGGACACCGTGACACGTTGACGCAATCAACAGACTGTTTGCAGTCGTAAGCAACCGAGACGGAGAGAAGACTACCGTGGTCAGCGACACGACCGACGCCTTCCCCCGATACCAATGGCCATGTCTTCCGAACAAGAACTCCAAATATCTCCCATCGTGCAGGAGTCATTGATGCACAACTCACGGGTTAGTCTCACCCACCCGCCCACGCCGCCGTCCGGCCCCTCCACATGCAACCTGCAGAAGCAGGGCATATCTGCAACTTTCGACCGCTGTCATAAACCAACCCAACCTAGTGTCCCCGTTCTGGGCACAAGATGTGTGAACCTTTAAGCAGACCGCACTAACCGCGTCTTCTGCTTCACCACAGACTCTCTACAATCTCCAATCTTTGACTGCCTCCCTCTTTGGAATATCCGCGGGCATCCTCGGCCTCGAGTCCTACAGCGGCTTCCTCTTCTACCTCGTCTTCTCGCTGCTGACGGCCGTGCTCTTCTACCTTGTCCGTGTGGCGCCCTCCTCGCTGGCGGCGGGCAAGTCGCCGCTCGACACGAGCAGGTATTTCAGGGGCCCGTTCGAGTTCTGGGCAGGCGGGTTGATGAATGGCTTGGCGGGGTTTATTTTGACGTGGACTCTGCTCTACGGGCTGGTGAGGGCATGATATCTGGCAACGAACAGCAAAAGGATGAGATGCGGCGTCATGGCGTTGGGCCTTCGGCATGCTATGTGAATTCGTTACCTCCGCCACTAGTCCTTTGGAACTTTGAAGGAGACAGAATCAAGTTAGGGAAATCATGATATTCGGACGGACTCGGACTCATGGAAGAGAAAGAACGACCGATGCTGCGAACTTGGATCGCCTAGTGCCAAACACCAAAGTACAGTCTATTAGTGGCACGAAAACTTCGTTCCCGAAGAATGTCCGCTCGGCTACCACGTAGGTACCCTTTCTAACAGCGGGTGCAAGGAGGCCACTATCTAGTCTGGCTGAGTCGGGCAAGCGAGGAGCTTTGTGCGCATCACCGAACCGGGGTATTAGTAGCAGCAGGACTGTGAACCGTCAAGTCACGCCGCTGAGAACCTGGAAGGAAACAATCTAAAGCTTACGGTAACCAAAACTGCAAAACGCTGAGACAGAGCAATCGATAAGAAAAGACACCGGGAGCCATCACTCGACAATCTCAACAACCTTTCCCACAAAGCCCTCCAACCCAGATTTATCTTTGCTACCGCCCTCAAGGACCAGGATGCGAGACCCCAGCTCAATCCACTCTCGAGTCGACAGCAGTTCCAGCTGTATCTCAATGTTGTCATCCGTCGACGCCGCGCTGCACACTCGGCTCTCCCCACTGATGTCCTCGGCAAGACCGAACATATCATCGATCTCGTCCGCCACAACATCGCAAGCATCTCCATTCTCCCCATTCTGCACTCTCGACACGCGTAACACCCGCGCGGCAGACCGCACACTCGCCACATAGATGTTCACTAGGCTTCCCACCGTCAACGAGCCAACTTCTTGGTTCTCCTTGTCAAATACCGCCGTCAACCCGCTGACTGCCTGCAACGATAGGCCGGACGAGACCATGTGCTGGCTAGGAACAGCGAGGACCATGCCTTTGCGCAGTCTAGGGGTCGTTGTTGACGGACGGGCCCCCGCTTCGTTGGCGACAACATCCTGTTGCTTGCTCGGTGCCGGCGGATCAAACACCATCCCGATGGAACCAACCTGGCCAGCTGTGAGGGTCTGCACCGGCAAGCGCAAGTTGCGGATGCTGACAATGGAGGCGGTGTACCACTCGCCACTGGTGGCCGACGCAGAAACTGCATTTCGGGAAGCTACGCGGCTGAGCTCTGCGGATGAAGGATGAGAGATTGAAAGGCCGTAGCTATTGACAGCCCCATTCCCGATACGTTCGTCTGGTGTGGTCCCGTGGGAGTCGTCATCCCCAGATGGGAAGGGACCTACTACGACCTTGTCGCCAATCGAGAGACTACCGAAGCGGAGGTAGCCCGCTACGACAGTGCCAAGATCAGTTTGTTGGTCTGCATCGCTTGTGGCCAAGGAGTAGGATGCGGGGAGACTGAATTTGTCTTCAATGTGGAAGAGGCACGCCGGCTGCTCGGGATTTAGGGCCGCGCCAATGTAGTCATGAGAGGTGGGTGTTGAAGGCAGCGGAAGGCCCTGGAGAAGGGCATGTAGTGCCCCAATCCCGCGTCCATCAACAGAGCTGGTAAGCAAAATAGGGACGACGGAGAACGGGTCATCCACCGTCTTCATGCAGTTCAATGGCTCCCTGACGGCTTCTTTGTCCGACTCGGATACTCGAAGACGAGCGACGTGCCCTGTTGGGCCCCCTTTCACTATCTTCGGCACCCGACCCGCCCTTTTGACGCCGGACAGGACTTTGGTGAGGGTGCTGGACAGGGTCGACTTGTTTGCCAGGTCTAATTTCGTGATGACAACAGCGAGGGGAAGACGAAGCCGCAGGCATAGTTCTAGATGGGCGGATGCTAGGTCAACGCTCGCGCCAGTAGGTCCCAGCCCATCCAAGGAGGTCGACGTAGCCCCCGGAGCTGAGCTGTCGGCCGCTATGCAGAGCAAAGTCCACTGCGGTGCCCATCCGACAATGCCTCGGAGGATGGTCCGCCGGTAGCGCGGATGGCCCGCAGAATCAAGCAAGTAAACTAGCCGTCCATCCTTTGTGAAGTCGTGAATATCAATCCAAGACTCGACTCCGCTATGGGCATAGTTGACTATCTCGTCGTCGTTGTAGCCGACCAGTTCTTGAGTGACCGACGAGGTAATGCCAGACGCAACCTCATGAAGATGCTTCAGCAGGCCAAGTCGGCCTTTACCACGGCCATTGTCAAGGGTTCCAGTGGAGAGAGTGCCCAAGAGAGTCGACTTGCCCGACGTCGTAGGGCCTGTAAGTGTAACACGCAATTGGTCGGAGGTGAGCGGCCCTTGCTTCGGGTCTGGTAAGGTCTCCGTCAGCCGCGCCGCTTCTGTCATTCGCACGGCCGATGATTGGGCCTCATCCCTCGGCCGCAAATCGGGCGTGACAAGAGCCTCAGCAACCCATAATTTCGCTCGATGCGAAACTCGTCGCGATTTCAGTTCCCCAAATCCTTCGGTGGCATCTGACTCGACCCACTCGCAGTCTCCAACAACCAACATGCGCAGTACTTCCACGTTGCAACCCAAACTGGCAGCCATGATGCGAAGGGTACCGAGACTCTCATCCATCTCATCCTTGGTCAACCCCGCTAGCGTGCCGTCGTCAGCCACGCCTATCTCGTATAGCGCTCCCCTCGATGCCTCCAACCCGGGCAGCAGCTTGCCCAACTTGACCGGCGCATCTAAGGCAACGTTTTCGTCGGGCAGCTGTGGGATGACAAGCCCGGGAGAGGCGGTGCCGGCGTGATAGGGACACGACTGCTGCAACCTCCACAAGAGCTGTGTGGTAAGGTGCTCAAGACGATCCTGGCGCGTCTGGATCGAAGTCGTCGACGACCCAGGGCCGACAGTGGCCGCTCTCGACGTCTTCGGGTCGGGAGGAGGCCGTGCCTGGGTGGACCCACATATTCGAGTCGCCGTGCTGATCCGCTCATACTTCCTCCGCGGTCTGAGAAGCAAGTGAAGCTTGTATTCCGTTGGACCGTCCTGCGGTTCAGGTTCCAACCTGGTGACACCGTAGTCGGAGAGTAGCCCACGCCCGGCGGGTCCCACCCGCGCTCCCGGCGAAGAGGTGGCGGACTTGTCCGAATCCACAGACCGGAGCCACGGAGACGCGACCCGGGGCGGGTCCGGGTCAAATGTAAAGACCGACATCGGGTGTTCCGTAAATAATGGATACAAGCGTGGCCGGTTCTCTGCCCAGTGGCGTGCTGGCGAGTGCACAGCAAAGGAAGCAGGTGCACCGATAGAAGAACTCGAAGTCAATGCGATAGCAGGAGTAGAGATATTGCACAGTCGGCGATCATTTCAAAGGAGCAGACTCGGTGTATTCGTGGTATCATCTTGGAGTTTCTGGAGCGGTCAAGCTCGCACCGGGGGAAAGACAAATAGAGGGCAGAGATTCAAAGTATGAAGATGCCCCAATTGCTGTGGTTACAGTCTCGGTGCGCTGCCTCAGCTAAGAAGAGTCATTCTGGGCAATGTTCTCGTTGAGTTGTGTGGTTTGATGTTTGAGCTGGCTGTTTGTTGCCAGTCCCAGTGGTTTTTAAGATAGGTAATGGCACTTTGGAAACCGTGACCGACTGACCCCGATGACTCGGACACTGCAGTGCTGAGTAGTGATGACACATGTACGTAGTGGGGTCTGCTCATTGGTCAATTTCTGTTAATTACCTGATGAGAAGGTACTGTACAGTACCCCTCAATATGAACCTGCTATGTACGGCGATGCAGATAGACCCAAACCATAACGCAAAACCAGCGACAAGGGAACCTGCGCCAAATCCTGCCGATCTTCGGCAGGAACTGAAGCTGCCAGAATCCAGACCAGCACCTGAGCCCGAGGCACTTCCGCTGAGCAAAGAGGCAACATTGAAACAAATCGGCAAAGACACATGTTGCACACCGCATATCGGCGCGGCAGTGGTTACGGAAACACTACATACAGCCAGCCGGCAAGGATACCTCATGCAGGTGTCCACAGCCTAGGCGAGGCCGACAAATCAAGATGGCGATATCCGCAGCTCCTGAACGATCTCCACCCACGCCGATGGATCAATGCCAGGTCGACTTGGATGCCGAGATGCAGCAGGAAGACCAAGCACAGCCCGCACCACAGCCAGATAAAGGGGGAAGAGCGAAATGGGTTCTGAGAATACGAGACAGAATGAAGGTAAGACGCGCGTTTTCGCCAGTGTTCTGGTGGGAGGCACAGCGTCATCAAGTGGGCGGATTGGCGGGGAGGCAAGTGGCCAAGCAATTGGGGGTTCGTGCACCTTGCCCCTTTCGCTCAAGCGGGTTAATAATGGCAAGGGGCTGAGACCGAAGGGTCGTCGCATTCTGGGACGGATCCAAGACACGCGCATCAAGGATCCAGCTGCCCGCTGGCGGGTGCCCAAGTTCCACCCGGGCCCCGCCGCTCCGTCTCACGCTCAAGTCTGCCTTCTTGTATCACTTCTGGCCACTTCCCTCTCCTGTTGTTTTCTCCTGTGTTCGAGTTCTGTGTCCTCCGCTCAATCTCGTCTTATCATCCCCCGCTTGGCTAACGTTACTGAGAAGCTATCGCAGCGTCGAATCATGGGGCGGTTCGGTGCCTGGTTCAAGAAGTCAGACGACAAGGAGAAGCCGCCGAGTCCCTCATCCAACCCGTACGCCCAGCAGCAGACATCGCCGCCGGCCCAACACGATCAATATAATGGCAACCAATACTCCCCTCAGCCTTCCCGCGGGCCCCCATTCGGCTTGCCGGCCGGTCCTCGCCCCGGCGGTCTTCCAGGCAGAGTAGGAACCGGTTCTTCAGGGTACTCCGCCGCACAGTCCTCCGCAACAGAGTACGCCGCAACAGAGTCCTCCGCAACGCAGTACTCCCCAGATTTGTCCCAGCCTCCCCCATACAGCGCAGGAACGCCGTCGGCTAGTGCCCAGTCAAGTCCCTCGCTGGGCTCGGGGTACCCGAGGGAGAAGTTTGGTGCTGTGGACGGTGTCGGGAGAAACCGGTTCGACGCGCCGTCCGCGCCATCCTATAATCAGTCGACGTCTCTATCTTCTCAGCGCCCAGGAGGCTATGGAAATCTGGATACGGATGGAGGATTGTTCGCCAACTACACCCCTCCCTCGAAGCAAACCGCTAGCTCTGGCGTTCCTGGACCCGATGGAGTGGCCGACGCTGGGCAGGCCTATGATGACAGACCTCCCATGACAGAGGAGGAGGAAGACGAGGTCAATGCCCAAGCTATCAATTCCCAGACGAAAGAGACAAGAGGAGCGACGAGAAATCAGCTGTCGACCGGCTAAATCAGATGATGGACGCGGGTATCATGTCAATCGAGGACTCGCAAAGACGACTTCTGGAACAGGGAGAGACACTTGCACATGCGCATAATCAAGCTGTAAAGCATAGTAATTCCCCCCTCCTTCTTATCGTTGTTTGATGGAATTTTAATACAGGGTGCTAACTGAAAGCCACAGGTGAGCAGACCACATTGAGTAAACATAATATTGCCGAGTTGAAGAGTGAGCAGCATATGATCAAATTTGGGCGCTCGAAAGAGAAGGAAAAGCTGCGGGCGGAGAGAGAGTTTCAGGAGAGACTCGCTGTGCAGGAGAAAGAACACGCACAGAGAACAGAGCGAGAGGCCAAGAGACGAGCAGAAGGGCCAATGCTTCTCAGAAACCCCCGCCAACAGACTCTCGGCGCTTCCCAGAATAAGGTAAAGTCTCAGTATGTGTTCGAGGAAGAAGACGAGGAGGTAGAGAAGGAAATCGAGGATGGTCTCGACAGCCTGCTACAAAAGACCCAACGCGTCAACTACACAGCGAAGGCCATGAACGAAGAACTCGATTACCAGAACAGGCTCATCAACACCATGAGCGAGAGGGTACGTTTTCTGGAAATGAGGTTAGCAGAAAACGGAGACTAACGAAGCTCGCAGACCGACCAAAACCAGGACGATCTCATCAAACTAAGGAACCGTTTGCGTCAGTTTGAGTGATGGACACCAGAGCTCACAGCGTCACTCTGGTCACTGTTTCGGCCTGCCTCCGTGGATGAGTCGGCTCTTCGGCTGTTGGACTCGGTTATATTTTCTTTAGAGTGTGGATGTTGTTCGCGTGAAGTTGTCGGTCTAGCGAAGTTAGAACTCTTCCGAGCGGTCGCATACGAGATACTAGTGGTCGTCTACCTACCAAGTTATCAAGTTCTTGTGGGAGTTATGCCGAGGGACTCGTCTTGAAACCAAATACTGCGTGTTTACGGAGTACTATCAGTCTATAACCGTCCTGAATTGCAAGGCACCGTGCTAGCTACAGTTCGTCCAGTATCTTTGGTAATTCCAGGTATGAAAATACCTTACTATAACAATGCCCTGTTACCTTAACTAGGTAATGCCTCTGTGTCTCAGTTCAGATTTAGAAGTCACACCTCACCTTATGTTACCGCACACTGTTCGGTTACTTATACATAGGCAAAGTATGGATTTCACTACGGAAGTACGCAGCAGCGTCCTTACATGTACAGTCAGGGTTTAAAAGTCTGTCACACCCCACATCAATTAAACGCGCGTCGCGACATGACACGCACCATCTTCCATCTTCTAACCAACCCAACTTTAGCCCACCATGGTCAATTTGGCCGAAATCGGGGCCAAATTGACGGCCGGCCGTCAACCTGGCCAGGAACTATCACCGACTGCACGTGCAGCTATTATAGGTGCTGTTGCAGCCGGGGCTAGCCAGTCAGCCGTTGCCTGCGCGTTTCGCATCGATAGGACGGCTGTCTACCGCATCCTTCAACGGTTCGAATCATCCACCACTGTTAAGTCCAAGCCTCGAACAGGCCGGCCAGAGATTCTTACATGTCGGGAAAAGCGGTATATCCTACAATTGGCTAAACGGCGTCTCTAGCTTACAACCTAGATGCTGATCAATACTATAGACGGCCGCATCTCCCAATCAACAATATACTGGGTTCTTCGCCATTATCGGATACGCAAGTGGCATATATAAAAGAGAATCCCATTGACGAAGGCAGTAACAAAGGATAGATATTAATTTGCTTATCTTTGGTTGAAGGATATTGAGATCTTGATCCAAGTAAGCAACTTAGAAGTTAACTTTAGATTTTACTAACTAACCTCTAGTCTATCTTTATCAATAGATCATCTTACTAAAATAATTCGAGTAACCTAACAACTTAGGTCTTCCAGTTCCCTTCTCAAAAATAGGATAAGAGCTTCGTCAACCTCTAAAGCTATAGCAAAGATACGATTTCGATTATGATTTGGAGTGGTGTTTGGAAAGGGGGGAGGACTGACCTTATTATTATAGAATGTGACTACCAACCACCGTAAAAAGAAGGATATAGCTTTTAGAGTTATCAGCAGGCATTGGAAAAGGGTCTTCTTCTAATTTACAATAGTACTCAGCACTTTTAGCAGGATAATACCCGAGTATATATATCTGCATCCTCGACTGAGTAGCTAATGAAGCATATGATCGAGGTCCTACCTGACTGGGCAGCTTATAGCCTAGATCTTAATCTAATCAAGCATATATAGGCTCTATAAAATGGAGGATGAAGCAGCTATATCCAGATATCTAGTTACTCAAGAAAAACCAGCTAGATATGGCTAAGTTTACTCGATGTCTTCGGGTATGTTGGTGGGCAATTGACTAGGCTTAAATTGACAGTCTCATTAACTCAATGCCTCAGCGATTGGCTGCAGTCTAGAAAGCTAGTAGCTGGTATACAAAATACTAATAGTTAGAACCAGGGCTTCTATCTGTATATATCTATTTTGCTAGAAATGTTGGTGGTGTTGCGTTATGTAGAGATATGTTAATGGTTGTAGTGACCTAGAAAACGGGTGGCGGGGGATTTTGATGTGGGGTGTGACAGACTTTTGAACCCTCACTGTACGTTACCAGGCACTACTTGGGGGTCCGAGCACTTCCATCCCGATGGCCACGTTTGTGCGTCTTCGATTTTCTGGCTTCCCCGAAAATATTTGCCACCCCCTCTTTGGAGGGGCCATCAGATGAAAAAGCGCTCGGACCCCCCAAGTATGTCACACATACGAGGTATGTGCCATCATG
The DNA here is from genome assembly GCF_033439665.1 of Chaetomium strumarium. Classification (NCBI taxonomy): domain Eukaryota; kingdom Fungi; phylum Ascomycota; class Sordariomycetes; order Sordariales; family Chaetomiaceae; genus Chaetomium; species Chaetomium strumarium. Next base: position 3,873,093 of record NW_026944429.1, on the reverse strand, counting down.
ATTCATCAGACCTTGGCTGTGGTGTGTCACTGGTGTGGCAAGTGCAACTGGGGTGTGAAACTGATATTTAACTGGGTCTCAAATTCTCTGGGCACTGGGAAACGCATTTCGTTATTACACAAAAGTTAGCCTACCATCACAGTCATCAAGTTAATCAATTCTTGGGCTCCATCTTCTATTAACACCCCGTTCAGTTATCCTGCGTTTCTGACGTTCCTTTTTCACGTGCGCCAGTGGAGGCTCACTTGGTCCTCATAACTCAAGATACTCTACGGCAGATATCATCAACACCAATATTGGCCCCTGCTTGCCGAGATGTCTAAAAAGAGGAAAACGCCGTCGGATGGCAACGTGATAAAGATCGGGGATAAGACCATCTCTTTGGAAGGGTACTTGACGAAAAAACCCCGCGAGCAGGCAGCTGAACCAGCACCGGAGCAAGATCCTGTCGCCAAGGATGCGCAGACCAAGGGGCAGCCATCGACATCACTGCCCTCTGACGCTGGGAAAGTAGAGCATCGCACAAACTCTTCGTTATCCAAACACTTAGCGGGTGATCCGCAGTATTTTGCGACCAGGCAAGCTCTCCCTCTATGGACTCGCCAAGACGACATCCGCAGGATTTTGCGGACCAAGGATGTGCTGGTCCTGGTTGGTGAGACAGGCTCGGGCAAGAGTACGCAGGTGCCCCAGTTCTTATATCAAGAAAAGTGGTGCCAGAGGAGGCGGGTGAAGATCAAAGCGGGCGAAAGCAGCCAGGAAGTTGGCGTGGGAGGCATGATCGCTATTACACAGCCGCGGAGAGTTGCTGCAACGACGCTTGCACATCGCGTCTCTCGAGAAGTAGGTACGCCGCTCACTGGGCAGAAAGATGGCCGGGGCGGCAGCCGTCCGGCCTGGAAGGGCCTTGTGGGCTACTCGGTCCGCTTCGATCACCGAGTTCCGCCTGGCACCCGGATCAAGTTTCTGACCGAAGGCATGCTCCTTCAAGAAATGCTTCGCGACCCTTACCTCAGGCAGTACAGCGCCGTGATCATCGACGAGATCCACGAGCGGAGCGTCGATGTTGACCTTCTCTCCGGCTTTCTCAAGCAGATCATCTCGGGTGACAAGGCTGGCCGTGGCGGGATCCCACTCAAGGTTGTCATCATGAGCGCTACGGCCAACGTGGAAAGCATTACAAAGTTCTTCTCTGATACGAAGTCTGGAGACTCTACCAGCGGTCCTAGCTCAGAAGCCGCGTCGAAGACCGGCGTCGAGTGTCTGAAGATCGAGGGGCGACAGTTTCCCGTCGACATCGTCCACACGCCGGAGCCCGTGCCGGAAATCGATCAAGCACTCGTCAAGCTCGTCTTCAAGATACACAGCAAAGAAGCACTCTCGGACAAGCACGGCAGAAAGGACATCCTAGCTTTCCTAACTGGTCAAGAGGAGATCGAGGCCGTGCAGAGACTTATCGAAGAGCACGCCTCAACGCTTGCCCCCAACCTTCCCAAAATCAAAGTCTTCCCTCTGTTCGGACAGCTCTCGATAGAGGCGCAGCAGGAAGCCTTCCAGCCAGTCAAGGGCGGCTTCACAAGGAAGGTTGTTCTAGCCACTAACATTGCCGAAACATCGGTTACGGTGCCTGGTGTGCGCTATGTTATCGACTGTGGCAAGGCAAAAGTGAAGGAGTTTCGACCGCGGCTCGGCATGGAGTCGCTGCTCGCCAAGCCGATCGCAAAATCGTCTGCTATCCAGAGGGCTGGTCGAGCCGGGCGTGAAGGGCCTGGGAAGTGCTTCAGGCTTTACACCAAGGAGACGTATGAGACGCTGCAGACGACAAGCCTTCCGGAAATCCTACGTACCGACATCCTCAGTGCGATCTTGACAATGAAAGCAAGAGGGATTGATGACGTCTTGTCGTTCCCGTTGATGGATCCGCCGGGGCTCGAGTCTGTCGAGAAAGCTCTTGTACACCTCCACATTCTCGGTGCTCTCGACGATGACGCTTCGATCACGGAGACGGGACGTAAGATGATGTTGTTCCCGGTCACGCCACCCTACGCCCGGGTCCTCTTGGCAGCCGCTGAGCAGCAGTACGATTGCCTGCTAGAGACCATTGACATCATATCATGCATCACCTCCGGCGAGGATATCTTCCTTCACCTACGGTCCGAGGAGGAGAAGGAGGCGGTGGAGGAGCACAGGAAAGAACTCTTCCGCCGTGAGGGCGATATCCTCACCTACCTCACAACGATGCAGCTCTACACGGCCGAGAACGCCGACAGGACACGGTGGTGCCGGGACCGCAAGATCAATTTCAGGAATATGAAGCAGGCTATGAACATCCGGAAGCAGCTCCGGCAGCTCTGTGCGCGGGAGGGCTTGATGGAGCTGCCGCCGCCAGATCCGCAGCCGTTCACGCCAACGTCCCCGGAGAAGGCGGAGCTTATTCTGAAGTGCTTCCTGAGGGGCTTTGCTTTGAAAACAGCGCTCCTGGCGCCGGATAGCAGTTACGTCACCTCTGCCGGCAAGCACACTGTGCAGATCCATCCCTCGAGCGTCTTGCACGGTCGGAAAGTGGAGGCCATCATGTATCTGGAGTACGTGTACACCCAAAAGAACTATGCGAAGAAGGTCAGCGCAATCCAGGCGGTGTGGATAGCAGAGGTTTTGAATGAATAAGGTCCCTTTAATCTTAGATTCCGGGGGGGCGGGGCGGGAGTTCTACGCTCCCTCACTTGGTTGGGTTTCTTGATACTCAATAGTGTATGACTGAAGTACTCACACCGTGTGGGACCATCAGCGCTGCGCATCGAGCAAATCGGCAACACGCCGTAATGGAACTGGGACTCTGAACACTGCTATGTTTTAGATACCACTACATCCATGGATACAATTCGCTTGAATAACACTACGTATCTGTAGCAGTCACACAATCTTATCGCATGTGAAAGCAAGCAAACGTTGGTCACTTACACTTAACGACTTCTTAAGGGACTGGAGAGATCCCCACGGTAGAGTCCAAAACCAGAGAGGCTGCTCTCGTGACAATGAGACCCTCCCCTCGTTTGCTCCTGGCGTCGGCCATGGCCTCCGTGAAGGTCATGTCGCCGGGCCCGATGGCTCTCCTTCCGCCGATTTACCTGTACCGCCGCATCCTCCGGGCCCATAGGAAACACCTCCCGTCGGAAATGCGACTTCTTGGCGACGAATACGTTAAGGCAGAGTTCAGGGCCCATCGAACAGTCGAAAACCCAGTTCACTTGGTGGGTAGAACCCTGTGGCTTCGGTGGCCCCTTCGCGGTTCTAGCTCTGACCTATGTGTAGATCGGGTTCCTCACGGAATGGCAGCTCTATGCCCAAAAGATCGAAGGAGATTCGTGGGCAGGTGAGAAGCTTGACCCGGGAAAGGTTGAGAAGATGAGTGGTACGGCCCCCTTCTTTAGCTGAGTTTGGGCGGTGACTGTTTCTGACCTGCGTGGGAACAGATGAGCAACTTGCACAGCTGTACGAGCTGATGAAGGCAATACAAAAAAGCGGAACGGAAGGCCAGAACTCAGGGTCATGACCAGACGGCTGGATGAGAAGATGCATCATGCTCAGTGAATTGAGACATGGAGGCCACATGTAATGGTGCTTAAGGCACGATCCAGCTGTATTTCGCCACTAGTTGGTTCGGAGACGAACTTAACCAGGTCGTTGGCATTGACCCCGTGACGTGATGACACCATCGTGCTTTCCTTCCCCAACTTCATTTCGATTCAAGCAGCCGCCAGGACTGTTGAGCTACCTGTAGAATCTCCTAGACCGGGTCCTTCCTGTGACACATTTACTACCTAGGTAGTACTGACCCAGGCTCCGTGCGACCTGCCTCGATTTTTGGAACGGCCTCGTCGTTCTCGAAAGCAGGCAACGGTAGTGCCTTCCCTTTACCTTTGACATCTTGCCGCTGCTCGCCCTTCCACGACCCCTCGATCTTGTTGTCGCATTCTGGCGCAGCTTCGAGGATCGGGGACAGCTTGATTATCCTCTCCTTCCATTTCCGTCTTCTGCTACTAGGCTGAGGCAGTTCTGCCGCTCTGGTTCCGGCAGCTTCATGCTCTGCTTCGTAGGCCCTGCGCGCACGAACCCTCATTTCCGCTTCCGCGAAGAGTTGCCGCCGGTGTTTGAACCTCTCCTCGGGGCTCAACTTGGCCTCAGCCTGGCATCTCTGCCTCTCGATCTCACGGTATGCAGCGGTAGCCCTTTCCTTGAACTCCTCTATCGACTTTGGGACGCCGTTTGCGAAGGCCTGGTCGACAATTTGCTCGCCTAGCTTGTTGTATGCAAGTTCGGCCAAGGTTGGATCAAGTTCGGCGAAGGCTGAATCACGAGCAGCAGCCGCTCTACGGCGGCGCCATCGTTCCACCCATCTCTCCAACTCTTTGGCCCTGGGATGTCCTTCGCCAAAGGTAAAACGAAGGGACTTACAAGCCTCTTGCGAGATGTTCCAAATTTCCGACCCGGGCCATCGAAAGGGCGTCAGGCAAAACAGGACAGACAGGAGGGCGTCCAGGGATGCGGCAGTCTCGAAGTGCCATCGTCCATAAACAGTCTTGGCCACATTCACCGCCCTCCTTGCGATGTCCTCGGCCTCCTCGAACCGACCGAGCCTGACAGCACACCGTGCCAGGTGTCGCATCTGACGAAGTGTCTTGCGGTCACTTGGTCCGTAGAGGGCTCGGGTCATATCCAGATTCATTTCGTACCAAAGGTAAGCTTCTTCCACGTCGCCGTATGCAATACACGCTTCAGCTATGCCTTCGTGCAGGACGGCACGGTAATCGTGGCGTTCTTCTGCGTCCGGAGGATCTTGATCTGGAGGTAGGGCTGCTGGCGCTTGTAGCGCTTGTAACCGCTGAAGCCAGTACTGCCTATCTGCATTCCGGGAATGCAAAGCGAGTTCGGCTTCCCAAGCCAGCATGTCGATGTCATCCGCTTCGACGACATCTTTCGCCGCTCTTATGGCATCTTCAAGGTACACCCTGCCCATGTCGTACCTCCCCGAATCGAAGTACAGGCGTGCTAGGTCCCTCAAGACGTCACCATTCTCGAGAATCCAGTATGTCGTGTCCGGCAGGCTGGGCCCTTGTTTGGTGGCAGCATCGACATGTTCGCGCACCTGTTCAACGGTCTCTCCCTCAATCTGGGGCCCGTCCTCCCGCCTCGTCACAGAATTATGCATTCCCACGATGGCTGGAGGCTGGTTTGTGTCCCCTTTAGGGTCAGTCTCCTCAACCGTTGCCATGACCTGCCTGGCCACCTGATCCGTCGAAACCCCCTGAAGCAATACGTGGACGATCTTCTGGCGCCTGGCTTGCCTATTCCTCTGCCCATCTTCACTCACCAAAGTACGCTTTCGAAATTGCTCTTCCATCTCCTTCTGAGATTCCTCTACCATCTCCTTCAAGCGAAAACGCAACCTGTCCAGAATTTCCATATACATAGACTCGGCGTCGCCTACACAGCCCATGTCGTGATAGACATTGCCCAGGATCCTGAGGGCCAAAGTCGCCGGTTTGCTATGGCTGCCATGTTCTATCTTGAACATGGCTGCGGCCCTGCGCAGGTGGTCCACGGCCTGCGGGAAGTATCGTTGCCGGTGATAGAACCACCCCAGCTTAAAGCTTAGTAGACCGTCATATTCATAGTCATGAGATCGCTCAGCGACCTCATGAGCCATGCAGGCATGGAGATGCGGACCCAGGTGCCGCAGCCAGACGTCATCCAGCCATTTAGAACTGAACTTTATTGATTCAATGAGCACGATCCTCGCAGCCAGGGCCTGCCGGCATCGAGTCCGCTCGTCCATCCTATCTTGGGCCCAGGCTTGAATCAGCACGTGCATTGAGACGAGACCCCGCGGCGACCGCCTGACAAGGGAGAATTGCTGGAGAAGCTGCAGGCCGCACTCGACAAACATACGATCCCAAGTCTTCTCAGGATAAATGCAAGTCAGCAGGCGCGAGGCATCCATGGAGGGGTCATCTGCAAGGTCGGAGAGAGGGCATTCTCTTGCGCTGCCGAACCTGAGCCGCTCTTCCGCCGCATGCTCGAACATCTTGATTGGGATATCCTCATTGTGGTAGAAGCAGAGCAAGTTCAACACCCTGAGGGCACATAACGCGGATAGCCCCAACAGACATCTTCCCTCCCGCCGCACCAAGCTCAAGATTGCATCGTACGAAAGGTCGAAAACAGCGTAGAGGGTCGGACGAGCCGGCGAAGAGCCATCCGGGTTTGGTCTACCGAGTAACGCGGACCGGTTGCGCCGGTCGCGGAATCTATGGAGGAACGTGTGCGCGGTGCAATCTCCTTTCCTCAAAATAGCTCCCATGGTTTCGATGGCAAGAGGTAGACAGCCAGCCTCGGTCACGGTTTCTCGAACCGCCTCCATTTCCTTCTCGTCCCCTCTGAGGTGCTCGCGGTTGGCAATCTTCAGCAGCAGGTCCACAGCCGCCGCCTCTGACAGCGGTTGGACTTCGTACACACACTCGGCTGGAAGGTCGGCCAGAAAGCCCTGGGACCGGGAGGTGTAGATGACATTGCCCGCGTTTCGGCGGGGGAGGACCGGCCGCAGACGCTCCTGGTCGGGGAGGTTGTCGTATATCACAAGCCACTCGTCGGACAGCTCTCCCATCCAGCTCAGCGCGGCATCCCTCATTTCCTCGACGGGGGCCCGTCCCGTGGATTCTTTATGCCGATATTCGTCGCAATACTGCTGGCAGATGTTGGCGTAGCTTCGGTTCACGGTCGAGACGGTGCTTCCATCGACGTGGAAGATGTACTTGAACCTGTTCAGTTGTTAGGGTTTAGGTATCCCGCGCCGCTTCAGGCATGGGGTTGCCACTTGCCTGTCCTCCAGATTGTCGGCAGCCTTGAGAGCAATCTGGGTCTTGCCTACTCCGCCAAGACCATACAAGAGGAACTCTCGTCGAGGTTTCCCCTTCGTGTCGCGCGGCGAGAAATGGGCGTCCAGCTTATCGAGGATGTCGTCCCTGGCCATGAAGAAACAGCTAACGTCCCCCAACGGCTGGACGTCCTGCGTTGACGAGATCAACAGGTCCCTGTCAATGCCATCTGAACTCAGCATGCGTTAGCATGGGATCATCTCATCATATGTTCAGTTAAGGGGGGTCGGTGCGTCCTCACGGGAGTGACCCAGCGTCAATCCATGGTCGGCTGCATTGCGGGCCAGCACATCTGCCGCATCCGAGACCCGGTCCATGACGAAGGGCTGGGCCAGATATTCGGCGGTCAAAGCCTTCAAGCGGCCCAGCTTGAGGTACTCGTCCAGTCCAACCTGGTCGGCAGCATCGGGGACGTTGAAGCGGAAATAGGCATTGCGATGTGCACCAAACTTGGCTTGGACGCGGCGGTGCGCCTCCTCGCCGTCGGTGGCGGTGTTCTTGAGAGTCCCAACCAGCTCTTTGACGAATCTCCACGAGCGCATAATGCTCGATGCCCTCGCGATGCTGACGAGGCGCGTGCCCGTGCCGATGCTGATCAGACAGCCCAGCCGCCGGCCGGTTCCGAACTGCTCCGCTGCTTCTTGGAGCAGGTACTCGACAGGATTGTTGCAGCCGATGGCGGCATCGATGTAATCCTCGGTAGAGAAGCTGCCGATCCTTATGGGCATGGGCTTGAAATAGAAGGAAGCAGCGGTGGTGGCGCGGGCGGCCTCCCAGATCTTGACCTCCATGCCGTCGTCGCCGGCAAAGGAGCGGAACCGGCGAGGCTGCCCAACTTTGTTCGCGGGCATGGCACAGACGAAACACTGGCCCTTGGCATCGGCGGCTGGCGGGTAGTGCCTCAGGTATTCCCCCATGTTGCGCCGTCGCACGAGGTCCTCCACGGCTTCCTTGAGCGCAGTGGCCCGGTATTTCTCGGTGGCCGTGGTCCACTTCCTGTTGCCGAAGGCGAAGATTTTGCTCGCACACTGATCGTATTCCAGCAGGGCTTCCTCTGCCGACATGCGGAGCCTTCCGAGCATGATGGCGATAAGGCTGCACAGAAGTCAGGGAACCAGCTGCAGCACAGGGGGCCCGGTTGCTCCCTCGACTCACCCTCCCGTGCTCGTGCCTCCGATCATGTGGAAGTAATCGCAAGGCTTGGGCACCTGGTCAAGACCGCGACTTTCCTTGATCTTGACCATGATCTCGTGCAAGATGAGGAGCGAGGCCACTCCTCGCACGCCCCCGCCATCTGCATCTCGTGAGACCCGTGTTCATCACAACACGACCAGGGCGCTCAGCAACTTACCGAGCGATAGCAGGTTAATTGCCTCATCGTGACTCGCTGACATCGATGTGGCTCGGCAATACCAAGATATGCCAAAAAAATTGTGCTTGATTGGTGAACGCCTAAACAAACAGCCAGCATCTATGTGGTTCGACGCTGAGAGAGAAGGCCGTCTCCAGACTAGCGTCGCTGATCAGGGGTAAGGTCTCTCTTAAGTACAGCACCTAAGCCGATATGTAGTGTACATACGTGCTGCGGTTTACCGACCCAGCTCTGCGACGATGGAACGACAAGGCTTCCCGTTAGCCGCCGGCTGCTGGTGGCCTGCATTGCTCTCGTGGCAGTGCCTGGACGGCGCCAACCGCTTCTTCCGCATCCTGGCGGCTTCGACCGCACCCGCCAACCAGGGTCAAGCGTCTGAGACTGCAGGAGAGGGTCCAAGGACACCTGACAGGTCACAATATCACCGCAATACCGCATCTGGATACTGGAGCGACTGTGGCCCGACAGGCTGAGACCGAGTGAGCCAGTGCTGCAAGTTGCAACCCTACCGCTCCTCAATTCACCCCGGGTGTAAGGCGAGGAAATGGAGACGGTGGGTGGTTCTGTGCATGTATTGTACATTAGTACATGATGTATTGTATGCGGGAGGGCGGCAGCTGCGCTATACACGGAGTGCTGTGAGGCTCCAAGGATCACAGACAGGGGTTTGGGCTGCGATCGAGCGGGAGGCAGTACCTTACGTACCGTGTAGTATTGTACCGTACATAACGTGACACATATTGTATATTGACCTCCTCACACGGAGGGTCTCAGTTCGTGATGACTAATAGGAACCTACGATGAACTTGACGTTGAAATAGACGTGTGTGTGTGTGTTTGGATATAGGTATGTATTTATGCAGGTATACGGTACAGCACATGTATTGTACAAGTCCGAGACGTAACATTCTGAAAAGTGCTGTGGTGTAATGATAGCCTGGTACGTTACGTATGGAAATTCCTACAGTACATACATACCTGGTATGTACGGCACAACACTTACCACCTCTCATATATCACCTCCAGTCGGCCGAAAACCTACCAACAACCAAATCCGGACTCATCGGACAGATCAGTTGGCAGCGCTGGCCCTTCAGCTGCGGTTTAAATCCGGTCACTTGGTTTGGAGGCTTAACAGAGATCGTTGGGTTTCACCCGTACTATGGTGCGGTGCCAACGTGGCTCCCCTTTGCCCCAACAACCGCGGTTGTGACTTCCGTAGCCGTTCTTTCCACCCGTCCTCCACCCCGCTGCCAGGTTCTTCTACATACAGAACCGTATCACGGCTTTGCCTCCCAGATTATGATTTCTGGAACGGGGAGGCACGCGACAGCCTCCACCTCTGGTTCTGGTATAAATGGGTAGTACATGCCACACCGATACACTGGCTTATTCTTGAGCTCGTACCACTTCCTGATGGGCTCGGGCACATCCGCCAACCCAAGCCACGCGGCAGCAGCCGTCATGTCTGGCTCTTCGGGCCCCAGCGGTTCCACCACACTAGCCCCCACTTTCCCAGCATCGAGGTCTTGACTGCTGCCACACGAAAGGCTCTCGCTCACCACCTTCTCAGCCTGCTGCGATCCTTCAGCATGGGCTGCTTCACCGCAGCTACAAAGAACGTGGACAAGAGACCGGCCGTCACGGGCACCTGAAGTGCCGACTTCCCCGCCGCATTTCATGTCCAGATCATGGGGGGCCCGCTCCTCGCATACAAGTGAACTGTGGGGTCCAAAACATGCACGTACTCTCTTGCGGTACTCCTCCGGAGTCTTGGGAGGGGAGTCCCTAATGAAGCGCGCCCAGCGTCTGACACACAAGTGATTAGGTCCGAACTTCGCCTTCGTACGCTCTATCCGGGCCCTGAGCTTGACCCAGGCCATTTCCACTTCGCGATTCCATTCCCCGGCCGCGCTGACTGTCCCTACCAGCGAGGTCCCCATTGGCTTCTTCAAGTCCAGCCTTGCTCGTTTCAGTTCTCGTCGAATTTGTGCGGTTATCGAATGAGTGAACCCGAGGGCCGCCTCTGCGGTGGCGAGAGCCTCCATCAAGATGTCCTCGCTCTCTTCGCTGTGCTCCATCGTCTTCCAAAAGACCGCTTCGTGTAGCTTATGCAACGCTAGGGCTGTCTCCTTGTGCCGCTCTCCATAAAGACGCCGTGCCCGGCGCACGCAATCCCTGGCGGCCGAGATAGCGGAGTCGCAATCGTCTCCCTCGACCATGCAATCGACCATGCGGCGTCGTATCTCCAGGCAATGTCGGTCGCAGTCACCGTAATAGTCTTCGAACCATTCGAGGCACTCGCGATAGAGTAGAAGCGCATTGCGCCACATGCCGTTCTTCAGAAGACAGTTAGCTTGAGCAATACAACAGCGCATTACGATCTCGTTCTGCCAAAACGCCTCCGGAATAGGCTCCCCTGGGGATGCTTGGAGGCCAGGAAGGGGCCCGCTGGGTTTGTGCCAGTATTCGAAGTTTCCAGGTTCGGTCAAGGATTTCACCTCGTGCTCGAGCCGCACGAGTTCCACGTCGTTTGGTGATAGATAGCCGTCTCGTTGGAGGAACTTGAGAGCGTCCTGAAGCATTCGTAGGCCCGCCCCATACCTGTCTTGGTCCATGTATACCCTACCAAGATCGGCGTGGGCGAGGTTGTACTCAGTGTTCCATTTGAGGTATTCATCCCGGTCATATGGAGGCTCTGTTCCCTCGGCCGGCTCGCGACTTTCACAAGGCTTGGCCGCGCCTCCGTTCCCGACCGGATCCTTCCGGTTTCTTCCACGGAAGCGAGCGAAGGAACTCACTGATGGACGCTTGGATGCAATGTCTGTAACGAGTTTAAGCCCGCCCTTCCGGCGCTTCGACTCTTCTTCAGCCTGCTTCTCGGACTTGGCAGCATCCATGTCATCCATCTTCCCGCGGAGCCTCTCAATGACCTCCAACAAGGCAAGCTCCGCCTCGTCAAGGTGTCCCATCTCGTGGTAGAGCAAACCTAGGCGTCGCAGTGTCTCGATGGTGTTACAGGCATAATGGCCGAATTCTGTCCTGTAGAGCTGCAGACTCTTCAGGAACGCCTCCTCGGCCTCGGTGAATTTCTTCTCCTCGTGATAGTGCCAACCAAGCTGAAACATCAGCCGGCCTTCGTAGCGGTCAATCAGGGGGATGGACTGGTGTGCGCAACACGCTTCGATATGCGGTGCCAGAACGCGACTGCGGTAGATATCGACATATGCGTCAGACGGCAATCCGAGGGCTTCGGTGGCCATGACTCTGGCTACGAGGCTATATCGCAAGTATTCCTCTCTCTTCATCCTGTGCCGCGCCCAGCGATGAACCAAGACATGCATCGATACGTGTCTTCCGCTCCGCTTCTGCTTAATGAGGGAGAAGGTCGACAGAAGCTTCAATCCGAAGTCGAAGGGAGCGGAATTCCATTCCCCGTTATCCTCAGTAGCCAGCAGAATATCAAAATCCGGATCTGGGGTACCCATGCGGATAAGCTTCCACAGAGGATACAGAACGTCGGCGCCCGCGCCCTTCCGATTCTCAGCCGCGCGTTTCCAGATCTCCCTAGCCGGGATCGCTTCATGGTGATAGAAAGATAACACGCCCAGCATTTTCAGAGCCAGAGTAGCGGCACGCCCGGCGCCGGTTGTGCCGAATCTCCCCTCGCGGCGCCTGCGAGCCTTGATGGTGTCGGCGGCGAGCTCTAGGGTGGCGTACACTGTCGGGTTTTCAACACGTCTGTCTCCGAAGTGGGGGTCCGAGAGAATGCCAACCTTCCGAGCGCGGAATTCCTCAAGATATGTACGCAGTGTCCATTCCGAATCCCGAATCGAGGCTGCTGCTTTGTCGATGGCCAGGGGCAGAAAACCCAGCTCCCGGACGATGGCTTGGGCTGCGTCCACGTCGCCGGGATCAGGGGATGTGCCTCCGCAGCCGGAAGCTTTCAAAAGGAGGGCCACCGCATCAGCTTCGCCGAGCGGGGTGACTTCAAAAACACAGTCCTGGGGAAGGTCGCGCCTGAGTGCTGTCGATTGAGACGTATAAATGACGTTTCCCTTTCCTCGGGCCGGAAGTTGGCTTCGCCGGTCGTGTACGTTGCAGTCGTCGAAGATCATAAGCCACTCGTCCGTCAAATCCTCCATCCACTGCATCGCAACGCTCTTCATCGCTTCGACAGTCTTGGCTGCTGCCAAGCCATGCCGTTTCGCAATCTCGGCGTAGCTTTGGGAGATTGTGACCGGCTTTGATCCGTCAATGTAGAAGAAGTACTTGAATCTGGGACACCGTTAGCTACCGCTGCCCAGTGCCATGATGATGTTATGGTGTTATGGAGGAGTGCACGAGCCTGTCTTCGAACATCTCTAAGAACTTGAACGCAATCTCGCTCTTGCCAACGCCAGCCATACCGTGCAGTAGAAACTCCCGTCGGGGCCTGCCTCCCGTGCTGCGCGCACAGAAGTAGGCATCGAGTCTCTCAAGCACGTCTTGCCTCCCGGTGAAGAAGCGGCTCGCGGCACCCATAGATCGGGTCCTCCCTTTCGAGAGAACCACCTGTTCCCTGTCGAGGCCAACTAAGGTAGTTAGGGTCAGCACACGTAGCCGGGATAAAGCAGCACGGCGGCCGGGGCAGCTCCATACAAACGTGGCCAAGGGTAAGACCGTGGCCGAAGGCATCGGTTTGCAATGCTTCGGCAATCTGAGATACTTGCGCCGCGATCTCTCGCCCGGCGAGGTACCTTGCCGTCAAAGATTTGAGCACCGGTATCTTTTGGTAGTGGCGCAATTTGACCTGCTCCGCCGCCTCGGGAACGTTGAAGCGATAGTACGAGCCGGGAAAGGGGTGTAGTCTGGACTGTAGCCGTCGGTGTGTTTCCTCGCCGTCCGTAGCCGTGTTCTTTAGGGTTTTGACAAGGCCAATGTAATAGCGCAGGCCGCTCAGTGCTGCCTCCAGCCTTACTCCTCGGGTGCCGGTACCGATGCTCACCACACAGCCGAGCCGTCTGCCGGACCCGAACTCGTCGACAGCTTCCTGTAGGAGATATTCCACCGGGTTGTTCACGCCAATGGCCGCGTCGATGCACATCAGCTCTTCCGTGGGGCTCGCCAGTCTCTGGGGCTTGAAGTAGGAGGACGCCGCAGTAGTGGCCCTCGCAGCTTCCCAGATCTTGAAATTCGTCACGTCCCACATGCCAGCACCACCGGTATCCTTAGGAAAGGAGCGTACCAGCCGAGGTTCTCCAATGCTGTCAGAAGGCATGACACATACGAGCACCTTCCCCTTTTCCTCTGGAACGCTCGGGTACATGTCCTCGCCCAGGCCCCGGTCTTTGACGAGCCGCTCGACGACTTGCCGAAGCGCAGTGGCGCGAAACCTCTCCGTGAGGCTCCACGACTTCCGGTTGTCAAATGAGAAGATCTTGCCCGCACACTCATCGTACGCTTGCAACGCCTCTTTGGTCGACATCCGCAGCCTCCCCAGCATAATCGCGATGAGCCTAGCCCCGTTATTAGCCATTCAGCAGTCTCTCAACGTTGCCTCTGTCCGCTTACCCTCCGGTGCTGGTCCCAGCCATCATGTGGAAGAACTCGCAGGGCTTAGGAACCTCGGCAAGGCCGTACATGTCCCTTATCTTGGTCATGATCTCGTCGAGGATGACGAGGGACGATACCCCCCTGACGCCCCCGCCATCTGCACCGGGTCAGTTTGTTCTCACGTCACACGGGCTGAATAGAGACTCACCAAGGGAGAGAAGATTTATGGCCTCATCAGAGATGGAGGTGTCGTCTTGGTGCACCATCGTTCTCGATCCTCGTTGAGCAGCATATGATATACATCCAACGGTGGTTAGCAGCACTGGCGATCACTATGCCACGGCACCTTCTGCTACCGAAGCTGCGGAACCTGGCTGGAGACAGAAAATGTCGGACGGTCGAGTCGGAATATACTAATGGCCTCGGGCGTGCAGCCTCTCGATGGGCTGGTCTGGCAAGGGTACCCGCCAATGAGAAGTGAACCACAAGCGCCAGCAAAGGCAGCTACCCGATATGCAGCCTCCGTGGCAGGGATCCATACATACATGCACTCCCCGCCTGTATGCATAAGCTGTACTGTACGACGTACATCGCGGAAGGACGCGCAAGGCGAACTTGAAGTCGGCCTAGCGAAGGAAGCATCATGCCCCGGGGCCTCAGACGGGGGAGAGCGCGAGATCCCCTGCCGGCGTTCCCGAACGACATAACACCAGGGCCCTCTGGAGCTGGGGTTGGAGACGCAGCCACTGAAGCCGCATCTAACCCTCGCCCTGACCGTCTGTCTCACGCTGAGACTCCGACTCCATCTCATTGGCGTAAGGTTGCAATACATTTCACTGCGTCGGGGAATACATAACTAACTAAGGTACTGTGAGTGGCTGTGTGTGCGGAAGGGCGGGCGGTTAGAGGCGATCGGCCGTGTCCAAGCGGGCATGTGCATGCCCAGCCCTGGGACTAGCTCATCGTCGAAAGAGCTGTATCTTTTGCCAACGAACTGCGGATCGTGGTATAAGGCGGTGGCGTTCCTTATGGTATTCCACTGCTCGGATGGCCTTTTTGCCCTGTCTGTCTCATACGCCATTGACTTGTTGTGACTGGAAGGACTGAACAAGGAGGGAGTGAGTGTAAGAACGGATGTTACCAGACGGTTCGTATTTTATCAGAAATGTAGACAGTGCCTTCCCGAAAATGGCACCGTACTCAAAAATGTGTACGAGTGGTACTGTACGGTAATGGCAGAGTATATTTCGTACCGCCCTGAAAATATCAGCTGTATCGGAAAGGTGAATTGGACACCACTCACTTCAAAGATGATAAGTTGTTTTACATAGACCAAGACGTCTTCTAGGCCACGGAAGGTTCACAATCTATCAAGCTTCTACAATTACAATAAAGTGAAAGGGGGCACATTCCAACTTGCCTAGCCACCATGGTAACTTACCTCTCTTACCTAGCGGTATAAGGTATTTACCGTATATACCGGACATACATATATAAACTCTAATGGTTAAAGTGTATTGTACCGTATATGTACAATACACCCCCACATCCCATGGTGCCTTACCGTGTATGCTCAGGCGATCTGCAACCCCTGAAACAAGTGGGTAAGAAGTGGTTGAATTTGTGGTGGTTGGGTTGGTTGTTGTAAGTGAACAGGAGTTGGTTTTCCACTGCCCAGAATTTCCTTTTAAACCCCAGGTGTGCGTTGCACCTTCCAACACCCCCCACCCTAGAGTGTCTAACGCTATGTATGAATCCAAGTTGTGGGCGGGGGCAATGTAAGGCAGTAGTAGGTGACCGATCAGAAGCTGTCAAACGGGAGGTTGGACCATGCAACAATCGGATACGAATATATGAGCTGGCAAGATCTAGCTGACGGGGACGTATTATTCCGAGATGGACCGTATGTCCGCTACGGATACGGTAATAACGCCCCGCATCCTGCCATGTCTTTGCCACCAGGCAGGTAAATACAAGAACCCCATTTCCCCCCTGTTCTATCTACGATGCGATATATGAGGAATAGAAAACCGGAAATGAACGACGCGGACCCAAGAGCAGACGGATCACAGGCGGTCTCACAACAGACACCTCCAGAGCCACAGCCACAATCTTCCTTCCCTCTCCGTCTCAACCCAGCTCCTCCAGGTCACGCTCACTGTACAACGGCCGACCCGTCAAGATACCAAGTCGAATCCACCCGGGGATCCAGCTCCTTCGTCGAGAAGCCGTTGCCGAGGTACCAAAATCTGTTTTGGTTCGGGTTCTCGTACACATACTCCCAGTCCTCGCCTCGGAACCGTTCCAGCATGTGGAAGAAATGGATGCGGCTGCCCGGGTGCAGCGCCGTCACCGGCCCGTCCTCCCGCCCGTTCTTGAACCAGGAGCGGCCACCGGGAGCAGCCCACGCGGTCCGCGGCATGAAGGTGGTGATGTGCTCGAAGTAGTCGTCGACTGCGGCGCGGGAGGGGGCGATGGCTTTGATGCACTCGGTCTGGCACTTTTTGATCACCGACGTGATATACTTGGCGATGTGCTCGCTGAGCGTGAAGACGCTGCCGTGGCCGATGGGCGCGTTGGGGCCGAGGAACACTGCGGGGTTCTGCGTGTTAGTCATGTTGCGCTTGAATACTAAGGTATCCAATACTTCTTAAATGTACAGGGGCAGCTGGGGGCGTACTGAAGTAGTTTGGCAGTCCGGCCACAGCCAAGGACATGTATGCCTTGGGCGTCTCCTCCTTCCACCTCTCTTGGAGGTTGCCCTCGCGTCCGACGATGGGGAACCGCGGGCAAAAGGACGTGTCGAAGCCGGTGGCACAGACGATGGCGTCGACTTCGAGTATCTCGCCCGAATCTAGCTCGATACCCTCTGGCACAAACCGCTTGATCTCAGACTTCCTCACTTCGACATTGGGCTTCGTAAGCGCCTGCAGGTACCCGTGGCCGGGCGTCATTCTTTTGTACCCAAGAGGAAAGTCGGGTATTAGGGCCTTGCAGAGTTTTTCGTTCCCTCCAAGCATCAATGTCATGTACTCTGTGACCTTGGCCCGCGCAAAGGCCTGAACCGGACTCTGTGTGAGGACCTGGCGAACCGCGTTAGATATCTCCGTGCCAGAGACACATTCAGAAGTGTCAAACTCACGATTGGAAAAGCATTGTTCACCTCCGCCTCGATCTTTTTGACGAACTCGTGGTAGAACTCCGGCTCTGATTTGAACCTCTCAACAGTTTCTTGGGAAAAGTTCTCATGTTGATCCATCTGAATTTTGCTCAGGATCTCGCCGGCCTGGCCCATGATTTTCCACGCCTGTATCCTTGGCGGGACCACCCAGGTGGGTGTCCGGAAGATATGGTACAGTTTATGCGCACCTGGATGTTGTCAGGGTCACATGGGAAGTTCAGTGAGAAAAAGTCCATACCTTTTTGTAGCTCTGGTAACACCTGAACTCCGCTCGATCCATTTCCAATGACGGCGATTGTCTTCCCCGTGTGGTCGAAATCCTTTGGCCAGCAGGCAGTGTGTATCAAGCGCCCCTTATAGACGTCGATTCCTTCGACGTCGGGCCACTTCCAGTTGCTATGTGGCTCGGGAGTCAGCGAACTAGATCCTGCAACAACCCACCCTCGGCTTACTTCAATATGCCCGTGCCATCGACAAGGAAGGTAGCGTGGTCGCCAAACTCCTCCCCTGTTTCCAGGTTCCGAATGACTAGTTCCCACCGGCCGTCTTCCTCGTTCCACCGAGCCGAGACCACTTGGTGTGAAGTCTTTATCGAGTCCCTCATGCCCTCCTCGTCGCAGACATGGCAGAGATAGTCTCCGATTTCCTCAGCTGCCGCGAAGAAGTTCGCCCAGTCCTTCTTTTGCTGCCACGAGAATTGGTAGTTATGGCTGGGCACGTCGCAGCGGCACCCGGGATAGCGGTTCTCCAGCCAGGTGCCTCCCACATCCGAGTTCTTCTCATAGATGACAGCTTCGTAGTCGCTGAGGTTGAGCCGTAGGGTCCGAATCAGATTCAGGCCGCTCGCTCCGGCCCCGATGCCTACGATACGGATGTGCCTCGAGGATCCCAGTGGTTGTTCGCGAACCGTGTAAGTAGCACCTGGTAGTGGGGGTTCGGCCGAAGTGGCATGGCTCTTGGTTTCGGCCGCGGTCTCAGTGGCAGCCGTCATGGCAGGCTTTGAAGGAAGGGACACTCGGGGAAGCCGGTGACAGTCGACAATGCTCAAGACAGCGCTGGATATCATTGGATCTGGCCGGAGGGTTCAGTGTTGGGGTCTACGACTGTTGACTCTTTATATCCTGGGTTTAAGGGGGTCGTAGGAGCTGAGATGATGCACTGATAAGTGACAATGGGAGCAGCGCGCCGTCATCCCAACAATGGAGCAAGCAACCTGGAATCTCTCCGTGGCCGGACCTTGTCTGGAATCTCAGGAGTGGCAAGAGCGGGGGAGGATTCCAGGTTGCTGCTCGCAGGTCGGTGAACTTACCCAGCCGTGAACTCCCAGGTGCTCTCAGACAAGCAGGAACAGACATGCAGACTGGTCAAAGGAATACGACACAGTTCAAGCCTCCGCCCCATTCCAGCTTGACAGAGTGGATGCATCCAAACTTCAACTCCGAGAGAGCAACTGCACAGTTGGTCCGTTTACGGTGGCCGAGACGTTGCGCTGAGCCAGCCTCCCTAACTGATGGTGCTCGACCAAAGCCTCTCGAAGTCAGGGCACGTCCTGCAACGGCACGACCGAACAACGCAGACCCATCTCTCGGGCAATTCTAGTCCATGTTGATGGCGGCCATCTCGGGTATTGCATCTGCAGTCCAATCGGCGTTGCTCTCCTCTGGGCCCGCATGCTTCCCCGGCCCCTGCGGGAAGGCAGCTCAGACGTGATGCGAGGAAGATAGAGCCGTGTGAAGGACGAGAGTGTTCCTGGATTCGCGTCGTATTTCGTCCAACCACAGCGGTTGCTGGTTGTGTCCGGGAGGCCACTGATGCTTATTAGCAGATGGCGAATGAGAGATGCCTGCCGAAACTCCCCTGGAGCTTGTCAGATGTTCAACCTTAGGTAATGCGGGCGTGATTACCCCACCTTACCGAAACGGATGCTTGACAGTCCCCACAGTCGAAGAAAAGCTTCGGCTGACGGATAAAACTAGGACCGTCGCAGAACACAATTAAGAGAGCGATCGAGAGAACATATAATCGATCGTGAAGCACGCACGTCTGGTGCACCAAGTGCGACTGTCTCTTAAGTTGTGGGACATCGTCTGAAGATCCGACGAAAGTTTTTCTGAACCAGAGGAGCGTCGAGGGTTTCCAGCCTGGCTGGCGTTGAGAGATGGGTTTCTCATTTTCTTTCGCCGGGGACGACATAGAGGACGACCATCAAGCCCTATCTTCTCCACCACAGGCGGTAGGTAAGTCGACAGCAGGTGCTTTCCCCGTCCAAGGGAAGCCATTGCTGCCGGCTACGCATCACGAGTTGGAAGACATCCTGTCGAAGCTGCCATCTAAGATCGCCTTCAACCTGCTCGATGTCGAACTTGGCGACGGCCGCGCCATCTCGCTACCACGCCGCGAGTTATGGGATGTGCGCGTGCAGCTGATGGCTGAGGAGAACATCGACAACTCTGCAGACTCCGAAGCCGGCCTTGGTGAGCACGACGTTAAGACGGGCATCTATGAAGGCGGCTTCAAGAGTTGGGAGAGTAGTGTCGACCTGGTCAAAGTCCTCGCAGCCGAGAAAGTGTCTGATCTGTTGGTTGATGATCCGTGCATTGTGATCGAGGTGCGGGCCCTTACTCCGGCTCTTTCCACATCAAAGCGGCTGTGAATGTGCTGACTCGTCTTGCAGCTTGGCTGCGGCACAGCATTGCCTTCTCTCGTTGTCTTTCATTGGGCCCTGGCCGAGAGAAAGTCCGAGCACAAGAAGGCCTTGGTGCTCACACTCGCAGACTACAACCCTACCGTACTCTATCTTGTGACGCTGCCTAACTTGATCCTCGCCTGGGCACTCCAGCAGCGAGGGCAAGACGCCGTCCTTGATGAGGCATTCGCAGTCGACGGAGAGCTCGAGTTGGCCCCCGAAGTGCTCGAAGCCTTCAGGCGGTCCCTCGACTCGAACTGTATCACCCTCTCTTTTCTGTCTGGAGCTTGGTCGACCGACTTCGTCGATTTACTTTACCGCTCAGGAATTCCGACCAGCCTTCCGAAGACAACAAAGACATTGGTGCTCGGGTCAGAGACCATTTACTCTCCATTCGCTCTCGAAAGCTTCAGCAGCATACTGCTCTCAATTTTGCAACGAGAGCGCCAGGAGCGTCCAAGTGGCAACGCCCGTGCTCTCGTTGCCGCGAAGCGGTTGTACTTTGGCGTTGGGGGTTCACTGGATGATTTTGTGAACAGGATGAGAGGGCTTGGAGCTGCTATCCGGGTTCTGTTTGAAGAGACCCAAGGCGTCCATCGCGGCGTTGTCGAGTGCCTTCTCGCTTGATCGCCGAGGAGAACAAGGAGGCGCGACTGAGTTCCCCGGCGTCCCACTACTGAAACATCCAGCAGAATTGTTAAGACAACGAAGACAGCACAGCAATACCGGTCAGCCTGACGCTTTGGTGTGGCAGATGCACTGCACTTGCAGATGACTCTGCACAGTAAAGGCTAGAAGGGGCGTTACACAACGTACACCACTCGTCTTGGCCCCCTTCATTGAGGACTACGGCTGCAGATCCGGCATCGCCCAAAAGTTTATCCATGATGGAGGTGTTTTCAGATTGCAGCATCTGGGCAAGGTGTTCACCGTGACATCACGATGCCGACATCGACGAAGGCCAGCATTGGGTGCGGATTGCCTTCTGCTCTGGGTAAAAGGGTCACATACGACAGAGGAAACTCCGCCCTTTGTCCCGTTATGCATACCGGGCATCGAGAAATGGCCATTGTGCGACCTAGCTCCGTCTGCGGCTTGATTAGCTTTGTGGCTGACCTACATGTGCTTCCCGAGACATCCCAAGAGAACCGAGGGGCGACGCATGGGGCAGAGTGAGATGACATGCAAGCAAGCAGGCACAGCGTTTGTCGACCGCGTGCCTCAACCGCGTACCACGGAGTGGTACGACCGGTCCCAGCAAGGCGGCTGGTTCGTCCAGCCATAGACTCGGAGCTCTGCCACAGTACAGTACCTAGGTAGATAGTGGTGGGACAAGGAGAACCCGGAGCACGCCGAGCACAAGTGCGGAATCTTGTGTTGCACTGTCTGAACACCGCATGCATCAATGTCCAACTGGCAGCTGCTGTGCCTCAGCCCCCAATGCGACTATAATAATATACCTTAGGTAACTACATAAGTAGTCGTTTGAGGCAGCCTTGTCGGAAATCAGCATCTACATTTGTATCAGGCGCTCCGAGGTAGTGTACAATCAGGTACGCTTCACAAACGGCGATAAGCCTTAGCTGGCAGTTACCCTTATTCTGAATTCTCGTACTCCGTACGAACTAAGCGGTGCCTCCCTACCTGAGTTTGTGTATTGTACATACAGTACCGGCACACACAATAACGTTAACTACCTACGGTACCTAGATATGTACAATATCATCAACTTGAATGCTTCTTGACTTTCGGCTGGTCTTGCTGGACGCAAGTCTAAGTGAGTTCAGCCAATCACGACAGGGTAAAGCTACAGCCATACTCCACCTAGCTTGTCCACTCATCCCCTTGCAGCACTGGATCTCTCGGGCCCACCACATCTTCATTCCCACGTGAATGCGTGTCGGATGCAGAAAATGATCTGAGAATTTTATGTCACCAGGAGAACTCGACTGAGGGTATAAAAGGAACCATATTCGCCAACATTCCGGGTGTCGTCCCAAAAGGCACGATGAGAGATCCAGGCGCGCGCAGCGGAACTTGTTTCTGCGAAGCACTTGTGCTTGGCTAGATCGAGACCATTGGATTGTAATGAGCAATTTCCGCAAACAACGCCGCGCACTAGACTGGGATGGAATGCCGATGGGGGCTGTGGATTGCGACAATGCGGCTGATGAGACTGGAAGGAGCCCGTCGCCGCCACATCATGGTTTTCTGTGCCAGTCGTCGAGCGTTCAAAACGCGCCTTCAGCATCCTGCCTGCCGTCGATGGATGAGGTTGCCTGGCAGTGAGCGACCGAATTCGGTTCTCTTGATGACCTAGACCCTGCGACTTGACCCCCGATCCGTCCCTGACAGCCCCCCTTGTAGGTATCCCGCCGTGCCGCCGCAAGCATTATCTGGGGTGCGCTAGCAGCGAATAGCTCATTCTTTCCTCCGCTTCCTATTGGCGTTTGGAAGGAGTGTTGGAGCCTCCGGAGATCGCGACCGGCGCTGGGGTTGTCGGTTATTTTGCCCCCTGTGTGCCGCCGTTGTCTTCTCGCTCTTTCCCTCTTGCCTTTCTGTTTTCCCAATCGCACACTTTTAGTCTCGCGACTGGTATTCACTGCTGCTATTATAATTCTAATTTCTCCACGATCGTTTTACTCAGCAATCTACGCCTACCGCATCTGGCTTATAACCCAGACGCAACTGCGACTGTTTCCTCCACACCACAACATTCCACCCAGCCAGGTAAGACAGCACCGGGGCAACCAAATTGCACGTTCCAAGCATAGCCCAAACCACCTACTTCAGCCGTCGCCAACTTGTCTCTTCATCTTCAGGTGCATTGACTAATCTTCTGCCTCGTCAGTTACGCTATCTTCTGAGCCATTGCTTACTCTGAATATTCATCTCGAACCAGTCCACAATGAAGCTCTCCGTCGGCGCCGTTCTCGCCTTCGCGGCCTGTGTGTTGGCTAAGCCCGTCTTGCTCAACTCCCAGTACGAGCTCCAGGAGAATGTGCCCTTCACACTGAAGTGGAACAATGCTCAAGGGCCAGTCACCATCACTCTCATGGCGGGCGAAGACCCTGATAACTTAAAGAAGGTCACCGACCTCGTCTGTAAGCAAACGCTGGTTCTTTGGTGTGCAAAGCGAATGTCTCTGACGAAGGACAGCTGGCGCGACCGGTGACTCGTACACCTTCACCCCTGAGGACCTGCCCTCGGGCACGTATGCCTTCCGGATTACCGATGAGACCGGGGAATCCAACTACAGCAAACAGTGGGAATACACCGGCACCGGAACTCTCCCCAGCAGCACCAGCTCGGCCTCGTCTGTGAGCGCCTCTAGCACCAGCGCCTCGGTCTCGAGCACCTCTTCTACTAGTAGCACCACCAGCGAGAGCTCGAGCACTAGCACTACCTCGAGCTCGTCGAGCTCCTCTAGCACCGAGTCCTCGAGCACCTCGAGCGAGTCGACCAGCTCCAGCTCTAGTACGTCGCGACTGTCGCCCTCTATTTTCCCTCGTAACTTGGAACACTGACGTTTTGTCTCCAGCCTTCACCACCACCACAACTGTGGTTCCCACGACGACGCGCGCCCAGACTACTGCTGCCACGACCGCCCCAGTCAACACTAACAACGGCCAACGCTTCGCTTCGCCGCTTGCGCTCATCCTGGTCACCGTGGCTGCCCTCATCTTCTTTAACTAGGAAGCGATGGGTGGTGTTTTTTTCCTTGGGCGTTGGACGGTTTCAAGTTGATACCTTTTATGTTGCATTTGTCTTCTCGTACATATATTGTTCTTGAAGATACTGTAATTGAGCGTTGCGTCTGAACTCGCATAATGCGGCGAGTCAGTTCACGGCAAACTCGGCCAGGATCTTGGTACGGGCGAATGGGATTAGCGGGGATGGGGCCAATTTCATGCAGGCACGTCGGATGACTTACGGGAAACAGGATGACGAGTACTGGACTTTGCATTGTTGCGATTCTCTGCGCATCGTCAATGCCATGTCCGGCTGAGATGTCTGTGTCCGTGCTCATGCATGACGGAGCGAGCACCTGTCGGTTCGTCAAGAATAGCTTCTCATAGCACCGGCCTTTCGTTTAGTGGTTGATCGGGCTAGTGTAGAGGGCATATCCAATGCCTGGTGCCTACCTAGCCTGGGAATTAATAACTAGTTTTTGGTTGCTGTGGTAGCCGTGACGATTGACGGAGACGTGATCGGTTCCTCTTACCTTGCAGCTTGATGTAGGTATCCGACGGATGCAGACACACTGCAGGTCCTGTCAATGGAAGCGGGTTCGGGATCATCAATTGCTTATGTGGCAAGCTGCCGGATCCCGTAGACGTTGCATGACCCGAAGACACATCCATCGCAGTGTGTGGGCCTCGGTGGAAACTTACATGTGCGGAACGCGGGTGTTGCTTTCTCAGTACCGTATTAACGTGTACATGTATGTCTAGATATCTCGTGTAAGGTACGCCGATCTACGCGATGCAGTATGGTAGCAAGGTATTGAAGCGCTTTGTTGATTACGAAGGCGGCGATGGCCTGTGCGATATGGTTGTCTGAGGTCAAGGCACGGATTAGTCAAGATCAGGATGAAACCTTCGCGAAGGCGGCTGAATTATCTCTAAGCCTCCGGATCTAACGAAACAGCTGATTTGCTAGGCCGAAGTGAGTGGAAGAAACTGCTCAGATAATGATGGTGATCTCTATCTCTACGCATGCGACTGTTGACATCTCTCGGGTCTAGTAAACAGATTGGCCGCAAATAGGCAAAACCTGTACGCAACCTGCTTTCTATAACCATATCTACCGTCTCCATGCAAATCCGTTTAAACACAAACAGAAAAACTCAATCGATTGGTTGACACTGAGGACCGTTAACATCAATCGATGAGTCGACCTTATGGACCAACAAAGACGTCTGAAAACACTCGGCAATGATCTGGGATGAAGGGTCGACTTTACTTTCGACTCATGGAACTCTTTCGGTGCCGAATCAACGGACCTAGGGTCTCGTCTGGTGATAAATGCTGGGTATTCTAGATTCAGAATGTGCCGTGTGCCTGAGATGTTCTCAAAGGTTCGCCTTCGGGAGAACCTCCTCTTCCGCCACAAGCACCACCACAACGCAGATGTCGTCCTCCTTTCCACCACGCCACACCTCATGCGGGTAGTACTTCTTCACCTCCTTGGCAAACGGACCATCGAGTTTCGTGTTGACGCTGGCGGCCTTGGCGGCGCCCACTATCTCCGTTGCCAGCGTGCTTTGTAGCGTGGCGTGCTTGTTCTCTCCAGATTTGATATACGGTCGCAAGTCCGGCGCCACCTGCACTCCCCTATCGGTGGTCGCCCACGCGCCCACCTTGACCATGGTCCGGCTGACGATTCGTAGCACGTCCTGATTGAAGAGGTTGTCCCACAGTCCGTCGCTCGCGAAAACCAGGACGTCGCCATGGCGTAAGCGGTGACGGCTCACCTCGGCGTCACGCGGCTGGTCCATAAGCTGCGCGCCGCCAAAAGCTGCAGCACGTAGCAGCATACTCGGCGGCACCACGCTGAGCTGATACGGCGTATTGAACGCATGTGTTTGCGGCTCGCTGAAAGCGTGTACCCCATTCAGTCGCAACAGGATAAAGCCACTATCGCCGAGGTTCGCCACCTCTAGCATTCCCTTTGACGTGAGGAGTCCCACGATTGCCGTGCTTCCGCCGGCCTTGATGGCCGGATCGCGATATACGGCTTCGTAGCCCTTCTGCATCAGCTGACGCGCCGTGAGGGGAACCGCAGCGTCTCCTTTTGTGGCCGTGGCCGTGGCTGAGCCGGCAGCCGCCGCCATATAGTCGCAAAAAGCGTGTGAGAAGTCGGCTGGGTCGACACCGCTATCCATCCACCCGCCCACCCCGTCTGCTACGCCGAGCGCAACTTCGCCCGGGACGGCGCCAAGGCGGCTCACGAAGAAGGCATCTTGTCCCGACTCGGCCCGTGAGGCTTTCTCTCGGCCGGCTTTCGGTGGTTGTACGCGGTTGTATGGATTGAATTGATAGACGTGCGTCGAGGGATCATAGCGCCGGCCCTTGGCGATGTACGAAGCTGCGACATTGTATACGAACTGCGTGCTCGGCGAAGGTGCATCTGTGGAATAGGCGCGCTTCGAAGGCGACAAGGCGGGCAGGCCAAAGGCACGATGGCGTTGTTTTCGAGGGGCTGATACCGCTGCGGTGACTCTGGTCGCTGGAATATTATTCCCTTCTGTTCTCGCGGCTTGTCTTGTGGATCTGAAGGAAGCTACCGGGCCGGTGGTATAGAGAGCTTTCGTCCTCGTGAGGGTCTGGACGTACATAGGCGTCGCACGGCATGGCAGCGAGAACACTCGGGCAGCGCGAACAGTACCCGCCATTTCGTGTTGGCCAGGAGGATAAGAGATCTTGATCTGCGAGACCGGCAAGGCCCGCAAAGGATTGGAGTTTTAGGTGAATAAATCCTTCTTCCAAAGCATCACGCGCGTGCTCGGCGGTCGTCGTTGCGTAACGGGTCCGAGCGGAGACAGGGCGGTCCAAGGCATTGGGTCCGCCGTCGAGTCTTGATTCTTGAAGTCCGGGCTACAGATATACGCTCAATTCGACCCCAGTTGTATATACGCAACTGTGGTTCGATTGGGCACCCTATATGCACATACAGAGCATGCAGGGTGCTGCGCTATTATGTCACTGATGGCACAACGCAATTTTCAATGCAGATGTGGGGACTTCGCTTCTGGATCCCAAGTTCCCAACATCGTGGTCCGGTTTGGATCGGTTGGGGGCTGCGGCTTGGCCTGTGCGAGCCCTGTGAGCCGATCGCCGATGCGCCGGATGCGGGTCTCATCCCTCGCGGGGCTCGCCGGAGCTGCGGGTTTCATGTCTTGGCAGGTTGAGGTAGGTTGTCTCGAGGTTGTTAAATTGCGAGATTAGGTGTTCAGATAATGTCCAGAGTGCGTCATGCTGCAAACTGCCTACCACCGGCTCACAGCTCGGACTTTTCAATACCGTACCGGAAGGACCTTAGGTAGGTAGGTAGTCTAGGGTGGCCGACTGATCTACGTGTGCTGGCAAAGGGCTGCCCTGTCACCGATATCGAACTCGAGGTTGGGGTTACAATGAGAAACCAATCTGGAAGCCCGATCTGGAGACGGAAAAGCGAGAAAGACCTAGGGAGTGGCATATCTGCGCCTGGTTCCTGATAATGTGGACAATGCAGCCCAGCGGAGATGAGAAATACTAGTACACTGCTCATAGAACAGCGACCCTTCATATCCTGGGATCCCGGATCCGAAGCGATATCTATTGAACATAGGTATCTCACATAGAGCCCAGCACGGAGTTAGATGCTTATACAATCATCAACCAAGACGACAGCTATCCCTCAGTGTAGAGCGCCCGATGCCCCCCAGACCTGGTGGGAGGTAGTACACGTAAACCCTCAAGTAATCGCTGGGGCAGTTGCTGCTGATCTCCCGAGGTGAAGTTGGGCTTCACAGTCATGCTCTTGCTCGGCCCGCTTGTAACTGAAACGTTGAAGTGTTGATGAAACTCCGCATTCGGCTGCATCTCTCTGTGTACCACTGCCGTCTCACATTCAAGTGGCTGGGTTGAATGGAGGACTGGGCCCGCTAGGGGCTTCCCGCAACAGTGGAGCCGGCCCGCTGCGTTCAGGCGTTGAAGGCACCGGCCACCTCGCGATCGGCGGCAGTTGCCCTTGAACATTTCATGGAGAGCGTGTCCCTAGACTGTCTTGGCGCCTCTTCTCTTTCATTTCCCGCCGGTTCATTTCCTCTCTTTCATATTCCAGGTGCAGATACTGGACTTTCCACCGGCGCAAGGCCCATTCGTTTCTGGCGCCCGTACATCGAGAACAGTGCCTTGTTATATTTCGCTTCCCTTCTCTCAATCTGTACGGCACCAACGTTCAACAACGACTTACCTCATTCATCGACTCATTCATCGACTCGTCCGAACTAGGCCGGAAGCTCCCGCGCCAACTTGATCTCATCATGGCCCCTATGGCCCAGAAGCTCTTCTCCCGCCAATACGACTACGACGGTTGCACTCTCACTGAAAATGGCGACATTGATGAGAGCAGTTGCTATGTGCCGTTCTGGAATACTAAGGTAGGTGCATTAAATCGCCAGCTTCACAAGAACACAGAAATCTGACTCGCCCGCAGACTGGATACATTGTCAAGTGGTCGGTGTTTCTTGGCATAGTCGCCATAATCAGCCTTTACCTCCTGCTGGGATACATGCACGCGCAAAGGCGGATACGCAAGGGTCTAGCGCCCCTGGGTTATCACCGGGTATGCCCTCTCTCACTCCATTTGGGGCCTTAGCACTAATATAGGTGGGGTCTAGTTCATGGTCTCGCGCGCAACACTCGCCCAAGTCGACCCTCGCTACCGCTATCCGCAACCTACGAATGTCTATCCATATGCCCCGGAAGGCCACTATTACGACATGCACGCCATGCCCCCGCCGATCTATGATCCGAATGCGCCGCGGCCGCCGATGTATGAGCCCCCGGCTGGCTCAACGAAATTCACTACCGCCCAGCAGCAGAGTGGCCCAGAGAGTCCACAGCCGCTCGAGCAGCACGTCGAGTACACACCGCCAGCTGGGCCACCGCCCACGTCGACTCAGTTACAAGACATATACGCGCCACCGCCAGGACCTCCGCCGAGCTCCACCCGATCTTGAGGCACGGGGAGCACCGACCGTCTCCGAAATCACAGGATCGGACGTGGCCTCTCAGGCCGAGCTTTGGTGGCGAAGGAGTCGGAGTTGCGATGTGGATTCCATGGGGAGTCAGAAAACCATACGATTATACAATGGTGCAAAACGATCGCGGCCCTCGGGCTGTTGCGTTGGCGTTTGGGGGTTCCAGAGAAACTGGCGGCGGAGTTGGGATGGGGACATGCCTGTTGGTTGTTGGCCTTCATTAATAACACGAACACGAACAGCCCTAGAAGGAATAACAATGCTCATTGAATCAGATGGCCTATGCGAGTCCCCAATAGCAGCAAGCCTGCTGAGATGCGCCATTGTACTCCGCAACACCTCGCTGAAAGGTAGCCCATCCCAGAGTACGCCGTATCCTATAGCGTGAGCACCCAATATGTGTAGCGCCGAAAATAACAGCCGCCGTCGAACCCGTTTAATCAAGTTCCATCGCATCCGGATCCTCCACGTGCCCTAATCCTGAAACAGCACCTACAAGCATCCTCGCTGATGGTGCCGACAGTGTCGTCATCGGCCCAGGGACCGGCGCCTGGCAAGCAGCCGGCTCCCGCTCACGCTCGGCCCGTTGCTTCTCCCGCGCCCGTGCCCTTGCTTCCAGTATGGCCCTGCGTACACTGTCCTGCTCTATGGGAACCGAGATGGAACTTGGTTCGCTGTACAGCACCAGCTCCTTGCCCGCCAGTTCGGCAGCGGGGTCGGGCCGGGGGTCGAGCACACGGGTCGGGATACGGGTGGCGCGTAGATACTTCTCAATGTCTGGAAGGAATACCATTCCGCTTTCGCCGTCGCTTTCGTTGTCAGAGGCCAGTTCGTCGTCCAGGTTGTTGATGTAGACTTTGTACTTGGTGTCGTCGAGTTGCATTCGGGAATCATCAACATCGCCTGGCCTTTGCTTATTCTCATGAGATTTGTTGATGTGATCCGGAAAATGAGACCTTATATTCTCGACCGGGACGAGCAACTTTTGGCCGGATTGTTCTGCTGAGTGTTAGTGGGGGAAATGCGACGCAACACACGGGGCCGATTGGACGGAGTTGCATACCGAGGTTCAACAAACTCATCCGCTTGGAAAGCCGTTCATTGTTCTCTGGTGGCGCATCAGCCTTGCGCTTGCGCGCAGTGATCGATGGTAATTGCTGCGTTGCGAAGTGTCCATGGGTGTGGTTGTGGTGCTGGTGTTGGTACGCAGCGTAGGAAGGGTCAATGCCGAGTGTGTCCATCTCCAGGGGCGGCGCGGCGGAAAGTTCGCCAGCACTTTCGGGTTTTTCCTCCTTCTCTCTAGCTTCTCCTTGATACCCGCCGCTTCTCGCCGATTGTCCCTCTGCCGCGCTGCCAGCTGCAGAGGGCTGGAATGCTATGGAGGGTGCCCAACCAATGCGAGATCCGAAGGTAGGGTTAAGATAAAGAGACGGCCGATATCGCGACGGGGGAGCAGAACCAAATGATGTTGGAAGCGTTGCGCCTGTCCAGGGCGTTTTGGTCCCGGAGCTCGCGTGCCACCGGCTGCTATCGGCTTGGTTTTGAGACTTTGAGTCATGGGTCGCGAAGCTTCCACCACAAAACCCGGCCCGCCCCGCAATCCCCTAAACTCGAGAACTTTCGAGGGGTAGCCGCGTCTTCAACCACCCGTCACCTCGCGTTGTCCAGCCTGCCACGACGGATCGCGTCGGTTTCCAGAATTGGCCATCGGTTATACTCTCGATCCTCAACGCTACCGACCATGGCCGAAGTCAAGTGGACCGGGCCCCGTGTCCGCAAGACGTTCCTGGACTACTTTGCAGAGAGGGGTCATACAATCGGTAAGGGCGACATCACCAAGCACCCCGCGCTGCGTGCCTTTGTTTGTGTGCGCAGCTGTTCGCGCAGAAAGGCAGCGAACAAACACCATCACGATGTCTTAGGGGCATTGTGCAGCTTCCCTCTTATTGTTTGTTGTTTACTTGTGCTTCGCTGACCTGTCGCCTCCTCAGTGCCGTCGTCGTCGGTCGTCCCTCACAATGACCCCACCTTGCTGTTCACGAATGCGGGCATGAACCAATTCAAACCCATTTTCCTCGGCACAATTGGCAAGGCTGAGCCTATGGCCCAGCTGAAGCGTGCGGTTGATACACAGAAGGTGAATTGCACTCCGGTGTTTCCTGAGATAACCATGCTGACTTCCACCGCAGTGCATCCGTGCCGGTGGCAAACACAATGTATGTGGGCTTGAACCCCCTCCCCTTTCTCCATGCCTCCCGATGCTAACTGTGCCCAACAGGACCTCGATGATGTCGGCAAGGACAGCTACCACCATGTGAGCAGATTTGATAGCGGTAGGCCCGAGAGCCTCATTCGCTGACTCGCGACAGACATTCTTCGAGATGCTGGGGAACTGGTCCTTTGGTGACTACTTCAAAAAGGAGGCTATTCAATGGTCGTGGGAGCTCTTGACCAAGGTCTACGGGCTGGACCCCAACCGACTCTACGTCACATACTTCGAAGGCAACCCTGAGATGCAGCTCGAGCCGGATCTCGAGGCGAAACAGTTGTGGCTCGAAGTTGGTGTCCCCGAGGACCACATTTTGCCGGGAAATATGAAGGACAACTTCTGGGAGATGGGTGACCAAGGGCCGTGCGGTCCCTGCAGTGAGATACACTACGACAAGGTTGGCGGCCGGAATGCTGCGCACCTCGTGAACCAGGATGACCCCCTGGTTGTGGAGGTATGGAACAACGTTTTCATGCAGTTCGACCGCCAGAAGGACAAGTCTCTCAAGCCTCTCCCCGCGAAGCACATCGATACCGGCATGGGCTTCGAACGGTTGGTGTCTGCTCTCCAGGACAAGACATCTAACTACGCTACCGATATCTTCACCCCCTTATTCGCGAGGATACAGGAGGTGACTGGTGCTCGGCCGTACTCTGACAAGTATGGGAAAAACGATGTGGATGGGATCGATACTGCATATCGTGTCGCCGCCGACCATATTCGTCTACTAGCGTTCGCTATTGCTGACGGAGCTGCTCCCAACAACATCGGCCGGGGTTATGTTGTTAGACGAGTCCTTCGGAGAGGCGTGCGGTACGCCCGGAAGTACTTCCAGGCCGAAATCGGCACCTTCTTCTCCAGCATCCTGCCGGCACTGGTAGAGCAGATGGGCGAGCAATTCCCAGAGCTCAAGAAGAAGCAAGACGACATCAAGGAGATACTCGACGAGGAGGAAGTGGCTTTCGCCGTCACGCTGGATCGGGGAGAGAAACAGTTCGAAAAGTATGCCGCGCTTGCCGTCAAAGCCGGTCAGAACAAGCTCTCCGGTGCTGATGTTTGGAGGCTCTACGACACCTTCGGCTTTCCCGAAGATCTTACGAAGCTCATGGCTGAGGAGCGTGGTCTCACCATCGACGAGAATGAGGTGGAGATCGCCCGCGAAAAGGCGAGGGAGGCGAGCAAGGCTGTCAAGGAGGCAGTCCAGACGTTCCCAAAGCTCAACGTGCACCAAATTGCAGAGCTGGAGAACACCATCAAGCTTCCCAGACCGGACTCGGAAGCCAAGTATCAGAAAGGTGACATAAAGGTAAAGGCTAAGGTGCAGCTCATCTTCAACGGGACCGAGTTCCGTACAACCAGCAAGGAACTCCCGCCGAAGACACCCCTCGGTCTGCTGCTCGACAAGACCAATTTCTACGCGGAGTCAGGCGGCCAGGTTGCGGATACTGGTCGGATCCTCATTGACGGCGTTGCCGAGTTCAAAGTTCTCGATGTGCAGGAGTATGGCGGTTACATTGTCCACAACGGCTACCTTGAGTACGGCGAGCTCACCGCAGGCGACGAAGTAATCTGCGAGTATGACGAGCTGCGGCGCCAGCCCATCCGAAACAACCACACCGGCACGCATATTCTTAACCATGCGCTGAGAGAAGTGCTTGGCGACGAGGTCCACCAAAAGGGGTCGCTGGTCGACCAAGATAAGTTACGCTTCGATTTCAGCCACAAGAGCCAAGTTACATTGGAGGAAATTAAGAAGATCGAGGACATGTCGAACGAGGACATCCGGAGGAACCTCAAGACCTACTACAAAGATGTCGACCTTGACCTGGCGCGCGAGATTGAAGGTGTCCGCGCCGTTTTCGGCGAGACGTACCCTAACCCAGTCCGCGTCGTGTCCATCGGTGTTGATGTGGATAAGCTTCTCAAGGAGCCCAAGAATCCCGAGTGGCGCAAGGTCAGCGTCGAGTTTTGCGGCGGCACACATGTCGAATCGACAGGTCAGATCAAAGACTTGATTATAGTGGAGGAGAGTGGCATCGCCAAGGGCATCCGGCGTATCGTTGCGTACACGGGTGACGGTGCCCACCAGGCTCAGCGTGACGCCAAGGTGTTCAGCGAGAAGCTCGACCACATCCAGGCATTGGAGTTTGGGACCCAAAAAGCTGCGGAGATCAAGGCTGCTGCTGTCGAACTCGATGCGCTCGCCATCTCTGCCCTGACCAAGGAGGAGTTGCGGCAGCGCTTCACCAAGATCCAGAAAGAGATCGTTGACGAGCAGAAGAAGCGGCAGAAGGCCGAGAGCAAGACGGCGCTTGACACTGTCCAGGGCCACTTCAAGAAGGAGGAGAACAAGGACGCCAAGTTCTTCGTCGGCCACCTCCCCATCTCAGCTAATGCCAAGGCCATCTCCGATGTCATAACATACTACAAGTCCAAGGACAAGGAGCGGACCGTCTATGTCTTTGCAGGTAGCAAGGACGATGCCGTTATGCATGGTGTCTACGTCGGCACGGTAGGTTTCCGCCGGGGTTTCCAGGGCCATGAGATGAGGGTATTTGCTGACTGCGTGACCCATAGCACCTCGCGTCCAAGGGCATCACGGCCGAACAATGGACGGCGGCCGTCACAGAGGTCATTGGCGGCAAGACGGGCGGTAAGGAGCCCAGCCGGCAGGGCGCTGGTGCTGAACCCGCCAAGCTCGACGAGGCTGTCGAGAAGGCGGAGCGGTGGCTGGCTGAGAAGATGAAGGAGCTCAGTATCTGAGCTTCCATTCTTAGAACAGAAGAAGGGGCAGCGCAGTGATTGCCCCGGATCCGGTGGTTTCCCAGGCTGTTGACGCGCAAAGATTATGAGCTAATCTATGGTTGGGGCCTACGTGTGTAAGGACCTGCAAGTTTTGCTTGCAGTTTTAAGACTGGAGAATTGAGTTACAGAATCTGGAGCAATTCTGGGGTTTTTGGGAGCAGTAACTGGTGACTTCAACCTCGGCTCGCAATCGTGACCGGACAGGTATGCGGTATTCATTCATCTGATTACACAGTATACAGCACACTAGCATTTTTGTACCAGGTCAGCAGAGGGTTTTCACCGCTCTGTGTCTCCGTCTCCTCGACGTATGCCCATCTACGCATGAATTGCTCGTGAGAGAGCACGCGTGTCAGCTTTCCCGTGATGGCTTGGTATGTGGCCTCTGCGGTGAGAAAGTTGGTGGGGAACATGATGTCGAAGTACCCCTGGTGAACCTGTACACAACACAATCACTACAGTCAGTACCTAGTTGCCAGACAAACCGCGAAGGAGCGACACTGGGAGCAAGGAACCCACCAGAGGCGTGGAGACGGGCACTGGCTGTCTCTGGAAGCGTGTCTGCACAATCGGGGCGTTCAGTCCCTTCACCGCGCCGGGCAGCGAGTGGAAGTCGCTTGTCAAGAGCCGGTGTGCGGGGAAGTACCGTCCCAGCACGTCGAAGAACTGCATCAGGCGCGTGGGTATGTACTCCGGGTCGCTAAGATTCGGCGCCAGCGGCTTCTGCGTCGCTAGCCAGCGGCCCAGGCGGGTGGACGGGTACGGGACCTTGTACCGGCCTCCCGTGGCTGCTTCCCGTACCCGGACATAGCGTGCCGCGACCGGGTCTAGCTGCGGGGTGTAGAACTCGTAGAAATCGCCGTTCTCATCGATTAGGACTATTCCCTGCAGCGGCTTCTGCGTCGCAAGGTCGTAGCGGATGATGTCGTGCGCAAAATTGTCGAAGACTTCGAAGGCAAGGAAGAAGCAGGGTGACGGGACGGTGTTGGTCCAGTCGAAGATGGACTGGTTGATGATCTCCACCTTGTCCGCATGCCCCTTCGCGGCACTTGACTGCATCAGCTGGGAGCTCTGCAAGGTAGCCAGCTGGGTGCTGATCTCAATGATTTTGTATTTCGTGCGGTTGTACACGGCCGGGTCCATGTCGCGGATGTAGTCGAGGATGTTGAGCATGAGGGTGCCGCGGCCCGCGCCCATCTCAAAGATGATCAGATCGTGATAAGGGTATGTGGTGAGTTTGTAGTTGGCGACGAGATAGCGCGCAATAGCTTCGCCGTAGTATGGGCGGAAGAGCTCCGTCGGCGTGTACCAGAGCTGACGGGTGTCGCTCGGGGAGACCGCGTCCATGGCATCTTCGAACTCGATGTATCGGCGGGAGAGCAGGGCGTGGAAGTCGAGCTCATCGTACAGGGAAGGGAAGTCGAAGGGCTCGCCCGGCGAGAAGATGACGACTTGTTTGGAGAAGTAACCGTAACTGGGGTTGTAGAGGCTGTCTGCGGGGAACAGAAGGAGGGATGTCAGCAGGAGTCCCATCCCGGCTTCCAATCGGCTTCCTGGATCCGGCATCTGCAAGCCAACCTTCTATGAAGTCCCGCATGAACATCTTGACCCGGCGCGGCCTCTCTTTTCGCCCGCGGAGGTCCATGGCGGTCACCATCGGATATCTCTGGAACTCCTCCGACATGTCCTGCTGGAAGAGATCGGTGCGCTGCTGCCAATTGCTCTCGCTCTGCGGCGTGCCGGCATCAGCCCCACCGCGGCCGCGACCCGCATAGGTGCGGCGGTGTTGGTGGTGTTTCTGAATCTGAACTGAGCGTTGAAGGTGTTGCTCGCAGAGTCGCTGTCGGCGCACATCTCGGAGCGCAGTCGCAAGCGTCGTCAGGTTCCGTCGCGATTGGCAACTCGGATGGTGCCTAAACAGCCGCCGGAACAGCTGGGTCACTATCGGGGAGTCCATCGTCCCCTGGGTGTTTTCCTAGGCGGTGGCCTGAAAGACTGCAGGCACATGTCCAAAGCTGTCTGCAGCCCTGCTCCCGATTCAGATTGAGACGTTTTTCAGGGTGGCCCGAGCTCCTGTAAGTTACATAGTGTACAGTACTAGTAGTATCCGTATTTAGCTGCGGCACGCGAGCATCCCTGCAGGGCTCACGGACCCGCACCCTTAACTCCTTCCGCGCCGGGCCGACAGGCGAGGCGATGATCCGGGCGACCCACACCGGTGCCGCTCGACAACTTCATTTCCGCATTCCGTTGCTTGGCGACCGGTAGCCCCCGGGGCCTTGCATTCAGCGTCCCCGTGGGCGATATCTATCCAGGCATGTGGTACAGGATAGTTATGCTGGTTTCTACGGTGTAAAGCCAGTCGTAGAAGATTGGATCGAAGGGACTCGCCGGTGGAGTCTTTCAGATGCAAAGTGGTAGGGCACTGTCTGACAGCTACGACGGCGTGGGTATTACCAGACTGCAGAGTAGGCTGATTGAATGCACCAGGTAGCTCCAGGATCAAATACGATTGACCCTGAGAGCGTTGATTTGGTTTAGAGTACTACATACGGTTGATTCTGACTGCCTCTACTGCGTCACAGTAGTTCAGATGCGATCAAATTCGGTAAACGGACTAGATGGTTCATCTGCGACTACCCCATGATATACTATGATAGAGCTGTTTGAAGGCTGGAACTGCTTTGGCCGACGACAATGTATGTTCTGATGGTTACGCTGTGGATTCCGTCTGTAGGTACCAGAGAATATTCCGCCCAGAAGAACTTAGTAGCTAAAGAACGCGACCTCCGTGTTTCGAATTCTGATAGTCTCCCCGCATAAGTGAGTGGCTTGTGAAGGGATACCGGATTGCCAACCGTTCACACTTTCCAAACGAAAGGCGAGCGGCAGAAATCGTAATCAAAAATTGCAGCCAAACAAGCAGTTAGGAATCTAGTCTCGTCGCTTCTCAATGTAGCAAGGCCAGGAATGCGGCACGGCGGTGAAGTAGGCTTTGTATTTCCACTCCTGGTCCTTGTAGACCTGCCGGATATCGTAGTCCCGGACAATGGTGGCAAGGATTTTGGAGAGCTCGATCTTAGCAATATTCTGGCCAGGGCACGAGGCGTACCCTACGCCAAACTGAAGGACGGAAAGGGGGTGAGAAAACAAAATTAGCTTCTCCTTTTTGCCTTCTCGTTTGGAAAATGCGTCTTACCGGAATCCAAAACTTCTCCAAAGCGGCAGCAGAGTCACTCAGCCACCGATCGGGATTGAACTCGTGGGCATCGAGGCCCCAGATCTCTTTGGAGTAGTGTATAACCCACGGGTTGATGGACAGTATCGTGCCGGCGGGGAATGTGCGGTCGCCGATGGTGAGGCCGCCCTTTGGGGCCACGCGCGGCAGGCCCATCGGAACAGGCCCAAACACGCGCAGGGCCTCCTTGATACAGGCCTGCAGGTAGGGAAGCTGCTGAGCGTGGTCAAAGGCGACGACGCGGTCGGCACAGAGCCCACGTTCGCGGCATGCGGCGTCGATCTCGGCACGCACGCGGTGCCAGGCGGTCGGATGGCGCAGCATATGGTAGATGAAGGATTGCAGGCCACACGAGACGGTATCAGCGCCGGCGCTGACGCTGTTGATGGTCTGGACGTGGATATCGCGCAGCTGCATACGCTCCGGGTGCTGGGCCAGCATCCTAAACCAGTGGGCGACAACGTCGAAGCGAGCGTCTTGGTTTTTCTCGCGCTCGTTGAGGGCCGTCATGGCGATGTCGAAGAGGTGGCCCATCGGCGTGATCTGTAACCAGGTGACGAAGGGGTTGGCAATGATCCTGTTCCACGGCTGGAAGAAACCAAGCACGGTGGCGAAGGCGTTCAGCGCCAGCGAGTTGGAGATAGCGTTGCGGATGTCGGCGCCCTGCTGCAGAAAGCCGAACTTCTTGGAGAAGAGCACCTCGCCCACTACGTCGAAGGCGGTGTAGGTGAAGAACCGGTCCAGCTGCATGGGCTCGTGCTTCTCGGCGTACGCGTCCATCCAGTCCAGCAGCATCTCGATGGTGCGGCTGATGGCGTCTTCCGACTTGATCACGTTGGACAGCCTGTATCCCGGTGCCAGGTTTCTCGACCGCTCGGCCTTCTTCCTGGGGTCGAGGGCCGACATGGCCGACTTGTACCGGTAGTCCGGCAGCTGCGAGATCTCGTACCATTTGGCCTTTGGCGTGCAGATGTCAGTAGACGGGTTTCTGCGTTTGTGTGTACTACATAACACAACCTTACCTTCCATAGCGGGTGGAGCAGAAGCTGCTTGACCCCGTCCGGGTGACTTACGCTGACCTCATTGTGGGCTATGCGGACGAAGTGGCCTACGAATCACGATAGATGGATCAGTCCAGGCGATTACGGACCCAGACAGAAATGTACGGATACAGTATCGTGCTTCTCGTGGAGCTGGACGAGCTGGCGGTTCTGGTCGCCAATCAAAATGTGGCGGATGTGCCACCAGCGGCTGAAGGAGGCGACGAAGGGACCCGGGATGTCGGCGAGCGGGGATAGGTAGCGACGCCACACGAAGAGGCCAATGGCGGCGAGCAGCAGCTGCACCACGATAGCGGGCCAGGCGAGGAGAGGCATTGGCATTTGCATTTGCATGGAGAATAGCAATAGAGCAATGTAGTGTATGTCCCTTACCGTACCGAAACAATAAATAATAATAAGGCAGCTAGGTCAACAGGTAGATGAACGGGAGGAGGTTCGATTCTAGCGGGGAAACCGCGGGGTACCTAGCCATTTAAGCAGCACGGTTCAAAGAAGTCGAACCTCCTCCCTTTGTTTGTGCTACCAAGCTGCGATGCAACGACATTGCACTGCACTATTATATAACGTGGCTCAGATATCTTGAAAGTTTGAATGCTAGCAACCTCCGGAGGAGCTCTTCCAGTCCGAGTGGACCGGCGAACGCCCCACAAGGCTCCCGGCCGGTCACGGCACGATGCATTAGCGCACCGACAATTTCTCCGCTAGCGCATCATCCGGTATGACATTAAGTTTTGCGGCCGCTTAGGCGGTGGGCTTGTAACATAGCAGCTCAGTTCAGTCTTAACGGGTTTCTCTGCTCTGTATCCCATCAGGTTGTAACGCCGAAAAAAGGATTTATCAACAGTTACCCAATGGAGCCGAAATGTCGCTGAGCGACCACCCTCGAGTGTATGGCACCGCCGCGCTGGCGGTAGCCTTCATTGCCGGCATTTTCGCGACCTTGGGCTTCAAGGACCTCTATCCGGAGCTGGAGGCACGGTACCAAGGGCGGAGGAAACGCCCGCGGCGGGGCAGCATGCTCTTCGGCCCTGTCAAGCTCGAAGACCGGGAGGAGTCGTTTATGAGCAGCTCGGCCCGCGGGAATGGGATTGTCGACGGCATTGAGGGCACCATCGGCAACACGCCCCTCATCAAGATCCGCAGCCTCTCGGAAGCAACAGGCTGCACAATCCTTGCCAAGGCCGAGTTCCTCAACGGCGCGGGCGGCAGCCCCAAGGACCGCGTCGCGCTCAACATGATCCAGGTGGCCGAGGAGCAAGGGCTCCTCTCACCGGGCCGGGGCGACACCATCTACGAGGGCACGGTCGGCAGCACGGGCATCTCCCTCGCCGTGCTGGCCCGCGCGCGCGGCTATAAGGCGCACATCTGCATGCCCGACGACATGGCCATCGAGAAGTCGGACCTGCTGCACCACCTCGGCGCAACGGTAGAGCGTGTGGCCGTGGCGCCCATCACCGACCCCGGCCACTTCGTCAACCTCGCCCGGTCCCGCGCCAAGGAGCACACGGCAGCCTCCGACACGCCCTCGCGGGGGTTCTTCGCCGACCAGTTCGAATCCATGGCCAACTACACGGCCCACATGAAGACCACCGGCCCGGAGATCTACGCCCAGACCGAGGGGCGATTGGACGCCTTCGTCGCCGGGGCGGGCACGGGCGGCACCATCGCCGGCGTGACCAAGTACCTCAAGGAGGAGCGCAAACTGACGGCGCTAAAGGTGGTGCTCGCCGATCCGCAGGGCAGCGGCCTGTACAACAAGATCCGGCACGGCGTCATGTACTCGCCCACCGAGCGGGAGGGCACGCGGCGGCGACAGCAGGTGGACACGATGGTGGAGGGCATCGGAATCAACCGCATCACCGAGAACTTCGAGGTCGGGAGGGGCCTGATTGACGACGCGGTCAAGGTCACGGACGAGCAGGCGTGTCGGATGGCGCGGTGGCTGGTGGAGCACGACGGCATCTTCGTCGGAAGCAGCAGTGCGGTGAACTGTGTCGCTGCCGTGGTGACGGCCCTCAAGATGCCCAGGGGCAGCCAGGTGGTGACCATCCTGTGCGATTCGGGAACGAGGCATCTGAGCAAGTTCTGGAAGCACATTGCCGCGATGGGGCTGGAAGACGAGACGCAGGAACAGGGCGAAGACCTGCTTGCTGCATTGGGCCTCCAGAATCTCAAGAGGTAGCAACGTGGGCAAGGACTCTTGAATGGTTGAATGGCTTGGACCTTGGACTGATACCCAGATCGCTCAATGTACGTATCGACTCCTGTTCCATCATTGCCGCGTCAGCTTGATATGCGAATACGTCCATGATATTGAGGCGTATCCAGGAAGCGTCAGTGGGTATCGGTATCCTCTGGGTGCCAAAGCACCTTGCCCCTCCCATCTATGATACAGGCTGTCTTGCTTGCTTCTCTAGAATTAGGGGTAGAATCCCTACTCTCAACGAGCGCAGCGCAACATCCCGCTGCATTTGGTTATTGCACAGACGAGCACACAAAACGTTCCTTTCCCTAAACTCCCGAATGCTCCGGCCACCCAAGCACAACCCGAGGAAATCATCAAACAGATCTTAGAGGCGAATGCGGCTTGTTCAAACGCCCTGCCTCTACATTCACTGCCCGCGACGGTACTGGCGGTAAGTAATGACCCTGCTCAGAGCCCCGCCAATTAGGGGCACGCCCATGATGCCAGGAATCACCCAATGCTGCCCCTCCCGATTGGCGTAACCCAGCCATGAATTGCGCCTCGTAGTAACAGAATTATGGAAGAAGAAGAAAAAAGAAAAGGAGAACACAAGAGGTAAGCCAGAGAAGTTAAGAGCAAGAAGGAAAAGAGGCTCCAGGTCTCTCTATTACGAGAACTGGTCTGAGTGTTAGCACGGGTGCCGCAAATCGGCCGCAGTAGCGATGTGCTCACCTTCCAGCGGTGCCCGCAAACGGTGCACTCGCAGAATGTTGTCATCGGCTCATCAGCCGAGCGGGTCTGGGCCTGGCTGTACGAAACCTTCTTCTGCTTGCATTTGCTGCACTGCAGGGAATCGCTGATTGACTTTTCGGCCATGGGCACCTGTGCCTTGAGCATGTTCTCACGCTCCAGCTCCCGGTCACGGGCACGTTGGGCTTCCGAGGCCAGCTCGTCGTCTGTCATGACGACAAATTTCTCAGGCGTGATCTCGCCCCCGAGCACCCGCCGGCCAAGCTCGGGATTGTCCTTGCGCTTGAGGCTTGTCATGAGACCCCGGATCTTGTTGCGATAGTCGGGCGTGTCCTTGTACACGGCGTAGGCCGCCGCCTCCACCTGCATGGCGCACTGCAGTACCTCCTCGATCGACTCTGTCGCGCGATATGCCAGGCCGTTGTACAGCACTCCGATACTACCGTCGCGCGTTTTGTTGCCTGTCCGTGCAATGTCGACCTTGTCGACCCTGAAGTGCCGCTTCTCCGGGTCGCCTTCGTACGGGGTGCTGTAGGAGGAAGACGGGCGTGCGGGCGAGTCCTTGGGAGTCGGCGACTTGCTCTGCTCGAGCTTGCGCTTCTTCGCGTCCTTGGCCGCATCCACATTCTTCCTCCACTTCGAGACGATCTCACTGGCCAGCCGACCAATATCCTTGTTCGGATTGTGCCGCAGTTTGCCGACCGCGACACCTGCCTTGGTGGACTGCACGCCGGCCGTGAGCATCGGTCCCGCAAATCCAAGCGACGGGCTTGGACGAACTTACACGAAGCTGCTCCTCGGTCGGCGCCTTCTCCTTCTTCAGCTCCTCGAGCAAGCCGATGACAACGGACGGCGGGTCGGAGGCGACAGCCTTGTTCAACGCCTTGACGCGCTTGGCCAGTGCTTGCTCGTCCATATTGAGGTCGGTCCTGTTGAGCTTCTTGATAGTTTTCTTCCTCGGTCACACTGTTTGCTCAGTGGGGATTAGGTCTTTTGAGATGCGCACAGAACGCGATCTCGTATGAGTGGGTTGGTTCAAAATACGAAACTCCGCGATACACCGACACACTTGAAGTCGGCTACGGTGATGATGCTGTAGAGAGCGAGACAAGTTTCCTGAATCGGCTCAAGAAGCCCACTCGTTATCCGTGCCCCACTACAGGTGGGCCATCTTTCATCGCCACGTGATTATCCGAAGTTTATCCGGATACCCGGTCAAGCTGGCACCGCGCGTGTCACCGCGCTTTCAGGTCTGGAGTCTCAACACCAGGACACCTATCTATGGAGTAGCGGGCGTACACCGGCAGGCAGGACGGAATGCAAAGAACCTCCTCAGTGGTCTAAAGCTCAGCACAATGCCACGACAGGAATTTACGGTTCACCACAGACAACACAAACACAATTCTCGAACAAACTTATGGCGCGCTCTCACATTCTTTCTGATCTAAAGTAATGTGCCGAAAATAAGCTCACACTCCCAAAGTCCCACCAGAACTCACCATGTCCAATGCATAACAAAAGATCATAGACCAAAATCAAAAAGTGCAAGAAATTCCTCTATCCCGGATTCCCGGGCTCTCCTCCAATTCCACTCGGGCGCCCGCCTTGCCCCTTTTCACCGAGTTCCCGAGCTTCAAGAGCTGGGGATCAGCCTGTTCTGGACTGGCCGGGGATTCACTCAGCGGATGCATGTGGGAGAGCTCAGTCATAGCTCTCTCCACGGATTGTCCCGACACAGGCCAATCTCGCTCCTCGTTGACGAGAAGCGTAACTTTTTTGGCCGCTTTTTTGGACGCCGTGGCTGGGCTGTCGTGGCTCCTTCCATCGTG
The DNA here is from genome assembly GCF_033439665.1 of Chaetomium strumarium. Lineage (NCBI taxonomy): Eukaryota > Fungi > Ascomycota > Sordariomycetes > Sordariales > Chaetomiaceae > Chaetomium > Chaetomium strumarium. The sequence goes on along the minus strand of NW_026944429.1, from coordinate 3,830,498 downwards.
GCGGCTTCCGTCATGGCTGCTTCATGAGCGGCGTTACCTCGGAAGTCTTGTTTACCAACGGTTTCGTTGGCGAGTTGCCTTTCGTCGTCGTCTTTCTGTTTCCCCGTCTTAATCACAGCGAGCAGGGAATTGCTACGTTTTGCCGGGGGAAAGCTCCTTGATAGGTTTTGGGCCCCCATCTCTCCCACTTCAAGCTGGCTCCTGCTCGCTGCAAGCATCTCCGAGCCGATGGAGCCCCGAGTTGTGGGGACGTACATGGCTGTAAGTGGCTCCCGGCTCTCCCTGGTTGGCGGTCCGGACGTCGCTGGAGTTCCGTCGTCTGCGTGGGTGGGCATATCGAAGTTGTTATTTCGAAGGGGGAATGGATTAGAGAAGTTTGGTTTGGTTAATACAGAGAGAGAAGGGGCAAGGGTAACTTGTGACAGGTTTGTATGGGAAGATTTCACGGATGATGGGGTTGAGGTGATGGATTGGCCGGTGCTGTCACATTTGATATGGGCACCATGGCTCTCTTGTCTTCCCCTATCAGGCAGACATATCACTCTCTCTCTCGTCAGAATTGCCGTACACAGGATGCGCAGTGGCGGCCGCAACAAGGGATGGCACGACTGTTCATCAACCTGGAGCATGCAACTACATGGGACGGAGTGGCAAAAGAGTCCCCAAGATGGTCGCAGGGTGGAAGAATGGGCACATACCTGGAGCGTAACTGGTTGGTTCCGGTACCTGGTGACGTCTGCGAACGAGAGGCTAACCAAATGCGTCGTGCAGATTCGTCTTCCCGTCCGTTTGCTGAACTGTGGAGCCATCCCTTCCCCCCCCTCCCCCTTTTTGCGATGTGTAGGTTGTTGTTTACATTGTCCCTGTGTGGCGAATTGGCCTGACGCACCACAATGCACCGTCAGATTGAGGGATGGGAAGCTCAATCAGCTCCGCACCAAGCTCGCCGCACAAAGCCGTATATCAAGGGCACCACACCCGCTGCACTCTGGAAGAATTTCTCTTCCTTTCACCCACCACACTTGTTTTGTTCACAATCCCACAAACAATCGCAAGCAATCTCATCGTTCCAGCACACACAAAACATCAACATGGGTACTGTAGAGGCTTTTCCCCTGGACTTTACGCTGACAACAGCATCATTCGAGCACTTGAGGAAGCTCGACCTCGATACACTGGCAAGCCTCTTGGCCGCCGGCGTTTTTGTGTACTACTTCATTTGGCGGGGCTTTCTCTTCCCGCTCTACTTCTCCGAGCTGCGGCACGTTCCCACCGTTCCTGGCTGCCCGCTCTGGGGCCAGTTTTTCGACATCATCCTGAACGAGTGCGGCGTGCCGCAGCGTGAGTGGCACCGGCAGTACGGCCCCATCATCCGCTATTTCTTCCCCTTCGGCGCCGAGCGGCTGTCGATTGCCGACGACGAGGCCATCAAGCACATGACCGTCAGGAACCCCTACAACTACCCCAAGCCCGTGCGGGCCAAGCTGTGGATGGTGCGCATCCTCGGCGAGGGCGTCCTCCTGGCGGAGCACGATGACCACGTCTACCAGCGGAAGACGCTCACGCCGGGCTTCTCCATTGCCGCCATCCGCACCTTCCAGCCCATCTTCTGGGAGAAGTGTCTCGTGATGACCAGCCTGATGCGGCGGGAGCTGGAGAAGTCCGGGCAGTCGACCCGCTCGTTCGAGATTCTCGAGTGGCTCAACCGCTGCACGCTCGACATCATCGGCAAGGCCGGCTTCGGCTACGAGATCCACTCGCTCGAGAATCCGCGCGAGCGAGTCCGCCAGGCCTACCGGCTGGTGTTCCGGTTCGACCTGGCTTCCCGGGCGCTGCACGGCATCCAGGCCTTCTTCCCGTCGTCCAAGCACATCCCCGCGCGGATGAACCGGGACATGGAGACGGCCCGGCAGATCATCCTGGCCAAGGCGACCGAGATCCTGAAGCTGAAGCTGAAGGGCGCCGAGACGGGCAAGCGCAGCAAGGATGTGCTGTCTCTCATTGCCAAGGAGAACAAGAAGCTGAAGGACCTGGGCGAGACGGGCCTGTCCTTCAACACGATGCGGGACCAGGTCATGACCTTCCTCGGGGCGGGGCACGACACCACGGCCACGGGCGCCGCCTGGGCGATCCACTTGCTGGCGAAGCACCCGCACGTCCAGAAGCGGCTGCGGGCCGAGATCAAGGAGTACTTCCCGTTCCTCTTTGACCCGGTGCAGCGCTTCAACCGGGAGAAGCTGGAGGCGGCGGACCCGGACAAGCTTCCGTACCTCGACAACGTCTGCCGCGAAGCCCTGCGCTTCATCCCGCCCATCCCCATGACGGTGCGCGAGTCGGTGAAGGACGACCAGCTCGGCCGCTACTTTGTGCCCGGCGGCACGGTCGTGTACGTGCTCGCCAACGCCATCAACCGGATGCGCTGGTTCTGGGGCGAGGACGCGGACACGTTCAACCCGGACCGGTGGGACAACCTGCCCGAGACGGCGGTGCCCAACGCGTTCATGACATTCTTGCAGGGCCCTCGCGGGTGCCTGGGCCGCAAGTTCGCCGAGGTGGAGATGAAGGTTCTGTTGGTGACGCTGCTGAGCATGTTTGAGTTTAAGAGGGACCACAACATAGAAAACCCGGAGGAGTGGAAGATGTGGCGGTTGGTCTTGCGACCAAAGGACGGCGTCACGGTGCAGGCAACGCCTACATTCGCGTTTTATCTATAGGAAGCAATAAAAAAAAACGTTTCAACACCACAATGCTTTGAACAAAACGACTACTAGGTAAGGTGGTACTCTTCCATTCCGCCGTTGATATCTAGAAACCGCCCTGGTTAAACACACAAACTTCAACACGAAGGTTTGAATGAACTGAACAAAAAATCTACTCTTCCATTCCGCCGTTGATAGGTATCCAGAAACACGCTGATTAAAACACCCAAATTTCATCACGATGAAGCTTTGAACTGAACAAAGAACTAATCTTCCATTTGGTCTTTGATCAGCTATCTAAAACTCCCTGATTAAATATCCAAAACTCATCCCTGCCCTCCTGGAGAAGTTCTCGTTTTCACCCAATCCTCCTCCTGAAACCCTTCCTGCCCCCCCTTCCATTTCCAATTGAGGTTTCAGTGCGAGTAGTGTTCTGGTCGCTGACAACGGTGACCGGGTTGCAGACGCTGATTCCCTTGCAGTTGACCGTGATATTCTTGTCCGAGAGGGACCCGTGCGCGCTGCCGAAGATGTCTGCGAAGGAAGGCGGGTTCGTGATGGTGGTGGAAGCCGCTTTGTTGTTCGTGGTCTTGGTGCCGGTGCCGATGGCAACCGGCACCGTCGAGGATGCAGTCGTGTTGGTGGTCGTGAATGTGGTGGCGTTGTTGGTTGAATTGCCGACGTATGGGCCACGGATGCGTTCGACGTGGTCTCCGATGATGTTTAAGAGCCGTTCGATGTCGTCCAGGATTCCTGAGTCCTGGATGACGCCCTGCGCACTGGCACGGCTGACTGTGGCGTTGATTGCCGCAATGGCGCTGAGAAGGTCCGGATTGGACGCGGCGTTGATTTCGATGGGTGCCGCGTGGCACTCGGCGATGAGCGTGAGAGCCAGAACGGGGATAACGCAGATAGATATCTTGCGACCCTTTTGCCTGGCGAAGGCAAGGACGCGCTGGATTGTGGAGAGAGCTGACATTCGCCCCTGGTCCAAAGCCTGGATGAACCAACGCCCGGTCTCATAATCGAACACGGCCAGGACAGGTCGGAATGCCGATCGGACGATGGTTGGGAGGAAGACCAAGATGAGCATAACGGCGATCCTGACAAGATACTCGACAAGGAGATAAGGCTCCTGGATAGGGTACCACGGATACCAGAACATCTTGCTTGTTGTGGATGGTGATGAAGTGTGTTGTGTGTTACGTCTGAGGGCGTTGATTGTAGAGTGTGCGATCTGGAGAGAGACTTGGAGAGAGACTTCTTCGGATCTGAATGTGTGGTGTAGGAGTTCAGATGGGTTCAGAGTTCAGGGGGCCAGCGCTTTGCCTTTTTACAGATCTTGGGGGCGGAGGGGGGGTAGTGGCTGCAACCACTCATCACATGCGTGTGTAAACCACACCCAGGGACCCAGAGGTACGTCGGACTTCACATAGGACTTCCGCATTAGGATGTGGCGACGCGTTGGGATGGTGCCAGACTGCAGCGAACCATGACGTAGCGACCTCCCTTTGCGGAGGACTGACCTCTCTTTGCGCAGGACTGGCGACGGTTCGGTCACGCGGCCACACACCACGGGGATCTGGCACTGAGTACACCCCTGAGTCTCCCTCGACTGCCCGTTCCCATGATACCACACTGGAGACGACTGACGAATGACGACTGACGGAGCGGCGAGTGACCACCTACGGAGTACGCAAAGGGGGGTGAGTTAGACGCGTCCTGGCCATTATTGGAAGCGTTGGATCGTGTCTATCTGATTAAGAAGGGAGGGGGGGGGGGGGGTTGAGTTCCGCTGCATGTCAATATTGACACGTGACCCTGTGTGTCCTCCCCCGGACATTCTGCGTCCTTACCACCCTCCCTCCCGTCCCTGTCCGGAAAGAAACGCCCTCCTCACCCAGCACAAACAAAAAATAATGCAACTCTTCGCCCTCTTTACCCTCCTCTCCATGGTCACTCCGACCGTCGCCGTCCCGACCATGAAATGTGCCCAGTTTGCCTCTAGGAACCCCTTCCTTTGCCAGAACAGGTTACTCCAATAAAAGAGAGTGGGATAAGCGGTCGCCTGTTTGAGTATCTGGTCACTTCTTCCTGCTGTCCCCGTCTCCCATTCGACTCCAACCCCCAGCCCCCTTTTCCCACACAACTTCTCTGTTACAGGAGGCAAGACTACGGTTGCCATGGCAACCGTCACACGGGACCCAAACTGCCCTTACCCGATCGGCTCTGCCTCGCCTGGCCTCACCCAAAAGACACAACCATCTGGACTCCGATCCACTCAATCAACCCTGATCACAAACCCTACCTTCAAGCGGACGAGGGATAAGACAGGGATTGGACTAATGAAGTGCATAAGCATAATAGGTATATTCATACACGGTTGTTTCTTGGTGTGGAGAGCCATCCTTCTATCCTGTGAACCGGTCTAGCAGCAGAAACTGAAAGTCTTGACATCACTGCTCCATTTTGTTGTACAGCGATTGATACAGGCTAAGGAACGTCCTTCTACCGGGCGGCTAGTCAGAACCCGAGGTCCTTCTCTGCTTTCTCATCGCATATGCATTCCTTTATATGCATTCCTTCGCTTCATCCTTCTGAACTCCGCGTATCGCTTCGGTAGCCCATGTAAGATGGTAACGATGAAGAAGGCCCTTGTTGAGCTCCCCGGGGCTGTTGACCATCTTGTCTTCGCCCTTCATTGACTTGGGGAATGCAATCACGTCGCGGACCGAGTCGGTATACGTGAGCAGTGCCACGAGACGGTCAAAGCCCAGGGCAAAGCCGGCATGGGGTGGACAGCCGGCGCGGAGAGCTTCGAGTAGGTGCGCAAACTGCCCGACGCCATAGTCGGTCATCTGGAGAATGTCCCTGAACACGTACTCTTGCGTGAGGGCCGTGTGGATACGTCGACTGCCGCCACCCAGCTCGACGCCGTTAACCACCAGATCGTAGTGGTCGGCCCTCGCCTTCAGCGGGTCAGTCGCGAGCAATTCGGCGTCCGCCATCGTCAACGGCGCAGTGAAAGGATGGTGAGTCGCCGAAAAGCGCGATTTTTCACCCTGTCCAGGATCCGGATCCGTCACGCTCTTCGGTTTGAACATGGGGAAGTCGACGACCCACAGAAAATGGAAATTGAGATCCTCGGCCAGCAGTCCCGCGGACACGGCTTTCCGATACAACTCGTTCCTGACAATGCCCAAGTCCGTTGAGCCGGCGCCCTGGAAGGGCTTGTCCTCGCGTGCCTGGAAGACAAGCACGTCTCCGTCTTGCAGATCGGCAAATTCGGCCACGCCGGACTGCAAGGCAGTGACGCCATCGAAACCGAGAGCCGCAAGGCCACGGAGAGGCTTCGAGGAATCGACCGTTAGGTGAATAGGTGGGTTCCCTGCACTGTCGATGTCGACATCATCTAGTGTCTGGAAAGCCCAGTCCGCCACCGTCTCGGGTTTGTCCACTGCGGCCGGGCGGAACTTGAACGCTTCCACGACCGGGTTTTGGAGGATGGTGATCTTGGAAATAAATGACGGCGGCAGGAACTGCTCAACCCGGTGGATCTGCCGCAACTGTTAACGAACTGGCTTTCGTGACATGAACATGAACATACACGGGGCATACCTCGAACGGGATTCGTAAATCTGGCTTGTCGGTGCCGAACCTCGTCATGGCCTCTTCGTACTTCATACGGGGAAACGGAGGCTTCGTGTAAGATGGGCGCCCAGTCCACTCCTGTTCGAGCGCAGTCTTCAACGCTTGCTTGTTAGAACAGGCTCCAATGAAGAGTGAGCGGTTGACCGCACGTACCAAGCTCCTTCTAGGCGTGAGATATCGATCTTCACCTTTCGTCACGGTCAAAAACTCGGAGTCCAGCGAGAAGGTCAAACCTGAAATGAGGGACTCGACCGTCCTCATGACGTCTTCACCCGTGGCAAAGGACATTTCTAGATCCAGCTGCGTACAGTCAGCGCATCCATTGACGGTGAGCGATTGCTAAGATGGTATTGGCATGCCTGCGTGAACTCTGGCTGCCTGTCCGCTCGCAAGTCCTCGTCCCTGAAACAGCGAGCAAACTGGTAGTAGGCCCGGATGCCGCTGGCCATGAGTATCTGCTTGTACTGCTGAGGGCTTTGTGGCAGTGCGTATGCACGGCCAACGGTCCTCGTGGGAACCAGAAACTCTCTAGCCCCTTCAGGGGTGGATTTGAACAGGATCGGCGTCTCAACTTCGGTGAAGCCAAGGTCATTGAGCAACTTCCTCAAGCGGGACGCTATTCGCGGCCGAGCAAGCAGACGGGACCGAAGGCCATCGTGGAAGCGGATCTGCAAGTGCCGAGACTCGGGCGGGAAGACGACGTCCTTGGAGACGATAATGTTCTTTGGAAAGAGGTTCAGCGGTTGAATACTTTCTAGGAGCACGTCGATGCGAGAGACGCCGTCGGGGAAACTGCCCGGCCCTGAAGAGGCACTCTGGGGTTGTATTCCGTCGTCGGCGCCGCTGGCTTTCGGGGGGAGCTCTCCGGATTCTGCGCCATAGAGTTTGCTGACGGTTCCCGTCACGGAGACCGGGCTGTGAAGGGGAATGCTGTTGAGGGCTTTCCTTAACTTTGTCCTGACTTCTTCATCGTCGGGCAGTTGGCCTTTATGGTAAATGATCTCGACGTGAGGTCCGTTGTGGACCTGTAAGTCTCCGAACACAAGATTCTTGCCCTTTTGCCGTCTCTCGGTCAGGAATCCATGAACGGTGACGCGCTGCCCTTCCTTGTAGTCCGCCGCCTCGGAGGCCTTTGGAAAGTTACCTCGCGCGAGTCAGCATTGGGACATGGCATGCAGCGGCGAGGCGCCTACTGTATCTGGTCCATTCTTCACGAAGATCTTGGTGAAAGACCTCTGGGTCAATTTGTAGGGCTTCTGCGGTAGGAGTCTGAGCGGTTTTGCTGGTTAATGCGAGGGAATATGAACGGCGACAACTCGGGACTGAACGCTTGCTGATGTGTACCAACTGCGCGCGGAAAGCGCTTCTACAGCAAGTCAAGTCCCGCTGCCAAAAGCAACCGGGCAGCCTAAGCGCTATTCGAGGCAGTGCCATTCGTCCCGTTCAGCTTCAGTCCCCAGAGCGGTCCAGAACACCAGTACCTAGTCGAAGCAGAACGCGGAAGCCGTGATGAGAATAAGCTCGGCCGTCTTCTCACATTCCAGGAGACCCGCTTTTCCTCGGCCGCGGTTGGCCCGCTGCGTGTGGGTCACTGCTTGGACGGGACGATGGTGTGGGTCCGCAGGTCCCGGCACCGACCTCAAAAACGCTGGCATGTCGAAGAATTTGAACTTTTCCTCTTTTCTTCTCCATCCCTTCCATTCAAAACAAAGTAGGTCCCGGCCCCACGACTGTCGCATCGCGACTCTCTGAGATCATAAACTGACTGCAGCCTAGATGATGAAAGCCAGCGTGTCTTTATGATGAAACTTCCTCCTTTTGGAACTTCCAAACTCTCCCCTCGCGGGGCTCAAGTGGTTTGGCTGTGATAGAAGGATGGAAGCATGAAATAAGCGTTCGGCACACCGACCTTGTTACTCATCGGACGCAATGACGGCATCTCTGATTAACATGAATGCGAAGGGCCTTGCGTGTGCCGCCGAGTGGTCGTGCTTTGCAAGGATGTATGCCGCGCCGGGACGGTGGTAATCTCGAGCTACTGAAAAGGATGGCTTTCTAGTGAAAGTTGTCCTTGTGCTGCCTTGTCTTCCATGCTGCTTTTGCACGGAGTTGGGGACGCGCATGCGTGTATTGCAGTAACTTTGCGGTTGCGCTGAGCAGTCCTATCTGGCCATCAATTTGACTAGATTCAACTTGCTCAGAACAGGCTGTCCGACCAGGCTGCCAGGCATGTGCCAGGATAAAACATAAAAAAGGCAAACACTCAGTTACTAGCGATAGTTGGAATATTACGCTTGCGCCAGCTGTCACCTCGTGCGACAACGTCAATGGAATAATGGAATACCAATATCGGAAAGACGACTTTTGTTGAGTAACATCTGAAAGTGACGAAAGCCCTCCTATGGGAATATGACGGGACTTCTGTGACCCATGCGTTCATTGCCAAGAACACTGTGACGCCCTCCTTCGCCCGCAGCACCCGCCTTGCACCGACGCCGACTCCATAGACAGAGCAGGTCTAACATCAATGTGAGCCCCTCGTGCCCCCTGTCTAAAGTGGATTGCATCCGCAATTTGGCGGCTCCGGCACCCGACTTGCATTTGAGCCGACCCAGCGCAGCACCCGCAGACACGAGGTAACCGTACCTCCCTACCTTAATGAGTGTACTGTACCTCTACTAGGCCGCGTGCGACTGGCTCAGCCCTTCCGCTGCCCGACTGTGACCTCATCCGCGGCGCCTTCTCCATCAGCTGCCGAACACTTCTGGGCCTATTGAACAATTCAACGCTGCAGCATACCGACCGTAGGTCTCCTGCAAAACGTATTGCGTGGCTTCGAACAAAGTCGGGAAGGCTGAGAAACCCGAAAGCTCCGGAAAGGGAAACCACCTGCAACGACGCCCGAGTGACCTCGGCTAGCCGACACCTCAGTAGCCATGGCGAGCTCGTTTGAGAAATCGGTAAAGGGCGCGACCAAGGTCAAGGTATGGCACCGCTCTTCTCGCTACGCTTGCAGACACGCATCTCGGTCGGGCGAGGGCGGGGATTCGCTAACCGACACCGCTGCTTCTAGGCCGCGCCGCCGAAGACAAAGTACATTGAGCATATCCTAGTCGCGACACATTCGGGAGAGGCGGGCATCGGAGAGGTGTTCAGGGCACTACAGTACCGACTACGCGACTCGACATGGACCGTCGTCTTCAAGAGCCTGATCACCGTCCACTTGATGATCCGGGAAGGCTCCGCGGACGTGACGCTGGCTTATCTCGCCAAGCACAAGAACATGCTGGCCGTGAGCATATTTTCTGACGGTCAGTGATGCGTTTGCCTGCCGCTGTTGGCATCCTATCGCTGAGCCGCGTATGTAGCGCAAATCCAGGGCCGAAACATCCGCCACTACTCGAATTACCTCTCCGAACGCGCGCGCGCCTACCGGGAAACCAAGGTCGACTGGGTGCGGTCCAAAGATAATCGGCTCGAGAAGCTTTCTGTGGAAAAAGGGTTGCTGCGGGAGACGGAGATTGTCCAACACCAGCTCACCGCTCTGCTAAAGTGCGACGTGATGGAGAACGAGCCGGAAAACGAGATCACAATCACCGTCTTCAGACTCCTGGTTCTGGACCTGCTTGCTTTGTTTCAGGCCCTGAATCAAGCCTTGATCAATATCCTCGGTAAGACATGGGCCCAGGCAGCCGCAGGCCCTCCTCAACTGACCGCCCGAGCGATAGGCCACTTTTTCGAACTGTCCAAGACAGACGCCGAGAGGGCTATGGACATCTACCGGGCCTTCACGAGACAGACGGACTATGTGGTGCAGTACCTCAGCGTCGCTAGGCAATACGAGCACCACACGAGGGTCGAGGTTCCAAAGCTGAAGCACGCTCCCGTCAACTTAGGGCGCCAACTCGAGGAGTACCTGAAGGACCCGGACTTTGAGATCCACCGGAGACAATACCTGGCCGAGCTGGAAGCGAAGAAGTCAAAGGGCGGATCATCGGGCGCTTCGAAGTCGACCAAGACGGAATCTGCAAAGACCTCCTCCAGTGCAAATGCGACGAGTTCGCAACCGCCAGCAGCCGCCAAATCAGAGCCCGCCAAGGGCCCAGACGCCGACCTCATCGACTTCTTCGAATCCATCGAGCAGAACCAGACGACCATGGCAGTGCAGCCGCAACCCCAGCCCCAGCCCCAGCAGCAGCAGCAGGTCCAAGCGCAGACGCAGATGCAAATGGGGATGTCGCCATGGGGGCCAACACCGTTCCAACCGCAGCCTCTACCGCCGCTTCAAACCGGGTTTGTCTCCCAGCCCACCGGATTCCAGGCCGGCGTGCCGTTCCAGCCGCAGAACCAGCCCACATTCTCCCCAACTGCTGCACAATCGCCCCAACAGATGCAGCCGGCCTTTACGGGTGTCGGCTTCGGGGGATTCTCAGCCCAGCCCCAGCCTGGCTTCCAACCAAGCTCCCTCTCCCCGATTCCGCAGGACTCTGTCGCGAGCTTCCAGAACTCGACAACGCCTTCGTTCCAGGGTCTCCAGCCGCCACAGCAGAGCACCAACCCATTCCGTCAGTCTATGCTCATGAACCAGCAGACCGGCACGCCTTTCGCTCCAGCACCTGCGCCTGCGAACACCCAGCAGCGTCCCGCGACGAGCCAGTCCACTAACCCCTTTGCCCGCTCCTCGCCACAAGCAGCCCAGCCATTTGGGCCTCCGGCGGCAAACTCGCCGTTCCAGTCGCAGCCTACCCAGCAAACCGTGGCAGCGCCGGCGCCCATGCAACCTTTGCAGACGGGAACCAATCCATTTGCCAAGAACTTTGGCCCTGCGCAGCCCGCTCCGCCGATGCAGCAGCAACGACCAGTCACCGCTGGCGGCATTCTGTCTCAACCCACCGGCAGCACGAACCCGTTTCGACAGGGCGCTTTCGTCAACCACGCTACCGGGCTTGGCTGGCAAAATAACCAGCAGCCCATAGGCGGCGGGCTGGACCAGCTGGAGACAATTCCGGTCTTCCCACGGCCCGCTCAGCAGACACCTTGGCAGCAGTGAAGGCGCTGGTTTGATACGTATGCCTGGTCTCATCAACGGAGGAAAAAACGACGGCATAGCTGGGATCTGATGACGCTCGGTCTTCATTCGTTTGGCAAAGCATACAGCGTGGCGTTCGATAGGTTTGCATTTGTTGGTTCGGTCTTTTGCGATTGAAGAAGGTCGAGGCTCGGCTGCCGTGAGTAACATGGCCGGTGAGGTGCCTACGTGAGATCTTGTTTACCGGCTGGGTAGTAGGTAGGGGCGGACCTGCTCATGCCGTCCAAGAAGGCTGAAGTCAAGACCTGCGGGGTTAAGGTCGGGGAGTCAAACGGTATGATTTGGCCAGCTTAAGTCGTTCTAAATTATAATACCTTTTTTGTATCACGCATGTTTTGGAAGTTGGCTCCTTGGCCATGATAGCCAGTTCCTTGGATTAACTCCAACCCAATGTCCCCTGAGGAAAAGGCATATGGGTTGCCACCCTGAATCTATAAAAGGTCAGTAAAAGGCTGCCCGTGGGCCCAGTTTCCGACATCCCCGTGTCCCGTGTCCCGTGTCCCATGTCCCATCCAGAACGCCAACGCTATGCACGTCAATGTCAAACTTGAAGGCCAGCAAGCAAGACCAAATCCCAAAGGCTTAGTCCAACTCCATCTTACAGCCCACGGCAGCAATGCCAGCACTGATAGTGGCAACCTCTCCGGCCGAGAGCCCAATGCCCACCTCCTTCTCGTCCTCTATGAAGACCCCCAGCCCGGCAAAAGCCTCGAACATGGCCCTGGTCGCGTACTCATCAAAGCTGTACCCCCCCGTGACGTGCGCCGGATCGTGCTTGTACTTTTCGACCCCAGGGTGTGTAAGCCCCGCCCGCAGCTTGTACCTGCTCGGGACGAAGTCCATCCCACCAAACGGGTCGTACGGTCCCTCCGGCGCCGGCGCCTTCTTCTTCTCCTTCAGCCCGCGAATCGACAGCCGCCCAACATCCGCGGCGGTCACAGCCGCGTTGACCGCCGCCTCCACCGCCCGGTTCGCGGCCGCTTGTCCTCTCCTCTTGAGCTGCACTCGTTGCGCGCCCGTGCCCACGTCGCCCTGGGCCAGACTATCCAGCTCCGCTTCGCGACTGCGCGCCCGCTCGAGCTTCTCTTCCTCTGCCTCGCGCAGCGCCTCCACCCGCCGCTGCCGCGCAGCCTCCCTCTCCGCCGCCAGCCGCCGCCGCGACTGCTCGTCTGCCTCCTTCCCGGCCTTCCGGTTGCGCTCGATATCCGCCTTGTGCTCTAGCTCCCACTGCTGCAGCGTCGCCTCGGCCGCGCGCCGCTGGGCGTCCGTCCCCGACACGAGGTCAAACGTCAGGTCCTCCACCATCTGCAGGTAGTTGTTGTAATCCTTGAGCGTCTCGAAATCGTCCTCAACCTGGTTGAACACGGCCGCGACGCGCCGGCGGATATCGACCTCGCGCTCGACAGTCAGGTCGCCAAAGAAGGCGGACCTGAATCCCTTGCGGCGCAGCGTCTTGTGGCAGCCGGCGTAGGGGCACTGGTTGGGCCCGTCGTTGAAGAGGCGATTGACGCAGTTGACGCACATGGAGTGGTAGCACTCGGGGTTGATGAGAAACTCCATGTCTTTATTGAGGTAGCGGATGGTTTTGCAGACGGGGCACATGTCTTCGGTGCTGATGGCAGGGAGGGAGGAGGACGTGGTTACGGTGGTGCCGTTGCTGGCCACGGCGCGCCCGCCGGCGGGCGCGTTTCGCGACATGGTGATGCGTCTCGAATGGGGTGTTCTAGATGATTATGATCTTGATGGGTAGGGCGCCGGGTTTGGAGGGGTTGCGAAGAAATAATTATCTACTCTGTAATCCAAGGTGTGCGGCGTTGAAGTAATGAAGGCGGATCTCGGGCAGTCAAGACAAATGGAACCCTGGTCGGGTCTGAAGCTACTAAGTAGGTACGTACTTGTGGGGTCGTGGGGTGATTTTGTGCTGCCCCACCATGACGGGAGCTTCTGCTGAGCTCACAAGTTCCATGCACTTCGAAAGCTTCTGGCAGCATAATTTTGAGGTGTAGCCGCCGTCGGCCCTCAGGACATTCAAAACCGAGCTTCAAAATTAACAGTCGAAGATGTCTGACAAAGGTTTGCTATAGTCCCCCTTTTGCATCCACACATTCGCCCTACAGCCAACAGTCGGCCCTCCGAGCCCTGCCCTGGCAACCCCTCTATGAGACGGCAAAGGGCTGAAGCTTACCTGAACTCACACCCGACACTAACACCTGCGTGTTCACGACAGAGCTTAGCCCCGCTGAAGAGGCTGCGGCCCGCGCCAAAGAGAAAGCCGAGCAGGATGCGCTCCCGTACAAGTGGACCCAGACGATCGGGGACCTTGATATCACCATCTCAGTGCCGGGCAACATCAAGGGGCGCGACGTAGTAGTCGATATCAAAAAGGACTCTATCTCAGCAGGCATCAAGGGGCAGGATCCCGTCCTCAAAGTGCGTCTTTCTTCCCCGCCATCACCCCCCTTTCGCCCTATCCCTTCCCACGGCACTCCAGGAACTAACACGTCCTTTTCCTCACCTACGCAGGGCACACTCCCCCACGCGGTCCGGGTCGACGACAGCACATGGACATTATCAGCCGCGCCGGACGGGAACAAGGTGATCGAGATCCACCTGGACAAGGTGAACAAGATGGAGTGGTGGGCGCACGTGGTGACAGACGCGCCCAAGATCGACGTGACCAAGATTGTGCCCGAGAATAGCAAGCTGTCAGACCTCGACGGGGAGACGCGCAGCATGGTGGAGAAGATGATGTATGACCAGCGGCAGAAAGAGATGGGCCTGCCGACGAGCGACGAGCAGAAGAAGATGGACATTCTCAAGAAGTTCCAGGAGCAGCATCCCGAGATGGACTTTAGCAAGGCCAAGATTAATTGATCAAGCAACTGAGCGGGATCCCAAAACGCTGTGGCTGTCCGAGTTGGTGTGAGAAGAGTTACATGGCTGGTGCTGGGATTGAGGCGTTTGGTTCTGGGGCTGGCACTCGGATGTAAGACGCAGGGTACGGAATCTGAATGGCACAATGGGGTTCTATTGCTCCTAGATCTCTACCCTGAAGAGGCGGGAGAATGTGAGGGGTGAAACGAATCGCCGAGACCATGGAGTAAAGTTTGCCAAGGGTCGAGGCGTCAGAGAGCCCATCCGCTCGCTCTTGGAATCGCTAGTAATGTGAATGCAGATGAGGAGCTGCAATCCATCAATTGTCAGATTATTGAGCGTTCCGTGCTTGGCCACCAGCTTGGCGACACTGGCGAGAATACTCTCACGCTGGCCTGTCAACGGCACAGTTCCTGGGTTAGTCAAGGGACGAGAGAAGAGAGAGAGAGAGAGAAGGGCAACCGGAGAAGAGAGATGTGATGCAACTGATCACAGGAAGCATGTACAGAAACCGAAGGCGCTGGCATAGTTCGATTCGCAGCGGCTATGTTGACAGTCCGTTGAACCTCTGCCATCATTGTAGCTTGGTCAACCGTGCGGCCTTGAACTTGCTCAGGCGCTTGGGTCCGCCCAGCTCTTCGTCGAGCGGGACGAGACCAGTCTCGCTGTCCAGCGCTCCATCCTGCTGCGCGACGCCGCCTTGTTTTTGTATCAACTGGTTCCGCAGACGGTTGTACTCAACCGCTGCCTCTTTGTACAGAAGAACATCGTCCATCTCATCGGGTTCTATTGGGTCAGCGACGACAGGCCGCTCGACAACCTCGCTGGCCACGGTCTGATGTTCAGGTGGGGTTGGCTCCGCTGCAGGAGCCGCACGAGCTGGGAAGAAACTTGCCGGAACTTGGTGCGGCCCGGGAGGAAGTGGAGCGGTAGACGGAGGCAATGAGACGGCCCGGTCTTTCTTGAACCGTGACACGCGCCTCGGTGGTTCCTCTGGCTCATCGAAAGACTCTTGTTCCGCTCCGTTCTCCACAACAGGAAGAGGCGGAGCAGCAGGCGAGGGTGGGGGGATAACCCGATCTTTCTTGAACCGGGACACGCGCTTTGGCCGTTCCTCGGCCCTCGAAACAGACTGTTCTTCTGCCCCCTTCTCCGTAATATCGCCGACTTCTGCGATTTTGCGTTCCTTGGGTTTGACATCTACAGGCTGCTGAGGCGTAGGGTCGGGGGCGATATCCAACTTCGAGGAGAAGGCGACTGTCTTTTTCTCTCGAGGGGCAGTTGATGGCGCAACCGCTGAGGCGCTCGAACCGCCGACTACTGCGATTCGTCCAATGCCCTCTTCCGTCTTTGGTTCGGTTTCCGATCGACCAACTGTGAAGGCAGACTGGACGTTGAGGCGTTTCTCGAGCTCTTGCATGCGCTTGATGTAGTCCGAGGTGATGACGCTGCGTTTAGAGCGACCGAGCTCATCTTCGGTATCGTCGTCCGTCGCTTCTTCGTACTCCTCGTCAGTACCGTCCCAGGTCATGTCATCGCTGTCCCCGTCGCCAGAATCCTCTTCCAGCTGCAGCTCAGCGACCACAGGGCCGATTTCCGACATGCTGTACTCCAGCATCTCGCGGCGCAGCTGACTGTCCTCTGGTGACTCAGTTTCCGGAATGACGGCGGACGACATGTCCATTGCTTCCTGATCTTTGGCCTTCTGCATGAGCCGTTCCAGCTCCTGCGCCGCTCTAGACTGTGGAGGCTCAATAGCGTCGTCGCCCGGCTTTGTGTCCTCCGCAAAAGAAACGGACTTCTTGACATTAGCGGGCTCATCGGCATCTGCACTTTCCGGACGGCCGCTTGGTGCCGCTGGAGCATCCGGACCCGGGCCGTCTTTGGCCTCGTCTGGTTTTAAGCTCGGTGTAGATGCCTCATGGTTCTCCGACACACCCGGCTCAGTCTCCGGGAGGTCCTTCTCATCGATACCTAGCTTCTTCAGCGCCTCGACAATTTTGGGCTGGGTGTCAGCACCCCGTTGTAACCGGAAATTGACCACGTTGCCATCCTCATCTAACTCCTCGACAATGTCGGTGATGGGCAGCCCGCTTTCTTCATCGGTACCAGTATCTGGCGCCGCGACTACGCTCGCGGCAGCAAGTCTGTTCTCCTCTTTCTCGAGGAGCTTTCTCAAGGAGTCTATGTTCTGCTCGACATAGTCCATACGCCGCGAGAGGACGCCAATGATCTGCTCTGGCGCCTTGAGGTCATTCTTGCCCAAGATCTCGTGAAGCTCCTTTTTGGTGAGCAGCTTGGTCTCAAAGTCACGGCGGATGCGACGAAGCTGCTCGTGCGGAGGCGGATCCTTGGGCAATTGTTCGACCTCTTCCTTGAGCGACGAGTACTCAAGGTACCATTGCTGCCAGTGCGCAAGCGACGCCCGTAGCTGGTTCACCTTGCCCTCTAGGAGTTGCACATGCCGGTCAAGGTCGGAAAGATGGTCCTTTGGTTGAGCCATGCGGTCAGTGTTGAGAGTGACAGTGAGAAAGTTGAAGTGAAAATTTTGGGTCAAATGGAAGCTTCCTGACCGTTAACCCGTGGATAAGTTTACATAATCGGTACTGTGCACACATATGTAACGTTGTACCGTACATTATGTACTGTATTTATCACATGTAAATATCTACCCGAGCAACTTCTCTAACAGGAAGTAATGACTAGGCCCGTAAACCAGTAATAGTGACCGACGATTGCCGGTATAATACATTAATGTTTGCAGTGTATGATATTCGCCCTGATTACAACCTGGAGCGAGAGGCTCAGTTGCAGCGTTGCTCGGCACAATTCAGAGGAAGCGGTTTTAAGCCTTCAAATTCACAGCATTAGAGTCCATCTCCGATAATTAGAGTACATATAAATAATCCCGTGCGCGCTCCGCCTCGCTATGCAAAATCCCCTTTCCTCTATGAGGAGCCGAGCTGGTATTCCACAGCTCAAACGATACCATCGCGCCGTCAAAATGCACAGTAGATTAGCAGACCACAACCAGCCCAATTAACGATTAACGGAAAAGCAATAAGTCTACAAGCATACCCAGTGAACTTCCTGGTCCACATGAGATGGGTCTCTCTCGCACGCCGCCGGGTATCAGACGCATAAAACAACAAGCGAGACCGCGTCCAGAGAAGCGGAACGCATAAATGTTTCTCTGGACGCGGGACGGGCCGGTTGATGTGAAACAGGCCCGGCCCGGCCCGTACGAGCCTACCGGCTTCCCATGAGCGCTGGACAGGAAAACCATCCGGCCCTCTGGCTCCTCCTAGTACGCCGGACGAGGTCGAATGCGTTTGCCGTCCAGAAACTGTTGGGTCGGTGGTTCATTATATGGGTTGGCGAGCTGCTCTCTCTTCCTTTGCTCAAACACAGCGCGCTCCTCTTCGTCCAGAGTGAAGGCCTTCTTCAGCCAGCCGAATGCGCTGCGCTTCTTCTTTACCGTTTTCCCACCAACCGTCTGGTTAGCAATGGACGTTCCGCTGCTCATGACACTCATGCCCATAGCCGAGGGCGTATGCCTCGGCGGCGCTGGAAAACGGTGCGCGTTAATGGTGTGGGATGTATGTGGCCTCTGCTGCAGCGGCGAGTACGGGCTGGCCTGCACTGGTCGGAAAAATTGCCTTTCAGAGTGCGGTGACGGAATCATGCCAGGGTGAATGAAAGGCGGGGTAAAGTCCGCCAGCGAGGAGTTGATGGATGTCATGGAGTTGACGGGGGCCCGCTCCAAATCGGACCCGTATGCGGAATCAGGGGCTTGCTGGGCTCGAGCAATCGTGTGAAACGGCCGCTGCGGTTCGAAGGTGCTTGCGGGAAGAATCTGTATAGAGTCCGGAGGATTCGTTTTCAGCGAAATGCGTTGACGCAGCGAAGTCCTCGGTCTCGGCTGCTCTTCATGATCCAGCGGTATGACCAATTCTGGCGCTTGAGCCGGGTCCGGCCCAGGTTTCGGTTGGGAGGAGACGGCCTTCAGATCCGCCTTTGATCCGATGTTCACGACCTTTGGCCTGTATGCTTGTGCCTTCGACGGTAGTTGTTCGACTCGGGGTTTAGCGTGTTCGACCGTTAGTTGCGCCATGGACTCAACTGAAGACGCCGAGGACCCAACTATTGGCCTTTGCCGCTCTGCCTGCGCCTTGGGCCGCTCGTCCCTTATGCGTGGCGAGGGCTGTGGAGATGGGAACTGAGGCGTGTATGTTCTGGGTAGCAATATGGATTCGGCT
Source organism: Chaetomium strumarium (assembly GCF_033439665.1). NCBI lineage: Eukaryota > Fungi > Ascomycota > Sordariomycetes > Sordariales > Chaetomiaceae > Chaetomium > Chaetomium strumarium. The sequence continues at coordinate 3,811,926 of NW_026944429.1, read as the reverse complement.
GAAGAAGCTGGTGACCCAGCTGTTGGCCTTGGAACTTCTATCTGGGCCTTGGGCCGCTCATCAGCCTTGGGCCGCTCACTGACTATGCGGGGCGAGGGCTGTGTGGATGACAGTTGCGGAGTGTACGTTTTTGGTTGTAAGATGGATTCATCCGAAGAATCTGAAGCCCCAACTATTGGCCTCGGGACCGCTATCTGGGTCTCGGGCCGCTCATGAAGCTTGGGCCGCTCATCGACCTTGGGCCGCTCATCAACGATACGGGGCGACGGCTGTGGAGTGGGCGGCTGGGGCGTGTATGTTCTTGGTTGCAAGATAAACAACGGCAACTCGCCACTCTCATCCTCTTCGTTGGCTTCATGGGGAGTTTCAAGTTTAGGAGCATCAAGCAACGCCGACGGCCGCTCAGAAAGCCGCCGTGGACTTCGAGGAGGAAGTGATTGTGACGGCAGATTCTCCAGCGATTCCGGAGACGGTTCGGCAGGCGACTCGGGCGGTGGTGACCTCGAGGTTACCATCAGAAGTGATCGGGGCGTCGCCACATGCCCACCTTGTTGCTCCGTCGTCTCATCCCGCGTCGTCGTTGCTTCAATGTCATCATCGATTGACAGTTGAACTGCGTTTAGAGTGCTGAGACGTAACGAGAGTCGGGGTGGTGATTTCGGGACCTTCCTTGGCGGCGGAGAAGTCGGAGGGGTCGTGACAGACGACGCATCTGACGGCTGAGGGCTATGCCTAGGAGACGTATAAGGCTGAACGCTGAACTGTTGTCCTCCGTTAGCGGTAGCTTCTCGCCAAGTTGTCTTGTTTACAAGCCAACATACCCGAGTCTTGCGGCTGACTTCGCCTGCCCTCCGCTCCATCTCAGAGACGATGTCGCTCAACCGGACGATCAGGGCATTCAGCGTACTCCCCTTTGCTTGCAGGTCCATGAAGGCGTTGAACCACCCGTCTGTATTCCCCTTCATGGCATCGAAAATGTCGATCACATCGGGGCGTTCCCGCCGCCAGCTTCCATGTTGCTGCTCGGCCAGGTATATCGTGAATTCCCTGGTTGCCAGGAGGCCTTCGGAGAGGTCTTGCGTCGTCTGCTTCAGCGCAAGTTGAGTGCGGGCCAGAATGTGCTCGATTTTCTGGTTCCGATCCAGAATTTGCATACGGAAGTTGCGATCCTCCAACATCCGCTCGAAGACGTCAATGTTGTCCATCGGCAGCTTGAGGTGCTTGATGCGCTCCTCCATATCTTTCATCGCTAGGTCCATGTCCTCCAGCGTCGTCTCTAGGAACTCGTCCACCTCGTCGATGTGCCCCTGGAGGATGGAAACGACCAGGATCTGGCTGTTAGCCATGCCGTTCAGCAGCAGGTAGACGCCAAACGAGATCTGCGCCATCAGCCTGCACAGCTCATGTGTCTTCTGACCGGGCCGACAGCGCCACAAGGCGGTTGGGTGCGGATCCGACCTGGCACCGTCGAGTAGCTCGACCCGCCGTGCTTTGGCATCGCCAGTACGCAGCTTCGGCTTGCTCGCGGCTTGTCCCTGTGTAGCCTCCACAAGCGACTCTGCAAACGCTTGCTGCATGGACGGGATGGGGTGTTGCGGAGCGGGCGGTGGCTGTGCTTCCTCTGGGCCCGGCGCAACAGCCTCCGAGGGCGCCTCCGGACCCGTGGTGTGGTCGTCGTCGACATCGGGGACCAGTACGATAGGCAGCTCGGAGAAGCGCGCCGATGGATGGTGTTGCGAAAAGGCCATGGTGGAGGAATTGGGGTGTTCTCCAAGCCGGGACTGAAGGAGCCGCCGGGAGATCGGTTGTCATCGGCCGCAGATCACAGCGGCGATCGGCAGGAACCTGTCGTACAAGGCGGAGGCGGTCCGTCGGTGGGCCCCAGCCTCATGCGGCCTGCGGCTTTCCGCAGTGTGAGTGTCGGTTTGCACGATTATCGACAGGAAACCGGTAGCAGACTGATCAGATATAGGGCGAAAGAAAAGGACCGTGGTGAAGCAGCGAGAGCCTCGTATCGTCAAACGGCGCTACTGTCACGGGAAGGGCCCGGGGTGAAACATGGTGGTGATGGACCCCAAAAGCCAGCGGCTGTAAGAAGGCAAAGGAGACACCAGAAACACCGGGCTACACAGCAGCTCCCAAGCTCTGATCCCGGAGCTTATATGTATGGAGTGTTTCGCCGGGACGGCTGATCGTCGTAGTGGAGCGTGAATTCACCTCGTGCGGCCGAATCGAGTCTTGGGAGTTGTGTCAGGGGCCGCACCTAACCGGTTTGAGGGTGCTGCTGTTTTGAAAATCCCGGGCGGGCAGACGAGGCTCGACAACGGAGACGGGGAAGCGAAAGATCAACTTGAGCGCTCTAGAGGTCGGCGACTTACTTCCGTGTGAGGATCAGGGCACACCACATAAAGCACATACAGTGATGCTTCGGAAGGAAGATAAGGCTTCAGAATGAGAGCGACTCTCCGGACGGAGGAGGAGCGACACGGAAAATCGGTTGTGTGCTCCACCTTACTATTGGACGACCTGGCGCAGTTCAAGAGCGGTCCCTGGGCAACCCGGTCTGGGCCCTGCAGAGACTCCACCGGCAGCAACCCCTGCGAGTTCGTCCGAACCTCCAGTCAACGAAATTATAATTGAACTTTACCTACAATTAAGGTACGGGGTAGGGTACGTAGCATTGTCCCCAACGACACGCTGGCGTCTTCTTTGAATATTGACAAGTTGGATGCTGAGCAGGCCTGATCCTCGTCATCCATCCAGTCGACTCGGCTCTCCAATTCGAATTTAGGCGCTGGCTATCGGCGCGCCTCCCGATTCCAGCTTAGGTCACCGTGCTTGCCCATTCTCCTGTTGGAGGTCGTAAAAATGTCAACGGTATCAATTCTCAAATACCTCGCCAACATTCTGTACGAAACCTCACGTACCGCACCTCTATTCCTCAAGCATTCAGGAAGTCCTATAGTATCGGTTCTGTAGGACAACAAGAGCAGGAAGGACCTGAGGGCCAAGTTGCCAACTGGTGATGAAGAGGTTAGCCGCGCACAAATAGTGCCAACATCAATACAGTATGCACAGCTCCTGCATGTCCAGGGGCATGTGCCCTTGCGTTGCATGCGATAACTACCAGATGCGGGTAGATGGCGCCTGTGTCCGCGACCACCAACAAGGGTCGTTGGGTCCGAGGACACTGCGCATCTCACCAAGGACTTACATGGGAACTCATGTATGTATCGGTATGTAATCGATAGCTAACATCTCGCTTCTCACTTTGCACTAGGGTCGTAGGTCATCGGCAACCTGGTTTCTTACCCTGGCCAGCAGCTACAACCTATTCCACGGCCCCAAAGTTTGCAGCTTACACAGTTCCAACACCAGGTTAGCGACACGGAGCTTGGAAGCCGAACCTGTGAACTTAGGAAGGTTCAGAAGTCCATCTGCGTATAGCCTAGCTAAGATATTTACGCAGCAGACCTGCCTATAGTCTGGATAAGATCTCCCAAGCCACACGGCAGGATTTCTACCAGCCATCACAGCCGTTCCTCTCTTCAGAACGATTGGGCTCCTCGCAGCTGCTCAGTCCGCCACATTGAGGCTTGGGCGTTGTTTGGGCGATGTTACGTGAGATCTCACTCGCCTACACTAGCTCCGGAGTAGATACCTACAGTAGGTAGCTCCTCAGGTCCACACAAGTCCATGCGGCAGTTGAGGGACCTCGGAAACTCGGGCTCGGAATCGCAGTTCCCAAACACGTAAAAACGCGACTGCTCTCCTTATAATCAACTGTTCACTGCTTCATGTAAGCAGTGGAAGCATTCGTCCTCGAGGCATGGATCAAAGGTGAACGGTGCCAAGACCACTGTCAGCACAAGCTTTGTCCCGCCTTACATCTTCCCTTTCGTCGAGTCTGCCAAGCGATCTGCAATCTGCAATCATGGCGAGAAATCCATTCAGATTTGGGACGGATACCTGGGACCCGACCCATCGATTCGAAACCTCGTGGCTGCTGTCACCCTGGTTGCTCTTCCTCTGCCGAGCGCTGATTGTAGGTTCTCTGCCAAAGAAGGGTGTGAAGGCTGACGGCGGAGGACTCACGAATTTTGCTCTCTTCAGTCGCTCTATGTCTTCACAACTCTCGTCTTCGTCCTAGCATGGCAGTGTGCCAATGCTGCGACGGGCTGCTACGCTTCGCAGAGTCAGTTCAGCTACTTCACGAGCCTGACCTACTGGGGTCTCGGTTTCTACTTCCTCGTCGCCGCGATTCACACCTTCACCTACGCGCGTTCGGGCGTCCCGCTCCTCGACCGATTCCCGCGCCTGCTCCAGGCGCTTCATTCGGCCTTTTACACCACCATCGTCGTGTACCCCTTCATCGTCACCATCGTGTACTGGGGCCGTCTGTACTCGGGAGCATGGTTTTCCGAGATATTTGCCGGCTGGAGCAACGTGTCGCAGCACCTGCTCAATAGCGTATTCGCGCTCTTCGAGATTGTCGTGCCGCGAACGGACGTGCCGCCGCCGATCCACATGGCCTGGCTGATCTTGGTGCTGGCCTTGTATTTGGCGCTCGCATATGTCACCAAGGCCTCCAGGAACTTCTACCCGTACGATTTCCTGGACCCCAGCACCCAGGGCGGGCTCGTGGCGGCTTATGTCTTCGGCATCGCTGTCGGTTGCCTGATTATTTTTGGCCTGGCGTGGGGTGCTATCTGGCTTCGCAAGTATGTCACCGAGAGAAAGCTCGGAAAGGAGGGTAAGTTTGCGACGAGGACCGAGAGAGCTGCCACAGCGAAAGATTCGGAGTTGGGAAAGCTGCAGGAGACGACAATGGCCTAGGAGCGTGTTCCTCGAGTTCTGCCGTTTGGGTCAGTTTCATGCTTTGTTCTCGGTCCTGGCAAAGTTGGCGTTAGGGAATTATCTCGTTGTATCGTGGGAGGATATACCCTATGTTAGAGCGCGGTTGGCTTGTCCACATCTCTTGTCTTGTGTGTCACACCAACACAAGGCGACAGTGTGCACCTCGGATCTCGACTCGAGGTTTCATGGGCCTAATATTGGATACTAGTACTTACACCAAATATGAGTGGTTAAGACATTTGAAGGCGGATTGGCTACGGCCGTGGTACCGGACGCCAGGCGCACTGGTGACGGATGTTGTATCCTGTCACATGCACCAGCTCATTCAACGGGTCGGCGGCTTTCCGAGTGTCTCAGTTTGTGACAAACAAGCTACTGTGCAGTACCTAGTGTATATCCCGGTTCCTTCCATTGTACAGACACCGTTTATCCCGTACATGCCAAAGCTGGAAATACTTGCGGAAATCTACATGGCATAATCCAGCCGCGGCTGGAGATGCGGCACTCAACACTTCAAGTTGATCCCCCGCCTATACTCCGACTGTCGTATCTCAAACATGACCTGTATACCAACAAACAGCGCCGAGCATGCCGTAACAAGGAATACAAGGCCTAGAGGAAGTCAGCAATCAGCCTGCAAGAACCAACAGGAAGAGGACGCGGGGCGGGGACCCGGACAAAGACATACCTGAATAATCCCTGAAGATTCCCTTCACAATACTCTCCAGCCCATCCAACCCTACCGCGAAACCCACCAGGTTCGCCGAGATCATCATCAGCACATTCCCGACCCCACCAACACAGCACAGCATCCTGTACGCCGTCGGCCTGCTCTCCCACTTCCTCCTCGGAAACAGATAGCTCGCGGCAATCTCGGGCAAGAAAAACACCACTACAAGCCAACCCCAAATCAGCAGGTTCAGCTTTATATCGTGCCACAGCGCCACGAAAGTAAACACCACCAGGTACGTGACCACCGTGCGCAGGGCCTCAGCGCCCGACCGGAAGCTCGAGCCACCCAGGGGGATGTAGATGTAGCGCAGCAGCCAGCGGTAATAGCTACGATGCCAGCCGCGCCAGAAGGACAGCGTGCTGTAGTTGTTGCTCGGGCAGCGCAGCATGTTCTCGGGGGGGTCGATGCCGTCGGCCAGGCTCCACAGGCGAAAGAAGCGCCAAGGCAGGAGTAGCTTGAGCCAGATGATGTGCAGGTTGAAGAAGGAGAGCAGCGAGATCTGTCCGGGTGTGTATGAAGACCAGTCCGGCGACGATTTGGAGATGGCGCCCACGTAGTCATAGTGCAGCACCAGTTCCATTGCGAGCAGCACCAGGGCGAAGCGCACGGCATACCGGACGGTGCGCGGGCGGGAGAGGGTGGCCGGCTGGTAGCGCTGTTGGGAGATGTAGTCGTTGAAGGTGATGATCGGGCCGGTGAGGTAGAGCGGGGCGTAAATAGCGTAGGCGACGTAGTTGCGAAAGGAATAGTCATTGTGGGCGGCCGGCGTGGAGATACGGTCGCGCTCGGACAGGTTGGCCGGGTCGAGTTGTTTCTTCTTGGGGGTGTGAGCGACAACGAGTCGCACAGGGAGAAGCGTGGTCAGGGGGGGACGTACCTCGACGGGGCTGGCGCTTTGCCTGTCTAGGCTCCAGTAATAGTCCAGGTTGAAGCTGATCAGGCGGAGGACGGTGATATTGAAAAGAATCTCCCAGCGGCTCATGAGCCCGCTGTTGCTGTCGAGCCACTCGCCGAGCTTGACCAGGGAAGAAGTATCCGCTGCCACAGCTTTAGCGGGGGCTCCCGTCACGAGGAGCGCGAGGTCACGGAGCTTATACCCCTCGCACAACTCGTTGGCAAACAGAATGCAGATGTTGAATAACCATGTCACGGCGGGGATGTACTTCCTCGGCAGCCCCGTGGCAAGCTTATAGTTGACAGCCAGAATCAAGAGAATCTTAGCAGCCGAGAAACCGTGCAAAGCGATCAGATACAAGAGCGCAAAGGCGTAATCAAATGATGCGCGCTGGTTCAGCCTTGCGTCTGCCGCCTCAAGAGACTTCGTCCGCCCGGGTTTCGCATCTTGAGCAGCGGGATACACGGCGTTCCAAACCCTCCGAAGCAGCGGGTGGAAGACCAGGAGCAAGGCCATGTACGCTAGGTTGGTCCGGAAAGTGTGGTACTGCGCGTCCGATACGTCCTACAACCACGTTTCAGTGCATGCTCTGCCACTGATAGGACGGCACCAGAAGAGAGCTTACGATCTTGCGACCCGGAATCCAGCCATCCGAAAGGAGGTGCTCAAACTTGGAATATCTCGGGTCCGACGCTGCGCAATGTCAACACACGGCCACTCTCGGCTTCCCACGTCCGGAAATAACACGTACGCCTCGACACGTCGTAGGCGATCCAGAACATGTACGGCACCACCGTCAGAAACACCAAGTAGTAAACATAGAACTCGGGAGTGGCCCATTTCGACGGCTCCGCTCGCTTGTCAGGCTTGGCGTCGTCCTCCCTCTTCCCAGTTGGCGCCCTGTATGGCACCGACGAGGGCGTCGTAAACCGCGTGTCGAGGGCGTCGAGGTCGTAGACGCCGGTGAGGAAGGAAAGCGGGCCGGAGCCGCCTCCTGTGTCGGCGCGAGACACCATTAGGTTGTCGGACTTGGCGTCGGTTGCTGTTTTCACGAACTCGCTTCAAAGCATCTTGTGCTTGACTCGGACGGGACACTGTAGGCCGCCGCACACGGGGAGAAGGAAGGGGGCGTGCAAAGGCGACTTTTGCGCGGCCGGTAGTCTCCCGCTAGGGTTCGACTTGTCTTCGTTTCGTGGTGGTTCTTCGTGCTGCGGTTGAACTGCAGGGCAGCGCTGACAAGGGTCCGCCTAGGTACGGAACCTACTGTACCTGGAAGGAGCGACCGAGGCACAGTTAACCAACTGCTGCCAGCTGTTGTAAGCTGACCTGGGCCGTCGCCAAGCCCCCCCTGAGCCCCCTTTCCACCTGCAGACCAAGGTCCATGACTGCATCGTAGTAAACACTGTACCGCACTTGGAGATGAATGCCGGACGAGTTGCCATCAATCTATAAGAGGTCTACTAGGCTTGTCTATGAAACATATGGAAGTCGCAGAAAAAGCGGAAATTGAAGCTCCTTCATGAACCGTGCAATCATTCCCTGGTACTGTGCAGTGTACTTCCCCCAGACAGGCACAATTCCCCTCATTCCCCCTTGACCCCATAACTCTTGACCCGACTGAAAAAGAAGGGCTTGTTATGCCTCATGGTAAACTCGGCCCAATCGCCTGTAAGCCGGTTATAGCTGTAGAATCCCTTCCAGGCGAGTTTATTATTCCTCGCGCCCTTACCCGCAGTCCCCAGCGCGAGATCCAACCGGTAGATGTATTTGCTGACGCCCTCCGTCTCGATCATGACATCCCCTTCCACCTCGCTGAGCGACGCGCCCGGATTATCGGACTCCCTAGCCAGCCTCCACCGGCCCTTCAGCGCCGTCTGGGCCACCGCACTCGGCATGTGCGGGTTCGCACCGCCGCGATGGAGGGCCACGGCCTCACGGGTCAGGTGGTGCACTACGTCGGCCGGCTCGGCGGTCGTGAGCAGGCTGATGGCGGTGCCGTCGCGGAAGAAGCGCAGGTAGCGGTAGTAGGTGACGATGTGCACGGGCGAGCCCCAGGTTACGTGGTTGGCGCTGGCCTCGCCCGAGCGCGGATAGTTGACGGTGCTGATGTAGCAGCCGTTAAAACGAATGCGCGGGCGCAGACGGAACATGCGCAGCCAGGAGCGCGAGTAGAGGGAATGGTAGAACGCGAGCGTGTTGGCGGCGCTTTCCTGCGCCTGCCTCTGGGCGCGCTCCGACAAAGTGAGAGGGGGTAACGGAGGGGGGTCGGAATCGGCATCGGCTGGGTCGGCTACTGCTGTTTCTGCCTCGGTTGCCTCACGGATAAGGTCTTCTTCCGTGAGGGGTTCCCAGGTAATTTGGCGTTGCCAGTAGTAGTGCATGCCACCAAAGCCGAATTCGTGGCCGAGGCAGATGCGGCGCCAGATGCGGTCTTCGGTGGCGACTAGATAGGCGAGGCGCTTGCACACCTGGGACACACGCACAAAGTCGCCGACGTCGAGGATTGCCAGGTCGAAGAGGATGTGTACCAGAATCTCCTCGGGGATCTCAGCCAAGTGGCACCGGGGCGGCGGTACGCCCTCGACCTCGGGAGGCGCTGGCGCGATGGATAGTTGAGAGAAGCTGGCGATGAGGTCCTTCATGGGCCGCGGCTGTTCGATCTGGGCGTTAACACCGGCAGCTGCTGGCCGAGAACCGGTAGAAGACACTGCTTGGGCAGGCTTTGGCGGCTGCTTGGGGAAGTGCTTGTTCTTGTATTTCTGGTCCACCCGATCGTCCATCTGGCATGAGAATCTTGTCAATGCTACTGCTGCTCCAACGCGTGGGGGTTCCGCATGACGCACCCTGAAGGCCTTCCTGTACAGTCTTAGGCTGTCCCCCAGGTTGCCTGCGGCTTCCCTTTCCACTGCCCTCTCGTAATGCTCGAGGGCCGAAACGGGCTCGCCTTTCTCCTCCGCATCTGGCCCATCTTTTTCGAGGGATAGGGGGGCGGGTGCTACAGCCACAGCCTCGTCAAATGTCCGAGAGTGGACATGGTCGTCGTCCTGCTCTTGTACAGGCGCCTGCTCTGTCGGGTTTGGCGGCTTCCTCCGCGGCTGTGCGGCGGAAGCGGTTCTAGGGCGAGCAGTGGATGGCCCGGCTCCCGTGGTGTGGTGTGGTTGTTGCTGTCGGCGGGTGTGCCCAGCAGCCCCATCATGCTTTGCTCGTACTTCAGCTCTCCATTGCTCCCGGAAAGACTCAAGTTCCGGGTTTGAGGTGTCCGAGTTCATGTCGATAGTATTTGATGTTGGCCTGTAAAACGGGAGCCGTTATGATTCCGTTGGCGAGCAGAGACTCAGCTGCACGTTGGCTGTATGGATGTGACAACAAAAAACGTTGGTCAAGAATGTGTCTTCAGGAAGGTTGACGTCCCCGCCGCTCATCGCCTGGAACTTGCGGTCAAAGGGATGGGGACGAGTCCGGGGACTGAACTTCACTGAAGTATGTCATACCGGCGCCCGGCGACCGGATTGAGATAAGCGCTTATCTGCACCCGACCCCTGGCGGCGGGATGGCGTATGTGGGGCCGCCGGCGGGGCGGCGGGGCGCAGATACAGGACTCCGGTGCGATCAAGCTCCCCACACCAGAATCTCGATCCACTCCTAGTAGAGGTGGAAGTTTCCCTCAGAAACCACTCTGTCAATTGGATGCGCACGCAAGGATACAACACTCGACGGTCGCTATATATCTATCGGATTGGAGAAACTGGATAACTTTGTTTAACACTGAAACACCATGGCTAACAGTACATCCAGACCGCGCACACTCTTCTGTGGGGAATGTGCCTCCAATGCGCCCTGCTGCATCTGAAAATACATAGCAAAGGCTCTGTCCCCAGTACCCTCCCCCGGATAAGTCTCAGCTAGTCGGGAGTGACAACGAGCTCGAGACGGACTTGCGTGCCCTCAGCTTAGCCAGCCACTCCTTCACCAGCGGATAGTCATCCGGGTTGAACTTCAAGCCATCCGGGAGGGCCTCGGCAAAGTACCCCGCCGCGACCGTCTGCCACGGCACGAACGCAAAGTCCACATACGACAGCTTGTTTCCGACGAACCATGGGCCGTCAAAGCCTTCCTGCGCCCCGTACTGCTTCTTCTGCTTGGCGAGGTGGCCCTCTATCACGCCGGTGACGCGCTTCACTTCGTTGAGGTACCGCTCAATGGCACTTTGGACTTTCTCGGGATGGTATTTGTTGAACCAGACGCCCTGGCCGTAGTACGGACCCTGGCCGGTGGTTTGGAAGAAGAGCCATTGCTTGGCATGGTATGCCTCCTTGGACCCTGGCGGGAAGCTCAGCTTCTGGGCCTTGTCGTACTTTTCGATCAGGTACTCGAGAATGGCGCCGGACTCCCACAGCGTGAGGTCGGTGTTGGGGTCGTAGATGGCGGGTATGCGGCCGTTGGGATTGACGGCGAGGTAGTCGGGCTTCTTCAGCTCGCTGAACTGGATGTCTATGATTTCGTGGGGAAGGTCTAGCTCCTGGAGGATCATAGCGACCTTGGGCGGGTTAGGACCGCCTTTGCCGTAGACCTTGATGGGCTTAAGGTTGCTTTGCGCCGACATGGTGATTGCCGTGACTTTTTACTCGTGGCTGTGAAGAGTGGTGTGCTGCCAGTGGCTTTGTTGATTGTTCTGATCGGATGTAGCTGGGGAATTATGACGGCCATGAATCGTCGATATTCGCTCATCTTATATACCTGAACTATCGGCTACCTTAACTATAAGTCGGTGCCGCAAGACACATATCTACCCGGCTGATTACCCTTGGACGGCAAGCTTGCGACCGGCGAACCACCGACCCACAAAGTGGCACCCACTAGTGACGACTGCAGCGCAGCCTGCGCTGCGCAGGAGCACATTTCTAAGCATCGAGGCCCGTCGCCCTGAATGATTAGGAAGCGTCTTTGTCATCCGTTCTTTGCGTATGACTGCGACCATAGCGAACCGATCACGACGGCCCTCTACACTGAACTTTCTTCGGACAGATTCTGTGTCGGAGACAATTGCTAGGTACTAACAGGTTGTGCTGACAAATCTGCTGCGGAGAACAGCAACAGTGGCACCGAGCGACTGAGAGGCGTTCTGTTGTTGTGATACTATGGACAGCGCAAGATTCACAGGAAGGACGTGCAATCACAGTCCATTGAACGTTGCACCGGGAGGCATACTCTGCCTGACATTGCGGTGTCCGGAGACGGGTGGAACATTGTCGTGGTCGCAGTCGCCTACTGATGGGGATCATTGAGGATGATGATGTCGCACCTTTGTTCAATATCACACCTAAGGATATGGAAAGGCAGGTCTTATTTTTTTGTTGAGTCCAAGCTGTGATGCTAGAGACTTGAATTAAAATGACCGTCGCGGGAAGGGAATATCATATTGGGCATATGTGCCATATGCGGCATATGATACATATGACTACTAGTATTGATCTACTCCTAGTGGACTCCAAAAGCTGACAGTCGATTTTATTCTCGAACCCTCGTGATTTGTCGTTGTACGACAGCTTTTCTAACATGAAGCACGTGCCAAACACCATGTGACGAAGTGCTCGAAGTTAAGTCGCTTAGTCCAGCCGCACAGCAACTGGAGAAGCATAGCCGGAGCGCACTTCATAGAAATCTTCAGTAGTCACATACCTACATGACTGAACCTTCCGGCTCCATGAGCCTCGCCCCAACTAGTGAACGAGCAGCCTCGATCCAGCTGGTGGGGATAATTGGAGTGTGGGTGATGAGGCTTGTTGTAGAGATAAATATTGAACCCTCAATGTCGATAGCCTTTGTCTTGCCCTACTCTTAACACCTCTAGGGAACACACCACGACCACCGACCCTCGTCTTTGAAAAGCATGTCAAGCGTAACGTCGGAAGACTACAGCTTCCTCAGAGTACTGGAGCCACAAATCATACTGGTCCACAACAGGTTTTCTACATCCACTCGGGTTTCACCAAGTGCCTAGCAGAAGCTCCGAGGAAGTAGGAGGAGAGGGTAACCCGCCATGGTCAGGTAGGGTGAATGTGTTATTAGTTAAGGAGCGGAGCGAGAGTTTTGTCTCGAGGTACGGTTCTTTTTGGCGTCTGCGTCTCGTTGGACACTGACAGTACTTGCGAGTCACCGTTTCCAGATCTGACCGCTTCAGACACGTATGTGACATTGCGGTATAGGAACAGTGAATCTTCTAGGTCAAGCGTCCGATTAGCTTTGAAATCGCGAGCGAAGATTTGATAGTATCAGGTATCTACCTAGTCCTTCCATATTCACCGCAGCAAGATATGGCCTTCTCTCTGCGGGCTAAGTATATGCTACTCCCAGAAAGTTCCAGTTTCTTGCCGATCTGAGAACGGCCTATAGCTTCCCCAGCGTCTGACGCTTCTAAAATGAAGTGTCGAAATGCGGCCAATCCGTTGAGTCAGTTAAGTCGGCACGAAAGCGAAAAGAAGACAAGAAGAGACTGAGGTCCTGTCGATGATCAGGTAGTTATAGTGGGTACAGTAGTTCAATATGCTGTGATTACTCGCGCCTGTGCATTGCTCATATGCTACGTAGCATAGGCTGTTTTGATGGGCCTAGTCATGCTCACGAGTAGAGAATACACCTGCTAGGTAACCAACTCGACAATGCCCCCCAAATCAAGACGGTCTTCCGCCCGGAGGGGCTGGATTGACTCCAACCTAGAACAGGCTTGCCATGTTTTTCTTTTTGCAAACCACCGCCTTGACCGGTTGATCGGATCAAGCCCCGGTGCGCCGAGGGAGCTCATAACTACCAGGTAGGTACTTAGTTCGCTTGCAACGGACGTGACCGGCCCCCGACGAGGAGCTTTTCATCTAGGCGGCTAAGCCTTGGCTAGGACCTACACTAACATCTCTGCTATGGCACTTGCTATCTCCCTAAAACGCAAGCATTTGGAGCTTACCAGGTACTTACCCATAGATAAGTTGTGTTACCTGTAGGGACCGATGTACTCGGCGTTAGCGTCCTCGCCTTGCTAGCCCAACAGTGAAACCAACCTCTTTCCACACGGGCTCTCGAAATCTTGACACCCTAGAGCGTAAAATGTTCAATGCATTTCACCAAGATTCGTAATAACTGAATAGGGTTCTGACGGCCCTTATCCTGATCGCTGGGACCGGCATCGGAGCCATCTTGCAGAAGGTTAGTATCGTTACGTAGCCGGCTCCGACGGACTTTATGCGGATAGCCGTCGAGGCGTCGATAACCCTCGGCCTCGGCCCGCTACCGAAAACGTGGATAACGTGGATGAAGTGGAAGTGGGGCAGACCACAAGAAAGTGGGGCGGGCACCAACCACTGAAGCAGATTGCTCTCACCTGATGTCACGGAAGCGGCTAATGCCGTTTTGATGTTGCATGGACGATCTCTGGTCACCGCAACAAATCCGTCATCCGAAACTCACTCTCGAGCCGCTGTAAGCTTAGAGGAGGGCGGAATCACGCGGGAATCAATGGTTTATTAGCTCGCGAGTTGATCCGTGATGTTCTTGGAGGTCCGATTTCTCTGCAACTCGCATTGCGACGGTACAGATAAAAACCTCTGCCACAACTAGTTCGTGGATCACTCGAAACGAGGATACCTAACTCGGTACTTCGAACCGCGCTTCTTCTCGGCCAGGGCCAGATCGGTGGCGGTCTTGGGTTTTCTGTTGGCGCACAATCCGCCAAGCCGGGAGGAGGGGCGACTTTGCAAGCCCTGGTTCAGAAGAATCCAACAAGCAGCAAACCGCGCCGCAAATAATTGAGGCAGCACTTTTGTTTCTGCTATCAAAAGGCCGGCTGAGGGGCTCTCAAAGGTTTGCCATTGGACCTACCCATCTTGCAACCCATCCTCTTCTAGAATAAGCGCCGGCAGAGTTTCCTTTCGGCAGCCCAACATGGGGTGGTCCAAATCGACGCGCATCAAGGTGATGCTCGTCATCGACCTCCTGTTTTTCCTGCTCGAGCTGGGCGCTGGTTTCGCCGTCGGGTCGCTAGCGCTCATGGCTGATGCCTTCCACATGGTGAGACCCTTGAGGCTGACCGGAGATGCTTGTGCTGACCTCTTTCCCTCTAGCTCAACGACATTATCTCCTTGATCGTTGGCTTGTGGGCGGTCTCAGTGGCAAGGAAGGCGACGACGGACAAGTTCTCGTACGGGGTAGGTGCTCCCAGGAAACTGCCATGACCTCTTGGGGGGGATGCACTAACAGCGGTCGCATTAGTGGCTCCGCGCCGAGATTCTGGGCGCCTTCTTCAACGCCGTCTTCCTCATTGCTCTCTGCGTGTCTATCCTCCTCGAAGCGCTCACAAGGTTTATCGACCCGCCCGAGATCGGCAACGCGCAACTGATCCTGATTGTGGGCTGCCTGGGACTCGCTTCGAATCTGGTCGGCTTCGCAGTGCTTGGAGGACACGGACATTCCCATGGACCCGGGGAACACGGGCACGGCGAGGACGCACACAGTCATGGTTCTGAACGCGCCGCCGAGGAAGGAGTAGCCGGTCAGTTCGTGGACGAAGGCGATGCGGCAGACGAGCGTGGGCGCGTAGCCGACCTCCTACCCGAAGCGGCTGTTGCAAGATACAGGACCTCGGCTTCGCTGCCCAGGCGTAGCCGAATCGGTTATGGAGATGGTGAGAGCGAGAGGGCGCCCCCAGGTCGGAGGGAGCGGCGCACGCCGGGGGCCGTTCGACACGGTCGTCTCGCGATCACCAGCATTGATGATCTCAGCATCCATCCCGCTAGTTTCCGGCAGGAGATCATTGATGCTTGCCGGCCTCAACACGACGACGAGTCCAGCAGTGACAGCAACGCGGAAGAAGAAACGGTCGTCACCGACGATGCGTCACCACGTGAGGACACTCCTCTACTGGCCAAGAACGGTGATTCACAGACCGGTCACGGAGGATTCGGATCTCAATCTCCGCCCCTGAAGAAACGTGCCAGGCGAGGCTCGGGCATTCACCATTCGCACAATCACAACAAACCGAAGAAGCCGGGCAAGGATCACGGACACAGTCACGGCGATATGGGAATGAACGCCATGGTCCTGCACGTTCTGGGCGACGCGCTGGGCAACGTAGGGGTGATAGTCACAGCACTCATTATCTGGCTGACCGACTGGCCGGGACGCTACTATGCCGATCCCGCTGTTTCGCTCTTCATCACGCTCATCATCCTCCGCTCCGCCATACCTCTGACGGTTGCGGCAAGCAAGATCCTCCTGCAGGCAACACCCGAGCACATCGACCTCAAGGACGTCAGAGAGGATATCCAGGCCCTGCCGGGGGTCATAAGCTGTCACCATGTGCACGTCTGGCAGCTCTCTGATACGAAAGTTGTCGCGTCGATGCATATCCAGGTCGCCTTTCCCATCTCGGAGGCCAACGGCGAGAGATACATGGAGCTGTCCAAAATGGCTCGCAAGTGCCTGCACGCCTACGGCATCCACAGCGCAACCATCCAGCCCGAGTTCTGCCTAGACAGGGCGCACACACATGTTGAGGAAGCCGACGCTGCAGCGAGCGTGGACGGGCCGGCGGCTGCGCAGCCGCCGACATGTGCGCTTGCTGAAGGGGGTGTCTGTCTGCTGGATTGCGTGGACAACTGTGTCGGAAAGGGCTGCTGTTCATCGAACGCGTCGAGACCTGAGAGTACACACTCTGGGCATGGCCACGACCATGACGAGCACGCGGATCGTGCTCATTCGCAGGCTTGATCCTAAGCTATCATCTGTTATTCAGTGTACTTGTACAAATCTGTATTCTCATACTCTTAGCATCGTGCTGTGCAGCACTCTCGCTTCGATTCCTCCACGCAAATGGAAACGCGGCCTCGGCAGTTGGATGGTTTGCGGATGACAATCTGGTACCTCGCTGGGATAGACTGCGGAGTTTGGGAACCGGCATGTCTTGACCTCGGCGATTGCTTTTCCTTTGTTACCCCCGAGGGACACGGTGGGCCGAATATAGTGGCCTGTCGGCATCATATCGACATAGGGTACATATAGTATCACATGCTTTTCTCCAGCATCGAGAGCGCAGCACTACATACTAGTACCTACCATATTCATCCGTGCTGTGGCAGATAACAAAGTAATGTAAAGATGGAAACACTGGAACAGCGTTTTGGGTGTGATATTGATATGATCCTATGGAGATACTAGAGATAGTATTGTACGTACAAGCAGGCATGTGCTCCGGATGTGGGTGGAACCTGCAGGCCGGCAGGAGTGGTTATTTGGCCGCATTTGTCCGAGTCTCGGAGGCCGGCACACACAAGTGGGCCCACGGGATTCGGGTGTCGCATCGGAAGGCGGAGGAATAGTCGACCTCCGCTTATGCGCTAGAATTCACCGATTACCTACCTACGTACATACCCATGTGCATACAAATTTAGCTACGAGGGGCGTTGGTGAGTTTTCTGATTAGGTTCAGCCGATTTAAAGACAAGAGAATATCAACGATAAAGAAAAAGAAGAGAGAAGGGAGGGAAAGACAAAGGGAATTTCGCTGACCCGTCACGGTCGGACGAAGCAGGTGAGACAAAACGCCTGGCTAGAATTAGATTGCGGGGGAGCTTCCATCTCTGAGCTCTCCATTGACATTGGATTCCCATACCCAGCCAGGTTCAGCTGACTCAGTCCGTCTCTCATCACTGGGCAGTGTGCCATCTCATCCATTCAAGATCTAGTTACCCCGCCCGTGCGATAGGTAAGGTAGTGACAACGGCACCCACACATCTGAGGCAGCAGAATTTATTGCTGTGCCGCAATTGGCAGTCTGACATAGCAGAGTATGTACAGTACCATTACAACCTCCTCCGTATGCCCGCCCAACCACCACCTACAGGGGCAGTGCGCACCCAGCTGCATGTCAGATGGAAGATGCTGGTAGTGCGCGCATCATCGTGATGTGATGTCTGTATCTGCAGTTCGCACCCTACCTACATAAATAGGTATGTAGGTAGGTACCGCGCATAGCTGCATGTATTGTACCTAGTACTAGTGTAGTAAGCAGAAATGCGACGTCGTTGTCTTTCCTTTGAGGCGGACATCACCCGGCAGAATTCCCAGAGTGCTGCCCACTCTCCAGAAACGGCAGGTAACTGCTAACTAATGCACGCAGTAGCAATACACGGTAGCATCCGCAACGACGATACCCGCCGGATTTCGGCACGGCTGGGGCAGATTCCCCAGGTTGCCCTGCCTGCCTGCCCGCCGCCCTCATCTCCAGTGTGATTGTTTGCTGTGCTTTGTTCGGGATGGGCTAGGTAGTGTAGACGCCGGGCTATGGCCAGGGTCAAGGTCAAGGTCAAGGGTCTCGCGGAAGCTTACTGAGCCTTCTATGTACGATGCATGCTCCAAAACCTTGGCTTACCTTAGGTTTCAGATCACTCACGCTAACAGTCTCTTCTTGCGTGAGCGGGCTCAATTCTCTTCACCATCTTCTCTCGTTAATGTGCCGAGCGGAGCTAGTTGTGATCATTGGAGGGGCGCCCTTACCTAGCGTCGTAGCGCCTCTCGCCGACCTTGCTCCCGTTGCTTGCCGTGCTCTTCATGCTGCTCGTGCCATGGTGTTGTGTTGTCGACCGCCTCCTCTCAACATCCGCCGCTCGCCATGGCTGGTCAGGATTCCAATGAGCACTATTACCAACAGCGAGATGCCTCCGCCAACGACACTTTCCGCCCCTTGCCAACAATGATCCCCCGGAGGAAACCCGTGGGCGGCAGCGCGGATCCGGCCCCGGAAGTCGGCTACCCTCTACAACCGGCACGCACAGTGTCATCGCGGAGTCAGATGCCGCAGCGCATGGGCACTATCAGTAGCGGAGGGAAGTTCACCGTCTCACCTGCCAGCTCGATCCACGAGGACGAGGATGAGTATGGGGTGCCAACAGCACCATCACTACCCTCGCCCCAGCACTACCGGGACCCGGCACAAGCCCAGTCGCAGGCCAGTTGGGGTGGAGGTGGGATCGTCGATAGCCAGGCGGGACTGTGGAATCCCCAGCATGCAACCGCCATCGACGGCAATGTCCGAGCCGAGGTTCCTCGCCTGTGGCAGACGGAGCCGGATCCGAGCGAGATCCCTTACCCTGAGACTCCGCACTGGCGAGGAAGCCGCGAGCTGCAGGAGCTGTACGAGGCGCGGGCACGGGCGCAAAAGGCAAGTCGGGGGCCCGCCCGGACACCGCACAGGCCGGGGGCGGACCTGCCACCTGCATCCGTGCCGGTCTCCGTTTCCGTCCCGGCCCCGGCTCATGCGGCCGGGAACCAGGTTCCTCCGCTGCCCTCTGCAGCGCCGTCATGGCACAACCCGCAGCAGACGCAGCAGCCCAGAGGTAACGCACAGGGTGCGGGTAATAATGGCACCGCCCCGTTCATGCACTACGAAAACCTGGACTATTTCCTCCCGGCGCCCGACTCCGAGCCCAAGGATGAGTCGCAGATCGATGGCGCGGTTCCTCGAGCCGACACCTTCCCCGAAGTTATGGAGGGGATGAACCGGCCAACGGCGAGGCGGTCCTGGGACCGGCAGCGCAAGCGGCGGAGGAAGAAGATGGGCCCAGAAAATGGGGATGGAGGAGAGCACCGAGGCCGCGGGCGACAAGGAGGTTGCGGTGCGTGCTTCCGGTATTGCACACACTGGCTGCCCGAGATCATGTGGTGTCTCGTCAGCATTGCCTGTTTGGTGGTGATCGTTGCAGTGCTGAAGACGTACGATGGGCGAGGACTGACCGACTGGCCATTAACGGTTTCGCTCAACACGCTGGTGGCGTTTCTGGTTGCCATATGCGAAGTTGCAATGGCTGTACCCCTGGCCGAAGGGCTCTCGCAGCTGAAGTGGAACTCATTCGCCCGGGGCGAAAAGCCGCTCGCAGATTTCCAGACGTTCGAGGATGCAAAGCGCGGGCCCGCGGGGAGCGCCATGCTCCTCTGTAAGAGGAAGGGAAGGTGTGGCCAGACCCAATTCATACCCAAGGCCTCTCTTGTGGTCTGATGTCGCTGACCGGAACGGTGAAGGGCACTGGGCGTGGCTGCGGCCACGACGCTGCTAACGGGCTTCCTCGTCTCCCCACTGACCCAGGGCGCCATTAGCTACCCAACGCGGACCGTCGAAGCAGGAGGCGGCACGGCCACTGTCGCCCGGAGCGAATCCTACTCGCACCCGGCACCGTATGGTAAGTAAGACCCGCATACATCTCCCGCCGGGGCTGTAAACACTTAACCAGCAACCCGCCTATCAGAAACTCTGGACACGCGCGAGAAGCAAGCGATACAGTCAGGTATCTACCACGCAGTCGACGAGCAGCTGCCGGACCTGCAACCCGTCTGCAGCTCCGGCAACTGCGAATGGCGCAACTTCAGCTCGTTGGCCGTCTGCGGTGCCGTGGCCGACATATCCGACAGGCTCACCATCTCCAACCAAACCAGGGCACGGAGCCTGGGTATCTCGCTCGGTGTCGCCAATGACGAGCCAGCCCGCGAAGCCCGCCTCCCCAACGGCTTGTTTCTGGTCGGCAGCACCAGCACCTGCAACCTCAACATTTCTTGGCCGCACCCCTCTGCCAACGCCAGCGGGGATGCTGCGGTGGCAGACGGTCAAGAGAGTTTCCTCCCCGCTCGGACGAGCCTCGCCTTTTCGGACGAAGACGGCAGGGTGTCGAGTGCCATCGCAAACTTCTTCCTTGTCTACACCAACCAGACGGCCGAAGTAGCCCTCGGTTCGCAGCAGGGGGTGTTCCGCGCCGCAGAGGTCCTGCTGCACTTTTGCGTCAACACATACACCGTGTCAACGTCCCGTGGTCTGTCGATCACTAAGCTGGTCCATTCGTCCGCTCTTGCAGCCCAGGACACCCCCGTCGGCCTCCGGGATGCGTCCACGCGCTCCCGGCGCGTGATCTTGCGCGCGGCAAGCGACGTAGGCGTGTACTCGGTGAAGCGAGATGATGTGAAGCTCCTCAACGCCTACCTCCTATCGCTGTTCTCCGGCACGTACTCCTCTCGTTACGGAAGGACGATCGGCGGCGAGACGGCCACCAGCGAGGCCTTGGGGTTGTCCATGTTCCGCGGTGGACTTGACGCCGAGGCTATGCGGACTGTGATTAACAACCTGACAACGAACGTGGCAACCAGCCTGACCAACACGCAAGTGCTAGTTTCCCTTCGGTTTCCCGTAACCCCCTTTTTCTTTTCTTTTTCTTTAATCTCTTGCCACCCATCTCTTCAGCGGTTTCCACTAGATATCCGTTGGTTCTTAGCCCCTTGATATGTCTTTCTCTCATCTTAATTCTCCGTCTGGCGGTAACAGACACGACCTCATTTCCGTAGTTGGGGAGCCGAACTCCTCGGTGGCCAGAAACGACTCAGGGAGGCGTTACACAGTGAGGTGAAAAGGGGCGTAAAGCTGACTTGTAAACGTGCTTCAGAATCCGCGCCATGAGCTCCACTTCCGAGACCGGCACCGTGCTTGCAACCGAGAGTTACGTTCATGTCCAGTGGGCGTGGCTGTCGTTCTTAGCCATCCAAATAGCCCTCTCAGTCAGCTTCCTGCTGGGAATCATGGTCCAGACGGCCGTGTGGAACGTAAAGATCCTCAAGGGATCATCCGCAGCCGCGCTGCTTGCTATTCCCCCTGACGACAGGACATATCTGGAGGACCAAGAAAACATATTCCTGGACGAGTCCCGTGCTGCCAACACAGGAAGTCAAATGACTCGGAAGCTGCAGACCGTAACCTGCAGATTCAAGCCCGGGGAAAGGGGCTGGACATTAGGCTTAGTCAAGGGAGAAGATGGACCACTCCGTGGGGGGTTGAGTTGAATCTGTGTCTTGCCTGCTGTTAGCATACAATGTCATTGGCAATTGCAGTCTCAGTTGTTGTCACTTCGGTGTGGATGACACGTCAGTGTTGGGTGAAGGCCCGGATACTTGTCCCGCCCCCTATTCCGTTTTGTCGATAGTAGTGGCGCACCTACACTGAGTGACTGCTGCATAGCCCCCCCAGACCAGACTTTCTACTTTGTAATGACTCGCAATCATTGGCAATGGATCTTCAGATGAAGGGACTTTGGGACGGCGGCCAATGGCAGCGGGAAGAGCTCGATTGGTGGCCGGGTGTGGTTGCGCGCAATCTGCAACCTGTCGTGACATGCCACCGAGGGTGAAGAGCGACTGGCTCGTCGGTAGTTCTTCCATTGGCGCTGGCCGACAATGTACTGTCCAACTTCCCACTGCCTGAAAGTGCAGTTTTAGGTTCTCGCCGTCGTGTACCATTGGGTATCTGGATCGATTGCAACATGCATAGGTATGGCTTTTCCGGCCGGACAACTGGCATTGGCAGGAGCCAAGGCCTTCACCTGCTACGGGTTGGCTGCCAAATGCCTCACCCGCTCGCCGAAGTAAGGTGCGGGTTGCATGGGGTCAGGCCGCGGGATGGAAAGCTGACTGTAGCTTCTGGTTCTCCTCCACAAGATCCCTCGCTGTACTGCCGTGCCTTAGGTTGCGCTTCTGACAAGACGTGGACGTAGGCCAGACTATTTGTTCTTGCCCTCCCCATTCGATCGCGGTGCGGTTGGATACCTATGCACTGAGCATGCGAGGCTTGGGAATGTTCTGCTTTGAATGTGACGATGGGGTGGGCAGCTCTCCTTCTCCTGCTCCGTCTCCTTCTCACGCTCTTCCTCCATCTCCCTTGGTGCGGGCCGCACCGGTCAGCATGCGCGGCCGAGGTGTGTCAGCAAGGAATTGAATCGCAAGAGAGATCGGTGGTGCGGAGCAACTGAAAAGAAGCAATAATCTAGTAGTGCCGAAACGTCAATACAGGCTGATTGGCTCGCTCCGAGGTGTTTGGTAGCACAGGTATCAATGCATATGACAGCGTGGGGAAAGTGCACTTGAGGTGTTCTTCCCCGGTCGTCCACCATCTCCACATTGGCAACCGTTCCTGCCCGAACTGGCGAGAACGCGGGACACCCCGGGTCACTCCATGGCATGATGCATCCAGGCAACCCGCTGGCCCTGATAGGGCAGCAAAGGAGAACCTGGGAGTTGTGAATTGCAGCTTTCGGGTTTGCGATCCGCACATGGAGTGGGGTGGGTGATGAGGTGCTTCCCGGCTACGTGTCGGTGAACCATCGGGGTGTGGCTGCACAATAGCGCAACGGGAACCCAGCACGCCTAGGTCAAGAAACAGGGGCCGGCACGGATCGCGATCCATCCTGAGGGATAATGGGGTCTCGTTGCGTACGTCTGTATTTCGTACTCTGTATTCTGTGCACCCTGTCGTCTTCGTTGTTGAGTTAGGTCTCGGAACATGGCGAAACAGCGGCCACGAATGCTCCAGTGAGTGGTGTCAGGACCCTTGGCCGCGACACGGGAGAGGAGGAGGTTCCACGAAGGGCATCTTGGAGTCAAGGTTGGTGGAAGACGTTACTATACGTGCAGGAGGCGTCTCGCAGCTTTCAGACCTCGTCGTTCGGCGTGCGAGGGATGCAGCGCCGGAGGTCGATCAGGGACAGGCACAGATCCATTGTCGTAGATGCATCCGGCATCCCTCGGAGGCTGGGGACTCGACACCTCAAATGGTTGCCCAATGCAGACATCCATCGGAGTCTCATTTCCAGTTTCTGTTCGGTACCACCCCAGAGACTAAGGGTGCTCTGTCAAGGATTGTAACTCTTCGTTGTCGTGATGGAGGACACACATCAGGACAGCTACTGTGCACTACTACAAGTGCTACTAGTAGTGACTAGCCTACCGGATGGCCAATCGGAATGCCGGTTGCGTGAGGCTTCCATGCCAGAAGCAGCCGGGAAACCGGTCTGCCGCCAGCTCCGTTTGGTTCATATATATCCGTAAGGTCTGTTCACTCAGGGGTCACTTACGTAAAGGTCGAAAATCAGCTCCGAAACTTCGCTCGTCATAAACAAGCCAGCTGTTTCCGGGGTTAGGGTCCATACCGTGTGCAAAGGCCCAGGTTGGAGCGTGGGGGCATCCAATACGAATGGTGAATGTTACCCAAACGGTATGTTACGGTAGCATACGACGGTCAGCCACCCCCAAACTTACTGTAATTACACAGTTACCCCCACAAGCACCTGACGCTTGGCATCGTGAAGCTCCAGCTTCGAAGGTGTGGAAGGAGATGGGCAGACCAGATAACAAGTTACAACAAAGCCAAAGCTAATTGCCGTCGACCGCGGCAGAGGACGCATTACATCTACCTCAGGTAGGTAGGTACCGTCCCTTCCCTAATGCAAGGAGCAAAGATGAGCGCAGAAAAGGCCGGGGCGGGCAGCTCGGGAAAGAGGGGCGCCGGGATCAGATTCGAACTCCACTGGGTCGGTCTGCGGTGTAGGTATGCGATGGCAGGGTCCACGTGGTCTGCGGTATCTCGGGTTGAGTTGGGCCTTCCTCACCAACCCCAGCGGACTAATTAACTTTGGGCTTGACTGATTTGAGCCTCGAAGCGAGAGCCTACCGCGGGTGGGATCAATTCTAAAAGAGGAAGAAAAGGAGAAAAAAAAAGAAAAAAGAAAACCGCTCGAGGAGCCGGGGCGGGGGGCTGCAAGACAGACTCATGAATGCCTTGTTGCCCGCACTTAAAACGTTTATTTCCTCACCTCCCTCGTTCCCCGCGCTAATAAGGGCAAGACGTTGAAACTTGAAAGGCCATTCCGGGCCTCCACGCGCCTCTCATCACTTCTGCTACTGTTGTTGGTCGAGCAAAGCAAGCCATTGGGGTGCCGTGGCCCGTGTGACATCGATCGAGTCCTCGGTGCTTCCATCTTCCATCTCTCGACGTGCCTAACGGCCTTGATATTACCTTACCTTCTACGGTATTATGTACTTTGCATGATTTCCGTCCTTGATGCCCGCATCGCCTCGCTGGTGTCGTGTCTCAGCTCTGCCCCGTCTTCTCAAATTAGGTACTTACCGGCGTCTTTTTAACCGGCCATCTTGGGGCCTGCCCCAACGACTCGTCTCGCTCCGCTATTCCTCCGGAACTCGGCCACTCGGTCATACCCAGTCCACTCGCGGGACAGCATCCGGCGTGGCACATACATCGCTCCTCGAACCGCCAACATCCACTCCCCGCAGCTCCTGACCGTGCCCTCGGGTCTCGTGCCTGGCTGTTCACCGGCTCTCAACCTTGTGAGGGCACCGCTTGTCGGCAGGTCTGGCACAACTCCAGACCGTCCCCGCTCGGCTTTCAGCGCCGGTCCCAAACCCGCAAGCTCTCCACGCCGTGGACACGGCCGTGTGCAGGCGCAGGACCCGTGTCGAGCTTCCTATCTCAAGCGAGCGGGCAGTGGAAGCGGTTGGGGGGGCTATCTCGCGACTAGGGTTGTCATTTATTGACCATGGGATTTTGCTGCATCTGAGTAGATATCTCAGCCCGTGCTAGCTACAGGATGCATTCAGCCGTCAAGCTGGCTGAGGCGCCGCCTAACAACAGTGACGACCCTCGCTCTGTGCAACGACGCATTTCCCCGAGCCCCGAAAGCCGTGCCACCTCGAAGCCCACGCACAAGGAACATGGCTTGCAGCCCGAAGGCGCCTCTCCGCCGGTACGGAAGGACACCAGCTCGTCAATATCGACGGCGGCAACCGCCATGACTTCGGCCACTCTCGTCACCGACGAAACGCCTGGAACCCCCTACAGCGTGGCGTCGTCGCCCTCTTACCCCACCCAAGCCGTTTTCTCTGCGAAAGACGGGAGTGATGTGGGTCCGCAACGCCGTGCTAGCCGGCGCCGAACCGGGCCCCTGACGGCCGTCCAGCGGGAACGCGCGCACCTGATCCGCAAGATGGGCGCATGCCCGGACTGTCGGCGGAGGAGGGTTGCAGTAAGCCGAGCCCCCCTATCTCAACCCCGGCCCCAAGGCATGCGAACCTGCCAACTCACACAAAGCTTGTAGTGCCACCCGAACCATCACAACATGACGTGGGAGGAAGCCGCGAGACGGTTCAGATCTCACCAATCTTCGCCGCAAGGGCCCATTGGGTCCATGACTGGGCCACAACTCAGTCCGGCGCCACTGCACTCCAGAGCGGCATTCACGCCAGACCCTCGGGAAATGGACATAGACACCTCTCCCTCGCAGCAACACGTCCAGCCGGCCCTGAGTGAGGCACGCATCAGGACACCTCTGCCATCCGGCCCGCGCCTAGAGAAATCCGTCAACTTGCCGCCTCTGCCTGGCTTTGACACCTTCAGGGCGGATCTCCAGGGGAGCGCGGACCGGATTTTGGCAAATTCATTCCGCAGCCGCTACGCCCACGTCTCGGTTCTTCTGGTGCGGTGGCAGGACGACGACAGCCCTGAAGCCCATAGCGCCATCCAGGAACTGGCCAAGACGTTCCACGAGGATTACAACTACACCGTTCAGGTCAAGTCGATCCCAACAGCCTCAGATGAAGGCAGGACGTCCTGGCTGTGGCTGTCACAGGCAGTTGCCGACTTCATCACGGACCATAATCAGCGCGACTGCCTCAAAATATTCTACTATAGCGGGTACACTTACCTGAATGGCGACCGAGATACGGTTCTCGCGAGGTGAGTGCTGTGATTCCGTTTGACCCTCGCTTGCATCTTGCTTGTTGGCCCTAGGCTTACCCCTATCGACCAGCTCCAAACACGCTGACCCCGCGTCGGCCATCCGGTGGAGCGCCATCCAACCCTCGTTTGAGAACGCCCGCTCTGACGCGCTGCTCCTTATGGACTGCGCCTACTTCCCTTCGTACACGGCGACCCGGCGACAAGGCATGCTGGAATTGATTGCTGCCTCCGCCGGCGAGGACCACGCTGAGCTCCTTGGCAGGAGCGCCTTCACGCGTGCCCTGACAGACCAGCTCCGGACGCGGGCCGTCCAGCCGTTCAAGGAGCCCTTCTCGGCGGCCGAACTCCACTCTAAATTGCTTTCTCTGTATCCCAGAATGGTACGGGAACAGAACCCGGAGAGAGAGGTTATCGCTAGGTTTCCCACGCCGCTAATCATGCAGCTCTCTGGCGCGAAAACATTACCATCCATTCTGTTGGCCCCGCTGCGGAAAGGGGACGCCCCTGGTGCTGCTCATGTCGGGACGCAGATCAGTATAACGTTTCGATTGGTAGATGACGCTTTCAACACCGACAGCTGGGCCGAATGGCTCCGCTCGATGCCCGACGGGATTATGGAGGTGAGGGTAGACGGGCCCTACCGCAATACGTTTCAATGACAGCTGTGAGCAGCCGGTCTCTGTAAGGCGGCATTGCTAGGAAATGGTACACTGGCGAGTAGTGTCTCGCCGTCTCGGGCTGATGGTCACAGAATGCCTGCAACGTTTGTTCATCCGACTCGAAGAAGTCGTTTCCCCTCAGAGCTCTGCATCATCTCTTTTTCAGTCTTGTCATAATATTTTGCGTCTTGCATTCTGACGAAACTTACGAACATCTCCGACTGGAAATTTCCCTTCTTCTATCAAAAGGTGGTTCTGTTTCCGGTGGCGCTGGACGTACGATGATCATCAGTATGGAGGAACTTTCGAAGCAGGTTCTGGCGTGAGGAAGATGCTGTTCGGAAAACTATACCCCTTTTCCGTCTCCGGTCTTGCTCTGAAAAGCATTTGGTGTATGATCCAAAGCTGAGGCTCCAAGTCCCGTGAACACTTCATTTTCGCTGTACATTTGCATAGAGCAGTAGTGCTGTTCGCGTGTTCCTCTCTCCTCGTCATGCCATCTGGCGCCGAGACGACCCAAGAAGAAACAGGGCGGGAAATCAAGCAAAAAACAAAAAAGAAATCAAATGATCATGACATTGAGTACCCAGTCTAGTGGTATCCTTAACGCATCCCAATATCCTTTACAGAGCAGTACAGTGCCTGGCGGAAATCGCAAGAGATTCGCTGTCCTTGCCAAACTCGATGAGAAAATCAGAGAGATCCAGAAGCTTCAGCCTCATTACGACTTTCCAACGACCCCGCTCCCCCTTTTATTACAGAACGACCACTGCCGCAATCAACCCCATGAGCAACGCCCACACCGACCTCCCGCTCAGACCAACCACGGCCGCGGCTGACGGACTAGACGAGCTCCCATCGCCGATCTTGAACGTAGGCTGGTACTCGGCGCCGCCGCCCCCGCTGACCACGGCGGCGTTCGCAACCGTTGTCCCGTTCCAGCAGTACCGCTCAAAGCAGCTGGCGCAGGCAGCCGGCACCGAGGTGTTGGTCCTCGTCCAGCTGCGGCTCAGCACCGCACACGCGACGCACGTGGGCCATTGCTTGTCGAGTGTGCCGTTGCCCTGGGTGGCCGAGTCGTAGCCGT
This sequence comes from Chaetomium strumarium, assembly GCF_033439665.1. Taxonomy (NCBI): domain Eukaryota; kingdom Fungi; phylum Ascomycota; class Sordariomycetes; order Sordariales; family Chaetomiaceae; genus Chaetomium; species Chaetomium strumarium. Next base: position 3,784,092 of record NW_026944429.1, on the reverse strand, counting down.
TGCGGATGATGGCGTTGCGCTGGGCGAGCGGGTAGCTGGGCGTGAAGGTCGTGACGTTGGACATGGCCGTGTAGGGCGCGTTGGGGACGTAGACGACCAGAGGAGGCGCGGTTTGTCCCGCCGAGAGCGTGAAGTTACTGACGTCGCAGCCGAAGAAGGTCGGGCGGCTGTTCAGGCCGAGCGAGATGAAGGTTGTGTCGTCCGGCACGGGCGGGAAGAGGGTGCCGTTGGCGATGTCGCCTTTGGTGCGGTCATAGCTGGCTCGCATGGCAGTGCCGTTCGGCCAAGAGAAGGTGGTATCGGCAGAGGAGTCGACGGCGAAGATGACGTCGACGGAGCGGAACGGCTGGATCAGGGGGTGCAGGGGAATGTTCTGCAGGTCCATGCCGCCGTCGACAAGGTCGAGCTCGACGGTGTTGGCGGCGGGGTTGGAGCCGTTGTTCCAGCCCAGGAAGGGGTTCGGGACGTACTGAGCGACATCGTCCTTCCCCGCGGAGAGGCCCTTGAGCAGGTCGGTGGCGGCGTCGAGGAGGAAGTCAGGCACGCCGTCCACGGAGCTGATGTTCTGGAGCAAAAAGGCGTTGAAGAGGGAGCTGCTGGTACCGAAGATGTAGCTGACAGAGTCGAAGCCGCGGACGCACTTGCCGTCGGACGGTACGACGCCGCCTGAGAAGTTGGAGGCGAGGTACTTTATCGGGGCAAAGCCGTAGGTGGTAGGGTCCCACGAGCCCATCTCGAAGGGGTTGAATTCGTAGACGGTCGCGTTCAGCGAAACCACGATGGTACCGGGAGCCCTACCATCGGCAACCAGGATTGGGAAGGGTGCCTGGGCGTTGGAGAAGGCGTCATCCTCTGCGATGCTGGAGAAAGTGTATGATGGCCCGCCTTCCGGCGCGTCAATCAGCTGATATGAGAGCGCTCGGCCCCAGTAATCGGTGATGGACGTCTCAAAGCCGGCATCCTTCTTCGCACTGACCTGATCGGCAACTTCATGCCAGTACCTAACTGTGTCAAAGATGCCGGGCAGATCAGGACCGGTGAAGATGGAGCTGTCGAACTTCCAGATGCTGCTGCCCTCACGGCCGTCGCGGAGCGTGGTGACAGTGGTGAAGTTGTTGGCATAAATGCTGCTAACCAACCAGCCACCGCCCGACAGGCCCGACAGGTAAGTGCTGGCCTGGAGAAGGCCGCCGATGCCACCGCTGCCCGTCGAGCCGGGGGTGCGACTGTCAGCAGCAGCCACGAAACCGGCGCCGTTCATCAGGGCTCGGTAGCCACCTCCGGAGACGGCGATGCCGATATTGGGCAGGTCCTTGACATCCGAGGCCACGCGCTTGATGTAGGCCTCGGCGTCGAAACCCTCGATGTTAGCCCGTTTCAGGAAGTCTATCATGGGATCAACAGTGTTCGGGCGACGCTTTGCGAGCCAGTCCGTCTCGCTCTTGGAGAGCGTGTTGGCGCGCCGGATAGTGGGCTTCTCGTTCGGGCACGGCACCTGAGCCGGGGCATAGCCGCCACTCGGCGCGTCGGAGCGCGCCCGCGGGCTGACAATCAAGCCATTGTTCGTGGCGGGTATCCTGATGGGCTCGGCGGACGTGAGAAGCTGGAGGAGGGTGAGCGGAAGAAGGGCGTGTAAATGCATGGCGATGTTTGCCGGCTCAGCGAGTCATGAAGAGTCTTGGACCGGCAGTCGAATAAGCGACTGATACCGTTGTATGAATCCCGGGGATGCGGGTTGCTTAAGAGCAAAATAGGATGGCTCCTCGTTGTTCTTCGATATGCGCTGATGGTTGATGTGCTGGCAAGCGGGATCACCGGAGATCCCGGGGGATGAGAAGCCCCGCAAGGAAACGGGGCTCAGCCAGTGCTTATGAGCGACCTGACAGCGTAATAACAATGTGGCGGCTCGCTGCGAGGAGCCAACAGTGCCACGGAGCTGCGTTTGGAACTGGAGGGTGGTGCTGGCTTGGGGGCGCCTGTTTTCATGAGTTTGGGATTAGGCGGCGGTCGGCTTGGGACGACCTGGCCGTGTTTGGATGAAACGAGACGCCCCGGAGGCCGCCGTTTTTTCGCGCCTTTTCCTTGAATATGATCATTGAATGTATATGTATTGTACATGCATGTATGCACATACATGCGCATCCTTTATTTTATTTTCTCGAGTCAGGGTCTCTCCAAGGGGCCTTATGCGTGCCGAGCACCCGAGGCTTTCAGACCTCCCTTATTAACTAGCGCTGATCGTTTCATGGTTTCTGCGGCCACTGCCCAGCTGGCCCGTGCGGTTTCAAAACGCTGGCTGCTGTTGCGTATCAGTTCATCCGGTCGCCTTGTGCGATGTCTTCATAGATGCGGATCCTGGAATTTCTCGCGACGGTAGTCAGAACTTCGGACTCGTCTGTTCGGACATGTGAGCGCCTTCCACACGGAAACTACGGACGATACCGCGCGATCTAGTTGAGCTAGTGTAGTGTAACGGGATGAAAGGATCGACCCGCAAAGTGCCTGTGGGCTGCGTTGGGGCTTGAGGCTTGGCGGGGCGGAATAACCGTACGGATTACTCCACATACATGCCGTACACGCATACAATACGCGGGTACACGTGTACGGAGGTAAGATTCGTGTGTTAATTCCCGTTGCATGTGGCTGTTGTGGGGTGACAGGTCCTACCCACCGGCATCTTCAATCCCAAAAATTCGGACCCTGGGATGACGTTGGAGTATTAAATCCGAGGCAGTCTTGACCCTTATATTAAGACATGCATCACAGCTGAGTCAAACACAAGGGCTGAAAAAGCATCCTCCACGCTGCTGTCTGATGCTGATTATCTTTGCCCTCGGAATGATAAGCTAGGATTCAAGGATCCGAGCCGTAGGTACGGAGTACCTAATTCTGTTTTGCTACAGGCATTGGGGGTCGCACATCGCTCTCATGCATCTGGAGGGCTTCATCCCACACCGCTTTGCAAAGTTCTTTGAAAGGCATCTTAAACACACGATCCGGCCACACTGGGAGTCTCACCGCCAGCTGGAAATACTAAAGAGTTGGGGGTACCGTAACAACTAACCGCCCCCGTCGGGTCCGTTGATCGTCAGCCATATTCATCACAACTTGATAGCAAGCCTGCCGCAAGGTGGTCCCAACACCCGGTCGCCAGGGTTACTGCTACGGTAACGCCCCCAAGTTTTGAAGTCTAGGTCGGAATTCGATGGGCCAACACGACAACAGAACGCAATTTCCATTTTATCAAGATCTCTCTTTTATACGGATATGGCTGGTGTAGGCAAATCAGTATCACCGATTCATGTGCTCCAGACGGATGCTGACAGCCCTCCTGTGGGCCTCGAGCTCTTCTACCTTGGCCAGCCGCATCACCGCCTCGCCAACATTGCGGAGACCATCGGCCGTCAAATTTGAGCTGGTGATATGCTTGACAAAGGACGCGAGGTTGACGCCTGAGTACTGTTTGGCGTAACCGTAGGTTGCTAGACATCATGTTAATACTAACAGGTTGCCAGTCAGCAACAAAGGAGAGAACTTACGCAGTGAGTGGTTGACACCAGCAGAGTAGTCGCCCACACTCTCTGGCGTCCATTCGCCGATAAACACACTTCCGGCATTCATGACCTTGTCCACGACCTTCTCGGCGTCCTTGAGCTGGAGAATCAAGTGCTCCGGGGCGTATTTGTTGCTGATCTCCATCGCCTCGTCCACCGTCTTGACGCGCACAGTAACCGAGTGGGCAATAGAGCCCCGGACAATGTCCACCCGAGGAAGCTCCATGGCCTGCCGGTGCAGCTCGTCCTCGATGGCTGCCAGCTGTGCATCGCTGAGATCCACGGCAATCAGAACCACCTGGCTGTCGACGCCGTGTTCTGCCTGGGACAGGAGATCCGAGGCGACGAACGCCGGGTTGGCGTCCTTGTCAGCGATGACCAAGACCTCGGACGGACCAGCCGGCATGTCGATGCCGACGCCCGCGTTAGTGTCATTGCTGACATACATCTTGGCCGCAGTGACGAACTGGTTACCAGGGCCCAAGATCTTGTCTACCTTAGTCACGCTCTCCGTGCCATATGCCATGGCAGCAACTGCCTGCGCGCCGCCAGCCAGGACGATTGACTCTGCGCCTACCTTGTGGGCGACGTAGACAATCTCGGGCGTGATAGTGCCGTCTGACCGCGGGGGTGACGCAATGACGATCTTCTTGCAACCGGCAACCATGGCGGGGACACCAAGCATGAGAGCCGTGCTGGGAAGCACCGCTGTGCCTCCGGGGACATACAGACCGACAGCTTCGATGGGCCGTGAAAAGCGGCTGCAAACGACACCAGGCATGGTCTCGACCTTCAGGGGCTTTTCCTCCCTTTGAGCCGCGTGGAACTTGCGGATGTTCTCGAAGGACACGTCGATTGCCTTGACGGTTTCGGCAGGTAGCTGCATGAGTGCCTCAGGGAAGGGTGCTCTAAGAACGGGCGATGTCAGAGAAGTGGCCTTCTCGAACTTGTGGGTGTACGCGAGAACCGCCTTGTCGCCATTCTTCCGAACGTCGTCGATGATGGGAGCGACGATCTTCATGATGGCTTCCGAGGACTTTTGTGACGGCCGCTTCAGAGCGTCGTCGAGCTCCTGCGGCGTCGCCTTAGTCGTGTCGTATACTTTCATCGTGATCTTCTCAGGAGCGGCCTCTTTGGGTGTCTCGTTTACTGCTGGGGCAGATGGTGCAGCACTTGCAGCAGGTTTGATGCCCTCCTTTTCTGCCCACTTCCCCTTAGCGTCCCCTGTCCTCCGCTTGACCTTGAAGCTCTTGGCGTCGAGGTTCTTTTCAATGTCGGCCAGTGTCACACCGGCGCTCACGGCCCGTGTCAAGGCGAAGTAAATGAGGTCAGCCGCCTCAAAGGCAACCTCCTCGGGCGTCTTGGCGTCGCAGAGTTCTTCGGCCTCCTCCATGATCTTGGCCCGCAGAAGTTTCTCATCCGCGAAGAGGCGGGCCGTGTAAGAGCCCGGCGGCGCTGACTGTTTCCTTGACACAAGCGTCTTCTCCAGTTTGGCGATGCCCTTTAGGTCGCCAAAGCATCCTGATTGCTCCAGGTGGCAAAAACGCCCCTTTTGCCTGACGACGAACTTGAGCGCATCGTTGTCACAGTCCAGCGATATCCGTACCAGTTCCTGCGTGTCGCCCGACGTTGCCCCCTTGTACCACAGCCCGCGCTTCCGACTCTGATATACACCCGTGCGGGTCTTGAGGGCCTCCCCAATACTCTCTTCGCTGCTATACACGAGACCCAAGGCTGTGTCGTTCTCGTCGACAACGACGGTGGGAACTAGGCCATCCGGACGGTCAGACTTCCAGGTAGCCGCGAGGATCTTGGATACCGCTAGCTTTCCCGCCTCCTCTTTGCTTGCCAACCCCGTCGAGGGCAGAATCGGGATGGCATTGCACTGTGCGGCAGTGCCAATGAAGCGCTCAAGATCGGTTCCGGGAACAGGCTTAATGAAGAAGGGGGTGATCTTTTTCGTTTTGGCCTCTTCGATGAACTGGGCGACGTCGGCAGATGTCTGATCGAAGCCAGACACGAGCAAGCCGTGCTCGCTGGAAGAAGCCAGTTGGTCCGTGCTGCTGCCGTCTACGACAGCGGCAACACGGGGAGCAAATTCGGCGAAATCGGGCAGCTGTTCGGGGCGGACGAAAACCTTGCGAGCACCGGCGTCGAGGAGGGAAACGATATCATCTCGGTTCTCAAGGCGCCTGACGTCGAAGTAGGCCTGGAATTCCGTGTTGTGGCGCCCCAAGAAGCGCAAGATTTTGTCGAGAGTTTGGGGAGCAACCTCAAAGAAGACGCAGCCAAGACATGATACTTCGTCGCGATTGAGACCCTCCTCGCCTCCGAGGCCAGGAGGGACAGTGACACTGACAAGGAACGGGATCGGCAGCGTTGTCTCCATAATTGCAGCGTAACGAGGACACGATGAGAAAAGAGGGCCGCGCAACTACGGTGCTGAACCGGTTGGTTATGAGTCTTTTCTATTCACATCGCCGAGCATGAACAGCGGGGAGTCATCGCAAGTTTCTCGGGAGACCAGTCCTGTATCGGCACCCACTCTCGCGGTCCCAAGGTGGGGTGGGCATTGCCCCTCCATTCGTTGCGTCCCTGCCTCCCTGACTGCCCGCCCTTGTTCTGCACATCAGATCAGGAAATTCTTTTCTGGCGTGGTCTGAAATAAGCGGTGGTCAATGCGCTCGAACTTCCATCTCCATCGGATCATCAAGAATCCGACGCAGAGACCAGGCTGGTGGGGCCCGCCATGAACCTTGGCATTTCCAGGTCCGCAACTTCGCATGTGTCGGGCGCTGGAATCGCGTCTCTAATCCATCCGCCTTCATCTTTTACCGACCACACGCTATCAACGATTCCTGAGTACAACTAAGCCGCATCGACAACGTGGACGAACACATTTTGACCGAGCTCTGAAGTCTCGCTGGTAATTTGTGAGCTTAGCAGAAGAAGCCATCAGGATAATTCGGCGCATCGTAGTCAACTTCCACCGGGACGAGTCACCCACTATCAATCTTAGTTCGGCAACCGTCACCATGTCCGCCACCGGCGCGGCAGCAGCTCAAACCAACGGCGCGCCGGCGCCATCAACTTCGCAATCAGTTTCATTTAGTCAACAACCTCAACCAGCCCAATCACAAGCAAACGCCCCTCCCTCCCAAATCCAACCCAACTCGCAGCTGGCATCCCAGAACCAGCTCCAACAACAGCAACAACCAACAACGACGACAGCAACGCAGTCAACCACGGCGCCGCGCCCCCGCGATGCTCGTACGATTGAGCTGCTCCTCACTGCGCAAGGGGTAACCTCCTTCGAGCAGCGCGTGCCGCTGCTGCTGCTGGACTTCGCCTACCGGCACACGGCCTCCATCCTCTCGGACGCGCTGCACCTGTCGGCCGACCCGTACACATCACACGCGGGAGCGCGCCCCAGCGCGGCGTCGGGCGCGGCGCCCGTCAACGTCGGCGAGGCGACCATCAGCTCCAACGCCGTGCAGCTGGCGATCGCGAGCCGGCTTGGGTTCCAGTTCCGCGGTGGTGCGGGTGGTGGGACCGGGGGCACTGGTGGCGGGGGGGCGAGTAAGGACTGGATGATGGAGTTGGCGAGGGAGAAGAATAAGGTTGCGTTGCCGAGGGTGTTACCAAGCGAGTGGGGGGTACGGTTGCCGAGCGAGAGGTTTGTGTTGAGTGGGGTCTCCTGGGGCTTGAGGGATGTTTGGGCCGGCCAGGAAGGGTTAGAAGAGAGCAGTGAGGAAGACGAGGACCAGGACGACGAGATGATGGTTGATGGACCTGGTGCAGGGAGGGCAGCCGATGCCATGGACGTCGAGACGGAGGATGTCGGTGGGGATGGGGTGGAAGGGGGTACAATTGGTGACGTGTTTGGGGATGAGGGTATGGAGGACGAGGATATGACCGAGGCGTGAGCTGGCTGTCACATGCTAGAAAAGAGACACGGTACGGCGGAGTTGAGGATCGGGACTTCTCCAAATCGGACTGTACACTGGAGATACGTTTCCTCTGGTAGCATGGAAGGAGTTCGGGAGTTTTCATGGGCCTTACGATATGGATCTGGTACCAGGGCGTGGTAGGATCAGACTTCACTTTCCTGATACCTAGATAATCTTGTCAGTTGCGGAAGGCGTACACCCAGATTTCCTCAATTAGAATGATCCAAAGCAGTGGAGATATACACCTCTAGCTATACCAACAACCATGAAAATCCCTTGCGCCGCGCTATGCGATATGCGGTCAAACATCATCTCCAGTACCGTGTCCTTGCCGATCTATGGCCCCATCGAATATCCTATAGTGTGCGCCAGCCCTCTCAGTGCTGTAGGTCCCTTGTTGAAGCGGTTCTATAGTCGGACTATCATCTGTTGTCCACCTTCAAGTTTTTCACTCCCGTGATCAGCTCAGCGCTTAGATCATGCGTTGCGCTTCCCTGCATCTCAAGCCCAGAGTCGCCGACAGGTACGGGGGTCGATTCCCGGTCTAATCTTTCTTCCTCTTCTTCTTCTTCTTCTTCTTCCTCCTCCTCCTCCACTACGTCGTCTTCTTGGTCTTCTTCGCCCAATTCCTCCTCTTCATCATCAGCATACTCGTCCTCAGCCATGGACCGCATCAGCCGCTCCTCGTCGTAGCTCTCGCCCATCGCGCTCCCCTCGCCGTAGTCATCTGCAGAGTCCCGAGAGATGTAGCTGTCCCCGAGGCCCTCGCCCGCTTCCTCGTCGTCTTCCTCGGCATATTGGCTATCGTTGTCGTCATCATGCCCATCGTCCTCACCCTCGGTATCACTCGCGGAAAACTCGTCGAGCTCAAGCGGGTTGTCGCGCCAGTACTTGAAGTCCGTGAAATCCTCACCGCCCCCCTTCACAAGAGTGTCGACGGGCGGGAAGTAGTGATCGACTACCTCGGTCATGTTGACATAGCTGAGCTTCATCTTGTTGAGACTCAATAGGTCCAGCGACACCTCGGCGTTAGAGTTGATAGTGAAGATGCGAGTTCGGGGAACGTCGACGGTCCGGTACGAGATCTGGTCAGTGAAGCGGTTGCCAAAGCCAGCGTAGAAGGGGGATCGGTCCGGCCCGTAGAGACTGCGAATGTCTCGTAGAGTCGACATCTTGAAGATGTGGGGCTTGCGCAGATAGACCTCGCGACGCAGCGCTGCCAATGTCCGGTCCGGGGACAGGATCGTGGGCCCTCGTGGGAGACGATACCCGTCCTGCACGATTCCGGCGAGGTAGGCCCGCGTGGTGTCCGCCTGTCCGACGGACCGACTCGTCAGGTACATGATGTTGTACCCGTTGGCCACGATATCGCTGTACAGCTTCGCGACACCCGCATGCGTCCAGTCCCGCCCAATCATGTTCAGCACGTGGCCGAGGGCGTCGGATTTGGTGATGGTCCCGTCTATGTCCGAGATAACCACGGGGGTCTCATGCCTCCACAGGTACATGTACGCCTGGCAGGTTGCTCGGTTCACCGTGAAGCTCATGGAGTTCTCCCCTGCTTTCAAGTTCAATGCCTTCAGTTGGTCGCTAGTCAGCCGCAACGTCTTGGCATAATTCCGGTTGGGATCGCCGGCCGCTGGAGACCCCGGTGAGCTGGGAGGCGTCTGCAGGGCCATCTGGCCAAGGTCTGACTCGGTCCTCCTATGGCTTGTCGTGATTGGAGAAGCCGTGGCATCGCTGCTGTCGCTCTGGTAGCCCGGATCAGACACGGCATCCATGTCCTTGCCGTGCGAACCACGCAGTTGCGCTTCAGTCACCCTCTTCATTGCCGCATCCTTCGCCTCCTCGCTGTGGTAGATCCAGAGGTTCCCACGTTCGTCGACACCGAAGAGAGCGCCAATATCGTAGTTGCCGTCTAGCTCTTCCGACAACACCTTCCGAGCAAGGACCTCTGCCCTAAGGGCGTCCTCCTCGCTACCCTTGAACCCAGTCATGTCCAACATCAAATCTCCTGTTTCAGTAACGTGCGTTGGGATGTTGACGGCGGACAGTTCTTTGGATATACTCATCGCCCGCTGCATAGCCTCAGCGGGCGTCAACGGGGGTGGGCTGTGCGAGCGCTCAGAGTACATAAGACTGTCGCCTTGGCTTGAGCCGTGGTCGCTGGGGGGCGGCTTCCGCGCTGCGTAAGGGAGGATGACATCGCTGTGAGGGCGTGGCGGGGAACCATCGGCAGAGGACGGCACTCTCCGGGAAAGCTCCGGAGAGGTTGACCTCGGGGTGAGCAGCCCTGTATGTTTCGTCAGCGGGGAAGTCTCAGTTATGCAGCTCAGACGTCTGCGTACCGTCTTGCCGGATGGAATGAAGAATTGTAGGGGTTGGCCGGTGGAAGCTCGACGACCGGGCCTTCCCTTCGGTGTCGTCAAGAACAAGCGATTCGGGCTCCTGCAGCGCTGGTTGCCCGCTCTGTTGCGGGTCCAGAGGGGGGCTCGAAGCGGGCGACACCAAGGGTGACGTCTGCAGGCTTTTGGGAATCGTGTCGCTCGTCTCGAACACAAAGAAGGCTTCTCCGCCCTCGCCGAGCTTCATGGAGTAGGGCTGCTTAACCCCGTTGACCTTGAACTCGACCTTCTTCTCGTACGGACGCAGGAGCGAGAACTTGCCGAAGCGCACATGGAACGGAGAACAAGCCAGGGTGCCATCTTCGCGTTCAACAACGATCACGTCGATAGCCCCGCTGAGGGTGGCTGGGTTGATTGAATTCCATGCCGTGGACACCGAATCGCTGAGGTTCCTGACGTACTGCATCTTATGCGACGACCCGATTACCGAATGGTTCTTTCCCACCTTCGAGGGCCTGCAACGAGCTTGTGGCCAGGAAGGAGAATCAAATTTGTATTTGCCTGCTGCTTGCTAGGGTGTGGACCGAGGCACGAGATATCAATGGAGCCGCCACGCCGAGACTCGTGTTTCCGGCGACCGGGTCCGGAGTACGGTCTGCTTCAGTGCGATGCGCTGAAACAGGCGGAGGAATGTGAGCGAGCTGAAATGAGCAGTACGTTTTCGCTAAGTTCAATCCGTGGGCAACGACAAGATTGCAGACCGACAGTGTCGAGAGCTTGAGTTTCAGTCACCTTATACGCTTGTGAACGACAGGAAGGTAATCGGGAGCGGCCGAAGGAGGGGCACAACGAAAATTGGGCAGCCGGAATCTGACACATGCGCGGCCGCTGTAACTTTCGCAGTGGGCTTTATGGTCGACGAAACGAGCGAAACCTAAGGTATCTGTCACACACCGTGTCCGGCAGGCTGCGAATAGAACGAGGAAATCATGGTGCTGCGGTGTAAGACGTCGTCGGCATCTTAAAGAAGTTAAAGAGCCCCCCCAGCAGCGTCGGGACAATCACGAGGCGCCTCAACAAACACCGAGAACCCCATCAGTCACCCGCGCTTCGCCGAACCGGGGCCTTTCGAAAATACAAAACTAGTACTTTCTCCCCCACCAATCTCACACCGCATTTTACCCGAACTTGATATTGAACTGGGTATCTCCAAAGTCCCTGCTGAGCAGGCCCTAGGATTCTGGCCCTTGTTGAGAGCCCTGGACCCCTCGCTGATGTCATACCGTTACAGTACCGTACTGTACGACTACTGATGCTGAGTCGTTGGACAGGCAGAACACGGCAGACCACAGGTGGTGAGATGTCTAACAGTATCCGTTCCATGCTGAGATGCTGGACATCAATATGATTTCGCTCATTAGGTACCTCGTACTGAGACTTGATTCCGATGCAGGCCGAACAAAAGGCGCGCCCGCATTGGGGCAACTGATCAGGAAGTTAGTGATTGGAATGTGTTGCTTGTTGGCGATCCAGGGGCAGTTCGGACGGCGAAAACGTAAACCAACGGCTGGTGGACAGCCGCAAGGCACCTGACCACGCTGGACGCAACTCTAGCCGCTTTGGAGTTAGGTATCTGCCTGGATAACCTGGAAGCTATCCCTTCGCACTGGGGACCTCCGTTTGAGCGTGACTCGAATTTCTACACTACCAGGAGATGGGACTGGGGATCCCAACAGAACGAAAAAGTGCTTCGCTTGGCGCCGGTAATATATGTACGTACAGTACTACTGTGTTACACACCAGCATGCTGGCCGCGGGACCCGACAGCGGCTTCGGGATACCATCCTTCAATCGGTTACCGTCGGTGGCCCATGGACTGAGGCTAGAAAGCAGACACCTCTCTGTGCTGCTTCCTGATCGAACATTTGCTTACCTCGTTGAATGGCTTCTAGATGAGACGGCCAAGTGCTAGGGTTCTCGCAGTCGCAACCGGACAAGGTGCAGTAACTACTAGTACCAGATGCCTCTCAGTTCGCCTTCCGTTTCGTAGATTAGGAACGGAACTTCCTATGCCACAGCAATCTCACTCATCTCGGCCATCTGCAGCTGAATGCAGCCTCAACATAGAACCTTGAAGGCACAGGAGGGTCCGGAAGCACTACCGTGGCACTGGACGGACAGAAACTACAAGTGGCATCGCGGCCTTGCGAGACAGTATCCCAGGTGCGTAACAAGGTAAGGTTGATCCGTGAAGCTCACAGATATGGCTTTGTTATTCCATGTTTTTGTGGGCACAACTTGAAGCTCGACAAGTTACAACGTGGACAACTTGAACGTCGATCACCTGCTAGAACTGCAATGATGCTCAGGTGACACGATCGAGGGGACTGGCCCTCTTGAGGATCTCGAATCTCGAGGTTGCTCCTAACCCTCGGGCTACGGATAACTACTAGTACTAGTAGACGGGCAAGCAGCCCTGAAATCTGAATACCCCGCCTCGTGAGAAAGCCGTCTACTCATTCATCAACAGATGCCGAGAAGAATGGCACTCTCTGTACGGAATACTAGTATACTAATGTACACACACCGCCTGTGAATGGCATCTTTGAAGCTCCGGGCCTGGCAGTCAGTGTGCAAACGGAACTTGAACCAACACCCGGCCACGGCTGTCTGGGGAGCCTGAAACAGCAGGCCCCAAGGCCCGAGCCACATTCTCGGCAGTGATCCCGTCTCCGCTAACGCATGCGTTAAACAGCCCCATTGACCACTGACTGGATGGGAAAGCTGGGGCCTTCGATCATCAACCTTGCATGTCTGGCGAACGCTCACAGGCTCCAGTTCTCCAGTTTTCACAACCAATGGAGGTTGCCCATGAGCGGCTGGGCGAGCCAAGCGGGCCAAGCGAATCTCAGCAACGGAGCGGAGGCACTTCGTTTTTTTCCCTTTTCCGATGGTTTTGAGACTCATTTCTCCCGACCCCCACTCCCGCTGCTATCTTCAGCGACTTGCTAGACACCCGGCGCTCGATCTCCTTCTGACCACGGCGTCATGTCATGGATCTCCTGGACGTCGCTGGTGCCCACGCTTCTCATCCTGTCGGCCAGTCTCGCCTGGTGGTTCACTGAGCCCAAGACTGCCCGCATCAACCTGATCGCCGCCGCGGGGGCCGCACTGTTCTGCTGGGCGATCGCTCCGGAGTTGTGCCGCGAGCTTTCGTATTCGGCCTACGTCCTGACCGTTGATACCGTTTCCGCCCTGAATCTCGAACACGCGATAGCGAGGCACGCGAATATGCTATTGACGGGCGCTGCCGTGGTCTGGTAGGTCCATTTGTTGTGGCAGTTACTGATCCCGATGATTGTGCGCCCGCGACGCGGTGCGATGGGCGCTCGCGATCTGGCAGTCAGCTTACCGTGTATTTGACAGGCTGGTGCGAAGAGCATGGCAGACTTTGTGGAAACCGGTTCCCGAGCTGATCAACATCCTGGGCGTCGATGTCCCGGAGCCGCCGGACGTATCGCTAGCGGAGATCCGAGCTGACGCCGCCACCGTAAACTGGACACGCCCTCCAGCGAACCGATCCGTGCAAAAGTTTCTGATACAGGTTAACGGGGTGGATGGTGAGTTGGTGCCGGGCTCTGGGTTGCCGCTGCGCAGACGACTAACCAAAGTACTAGTGGGGGAGGTTGCCGCAAACCAGGAGCCTGCGATTGTCGTCAGCGGTCTGAAGCCGAACCACTTCTACAATGTACGCGTGATTGCGGTCAACTCCAACAACTTCCAGGCTGGCAGCCGGGTCATCCGGCTCAGGACGTTTGGTCGCGATGGGCGACCGCAACTTGGGAATTCCCGCCTTCCGTCTAATTTCATTCCGGAGGACCCGCGGGGTTCTGCGCCGGGCGAGGTTGGTGACGACGGTGGAAGTAACCGCAGTCCGTTCCCGGCTTTGGAAGTACCAACGATCCCAGAGGCGACTGCATCGCCTGCTCGGGATGTGAACTCTACATCTGGATCAGGACCACGGCGGAATACGGTCACGCGACGCCATTCGCCGTCCACTACAAGCCTTGAACAGCCGATACGAGAGGATACCAATGCAGATTGCAAACAGACGCTCCCGGAGCTGACAGAGAAGTTTGAGGGTATCCGGAAAGAATCTGAGGATGTATTGGCGTTGATCGCGAAAGAGGAGGGCGACAATAGAGCGTTATTGGAGGAGTTGGACGCAGAGAAGCGAGAAAAGAGGAAGGAACAGAAGAAGAAAGAGGAGCAGACGGAGAAACTGAAACGGGAGCTGCATTCGACAGACCGGACGATGCGCAATGCTATGCAACGGAAAGCTCAAAAGGAAAGGCTTCTCAAAGAAAAACAGAATGAGCGGGCCAAGCTTCACGATAATATCGCCAAATGTGAGAAAGGCGCGGAGGAGATGCGCAGGGACCGAGAGAGCTTCACCCAACAGATGACAGAGCTCGAAGCAGCCCGCGACCGGAAATTGGAGTGTATCCGAGGGGAGAACGAGAACCTACAGGCCGAGTGCTCGCGTTTAGAGACAGAGCTGAAGGAACGGAGGGAGCAGGTGAAGGAGCTGGAAGAGGCCAGGAAGATGCTCCCTGGCGGGGAGGAGGATGGCGACCTGCGCGAGAAGCTCGCCGAGGAGAGACGGGAGTGGTTCCGAAGGGGAAGAGGGAGAGAATTGGGAGAGGCCCAGGCCTTTGAGGTCAAGCGGGCCAGGGGGCTGGATGAGCAGCTTCGCATTCTCGCCATGCAGGTGCAGCACATCCCTCAGGCGCCCTATGGCCTTTACAACCAGCCGAATCCATCCGGTCTGGAGTTCGATCCCTCTGCAGCCGCTCCGTTACACCGCCGAAATCGCGCGAGCACTACAATGTCGAACGTCCCCGTCTCGATCTCAACGCCGTTGTCGGCATACTCCCACATCGACCCTATCGTTTCCATTCCGACGCCGGTTGGTTTTGCTAGTTCGCGGTCCGCTAATGCACCGCCCGGTTTCGCCCCGGGCCCCTTTATGGACCTCTCTACAGCCATTGCCAACCGTCTCGATGAGTCAAGCGCAAGGACTGCTCCGCTCAGTCCCTCGGCTACCGCTCTCCTGCCCTCCAATATCCTGGCGGATCTCGACGACGACGACGAACCCAGCCCTGTATCCAGGTACGCCCCAGATCCGTTCCTACTACAGCAGAGGGCATCTCCCGACGAGGACCCGCAATCACCCGCCTCTTCGGGCAGATCACGCAGCATATTCTCAAGTCCTCATGGCTCGTCAAGCAACCTTCCTTTTCCTGCTTTCCAGAACGACATCTCAGACCGTCTGTCACTCCACGGGCCTGGTACGATCCCGTCACCCGTCGCGACGGAGCCGCCGCAAAACAAGCTGAGCAGCTTCTTTTCCTTCCAGCGGTCCAGGCCCACCAAAGCTGTGGACCAGGAAGGCGTGCCGCTTGGCAGTCTCAAGCAGGGGCAGAGCCAATCCTTCCCCAAGCAGACAGATGATCCGGATGGCCTAACCAAACGGCGCATTGGGCTATCAGGCACGTGGAACGTCTTCAACCGCAACTCGGTCGGTCCCGAAATCACCGAAGGGCATATGCCTCACTCGCGCATGTTTTCTAAGAGCCTCAACCCCTTCTCAAGCTCACATCGAGCCGCGGGCGTAATGTTCCCTGAGAGAGACCCTAGCAGCCCGCGGCCGGCTAGCATCGCATCGTCAGAGTTTCCTCGGCCATCGACCGATTCCGGGTCGATTTGGGGTTTCTCGGCGGGCGACGTTGCGGCACTGGGGAAACCCAGTCGTCTGTGGCCTTCGGACGCGGCACCCTGGTCCAGGGCCCCGTCTCGACGTCCGTCTCTTCACGGATCGCCGTCAGCCCTGAAGACCACATTGGCGTCCGCGGAAGATGAGATTCTCGATGAGGAGATGCTGCCGAACCCCAGCGAAGTGGGAGTCATTGGCAGCCGCCCGCCGGCGCAGTCCAAGCCGCTCGGCCGCTTGAATCCTAACGCTCCGGCCTTCATTGGAATCTTCAAATCCAAGTCCGATAAGGATAAGGAGAAGGAGAAAGAAAAGGAGGGCAAAGAGAAGAGCAAGGCCGAGAAGAAGGACAAGTCCAAAGCCAAGGATTCTAAGGAAAAGTCCAAGAACAAGGAGGTGGCATTGACGCAAGACGCGCTGCAACCTCCTGTCCTGGAGATGGACTCCCCCTCGGAGTCGCGCAAGTCCCGCGACGGGTTCTCGGTCCACACGCAGACGTCGGTTTCCGAGTCCCGTGATTCTCTGTCGCTGGACATGTCCTTTTCCAACACGCTCTCTGAACCCAATAGTGCGGGCTTGTCCAGCAGTTTCAAGGACGAGAACGTGGTTCGAAAGCTGTTCCGAAAGGGCAGCTCGGGCAAGTTTAGTCTGACTGGACGGCTCGGCGGTAAGGAGTCGGGACTGTTCAAGAAAGCGCCCAGCAGCACGGCCAGCGGAGGGGCTTCGGACAAGGGCACGTCCATGGAGCGGTCGAGCATCGGTGATTTAGAGGAAATTGCCGACGAGGCACTGAACCCAAGCTTCCTAGGTCGCAGCTACGACAGCATCACGAGCATTCCGAGCCTGGCGCCGTCGGTGAGCGCGACCAAGAACAAGGAGAGCAAGGCGCCTGCGCGGTGGCTGAGCAACTTCGGCAAGAAGGGGAAGAAGGAGAAGGAGAGCTTGGACTTGGACAGGGCTCAGCTGTCTGAACTGGACGGGTTGGCTGAGGAAAACCACAAGAGTTGAAGGGAAAGTAGGGCATATCGGCGTGTCGGAGGCGAATATGTCAGTGTAGTACCGTTGCGCAGCATCGGTGCCCGACGGCGGGGTACAATCACTGCTCAAATGTATATAGAAAATGAGCAGTCGGTTGATGTAGCAACGGAAGTTTGAGACTCGTAGTATGTTGTTGGTTGTGATGGTGTGAGGGTGTAGATCGCTTGTCGTTTCGCACTGTGTCTCGGACAATTCAGCTTCGAAGCTCCGACCTTCAGTGGACCTTCAACCGCCCATCAAACAACATCCAATCGCATGACCAGCAAGTTCGTAGCAGCAACACCACGACCGAGCACCTTCCTTTCGTACCCAATTCCAGCAGCTCGACACGTCCAAACTACAATTGAGGAGCTACAGCAGCGCCGACTGCGACATACAGTACTAGTAGCACACACGCACCGGCAGCCGAACCAGAAGATCCCGTCCCAGTGAATGGCCACCATGGTCGCGGAAGGGGCCGGCGACCAGGCCGAGCGCCTGCCCATGCCGTCGCGCAACCCGCTACCGCTGTCGGCGTCGCAGGAGGCTCAGATCAGGGATATTTTCCATGCGCGGGTGCGGAAGAAGTGCGCGGATGAAATCAAAGGTGTGTGTGTATCCCGGGGAGGCCACATCCCACACCAGGCTTCATCTTCTTGTCC
Organism: Chaetomium strumarium; assembly: GCF_033439665.1. Lineage (NCBI taxonomy): Eukaryota > Fungi > Ascomycota > Sordariomycetes > Sordariales > Chaetomiaceae > Chaetomium > Chaetomium strumarium. The sequence continues at coordinate 3,766,791 of NW_026944429.1, read as the reverse complement.
TTTCCGAGCCTCAAGCAGTCGCCACAACAAAACCCCCACCAGCCGCATTCTCACATGACCACCTAAGGCGTACCGTCACTAACCAAAGCATATCCTTACATGTCACAGCCTTCGCCGACTGTGCATTAGGCCGCACCTTCACGACCTCCTTCGCCTGCCGCGAGCCGCACCGCATCATGAACAGCTGCATGAAGGCGCACGCGACGCAGGAGGAGCAGGACGCCGCGCGCGAGGAGTGGTTCGCCCAGCGGCTCGAGCGGCAGCGGGAGCGGGAGCGGAAGGCGCGCCGCAAGGCCGAGCAGGAGGCCTTCCTCCGCGAGTGGTGGGGCCTACCGGAGAAGGACCGCGAGGCGGCGCAGAGGGAGATGGAGAAGCTCAAGAGGGGCGAGAGGGTCGGCGGGTTTCCGAGTAGGAGTCGGACATCACAACTACAGGGGACGCAGCAACGACATGCGGAAGAAGAGGGGAGGTGACGCCGGGTGGGGAAGGGCGTACGTGAGAGTGTTGTTTCGGGGAGGAAGGAAAGAGATGGGGCGTCGGTACGGGAACAGAAAAGAAAAGAGCCACTGTTCGACTGTGTAATGTTTCGGATACCTGGGACCGGTTGAGCGGGCAATGCTCGCTACCTTATGTATAGATATGGCGGGGAGAGCGCAGGGGAGGGAGCTGGTGGGATGGCATGGAATGAATGATCAAGGCTTCACGCTCGAGTACGCAACTCTGTAATGGATATCAACCTCATCACAACACAATTGGAAGACGAGCGCAAGGAAATTACGTATACTCATAGAGGGGAAGGGGTGGTTGGGGAGTGCGAGTGCTTTCGTCAAGAACGACCTGGCTACAGCTTTGGCTCTTCACCTTTGACATGCCTTTCCACTCCCTCGACTACGGCCTCGGCGACCCCCCACGACAGCTCATAACCCCTTCCACCAAGCCCGTACGCATGCATCACAAACCCGGCACCGGGCACCAGCTCGCCTTCGACCCTCGGCCCGCCAGTCCTCGTCGGCCTCCGCCCGACAATGTCCCTAATCACCGTCATCTCGGCCTTTCCGCTGAGAATCTTAGGGTACGTCTCCGCAAACCGCTTCAACAACCTCTCCCTCACCTCCATGGACGGCTTGGGATTCCAATCGTTCAGCTCCTTCGTCCCGCCAATAATCGTGCCGCCCTCAAAGCCGCGGGGGACGCAGAAGGTCCAGCTGCCGTCCGCATTCTGCCGCGTCACCGTGGCATCGCACTCCTCGGCCACGAGACAAGTCTGGCCGCGGGTGATGGTCATGGCCGGGTCCGGGACAAGACCCGTGCCGGACGCGTTGACCACTGCCGCGATCTTTCCCAGGCCGGGCTCCTCTGACGCGAGCAGCGAGAAGGCCTCCTCGGGCCGGCGCAGCTCCCGCTGCAGCACCCGGCCCCCGCGGTGCACGAACCGGCGCAGCAGGAAGGCGCAGTACACCATCGGGTTGACACACCACGTGTCGTACTCACAGCCCCACGTGACTTTGCCGTCGGCGGGGAACTCGGAGGCGTCGAGCAAGCGGAAGCCCGGGAGATCGAGGGCGTTGGGGTTGGACGGCGTCGATAGCGCGAGGTATTCGGGCGCGGGAGACTCGATGTACTCAATCCCCTTGAGGAAGGTAATGCCCGCGGTATGGGGGTGCGACGCGTGCAGGCTCTTCATGTGCGCGAAGGTCCGGAGCGACATCTCGTGCTCACGCTTGAGGGAGGCCGGGAGGGAGGGGTGTGGAGGCACCCAGCGGTTGTCTTGTTTCCCAGATGTTAGTGGTTGAGGCTGGGCTGAAAAGGATTTCAAAGGCTAGAGCGTACGAGCACCGCCCCAGGGGGAGGTGTAGTTGATCTTGGTGGAAGGGTCCATGGTCTCGAAGGGCGCAGGGAAGTCCCGAGCGATGATGGTTACGGCGTAGCCGCCCTGCCGAAGAAGCAAGGCACAGCTGAGGCCGATGACGCCGCCACTAGATGCTGTCAGGTTCCATGTTGGCATCGAACTTGGAAGAGAAAGAAATATCTTACCCAACGACAGCCACGTGTTGTGACATAGCTCTATGGGTTTAGTGGTCTGTAGCCGGAAGGTTCCAATATGTTCTGTGTTCAGTGGGATACTCAAGCAGCTGGACGCATGAAGGTCAGAGATAGGGCCGAAGAAAGCAATCATTCAAGAAGGCACCAGGTACATATAAATTTGTATGTCAGGGGTGCCAAGCCGATGAAGAGACGAGGCTCTCTAATAGACGCCTGCCTCTGTCCCTCGTCGCTATCTCGTGGCGCAACGAACATCCAAGAGGGGTAACCTGGACGCTTGGGCAGACCAGGTGAGACTCAACGGACAACAGACTAGTAGAATCCAGCCTCGGCATCCCTTTGCCCATGGCTCAGACCACCTCACCTAGGCATACATCGACAGAAGCGGCGATGTAACGTAAGGCTCCGAGTCCGCTCCGATCAGGGCTCGCGGCCCCGCACGGCCAAGTGGATCCTTTGCCGGCAATCGACGGCGATCCGGTTTCCGCCGGTCTCAAGAGCGGAGCCGATGCCCCAACCCCGGCTCGGCTCGGTTGAAGTATGGAGCTCAGGACAAGAATGCTTGCATTGTATGGTTCAAGATTCGACCAACAAAATTGAACTGTTATGCGGTTCTTTTTTTCCCGTGGGACGCGTACGTGGGCCTTCCGCTGATGTGCATATTCGGCTTGGTCCTTCCGAACGTTAGAACTCGGAGAGCGTAGAGACGACGGACTGACGTGCAAGCGTCCAATTTAGTCGGACAGCACTCTTGCCGGTACTGGTCCTTGGGTTTGCTTCCTACTAAGAAGTGTGTGCCAAACTCGGAATGAGCAGGGTCAGGGTCAGGACACAACCTCAGGACTTACAGAGCCTCCCGCGCCGCCGTCCAGCTCTCTGCGAGTGTAGACACACTCAACACAGGATGTCTTGTTAGCCGTCATTGGCAACGCATCCAATTTTTGGCTTCTCGATCTCAGCAGGGTCTGGTTGTTCCCGATGTAAAGGAGAGGCTCGGTGTAAAACTTGAACGGAAAAGACATATGGAAGATCACCCTCTCATGGAATGGGTGGGACGGGCCGTTGTTCATGTTGATCTGTTTGTTGCATCACTTATTAGAGCAGGAGAATGTGCATTGCGTTCCGTGTGACAACTTGAACCTTCAAGATATTTCCGCTCCGGCCCACCTTCGTTCACCAAGCCCGCACTTGCCGCACTAGAGACTAAGCGGGGACCAGATCATTCTGAATTAAAAATCACGGGGAAAGAAGAAAAGACGAGACAAAAAGAAGGAATGGAAGCAACGACGAAATGGGAGAACATCTCTCCAAAACCACCTTCCTCCGGTGGCTTAGTACTGAGCATCGGTGTCGGGTTAGGGCGCCATTGATCAGCCAGCTTTCGGTGGACTTGAGATTTGGTTATGCAGCTTGGATGTCAACTGACTGCTAAGCTAGTAGAGAAAACGCACCGCTGGCCCAGCCTTGCTGAATACGGTCGCATCGCTGCTTATTATTAAGGTTACTCGAGCGGGAAGCGCGAATCTGTAATGCTGCTTGAAGCCAAAACCGACGAACAGCTGGACAGCGTCTAGCTGCACGGTGATTTCGTCGCTGATTGGTCGGTGCTGACCGGGGTGCTCCGCAGCAGGATCTATTTTGGGCGTCTATCTCGTCCGCTCCCGCACATCTTTCGCGGGGCAACCCCAACCTCCACCCACTCATAGCGGGCGACACGGTCTGGAGGGAACGTCCGGCGCTTAGCACTACCGAATCTCACTCGCAATCGGAAAGGCGAGCTTCCATAGGTAGTGCACGGCTCCATGCAGACATGAGGGAACAAGGGGCCACGATAGGCTGGCCGCTGGCTGGCACCTTCCTTCCCGCTACCTGCACGCCGAGACTTGCCCTGAAATCTACCTCGCGCAAGCGCCCCAAGATGCGCTGTTCCCGCTTCACACCCGCCCCCCGAGGACGGACACAGGGACATGGACAAGGGGGTTGAGCTGTGGGCGATCACTCATATACACCTCAAAGAAGACTCCGAATAAAATCATTGATTCCCCTGCTCGTCCGATTCCCGTGGCTCTGGATCCATTTCGTCACTGATCGTTCGCTCGAGCAGCCGGGAGACGAGCAAAGCCCCGTCAAGCCTCTCCTCCGTTGATCCGGTCCGGACCGTCATGTGTCGGTAATAGGCTTTACCGCTGGGTTGTAGTTCGACCCGTCTTTGCCGTTGGCGCGCAGCTGCAAGCACGACTCGAGAGAGAATAAAGGACACGGCGACTTGGCCTCGCCCGTTGTCAAGGAGAGCAGAGCTCCTAATTCGCCATGTCCGCGGCTCCAGCTGGAGGGTTTTCCCTCTTTCCCAACCCCAACAGTGCCCCGCGGCCGCCATCAAGATCCCAGAGCCGGCCTCGCGCAGCTACGCCCCAGGAAGGGCCGGCTAGCTCGTTCGAGGTGACACCTCCGCGTGCGGGGAGGCACAGGAGAGATTCATCAGCCAGGGATACCAACCCAAGAGCCGTATCCAACAACCCGTGGCAGCATGCACTCGATGCGGGGAAGAGACAACCATCCGCCGGGAGTACGGCAGGCCCGTCCGCAGCCGCTGCTACAGTCGAGGATCCGGTAGTCGAGACGACTTGCTCCCAGCCAGTGACCGAAACTCCCCAGCGATGCGAGACAGCTTTCTCCGAGGCCCAGACCCTGGTGCGCAGCTCGAGCCAGAGATCGAGGAGCTCTATAGCCAAACCCCCGATAGCCCACACCATGGCCGGGCCGTCGACGTCTTCGCAACCAGGGGAATCTGAAGAGCCGGCACCCATCCGGTCGATCTTCCCCCGATATAATCCACACGTGCCTCTGAATCAGCAAGACTACTATCCGACCCAAGCGAGCCCAACCCACATCCCCCAATCCGCCATTAGCAGGCCGATGTACTCCCCACCCGCCGGCGCCTCCTCGAGCGGACAGTCAGGCGCCCAGATGACCAGCCCCGGGCAAACAGCGAACTCGCATGTCCGCTGGCCGCCAGCCCCGGGGCAGCGGCACCACGAACCAACCGTGATGCCGCCGGTCAGCACGACGGAGGAGCTCCGCGGGCTGTGGAAGGTAACCAACGGCTGGAAAGCCTCGTCCCTCGAAGGGCGGAGGTACTGCCTTAAGATGGCCATGTCCCCAGACGCACCGCCTGCATACGCCCTATCCTCTTCCTCCGGCCAGCCCTTCTACTGCCTGCGGGTCGACCCAACCTCAGCGTCGGCCCTCGTCACTCTCTCTCGCTACGACCCCAACAAACCTTTCAAAGCCGGCAGCAACACATCATCCTCCACGATTGCCATTCCCAACCCGGATTCCCGCAACTCCTCCCCTTCGCCGCGCGCCTCCTCCTCAAGCCGCCAGTCGAACTACGTCGTCAACCTCCAAAACGCAGCCCACACCCCGTCAACCACGTCCCCAAAGCATCAGAAATACTGGCAAGAGGTCCTTTCCACCACTCTCGCCTCTACCCCCGCCGGCGCCAACACCAACACTCACACCGACGACGACGACGAAGACAACAGCAACAACGACGGCCTGCTAGCCCACCTCTGGCCAACCGCCGCAGCGCGCCTGGTGGCTGACCGCGCCAACGACGCGGCCACCGTCGCCCTGGCCCAACAAGAATCGGCCCGCCTGGTCTGGGACGCCGACTCGGGCAACCACTTCCTCGTGCACCCGGCGCTCGCCATGCCCTTCTGCGTGACGGTCGAGCGCAGCCCGGCCTACAGCCGGACCGAGTACACGCTGGAGCACCTAGAGTCGCCCGTGCACCTCGCGCGGCTGGTGCGCGACGGCACGGGCGCGGGCTGGCTGGAGGTCGACACGGGCATCGCGAGCAAGATCGACGCCGTGTACCTCGTGGATGTGGTGGTTGCCGCGCTAGTGCTGGTGGCGCACGGGGATGTCAGGGCCCGCTCTATCGGAGGTGGAGGAGGGGGAGGAGGAGGAGGTGTGGCCGAGGTGTTTGAGCCGCCGCCGGTTGTGTTCGGCGGGCCGAACGGGAGCGTGTATTCCGCCCGCGCTGGTGGCGGGGAAGGGAGTGGTGGTCGTGGGAGCAGGAGTTGGAGTCGGCTTAGCAGTCGGAGGGACGACAGGAAGAGGAAGAAGAGTGTGAAGAAGGGAAAGAAGGCGAGGATGGAGCAGTTTGAGATGGATCTGGAGAGCCAGAGCAGCGATCTGAAAAAGGGGGACAACGACAGGTTGCCAGGAGTGCTGAGGGTGCTCGTAGGCCTGATCACAGTCACATTCAAGTGCTTTGTGTGGTGCGCGACGGTGGCTTTCAAGACGCTCATGGCCATCTTGTCGGGGCTGACGAAATGCTGCGGCTTGGGCAAGTTATGAGGGTTAATTGGGCGTTGGACAGAACGAGGGAACGAGAAATGATAATGGCAATGCAATGACCGGAAAGCAGCGTCTGATCTTGGTATAACGGGTTTATTCGGATCATTAATGGTCATCGTATTCTGGCGTTGGGCATTGTGCACAATAAGCCCTCCCGGTACAAGGCCAGACTTCTCGTACAGTAGGGGATATGGAGTCGCAGACGTCAAACAAGGGATATGCAAGGCGGGTAAAGCAACCAACACTCCCGCCACTACCTCTTCCTCTCCCTTACTCTCAACCTTCGACCGCTCTTTGTGATACCCCCTGACGTCGCCGTCTTTGCCATCTTGGCCTGCTGCAACTCCAACTCGTATTCGGCGTCCGCCAGCGCTTTGAGCTTCTTCTTAGCCGCCTTTAGTCTCCGCCCGAGCTTCTCCAGATTCTGTGCTTTCCGACGTGCCGCTACTGCCTGCTCATCCTCCTCCTCCCCTCCGTCGTCGTCTTGCATCTCGTCGTCTTCATCATCCGCTTGTGCTTCCAACGCCCGCTCTCTCTCCTCGGGCGCATCGAAAAAGACGATCTTTTTAGGCTTTTGTGGTTGAGAGGTAGGCGGGCCCACGTCGTCATCGCTGTCCTCGTCCTCATCGTCCCCGACCTGCTCCGTCCCGCCAGCAAGGACGAACCGCTCCTCCAGCTCGCGCACCTCCTTGGCAGCCACATTCCGCATCGTCCGGATGTAGCCTAGATCCTGCGTCTTGAGAAGCCGGACCGTGTCCACGTCCATCGCCTTGTTGCCGCGGTCGCCGTCAACCATGCCGGTGAAGGACTTGCCGCGCGTGATGGAGGAGCCCGGGCCCTTGCGGGACATCATGCCGAAGTAGAACTCATCCTCGTTGCGCTCGGCGGCCTTTTGCCGCAGTGACTTGAGCACGGCTTTCTTCTTGTTGTAGTCCTTCGCCCGCTTTTGGTAGTCCTTGTGCTTCTCGAGCAGGCCGAGCCGCTGCCGTTCCAGGGGCTGCGCCCGCTCGCGATGAGCGCGCCGCTGGACGCTAACACACGTTTCCGGGTCAGCATATTTGGGGCGTTTGATTTCGAGGGCTGTTGTTGCATCTTTACCTATTCCGTAAAGACGACATCGCTAGGGTGAATTATTCTCGCGTTGCAGACGGAATGCTCAATTACTTCGGCTGCTCTCTGCTTTCGGTGTTGAAGATGCGTTGATCGCTCCAATTTTTGAACCAGCGATACGCAAGCGATAAGCGATAACTAAGGCAAAGTCTCCACACTGCAGCGGAGTTCCCGTAGCGACTAGGGCAGGGGTCCTACGACAGCGAGAGATTCCGTACCTGCCACAGCCCTACGGTTATCAGGAAGGCACCTTACCTTACTGTACTATTGTGCATACATGACTAGGTCTATCAGTTTACCCCACAGTGAGACAGTGTCCCAGCTGTCATAGATCGCAGTGGAAGGACGGGGGAATCGTGTCAGATCACTCTTGTACTGTAACATGTTTCTTCCCCCAGCATGTGATACAAGCCTACTTCCCCTTCTTGATGGAAAACCTGAGAGACATCGACGGGCAAGATCCCGCAGCGGACATCCCGAAATGCTAGATGCTGGCGCCTCAGTCCACAATTTTCATACACAGAAGCAACCCAACTTTAGCTGATGACCTCCCACGCCTTCAAATGCAGAAGGTTGTTGGTCGCTGGCAAGATGGTCGGGCGAGCTAGAACGGCTTGTCACAACATCTAAGTTGGGATCAGTGCCATTACCTCAACTAGGTACCTATTTTGTACCTAGTATACTGGTTTCCCAATCCGCCGGCAAGATTCTGTCCGTCTGTCGTCACCCTTGGACATGTTCATCTCCGTTCCCAACCATGGACTCCTTACTCCACAGTATCATCGCGATTCCCTCAGTCACTCTCTTCACCTTCCTCCTCCCCCTGCCTAAACACCACCTTCTCACACAACTGCAAGCATTTCCTCACCGGCAGGCCAATCACGTTATCGACGCTTCCCTCCACCTTCTCGATAAGCACCATGCCGCCCACCCCCTGCAGCGCATACCCGCCGGCCTTGTCCGCGCCCTCCCTCGTGCGCACATAGCTCTCAATCACGTCGTCCGGCAGCCCGTCCTCGGCCCCGGCGAAGTACACGCTAGTGTGTTCGACATGCGACGCCATCTCGTAGCCCGGGTGCGACGCATCCGCCTTGGGCGCCAGCACACACACACACGTCAGGACGCGGTGCTGCACCGTGTCGCGCAGGTGCTTCAGCATGCGTACGTGGTCGGCCTCGGAGCGAGGCTTCTCCAGGATCTGGCCCGAGCGGGTCGCGATGATGGTGTCGGCTGCGATGACCACGGCCGGGTCTTCGTGCTGGCGCGGGTTCGGCTCGTTGGCGGAGGAGTCTTGGGGCTGTTCTTGTTGCTTGTCTAGGACCGCCTGATAGACGGCCAGACACTTCCGCTGCGCAGTGGCGGCGACGTATTCCTCGGGCGTGTGCGACTTCTTGTCCAGGTCTTCTGGGTCGGAGGATGGCCACACCTCAAAGTCAGAGAGGCCGAGCTAAGCTGACGTGAGCTTTTCCCTGCCCTCATTGTACTATCGAACGGCGGAAGGGGAGGTAGTGCTAACTTGTGTGAGAAGGGCTTTTCGGCGGGGAGAGGCGCTAGCTAGAATCACCCGCTTGGAGCGCAGATAGGTGAGGATGGGCAGCTCGAGAGGGTAGGGGCCCTTCCTAATAGGCGCGCTCTGGCGCAGGTGGATGCCATGGGAGCGGGCAGCCGTGATGTAGTCCGGCGGAGGGTCTGAGGGGTTGGTGAGGTCCATGGCGTTGTATGTGTGGTACTTGGTCGATCTGGCGGGCGAAAGTTTGCAGAAGGCGGCTGCGCGTTGCAGATGCTTCATCAGTCACTGATAGGACTCGATGGAATTGGGTGCTTGAGGCGGGTACCTCTGTGGACTTAAGGGGTGCCCGGGGGGGCGGGAGCTTGAAAGCTTAAACAGCCTGTGTGACCCCACCTTCCCAAGTTGGCATGCTGCGTCATCGGTGCTGGGGTGAGCATTACACAGTACAACAGTAATAAAGCGCTGTAAGTCTCTACTAGTAGCTGTCCATCCACCATTTCAGCTCACCGTTTCACTTTTTTGCCCCGTTATAGTACACCATCTATCATAATAGTTACAATGTTGTTCCCTTGCCATCAGACCTGATCGCTGAGCTGTGAGTCTACTGATACGTATTCACCTTGTCAAGCATGAACTGGAGGGCCTCCTCGGGCGCCATACTACTAGTCCGCCGCTCCATACCGCCAGTCCGCTGCTGGCTGTCGCCTGCATCCGTTGACAAGCCGCTCGCGTTGACCGATACCGTCTTCGCGGCGACATCCCGGGGACCGATAGTGATAATCAGCCCGTACCCCTTGGCCTTGGCTTCAGCTACCTTGGCACCGACGGTGCGGGGACTGTCATCGAAGTCTATGGCAAGGCCGGTCGGCGCATAGCCGTGGTTGTACGACGGGGGCTGGTGGTCATCCGGGAGGCCTAAGAACAGGCGGTGCATCTGGCGTGCCCATTCTAATACGTGCTCCTGGTCGTTAACAGTAATGATGACAGCCTGGCGCGGATTGAGCCAGAAAGGCCACTTTCCGTTATAGCGCTCGATTAGTAGCGCCATGAGTCGTTCCGCCGAGCCGAGCACGGCCCGGTGGATGAGTACCGGCCGCACCAGCCCGTATTCGGCCAGCAACTCGGGGTCATTTGTTGTTTCGCCCCGTATCTCCAACTGTGGGGCAGGCGCCATGTATTCTAGATTGAATCGCTTTGGAAGCTGGAAGTCAAGCTGAATAGTGGCCGTCTGGTGTTCCTTTCCGTCCGAGTCCTTCAAAATGATGTCGATCTTGGGGCCGTAGAAGGCGCCGTCGCCCTCATTGACGGTAAAGGGGTTCCCACTGCCGTGGAGCGCCTTCTTCAACGCTTTCTCCGCCTCTTCCCACTCCACTTCCGAGCCAATATACTTTTCTGGCCTCGTTGAGAGCACTAGCCGGTATGGCCCAAGGCCAAGGACACCGTAGCTGAGGCGCACGAAATCGAGCGTCTTGGAGACCTCATCGGCGATCTGGGAGGGCCGACAAAAGATATGCCCATCGTCCTGGTGGAATCTTCGAACGCGCGTCAGGCCGCTGAGCGCACCCGAAATTTCGTTCCGGTGTAGCGGGCTAAAATCGGCGTAGCGGATCGGGAGGTCGCGGTAACTACGCTTCTTCGAGGCGAAGATGAGGCAGTGGCCTGGGCAATTCATGGGTTTAAGGCCGTACTCTTCCCCCTCGCCGCCCTCGGTAGCTTCGTCGTGCGAGTGAGATGCGCCAGTCACCGTGTACATGTCGTCGGCATAGTTCTCGAGGTGTCCCGACGTGGCCCAGAGCGCCTTTTTGTAGATGGTCGGCGTGATGACTTCTTGAAAGCCGTAGCGGACATATTGCTTGCGTAGGAAATCGAGCAGGCGGTTGAAGATGCGCGCGCCATTAGGAAGAAGGATGGGCGAGCCGGGACTGTAGATAGATGTCAAGAAGAGTTCCTGCTGCAGCCCAAGAACCCGGTGGTCGGGTGCATCAGGTTTCGGTTCCCTGGGGGAGGCATCGGAAGCATCTGATTTCGCTTCTTTGGGAGCATCGCAAGACGCACAGAATCGGGGCAGGCTCGCGCGGAATGGATTCCTCTGTGGCAAAACCCTACACTGTCTGGTCAACAACTGCGAAGGCCATATCCGCGCTCGCAGGAAGCGCATCCTGCTGACTGTCGCAAAAGGCTGGGGGTTATGGTGTGCATGTGGCACTGTCAAACCTTATCTCGCTCTGATCAACCGAGCCCCATTTTCCATCGAGTTTGCGATGCCCGGGGATCCCTGCAGCTGCCGGGCACCTTGTTGGACGGTGTGGACAGGGGCAGACAACGGTGCAGCTGATCGGTAAGTTACCGTGTCATTCCTGCACGGGTCTGTTGCACGAGTCAGCGGATTTCTTGTGACTCGTGAAACCATTCAAATACCAGCCACTCCCGTCACCTTCAACAATCGAACACCAACAACGAGAAAGCAAACGCGGGCAGGTTCCAAAGATGTCTTTTTTCGACACGCAAGCAAACAACGCTTTCTCTCAATACTCGGATTCTCGCTCTGCTGCCTGCAGTGACTCATTGTGTTTGTTACTAGGGACTCGACAACTAGGATAGCGAAACCGCCCCCCCACTTTTCAGCGCCAGAGGCCTATAATACGGCGCTGCTGCCTTCCCTCCCTGGGTTTGCCACTTAGACGCGACGCGTGATCTCGCAACGTACACATCTCGCCGCTGCCGGATATATCAGGGACATCTCTCCGCGCGGGTCGCTGAAGTGTTGCGCGTGAGAAAGTTCCCGAGACGTGACCCGCTGTGCGAGTCCCCGGCGGTGTCACCATGGTCACAACGCGCTCCTCGTCGAGGCGAGATTTCCAGCCCGAGAGCTCCTGGCGCATGGTCGAGGGCGTGAGCGAGAACGACAGCTTCGACACGTCCGTCTTGCACGATGACGAGGAGTTCATGATTTCGGAGGGCAGCGACCCGTCCCAGCAGACGGGGTCGCAACCCTACAGCATCGGTGGATCCCAGCCGTGGAGTATTGGGGGTTCGCAGGACGACAGCATCGAGAACTTCCTCAGCAAGGCCGAGGAGGACGAGCAGGTCCTGCTGCGGTCGCCGTTCCGCCCGTCGGTCCCAAAGTCCGTGCGCCAGAGCTCCAGGGACATGGCGAGGCATCGCTCTCCCGAGCCGGAATTCTACATGCCCAAGGTCGATGTCGAGAGCCCGAGGAGGAGGGCGAGCACCCGGTCGACAACGACCGTAAGGGCGATTTCTCCGCCACCACCGGCGCGTGGGCTAAGGCGCCGCCAAGGAGGGACGACGGGGAGCTCCGGTGAGCAACAGCGCACCAATAATGACCAGAGGCCGTACACCGACGCGCGGCCATCCTTTGGCGACCGTGTGTCTGCGTCGTTGGCCGGAGCTACGCTCGATGCACTTTTCTGGGTCATTGGTCTCGTTGGACTTGCACTACGCTATGCACAGAAGCCATTGGCGGTGCTTCTGTCCTTATATGTGGCCTTCGGCGGCATCATCTTGCTGCAGAACTTGGCGACGAAGTCTTTTTACACAGCCCTAACTCCGATATGTCGTATCCCAGGAGCGTCTCTGCTAGAACTACCGTTCTGCCCGGACTTTGGCCCGGCAACGGCGGATGGCGAAGAGCGCAAACCAGGCGTCGAGTTTGACAGCTTGATGGACGTCCAGGAGCAGCTCGGACGGGTGGTAGAGAAGTCAGCGCACGGCGTGCCTTTGTCGATCGAGATGAAGCGCACGGAAGCGTCGATCCGGGACCTGAGGATCTTGGTCCGTTACAGCACCCTCCAGGGCAAGGACGAGCTGCTCCTGGAATTGGATGGTTTCGTCGACACCGTGGGGACGGTCTCCCGAGACATTCAGAAATTCAACGCGCGCATCGGTTCAGCCATCGACTGGGTTATCAGCATGAACCGGTGGACTTCGCGCCACCTCGACACGCTAGACGGTGGCAACGGCGAGCAACACCAGGGCGGTCTCGTCGGCGCGTGGATAAGCCGAGTCTTCGCCCCGTTTCAGCCTGTGGTCTTCACGGAACGGCAGCTCGTCGACACGTACGTCGAGCACGCGACGCTGGTCTCGGACAAGATCGCCAAGCTGATCGACCAGGCGGAGGCGGTGCTGGCCACGCTCTCCAAGGCGGGAGAGCACACCGAGGCCATCTACGATTTCGTCGCGCGCACCCAAACATCGGTCCGGGTCCGCAGAGACGAGATCTTGTCCACGCTGTGGGCACTCGTGGGTGGCAGCAGAAGCCAGATCGCGAACCTGAACCGCCAGCTGTCGCTGCTCCGACACGTCGACGCGCAGCGGTCGGACGCCATACGACAGCTTACCGAGTTGGTCAGCGACCTGGAGAAAATCCAGGCGGCGCTAGGTGACTTGCGGGACCGGGTCGCGGAGCCCGGCTTGGCCGGAGAACGGGCGGGCGTACCACTGAGTGTGCATGTCGATACGATTAATCGAGGTGTACACAGGCTGGAGGACGCAAGGAGCAGGATCAGGGAGATCGAGAAGGACCGAATCCAGGAGGTTTTGGCTAGGGGATCGGGGCAGGAGAAGCTGATTGAACAGTCTTGAGAGCTTGTTTGATGTTATGGAGCATTGGATGGCGTTGTTTGGGCATATTGACTGGTTTATTCCCTGGTTGGGTTGCACATGGATAGCTCACATTCGGAGATCTCTGGTAACTCAGGTACCTTCCTTTCTCGAGGCGCTTTGGGACACAGGACTAAAGACAGCATTCAGAGGCGTGAACTGGAACATGGTATTTTTCAGGTCTTCCTGTTGTAGACGTTCACGCTACATAGGTAATACATCCAAGATACCTCCTAGTCTCAACGTAACTACCACCTATGGTATGTCGGTACGCCCTTGTAAAGTGGTACGGTACCACAGTACATAATAGCACACGGTTATAGAACTTCCTTATCTCTCCCCGATGCTGGATTGATCTAGGCAATGACCAACAGTAAGCTTATCAGTGGAAGCGGGGTCACTCAACCCACTGCGCCGGGAACGGATGGACTACCTGTAGTGTAGAAGACGGAGTCTCTGGAGTCCTTGTTGATATGTATTTATGAGAGAGCTGTAGACAGTATTTCCACAACAGCTGCTGCTTTGTCGACGAGTCCTGCCTTCTCACCCAGGTGCCATCTCTATTAGCAATCTGTACCACCCAGGTGCATCCATAGGGCTGTAAAGGGCCTAATCAAGCAGCGCGCCAAGATGCATCTCATACCGCGAGAGGTCAGTTGAGCATTGGCATTTGTCACGCCTACTACCTTCTGCCTCAGCATTTGATTCGGTTTCCACTATGAGATAGATCATGAGAGGATATACTCACGGACTGTACAACTGACACAATGCTGTTTCTGCGCAGATCGACAAGATCACCATCTCGCAGCTGGGCTTCCTCGCCCAGAGGCGCCTGGCCCGGGGCGTGCGACTGAACCATGTCGAGGCCACTGTAAGTCAGAACACCTACTAGTACTCATCACACGCTTTGATTTATCCGCCTCACGTTAATGATGATAATAATAATGATTACTCATGAAATGAAATAATAAAAATAAAATAAAAAGGCCCTCATCGCTTCGACCCTCCAGGAACTGATCCGCGACGGGCACCACACGGTCGCGGACCTCATGTCGCTGGGCGCCACCATGCTCGGGCGGCGGCACGTGCTGCCCGAGGTGTGCTCTACGCTGCACGAGGTGCAGATCGAGGGCACGTTCCCCTCGGGCACCTTCCTGGTGACGGTGCAGAACCCGATCGCGACCGACGACGGCGACCTCGCGCGCGCCCTGTACGGCAGCTTCCTGCCCGTCCCGCAAAACGCGGCCGAGCTGTTCCCGCTGCCGCCCGCGGAGGAGTACGCGCCCGAGCGCCAGCCCGGGGCGGTTGTTGTTGCTGCTGTGAAGGAGGGAGTGGTCCGGCTGAATGAGGGCCGCAGGCGGACCAGACTCAGGGTGACCAACCGCGGGGACCGGCCCGTCCAGGTGGGCAGCCACTACCATTTCATCGAGGTCAACCCCCAGTTGGAGTTTGACCGGCTGCGCGCGTACGGGTTCCGGCTGGACGTGGCCTCGGGGACGTCGGTGCGGTTCGAGCCCGGCGACACCAAGACGGTGACGCTCGTGGAGATTGCGGGAGGCAAAGTGATCCGCGGTGGGAATGGGATGGCCTCCGGGGTGGTGGACTTGCGCCGGGCGGAGGAGATCCTGGAGAGGTTGCAACAGGCCGGGTTTGCGCATGCCCCCGACCCGGCGGGCGATTCGGCCTTCCTGACCACGACCGAGGGCGCGACGCTGGACCGCAGGACGTATGCGACCATGTTCGGCCCGACGACGGGCGACCGGGTCCGGCTCGGCAAGACGGATCTGTGGATCAGGGTCGAGAAGGACTACACCGTGTACGGCGACGAGTGCAAATTTGGCGGCGGGAAGTCGCTGCGCGACGGCATGGGCCAGGCGACGGGGCGGACGGATGCCGAGACGCTCGATCTCGTGGTGACGAACGCGCTGGTGGTCGACTGGACGGGCATCTACAAGGCCGACATCGGCGTCAAGGAGGGCTTCATCGTCGGCATCGGCAAGGCCGGGAACCCGGATGTCATGGACGGGGTGACGCCGGGCATGGTCGTGGGCAGCTGCACGGATGTGATCGCCGGCGAGGGGAAGATCCTCACGGCCGGCGGCATCGACAGCCACATCCACTACATCTGCCCGCAGCAGGCCGACGAGTCGATCGCGACGGGCATCACGACGATGCTCGGAGGCGGGACGGGGCCAAGGTGAGTAAAAATAAAAAAGAAAGAAAAAGCAACTCCCGCCAGCTTTCAGGGGTAGAGAGATGAGAGAGATGTGAGATCCGCTGACAATGTCCTTCCCCTTTACGCCTCGTGTACAGCGCCGGCACAACGGCCACCACGTGCACGCCCGGGGCGTACTACACGCGCGAGATGCTCCGGGCGCTCGACCAGCTGCCGGTCAACATCGGCGTCACGGGCAAGGGCAACGACAGCGACGTGTGCGGGCTCCGTGACATGGTGGAGGCGGGCGCGTGCGGACTCAAGCTGCACGAGGACTGGGGCAGCACGCCGGCGGCAATCGACGCGTGCCTCGGCGTCTGCGACGAGCTGGACGTGCAGTGCATGATCCACACCGACACGCTCAACGAGTCGGGCTTCGTCGAGCAGACCATCGGCGCCATAAAGGGCCGCACCATCCACGCCTACCACACCGAGGGCGCCGGCGGCGGGCACGCGCCCGACATCATCCGCATCGCCGAGTACGCCAACGTGCTGCCGTCGTCGACGAATCCGACGCGGCCCTTCACGCGCAACACGCTGGACGAGCACCTCGACATGCTCATGGTGTGCCACCACCTGAGCAAGAACATCCCCGAGGACGTGGCCTTCGCCGAGAGCCGCATCCGCTCCGAGACCATCGCGGCCGAGGACGTGCTGCACGACCTGGGCGCCATCAGCATGATGAGCAGCGACAGCCAGGCCATGGGCCGCTGCGGCGAGGTCGTGCTGCGCACCTGGCACACCGCCCACAAGAACAAGCTGCAGCGCGGTCCCTTGCCCGAGGACGAGGGCACCGGCGCCGACAACTTCCGCGTCAAGCGCTACGTCTCCAAGTACACCATCAACCCGGCCATCGCCCAGGGCATGGCCCACCTGGTCGGCAGCGTCGAGGTCGGCAAGCTGGCCGACCTGGTGCTCTGGGACCCGGCCTGGTTCGGCAGCAAGCCGGCCTGCGTGGTCAAGAGCGGCATGATCGCATGGGCACAGATGGGCGACGCCAACGCCTCGATCCCCTCCATCCAGCCCATGATGGCCCGCCCCATGTTCGCCGCCCTCGTGCCCGAGATGAGCGTGGCCTTCGTGTCGCAGGTCAGCATCGACAGCGGCCGCGTCGCCTCGTACGGCCTGCGCAAGCGCGTCGCCCCCGTCAAGAACTGCCGCGCCATCGGCAAGCGCGACATGAAGTTCAACGACGCCATGCCCAACATCAGCGTCGACCCGGAGAGCTACGTCGTCGAGGCCGACGGCGTGGTGTGCGATGCCGAGCCCGTCCTCGAGCTGCCCATGGCCCAGAGTCGGTTTATGTACTGAGCGGAGGGTTGCAACGGGGTAAAGTAAGGGCTTGGATGATGATGGTGAGCGGGTTGGTTATTCATTGAGGGTGAATTGTATGCTTTCGTTGTCCAATTCAGATCGATCTGACTATTGTCGTGAAGCATAAGGTGCCTCTTTCTTGACATATCTCGACTCGCAGAGAAGCAGCCTGAGAGAGATGTCGGCTGTCTGCTCTCCGATCTCAAGTGTGCAAGTAATCAGTAAGAAACCGTAAATGTTACTCCACTACCTATCTACCTAGGTTGAGAGTCAGAGTCAAACGGCTTGCAGATGTAAGGTACAGTACCTATAATCCATGTACGTACCAGGCATCCTACAGTGGTGTCCAGAGGCGCCGAGACTCATCCTGTGCGTGGCCATGTCAGGTACCTTACGGTATGTGTAGGTGCTGAGCAAGCTTGTTACGGGGTCGCCATGACGGGTAGCCTTCGACGGTGCTCTGGCTTCGGGGGCAGAGGAGCACCTGGTAGGTAGCGCTCAATTACAGGGCTGGATCAGATGGGAGCTCAGGTCCCTGCTGGCAGTAACTGGAGTCGGGACCTGGCAACACTTCCATGGGGTCCTCCACGCGCCATGGAGCCTCCGAGACACTCGTCATCTGATGCCGGAACACCTCAGTTTTTGCGAACCAACAAGATGTGCAGCTTTGGGATTAGTGCTGTCGTGTATCACTGATGTCATCCACTGCAGAGCTGAAGCACCACCCACAATACTCATACAGAAAAAAAGTGCAAAGTCCATAAACCCGAAAGCTGACACATCCACGCTTGTGCCCCCGAGCCATTCTGATTCCTTCCTCCACCAGGAACCTCTGCGCAACACCAAGAGGTGTATCGCTCACGTCATTGGGGGATATAAAACTGCTTCTGCAGCAAACATCAGGATTACAAGTCCGGAGTACCAAAGACTTTGTAACCCAAGGCCATGATACACCTCCCGTCTCGCACAAGCGGAGCAATATGAGCCCGCCGTCTCTCGTCAGGGAAGGGTATCATCAAATGGAAAACGAGACTTCATCTCCCAGAAACGCCGAAGAGAGTGTGGAAGACAGAACCGGCAAGAGACCAAGAAAGCAATGGTAAGAAACTCTAGGCCTTAGTCTTCTTACGACCAGACTTCTTAGGTTCCTCCACCACCTGCTCGACTGCCTTGGATACCCGCTTCCGCTTCTTGGCCTCTGGGCTGGCGGGCGTCGCTGCTGCGGACTTGGCGGGTTCGGGTTCCGCCGCAGCGGGAGCTGGCGTCGCCGCTGCCGCCGTGCTCTTCCGCTTGCGGGTCTCCTTTTTCTTGGGCGTCTTGGCCACTGGGGCCGCCGGCTCCTCCTCAGAAGCTTCCGAGGGAGGCGACGGTTCCGCCGCGGCGCTCTGCTGCAGCTGCTCAGCAATGGCTTCCTCGTCAGCGGCCGGCGCCGCCTCGGCGACCTGCGTGAGAGGTGGCAGGCCGATGCCGTGCTGATCCGCGTATGCGCGGGCTTCGTCGTCTGTCATGTTCTTGGCATCCGGGTTGCCGTGCTTGTACGAGTGGACCCGGGCATTATACAGGCGGAGGTTGTACTGGTATGCCTGGTTCCAGCCGAGCTTCTCGGCCGGGCTCATGACGGACCACCGGCGCTGGCCCTCGTCCTGGACGGCGCCCTTGGGCACCTGGTCTCCAAGATCATTGGCAATGATGGGACGTGCAGTCTGCATGTACAGGAAGTACGGGGTCAGAGGACGCTTGGGCGCATTCGGGTCGTGAGTCCGCTTCTTGCGCTCCTTCTTTTCCTCAACCGGCGGCTGCGGAGGCACGAAAGCAGCCGGAATCATATTGGCCATATTGGTGAGATGTCCGGCCATGCGTTCCAACTCCGCTCCATCATCAAGGTTGGTACTCTCCCCAATGAGAAGGTTGGTCTGGCGCAGAAAGTCCTGGGAAAAGGATCTCATCAAGTCCTGGATTGTCAGGAGCCTTTGGTAAACCTGTCGACAAGTCAGCAGTGCATTCACGACCACGTCTTCATTCGAACCAGAGGCCACTGTCGTCAGAGCGAAAAGGGGTAAATGGAGCTTGTTGCCAGGCGACACCCGAAAGAGGAGGATGGTAAACAATTGTCGGGATGTGGATGCCACGCTATTGCGGCTGTAGGAAACGGGGCAGAAGAGGTTGCGCCGCGTCCCAGACATGGCGGCGGTTTGCGACTAGGTGAATGCACTCTGAACATGTAGAATCCTTGTGTGGATGCGCATCGGATAACGCGACCAGGACCCGTATGAGCAGTGTAATGCGTGTTGTTATGTTCCACTTGCGCAGAAACAGCTTTGGCCAAGCCTTGCGATAGCCACGGGGCCGGTTGGAAAAGTGCGAACACGCGCCCGGTAGAGCGTGACGCTTTACAAGCATGGGGATAGTGGCGCTGCGAGGAAGCAAAAATGAAGCTGTAGCTTACCGAATCTCTGACACGGAGGAACTGGTCAGGATCGATAACAGGACCTCCTCCAGGAGCCCTCATGTTCATCATGCTCATGTTGAGAGCAGCAGCTGGCGCTGCGACGGGAACGGTGACCGGCGCTGCGGCGGGAACCACAGGCTCGGGCACGGCCTTGTTCTTTGGCGGGCGCGGCATGGTTGATGAGGTGGTTTGAAGCGATAAGCTGGCTGGGAAAATCCGGAAATTATCGCGCCAGTCCACTCAGTGGGATGATGGCGCTGAGTTTGGGACGATGATGGTGGAGCTGGCCTTTGCTTTCAGTGCTAAAGGCTGGGCGCTGCAGTGGATGAATAGTTAGAAAACAGAAGAAGGTGGCGAGGAAATTTTGGCAGCGACTTTGGGGGGGATGAGGGGGTTGCCCCGAGAATTATACGTGGGTCGCTAAAAAGAGGGGTGCTGTGCTGATTTCATGGGCAGTTGCTGGAAATTGACGGGGCAGGCAGAAAATCCCGCTGCAGGTTAGGTAGGTTGTACGCTGAGAAGGGTTCCGGTCAATTTGCCGCCCAAAAATTTCGGGCAGAATGGATCACAACATGGAGAGAGCTCCTGGCTGCCAGCTCCCGTCATTACCGTCATCCATTCAGCTCCCGTCACTACCCTACCTTAGGTACTAAAGCTCAAGCTTCCGGGCGCCCGCCTGCCTGAGATAGCGGTTCAGTGTAATACCTAGTACCTTACGCGATACCTACCTGGACTAAAGTCTGATTGTGGTCTAGGTGCGCACTGCCCGTATTTAGGGTCCTGGCAGTACCTATCGAACAGTACCGTCCCTTGTCAAAGGGGCGCGAGCACCTGACGCCCGGCATTCCGCTCTATCCGGTTGGATTTCTCAAGCCCGGGCGCCTACTGCTATAGCCTACAGCCACTACTAGTAGTAATAGTCACACTGCTGATAGCTGAGACGCGATCAGCAATGCCCGGAGGCTGCAATGCTATTAGGTAAGGTACCTATAGGTGACTTAGGTAACCCAAACAGCGCGCAGCTGGAATGGAACTCAAATGTCAAGTACTACCTACTAGTACCTACTAGTACTAGATAAAGTACTGGGTGCGCCAGCAAACCTCGGATCTTCCTCCCGCACTATATTACGCTGCCCTGGATCTCACCAACTACCTGTCTCCGCCTACGATGCCGGAAGAGTAGGTATATAAATCTGCGTCGCTTGGATAGTCCGTCTAGGCCGATCTCTCAACTGTAAAGAATCCGAGTTCTAAAGCTCCACGATGCATTGCTTAGAGCATTAGATCTGGCCCGAGGGCTCCTAATGAATGATGCGAGTGCCCTTCTGAGTTGCAGAGTGACTGCTACTTAGACGCGCTACCTAAGGTATCGTGGGGAGACTTGGGGGAGTGGCATGTTAGTGCTGCTTAGGCATTCAACCGCGAGAATTGGTGGTCGCACAGGTTTGCTAGCTGTCCAATGAAGAACAGCTAGGGCCCTGGAGTGGTCACAGGCCCATGAAGTTGAACTGGAGTCCCACCAGAGTTGCAGAGCAGGTCGCGTAGCTGCTGGAGAGGAAGAGCAGGCCTCTGATCTCGGTACAGTACCTATAGATACTAGTAGTAGTAATCAGTGGAGGGCTGGGTGGAGGCCAGCTGATTTACAAGCTCAGGTGCGCGGCGCGGTTTCTTTAGAATCTTTCTTCCCGACGAACCTCTTCGCCCTGGGTCCTGGTAGCAGCGCCTATCACGGATCGCTTCACGATCATGGAAGCTGTACGTTTCCAACCTATGCCTCTGATCTCTCTCCGCCGTTATTCGATCCAGCCTCAACAACCCATCTTGGTAGGCTGCCGTGTCTTACCTGCCATAACGACCTCACATTCCTCGCTTCTGTGTTGGCACATGTCATCTCTGGCGACGGGATCTTTCCTCTAAACAACGCGTAGTATGTGTAGAACATCTGATGTTTCGGGAATCAGCTTGAAAGACACCTTATCTGTGTATGGAGAGCAGCTGCACACCAACGCCTCCATGACCCGACAGAGCTACCGTGATGTGGTTTGTTAACGTGTCCTGTCTAGACTCTAGAGTTTTGGCTTTCCAGGTTGAGCTGAGCAGGTCTCGCGAGAAGCAGCTTCATCCCGACACCATTTCCTCCCCACTCATGCTTCCCCACTCTGGTATGAAGCTTTCCGCAGCCAAAACGTCAGACCGCTATTACATGAACATTATTTTCCACGGTTTGAAGCCCTGAGATGAAAGAAACCGGTGACTGTCTCAAGATATCTTCTGCATTTGGCGTCAGGTAGCCGTGCCCCATCTCATAGGTGAAAACAGCGCGTCGAGCCGTTTGTTGTGCAAACGCGTGGTCCCGCTTGGCATCGGTATCGGCACGGCATTTGCCAGCAGCCGTGTTTTCGGTTGGCAAGGGTCCCATCGCGGACTGCCCCGCTCGTGTCGCAAGACCTCTCCCCCACTAACAGCACCCCTCTCTGTGTGCCCCGCGCGACGACGGCGACCAAGCAAGCTGAATGGTGGCTTGGCACCTCTCTAGTTCGTCTGAAACTCGACATTGGATCGTGGGCGGCATTGCATTGGGCGGGCGCATTAATGCAGCCTGATCGAGGGACCAGGTCCCACTACTATGTTCCAGGTTGTCCACCTTTGCTGTTGGGTGAACATCTCTTCCGAGCCATTACTATACCGTAGAGATTTGAATTGGACTCTCCCACTTTCTGCTCCCGAGTCTATACACCCACCATAAACTACACCGCGAGGCCTTGACTCGGTTCAAAAGTCTCTTTCCCTTTCGACTGCCCGCTCTTGACCACACCCCGTATCACGCACTTCTCACACCAATCGACTGCGGGCAGTGAAGAAACGACAACCATGACGACCTTCAAACCCTACCCGTTCCTGCTCGGCTTCATCGTTCTCTTCTGCTTCGTGCGGCCAACTCTTGCTTTCGGCGCCGGCAACATCCAGGGAATTTCCGCCATTGAAGGCCAGAACTGTGAGCTGCATTGCGTTCGAACTCTTCCCTAGCCCATATATTTTCAGCGCTGACGCTGTTGTGTTTTCCAGGGCGTCACGGTGATATCGAGGATGCGCTCCTCAAGATTGTCATGGCCCGCGCCGTCGGGGGCAAGCGGTTCGACAAGCTGATGGTTTCCCGTGTCTACTTTGGCAACTGGCTCCGCGACTACTCCCAGGCCATTGACGTCGGCACGGTCAAGAGTGTCTCCGCTGAGGCCATCCGCCTCCTTCTCTGCATCCTAGGCTTCCTCACCTTCGGCTATGGGAGCCGTGAGTTCGAGGTCACCGCCGAGCGCCTGGGCTGCTACCGCCCGGAGGACCACATCGACAACCCCAAGAACTACGCCGATAACGTGGACGCGAGACAGTATGACCGCCGTCTGCGCGGCCCTGTTGATGAGTCGGTCGAGCTGGCTGTCGATGAGCAGTCGGGCATGAAGAACTACATTGCCAACGAGAATGCCGGAATCATGACCTCGGCCCTGCATGTGCGCCGTCTGTTTACCAAGTGCATCGAGCTGGGCCGCTCCTATGGCCGGTCCAACAACAAGGATGAACTCTACGAAGCTCTGCGCCTGCTGGGCACTGGCCTGCACTGTCTCGAGGGTACGCAGGTCCACGGCTTCTCTGGTTTCACGTAAAATGTTTTGCCAAGTGTTGACCACGTCGCAGATTTCTTCGCTCACAGCAACTACACCGAACTTGCCCTAATCGAGCTGGGCGAGCAGGACGTTTTCCCTCATGTCGGCCGCAACACCATGCTGCGGATTCCCGGTGCTCGTCGGGAGGTTTATCCCGTAGTCACTGGCACCTTCGGTGGTGTTGACTTCTTGCACTCGGTTACTGGAGAGCGTATGTCATTAGCTGGTCGGGTCTCGCGCAGTCGCACAAGCTGACGAGAAACAGTGTCCGATAAGATGATGCAGAGTGAGATTGAGGACTTGGAGGGAACTTTGCAACAGAGCAGCAACAACGACACTAGCCTCCTCCGCGACCTCCTCGACAAGATCCCCGATGGCTTGCTTGGCAACAGTGACAAGAAATCGAAGATGGATGAGATCCAGAGCAACGCTCAGGCTGCCCAGATGGAGAACATGAGCGTGTCTCCGAGAGAGCCCGAGGAGTTCACTCTCTACGTCAGGAACACCTTCAAGCAGGTCATGCCTGCCATCGAGTTTCACGACCAGCTTCTCATGGACATCGCAAAGGCCATCGAGAAGATCCCGATCCTGCCCAAGATCATTGAGCAGTTGGAGGAGCAGATGTCCATTTTCGTCTTTTCGGTCATTGCCCCCTTCGTCGTGCCTCTCATTGAACAGATCAAGAACGAGCTCGCGACTGGCGCTTCCGAGATCATCAACAGCAGCAAGAACGAGCAGCACATCGTGTTCGAAGACGATAACTGCACCGACCCGACGCACTCGATGCTGTCCAAGGATCATTTTACCAACGTGAGACGACTAACGACGTGTATGTGTCGCTGCAAAAGATTCCAAGCTAACTGGGCGTTCCAGATCCTGAACGAAATCGCCGGCCGTACCGCTTCCAAGGTGGTCTCGTGGGTGGTGCCCCAGCTGATGAACGCGTGGGACGACGACTCGGTCGACGTCGACCGGCTGCTCAACAAGATCATCTACGGCGTGATGCACCACCCGGCACAGCGCGAGATGGGGCCCGACGGCGCCGAGGAGGGCCGCAGCCTCATCTTCGACAGCGTGCGCGAGTGGTGGGAGGAGATGGACGAGGGCCAGCGCGACGAGTACCGGCGCAAGCTGAGCCGCGAGGGCGTGGAGAACGGCGAGAACCACAAGGAGGGCCAGCACGATTCGGGTCACGGGTGCGGCGGCAAGCTCAAGATGCACAAGAACTACAGGAACGAGGCACCCGAGACCATGGAAGACAAGATCGCCGGTGTGGCTGCGGATGCCATCATGGATGGGGTCAAGCAGGGCTTCCAGGGTGCGGTGCAGGATGTCGCGGCCGGTGATGGTCTTCAACAGTCGGGAGGTCTCGGTGGTTTCATCAGCAGTGTCGCCGGTGGCATCCTTGGCGGGTTCCGGAAGGAGGAGAAGGAGACGTACGCTTCCGGCGGCCGGACCGAGGATGGCGGATACACCGAGACCACTACCGAGTATGGCCGCTCGGGCGACCGGTACGGCGAGGCTCAGTACACCGAGACGCAGTACGGCAGCGGCGGTGGACGGAGCGAGTA
The DNA here is from genome assembly GCF_033439665.1 of Chaetomium strumarium. Taxonomy (NCBI): domain Eukaryota; kingdom Fungi; phylum Ascomycota; class Sordariomycetes; order Sordariales; family Chaetomiaceae; genus Chaetomium; species Chaetomium strumarium. The sequence continues at coordinate 3,741,935 of NW_026944429.1, read as the reverse complement.
CCGCCGGTACGAGGAGCGGGAGGACGAGAGCGGACGTGGTCAGAGCTACGGCTACACGGAAGAACGCACCGAGACGCGGTACGATGGCTCGGGCGGTTATCGCCGCGAGGAGGAGGAGACGACCAGCTATGGTGGATACGGTCGTCGCGAGGAGGAGACGACCAGCTATGGCGGGTACGGCCGGCGCGAGGAAGAGACGCCCAGCTATGGCGGATACGGTCGTCGTGAGGAGGAGACGCCTAGCTATGGCGGGTACGGGCGGCGGGACGAGGGCGAGAGTGGCCACGGTCGCCGCGAGGAAGGTGAAGGCTATGGCGGGTATGGCCGCCGCGAAGAAGAGAGCAGCTATGGCGGCGGGTACGGCGGCGGGTACGGCGGCCGGCAAGAGGAGGAGAGCTATGGCAGCTCCGAGCGCCGTTATGGTGGCGGCCGTCGGGATGATGATGAGGAGGAGGAAGAGGGCAGGGAGCGCCGTGGCTGGGGCTATTAAGCCATCTCCGAGGCCTTGTGTGCGACATACTCAGAGAAGTGGTAGCGGGTGCGTCGAAAAGGTTACGCGCTGCTTTGGTCTGTGATGTTTTGTTTGCACCTCTACTTTCCAGGGGTAAAACCGACGGCTACCTCTTTGCAGTCATCTCCGTACCGAAATATGCTTGCTTAATGTGAATTGGGCTTTGGTGTTGAGTGGCCAAGGTGATGCCTATTTCGGCCGGCGGCAATAGGGTGCCAGATAGATTAATGTGTGGTCATTGTTGTATGTATATCTGGCCTGATTTATAGTGCCTCCTCTCTCTCCCCACATCTGCCCACCAGTCGGTAGGTAGATCTGCCCGTCGTGCGGGGAGCCGAGAGAGATAATTTGGTACCGCTTTTGTTGCTTCCCATACACTTAGGTACTTCCTTACATCCCCCGGGTTTGGCGTCACAACAGGAAAGGCAATGGGGTGGAGGGGATGCCGAGTGGTGCCGACCGACGGGGGATTCAGGGGCAGCGAAAGAGTATGTTGTGGTATCGGGTGACCTTCCCGGCCGTGGCATACCAATACATCCTTGCCCTGGACTTCTTGTCTTCATATACCGGCGGCCTTTTCGGGATCGCCTTCCATGAAGTGGCGCTGAGCGGGGAGATTTTCATATGGGTATTCCTGGGCTTCACTCTGGGATGGGAGTTGCCGTTACTAGTTTCCCATTAAGCCCTGGCTGACATCAGGAAGGCCAACAAACCGTCATGGTATATATCTGCTGACCACCGCGTCCCTATTCTGTCTCTCAACCCACCCCATATCTTCAATATCTTGATCATCATCAAACCACCAACCATGCATCTCCCCTTAACCGGCCTCCTCGCCCTTCTCCCAGCCTTCGGCCTGGCCCAGGGTCCATCGGGCAGCGGCAAGACCACGCGCTACTGGGACTGCTGCAAGCCGTCGTGCGCGTGGCCGAGGAAGGGCAACTCGCCCACGCCGGTCAAGACGTGTGACAAGAGCGACAACCCGCTCAACGATGGCGGCAACACCAAGTCGGGCTGCGACAACGGCGGCGGCGCATACATGTGCTCCAACCAGAGCCCCTGGGCCGTCAACGACTCGCTGGCCTACGGCTGGGCCGCCGTGAATATTGCCGGCAGCAACGAGGCCGCCTGGTGCTGTGCCTGCTACGAGCTGACCTTCACGAGCGGGCCGGTGCAGGGCAAGAAGATGATTGTGCAGGCGACGAATACGGGAGGGGATCTGGGGAACAATCACTTTGATCTCGCGGTTAGCTTTCTTTTCTTTTGTCTTTTCTTCTTTTTTTTCCCTTTTTTTTTTTTTTTGGTTCCTTTCTTCTCTGCTATAGTTAGGTACTCTCTACTTCTCTCCTACTAACCTTTGGCTGTACATACATCTCGCAGATCCCAGGCGGTGGCGTTGGCATGTTCAACGGTATGAAAAGCTTCCTGCTTCTCTCCAACTCCATGGTGAACTGAATCACTGACCTGGTGTTGTACTTGTACAGCCTGCACCCAGCAGTACGGCGCTCCCCAGAACGGCTGGGGCGACCGGTACGGTGGCATCCACTCCAAGAGCGAGTGCGACGGCTTCCCGGCGGCGCTCAAGGCCGGCTGCAACTGGCGTTTCGACTGGTACGTTGCCTACTCCCAAAAGCCCATTGAACAGTAGGAAAAAAGAAATAAAAAAGAAAGGAACATCCGCCTTACACTCCCGCAGGTTCCAGGGCGCCGATAATCCGTCGGTCACCTTCAGGCAGGTGGCCTGTCCGAGGGCTATCACCGACAAGAGCGGCTGCGTCCGCCAGAACGATGTCATCAATGAGACACCCACAAGCTAGAGGGTGGTCAGGGGGAATCAGCGGGTTTGGAGGTGAGGGATGGGCGACTGACAGCGTGCCCATGTCCAGTCGCCACCATGCCGGACATCCCTTGGATGAGAACATCAACGACGTGTATAGGTAGTAGTCACATTGGGTGCCTGGTGGTAAATCCTGGCTCTGTTTGCCCTGTCAATGGATATGATGCCACGATTGCCTGCTTGGCCCACCAACGCCACCATGGTATCAGTAAGTCCATGAACCCGACGGAAGGAGAAGACAAAAACACCACATATGAGTCCTCCACCGCGGCCCTATGCCGACCCTCCCAGATACTCCCGGAATCACAACCAAGCCAACTCCCACACGCCGCATCCCATACATCCATCCCACCTAACAAGATAAATCCCTTCCCAAACCCAAGCCCATGCGCCATATCTCCACTTGCCCCGTTTTACGCCGCCGCCCGCCCATTGTACGCCGAATTCACATTACTCGCGTGCGCCAGCAGAAACTTACAGCACGTCATGGTGAGCTTGCACGCCTTGGTCCACCCGTCGTCCTGCGCGACGCCCAGCCTGATGCTGACGTCGCCAATCTTGTCGCCGTCGATGCGGTAGGGTAGACTCAGCGGGCTGCCCTCGGCCGCCGTCTGCGCGTGCACATGCGCTCCCAGCTGCCGCACCAGCTCCAGAAACGCCGTCATGGCGTTGTCGAACTTGCGGTGCATGAAGGTCAGCCCGAGCGGCATGTCGCCCGACGAGAACAGATCCAGGACGTGCCGCTTCGGGGCAGGGGGCGGGGCGCTGCGAGAGGGGGTTCCGCTGAGTCGGCTCGACGATGGCGAGGGCTGGTCGTAGCGGATGATGCGCGACGTTGAGCCCATCGGCACGGGCTCGTAGCCCTCAAAACGGTAGCCGAGCTTATCGGCGACTGTGACGAGCAGGAGGAGGGCATGGCCCCATGCGGCGTTGATCTCGGGCCAGTCGACGGGGTGCGCGGATAGGCGGCCCAGGCGCAGGCCGTTGATGGTCGCGAAGGTGCCGTCGTGGCTGATGCAGAAGGTGTCATTGTAGACGTTGCTGCGCTGCAGCTTCTCGAGCTGGCGCGAGTCGTGGTCGAACTTGCTGTTGATGCTGTCACGCTCCGCCTGGAAATCAGCAAGCCGGCTTGCGAAGGCATTGCGCTCCCGCCAGAAGGCTTCCTCTTGGGCGTCTAGCTTCTGGCTTTCTTCTTCGAGTGCGAGCAGCTCGGCGTCAAGAGCTTCCTTCTCCCGCTCGAGCTCGCGGATTTCGTCGCGCGCCACGGCCTCAGCTTCTCGGGCTTTTCGGAGTGCCTCTTCCCGCGCCCGTAATTCTTCGTCTGTGGGCGCGTTGGCCTGCATGTCCTTCAGGAACGCGAGGTAGGCATCCCGCTCGCGCGTCGTCGACTCGAGTTTCTTCTGCAGCTCCTCTAGCAGCAGTTCTGTGCACTCGACGCAGACGGGGTGGTCGATGTCGGAGCGGGCCGACAGGATCTCGAAGAGCTTGGTGATCCGTTCCATCTCGTGGGATTTGTTGGCGTCCTCCTCGTCCACATTGCCATCGTGGCCTCCAACCGGTGCGGACGAAGCGTGGTGAACATGCTGGTTCCTTTGTGACGTAGGGTTTGGTGGCGCGATCTGGGATTCAGTCAAGAAAATGAAAGACATGGCAGAGTCTCGTGGGTGGTCGCCCTCGCCCCTGCCAGGCGCTCCGTGTCTTCTAAATGTCGGATGGCGGGCATTTCGAGCGGCCTGTTCGTATGTCGATTTCCTAGCGTTGTCCTGCGAGTGTAAAGTCCGAGGACCAGAGGGCTTTTTGGGCGCCTGTTGCGAATGCGTGGCTGTGTGGCGAGAGAGTGAGCTTGCTGAACCTTCACCGGTCTCGGCAACGGTGCTTCGACCGTGCTTACCGACAAGCAGATCGTAGGCTGCTGGATTCAAGTCCTCCAGCGAGCTTTCAAGCATGAGCGGGTTACGGCATTTTTGGCAATACCAAGTGGGAAAGTCCATTCCAGAGTTTAGGACAGATTGTTGGTCCGAGGTGAAGCGTTCACTGATGTCCGAAGCTCAGATCTTGATGTTGCAGGTTCTAAGTTGCCGAAGTGGACGTCACTCAAACCCATGGAAACGGCGGCCCTCGCGGCTGGAATCGATGACGGATCCGGATAGGGCATTTGGTAACCACAGTAGCAATACCTCTGCTACACACCGTGCTCTTTGAGCTGCCCCTTGTCGCTCAGGATGACCCCTGCTGCTGTGTCCGCCGTCATGTGCCGCCAGGCTGGACCGAGCGCCTGCATGTCGCAAGCAGGCAACCTGGAACCTTCCAACCTCCATCAACATCCAACATCTTTGCCAGCCACCCTCTAACATCTTGAAGCCGTTCCATACCGCCTAACTCAGAGTTACAAGACAAAGCGAACACCAGAATTGCGATACCCCTTCGCCCCCGCGATTTGACCCCCGAACCCACAAGCACCGACCAACTTGCGAACTGTCGTTATCCATCGTCATTGCCGTTCTCGCCCCTTCCCGCTGAAGGCCGGTAATTGCTTCCGACAGGCGACCAGTTAAAACCTACGAGTTATCGAACCAAATACCCCGTTTGCACCTCAAAATGACCCACCCGCTCGATACAGACGCTGGCACCGAGCTCTTCAAGCACTATGAAACCGAGTACCAGCTGGTCCAGGCGGACCTAGTGCAGAAACTCGACCAGATCGCCGAGTTGTCGGGGGAGCCGAGGAAGGCGGCGCTAAGCGCTGCCGAGCGGGCGCTGGAGGAGACGGACGAGTTGCTCGGCCAGATGCAAGTGGAGAAGCAGAATGTGCCCTCGTCGCAGCGCGCCGCCATCAACCGGCGGCTGCGCGACTACAAGACCGATGTCGACGGGTATCGGCGAAAGCTGCGGACTCTGGCGGACGACAGGAGCGCCCTGTTCGGCGGGCGGTATACGGACAATCCGGCTTCTTCATCGGGGGATGCTCACTTTGAACAGAGGCAGCAATTGCTGTCCGGTGCGTCTGCCTTAGCATTTCTCTCGTCTACCCTTAGATTGTGCCCTTTGCTAATGGCATTGATGAAGGGACCGACCGGTTGGACCGCAGCACGCAGCGCCTCAAGGCCAGCCAGGCGTTGGCAAACGAGACTGAGGCCATTGGAGCCAGCACGCTGGCACAGCTACAGCAGCAGCGCGAGACCATCGATCATACAACCAGGGTCCTGTACGAGAGCGAAGGCTACGTTGATCGCAGCATAAAGAGCCTCAGAGGGATCGCCCGTAGGTACGACGTTCTTTGGGACCCAGGAATGTTGAGCTTGATCTCTTGCTGACATGACCGCAGAATGGCTACGAATCGGGTTATAACCATTGCTATCATTACCGTCTTGGTTCTGCTCATCATCGCGGTCATTTTCAGCAAGTTCAGATAATTGTTTTCTTCTTGGTAGCGGGCTGCTTGGTTTTGGTGTCATCTGACTTGGGCGAACTGGGCTAGAAGGAGTTTCTGGTTTCTTGGGACGGGAGACGAGATTTTAGGGAAACAGGCGGCCGGGCCAGTGGAAGAACGCAGAAGTGCTCAACTTAACCCTCCATACGGCAGGCAGCTGTCTAGAGCAGACCACGTATATTGGGCATTTGCTAGTAATATCAGTAGCGGCTGTACTTCCAATGACTTGCCTAGAACACACGCTGTGTATTCAGAACTCAAACTTCCATATCCCATCAGGCCCGTCAATCTCTATGGTATGCATGAGACATTGGTCCGAGTCCACTCTGATGAAGCTCCCACTGCAGCGGGAACCCACCGTTAAACGCCCCCACCTGTGCACCGCCCCACACTGTGTTCCTCTGGAGTCGCGCACACCGTAGCAACCACGAACATCCATAAATATACCTAGGTATTTCCTTGCTACGGAACTATCAACATTGTCGCCCATACCTCTTCTGACCACAGTCAAAATCGACGCCGCCTCCCCGGGGCGACCATGAATGCGGAATGGAGCGACCGACCAAGCGCCCGCGATTTGGTCCGGGTCCCTTCCAGGAGGACGACCCGGAAGCTGACGAGCTGAACGAGCGACCCGAAGAAGTGAATGCGCGCCGCGACCCGGCCGTGCAGCTCGAGCGGTCGCGCGCCTTCGCCGCTCTCAAGCTGAAGTCGGCCTTTGAGCGCATTTTCGAGAAATACGAAAGGGACTTCACCGGCGTCGGCGACGAGATCGACCTGAGAACGGGCGAGATCGTCGTGAACAACGGGCATATCCAGTCGCTTAAGGATGCGCAACTGGGTGGTGGCAGCGACGAGGAGGGCGGCGGTGCTGGAGATAGCGGAGATGAGGTGTCCGAGGCTGGGTCGTTGAATGGGGAGGAGAGGATAGTGAGGGACGAGCCGGACAACAGGCTGGGCGGCTTGGGCCAGAACGCGCTGCCCTCGATCCCTCCTCAGCTCGGATTGTCTCCCATGTTTCGAGGAGGATGGCCGGGACCGGCTCCGCTGATGGGACCCTCGCCCTTATTGCCCACGATGATGTATCCCAGTCAGGTGCAGTTTGGGCAGGTCCCGATGCAGTACGGCGCGCCAATACCCCCGCCAACGACAGACCCGACTTGGAGCGTCCCTGAGTTGCCCTTGCAATTTTCTGGGAATCGCCTGCTCTCTGGAGAATCTGTGGTTTCGGTGAAGAAGAAGGCGGCACGGCTGTCTCTGAGCGCTGCTCACGCGCAGGGTGGCGACGACGACGACATCCTCTTGGATGGTTCCGCCACCGGCCAGGAGCAGGAGAAGGAGAAAGGGAGGACTGAAATCTTCGTCAAAAAGCAGAAGGTTCTCCAGCCGCGTCCTCCGCCTAAGACGATCACACCGAGGCGGCGGAGGAGGCCACGTAAAGGGAGTCAAAGTGCCGCAAAGTTCGCCAAAATCCGGAAAGCTGGCAACTCCCCCGCTGGAAAGGAGAAGGCCTTGGAAAACAGGTCTACGGATAAACCAGGCCGTGGCCGTCTAGGAGGCGACTCCACCAAACCAAATCCGGGTACAAAGTCTCAGGAGGAGGGCATTGTGACTTCTACGGAGCCAGCGCGGATTGACGTTCCTGGGTCCGCCGGACCCAAATCTGGTCACGAGCCTCGGCAGTCCAGCGTGCGGGACGCTGATTCTGAGTCCCTCCACGAAGAGGATGCAGATGTCTTCATCAATTTCTCCGACCGCGAAGGGACACTCACACGACGACCGCAAAATCAGACCCTACGAGTCGAAATCGTAGCAAAGAAGCTGTCTGAAGCGTGTTTGTTTAGGGTTCTCACCCCTGAACCGAGCGAGGCGGGTTCTCCCAACCCCCTCCAGAAAGTTTCGAAGCGAGGCGGAGCTCGACCCGGCGCCGGTCGCAAGCCAAAACCGAAGTCTGCCGGGGACAAAGCCCGCCTCAACGAAGCCCCTACGGTGTCTGAAGTCCGGGATGCTAGCCTGCCTGTTCCGGTTGGAAAGAGCGGTCCAGATGGAAGGGATAGGGCTCAAGCAGCCGCAGTCGAAGTCTTCTCGAGGAACACTGTCGATCCGGCATACGTCTTTTCAGATGAAGACGAGCCGACAGTACCGAGAGGCAAATCGCTGCGTCGCAAACAGAGCTCAACTCCCAGAATTGCCGACACGAGCGATGGTGTCCTACGCGAGATCTCTCACAATGTGGACCCAAGAGTGGTGAGCCAGGAACAACAGTTGACAGCAGAGAACCTATCAGATAAAACGGACGGCCCCTCTGCGGTCCGGGCTCTGATGTCCCCAACATTAAGCCTCCATCTAGAAGATACGGTCGATCACGGAGCGAGTCGCGGTGCGTCAGAACAGCCGGGCGACGGCGATATACCGCGCGCAGTAACGGAAACCCTGGAAGAAGCGTACAGGGAGAAGACTCCTACACCCCACGAAAGAGTCGAACGGCGGCCGAGAGAGCGGAATTCGATAAGTGAGGCCGAAGATGCCTACAGTATCCGGTCGAGCTCAACCGCAAGTGCGCAGAGAAGGACGTGTACCGAGACAGCCAAGGCACTTCCGTCCAAGGCGAGGCAGCAGAAGCGCTTGGACAAGCCTCAACCGCGGGATACGCCGACTAAAACGCTCGACGAGGTAGAGGTTCAGGGGAGCGAAATCCGGGATGCATCGCCAACCACGCAGGAGAGAGCAAAGACTTCGCCTACCGCTCAGCCAGCAGCCGAGTCAGCTCGGACGACGGGCCCATCAACCTCGGATGCCGATTTCCTCCCGTCAGAAGAACGGCGCCAAGAAGGAGATGAAGCACATGACCCCATCCCTTCCCCTACACTAACCAGCCCAACATCCAAACCTGCGACGAGATCAACCATCCCCGAGCTACCCTTACCGGCCCTTCGCACACCAGTGAAGACGCCCCAGCGCCATCGACCCAAATCCCACAAAGCAACGAAATCGGCAACCGCAACGGCGCCGACAACAGCAACAGCAACCAAGAAGAAAGGCGTTCTTTCTCTCCTCCCGCCCGACGACGACGAGGAAGACGAGCTCTCCATCCTGACTCCGATCAAGCCGAGCTCCGGCGCCGCCAGCATCATCCGTTCCACGCCAGCGAAACACCACGTCCGGTCGGGTTTGTTGCCGGTCTGGCCGTCTGTATCATCGGCGTCGAAGCTCAAGAAGGCTGTTGTTGTAGGCTCAGCAAACAGAAAAGCCGCTGCTACCTTCGGTGCCACTACTACTAGTAGAATCCACACCCCGAGTGGAAGGAGAAGGAAGTCTGTACTGGCTGTCAGTGGCGGTAGGGAAGACGCACCGGGGACGCCGTCCTCAAGGCTCGGGTCCGAGCTGGTTGAAACTCCTGGTGGCACGATGCGCAGATGTGGGGAGGGCGGGTTCAGGTGTGGGAGGGACTTTTGCTTCAGCTGCTGCTTGTAATACAGACTGTGGCAATTTCCTGGATGGGAGGTATTCCGTACAATACCTGAACAGGGCCATAGCCCAATAATGAGTACTGGTATACTAGCTGGTGCTCAAACAATTGATTGACATGGAGCTTCAATTCACTCAGCGCATTGGGACCAAGTCAGAGAGAGCCAGGCTGGCACAATAAATAAGACACCTACCCCGTGAAACCATCCATTAATTCCAGCAGACAGAGGACCTATGCACCGCGCAAGAGAGCAGGAACTGTCACTAGTAGTAGGAACAAAAGGGATAGTAGGGAAACGACAAGACGCCTCTCCTATGCGCAAAGACGTGGATTAAGAAGTCCACACCATGCCCCCGTCCAATACCATAACAGAGCAGACATTCGCGAAGATGCCTGAGCGTGCGGGAAAGGGACCCTTTGGGACTTCGAGCTAGGTAGCCTTAGCCTTTAGAACTTCCTTCCTTTCCACTCACCCATACCATGCATGCCCTAACCAACCTGCCAAAACAACCCCGTCCGATACCTAGTTAAATCACCGTTTGTTTTGATTTCATGAATCCACATAACAATTTCTGGCTCCCTCTAACAAGCGTGAAGATGTGCTAATCATTGCTTCCCCCGGCGCGGGCCATAGGGGGGAAGAAACTACGTCGCTGTCGCATGTCGCACCTGTTTACAACGACGCATCGGGTTTGGTGCAGGGGGTGTCAAGACGCGCGGCGTTCTTCGGAGCACGGAACATGCCGCAGGAACTCCCCCGGCCGCGAGAATGGTTCACATTTCGTTTTCTACGCGGCGAAGTGGAGTGTTCAATTCTGAAGGCGAGGCAAGCAGGACAAGCCCAAAAGAACGAGGTCTGAATCGCCTGCTCGCAGTCCTCAAGAATGTGTGCCGCTGGCTAGGTACTGCTGCAGCGTCGCCTCGTCGCGGATGGGCGCAAAGTAGGGGTGGGCCATGGCCTCCTTCGCAGTGAGACGTTCCTGTACAATTTACTGGTCAGTGTCGAATAACTTCGGGCTAGGTACCTTATGGAGGGGAATGTCCCGCCGCTGATGACATACCGCATGGTCGTACCGCAGCAGCTTGTCGAGGAAGTCGATCGCCTCGTTACTGACGAATCGTTGGTTCTCCGAGTTGACGAAGCTGTGCCATGGCTTCTTCTGGAACCTGCCCAGGATGTCGTCGTACTGGGCATCGAGTTCAATCTCGTACTTGTCGAGGTAGTCGAAGAGGTCGTCGGTGCCCAACACCTTCGCAATCTTAACAAGCTGGTCGGCGTTGCTGTTGCCGTGGAAGAAGGGTTCCTTGCGGAAGATCATAGAAGCGAACATGGCGCCGAGACTCCACATGTCCAGGCTGTAGTCGTACTCCTGGAAATCGACTAGCAGCTCCGGACCCTTGAAGTAGCGGGACGCGACGCGGACGTTATACTCGGTCCCCGGGTGGTAAAACTCAGCCAGACCCCAATCGATGAGACGTAACTAAGCGAGGTCAGCAGAAGGCCCTAAGAAGCCAAGAGCAAGCGGGCATGGCATGCCTTCCGGTTCTCATGGTCGATCATAACGTTATGAGGCTTGACATCGCGGTGCATGATGCCCTTGCTGTGGCAATAGTCGAGGGCCTTGAGCAGCTCGAAGATGTAGTACCGGACGTCGATGTCGTTGAACTTGGGGTAGAGGGTGCGGAAATCGGTGTTGTTCACGTATTCGAAGATGAGGGAGGGCGTCTTGCTCTGCGAATCCCTAACTACGTCGAGCAACGCGACAATGTTGGGACCCCCGGCCAGGTTCTGCAGAATCTTGATCTCGCGCTTGATCTTCTTCTTCTTCACGGGCTTGAGAACCTTGATGACGCATTTCTGGTAGTTCATCACATTGATGCCCTCGAATACCTCCGAGTACTTGCCGCGGCCTGGCGCAACATGGGGAGTGGTCAGCGGGGAGGATGCGCGAAAGGGATGCGATCAGAGACGGAGAGCCGACGGACCGATTTTCCTCACGACCTCGTAGTTTTCCAAGACGCCCCAGCCTGCAACCAGTAACGTCTGTCAGTACGCGCGCGCGCGCAACACAAGAAAAACCCGGATAATGGGGCCTGACCGATGTTAACGCTGTCGTAGTCCCAGTAACTACGGGGCATGTTCTGGTTGACGTCGGCGTAGACTCGAGCCATGGTTGCGACGTTGGCGCGTTGGTGCGCCCGACCTGACGGCGAGGAGTCGACGTTGCAGATTGGTGGTGTTGTCGTGGGCACGAGAGCCAGGCTCGTCAGAAGAGCCAGTGATGAGGGGCACATGGGTAGCATCTTTTTTGAGGCGTAGCCCACTCACCAACCCCGGTCACCTGCACCGGGCCCAGCCGGGGTCTTCCCCTTTTTTAAATCACGACAGGGGCCATTCAGACCTGCTCAGCTCCTGCCTCGACAGCAACTCAAGCATGGCTTAACCTTCCATGAACATCTACAATTCTGCATCCATTAGGTCGAATTGATTCAGTCCCTCTGTCCCACCGGCGCAGAAGGACACCATCCAAATCTGACACCTTTTCCCTACCATGCACTCACTCTGAATAATACATGTCTGGCAAATCGCAACCCAAGGGCGACCTACTGATCCTTGACAAGGCGACTTGTAAGTTGTGGCCCGGTTGTACTCGCACTTCAGATGGATGGCCCTCGGCCGCCGTCCCTTTTGGCCGCAGGGGCCAACAGCAGGGTGTCTCACAATGTCATCCGTAACAGCCAGCCAGCGTGTCTGCCCTGTGGTCCTTCTCGACCCAGTCGATCACGGTCTGCGGCCACGGCGACCCGGGCTGCCCTGAGTGCGCCCGGACAGAGGAGGTTAGAAGTCATGCAGCCTGGCCACGCTCGGGTTGAAGCCCCAGACCGGGGTACAGTGTCATGTGTACCGACTCGTACAAGTACCTACTACTGTAGGTAGAGCCTTCTATGACCGCAGATTCGTTGTACCTAGACGTAATGCCGCACCAGATGGTCCCACGGACCTGGATCACGCGGTCCGTTTCGTGATACCAACTGGCATCACGACCAAGGTTTAGTACCTGCAGGGTACTCGATTGACTCGGCAATCATCAATAGGAGGTCGGACCTGTCTCGCCGTTCACAACGAGATTCAGAGAGCTCCGGATAAAGTATGATATTTCCAAGCGGTATCATATATAAGTATATCAAAAACCATCATCATCCCTCATCATCATGCATCATACCCAAGCAGGAAATCATACCGTCATAACACAATATTCCCTTCCTTCAAGGCAACCGCAACTCCTCCCCGCCACGGACCTCCACATCCCTCTCTTTCCCCTCCCACGAATATCTCACCCTCAAAACCTTGGTCTTCCCAGGCGCCGGATCCCAGAAGCCCAGCAATCTGCTCTTCCTCAATCCCGCCGGGATGACCAACCTTCCCCTTTTCCCCTTCCCCGTGCCATCATCATAATACTCCACAAGCGCGGCAACAGCAATGGTCACGTCGGCCACCTCCTCGGGCGGGGCGTCCGGCACGCCATACTTGGCGCTGAGAATGGCCAGCCCGCCGTGCTGGCGCTGCGCTTTTTGGTAGGGATCGATGCCCGTTGCTAGGATCACGGTCAGGGAATCGGCCTCGGTGCGGGAGCGAGCGATTTGGAATTCCTGGGCCTTCTCTTTGCCCTGGACTTTCTCCCCAGGCACCGTCTTTTTGGATGTATGGGATTTGTCGGAGGACTTCCACTTCCGCTGGCGATAGAGGTCCCAGGCCGCGAGAGCGGCAAAGGGGAAGACAGTCGTCCAGAAGAGGAGCTTAGTGGCGAGTCCGGAACTGGAAGAAGAGCCCCTGTGTTGGGAGGATGCCAGGATGGGCAGGCTGACGCGCTGGCCCAGGCGGGACCAGTAGAGGGAGAGGTGCAGGTTGCTTGGCGAGAGGCTGACTTCGAGCCCGGCTTTGGAGAAGCGACCGATGCGCTTGAGCGCGCGGAAGGCGACGAAGAAGCTGTGCTGCGTGGTCCCGGCCAGTTCGACTTCGGCGCGCAGACCGGTTTTGTTGCGGCGGGTGGAGCGCCGAGAGGTAAGGGACGAGAAGAAATCGCGGCCGTAGCGGAGGTAGGCTGCTGCGTTGCTTGGTGTGAGGCCGGTGGACACCGTCCAGGAACTGGGCTTGTTCTCGTCCACGTCGCAGTCCAGCGCGGCCAACCCCCTCTCGCAAGGCTTGGTGAAGGCCTGCCCGGATTGCATGCCTAGGTCATGCCTGCCAAAGGCATAGCCGACCTCGACTGTTGGTGGGTGGCGGAAGATATCCGCCCCTCGCGCAGATCCGCCCGGGATCGTGGAGAACTTGAGCAGCTGCCGCCATTCTCTGGGAGTCCACGGGCTCGAGTCGCCGGCATCGGCAACGGCAAAGACGGTGCCGGGACCAACTCGTCTGTGAAGGGCAATTCCGAGGCGAGAAGGCAGGTCACTCCTGTGTGCGAGAAACTTCTGCGCCGAAACTTCGACGTTGACAGGCTCGTCGCTACGGGGCAGGTAGATGGAGTAGCCCACCCGGGTAGTCGTGGAGGGTTGCGGAAGGAGTTCCAGTTCCTGCTCGACGGCAAGATCCGGAACGACCCTCGCATGTGGCTTTGCCTGCCGGAAGAGTTCCTGGCGAAGGTTCACGTTCAGCACGGGAAGGAAACGGGACGAGAGCAACTGCTCCATGCGCCTCGGCCCATGGATACAAGGGCCCGGCGGCTGATAGCGGTCGAGCAGTGGTGGCGCCAGCTTGAACGGCCCATCCAACAGTCCATGCATCGAGCCAGTGATAGTCAATGTCGGGTCTCCGAGGTGGAGAGAGCTTTTGGCCCGAGGCCACTCCGGATCGGCGAAGAAGTCCCGGAAAGACGATACAGTCGACTCTATCGACCCTCGTAGGACCGGCACGATGACCGTGGTTGATTTTCGGAGGGCGAGGTCCGTAAGTTCCAAACCCGAGCCCTGCTGTTGGGGGTTTCGTTGAGGAGAGAATATAGACGCAGCGTCCATTCGTAGGGCAAGGTCCGTAGTTGGTCTGGCTTCGCGCTGCGTCAGGAGGAGATACTGCTCTTGCAGTCTGTTAACATAGCTTCCACTGCTCCGTGACTCTAGAAGTTCCTCCTCCTCCACCTCCAACTCCTCGTCGCCGACCGTGATTTCATGATCGCACCCCATGTCTACCTGGCCGTTCCCGGACAGGTCATAGCCTAATCTCCTGGAAGGCTCGGCCAACGTCTCATATGCTGCTTGCGTTAGGCCGAGGTAGAAAGCCGCCGAGCCCTGCAGCCGTGAGGGCTGGCTTTCGACTGCCAGGACCTGAATGAGACGGTGCGCCGCAGCGCGGACCCGATCAGGAGACAGAGACGGGTCCCTTGGCACGCACAGCAGCTCGTAGTAGTCCCGGTAGGCGAGCGTGTTGTCAAAGAAGGCAGGAACCTCGGCTGCGACGACGGCTGTGTCCTCCAGGCCGTCGCCTCCTCCTTCGGCGCGGACGGGCTCCGAGGCCAGCGTCGAGGCGTCATCAAAGCCGAATTCAAACTCCCGTCTGGTCGTGGCGAACTGCGAATGCAGCGAATAGCGCGACTCGGGCGAGGGCAGCCGCTGCGAGCTGGGACCATGGTAGGCCCGCGATGCCCGCGACCGAATCGATGCGCCATCGTCGACCGCTGCAGACGGAGCGCGCCGCGACCGAATCGAGGCGCCATCATCGAGAGTTGAAGGCGGAGCGCGCCGTGATCTTCTTGTTGATGAGGGCATTGTCTCCGATGCGATGGATCATGGTATGAGGCGCCAAGTATCCGTACTGCTGTCGAAAGAGCACGAGGGGACTTCGCGCTCACCTATGATACGATGCTGGTTTTCTTGTTAGTGCGACACCAGCGACAGGGTCCTGGGCTGAATCTCAAAAAGAAAAAGACGCAGCGAAACAGCCATGAACGTGATTTTCAGAGAAATAAAGTAAATCATCCAGCAATACTCGCGAATCTTGCTTTTACGGAGCCATTTTCTCTGAGCAAAAATTACTAGTAGCCGTTTAACATCGATAGGAAGTTGAGGCTGACCCTGGTCTTCAAGTCTGGCGCTAAAGGACCAACTAGTAGTGGATTATACAATCTACGGTATCTACCCTCCTACCTACCGCGTGTAGCAATTGAAGTAATAAAGCCATTGCATACTCCGTACACGTGTAGGTAATAACAGACGGGGACAGGGTCGCATCATGCTACCGTTCATCCGTACATTACAATTGTGCGAAGATCCCGAGGTAGTAGGCAGATGGTAAATGGACAGTGAACTAGCCGGAAGAAGAGTGTGTTGTTGGAACTAGACCAACATCCGATGGCATCGGACGACGCCGGTAAGAACGAGGCCAGTCTAGGAGTAGTAACCGTTGTACATGTTATCACCCTCTTGGGCCGGATAGGTAGTAGAGTTCTGAGTGAAATACTCGACCTCACCGACCACCTAGTATACAATACTTCGCAATCGAAGAGAGATGAACACTATATTCGAGGAGTGAGGCGGACATACGGACCAGAAGTAGGTCGTTAAACAAGTTAGGAACACGGTCATACCTTTTTCAAAGAACATGGATAGTACTAGTACTCATGTGCGTATCATCCAGTTCACATCTTGTCTCGAAGACGAAAACAGATGATGGGTGATGTGCTTGACTTCGAAAGCTAGAACTTCGCTTCAAAATCACCCCAGTTACCAAGTAACTAATCCAACCGATTATGGTCCAGAGTCCTAGCCAAATAGCAGAGTCCAAATAGACCAACTCCAATTACCATTTCTCGTACAGTATATTAGTACTAGATCTTTGCCATCAGTGGGTGGTGCGCCTCTGGGGCACTGCGGGGGCTTTGCAGACGTGCTGTCCGAAGTCAATAGGGTGTCGTCCGACAGGGAAAGAGCGATGGGCAAGGAGCATAGCCCGCATGTGGTGATATACCGGTACGGGGTCCCGTACAGCGTCGCGTATTATTGACCCGTCTCCTCCGCTTCCGGCCTCGGATGAGCTGCATCTCCTTGCTATGCCTGCCCAACCGGAATGCCTCTCCTCTCCCTTATGTCCTCCTCGATGGTACAGTGGCCTCCCGCCGTCATGAGTGTTGCTGATCATGACCGCCCAATTCCTCCTCCAGTTTCGCACCGCTTCCCTGCCGCTAACGGGTATCCTAACGGTGGCACCCAAAATGAAACACAACGCTCTGCATAACACCGAAACCGTTTAATTTGTCAAATGCGATGGAGAACGACTAGGCGTGGGCAAGGGGCTGGACGTCAAGGACAGGGACGCCAGGCCGCTTGCCAGGGTCCTCCCTTGCCGCCGCATCTCGGCTTTCGCCTCGAGCCCGACTTCGTACACGGGCCAGTCGGTATGGACGGCTTGCTCGAGCGGCCCGTTCATCAACTCGTCCGATTCCAGCTCGACAAATTGTCGCAGCAGGTCGACGTCTTCCGGCCGCATCAAGCTTACTTGATAGCGGAAGATGGCCCGTGCAATGTAGTTAACTCTGCACTGGGCGTGGATTCCTTTCGTGAGAAGTAGCAAGGTCGATCTGCGCGACTCGAGGAAGGAAGAGCCCGTGCTCGTCTCGATCGCATTCATCGTTATGTGGTTCAGTAAGCCGAGGAAATGGAGAAGCCATCCGTCGGAGCCCTCGAATCCGTGCCGGAGGTAGTACAGGCGGAGGAGTGTTTCAAAGTTGGTTACGGTGTCGATATAAACATCACGCGGTGTCTGCCCTGACTCCGTCCCGACGAGCCCGTCATAGCCGAGGATGGGCGTCATAAGGTCGATCACGGCGTTCGCGTAGTGCATGTGCAACTTCAACTGATGCGGCAGCGCGATTCGTCCCGGCGTGAGGGCCTCTGGGAGGTTTTGCCACCATGATCTCAGTCTGCCATAGAATTGGAGGATTTGGCTGACCGATAGCCGTGTTGGCGAGCAATAGTGCGAGAAAGTGAGCCGCGAAACCTCGTTCATGATGGTCCAGAATTCGGCCTTCGCCTTGAAGAGAAGGCCATGGTACGTCGGCAGTGGCGTCTGGCTCGCGGGGTACTTCACCCAAAGCTCGCCATACCACTGCGGCTGTTGCGAGGGGTCTGGGAGAGGTGTCCTGGGAGGCTCGGCGATCGCGGGTGGCTTCAAGTAATGATAGGTCACGAGACTGTAGTCAAACAGAGGTAAGCGGCGTGAAACGCCTCCGACTGGAGTTGTCCGAACATACCTCTGCCAGCAGAATAACCCCCACGCCGTGTAGGTCCTTACACACTGTAATTCGGGCCCGTGGCGTTCGAGTAGGGGGCCGAACAGTTGGATTTCGTTCGCCATATCGATCGCCTTCAGTGTATACCGCCAACCAATCTTATCCGAGCCGTTGAGGCTGTAGATAATGGTCAAGAGCACAGAGGCTTGTATAGTGACAAGCCTACGTTGCTCCCACTCCAGGTCTTTGCGCTCCCAGTCTAGGTCCCCTGGAATCCGCGGTGGTCGTTCAAGCTCGGACTCAATCTCAAACAGTCGTTTCGCTTCGGCGAGGAACTGGTACCCGATGTTCTTCGGATTCCAGAACTCAGCACGTCCCTGGAGACCACGATGGCAAAACTGTCAAAATAAATTAGTCAAGGGATCGCACCCACACAGGCACAACGGTCTCTTACGCATCCGTAGCACAGCAGCGCGTTGACCATGAACTCGGAGCAGAAGCGCTGGTTCTCTGTAGCCATGTCTTCGAGGAGGTAGTCCTTGTGGAAGAAGGAGAACCAGTCGTACTCGAGAAGAAAATAGTCCTGGAGGATCTTCCGCATTAGGGCGTCATCGGTGCTCACGTTGGTCCACTTCGAAGGCTTCACCGAGTCCAGCCAAGGGTGCACCACAGCAGCAGACTGGTATGGCTTCAGATACGGATCCCGCGCCCCGACCGCGTATACGTTCTGCGAATCTGGCAGTAGTTGCCGTGGCCGGTGACCTGGTTGCTGGGAGGGATTCGACGGACCGCGGAGTGCACACTCATAGACCTCCGACTCCAGGTACGGGTTGTCGGCACGGCGCAGGTAGGGCGGCATCTCGGGAATGTAAGGGAACTCGAATCGATACCTAGACTCCGGGACCAGGGCAAGCTGGACAAGGACATCGCCGTAGTTGACATGGCGCAAGATGGAGCCAGCATCGGCGCCCCTGCGGATCCGTCGGAACAGCTCCTCGGCCTCCTTGTCGGATCGCGTCTGCAGAAGTTCGTAGACCTGCTCGAATGCCGACTTCTGGCTCTGCAGCTCATTGAACTTTCGCTTGAGCGCTTGAGTGTGCGTCTCGGCCGCATTGGTGTCGAACTCGCAGGCGGTGCCCCGGTCTCGGCAGATTGAACAGACCGGACGCCCGCCATCGCACTGCACATGTGCATCCAGAACACCATAGTCAGAACCTAGCGTGACTTTTTTTTTTGCAACAAGCAAAGAAGCATAAGGCCATCTTCTTTCTCACCTTTGACTTGCGTTTCCGGCACGCGCCGCAAGCTGCTGTGGTCGCTTGTCCCCTCTTCCTGCGAGCGGGAATGACGGACGGCGCAGCGACAGAACCAGGCCGGGACCCAGACTTGCCCCGAAGTCCGTTTGCTTCGCCTGCAGCCGAATTCGCGGGCAGCAGACGCCGGAGCGGCCCATTGGCCTGCTGGCTGTCCGCGGGCGATGCCGACCTCGAATCCATAATTGTCGTCGTCGTGGATGTGCGCAGCGCGGGGCAGGGTTCCAGGTCCTTGGCGTGTGTGCGACAGCGGCACCGAGACAAAGAGCCGAACTGGGAGCGCTACCCGGCCAGGAACAGGAAACGAAGATGCAATGCACCATTCCAGGTTGTCCGGCCGTGTCGCCCCGCGGTGCAAAAGTTGAAAAGGAGCAGGACTGCGCGAGTAGTACCAAAGCCTTGGCTACCACCGAAAGCGCCTTCCCATTCGGCAGCGAATCACAACCGGACTTCCCTCCGCTTCGCCCTCGATTCGCCCTCACCACCGACAACCATCTCAGCCTGGATCCACCACTATCAAGCCCCTGTTCGGCAATCTGGTGGGCCCTCGGCGTGATTCTGAGTCGGCCGGGATGCCTTACGGATCCGTACCACGGCACATCGTCGACAGCACATTCATCAAACCTCGAAAACCCACCCATTTCACTAGCACTAGCTGCCATCACCTTGCATACAGAGTACATGCATCGCACAGTTGCATAGAACTCCATTTACTAGCATACTACGTCTGATGACGAGCAGTTACCTACGGACCCGTGTAAAGATTTCGAGTCGCAACGCTTCGAATCACCCTGATCTCTTCGGCTCCGCAAAGGAGAATCCCGATCCAAAGGATGAGACGAAACGCCGCACCAGCCAATAAGGCACACCGGAGTTTCCGCCGCTTTGGCTCGGTCAGTGAGGTTCCTGCATCTGCCAGGGTGTGCGCCTCCAGGGTTGGGCTGTCGGTTTGCTTGTGCCTTGTTGCTCCAGTTTTCCCCAGAACCGCAGGCGCAGGGTTTTCGCCGTTCTCGGCGCAAAGTTGTCTCCAATCTTACTGGCGGTGACTCAAACCTGCAACGCCTGCGATCGATAACTCCAAGATACCGGGTGACAGGGCCACCATCACCTTGCAACGGCGATCTTGAATCCTGCACCTTTGTATTACCTACCTACACTTCCACACCTTGCCTTCCATTTTTGCATAAGCTGAAGGAATCATCCCGGGTAAAAATTACCTCACGATGGCTCCCACCGTGCTGCACCTCCGCAGCGAGACCAAGCCCCTCGAGCACAGGTCGGCCCTTACGCCGTCAACTGCTGCCGAGCTGATCAAGGCCGGCTACGTCGTCAATGTTGAGCGCTCACCCGAGAGAATATTTGACGATGCCGAGTTCGAGGCCGTTGGTTGCACTCTGGTGCCCGAGGGCAGCTGGGTCGATGTTCCCGCGGAGCATATCATCGTCGGCCTGAAGGAGCTTGAAGAGAAGGAGTGCAAGTAGCCAATCTGATCTGGAGCATGTGAACGTTTTGCTAAAACTCCGATAGTCCCTCTCAAGCATGTGCATGTCCAGTTTGCCCACTGCTGTGTGTACCATGAATTGCCCATCATTGATAAAGAAAGAGCTTGAATTCCTGACACTGGCCGATAGACAAGCAACAAGCTGGCTGGGAGAACGTGCTCGCCAGGTTTCCCAGGGGAGGCGGTACCCTGCTGGACCTTGAATTCCTGGTCGATGAGCGCGGTCGTCGTGTTGCTGTCAGTTCCTTCCCCTTGTCCGGGAAGCCCCTTTTCTCGTAGGGATTACTGACGACATCACAGGCGTTCGGCTTCCATGCGGGCTTTGCCGGTGCTGCCCTTGCCCTCGAGGTCTGGGCCTGGCAGCTGAACCACACCGAACCCTTCCCGGGCGTTGAGAGCTATCCCAACGAGGATGCTCTGATCTCCGATGTGAAGAAGGCGCTGGATGAGGGCTCCAAGAAGGCGGGGCGCCTCCCTCGCGTCATCGTTATCGGCGCTCTCGGCCGCTGCGGGTCAGGGGCTGTTGATGCTCTGCGAAAGTCGGGGCTGCCCGAGGAGAACATCCTCAAGTGGGATATGGCTGAGACCGCGAAGGGCGGGCCCTTCCGTGCGCCACCACCCAGCTCTCGATGAGGATAATCACACGGCTGACACATGCTGCAGAGGAGATCACCGACAGCGACATCTTTGTCAACTGCATCTACCTGACCAGCAAGATCCCTCACTTTGGTAAGCCGCCATCGTCGAACCCCCGCTGCTCCGTTCTCTGCGTGCTGACCGATCCCTCTACAGTCAACATGGAGTCCCTTCAGGTCCCCGACCGCAAGCTCCAAGTCGTGTGCGACGTCTCCGCAGTATGCCTACCTCACTCTTCATCTCACGTCGAGCCTCAATGATTAATAATCCCGCAGGACACCACCAACCCCTTCAACCCGGTGCCGATCTACACCGTCGCCACCACCTTCGACAAGCCTACAGTTCCCGTGGACGGTCTCCAGAGCGGCCCACCGCTCTCCGTCATCTCTATCGACCACCTGCCGTCTCTGCTGCCGCGTGAGGCGTCCGAGGCCTTCAGCCGTACGTCTTCTTCCTTTTCCCCCTTAGGTATCTCGCCAAATACCAAACTAAGCAATTTTCACACAGGTGACCTTCTCCCTTCGCTGCTCACCCTGGACGACTGGCGTAACTCGCCGGTGTGGGCGCGCGCAGAGAAGCTGTTCAAGGAGAAGGTTGCGACTCTACCGGAGAGCGCGCTGCAGAAGTGACTCAGCTGAGTAGCGGAAAGCGTGGCGCAGATGCATTTCATCACCCTTCTGAAAATGGTCGCTGATACACGGGGATTCTCTTCTGATAGACAAAAGTTGTCATATAGAATCGAGTCACTCCAAGGAACTTGCCCTTGCCATGGACAACACCGATGCGCTCTTGTCGCCACTGTACCTTCACACTAGTATATGATGGGACACCCGGTCATGCAATTGATGAGACAATGAAGCCTGACAAGGCTAATGCTTCTTGGTCGAAGGAGTCGCATTCATATACACCTGTTTTCACTATATGTGCCAGGAAATTCAATATCAAAGAGCGAACTGAATCGTTCGTGAGATCGCAGTCCGTGAGATCGCAGTCCAACCACCCTGTCCTGTTTGACGCCAACGTAAAGATCATAGCCACCATCCAATCGCCCCAAAGAATGTCATCGAATTTCTTCTCCTTTTCACATCCCATCTTTGCCTTCCTTTTACTTGTTCATTAAGCATACAGCTTCTTCTCGTACGACTCCATGTTCACGTTACCCTCCAGCTGAGCGCTGGCAGTGCGAATCTCAAACCTCACTGTGCCATTGGCCACACACTCGTGGAGCTCTTTGAGGCTAGTCATACCGCAGTCCTGCATCGAGTGCTTGAGACCAGCAGCAAGATAGGGGATGAACTTGGAGATAGAACTACGGATAGTCAGCATGACAACCCCTTGGCTGAAACGGGAACAGTGGAAACTCACCCTCTGTGTGCCACAGCCCCCGAGACACCCTGGGCAACCAGGACGCTGTCGCCTTCCGAGAAGTAACGAGCCGTGCCGGCATTGCTCTTCTGGCTGTCCTTGCTGCCACCACCAGCCTTCTTGTCTTGCATGGCGTCGATGCTACCCATGCCACGGTAGGCCTTGACGAGCTTGCCCTCCCTAGACACGAACGACGTGCCGGGAGACTCAGTGGTACCAGCCAGGAGACCGCCCATCATGACTGTCGATGCACCAAGGGCAAGGCCCTTGACAATGTGGCCAACGTTTTGAATGCCGCCATCGGCGATGCAGGGAACACCGAATTTGGCGGCAAATTGGCTGACGTTGTATACCGCGGTGGCTTGAGGACGACCAACGGCCATAACCTCTTGGGTGATGCAGGCACTACCGCTACCCATGCCAATCCGCAGACCGTCCACACCAGCGGCAATCAGGTTCGCAGCCTGCTCCCTGGTCACCACATTACCGCCGATGACCTCGAGGTCAGGGAACTCCTGCTTGATCCACTTGACCATCTCGATTTGGTACATGCTATTACCTTGGCTGCTATCAAGGATAACAATGTCCAGGCCAGCTTCTACCAGCTTCGCAAGACGGATCTTGTCCTCGGGCCGAGTGCCGATAGCCGCAGCGCAGATGAGCTGCTTGGAATCTGCACCCTTGGAGGCCAAGGGGAAATGGAGGTTTTTGGTCAAGTCGGAGCGCGAGATCATTGAAACGAGGTTTCCCTCTTGATCAACAATCGGGAGCTTGCCCTTCTTAGACTTGGCGAGGATCTTGTTGGCCTCGATCAGGTTGACACCGGCTGGGGCGGTGATGAGGTCGGTGACCATGACATTGGACACGGGCTGATCAAGGTCTTCCTCGAACTGGATGTCACGGTTCGTGACGATACCAAGGAGCTTGGAACCAAGCTTGCCGGTTTCTATTGAGCAGATACCAGTCAGCAACATGTCAGGACCAACTCGCAAACAGTTGAGACCTCAGAGCGATCGAGTAGCACTCATAATTTTCAGTGATACAGTCCCCATGACACATAGGTCGATACGGTGGAACGAAAGTAAAGGTTTGTAATCATAGCGGCTCGGGTAGATGCGAGGACGGGGTGTGAACTAACCTGTGACCGGGAAACCACCAAAGCCCCACTTCTCCTTCAACGCCTTGGCCTCGCCAACAGTCGTCTCCCGTGTGATCACAACAGGATCGAGGATGAAGCCGTTCTCATACCGCTTCACTTTCCGCACCATGTCGGCTTGCGCGTCAGGGGTACAGTTGTGGTGAATCACGCCAAGACCACCCTGGAGCGCCATGTGGATCGCCATTTCATGCTCGGTGACGGTGTCCATAGGCGAGGAGACAAAGGGCGTCTTGAGCGATATCTTCTTGGTAATGGGTGAGTCGAGTGTGACCGCAGAGGCGGGGAAGCCAATGTAGCCTGGGAGCAACAGGAAGTCATTGTATGTCAGGCCACCACGGATCTTGGTGTCCATGAGCTCGCTGATACTCAGGCCATCTCGGCTGTCGTACTCGTTGAGCACCTCGACAGCCTTTCGGTAGTCGAGGACGCCCTCGCTGGCGTTGGGACCGTTTGTCGCCGGCATTTCTGCGCAGACAACAGAAGAACGATGGCAACTTGGCCTATTAATGAACTGATCTGAAAAAGAATGATGTTGGCGAGGGGAGACAGCGACGAATCCTTTGACGAAATCAATCGACTGTTCCCCCCCAAAAGAAGAGAGAAGGAAGTTTTTTGGAGTTCGCCGCCGAATTTTTTTTAAAACCCCAAACTCCAGGTCCAAATGCGGGGCAGCAGCGGGCGGTGAGGGTACCCTGCGAATTCTGCAGAAAAGACGGGATTACATAAGGCGAGATGGCAAGGCGGGGCACGGAAAGGTGTGGAGTCACCTGGGAAGTGGCGTTCAGCGGTTGCTGGGGAGTCGGTCCTGCATGTAAACAATGGTCGAGGAGCTGCTCTCCTACGCCAACCACTAAACTGCCGGCCCACCCTGGTCACTCCAACCTCTCATTGCGACCCAATACACTGCCGATGGCTTGGGCGAGAATGAGGGCATCGTCGTGCGGCTTTGACTATTTGCATTATTGCAACAGCATTTTGTGATTTTGCCTTTCCTTTGCGCTGTGCGCTGGCGTTGAAGGGAGCATCATTGTCGGCATTCCATGCATCACGCCAACACAACCCGTGCCCGGGCTCGATCAGATTCCTGTTTTTGAGGGCTTTCCTGCCGTGACAATTGCACGGATAGGAACCACAGCCCTGTATCCGTACGTTCGCTCCAACCATAACAAGGAACCTCGACATCCCTCGGAGTCTAATATTGTTTATCTTCCCCGGCGCAGTTGTGTGACTGGATATCCCTCCCTTGTGCGCACCAAAAGAAAATGTCTTCTTCGCCCTATAGGCCGCACCCATTGCGGCAATCGCAAACCGCCGACTACGCCGTCTTTCGACAGCCTTCAAATGCATCTTCATCAGCATCCTCGGGTTATTCTAACGCCTCCTCCGGGGCCTACGAATTCGGTCGGAGCTCCATGGCGTCCTCGCCGTCCAGCATCTATTCCAGCTATGGCCACAAGCGCGGCATGAGCGAGGTCGCCCGCCGGCCACTCCCGCTCACTACGTCGCATACTCAACCCCCTGCGCCGACGCCCGAGAACATATACCATGCTGCTCGCCAATCGCTCAGGCCGTTACCCCAGCTCCCTCGCCCGACAACACCACCTCGCGCCCCCGCTTCCGTTCCCGCACTCCCTCGCCACGACCGCGGCCACAGTCTTGACATTGGGAAGCTATCGATCGCCGACAATGGACGAACATCACCTACTCCCCTGACCCCGCCTACTCCTTCTCATCGCTCATCTGTCCGTCCCACTTCGATGCTTTTAACACGCTCGGACACAGTGCGCCGCGGCAGCGATCCCCCACCTCTCGTCCATGCGCACACGGCACCTCTCTCTAGGCCAGATCTCGAAATGCTTGGCCGTTCCTCGACAAATCAACTGCGCACTCTATCCAAGCTAGCACAGTCCGATTCTGCCGAGGAATTTGCCATTACTGCTCCAGCTCAGGAAGTCGTCGGTCTGCGAGGTCGTCGGAGATTGCAACGGACCGACAAAGCCGGGTCCAATCGTCCAGCGCAACGAACTGGAGGTTATGGCTGGGAGGGCCGGAACTGGATGGACAAACAGCGCCAGTTCCTCCAGGCCTATGAGTATCTTTGCCACATCGGTGAAGCCAAAGAGTGGATCGAGGACGTGATTCAGCGCACGATTCCGCCTATCGTGGAGCTGGAGGAGGCACTGAGAGATGGTGTCACGCTTGCGGAGGTCGTCGAATCTCTCAACCCCCATCGTCGATTCAAAATCTTCCGCCATCCACGGCTCCAATATCGACATTCAGACAATATCGCCATATTCTTTCGTTACCTGGATGAAGTAGAACTTCCGGACTTATTTCGATTCGAGCTCATTGACCTATACGAGAAGAAGAATATCCCAAAAGTCATCCACTGTATCCATGCATTGAGTTGGCTACTCTACCGGAAAGGCATAGTAGCCTTCCGTATCGGAAATCTCGTTGGACAGCTGGAGTTCGAGCACCATGAGCTGGAGGCTACGCAGAAGGGCCTCGATAAGCTGGGTGCTAATATGCCTAGCTTCGGCAACATGGGAGCCGACTTTGGGGTTGAGGAGGCTCCGGAAACCCCGGAGCCTGAAGAGACCGAGGAGGAGAGGATTGATAGGGAGCTCGCTGAGAATGAGGCAACAGTGGTTGACTTACAGGCACAAATCCGCGGCGCCGCACTTCGGATGCAGCTGGGCGAGATCATGCAGCACCTCTGGGATTCCGAGGATTGGTTGGTCGATCTTCAGGCGCGTATCAGGGGCGACTTCACGCGCCAAATCATGGGCTATCGGCTCGAGAGGAGACGCTTCGCCATCGGACTGCAAAGCGCCGCGCGTGGGTTCCTTGTCCGCCAACAGCTCGAGATGAGACGTTTCGCCATTCGACTGCAAAGCGCCGCACGCGGGTTCCTCGTCCGCCAGCGTCAAGCAGGGACACAGCGGGTCTGGAAGAGCGTAGAAGGCGATATCCTCAAGTTCCAGAGTTTGGTGCGGGCAAGGAAGGCCCGCAACGAGGTACAAGATCAGCGTTCTCAGTTAGCGGTGGCCGCAGGTCCCATTCGAAGCATCCAGGCAACTCTACGGGGCTTTCTGCTCCGAAAGCAAATGGATGCCCAGGAGCAGGAAGTGAAGCACACAACTGCCCCGGTGGCTGGACTCCAGGCCGCAGTTCGCGGACTGCTGCTGAGAAAGAAATTGGGGGAGGACCAGAGGGAGCTGCAGATGCAAACCGGCGTCATCACTAGCTTGCAGGCCGCCGCCAGAGCTGCCCTAGCAAGGAATGAGGTTGCATTGCAGAAGGACGCTCTTGAAAGCCTAGGTCCTCTCTGGCAGTCTCTTCAAGCCGCCTGCCGTGGAAACCTTGCTAGACAGGAGGTTGATACGCTCAAGGCGGAACTGGGACAGCATTCGCCTAGCCTGGGAGTTCTCCAAGCGCACATCAGGGCCGCTGCTGTGCGCAGAGAAATATCAGAGAAGCTCGAGGGTCTAGAAGATGCCGAGGATGAAATCGTGGAGCTGCAATCCGCAATCAGGGGCATGCTGGAACGGAACCGTGTCTCTGACCTCCTAGAAGCGCTGGATGCGGAGGAGGCCTTTGTTACTCAACTCCAATCCCACATTCGTGGCTTCCTCTCCCGGCAACAGCAACAAGAATTTCTCGAGGAGCTCGAGACAACCGAGGAGGAAGTATCCACATTCCAGTCCCTCGCAAGGGCAATGCTCCTTCGCGAGAGTGTTGCCAGAGTGCTCGACGAGCTTGAGGAGAACGAGGAATCGATCGGCGAGGTTCAGGCTGCAGCAAAGGCCTTTATTGTCAGGGCGAGATTCGAGGAGAAGAAACGGCATTACAATGAGAACATGCAGAAGGTGGTCAAGATCCAGAGCTTCGTCCGCGCCAAACTCCAGGGGGAGGCCTACAAGAGCCTCACGTCCGGCAAGAATCCGCCAGTCAACGCTGTCAAGAACTTTGTGCACCTGCTCAACGATAGCGATTTTGACTTCAACGAAGAGGTTGAGTTTGAGCGGCTCCGCAAGACGGTGGTCCAACAGGTCCGCCAGAACGAGATGCTGGAGCAGTACATCGACCAGCTGGACATCAAGATTGCCCTTCTCGTGAAGAATAAAATCACCCTGGACGAGGTTGTCAGGCATCAGAGCAACTTCGGGGGGCACGCCGTGAGCCTCCTCGCCAACAGCTCCATCGCCAGTGTCAACCAGTTCGATCTCAAGGCGCTGAACAAGAGTTCCAGGAAAAAGCTCGAATCCTACCAGCAGCTGTTCTTTATGCTTCAAACACAGCCCCAGTATCTGGCCAGGCTGTTCAAGCGGCTGCGTGAGCAAGGAACCGCCGAGAAGGAGTGCAAGCGGATTGAGCACCTTATGATGGGTCTCTTCGGTTACGCGCAGAAGCGGAGAGAGGAGTACTACCTTCTGAAGCTCATCGGGAGGTCCATCCGGGAAGAGGTTGATGCCTGCAAAACCATCCAGGACTATCTCCGCGGCAACTTCTTCTGGTCGAGGCTTGTGCACAACTACACCAGGTCCCCGCGCGACAGGAAGTATCTTAGGGATCTGCTCGGTCCCCTGATCCGAGACAACATCATTGACGATGACGAGCTAGACCTGGAGAGCGACCCCATGCAGATCTACCGGTCCGCCATCAATAACGAGGAACTGAGAACCGGTCGGCCCAGCACCCGGCCGCTGGATATTCCACGAGAGCTCGCCATCAAGGATCCAGAGACGAAGGCAGTCTTCATTGATCATCTGCGCGACCTCCGAGAGATATGCGATCAATTCCTCGTGGCCCTGGAAGACCTGCTCCCTCGCATGCCGTATGGTCTCCGATTCGTGTGCCGGCAGGCTTTCGAAGCTCTTTCACAGCGGTTCAAGCAGGAACACCGGGAGCGTCTGTTGCAGGTAATCACGAACTGGATCTGGAAGTTCTATCTCCAGCCGGCTGTGACGACGCCCGAGCATGTGGGTGTGATGGACAAGCAGTTAAGTCCACTGCAGAAGCGCAACCTGGGAGAAGTCGCAAAGGTCCTCGGTCAGATTGCATCGGGCAGACAGTTCGGCGGAGACAATATCTACCTTCAGCCTCTCAATGCGTTCGTCGCCGACTCCATTGAGCGATTGGCCCAGCTAACCGAAAGCCTCATTGCCGTTCCGGACGCGGAACGCACCTTCGACATTGACGAGTTCAACGATCTGTACGCCAAGAACAAGCCGACCCTGTACATCAAGATGGCCGACATCTTCGCCATCCACAGCCTCATCGCCGCGGAACTGCCACACCTGAGCCCGAATCGGGACGACATGCTGCGTGAGATCATGCAGGACCTTGGCAGCGCAAAGCACAACGAGAGTGAGATGACGGCAGCAGGCTCGTCGGATATCCAGCTATTCCTGACACCGAAACTGCACGACCTCGAGGATCCCGACGCGGATATCAAGGCGCTCTTCATGGAGACGAAGCGATGCATTCTGTACATTATCCGTGTGCAGACTGGCGCGAACCTCATGGAGATCCTCGTCAAGCCCATCACGCCCGAGGACGAGCACAAGTGGGCCATGCTGCTGCGGGAGGACTTTGCTAGCGGCTCCAACACCCGCGGGGCCTACTCGGACGCAAACATGGTCGACGTGACCCGGATGTCCTACTACGACCTGAAGCGGATGGCCCTGGAGAACGTGATGAGACTGGAGCAGATGGGCCGCATCTCTCGACACAACCACTACCAGGATGTTTTGAATGCCATCGCGCTCGACATCCGCACAAAGAGCCGGCGGAGGGTGCAGAGACAGCGCGAGCTTGAAGGGGTCCGTCTGACACTAGCCAACCTGCACGAGAAGGCCAAGTACCTCGAGCAGCAGCGGAAGAGCTACGATGACTACATTGAACAAGCGATGGCAACGCTGCAGAACAAGAAAGGGTAAAGCCGGCGTTCATAAACTGGAAACCGCTCGAAGACTCATATGCTAACCACTTCTCAACAGCAAAAAACGATTCCTCCTCCCCTTCACCAAACAATACAACCACCAGCGCGAGCTCGAACGCTCCGGGCGCGTCCCCAAGTTCGGGTCCTACAAGTACAGCGCCCGCGCCCTCTCGGACAAGGGCGTGCTCGTGTCATGGAAGGGCATCCCCGAGCGCGACTGGGGCCAGATCAACCTGACCATCTCGTGCGACGAGGTGGGCGTCTTCAGCATCGAGGGCAGCCGCGGACACATCCAGATGCCCGGCGCGAGCGCGCTCGTATCGATCGAGGACCTGCTGCAGGCGCAGTTCGAGGCGCACCAGTTCATGAATCTCTTTGAGGGCAACTTGAGGTTGAATGTTAATTTATTGTTGCATTTGTTGTATAAGAAGTTTTATCGGACGCAGTAAGGCGAGGCCCTCTTCATGAGGACCGAAAGGGTGGGGTTGGGTTCGGGATGGAAGAGGTCGAGGTTGAAGACGGAGACCCTCGTGGTCGATGGGAGGTTTGAGCGTGAAAGACGAGAGAGATGTTCAAGTTCTGTTGGGATACCTAGATAGACTTTTCTCTTGTTTCCGTTTTTCATTTCATATGTTTTTGCGTCTGAGTGACGGTCACTCCGTCCCACGGACACGGTATTTGGGCTGAGGGAACGCAACGCAACGATGGTGGTGGAGTTTTCCTTGTTGGCTTGACTGTCTGATGTGGCGCGGAGGACTGGGGATCGGGCTTGGTCGAGGAGTGTTCGGAGGGAATAAAGGATGAGGAATGAGGGATGACTTGAGATACGGGGTGGTGGGCTTGCTGGGTCTTGGAAGGGAGCCGGTGGCTAGCTGGGTTGGAATGTGACGGGCCAAATCATAGCGGGAGTCGATTGAGTTGTCGCGACGACTTTCTCCCCGGTGTGTGAACGGATGAGGGAGCAGATGGGGCAGTGGGCCGGATGTTTTGCAGTGTTACTTAGCCTGGGAATGAAGTGAAATGATACCGCTTTAGTTATCTATTTGGTTGCTTCCATAGGATGTTGGAGAAACGTCATCCACCGCCCTTCGGCATGGTGTTGATTGTGGGGTTGTGTGTTGCTTGACCTCTTCTTGCGGCGCCGGCGCGATGGCGTCAAGTTCCATGATGCCAGTCCCTTTCTTTCAATGGCACGCTCACAAACTATCTCTGAATGCTTCTCGCCTCTTGGAACGGGGGAAACAGAAAAGACGAACCCAGAATGACAAACATTTTTCCCATGACCCAACGCCTAGGTATTTACCCCCAGCACCGATTCCGCTATGCATCTCCGCCTAGGTACGCATCCATGCAGGAACAAACTTTCCGGCGACATCCGGTACTATCTCCCCCAAAACGAGACGTCGTAATGCTCATGCCTCATGGCTTCTCCTTCGCGTCGTTAGTGCATTTCCCTTCCCATTCGTCGCATCCCGCGCCATTCAAACCAAACGGCCAATTCTCGACGCCCCATTTGGAGCTACTTATCCAACCGTCCCATAAACCCTCCGTCCCTTCTTGCCCATCCCGCTGTCCGAACCGGAATCAGACTCCTCGCCACGAACGGCCTCCAACATCGCGACATCCTCACATTCTTCCCCTTCTTCCCCTTCTTCTTCGCCGTTAGCGAGGAGACTCTCTTGCTCCTCCTCCTCCTCCCCGGCGACCTCACCATCACCCCCCCCCAAACTCCGCGTGGGGCCCTCCCCTTCAACAATAAACCAGGGCGGGATGGCGCCCAGCATGCCAATCAGGCCCAGCAGCCACCAGGGGGCGATGGCATAGCCGTTGCGCACGCCCCAGGTGAAGACGGCGCCGACGAGGGCCGGGCCGACGGCGCGCCCCATGCCGCTGAAGGTGGTGGCGAAGCCGTTGAGGGTGCCGAGGATTCGGAGGGAGGAGGCCGAGTTGGTCAGCAGGATGGTGGTGCAGGGGAAGCCGATGATGACGACGAAGCCCTTGACGAGTAGGATGGAGAGGAAGATGACGTAGCGGGCGGTGGTGTCCTGGATGAGGGCCGTGTAGGGGGTGATGAAGTAGATTACGGGGAAGACTAGCACTGTTGAGGATCCGTTAGCTACTTACTAGTAGTAACAAGTGGGTGAGGGGAAAGAGGAGGAGCAGTGGAAACGACGTACTTGCGGCGCGGTAGCAGTTCAGCACGCCGAAGCGAGCGCAGAGCCGGGGGAAGAGGAGGAATTGGACGACGCCGCATGCTATTCCGTAGACGGTGTAGATGGTGCCGATCTTGTCGGAGCTGAGGCCGAATCCTCCCGTGAACTTGAAGGGAAGGCGAGTGTTGTGCTCGTCGGGGGGCACTCGAGGGTAGTTGAGGAAGACGGGGAGGACCTGGTCGTACGCGACGGAATGCAGGGCCAAGAATGTGTACGAGACAAGGTTGATGATTGTCTGGGGAGTAAAGATCTCGGCTGAGGTGACAGGCTGGGCTTTGAGGGAGGTCTGATCGGGCGGATCCGTAGACATGGATGATTCCGCCAGCAAGGGTGCTGATGCCCCGTCATCAACGAAGGAGAGCCTCCTCCGCTTTGCATGTGGCTTGGGCCGCTTGAACGGACGCGTGAGCTTCTCGCCGAGCACCAGGCCCCAGTCTCGCTGATGGCGTTTGGTTTGCAGGGTTTCCTGTGCTACGTCAGCGTTTGTTTACGTTGCCCCTGAAACACAGCCCATCCTGACCTTGAGAAACAGCAGTCCTGTCGTAAACGAGATGAAGAAGACGAAGCAGGCCACGAGATTTGGCAGAGCAAAAGGATAGCGCTTGAAGTACTCGATGTGCCCGAAAACGTCGGGATACTGTTCCGCTGGTCGAGCAAAGAAGCCGCCGAATGCAGGACCGAACACTGAACCAATACTCCATACGAGAGGCATAAGCGAGAAGGCCCTCGGCTGCAGTTCCTTTTCCGGTACCATTTCTGCTACCATGGTTCTGATGATGCCCACTGGTTATGTGTGTCAGCTATGTATTGTGGGGTGATTTGGAGGTGCAGAAAGAAAAAAAAAAGAAAAGAAAAGAAAAAAAAAGAAAAAAGAAAGTAAAACAAAAAAGACAAGAAGAGAGAAAAAAGGACACACCATTGCCGTTGCCACCTCCCATGACGGCGCGGACGGTGATAGCCATAGGGAGACTCGTGGACATGCCCCAGAGCAAAAAGCACACCATGGTGTTTGCGAGGCCCGAGAGAATGACGGGTTTACGGCCATACTTGTCAGATGCCCGGCCCCAGAAGACAGCCGTGAGAGACTGGGTTACTGAGAAGATGGCGCCCGTAAAGCCGGCCCATCGGGCCACCTCGTCCTTCTCGACGCCAAAGCTGGCTATCATCTCGGGCAGATAGGGGAAGACCGAGGTCAGAGCCAGGGGCTCGGCAAACCTGGCAACAGCTGCGAATCAACCGTCAGCATCGTTGCAACTTGCAAACAGCGGGACGAGTACCCGAGGTGGCGATAGTAAGAAGTTACCTAAGATTGCTAGCTGTTGCGCGGGCAACTTAGGCCCGGTTTTCGCTTGTTTGGTCATGACTGCTGGTGCATGGGCTACGACAGGTCGTGGTATGTACAGGGCGTTCCTTTAGGTGAGAATACCGCCTCACCGACACGGGTGTTCATAAGCAGCAGTTTGCCACTCAAAAAAAAAAAAAAAAAAAAGATTTCAGATTAAGGTATACAAGACAGGAAAGGATAATGATATCCGTAGTAAGTACAGCAAGTCCTGACAGGAATTCGAGGAGGATACGAAGGCGTTCGCGGGAGGAGATACAGTCATAATAAAGACACTGGCAGGCGGCAAAGTCTGACGGATGGTTGGAAGGCTGTCAAACTGGAAAAGGATGAAGGTGCATGGGTGTCGACCAGGTGCCATCGGATTTTGGAAGGATCGGATTGGCTGGATGCGCCGTCAGCGGAGCCGACCGTCGGATACGGCCCGGCGCGTGACGAGAAATTCGGCAGCCAAGTCGGAGCGGCTTCGGAACGCCGAGAGCCCTCCTCGGCAGTGGCCGTTGGCACACGCAAAAGATACAAGTAGTGGATTAGCATTGTCAACGACATGTGCTTGAATGCTACAATACAACAGTATTTGCGGACTAGCAACATACGGAACAAAAGACAACAACCAGGAGGCGGCGCGGAAGGTTTGACGATCCGACTGCGGAGCTGCTCACCAGCCATCCGCGAGACTGCCACTGTGACAGAAGGCCCCACTTTCCCTTTTGGGCCCAGGTGACAGCCGGCGAGTGGAAGATGTGATTATCACACTGCAGCACGAGCTGGAGTTACACACGGTAACGTTGATCTGTAGAGATGTGCGAAAGATGCAATGCGGAGGGCGTAATACATGCAAGCAGACGGCTGCATAGTACCGGGGAACGCGGGTGCTCTCCCGCGACTAACCACACATTGGTAAGGCAGCGTTCAAACACCGTGTTTGCTCATGCTGCCCCTCCTGCTCCATGTCACTCTCATGTTCGTGGCCATTGTCCACCACCAGGTCCACTACAGCACAATGGAAATGACTGTCGCTGGTTCGACTTCACCATCACCTTTGAGAAGTACCTACTTTTTTCCATCGCACCCGCCATCGTGCTCATCGTCGCTGCACTCTCTCGCCTTCACCGTTTGCGCAAGTCACCGTCACTGGTCGCTGGCGACCTTTTCCGTCTATCCAAGATTCCAAGGTTGCTGCCATTGCTGTTTTTGCCGCAATCCAACTTGTTCTCATGGCTGTATGGGCAGCCCAGTCCCCATTTCTGGGCCGCGTCCGTACTATCTCGCTTGCTACGTTATGCGTCTCCTTTGCCGCTAGCCTTCTCATCTGTGGCCTCTCCTACGTAGAGAATACCAAGTCGCTGCGGCCTTCTTCCATCCTGAATGCCTATCTCCTCGTATCCCTACTCCTGGATGCCTCCACTGTCCGCAGCTTCTGGCAATCCGGCATGTCAAGCACTCTCTGTGCCCTCTTCACCACCCTCGTTTGCCCTCAGGGCGGTGCTGTTGGTGTTGGAGGCGGTCGAGAATGACAGCTTTATCCGACGCCAAAGACCCAGCCGGACCAACCCGGAGGCTACCAGCAGCCTGTACAATAAGGGCCTGTTTTCGATAGATGAACCCGCTTCTCTGACTCGGCTTCCGTGGTGTTTTGCAGCCTGGTGACCTCTATTTGCTCGACAAATCCTTGTCTGTCTGCTGCCGTCCTGCACAAGGCGTTTTGGCATGCATGGGATACGGGTAATGTGCCCGTGGGGTGCAGTGGGAGATTGGCATCGGCTCAGCAAAAGACGAGCTGTGTAGGTAGTGAGGCCCTTAGCCAAAGCACAGGTTGATCGTGTCATGTCTGAAGACCCTTAAATGGCCTCTTTTAGGCATTGTGGTCCCAAGACTGTTACTCCTGGCCTAGTATACATCGAGACACATAAACTCTAAAATAAAAGTTTTCAAGGGTATCATCGATCGAGTGGACGAAATGAAAAAAGAGAATGGTAACCGACTTGGCCGCCGTCCGTAGAGGGAAGGAGGCTCGGCTACTTTAATCCCAGTCGTCCTGGCCATTGCGGGAAAGAATCCGGTACCGGGTCCAGTTCGAACTGATGACCTCTCGGTCACCAAAGTTCACCCCGGCCAGTGGTCGGCACCGAACCCCCGTAACCGCTAGGCCATGTCGCCTGGGAAGTTGCTTAAACATGCCTGTGGCAAACTTGCTTATTAGCGCCAGAGCATGGACGTCGTTTAGCCCGGCGTGGAATCAATCGCTAGTCCGAAAAAGCAACCCGTGATATCATCTCCTTTGCTAGGCGTCAAGGAGCATACTTCAATCCCGACTTCTGAACTTCCCTTTCAATCAAATCATTAGGTGGTCGCCCCTCCCCCATCTCCCCCGTCCCCTTCTGCCTGCCGTATTGGTTATCCGTGTTCGTCCATGTCGAGAGCGAAGAGCCTTCACCATCTGTCAGCCTCCAGTTCTCGGCCGATTGCTCGCGTGTTTGCAAGACACCGGCGAGAGTATGACGGTTGGATACAGTCTCGTCGGTGCGTACGGCCTGGTGTATATCGGATCGGAATAGCACTCTATATATGTGCATGCGTGTGTGCGCGCGTGTCAGTATACGCA
The DNA here is from genome assembly GCF_033439665.1 of Chaetomium strumarium. Classification (NCBI taxonomy): domain Eukaryota; kingdom Fungi; phylum Ascomycota; class Sordariomycetes; order Sordariales; family Chaetomiaceae; genus Chaetomium; species Chaetomium strumarium. The sequence goes on along the minus strand of NW_026944429.1, from coordinate 3,706,385 downwards.
AATGACGGATCGCTCTAGAGCACGCGTTAGGCATCACATATCGACAATGCTTTGTCACATGAAGAGCATCAAGTTGTCAGGTCTGGGCCAAAGGCTCGGCACCGGGCAGCATCGCCTAGCTGCGGAAGGACGAAATCGATGCAGCCGCCCCTTTTCCGAATGATGGGTGCCGTCGTGTCTGCCACGGCTCAGGTGCTAGCACTTCTGTCCGCTGTCGCCGCTTTTGCCTTCTTGGCCATCGATTCGAGGGACCCAGGACTGTCTGGCTCTGAACGCCACGAGGATGTTCACCTCGTTGTCCCTAATCGTCTTGCTGGGCCAGCCACTGTTCTGGATGCTCGAAGCTGTTGTAGATGCCAGTGCCGCCTTGGGATGTTTCAGCAAAATCCAGGCTTTCCTGTCAAAGGCTCCGAGGGCTGAGCACAGGGTCATCATTCCTTGTCACAGCTCAGGCTCTCTCAGAGGCGTCGATGCCAAAACAGATGGGTCCGATATACAGCCGGCCGTCCCTACGGGGAACGTAGAGCTTCAAGAGCTCGCCCCGGCGGGCGACAGTCAGGACAAGGTCGACGTGACTGTGCGCAATGCCTCATTCTCTTGGCCAACAGACGGCCCTGGCCTTCTCGACCGTATCAACATGGACGTTCGCGAAAGCGGCCAAAAGCAGCGTGTGGTAGGTCTAGCTCGGGTCTGGCTGATGAGACGATTTTTTGCTAGATGCTGCTCAGGCGCTAGCTCGGGCCATCTCTTGCCATCCAGCTGGCGTTCTAGTTGTTATATGGTTCGTGGTGTTGAACTGGTGATGTCGTCGGTGGTGGTGAAGTTGCGGTGTAATATTAGGGGAGATATGCCAGGCGGTAGAAAATAAGGGGCTATAGATAACCCTAACCTGGAGCGTCGGCGCCTGCCTCATGCGGGGAAAATGAGAGATCCCACTGGCAGGCTAAGTACGAGCCCGCCTTATCAATTAGGTACCTTTATTAGCGCTATTCCCGAAACGGCAGTTGCCTTAGCACAACACCAGCTCTCCATGTTGCGTCACACCCTTCCCGCCATCTCCAGGAAGCGAGTAATGGAACTTATCATGTAAATTCTAACTTGGTCGGCATTCAAATGCAGACCTCCTTCACTGACTCTTCACACCGAAGCAGCAGCTTGACTTCACACTGAAAGGAGTGAAAAGGAAGGCAACAGCCATCATGTCTGCAGAGCGGACCCCGCTCCTCAGCAGGGTCCCGGTGGCTGAGCGCCGGCCACGGTACCCTCATGGTGTCTTGCGTCGCTTTTGCACCATCGCTCTGGCCTCTACCCTGATCTGGTTCCTGGTTGCCGTGGCCGTGTCGTCAACCTTCTTCCCGGACGGCCACTCGCATCACGATCCCCATGACAGGTGGACATGGCCCGGCTGCGGCAAGAGGAAAGTGGACTACGAGCAGCTGAAGCGCATCCTCCTCGACACGCCGTCCAGCAAGCACGCTGAGGAGTGGAGCAGGTACTACACGGCCGGGCCCCATCTTGCCGGCAAGAATTATTCCCAAGCCTTGTGGACCAAGACCAAGTGGGAGGCGTTTGGCATCAAGGCCGATATTGTCTCGTACGACGTCTACATCAACTATCCGGTCGACCATCGGCTGGCCCTCTTGGAGAGGGAGAGAGAGAAGAGCGGGAAGCACGATGATGGCGCCCCCGCCTGGAAGGTGTCCTTCGAAGCATCCCTGACCGAAGACATCATCGAGGAGGACCCCACGAGCAGCCTGCCCGACCGAATCCCGACTTTCCACGGCTACTCTGCCTCCGGAAACGTCACCGGCCCCGTCGTCTACGTCAACTACGGCACCTACCAGGACTTCGAGGACCTGGTCAGGGCCAATGTCACGCTCAAGGACAAAGTGGCCATCGCCCGCTACGGCGGCATCTTCCGCGGGCTGAAGGTGAAGCGTGCACAGGAGCTCGGCATGCTCGGCGTCATCCTGTACAGCGACCCGGGCGATGACGGCGATGTCACCGAGGAGAAGGGAGTCAAGGTGTATCCGGACGGACCAGCCCGCCAGCCGAGCAGCGTGCAACGCGGAAGCACCCAGTTCCTCAGTTTTGCCCCAGGCGATCCGTAATGCAACTCCCCCCTGTTGCCTTTTCCAGGGACCGGGACCTGCTAACACCTTGACAGGACGACCCCCGGCTATCCTTCTAAGCCAGGTGCTCCCCGCCAGCCGGTGCATACGGCCATCCCAAGCATTCCATCCATTCCCATCTCATACGCCGATGCCGTGCCCATCCTGAAGGCTCTCAACGGCCATGGCCCCAAGGCTGAGGATTTCAACAAGTACTGGACCCGCAACACGGGCCTGCAGTACAAGGGCGTGCACTACCATGTTGGGCCCACACCTGACGATGTCGTTGTGAATCTATACAACCAGCAGGAATATATAACAACGCCTCTGTGGAACGTTATCGGCGTCATTAACGGCACCATCCCGGACGAAGTTATCGGTGAGTGATCTCCGGTATCTAATCAAGCTGGGAGTCATCTCGCTAATCCGCAATGTCCAGTCGTTGGTAATCATCGCGATGCGTGGATCGCCGGAGGGGCCGGCGACCCCAACAGCGGATCTGCCACGCTGAACGAGGTCGTCCGATCGTTTGGAGAGGCTGTCCGTCAGGGGTGGAAACCGCTCCGCACCATCGTGTTTGCCAGTTGGGACGGCGAAGAGTATGGCCTCGTTGGTTCGACGGAGTGGGTGGAGGAATTCCTCCCGTGGTTAAGAGACGCCAACGTGGCTTACATCGTAAGAGACTTCCTCCTTGACTCCAACCTTTTTCCAAGTGTTGCTAACAAGAATGTCAACGAACAGAACACCGATGTCTCAGTCCGAGGCACACACTTGAAGGCATCCGCGGCCCCCCTGCTTGACAACATCATCCACGCAGCAACAGCAGCCGTTCCGTCGCCGAACCAGACCGTCCCAGGCCAGACCGTGCACGACGTTTGGGACAAGCGCATCAGCACCATGGGCAGCGGCAGTGATTTCACCGCCTTCCAGGACTTCGCTGGCATCCCGTCCCTCGACATCGGCTTCGATTCCGGCCCCGGCGAGCCCGTGTACCACTACCACAGCAACTACGACAGCTTCTACTGGATGGAGAAGTTCGGCGACCCAGGCTTCGTGTATCACCGGACCATGGCCCAAGTCCTGGGGCTGATCACGGCCCAGTTAGCCGACCTGCCGCTGATCTCCTTCCGAGCAGCCGACTATGCACACGCTCTAGATCGCTACGTGCAAAGGGTCGAAGACAAACTCAACGCCGCTCTTTCCCCAACCACGGAGATCGACGTAGCCACTGTAACCGATGACAAACTATACTTCGAACTCCGCGGCGGCACCCGCAACAACAACAACAGCTCTCTTACCCCTTTTAGCCTGGCATCCGGAGAGTCATTCAAGCACTCCCTCAAACGGCTGCACCGTGCTCTAGAAAAGCTAACCAAGCGCGCCGTGAGCCTGGACGAGCACGCCGACCGCCTGCGCGACCGCGTTCGCCGCGGCCACCTCCCCTGGTGGAAATGGCCCGCCAAACTGAAGCTGGGGCTGGAGATACGCAAGGTGAACACCAAGTACAAGTACCTCGAGCGCAGCTTCCTGTTTGAGCAGGGCTTGGATGGCCGGCCGTGGTTTAAGCATGTTGTGTTTGCGCCGGGGTTGTGGACTGGTTATGCTGGTGGTAAGTCTTGTTTTTATTTATTTTTTTATCTATTTAATCGCCCCACCCCCTAAAAGTGTGATATGAATGCTTACGGGTAGGAGTAGCTGTTTTCCCCGGCTTGGTGGAGAGTATCGACAACCAGGACTGGTCGAATGCCGAGAGGTGGGTGGATATCATCGAGAGCCGGATTCGAAATGCTGCGCATGGGTTGTGAGGTGGCAACTAGTAGTAGGTAGGTTCGGGTTGGTAGATGTCCATGTGTTACATAAGGTACAGACTGGAGTGTGTCTGAGGTGCATACATACCGAAGTATCTAGTTTGGCGCTTGTATTCGCGGCACCGGGTCCATATGGATTGACGGTGGTCTTGGAAACCACGACGGGAATGACATATAGGTACTAGTATAGTTCAACACCAAAAGCGGACAGCGCTATATAGAGTTCGAGCCTAGACTTTGTCCTTCTCAAGGCATTTCCGCCGGTGAGATCGTGAAGACCACCATTCCAGGGTGCGGCTACAGGCTTTCCAGATAATATCGTTGTTGATTAAACAGATAGCACAAAGCACAATACGGGTATCCGCAACACATTCCAAACCAACTTGCACTACACTACTACTCCCTTGCCCGTTTCATAAACAACCATTCACCCTTGCGGCTTCACTACCAGCCAAAACACCCCCCTTCTTCCTCCTAGGGTATAGTTAGTCCATCCACTTGTTAATTGTTGGACAACTGTGGAGGCACAGGCGAATTGGTAGGCAGCTGGGCAGGCAAATGCTGTGGCGAATTATCGCTGGGCAGCTGAGCAGGTAGGTTCTGGGGTTGCGGTGCGTACATCGGCGCCGGGCTGGGCGATGGGGACGGATAGAAAGCCTGTTGCTGCTGTTGCTGCTGCTCGTGTGCAGGGTAGCCAGCCTGCTGTGGTGGGTAGGCCTGTTGCTGTCCCTGAGCAGGATATTGCTGCTGCCCCTGAGGAGGATATTGCGGCTGCTGCTGGGGGGAGAACTGCTGCTGATACTCGGGATTGCCGACGGGCTGCTGCTGCTGCTGCGGCTGGGGCGCGTAGTATTGAGGTGGGTAGGTGGACGGGACACCGGTCTTTTCGCCGCCGTAGGGGGCTGTGGCTGCAGCGGCCACGGGTGCAGGTGCAGGCGCAGGCGCGGGTGCAGGTGCTGGCCCTGGGGGAGTGGGTGCTTGGCCGGGCATGCAGTGCCCACCGGCCGCGCGGTGCCGGTGCAGGCGGATGGAATGGATCACTAGGGCGACGATGAACACAACCCTGGAGCCCGAGTTAGCCAGGATGGGTGCGAAAGATGGAGAACTAAGGGGGCAAGAACTGACCATTCCACAGCGCCCAAGGCCGCTGCGGCCGCCTGCGCTCCCAGCCACGCCTGGTCGCCAGTACCCAGTCTGTAGCCACTGTAATAGTCGTAGAAATAGGCGACACGTGCCGCCTGCAGAGCGAAGGAGCAGAGCCACATCACGACGAAGAAGATGTCGACGCCGAGGATGGCCCAATAGTTGTACATCACGGGCGTGGCAAAGTGGGCGACCATGTGGTAGATAGAATATACAATGTTCATAACCGCCTGGGCATCCCTCGTTAGCATTGCTGGCTGCCTGGCACACAAGAAGCAAGCGAGACTTACCACAGCGAGGATGAACGCGTTGCCGTCGTACGACAGGAGGGAATTGGCTGGGTTGCCCGTTAGCCGTCTTGCTGGCTCTCAGTTGTAGTGTGCCAAAATAAATAGGGTAACATACTATAGGCGGAGAGGATCATAATCAGGAAGGCCAGCGCGAGTTGGACTATTCTGACGGCGATGAAGCCCCGCGGGTAGTCGAGGAGATGTTCCCGTCCCTCTGGCCGGACGGCCGAATACTGAGGATTGCTCATGGTGAAGCTGCTGGTGTGTGTGCCGTGAGGGATCTCAGTCCACAAGTCCACACACAAGTGGTCAACAAGCACTTGGGAACAGAAGGGTGTCGAGGACAACAGCGGGCGTCCAGAACCAAGGGAGAAACATAAGAGAAAGCAGAACGACGAGATCCTTGCGGCTCCAGGGGATGCCAGGCCCTTATCCTCACGCAGCCGTCGCGGGAATCCATTGCCAGTCTGCCTCGTGCTAACGTTAGTGTCGTCTCATGCATCTTCAAGCTCATTATAGCTCGCACTAGCGGTTCTTGTCAAGGCTTGATCTCATGCGGAATGGGTCGTGGCGTTCAGCTCGGTTAATGATTCGCCGCGGCAGGGGAGCTTGCTGTGCGGCTGAGCGAAACCGAAACATGATTGGAACGAAGGAGAGGAGGAGTCGAGGACGTTGTGATGCTAGCTGCAGCTCATTTTGGGCGCCAACGCCTCCCCTCCCGTCTCTCCTCTTTTGGGCACGGTCGTGCCTTCCTGTACGCTCGCTCCCACATCCCACATCCCGACACTTTTACATAGGTCTGCGAACCGCTGCCCACCGTTGCATACACTGTACTTGTATCAAGTTGCGCTCTCTCCGTTGTGTAACGCTGGATCCCGCTGTTGGTCCATTGTAGAGTGGCAATATTTTGAATGCTCGCGATCGTTACTAGTAACTATGTTTGCCGGTTGGCTTGGCGACGAGGCTGCCTTGCGCCCGGAGGCAAAGGCCCCGGTCACCGGAGATTGCGCTGCGGCACCGCCGCCGAACCCGCTCCGGCTTCGCCGTCTCTTTCCGCAGTCCACACGTACTAGGAGTTGTGCGGTTGTCTTTTCGAGATACGGGCATGGTAAAAGAACACACATGGTAAAAGTGATGGTACTCAGCAGACGAGAAGGAATCAATATATCACTGCAACAACTAGTAGCCTTTGCCTCGCGTTTCTCTCCATGCCTCAATTAAGAGAAGACATTAAGAAAGACATTGTGCCATTGCACTCATGTGTAGTACATAATATCTAGGTGGAATTTCCTCCGTCGTCAAACATCGGAGTTCCCCTTCCAGTCATCTTCCCATCATCTGTTCAACAAGACAATCACTAAGGGAGGCGTTAAATGATGCGCTGCTTCCCCCGCTCCATTCTATATACAATACATCAACATATTCCCAACTTTTGGGGGCCTAGTAGAAGAGAAAGAACAAATCAAGGCAAGATCATAGTTCGTTGGATGATACCACCGAGGCATGGCAGAATTGAACCACGCAGCTGGCAGGTGAGAACGAACAATATAAAACGGATATCCCGAAGAAATCTCAGGCGGTGAGGTAAACCAGAAAAAAAAAGGTACCCTCATCACGCAAAGTCATCAGCGCCATCATCCAGCACAAGCCGGTCGACCCGCTGGACGAGCTCCTTGGTCTCGCGCGCGATCTCGAACGCGATAGGTGGCAGCGTCTGCGTCCACATGCGCCACTCGCGGCTCTGGCTGTCGTTGCCCTGCGATGCCAGGTCGAGCCCGCGCTTGCCCGCCTCGGCCAGCCGCTCGCGGCACGACGCCAGCCGCTTGACCAGCTCCACGCCGTCGGCGCCGATGGCCTCCGTCTCGGCCGTTACCTGCCCGACCACGTCCGTGATGACGTTGATCTCCTCCGTGACCTGCTTAATGTCCGCGTCGTCGCGGATCAGCTGGACCAGGTTCTGGATCGTCTGCACGAGCACGGCTGTTTGGTCCTCGAGGTAGATCTTGAGGTCCTCGGTCCGTCTGTCAGGCTGCTGTTGGCGGGAGTTGTAGAGGCCGTTGCCGTTTCCGCTCCCGTTCGGGATGATTGGTAGCGCTTTGTTCAGACTCCCATATCCGCCTTCGCTGCCATTCGTGGTGGAACCGTTACCCGCCGCACCCTTGGCGTATGATTCCCGCGGGGAGCTGACCGGGCTGTAGCTAGATGAATCCGCGCTGGCCCGGCTCCTGGGACCGAGGCCCTGGAACGGGGGAGGCGGCGGTAGCGAGTCTTGAACTGACGTTATGCTCGATATTTGGCTCTGCCCGTTGCTCCGCGGCGAGAAGAAGGCAGTCGAGTCTACCGGCGTGACGGTCCCGTCGTCGTCGTCTTCTAGCTCGTCCGCAGGCGTGGCCCGGATTTTGGCGGCTCGGAGCAGCTCCACAACCGCTGCGACCAGGTGGGATGCCGCTGCATCAAGCAGCGATACTGGCGAGATGCCCGCCGAACTGGCGAAGTTCTTGGACACCGTGATCAGGTTGTTGGCAGTAGACGACACGCGAGACTTGAGCTTCTGGTGCTGCATCGCCGCCTCGCCATTCTGCGCCGACCCATCGATGTCCTTGGTGATCCGCCGGACGCTGACCACCACCGCCTTCATAGCGTCAATCAGCCGCTCCGGATTGTCGGCGCGTGCCCGCTGCAAGAAATCGTCGATGGCGAGCTGGAATTTGGTGACATGGATGTCCTTAACCAGCCCATTGTCCTCCACAAAGCCCTTGTCCCGAACGTACTTGGCCGCGTCCTGGTCGGCCGTGAGACCCGCCGAGGAGCCGCGCAGATCCCGCAGCTGCGTCTTGGTGCGCGCGTAGCGATTCTGCCACACCCGCACCTCGTGTTCGAGCGACTCGATCGTCTTCTCCAGCTCCGACTGCCGCTCCCAGGCCGCGCCGCTCTGTTGCGAGATCATCCTCATCTCCCGCAGAAACTCCTGAGCCTCCCGCCGCACTTCCTCCGTCACTTGCTCCTGCTCTTCCAGCGCCATGCGCAGCGCCTTGTTCTCCCTCTCCAACTCCGCGTCGCCAGCCCCGCTCGACGTCATATTGCTATTAATGCTGCTAGCCTGCCGGGCCTGCTCGATCTCTTCCCTGAGTTGCCGCGTCTCACTCTCGTGTTCGCCCCGGATCCTGTCGAGCTCCCTCTGCAGGGAATCATTCAGCTCCTGAGCCTCTGCGAGCTTGTCCTCCAGCTGCGCACGCGCATCATCCCACTCTTTCTTCTCCGAGTCTGCCGTAGCCGCTCTCGAGCGCTCGCCGTCCAGCACGCGATTAAGTTCGTCATCCTTCTTCTTCAGCGTGTCCTCCAGATTATCGAGCTTTTCTCGAAGATCCTTGACCTGCTGCTCGTACTCTTCAATAAGCTTCCTGTCGGCCTGCAATGAGCTCGGGTCAGCGCGGACTCATTAGCACCCTGAGCGGGGAAAAGAGCGGAATACCAACCTCGGATTGCCCTGCACTCCGGTTGCTGCCCCGGTTGTCTGGGACCCCGCCCATCCCGTACGCATCGGGTGCGTTGGGATCCGGACTTAACGGGCTGAGAGCATCGTCATCCTCCTCCACCATCGTGCTCTTGTTCGGAACAATCGTGTTGCTCTGGAATTGCTTGGGCATCGGCCGCCCGTAGTCGCCGTTTGCTGCGCTCATCACGCTCGGCGATGGAGGCATAGGGAAGTTGCCATTCATAGGGGTCGGCATCCCGCGCCCACTCCGCACCGAGCTCGCTTCAGAGGGGCGCCGTCGGCTCTGACCCCTCGGAGGATACCCGTTCATTCCATTAACCGGTGTCCCTGACCGACTCGGCGGCCCCCCGCGGACGGATACGGGGCTGCCCACACGGGGAACATCTCCCGCGGTGAAACGCGGGAATCTCCTTTCCAGTTCGCAGAAGACATCGGTGGCGAGGTCGCGGAAACGCGGGGGACCGAGGGAGGAGAGCTTCTGGCGCGCCTGGTTCCGCTTGGGGTGGAAATTCTCTTCGGGCAAGAGATAGTCGGGAGGGCCGGTGCCGGGTGGAGCATTCGGCGGTCTCCGGGCCGCGAGCTCGCGTCGCTTTAGCTCGTCGTACACGTCGGTACTGAGTTCGAGGAATTGGACGCCGGTGAGGCGCTGCAACTTGTCACGGGCCTTGTTCGGCGGAGGTTTCGGGTTTCCATCGCGGGATGTCGCGGAGAGGAAGCGCTTGAGGGAGAAGTAGTGTTCCGACAGGACCAGTTCCTGATTTTCTGATTGACTTTGGCTCCTGCCACTCTCGCTTCTCGCATACAGATTGGTGCCGGCGCTGGACCTGCCGCCGACGGACGGAGGCGGGGAGGGACCGCCCACGCTGCCGCTACCGCCCACGCTCCGGGGGCCGGGCGGGAAGTTGGCGTTCATCGGTTTGACCGGTCCTGCGGAGTCGGGCGGAGTGTTGAGTTGGCCCTGGTTGCTTTGATATGGAGGGCTGTCCTTTTCGACGATTGGATATGACCACTCGCTACCGCCTACAGAGACTGGTGACAACGGAGCATTGCGGCCATTCATGGTATGCGGTGTGGCTTAGTGGGAGCGTTGGCCGTCTCAAGCGGGCGCCGGGTCGCGCACGTGTGGAGGACGAGCAGCGCACAGCCGCGTGACGCCGAAGGGTACGGAATTAAATGTCGCCAAGTTGTGTCCAAGATGCATGCAGCAAAAAGGAACTGCACTGGCGAGGAGCAACGCGAACACTGGTGCCTCGGAGAACGTCTTGTCGAAAGATGTCACAGCATGAAACGCCTTCCGCCCTCCGCCAACGAGTGGCCCTCAGGGGTGTCCTAGGCAGTGTGCAGCTCCGCAAAATATAAGAAAGTTCAAGCGGCACGGCCGATCACTCGGAGAAGCGTAGGAGTATAGTATCGTAGGTAGAATGCCGCGTTCGGAGATCAGAGAGCTGCAAGATCGTGGGCTCGTGACTGGTTCCTTGGCCACTGTCTCGGGGTCTGGTTCGATCTTCTCGTCAGGTATTGTCCGTGGTCGCTACGTGCCACGCACTCAGCTGCAAGCACTCCAGGCACAACAAAGAAAAGAAGTGATCGGCGAGCACGAGTCAGAGTGAGACGGGAGAGAGAAGCAAATGAGGACAAGGGAGAGGCAAAGAAGGGCTGGGCGTAAGCACAGCGAAAGGCACGCCTTCCGGTCCTTTTTTGTTAGGTACAGTAATAAGGTAAGTGTACCTTAATTGCAGATGGGAGGGAGAACCTGGGGCACCACGGCTCTTTGTTGCAAAACGCCGAGATGCAGATCTGGGGCTAGCAGGTGGAAATCTCAAATTCAATTAATTGCACCCGCCCCTGATGGCAGGATCCAACTCAGCGCGCAACTGAGGTGGCGATTGGGTTGGCTAGCGCGCTCCGGGAGACCGAGACAGGGATGAGCGGCGGCGGATCGACCCTGCGTCAACCTCGAAGCCGCCCTCTTTCAGGCAGGGCGGTCTGCCATTTGACTCGACGCCCTGATGCAGGATCACAAATTCACAATAGACAAAGCACTTCAGCCGGTTCCCTAAGAGAGAAGATAGTATTAAAGGGACTACATCCATCTGGCCTTGGCCGATCCCTTTGAAGAAAATCCGTGGGCTCGAAGGAGTCCTGCACAGCCATGAATTCTCAGCTTTCCTCCACTGCCATTTCATTTGCATGGGTTGCTCATGGCCACGTCACAACGGACCGGTGGGTGCTCGCGCACATGAGTACGAGTACCTAGGTACTGTGGCTCGTGTGGTAGGTAAACGGCAGTGTTGGTCTTACCATCCAGTAAAGAGTAAACATGATACTAACAACAATGCCACCTCTGTTAGCGCATTGACACTATATTCTATCCGGTATAAGCTGGATCATCATGACATTGGTAATAACTCATCGCTGAATATCTGGTATCTGTTCTCTACCCCAACGCCCGCTAGCAAATATGGACACCCAACACCGATGGAAATGGAAAACGGAAGAGATAAGTCCCATGACACTGGCATGACCCCTTAGAACCAAGATAAAGTCCATGTCGAAGGGAGATCCGGCCACCTCTGCTGCCACTCGGCCAAGACTTCAGGGACCCGCTCGTCGAAGCTTGCTCTGCTGGCAGCGCCCCCAGCATCAAACGCGGCGGCTCCGACTTTCTCGCGCTCTTCCATAGCAGCCTTGTTCAGAGAATCTGCGAGGTCTACAATGGCCCCGCCTCCAATCGAAGCGTCCTGGTGATTGTCTTTGATATCAATGTTGATGACATGGACGGCCCGGTTCAGCGGCGAGCCCCGGTTCAGCAGATCATCGACGACGGCATCCCAGCAACGCTCCTCACAGGTGATAACAACATCCGGCACGCCTCCTTCCATGCCCACGCTTCCTTTATCCTTTTCGTGCTTCACTCTTGGCATACCAACGTTCCAGTCCTGCCACCGCTCAGGGCCCCACTTGATGAGGCGATTCCGCCCCAGCATGTTAAGCAGGCCATTCGCCCGGTACAGTCTGGGGTCCTTGGCTTCGAGCTCCCGGTAGATGCTGTCGTACGAGGTTTCGTTGAACTTGTAGACATTGGGCTGAGTGACGGTCGGCCCGGGTAGGCGCACAAGAGATCCAGTACCGAACGAGATAACGGGGAAGTTGGCCTGAGCTAGGCGGAGGTGCCCTTCCATTGACCTGGGCTATTGTCAGTCCCTGCTTAGCAACCCCGCAAGTGACAGTTGGCTTACCGATTCTGGTTACTCGCGCAGACGGTGCAGAACTTCAACTTGAACCCAGATCCATCTTCCGGCTGGCCATTCTGGGCCGGGGCTGAGGAGCCCTCACTCCCGCTTGCGGGGTCCATCACGGAGCTCCTATCCGATAACGAGTCGCTTCAATATCGAGTGCTAACCTTCTTCCACAAGGTTGCGACCACAGGTCGCTAAGCATGCCAGAGGTCAGCTTGGTGCGCTCATACTGATGGCAGAATCAAGTATCACGTGGATAACAACGTCAATCAGAAAGAAATAGCGTAATATAGGTATCATCAACGCCTGCCGAGGCAGGTCTCAGACAGCTCCAATAATAAGATCATCACAGGACTAGGAGACGGGATTGGCGGCGCACGGCGTACTTACCTATGGGAAGGACACCAGAGCGGTAACGTTTATGTTTTCATTCTGGAGAAAGATCGAGTGCACAGTGTGTAGTGTAGGAAGAATTGGACCTCCGATTCGATCAATGGTGATGTCAGAACTGAAGCTTGATTTGGGGGACGGTTCCAGCATCTCCAAGAACCGTGTTTTGGCATGATCAAAGATTTGTCCAATCACAATAATGCCTGGACTGACCGCCTTCCTAGGCTGGAGATACCCCACCCGTCTCCCGCCCGGTGTTTCAGGTTGCAGCCCCTGCATCAGCTGGCCCGTGAGCCCGTGCAGCCGCGCCTCTTCCTCCGCCGCAAGCACCGGGAACTTTCATGCTTTCAGGACCTTCCCAAAGTCCAACACCAAAGAACGAATGTATGAAGAATTACTTTGTAGTGCGATCTGGAGCGCCAGATCTTGATATGTACATGGCAGGTCGCAACAGCAGGGTTATGAGTGTCTGGCCTTTTAAAGACGCCACTTAGTACTGCTGAAGTGAGTTGCCTCCATACTAAAAATAGTTACCTTAGTCTGGGAACCGCCGCTTATTGGCGGTGAGAGCCTGCATAGGGTCGGACGGTTGGTGACTGACAGGCTGTCAGTGACAGCGAGCACCACCTAAAGAAGTCGTGGGGTCCGTCGGATACGGTTGCTGGGAGAGGGAGAATGGATACGAACTACGGAGTAGCCAACATTACACGTACGTACGTAGTTGACTTCCGAAGCTCTTGCCACAAACTGTGGTCGATCGGCTCATGGCGACCACAATCATCTCATCTTTCCCCTGCTCTTTATTATTAGTGTATACACTGGGTGTGGTTCTTCCTAATCCTGGAGAAAGGAAGGATGAAAAGAGTGGGTCCGGGGAGGTTTGTGCCAGCCTGCTGGGAGCCGCACAAGACATGCCTGGCCCTTCAAAAGGGCTCGACCATCCCTTGGTTTCGGCTATGGCACAACGCTCCCGGTCCTGTCCTGACGGCCCAGGAAGTACTCACAAATATGGGAAGTACTGCGTGTCAGATATGGGATGTTCAGGACCTAGACCAAACAAGAAGGGAAGTTAGTGTCTGCTTTCTGCTGTACATACCGTACCTAGGTACGGGCCCTTCATGGTAGGATCCTGAATGTGTTCTGCAGGAGCCAGAGCCTACACCACTAGAGCCGGAGGCGCTGGGAGATGCAGTGCGATTCGCGGTTCTACAGTACATGTATGTACAGTACCATGGCAGTCAGTACACTACACTATAGTAAGCCGGGCGGGGTCAAATCTTGCCTCGAGAGTCGAGGTTTGGCTGGAGCGCGCTTAGTTGGCCGCCTGACGCTGGCGAGCCGCCCGCTTTGTTGCTCGTCGTGCGCTTCCCCACCCTGTACTGCCCCTTCAATCCCTGGCCCCGAGCGAAGGTGGGCATTTTTTTCTCTACCTAGATCTGTTCTGCCCGTCCTCAACTCCAGGTTCGGTGCTGCCTCTCCTTCCATTCCCTGCCCAATCGTTCTGTCCCCGGCCGGCAACCGGATTGCACGACTCCTTGGATACTTTTGCTGCCGCTAGTTCGGCGATTCGCGATACCACCAAGCCCGTTCGAGACGCAGTCGTGCTTCCCGAGGTCGCCCAGTCGTAATAGACAGGGGGTCAGATGCGGATGGGCTGCTGTCCAAGCCTCCCTGGACTCCCTTCCCTAGCTTCTCTCACTGCCCTGGCTTGCGGTTGTTTGAGCGCAAAAAGACCCAGGTCGGACGAAAGTTCAAAACACGTATCCCCGGTCTTCCGGTAACACAAGGCGCGCACCGGTGTTCTTCGGCTTTTGTTAAACAGCGCACTCTCTATCTACAAAAGCTCTGTGCCGATTTGGACCAGAGCAGCGGCGCACCGAACGCACTGCGCTCGACACGCGCGGGGAGACGAGTGCTCGTGAGCCCCGGTGGTTCATTCCCTCGGTGCTGAGTTAGCGCGCCAGCGTGTCCGGGGTTCCGCGCCACTGCAGCTCGCTAGCTACTACTAGTAGTAGTAGTAGTAGTACTCGAAAGCGACCGAGCCAGGGCGAAGGCGCACACCCCACTCTACCCGGGCAGTTCGCAATCCGATTGATTGTTCCTCCCCGTTTCGCCCTTTCCGAACCATGACGGCGGTCATGTCGCCCGGCTCGTCTCCCGCAACCTCACCACCCGACATCGCGTCTCCGGCTGCCAGTTCGGCGCATCCCGTGCTCCCCCCACTGATCACCTCGCCGCCCGCTCGCAGGAGCAACCTGCCGCGCCCAATGTCCCACGCTTCCAAGAACCGCTTGTCGCAATACTCGACGACAAGCTCGATTCCCACGAGGTCACGGCCGCCTTCCTTCGTCTTCCCCATCTTCCCCTCGAGTCTGCCCTATACCATCGTTCGAGACTTCGCGTATCCGGCATCGCACCCTATGCACTATGGCCCCCCGCCCGAGCCCTCAAGGCCACCGTCCGGCATGACCACGCCGGCTAGTGAGCACCGGCGCCTTTCCGACCCGCCAGCGGCATGGGAGAGCAGGACAAGCTGGGACGACCACTCGTGGAGCAGCGGGTTCTACAACCGGCCGCCCGACCTGCCCTCGATCCAGTTCGCCGACGGCCCGCCATGGAGCGAGGATGAGGATCTTCAGAGCCCTGTGGTCAGCTCGAGACATAGGAAGCACAAGAGCTCCTCGGGCGGTTCCCTTATGAAGAGCCGGGGCAGTCGCGATGCCCAAGCGAACTTTGACCGCGAGCGGGGATATTATGTCGGCACCGGCGCGGACGGCAGCGAGCGGTACTATGCCAGCAACGAGGGCGGCGAGGCCAACGGACCGGGCGGCGAGTATGTCACGTATCCGCCGGATCAGGCGCGGCACGGCAGCGACACATACCAGGTGGCAAACCAGCAGCCGCGCCAGTTCGGCGAAGCGGGCGGCGGTTATGGATCGGACGACTCGAGCACGTGTTCCTCGCCGGGCCACTTCAGCACAGACGAGTCGCGGTACTCGCGCGACTACCAGTTTACCATCACATCGCCCGACGAGGAAATGCACGGTAAGGCCGTCGCGCTCTTTGACTTTGAGCGGGAGAACGAGAGCGAGCTGCCGCTCGTGGAAGGCCAGATCATCTGGGTATCGTACCGGTACGGCGAGGGCTGGCTTGTGGCCGAGGATCCCAAGACGCAGGAAAGCGGTCTCGTGCCGGAAGAATATGTCCGCCTGCTGCGCGACATCGAAGGCGGCATGACGAGCCTGACCGGCCACCTCCACGCGGGCGACGGCAGTCCCGCCAGCCCCGGCACCAACGACGTCGGCACGCCCACCCAGGCGGAGCACTCGTCGGCCGCGCAGCAGCATCAGCAGCAGCAGCAGCAGCAGCAGCAGCCACATTCTCCCGCCGTCACCACAGCAAGCGGCTCGTCCGCCGCGACAAACAACACGGCGTCGACATCCACAACCACCAACGGCTACCACCAACCAATCGTCTCCACCTTTTCCACATCCAGCAAGGACCTCGATCCGTACCCGCAGCATCTCCTAGGCACGCAGGCGGGGCAGCCCCCGCCGCAGGTCGTCCACTATCACGGCCAGCGTGGCGGCAGCCAGGCCAACACCCCGACGCTGGCCATTCACCAAGGCTTCGGGTCCAGGAGGGCGAGCCAGGATACATTGACGACTACGAAAAGGGGCGAGGCAGCAGGCGGGGCGCTGGAGACGCTGCCCGATGCGAGGCTGGAGACGTCTGGGGCGGGCTCAGGGTTGCCGAAGAAGCGGGAGTCTAGGTGATATATACAAATATCCCCAGGAGAGGGGACAACTGAAGCTTTTTGTGGAGGTCCGGCGGAAGGCGTGCGGCGTCGGAGGGTGGGGAGGGCATATGCGTCTCGAGGCATTCCATTTTGCAATACAAACAAGGGGATCGGCGGGTTCTACAATACGACCCGCGCGGGGTGACTTTTGGGTGGTTCAGCGGTTCAAGGGAGTCATGTACAAGTACCGATACCTATCCACGCCGGTGCGGTGGTGGTAAAAGAAAGCGTATCTGTCTGTCTGTGTTTCTTGTATGTATGGATTTGATACTCATGGATCATGATAATGGAAATGCCAGCTCCGTTTCTGCGTTTGCATAATACGAAGCATCCTGTTCTGCCTCGTGAGGGCATAACTGCACATGTTAAGAAGCTCTGTGGGTGCAGAGACAACGGGCCTGGGACGGATCGCTTGTTACTTCAAGTTGTCGAAGATCTCATGCTTTGATTCTCTCCGGCGGGTTCAGACGGCAAGCAGTAGGAACTCCCAAAAAGAGCTTACTATGCAGTCGACATGTTATCCGTGAGTGCAGCCCAGTCTGTCCTCTTATGTCTGAGTAAAGAAATCCATGTCAAACATATACGGATGATTCATCTCATGATCTCGGCCACGGAGTGGCGACATGAATGTCCTATCCACATACTCAGGTCTGCTTCTCAACCGTCGAGGACCTTAGTTTTCTCAGCATAACTTAATCTCTCTTGCCTGCAAAGGCTCTGAGAGCTGAAGTTAAAATACCTAGATGAAGGGAAAGGATGTTGATACTTGACAGCCCATAAGGCTTGCTCTTGCCCGTGAACAGGGTGCTGCTAGTGGACCCAAATGACGTAAACCGCCCGAACCCGAACCGGTCGCAAACCTGAAGCGCACGCGAAAGGCAATCGTACCCGCCGCGGCAATCCGATTTCGATTGTCTCGGAGTTCCGGGGTGTTTACAAATCGTACCATCTCCCGGATCGCAATCCCCTCATTCGCTCGCTCCAATTCACCTTCATTGACCGGCAACTGCTAGTAACTCTTCACCATACCTCGGGATACCGATCAAATCAGCACAATGAGCTTGTTTGTCGCCAGCCGGACAGCTTTCCGGGCCGCCGCGCCCCTCAAGCGGGTAGGTTTTACTTCTTCTTCTTTTTCTTATCAATTATTCATTACCCCCTCCACGTCCCGGGGATCTGGAAGACGGGAACCCAATTGGTATGTAGGTACTAGTAGTTGCAGTCGCGGCTGACACTCTGCCGCAACAAGCAATTCCAGGTCCGCTGCTATGCCACTGAGGGACCGTCGGCCGACCCCAAGAAGGGCAACAACAACAACAACAACACGCTGCTCTACGGGGCCGCTGCCGCTGCGCTGGCCGGCGCCGGCTACTACTTCTTCGGGGGCACGCCGGCGGCCAAGAAGGCCGAGGAGAAGGTGAAGGAGGCGTCGAGCGCGGCGAGCGCGGCGACGGACAAGCTGCCCCTCGGCGAGGTCAACAAGAAGGCGCTCACGGGCGGCGACCAGGGCTGGGTCAGCCTGAAGCTCGAGGAGGTCGAGATCGTCAATCACAACTCGAAGCGGTTCCGCTTCCGGCTGCCCGACGACGACATGGTCTCGGGCCTGCAGGTGGCCAGCGCGATCCTGACCAAGTTCACCCCCAACGAGGGCGACAAGCCCGTCATCCGCCCCTATACGCCCATCAGCGACGAGGACACCAAGGGCTACCTGGACCTGCTGGTCAAGAAGTACCCCAACGGCCCGATGAGCACGCACCTGCACGACATGGTGCCCGGCCAGCGGCTGGACGTCAAGGGCCCGATCCCCAAGTACGCCTGGTCGGCCAACAAGCACCGGCACATTGCGCTGATCGCGGGCGGCACGGGTATCACGCCCATGTTCCAGCTGTGCCGCGCCATCTTCAACAACCCGGACGACCAGACGAAGGTGACGCTCGTCTTCGGCAACGTGAGCGAGGACGACATCCTGCTCAAGAACGAGCTGGCCACGCTCGAGAACCACTACCCGCGCCGGTTCCGCGCCTTCTACGTGCTCGACAACCCGCCCCAGCAGTGGACCGGCGCCAAGGGCTACATCAACAAGGACCTGCTCAAGACCGTCCTCCCGGAGCCCAAGGACGAGAACATCAAGGTGTTTGTGTGCGGGCCCCCCGGCATGATGGAGTCCATCTCGGGCAACAAGAAGAGCCCCAAGGACCAGGGCGAGCTGAAGGGCATTCTGAAGGAGCTCGGGTACACCCCAGAGCAGGTGTACAAGTTCTAGATCGGGGAGGGGGGTTCTTTTAGGCGAGGAAGGGTGGCATGTCTTTTCAACTGACCTAGGATGGGGCTTTCTTTTCCCGAGTCCTTGTCAAGCGGCCATTGTAGACTAGCGTGGCGTGGCTGTCTGTTAGTTATAGAGAAATACCTCTTGGGAGCTTTGCTCGTTGAGCCCTGCGCCCTCCTGCCTTGAATGAAGATTCAAATCATACACTAATGCTGCCCACCTTCACTCGTGGTTCGTTGTATCTCCTCCTCCCAGTCTCCCCGGTTTAAGTGGCAATCCGCTGCGATGTTCTCTGCGGCGCGTCGGATGCTTCCAATCCAGAGGAACCCACCTCCCGTTGTAGAAGCAGGAGTAGTCAAGGCCAAGTAGCAATCATCTTTATTGTTGCTGGCTGCTCAGCATCATAGCATGTCACAATCCCAGGCAGGGCAAGGCACTTATTAGCATCAACAGTCACATCACGAGCAAGGCATCAATCATAGCACGCGTGCTGTCCCCAGCCCCATTCCCATTGTATTTCCCCGCTCTGTGGTGATCTCTCAGATCCAGGCCCCCTTTCCCTCTCTCCCCCCATGGTACGCTACATCTCTCGAAACTTTTGGAATGTCTCGAAGGTCTGCGGTTACGGCAATGGCAGAGCTCACTTCGGTCCCTGAATGACCAGCGATGCCGGGCACACTGAGGCTACTAACCCCGGCGGGCAGGCAAACGATGCGCACCGGCCGAGCTTCGATGGAGCCTGTGTCGGAAGCCATATACAGATGCCTGCCGGTACTTCATGGTTAGCATGATGTTCGCACCTGGATGGGTCATGTCGGGGTTACTTACAGTCGCGTAGCGACCTTGCTGGTGGGGTGCCGAATGGTGTCGATGGTGTCGATGTGCGGGCATCTGTTGAATGGCCCCAACACCGCAGCAGGCTGCATCGAGGGCCGGCCGACGTTGGTGCGCATGTTGCCTGCCGTTAGTAGGCCCAGTGTGCCGGGCATGCTGTTGCCATCAGGGCCGGTGGCCTGCCATGCCTTCCGCAAGACCTCAAGACATCCCGTTTCGAGAGAATGCAGCGTACCAACCCGTCTCTCCCCCACCCCAGATTGCCACGTTTCCCGTTGCCCACGCTTCCCCCCCATAGAGACAATTGCCATGCTTCCATCTCCTACCCAGCCCGTCATCTTCCACGCCACCATCCGTCCGTCACTTTATGACGACCCTCCATCCTCGACCGGCACCCCCACCCGCTTACCCGGCCGGTCACCAGCCACACCATACCTCCATCCATCCGTCACCTGGCGACACACCCCCATCCTCCGGCGGCACTCCCACCCGCTTACCCGGCCGCCACGCCCATACATGATCTCCTTGTTGCCCAGTCGTCAATTTATGACGGCGTTCATTCCATTTCCTGGTCAGTTTATGACCTTCTCTTCCACCGCCGTCGATTTATGACGACCTTCTCCTTCCATCCATGCGTCACTTTATGACGACCTTCTCCTTCCATCCTAGACGTCAGTTTATGACGTCTACCCCTTCCTTTCATTCCTCCTTTCACTCTAACCAGTCCTCTCCCCAAGTCATCCTTCAACCAAAAACCTCTCTTCAACACCATCTTCATTCTGTCTACCATTTTGTGTGTTTGTGTGTACAAAGCCTGGGAGACAAGTTAGTGCGCCGTCCGTAGTACCATGCCATGCCGCGAAGAAGAAGTGCGAGTGATGTTTGTCAGAGAGAAGATTAACTCGACATGTTCCGGCTCGAAGGAGGGCGGCAACAAAACTTCCTGTTAAGGTTGCCCAGTGCCAACCCTCCAGCCAGAGTTCCGGCTAAGGATGACGATACGAAAAGATCTCATCATGGTATTGCAAGGGCTGTCCGTGACGGATGGGAAGTGAGGGACTCACATTTTATGCTTTTGTGTTGCGTGTTTCATGTTCTGCGTTGAAGACCAAGGGCGACGATACAGCGAGGGAAGGCGCCTCGGGACTCCCAAAGTGATCTTGGTGGTGGCCGGTCAGACTGAGTGGCTGGGAGTCCCGGTGAGGAGCGAGGAGGGCTTGCTGTTTGAGTAGTGCTTTTATGTGTTGTGTCATGTGACGTGTGCCTCCGTTGTCCTCGGCGGGACTCCCAAAGTGACTTTGGTTGTGGCCGGTCAGGTGGGTTACCTGGGAGTCCCGCTGAGAGGTGAGGACTCTGAGAAGGAGGGCTTCAGGTTTGAGTTGTGTTGTATGTGTTGTCTGTCACGTGATGTATGCCTCCGTTGTTCCCTTTGTCGTAAGAGATGCGACGTTGCTGGATCGTGCTGGTCTTCATGTTTTGGATGTTTTGGGGCTGGAGAATCAAGGGCGGCGGTCCAGCGCGTGAAGGTCCTCGGCGGGACTCCCAAAGTGGCCTTGGTGGTGTGGCCAGTGAGATTGGGGTGTTCTGGAAGTCCCGGTGAGAGGTGGGGACCGGTGAGGAGGAGGGCTTGATGTTTTTTTGAGCAGTGCTGTAATGAGTTGTGTCATTGTGATGGATGCCCTCCGTTGTCCTCAGTCGTCGTAAGAGATGCGACGTCGCTGGATCGCGCTGGTCTCGACGGACTCGTTGTTTTCGTCGTCGTAGTCGAGAGTGGCCAGGCCCTTGTCTACCACGTCCCAGGTGCGCTTGCGCAGATCAATCGGCTCACCCATGGGGGCGTTCTTCTTTTTGTTCTTGGTCTTGCCGCGCTTCCGCTTTTTGGATTTCTTTGCGGTGGCGGACGGCGTCGAAGATGAGACTTCGCCTTCAGACAAGTTATGCGCCGCATCTTCCTCGGAAATTGTAGTTGTGGTTTCCTTGATGTTAGAAGATTCTCTTGCGCGACGGAGAGCTTCGAGCTCTGAGTGTCTGAAAATGGCGATTTGTTCGTCGGTGAGGGTTCGCTTGACGCCGTCGGGATAGTAGCCGAGTTCATCCTCCTCCTCTTCGTAGTATTCTTCGTCATCGGCCGCATTATGGGTAGTGCTTTCTGCTGGCGGATGCTCAGGTCGGAGGAAGTGGGTTTGGAAGTGATCTGTCGCAAGCTGCGAGAAGTGCGCTTCATGAAATGCAGCCATATCAGCCTGGATTCATGAGTTAGCTTGCTCCGATCCCAGAGAGATTCTTGGTGAAGACGAACCTGGCTGATTTGAGGCACTCTGATTATGCCCGCCATCTCGGCGCGAGAGTAGTTGACCGTTATTGGGTTTAGTTGATTGGCGGCCAAAATTTCGGAGTTCGGATTGAGAGTGACCGAAGTTGGGCCTCCCTGGTCGAGTCACGTGTTTCGTGTAAGTGAAGACCTAAGTGAAGATGGGGATGTCGCTGCTGAGATGAGACGGGTCGTTTCGAGATGGGACTGGTTTTATTTCTTTTTTCTTTTTGTCGATTCTTGTTTGTGATGTTTGTTTTTGTTTTGTTTGTGGTGTGGTAGAGTTTGTGGGAGAAGTGCGTTTTTCAGAGGCCCGGTGTTGGGCGCAGGTTGGGTTGCGGAAGAGATGGCTGGCAACCTGTTCTTCCTGGTGGGCGAGGCTGGCAAGCTGGGCTCAGAATGGTCTGGAAGAGAGCGTTGATTTTCGCTGTAGAGTTCAGAGACGGGAGCCCAGCGCCTCAGCCCATGGAGTCTGCTAGAGAGAGAGTTTGCCGCCAGCAATGATATGTGGCGCCAACCGTGCGAAATATGTGCCCTTGGCTATGATGAAAGCTCTTGATGACAGGTTCCGCCGGAGAGAAGGTTCATGTGAGATGCTTCTGTCATCAAGGCCAGCCGTCCTTTTGTGTGGATGAGGCTAGGACTGGCTTAGGAGTGCCAGGGCGCTCTGAAAAGCGCGAACAACCTCAGTGACTAGTAGTTGTGAGTTAGCTAGGAGAGCTTGGAGCCATAGGTAGGTGAGAGAGGGCATAGACTCACGGTGTTTCTTCTTTTGTGACAAGCTCTGTTCAGCGATCTTGACGTATCGCTCTCTGGTCTGGAGACGTTTCACTCCGCGCTCGGTGTCACGGACCGAGGCAGCAGATGCCCAGACGTTGAAGAACTACGACGGGGTCAGCTCAGGGTTGCAGGCGGGAGGCCAACCTCAAGAGATATCAAACTCACCTTGACAAGCTCTTCAAACTCTTTGAGAAGCTCCTGCTCGTTGCGATCAGCGTCGGCAAGAGCCTCTTCATAGCGAGCCTCAAATTCGTCCCAGTCAAACGGCGCCAAATGTCCAGGGGTGCTGGGAGATCTCTCAGCGGCATCCTTTTGGTTGTTCATGCGCTCTGTGGAGTGGCGCGGTTCTGGCGTCTTGACCTGGGCACGACCGCCCTGAGGCTTGGTGTTTGTGTTTTGAGCATCCATCACGTCGGACAGCACAGGTTTCAAAGGACTATTTTGGGTCGCCTCTGCCTGTAGAGCTGGAAGAATGGGAGATTCGGGTGTCTTCGCTGGCGAGGCGTTGCCGGATGTCTTTGAGGAGGAAGATGAGTTAGGCGACGTACTGGCCATTAGACTGCAACGCGGTGCTTTTTTCTTTCAAGTTGTTTAGCAAATCGAGCCGGCGATGACACTAACCGAGATGGAAGCTGTGTTCCAGTAATTTGTCCCAAGTCCGAGAGGAGGAGGAGTGCTCTTGGTTTTGAGCCTGACAAGACAGAATTGCACTTTCTGACCCCGCTTTCGTGACTGGCGAATGCTCAAGAGGCTCTCGAGGTTCTAGATCAATCCCACGCCCGTTCTTATGGCTGATTGGTGTTTAGCTGCCTTTTGTGCAGACGGTGATGAGTTGGCAACGGCTTTTTAAGTGAGCGCGTCGCGAATGAGAAGAGCCGGAGGGTTCGCGGGGGATGATCGACCGAGTGCCGATGACAAAGGATTCTTGATTGGTGAGCTTGTTCGCCAAGAAAGCAAGGGTTTGGGATCCGGGGTTGTCAGGCTGCAGCGCGATAAGTTAGCAAGGTGCCAAGGTCATGACGCGGGAGCGATAAGATCCCTGGGTGGACCACCTACCTCTTGTCCATGTGAGACTTCGATTCAGGTGACATCGACAATCTGTCTGAAGTCACCCTACTGCGGTAGTTCTTCAAGCTTCCACGCCCCGACTGGTCTCTTCGTTTATCAGACCAGTTCTGTCTCGTTTTTGGAAGCCGAAGATAGTTTTCGCCCGATGATTGTGGATTGCGCCACAACGGTACTGCGAGCCTGCGCCACCAGTTGAAGGTATTTAAGGAACGCTTCTGGTCTGCGCGCTGCCATCTTTTGTCCCCTTGCCCGAACATCGCAGAGTGCAACGGCACAAGAGTTAGAGCCGAGCGAGAGTTCAGTGATAAACAAAGCGACGAAGCCGGGATGGACTGGATGGACTGCAGCATTTGCCGTCGTCCGCACCACGAGGAGAGACTGCCGTTCCTTTGTCCAATGGATGCGAGGAACGTCCTGTATGGGAGCCGAGTCGAGTATGCCCGAGCGCTGCTCGAGAATGAGGATGCAGAGCGCCGGGTGGAAGCCGCCTTGGCAAGTCAGGAGAAAGTAGCTCAGGATCAGAAGGCCGAGTCGAGGGTCCATTTCGACTGGCTGAGAGCTGAAGAGGCGGCTGCCGTAGACCGAACGAGCCAGATCATTGCGCAGGCCGACCGGTTAAGGCAGGAGATTCAGGCGGCGCAGCAGGAGATTGCGGCGAAGAAGGATGCCATGGCTCGGAAGAGATCGGATCTGGCGTCGGTCTCGGCTGGTACTCGGGTTCGATGGAACAGGCAGTTGGACGAGGCTCAGCGATCCACGCAGAGACTGAAGTACAAGTGGAATCGCAGCGCCGACAGCATGGCTGACACCAGGGCTTTCTTGTGCGAGGGATCCGCCAGGTTGTATGGTCTTCGTCAACTCAGGAAGGGCAGCGTCAAGCGGTATGAGATCGGCGGGGTTGAGATTTTTGACCTTCACGCCATGAACAGTAAGTGTTCTCTTTTTTCTGCGGTGACTTGCTGCTGCTGCTGCTGCTGGAGGCGAAGACGAGATTGTTTGTTTGGTTCTTGAGAACTGACGGATCCTGGCAGGTTTGTCGCCGGAGGTGATTTCGACGTCCTTTGCGCACATTGCTCATATTCTGGTGCTGGCCTCGCATTATCTGGGCATTCGGTTGCCCGCAGAGATCACAAATCCCCATGCCGACTACCCGCGACCGACGATCTTCTCGCTTGCGTCATCGTACAAGCATGGAGCAGTGCCTTTCCCGGGGTCGCTGGCGTCGCAACTCGCGCCTGTGGCGGATGATGGGGAGCAGAGACATGTGCCGCGGCCTCGTCCGTTGTTTATCGACAAGGCGCTTCCGGCGCTGGCCAAGGAAGATCCGTCCGGCTATGCGCTGTTCTTGGAAGGGGCGTCTCTGCTGGCGTATGATATCGCTTGGGCGTGCTGCTCGCAAGGCGTGTGGTTTGGCGACAAGGACCCGTATGAGGACATGTGCAATATCGGCCAGAATCTGTGGCGGCTTCTCATCGGGGATCAGCTCCACCGTCGATCTGTCGAGCCGACATTTTCCTCTTCGCTCACGCCGCCGATTGCGGGAAGTCCGAAAGATGAGGATCACGGCGAGATCACCAAGCCGAAGTCGACAATGGGTCGCTGGTCGCACGCAACGCTGCACAGCTTTCTTGGGGGTGCCGAGGGAACGGAGTTCGTGCGCAACTTCAGGATTCTGTCTCCTCTGAAGCTGGCGGATCGGCTGAAGACGCGGCTGTCGAGCGAGGCCCCGATGCTGGAATGGGAGAAGATCGAGGGCGACGAGATAGAAGAAGGCTTCGACGATGGCGTGCTGGTGCGGGGTCCTGGTTCCGGCTCTGCTGGGCGCGGGGACCTCGGTGTTGCTGCGAGCGTGATGTCGGTGCGGACTGCCGGGGCGAGCGACAGTGCCAACACTCCAACAAGGGGAACGAGTGGCTGGATGAGGTTGAAACCTCGGTAGATACTGACTCAGATAAGCAGTTGTGCTGCTGAGAACGCAAAACAAAAAGACGGTCGCTTCTTCCTGGCCCACCCTCCGCTACCCTAACCCAGGAAGAATGATGATGCTCGCGTCAGTTTGTGCGTTGGATCTGATCCTAGCCCCTGGATTCCCTGATAAGTTAAACAGCACGGGGACGAACAGAGTCGGAGTCGCTTGCAAGAGACGGTTGCCATCCCGCCTCCCGTCATGCGTCCAGTTGTTCCAGTGTCGTTGCCCGGCGTTTTATCCTCCTAAGACACGGGACACGAACAGAGTCGGAATCGCTGCAAGAGACGGGTTACCATCCCGCCTCCAGTCATGCGTCCAGTTGTTCCAATGTTGCGTGCCCGGCGTTTTCCTTTCTTCGAGGAGTGGTCTTGAGTTGAAGTCAACCGGAGAGAATAGCGAGAGTCGGACAGAGATTGCTTGGATGTGACGCAAGCAAGAATGGGCGAGGCCACTTCCTTCCGGAGAAAGAAGTGGTGGGAAGTCTCCCCATCCCAGATCATTACGTCGGGATCACTGGCAAGAACGGCGAAGCCTCTTTCGGAAGAAAGAGTAAGAATTGCTCCTCGTCCCAGGCATAGCGTCCCACTGTTGGTAAGGCTGGCAAGAACCGACGAGCCTCCTTCCGGAGAAGGAGTGGCGAGTGCTCGGGTCCCAGAACATAGCGCATACCAAATGACTTCCAGCAAGATGTCGCTCTGCTTCTTTTCCGGTTGTTTTGTGAGATTTGTGCCATGCGCGCTTGATGATATGATGATGCTTCAGGACACACTGAGCCTTTCCCCCTCAGTGGCCTTTGCCGTCAACATGCTAAATAAAATAAAGGTTTAAAACCCCCGAGAGTGACTGCGTCGGGAACAATGACCTTGGTCAGAGTCCTCCCACAACACCTCGTCCTCCATCTCGAAAGCCGGAGCTTGAGCAGCCTTCCGCCGAGCCTCCTCGGCGGCGGCGCTCATCGCTAGGGCGATCTCAGCTTCGCGCCGCGCTTGATTTGCGCGGGGGTCAAACCAACCCGGTTCGGCCGGTTCGGCCTCTCGGTAGAGGGTTTCCTGAGTCTCGCGAGACTCAACGGTCCGCTGAAATTCTTCAGCAAACCTCCGCCGCTCTTCCTCGATCAGGGCCAACTCGGCGCGGGCGTTGGCGCGGGCTTCCTCCTTTAACTGAGCCTTGGTCTTGGTGCAAGGAGCCTTCCCCTTCCCCTTGGCCTCCTCCTCGGCGAGCCACTCCTCTTCCTGCGCCTGGATCCATGCCAGGTCCTCCTCCGTCAACTCTGGCTCCAGGTCTTCTCCTCCATCTTCCTCTCCTTCGCGCTGGGCGCTCCCGGCAGGGGTCTCGTCGACCTGCTGCTGCTGCGCGGCTTGGGCGGTGGCGACCCTCCCCCTCAGGCGAGAGCGAGGGACCAGCACCTTCCGCTCGGCAGGGTTGGCTGGCACGGACGACTGGAGACGGATGTCGGACGGGGCGGACGAGCTCGGCCTGAAGCCGAACTGAGACGTCGGCGAACCCCTCCCCGTGGTCGCTGGTGAGTCCATCCCGAAGACGAACTGAGTCACCGGACGGACGGCATCCGGGATTGTCGGAAGTTGGCCCAGCTGGCCAAAAGTGAAGATGGGTGGCGGCGCCTGGCTGGCGCTGGTGCCCGCGGCGGCAGCAGGCCCGGTTGGCTCCGCCTCCTCCGCCCCAGCAGACACTGGAGCGGGCTCTGGCTCGGCCGGTTGGATACCCGCGCTCTGATGCGCGGCATCAGCGCTGGCCTCCCCCTCGACCGCGCCTTCGTCGCCGCCGGCGTCCTCGGGTTCTCGGGCGACAAATTCGCCCAGGACGGGGTCGAAGTCGAATCCTTCGAAGCAGTCGAACTGTACTTCGGCCTCCTCCACGCGAGTGGGGTTGGCGCGAGCTTCCTCCGCGAATGCGGACTCGGCAACAGATCGGTCGGGCATCCCGGCATCTTCCTGCTGCGCAAGCGCGGCAAGAAGGTGCGCTTCGAGGGCACGGAGCTCCTCCGCTTCGTCCTCTTGTTGGTAGTGGTGCCCCGCGCCGGAGTTCTCCCACTCCATATTGAGGTCTGCCGCCTGCGCGGCCGCCTGCTCCCCAACAGGCTCCGGCAGGTCGACGGCAGTCTCCATGTCGACCTCGACGTCGACCGCTGCGGAGGGCCTCTCCTCCTCGTACTCGTGGTACGAGAGCTTGAGTTCCTCCATTGACAAGTCAGCGGGACCGTCGTGGTCCGCCGCGGGTGCGTCCTCGGTGAGCATGGGCTCATCCTCGGCTCCGTTGGCGCCGGTATACTCGAACGGCTGGTTGAGATCAGCGTCGAAGATCTCCGGAAGGCTATCTTCGAGCTCAGCAAGCAGCTCATTGGTAATGATGAACTCGCCGATGACGAGTTCGCTTGGCGCGGGCATCGATGGCTCCGCGGCCAGAGGTTCCGCGTCAGCGAGAACCAGATCCAGATCGGCCACTTCCTCCTCCTCCTCCCCCTCCCCTTCCGGAGAAGTCTCAGGATCCTCGGCGGTGGCGGTGGCGGCGGCGATCGGATAGTCGGGCGCGGCCTGGCCCTGCTCCACCTCAGGGGTCGGCTCAGCGATCGACTCTTGGGACAGCTTGTCCAGCTCGAAAGCCGGACCTCCGTTGTCCGGGCACGGCTTGTCTGACACAGTGGCCAGACCTACGTCGTGCGGGTTGGACGGCTTGCCCTGCTCAATAATAGCAGGGTCTACGTCGTCCTGTTGGTGGGAGGGCTTGCCCGACTCGGAAGCCGGACCTCCGTCCTCCTCTAGCGACAGCTTCTCAAGCGCACTGGCGAGATCGGCGATGTCGCCACCAATAATGACGGGCTCGTCGTTGCTCGTGAGAGCGACGACCTCCTCGTCTTCATCGCCCCGGTCCTCGCGCTGCTGCGATGCAACAGCCTCGGATTTCTTGGGGATGACGAACCGTACTTGCTTCGCCTTCCGGATCTTCGCCCGCAAGGGCTTGATCTGGCTGGCCCATTTCCTCGCGGAGCCGGGTCGCGGCGTCGACGTCGTCGACGGTTCTTCCTGATGAGCCTCCGCCTTCCCCATCACAGATGGCTGGGCATCATTGGCTCCGTGGGCGTGCGCGGCCGGTTCGTCGACGGGCACCACCACTGGCACCGTCTTCACCTGGTCCGCGACGACTTCCGTGACAATGACGTCGGCCGACGTTGCCCTCCCCATCGAAGATGGCTCGGGCAGGGCGGCCGTGTCATTGTCGGCTTCCTCCGACTCGTTCAGCAGACCCCTGAGACGGGTCTCCTCCGCAAGTGCGGACTCGACGCGCGCCTCCTGGGCCATGCGAGCTTCGCGGGCCGCTTCCCAGGCAGCCCTCAGCCGGCTCTCCTCGGCAATTGCCGCGGCGAGCGTGGCCTCCTCGGATGTGCGGGTCGCGGTGGCGACGCGAAGCTCCTCCTTAGTACGCCGCTCGAACTCGGCGCGAGCACGCAGCTGCGACTCGGCCCGCATCCGGTCGGCGCACCAGTCGTGGAACGACGGGAAGTTCTGATTGCCGGCGGCTTTGGCGGCAACGAGTTGGCGGTAGTACCGCTTCTTGAGCCAGCGTTCGTGCTGCTCTTCCTCGTGCTGGACCCGTCGCGCCTCCCGTTCGGCGGCGACTTCGGCGGTCCATTCGGCTTGCTCGCTGCGGATGAGGGCGAGAATGTGCTCGTGCTCGGCGAGGATCTGCGCATTCTATGCGCGACCCTGGGCGACCGACTCGAACGCCTTCTCGATGGCGTCCTCCTCCGCGGTGCGGGGAAGCGGCGTAGCCGCGGCGATGGTAAGAATCTCCTCGGGGGTCGGCGAGGAGGGAGGGGGAAGGTAAGGAACCACTGCCGAGGGGGTAGGCTCGGCGGGCGTGGTTGCGGTGGGGATGAGGATGGAGGTGGCGGAAACGTCGGCGGGTGGAGTGACAACCGACGGTGTGGAGGATCCGGTGATCCTGGTTGTGGTGGTGGTGGTGGTGGTGGTGGTGCGAACACGGGGATTCCTTTGGCGCTCGGCCAGCTCGCGACGCGTCGCGGCTTGGATCCTCTCGTGCGCAGAAACGGGTCTCTCGTCTCCCGATGGGCGAGTCGACTCTTCTCCGATGCGGGCGAAGCGGGTGACGACGCGGTCCTGGGCACGGGGTGCCCTCTTCCGCATCGCCAACATCGCCTCGAGGCGGCAGTCGGAGATTTGGTCTTCGATCGCCGTGAGCTCCTTTGACCGAGACGCTAGCTGAACCTCAAGGGCAGCGATGCTGTCCTTGTTCTTGGCCATCGCGGCCTCGTGGCGCGCGATGGCGAAGTCGATCCAGTAGACGTGGAGGTCGGTCCGGTTGCGCAGGCGATTCCAGACAGCGAGTCTTGGGACGGGCCCATCCTCGGGGACCACGGCAGCAACTGGGCCAGCAAACGGGGCCGGCCGAAGGTTCTCGTACTTCCCGCTTGACCAACCAACAGAGCGGGTGCCCTGCTGCAAGGCGTCGGCAGCTTTCCGGAATGCCTTGGCGACCTCCTTGTTGAGCTGGTCCAGCCTGCCCAATTGCCCGGCCAACGCAAGCTCCTGCGCCTTGAGGACGCGGCGCCGTTCGGCCTGCAACTCCCTGTCGACGCAGACCAGGTCCGCGAAGTCTTCGGCGCGGTCCACAGCCCAGTTTCTCCACAGGAAATACTTCCTGAGAATAGCCGGAACGAACAGACGGGCAGCCGGAAGCAGGAGAGGGAGCACGAGACGGCTGAACATCATCGAGATGATGTCAGCGAGCGTTGTAGCCTTGAGGGCGTTGATGTACCCCCAGGCACCGGTGACGGCCGCCGCGCGAGCCAGACTGGCCCGGCGGACGGTTCCTGCAATTGAGGACTCCAGAACCTTGCGGACCCTGGAGGCGACCGTGGGGAGGCTTCCCCAGAAAGAGACGAGGGCGGGTGCCAGCAAGCTGGCGACGGACAGGGCTGGCGGGCTAAAGTTAGTGATTTGGTCACTTTTTCTGGCATTTTCCTTTTTTTGTCGTTCTCTTTGTCTCACTTGGGGATGAGGGAAGGGGGTGTCACTCACTGATGAAAATAAGTTGGACGCCGCTGACAACGGTCCGTCCATCCTCGATGAGCTCTCTCATCATCTCAAAGCCGTTGGCGAGCGCGGCCGAAACCGCGTCGCCGGCGACGGCGAGAACGATGAAGAAGAGCGCCACGAGGGCGAGAGAGTGCGTCGACGAATTCATTTCTGTAAGCCAAACGGCGGCGATGTCAGCAATCTGCGGTGAAGTCGGTTGACAGACCAAGATGGCCGATCAAAACGGGGGATAAAGCACAGAAAATGCCACGATGGACGGAAACTGACAGAGAAAAAAAAAGAGAAAAAAGAGAACAAGCCCAGAATAACCGCGGCGATGACAGGAATGTGCGATGAGGCTGACCAACTGACCAAGATGGATGACTTGACTGATCGCCACGAAGGATGAAGGCCAGAAAATGCCACGATGGATGGAATCAGGCAAAACAGGAAAAGGAAGCGCAGGATATATTACTTACTCGTCGAGAAAAGTCTCGTTTCTTCGTAGAAAAAACAATCGTTCTTGAGCATGCGTGCCACGAAAGCTTGCTATGTCGGAAGATTGTTGTGAGACTCGAAGACTTGAAGACTTGAATTCTGACGCGATGAAAGAAGGAAGAAGTTTTGGGAGGGAGAGGAAGTGTGGGATGGAATTTATACCTGCTCCCAAAAAAGCTTCGAAAGCGAATGTGATGGGCAGAATGAACAACGCGCCTATTCACGCTCTATTCATGCGTGCCACAATAGGAGCGTGTTTATTTTTTTTTTTTTTTCGCACAGCAGGAAGGCACCTTATCCCACTTATCAGCGTGTTCTGACTCACATGGCAACCTTCAGATGGAATACCGACCCTGTTCAGAGACCGCGGGCGGTGTGCTACCCATCCGAACCTTGGTGTTCATCCGAGCCTTTGGTGTTTTCACCTTCCGTCACTACAAACAGGTAGGCTGGGAGTACAGGGAGGATATTGATATATTTCTGTCTTGCTAGCTAGTGTCCACGGCCTACGTTTTCTATTCATCCTCTCTTCTTACCCTGCTGCTGGCGACGCCGCGGCCTGGCAACGGTCCGAAGGACCAGAGACGTTTCTTGGTCTGACTTTCTTAGATACCTTACCGCCCGTAGTCTTTGCAATCAACATGCTGTCAGTGCGGTAAAGATAGAGATAGACACAGCAAAATCCCACTACGCTGCAAAGAAATTGTGCTGTGATTGTTCTCAGGTCTCCCGTCGAAAATGTCAAGACCATGGCACGCGACGAGGTCAAGTCTTGCCCGACGCATCGTCCTCGTCCGCCGAAAGCACTTGGAAATCAGATATAGAGCTTAAACACATTAGAATTACAGTCTCATGTATCTTCAAAGACAACAGTATTCAAGCCCTGGTTCTGGCCATGGTTTCGACGTAAATACAGTCAACCAGCTCTGCCCCCAAACGTGTCGCCCGTGACCGGAGACTTAGAATGCGCCGTGACAAGCAAGAACATCCATCTGGCAATTCCTTAATGAATGTCCTTGAACCATCGCACCGACCGAGAATCATGTCAAATGGCCTGCTTATGTATTTGAGGAACCAAACAGGTTGGGCTTCCTTTCTCGATGCCAGGGGTAACACGCTTCTCCGACAGATTTACAGACATGGCTTCAGTCAGACGTCTACAGCAGTGCAAACGGCACAGAAAGCTTGTATTTCTTCGTCTCTTTCCGTGGGAACATTCTGTGGGACGAGCACTCCATCCGGCAGAGTATTGTTGACCGACTTGGACGATTCAGGGGGCAGAGTCTTGGCATTGGCGGGAGAATCGCCATAAACATGAGCTGGCTCCTCAATATTCAAGGAATTTTGGGTCTCGCGACTGTCCTACATGAAATAGACTCTCTGGTCAGCTGTATACTTGGATACGGAGTCCTTGGACGCTCAAATCATGGAGGGAAGTTCACAGAATTGAGCTGGTGGCAGCATCAGCTTCAAGCGGGCGAACAATTGCGACAGGCGACCACTGGATGGAAAACTCGCCAAGTAGTGCCGTAAAATTGAAGTATCTGTGATCTAAATGCCTCATTCAATTGCTTCAAGACCAATTATGGCGACTTTGCTCTCTGCAACCGACCTTCGGCCCACGACGTCAAGAGGTGAGGTCAAGAGGTGAGGTTGAGGTGGTTGCCAGGGCAACGCAGAGCCGCCAAGAAACATCATGACCCACCAGGAAAACCGCAACCGCATCAGGACGGTAGAATGGAACAGGATAGAGAGAAAACAGAGTAAAACCTCCAATCATGATGATACAAGTCAACTCCTGACGGGGTATATATACTGCGGTTCCAACCTAGTCGCCGTCAAAGTCGAGATCCAAGCCCTCGCTACCCGACCCGAGATCCGCCCATGCAAAACCCAACCAACCTAAGCACAATAACAGGTAACTAAACCGGCAGTCGGTACATCGACGATGCCATGCCTGACAAGCTACACTTATTTAATCATCACTGCCGTTGCTTCCCCTTCGCGAGCAACCGCCCATACAACTCGAGAACAGCCTCATCCCAGGCCATCTTCTTCTCCCCGTCCTTGCCCACAACACCTCCAATCCTCCCCGCCAACAGCTCCCTGGTCTTGACCGTGTTGAACTGCTCACCATACACAACCTTCGCCTCGGGCGTGACAACAACCTCTAGCCCATCATCATCATCATCATCATCCCCGCCACCGTTCTTGGCACTCAAGTTCAGAATGACCTCAAGTCTGGTCTGCAACGGCACCAGCAGCACCGATGCCGTGACGAGGACGGAGTTACCATCATCCGATGCGAATGCAACAGAGCTGGGGAAGGACAGGTTCAGCCGCCGGATGTGCTCGGTCACGGCCTCGGCTTTGTCCCACGCCGAGCTGACCATCCTCAGCAAGCGGCTGGGCCGGGTAGCCGACTTGGCGTGGGAGCGAATATGTTCGCGGATGTGACGCAGGAAGAATTCCTTCTCTGGGGAGCAGTGACACGGTGTTTCGGCAACGTATCGCACGTCGATGGATGTGTTTCGCTGTTGGTGTTGTTGCCGCTGTGCTTGCTGGAGAGATCTGACGTCGAAGACGAGTTCAATCTCGCGCTTGTAGCGCATTGTAATGGTCGTGTCTGAGATGGACGAGATAGCCCAGCCGTATTGCTTCTCAATCGCATCGGTTTGAGCTGCGCAGTGTTAGCACAATAATGTCTACCTCTAGTAGTCGATTGTAGTGTGGTTCCCTGCTCACCCTTCAACTTGTTGATTTCCGCCGATGACCAACCCCGGCATTCCTCGCGGATCTTGTCGGCTTGTTTGATCTCCTCCCAATAACGCTGCTTTTGCTGCGCGAGGCTGTCAACTTCTTCGGCGGACTCCTCGAGCTCTCTGCGGAGTTCTTCCAGCTTCCTGGCCTTCTCGGCAATGCTCTTATCCACGGCCACGAGCTCATCTCTCGCATCTTCAAGATCCTTCGGGTCGCAATCGGCAAGCTCTTCCGCGACAGTTTCCAGATCCTCGCGCTCCCGTTCAAGTGCCTCGAGGCGCTTGACCATACCGGGGAGGACTGACACTAGAAGTTCCTGCTGCTTCGCCAGCAACCTGTCGTCATTCTCCATGCCTTCCGCTGTCTTCAGAAGACCCTCTTTGAGCCCGTCCTGCAGCTTCATCCGCCACTCGTACCACATGGCCTTGCTGAGCAGTCTCGCGTGAGTCTTGACATTCTTGAACTGATTGTCCATGAGAACCTTGAACTCGGGCGAAGCCGTCATGTACTCCTTGAAGAGCGGCGGGTTCTCTTCGAAGGTCTCGGTCTCGATCTCACGGACAATGCGACGCCCTTCAGAGATATACTTTTTAAGCTCGCGACAAGACTGGTGGAGGTTAGCATTTGGCTGCTGCGGAATCTGGAGGAGATTTACTTACATGTTGATACAACTCCAACATGGGCACCGTGCATGCACCAGCGACCACGCATCTCTCAAGAGACAGGTCATCCTTGTTATCAGCGGCTGTGCTGCCTCTGGGCACGCTTGGAACGACCGTATGTCTCCTCTTGGTCGTTGTCAACTCCATGAAGCGGATACTAGTCATGTTCAGGAAATCTTGTAGATGTATGCGGTCTCCGTGATCTTCGGGTTGCCCGTCCGCATCATCCATGGGGATGGCATGCTCATAATCCAGCGTGTTCCTTGACCGGCCTTGACTCGCGGGCGTCGTCGCTCTCTGTGGCGAGCTTGCAACAGTGGGCGTGGCATCGCGCGTATCCGGTGCTTGCATGGATCTGATGCTGGGCCTTGTCTTCCTCCCGGTAGTCGTGTCGGCTTTGGAGGGCGGCGACTGCAGTCGGATGTTTTTGACGGGACTCCCCTGGTGCCCCTTGAGTCGCTTGACACCGTCCATTTCCTCCGACTCCTCATCGTCGTCAAGCTCTGCAGGCCTCTTCCCGAGGAGGCCCACTGCGCTGCCAACGTGGAGGCTCTTCCGCCCTCGGAACGGGGTTTTCTTGGGGCTAAGTCCTTGGATCATCTCCTTTAGATTGAGAGTCCCCTCACGACCTTCATTCTCCTGTTCCTCCCGGCGCTCTCTCTCAATTTCAGCCTCCAGATCCCGTGGGTCTGCAAAAGCAACATTCCGGCGAGAGGCGACTGGCAAGCTCGGCACAAAGTCTGTAGCCGCTTCTCCGATAGATTCTCTGCGGTCGAAGATCTCTGCAACCCGCGGGGAGCCCAGGCCGGGCCGGTCAGCACCAACTCCGGATAGCCGTCGGCCCTGTGGCGTCAAGACGACCCGAGGGGTGCTGACCCCAGTGCTGGGATCTTGAAGGAAGAGCCTTGATTTGGCAGCTGAGCGGGGTGTGCCCTTAGTCGGGGAAGAGAGATTGCGTATGGGTGAACTGGAGCGGCTAGCCAACGATGGCGGCGTTCTCGTAGGGCTTCGCTGCGCTTGTGCCGTGGTTCTCACGGGAGACGGAGTCTGCCTCATCGGGGAACTACTGGGTTGTGCTGGCGACCGCGCAACCGGTGACAGTTCGCGAGGCGGCGTGCGACGGAGCCCCTTGCCTCGGAACGGTGAGAACGCAGGGTCAGCATTCTCGTCCGGAACAGTGGGCCCTTGTCGGTTCGGGGAGTGTGTAATTCTGGCAGTGGTCGTGGAGTCAGGCTCGTCGGCTTCTTGCTCCATGACCTTCCTCGCAGCGGAACGCGCCTCTGGCCCGGTCGCTGATTTAATGATGCCTCCCACGGCCACCGTCATGTCCATCCCCATCGTTTGGTCTTCATCTTGGTCCACCTCCGATTCCGCTGGCAGGATCCGACCAACAGCCGTTGTCATGTCCATCATCCCGGTTTCCTCGTTCCCATCTTCTGGCGCCATTGTTTGCCGCCAGGCATTTCGAGTATCGTTCTTAGAGAAGCCACCCAATAGGACCCCTCCAACCGCGGTAGTAAATTCCATGGACATGTCTTCGTTGTCGTCCATGTCGACGCGACTGCCATCTGGGCCTTCGCCGTGTTCGGTGCCTCCCATTATCGTCGTGAAGTCCATGGTCTGCTCTCCAAACTCTCCTGCCTCCGACCGGGGGCTGGGCACGACTGACTTGCGGCGCAGAAATGCCTTCGCCTTGGAAAGTATTCCCCCCAATGCCGAAGCTATGTCCATGGACAGATCTTCGTTTATCTCGTCTTCCTTGTCGGGCGACGCACTTTGACCGCGCAGAATCCCCCCAATTGCGTTGGTCATCTCCATGTCCATGTCCATGTCCATTTCCGTCTCCATTTCCATGTCTGACCCTTGCTCCCCAGCATTGACACTGCGGTCTGGCGTGCGGGCTTCCGTGTTGGCTGTTTGAGCGATGTTTTCCTGCGAAGGATTCTTTCTCCCCCATCCAGCGAAGCCGGCAATTACTTCCTCATCCTCGTCGAGGCTCTGAGTGACAGCCATTCGAGCTGCCAGCCGCAAGTTCTCGTCTAGACTTCCAGTGGAACCGGGGCTATACGCAGACCGAGGTGATGCTGCCGATGCAAATGATGACGACGTCATCTCTTCGGCTTCGACTGTCATCTCGGTCCCGTCCACGTCAGAGTCGTCCGAGCCTGTCAGCTCCTCTGTTTGGACCTCTGCAACGCTGTCGGCATCGTCGCTCCCATACATTGATGACGCGGCAGAGCTCCGTCGGCGGTTCCTCTGATAGACGTCTCTCTGGTGTGATGGGGACTCGGCCGCGTGATCCTGGTCATTACGGGGTGGCGTCGAAGGCGGGTCCGAGTTAGGATGTTGCTGGGACTGTTCGGCAATCGAAGACGCTCGGCGCGTCGAATCGCTAGAGGTGGTCGAGTCCTGCATGAACTCGATCTCGTGGAAAGTATGGAGCGTCGCCTCGGCCGCAAAGGAAACGCGGCGGTTCGCGAGTGACTTCCTCCTCGCCTCTCTCCGGTCGCTAATCTCCTTCTCTAACTGGGCCCGTTCTCGTTCCTCCCGTTCCCGCGCAGCCGCTTGCTGTTCTTCCTCGGTCCGTAAGGCAACCTTAGTCCCTCCGGCCTCCCCTCCGGCACCATTGTTTCCTGAGGCGTGCTTCGGCTTGTAAGACGGAATTTCTGGTATAAGCGGAATTGTAGGCTTGAGAATCGATCGAGGGGTCGGAACAGCAAGGGACTAGCGCAAAGTCAGCAACTGAGCCCCTAGTTCTTCGCAGGAGGATAGAAACACACAGCTCTCCGGTTGGCGTTGCCCGTCTTAAGGATATCGAGACCGCCAGGTCCCATGCTTTTGCTCCGGGATTTCTTTCGAGTCGCGGCACCAGCGCCGCTCACATCGGCCGCCGCATTCTCCTTATCGATACTTCTGCGCGTCGTGGGCCCGCCTCCAATGGACTTGCGT
Organism: Chaetomium strumarium; assembly: GCF_033439665.1. Lineage (NCBI taxonomy): Eukaryota > Fungi > Ascomycota > Sordariomycetes > Sordariales > Chaetomiaceae > Chaetomium > Chaetomium strumarium. Next base: position 3,668,958 of record NW_026944429.1, on the reverse strand, counting down.
GTCCGGCGCGTCGCCGGAAGCGTAGCTTCGTCCTGTCCGGCCATCTTTACACCATTGAGTTGGGAGTAAATCTAAATATGCGGTGTCGCAAGGGGCGATTGTTGAATCAGGTACCTTAACATTGACGCGGCAGGGACATTCCGAGCGCGACAGACGCCGTCTCCTCGGAGGGGCACCTGTTTACAAAGACTGATTGGCCAAACAACGCTGATGTAAATATAACACTAAAATGATGCAGGTGAGCCGACGAGCGGCCCCACTCCGGCTACCACCGTTTTATGTGGCTCGTGCGTCTAAAAAGTGCCAAACGCTACGTACCGTTCTCCAGCGCCAAGCATTCCAGGTGTGGCAGGCCGTGGCGCATGCACACTTTTCTCATTGGAGCCACCAAAAATCAACCTCTTACTGGCAAAATTCCGGGGCTGCGAACTTGTTAACTTTCGACACCAACCCGTGTTCCCCTCGACAAAGCAGCACATCTTGGCCCACGCCAGACCGACAAGATGGCTACCGAACTGACCGTCCAGAGCGAGCGTGCTTTCCAGAAGCAGCCGCACAGTGAGTTATTCCTCGGGGCAGCTGCGTTGTCCGGCAGCAGGGGGGCTTGGTTTGGATTGTCGATTGGGCGGGCGCTGACGACGGTCACCACATAGTCTTCCTCAACAGCAAGACCAAGGTCAAGTCCGCCCGGCCTGGCAAGGGTGGTCGGAGATGGTACAAGGACGTTGGCCTGGGCTTCCGAACCCCCAAGACGGCCATTGAGGGCCAGTACATCGGTATGTTGCTACAGCACAAAACGCGCCCCCAGCCGAACGACCCGTTACGTCGCCCGCGAAGAAATCGATTTCATGCCGACGACTGGATTCCCTGCGAGAGGATTTGGCTGCATTGGGCCAGGGAACAGTGGTTAACTGGTGTTCTTTTCCTGCAGACAAGAAGTGCCCCTTCACGGGCATGGTTTCGATCCGCGGCCGTATCCTGACTGGCACCGTCGTGTCAACGAAGATGCACCGTACCATTATCATCCGCCGCGAGTACCTCCACTATATCCCCAAGTACAACCGTTACGAGAAGCGCCACAAAAACCTCGCTGCGCACATTTCCCCCGCTTTCCGTGTTGAGGAGGGTGACCATGTCACCGTTGGCCAGTGCAGGCCTCTGAGCAAGACTGTATGTGTTGGATCTTTCGGGCAACCCCTGGCTGCTTTGGGCGATTACCAGGCCCCCGTTGGCTATCGTCTACTAACCTGCCGAAAAAACAGGTGCGGTTCAACGTTCTCCGCGTGCTTCCCCGGACCGGCAAGGCGGTCAAGAAGTTCAGCAAGTTCTAAAGGGTCGGCGGGGTCTTTCCATTGGGCATTTCTGGCGTGGTTTGCTTTGAGGGACTTGAGCTTATCAGAAACGGGACGGCCAGGCAGGGAAAATGACTGCTCCGGGGGACATGATATTTGTCATAGAGGCAGTTCTTTCTGAATGAATTCCGCCAAGTGAACTTGACAAGGATAAGGCTGGCTATTGATACCAAGGCCGGGCGATGTATCCTAGCACAGCTATATGGGAACTTCGCCAGTGACGGGCCGAGCGGAAACAGAAGGTCCGGAATCAGCAACACCCAGTCAGCTCACTCCTGTTTCTTTTATGACTGTTTTGTCAGTGATCAGCCTCACCTTGTTCAGCTGGGAGACCGCGGCCAAACAATCTGAATCAAGCCAAGTTACCTACGTTACCGTTCGATCACAACAGGCGGCTCAACCCTGCTTTCATGTCTAACATAATGATGTTTACCTTATGTCTATCATGATGATGTTTACCTTGATTGTCTTCAATGCAGAAATCTCAGGTTCCTCAATGAACGGGATGGTGACATTGACCTTGTTAGACAGTGGCCTCGTAATCCTTCCCTCAAACTATATAGAGCATTAGAATATCACGAGCTCGTGGGACTTAGTCCCAGGCACCACATAATGAAGTGCTTGTCAACCTCGGAACTGGGCAGGGCCGAGTAAGGGACAGACAAGCTTCCAGTGTGTTATTTGTCTTTTCTCTCTATGACTCCATAAGAGAGTTTCTACCTGGGAATTACCCACCCTTCTGCAGAGTTCGACGATAACAAGAATGTTTTGTAAGAAGAATAGCCCGCTCCGTAGAGCAAGACAATCAGTCAGCAACATAGGTGTTTCCCTCTCGATAGGGATTCGATTCGCTCCACGAGGCGGTTCTCAATCCCATTTCCGAAGTTTTAGGTAGAATAACTACGATTCCCATGTCCATCCAAGGAGCAAGATAAGAACGCAATATAATAACCAGCCCTTACATGGGGACTATCTTACGACTCACGCCTATGACCAGTCCCCAAGGACCAGGGACCCCGTTACCCGAAATACAGACGGCCAACCAGCCAAACCAGCTAAACAAGCACACACCGTAACACAAACTTACACCAATTTCCGCAATCCCGGCCGGCTATGGGAATCACATCCCCTCCCCGGCAGGTGTATCGCCCCGCATCCCGCCCGCCTGCTCGACCCCGTGGAAGGCGTCTCCGAACGCCGAGTCCTCCATGTCCATATTCAGCTCGTCGCCACTGGGCGGGTCATAGCTCGCCAGCGCGTCGCCGGCCGTGTCCAGATCCCCGAGCGAACTGAAATCGTTGTCGAGACCGGCGCCGGGCGTGGCCGCTGCTGAGGCGGGCTTGCTAGTCGATGGCACGGCGGCGCCTGTGGTCGTTAGGGGCTGCGTTGTCGCAATGGCAGACGGCGGGATAGTGTCATCCTTGGGAACGACGACCCAGTCCCCGCTCCCGGTGCCCTGGTCGGGTGCGGTGGTGCCGTCTTTGGACGATTCTGTCTCGCCCGTTGGGACGTCTTGTTGACCTGGCGCAGAGGTTTGTGAAGGCAGTGCTTGGGCTGGCGAGGGGACATTGAGGTTTGTGGGAGTTGCCACGGTGGAGGGGATAGCGGACAGGTGAGGCTGCGGGGTTGGGAAGTTGTTAATGGGTGTTGAGGTGGACGAGAAGCCGGTGTGCATGTCATTGAGGAGACCAGCTGCCGTGCCGCCCATGTCAATGTCCGAGTCACCCATCATCAGCATGCCGGACCCGGCGTGCGATGGCTGTCGAGACATGACGCCTGAGAGATTAGCGCCTCCAGGCACTTGCGGCTGCGGTTGCATGAGTTCTGGCTCAGGGGCCGGCGGCTGATAGCCGCCGTCCTGAACACGGTGGACGTCGCTGACGACCACGGCGCGCTTGCCAACCAGTTCCTCAACACTGGCTACGATCTCCTCAAGCGTTCTCGAGGGTTTCTGATTCCAGTGGACGCCATCTTCCTCATCATCCTTCAGCCTTCCCTCGAGCCGCCACAACTCGGTGCCTGTGCCCTGCGTAGCCGCACGCAGCTCTTGCTCCGCATGCTTGATAGCGGCGTTACCTTTGAACCTTGCGAGCAATTTAGCATGCTGCGCCTTCATCTCATCAATCTCGGCCCTCATAGCGTCGTTTCGCTGCGTCACTCGCTTGCGGAACTCGTCCGCCAGGCCGGGGTCGAGCTGGCCAGTGTACGGTTTCTTCGGCCCGGAGACCAATGCATCGGCACCTTGGGCCTCGAAAATGCCCTCCGTAAGTGAGGAGAGCTCCCCTTTCCGTCCTAACCCTAGATCCGAAGCCTCAATCTGGTTAATACGGTAGGGCGATGACAGAATCTCCTCCATCCATTCGTGATTTTGCTGATACCGAGCCATGCTTATTTCGCGCGGGCTGAGATGATCGAACATGTCGCCACGAGAAACATCCTCCTCGTCATCAAACGCTGCCTCAGCGCTGTAAGGCGCTCCCATTATCTGGCCCTGCTGGCCCCCAGGAGTATGCCCTCCCCTTCTCTTGGGCGTGGGCCCAATTGTCGGGGCGGCGTGTGGGGGATAAGCCATGGTTTGAGGGACGTGACGTTGCGGCATTGGCGGCGCATACATCGACTGGCCGCGCTGGGGGAAGGGAATCTGCGGCCAGTTGACCCGATCCGACAGCATGAACTCCTTTCGAACGATTTGTCCCATCTGGAACAAGTGTTGACGGAAGCCGAGAATGGGCTGCATCATCGGCGGGATACCGATATGGTTAACGGGTACCCTGTCGTTCTTTTCGGCCGGTCCATAGTGGATTATCCAGAGGTTGGGGTCGACTTGGGGAATGTTTGGGGCATGCGCTTGGGATGGGCAAAGGCGGAAGCGCCGTCTCGAATGTATTGCAATCTGCTCACCCATCCTGTACCCTGTTCTCTGGAAATGGATGTCGAGGATCTATTGTCCATGATTAGCCAGGCGCCGCGCCCTATTCAAAACGGCCCTCGCCCCAGCCCCCCGGGGGTGTCATACCAAGCCGTTGCCCGCGTTATGCTGGAATGACAACTCAGGTCCCGCCCATATATATCCATCGCTGGCAAATTCGGTACCACGGCGCGACGTCGGTTGCCACGTCAAGAAGATGGAGCCGTCGGCAGGGCAGTCGAGGTATGTCCAGTAGAAGGGTGCCGTGTCCCGCGCGATCTTGGGTGCCTGCAACAGCCATTTTGTTACTTCAGGCAGGTCGACCCTGGGCATCGTCGCATATCGAAACGTTGATAGCAGGTGCACATGGGGAAGCTGACGCGCAAAAGGTTAGCTCTTTTGCGACGACGACGACCAAGCAGTTTGTGAGTGCCACGGCGGGATCATACTAAGTCCTGGTGGACATTGTGGCTGGGGTCTCCAGCCATCTTTTTGGCTCGGGTATCCGACGGATCGGCTAATGGATGTTGTCAAGGAATGAGGGGTCGGTGCGGACGTCAGTCTTGTGAGCAGATCGGCTGGTGTGCTTGTCTGGATGTGGGCGTCCTAGCTCCCGCGATCACGAATCCAAACTGGCGTCTCTGCAACACAGTACCGTCGCGCTTTTCGCGAATCGGATGGAGGTTGCGCTGGGCTGTCTTGGCAGTGTGGCACAGACCACGAGCCCAACCACTATGCTTGGATCACGTGACGAGATATCCCCCATAACATTTAACACAGCAGTCGACGCCACTACAACTTCCTTCAGCGTGGCGGTCTACATCAGAAAAAGAAAAGCCAATTCGGTGCAGCTGAAGCGAACAGAAGCAATATTTTTGGATGGTGTCTCTACCGCCATCTTAATCTACGTAAATTTCGGCAAATATCCATCCATGCGCATCCCGATCATTAGTCACGCCCGTTTTAAGCCTGGTATGTCGAAGCCGAAACATTGCCTCCCCGCCCGGTCCAGTTGACGTGGATATCCTTGTCCACAGGGTACTTCTCAGTTGCCGCCTCGGGCTTGATCCTGAAAGTGTGGGCACCGAAGTAGTCACGCTGCGCCTGCAGCAGGTTGGCCGGCAGATCCTTCGTGCGGTAGCCATCGAACCACGACAGCGCTGTCGAGAAGGCCGGAGTCGGGATGCCGAGAACGGCGGCCTTGGCAACAACATCTCTCCAGCCAGGCTGCGCCTTGTGAATGGCCTTGTTGAAGAAGTCGTCGAAGAGCAGGTTCTCCAGGTCGGGGTTGTTGCGGTAAGCCGCGGTGATGTCCTTCAGGAAGACGGAGCGGATGATGCACCCGCCACGCCACATGAGGGCAATCGAGGGCTTGTTGAGCTTCCAGCCGTATTCCTTGGCAGCCTGTGGAATCATGTTAGCGCACCGGTCGAGCCAGAAGCGACGTTTCTGCCTTCAGCCTACCTCTTGCATGAGCATGAAGCCCTGCGCGTATGAGATGATCTTGGACGCGTACAGGGCCTGCTCCAGGTCGTCCAGGAACTGGTTCTTGTCACCCTCGAAGGTCGTGGCGCGAGCCTCGTACCTAAGCTTGGTCGATGCCTTGGTACGCTCGTCCTTGATGCCAGACAGGCAGCGAGCGAGCACAGCCTCGGCGATCAGGGTGACGGGCATGCCCAGGTCCAAGGCGTTCACGGCGGTCCACTTGCCGGTACCTTTCTGGCCAGCCTTGTCCAGGATCTTCTCGACAAGCGGGGTACCGTCGTCGTCGTTGAAGTACATGATATCCCGCGTGATCTCAATCAGGAAAGAATCTAGAACACCCTTGTTCCACTTGGCGAAAACGTCGCCGATTGCCTTGTTGTCCATCCCCAGGCCACGCTTCATGATGTCGTACGCCTAAACCGTCTGTTAGTCAACGCACTACGGCGACATCCACTAGCATGGCGCAACACTGCTCCACTTACCTCGCAGATGAGCTGCATGTCACCGTACTCAATACCATTGTGCACCATCTTCACATAGTGGCCGGCGCCCTCGTCACCAACCCACTCGCAGCAGGCCTCGCCGTCGCTCTTGGCAGCAATGGCCTGGAAGATGTCCTTGATGTGGGACCAGGCCTCCTCGTGGCCACCGGGCATCAGAGATGGGCCGTAGCGAGCGCCTTCCTCGCCACCGGAAACACCGGAGCCGACAAACCGGAGGCCCTTGCTCGCAAGGTACTTTGTCCTCCGATTGGAATCGGGGAAGTGTGAGTTGCCGCCGTCGATAATGATGTCGCCAGGCTCAAGGAGTGGCAGCAGAGTCTCGATCCAGTCATCGACGGGCTTGCCGGCCTGGACGAGGAGCATGACGCGGCGAGGCCTCTTGAGCTTGGAAACAAACTCCTCTACGGAGTGCGCCCCGACGATGGACTTGCCCTTGGCCTCGTTGGCCAGGAAAGCGTCGACCTTGGACACGGTGCGGTTGAAAGCGCAGACGGTGAAGCCATGGTCGGCCATGTTCATGATCAGGTTCTGGCCCCTGCCATTCTTCGTCAGCTTGTTATGGAGGCGGGCCGGAACCCCGGGTGACTCGAGGGAAAGTGGACTTACATGACAGCCAGGCCGATGAGGCCGATATCAGCGCTTGCAGCATTGTTAGCATTTTCCTGGTGTTGCGAAGAGGAGGAGCCAGCTCCTAAAGCTCCGCCAACGATGTTCGCTAGGCGGGCGCTGGAGGGAACTCAGTAGGTGGTATAATGGTAGGAAAGCTCCCCGTTACCGCGGGAGACTCGGTCTTTTCATCAAGGTCAAGGCGCATTGTTTTCGCAATGTGGTCTTGAGGCCTGGACGACGACGACGCCAGATAACTGTACGATGCGAGAGTCCCTCGAAAACGAAGGGCGTTGCGGGAGGTGTGGGAGAGAAGCGGGGAGGTGGGGTAATAGGACTTACACTGCGCCGGACATCGTGAACTGCTGAAATGGTTTGATGAAACTGAAAATGGGTAGTTAGGAGCTCGACCAGACCTGCAATGGTGGTGTCGAGATGGAGAGTCCTCAGTCAAGGATGTCAATGTGTGGAAAGGGGGAGAGATGGGGTGCGAGAGGGATGACGAAAGTTTTAAGAAGGAACCGGCGAGCTTCGATGTCGGAGGGGTCAATCGCAAGGAAAGCTCCAGCTACAACTGCAGCAGCCACTGAGGGAAAGCGGCTTTACCAAGAACTGACCCGCCACGGATAATTACCGCAAGGCTTACTCAGGGCCTCAGGCGCTCGGCACTCTACCTAGGTACTTAAACCTATCTGTAACACACGGTTTTGTTTCCAACTCTCCAGACAACAGTCAGGACAGAACTCTGCCACCGTCAGCTTGCTGTTGGCACGGTCTTTGACCCTGTTCCCTATAGCTGAGATCCGCACCCCTCGTTGCCATGGCACCTGCAGTGAAATCTAGGGAAACACTCTTGGTATAGTAGAACGTGAAAGCCATAGTTTGGGCGGCTCGCACCTTCTATACCTCTTTGGCACTTGGTGTCGGCGAGAGCTGCGCTCCCTCTCAGGCATCCCTGAACCGGCAGTCTTGACAGAAAATACTAGTAAGTTGCGATTAAGGAATGCACCGGCACCTCACGACGCAGTATGACCTCGTTTTGGCAGCCCTCCGACACAAACTGCATCAGTTTATAGGGATCTCTTGGTTTGAAACAGCAGTGCCGCGTAGAAAGCACGGCGCAGTCCAAGCAGTTCCCCGACAAAAAGGTACCTTATGGAGCTTTGACCTTTCGGAATCCGGTTGCCGCCTTTCCGCTTGGTCATGCACCGCGATATTGAGGAGCAAGGTCAGCTTGCAGCAGAACTCAATTACAAACTTGCCTGTTATCGAAATTGAGCTGGAAGCCCAGTCGTGTTTATCTTGCTTCTGCTTTTCCGATCAATGTTTTTCGCATGCACATTCGGGCCTTCCGGTTAGCGGTCTCCGCGGATACATCGGAAGTACACGACTGCCCTTGGTTGGCAGTTGCCAACCCCGAATGTTGGTGTCCGATGTCTCCCAGGATGGTGCAACCTTACCTCCCGGGTCCCTACCCATATGGCCCCCCACTGCTTCGTTCGAAACTCCCACGGAGCGTTCATTACCCCGCCAACCAGGAGACGGGCAACTGCTTTCCCAAATTCCCGCATTGTATGTACTAATAGTCTTTGGACCCAAGGCTAATGAGTTCAGGCTCTTCTATCTAGGCCAATGGGAGAGTCTACGTGCCTTCCAAATTGTTGGGGAATGATTCTCTCTCTCTGATTGCTGTCCGCTACCGGCTGCGCTGCTATGGAAATGTTGAGCCAAGCACATTGGAATGTCCGGAGTCACAGGAGGGGCCCTCATCAGTCGCGCAGATGTTGCGCCCCCACACTGGATGGCCTACCCACTGGAGAACTTGAAGCACCCGCGCGGCGGACTAAAATGACAGTGCTGGCCTCTACGTACAGTTCAGAGCCATGCAAAGCAGCAGCGATTGAACCATCAATCCTACATAGTGTCTGAAGGCCTGAACGTCAGGCAGAATAAATCCCCTATGGCTTTCGCAGAGCTCGGGATACAGTCGATGCGCGTCGGCGTTAACTTTCAGGCACCTACTCCGTACTGTGGCTCGAGCAAGGTGTTGGACTTAGTTGGATGACGTAATCCGCTGGTGCCGGGTCCTTGTCATTATAAAGCCACATATATACGGATTGCGCCACAGCGCTAGCCACAACTTTGGCACTTCCAGTTCACCAACTTATCTCTGGCATACGGGAGTTTCCGACCAGCACCATCTGACGCGCGATCATCATCTTTATCACAACGCAGCGCTCGTCTCAGCTTTGACGTGAGCCAGACACCTCGGTTGAAAGCTTGCAGGAGCATAGCCGTAGACGGACTGGGCTCACCAGGTACGTGACTACTGCAGTGTCATTCTGCGTTTTGCATCTCCTGTCAGGCGCAAGAAATTCATCATGTCGTACCCGGGTCCTCCAGGTGTCTCGAAGCCGTCACATCCATCGCTGCCTCCGCGCCCAGCCGTCACCAAAGTTGGCGGCTTTAAGCCCGCCTTTTCGCCCGCGCCTACAGCTGCCGCGGTCGGCTACACAGGGCCCGCGACGTCGTATCCCGGCTACGGACCCGCGACGACACCTGCCAGCTATGGCGCACCTCCTACCGCGCTGCCCTACGTGGGTAACCCTTCAGCTCCTGCCATAGGTGCCGGCCGCGGTGGCTATGGCCAGGGAAGCACTTACAACTACACATCCCAAGGCTATGCGCAGCAGCCATCCTACTATGGCGCCGCACCGGCCACGGGTTACTCGGCACCGCCTCAAATCCGCAACCCGTTCCCAGCCCCGGACACCGCAACCCCAGACTTCGACTCCGAGATGGCGGCTCAAATAGCCCAGTGGCAGAGTGCTTACATGCCGAAAGACGCCAGCGATCCGACCAACAAAGCAACTGCTACAGGCGGTCGCAGCGGCACCGGCACTCCAGCACTGGCTACACACGCCAGCACACCGGAAGCGACCACCCCCAATGCTAGCGGCGAGTCGAACGAGAAGAAGAAGACAGTCTACCGTGAGGGCGGCGGTAAGAAATGGCAGGATGACTCGCTACTCGAATGGGACCCTTCGCACCTGCGTCTCTTCGTGGGCAACCTCGCGGGCGAGACGACAGACGACTCCCTGCTCAAAGCATTCTCGCGTTGGAAGAGTGTGCAGAAAGCCAAGGTCATCCGTGACAAGCGCACGAACAAGAGCAAAGGGTTCGGCTTCGTTAGTTTCAGCGACCCGGAGGACTTCTTCCAGGCCGCCAAAGAGATGAACGGGAAGTACATCCAGAGCCATCCGGTAGTGGTGCGCAAAGCGAAGACGGAAATCAAGCCGGCAGTGGTCAAGGAGGATCGCAAGGGCAAGAACAACAAGAGTGGTGGAAACAAGAGCGGCAGTGGCATGGGCGCAGGGGCGGGCACAAATGGGACCGGGGCGTATGAGCCGCATCTAGGTCCAATGGGAGGTGGTGGTATCACCAAGCCAGGGCAGAAGACGAAGGGCGGGTTGAAGTTGCTCGGTTGAGGTCGTCCGTTTGTGAGATAGCTTTCTCGACAGTCTAGCGCTGACCGAAGTATAATGTGGAGTGAGGAGACCATTCATTTTGCACACCGAGGCGGAGCGCCTCATCGCAGTGGTTGTTGTTGGGCTCCGGCCTACCTTTTACGTGGATGTAGGTAGAGATAAGGGGGTTGGTTAGAGGTATCGATATAGACCACCGTATTGGAATAATGCGAATCTGTCCCTAAACGCGTCAGGATTCAGAGAGAACACATCTCGTATGTCAATATGGGCTGGAGGGGACTGAGAGGCTAGCGCGAAGGAACCAGTAATGTCTGTAAGACAAGAAAAGAGATGTTTCTATAATGTGTGGCCTATTGCCCAATCCCAGACGCCGACGATGCTACAACAAACAAATGAAATTCACAGCCCACTAAATTCAAGCTGTTCTCTTCTTCTCCTCACCCCTTCGAATATCGTACTGAAGAGCTAGGGAAAATACGGTACGGTGGGTATCATATATGAGCAGGTATATGGCACTGGAAACACACGGCACGGTACGTATAGTGCAGGTCTCTCAGTCCGTTCTTGGCTCCCTTCCAGTTTGAACCGGCCCAACATCAGGCCCCGGTCCGGCAACCACGTCCCCTCCATCTGCAGTGAAGAGGACTTGATCGTTGTCCACGCTCGGCCTCAGCAAACCAGCCTCCTCCGCGTGGTCGTCATCACTCCCACTCCCACTCCCACTCCCACTCCCATTGCCACGAGGCGGCAGGCGCTCCTCCTCTTCCGCCAAATGCCCCCTGTGGACATCCGTCTGCGCCTGCTGCCGCATCTTACTGATCTTGATCCAGTTGTAGGTAGCAATCGCCGCCAGCGTGACCACCAACCCAATCATGTTGACCGGCGTCATGGTATCGCCAAACACCAGCGAGGCCGCCGAGATGGTGACGGCCTCCTTGAAGATGCCCGCGATGGAGAGCGTCACCACCGACGTGCGCTGCAGCAGCGCAAACTCGGAGGCCGTCATCAGGAAGGCGAGCACGCCGGGGAAGAAGACGAAGAGCGGCGCGGCGAGCACGCCCCGTTCCTTGGCAATGCCCTCCAGGCCGGCGAGCAGGGCGCCGGCGCCCTCGACGGGGATGGCGATGCTGACGAGGGTGAGGAACATGACGGGGGCGAGGAAAAAGATGCTGGAGAAGGGATTCGAGGTGGCCGGGTTGCGCAGCAGCAGGATCTGCGTGAGACCCCAGCGGAAGCCGGAGAAGAAGGCGGCCGAGATGACGAGGATGAAGCCGCCGAGCTTGAACTCGACTTCGCCGGCCACCATCATGACGACGCCGAGGGTCATGGTGGCGATGACGCCTACGAGCTTCCAGGTGGGCGTCTCGAGGCGGAAGAGGAAGGCGAAGAGGAGGACGAAGGCGAGAGAGGAGGATTTACACATTGCTAAGCAAGGAGGATGAATATTAGCCGGGCTCACATGGACGATAAACAGCTTTCCAGGGACTTACTGTAAAAGGTAAGGGTGATGAACTGGAGCGAGGTGTTGCCCAGGCCAATGTCGAGACCTGTCGCAATGCCGCATGGCCCGATCCTGGTGAGGTAGAACATCTTGGTCATAATAGGACGTTCTGGCTCCGGCTCGTGCCTTGACTGGCCCATGTCGGATCGATGGCCGTTCCGAGGCCGCAGGGAGGGAAAGAGCCATAATACAACAGACGCTAGTGTGAACTGCACAAGAAAGTGCACGGCAGTGGTGAACATAGGGAACGGGAAGTTCAGGTTGTCTGGTGAAAACATCCATTTGTTGTACTGGAAGCAGCGGTGAGCAGCTGGTCATGACAGGTCGGGGGTTTGGGGGTGGGGGGATGTGTTCATACCAGAGAGATTGATAATGAAAAGAAATACCAGAGCCCGATCAGAGCGCCATTGACTAGAAGGCTCCTTGCGACGTTGCGATCCGCCTCTTTCTTCTCCTCCGGGGAGATGTCGCCTCCGGCTATGCGCTGGTCGAGCAGCTGGTTTCTCCTCCTCTTCCGCCTCTTCCTGCGTCTGTCTTTCCCGGTCAGGCCCGTCTCCTCGTCGTCGTGGAGGTCTTCGTCGGTCAAACCCGCCTCATCCAATTCGCCAGGGCGTGGAGAGCCCTCGTCGGCGCTCTCCTCGACGATCTTGTCCTCATCGTCCCCGCTGGGCACACCCCTTAATGACAGGGACCGAGTCCGTGCGTGGCGATTGTTGGAGGCATTGGCGGGATTGATGAGACTACTTCGTCGGCGACGGTGGCCGGCGGGCGTCACAGACGCCATCTCGATGTCTCGGGAGACCTGGCTAGCTTTGGGGGACTGCGTTCTGGCAGACGTCTGGGGTTTGTCGCCGGCTCGCAGCACAGCAAATCCTGGGGCTTCCGCTCTGTTGCTGACTGCTGTCGCGTGTCCAGACGCTGACGGCGCTGGCGGGTGGAAACGGGAGTCGGATAGGGCGAAAGAAACGGGAACTCTTTCTGAAGGAGCGTAGGAAGGAACGTTCGGTGAGGAGGACACTGGCATTGCTAGTGTGGAGGAGCAGCCCTCACAGGACTCATCATCGTGGTCCAATTGCACGGACTTCGGCAAGAAACAAGCCGGCCACTGCAGGAAGGGCAAGATGAGCGGTGGAGATTTCGAGGCACGAGACGCGACCGGATTGGCTTCCGGTGAGCGGGTGACTGGGGACCTTGCTGGGTTGACCAACGACAGCTGAGGGCAGCTGATCTGCCGGATGGGGATGAGGTGCGCCAAGCTGTCGGGCCGGAACAGGGCAGCTCAGCGAACAGCAGCGCTGCTAGGCGTGGCTGGGGCCGACGTTTCTATTACGTGAAGATCTGGAGTCTAGACCAGTTGAAGCCACGACTCACGAGCCTCATAGTTACTAAGGTTCTGAGTTTTATTTTGTTTCCTTCGGCTGCTGTGATTCTCCGAAGCACAAAACCAGGGGTGCGGACTCGAACCTGTCCTGCTCATTGAACAATCATACCCAGCGATTGAGGCCCTGAAACTTGAATGAGACACCAGGCTGAGTTATACTATGTCGGTGACTCTCAGACGTTCCTCAGGTTGCAGGTGCATCACCACTGCTATGGAGTCGGCGGAAGCTGCCCATCACTCGGTGTTGGTCGACCCAAGGGTTATTAGTTTAGGTTTCAGTAATGCACCTCACTCCGCCTAGCTAGGGACGGTCGTATACAATGATTCAAGACGGGACAAAACCAGTACTAGTAGTCACTATCTCAGGCTTCTGGATCCTCTCTGATGTCCCTCTTGAGTCTCTTTATACCTAGTCAGTGGTTTGTTGCTTGTCTTTTGTTATTACGTAGTACTTGAGGTTGGACAGAGGAATTGAGGCACACGCCTCTTCCTGGTATCAGCAGAAGGAATTTCTCTTGCACTTCCTTGACTGCCTACTCTGTGATGTAGCGGAAACGACGCGACGGGAGCACGTGGGTTGGGATTAAGATCTGCTGTCAGCTGCTTTCCCCGCATTAACTAGGTGGAACCCGATTCAACGTCACCGATTCAGCAGACGAGACCGCCGTAAGGTCCACCTGGATTACTGAGATTGTTCGCCGCCGCCGGAACTGTCCGACTTACGAATAGCTTTGTGTACGTCTCGTAAGCCGTGCCCAGCATCATTCTCCTGTATGCATACAAAGAAACGTACATGTATGTACAATCATACCATGTATGCACACGCTACGTTGCTGGGTGCTGACTCAGGCAGCCTCAGCCAGCCGTACCCTGCAAGACAGCCATTCGGAGACCGTGGAGTTGGGCTTGAGATCCAGGCCGACGAGGTCTACTGCACTGCTTGTTAATAAAACACGAGTAGATAGTAAAATGATGCTTGCTGTCCCGACCTCTATATAAGATAGCCTCTAGTTCTCCACTTCGTACTCGACCTAGAAACCAGATTTGACGGCAATATCAAGTCGCAACGGTGCCTGATCGACCCTCTGGCGTCATCATCTCATTGGTTTCTTATCTCACATCAACCCGTGTTCGTCCCAACCACACGCAGTGACACCACAACCGGAATCATAGTAGTTCGAACGCTGATCGACGGCTTGGTCTGAGTCTGGCTACACCATCTTAGATCGTAACCATGACATCCTGTTCAACGCAAAGCACCGATAGCCAGATGCGGAAGCATGGCGTGGGCTACCTCCCCATCGAAAACTATGGCTTGATCGGCAACATGCGGACTTGTGCTTTGGTGGGCATGGACGGAAGTGTTGATTTCATGTGTTGGTGAGTGGAACGGTATCGTGCCGTCGTGGCGCAAGACACTTTACTTAAGGTTTTGTTCTGACTCCCTTTGCAGGCCCGAGTTCGACTCGCCGTCTGTCTTCTGCCGTCTCCTGGACAAGGACAAGGGAGGCTACTTTAGCATCCACCCGGCTGCGCACCTCAGTTGCACCACCAAGCAGCAGTACCTCCCGTCCTCAAACATCCTCCAAACGCGGTATATCCACGAGGATGGCGTGGTTGACGTCGTCGACTTCTTCCCGCGGCCCAAGAATGCCAAAGTCGTCTTCAAGGGGCCGAAGCAGAGCGCATTCCGCGAAATGACCAGCGTGCAGGAGGAGCTCAAGCAGTGGCTGGTCCGCCGCGTCGAGTGCATCCGCGGCTGCATGCAGATGGACGTCGAGATCTTCCCCGCCTTTGAGTACGCGACGGAACCGCACACCACAACCATCCTGCAGGAGCAGGGGATTCCGCACAGCACCCAGAGCAAGACGGTCACCTTCCACAGCAAAACCACCAAGCTGCAGCTCGACGTCAGCATTGACAAGGGCGAGGACGACCACGACAGCTGTCCCACCGTCCGTTTCAAGACGGTGAAGAAGCCCGGCATGCTGGGCGACGGCGTCGTGGCCAACGTGAGCATCTGCGAGGGCCAGGCCGTGTCCTTTGTCATCCGCAACGACGTTCCCAACCACGTCACGGCGAACATCACCAGCACTGTCCTCGACACCCAGCAGCACGACACACAGACATACTGGTACAACTGGATCTCCAGGAGCAGGTACAAGGGCCGCTGGCGCGAGGTCGTGTCGCGCAGCCTCATGATCCTGAAGCTGATGACGTATGAGCCGACGGGCGCCATCATTGCCGCTCCGACCTTTTCCATCCCCGAGGACATCGGCGGCGTTCGGTGAGCAGCCCTGCCCGCGGCCCATACGGTTCTAACAAGGACACTAACCCCCAGGCCATGGGCAAGCAACTGGGACTACCGCTTCTCGTGGGTCCGCGACGCGAGCTTCACCATCTACATCCTGCTGCGGCTCGGCTTCACCGAGGAGGCCGACGCCTACATGAACTTCATCAGCGAGCGCTTCCAGAGGTCGCGCGTCGCCGACGGCGGACTGCCCATCATGTTCACCATCCGCGGCGAGACCGACATCCCCGAGCGCGAGCTCACCCACCTGGACGGCTACCGGGGCAGCAAGCCCGTGCGCATCGGCAACGGCGCCGCCTTCCACCAGCAGTTCGACATCTACGGCGAGCTCATGGACGCCATCTACCTGTACAACAAGTACGGCAAGCCGATCCACTGGGATCTGTGGTGCGCCGTGCGCGAGATGCTCGACTACGTGCTCACCATCATGCACCAGCCGGACATGTCCATCTGGGAGGTGCGCAACAACAAGCAGAACTTCACCTATTCCAAGATCATGCTGTGGGTGGCTTTCGACCGGGGCCTGCGGCTGGCCGAGAAGCGCAACTTCCCCTGTCCGAACCGCGCCCGGTGGCTCGAGGCGCGGGACGGCCTGTACGAGGAGATCATGGAAAAGGGGTACAACAAGGAGATGAAATGCTTCATCCAGAGCTACGAGAACAACACCATGCTGGACTCGTCGATACTGATCGCCCCGCTGGTGTTCTTCATCGCGCCGAACGACCCCCGGTTTGTCAACACCATGGACCGCATTATGTTGCCGCCGGAGAAGGGCGGGCTGACAAGCACGGGGTTGGTGTATCGGTACAACACGGAGCTCTCGGAAGATGGTGAGTCTATACATAACCTGCTCCCCATGGAGTTAGAACATCAGGTATCTAACATCCGTGGCCCCATCTTCAGGTGTAGGCGGCCGCGAGGGCGCCTTCAGCATGTGCACCTTCTGGCTGGTAGAAGCCATGACGCGGGCGTCGGTCTACGAGCCCAAATATCTGGTACGGGCAATCAACCTGTTTGAGAACATGCTCAGCTTCTCGAACCACCTGATGATGTTCTCCGAGGAGATATCACGCAGCGGCGAGCAGCTGGGGAACACCCCGCAGGCATTTAGCCATCTGGCCCTGATCAGCGCCGCTTTCAACTTGGATCGCGTGTCGGAGCATAGATAGTTTGAAAGGAGGTGGTGGCGAGGAAAAGACCTAATTCCTCATCAGTCTATTAGCCGAGCAGTCTAAAATTTTCAAGGGTCGCCATATGTGGCCCATGATGGTATAAACCATTACACATATGCTGCGATGTCTGCAGCTTCCATACTCCCCGGCCTTAAGCAAGGGAAACCCGCATGCCCCTGTCCCTGTCACGTTTGTTCACTTTCCTGTGTCCTATGTCATCCTCGTCTTAGATCCCAAGATGATTTGTCGTTCGGTAGCCGTCTCCATCTGCTCAGCCTTTAACGCCACCGCTATGCGTGCTCAGTTCTTCATTCTACTCGCTCCGGACCTGCCTTCCGCGCCGATTTCAAGTTTCCCGGCCCCGTGCCGGACTATCGTCGGGGCATGTTCAAGTTGCGTCGCGACCTCAGCCTGTCACCCTATGACAGATCCATCTCGTCCGCGATGCTGCGATCCCCGAGCGAACTAAGCCCGGAGCTAGGCGGCCGCGAACCCTCTCTGTCGCCGTCGCCGTCCCCATTGACGCCGTCCCCGTTGACCTGCTTCTCGGGCGCCTCTGGCGGCTTCTGGCTCGCAAGCCGCATCCGCTCCTCCCAGTCAAAAATGCTCTGGTACTCGCCGCCCTCGACCTGCACGTCGCCATGCTCGATGCCCCGGCCGAGCAGCGTGCCAAGGTACTTCGAGTCATCGTCGTTCTTGCTGTGTTTCCTTTTCAGGGCTGCCACCGCTATCATCAGCTCCACACCTTCGAGCAGCAAACACACATACACACATTCACGGGGCCAACACGGGGCTGAGCTTACCATCCAAGTAATTCCCGGCCTCGTCGTCCCCATCTAGCGCGATCCTCTTGATCTCCTGGTTCAGCTGGCCCATCGCCCATGCAACGAACACCTCGACGCCGCGCGTGTCGTCCGCGTCGAGATGCTCTTGTTCTACGGGGATCTTCTCGGGCTTGAACACCCCGGCCCGCTGCAGCGCCATGCGCACATCGACGACGGTGGGCGCCGGCACCGTCGGGGTCAACGTAGCCCCGCTGCCGCCCCAGCCGTCGGCAAGCACCGGCGGAAGCTCCTCGTTGTTGTGTGCCGAGTAGAGCGCCGTGAGTCGGCAGAGGTGGAGCAAGTAGCGCGCTGCCAGGTCGGTGACGGAATCGATTACCGACGTCTTGGCTGCGTGGTAGCCTGTTGCGCGGAGTATCTGGAGGACTGCTGGGCGGAGGAGGGCGTGGAAGAGCGGTGGCGGAGGTGCCATCTCCTAGATTGGGCCAAAGGGCATCCGCCCTTCATGAAACAATGTCGCGTAACGCAGCTCCCTCGCCCAGGATGAGATGGAAAACAGAGTGGTTGAGCTTCTGAATCTCTCTTCCCAAGTTGTTTCATGGGCCTAACAACATGGCATCGCAATCACCAGCCCAATCTCACTCCCTGCACCTTTCCTCCGTCTTCAGACAAGCGGGTTTCCTTTGGTGCTGTGCACACTGCCTGGGTCAAATGCAGTTTATTTCTGAGAATACGTGGATGAGGATGCGAACTCATCGAACTTTTTCATTGCTCGTGTTGGACTGGATGAATGAGATGGGAAGTCGCCCAAGCGCGTCAAGAGGATAAAGGTGGGCCCTCATGACATTCGTGGTTTTGCCTGCGGCGTTGGATAGCTTGGATTTTCATTTGCTCGATACCGCATGTACAATTGTAAGGTACTAGATGTATCTGTATTGTACAAACATACACCACTCAATACATAAATCTACGCGTCACGGTATTGTACATACATCCACAATTCGTAGCACTGCTATTCAATATTATTGTGCTCCACTTCTCACCCATAAGCAGTAATCCAAAATGCAATCAAAAATACAAGGAAGATAAATTCATTCGTGAGAAGTTGTTAGCTGGTTTTCGACGTCAGAATAGTATTGAGCCCGAGGTCGGGTATGAATTACAATACGGAGTACCATCCCCGCAAATCCCACCCAAGAGCGGCCCCACCTGACCTTTGGTCGGCGCGGACCCGCTGCGATCTGGCCGGGCTCCACTGCCAAGCTATTCGATCGACCTCAAATGGCATCGACCTGCATTCACCGAAATGTCACTGACTGGCTGACAAGTCCACCTCAAAACGGAGCTTCCTCGAGTGCGGCTGCGTGAAATGACGCGTTAACTATCTTACTCACCTGGAACTACCATTTAACAGAACCAAGTCGCCACATTTGGTTCCTTCACGACAGAAGCGTCTGCTTGGATTGCACCTTGACGGCTACAGCTGCGCGCTGATTCCAGCCTCTCCCCTCGCGCCACGCGCACATATTCTCTCCTCGGCAACAAACGGTTACGACCGATCATCACAGGACGAAGATGGATTCACCAACGAGGCCGCCTCTCCCCCCGCCTCCAAAGCGCTTGCCTAGCCTGAAAATCCTAAAGGGCCCATCGGGCCTTTCCATTACAACCACAGCCGCCCCCTCGACCACTCACAATACATCCTTCCAACAGTCAATGTCTCCATCGACGCCGTCTCAAGGACCACCGAAAATCAAGCTGGTCTCCAAATCACAGCCCCCTACTCCGGCCGATCCGAGACCCCCGATACTCACCGCGCACCCAGCGCTAGTCGTGACAACTGATGAAGGGAGCACAGGGTCCGGTCTCCCGAGGATATCACAAACGAAGTCTGGGAGAGTATCGAAGCCGTCGACAAAGAAGCGGGCGCGAGATGAAAGCGACGACGGTGACGACGACGTTCCCCTCCGAAACGGGCAAGAGCCGCAAGCTAAGAAAACCAAGATCACGCTTAAGACGCCCCTGAATGGCCCTGCAAGGCAGCCAACGCTCAAGGTGAAGCCTGTCGGCAGGATACCCCAAAAGCCGCTCGGAGAAGGATATGACTCGGAAGCCGAAGATCGTGAGATTGACCCCGTCATCGAGGAGCAGTTCCTGTTCCGCATGATGCCCGGCGAGCACTGCGAATACCTGCGGAAGTGCGTGCAAGAGAAAAAGATTGGCATCCCCAGAGCGCAGGGCGGGGCGGATTTCTCGCTCAAGTGGTTGGATGAAGAGGGTCGCAGGGCCGTTGTGACTATCTTGGGTCAGCTCTACGCCGCCATCCTCCTCGATCTGCCCACCATCACCGAGGGCATGAAGACATGGGACAAGAAGGCGATGGTCAAGTCAGCCGACATCTGTCAGATGTTGTTGGTTTTCGCGCAAGTCCGGAGCGAGGAGGAGGCGAAAACGGCACCCCTGCCTAAGGCGGTAGAACACGGCCATCGGTGGCCGCATGGCATCACACCACCCATGCACGACGCCAGGAATCGCCGATTCCGAAAGCGCCTCAGCAAGCTCGAAATAAAGAACAAGGAGGCTGAGGTGGAGCGGCTTCTTGCGGCCGATCGTGACGCTATGAGCGTACGGACCGAGTGGCTCGATAATAAACAAAATCGTGCCGCGGACGAGGATGATGGAGAAGAAGAGTTCGAGGAAGATGCCGAGGGAGAAGCGGATGATTACTTTGGGGATGCCGACATGGAGCGGCAACTCGAAGAAGAATTCGAGGTCGACGAATCTGCCCTCGAGGCCGAGTTTCTGGAGGCGGCCGAGACGCCAGCCTTCGAGGTCGCCACGCCTGGGGCTGCGTTTGACGCGGTCACACCCGGGACTGGCACGGCCGGCACCCCCCAGCCGCAGACCGAGGAGGAAGAGGCGGACGGGGCCGAAGAAGAGGAGTCGGACGAGGATGATGAGGAGGATGTTGACGAGGGTGGCGATGGCGACGATGGCGAGGACGAAGACAGGCACGCCGGCGTACGAAATGAGATTGCTAACCTCAAGAAGCAACTCAGAATGTACGAAGAACAACTGGCTGCCTCGGTCCAGCCCATCATGCGGAAGCGCCTCGAGGGCAACATCAGGAACGTCAAGTCGGAGATCCTGCTCAAGATGTCTTCCATCGGTGAGGTGGAAGAGGATTAGGCGGCCTCAGAGTAGTTCCAGCCGTTGGGGAACAGTCATAAGGAGCACAGGCAGGGGTTTCACGAAACCAGTGGCGAGTGCATCGCCATGATATCCGTGAAAACTTGAGGACACTGTGAGGGTAATTCCAAAGATCTAGCTGGAGATTAGGAACAGGTACTGAGTACCAGTTGATATGATGATCGTGTGGGGGCATCATCAACGGTCCCTAAACATCTGAGCAACGGGGGATGCCTGGAGCTATCCGGACTTCAGATCTCCATAGCCCATTACCTGATGTTCTGTCTGCATGTCGGCCCAGTCGAGGTCACCACGCACGCATGAATATGGATAGCGCCAATAGAAGGGATGGGGTGATAGGTACCAAAGTTTATGCCGTTGGTGTATCGCGCCTATTCAGCATACACACAATACACTGGTGTTTATTCACACCCGGACGCTCATCGCCCCTCTATCAGCCACGGAGATCATGCATCCATATCCATGTGTAGCATATCGGTCCCAGCCAGAGCCAACACTCCAAACCCCATCGTACAACCCCCCTTGCACGGCACCATAGTCCTTACATGGCCTTAAGGTAATTGCTCTCCTTGATCTTGGCCCTCCGCTCCTTACGCATCGCCCGCCGCAGCTCCTCCCGCTTCTCCACCGCCTCGATGGCCTGCTCCAGATTGTTGGGCTCGGCCGCCGGTAGGTTGATGCTTTGCTTTTGCAGCGGCACCTTGGGCACCAGCGCCTCGAGGTCGCCCGACGCGAGCAGCCTGGCCTCTTGCTGCCGCTGCCGCTTGAGGGCTAGGCGACGCTGCTTTTTGGATTTGGCTTTTCACAGACACGCGCGCACACCATGTTAGTTGAGTTCAGCATCAGGTAGCCCGTTGCAAAAGGGGGATGGGGCGGGAGGACAGAGGCCGGATCCCCTCCAAAGAGCGCAGGGGCAGGGGCAGGGGCAGGGGGTTAGAATAAGGTAAGGGTAAAACGCACAGAACTCATCGCCTGCGTCCGCGTCGGCAGCAGCGTCGGCCTTCTTTTGCACCTCCAAGCAGTTCCATAGCCAGGACGGGTAGGCTTCGTCCGGCAGCGCGACGGGGTCGGTCTGGCCCTTGAAGTAGTTCAGGCCGTTCAGCGTGGTCCCCGCAGGGCAGGACGACAGCGGCGCGGGCTTTGCGTCTGCAGGAGGAGGGGTCAGGGGCGTAAGGTCGGGTGTCGGCTCGGCGGAGGCTGCTGCTGCTGCTGCTGCTGCTGTTGCGGCCGCGGGGGCTGCGGCTACTGGGGAGGGAGCGGCATTGCGTGCGCCCAGGGTTGTGGTGAAGGTTCGCGCTGCTATTGTTATCCTCGCGGAAGGTATTTGCCGGGTCGGGAAGCCTGCGGCTCGTCGTAGACACGTGCGGCAGATCATGGTGTTTCTGTGGGTGTTGCGGTGTTGCTTGCCGCTTTGCAGGTCCGCATGCAGCCAGATGCAACTTGGAATTCGAAGCTAAAAATTTCTAGGGGAGCCAGGATAGACCAGGTGTGCAGTTTTGATATCAAGGAAGGCGAGGCCCCCGCCAAATGGGAAAATCGGCCACCGCAGCGGAATTGAACCTACAAGCGCAAGGCTGACTAGGTGAGTTCACAGTGTTTTACAGATGTCAATTTCTTGTATGTACAACCTGGTTTCTCATAATGGGATTCGGGACTCGGCGTTTGTAGGATATCCGCCATTTCCTCTTCTCATGGCCTATCTCACCCTAGAAGACTCGCTCCCTACGTACCATTGCCGTATCCCTATTCGCTCATTCCATACGTCCCCAGAACCTCCAGCAGTTCATGACTTTCCAGACTCCTTGGAGAAGTAGTTCTGCTGTTCGAAGAGATAGCCCTTGACCTTGGCGTTCTGCAGCAGTTCGAGGTATCGTTCTGCACTCCCGTCAGCAACCTGCCGCACCTAAGGAACCAACCGACGTTTTATAAGAGCGGCCAGACTGCCGCCCTCTGCATATCCCTGTGTCTCCTTCCCTCCCAAACGAGCAGAACTGACCTCTCAAGCGGCCGCACTTCTCAAGGTGGTTGACACCTTCCCGGTAGTAGCACTTGCTCAATTCCTCCCGAACTAGCCGTCCCATCATGACCTGCACCCATTGTTCGCGGATGATGGCATCCTGTGCCTGCTTCAGGCGCTTGGTGTCGTCGTAGTCGACACCGTCAAAGGTAGGCGGGACCTTGGGCTTCTTCGCCAGGAAAGCCTCGGACTCGGGGGTCGGCATGGTGCTGCGATGGCTACCAGAGAACTGCTATCGCCGGGGGATGTCGTTTTTCGGGTTGCTGGACGGCGGATTTCGATCAGTCCAGCAATCGGTTTGCCCACTCGAGGAATCGAGATGCTCAATTGCGCGGATCCAGGGCGACTGCTACAGGTCCAAGCGCCCGAGGTGATGCCTGCATTCACAGGCAGTGAAAGCGATCTGAAAGCGGCTAGCGGGAAGCGGCAGTCTTGGCACGCATCTCACCGCCTTAGACCCCGCTTAAATTCTGTGCGATAAGACGTGAATTTTCTGACTTTTCCTTATCAGCCGACTGCCACTCTACCGCAGCCTTTTTCTTCTCCTCTTCTCCCGCAGAAACTTCCCACCCTCTCTCTCTCTCTTTTCATCCTCTCCCAAGAATCACTTTGCACGAACAACTTCCCGATTCCAACCTCCATCTACATCTTCCATCATGGGCAAGACAAAAGACACCAAGGCCGTCAAGGCTAAGTCTGCACCCGCAAAGGCTGCCGCGCCCGTCAAGGCCGCTGTGACCAAGGTTGAGAAGTCGGTCGCTAAGTCGGCCAAGGATGTGGCCAAGAAGGCCACTACCTCCAAGGAGAAGGCTGTCGGCAAGAAGGCCAAGAAGGTCGAGACTGAGTCGGAGAGCGAGTCCGATTCCGACTCGGAGTCTGAGGCCAGCGCTAGCAGCTCCGATGAGGCCGACGGTGGCGCCTCCCTGTCTTCCTCTGACTCGGAGTCTGATTCCGATTCCGAGTCTGAGTCGGACGTTGAGATGACCGACGCGAAACCCGAGAAGAAGGCCGTGGTGACTAATGGCAAGGCTAAGGTCAACGGTGCCGCGAAGGAGAGCTCCGATTCCTCCGATTCCTCCGACTCTGAGTCTGATTCCGATGATGAATCCGACGAGGAGGAGAAGCCTACCAAGGCTGCCAAGGAGGTGAAGGGCAAGGCCGTGAAGGTCGAGTCCGACGATGAGGTAGGCCGCCTATGTGGTTGTCGAGTCCCACGACCTTTTTGCTGACCTTAGTGTCCAGTCTGAGGACGACGATGAGGATGAGGACGACTCGAGCGAGTCCGAATCTGACGATTCCGATTCGGAGGAGGAGTCCGAGTCCGCTGAGGAAAAGCCTGCGGTCGCTGAGAAGCCCTCGAAGAAGAGGAAAGCCGAGGAGGAGCCTGAGGCGGCCTCCAACAAGAAGAGCAAGTCGGATGGCGAGGCTTCCGAGAAGAGCGCTACCCTCTGGGTTGGCAACCTCGGCTGGGCCATTGACGACAATGCCCTGTACGAAGAGTTCCAGAACAACGCGGGCATTGTCAGTGCTCGCGTCGTCACGGACAAGGAATCTGGTCGTTCGCGCGGCTTTGGCTACGTCGACTTCGAAAGCCCCGAGGCCGCTGAGAAGGCCTACAACGAGAAGAACGGCGCCTTCCTTCAGGGCCGTGACATGCGGCTCGACTTCGCGGGCAAGCCCAGCACCGATGGCGCGCCCAATGCTAAGGCCGCCGATCGTGCCCGCAAGCACGGTGATGTCATCAGCCCACCGAGCGATACTCTCTTCGTCGGCAACCTTCCCTTCAGTGCCAGCGAGGACTCCGTCTCGGCCTTCTTCAACGAGGTCGCTCAGGTCCAAAGCCTCCGGCTTCCGACCGATCAGTGAGTGTCCAATGCTCTCTTTTTGTCCTTCTGCAACCGGCTAACCAGTGAATTAGGGAATCTGGTCGGCCCAAGGGCTTCGGCTATGTGACATTCTCATCGGTTGAGGATGCTAAGCAGGCCTTCGAGTCTCTCAATGGCGCCGACATTGATGGCAGGCCTGTCCGTCTGGACTTCGCCAAACCCCGTGACAACAACGGTGGCGGCGGTGGCTTCGGCGGCGGTCGCGGTGGTGGCCGTGGCGGCTTTGGTGGCCGTGGCGGCGGCCGCGGTGGCGGACGTGGTGGCTTTGGTGATCGTGGTGGCCGTGGCGGACGTGGTGGTCGTGGCGGGTTCGGTGGGAACCGGGGTGGCGGTGGTTTCCAAGGCAAGAAGATCACTTTCTAAGAAAGTGACGAGACACAGCCGCACATGAGGGATCGCAACGAGGGCTCTGCACAGTTCCATCCGAGGGCTTGTGGGTTGTCGGCTTTTAAACTCTAACTCCCCTTAGCCGGGAGTCGTGGGCTTTGAGAGACAGCTTCTTTGCAAAGAAGCAGCGATATACCTGAGGGCTTGATCTTGACTCGGGGGCTGGTTGGCTCTTTGACAGCTCCAAGACGCATCGGCTCAGTGCGATGCTGGACCTTTCGCCTCATTGGGCGGTCGGACATTTGGTCCTGACACGTTGATAACGATGGGTTTCCCTGCACTCTGTGGGCTCGTTGGCTCGTGGGTTCCGTGGCATCTCTGGCACCGGAGCATGGAAGCTGGCCGGCTGATCACCGACCGCGCTTACACTCCATCGCCTGTGGGCTTTCTGAACGTTCTGAGGGCTTCGAGGGCTTCGAGGGCTTTTGTCTCGGCGGGCAATCAAAAAGTTTGGGTTGATTTCGGTACTAGTTGTAACGGTTGGGGGGTCGCCTTGCATCTTTTATTCTATTTTCTTCGGTTGGGGTCGCAACCGCGGCGGAGTTCGGTCTCGACAGGTACACGGGAGGTTTTACGTATGGCTGGCTCGGTCTTGCCTGGTAAGTAGCCCATACCCAAGATATCCTCTTCCTTGCAGTAGTGTCGATAGTTGTACGAGTGATAATAGTCCATCGATTTGCCATGAGGTACTTGCAGGTCCTCCAAGTTGCGTGGTTGTGACTTGTAATTTCAGCCCTTGATCACCCACAAGCTGATTCCCGACCGGCGCAGAATGGGAGTAAAGAGTGTGAACGAATGACACCGACGGCATGTATTATTATCACGGTTTGATGCCACCAATATACGATCTCAAACTGCCGCTATATCCCTAGACCAAAGAAGTAACCCATCGCCACCGCCCCCATTTCTCGCCCTGAAATCAGACCCAAATGAATGAAAACCATTGCGCAGTACGGATAGTTTGTGTGCCAGATAGATGCAGGCCACCACCAAACCCAAACCAAGAAATAGGAAATGTCGTCATCCCCAGATAGTCATGGACGACAGGCTTCGTTGCCCATCCTCTTTCCGGTCATGCACTTGTGCCCACCGTGATGGTAAGGCCAACGTCATTCATGTCCCACCGCTTCTCATGTATTATAAGAAGACTGAGGGAAAGCTTGCCGGCGCTCTCTCGCTCTCCATCTTTCAAGCAGTAACGCTCTTGCCAACACCGCCCCACTGAAACCTCCTCAGCGTCCCTGTCCCGCCCGATCGGGCCAGCTCGCTCCCGCAGCCTGCCGCAGCCGAAGAGGCATTCGCCCCACCGCCGGATCCAAACCCAGTCAACGCGGCCGTTGCGCTCTCTTGCCGGCCCACTTCCCGCCCAATGACATACCCCGCTCCAAATCCGACGACAGACACGAGCACTACCACGCCAGCGCTGACCACCCAGGTGAAGATGGTCGGGCTCATAGAGAATAGCGAGGCATCCGCGTCCGTGGCGGCTATCCCGCCTTCGGCGAGGACGGTGGCGCTGGTGCGTTTCTTTTTCGTCGCGCGTGCGGGCCTGCTCTGCGTCGTGGCCTCCCGCTTGGGCCTCCCTGCTTCACGCTCACGGCCGGGCGGTGAGGAAGGCGCGCTGGGGGAGGAGGAGTTGGATGCTGTCCTTGGTGTTGCTGCTTGCTGGGGCGGAGCCTTGGACGACCGGCCGGCTGCTGAAGGACTGGCGGTGGGCGGTGAATTGTTAGCCATGAGCTCCGATTCTGGAACTAGGCGTAGCTCCATGGGCTGAGAACTGGGCACGAGGCCGGCGCCGGCGCCGGCGCCGGCGCGGGGGGCATTGCGCCTTTCTTCATGTTTGGGCAAGCTGCGGGCGGCGGCGGCACAGGAGAGCAGGGTGGTGAGCGAGGCACGGAGTGCGGCGTCATGGTCAGCTTGGTAGGACGGGGACATAAAGTCTTGTGTCCCGCGCTGGGAGCGGCCGACGGGGCGGGAATGGGGAGCGTGGTGGTAGTGGTGAGGAGCGGAGCCGGTTGAGTGTCGGTGGGTTAGGTGGGAGGAAGGGTGTGAGAAGAAGTTCGGTTCCGGGTTGAACACAGGGGTGTTGGAAGGGCGGCCGAGGGCCGTCGCGTCCTCGTCATCGTCGCTATCTGAGGCTACGTCCATTACGGCCGCCCTCAGAGTGGTCTGTTGGTGATGGAGATTCGCCGATGGGTGTATCGCTTCGGTTGAGCTTGTCATAACCCGATCCTCTTCACTCTCCGTCTCGTCATACTCCTCCTGACTGCTAGTTGCGCCCCCTTGCGTCGCTGGGTGGCCGATGATGAAGGAGGCGGGCATGGGTTGCTGCGGTTGCAAGCGTCTCCGCCTTGAGCCATGAGGGTTGCTCCGCACCCTGAGTCCTGTCGTGACGATATCATCTCCGATGGACGATAAAGACGATGAAGACGGCTGTGACGATAACTCGACCCAGGATTCTGAAGTTGCAGATGTCAATCCTTGGTCAGGGCGGCACGCAGCGGTATCAGACGGACCGTCATGCCTCCGCTGTTGTGATGGCGGCTCTGACCGACCTGGGGAGTGTCCTGCCTGCCGCGCACGCCGAGAATCCGAGCGCACCATCGTGGTGAACAACGATACAGGAAATCCTTCAAAGAAGAGTACTCCGTATCCTTTCGTCGATATCGGCCTTCCCCTGCGGAAGACGCGAGTTCACCGGCTCTTTGCTAGTCCCGAGAGCCCCGCCTACAGAAGTGGAGATGTCAGACAAACGAGCTCGATGATGCAGACATGCAGTGGCCCAGAAGAACAGTCGTCGAGGCGGGTGAGCCGATTCAGGCGCTGCAAAGCGAGAATGGAAGGTGCAGGAGCTTGTGCTTAGGCTGCTCAGACGACGAAGTCGGCAGCCGTGGAGGCTTTTCTTGTTAGCTGTCTTTGTTCCAGCCGCAAAGGCACCTGCTGCGGTTGTCGGTGGCAGATAACCTTAACGTCAGCGATAAGCTTGCCAAGGCGCAAGAGCGGGGCCGTGGTCTGAGCGTGACCCAACCGTTGGGAAAAGTGGGACGGTCACCCTGTCGCATTTCGGATCATCATTGGCTGCCAATGAACTACGGTGAACATCCGCCTCGCTCACGAGAACGAAGAATGACACTGCCGTGACTGCGTAAAACCATCATCTACGGAGTGCTGTAGGTACCTTACCTGTACTATGGCCGGTCGCATGGTAATAGACTTGACAAGCCAGTTACCATTACTAAAGTACCCTACAAGGCTTACATACGGCACGGGTGGTATAGTATCCTGTTCCCGGCTAGGAACACCACCTAACTTAGAAACTCGGATCGTTGATTGGGAATCATAGTAAATGCGTCGTTGGGTGTTGCAGTGTGTATAACTATAGCTTCACCCTGACGTTCGCCTGTCAACCCTGCTTCTTTGTATGGTAGCGGATAAGGTGCCTGTGCAGTGGCGATGAAGGATACGTACGTCACATACACCTTGATCAGGGTCATGAGCCGTAGCGAGTTGTGATTGATTGGTACCTTACACTACCTATACCTTAGCTACCAGGGAGCCAAGCAACGATTCTACAATCAAGATCTTCTGAATAATACAAGAAGGGAATGATTAAAGAGAAACGAGAAGAAAAAAGAACAGTGTAGTTGGAAGCATAGGAAAAGGGGGATGAAGAAGAGAAGAGAGAAGACGACGAAGAAGGAGATACATATAAGGAGGAAGAAATGAGGAAGAGAACCAAGAAACAGTAGAATCAACAACAGTATTAACTGGATGCATGGATTTGTTGACCAAGGGGCTAGTCAACCTCCGAAGTCATGTACCACGGATCCCAGATGTAGTGCGAGTTTCTCATCTTAAATATTCACTCTCCTAGTATAGAAAAAATAAGGTCCTCTACCCTATTATATATTACTCTATAAAGCTAATATTCACCAAGTAGAACTATACTATTTATAATAAGGAATTACTTGGCATGGCGACTCTGAACTCCGTCCGCCCTTGGACTGCATGCACCCATTTCTTCAACGAAGCATAGATGCCATCTTCTTTTCCTATACAGCTCCCGTTCTGTTGAAGGCCGGAGTTCCTGTGCTGGCCCTCATCTAGGTAAAGGCAGATCTTGTGCCCCTGGATGAGCAACTACTTCCCCCGCGGGTAATTTCAAACAAAAAAAAAAAAAGATTCAAATTCCATGTGCGGAAGTGAGACGAGACCGAGGCCATACCTAAATGAGTTAGGAGCTTGACTGTCTTCTAATTTCAGCCCAAGTGAAGTGATACGAGATGAACGCCGTGATGGAGAAACAGTGAAGACCGGACGGGACCTTCGGCCTTATACACATCAGGACCTCAAACAGCCCGACATCTCAGCTATTGATACGCCCAACATATCCATGCCTTGAGACTAATACCCGGCTGTCATGTAACATATTGAAGGAATCCTGTCTGTCCGGTTTGTCATGTGTTCTCTCCGGCGTCTTGGGGGAGGCACAATGTAGTCGTTGTGGCTTGTTGTTAAGAATGCGTAGGTAGGTTAGATAGGTAAGCTACCTACATATATGTACCGAGTATCAACCTGGCTGACGCATTTCTCCGAGTCCGCCGTCTCGCCCACAGCGATAAGCGTCCTTTGATTTCAGCTCAAGCCAGGCAGCTGCATTGAAGATCGAAGCTGTGTTAGTGCTGAGAACTTTAGCCTTCCATCGTCCATAGAACCCGCACTTCCGAAGTCCCAGTTGCACTACGAAGCTGCTGGCGGTCCGAGGCACGACTCCTAACAATCAGGTGGCTCCACAACAAGCACGGCCTCAGATTTGGGTTATACAACGTCAAAGTTCTCTTTTGCAGCACGAGAGAAGGGGTCGGGGGCGGCTGCAGTCATCCCACACGCATGCTGGTATCAACTCCCCCAATCATCATATCGTATTAGTCACGCGCGCCAGGACGGACCAATATGCCGCTCATTCGTTGTAAACTGGCCACTGCGCGCCCTCCGTGAATCAGGATGCGAGTGATGCCCGCAGCGCGGGGGTGACGTGGCAGCGATTGCCGGGTCCGTTTAGCTTGCCGTCACGGACCGTGAGACGGGGCATTCATCAGGGGATTGGCGCGGGGGTGGCTCTCATGATCTCATCCTTATTGGCAACGGGACCGGCAACTTGCCAACCAGCCATTCCGTGTTACCATCCGATTCACGGCAGATAGTAGTCATCAGCATGAGAAAGAATCAACTCAATCCAGCGCGAGCTCAGCTCCAGCGGTCGCTATATGCTGCCCTCTATTGTCTATGTTTTCCCAAAATCACTACCCAGCCAGTGGGTGTGCAGTCCGCCCGCCACCGGGACCACCAGGCAAACCCCCGCTGTGGCACCTTGTGTCCAACTTCGACGGCAGTTGGTGCACTGGATGGTGTTGCTCTTCGTTTCAGCGGCGCGATAGGTATGTAAACTGAAGGCCTCGCCAGCATGTAGCCACCAGCGATGTCGCGGTCCACTTGGTACGACTCGTGGTGTTGACCGTCGTCGTGTTGCCGTTGGCCGTGTAAGGTATACCCCTGCTCATAAGCTTCCCTTCACATCCGTCAAGCCAGGGAGGCGGACTGTCAGTTCAGCCTGTCACTTATCGAGGGGGCATATGCTTACCAGACGTGACAGGCCTTGACGGTGATAGACACTTTGGTTGGAGGTTGTTGAGATTTATTGGGAATGGGTTGTTAGGACTGTGTTTTCCTTGGTTG
This sequence comes from Chaetomium strumarium, assembly GCF_033439665.1. NCBI lineage: Eukaryota > Fungi > Ascomycota > Sordariomycetes > Sordariales > Chaetomiaceae > Chaetomium > Chaetomium strumarium. The sequence continues at coordinate 3,638,233 of NW_026944429.1, read as the reverse complement.
CCGGTAGGTGATTACTAGTAGTAGGTGCAATGTCGATTTGAGGCTGTTGTGACAATGGAGATGAATGGGGAAATCGAGGGCCGGAGCACATGCTTTAGACCCGACGAGTTGCTCTGGGCCGTCGTGTAGAAGCAAACCCAAAACCTTGCTCCATGCTTGGGACCTGCTTCAGAGTGATGATGGAGGTCTGCTGGAAACCCAAAGTCCGATGCCAAACCCCGATGCCATTCCGAGTTCACGATGTTGATTCACTAAGTCAGTGGGTTCCGAATATGAATGCCACTTGTATTGCGAATGGCCGCAGTCGTGGTGCCCTCAAGCGCTATACCTCTCGAGTGACGTTGATGTAAGCTCGGTGAGGCTCTGGGTTCGCTTCCAGCCCACTCAGATGCCGGGCAAAAATACAATTACGGGATTGGGAATGTGTACATGTGAGTTGCGTGTTAGTGGACAGGGGCTGAGCATGACATCGGATATAATCCTTCGCCGCTGGCGACATGAGTTTCTTGGGGCTTCCTCCAAACCAACTCGACGTTCAAGTTCTTACCTTATTCTGCAAAGTTAAACAAGCAAGGTAATGTCGTCGCCTGTCAACACTTTGGGAGACAGTATGGCAAGGTTGGAAGGAGTGACCGAGTAAAGTAAGGATCCCTCCACAAGCAGGCTGCCGTCACCACAGGCATTTCACAGGCACTTAACAGGCGGGCACTGAAACCGACTAACAACACATTACACATTAAAGGTTTTCCGATGATCTTCAATTCCCGCAGATGCTTCGGATCCTGTTTCTGGAGCCTGGATGTGTCAGGCAAGGGCCACCATACCCGGGCGGTTTGTTTGTCTGGAAAGCGCAAGCCGAGAGGAGGCGGGAATGTGGGAAGGGACGGGAGCAGAGAGGACTACCCCGCGCGCGCTCTCAGTCCCGGGGCCCCTTCGAAACCCCGACAAATGCGGCTCTTCCACTCCCAAGTGCTCGGCCCGTCGTGTCCGTCTCTCTTCCAATGCTTTTCAACGGGGCTCCCGTCTGCCCACACTTTGCAACCCTCGAGTGCCGTCGTGATGCAAAGACGACGTGGGCCTACCAATGAGACAGCTTGGAAGTTATGCATATCACGACTTTGGGTTACCGGCAACTGGCGGCTGAGAACGAGAAGAGGCCATGTGGACTAGGTTGCCACCCGTGCTCGTTTGACATCAATCCAACGATCCCAACCCCGCTTGGGTTGTAAAGTGGTCCGACCCCCGGATGGCGATCTGGCGGGCGAGGTCTATATAAGGGACTGGGTTTCCGGGGCAGAGCTGTCTGAACGATCACGGCACTTCTCTGCTCCCAGTCCGTGAGCTGACTGCCCATCAAAGCCTTTCCGTGCAAGCATCAACCTCAGCAACCTACATCCATCCCTCCAACACAATGGAGAGCCCTCAGGATCCCTTCTACACGCGGAAACCGACGCCGCCCCCTCCGCCTCCGCCCAAGCCCGCATCGGAGTCGACTTCAACTTCGGGTTAGGCCGCATGACCGTCCTCGGGTGCCGCTCCCAGGGGAGTGGCAGACCCGCTATAGCCGGACATCCATACTACGGGCATGTAAGCGATGACCTAACCCACAGAACAGCAAAAGCCCGGAGAAGTCAACCGTGACAATGATAGCTGACGTTGTTCTCTGAGGAAGCTGACTCTAGTAGGGAGGAGATAGGCGGCTCAGACAAGGCGGGTGACACGGGAGAGTGGAAGCCCAAAGAGCACAACATACGTACAAGTACAGAACATTTTCGCAGCCAGAAGGCAAGGATGGAGAAGGCAGACTGTCCCTCTGTGACGCAGGATACTATCCCCCTTTAAGCCTCGCTGGGTTTGGAGGCTCGTTCCACTCGCTCATGTTCCAGTATCTCCTTTTTTTCCTTCCACGATTCAGAAACAGTGTGAGAATATACGGATTAGGTACTATCTCTGAACATTCGTCATGGCGGCTGTTATTTTACGTTTTAACGCTGGCTAGGTACCTTTTATTAGTAGGTTAAGGTAGTTAGTGGCACATGACCAGTACTGGACGGTCGTATCCGGGCGAAGGAGGAACGATTATGGGAGAATCAGGGATCATCAACAAGCTCATTCTATCTGCTTTCCCACACGATGACGGAGAACGAAACATGATACGACCTAAGGTAGTCCGCAACAGCGTACCTAGGTAGTTACCACTCTATTACAACCTTCGAATGACACTGCAACAATACTTCTTTGACCCACTTGGTGCAATATGACCGTGCCTTAGAAACCACATCGCTGACCCACCAGTCTCAAGCGCTCATGCCAAGTCTAATAATGTTCCCCCCAGTAAACTAGACTCTCACTCTTATGGATACAGAGGAAAGAGAACAGACGGTCACTGTGTCCGCAAGGGTTCATATTCTACCTACTCGTGTAGATGAAACTCCTCGAATTGTTGACGACCGATCGAACTTCCTTCGTAGTTCTGCTCCCCAACCCAAGTCTCTATTCGCTCCTCCCCAACCGCAAATCGTAAGGCACCTCATCCTCGACCTGTCACCTCATCTCGTTCCCACGCTAGGCGGCATCTCGTTCCCGTGAAGCCTGGTACTATAGTCCCAGCCCAGCTGCGCACTAAATCTACCCGCATCGCCCACTTGATGCTCCCCTTCTCACCTCTCAGTGTCCCAGTCTCTCACTTAACATCCCTCTTCCCTTTGCCCCTGGATCCACATCCTCCCTCTCTTCCTGCGAGACGCCACCCCTTTATCAAAGTTTTAAAAAGCACCCAAATCCAGCGGCACGCTGCTTCCCCGCCCAGCGCGATACTTTCTCGGCCCGCCCACGAACTCCCGCGGCTTGGGGAGGTGCTCCTCGCCGTGGAACTTCCACCGCGGGTCCTGCACCACATACCGACCGCTGGAGACAGCAGGGGAGCCGGGCGTCGGCGTCGAGCCGCGCCCTGGACTGGGTGTCTTGGAACCGCCCCCGGCGCCATTGGGCGTGAGCGTGAAATTGCTTGGATCCAGCAGTGAGCGCATGGATGCTCGGCCCGACGCGCTCGAGGCCGAGTGGAATAACGCCGATGGAGCGGGCGCTGCGGGCGCTGCGGACGGAGGAGGAGGTGGTGGTGTTGGTGGCGCTGGCGCCGCAGAAGGCGGAGGGCTCGGAGCTGCTGATCGGGGTGGCCCGCTGGGGGGAGGAGGCGGTGGAGGAGGAGGTGCTGCTGCTGGAGGTGCAGCAACACTGGACGCGGCGCGGATGGCTGCCTGGGCTGCGATACTTTGAGAAATGCTGCTCGTCGATGCGGATGGCGGCGGCGGCGGTTGCGAGCGCACCGGTGCTGGGGGCGGACGGGGGGCGGCGGAGGGTGGCGGCGGTGGCGGAGCTGGAGGAGCGGATGATGAGGGAGCGGGTGGTGCGACGGAAGGGGGTGGTGGAGCTGGAGCGCCCGGGAGAGGAGGCGGCGGTGGAGACACAGTTGAAGACGGTTTCCTAGACCCGGGAGGAGGCGGTGGCGGTTTCTTGCCGACCGGCGGGGGTGGGCCCTTTTTCGGGGGGTGTAAGCTTGGGGTGCTGGCCGTACCAGGCAAGGATGGTCTGCCGGGAACCGGCGGCGCCGCTGCCGCAGGAGGTCTCGGAGCAGATCGAGGCAATGCTTCTGAGTCTGACAGGTACGAGGCGTCTCGGTTTGCTGAGCAAGCGTCAGATAATGCACGTAAGGATAAGGATACAGGTAGGCAGTTGCTTCTTACCCCCAGTATCGACGCCACCGCCTGTCTTCCGCAGCTTCGGCATGCCTCCCGCAAACAGGCCAGCTAGTTGTGGAGGGCCATCCGCAATCGATGATGCCGGCTGCGTTCTGTTGCCCTGATCGCTGTTGCTTCTCGCTCGGTTTCCGGGTACGGGAGGGGCAAGACCTCCGGGAGTCTTCGGCAGGCTAGGGATCGGTGGTGCGCCGAGGCCCGAGGGAGCCGTGCCGCCCACGGACGACACCTTGCCTATCATCGGAGCGGACCGATCATTGGTAACGGCCTTCTTCAGCGCCTTGCCCTTGGTGATATCTGCGAGCAGTGCCCCCTGGGAGTACAAGCATGTTAGTGCGATTCTTAGTCCGGACGGGGCAGCAAACTCAACGAACTCTACCCGGCACGGCAGCTGCCGATGGCGGAGGGGGAGGGGGAGGCGGTGGTGGTCCTCCAAGCCCCGGGGGCGGCGGCGGCGGAGGCGGCGGCGGAGGAGGCATCGCGGGGAGAGCTCGGCGTTGCAATCGAGGGGTTACGAGACGGAACTTAGGTTCAGTCACCGAGCCCGGGAGATGGGCGGGCAAGATATTAGCAGCGCAGGCTGCGTGGGATATTGAAAGCTGAAGATAAGGTATATCCCTGGCGAGCGGCTGCGATGGACTTAGGTCGGTGTTCGTCTTTCGAACAAAGCAATGGCTGCCCGATTGATGATCGTTGTGATGCTCGTGCAAAGTTGCCTTGCGCCTGCGTCACCCCTTGGCAGCGCTGTGGCTTAGGCGCTGTACGTACTGCAATTGTCAAGACTCCAGTTGAGCTTACTAGAAAAGCTGGCACTGTGCTCAAAGGCCGAGAGCTGCGTAAGCTGCACAGTGTTCTTTTGTCTCAACACAGTGCCGCCGTGCATTCATGCAGCTAACTTGAATTGGAAGATGCAAGAGCGGGGCTTTTCTCAATTGAAGTGACTGCGGGTCCCATGCAGGGATCTGCACTGGCTTGCTTAGCTCACATGCTCTCTTTCAACATCGACCCGACCATCATCGATGAGAAATATTTCACACCTTCCCGTTTAGTCCGCAGTTCTCTGGCCAATTGTGCATAGCTCAAGTCTCTGGCCACATCTTGGCTTTCCTCTGCGCCTCTGCGCCTTTACGCTGGCAGCTGCACTTGGCAGGCTGGACTGGGGCTGCAAGACTGCAATTTGCGCCTTCGAAGGGAAAGGAAGCATCCACGCTTCCGAGAGAGCGACGGGATACTTTTCTAGTTATGCTACGCCGACCATACATGCCTGGCTCCGGTCTGCGGCTTTGCCGGGCCTGCGAGTTGGCTTCCGGACAGCAATGGGCTCAGCCTGCCAAGCGCCCGTTCGTGGCTCTGCATGTTAGCAGACACTCCGTCTCGCCGATCACCGCTCGCTCTATCACAACCTCGGCACCATGTCGAAAAGCGAAAAGATCACAGAGCTCGCAAAACACGGAAAACTCACCCAGTAGGTTTGGCAGGACGGGCGGATCGGCGACCTACCAACCCCCGAGTCTGGACCCGGCAGCGGTTCTTGCTGCTGTCGACCGCGTCCTGAAAGCCTTCCTGGCCCCATCTGGCATCCAATCCGAGGAGTTGACCCTGTGGGCTCTGCAGGCCCTGGCAAAGACCGATGTGAGGTCGACGCCAGACGCAGGGGAGCATCGGTCTGAAGACGCGGCTGCAGAGACTCGGAGACCGGCCTCGCAACTGTTGGGACTGGGCGGCGTGGCTCCTACAGCCGGTGATGTGGCCGGGCCCCAGAGGAGTCAATCTCCGCGTTCGCAGGACCTGATCGACAAGGTCTCAGATGCGGCATATACGATTGTTAGCCAACCGACAGTTGTCATCACTCGGCGAGTACTCGAGGAGTACGTCCGGCTCCAGGCCCGTCTCGGAAGGCCGCAGACGTTGCCGCAGATTCTCGCTCTTTACGCAAGCAAACCAACGCCTAAACTGGAATCTGGGGGCTCCATTCGATACGTCGAGCGCAATCCCAGCAAGGCAGACAGCGCGGTTCACCCTGCTGTCGCCGACATGGCCCTGGATGCGGCAATCGAGGCTAAAGACCTGGAGGCTGCCATCGGGATACTGGAAAACACCTATTCGTCCAGTGCGTTTCTGAGGTCGAAGCTCATCCAAAAAGCACTACTTCCGGGGGTCGCTGTTGCTGGTACCCCCGTGGCCCTTTACTACGCCGCTACCGAGCTAGCGCAGCTGCAGCATGCACTGGAACCCAGAATCGCGACCGGTATGGCATTCGCAGGCGCTCTCTGCTACGTGGGCTTCACAGCCTCCATCGGGCTAGTCGCCCACTTCACAGCAAACGACCAGATGAAGCGGGTTACCTGGGCATCCGGCACACCGCTGCGGCACCGGTGGCTCTACGAAGAGGAGCGGGCCGCTCTTGACAAAATCGCTTGCGCCTTCGGCTTCTCCGAGGAACACCGCTACGGCGAAGAGGAAGGGGAGGATTTCATGTGGCTCCGAGAATATATACTGAGCAGGTCCATGATTCTCGACGCGGTCGATCTCATGCCCGGCATGAACTAAATGAATCACGGCAGGGTTACTTGCTCGGCATGGCAGCGCAGGAAGCATGGCAGCTTACGAGTCACGAGAAAACGGGCTGAGGGCTTGTGTGTCTTGAGCCCAGCGGCTTGGCATAACTTTCTGCCCCGGAGGCTTTGCTGGGGAAATCTCTGGTGATCACCATTTGGCCCAGCTGCCTTACCGCCATCGCGAGTGATCGGCCGTGGGTCCTTTGGGCTTTGCTCTGCCGCACTCCAGTCTCCGCCGTGGCTGCCAAGCCCTGTGGAGCAAATATCAATCTACCTACTCCGTGCATGCCAAACCGCCGAGAAAGGGATCCCAGACCGTCTACCTCGATTGCTGTGTAAGCCTGATTTCTGCGGCCTTCCATGATTTCATCAATACACGCCGTGATGTCGTGCGGTGGAGTTCCAATCGAAACGCCTGTTACACAATCAGCCTTTGCCAACACACCCCCCCATCCAGAGCAAGGGTATCGGCATATTGAACCCCTGTCAAGCCAGGCCGTTGTCTACTTCCCGTGAGATTCATCAGCTTTCTGGGCACGGGGTTCTGCACAGCGTTGGAATTGGTGAACCAGTGAGATGCGAATGCGGGTAGAAGCAGATATCATCCGCACTTCACCTTCTCACCCGGAGCAGTTGCCCATGTCTCTTGTATATAAAGCCCCAGCCATCTCCATCGCCCCGGACCCCTGGGACCAAGAGTACTAGTACAATACGGTCTGGACACTGCCGGGGACACATATCCTGGTCTAGCTTTTTGCTCTACTTCAAGAAGACCCTTTACCGCTATTCTGAGCCAACGCCTATCTCTGTCAACTTTCCCATTCACTTGTCTTTCTTCTTCTTTTTCTCTCCTCCGCTACAGCCTGGCATGGCTGGGGGCTTCAACCCTATCGACCCGGCGCGATGTGACCACTACGCTGGTTTCGCTTCGCATCTGGACCGGAGGTCCTTCGACTTCATCTACTGGTTCCTTTTCGTGGCGGTGATATGCATGTTGTTCCTGTCCTCATGGAAATACAGCGGGTGAGTTGCTTGTTCTACTTGTGTCTCCCTTCACGATCCCGTCTATCAGCGGCATCGACCTGACTCTCTTGACAGTGACCTCGACAAGATCCAGGCCCGGGGCTGGGGGCCCGACTCTCACGGGTACAGGAAGAAAATGAAGACATGCTTGGCCGTCTGCGGTGTCTATGCCGCCATATCCGTCGTGGCCGTCGTCATGGAAGTCTATGCCCTCATGGCGTTGCAGTTCTGCGACGGCGAGGATCTCATGCCGCTCTACTGGTCCACTTGGACCATGATGCAGGTCGGCTCGGTCATTGCCATCTTCGGCATCCTGCTCGCCATCCTCAACAGCCTGCGGGGGAGGAAGAACCCGTAAGTCCTGCTCCCACAAGCGGACCTTTGCTGAACGGATTCTGACTTTGACTGCTTTAGACCCTGGGCACTGGCTCTCGGCACGCCGGTGCTAGTCGTTGCAGGCATAGGTCACGCAGTGCACGGCGCGATGCGCAAGCGCGTCCAGCGTGTGCGATCCAGAAGCCGCGGCAGGAGGAGGGCAATGTCCGCCAGCAGCTCCAGCCGTGGACTCGACACCCTGTCCATGAGCAGAGAGTATGTCCTACCCAATCTTGGCGTGGCTACACTGCCTCCCGAAAAAAGAAAAGTAGAGCTGAGAGCTAACCGAGATGACCCGCTTCAGACAAACCCTCCGCGCAGAAGACAGCGAAAAGGAAGAAGGCGAGATTTCGGCCAAGTTCCTCGGCTTCACCCGTGAAGGCGCGCCCATCATCAAGTTTGAGGACGACCCGGGCATGCTAGAGCCTGACCACGCGGTAGTCATTGGCCGGGGCGATGGACACGTCATCGTGGCCTTCAAGAAGGCCATGACCATTGTCAACAACAACGGGAGCAGCGGCAACATCGGCAGCAACAACAACAAGAACACCAACAACGGCAGTCCCACCAACCCCAGCAGGCTCGGCGGTGCTCTCTCAGCGGATGCGGCTGCTGCTGAGCCCCCGAGCCCGAACCCGAACTCGAGATCGGGTGCTGCTGCTGCTGCTGCTGCTGGTGGTGGTGGTTCTAGAACGACGCCCTCCAGACCGAGGTCACCGGTCGTGAGGATAGCGACGCCGCTCCCTACCGGGACCGAGTCGGGAGGACAGTCCCCGCGTGACAACGGATGGCTGACTTGACCTTGACCCTTGGCGTGTGCTATATGATACGAATCTCTCTCCATGATTGGCTCTACGGTACTACAGCATCTATTCCACTGGCGCTGGACACGGGGCACTGGACACGGGGCACTGGGCACTGGGCGGAAGTTTTGCCAAGTATGAAGCGGCATCATGATCTACATACCAGGGGTTGTTGGATTTGTTTTTTTTACGGTTTATTATCTTATCTCTTGGCATTGTTAGGTAGCAAGATACTACATTACATTACGAATAGGTAAGCAAGCCCGTTGTCGCAATACAATCCCCGATCACAGGCATTCTCTCTCCCTTTTCTTACCCGTAGTATGGTAGGGTAGTTACCGGCTATTTTTCGTCCATGCCTTGGCTCTGGCCTTGGGGGATATGCTGTGTTACTGTTGATAGACCGTCTGACAGGCTGCATTGGCGAGCAGCTCATACACTACTGTGCGGTATGGCGGGACGGTGAGACCTTGTTGCGTCACCTTGGTGTCGGACTCTACGTAGTACTAATCCGCCTCGCCCCTTTTCCTCAGTTTGGTTCGGGTTGGATTCGAACAAGCACAATGACACACAGACACGGATACACAGCAGCACATGGTTCCATGGCCTTGGCCTATTTGGGTGATCGGCGAAGAGCCTCCTCGCTCCTCCTCCATCCTTTGCTTTTATTACATGTTCCGTGGTACTGTACACTACATACTGTGGTATCGTACGGATACATGCACAGACTTTGACTGCCACAGAGCTAACGTAGTTACACCGTGTCCGCCTGTCTACCATATCCACTGTGGTAGGGTAGGCGGATTTATTACGTTCGGTGCAACGGACGGATCACAGCGTTGCAAGCCGCGGCGGAATGTTGGGTGCCGGACTTTGTTCTTTGTTCGGTCGGGGACTTTTGTGACAGTCAGTCAGCGGAAGGAGAAAGAAACAAGCGTTTTGCTTATTTTTTATTTTTTATTTTTATTTTTTATTTTTACAGTTCTGTCAATTTGTCGTGTTTCATGCGCGGTCTGTACAGGATATTCCGGGACCTTGATAGACTGACTGCGGCGTCGGGAGTTACATTGTAGATCTGAGAGATCTTAGGTTAGTCGGCCAAGGCTGGCCAGCGAGATCCGATTCGCCTGTGATAACTACAAGTCTTGGCTTCGCTTGGCTTCCATCTCCGGAGCGTCCGCCAGATCATACATAACGACACATAAGATGGGGACTGTGCGGCGGAGAGCAGACGGTGATCATATTTCGGATGCACTACCTAGGTAGGTAGTTTTGACCTGCTTTGGCCCACAAACGACGGCGGTGATGGGTGATGGCTTCAGATGGGAAACACGGGAACTGCATGTGATAACTATAGTAGCGGCAATTTGCGGAAATTGGCCAGTTACACATGTAGGCAGGCAACACCTGAAGGAATCCCTGGGTGTGGACTGGTGCTCACTCAAATGTCTCGAAATGCAGGATGCTTTTTCGACCGAAGGCTGATCGGGAGGCTACGGAACAGGGGGCCTGGGAAAGTGACGATGTGGTGACACAGCAGACACTGACCCAGGCAGACGGTGGCAGTCGTCCCAGAGGAAGGGACGAAGGGCTGGCGGGAAGCCGAGGGTGTCAACGAGCCAAGAACGAGCCAAGAGTGATCTCTGCCGTTTGGTCCAGACCTGAGCCAACGAGCGAGGAGGGTACCGTACGCGCCAGTAAAAAGCCGGAACGCGTCTTTTAAAGTTGCGGTGCGTTTGGATATCCCGGGCGCATTTGGCTTTTACCCAATGCCTGGAGCAATTCTGCCGGCCCGCCCCTAGTGGTCTCCTCCCATGACGACCCGACCAGCCCCTCCTTATTCAGACCCCCGGGTCTGTTCAGGTGACCCCCAAGAAGCCCCAACCGGGTTCCTTCGCTCCGTAAAGTGGCATTTTTAAGCTTCAGGTGTTGTCGTCGGGCTGCGACTTCACCTCTTCATGAGCTGCACTTCATTTGATCCTTCCGTCTCAACAACGGAATCCCCACTCTGCACCAGAGAGAGAATCAGGGAGGGAGGGAGAAGATGAGAACAGCAAGCATCGCATTTCCATCTATTCCACCTTCCTTCTTCCGCAACTACACTCTTCCGGCTCGGCCAACTTGGAGAATCTCTCCCGTTGGCCGATCATCGCTGCGAAGTACCGGCCAAGAGCTGCCGTCAGCCTTGGCTAGTGACACCTCGATCTTGGTACCCAAGATCTTGAAGGTGGACTTGGCGGGATCAATGGAGCCGTATAGGGGCACCTGCGCCTTGTACCGTTTTGGAACCGGCGTGTCTGACGTGGGAAGGTCCAGGTCCAATTCCCGTTCTCGGAACTCCACCTTGGCCTTGTCCTTGTCGATTTTCTTGAGGAAGAAGGACGCAATTACCGCCGTTGAGGTCTGGTAGAAGTCGGATCTGCGAGATGAAGGGGCACCATAAGCAAATGAACCAACCGGTTGGGCCGCAGTTGCGACGGCGGTCAGGACGACCATGTTCCGCCCCGGCCGTCTGGGTCTTTTGCAGACACACAGCCAGCCTTGGCTGGACCTTGGCCACGGAGATCCATTCGTCGGGCAGCTGCCAAGCGCACATCCGGGAGAACAAGGGCGGACTCACCTGACCGTGTCCAGTACTTCCTCACCTCCTGAGGCCGCCGAGCCCTTGCCCTGGTCCTTGCCGCTGCCCACAAACAGGTGCCGGTCCTTGGTCTTGCAGCCCTCGATCTTCATAAACTGGTCGAACTCTAGCACGCGGCGCTTGCAGCAGCTGTACCCCTTGCTCCCTTCGTGGAATATCGGGACACCAGGGTGGTGCACGCACTTCTCCCCTTCCCTGCTGGATCCTTTCTCGTAGGTCGCACCGCAACCCCTCCGCCTGCATACGCGTCCATCGGGAATCTCTATCGTATCGTCGTCATCCTCGGACTCCGGGGGCGGCGGAGGCGGGGTGGGTATGTGCTGCGGTGCCGCGACGGGCGCACGGGCCGGGGGCGGCGGGAAGTTGGCAGCGTCGAGGAGGGCTGGGTCCGCTTCCTTCTTCTCGATCTTGGGTGGCAGATCCGTGGTGCTGTGCTTCCCCTCGGTGCAAGGCTCGATGGCCATGAACTCCTCAAAGGTGAGGACGCGTGGCTTGCAACACTTCCATCCTGTGCACAGCAAGTTGTGGTTAGCTTGGCAGCTGTGGTGAAAGAGGCCGCCGGCAGCGAAAGTGGCATCGGCCAGCTGCAGCGCGACACCCTTTCAACGGCCGAGGCGGAAGAAGTCGGAGCGCGCACCTTTCTGGCCCTCGTGGAAGATTGGCGGACCAGGGTGGTAGCGGCAGACCTCTTCGGGATCTGTGTAGAGCTTGCCGCAGCCTTGGTGGACACACTTCTGTGCCATGGTGTGTGATCGAGAAGGTTGATGTCGCTGACCAGCCCCCAGTGCAGGTTTTGGAGGTGCAGCAGCCGAGTGCGGCCTTGCTGTCGGTGTAATAACTGGAGATCTTGTGAGAACCGTCTTGGTCAAATGCAGATGTCTAATAGGAGCAGAAGAAGCGGAACGGCAGATTGACCCCAAAACAAATAAACACGACCTCTGGGCTCTGTGGAAGCTCTCTCGAAGTCGATGGAAGTTTCCCAACCAGAAATTCTCCCAGCTGCCGGGCTCAGAAGGTGGGGGAGGGGCAGCTAGCAATGCTCCCGGGGGGTTGCATGCTCATCCCGAACCCAGGCTAACCCTGAGTGGACTAGCGTCTGGTCCCTTTGGCGATCTAGTCTTGCCTTTAGCCTTCGTGCTCAACTTCAGTTTGGTCTGGCTCTTGCAGACATCGTAATTGTCCTTTCTGCTCCTCTGAAATCATGCGTGTCACGGGCCGACTACTCCACTCCTGCAGGATAACGCTGTTTACCCGAGAGAATTGCGGGCTATGCAGCCAGGCAAGATCAGTGCTATCCGACGTCTGGGATAAACGGCCTTTTGCATTCAAGGAGGTCGACATCATCAAGCCGGAATCCAGGGCGTGGCGAGACCTTTATGACTTTGATGTCCCTGTTGTAAGTATCCTGCAAAATCAGAACCCGAGTACCACACTAGTACTAGGTATTTTCTGCACGTGCCGTAACTCAACTTTGACTAGATCCATATCAGCAAGACCCAGTCACCCGATGAAGACCCAAAGCTGTCTTCCAAGGCCACGAGATTGATGCACCGCTTCACCGTCGATGAAGTCATGGCGAAGATGGACTCAGTTGAGAAGTGACCAGGCTAATACTGCTACGGATTTCGTTTGCCCTAATACGAACCGCCCTTCTCCCTCTTGGATTCTCCCCGGGCAGTGGCCAGCGCGTCTGCCATCGCGTCGCCCAGGGCTGTGAAATCGGTTGCGACGCTGAGCATGTGGAATCCCTTGTCCGCATAGAACTTCGCCTGCTCGCCGGATGTGCAGTATATACCGCACTTCTTGCCAGCCCCCACGGCAGCTGCCAGGATTCGCTCGATGGCATGATGGAGCTCGGGGTCCATCTTGCCATCGAGTATAGGGTGGCCAATGTTGTTGCCGAGGTCGAAGGGCCCGATAAACACGACGTCGACAAGCGGTGCGATGTCTTCCACGGATTCCAACGCCTCCCGGGTCTCAATCTGCACCATTGTTAGGAGGCTTTCATTCGCCTGTTGCAGGTACTCCGTGGAGGTCAATCCGGGTTCGAAGTTGTGCATTGCGAACGGCGAGCCGAACCCCCTTCGTCCCTCGGGTGGAAACTTGGCCGCGGCCACTACACTCTTGACTTCCTCGACGGTCCGGATGAGTGGGATCAGGATCTGGATAGCGGTTAATAAGCTTCCCTAAGGCATGGAAACTTGTGATGATTACCCCGTGTGCCCCGGTATCCAGAGCTCCTTCTCGAGTCTCAGCATCTTCCTTGAGCCACCACAAGTTCACTTTGGCTACTTACGTTTCACCATCCACGGCTGAAGATCCGGTAGGCGAACAATCGGGGACACGCCAAGCGCAGCAATGGCAGGCACTGCCTCGTGCATTGCAGCATCTGCGGAGGGGTTCGGTTGGTTATTGACTGAGTTCCCTTTGAAGTTCTGCAGAGCTTGTCCTCTTACCATCCATATTGCCATGCTCACAGTCGACCATGACCCAATCCGCTCCCGCCCTAGCCAGGATTCTCGAGATATTCGCTCCAGGCAGCATCTGCCAGAACCCCATCGCGGGGCGTTTGGCTTCAGCAAAGACCTGCCTCAAGCGGTTCGATCTCAGCATCTTGGAGTCCATGTTGTTCATGGTGGATGATGGACGGGTGGGCTGACAGTTGTGACTATGTGGATAAGTTATCTCCAACAGCCCACCAGGATGGCACCAGACAGGCCGGTGTATTCCTCGGGCCCCGCTCCAAAGGCGGGACACTGTCCGGATCATCACGGACCGCAAACTCATCAGCAATAGAAAGCACCAGCAGCCTAGAATTGTCTTCAATTGCTTCCAGGCTGCTCAGCTCTGGAAGGAGGATTTCCGCCGACTTCAGCGTTCCAGGTGCCCCCGAGAGCCAGATGAAGTTACGAACGCCTGCTTTGCGGGGTACTCACCGTAGGTAACGGTTGATCCTGCCCTCCCCCGCAGTCTCCTCCCAAAACATCCACTTTACCTTCCGAGTCAACTGCCATGATGTCTACAGCATGTTTCCCGGTAACTCAACATAACTCAATGCAACCTGATATGGTCTCGCTCTCCCTCTCTCCTTCTCGGCGACAAGGACTACCTAGTTGTGGGTTAGATGTCAGCCCAGTCATAAATGAGAAGGGCTCAGGCTAAGTGGTGTGATGGGCCATCATGTGCTCGCCTTGCGCTCCGGCCCTCGGTGTCGACCTTAGTGGGCAATCATTGAGAAGGTATCCTGTTCAGTTGCTTGAGAGACGGCTACCTGCTCCCTCCACTGTTATGTTTCTGACAGCCATGTGACGTCGGATTTCGGCACATCTATATGATATGAGGAAACACATAGCTCATATCTTTACACATAGCAGTCACCTTGATTAGGAACCCCTAATGCCTCTTGTTAGGTACAGGTATCCTATGATCTAGTATCTCACTCCCATGTTTATTGTGTGCCACAAACGGCTTAGGGGTAATAAGCGGGTAATGTTCTGGCATAAACACAGATTACTGCATACCCCGATACCTGCAACTCACCGCCTACACGATAGACTCCTAATAAGATGCCTGCAGCATCACAAGCTTGGGAGCTTGACTGCATGGATCTCACGTATGGAGAGAACAACACACTGAACTTCCGGTCACCGGTGAGCGCGCCGCCGACAAGTAAACAACAACTGCACCCGCCTCAACCCGGGCGGCTTCTTCCATCTGTCAGCGTTCGTTAAGTAGCTCGCCAATCGCGACCGACTCAGTCCCTCACAATGTCGCTGAACAGCTATGTCGAAAGTAAGAATGCTGTCCATTGTCCCAGGCCCCATTTTCGCCCGCAATATTCCCCCATATTTCTAACGGCCCATTGTCTAGAGAAGGTGTGCATCATCACGACTGATGGCCGCAACTTAGTTGGCGTGCTCGCGGCGCACGACAACACCACCAACCTGGTACGCTACGCTTGCTGCTTTCTTGACAACTTCCTGCACCCTCGAATAAACCCTAATTCGGGTATTATTATTGGATCACTGTCCCTAACTTTTGTGGAAATCTGCCTCTTCCACCCCCCGCTCTCCAGGTCCTCAAGAACACGGTCGAGCGCGTGATCCGGAGCCCCGACGAGGGCGAACCGTCAGTCGAGGTCCCGCTGGGCCTGTACATCATCCGCGGCGAAAATGTCTGCTTGGTGGGGCTGGTCGACGAGCCGCTGGACGCGAGCATTAACTGGACCGAAGTGAGAGGCGCGCCGATTGGGACGACGAAGCACTAGACTGCTACCTCTCCCTTTACGAGGCGGGTGAATGTGAAGACGGCGGAATGAGGATTGAAAATCCCGGACCACGGTATGGGACATCAGAAGCTACCTAGTTAGGTACCTAGGCATGGACCGCATGGCCAGGTTTGCCGGAGCATTGGAGGGAGCAGGATTGGACCGCACAACTACATTTTGGGGTTGAAGGGAAACCTCGCTTTCTCATAGAGCCAGGCGTTTTGGGTTTTGCGCGGGTGTAATCCAAGGGTATGCCCTCTTCACAACCCAGCTCTCACCTCACTTCCGCATGAGATATGCTGACATTGCGAGAGACGGGCTGAGATTTGATCCCCCGACTAGCTGGTCACATCTTGTATGAGATACCCAGAATGAAACACAAAAACTCAAGTCTATGCAACCAATGGCCTGTCAATCTCTTCTACTCTCTATGCGAAAACCTGCTTCAGCAGTACATCGGCGAAGATGTCTTGACCAGGCGACTCGAGCATCCTGTTGATCCTGTTACCCTTCCGTACGCTGAGCCAACCCATTGTGTCCCCGGGAACCTCGTCAAGCGTGACGGCATCCATGGGATCCGCCGGGTGCGTCTGCACCGTGCTGTCCTTTTCACCAGGCTTCGCCCGGCGGCGTCGATCCACGACGTGCATGCCCCTGGTCCACTGCCCGCACGTCTCGATCCGGATGTCCTCAGGCTTGGCCACCGTCTTCCACGCCGGGTGGTCACGCGTCATCATGTACCAGATGCAGAGGGGATCATGCAAGGACAGGCCCGGCTCACTGCCATCGCCGAGGATCCGCTCGATGTTGTCGAAGGTGCCGTTCATGAAGGTGTCGGTCCACTGCGCCAGCGGGCTGCCGGCCTCCTTGAGGGGCTTAATCCTCCCGTTAAACAATTGCTTTGTGAGTTCGTGCGGGGTGGTGATATCCAGAGGGAACAGCGTCAGCTTCAGCTGGCGGGACAGCTTGGCCGGGTAGGGCGGCAGGAAGGATTTGCCATGGACCGTGGGCGGCATGGTCGATTCCGGGATGAGGGAGGTCAGAGCGTACACGCGGGCAGCCGCGACTGCGTCGGCCATGCAGTTGAACTCGGCGCAGGGGCTGACGTTGCCTTGCACTCCCACCGCACCTCCCATGACCACGAGTTCCTTGACGCGCAGGAAGGTTTCGGGGTCTTCCGCCGCCGCCAGGGCGACGTTGGTCAGCGGGCCGATGGCAACGATGGTAATGGTGTCCTCGGGTTCCTCCCTCAGGATCCGAAGAATCTCCTTGTGGGCCACCCTCTTGCTCGGAGTGAAGAATCTTGAATACGAAGGCGGCTCATCAGAGCTGTCCGATCCACTAGGGGCATCCTCAAACAGGCTGCGCCAGGTGTCGGCTGGGGACAGGTGAGGATGCTAAGGAATCCGATCAGGCGGTGATTTCGGGACAGGAAGGAACGGATTGGTGGGCTTTATGCAACTCACCGCATCATGGACACCATGCAGCCCATCAGCACCGTCTACCTCTGTCAGCGTCCTAACTAACCTCCGGGCGAAGGGCCTGGGAATAGACTTACGGAAGTGGTCGGCCACGAGTTGCTCGTCCTCAAGGGCATGCTCAGCGCCGACGGCCACGATGGGCTTGTAAGCGTTCAGTGCGCCATAGGTGGGCTTGCCTGCGGATGCCCGCCATGCCATCTCCTTCTCGAGCACATGGAACAACGCCACCACATTGCGGAGACACCTGCAACAAATCGCCGTCAGTCAAGCGCTAATGCATGGTGTGCCATTACAACTGAGGCCACCGCAAGCCTGTGCTGTATTGTACCTCTGCAGCGGGACATTGCCGTATGTGACCGAGATCATGGCAACCTCGAGCTCCTCGGGCGGGGCGCTGAGGGCCAGCAGCAAGGCGAGGACATCGTCAACACCTGGGACCGGGTATTAGTGGAACAAGTTGAAGTAAATAAACCCATAGAATTCGTGCCAAACCTGGGTCAGTATCAATAATGATGCGGTTCTTGGGCGACATGGTGGCTGCAAAGTGCGGGGCTCAGGAGGGGGCACAGTGTTGCGTAAACAGCAGACAGTCAGATTTAAGCCCAGTTCTCAAACCTGGGATTCATTTAGTATTTCAGTGTTGGCTTCAAGGTAAGTTTTGTGCGAAACTGGCTTTGACACTAGCACAACGGTACTGGATGAGCCTGTAAGCCGTGATAGGCTTTGGGACCCGCTGGCATAAAACTTCTAGCATCTCTATGATTGGACGGAAGGGTTCTTACCTTCCTTTTTGGGTCGTTCATCTCATCACTGGGCACTCACGGCACGACATCGAGAGTCTTTCCTCTCCTTGCACAAACCTGGAGCAGGCACGCGGCAGGTCAGGAGGGACTGGAAGCCAGAAAGGTATGCGAGCTCCATCATATGTAAGGTGGTCACGGTTTCTACAGAAGATAAGGTGGGCTTTATTGCTTGAATTCAGTCTACTATTCATCCGGCGGGGACCCGAGTGTCGAGAGCATCGATATCTTGAGGCATACTATTGTGTAAGTGAGTCTACCTATACTAGGCGGAAATCCGGCTCGTCAACGATGGGATATCAGGCATCTGTCACAGAAGGATGGTGACAATACTGTCGGTAATCCGATTATCCGAGACTCTGTCGACAAGCATCTGTGAGCATAAATAAGGGGGAAGAACGAGGCTCTTGGCTGAAGTGGAATGCCGCTGATATATTTCTTCCATCAAGAGTTCTACTAATCGAATTGGACCCTTCAGGTCGCGCCTCAAATGTCTGATTTGTTTCAGAGAACTACAGTCGCACCACATCACGTGAGTGAACAAGCGCGAGCAAGGGGTCGTAGTTGCCAACCCCTGCCACGGCAACTTTTCCGCGAGTTAAGGAGATTAACTGGGGCTAGCGAATTGGCGTAGGCCAGAAGAGGAACCGAACTTCTGAACACCTTTCACCTGCAAGTGCTGGCTCGGTTCGCGATCATCGAGCATCGCCACCAAACAACCCCCTTTTTCTCCTCTCTCTCCCCATCGAGCTACATTGTCTTGCTCCATCGCGTACGGAGTAACCCACTACCTCTTCAGCCGATCCCTCCGACAACGCAAAGAGATCGCAATTCCAGTCGGCCGGTTCGCGGATCTGAGCTCCGAGCTTTAGACACCCTGGTTGGGGACCTGTGCCACCTACTAGTCAATTAAGGAGGACGCTGATCTGCCACCCACTTCTGCCCCGCGGATTGAGCTTCCGCTCAAGGCGCGATCATCCTTCTTGACCGAACGCGTTACGTTCTCTCTCGATTGGCGCGTCTGCCGCGTTCATACCTCCCCGAGACCGAGCGCGATTCCCCGGTTCCCCTGAGCTTGCGCGTCTTGCCAATCCACCATGGGCGCTTCAGTATCTACCCTGGTCGGCTGGACCGTGGTCATAGGATGTATCTACATTGTTGCTTTTGGACTCCCTGGGAAGAAGAAAGCGCGTGACGCTGGAAGAGGTGCCGCACAACGGCAGCGCGTGGAAGATAAGCCGCACAGCCAGACTCGCAAAGAGCCTAAAGAGAAGGCTAAGCGACAGCGGTCTGAGGCATACAGCAAAGACGCTGACGAGGCAAGCAAGCCGTCGCAGCTCAAGCAACGGGCAGCCAAGCCATCGGGCCCGAGCCAGCCCGCCGATTACAGTTCGGACGATGACGTCGACAACCGAGAGTTCGCCCGCCAGTTGGCCAGTGTTAAGCAGGGCACCAGCCTCAATGCGCCCAAGAAGAGTGATGAAAAGCGGCACAAGTCTGTGAAGCAGTCGCGAGCCCAGATCATTGATGATGAAAAGGCCGAGCCGAGCAAGATGTCGGCCCCGTCCTCGACTGCGGGCGTCGATGCCGATGACGACGAGTCCTCGACCCCATCTCCCGAGATCAAGGCTGTCGACGCCGGGGATGTCAGCGACATGCTGGAGCCCAAGGCTGCCGGCCCTTCGGTTCTCCGTCTCACCGAAACCGACAAGGCCAAGCCGAAGAAGGAAAAGAAGGCAAAGGCGCCCGAGAAGGCCGAGACCAAGAAACAGCGCCAGAACCGCCAAAAGGCTGAGGCTGCCAAGGCCCTCCGCGAGGAAAACGAGAAGCAGAGGAGGGCGGATCTGGAAGCCCAGAGGAGACAGGCACGCATCGCCGAGGGGCGGCCGGCCAAGGACGGCTCCGCCTTCGTGGCTGCCCAAAACCAGCAGTCTGCTTGGAACCGCAATGGCACCGATGGCAGCGTTAGCAGCAGTGCTACGAACGGCGGCTTCCTTCCCGTGCAACCTCTGGATACATTTGACACCAGTAGCTACACTGATGCGTCTGTCTCCAAAAGCGAGAGCGCCACCACGCCTGCCCAGACCAACCCTGCCGATAGCTGGATCGCCAGTCTGCCTTCCGAGGAAGAACAGATGGAGATGCTTCGGGGTGAAGAGGCTTGGAACACGGTGACGTCGAAGAAGCCGAACAAGAAGAAGCATAGGGAGGCCATGGCCGACAGCCCCGTCGATTCGGAGCCCACTGTTATTCAAGCGGCTCCCAGCCAACCCAAGCCACGGGCGATGAGCAACGGCACTGGCGCCGTCGCTGCACCTGCCACCAGCAAGACGGCCGGCAAAACGACCAAGCCCTTCTCGCAGCAGTCGTCCTTCGCAGCTCTGAGTCCGAGTGAGGACGAGACCGGTGAGAACGAGTGGGAGGTTTAACACTTTCCGTTCCATGGTTCTCCCGTGCACTTTGTCGTTCCGCAGGCGCACCTCGGCTTGAGCTTGGGTCCCTTTGTTGGGCGCGCCAACCCTATCCATTCCAGCATGTCCCACAAGCGGACTGTCTCTTCGGTTGGGCCACGGCACGGAGTTCGTGTGTTGTGTTATGTATATTACCGGCCGAAAAATGCTTCCGGAGTCCAGCCCTTTGAGTTTCTTTCCGCCTGTCTTTACTTTCTTACATTTCCTTTCTATCTACTTTACTCTAGCATCCCTTTTATTAGCATGGGGTGGCGACGACAATCTCGGGACTCATTCAAGCCTGCAGAAAAACTATCTTAAGATATGCTTGGATGGGGGAAATACAGGGTGACGGCTACGCAATGGATCGGTGCGATCAGAGACGCGTTATTAAGAAAATGGCTGGCAGCATGAGAGGATCGGTGACCGCTGATCACGGCAAGAGTCGTTGGCTCTCGAAGAGGGCCGGGACATGCAGCATGCGACTATGCCTTCATTTAGCTAGCTACGACACGTATTCAGCGCTTGACCATGCATGGACTTCTTCACTGTCCTCCCCGTGACTTCTAGTGCAGTCATTTCATGCCAGGTGAAAGTGTCCTCAAAACGGTAACAGAGCAGGATATGTCTCACCAAGAGATGAAGCGTGGCAAACCAGACGGCACGAGTGAAGCTTAATCATAAGGCTGCCGCTGAGGGGATTTGGAGGTGTAACGACCTGCTTAGTACCGTGAGATGCTTGTTATATCACCCTCGACCCGAATCGCCAGGAGAGACGGTTACCATCCCTTGGGCACCCACATTCAGAGGAACGTTGGTGTGTAGAGGCATGACAGTAGAATGTTTGCTGATCTGAGAGCTCAGATACTACATATGTACAATACCTACGTCAACTGGAAATATGCAAGTCATTCATGCCTCGATTTATACTGGGCGAGGTGCAACGCTAGTAGTTACACAGCAGAAGATAGATGGCTGTCAGTCGGTCTCTATAATTACTGCAGGGGCCGATCGTCCATTCCGTCCTGTTTCATGCGACGACGGTGCCCTGATGTGACAGTGCTTGGCACCGATCGAAACCAACACTTTGGTTTCCAGACGAGCCAGGTCAAGGGATTTCTATCCGTTCCGTCCGACGACAACCCGTCCATGTGGAACCGTTCATCTCTACCTTACTACCTTATCATGCACTGGGCTGCGCGGGGCATCCTCTTATCGATGAAGTTCAGTTCAGGAACGACAAACCTACCTACCACGTGGCAGCGGACATGGAGCCGGAGGACTGACTGTTGGCATGCCAGCCCCGAAGCCACTGCCATGAGACACGTCGGTGTCCATTTCAAGGCGAGTGTCTGCATGCGGGGAATTCTGTTCCATTAGTGCCATTAGCGGCACGTTATACTCTACTGTAGAAGAACCTATCTTACAAACCACATAGGTGGTTATCAAACGTCCAGACAGTTTTACTCCCAATTGTGATAACACCGTGACTGCCATTTAAGGGGTTCCCCGCAATTGTGTAAGAGGAACAACTGCAGGACCCGTCGATGCAACGGGGACATCGGGGCCCGCAGTCGCATTCCCTCAAGACCGTTTTACCAACTCCTTCCCGGATTGGTAGGTTAGAGCCCCGAGGCATAAGTTTCCTTCATTACCTATAGTTACCGATGAGCGTCAACTGGCCTTGTTCAAGCATTTCCAGGCCGCAGCCTCACATGATAGTTACTGCTCGAAACGCCTCATGAATTGTCACGCTGAGCCCTTGAGCTGATGACGGGAGTGAGTGAACAGAAGGGACACCTGATTAGTTCAAGTTAGAGAAGCCCTGAGCCGGCGCCTCTTCCCACCTGCTCGCGAAAGTCCGTGCCGTTTTAGTTAGCGCTGCCGACAGGGTCCATCTTCACCCCTAGCGCATACGAAAGTGGCGTGGCCTTCGTGTATCGAAATTACACTGCCTTCCATTGCGTGGGTGGCCTCGATGCCAACGACATGGTTTAGGACTCAAGGTTTGATTGACTTGCTCGAGAGTCCGAGGCCCATTTTCGCGCCGGTGCATTCTGTCGCTCAACCCCTCTGCTATCTTTCGTTTTCGACTCTTGACTCTAGTTATTTCCCAGGCATGCACAGCCTGCTACACTATTCCAGCCTCTTCCCTTTGTGTGGACTTTACATTCCTTGAACACTCTGATTCCGTTCCTTAACGATTCGTGAGACGGTTACTAGGAAGCCCACGCCGGGGTCACTCACTGTCCTGTTGCAGCCACAGTCGCGCCAGCCTCTCGGTTTCGAATCCCGTACAACCCCGAACCAGATGCTCCCGGCATTGTACCGCGCGACGTGTTTGTCGCTTCACTGAGGGGCAGAGGGATTTAAGATCACAATTCCCTTCGTAGCTTCCTCAAAAGCCGACACGGTGCCGAGCACCTTTACACTACTTGCCTTCCCAGCTTCCCCGCAGGTCCGTGATTCCTCTGGAGGATCCAGTTGGCCATTGCCTCTAGACGAACGGCAGCGAGATATCCGACCGT
Source organism: Chaetomium strumarium (assembly GCF_033439665.1). Taxonomy (NCBI): domain Eukaryota; kingdom Fungi; phylum Ascomycota; class Sordariomycetes; order Sordariales; family Chaetomiaceae; genus Chaetomium; species Chaetomium strumarium. The sequence continues at coordinate 3,615,552 of NW_026944429.1, read as the reverse complement.
TCCGATTGTTCCATTCAGCCCGTTCCATCATAGGCCCAGTGCATTCATTGCCTGCGATGGTCATCACGTCAGTCGTGTGCAGTTCGTCTTCCTAGGCCACCACTTAAAGTTAAAAGGAGAATCACCGACCGACTGTCTCCCCGACGGGGCACTCAATTACTCAGTTCATGCCCCTTACCCATACAAACAGGCCCAGTGGAATCCAAAATCGTCAGCCGGGGAATGCCGGCGACGAGAACCGGCCATGTCGTACCTTGTCGCCGCCCAGTCCGCTCTCTTCTACTTCCTCGCCTGCACACCATGCAACCAGCTCCAAGCCCAACGTAAAACGCGGCAGCAGGCCAAGAAGGACAGGGTGATCAAGGAGCGCATTGTGATGGAACAGCCCCATCTGTACCGGCATCCAGACCCTTTCCACACGAACCCGTACTGGGGCGAGGAGATCCGGATGGGGCCGAGCCTGCCCAAGAAGAGAAAGGGGAGTGACGGGATCAGCAAGAGCCTCAGTCAGCGCCGTTTAACTGTGGCGAGCCGGGATGGCCGCCCGAGTATCGGCACGGGAAGCAGCGTCGTGGTCAGTATGTCGGATATGGCGTCCATATCGAGCCCAAGACCATCTACCAACCCCATCGACATCCACCTTGGCAGCGCCCCGACTGTCGTACCCGAGGAAGAGGCCATGAGTCCAACCCTTAGCAAAACGGCATCCATATCAACAAGCGCCGACTGGAATGTGAAGCGGTACCAGCGCGAGGACGAGGAGTTGTGGGGCCATGAGTCCACGTGGTCGGGTCACAAGCTGATGGACGCCATCAAGCACGCCGGCACGACAGCCGGCCGCTACATGGAGTCTAAGCTCGGATTGGAGAAGCAGGTGACGGATGAGGACCGGTATAACTTTTATTTCACGCCCAGGAACCCGCCTGTGAACGAGTACCACCCGCCGGTCGTTAGCAGCAAACCTGCGCACAAAGACGCCCTACGGTGGATGCTCCAGCCGCCGCCACCGGCCAAGGTCATGGAGGGGAAGGTCCCCGTCACGAGGAGCACGAGTACCATGAGCGCCGCGTCTAGGAGGACCGTATCGACCCGGGACGGCGGCTCGCTCGGGAGGTTAGTGGGTGAGAGAGCCGTTGAGGCTAGGATCCGGAGAGGCGAGACGCCATTTGAGGACGAGTGGCGCCCGACGTCGCCCTTACGAAAGTCGTTATCCAGAGTGTCGTCGGCCACAAGGATGAGGAGTCGGCGCACGGCGAGAACCAACTACTCATCTACCGACTCCGACGAGGAACCAGATGCGGCGAGCAACCGAAGGAGACGGAGAAGTCACAGGCCGCCCGAGGTGGAATCTGAGGATGATGAAGATGATGAAGGTTCATATGCGTCGAGAGGTGCCGAGACGCTCAGCAATACTTCGTTGTCCACTCACGCCGCTCAAAAACCAAGGCTGCCCACCAACCCCAGTTCCGGGTACGATGGCAGAGGTGCCTCGAAAGTGGAACATATCGAGTCTGCGCATCCTTCACGAGAGACTATCAGCCCAACTCCCAGAACGGAGTTCAGCAAACCAGAGACTCAGTCAGCCATGTCCATTAATACCGACGTGGCGGTGCATTCTTAGGTAGTTGGCGAAGCCGATATCTTCTGTCTTCCGGGATACTGTCGCCGACTGGGATTACCAATCAGTTGTCATCACCAGCTTCGTTGCCCCTGGTGAAGGGGCCTTTGGCGACCAGCTGCTACAGGCATCGATATCCTGGCCCGGTCTCCCTTCCCTACTTTCCATATCTCCCCTACAGTTTCATTGTACCCCCCCTTTTCGTTGCAGCATGGACCTGGGGTAGCATACGTTTGTCATATGGGACTCGCATCATAGGAGGGTTGGCTTGCTCTTTGAATGGGGAAAGGCGTTTATTAGCGCGGCTGCATACACAAAAGGCGAGCTTCATCATACAGCATGATATTTCCTCTGTCTCTCACCTGCTTCATGTTTCTCATCCTCGTTTGCACTCTGACATGTACCTCTCCTTACACAACCTGGGAGGCTTACCCTGCGGTTTCTCCGCAGAGACCATCACAGCATCAACAAATGAACCAATGAACCAAATTGCGCCTTTAACCTTGACGATCGCCGGGTATTGACGTGAAGCAATGCCATCCCATGCGCCTTTCCCGGACGACCTGAAGCAACCCTCCTTCAGAGGGACAAAATTTCACACTCATCAAAGCTGAAACCCCCCACACTTACAAATGCAGCCCGCCTTCCTCGTCATCCTCGTTGCCTCCCAACCCCCTCAACTGCTCCTCCATCCTTCGCCGCAACTCCTCATCAGTGAGCGATCCCCCTTGTCCCCGTCGCGACCCGGCAACAGCATCCATATGCAACTCCCCATTCCGAATCACCCCAGTCTGGAAGGTCCCATCCGTCCAGGCAGAGTGCCGCCGCTCGCCTTCCTCGTCCCGCCCTACCGCTGATGCACCGTTCACCATCCCCTCCGCACCACCACCACCATTTCCATTCACCATTGGACCTGACCGCTCCCCACCGCCCTCCTCCTCCTCCTCCTCCGCCGCCGCCTTATTATTATTATCATTATCATTGCTGTCCTCGGCCTGAAACTCGGCCCAGCTCAGCCCACGGCTCTCCACCTCCGCCCGCACCAGCCGGATGCGCTCCTGCATCCGCTCAATGACCTCTTCGTTCTCCCTGATCGCGTCGATGCAATCCTGGTCTGGCTCGCCTCTCTGTTGTGGTTGTGATTGTTGTTGCTGGTCGTCGTCTGACTGTGATTGTGGTGGTTGTTGTTGTTGTTGTTGGGAGGAGGAGGGGGGGACCGCGACGGCGGTCCCTTCGGCGTACGGCCGCAGCTGCTCGTTGGAGTAGTCCAGGTGGGCGATGCTGTTGCGGAGCTCGGCGAGTTTGAGATGAAGCGACGAGACCGGCAGGTCTTTGAGCGCGGCCGCAAAGCGCGCTGGGGTTATCGGCAGGGATTCGGCGGACATTTTTCTTTCTTTTTTTCTGTTTCTTGATTTTCTTTTTTGTATTTCTTCTTTAGTGGTGATGGTGACTGCGGGGTGGTGCGGATGTGGATTGAATGTGAAGCTCAGTACTCGCTTGCCGACTAAACCCTTGACTGTGTAGGTAGTGGTATGACTGCTTTGGGTTTCTGTTGTTCGCGGTTTATGTATTGTGGAGGGAAGGCTTTTTGGTGGAGGCCCATTTGAGATGACAGTTTCAATGTCAAACGCAAGCTGCAAAGCTGCCTGCTGTCGCCGGGAGCGGATGCTTGGAGGCGCCGCGGTTTACCCCGCTGTGGAGCACCGAGCTTCTACCCCAGTCCATAGCTCGCCGGCCTGTCTGCCGGAGGAAAAGCGGAATTTTCTCCGACATCCAAAATAAGCCGCGGCACAACGCCTGTCTATCGCTTTTTGACTGCCAGCTGGAGTTGATGGACGGTTAGCGCGCCGCGGCGCAACTGCAGGCGCCAGATACGCGACAATGCACAGCTGCAGCCTGGGCGTCAATGCCTTCCGGTCGAGCGTCCAGGTCGCCGCCCGCCAGCTTTCGAAGCCGTGCGCCCAGTCTCTGCGCGCTGCCCCTCTCTCGAGTCGCTGTTTTGCATCTTGGCCGCCCGTTCAATCCCAGCGGCAACCGCAGCGAGGAGGACATGGTCGAAACGTCCTTTCAGCCCCCCCGGCGTTGAGACACATCGGACCGGCCTACGTGCGGCGATCGCCCGGTGTCCGGACACTCATCCTTGGCCAGACCGTCATTACTCACTATGTCGACTTACCTCCAAACTACAAAGACGAAGATGGCCTTCCGTTTGCAAAACGGGACCTGGAAACACATGAGGTTATTGCCGTCTTCGGAACGAACATCAGCACGGCGGCCGCCAATAAGCTCCTGAGGATTCTACATGGCCGCCGTGTCGCTGGCACGCTCGAGGACCCGACCCTGCGGCTCAATACGATGAAGTATTCGAAGGAGCACCAGAATACCGCCCTCCATTATCTCCGCAACCACGTCCCGGTCGACGAAATCGTGAACGCTGGCCTCCGGGCCGAAGACGAACTAGCCGTTCTGGAGAACGGCGACGCCAAAGAGGCGGAAGATACGGAAACGAGTAGCGGGCCGGGCCAGGCGTCCAAGCTGAAGCTCTACAAGGAGGGCGGTGCGGAGCCCAAGGCGAAAAAGGATAGCTTCTACGGACAGAGCGCCCTCGATGCGATCCGCGCTCACAACGAGGCAAAATGGCAGGCGGAGCTCAAACGGCGCGAGGAGGAGAAGAAGAAGCGGGAGGAAGAGGAAAGGCACGGCAAGGCGGGGCCACTGCAGGTCAGGGGCCAACAACAGCGACAGCTGAGCCCCAAGATGCAGGAGTACATAGCCAAGGCGCAATCGTCGCTCAAAGAGCCGCCCAAAATGAGCAAGTGGCAGCGTCTCTGGCCCTCGACCGCCGCCGCCCTCGTCGTGAGCGGGCTCTGTCTGGCGTACGCCGCAACCTACCGGCCGCCGAAGCGCACGGATAGGCTGTGGCCCGACGTCCCACCAGCAGCCGCCACAGTTGGCTTGCTTATCCTGGCCAACTCGCTGGGCTGGATGCTGTGGAAGGTCCCGCCGATCTGGGGCTTCTTGAACCGGAACTTTATGGTCGTTGCCGCCACACCGCGGGCTGCGGCCATGCTGGGCTCCATATTCTCACACCAGTCGCTCGCCCATCTGCTGCAGAACATGCTTATCCTCTGGTTCCTGGGCGTACGTTTCCACGACGAAGTCGGGCGAGGCACGTTCTTGGCGACCTACTTTGCATCCGGTACGGTTGGCGCTCTCGGGACGTTGACCATGGCGGTGCTGAAGAACCGGCTGGACCTCGCCACCTTGGGGGCCTCGGGGGCCATCTACGGGATAGGGGCGGCGTATCTCTGGCTGCACCGGTTCGAGTCCTTCCGGATCTTCGGCCTACCCCCGCCACCGAGAGAGGGGGTTCAGGGTCTCAGCATACTGGCTCTGGGCGCCGCGGTTAACATTGGCGGCATCTTCACCCCCCAGCGCTTCAAAGTGGACTTCACGGCGCACTTGGTGGGCATCGGCGTCGGCATGATTGCTGCACACCTAGTTGAGAGGAGAAGGCTGGCCAGACATCGAGAGGGGGGCCTTATGGAGACCGTCTCAACACTAACAACGAAGGAGTAGGTATTGAAACGCTTGGGTACAAGATCAAGGCGCCACCATAGAACGATAACTAGGTGTAGACGGATATGCATGTGGTTCGTCTGTATATAAAGTTTTGTACATGTACTGATGTATACCATCATCGAGTTGCATCAATCGTAACTCTTGCATTTCATTTCGATGCGCGCCGTCGACCTCTTTTAACGCTTCACTCGCGTCGTCGGAAGGGCGATTGTTTCACCAATATTCCGTACACGTATTGCGATTTGGCCTGCTGTGTTGCGGAGCAACCACATTCGCGAATTTAAAGTTGGAGATGGCAGCTCCACGTTTTCAGCTGCAGGGTGCTCAGTGGGCCATTCCGTTCCGTGCCGACTAACCGGCATTGGTCTTAGCCGCTTCTGCCGCTCACGGCCCATAGGATGATTGGTTTCGTCATGGACCCATTGCCAATCAATGCCAAGAGACCCAAGGCACCGTGCACGGCAAGATGGCACTGACGCAAGAAGAACTACCCTGCTGATCTCAGGCCTCCAACGAGGGCGATTCAACAAACCTTGAAAGGCAATCAGAGGATTGATGAAAAATCTGTGGCTCCGTAGTAACTAGTCCTGCAAATGGATAGAAGGGCCCGACGTTAACGGAGCTCGGGAATTCAAGACGAGTTCCACCTCAGAGACATCGCAAACGTAGGTACCTGTGTATTGGTTCTGCGGTCTTGGCTGTGCTACCCAAATCGGACATTACCTACATGTACTTGTACGTTCGTGCCGGAGGCCGCAAGCTGACGGGAGCTCTCAGATAACATTAACCGCCGCCCTCGTACGATTGAACCTGTTTCGGTATCGATCAACTAACCTAACCTAAAAGACAACTACGGCGCGGGACCTCCCTGTCCCAACCAACAGTCACATTGGTTTTGTGTGCCTCTTTTAATCTCGGTCTCTCAGCTTGCCAGGACTCGCTAAGACGGCCGCGCTAGTCTCGACCGAGGGACGGTCTTATTACTCTCTGTCTCTTGTCAGCGACATCCAAAAGATCATCGCCCGATTCCCGATGTTCCCTCAGTGAACTTATTTTCGGTTTCTTACCTTTCTCCTTGGCTTTCCAGGATCAATTGGCTTAGGATACCAACCGGGAAGACCAACGAGCCTTGACACGCGCTCGTCCTATACACCTTGAACTATACGCCCCGCCAACAGCCAAGCTACCTACGCAGCATCGGCGCAAGCACAGAACGCCATGGCTTCGCAGCCCGACGCGCCAGCCGACAGCGGCGCGCATACCATCCCCTACGCTGACGACGACGAAGGCTTGCCCAACCCGTACGCCTCGTCCAACCGCTGGCGCCATGCCGAGTCGAAAGCCTTCGCGAAGTACGAAAAGGCTCGCGGGGCCGGCAGCGCGCCTGTCGCGCGCGACGCCGATGCCCGCGACGCCGGCGTCAGCGACCTGGCCGACTTCCTCAACAAGTCGCGCATCGACCCGTCCGAAATCCCCGCCGACCGTCGGCCCACGACTCCGCGCTTCAAGCCTGTCGTTGCCGGCGCGTCTGAGGCGAGGGCTGCCACGGCGGCCGTGACGACGGAAGACGGTGGTGTGCACGGGGACGGTGTTGATGCTGAAAACGCCGGGCCTCCCCCCGCGCCCGACGGCAAGGAGGTCGTCTGCGGGCCGCTGCTGAACTACCGGCGGATGGAGGGTGCGCAGTGGTTCGGGAGCGTGCTGGTCGTCACCAAGGGCGGCGGGAGGACACAGCCCGCTGTGCCGATGCTGAAGTTGCGCCGGGCCGGCGAAGCGGACAGTGCCGGTGGTAAAACAGACGACATCCAGGGCCTCTGCCTCTCCTCGGATACGCGCAACACCTTCTGGCGGTTTGACCTGGTCGTTCAGATGGAGGCCACCGAGACGAAGTGGGAGTACGAAGTCCCTGATCTACGGCTGGCCAGCAGGACGAAGCCGCGGGTGAACAGCTTCTTCGTGCCGGCCGTCGACGAGTCCATGAGGATCATGTTCCACTCGTGCAACGGCTTCAGCGTCGGCACGGACGAGGCGGCCTGGAGCGGCCCCGCGCTGTGGAACGATGTCATACGGCTGCACCAGGAGAGGCCTTTTCACGTCATGTAAGGTTTTCCGCATAAGTTTCGCGCGGAGCGACAGTTGGAGCTGACGGGTTTGGATCCGCAGGATTGGTGGCGGCGATCAGATCTACAACGACGGTATCCGTGTTTCGGGTCCGCTCCGGCCGTGGTCGGACACCAAAAACCCAAAGAAGCGGAGGGAGCATCCGTTCCCGGAAAGTCTTCGCCAGAAGTGCGATGACTACTATTTGAAGAACTACATTCGTTGGTCGGTCAACCCATCCTTGACCTGCAAAGTGGTTCGTGCTGACACCATGTGCACGAAAACAGGTACTCCACGGAGCCGTTTGCGGCAGCCAACGGCCAGATTCCCCAGTTGAACATATGGGACGACCACGATGTAAGCTTTAAGCTTTAAGCTATCCCCTGCTGCGGTGCTTGCGCATGTGCAAGATGCTGACCGACCAGATAATCGACGGGTTTGGGTCTTACGTGGACAAGTTCATGAAATGCGACGTCTTCCGGGGCATCGGCGGCGTCGCTCACAAGTATTACATGCTGTTCCAGCACCACCTCCCGCCCCCCGGGTCCACCTACACGTCCGATTCTGTTCCCGCCACGTCGGGTGAGGAAGGGCAGGGCGTTGACCCCAACCAGCTGATGAACGCCTATGTGCACCCGCCAATCGAGGAACCCGGCTACATCTATGGCCCACAGGCCGGAGTAGGTTTCTGTCCGCGAAGGCTCGTTGAGACTCTTCCAGCTGACACAAACCGTAGCCGTACGTTGCCGAGCATTCTCACCACCTTTTTGCGCGGCTGGGCGCCAGGATCGCCTTCTTGGGTATTGACGCACGCACCGAGGTATGCTTTTTTTCTTCTTCGTTGGTGAGCGGCGGTACTCGAATTGTGCTGACGAGGAGCAGCGTACGAGACACCAGGTCAACTACCCCGAGACGTACAGAGCCATCTTCGCCCGCCTGAAGCAAGAACTCACAAACGCCGCGAACTCGGGGCGGCCGTACAGGCATCTAATTCTCCTTTTGGGTATTCCCATTGCGTATCCTGTGAGGTCCCAATTCAATTTTTCCGTTTTTTCTTTCTTCTATTTTTTTCTCTCTTTCTCTTTCTCTTTCTCTTCACCCTGGCAAACATAACTAACAGGCACAGCGCTTGACCTGGCTCGAAAACATCTTCGCCAGCCCTGTGATGGGCCCCATGAAGTTCCTGAACCGCCGCATGGGATTCGGCGGCAGCTTCTTCAACTCGTTCGACGGCAGCGTCGACCTCCTGGACGATCTGGACGACCACTATACCGCGCACACGCACAAGAAGGAGCGGAACTGGCTTATCGAGAAGCTGCAGGGCATCTGCGCCGAGTTCTCGGTCCGGACCACCATCCTGAGCGGCGACGTGCACCTGGCCGCGCTCGGCAGGTTCTACTCGAACCCGCGTCTCAACATCCCCGTCGAGCAAGACTACCGCTACATAGTCAATGTCGTCTCGTCCGCTATTGTCAACAAGCCGCCCCCGGCCGCCGTCGCGAACCTGCTGGCGCGCCGCAACATCATCCACCATCTCAACCACGAGACGTCGGAAACCCTCCTCAAGCTGTTCGACAAAGATCCCGGCAACAGCACCAAGACGGCCAAACACAATTTCGTCACCATGCCTAGTCGCAACTTTGCCATGATCACCGAGAACTCCCCCAATCATCACGCTGCAAACGGGACAAACGGGGTACCCCATCAACATCATCATCATCAACCAACAGACCCCTCCTCAACACATCCACCGGGTTCCTCGTCGTCGTCTTCGTCGTCCTCGTCAAACTCCCCACGAAACCAACGCAGAAACCCGGTCCACAAGAAAGACGGCCGGCTGCCGTTGCACGCGGGCGAAGAGCACTGCGGCACCAAGCACAAGGCCGCCTCGCCCGCGAGTCACGGCACCGGCACTGACGGCTCCCTCGACGTGTGCATCTGCGTCGAGGTCGACCAGCACGACCCGGCCGGCCGCACAGAGGGCTACGGCCTGACCATCCCCGCGCTCAACTACCAGGGGCCTCGGCCGCCTAGTCTGGAGATGCTCCCGCACCGGCCGGCAAGCCACGGGTCTTCTGCCGGAGGGCGGACCCAGAGCCGGGGCAGTTCAACAGCTGGCAGGGGGTAACGGGAGTCTCGGCGAGGGTTGATGATCATGAGGATGATGAGGATAATAAAGGTGTGAGATGAGCCTACGTATGTTAATGTCGGGTTCGTGGATATACCTAGCAAGATGTGTAAGGTTCAGGAACGACGTGGGAAGGGAGGAAACGAGGTTTGAGAGGGCTGACAACGGCGGAGGACATGTGTATACCACGTATGGTTGACGGGCCTAGGTTCTGTTGAGTGAGTGTGATGTAGAATGGGATGGATGTGAGGGATAATCGGACGCGGCTGGGCAACGGTTGATGTAATCTAGATACCCAGGTCGTTTTCCGGGTGGGAAGTTTTGACTGTCTAATCAATTGTAATAGGTGTGTTGGTCAACGAATTGGCCTCTTTCGGCGTCAGCATACCCCCCCCCCCCTCCTGCTGTCTCCTTCCCTGTCTTCGTTCTAGACCGAAGCCGCAGCATACACCACGTGCCCAAGTCTGTGTCTGTTGAGCGCGGTGCTTCCATCGCACATGTACATAGAAATTGTAGAAGCCGGAGAAGACGTAGACATAGGGTTCGCAAAGCGTATATACAGTGGGAGATACCAAAGGATAAGAAGACGGAGCGAACCGGAAAGCCACCCGAAGTCCCAGTCATATTTACACAATATACAGTTCGTTGCCAGAGCCGTGAGTGGTGGCGGTAAAAGGCTGCGCGGAGAAGCTGCTGCTGCTTGGTAGTAGGGAGAGCCAAGTCCGTCTGTCATAGCGGGACAGCTCGACATATATAGTTCTACTTTGATGAAGCCTAGGAGTTGGAAAATCCTCAGAACCCCTAGAAAGTAGCAACCCAAGATAGCCGCTTTTGTTTTCCGGGGCTCGCCTGGGATGAAGAGCCTCAAAACCCCCCTTCTCGTTTCATTTGACATCCGATTTCAGTCACGACCTGCCCTGTCACTCTTCACTGTCACAATATTAGCTGCCCTTGCTGTCATGCCCTGCATTGTGTAAGCTCAGGGCCCAGGGGTGTCACGTGGCAGTCGGCAAGGAGTACGGTTACAAATAAAGACAGGAACAGCGATGCTTCAACGAAGCTGTGACACCGAACCCAAACCCCCTCGTACGATACCTACCGTAGTAGAGCATCCAATGTGAGACACAGAGCTCCCCAACTGCCGTAACTTACAGGTGCAGAGCTCGCAAAGCTTTTTGTTGGCAGCGAATCACAATTCCGTCCGGCCAGCAGGGTTAGGTTAATGAAGCCATCTTTGGTCCAAATCGAGTGTTTTGTCTGCTCTCTAGTAATGTTTATAACATCTGCCGCCACTTGACACTCTTTAAACATTCCTGCGGCGAACTCCAAGGTAGGGATGTCTACAACCTTTTCTCTGCGGTCCCCGTACAGCAGCCAAAACGCCTCCTCCTAACCTCCCAAAGTTCCAGATGCCATAAGTCGAACCACTTGTTTGGTACATACCCATACCGGCGTCAGCCGACCTTATCGGGATATAGCGCCGAAGCATGTGTAGCCTGGACATGAATCTATGGATAACGACATGGGGATGGCGTCTCAACTCTGACCGACCCGTCCAGGAATGCAGGCGTGGGAGATAGGTGTCAGATCAGATCGGTCAAGCCTTCGTCGACAGTCAGGAGTGATCGGACCATCTCGAAATACCCACTGCCTCAGGTTCCGAGCTGAATACCGACCCATAGACCATACACTGGGATACAACGGTCCATAAGCTCGACGTCTGCCCCGACTCTTGGATCTACTTCGGTACCTCGATCTCGGCCGCGAGTCCCGCGCACCATCGGTTCGGTGCTTTTCATTTTACCCATCTCCTCCAGAGAACCTGGCCACATCACCGAGGACTCGCTTCCAGAAAGCACCAACCGTTCACTCCGAAGCCGAAGTCCAGAGAAGTTCAGAGCCATCGACCGGCGTACACCCCAGTTCCATTAGCTGCTGAGCAGGTCTCTCACGCTCATCCCGCGTGGTGCTGTCGCACTACTACTGGTACGTCTGTCCATCTGGTTCAGCATCAGCAGGGCGGCGGTGGCCTCCTGGTCAAGGTCTCTCTGAGGTGGCAGAGCCGGGCTTGTCAATGCCGAGCCGTAGGCTGAATGTGTGCGATGCGCTTCAGCGTACCCCTGCGGACCAAAGCAGGGCGACGTGGTCGCCGAAGTGCTGTAGCCATGAAGACGGTATTCGGACGAGACTGATGAGTATGAGTTGTGCCGATTCCTCGAGTCCTCAGGCACTAGCGCCGGGGAGACTGATGGCTGTTGGGATCGGCGGGCGATGGGAGTCAAGCCTGGAGAAGGCGCGCTGGATGACGGGCTCGTCATCTCCATGTCGGGTGAATGCGAGTTGGCCGTCGAGGTGAAATTGCGGCTGTAATTGTACGGCTCTCCAAGAGCTGGTGATGGCAAGCCAGACTGAGCCGTCCGGGGTTCTGGATCCGTTCTCACTTCCGATGCGCACTGGGCCTTGAGTTGGGTGATGCAGTCCTCCAGATATCTCACGTATTCAATCGAGGCCTAGCTCGAACGTCAGCGGAAGCGAAGCACGGGCTCAGCCACACAAACGCACCTGCAGGATAGCCAACTTGTGCATCTCTCCGGTACACGCCGGGATCAGGCTCTTGAGAACAGCAAACTCCTCGTTCATCTTGGATCTCCGCCGCCGCTCAATCAGGCTGTGGGCTGTTTTCCTTGCGATCTTCCTCCCAGCCGCGCTTGTCGCCGACGGCTGTTTCCTCTTTGTGCCTGCTGCTGCTGCTGCTGTCGCCGAGCCTGCCCCTGAGCCGCTCTTGGAGGCCGTCTTTGAACTCGACGATGGAGTCTCGGGGCTAGGATCCTCGCGAGGCTTCATCTGGATGATCTTCCGGGACCGCGTGGGAGGGGGTGGAAGGGCGAATTGGTCCTTTGGCGGGTTGGCAGCGGATGAACGCCGGCGAGACTTCACTGTTTCGCTGGCTTGTGGAGGGTATACGCTTGCCGGTAAACTCGGGCTACCCTCGTTCGTCACCGCCGGCGGTGGCAGCTCGAACGCCAACTGTAGCGACGCCATTTTGGAGCCATCCTGGCCCTTGATATCGGTCGACGACGCCGGCGTCGGGAGCAACGTGGCTCGAGGCATTGTAATTCCCTGGGAGTGGCGTATGTCTCGTGGAATAGGAGCAGATGGATGCTGAATTGCTGAACGGGGAACCGAGGGAAGTCCTGCCCCCAGAAGATGGGCGTATGCCGAGCTTTTTGACAGGTTGAACAAGCTGCGCTTGGCACCCTGATAAGAAACAGCAGCCGGTATCTGAGCGTCTGAGTCGTGTGTGACGATCCTTGATGTCACGGCCTACGCGGTCGAAGAGATGGCCCTGGATGTTGAGTGAAGAGGGAGACAGGAACACGACATTCGTTCCGGCGCTTGCCCAGGAAGCAGACCTCCCGCGGGAGATGAGACATTGCGACAGACATCGTGCGCACACCTCAGCCTGAGATCACAACCGGTGCGAGACGACGGGGGAGGGGCGGTGCCTGGGGGAGGAAGGAGCGGTCGCGTGCTCAGCTCCCTTGTAAGAGGCACGGGGTGGGATCCCGGACGCTGATTGGTTCCAGAGCTGGATGCTGTTGTTGAGCTGGATATGAGCTACAGAAAATGTCCACCCAGCCCAGCACGATTCGGCTGTCGAAGCTTCCTTTTCTTTGTACCTTGCCCCGGATGTCAATTCGAGCTTTCTTGGGGTCCCACGAGGGTTCCGGGGGGCAACTTCAAAAGCCGCTTGGAGCACGGCAGCACCTCATTGTCCAACAGCTTTCGAGTACGCCGGCCACGCCCCCATCGGGAACCCTGTGGGCTCCCCCGATCGTCATAGCACCCTGTCCAATGCTTTCAACACGCAGCCCGCTTTGCGGCGGCTTGCCTGTGCGCCTTTCCCGTCAGAGGCTCCAGCCGTTGCTCGCGTGTCAACGTGAAATCTGGTATCCAATTCATGAAACTGAGGAGATCTTTGACCTAATAACTCCGTGATGCATCGCTCATACACTAGTCCGTTTCTTGCATTTCGTCCATACACACATGACTGGCCCGGTGTAATCCTTGTTGTCCCTTGTACTTGTCCGGTTCCTTCCGCCGTATCCTATCCTCCGGAACTTCGGATGTTCTAGACCTCGTTGCTGGGATATTCCACCCGCGTGGTGGCGTTGAACTCCTCCTTGATGCTCCTCATGCTGACGAACCGGGACAGAATTGCGATGCTGCCGGCCTTGTCGTTGGTTCCGCTCGCCCTGCTTCCGCCGAACGGCTGCTGGCCCACCACGGCGCCCGTGCTCTTGCAGTTGATGTAGAAGTTGCCTGCCGAGTTGCGGAGCTTGTCCTCGGCGAAGCGAATCGCGGCCCGGTCGGCGGCAAACACCGACCCGGTCAGGCCGTACTCGTTGGCCGTGTCCACCATTTCACAGGCTTGCGCAAATGCGCCCACCGGGTCCGTGGTATCGTCATACACGTACACGGTCAAAACGGGGCCGAACAGCTCCGTCGAGAAGAGCTTGTGGTCCGGCGTCCGGGCCTGGTAGATGGTCGGCTGTACAAAGTAGCCCTTCGACTTGTCATAAGTGCCACCGGTGAGCAGCTCGAGGTCCTTGTCATTCTTAGCCTCGTCAATCACCCCGGAGAGCTTCTTGAACGAGGCTTCGTGGATGACCGGGCCCATGAAGTTCTGGTGGTCGCAGGGGTTGCCGACCGCCAGCTTCTGGGTCTCCTCAACCAACCGAGTCTTGAACTGCGGCCACACGGATGCAGGCACGTAGAGACGGGAGGTGGCGCTGCACTTCTGCCCCTGGTACTCAAAGGCACCGCGAACGGTCTGTATGACGGCATTCTCCAGGTCGGCCGACGAGTGGATGAGGTGGAAGTTCTTGCCACCAGTCTCGCCGACGATACGGGGGTACGACTGGTACCGGCCCTCGGCAACTCCGGCGCCGATCTGTCCGTACAGTTTGCGGAAGACGGCCGTGCTGCCTGTGTAGTGCAGCGCAGCGAATTTCTTGTGAGCCAAGACCTCCTTCGTCACCTCCTCCGGGTTTCCCGGCACAAATTGGATGACGTTCCGTGGCAGACCAGCCTCGAGGAGGATGTTGTACAGCAGCCAGTTGCTAGCAATGGCGAAGTCGCTCGGCTTCCACACAACAACGTTGCCCAACAAGGCCGGGAGGCCAGGCAGGTTGCCGGCAATGGCGGTGAAGTTGAAGGGGCTGATGGCGTAGACGAAGCCCTCGAGCGGCCTGTACTCGACCCGGTTCCACATTCCTGGCGAGTTGTGCACGGGCTGCTGGGCGTAAAGCTCTTCGGCGTACTGTACGTTGAAGCGGAGGAAATCGCAAAGCTCGGCGGCAGCATCGATCTCGGCCTGCCACGCGTTCTTGCCCTGGCCCAGCATCGTCGCAGCCATGATGTCGTAGCGATATTTGGTGCTGATCAGGTCTGCCGCCTTCAGGAAGATGGCGGCGCGGTCGGCGAACGGCAGGGACTCCCAGTCGGCCTTGGCATCCAGGGCCGACTCAATGGCGGTTTTGACATCTTGGGGTGACGCCTGGGAGTAGGTGGCGATGGTTGTCTGGTGGTCCGCCGGGTTGACCTGCCTCCCGGTGGAGGAAGTCTTGATCTGGTTCCCGCGAGTAAGGTCAACGGCGCCTCCTGACAAATGAGCAGCGGGGGTCCAAACACTCACCTCCTTCCCGCCGATAACGAGAGGCACCTCCAGGGCGCCTCTCTTCTGCAGGCTCTCGAGGGCGGCGGTCAAGCCTGCTCGTTGGGCGGAGCCCTTGGCATAGTGTTGCTGCCAGCAATGTCAGTTTCCCGTTCCAACATACTAGTAGTTAGCGCTCGGGACGCAGCACTTACGTTGGGCTCGTTTGACACCTTGGGGATCTTAAACGCCGCGATCGTCGACATTCTGGTGGTGCTCGGAAGCTTGGGTGTAAGTTGTAACCTGGGCTGTCTGGCAGAGAAGGCTGCTCTTGTGACGCCAGAGGATAGCGCCAATGCTCGAAGTTGGCGCGACGCCATACTTGAGTGTGCTCAGAGCCTCGGACAGATAGTGAGGGGATGCAGTTGGTTAGGGCGGTTTGGATCGGCAAGTGATGTCACACGACGCCTCAGATAAAGTAAGGTAGGTAATGGAATGCGTGTTTGGAGGAACTGCGCGCGTGACTTCCCGCTACCGTCGTCTAATCGCAAAGCTACGCCCTTAGCCTCACCTCCTGTGCTCGTCGAGTTGTCTGCAGTGTGCTGCTCTTGAAGGAAGAGAGAGGCCCGTTTGGATCGCTTTGTCGCGGCTTTACGCAGCAAGCACTCATGCCAAGGCTGGCACAAGAGGGGCCGCGGATCAGCCATTGGCCAATAGCACCAGATGGAAAGAAGCTAGAAAGTGCTGATAAGGGGCCGGCGATCTTATCGGAGCCGAACTCTGGGGCAACCAGGAGCCGAGACCGGGGGCTGGGATCGCAGAACGAGGTTTGAACACGGGGATGATGCGATTCTCAACTACTTTTGGCGCGAAGAGATTTGGCTGTTATGGGACCTGTTGGGTCACGTTAACACCGTTCTCTTGCGATATCGCTCGCGACTTGAAAGGAGGACTCTAAACAGGCATCGGCAATGGGTCCATCTTCGGGTATTCGTAACGGTGGGTCCCGGCTCTGACAGAATCTGACTCTTGTTAAACCGGAGGAGGAAAACGAGAGAAAAGAACTCAAGAATGGAAAGGAACTCCAGACTACCTCGAGGTCTAGAACTGAGGAGTCGCTCTCACTATAGCGGTCTGCTCCCACAAGTGACCTCTCACCGCCCAGTACTAAGTTGAAAACTCAATATCGCGGTTATAATAGAACAGTGACCGGAGCTGGTGCCGTCTTGAAGTCTAATCAATCGGCCTAAGAGTGAGCGCAGGAGCGCTCATGTGGGATGACTGTCGATAGTAAAGTAGCGTGGAACCTCCATAGCTAGTAGGAAGTAACTGGTAATAAGGAGCGGCCCGGAACTTGATTTTACATCCAAAGACATATGGAGCAATAAGGTCAAGATGGCGAGTAAGGTCACACAGACTTCAGCAAGATACTATGTAGCCCAGGAACGCCTGCAAACAGAGTCATAGGATATAGCTTCACTATGTAAGGGATTCTAATGTAGTCTAGGGCCAGTTGTAACCCTGGCCATATAGAAGCTTAGTAGTATATGCTTGTAGTATTTGATTTCCGGTAAAGAACTTGCCGCGAGATCAGGACTCCAGACGTCTTACTTGATTACCTACGATGGAAACAGATAAGAGAAGGCGGAAAGAGATGGAGCACGAGAAAGGTACCCGGTGAAAAGGCCGGCGATGTCAAGATCGGGCAGAGGAACCTCGTCTCAACACCCTGCATAAGGTAGTAGATTTGATCACCGGGTCGAATGAGTTGATATCGCTCATGGGAGTCCTCCTTCAACGGAGGTCTGACCACTATCTACTCGTGTCCATCGCAATGCACTCGCTCAGGGTTCATCGGGAGACACGTAACCAAGCGTAATAGAAGATAGTCGTCGCGAGACCAAGCACATCAGCGGGAACCAGCAAACAGGCGGCTAATGCCGCCCGCGCCGCAGTATTGCTGATAAAACTAAGACATGATTGCTTCCATGACAATCCCCCAGACAGACCGTCAGTCCTAATGCAGCAGCATCATACCCAGGCGCCAGTGGAAACAGACCGCACTGCCCCGAACTTAGCGCCGCTCCCATCGGCCAGCTCAGGAGGCACTGCAATAAATAGTGTATGAAACCCAGGCCTCCTTCATGCAGGGCAGTGAGCTTTGGGGAAGCTACTACTGCTTTGACACACCTGCAAACAACTGCTCCGCCCTAGCCTATCGTGGTGTAGTACAGTAGTACTAGTGCGCAGCACACCGCATGCGGGCTCAGGTCTGCAGCTCAGAGGCCCGGATGGCAGGGACATACTGAGACCACGGAGAGACTGGAGATTCACTCGCTCACCCTAAGGTGTGAAGCTCGGTAGGAGGGACACCCCAGACTCGCCTAGCTGCCGGTAATACCTACTTGACATGCATAGGTATAGTCAGCGTCTGTTAGGATGAAGCAACCACCCACCGACATCATATGTTCAGATCCATCATACCGTCATCCCATTCACTTAGAGGTGTGTGCTGTGCCACACGGCTACTCATTGTTTCACTTCCCGTCATCCGACATACTACAGTTAGTACAGTATGATTGATGTGTTGGGTTGACGAGTCCTGCGCCGCATGCCGTCAACTCTTCATGACAGCCGGTGCGGTTGCACGCTCCCTGCAGAGTCCCCGCATGTCGGCTACGCGCTGTACCCCTTGCACCGTCGCTGCCCAACACATGAAGTTGACAAGCTGAGCCGTGGTTGTGCAACGCTTGGGTGCGGTCATGTGATATCATCTTACAGTGTTATCAAAAAGGTACCTAAGGTACTACCCTAGCTTGGTATCATCGACCAACGGAGTAAGCTTATTAGTTTATTACGATTATGACCGGGTACGGACCCGAGGCAATGGAGACGCTCGCCAGTATCTCCCGGGTCGTAGGAAAGCATAACTCTAAGAGTATATGCGAAACGGTGTCAGCATGTCAGCATTGTCTTGCTATCAAACGTCGCGCCCAAGTCACGTTTCCAGAAGAGTAGAGCATGGAAACTCTTGAGGGTGTTGCTCTTGACAGACCCCGAATATCTCATCGCAGGGGCGGCAGTGGGACAGGGACAACACAGGGTCAATAGTGACTCGGGACACTTCCCGTGAGTCAACCAGCTGCTGATTGTCGTGGCCGGATAGGCATGAGCCCGAGGTAGGACGCCGCAGGGCTGAGTGGGCATGTCGGTTCCAAGCCGTCTGGGATAAACAAGTCGTGAAGATGATCGGCCAATGGGCACCGACGCCACAAGTGAAGAAGAGGGCCACCGTCCAGATATCCGTAACGAGACCTGTCACGGTGGTGATGTGCCCGGAAGTGACCACGGATGGTGCATTCACACCCAACACACGCAAGAGGACACAGTCATCTGCCCCGTACTAGCTTGTGTAAGACATACACTTTTAAGGTTGAGCCATTTTGTCTGTGGTTTCAGCTCTGCCGGTGCACCCGGCGAATCAAACTTCGAAGACACCAAAAGCTCCGAACAACACCTCGAGCTCGTGCATGACAACCAACCCCGCCTGGCGAGCCAATGATATGACGGATGCCGTCCAGATCTCGCAAAGTCCATGCGCATGGTAAGCCCTATCCGGGGCTGAGGAACCCGATGTCTTGCATTGGGGATATTGATTGGCCCGAAGACCAGATTCATCGGCCCCTACATTCCTGGCCACGTCACGAAGCACTGCTGGGCGACCCTGCGGGGAGGCCCCTCTTTTGGGGGGTTGGGTTGGGTTGGGTGTGGTGACCAGCATCCGGGTCGTGAGTGGCTCACGGCACACCAGGAAAAGGGCGGGCCGTTCGCCGGCAGCTTGGGATTGAGGAATGAATGAGAGAGAGTCCAGTGGTAAGTTTGCCAGGTCCGTGGCCGTGATGAATGGGAACGGCAATTCCTGTCGTGGCGACAACCGGGACTTGCATCGATATTGCCGCCAATGTCGTCAATCAACTTCCTAGACGAATAAGCGATCTAAGACATTGCAGGAGCTAGACTGCAGACCATTAGATGAAGGGTTAAGCCAGAATTAGTACAGTACATACTTACTTACATGAGTCTTGCGATGTTTAGTAAACTATACCACAGTACGTCCGCGGTGTCATTCCATGCAAGCCACAGCAGCTGTCGTCAAGAAGCTCATACCTTATCACTTCGTACCAGAGGCCTCATTGAGGCAAATACCCAATGGAGGACGCCTGCCCTCGATGGGACGGAATTGGATCATCCGGTTGCTTTGGGGAGCATTGCGTCTGCAAACTGCAGCACGGCAGGAGGCGCTTTTGCGGGCACGGACGGTGGCAACGAGAGGCTTGCGATTTGACTGGCGACGCCTGCCGCCCGGCGGCTATCTGTTAAGCGCAAGGCAAGCTTTGTGGGACGGATTTGCCGCAAATGAATCGGGGAGCGGGATAGGAATCATTGGAGGCTGCATTCATAGCTGTGAGGTGATAAGGGATTCCATTATCAACGGATAACTAAGGCAGTGAGTGAGGTGAGCCCGTTGGACCACAGTCCACACTCCACAGCAGCAGCAGCATAGGTACCTAGCTCCGCTCAGTGAGAAAATCACTAACCGGAGCCATCTCTTCGGGGCTTCTTTGTTTGACCTGGAATGTTCCCTCGGAAAGGCGAAATACGAGGGGCATTATTGGCTATTGCACTTAGCAGCATGCAGGAACCACCATGAAGAGGATGGTCAAACTGATGAGGGCGATATTGGTTCTTGACTCGGGAGTGTCTCATCGTCCCAACCTGCTTTCGTGGAGATCCCCTATCAGGAAAAGGCGATCTCCTTCCCCGCTTCCGGAAATCTTGGTGCACAGTGCACGAGCCACAACTCCACTTGTAATTACGGGTAATTCCAGGCACAAGCTCCAAGTTTCAGGAACAGGAAACGGAGCCCACACCACCTCGTTTCTACTGGCGGGGCAAGTCGAGGTCCTTCACCGCTTTCGCTGCTGAAGCCGCAGACAACTGGTTCAATTTATGACATCCCACACACCACGGGACAGCCTGTTTTTGTCGTGGGGAGTCCTGACCGTGCCAGGCGGGATCGACGCATCCTCTCTCCTCCCTCTACCCTCGAGCGGTCGAGTATGCTTGTTGCACAGTGCCTTCCCAGGGGCATTCATGACTGCAATTGACTTCCAGGTGACAGATTCTCCCCGACCTTTCCGGACGTTCTGCGGACTTGCATTATTTCTGCCACTTCACCACCTTTGCGGGGCCTAACCATTCCCTTTGGAGATACCCCTGCCCCTGTCAGGAACGGGCCCGATCGCCGAAGACTGTTCAGTTCATTGCCCCGTTTCGCCGGCCCACCACACCCACCAAACATCTGCACGCACTTCTGCAATCGCTCGCCAATCCCTGGCGATAAACGCGAGCTCGACAGGACAGGTGCGTTTCAGAAAGTCTGCTCGACGGGCTGTGGATCGTTTCTCAAATCTGGCATGGCAAAGGTGGCGGGCAGTCTTGGAAGCCCCGTTGGCGATGGCCATGGCCAACACACTGCTGAGCCTGCTCAGCCCAATGCCCGCTACACGACGTGAGCCTACAGTAATCATGCAGGTCCTGTCACTAGCGCGCATGTAGTTCGCACATGGCACACCACCATGGCGCCGAACTGCATGCCTAGTGACATACCAGTCTAGATTTGACGGTGGACGGTGTGTGGCAGCCATGGCGGGCATGGGGGCGATGACGGCGGCCCAATGTGGGTGTCGGGGATGGTCGGCTCGAGCACACGAGGTATATTTGCCGAGTCTCCCTTCACTTCGCAGCTTCGAGGATATTTTTATAGATGGCTCGGCAGGCTGCACACCTCAGCATCCCGTGGTGACCCCATCCTGTAGAGGGTCTAGTTGCCGCTTCTGGATTGAGACGTGGTAGCTCCCCTCTCCGCCTAGCTACCTTACTTCTTGTCTCTCGTTCTCGTTTGTTGATCATACCGCTCGACGGAACTCGCGGCCACTGTGCCCTGGAACTGATGCTCGCTCGGTGTCGCGGGCTCTTCGGCCTTTTAGTTTGACCCGGCTCTTCCATGTTTGTCCCCCGTTTCGCTACCTTGCTATCGTGCCGGGTGTACACCCCTCTCTTCTGGGTTCGAGAAAGAGAGACATCTCTGAGCTCGAGTCTGCACAATGGCCTGCTAGCACCAGATATGGTCCTTTGCCTTGGCCCCACTGTCCCGGGTCTCTCGGAAACACTATCCACAGGGATGTATCATGAACTGACAGTTCTCTACCAGGATCAGCCAATTCAACCTCGCTCAGTTCTGCGGGACCTCCAAGCTCTCCCAGCTTGCCGCTGACCACGCCTTTTCCCCGGCGCCGGCAACCCTCAGGCTTCGTCCAGCGAGGTCCTAGTGACCGATACTATGCCCACGGGTATTGCCACATCACCAGGGCCCCAAACCACAACCGATATCTCCAACGCCATAGGGCCCTCGAACGATGGTGACGGTGACTCGGACATTGCCAGCAACAGGACACTGGTCATCGCCCTGAGCACCGTCCTCTCGGCGGTGGGATTGTTCCTAGTCATAGGTGCAGTGTTACTCTGCCGGAGATGTCGACGACGAAGACGCCGTCTACCCTTCCTTCCGCGGGGAGTTTCGCCTATCGACGACGAGGAGATCGAGAGATGGAAAGGGAATAGGTCCGAAAAGGGTGGCTTCCATGTTGGAGACACCGACATCGAGGCCGACGGAGCACTCAGCAAAGAGACCAGTGCCCCGTCACCGTCACACGCCAAGCACCCATCCACAAGCTCCGTAAAGAAGCCACCGAGTGTGATAGTCTACAGCAGCCCTTGCAACAGCCAGGGACTCCGCCACTCGACCGACGCCGAGTCCCGTCGCTCGTTCGCACGTGACCACCCCGGGTACGGCGGCAAGTCGAGCTTCGATAAGTCCCTCCCGCAGACCCCGATCCAAGCTCGGGCTCCCAACGCCCGTGCAGGCTTGACAGACGAGTCGGTTCCCGGCGACGCACCCTTCCTCCCGAAGCCGAAACGCACGCCTTCCCGGCTTTCCAAGGCCTCTCATGGCTCGGCCAAGGAACGCCGAGCCCGTCACGCAAGAGCGCGGAGCTCGCGGAGCAGCACTCGCAGCTTCGGTGACTACTACTACTATCACGGCTCCGGAGGAGGGGGTGTAGGTGGGGGAGGGTCCGGCGCTGGCTCGGAGCTGGAACTGTCGCTGCGGCTCTCGCATGACCGGGACCATGCCCACATAGTACGACACAGCAGCCACTCGAGATACTACCAACCCGCCACGCCACGCGGCAGTCACTCGAGAGTGTACTCGTCTTCTTCGATCCCTCCGCGGCTGTCGTTCGGGGATGAGGTGTTGTATGGAGGGCTGTCGCCCGCTAGGCCGAGGTTTACCGGAGAGGCCGAGATTGGCCGAGCTATTGGCTAGCCCTCGACTTTGCTTTGCTTCTTATTTCTTTGAACCGCCTTGACACACGCAGCACATACCGCCGCTTCTACTTTCAATGAGCCCTCCACCGGCTTGGGGTGTTGGCCCCCCTGGCGCCCGGTTATTTCTTACTTTCCCTTCTTCCAACCCCCAGTCCAAGGGACAGGCTCGGACGACACAAAGCGGGTTGCTCGCCAGGTAGCTCGGGTCTTTTTTTCTCTTTTCCTTCTTTCAGGACTGATTCATTGAGCGCTATGATTGACGAAGACGATGGATATACCCCGAGTGTGTTGGAGCAAAGAACGAGAGATTATCTTTCTGTCAGATTGGGGAGGAACCGGATGGCGCGCAGTTCCAGTCCGGTCTTGAGCGGCCTGAACGGCCCGGCCCATTCACAGGGTGATTTGCTCATGTTTTTATAGTTCCGAGGAGGAGGGCAGACCAAGCCGACATCCCATACCAGGGGTCGACTGCTAGATCGCAGGCAGAAGATGGGATGACACTCAACTCAGTACAGTTACAAGCATTTATCGACGATTGACACATGTCATCTATTACTGCACAACCCTTGTGCACATGCATATACATAAGGTACTGACGTTATGCACATGCTGCTTCTGATCGCGCACCTGCGCTCCAGAACCACATGCCCCATGATCGAAAATACAAGCTTTCTAGCTGTCACACCTGAAACCGCCTAACGCGGGGGGTTCAGGAACATGATCAGGATTGGGAATAGTGGTTTTGCTCTATGGGAACTTCTGTCTGGAAGTGTAGGTACCGTACCTTACATGCTGACACAAGACAATTCGGTAAATAAATGATGCTGGAGGGAAGACTAGACCTGCCAGGTGAACTGAACATCGGTTTACAATGTAAGTATGTACTACGGATAGTACTACTAGTAGTACTGTAGGTTAATCGACCCTAACCCTAATTCATAAGAGATCGGATTCTCGAGTGCCCGATGACTACGGATTTACTAATAGTAGTAGTACTCGTAGTAATATTTGGGAGTATGCAGGCACGAGAGACCATGATGGGTCAATTATTTGAGAGCACAGCTGTGACGATATCTTGAGTGCGATAATGACGACGGGTTGTTGAAGTTGCTTGGTCCATTCATAGGGTACGCACTCAGCTCTGACCGCAACCAATTTACGCGCGTACTGTATGGCAACGCGACGACGCGCAGCGCGACAATTTCAAGTTGGACATCCTCTTTCCCCACAACTACTACTAACCAACTTGACAGTGAGTATTGCACCTAACGAACCAGCATTGTGCCGAAAACATTCCGACTGTGTATTCACGCCCGTACCAGGTGATCTTGTGGCTTTATATGAGATTGCATCCAAGTGCATTATCTTGGCAGCTTGCATCCGTCCACAAGCACACTGCATCTTGCCGAACCCATCCTTTAGGGCGATACACCCGGGCACCGTTACGATGCCCTCGCGAAAAAGCGACGCGCGCCGCAGCGACGTATCCGTGGCGAGGTTTGTGCTCGCCGAAGAAGACAGCACCATGACGACCGAATCGCCTACTCCAGCAGCACCACCCGCGGCAAAGGAGCGCTCTGATTCGGTCTCAACCGCCGCCCCTGCTCAACAAGGGCAACCGGTCGATAAGAAAGACAAGGAAAAAGGGAAGGAGAAGGAGAAGGAAAGCGACGGCTTGCCAATCGAGGTGTGTATGGCCCTACACATTGGTTCTCCGTCGTTCGCCCCAACACGCAGGCTAACAACTCCCGCGATCCCATGATGGCGGCTTATTAGGACCTAAATCTGCCCAAATCCATCATCACCCGTCTCGCCAAAGGGGTGCTGCCGCCCAACACACAAATACAAGCCAACGCGATCCTGGCCCTGACGAAGAGCGCTACAGTCTTCATCAACCACCTGGCGAATGCGTATGTCTGCTGGGGCCACCCCCTTGTCTCTCTACTAGCGTCTCCTCCCACGTTTCTGACCCAAACCGCAGCGCAAACGAGAACACCGTGAACTCTGGCAAGAAGACCATCATGCACACCGATGTCTTCAAAGCGCTTGACGAGACAGAGTTCGGCTTCATGCGTGAGAAGCTCGAGGCCGAGTTTGCCAGTAAAGCCTCCCTACTCCCCTTAACCCCCCTTACCCCCCCAAACCTATCTTAAACACAAATTGCTTACCGTCCTTACTAGAATTCAACGAGGTCCAGACCTCAAAGCGCTCCACATACCGCAAAAAGGTAGCCGCCGCCAAGAAAGCTGCCGCCGCCTCTGCCTCCGCCTCCGGAGGCAGAGGCGGCAGCCCAAGCCAGAGCACCGACGCCGGCGCCGCGGCCGACATTTCCATGATGAGCATAGGCTCTACCACCGCCACTGCCAGCGTCGCCGGCGGGCACCAGCCTCCGTCGGCCTCAGGAGGGCCGGGCCCAGCTAGGGCGGCCAAGAAGGCCAGGCTCGACCCTTCTGCCGACTCGTCCAGGATGGAGGTGGATGAGGGTGGCGAAGGGGAGATTTCGGACGCGGAGACGGTGCCCGATGAGCAAGTGGAAGAGGACGGGGAAGATGATGAAGAAGAAGAAGAAGATGATGATGATCAGGAGGAGGATGCCGACGAGGAAGAGGATGATGACGAGGCAGGGGGCGAGGGGAGAGACGAGTTAGAAGAACGGACAGCCAGAGGGGAGGACGAGGACGAGGCGTTAGATGACGACAGTGACTAGGAGTGTCGCCTACGTCCAAATCGAGCTAGCCGGGGAAGATGGTCGGGCAGGTGGGTCGAGTCAAGAGAGTGACTACTACTAGTAGTACTGGGCGCAACGGCCGGGCTGTGTGACGATCGATACAAAGCCGTGAAGTCACCTACTATCATCCCCTCGATATGGGGGCCACTGTTGGAGTTCCATCGATCATTATTTGGGCTTAATGGGCAGTCAAGCGTGGCAACGCTCGGCTCTTTTTGACCTCATTTGTCATAAGTGTAATTCTTGCCGAAGAGCCCAACTGCCCAGGGGTTGGTGAGATAGGGACAGCCGCATCCAGGACAAAGAGCTGCCGGTAGTATCTCGGCACCGTTCTGTCACCTCCTACATAGTATATGTTGAGCATCGCTTTTTCATAGGGTTACATTCTCGGAAGCCAGTTGGTCAGCCACTTGGGTCAAGTGAGCAAGCAAACTACTAGCTCAATCCGGCCATGGGTTCTACTCATTCGGTATGCTTTTGGACTGTCATGTTGCACGAAGATCGAGAAAACTGAGAGCTGGTCCGTTAGCAAGATTGGCTGGGCCGGATGCTTCAGACGCTCCGATGATCCCCGGGGCGCGCACGCGCATGACCAGGCCACATGTGAGCACCCCGTCACATGCTGTACGCGTACCTAGTTGTTGTGTGCCCGGAATATGAAGGTCGAGGCAAACATGCCAGACTATCCCTCGAGCGAGGTTCCAATCATGAACTGCATTATCCACGATGTGGTATTTGCTAGACCACAGGCCCAAAGCTACAGGAAAAGATGCAGCCGTGACCGCGAAACAAGAGCATAAGCCATGCATATACTGTCCCAAAGTAGTCTGAGTCGCGCTAGGGGTTATCATCCGGAATTGCTATTGCCTGCCAAGTGAAGCGAGCCCCCCAAAACCACCCATCCCATACCATGCACAGAACAAGACCGCATCAAGCCCCAAAGTCAGAGGGATCCGACCAAAACCGTATTGCAAAGTCTGTAATAGGGTCCAAGCCTGACGCTGCTGAATCCAAGATGTTATATTGAACCAGGTGAAGCAAACTCGGAACGGGGAGACGCGGAAGGGAAAAGGAAAGGAAAGGAAAGGGGCCGGTGGCCTGCAAGCTCATGATATCCATGAGAGGTCCGACCCCAACCAAGCTAGAAATATGAATGAAACGTAAACCGCTGTCAAAACCAGAACGTTCAATAACCATGCACCCCCCGTGTCTCACCAGTAGCCACCCAGCACAAGGTCCTCCATCGACCAGAAGAAATGAAAGTGTGGGTAAGTGAATAAATACGGAAAAGAAGATGAACTTGGTAAAACAATCTTGAAGTTCAGTCGATCCTGCGCTGCCGTATAGACCAATCACCATCCCATATGTGCCAGCCGAGGTGCATACACAGTAAGCACCGCTGCTTGGACATCCAAGTGGTCGATCAAGTCGTCAATCCTGTCGTATGGAACTGATAGCAGCATGGCATCGTGAAACAGTTGGAGAAACCGGAGGACTCAACCTGGATGAAAGAAGAATGAAAAAACGATGAAAAAGCAAAAGAAGGGCGGAAAAAAAGAAAAAAAGAAAAGCCAAGGTATCATAGAGAGACGATAAATGGAACGATGCCCTCCCAGACTCCTCTATCCCCCCCCTTTCCCTGATACCCTGCGTTTGCCTGCCGGGTGACGAGATGAATAAAGAGGCGGAAGCTTGTGTGTCCGTATCACCCCCAGTGCCCACTCCCTGTCCTGCTCCATGCGCCATAGTGAACGCATGGTCCGAGTCCATCACCGAAATGGTGCCAGTCGAGCCAAGCAAAATCGTCCATCGGAAGCAAGTTGCCTTCCCCATCCCAAACCCAATCATCCCACCAGCGATCGATCGAGTCTTCCGCACTCTCCTAAGGTTGGTTAGCCCACCACTGAGCTGGTGCCTGCGGTTGCGACCAGCCCTGCGTGACGGCCGGCGCCTGCGGGCTCTGCTGCATGTACTGTCGTGGCGTCTGGTCGGCCGAGTACATCCCCTGGGTCGGTGCCGCGCCGTAACTCTGTCCCATCCCCGGTATGCCCGAGTATGACATGCCGCCTTGCTGCACCGGGCCCGAGGCGCTTGAGTGTCGCAATGGGGCAGGGGACTGCTGCGGGTGGGGAGACGGTTGTGACTGGGTCGTGTACGCAGAGTAGTTGTGCTGCGGAGTTTGCGGGGTCGGCGGCCACATCTGGCCCTGGTGCGAGTAGCTGTAGTTTTGCGTCGTCTGCGGCAGAGTTCCGGTTGAGCCTGAAGACGGGTAAGCCGGCCTCGAAGTGCTCTGAGCTGCCTCGTGCGCCATACCCCTTAATGTGTTCTGACCCAGCGGGTGCTGCGCTTGTATGGGCTGGGAGTACGGTGCGGCCGAGATCATCATGGGGCTCTGGTGCGGAACAACTCCGGGCTGCTGCAGACCTGTAGTGCTGGTGCTGACGTGCGACGCCGCGGCAGGGCGGGTTATCGGCACGGTAGCATCGGCAGAGCTTACGGGCTGGCTCAGTGTCGTCGTGGCAGGTTGTTCGTGCGGCCTCCGCCAGATGCTCTGCATGTATTCGTTCCGCATATCTCGCTGCTGGTTAACAGATCGGTTGAACTCGGCAGCGTGGTGTGCTTGGGCATGCAGTTCTGCTATCGGAGTGGGTTGGATCCGGTCCTGATATGGTGGTCCCGTAATCTCCTGCCTTGGGCCCGCCTTCAGAATGCTCGAATAGTCTCGGCTCCGCGTATCGTTGTACTCTGGTCCTAATGTTATCACAGGCATTCTGGTTGAACTCCCTGGCGGTCCCCCAATCATACCTGGTGGTTGCATAAGCTGCGGCTGGGGCGCACCTCCAAATTGACCGGGATTTGTGCTGTAAACGATTTCACCGTGGGGGGCTCCAAGCATGGCGTTGCTGTGGTTCGCCTCGGCCTCGCGGGCCTTTGAAGCACCCGGCCGCTTCTCGCCAGCCAGGTCGGCCTCCGTGAACCCCTGCTTGCGTGCTTTCGTCTCCCAGTAGTCGTCGCGGACCCTCCTTCCGTTGACAATGACCCGGCTCCCAAACTGTCGGAACATGCTCCGGGCGGTTACAATGGCAATTTGCCGCGAACGATACGAGAAGGGAAGGATCTCCTGGGTCACTAAGTCGTCCTTCTCGATCTGGCTGGCGATGATTTTGTAGAGTGACCTGTTCTTGTTGAAGAGCAAGTACGAGTCCCGGTACCCGAGGACCCGCGCGCACTCGGTCGCCAGCATGAACAGTTTATCCCCCCTGTTCGGGACATGGAAGGTCCTGCAGCGGTACTCGCGCCCGCCAGTAAGTTGACCGTTGGGTAGAACCTTTTTCTCGCCAGCCTCGTCGATCTCGCGCGGTATATATTCGTCTCCGCCGGGGCCGAGCTGGTCTGTCGTGTGGTCACGCACCGTCGGGAGTGCCTTGAGGGTGGACTTTGTCGGCGTCGACTTAGGTGGCGACGTCTGAGGAGGCGCGTACGTTGGAGTCTGCGATGGTAACGTCGCATTTTGACTCTGGGGTGTTTGCGGAGGGAGCGTTTGGGGAGTCGGCGGTGCGGGCGGCATGGGCGCCGGGACGCTTTCGGGCGCGCCCCCGGAGGCTCTGTTCTTCATCTGTCGTCCTTTTTTCCTAGGCTTGTCGCCACCTGAGTTATGCGCGACAGCACCGTCAGCTTGTGATCGCAGGTCGTACGCTCGGTGTCGCACGACTATGCTGGTGTAACACGGGAATGGTTGACCCTAGTCGTAGAAGGCCACAGCTACACAGAGACAAACACAACATACCGTCATCGCCAGCAGGGCCTGGTGCCCCTGCGACCCCGAATCCGTCGGGGGAACGTTCCCGCTTGACACCTCGAGAGGCGGCCTCTATCAGATCTGCCGGGGCGTAGCTGTCAGCACTGTGCGCGAGGTGGCAAGGGGCAGTAGTATCTCTGGAAAGACGGGCGCGCGGGGGTGACGCGGACTCGCATAGTCCGCGAGCGAGGATAAAGAAATCGCCTTTTGACATTAGAAATTCCATCAAGGGATGGATGGGAGCCCTAGCCACGGCGACTCCAACGATGTGGAGGATGCGCCCCGCGAATTGCGAGTCGCAAAGATTCCGCGCCGGGCAGTTGCTCTCGCATGTACATGATGCAACGAACAATTTCCGAACGCGATACAACAGTGAAAGCGGCCCAGTGACATACCTGTGTTGAGCGCAGCTGGGTTGATTGTTGCACTATCACTGCCGTTCGGCTGTGCAGCGTACATCAGAGCCGTCGACGTCGACCACGTCGCGATGGGTCTGCGAAACGCCGTGTCTTGATAGACTGATGAGGGGCGACACGGCCAGAAGCAATGGCACTCGCCAGAGCCTCAGATTGCGGGATGCAAGGTCGCGCCGGTGGTGCAGAACAACGAATGCTTGATGGATACTCTGTAGGGTTCGTGCATAAGGTATGGTTGGCGCAAAACCACACAAGCTGCTCCAGAAACGCAGTTAAGGGTGTCGAATGAAAAGGCAACGGTTATTAGAGTTATTAATGGACGGAGAGCAGGCACTTGCGCGCTTTTCCCCTTGATTTGTTAGTCGTCTTTTACTCATCGATTTTCTTGCTGGAACCTCTAGGCTGGTGAGCACTTTGTTCGCGTCGCGGCCTCGGTGCGTGCCACGGGCGGCGTGTCCAGAGAAAGGCTCCAGAGCTCCTTCAGAGTTGCAGTGCAGCGCAAACGCAATGAGCGGGGAACATCTTCAAGGTAGCCTTTGGCGCTTGTCCAATTGCGGTAAAGTCAGCGCCGAGCAGCTAAAATGATCTCATAAATATACGGCCACCGCGTCATTAGCATTACCTGGTACACTGTACCGTATCCATACCTAGTACCTTGGCTGTTAGCGCGGATTTCGCGCCATGTGTCCAGTCTGTGAGAATACCTGCAGTCCAACAGCCATAAATTTGTTTTAACGTGAAAAGAATAAGCAACTAGCAACTACTCGGAAAGGCCGTCTCTTCAGATAGTTTTCTCATTTTCATCAAGGTCGGACTTGAAGAGTAGTCTGTTGTGGAGCCGAGTCTAGTTTTTGTAACAATCCAGGGTGTATTGTAAGATACTACCTGGTACCTATCTTCGACTAACACGAACTGCGCCAACACTAATTAGGACAGGTTAACGCCGCCTTGGTCATACTGTGTGCACAGTAGATGCCACAGCCTTGTTGACCGTATCAGAGACGCTTAGAACGGAGAAGGACTGAAGTTATTGATGGCGAGTTCCCGAAGAGCTGGGTGCCGCCGTGCCGGTGGTATCGAGATGGCTGTCCTGACACGCACGGCATCGCTTCCATGACTACGGGTATTTTAGGGAATTCGAGGCAGCTTTACTAGCCACTCTTGGACGAAGAAGCTGAGAATGAGATACCTCCGCCACAGTGACGCTAGGTAGCAGGGTGGTGTACGCCGAGCAGGCAGGAAATCAGGGGGCACAGGACGCCAGTGCCGAGGTACTCCCGTGTCAGGACAAGGCTTCCGTCGTTACGGTGCCATCGGATCGCGAGGATGACTGGTATGATGGCGCAAGCCAGCGATTGTGACCAATACGGAAGATCTGTTTCTGCGAGCAAGAGAGCACGGCGCTCGTGAAAAGAAGCCAAGAAGTTGTGAAGGGCTTGGAGGCTGGAATGCTGGATGCTGGACGAAGATTATTCCTGCTCAACGAACTGCGGCGCAGTCGATAGTTGTAAAGGCCGCGAAATGGACAGAAAGTCCCTGTAAATGCGGGCGGCATGCTCCGTCCAGGAAGACCCGTCTCCTTGGCGATGCTGAGCATAGCACCGCTTCATCTGAACGGGGCAGCAATGCCACCCTGGTTCGTAGGTGCACGAGGGTACGGATATCTGATCCCACTCGAGGGTGTCTCGAGTTTCGATGGTGAACCCATCAGCTCAACCGAAGAACTTTTGGTCAACCCCCGCAGCGACTGTGCGTGCGAAGGTGGCTATTAGATTGCCTAACGCCTGGTGTGAACGAGATAAAAGGAAAACATTGCCGGCACCTTGTCGGACTCTCTTGGACGTAGTCAGTACTGTACTGTATTGTGCCTGCAGCAGTGATACGATGTTTTATCGGGCAAGAACGGGACTCGCCATCTTTCAGATTTCTGCCCCTCTCAGCTCTCACGGGCCGGAGAAGCCGCACGACGTGCTCTCTTGAGTTTGACAGCAGTAGCTTCCGAGACAACACAGTAGTACCTACCTACTAGGTATTGTACCTTAGTGGAGCGAAGTCGTCGTCCCTCTACGATCTACACAGTATGGATAGCAGTGTCACTTAAATCCAGAATTCCAGATCGGGCAGAAACCAATTCGGATTCGTCCGGGCGTTGAAGTGGACGAGCGCTTGTGCATCTGCCCAATCACAGGGCAGCAGGCTGCCTTGATGGCCCGCTGCTAAGATATTCCCGATAAGGCTACTCCCCTGCTTCGCCCGTGCGGCCACGCTCTCGTACCCGGAACTCTGTTGGTGTCGTGGTACTCGGTATGCCGCGGCAGCATTGACAAGGTATGCAGTTCGGGGGTACGTGATTCTTGAAATACCGCCAAATCCCCTCGCGTGCTTGTTCATACTGACACAATACTGTAGGAGAGTCTTGTTCTTTAGCTCCTGAAAAGCACGGAGGTGACCTCGCCGAGAGTGCGGTCGCCAAAGGAATCTCAGCCGGCTTACTCCGGATGCAGACTCGAGATGGGTCATTCGCAGACTCGTTACACTGCATAGTCTGAGATGAGGTCAGCCTGCAGTCGAACGCGAGAACAGTCATCTTGGCTCAGACAGGGTGCGAAGTGGAATGCGACGACAGCCCGATTCCCTGATTTCCGACTTCCAACGTCCCAGTCACATGAAGAATCACGTCCTAACGGGTTCTGCATGTCTCACCGCAGATACGGCAACCGTTATGGCCTGCGTACGCATGTTTCGGCGGCCGTCCGGGTTATCGCACGTCGATTAGTTACTATCCAAAGACGGGGACGATACTGATGAGGTTGTGGTACCACGGATCTTGAAGACTCGCAGACAGAGCGTTCAAGTTCGGTCCCCGCTCACGGTCTAAGTCCCACGTCTCCGCCGAATGAACCCGTGTGATGCGGGCGACCCATGGCGGTCGTCAGCTGTCAATATTGTCTCGTCGATGCCTATTTGATTGGCCGGTTGTGCGGCGATCTGAGAGCGAGGATGACGCCACAGCTGAAACCGTCCCAGGCCAGGTGCCATTGAATCTTCGGCTCCCGGAGGAAGACACTGTCGGCGTAAAATTCCGGACCCTCCGGGGAAACTGGTCAAGTGAACGATAGCGTCGTACAGTATGTATTGCACATCTCCCATTGCCAACGCTCGTGTTTACCGTACACACAGCTCCGTCTCAAACACCGAGAAGGCTTAGATGCCCACGAGAAGGAGACTCGCGATCGACGCTGATATGAGGCATCGAAAGCTAGCCACGACTGTGTAATTAACCAGAACGGCTTACTGTGCAAGTCTTGCGAATGGAGACTGAGCGAATCAGACCTCACCCGAGACATATCTCCGCATCTCACAGGGCCGTTCGCTCCTCCAGTAAGCCCAGTCTGGGCAATCTCCGGCATTCCACAATTCTCCCGTCTCTGGCCGTGTTCCTCTTCACTTCCAGTAGTTCATTACTGATAACCGGGAACCGTCACCAGTCGTTGCAAGAAACCAAACACTGCGCCATGTGACGGACGGGTTCCACGAGCTATCAAAAAGCATCGCGCATAGCGCGTGCCACTATCTGCAGAGGTCCAGCTTGTGGGGAGAGCAAGACAGGCGAGGAGGGCGGTGCCATGCTCAAAAGCCGGGGGTATGGAGAGGGGTAGCAGGTGGGGCGCAAGACAAGGGACGACCGTGGTGCAACCGAGCGCCTTGGCGCACAGCTTCCGGAGATGTGATTGGATTTTGTCGCGGTTCCGCTGACAGACGGGCCAGCTTCATGCAAGGCATGGCAACTGGAAAGCTTCCCACACACCCCTGGCTTTCGTTCTTGTCCACTCCCTCCCATCTCCCATATCGGCTTCCACCTCACGGAAGGACTCCAGCAACGCTGTGTTCCGCTACTCTCCATCCTGACCTGCTTGATACCTTT
This sequence comes from Chaetomium strumarium, assembly GCF_033439665.1. Taxonomy (NCBI): domain Eukaryota; kingdom Fungi; phylum Ascomycota; class Sordariomycetes; order Sordariales; family Chaetomiaceae; genus Chaetomium; species Chaetomium strumarium. The sequence goes on along the minus strand of NW_026944429.1, from coordinate 3,582,151 downwards.
TATACTACCTATGCAAGTACTAGTATGTATGTAACGACTTTCTTCCCCGGCCAGCTACATCATGCAGATTACCATTACCTAGCCCAGGAAAGATCAGAGGCCTCGAGTCTAATGTGGCTCCCTTTGACCTACAACAAGCACACCCACACCGTAACACGGCTTGCAGGAGGCCGCTTCCCACCTGGGGCTCCCGGTGGTCCGCTGCATCATGCATGCTCGTTCCTCCATGAGCGGGCCATCGGCAGCGAGGGGTAGGCATAGGCCACCATCTTCTCCACGATCTGCCTCAGGCCCTGGGCGCCAGAGTCCAAACTGCCCTTCCGTGTTTCCCTCCCTTTCCTTTCCACCTTGCAGCTGTCAGTGGCACCTTCCGGCAGCCCCTTCCCGCTTCTGCAGGTGGAGGTTTGTCCGCTTCGAGTGTACCCTGCGACTGCTTGTGGTCAAGAAACCGATAGCCCCACCACTCACACCTTCAACTGCGGGATGTAAATCATCCGCTCGTTGACACCACTTCCGAGAACAGCTTTCTTGTCATCTGCCGAGCTGTCTTCTCCCTTGCACCGCAGCCACGGAAGCTGTACACGAACTGTACTGCGCTGTATTGCCCATGGCCAGACCCCTGGATCTGCGCACCTCCCACACTTCCGCCTTCTTCCCGCACCATACCACCTAAGGTTACGCAACGTCGCTACTATGTATGCATGTACAGTACATTGTATACCGGACTTCCAACCCTGCTCGAACCCAGTACCAAGGCTTCATCTTTCCAGGGAACGACAGTGGGTCAGGCGGGCGCTAAAGCGTAGTGCCTATCACGCATGAAGATCGGCTTCCACACTCTCGTCTTCTGATACCAAAGTCGTCCTGGGAATATGGGTGTTAGGATGAACGGCAGACGGTGTGCTCTGGGTCCCTGCACACAACAGGAGAACAGCCTGGGGAAGCCAAATGCAAAAGCGAAGAGTGCATTGTTATGGTTTGTGATGTCGCTAGTGCTCATCTCATCTTCACGGCCGATGTAGTAGGTTCCACCCCGGATGTGCAGTCCGATACGCATGCCAACCTGAGGTGATTGCAGATGTAGCTGCAAGCCTTCGTCTCAAGGTCTCAAGCCACGGAACACGATGGGAGAGCGTGCGTTAGCTACTGTGGTAGGAGCCTAGGCCGCATGGGTCTTTGACGTCGCACGAGGCACCTCGCATGCTGTGCCCTGGCTGTGCATGCCTCGCTTGCGCACCTATCTCTTTCTGGCTTCTCTAGCAGTGTCTTACAGCAATACCGTCAAGTAGAGAAGGCGGCTCAGTTCGTACGAGGATGTTCGATACGTGAATTTCTGCTCCTCTCCAGTAGTAGAAGTTCTTAGCGAAGCTACAAAGCTACTAGTATTTCAGATCTAATTTGTGAAATTATCATATTGCACGGGTACTACTAGTATCGATGTATGGTAAATGCCATGGGAGAAGTCTGCTTCGTTGCACGCCCCTATCGCATCGACCACGAGACAAGTCTGTCTATTTTTGGTATTCAAAAGCTTGCTGATAGACTAGTAATACTAGTAGTAGATCATATTGCAGATATGACACCCAAGATCTACCGCAGAAGCGAGCACATATGTGACGGGAATCTGGCAAAATGCACCGGGTGAATGATGCTTACAGAGCGTATGGTGCAGCACCTGTACTGCAGTAATTGGATCTCAAACAACGGTTCAGCATCGAAACCGTCACTGTCCATGCCCACAAAGCAGATGGAATAAACCAATGCTTTCCGGGGTGGCGGGGAGGCTCCTATGTACAGGTAAGCTTACCTACCTGCTAGCCAAAGTTATGATAACCTCTTAGGCAGTATTCCAGACAAATAGGAGAAGCTGTTGAAGACGCCGCGGGATATAAACAGATACAATTTGACAGATCATTTATGCAAAGGTAGAGTAGAGATCTCCGCTGGCTTGTGACTGAAGCCCCTATATCAAGGCCGAGCACCTCGTATCAACTTTTCTTGAAGGGAACTTTTGTAAGAGAGCACTGCGTTGTCAAGGCTTGCATCAGTTGAGCCACTCACTACGTACCTCAAAAGAACTGACCTAACTTGTGCCAGCTTCCACCAACTCAAAGTAAACAGATTTTCACTATACTACCCAGTACTAGTAGGTACTACCTAGGTAGTAGACACCAAACTTGCACATGTATCAACCTCTAATGTGAAGCCCTCGAAGAGAGGCACTGCGATACCCGAGTTCTGCGGGGTGATAACATATCGATAAGATAAGGCTCGCTTACCTTAGTGCTTCGCAACCGGTGATTCGCCAGAGAAGCGATGCCCGTGTTTTCCAGCAATGGCAATCAGAACCTCGATCTGAAAAACAGCGACAAAGGTCACCACTACAATAGGACAAATCGGTTTATAGAAACTTTTTGACTTACTGCTGCCGTGCTTAATTTTGACGCGAGCTGCAGCACTGCGTCTTTGTCAAAATGGCAAGCCTCAAGAGATCACTAGACACTGACCCCTTCGCGTCCAACATCTCAAGCAAGGTCTATGTGAGATCGACAAAGAGCGGCAAAGTCCAGAAAATCGTTCGTGAGGTTTACCTCCGCCAAGACATCCCCTGCTCGTCCAGGCTCTGTCAAAGATGTCTCAATACTGCCCCCAGGGATGCTGCAGGCCGAGGTGAGCATTCAGCGTCATACACATTGAACCATGGATGGGATGAGTGACGCTGACCCTCATCGACAGCCACTCCGTTTGTCCTCTCAGAGGCGCCCGCCGGCACCAGCGTATTCCCGCATGGCCATTACTTGGTGCCGGACACCAACGCGTTCCTGACCGCTATGGATCTCTTTGAGCAGAGCTCGGCCTTCTACGATGTCATTGTGCTGCAGGTGGTCCTCGAGGAGTTGCGCAACCGCTCGCTGCCGCTGTACAACCGCCTCATTGGCCTGACCAAAAGTGAAGACAAGCGGTTCTATGTGTTTTTCAACGAGTTCCGTCTCGAGACCCATGTTGCCCGCCAGGGGGGCGAGTCGGTCAACGATCGCAATGACCGCGCCGTCCGCAAAGCCGTCGCTTGGTACAACCAGCACCTGGCCCGGACCGGGGCAAAGAAGGTGCCGGCCGTGGTCATGCTAAGCAATGATCGCGATAACCTGCGCAAGGCCAAGCAGGAAGGCATCCACGCATGCTCTCTGTCCGAGTACGTCCGGCAGCTCAAGGATGGCGACGCACTCCTGGACATGATCCCGGAGAGCGAGGACCAGGAGAGCACTATCAAGGAGAAGCGGGCCGGTGAACCCTTATATCCCGAGTACTTCAGCATGTCCAAGATGATGACGGGTGTGAAGAGCGGTTTGCTCCATCAGGGCATCTTCAACGTTTCGCCCTACAACTACCTCGAGGGATCAATCAGGGTGCCGGCATTCCCCAAGCCGCTGCTCGTTCTTGGGAGGGAGAATATAAACCGTGCCATCGACGGCGACCTCGTTGTCGTGGAGGTGCTGCCTAAGGATCAGTGGAAGGAGCCGTCGACCCAGGTGATTGAGGAAGATGCCATCACCAAGAACGAGAATCCGGACGCTGAGGAGACGGGGGACTTCGTGTCCGAGAAGGAACGCAAGGCGCTCCAGGAGGAGGTCAAGCGAACCCACAGCAAGACGACAGAGGGGCATGCTCAACCGACTGCGAAGGTCGTTGGAGTGGTGAAACGGAACTGGCGCCAATACGTCGGTCACATCGATCAATCTTCGGTCAGCCAATCATCGCAACAAGGTCGCAAGCAGGATACTGTCTTTGTCATTCCCATGGATAGGAAGATCCCCAAGATCCGTCTACGCACACGACAAGTGGCGGAACTGGTCGGAAAGCGAATCCTCGTCACCATCGATGCATGGGATCGCAATTCCCGCCACCCGACCGGTCACTTCGTTCGGTCCCTGGGCGAGCTGGAAACCAAGGCTGCGGAGACGGAAGCGCTGCTGCTAGAGTACGACGTACAGTACCGGCCGTTCCCCAAGACCGTCCTCGACTGTCTGCCCAAGGAAGGCCACGACTGGCGGGTGCCGGCGAGCACGGACGACCCGGGATGGAGAGACCGGGAGGATCTGCGAGATCTTCTCATCTGCAGCATCGACCCTATCGGCTGCCAGGATATCGACGATGCGCTTCATTCCAGGCCGCTCCCCAACGGGAACATCGAGGTCGGCGTGCACATCGCCGACGTGTCCCATTTCGTCAAGCCCAACACCGCCATGGACGCCGAGGCAAGCATCCGCGGCACGACGGTATATCTGGTCGACAAGCGTATCGACATGCTTCCGATGCTTCTCGGCACAGATCTGTGCTCTCTGAAGCCCTACGTTGAGCGCTATGCCTTCTCCGTTCTCTGGGAGCTGACGCCCGACGCAGACGTTGTGAATGTAAGGTTTACAAAGTCCGTCATCAAGTCTCGTGAGGCATTCAGCTACGAGCAAGCACAACTCAGAGTCGACGACCACTCGCAGCAGGATGACCTCACAAAGAGCATCCGGACCCTGCTCGCGCTGTCCCGAAAGCTAAAGCAGAAACGGTTAGACGCGGGTGCGCTGAGTCTGTCGTCTCCCGAGGTCAAGGTGCAAATGGAGTCGGAGACATCCGATCCCATCGACGTGAAGACCAAAGAGCTGCTCGACACCATGTCTCTCGTCGAGGAGTTCATGCTTCTCGCCAACGTCAGCGTGGCCCGCAAGATCTACGAGGCTTTCCCACAGACCGCCATCCTGCGGCGACACGGCGCCCCGCCCAAGACCAACTTTGACGAGCTCGCCAACCAACTGCGCGTCAAGCGCGGTCTCGAGATAAGCGTGGAATCCTCGCGTGCCCTCGCCGACAGCCTCGACGCGTGCGTCGACGCCAACGAGCCCTTCTTCAATACCCTCGTCCGCATCATGGCCACCCGCTGCATGATGGCGGCCGAGTACTTCTGCTCCGGCACGCAGGCTTACCCGGAATTCCGCCACTACGGCCTCGCCAGCGAGATCTACACGCACTTCACGTCGCCGATCCGGCGGTACGCCGACCTGGTGGCCCACCGCCAGCTGGCCGCCGCGATCGGGTACGAGGCCGTCAACCCGAGCATACGCAGCCGCGGCCGCCTCGAGGCCGTCTGCAGGAACATCAACGTGCGGCACCGCAACGCCCAGCTGGCCGGGCGCGCGAGCATCGCCTACTATGTCGGCCAGGCGCTCCGCGGTAAGGCCACGGAGGAGGACGGCTTCGTGCTCAAGGTGTTCAGCAACGGCTTCGTGGTGCTCGTACCGAGGTTCGGCATCGAGAGCCTCATCAGGTTGCGCGACCTGGCCGAGCCGGAGCCGGCGGCATCGTACGATGCCGAGACGTACACGCTCACGACCAGCGGGAGCAGGGAGGTTACGGTGGAGCTGTTCCAGAAGGTGCGGGTGCGGGTGACCGATCAGAAGGACGAGACCACAGGGAAGAGGGGCGTCAAGATGGAGCTTGTGAGCGTATACTGAGGAATCAGAGATGTTTTTGTCCCGGCAGGGCGGGCTTTATGCAGAATATGACAAGAAGGTACCTAGGTCTCTTAGGGGCAGTTACCACAAGAGCCAAAAATAAAAGAGAAAAAAATAAAAAAGCACCTCAGTCGAGTTGGCAAGGTTGGTTGATCAGAAAACTCCCATGCAAATCATGATGACAAAAGCAACCATGGTCCTGTTTTGTTTTCCGATATCTCCTTTTCGACGCCGCAACGCCTCAGACGCAAAAGGATACCTACCCGTAGCCGCCCAGAAACAAAAGACTTGATCTATTGCATCTCAATCTCATTAGTCTCCGCCGCCGGCTCTTCATCCCCCCACAGCCCCTCAAGCTTGAACTCCTTCGCCCACTCCGTAACGATCTCCTTCTGGTCAGCCATGACTTCCTCATCCGCAACCTTGGTCCCCTTGCCACCATTCCCGGCACCAGCCACAGGCAGCACGGGCGGCTCGATCCAGCCCTGTATCCGCCCGTCCCGCCAGTCCGTCACGACAGTCATGGCGGCCGCGTTGATGTTGGGCACGCCGCCCCGCCCCAGCCGGCCGCGCTTGCGAGCGACTTGGATGAGGAAGTCCGTCGTCGCGTCGCCGTTCTCCGGGTTGGAGAGCAAGGGCGGCAGGTCGTACACCTTGGCCATGCGCTCCACCAGGTCGGGTGTGGCGGACAGGCGCTTGAGGAGGAGCGAGACGGCCGGGACGGGGTCGTCGATCTGCTTGGGCGGGATGGCGTTGAGCAGGACCAGGTGGGCGTGGGCCTCGGTCGGGTTCTTGGGGATGAATGTCGTTGCGGCGCTGCTGTCGGTGGTGGAGGGGAAGACGATGCCCGGCGAGTCGAGCAGGGTGAGTCGGTTGTCGATCTTCACGGCACGGATGGAGGTGGTCACGCCGGCTTCGGCGCCGGCGGGACAGGCGGCGCGCTGGCCGCGGCCGCCGCCCAGGCGGGAGAGCAGCGCGTTGATCACGCTGGATTTACCGACGTTGGGGTAGCCGATCACGCCGACCGAGATGGCGCGCTTGAGGTTGCGGGATGCGGCGTACGACTTGAGCGCGCGGAAGAGCGCGGCGCTGGTGCTCTGCACCGTCATGTCGCGGTGGTTGAAGGTGTGGGCGTTGGGCGCCGGGTTGGAGGCACGCAGCGGGAGGGTTGGGAAGAAGCGGCGCAGGTGGGCGAGCCAGCCGCGCAGCACAGGGGGCGGGATCAGATCGACCTTGTTGAGGATCAGGATGAGACGCTTGCCGCCACCGGCAGCCGCCATGACGGCCCGCTCAACGTCGCGCGAGCGTGTGCCTTGCGGGTCACGGGCGTCCAGGACGTAGAGGATGACATCGGCCTGCTCGACGACCTGCTTGAAGACTTTGTCGTAGGCCTTGCGGGACGAGGCACCGCCGGGAACCTCGACGACGCCCGCTTCGGCCTCGTCCTCACTGTCGCCGTCGTCGTCATCCTCATCGTCGTCCATCTCATTACCGCTCTGCAGTTCTCTCTCATATTGCTCGGCGGTCTTCCTCGCGCTGGCGACGAGAGCGGCGAGTGGGTTAGACTCGTCGATGTCGCTGGCGTCCTCATCCATGGCATCATCCACATCATCCCCCGAGAAGTCCTCGCCTGCAAGATACTCGTCCATCTGTTCATCATCCTCATTCTTCTCGGCCTGCGCCGAGTTGGCAGCCTTGGCGAGCTCGCGGCGACGCTGCAGCTCCTCGTTCCTCCGTGCGCGGTCCTCCTCGATCTGGTGCAGAAGCTTCTCCTTGTAGGGGAACAAATTGGGAATCCCGGGGTCCTTCTTCAGCTTGATTTTCCACTGCGGGTTCTTCTTGGCCAGCTTTCTCGCCTTGCGCTGCTTCGCGGCTGACGCCTTCTCGATTTTGTGGCGTAGCCGGACCGGCGTCCGCTTCGACTTGGGCTCTGATGAAATTGTTAGCAGGGTCTGGAGGAAGCCTGAGAAGTTCGTATCATCCATACTCTTCGGTTTGTTTATTGACCCGGCCATTGTTGGAGAACTGAAGTTACGATCCCGCCCTCTGCGATACCTGAGCTGGGGGTACTCGGATGCTCGCTGCACCAGCTGTAACACCTCAGAAAAATTACTGCAGTTACAGCAACTGAAAAGTTTGTGCCATGGTTCACCGCCCCGATAAGCCCGTTTATCAGAGAGCACCCCACACTATCCGTAGGTGCCCCCTCATAAAGACCCGGAGAGGTCCTATTCTCGATCTTGCAACTGTCTACGGACCGATTGATCTATGTTGCGCGATTGGTACTTCGTATACGCTATTTTAAGCTGTTTATTATGCCGGTAATAGATACACGGTTTTCAAAAGTTCATGCTCCCTTTCCCAGGAGGAGGGTTAGGGTCCGTCTTACTTTCGACTCGAGGCGGAGTTGCCCAATTTGTCATTGTCAAGGCGCGCGCTGCGTTCTGTTTAAGGAGAATCCGACAACGTAAGCCCGATTGCGATCCTCAGTTTAAAAGAACCCAAGCCCATAGATTTGTCTTCCAAGTGAATTGATTAAGATCCGGTCCTTCGCTCCTCAACGCATCGGGACGAGATACCTTAATACGCGCCCTTTTTCGCTGCCGATACTACCAGTACTGCGTGCCCTCTGTAAGGCATCATCGACGGCGAGTCAAAAATGGGCAGCACAGAGCCACCACAGGCCGCCTTTTCGGCGCCGCCCGAGACCGCCACTTTCGACGGCCTCCTGTTTGACATGGACGGCACTATTATCGACTCGACGGATGCGGTGGTCAAGCATTGGACGAGGTGAGGGTACAGCTAATTCATAGGTGATTAAACTAACTCGCTGCTTTACTTGTCAGTATCGGCAAGGAAATAGGGGTCGACCCCGAAGTCATCCTTGAGTGAGTGTTTCGGCAGAATATCACATCTGACAGATCGTAAGCTTGCTAATACCTCACGTTCTCCAGGACGTCCCACGGACGGAGATCCATAGACACGCTCAAGATCATAGCCCCTGAAAAGGCAACACCGGAATGTGAGTGAGCTTGCTGTGTCGATTCTGCCCAACCGCGTCGCTGTGGGGCTCGTCCGTAGTATTTCTTACACACAAGATCACAGACGTCCAGCACATGGAGAGCCAGCTCCCCAAGCTGTACGGCGCCGACGCCGTCGAGATCCCCGGGGCGCGCGCCCTTCTTCAAGACGTGATTGCGCACTCCACGCCCTGGACCATCGTCACCTCGGGCACGGTGCCGCTTGTAACCGGGGTATGTGCTCTCGTTTCCCCCTTTTTCGGCTTTCGACACCTCGAATATCCAATACCTTACTTAACCAAAGAAAGAAAACAACATGCTAACTCACCGGACCCCAACTTCCCCCCCATATGTTCACAGTGGCTCAATGTCCTACAACTCCCCACGCCAGACCACCTCGTCACAGCCGAGTCGGTAGCCAACGGCAAGCCGGATCCCGCATGCTACCTCCTCGGGCGCGAGCGCCTGGGCCTCGGCGGCGGCGAGAAGCAGGTGCTCGTGCTCGAGGACAGCCCCGCGGGGATCCGCGCGGGCAAGGCGGCCGGGTGCAGGGTGCTGGCCGTGGTGACGAGCCACACGGTCGAGCAGGTGCTGAGCGCCGGGCCCGACTGGGTCGTCCGGGATCTGGCGTCGGTGAGACTGCTGCAGGCTGGTGGCGAGGACGGGAGGGTGACGCTGGAGATTAGGGATGCGTTGGCGAAGAGTAGGTGAAAGGACGGGGGGAAAAGGGTAATAAGTAAGAGGGAGGGGGTTTGAGACTGATGTGGGAAACTTGGATGGTAGAAAAATCCTGCTCTGTCGCCCTAAATCGCACGACCTTCGTAGATAATGGGAAGCGTAAAGCTTGCCATTCTTATTCTTGGTTTTGTCGATGACCGAAACGACCATGCCCTCCCGTTCACATGACCCTTTTTTATTTTCTTTTCCAGTCTGGTCGTCAATATTCCCTGCGCAACGGTGTGTGACGCTTACAATGACTCTGCTCGCCCCAGAACAATCCAAACTCGCCGTCCATAATCCGTCCCCGGCCCAGCTGTCTCCGAGATGTCTCAGTCTCGGTAACGGTTCACGCCCAGCCACTGCGCCTCTTTCCAACTTTACGAACCCTTCTATGTCTTTGTTTGTCCTATCCAACGTCTGCACCGTTATGTGTCAGCCATGTCTTCGGCTTGCAGAGTTGCAACACACGCAAGCAAGAAAATCTTGTCTTAGCGAGAGAAACAGCAGACAACGGCGAGTTGGCCCATCCGGTATCTTGCAGAGGACGATCAGTTGGAGGCAGCCGAGATTGACTTGGAGAAGCCGGGACATGTCAAAGAGGTTGGCCAGAGTCCCCTCGTGACCTTTTGTTCTGGGCTGTCCGTGACGGAAGCGATGCACACATACCTTAGGTTCTGGGTTTTAGGCCGGCGTCGAAGTGTCTTTGTCCTGATGGTTCACCGGGGGCCGGATTCTTGAGACAGCAACGCGCCCTAGGTGTAATGGACTCGGAGGTACAAGTACAGCGGAGGTAAGACAGCGTTTCCCACCGCCGGCGCAACCTTGTCGAAAAAAACAGGCAAAGAGATTGGGAAGCGGCCGGATCTGGGTGGTCCGCTTCAGGCACCCGAGACGCACATTGCGAGATCTCAAGCTCACTGAAGACGGTCACCGTGGAACATTATCGAGTTATTAGCGGCAAAGGCCCGTCCTGAGTACATGAATTGTAGGTAGCTATGTATTACAGTGTGCACAATACACCGTGTCTGGACTTGATGGGGGTTGCGGGTGCCTGCATACCTTCTACCTACTGAAATCGCGAAAGTGGTCGGCGTCTTTTGCGGCCACGCTCGTCGATACCGTTCCTGCAGATCTGGCTTCTCGTGGTGTTTACTTTCGTGGGTTGCCGAGGCATGACAGCCAATCATAGCTGGACAGTGACAGTCTGCCCGAATCACCCCATCCTGTGTAACAAGTGGAAGCCAACAAGCCCGAGCCAGAAAGCAATGCCGCACTAGTAGTTAGTACAGTCGGCTGCGAGCAGCCATAGCATCCGGCGTTGAGTTTGGTTGGAGGCTTCTTAGGTTGTTCTCCGCTTTCACCCCTGGGCGGAAGACAAAAAAAAATGAACGCCAGACAGTTTCTTATTAGCCAGCACCTGAACGAGCTGATCCTTGCCTGGACTCTGAACCCGCTGCAGGAACCCAGAGACGCCGGAGCTTTTCGTCGAGTGCTTCCATCAGAATTTCTCAGACAGATTGCCCCATACCTCTGACACAGTGAGCTAGTTGCCCATGCAGCTGCGCCCACTTTTCCGTTATGGCTCGGTCGACGGTTGGCGAGGCTTATAATGAACCAAGGTACAGTACCTAGGTACTAGTAGTCGGGCTCTCATCGGCTTGCCAGCCGGGTCCGAAGACAGGCCAGGCCCGAGATCTGTCTGGGGACTATGGCTCTATGGGGTGTTGGGACCCCAGAATACTATGTGAATAACCCTGCTCTTGTGGTGAAGGTGTTGGGTCTAGGCTGTCGGCATCTTGCTTGCTGATACAATTTGTCTTGTTGCTTAATAACAAGATCCTGCAAAGCCTTTTTGCTCAGGGCAAGGCAAAGAGATCCAGCAACATGTCGCACACGACGAATAAAGTTCTCCATGTACGGGTCCCTGTGTAGTGTGTACGTTATGTACGTCCTTCCGGCGAGTGACCGGCTGGCAAGGGAAAAGACACGGTGCGCCTGAGGTATGTACCCCTAGGTACTCCCACGCTGCGGATATACGGCACAGAATCTGCACGCCGGCCAGCTAGGTCGGCAGGGTCTGTACTGTATGTACTGTGGTAGCCGTAGGGACCAAGGCGTCCCTATCGGCACGTGGCCGCCCCAGGGCCAGACCGCAACCACAGTACGGATAGTGTAGCAATCTCCCGGTCCCTTGGATGTTAAAACATGGCGCGGTACAATTCAAACCATCACTGGGATTGTTCGAGCACGCCGCAGTCCACAGAACAATTCTACGACATACCAGTTCGTGAAGCAATGCGTATATTTCTGTGATGGGAATTTGGTGGCGAGGGAAGGAGAGGACAAGCAAAGCGAGAGCGAGAGGTGAACGTGAACCGCCCGGGCCAGCCGCCTGGCTACATGTTGAGGTTGCACCCGGGACTCGCTGCTCAGTCCCGGGCTTCTTGGTGCATTTCCGGCTTCGACCGGGCGCTGCTGCAGACAGCAAACCAAAGAGCGTGGAGGGCCAGCCGCTCCTGCGTCCCGCCCGCTCACATACGGGCGGCAGGGCCGGTGTCAGGCGGTGCGGGGTGACGCCCCATCAAAAAAGGCTTTTCTGGTCTCGAACTTCTGTGCCCGTCGGCATGCCCCATTCTCACGATGCCTGCCTTGTCCAGATGCCGCTCGCTGATCCACCCTTTGCACAGTTCGAGGTTCCAGCCTCCAGGTTCTTCTTGCGCACCGCACTCGAGGTTCGAGGCCTGAGGTGGCTGCGCCGTACGCTGTCCAATGAGCGCACCCAACAACCACGCCCAGTAAGTCGAGCTGGAAGTGGGAAAAGCTTCTTCGGCGGATGCCGAGCGGCTCGACCGAGCTGTTCACTGACCCTTATACTGTACTTTGTAGCCTGCAGCGGACCGGGTAAGAGGCACCACACCTCTACGGCATGCTCACTTAGTACGAACGCCACCCCCATTCGTTGACTTAAGCTCGCAGGAATGGGGGAAACGATACATACTATATACCTAGTTTGTATCAGCGGGAGAGAAACGACATCAATTGGCTTCTGTCACATCCAGTGGGGTGTCCTGGCTCTCTGGCGGGATATCAGCCACAACTCGCCCGTTGCAGCTCTTGTCATTTCATCCAGCTGTCATAAGCGTCCAGCAATGATATCATTTCTCCGTGGCTTTCACCGTGGATGAAAGGCGCCAAAATAACGTTAAGGTTTACCAGATCGGCACTGATCGACCAGCGTCGAGCCGGTTGCTGATCTGATCGGCGGCGGGAATAACGTTAACTGGCTCGACTGGTAAGGCTTTCCTGCTTGGACCATTCACGGAGCTCTCTGTATCGAATTTTGGGACGACAGCCTGACTGGATTTGACTGATGACATGTCTGCAAGTGACCAGAGGTTTGCCAGGTCCGTCTAAAGTATTCCGCCACCGACCGACGGCCCAAAGACAAGTGCCTGATTGACGACGCTTCGCTGTGTCGGGGACTGCCATCTTGCCCGCAATTGCTTGTCTCAGCTCGGGGCCTGTCGTCGTAGCTGCTGTGTGTGTATTGTATGTCCATGCCTACAGTGAGTATTGGTATTGTACTGTACCTACATAAGGTTGGGATTACGGTAAGCTCCCGTCAGCAAAGTGCATGCATGCACAGTCCACCGAACAGTTGCGCTGCGCTGCGCTGGCACTCACTGCACTGCGATCGCCCCCAGCTTCCAATCATGATCCTGCGTTGAGGCAGCGGGCGCCGCTGTCGCATTGTGTGCGTTGCACTGGAGACCGTTCCATAAATAGCAGCGCAGCGCATGTTTGGGTCACACTCTCGCCCTGTACCGCGTTTTCGACGTCACGACGTGTAACCCTGGCGCTGTTCTTTGGCTTGAGCAGTTTGTTGTCGTCTTGAACGGAGATAACGTTGTCAAGCGCGGCCGGTCAAAATGCCCCTGGGTGTCTCGGTGCACTGAGGCTCTGGCCCAACCAGCGGAAATGAGAACAAGACCGGGAGGGAAAAGAAAGCAGGGACAAGGACATGAGGGGGGAGGAGAGAAAGTGTACGCGATAAACAAGAATGGATAACGGAGATCATATCATCATCATAGGGGTGACAGTGTCTCCGGGTAACTAGGTATTCACTTATCTGGCTTCCCTCAGCTACTGTAAAGGCAAGAGAAGAGATGTCCGCGTGCCTCAGATGACCGACAAGTCGCGGCTTGTGATGCTGCTGCTGGTTAGTTAAGCCATCGGTGGACTTGCCGGTGACCGCCAAGTCGGCAAGGTGCTGAGCCGGTGCACGAATCAGGGGTGGTCGTAAGCGAAACGACCCATAGCAGCAGTGGCTTCCCAGGTTGGGTAGGGGAGAAGTGTCGGTCGGTGCCCGCCAGTCGGGAGACAAGCCACGGCGGAGGAGCCCAGAGTGGGCTGGTTGGCTGCGCTGGGGCCAGCAGAAACTCATACCAGGGACGTGTGCTTTGAACTGGACAGGGATCAGTTGCGGCTGTCGCCATATGAGGTGTCGGAGTCCTGCAGCTCTGGCTGTGTGAAGCCCGCTGGAATCTGAGCCCGTGCTAGTGTAAAAGATGAAGTGGAAGCATGAGTTTGGTCGCTCTTTACGGAGTAGATCTCGTCTCGCTTTCCAACGCCCAAAGGGTTCCTGCCTCACCAGATCTGAATCAGTTTCAGCTTCGACCACGGAGAAGTTGGGCTGGAGGCGCCCTGCAGAAGTCAGAAAGAGAGAGTGCTCCCCAAGAGTTGATGATGATCCAGGCGCCACGCTGGGCCTTCCACAGGTCTCGCCGCCGCGTGAAGACGCCTGCTTCTCTTCTCATCTCCCGAGGCGTGGTCGAGGCGTCCGCCGAGGCTGGGCCCCGCTACACGTGTGGTCAAGGTACGGTAGTGATGGGCAGCTGCGGCACCGACGCAGTTCATTCAGGATATGGAGAGCGGGGGATGTTGAGGACAGAGCGGGTGCCGGTGAAGCTTTGTCGACGATGTTAGTGTAGGTCAGTTCCAGGGTTGATCTCCGGTCCTTGGCCCTCGTGTCAAAATGACCATCCATTGAGTGTGCGTCCTGAGTCAGGCCTGTGCTTCCCCGTTCGGTGCGAGGAAAGCGCATTCCGCCGCGCTGCCTCAGCGAATTTCTCCAATGTGGGGAGACGCTTGGGGCATATCAGGCACGGCCCCAACTACAACCCTCCGAGGGTTGTAGGTAGGCTTGGGACCGAGCGGACCGGACGTCTTGGACCCCACGTTAAAATTACGCTAACTGTGCGGACACAGTGACCAACCGACAACGGATGGCAGGGCAGCCTTTTTGAATTCCTGGAGCGGTGCCAATTGTCGTCTGACTCTGACAGCCGGCACTGCAATTTTACCTTAGGTAGTCAAGCTTGGACTAAAAGTCACTAACAGTTTCGGATAGGGGCGAAGAAGTCTCCGGGGTAAAGCCATATGTAGAAGCAGTTGTCCCCTGGCAAAATTGCCCTGACACTGTCCGACCATTCCATGTCATGCAGTCGGCGTTTTCTCATTGGTTGGGTCCGGGCCCATGCGCGGTTGTTCCGCCGCTTTCCGTCCCATCTTCCAATTGGCCCAGCTCCTCCACACCTCCCACCAGAGCAGCTCTCAGCTCGATAGCAGCTCTAGAACGCTTTCTGAGGGAATCGGAAACCCAAGAGCAAGGCTACACTTGGTCGCCGCCTGAATGTGGATGTGCCAGCTGAATCTCCATTTCATGCCGGGTCTGACAGGTTTCCTTGAACTGGAGAACCTGATACAACTGACTGTGCAAGTAGCACGATAGCCATTTTCTCTAACCCAAAATTACAGTTCAAGTTGGCTCTGCTCATTTCCCTGCACCCACATGGTGGGAGGTGACAGAACTGCGAATGTGGCTTACCCGCTGAGCTAGTACGATTAGCGATATCTTTCTTGACACAACCCGGACATACTTTCCGTACTCCGTACACTGCACTACATACTGTGGTGGCTCCGGCACGATGCCAAGGGCCGACGCCGAGGAGCTGGTCCCCAACCGCGCCGTCCACTCACACTGCAGCGCACCCATGCAGCTCAGCTCGCATGTGGGGCACCTACCCGGCTAGGACGTGATCTGTACACTATGTACCTAAAAGTACTCCGTACCTTGCACTCATTTTGGCCCCCGTTGTCCTCGGGTCCCTTGGCAGGAACCCCTGTCGGGGATCTTTTACGCCCACTTGTGTGTCCCGAAGACATCCACACTCCCCTGCCCAGCGACCCGGCGACTCGCCAGCGTCCACGGCCTGGCCCTTGCGCAGTGAGTTGTGCAGAAAAGGTGCAGAGGAGGAGACCCTGCACAACGGCGAGGAGAAGCAGAAACAGGTGGGAAGGCCCTGTTCGATCTTCGTCGTCGCACCACCCCCTCCGCCTCTGCCCTCCGCTGGGTCCCTCGCGGTGTCTTTAAACAAGCTAAACTTCCCCCGGCACGTTCCCACTTCGCTTTCTTGGCTTGGGTGTTGTGATCGGGCCCACACGTTCTTTTGACTTCGCATTCGGCCCCCCTAATACCTCGCGTTCCTCACGCAGACGGGTTGCTGTCAAGCTCACAACGTTACTGCCTCACTTTCAGTCACTCCTTTTTGTGCCCCTCCCACTGTAGTAGTACACTACGTTCCCCTTTCCCAAGAAAACTCGTCGCGAGACAAGGGGTCTTGAGCTCAGGCGCGTTTACTTCAGCGGCTACGCGGCAGGGCGACGACGGAGTGTTCGTCCGCGAGGCCGCTCCGAACACGAAGGAGACGCAAGAGATATGGACTACATGGACCCTTACAGCCGTCGTTACCCGGGCCTGACCGTACAGCCCTTCGCCGGCCAGCAACATGCGCCTCCTCAAGGTCCCCAGTACGCGTACTGGAACCCGCTTGTGGCGTACTACCAACAACAGCACCGGGCGGGCGCCATGATGGGCCAGGGGGGCATGCAGCTCTCGAAGCCGGCAGAACCCAAGCCAAGGCTGGCGAAGGACGAGGTGGAATTGTTGGAGCGGGAATTTGCGAAGAATCAGAAGCCGAGTAGCAGCACCAAGCGCGAACTGGCCGAGCAAATGGGCGTTGAGGTGCCGAGGATAAATGTTGGTCCTCGCCGGTAAACTCCCTGATATGTATATATGTTTTGGTGTGCTGACAAGGCGTCCTCGGCAGAATTGGTTCCAGAATCGCCGGGCGAAGGAGAAGCAAATGAAAAAGACGGCTGAGTTTGAGGCGCAACAAGCGAGGGAGAGGGCGGCTTCCGAAGCCAAGTCTACTGGCGACCAGGATCACGGCGTGAGCCCAAGCACCGAGTTCTCCGACTCGAACAATCAGCAACACCCGCTTCAAGGCTTGTCCACTGCCGCCTTTGGAGAAAACGATAGCAGAACAGAGGGCGATTATGCCGCGACCAAGAGCGAACCCACTAACCATCAGGCCGCAACGCCAGCGTCGGCTACCGCGGCATGCGAGAGTAGTCCGTCAGGTTCCGAAAGCGGTGGCTTCGCCCATGTCAAGTATGAGCCGTCGGCGGCTTCCGCGCCCCAGACGCAGGGAATGCCAGAGCTGGCGCAGCCGTCGGCCCCAACCGGCTCCTTCGAGGACACACAGGAGCGAATCGAGTTCCACCAGCAGCAGACAGTTTTTCCTTTCAGGTTATCAGGCGCAACGGCGGGGGATGGCCTGCCACGCCCGGACTTTGATGCACTGAACGCCCACCACGGCATCGGCATAAACGATGCGGATGCATTCAGTCCGTTTGCCGAACAGGACTACTTTGCAACTCCTTCAATCTCCCAGTTACCCTCCGAGATGGTGGTTGCCTCGAGCGCACCGACCACTTTCAACGATCAGCTGCTCCGGCATCAGGTGTCAGTGGAGAGTCTCGCGACATCTGACGCTGTCTCGCCAATGTCAATGCCCGACTCGCCCTCGACGATCGCGGACCTGCGCTTCAAATCCCCGCCTCCGCCCGCCGATATCGCGGCCCGCCGCAAAAGCAGGCGACCGGCCCCGTTAGGACTGTCGTCATTGAGGGGCGGGCCCGGGCCGAAGACCGGCATTGAGGTGCCAAGACGGTCGGACACGGTGAGCCCGATGAGGCGGATATCATCGGCCACGGGTCTCTACGGGCGCGTGCAGAAGGCACAATTAATCGGCCCGGGCGGCCCGCGGTCACCCTTCACGATGGACCGGACCAGGGAGGCGCTGCTCCAAAGTCTACAGGAAACGACACAGGCCCCGGCAATGGCATCCCTGAACAGCGCCATGTCTCCGATGAGCACGGAGGGGATGCTCGGCTCCAGTACAGGGGAGTGCGTTCTGGGCGTGAACGGTCAACAAGAGGATGAGCAAGGTTACCCATTCGGTTCATTGGGTGCTGTGAGCGGGATCCCCTTGTACAACGCGGAGCCCGCCATCAAGTCTCCGCCGGGAACGCCGGGCGTGGCGATGGGCTTCCATGAATCCTACTTCCCAGGCCCGTTCGACCAGACGTGGAATTACGTGCCGCAGGACGAGCCATTGCCGACGCCGAGTCTCTGCAGCCACGGCGGGTCTGAAGTCGAATTCTCAATGGCGCCTCAGCTTCCAGGCTATGTGGCCAGCCAGCCGGTGACACCGTCGTTTCCGCCCACTATGGGGCCGACATATACCGGCTTCTTTGGCACCAGTCTTGGGCAAACCGAGTATCACTTTCCCGACTCATACCCGCCCGAGTCGTCGGCTCGCTCCTCACCCGTGGCCCCTCCGAGATCAAAGCAGTTCCAGTTCGCCCAGAACGTTACTCCCCAGGACTTCACCACGGACAAGTCATGACAAGGGCCTCGGCAGGGCTCCCATCGAATGCCCAGTACCACCAACGAACGCATTTGCCCCGCTTTAGGGGGGCGGCGGTGTACTATCATCGATTTATTTAACCCGCTCTCCTGATCCGCATAACCCATCCACCTATTGGGTTCAATCTTCGGACAATGATACTCTCAACGTGTTCTTTTCTTTATGGTCAGCCGATTCCTCGCTCATTATATCATTTCCCCTTTGTCCCGGGGAGGCATCTTGTTCCGGGCTCATACACGTGGCTACGGTTTCATGAAACAATAAAAGCGATCAGCAACAGTGCCGCAAACTACAGCAGATGAAGAGCATTTTCTCGCTTTCTTTTCTTCCGTTAATGTAGTGAAACAGACGGACGCAAAGTTGGCGCTTTTTGGAAAGATTTGTTGCGTGTCTAGCCAGACAGAGGGCGGCTTTTGGATATATACCCTCTGCAGCGACACGAGACGACCAGCAGAGAGACACAAGGGAGTGGTTGCCCTCGGCTCACACCATGAGCCTAGCTCGCTCTCTGCTATTTCCAACTCCGTTGCATCTTCAGCGAACTCCTGGCGTCGGGAGAGGATTAGTTGGCGTCAACAGGGTTAGCTCAAGGAAAATAAGGTACTAAAGTATATCTGTCGGTTGGGCGAGCGGGGTGGGAAACGGGGATGGTTTCGCTCGTACGGTTTTGTGTCCTGTCCAGCCGTATACACCTCGGGGACCCCGCGGTACATGGCTGAAGGGATTACGGGCACATATATGGGTTGGATAAGGAACCGGAACAGAAGAGGGGCGCTGGACAATGTGCACCTCGGAGCGAACTGTCTTGTATACTATGTATAGTGTGCTTTCGGCAAAGGCCCAAGAAGCGGCAACCAGTTAAGTGGACGCGGCGGATCAGGCCCTCCCTTAAAGAGACCGTCTGTTGCTTCATAGTAAATATGGCAACTTAACCTGAGGTGGCGTTCCACAACACACATTTGGTGTTCCGTCTCAATACGCGTTTCCCCCTGTGATGCATCGCCAGCTCGCACCATATCCGATTCTGCACCTTGGCATCCATACAGTATGTGCCACAACCACGGAACCCAGAGAGATCTGTTGTGTGTATTCTACCACGCAGTGTACTAACGTATGCATTGCATATATATTACTTGTACCTACTGCGCTTCCAAACCGGGTCCCACCAGTTAATGCAGTGTACCTATGTATGTTAAAAAGCCCGGCCCAGATAATAAGATCGGTGTGATATAACCCGGGAAGGGAAGGGGACGCGCCCGTAGCTGTGTGTGTCTGATCGACGACAGGGGGTCGCTTCCAGTACATTATAGTATACATGTACCAATTGTACAAACAAACACCACATCGCTGCGGTTCGTCCCGTTCCGCTGCCTTGTGTCCACGTTTCCACGCCGCTCCCGGGGGGAGATTTAAGTATGTACATACATACTGTACACCTTTCCTCCATTGCGTTCCGTTCTCTCGGGTCTCGCATTCTAACCGATCTTGTCCGCCCGGGTAAAATAGGCCATCTACACTCTGCACGACGTAGTAAATAAATAAACCGAAATATTGCGTATTCAACTGGAGGAAGTAAGATGTAGGTACCCTATGGAGGCAGCAGCTTACCTACTCTGGTGTGGTCCAGACAAAACTCTGTTCGATTGTTGCTCCAAGGCAGTTGGGAAATTGATCGGCAGTGGATTGTTGTTAATGACCAGTCTACTAGTGTGGCGATATTTTGAGTGTGAACGTATTCGACAACCAACTTGGAGAGGGAACGTTCAAATAAGGACGCTGGCCCTCTCACTGGTTTGAAACTAAATAACACTAGGTTTTAAACTGTATGTATCGCATACAACCCCTTTGAAACAATCTGCAGCCCCAGCCTCGACAGCAAAACTCCAATTCGAGAAGGGAAAGAGATGAATTGGTATTCTGCCCGCTATGCCATCAAGTATGTAGACAGGAAAGATCAGGATAGATAGGTTGGTGACTGTAGCTGGTAGGTACTGTAGTTGACCGGGAGAGACGAGGAGTATTGTTCCTGTACAGACAGATGCAGGAGGTACTGTAGTAGCTCTGGGTGTGCACCACAGGAAAATTACGTTTGGATGAGGCAGGTAATGAAGAACAACGAGCCCAATGGAGACACACGAACCGTAACGAGGAACTATAAGGCAAAGAAACCACACACGCCCGGCCCGGCATCATCTCGTTACATTGGACGCTATTGGAAATTCATATCTCCCGTGAATGCAGCTCTCATCGACGAAGTCGCCGTGCTCGGCGTGTTCTGCACGGACCCGCTGGCGTCGCTGCTCGGGGTAGCGGGGTCGACAACGCGATTCCTGATGGTCATGATCCACTCGTGCTGCAACAGCTCGACGGCCGTGTCTCGCTTCTTCGAGTCCTTCACGAAGCAACGATTGAGGAAGTCAATGCCTTGCGGACTGAGCTGGTCAGGCGAGGGCAGCTGCGGCGGGTTGCCCTGCGCGATGTTGTACATGATGGCCCACTCGTTGTCGAGGTTGGCCCAGGGGCGGCGGCCCGTGGCCATCTCGAGGATGACGCAGCCAAGCGACCAGATGTCAACGGCGCCGAAGTGGCCGGGGTTCTCGCCCTTGATGACCTCGGGCGACATGTACATAGGCGTGCCCGTCATGGATTTGTTGGGCTTGGTGCTGGCGATGTCCTGCACCAGCGTGCGGCCCTGCCGGGCGATGAGCTTGGCCGCACCGAAATCGACGTATTTGATTATGCCATTATGGTCGAGGAGGATGTCTAAAAGGATAACCGTCAGCTTAAGAAACTCCAGCACGGATGGCAGGATGATCAAGAGAACTTACTTTCTGGCTTGATGTCGCGGTGAGCAATCCTGAGCTCGTGCAGATAGGCTAGGCCCTCGAGAAGCTGCAGCGCATAAACCATGATGACTTGCTCATCTTCGATACGGCCGTGCTCCAGCAGGTTTGCGAGCGAGCCGCCGGAACAGAACTCCATAAACATATACACTCTGTCTCGGTGGACCTCGATGCCGTAGTACGACACCACATTGGGGTGGTCTACGGTCTCCAGGACGCGCATCTCATCGCGGATCTGACCGGCGATGTTCGGAATCAGCTTCGGATCCTGCAGGCGGATCTCTTTCACGGCCATCAGCTGGCCCGTGTCAAGGTTCATGGCCGCGTACACATTGCCAAACGTGCCGCCGCCGACAAAGTGGCCTTGCTGCCACCTCATAGTGAAGTTGGTGGCTGTCGACGACAGCCATGCCAGCGAGCGGTCCACTTCGTTCGAGGCTTCCAGCACTCGGCCCATGGCCGAACGCTCTAAGAGGATTTGTTTTCGGTAATCGTCCACCTTGGCCAGCTCCTCGAGACGGTGCTCTTCGACATACTTGGCAGCAGTCCGGTCATCCATGCCCTGGCCCTTGTTGAGGCGCTTGAGCTGCGTCATGAGCGCCTCCATCCGTTGCTTCTCGGCCTGCGCGGCAACATTGGACCTGGCACCCATGATATCGAAGTGCGAGATCAAAAGAGCCATACACCCGGCCACCTTGGACCGAAGCCTGGCGTAGTCGTCATCGCCAAGCGCTAGGATATGCTTGCCCCTGGTCATGACCATGGCGAATTCGAGGGCTTGCACGGTCCAGCGGAATGTCTTGCGGTCAGACGATATGCAGTCGTCGCAGATGAAGCTCACCCAGTCAAGCGCGAGCTTGGTGAGCTTCATGTTGTTCATGGTCCGTCTGTTGTTATCCATGAACAACAGCGAACGCTGCCCGAATTCGGTGGCGAAGATGAAGCAGGTTTGGATCAGTTCCTGGCAGTTGAGGCCCCGTGTCTGCCGCCGGATCGTCTCCACACTGTCCATGAAGGCGTTGGACAGCTTGAAGGCAACTTTCCGCATCTCCATGAGCCGGATGTTCACCTTCTGCAGGCTCGATCTCTGCTCCACTACCAGGTCGATGTGCATGTCGATGCTTTCGAGGAACGCCTTCCTCGCGTTGATCAGCCGTTGCTGGGAGCCGCCGGCGATTAGCCTCATGTGTCCGAGCTTGATGTCCAGCGGCTCCTCCCGCACCGGAAGGCTAAGTTTTGCGCCGAACCAGTTTGGCGGGTCTTCGGCTCTGATGATGAGGAGGTATGGGTCTGATGGATCTTCGGTCACCGTATCGTAGGAGAAGGTGCTCATCAGTAGTTGGATATCAGCCCCGCGGCCGTGCAGGCTTGGCGAGGCAATGATGATAACGCCCTCATGCTCGGGGCTTCCGGTGTAGACCTGGAAGTGGCCCGACTCAACCAAGCGGTCGAAGAGCTCCTGGAGTTTATCGGGACCGAAGGCCACGGTGAAGTCGCACGTGTTTTCGTAGTTGTCGCTCAGCATCCTTGAGAATCTTTGTAGCATGCGCTGCCGCACGCGGACGGAATCGAGAATTTGCTTGTAGCGCTTGGTCATCTCCGAGACACTCTCTTTCGGTCTCCGTTGGAGCTCTTTCTCGAAGGTCTGGTTGAGCCGACTGAGGGCTTTGTAGGTGAGTGAGCTGAACTGCTCGGCAACCTCGACGTCGCCATGTGTCAGGTGGCTCCCGATCTCGTTACCAAAACCCCACTCCTGGAACAATAACTCGGCTTCTTTGAATGTGTTCTTGTTGCCGCTGAGCTTCCAGTTCAGCATCTTGAAGTAGTACTTCAGGCAGTCGAGCACGACGCGATCAAAGTCCTCGTCGATGCATGGCGGCAGCTCCCAGCCGGGTTCGGGTTGGGCGATGGCCATGTACTCGGCCTTGATCTTGATTGCTAGTTTTAGCAGGATCTGGAACTGAGAGATCATCTGGTCCTGCATCAGGGGGTTCTGCTGTGCCGACTCCTTCATCTTCTTGGCATAGGCCAGCCGCACCTTGATGATCTCTTCGACCAGCCGGGAGGGGAAACTGATGAGGGTGAGCAGCTCCTCGATGTAGGGCGGTAGATGGCGCTTCCGGAATGCCTCGTGATTCGAGATCAGAGTGGCCTTGGCCTTGTTTATAACCATCGAGATGCCGTCCAGCATGCTCTTCTTTCTGAGGTTTTTGCCATCACCGCCATCGTCTTCGTGGAGTGATTTCAGACCTTCCTCCTTCATCAGCCGATCCAGGAACGATGATTCTTCTCCAATACGGCCCGACGACTCCTGAGACCGCTGGAAGTCTAGATCGTCGTTTCCCACCCACTTCTTTAAGATGGACAGCTCCGTATTGATCATCTCGTTGACGTTATGCCAGGATATCACCGCCGAGCAGGTTTCCTCGTAGGCTTGGTAGGTGGTGGGTTTCAGCGATCCGATAAGTGCGGTGCTCGAAGGGAAGAGGTTTTCGATCGTTTCGATCTTCTCGATAGCATCGCGGACCTGCTCGATAGGCGGCTTCCCGGCCTCGGTCTCGCCGGCAATGGAGAAGTTGATCACGTCGTTCACAGAGCGGTCCAGCGAGGCTCGTGCCTCCTCGATCATCCTCCGCTGGACGGGCAGATGCCTCCCGTGAACCCGGGCGCGGATTCCCAGCCAAAGCTCGGCCTTGTGGGCGCTCTTGCCAATCTCCTCGTCAGCCGATCCGATGAGGCGCTTTTTCTCCTGCCGCACGACGTCGCCAGTGAGCACTGCTTCAAGCATCCCGTGCCACTCCAACCTCTCGCGGTTATGTGAATCCTTCAGATCCTCTTCCGTGATCTGGCTCCCTTCGGTATTGGTGAACATGATGTGAGCGTCATCGTAGTTGTCGAAGGGCCCCTCAGAAGAGGGTGTCTCGCCTTCCGAATCCGACTCGTACTGACCCTCCGCCGAGCCATAGGTGTCAAAGTAGTCGTTGCTGTAGTCTTGTTGACGCAGCTTCCGTACATACTCTCGCTCTTGAGCTCGGAATGTCGACGTTCCAACCTGCCGCGGTCTCGAACCATCTTTAATGTGGAGCCCGCCGCTGGAGGTGAAGGAGGGCGGGTTCTGGTTCGGCCTCCGTTGCGTGTAGGGTTGGTATGTGTTGGAAGGGGTTCTGGCGGGGCCAGTGGGACGTTGAGGACGCGTGCCGGTCCCATTAGAGTACGAAACAGACTCGGCTGTGCTACGTTGGCGGCTGCCCCCGCCGTTTGCGACCGCGGCGGACGGATGTGACTGCACGGAAGCGGGATGCGTCGCCTCGACATACCGGCCGAGCGACGCGAGATCATCATGTTGCTCCAACACACTCCGTGGGCTCAGCTGCAGCTCCCCTGAGCCCGACGACGCAGAATTTTCCGAATCCGACATTATGGGCGATGGGCGCGATCCGTTTTTGAGCTTGTCTGGCCGGACATGCTGATCATCGTCGGGTTGGGAGAATCGCACGGTGCGGGGGGATGGTTCTGTCGCCATTCCCTCGAGGAGACAGATAGACGACTAACGTGGAGCCGATGAATCGGGCACGGCTATGGAGTACCTGGCGCCGATGGGATGGCGAAGTGGCGAATGGCTCCCGGTAGGCTACGGGCAGAGAGATCGATCGAGAACCGTAGCCGAAATCACTGCGAGCAAATCACCACCCGCTACGACGGGAAAAGCGAAGTGCATGTATCGCGGCGCCGATCAAACACGGCCATCTGGCATCGTGAAGAGGTGTTAGAAAGCCGACAGTGACAATTGGGCAGTTGATTCTGGTTGAATCTCGTCCGATTCAAATGCGTGTCGACTGGAAGCCTTCAAGGTGCAGAACTAGCAGTGTGATAGTGCGAGAAGCATGGACTGCCGTGCCGCTTAACTTAACGCAATGCTGCAGCGCCTGCATGCAGCAAGTCGCTTTTCATTGGTCGAGCCGGCAATCGTCAACCACTTCGACCGAGCTCGGGCCACTGTATGGGCAGAAAAACGGAAGTACGAAAGCAATAAAGTTAGTATCTAAGGTATCCGTCTTTCTTTTCTTTTTTCTTCTTACTCTTCCACCTTCTCTTTCGTTCCATTCATTCATTCTTTCCATTCACTCCATTTCGTTTCCTCCGTTTCTTCCTTCTTTCTTTCCCCTTCAAATTCAGTTTTGTGTGATGCCTCATTGTTGACCTGTTGTTGGATACCAGGTAGTTGTTGGATAACATTGTACAAGTACGGCTTTTTCTGCCCCATGGCGGGCCGGATTTCCACCAAAGCTCAAGCGGGGCTTCGTTAAGTTCCATTTGGACTGCGTGTGGGACAGTTTGGTTGCGGCTCATTACACTAATAAATAGTAGTCGATAAATAATGGACACGACGTGATCATTGTGATGAAAATCGACTCAGACTGCCCAAGCTCGAGCCAAGGCCAAGAGCTCTCAGAATGCTCGAAGAGTTATCGAGCAAAATAGTTATGGTGACACGATGTTCGGATCGTTGTCCGAAGGTGCGAGAAAGTTCGCAGCCACGATCGGGGCACACATAGCTGATAGGCATGGTCATGTGCTTGGATTCCCAATCCTATGTTGACAGGAACTTGAAGTTTATATTTATTAAGCGACATTGTGAATCATGGTGGAAGATTTTACGCGTACTGTAAGGGGCTGGAACGTGCTACCAAATGAAATTCACCAATGGCGCCAGACTTTTCATCGAGTGATTACGGAGTACAACTCTCTACAATACCAATTATTACCAGTTCTTACATTACGCCAATTTAATCCCTGGGCGTCGCGTCAGCATTGGTTTTAATGCACGCGACGCGTGACGCCAGAGACGAGGTGCCCATCTTGCGCACCTCACAGTGGAATGCCCTCTCTGGCAGGTATCCATATGCATCCGCCTTATGCGCCTAGGGCAATCGTCATCCGTCACCAGGCCGAAGATTATTTTTATGTGATCCGCAGTTCATCATTGATGGCTAGACGGGTTTTCCTTTCGATATGTCCTCGATAGCGGGGCAGAGTGCCAGCACGTCGCGTCCCGCAAGCAGGCTCGAGAACAAGTTCGACAGCAGACCGCCGAGCAGCGCATCGTGGAGACCATCGTCGGCTACTGGTCTCGGTACTCCAGCTTGCGATGCGCAATCCAACCGCGCCCGGCCAGAGAGCCGCCAAGGTCTTCACGGTCCGGACGCCAGCAGTCCCAGCTCTGGCAAACGCAAGCGAGATGCTCCTGTAGTCGCAGCGGACAGCCTCTTGAAGGCGCCGGTTGTCCTCAAGGTTTGTTAGCTTCTCGGGTCCCGACAGACAAAGAGAACTAACCCAGTGATCGCCAGCCACATCCCTCAGGCGTGACAGTGAAGCCGCGCATGTTGCATCCCTTAATGCTTCTTCCTCGCGAGCACCTGTCGTTGTCAGCGCTCGACCTTTCCCAACCTCAAGGCGGCTTTCCCGCCAGCCGTCTTTTTGAATCCAGCATCAAGATCCTCGACCTCGAAGGCCGCCTAGGGTCCAACGTCCTTCTCGCCCGCTCCGAGACAAGCCGCATGATTTATGCAATTGAACGCGAAAGCAATGGCCTATATGCGCTGTGCAAGTTGGGGTCTTGGGTGGACATGGATATTTTCAGCCAGAATGCCACTGTTGTATGTCGGGAGAGGATGAGAAGTACCAAGCCGGCAAACCCGGAGAGCACCGCGGCCGCCCCATTGACAACGCCGTCGATGTACAAGGAGAGCAAGAGGAGGAGACTGGCCATCGACGAGATACAGTCCCTGGTCCGGAAACGCTCCATGTCAGTCATCGACAAGGAAATTCCCGAGCGGCCCTCAACATCAGCTGGTACCGAAGATCGGTCAGCATCAGGGAATAATGAGAGCCAAAATAACCCCCCTGCAGAGGGAGGTGGTGAAGCGCTTGCTCAGCCTGGTTCTACCGTGTCAAGTGAAGGCGATGCTGCGGCAACCGCCCAAGCACCCACCGCAGTCCGCGGTGACGATCCCAACTCCCAGCCGAACCAAGACATCCTCCAGAGCATTAGAGCCCAGTACATGGAGGCTTTATACCATTCAAAGGTGCGAGCTTACTTCGCATATCTTCCCCGCTCATGCTAACCAAAGCAGGGTTCGTTGGCATATTTCGCAAAAGGTCCTCTCTCTCGGGCCAGGGCGGCATTCCATCCGGATGTGGATCCCAGCCGTGACATGAAGGACCTGATAGACTTCCTCAAAGGTCTTATCATGAACACGGTCTTAATCGACAAAAAGTACCGGGAAACCATCCCGGAGCTGATAGCGAAGATGAAGACGCTTGTCCACGAGTCGGAGAATGGCTCCTCTAAGCCGAAGAAGAGAAAGACCAAGAAGCCCAAGTTAGGCAAGGACGGCCTATACCCAGGAGAAGTCGACCATATTCGACGATGGTGGCTCTCGCACCAACCCGTACCCAGCGGGGATGACGAGGGAAAGCTCACGACAACCGAACACCGATATCACATATCCAGTCTGCGAAGGAGGGAAACGCAGCTCCAGATGATTTTGATCCTGGAGATCCTTGCCCTGGAACCCCTGACGCTCGCAAAGGGCAGCGAATGCCAAGTGCCGGGAATGGGAATGGAAAGTCACGTCGACTCGCGAGAGACGAGCCAGGAGCCCTCGAGCAAGAAACGGAACAAGCACAATCTCCCGGTACTCCTTGATGTCCACGCCGACCGCCTCTGCATCTGGCAGTCGACCACCTTAGACGAGTTCAAAGCCGTAGCCGAGTCTCAGGTGCCCGCCGAGGGCCGCGAGGGAGAAGAGCTGGAAAGGGCCAACTCAGACCCTCTGAGAGACTTTTGCGTCGATATTGTTATGCCATTGTAAGTGAACGACAACTCTCCAGCGCTCGATCCTTGGCTAACGTGCCCCGGCAGCTTCTCCGCGCGGCTTCCTGGGCCATGCGATTCTCTTAACCGCAAACTAGGGGGGCCGGTTGCCCAGTCACCGCCCAAGGAGAAGGTTAAAAAGCCTACCTCAGTAGTCAAGCCGAAACCCGGTGCGCCGACAAAGCGAGTGGCGACCTCGAGACGGGACAGTAACCGGACTCTAGAGCGTGCGCTCTCAGTAGAGCGGAGTCGACGTAGCGTCTCCCGGGGACCGGCGGCGACAATCGCTCTACTGCGGTCGGCGAGTCAAACAGTGATACCAGGGTTGAAGCGGGAGGCGAGCGAATCGTCAACAGGCTTGATTCCAAAGGCAGAGCCCAGCTGTCTCCAGGAGAGACGAACGAGCATCTTTTCGCGGAGCGTGAGTGTGAGCGGGGCGGATCTGAAGGCGCAGAAGAAGGCCCAGGTAGAAGCCGAGCTCAAAGATGCCATCTCGGCGCTTAAGAAGCCGAACCGGACGCTCGCAGTGAAGGACTACATCGAGGCCGCCGAGATGCGGGCAACGGTAGGGCAACTAAAGAGTACGTTCTCTTGGCCCTTTTTTTATCCCACTTCAGACACGCAACTAACTGGCTTCTGCAGAAATGAAAAAGCCCGCCAGCCGTGCCTCGGCTGTCCAGGTCAAGGCCACGCCGGCCAACAATCGATACAAGGACGCTTTGGCCGCAGACGCCTCCAAATCCCAACCGGCGCCGTTCCTAGGCCTTCCGCCCTCGAGCGCCTCGGTGGTGCCGGCGTCCACGCTCCCTCGCAAGTTCGCCGACAGGCTCGGCGAGCCCAGACGGCCCGCAGACAGAATCCAAGCCACACCGGCGCGGCCCAACTCAAACTCAAGCATCCCCGCTACGCGCGGCCTTGGCCCAGTTCAAGAAGAAACGCCCGGGCCGGGCATCCCCGCTTCCTCACCCCTCATGGCCCGAAAAGCAGCGCCCCAACCACCAGCGCCACCCGCGCCGGCATTCGCCCAAGGCCAGCCACGCTCTCGTCAACACCTATCCGTTCCCGACCCCGTGGACCGCTTCTTCGGCGATGCCGATGTACCGTCCTCTCCGCCTGATCTGCGCGGGCTGTTCGAAACCCCGGTCCCAGCGGCACGGTCGGGGCAGAACAGAGCGGCTATGCTGGTGGATGACACGCCGATCAAGTCGAGGCTTCCCCTTGCGTTGGCACACGACGGAGGCAACAGGTCGTCGGCCCATTCCTATTCCAACTCGATTAATGCTATCCAAAATAACAAGGTGAAGGAAACGGTCGACAGGGGTGTTGAGGGTGGTGGGAGTGGGAGTGGGAGTGGGACGGGGAGTGACGATGGAGACGGGCGAGGAGAGAACAGGAATGAGCAGGATGGAATGAGCATTTACCAGCGGCTGGGGTGGGAAACGACGGATCTGGATGATATTGATGACTTGCTATGACTGAACTGAACTTGGCTACTTAAGCTAGGTAGCAATTAGACCTGGGGTCCTTGGAAATGGGGAGGGGCGGGGTTCGGTATTACGTACTGTTACTAGGTAGCTGTTGGATCACGGAGGTGTAAGGCTGGTGGTGCTGGTGCTCGGGGGGCGTCGCTGGGATAGATGGGACTTTGCTTACATGGACAGTAGAGATCCGTGCTACAATGAAGCTGTAGAAGGGCTGGCAACTTGGTCGGGTACTGTCCGTCGTGAATGCTGATTACTAAGTACTATAGTTCCAGCTTCGGGTGTGACGAAACTCTATTAGGTACCGCCCGAGAATTCCATTAGAGTCACGGCAAGATAAAGCATACTATCAGTGACATAGAAGCTGCGTTTCTCCCCCATTCCCCCTCCCCCAACCCCACACGTCTCTATGATACGACCAGGGCCTCAAACCCCCCATTCAACGGTTTAGCCCTCCCAAACGAGCTCAATGAGTCCCGGCGAGGGTCCCATGTCTCCCTCGGTCGGAGGGTGCTGAATGCTCTTCACCTTGAAACGCTCATCGGCCTCGTTGAAGATGCGGCGCCAGTCGTGCTCTTCCCGTTCGCGTCCGGGAGTGCTGGCGAGCATCAACATGTCGTAGGCCCTGACATTGCGCTCCATCACAATCGGCATCTCGCCCGGCGGGGGCACCAGGCCGTCGACGATGAGGACGCGGGCGCCGGGGCGCAGGGCGGGGACCAGAGCCTGCAGGATGCGCACGCACTGGTAGTCGGGCCAGTTGTGCAGGCACTGCTTGATCATGTACAGGTCGGCGGGCAGCGGCTGCGGCGTGACGAAGCTGTGCGGCATGAAGCGCACGCGGCCGCGCACGTCGGGCGGCACGGCCTCGTCGGCGCCGTCGATCATGGCCGGCAGGTCCTGCACCACGAAGGACAGCTGCGGGTAGCGCTGCGCTAGGTAGATGGCGTCGTGCCCGCGCGAGCCGCCGAGGTCGACCACCGTGGCGCGGCCCAGCGCGGCCCAGGGGTAGGCGTCAATGGGCCGGCCGACGCGCTGCGCCGCCGCGGGGCGGTTCGAGAAGAGCCCGAACGAGGTCATGGCGCGGGCGAAGCGCGGCGCCATGGCGCGGCCCTCCGGGTCGGTCTGCATCCACTCGAAGAGATTCTTGCCGTCGGCGCGCACGAGCGAGTACGGCACGTGGCTCAGCTCCTGCTGCTCGTCGGCGCCCCATTTCTCCAGCGCCGCGACGGCGTGCGGGCCCGTGGCGAAGTGCTCCTCGGCCAGCAGCCACAGGCCGTCGCGCAGCAGCGGCTCGTCGACCAGCAGCCGCGACGCGAGCGAGTGCACCACCACGCCCGGCCGCGGCTCGCGGAACAGCCGGTGGTGCACCATGGCGTAGCGCAGGATGCGCCGCATGTCCACCTCGCGCACCCGGCACTGCTGCGCCAGCGCCGCGAACGTGGTCTCGCCCTGCAGCGGCACCTTGCCGGCGATATCCCAGCGCGAGATGGCGTTCAGGCTGATGCCGGAGGTCTACGCCGTTGTTAGCCAAAAAAAGAAAAAGAAGAAAAAAGTCTGAGACACGGAGTTTCTCCGCATACAAAAAACATAAACAAACAAATATAAAAACAACATACCAGAGGTCTCAGGATGACCCACGGGCCCTGCAGCAGGTCCACGAGCTCGGCCGCCGCGTCGATGGCTTCGGTGCGTGCCTTCTCGACCTCGGGCGCGTCATCCGAGATGCCAAAGTCGGCCGGGCCATCCGCCTCGAACGAAGGGAAGGGCAGGTTGTGGTCCCGCAGGTACGAGTCGAGCACCTTGGTGTTTCTGGCGACGGACTCAGCCAGCTGGGCGATCCTCGAGGCCGACATAATTATTGATGGCAAGGGGGCGCGGGGGATGGGGTGGGATGGGATGGGATGGTCGACGACGACGACGAATGGAGAAGGAAACCAGATTCTCTGCGTAATTCCAATACCAGTGGTGTTGGGAATCCCATGGCCCGTTGGCCGTGGAAGTAGGTACCTTACTTATGTATCGGAGACGAGAAAAAGCGAGACCCGACGGAGCATTCTGGTCCCGTCGCCCGCACCGAGTCCCGACAGACGTGTGTTACACAAGCCTGAGATGTCTTTCCCCTCTCCCATTCAAAAACGAATAATTCATGCGCGTAGCCAGAACACACGGAAGGTCGGCGACACGTATGGCGCGCGGCTCGGAGTCCGACCTTCGAACCGAGCATTTCGTCACATGCTGCATTGCTGTTAGCCTGGAGTGTCTGTGTGTGATTGTTGGGAATTAGTGAACTTGTTGACACGGAACGCGAGAGCTCTCCGTACCGAATGTCTCAGACCAACATCGGACGTTTGACAACCCTAAAGGTCCGGCCGGTGCGGGTGGGAAGTCTCGGACGAATGTTGGGATTCTCAGGGCTGGGAACTTGGAAACGACTGCAAAAGCACTTGCTCGAGAGTTGTGTCACCTAGGTACCTCGATTCGAGCCCGCGTAGGTATAATTTCTCCGCCCGAATACCAAAAGGGTAGACGGCGGTGTCGATCAAGCGGTGGCGTTGTATTGTTTTCTCTCTCTTCATCCTAAAGTCCTGGCAACAGAACAACAATTATGCGGCGGTATCCTCTGTCCCCTTTGAGACAACGACCAGCGGCAACTCCCTCACCTCTACGTGCTCCTGGCTCCCCAGATCCACGACCCGAACTGCCTCCAAGCCCACCACCCCTTCCCGGAGCGCGAGGAAGCGTAGCTCCACCACCGCACAGGCGCTCGGCGCCAGAGGTCCCACCCGCACGTCGGCCGACAGACAGACCAGCTCGGCCGCGTCGACCACGCTGTTCCGCTGCATCGCATGCACCACGCTCTCATCCAGCACCGCGTCCGCGACCAGCGGGTCCCGCTTGGACGGTCCCGACCCCGCCAAGCCCGCGGTCGACGGCGGCCGGACAACCCGCAGTTCGTTGCGTCTGCGGCGGGGGATGGGCACGAGCATCAGTTTGCGTGCCGTCGCCGTGGGCGGGTGAACCTGGATTGCTGAGGTAGGTGTGGCATCCGGTCTGGTGCGGTTGACGACAAAGACGGTCCACGTGAATTCGTCGCCGAGGCGGACGGGCTTGGACAGGCCGGTGAACGTCATGGTGATGCCAAAGTCCGGCAGCGCTGTCTCGAACGGCCGCGCCGTGGCCGCTTCCAGCGTCGGGAGCGCGTCCGGGCGGATGACGGAGGGAGACACGAGCGGCTGCGAGTCGACGCCGCCGCTGATGGAGAGCTGGCTGGGCCGGTGGGAGCGCTGGATCGGTGCCGTCTTTGGCTGCCCGAAGCCGGGGTTGACTGGCGGCGTGAAGTCCAGCGCGGTGGTCCATGTCATGACCAGCCGGGGCGTGCAGGGATCCGGCTCGCCTTCGGGCCGGATGAGGACGGCCGCTTCGATCGTGATGGTGAGATCCCGCGCCATGTTTTTGTTGAAGACGTCGAGCCGCCGGGGCGCAAGCTTGTAGAGGAAGGTTAAGTGGTCATGCGCCACGCAGCTGAGCGGCAGACCCATGCCATCTTGGATGTTGAGATCTTCGACTGTGCCACCTGTGACGCCGAGAGTGAGTTTGTCTAGTAATACCTCGCAGTCGAAGTAGGGCGTGAAGTCGATCTCCAGCAGCGCGATCATGGATGCGCTCGGCGGCGTGGTGTTGGGCCGCGAGAAGCGGACTCGAGTGTGAACAACCGGGTAGATCTTCACCTTCAGCTGCTGCAGTCCGTGTATGCGGTGGAGCGCGTCCCTTGGCTTGGTCAGGGGCGCCACTTTTGACACCCTCTGAGCCGAGAGTCGGGGCGCGATGCCGCCCATCAACGGGTCGTTGGCGAACGATTCGAGCAGATTCATCCCGGACGGCATGCAGCTCTGCATGTATCCCTCATCTGTGCCGCCGAGCTGGCCAGCTGCTGCAGTGCTCAGCCTGAGACTTGCGGCCCCTGAGAAGACGACCGACGGGAGCTGCACCCTGATCCTGGGCCGCGCAAGGAAAACCGGAAGCTTCCAGACGGCATAAACGTGTCTCTGCGCGTCTTCGTGCGCCCCGTCTGCTACCACAAAGGCCTGCTCCACACCCTCGACCCCGCCATTGTAGATGATTTCGGACGGTGGGGGTCCATCCCGGTCCGGGGCGATGCCATTGACGATGTGCGCGTCGAGGGTGATGACGAGGCGGCGCAGGTATGCACGGAGCGTCTGCTCGTCGGCGCTCGGTGTCCTGAGGATGAAGTAGATGTTGACCGTCTCATCTGCAAGCTGCGAATGAGCAATGTGAGGCAGAGGAGCGGGCGCAGTGTGCGAACCTCGTACCGAAGAACAGCTGCTGGCGTTGCTCGATGTTGGAGATCTTGCCCTCTACCGAGCCGCCGCCTTGACGGAGGACCTCCTCGGGACTGAAATGGGTTGCAGATGGGATGATGTATGTGAGGTACGACTGTTCAAGAAAGGTGTCCGCGGCATCGCTCGCACCGCCGACGCCATTGGGGTCGGGAGCCTCCATTGTGTTGGCTGACCACTTCGACGTTGCGATATCAGATGCCGTGCTCCCCCGTCTACCACACTGCCATGTGGAACCTGGAACCTGGGAGTCGAGCTGCTAAAGATCAAGCAAGAACGGACAATTCCCATTCGCAGCAAGCAATATCATCCGCCAGCCCGCCTATCCTGTCTGTTTCTCTCAAGTCGGTAGTAGGGAGTAAGGTTGTCGAGCTAGGTACGCAGCAGTTAATAGACTCCCGTGATGTCGCAGAGAAGGAACAGAAGCTAGGACCGCAATAGTTACAGGGTAACTGCAGCATGCCAGCATCGGGTGTGTGCATCTGACCCACTGGGACGCGCTGCGGGCCTTGTGGCTCGGGGCTTGGCGACCGAGCACCGACGTCCGTAGTCCGTACATACGGTGTAAATGGCAAATGGAGCCTGGGTAATGTGGTCCGTGCATCATAGAACCATGGGTCGCCGGCTCTGGTGCAATTTCTTGCGAAAAGCATCATCTTGGGAAAACGCGTGCAGCACAACGTACCTACCTGTTCAAAACCGGCGATACGACCCCGACACTTATCCATCCTCGACTCGCTCACCTGTGCTTGGTTTATAAAGTAGCACCGATCTTAGAACCACGCAACGGAATGAACACGCCCTTTGCGCCGCAGGGCTCGGCCTGGTCCGATCATCGCACTCCCGATGGCCGTGTCTATTACTACAACGCGCTGACCAAGGTCACGCAATGGACAAAGCCCGAGGAGTTGATGAGCCCTGCCGAGGTATGGACACCCTGGAGAGCATTGAGAGGTCTTCTGGCACATGCTGACTTTGCTGAACCCAGCGTGCGCTCGCAAATCAGCCATGGAAGGAGTACACGGCCGAGGGCGGTCGCAAGTACTGGTACAATACCGAGACGAAACAGAGCTCGTGGGAGATGCCCGATGTCTACAAGCGAGCTCTAGCCGGCGGCGACGGAACCCCAACCACACCAGCGTGAGCGCCCTTCAGATCTCCTCATCAAGCCGGCCGTTGCTAACTTGTGCAGAGCACCTGCCACTCCCACCATTGCTCACGGCGGCGGCCACCATGGTGGATTTGGAGGTTCCAATCATTATCGCGATCATCGTGAGCCCATTGGTGAGTCGCGCCAGCTGACCTTCGGCAACAACATCCAGGCCCAGGCCTTTGTGCCCGCGACCAACGATCCCGAATACGCCACCGCCGAGGAAGCCGAAGCAGCCTTCGTTAAGCTGCTCCGCCGTAGCGGCGTCCAGCCGGACTGGACCTGGGAACAGACCGTGCGTGCCATCGTCAAAGACCCGCAGTTTCGCGCCATCAAGGATCCGAGAGACAGGAAGGCTACTTTTGAGAAGTACTGCCACGACGTCATCGCCCAAGATAAAGAGCGTGCAAAGGAGAGGCTGACCAAGCTGCGTGCCGATTTCGCGACTATGCTCCGGAGCCATCCCGAGATCAAGCACTACACGCGCTGGAAGACTGCGCGCCCTATGATCGAAGGCGAGACCATTTTTCGCTCCACCAACGACGAGAACGAGCGTCGCCAGCTGTTCGAGGATTACATCGTCGACCTCAAGAAGGCGCACAAGGAGCAGCAGATCACAATGAGGAAGAGTGCCATGGACGGCTTGATTGAGCTGCTCCCCACGCTGAACCTGGAGCCCTACACGCGTTGGGCTGAGGCACAAGGTACCATCCAGAGCACTGCTCCCTTCCAGAATGACGAGAAGTACAAGTCCCTCAGCAAATACGACGTCTTGACTGTATTCCAGAACCACGTCAAGGCACTAGAGCGCAAATACAACGAGTCCATACAGGAAGAGAAAAACAAGAAGCTTCGCCGTGAGCGCAAGGCCCGTGATAACTTCATTGCCCTCCTCTCGGAACTTAGGAAGGATGGCAAGATCAAAGCCGGCACCAAGTGGAGTCAAATCCACCCCCTCATCGAGGCCGACGAGCGCTACGTGGCTATGGTTGGTCAGCCCGGTTCTACAGCCATGGAGCTGTTCTGGGATGTGGTCGAGGAAGAAGAGAGGGCCCTGAGGAGCACTAGGAATGATGTCCTTGATGTCATTGATGTACGTGTTTCCGGTCTGACTAACGAGATTTCAAACTGTGCTGACAGGATTCCTAGGACAAACGCTTCGAGGTTACCCCGAAGACTACATTCCAAGAGTTTGAGTCAGTCCTCAAAGCTGATCGTCGAACGGCTAACATTGAACGCGATATCATGGAGCTCATCTTTGAGCGGGTACGTTCTTACCATGCTCCCTTAGAACTCGCTCCGAGCAAATCTGCTGACACTGTTGTCATGATACAGATTCAGAAAAGATCATTGAAGCGCTCAGAAGACGATAGGCAGTCAGACCGGCAGCAGCGTCGCGCTCTTGAAGACCTCCGTTCGCATATGAAACGGATGGAACCCCCTATCGGCGTGAACGATACTTATGAGCAGGTTAGAACCCGGCTTGCTCATGTGCCCGCTTTCCAGGCCGTAAGCTCCGATGACGCTCGACGTGGTGCCTTCGAGAAACACATCCGTCGCCTCCGGGAAAAGGAGGACGAGGCTGAAAAGGAGCGCCAGCGCCGACGCGAGCGCTTAGATGGCTATCGTGATAGAGGTGAGCGATCTCATCGCGGCAGTGTACGTTCTGCTAGGAGTCGCAGCCCAGAACACGACACCTACGAGGCTGAGCGTCGCCGGGCCGTGGCCGAACGTGAGCGTAACTACCGCAAGACCAGCGCGGCCGACATCCTTCTCTCGGATCGCCGGTCCCCGTCGATTCGCGATCGCGACCGCGACCGGGATCATGACCGCGATCGGGAGCGGGAGCGTGATCGTCGCGACTACCGCGACCGTGACCATCGGGACCGAGAACGGGACCGTGAGCGAGAGCGAGACAGGGACCGTGACCGCGACCGCGAGAGGGACCGTGACCGTGACCGGGAGCGCGACCGTGACCACCGCGACCATCGCGATTACGACCGCCGGCCTCGTGCTGACGACATTAATCACTATGACCGCGAGCGCCGCAGCCGCGAAGAAGACCGTGAGCGCATCTATCGCCGCCGGGTTCTAGAGCGCGATGTCGACGAGCTGCCCTACGGCGATGAGCGGCCTAGCTCGTCGTACTCGCGTACTCGCCCACGGCCGTCCGAGGAGGATGACCACGACCGGCGGGACAGGCACGCCGCCAAGCGTGTCAAGCTTGAGGGCGACCGTTCTCCGAGCCGCAATGCTCGCAGCCCGCCTCCCAAGGAGAAGGAGAGGACGCCTAGCGTCCGCGCAGGGAGCGAGGAGGGTGAGATTGAGGAGGATTAACATCCGACTCGATCCGCGTACGGCCCTGGCTGCTGCAGCGATGGCGATGATGGGCGAGGAACGGTTTTTACCTCCATATGAACGATTTTAACTCCCAGGACTGGGATCAAGATATTCCTGCCGGCCAGAGCAAGGTCTTTTGAGAGATCATGAGGAGAGGACGAGAGGGACGTCTGGTGGAAAGGAGACGCCCAGCTGGCCAAGTTGACCAAAAGTACGTTCGCTTTACTTGCTCGCACTCTAACGGTATATCAGGTTGAGCAGCACAATTGTAATCAGTTAAGTAGTTCCAAACAGTCCCCTTGTTATTATCGACTGTTGTAGCGTTGTAGGAATAAAACGTACGGGCATTCTTGGAATTGAATACTAGTACCTCGTTGGATCTGTGCAGACGGCAATGTTGCGCTGTCATGTGAGTGGACCTGGTCCTCTCCGCATCCTGCAATGTAAATCTGGCTTTGTTTCGAATAGACAGGTGTTCGCCCACCGGGGTGGTAAGGTAGCAGGTTACTTGGGCCAGAAATGAATAGCACGGACTCATTCTGGAATTGGAAGGTCCAGGCAGGCGAGTCCAACACACTTCATATACCTCCTGAGACGGGATTGACGGCATTGTAATTATATCGAGTCCGTATCTCATTCTGTCCATGGCTCAGCTATCTAATGAGTAGATCTCACCTGTGTGGCCGGCGAGGACTCGTATGTCTCGCTCAGGCCTGGCGGCAGTCATCCAGCTTGATCTATCGCCCCTCAATCTACCAAGATCACCGTCCCATCCTCGTTCTATCCGACAGGGACGGCGCCACCCCCTCTCTGAGAAGCAGCCGGACTCTAGGTAGGACCAGGCAACAGGGGAAAGACTGACGCCGCCGATGCTAAATGTCCGGATCGTCGTCCTCGGACGCGCCGCCCTCCTCCGATGCATCATCTAGAACAGCCCGGGCGCCGCCGGGCCGGCTTTTGCAACCACCGCCTTTTTTAACGCCTAGAACGCCGGAATCCCATGCATCGTCGTGAAGAGGGCGGCGGTTGTGCTTATCATGGTTGCCCTTGTGGACGCCCTTCTTAAGAGCTCTTCTCGACGTCCTCCAGGAAGAACTGAGGGATGTATTAGCGCCACACAGGTATCACTGTGTCAATATCGTCACAACACTTACGTAGTTGCCGCTCAGCTTCTGTTCCTGGTCAAGCTGTGAGTTCAGCTTGTTGATACGAGGGCGGAAGTTTGTGGGGTCACGACGGAAGGTGACGTCCAGGTTCTTCAAGAAGGTGTTGCAGCCGGTGAGAAGCGACTCGGGCTTGTTGGCATGAGCATCGATACCCGGCTGGCCGTCGAAAACAATGACGCGGTCGGCGAGATAGGTGGCCATGATGAAGTCGTGCTCGACGATGAAGGCCGTCTTCTTGGCGTGCATGATGAAACGCTTGATGACGCGGCTGGCCACGATACGCTGTTCGGAGTCGAGGTCTGCGCTTGAGTGAGCAAAATGTATCAAGGCTGCGTAACAGGGACCCTTTCGACTTACAGGCAGACGGCTCATCAATGAGATAGATGTCGGCCGGCATACCGAGCGCCAAAACAATGGCCACCTATCATACGTCAACAGTGCTTCATGGCGAGGAAGCGAACGGGATGCACATACTCTCTGAAGTTCACCACCGGAAAGGTTCTTCACTTCTTGGTCAATAAAATCGTCAAGCTTGAGAGGCTTGACGACATCGGTCTGGAACTGAGGGGACAGGAACGCTGCCTTGATCTTCTTGAAGAACAACTGCCGTACGGTGCCCTCGAACTTGGGCGTGATGGTTTGTGGTTTCATGCTGATCCTCATCTCGGGGACCTTCTGAGTTCCATCGGGCTTGAGAGCACCAGCCAAGAGACGGCAGAAAGTAGTCTTCGCACGTCAGCATATCGAATTCGGTAAGGGTCAGGCTTGAGGACTCACCTTGCCAGTACCGTTCTCGCCCATCATGACAATGATCTCAGAGTCGGAGAAGCTGCCGGCTTCAATGCTCAGATGGAAGTTACCGAGCGTCTTCTCCATAGCTGGGTACTTGAACGCCCGCGACTTCTCCGCGACGAAGTCCTCTGTACCTTCGGCAATGCGGAAGGTCAAGCTTTCGTCACGGAAACGCAAGTTCTCGGTCGGAATATGGCCATCCAGGAAGATGTTGATACCTTCTCGGACAGAGTGAGGAAGGGTAACAACGCCGTAAACAGCCGGCTGCCCGTACAGGACGCAGATGTAATCCGAGAGATAGTCCAGCACAGACAAATCGTGCTCGACAACAATGACGTAGTCGTCCGGCCGTAGCAGTGATCGGATGATGCGGGCGGCGCTCAATCTCTGCTTGACATCGAGATACGACGACGGCTCGTCAAACATGTACCTGTCGATGGTAAGCCGTGCCCTGAGTGATGGGAGCGGGAAAGTGTGGGATATCGTACACATCGGCCTTTTGGACACAGACGGTACCAATGGCGAAACGCTGAAGCTCACCGCCGGAAAGGTGAGAGACATCACGGTCGAGGATATGGCGAAGCTCTACCCAATGTCAGTCGATGACCGTCGCCGGACTGGGCGGGGACGCTGGCCTACCCAGGGTGTCAAGGACCTCATCTAAGTTCTCCAGCGAGACGCGGCCCTCGATCAGAGCCTTGACGCTCTTGTCGGCAGCGCGGATGGCCTTGGGAATCTGGTCGACGTACTGCGGCTTGACGACGGCCTTAAGGTCATCTTCAAGCAGCTTGGTAAAATAGTCTGCCCTGCGTGTTAACAAAGTGCCTGCTTGTAGCTGCGGGGTTAACCCGTACTCTGCAACTCGGAACCACGGAAGTATTTGATCACGTCCTCCCAGTCTGGCGGGTTGTCGTATCGACCGAGGTTGGGCTTGAGCTTGCCGCTGAGGATCTTCAACGCCGTACTTTTGCCGATACCGTTGGTCCCCACCAGACCCAGCACGTTGCCGGGTCTCGGCATCGGGAGACGGTGAAGTTTAAAGCTGTTGGCGGCATAGCGGTGGGTTATCTGACTCTCGAGGTTTGTGGGCAGGTTGATGATGGTGATGGCGCCGAAGGGGCAACGCTTAGGGCAGATGCCGCAGCCGATACACAACTGCTCCGAGATGAAGGCGATGCGGGATTCCGGGGTCACCTTTCATGGTTGGCAGTTAGGCCATGGGGCTCCGCGACAGATAGAGGATTTGGCGATTCGGACATACCTCAATCTGCAAGACGGTTAGCTCCTAGGCAGCCAGATGCAATGCAAGGCAGGGGCAGCAACATACACAAAGCTTGCCAGACCGTACGACAGGGCACGACTTCTTGCACTCTTGACGGCATTTCTACTCCTGTCAGCAACACAGCTCTTGTATCTCCCCCTGAGGCATGCGCACCTTCGGCTTGCACTATTCGCGCCCACCACAGTCAGCCCTCTGTTCTTTGTTCGTTGGCAATAACGAGCCGAGTGAGTTGGATTTCGAGAGCGTACCTTGTCGCTATTGACGATCGCGACACTATTTCAAGAGTAAGCGCATGTCCATTGAGCAAAGCTCTGCCTACATCATGATATTGTTTTGCTCTAGGCGCTCCAGGATTCAACACACCGAGTAAGTTTGTCCGCCATGACGCCGAGTATCTGCGGGGCAGTAGTTCCTGGTCTTGAACAGACGCAAGTTGTCCGTGTTGTTATTGAGGGGCTGTATATGGGCAAGGGATAGCACCTTGTGCCCTCAAGTACTGCACGGTCACCCGGTTGGAGATGCTGCTCGCAAGAATTGGTAAAGAAATCTCGAATCACTGGCGACAGAGCGAGGGGCAACAACCTCTGCCTAACGTTTCTTACCAGTTGTGGAGAAGAGGGGCAGGGCAAAGGGATCAAGGACCCACCGCTGACCGCAAGCAAGCTGGCCTGTCGGGAAGCTGAATCACTGTGTCGCCGTAAGCTCGAATGTGCCGCAGCCGATAGGCCAACAGACTCACGACCTTGTTAATACAATAGCACCTCGACTACAAAAGATGCTTTCCATTTGTCGTTATTTGCTTTGTTTGCCTAGCTTCGCTCCCCAATGAAAGAAGCGAAAGACAAACGGAAAAGGCAGATTTGAGAGCAGACTACGCATGCTTTGGGCCATCGCTCTGCCAAAGGCCTCTACAGTACTAGTTCATTGCATGTTCAGGTGTAGCACATACCTGCAACAGTGGAAACACGGTCTGACCGCATCTTCTCATTCTCATGCAAGTTATCTAGCTCAAGTTATATATACTCCTGATGTACCCAGTCACAGGATTTGTCATGACGTGTGTACCAAGGTTCGTTTTGCCCTGCAGGCGTTGTAGTGCACACTAGGTGATACTGGCCCAAGTGGTACTGAATCAAGGAGTCACGAGATCCATGTTTCTCCGCAGTAACCGAAGTCATCTAGGTGATCATGCATCAATATCAGGAGCGAGTGGCATCGGTGTAAGTATGCCGAACGTAATGTACAGAACCAGCTAACGCAGTGGTGCGTGAAGCAATGCATGTGCGCTTTGCTGATGCTGGTGATTGCGGTAGTCACCTACTTCAGAATAACACTACCTAGGTATTATCCAGGTATGTTTTCAATGGGGGGATGCCCAAGGTATTCACGGGCCGGGGGTGCTATTGTTAGGCCTACCTTAGCTATTGTGGTCTACCTGACTCTGATCAACTCCTATGCCCAGAAGAATACCAACTTGAGCCCAGATCATCAGAGCTAACTCCAGTCCTCATTCCTCCTCACAGTTTCCAGCGGTGTGGTGGCATCGACTTTTGCTATTACACACTTGGCCTCAAGAAAGAGAATCCCTAAAGCAACGAGACTTAGAGAGGCTTCACGGCTTCACCGGATCAATCCGCATCACTTGGCCGAAATTCAGTCCCGCTCCCAGAGAGATACCGCTATTCGAAATCAAATCCAGTCAGCGAGTCGCAGCTGAGCCAGCTGATCAGCCTCACCAGAGGGCTCGAGCTGTTGGGAGTTTGTGACCAATTGAGGTGAGCGTTACGCGGGTCAGAAGTGGGGCTTTGCGAGCAGGCAACTGAGCACCTAGTGAGCACAGACCCAGTCCCTGGCTCCGATTCACCATTTTCCGCTCTTTCTCCTCCAACCGACCACCACTGCGAATTTCCGCTACACCACCATCACTAAACCGCACTGGGATTCTGAGCTCTTCACAACACCCCACCACAACGTTAATCATACCATTTCCTTGCCAACCTGAAGCGCGGTCTGCTGCCTAGAGGTTATTGATGTTAATGACCTGTAAGTATGGCACTCCCTTATCTACGGGCACCCTCGTGCCTGGCGAGACCCGCCGCGTCTTGTCCATCAAATCCGCCATCAATCCGGGAACGCGCCCATCAAGATACCCCCTCCTGTGACATTCCTGACGCCGTGGGGCACTGATTTTTGATGGAAATCGATGCCCGCGATGGAGCTGATGCCGTCCGAGCTGTCCATTCGGTGCCCACGGTCGCTGGGAGCGCCAATCGCTGCCTGTCATCATCCATAGCCTCGTCTTCATCACTGACGCGCCCCGGATGCGACAAGCATCATTGGAACATGGCTATTGCGTACTTTCTGCCCTTGATTGCTGATTCCGGGTCGCGGGGGGAGCCTCTTTTCAGCCACCTCGTTCGCAATGCTCCAGCTGCCAGAGATCTCTTGCTGACATCGTCGTCTTGCAGCAGGCAGCTCACTTCGTGAAGATCACCATGTCAACATCACCGGATCCTAGTCCGGTGAACGGACATACCTCATACCCAGACAATCAACCTCATACACGCCTATCCGACGACAATCAAAGTGAAGATGATCTGTCTAACGCCCAAGCCACCGGGGCTGGCGTCACATCTCCCGATTCGGCCGATGCTGTAGGTTCGTCAGACGAGAGCCGCGAGTTTGCCGAGGAAGAACAGCAGGAGGGTTCAGTACCAAGCGACGATGACGCCTCTGGTGACGGAGACTTTGATGCTG
Source organism: Chaetomium strumarium (assembly GCF_033439665.1). Taxonomy (NCBI): domain Eukaryota; kingdom Fungi; phylum Ascomycota; class Sordariomycetes; order Sordariales; family Chaetomiaceae; genus Chaetomium; species Chaetomium strumarium. Next base: position 3,539,024 of record NW_026944429.1, on the reverse strand, counting down.
CTCACAGTCCTGCCTCGGTGCAAAGCAACGAAGTGTCTGACCGTGCCGGGTCAGCATCGGCCCGCACTGCTGCGAAGCGCAAGGCTACGCATATCTTGGAGGACGAGTACATTAGGGAGAACCCTGAGCTCTATGGTTTAAGGCGTAGTGTGAGACCATATCTAGCGCTCCTTCGCAACCTTAATGGTGCTGACAGCTTTTTCCTACAGTCACGTCCCACGCAACGTCGGAAGATCGTGAGTGTTGACCACTTTCGGCATCAGTAGAACCCACGCTAATATCCTCGGCCAGGTTGAGTCAGAAGACGAAGAGGAAGAGCTCGAGTCTGACGGCACTCCACCTCCTCGGAAGACAAGCAACAAGCGGCGCCGCCTCGAACGCTCTCTGCCCGGTATGTGGAACAACCTGTGCCCGGCAAACGCCTTGCTGTCTACTGTGACTAATATCTTCGCGAATTGACAGCCTCCAAGCGTGCAACCCCAGCCCGCCAAACATCTGCTGACGACTCAGATTCCGACACTTACGGTGGCGCCAAAGCCCGCAGTCTCTTGAAGAAGGCACGCCGACAACAAGAGTTACAACCTGCCTTGGCATTAGGCGAGAAGCGATGGTCCAGCCGCCGTGCTGCGCAAGTTTCCGTCGGCGCCTATCAAGAAAGCGACGGTGAGGATGAAGGTGAAGAGGATGTCACGCCTGGCTACTGGGCTGCGGACGCGGAGGATAATTCGCCTTACATCGAGAAGATTCTTCGTCACCGTCCCAAAGAAGGGCTTGAGCTCTCACCAAACGCCACTCGACACGACTTCGAGTACTTCATCAAGTGGCAGGGCAAGTCCCATCTACATAACACCTGGGAGACAACCGAGACGGTTGCCGGCTTTCGCGGATTCCGCCGGCTCGAGAACTACTACAAAAAGATGGTAGAATACGAGCTCGACTTGAAGTTTGGTGGTGACGAGATCAGCCCTGAGCAGCGCGAGCAATGGTTGTTGGACCGTGAGCGCGAAGAAGAGGCCTTGGAAGACTACACCAAGGTCGAGCGAGTTGTTGCTGTCCGCGATGGTGGCGACAGCATGCAGTACTTCGTCAAGTGGAAAGGGCTGCAATATGACGACTGCACCTGGGAAGATGCTTCCCTGATCAGCAGCCATGCTCAGGACAAGATCGACCAGTTCATTGACCGGTCATCGCGCTCCTGGCAGTCGGACCGGAAGCAAACTAATCTCGAAACCCGGTCCAGGATGACGAAGTTGGAAAAGCAGCCGTCGTACATCAAAGGAGGAGAGCTCCGTGAATTCCAATTGAAGGGTCTCAACTTCCTTGCCCTCAACTGGACACGCGGTAATAATGTCATCCTGGCTGATGAGATGGGCTTGGGCAAGACAGTTCAGACTGTCTCTTTCCTCAGCTGGCTCCGCAATGAGCGTGGTCAAGAAGGGCCCTTCCTGGTTGTCGCGCCTCTTAGCGTCATCCCAGCGTGGTGTGACACCTTCAACCATTGGGCCCCGGACATGAACTATGTTGTTTATCTAGGTCCTGAGGCAGCTCGCTCCAATATCCGCGAGTACGAGCTCTTCGTCGACGGGAACCCAAAGAAGACAAAGTTCAATGTTCTCGTCACATCATACGACTACATCCTTGCTGATGCGGAACATCTCAAGGGCATCAAGTGGCAGGTGCTCGCTGTTGACGAAGCACACCGCCTGAAAAACCGCGAGTCCCAACTCTACTACAAGTTGAACAGTTTCGGCGTTCCTTGCAAGATCCTGATCACCGGCACGCCGATTCAAAACAACCTTGCCGAGCTGTCTGCTCTCCTGGACTTCCTCAATCCGGGCAAAGTCTTGATCGATGAAGAGCTCGAGTTGCTCTCCACTGCAGATAACAAGGAGGTCACCGATGAGCAGCAGGATGAGGCCAAGCGGCTGAAGACACAAGAAAAGCTGCGAGACCTCCACGCCGCTATCGCACCCTTCATCCTACGCCGCACTAAGGAGACAGTCGAGTCAGACCTACCGCCGAAGACGGAAAAGATCATCCGTGTTGAGCTTTCGGATGTTCAGCTCGAGTACTACAAAAATATCCTAACCCGAAACTACGCTGCTCTCAGTGATGCAAGCAACGGTCATAAGCAATCGTTGCTTAACATCATGATGGAGCTCAAGAAAGTCAGCAACCACCCCTACATGTTTCAGGGCGCCGAAGAGCGGGTTCTTGGCGGCAGCACCCGTCGGGAAGACCAAATCAAGGGCCTCATCACAAGCAGTGGGAAGATGATGTTGCTTGATCAGCTTCTTGCCAAGCTCAAGAAGGATGGCCATCGGGTGTTGATCTTCAGCCAGATGGTCAAAATGCTTGATATCCTGGGTGATTACCTCCGAGTCCGCGGGTATCAGTTCCAGCGGCTCGACGGCACGATACCTGCCGGCCCTCGGCGTATGGCCATTAACCATTTCAATGCCGAGGACAGTGATGACTTCTGCTTCCTCTTGTCGACGAGAGCAGGTGGTCTGGGCATCAACTTGATGACTGCTGACACGGTCATCATCTACGACTCGGACTGGAACCCCCAGGCCGATCTGCAGGCGATGGCGCGGGCTCACCGAATCGGCCAAAAGAAGCCCGTGAATGTGTATCGCCTGGTTGCCAAGCAGACCATTGAGGAGGAAGTGGTCAAACGTGCTCGCAACAAGCTGTTCCTAGAGTATCTTACCATCCAGGCCGGTGTCACGGATGAGGGCAAAGCCCTCCGTGAGCAATTCAAGGAGCGAGGTTTGAGGATTGACGAAGCCAAAACCGCGGAGGATATCTCCATGATCCTCAAGATGCGCTCTCAGAATCTGTTCGAGCAGTCCAGTAATCAGGAGAAGCTTGAGCAGCTCGACATTGACGCTATTCTGGAGAACGCCGAAGTCACGAAGACCGACATTGATGACAAGATCAACCTCAGCAGTGGCGGTATCGACTGGGACAATTGGATGCAAGTCACCGATGTCAAAGTGGACGAACTGGCGCTCGACTGGGACCAAATCATCCCCGCGGAGCAGCTTGCCGTCATCAAGGAGGAGGAAGAAAGGAAGCAGCACGAGGAATACCTGGCTAAGGCATTGGAAGAGAATGCTCCTCGCAAGGCGGCAATGAAGGGCTCTAAGAAGAATGCCGAAACCGACCGGGCTGAGCGATTTGCCAAGAAAAGGCAACGGGAGAAGCAGGAACAGGAGGAGCTGGAAGAACAACGAGCCCTGCTCTCGGATCCACGCCGTCCCCTCAACGAGAAGGAGACGAGAAACCTCATCCGGGCATTTTTCCGCTACGGCTATTTTGAGGACCGCGAAGAAGAGATCGTGCACGACGCCCGCCTCAGTGACCGAGACCGGGACTTCCTGAAGTCAATCGTAGAGGATCTTGTTGCTGTGAGCCGGCAGGCAGTCGACGCCAACAACGAGAAAGTACGAGAAGAGGAAGAGAGGGCAGGCAAGCCACTTGCAAAGAAAGACAAGAAGGCTGTCCTGGTCGACTTCGGAGAGGTTCGCAAAGTCAACGCGGAGACAGTTGTTGAACGACCACCTCAGCTGAGACTCTTACGTCGTGTCCTCCGAGAGCACGGCGATCCCCTGTCTTTCAGGTTACCGGACGCCACCAAATCGGCTCAGTATTCCTGTGAATGGGGCGCCCGGGAAGATGGCATGTTGCTAGTAGGCATCGATAAGTACGGGTTTGGCGCTTGGGCGCAGATCAGGGATGACCCCGAGCTGCAAATGCAGGACAAGTTCTTCTTGGAGGAACACCGCGTGGACAAGAAAGAGGAGCGCCGTAGGACCGACGACAGGGGAATCCAGTCCCCAGGAGCTGTGCACCTTGTCCGGCGGTCTGAGTATCTCCTGTCTGTTCTGCTGGCGAAATACTCCAATGACGAGAACGCCAAAAAGGCTGTGGAGAACCATCACCGCAGCAAGAAGCTGTTGACAAACGGTATCCGCCGCGGAGACGGCAGTTCCGTCTCAGCCTCCCCAGCCCCACCGCTGCAGAAGAAGTCTAGCCAACACCGCGACCGTGATCATCATCGATCTTACAGCAACGCAAACGATCGCGGTACGCCCAGGCCAGACAAGCGGAAGTACAACGATGAATACGACGACCGCACATTGAAGCATCGGCGGGTGGAAGCTGATGCTAAGAACGAAAAGAAGTCCAAGGAGAAGGAGAGGCCGAAGATGGATCCAGAAACCATGGAGAGATACAAGCGCGAGAGGCAGAAGGCAGTCGAGCGCTTCCATGAACTTGCCAAGCTTCGTGATGACGAGATCGACAACTCTGACAATGCGCAACTTGTCTGGTCTGTCCTCCGGCCCCTCAAAGCAAACATGGAACGCATCATGTACTCGAAGGAGCGTGTGCCGGCAGCTAAGGAACGGGCCAAAATCCTGGGTGAGGAGATTCGCGCCTTTGGGAACTTTTTGAAGGGGCTTCGGGCCCAGAATGCGACGGATCTGGACAGCCTGGAACCACATTTCTGGTAAGCACGCACTCTCCACTGCACCCTCGCCACTCATTAACATTCTCTAGGGAGTTCCTGTCGTCCATCTGGCCCATCGGCGAAGTGAAAGTGTCCGGCAAGCGGCTACAGCGGATGTTCGGCGACCTCGTGGAAAAGGACAAGGCCAAGCGCGAGGAAGAAAAGGCCAACGAACTGAGGCGCGCGAGGAATCCGGACCTGGAAGATGGCGAGATCGCCAGCGACCGCGAGGAACGTCGTCCGCGGGACCCGTACCGCGACGACCGCCGCGAAGAGCGCCGCGAGGAGCGCCGCGAGGAGAGGCGTGATGACCGCCGGGATGACCGCCGTGAGGAAACGAAACGGCACAATTTTTACGATAACGATCGTCTAAATTTCTACCGGCATCGCAGGCCCGATAACAGGGGCGCCCCTCTGCGGCACTCTTCGTGGCAGAGCCGCAGCCCCCCCGCCCGCCATAGCCCTTACTGAGTAAGGGGCAGGGCAACGGGGCTTGAGTTATTATATTTCTGCCCTTCCCGACAGCAGGGCAATGTCCCCGCCGTGCTTTTCTGTTGTCCATTGAAAATTACTTATCGCATCTTACACATATTACGCATGGGTTCGGCGCATTGGAGTGGGAAGATTCCGAGATCTGGAGGGTTTTCTGTTCTTTCTTAGGCCCCTCTCCACCATTGATCGGCGACATTTCTGGGGGTTGCATTGGGTGGCATGGACGAGAGGGCTATGGTTAAGATGAGGTTTTATCTGGGGCAGCTGGGAGGGGCCTGACAGAGGCGGGAGAAAAGCCCTTGCATTTTAGCGTCTTGTGGCATGTCTTGATACTCCCTTTTTAGCGCGGCATTGTGACATCCATTTTTAGAGCGAATCGATGGTGTGGGCAAGGCGGGACCCTGTGAATCATGCTACGATGGTCTGGTATGGATGGCATTTGCGTGTTGTCTGTGTTCAAGTGACTTCCTGTGCCCTTGGTGGTTGGGTTGAGCATTGTGGGCAGAGTACAAGAGACGATGAGGACAGGATTGCATGCAGAACTCAGGTATGCATCTTCTTGTGATAGGATAGCAACTGAGTTTACCTCTCTGCCTCCCTACCTACCGACCAGGGACTTGGATGGATGGGCGTTTTAGACTACCTAGGTTCTGGCGAGTAGTACTAGCTACCCTAGGTAAGGTACGGTTGTGGCGCGGAGGAACACAGTAGGTTATGCATCTGGAAGTGGTCCTCCCTGTTTGTCATTGTGGAAAATGCTGCTCTCAGTGATTTTGTCTATCTCCAGGTGCTCCCCTTTCTCAAGCGTCCTCAGGTCCTCACACGCCCCCTAACTACGATTAATACAACCGAGCAGCATATCCCTCTTCAGCACAAATACTACCATCCCTCGGGCATCAGGCTAACCCAGCCTAGCCACAAATCATCCCAGGGTATTCATTAACTCCGAGTCTCAACTCTAACAAGGAGTAACCTTCCCGACGGCCATATCAAGACTACCATCACCTGCCCTCTTTGGCCGGTACATTAGTGGGACAGCGAGATTCCCTCAAACGCTCTATATCCGCATCACAAGCGCATACGAATGTACATTCCCTGGAGTCAAGCCCAGGCCGAGAGCAAGAGGATGCCGAAATAGCCAGTTCCCGTGCAATCAGGTCAGCGCACTGCACTGCCTTAAATATATAGAGCTTTCTCGCTCAATGAAAATGCCCAGGTCTACCCCATCAATCAATCAATAAGATGGCCCATACTCCTCGGCTTTGAGGTAGGCGAGATTGTCCCCATCGAGGCACAACCGGTGTCCACCGTTTCAGTCGGCGTCCGAGGTCGGTCAGACGACTCCTTTCCGTCTGCAACTCCCATTTCCCAAGTCCCGACGTTGGGCGGACCGGGAAGGACTGTGAGCGCGGCGGGCTTGCTGGCTCTGTTTTGGGGACGCAAGGACGGAAGACTGAGGAAGTCGTTGGGCAGGTTGATTGGCGAGGACAAGTCTGATGAGTCGCCTTCGGAGGGGGTTTGCTTTCGAGTGGCTTTGATGTCCTTGAGTGGCCACGCTGCTGACTTGGTTGTTTTGAAAGTTTGGTCGAGCCTGTTTTTAGGCTTGGCCGGTTCTTTCTTTGGTTGTCGCGGTTTCCGCTTGGGCGCGGCTTTTTGTGTCGGGCCGGAGCCAGCAGCCGGGGTCTTCGAGGCAGCTGCAGAGCCAAAGGACAGGGTAGTCTGCTTGCTCTTGGTCTTGGTCACGGAGGGCTCGACCATAGGAAGCGGGCTGCGGACACGGGGGCTTGCGCTGGGCGTAGGCATGCCGCCCTGCTCAAGTAGCTTGCGTTTCCGGCCTGCTGGTGTCTGCGCGTCCTGGGAAGACACGAAATCATCCTCCGCCGCGCTTTCCAAGCGCTTGCGCTCGAGAAGAACGTCGATCCTATCGCGATTCAGACTGATCTCGCAGCGCTTCTCCTTCAGCTCGTCGCCAGTGACCATGTAGCTTTCACGATCGCCGATATCTTGCTGATCCCAGCGCGGCAAGTTAACGAGGTCGGCGACATCATCGCTCTTCCCACGCACAACCAGATCCCAACAATCCTTGAACTCGGCGCCTTGGGGTTCAGGGTCGACGTTGATCCAGGCAGTAATCCCGTCACGCCTGCTCCTCGTTAGTTGGCACATTTCCTTGACGAGCCTCCTGACGCCAGGAATCTTCAAGCTTGTGCCGACCACGATGACGGCGTCGGGCACCCTCCGCAGATCCGCCTGGGACACGTTTCCAATGGCTTCTTCGTCGGGGTTGTACTCGTTGTACAGCACTATCCTCGGCCGCAACCTGCCGATACCGTGGCTTCGCTTCCCGGCGAAGGCCGTCCGCACTTGATCCTGCTCCTTGCATCTCTCGCACAAGGGAGGTTCCGGGCCTTCAAATAGGGATGCGTTGAATGGCTCCAGGTGGCCGCACTTGGTACACACCATTTTCTCGAGTCCACCGTGGAGCTGAATGGTGGTTGGCCAAGGCCCCTTGCTATTCAAGGGAACCGTGGTGGAAAGGGGCGGCATCTGTGTCTCAAGTGTATCGATATTTTGGCTATACATGCGCAGAAGCCTACCCTCAGCAGCGATGGAGGCTAACATGTGGTGGAACGGGGTCGGCTTGGCCTGCGACGTCATCTGCGCAAGCTCGCGGACCATGGTGTGAAAAGACTCGGTGGAAGATTGGTGCATGTACACCGATGCGTCGAATAAATGCTTGCCGGAGGCCTTGAGTTTATGCTGTCCGCGGAGATTCGCAAATAGGCCGGTTGGAGAACGGAAGTCAGGAACTCGAAGAGAGGTTAGCTATGCCGGTAGGATAGTATGGAGGTGCTTCTTAATAGAATGAACATACTCCCAGCAGACACGGAAATACCAGCACCCGCGATGACCACGATCTTCTTCTTCCTTCTCAAGGCTGACAGGAGTCTGCCAAGGTTCTCGTCCTCTCCTTCGGTAGGGTTCTCCAGGTCGATGTACGCAGTCGTGCGTGGTTTCCGAGGCACGGCGACGCGGCGACGCTTGGGCGGCGGTGGCCCGTCTGTCCGAACGCGGATCTCCCCGGCCGAATCTGACGTATCAGAGGGCTTCAACGGCGATGCGCTGCCAGGTACGCCAGCGCTGGAGCTGGGCGAGGGGTATCGCTTCGAAAGGTCCAGGTCAGGACTTGGTGGGGATGGCGACTGCGAAAGGACGGACAACGGTGAGGAAGGCGGGGACGTCGGCTCTGGTCGCAACGACGCCATGGCTGCGAACTTCGGCGTTTCTTTGGTGCAGAAAGGATGCCAGGGAGTAAGCCCGCAGGTGTAAAAGGTTAAAAGGAGGTCGTTGCAGGAAAAGAGTCAAGGTTGCGGCTTTATGTCATGACGGTGTATCTGACAACTTTGTTGGTCTTTTTAGTTTCTGCGCGCTTCGGTATCGTGTTTTGGTGCTGAGGGGATAATCCGGCGCATGTAGAAGGGCAATGCTCCGATACACGTAAGGTAATGATTTATTGGCACGCGTCACGCGTCGATTGTGTGAAGATGGTTAGAATAGACCTGGTTATGGCTGGGCAGAAGGAAGTTGACGTTCCTTTGGCAGCAACAGGGCGTGGCAGGATTGCGAGTTGGCAATTGGTGCGCAGGGCTTTCACCTTCGGTTCAGATCCCCACCAGCCTTCCAACCGTGCCGCGAGCCTGGGGCTTTAAGCGTGTACGGATATGTAGTTATTAGTCCACAGACGCGTTAAGGAGATCGCACAGCTTGTATGGAAGTGGTTAGTCCACGCATGGCTGAACGTCACCCAGCTATGTAGAATTTGCAATGGCGTCTTTCGACCTCGAACTCTGGTCGGCTGGACCCTGCAGAGAACTATAGAAAGTTTTGTGTGACAAGGGAGTGACGTATCGCTAATTGTTGCGCACGCGTTGCTCGGAAACGGTCCCAGCAGATAAGGTTGCTCCCCAGGGCCCGGACAGACAATGAGACCGCTTTGTCTGCATGCAGTCCCACTTATGGGCCACTCCACCTCCTTTCAATTGGCCAATCTCTACAGTACTTTGCACAGTACGCTAGGTTCCAGAGCAGACACAGTGTATTTAGCTGGCAGGCCTAGCTAGGAGCTTCCGACTCAATAACCTGGAATCTTCAAACCACTTACGGAGATTACCAGGGGATCTTGTCGATTGATCTTCATCTTCACATCTGCGTACCTACCTTATTATAACTTACATACTCACCTGCAGAATATCAGCATCAAATTAACAACGTCACCCTAGCATCAACCACGTAGGATCCAAGTTTCCCGGGGCGGATTATGCATCGTTAAACAAACGCCGACGCCTACACGACAGATCACAGCCTGGCCGCTTCAGCCTTATTGTCCTGAGGAACCTTCTCTTCTACACCTTTGGTCTGTTCCTGCACGCAACGACCCGCCACACTCCACTGGTTAGCGAGACGAACACGAACTTTTCTTTCACTTTCTGCGAATTTCCCGCACTTCCGTACGCTCTCGGCTGGCATCAAGTTTGGGAACATCCAGCAGGGGGCAGATGCCGCCATTCGGAGTTGGCTCAATCTCCGGATGAGCGCCCACGAGATGGCCCTCCTCCTGGAGGGCGACCCCATGAACGTCGACGGGGCCATTGAGGGCATGCAAGGGATCCAGGGGATCCAGGGCATTCAGGGCATGGACGGGATAGGGGCCATTGAGGGCATGGAGGGTGCCATGGCTCTCGACGATGTCGACTTATTCGGCGATCCTGTGATGGACAACGCGCTCGCAGCACTCCCCGCTCGCTCGCCGCCGTCGAAGCAACTTCTTCAGCGCCTCGACGAGCTGCGCACTCGCGGCTGCTGCCAGAGTATTGCTTGGTCGCGTCAAGGCACCATCGCCGTCATCGCCAAGGACGGCATGTCGGTCGATTTCCGCTTCCTTCGCTGCAGGCCTGACGACGGCGAATGGGAGCTGAGCGAGCCGAGCTCCTTGTGCCCTGTCTCGCAATCCGCCTCTGCCACGACCCAGAGCCACCCCTCTGAACCGCTCTCGCTGGCATCGGCCGGTGCTCCTTTCGTCCACCTGGCCTGGGGACCACAGGCGTTCCCGGACCTCGCCGCCATCGATGCCCTCGGCCGCATCACCATCATGGGGTTCTCCATCACCCTCAACCGCCCCTATCCCATTGTCCGTCGGTGGGATGCCGACGTGGTCGATGATCTCCATGCCGTCGTCGGCTGCTACTGGCTTCCCCTGGGCCTGCAGCCTAATAAGCCGGTGAGTTGTCTATTCTCCCCCTCGTGGCCCCAACCCTGTCGTTCTCGGCTTGTTAATCCTTCGTGGTAGTTCAACGTCTTCCATGGCCCGGCTACTAGGGCGCAGAACGGCGATTACAAGTATGACCATCAGTTTTACCCTGCTTCTGGCCCTTGGCACCCTAGCTCTTCCAAAAGCTCCTTCCTATGTGTCACAACGAACGGCACACTCAAGCTCTTCTTTCTTCAGAGCAACGGCCGTCTAGAAGAGACAGCAATCGAACTCGAGAGCGTGACGTCTTCTGATGATCTCATCACTCATGCGTCAATATGCTCCGATAAGAGTATGCATCATGCTACATTGGCCCCTTCCTTCCGTTCGCGCCCCGTTATCCGTTGTTCGGCTTGCTGATACAAATTGCCAGACACGCTTCTGCTCGCTCTTGCGACCTCCTCTAAGCAGTTGAGGGTTGTGCGTGTCAACCTTCAGTGGGGCCTGCCTCAGGTTGACAAACAAGTGCCTCCCGGGAGCGTTCCCTTGAGGCCATCGCTGAAGGAAAGCCATGTCGCCGTAACCAACTGGATCCAACACGGCTCCAGCGAGTCGGCTCTGGATGCGTCCATGGCTCTGATCTCGCACATTGAGATCCTCCCTGCTACCGTAGAGGCCAAGCTTATGGCGCCCCCGGTTGTTCTAACGGTGCGGTCATACGTTCCACAAGACGCGGCTTCTTACCACCAGGAAAGCCAAAGTATCATTGATCGTTGGGAGGTCGTCAGCGATCAGCCCCAGTCCCTTCATCCGGCCTTCGAGCAGCTGGCTTCTAAGGAAGGCGCCGGGACTACTCCTCCGGTACGTATAACTTCCTTCCCGAGAGGAAGGTCGGTGGGTCATGGCGGCTAACCTGTCCCAGACCATGACGCGCCTGCGCAAACTTGACCCGATAATATTCCCCAAAATCGTGGTAACGGTGCACACAATACAGTTTGGCCGAGTCCTTTGCTTTGCCTTCAGCGATGGCACGGTGCAGTACAGGGACCGCTTCACCATGAATGAGGTCTATAATGAACAGAATGTCGACAGCATCACGAGTCCACTTCAAGTCGGATTCCGGTTTACCAACGACACACCATGTGAGCAGACCTCCTCGTCAAGCACTCCAGTGGCTTTCCCACACGCTCTAGAGTCCGACTAACCTAATTTTCCACGTTAGGTCTTCAGGTGGCCTTCTCACCCACGAACTGCTCCTTTGCCCAGCTGTGCGAGGACTGGACGGTCAAATGGAACAGACTACACTACCCCACGGAGGGCCCTGGCACTGTGCTCGAAGGGCGTAAGTTGTCAACAGGGAGCTCGATATCTCGGACCTGGTTCCCACATGCGCTGACTTTAGCTTTAGCCCAGCAAAAGGCTATCCTGGCAGCGCTGAGCATCGCAGCATCCACGACGGGCGCCTATCAGATCACATGCGACGATATCCTGGCCGTCGCCCGGCCATTCACCCACATACCGGACTTCGCTTATTCTTGGATACGAGAGATGGTTAACGTGCTCAAGATTGTCGTCGACTACTCCGAAGAGGCCCATCATGACCTACTAGTCCGAAACACGTATCTGCAGTCATGCCTCAGCATGCTAAGCCACCTCGGCTTCCAGGGAGACTTTAAGCCCCGGCCGTTTAGCGCCAAGTTCGCCATGCTCGCCCTAAACGCGAGGAACATCGTCGTGCTCATCACCGTTGCCAGCAACACCCCAGTCAACATCAAGGAGAAGCTAAACCCCCTGGACGACCCTGAGGTGGTAGACTCGCTAGCGGGATGTGGAAAATGGGGCGTGGACCTGCTCGCGTGGCTCGCAGATCGGCTCTTTGGGCTTCTCAAGGACCCGGAGATCATGGCCATGCTGGAGGACAAGAACCGCTTTCCCGAGCTTACGAGGTATCTCCAGTCCAAGAAGGAGGTCTCGTTGCACCTGTTGCTCTGCTCCTCCACGAGAGGCTTCCTGTCGGCTGTTTGCCGCCGCCTTATGCACCTCGAGACCATCAGCGACCGCGCAGTACAGTTCTACGAGGTCAACCCGCAGCTTCAGCAACAGCAGCAGGACCCCGTCGCGGCGTCCGCCGCTGCCAGCCGCCCGCACCCGGCGCTGTACCAGGCCTACCTGAAGGTGCGCCGCGCCGTCTCCTCCAGCGTCGTCAAGGTGCAGGAGTTCGACAACCTCCTAAGCGCGTTGAGTAAGGACATCCAATCCGCTTACCAGGCGACCTTCTCGGGCCTCGTGGCGGCGGCCGTGAAGCCCCAGCAGGGCAACCTCACCGAGCAGCAGCAGCAGCAGCTCAACCAGCAGTTCATCAAGAAGGCCCAGACGCACTGCGAGCTCGACATGCTCCTGGGCGTGAGCCTGCCGCCAAGCTTCCGCAAGGTACTGCACAACTTCTTCAAGGTAACTCTGCCGGAGTTCCGCAAGCAGACGGACCCTGCGCAGCTGCACTTTGCCCCGCATGACCTGCTCGAGGTGCAGGAAAATCCGAGGAGCTTGGCGATGAGGAAGGCGGCCAGGAAGTATGTGGATGTCTTCAAGCGGGTCGAGCTGGTCATGGGGCGGCCGCCGCCCAAGCACGCGAGGGACGGACAGGAGAGTAGTAGTACTAGTACCTTTCTGCCGGTGAAGAGAACGGACAGCGGGGAGGAGGTGAACAACGGCCGAGGCAGTGACGGCGCCAATGGAAGTAATGGTCTGGAATGGCGCCGCTGCGTGCGGTGTGCGTCGGTCATGGAGGACATCTGGGCTAACAGGCCCGGCTACAATTTCGTGTTGGCACAGCAAAGGAAGTGCGCGTGCGGGGGGAGCTGGGGTGTAGTTCCTCGGGGGACTTAGGATATTATCGCCCAGTTTTCCGCATCTAGATGACGACATGCTCGAGAAATCTAATCTCAGCCGCAATCTCATTCTTCATCTCTGATGGCCTCCCCCGGCCGCACCCCCCCCCCCCCCTTTTTTTTTATTTTTTTTATTTTTTTTTTAGAAGACATTCTAGTGGCATCATTTCCTCTAGCCTTCCCAGATAAACCCTTGCTCCATGCCCGGAATCAACGGCCGCAAGGCCATGCCATAGTCCCCGCCATTCGGCGTCCGTAGCAGCGTGTGGATATGGAACTTGGCCGGCTCGCTGTTGGTCAGGAACACGCCCGAATGGTGATCGAACTCGACAATGACCACGGGGCTCTGGATGCGGTAGTAAAAGGCATCGTCGTCCCCGAAACCGCCGATCCAGCAGAAGTACGTCTCGTGAAACCAGCGCTCGATCTCCCTCAGCCGGATCTCCCTCGCCGTCTTGGGCAGATACAGCAGGTACTCCTCCAGGATCCGCCGCACCAGGGCCTTCTGGCTCGCACCCATCTCCGACACCAAGACGCCCTCGTACGGCACCACCCGGTTATCGCGGTACGCGCCGCACAGGTGCCGCTGGTCGTCGTGGTTCCACCGGCGGCGGGGCATGGCTGGGTCGCGCAGCATCCTGTACACCTGCGCCGCGCTCTGCTGCTCGGCGGGCAGGCTCTGCATCAGCCGCAGGCCGAGCTCCTCCTCGGTCTGCAGGATGCGCGTGCCCTTGTGCGGGCCCGCGTCGATCAGGTTCGGCTCGGCGCCCGTGAACCAAGGGGAGATGACGGCCTGGGTGCGGTACAGGAAGACGTTGAGGCACAGGTGGTGGCCGTAGAAGGAGAAGCCCCAGGGCGCGGTCTCCGAGGGTTTGCCGAAGAGCGCGAGGTTGTACGAGAACTCGTTGCATACCCGCGGCGCGCCGACCAGCTCCCCCAGGAAGCCGTTGATGCGCATCGCCGAGACCGCTTTGGCGTACCCTTCCGGCGAGAGCGTGGTCTCCAGCAGGCGGAGCACGGCTGCGCGGGTTTCTGCGCTGACTTCGTCGAGGCGGATGCCCTTGTCGGACAGGAGGAATTCCGGGTTGGACCAGGATCGCCACTCGGGCGAGTCGATGTGGTAGCTGATGACGGAGAGCTGGGAGGGCGTGAGCAGGGAGAGCAGAGAGGTGGCTGATGCGACGATGGCCGAGATGGGCATCCCTTCGTCCTGGAGGTGGAAGAGGTCTGGGCGGACGCGGCCTGGTGGCGGGGTTGTAAGCAGTTTGTAAGTGGGCAGCATGTTGCGGGTTCTTTGATTGAACGGAAAACTCACCATCGTTTGTGACGCCCCTGAAGGGCTCCTGGAACAGCTTGCGCCAGTGCAGGTACAGGCCGTGCAGCCACGGGGGGACGCCGCTCTCCTTGAATGCCTTTGCGTACTCATGGGCATCCTGCTTCTGCATCTCGGTGAAGCGGGGGATGCTGAGGTCGGGGAGGTGCTTGCGGTAGGCACCGCCGCTGTGTTGATCTTCCGACGAAGCCATGTCGTATCTGTATCATGTATGTGATGAGGCAGCCAGTGGAATGATGAGAACAGAACCCAGATTGTAAAAAAAAACACGACGACGTCAAGAGAAGGAGGATATCATTGTGAGAGACCGGACGCGCAACCCTCCACTCGGGAGCTGAGCGGCCCCGTCTCCGGGACACTACATGCACAATGCTCCAGCCGGAGGTTGAATTGCAGCTCTGCGCTGTTTGCTTCCGGGTCATGGAGGCAAAACTATGACCCGGAGATGGGCGGGAGTTGGTCTTGGTGGGGTGACCCTGCCCCTCCCCCGCTCTTCTTCTTAAGAGTTCCGTCCAGGAGTCGAAAGGTATGTTGCTGAACTGAGGCCACCGAGCCAAGGGCTATGATTGGTTAGCTGCTGGTAAGACTAGGCCTATTGTCTTAACAAGGCAAGTATAATATATATAGTTCCTGCCCAAAAAAAAAACGCCCACCGGTTCAAAAACACGTCAAATCGCACCAAAAACTAGAAATAGTCAACCTTTTCACTTACAAAGGAAGCAGCCACAACACACTTCAAAAGTTTTGAAAGTCAGTAGACAGGTAGATAATTACCTAGAGCTTCTTATTTCGTAGTCGTATTCGAGCCTGTTTATAAAGGTAATGTGTAATCCTAAGGCCCGTAAAAGGTGAAGATTTTCGAGTTGGGATTTTTTAGCTTATAGGGGCTTATAGTAGGCTTATCCGTATAGTAGGTTGAGCTTTCGACCTTTAAGTTAGCTACTACTTTGCACTGCTCTATCTCTGGCGAATTGAAACATGCGCATATATTGCAATAGTTTAGAATTGTAAAGTTCTCCTACGGTACGAATTCCCGTTCAAAACTTTACTGTGTTGTGGGGGTGAAAAATCAAGGTGAAGTAGGTGACTTTTGCCGTAAAATGGACCGGTGGGCGTTTTTTTGGGGCACCCACTGTAATGTGTAAGTCAAGGCCGGCCGCTCCTTTACCTTATACTTGCGGATAAGAAGTACTTGCCTTAATTATTGATCTTATCCTTGTATGCCTTGCATTAGTTATTGGGACCGCGGAATTTAAGAACAGACGCTGACCTATCGAACAGATCCAACACTAGGTAATAATTCATTCCCTACCTAATCTGCCGAGCAGGACCCGCGTTCGTGGTCAGAGAGACATCATGATGACTTCGGAGACTGGCTCCTCCACCGTGCGGGCATTTGGCCCAGTGCATGTCATAGAGCCCATCTCCGAGCACACGCATACTGCCATCATGCTACATGGCCGAGGCAGCAACGGCCCTGAGTTCGCAGAGGAACTCGCTGAGACTGCGTCGCCTGACCAGAAACCGCTCATGCAAAGGTTCCCTAGCTGGCGCTGGGTGTTTCCATCGTCTCAAGAACTGTGGAGCACGGCGTTCGAGGAGATGCTGCCCGCCTGGTTCGAGACTCATTCGCTCACCGACCCGACGGAGAGACAAGATCTGCAGATGGAGGGGATCAGGCAGTCCGTCGCATACATTCAGTCCATCATAGATCAGGAAGCCGCGAGCCTCGGTGGGAGGAAGGAGAGAATCGTCATTGCAGGCATCAGCCAGGGGGGCGCAATCGGCATGTGGGCGCTACTTTGCCAGGAGAACCTCGACAGGCGGTTTGGGGCGTTCGTGGGCGCCAGCACCTGGCTGCCCTTCTCGGTGAATATAGAGATGTTCGTGGGCAAAGGCGAGTCCGCTCACCCGGCCCAGTCCAAGCCGGAAGCAAACCCATCAGATGCCTTTGTCGGTGGCATGATGTCTTCTTGGACTCGACCCACCACATTCCCGCCGACGAGCACGCCGCTCCTTTCCACTCCAATCCTGCTCGGCCACGGCGTTGATGATGCCTTTGTTGATGTCGGCCTTGGTCGAGAAGCCAGGCGTGTCCTTGCCACTGTAGGGTTCCGAGTCGACTGGCAAGAATATTCGGGCGCAGAGCTCGAAGGACATTGGCTCAAGGCCCCGGAGCAGATCGATGATATCGCCACCTTCTTTCTGAAGGCCACGTCGGTTGAGCCGAGAGCGCGAAATAAACCGTAGGGTGCCATTCTATCGTTCGAATGGCGGTAGATTGTGCTGGGTCCGAGTTTACTATCCACGTGGCTGAGACCGTGGACATCCACCAGTCCAGCTCTGAGTTCCGATGATGTGCATCGTGCCTTCCCTGTAGGTGTTCCTCAACCCACCGTGACACCGCACCACGGCGGATGATCACCACACCTGGCATAGCTTAGGCAGCAGGGCGCTTTGAGGGGGGATCTGGATAAGGCATCGTATCTGAGCTAGAAACTGGAATGGGCGAGGCTGAAGATTCTCCGGAGTTGAAGGCAAGCCAGATATTGAATGTCATTGTCTTTCTGCAGCACATCACTCCTTTCCTCTTGTTGGATGCAGTGAACATCTCATGGGTAGAGCAGACGAGCAGCAAAGTCCAAATTAGGTACCAACGGCGCGAGGTCCAATGGAGGCGTTCGAGACAAGCAAGCCCGACCGATTCCACCAGTCCCTGAGCAGTGCCTGGGCCAGTTTTCTGAATGCTCAGCATTGCAGCCAGGAAGTCAACGCCCTCAGAAAGAGCTTCGATGAGCACACCCAAAAGGCGACTCTTGCAATCAGATCGATACAGCAGGAAGCTGCTCAACAACATGACATTCTCTCCACCAAGATTGACACCCAGATCGAGGAACACGGCGCCCAGTGGAAGGAAGCTCTCTCAGCCCTGGAGGAGAAGGTCACTGGACATAGTGACATTGCATCGACGAAATTCACTGAGCTGTCAGAGAAGGTTGTCGCGCAACAGGAGGGCCTAGATGCGCTTCGGGTCGCCATATCGCAGGACATAAGGACTATACAGGACCAATACCGCTCAGCACTCGAGCGAATTGATCTTCTGGAAGGTGAACTGAGGGAAATCAGGGCAGGGAGGGTGGCTTCAGACCAGAAGCTGGCTGTGCTCGAACGCCAGTTCGACACCGTGGATCAGACTCGCCAGGAGCTCTCCGAGGACATGCTCAACCTTCTGGACCGAATTCTGTCTCGACGTGATGAGCTGATGAGGTTGCTGGACGCACAGGCTCCTGACAGGCACCTTCAAAGCTCTCGTGGAACTGGGCTAACGGGC
Source organism: Chaetomium strumarium (assembly GCF_033439665.1). Lineage (NCBI taxonomy): Eukaryota > Fungi > Ascomycota > Sordariomycetes > Sordariales > Chaetomiaceae > Chaetomium > Chaetomium strumarium. The sequence goes on along the minus strand of NW_026944429.1, from coordinate 3,521,216 downwards.
GGCTCCTTCTCCCAAGAGTCCCTGTTGCCAGGCCGCCCCATATCTCAGCAGCAACTCCAAGGTCCCACATTCAGCACCAGTCAGGACGAGAATAAACACGCAGTCGCCCAGACCAGAAGAGAGCTCGAGGAACCCCTCCAGCCACCAACCAAACGTCCAGCCCCATCTTACGGCATACCAGCCCACGATGGCCCATCTGATAACCCGGGCCAGGATATCCGCTCGCTCTACCTCGTCTTCCGCGACAGACACAAGACCAACCCGCCGAAGTCCGACACCGCCTTCATCTGGGAGTTCCTCAGCAGCATCGAAGACCCTACCATATCGAAACACATCCAACAGTCGCTTGCCGTCATTCTCCCCGAGTATGTCACGGCCAGCCGAGACACAAGGCGCAGGAACCCGCGCAGACACATCGACATATCCCGGGGCTTGACGTGGAGGAAGTTCAGAGAGGCACTCGTCAAGATCCCGGGGCCGTCGTCGTCTTGACTCAAGAGTGGCTTAGGAAGGAAACGGGTAAAGGTTGCTCTAGTGTAACCTGGCCTTCATTTGTAAAGGAGGGTGGGATGTTGGTGCGTGGGGCGTGGGGGGAATTGGCTGCAACTTAGCCGAAATCTTTTTGCTTGTTTTAATACGGGATACAACAACCATGTGGTCTCACAGTCGAGCTGTATGTGAGGAGCTTGCTACTGCGATGGAATGGTGGAAGACTTCGCTTTACAATGCTAGTGACCTTTTTCTGAGGGCTGCGGGAAACACTTACAGCCCACCCTCTCCGCAGAATTGTTCAGTTTTAAGGGGCAAAAGCCCTCCGTTTGCTCGGCTGTCATGCTCAAATTGACGCTAGCATCGAGAAGGTACCTTGGGGTATCGTTATCATGTGTACATCAATGGGAGTTACCAAATCCCTTGTCCATCTCATATCATATACTGGACCCCAGAAGGCCCTGTCCTGCCCGGTTGTCTCGGAAACCGTTGGGACAAGAAAGTGAAATCGTGACCTCCCAAAAGAACCAACCCCCCTCGCCTCATCCCTTCATCCCCTTCATCCCCCACCACCCGCCTCCGTCCTTAAGCCCTCCATCTCCTCCCTCGAACCCCAGCCTTCCCAAATCTCGCCCGGGTGTCTTCCTGCCCCTCAGCACCGGCCTGATACACCCGCACCTGATTCACCAACCAATACGCCTGGCTGAACGCCTCCGGGTGGGCGCCGACAAAGTCCTCGCACGTGGCCGCCAGCGCAGAGCAGGTCTCGTCGCTGCTCCACACGCGGCCGGCCCAGTCGCCGCAGAAGTCGGTGTTGAAGACGATGTTGTGGTTGGCAAAGTGCGAGTTCATGGCGCAGTTGGCTCCGCCGTCGAACACCGCCAGCGGGGTGCCGAAGGCCGACGGGTCCGGCGCGGCGGCGGTCGAGTTGCTGCTAGCGAGCTGCGTGGCGGCGGAGCTACCGCGCGGGAAGAACCAGACCTTGATGGCCCCCTCGGTCCACTCCAGGGCGTACACACCGCCGCCTGCGGCGTTGAAGCCCGCGCCGTAGGTGTTGGATGCGGCGGTCGTCTGGGTGCAGCCCTGGTTGCCCTGGCAGTTGGCCGAGAGGAGCTTGGTGCTGGCGAGCGAGCCTGCGTTGGAGACGGAGCAGCCTGGCCCCGTGTGGAGGGTGACCGAGTTGGACGTCTGGCTGTTGACTCCCTCGATGATGTCGATCTCGCCCGAGTTCGGCCAGTTGGGGCCGAACATCCAAAAGGCCGGCCACAGGCCGCACGAGCCGGTGCCGTCCGCACCGGCGGGCATGTGGGCTATGTCGGCGATGAAGAGACCCTTGGTGTAGGACTTCTTTGAGGTGACGCGGACCGACTGGCGCCCTGTGGTGGTTGTGTTGGTGTAGTCGACACCCAGGTAGACGCCTCCTTGACTGAAGCCTGCTAACCCATCGCGGTCTGCTGTGGCGGCATCGACGTACTGGACGAACCCGTTGGTAGGATCGGCCTGGGTGAAGAAGTCGAACTCGTTGAAGAAGTTGCTTGCGTCAAAAGTGTCAACGATGCTGTAGCTGGAAGCTGCTCGTGCAGAGCCAAAGACCATAGCCACGATGGCCAAGCGAGATGCTGCCCGTAACCTGCCCATTTTTGGATGGCAAAATTGTGCTCTTTCGTGCCCAAAAAGCTCTCGCTAAAAGAGAGTCCTGCTCTCTTGAATTCAGAGTCCCAGTAGAAGCGAATGAAACTGCAGTGACTTGTTACTCCCGGCAAGTATGTGATCGGGAACGAAGCGTTTTGGCGCTTCGAGAAATAGTTTGGTGGAGGCAGGATTGCTGAACGAGTGTATCCAAGCACTGCTAGCTAGGTATTCATGGATACCTAAACAATAGTAAGGTACGCAACTGGCGGCCGGGCCTCAATAGTCAAAGCAGGGTATCAATAGTCGGTCGACCAGCAACTCCAACGGACAATAGAGGCCTATAATGAATGATGCCGCCGCAAAAGGAGAGATTGCGGTCACGAAGGTGAACAGAAAGGCTGGGTAAGGGGAATGTACAATAGACTGTCAAGTGAATACCAAAGCGAAGAAGGGAGTCATGACGTTTATTGTAAATGGAGGATTCGCATGCAGCATCCAGTCATTTCCCCTGTCTAGAACGGCCTGTCGATATCCTGAAAACCTGCATTACGCCCGAGCAGAGAGCCCTTGCTTTCGTTATACACAGTAGGTGAATCTCGAATACATACTACCTAAGGTACCCAGTCAGATGCTGAGGCTGGGGTAAGTCTAGGTTGTAGCGAGTGGTGTGAAGTCCCATGTTGATGAACAAAACGAAACACTGGCGGCTGCGCAGCGAATGACGGGACAGAACCATCGATTTGAGTTTGAATGCCAGACAGAAGCGGATGGGATTTTCAGGAACACGCGGGGATAGCAGGGCATGTCAGAAACAAAACGCTATCCAATGCTCTCGGGGCACTCGGAGGTGCCTCCGCGAGAGGGAACTTCTGTTTCAAACTCACAACCCAGAACGCAGGAGAAACAACGCCACCCAGTTGGTCTAGCCTTTTGTTGTTCTTTGAGCGCGCCACTCAGCCAGAGCCTCAGTAATGAAACCGCGAAGTAGACTAGCTGGTCGCTGAAACCTTGGTTGGCGATCGATTTTTCGATGTCGTTGCAGGTTGAAGAGGCGAAAGCCAGTCGAGTGGTTTGAGTGGCTACTCGTCGTGCATCGATGGCGGGTCCGGCCCACTTACCGCTTCTGGAATCTGGACAAGGGGGCGGCCAGGTGTGGGGCCGCCAGAACGGCCGGTTTCGGGCTTTAGTTATGTCGTGGACTCGTGATGACGGAAACCCGACAGTGAACCACTTGTCCAATATGAGACAGTCGCTGCAGGTTACATGACCGATCAAGAGGCACCCTAACTTATCAACGTTCTGATAACCTTTGTCCGGCTTCATCCTTGTGTGATGAGTTTGATGCGACCAGAAGCATGAGATGCACCCAGAGGAGCCGGATCTTGTTTGCACCTCATTAATCCGAGGACAGTGTGGGTGGCATTTATTGTCAACTAGGAGCAGCATGTGCTATGTCTCTTGTCTTAGGATATTGGGTAGCACATGCCAGATTTCTTTATGTGAACGTCAGTCGCCCATGCTTTTTGCTAGGTCTTTTTCAGCGTTTAGGTCCATGGAAGACAAAACTTGTTTTCAACGTGTTATGCACACATAATACCGTAGCTTCATACACTGTCGTGACAACCAGTGTACTGATAGGCATTGGCAAACCACAAAAGCAGCCGATCTTGCCTCTCGATACATGAATTATGGCTCCAAACTTGATCGCAGCGGCATCCCATAGCTTTGGTTGTTCGTCGTCAATGATGCTGTTCCCGACAGAGTACAAAAGCAAAACTACAAGCAAAAAGCCTGTGGCTTCAATTACATACTGCACTGTCTCGGTACCACAATGTGCGAGCAAAGCAACTTATCATGCACTTGCGGGAAAATCTGTTAACACATGAACAGATCCCTACCGCCCCTCTGGGACTACTGCGCAGCAGAGTAATGGCTGGTAATGTTGCCATTAGCGACGTCGTTTGTGTGCTTCTGGCCCAACCTTGCTCGGCCATGGCCGATGTCCTAGAACTTGACCCTCTGGCCCGTGAGCTTGAACCAGATCAGCGCCAAAAAGTCCTCCTTGAAGCGCTCCCACCACGTCCGGTTGAGGTAGTAGCTGAGTTCGCGGAAGTTGTACATCTCCCCCCAGCAGTCGCGGCCCCATTCGCAGCCGGCCATGTTAACGAGGAAGTCCCGGTCCTGCTCGTTGTAGTGTATCCGCGTGTCGTTCCCGTTTTCGGAGCACGCTCCGGCCGGGAAGCTGTTTATCATGCGCTGCGGCAGGAAAGCGGTGTGCTTCCGGATCCAAGCCTGCGAGATGTACAGCTGCTCCAGCGCATCCTGCTCCTTGTGCGCCCACTCCATATGCTTCTGCTCATAGGCCACCGGGTCCCACCACACGTCCAACAGCCGGTCGGTCCAGACGCTTCGGCGGACAAAAAAGGAGCCTAGGTTGAATCCGGAACAGTCCTGCGACAGGATGAGGTTGACCGAGCTGGCCTTCCCGTCACCGATGGGACTCTGCGACTCGGCATCGAGGTATGGCTCGGCCAGCGGGTGCGTGATGTTTAGGGGGTTGTATTCGTTGATGTCTCGATAGACATGTTTCTCGATATGATCGAAGATGTGGCTTTGGAGTGAGTAGCTCGGCTCCATGATAAAGGTGTTGAGGTCGAGCCACCAGACCCTAGACCAAAGGTTAGACGAGCGCAAGCGGGAGGAGACGACGGCTCAGCAGCATACCACTCCGCCTTGGGGTATTTCCGTAGCGTCGTGCGGACAAAATCGACCTTCTCCCAGCTCTCACGCCACTCGTGTGCATACCGCTTCTTTGTGCTCATGTCCACGATCTCCAAATCGTACCCCCAACGAGCAACGTATTTCTTCTTGTTCCGCACTGAGTCTCGCTCGATCGCCCATTCTCTCGCCCCTTTCCAGTCCATGACGCCACCGCCGACATTGGCGCCCAGTATTATAACGAACTTCTGCCCTCCCCCGAGCCATGTGGACCTCCGCCAGTGGTATACCAGAGCTTCGCTTGTGGTCAGCCGGGGAATGTGCCATATGGAGCAAAACAAGGCGGGCGTTGTCACTCACGGCTGTTGTAGAATATAAAGATGGATAGCAACATCAAGAACAAAATTAGCAGCCGTATCTTCGTCTTTTTGTTCATGCGCGACATGATTCCCCATATCCTCGCGAGAAGCGGCACGTTGTGTACCGACCACCTGCCGCGACCTAGCTTCTCCTTATCGGCGTAGTATGGGCTTCCGCTGAAGCGTGGGAGGCTGCTTGAGAAGCGGCGCATGTGTCGGACGAAGAAGCCCTGGTTCTTGGTAGAGAATGAGGGGTATCCAGTGCCACCGGCCTTCTTTAACCTGGATGATTCCCACATGACGGGCGTCCCGCTTGATCCGGTGAACCCTCGTGTCGGACTCGACCGGCCACTCGCGATGTTGAGACCTGGACTGGCCCAGCCGCCTCCGGGGATGGGGGACGGACTGCGCGACAGAGACATTGGGGTAGTTGGGGTGCCTGGAGAGACATGGCAAAAAGAAAAGTGCCAATGTTAGCCTGAGACATGTGTAACAATCATGAGGACACAATCTACGCATAGCCTGCAGACACCCGATGGCAGCACGAGACTTGGAAGCAGGGAGAAAGGCACGTACCCGGAATGGGCGATAGACGACCGAGAGGCTGATGGGGTTGAACCCCCAAATACTTGGGATCGCCCAATCGGAGGTTAGAAGGCGGCGCGGTGACCGAGGACCGCCTTCGGTGTTGCGACCGTGCTGGCCGGTCGCTGAACGACGACGACGCCCCGCCGAGGTTGAAGGGCGCCACTTTTGCGGGTTCTAACTCCCTTCTGGCCTCAACGCCGTCCGGGGAGTTTCAACGGTCGGGAGGGAGTACCGGTCCGTGATCTGGAGCCGGGGACTGGTCGGACGCTGCCGTGCCGGAGGGGAGAATGGAAAAGGAGACACGTTAAACCGGGTTTGTGGTCCCTGCCAGTTGTGCCGCGTCCGGATACGCGGAAACGCCAGTAGAGAACGGCCGTGGGGTCCCGGATCGCCTCTGACTTGGGTCTCGTATAATTTCCCGCTCAATGGTCATGCCATTTACGTGTAGAATGCATGGAAACGACAGGTTGGTCCCGCGAGGTGCACAGTAGAGAGTGACAACACACCAGCACGGAGGTAACGTTATTGGACACTTGGATGTGGTTAATGTTATCAATCTGGTCCCACATCTCAAAGAAAGTGGACGTTCAAAACTCTCCCCCCTTGCTCAGAATGCCGGCGCCCCACTTGCCGACCATGCCTCCACTCAGCATGCATTCCTGTGCCTCATTGGCACACACTCAAACACTGCAGTCCGCTGCAGGTACAGTACGGATTAGTGTAAGGTTAGTCGTTAAGCTGTTAAGCTGAGGCATTGTGGTACTGCATCCAACGCGCTTTAATCTTCTGAACACATTGTGCTACTTTATCTCGATTGGAGCAAGTTTCATATCAAGGCCCTGTTCATGTTATAGTGACACAGGCAGGTGTGTGGTACGTATGAGAGGGCAGTCTATCATTGTACCGAAGTTAACATCGGGTATTCCATCAATTTTACTTAAGCTAGTTTTACCTCGGTTATACGACCAAGTAGTATAGTCGCCTTCAGTTTCAAATCCTTCTGGTTTACACAAGGTTAAGCGACTCTCAAGCGAATGCAACTATGCTGTTACTGGAGGTACCTCTTCTCGAAACCACCTCAGACTTGGTCTTTGATCCCATTGCACGTCGTATGGTGATGTGGATGACTTTTCGGTTTCGAGGTGTTTACACTGGGGATCTGAGGAGAGTCCGGCAAACTCGGCAAACAATATGCCGAACAGCTTGAGATCATCGAACCCATTAGGCGATCAGCATACCGGCCACGCCGACCGCCATCAAGGTGAATTCGTGTTGCTATCCGTTTTGACCGCTTGCAGCCGCATGACTTCCGCGCTTTCTCTTTCAGCTGTCAACTGTCAACTGCTAGCCATCTAGCTCATCAAGTAAGGTTATGATGCAGTCGTTACTAAGAACTCTGATCGTGGACAGCCCGGCAACCAGCACTGGCATCTCGAAGTTGCAGAGTCCTGTTCTCCAGGCATTGGGGTTTCTTAAGGAAGTTGGTGAGATTGGGTGCGACGACCCAGCGCAGTCTCCAGTCCAGGATTAACTACCTAGGTAACAATGCGACGTCGTGTAGAGTCAACAAAACCTTGTCTACGGTCGACATGACGTTCCCTATGGACGGCACAAGCCGCACCGCAGTCGGCAGATCCGGGCGACACCGCCCTCTCGCCCTGGCGACTGATTCGATCACTGCTGGATTGAGGCGAGGCACCGAATACGAGGAACAGCACAATGCGTTGCCGTTGCATTGCCGTCCCCACCGATCGTCATGGAGCGGTGCCAGGTTTATGTGTGCCGGGTGGATAGAACACCTCGTAATAAGAAACAGGCGGACTACATGTCTATGACTGTGTTATAGATTGGATTAATATATATATATGTATATATAGGTACTGTAGTCTAGTTCTGCCTTCTGTCGGACTCCCAACATCCTACACCAACCACACAAAGACTCAGCTCACTCAAGAGAACTTACTCCTGAACTATCATCCAACCTCTGCGCCCAACACCTACCTTAAACCACCAAAATGCAGCTCTTCGCTATCCTCTCCGCCGCGGCTGTCGCCTCTGCCACCGCTGTCTTCCACGTCTCGGACTTCAGCGCCGGCTGCATTCCGCACTCCACTCAGTGCCTGTAAGTTCACTGGCAGTCCACGACTCCCCCCCAAAGCAGCCACTGACCTCTGCAAAAAAAGGTACACCTTCGGCGTCCTCCAGCCCGGGACCATGGAGAAGACTCCCGTCACCTGCAAGGCCCTCGTGCCCGCCAACAACGACGGCACGCTGCCCGACGTCAAGGAGGGCACCTGCGAGGAGTCGTCGCGCACCTGGTCCATCGTCCGCAGCGCCGAGGGGCTCACCCTCACCGTCTCGCAGCAGGTCACTCCTAATTCCTTCCAGAGCGGCGCTCACCTTCTCCCCAACGACGAGTTCGTCATGAACAACCAGCCCAACGCCGTTGTCCAAACCTACACCGGCCCCGTCGCCTTCGACTTGGAGTAGATGGATCCCTTTTTGGCTTGGGTAATTTGGGTAGACGGACCTGTTGGATACTACTAGAACAGTGGGCCAAGTTGAATCGCAGCAACGGGAGGACCTGTAGCTAGGCAGTACTAGTAGTTACTGGACAAACACAAAACCAGCTCATGATCTGCTCAAAACGTTGAGGTCCAGGCGCAGTGCGACTGTTTGATTTTCGAATTCAACTTCGAATCCTTTATTAGCAGTTTAGCTCGGGTGAAATCTGGCCACTCTAGCTTTGAATCTAGTAGTTGCACTCACCGAAGCAGAGTGCAGTGCGGAGCAGGTAGAAGGATAGTTCTTTGCCACGTCCCTACATACCTACCTAGGTAGGTTCAGGGATGGTTACAGGAAGCTTGCACCGTATCGGCGGCCTCTTAATTCTGCTTCTGCATCCGGCTGGACTGGTAGGATTGTTGATATAGGAAAGCGTCTTAGCAACCTCTCCGTGATGACAGTGACAAAAACTTAAAGCGTGCTCGCACTCTCACTTGGAACCTTCATTCCTACGCTTGGTGCGCAAGATAGGAGAGGTTCCGCTCTGAAACTCTGTTCATGATGGACTTTTCTCGGGTCTGCTCTCTTAAGGTGAACTTGAAGCTGGCTGTTCAAGGAGGGCTTGGCTTTGTTTCTTGGCGTGATCGGGAAGGTTTGGCCATCTTTGTCCTCCTACGTGAGTCGTAAACTCACATAGTCGACTACCTAATATGCAGGCAATCCGTACTTAGACAGAGCCACTTTGGAGCGTGGCGAACGTGAGGAGCAGCTTTTGACTATTGTTGCTGTAAGCACCCAGCCAATTGAGCGTTTCAGATGGGGGTCATCTCCTTCTGGGTGACAGGAGGTTCTCCGCTGCATAGGTATGTACCTAAGGTACCTTAGGCTTCCAGTTCTGTCTCTCTTTAATGAACTTGAAGCTAAGCAGAGGAACAACATCCTGCCCTGCTATCAGCGCCATGCTCATTGGGGTCGGTCCATGTGAGCTGATGAATTCCGAGCCCGAGTTGGAAGCAAGACGGCATTATATATGTACTTTAGGGGAAGAATATCGCGAGAATCAGAGAATCAAAGAATCTCCGCGAAGCGCCGAACGAAGCGCTTGCTTCAGGCAACCGGCGGTTCGGGAGCCGCCACGGTGGGTCTGCTGCATGCCGGGCCGAGCGAAGCGGGGAATGGAAAAGCTTGGCATCCGGGGAACGTGCGTGGTGCAGCCTTGACACCTTGACCAGATTCTGGACATGCCTGCTGTGTTGACTTTGCCCAGGAAACCACCGACAAGACAACATCCAGCGTACCGTATGATATATCTGTCGTGTTACGTTCCGAGACGGCCGACATGGACCTCTCTCATGATTGTTTCACTCCAGCGAAAGCACAAATGAGAAGTGACTAGTGTAGCGTTCTGAAGCAACACGTCTGAATCCATTGGCCGGCCGCTGATATTGGCCATGCGCGACAAGAAGCCAATCAACATGCGGCCCGAGAGCGTGGGCGGCTCGCCGCAACCAATCTCCTCAACGCCCGACATCGACACAGCGCTTATTCCATACAAAGACCCACTTCGTTTAAGCCGGGCCCTTCTTTGACTGTTCACAGAGAGCGCGCTGCTTGACGACGAGCACGCTGACAGAAGCCAGGGGGGGCACGCAGAGTTGGAACTGGCACGCCATTTCCCGTGCAGCGATTGGCGATATGGCGCGGTTGTCGCTCTTAAAGCTGGCCCAGAGGAGCCCCAAGCGAGAGGAAAAGAAGGAAAGGCAAGGGAAGAAGGGGAGCCGGTAGGGGACACGCGACACGCAGGCAGAATGGGCCGCGGGAGGCTTGTTGGTATACACACTATTATTGAATTTTGATCTTTTCGCGTTCTCGCGCTCTTTCTTGACCTTGCCATTGTGCCCCTCGTTACGCCGCCATTGAGCGCACTCCATTGTTATTGTCGGTCTATTGTGTGACTTCCGAACACACTCTTTGACTCTGCCACGTGCCAAAGAGACCATCTAATCCGGGGACCGTTTCTTTCTTCTTGTTCTTCGATCCGAACTAAGAAGTCTGTCTTAATCATCACTTGCGACTCAACCACATGACATACCAGGGGGTCTTTGTCAGGAGAGTCATAACCTTCTTGCATTCACTTCGTCTTGCCACAACGAGCCCGGATTCGAAACATCAAAAGAAGCAACTTCAGTTAGCAAAGCGCAGCATTCTTTATCTGCCAATCACGAACTCGAAACACTCGAACAACACAATAGCGAGCAACAGCACTTGACATACGATAGAAGATGAGCGGGCTACAGACACCTGCGAGCGGTTCTGGCAACCGCTTGTCTGCTAGAAGCAAAGACGACTGGGAGGATTGGGAAGATGACGAGGTCTTGACACCGATCACGGCGAGAGATGGCCCTCTACTTGACTTGGGATCCGAGACGGCAGGACAACCGGCGCGGCAGGCATCGCAGCGGACTTCTAGTTCCGTCGGTCGCCAGTCAGTGCGGGGGATACGGAGGTTAACATCCCGTCAGAGACAGAAGGCCCAGAACGCGAAATTCGGCATCAAGCTCGTCACCGACATGTCCAAGCTCCGGCAACAGCAGCACATCGCCCAGCAGATGAGGCGGGATCCCGGCAACCGGGAGACCCGGACAGGCAAGTTTGTCGATGCCGCCGCGCTGAAGGCGTTAGAGGGTGCGGCGCCGGACGATTATGGCGGTACCTTGAACTGGCTGAGGTGTAAGCCCACGAAGGGCAAGAGGGTCGAAAGACTAGCTGCCGAGGCCGCGTCCTCACAGGCAGATCTATCTCCCAGTGCAGGGCCGATAGTCATTGGCTTTGCCATGCCCTCAGACTCGGATGTTGTCATTAGCCCACAGACTGCCGTCGTTGAGACGCCGGTGGATTTCCCAGCCTACTTCAACAAGCCGGCTGGTGCTGCTGCTGCTGCTTCGCCCAGTCAGCCGGTCTCGGCGTGGTCTCCCGATACCGACGACGGCACATCACCGCGGATCCCTCAAAGAAATTACGTACCCGCTGTTCCTTCAATCCCAAGACAATACAGAGCCGGGGATGTGTCACCCCTCACAGCGAGTGACAACGAAGGCGACTTTCCTGGGCCAAGGGACAGGATGAATGTCAGAGATACGCTCGCAACGGCCATCTACGTCAGCGACGAGGATGATATGGCGACCCCCGTTACACTGTTTGAAGAAGATGGGAGTCCTGCAACGACGAGACGAAAGTCCCTCCGTGTCACAGGCCGGCAACGGTCAGCCACGGGTGGAAGCTCTCGATCTCAAGGATGGTGGGACCAGGTGACATCCCCATTTGGGCCACCTACGCCAGCCGCACAAAGCCCTGGTCGTCCCAATCAAGCGAGGACCGACCAGAGCCAAACATGGTGGAGTGACGTGGATAAGAAGAAGCCGCTCTCTCCGGCTCCGGCGCACTCACAACCAGAAGCTGAATCCTCCCACGCCGCCCGGAGTCCTCCAAGGCTGCAACAACAACATCACCACCTCCCGGAGATCATCATCGAGGACGTCTCGTCCACGTCGTTCTCGTCTTCCATGGCAACTCGAACACCACGACGAACACCATCCACACGCGAAAAGCCACGCGCAATGGCCGAAGAGGCGCGGACGCCTGGCGAACTGCCGCCTCCATACTCGCCGCCGTCGAACAAGCACAACGCGAACATCCGCTACCGCGCGGTTTTCCCTCCGGGACACCCCTTGAACGAAATGTACCCGCCTTCTCCCGGCCCAGTCCCGCCCGGTCTGGAGCACACCATGACATCTCAGGGCGGAATCAGCTTAGCGGACGTCCCTCTGACGCCGCCTGCAGCCCACCAACCACCGCTACCAGACCGGCCGCTGGGGTCGTTTGTGCCTGGTGATCATTTTCTTGACGTCTCGGGACGTGGGCCCAGGCAGAAAGCAGAGCGCCAACGGCGGCGGCATGAGAAAGAGGATGCCGTTGCCTGGAAGGCCGGCCGGCTGTGGCATGGCCGCGGCTGCTGCTTTCCTTGCTGTGGCTGCTTTGGCCGGCCCGGCCGCGAGGGACGGAAGCGGAGGCGGGTGTGCTTGGGGATCTGCCTGGCACTGCTATTGCTGACAGCAGTGGGCGTTACGCTTGGCGTGTTACTGACGCGCCATGCCCGTCAGGCCACCGATATAACCGTGCCGTCGCAGTGGCTCAACCTCACCAACTTCCCGCCCATACCCACCGGCATCTCGACCGTCATCGGCTCCGACTCGGATATGACGAGGGCATGTGTCCGGCCCCCGACGCTCTGGACCTGCTCGCTGCCCAAGGAGCAAGCGGACTCGGTCTCACCGTTCGACCCAAGCCAGCCGAGCTTTGTCATCCAGATCCAGTTCGACAACAGTACCCGTCAGTCGTGGAATGTGACGTGGGACCCTCCCCGCCGCCCGCCTCCAACTCCAACAACAAGCCCAAGCCCGCGCGCCATTCCTGCCACAGGGGTCTCGTCTCTTTTCCGACGCCTTGTGCGGGGACCTCGAGATGACTCGGCTTCGAGCTTGTCGCTCAGACCGGACCCTGCTCCCCCAAGCTTCCAAGAAATGTTCTTCCTGGGCAACACAACCGACGGTGTGGTCTCCGACGACAAAGCCGGCGAACCCACCCCCTTCTACATCAGCATGTTGCGCTCCGTCAACGACACGGTCGGGCCCAACCTGCTGAGCAGGCGTGCCGTCAGTAGGCAGAGCAACGTTACCACAAACCAGGGGCTGCCCAACGCATCGGACATCGCCCCTCTCCCGGCCGTCAACAAGGACGGCACGGGAGCGCCTGCCGTGGCCCTTGGCTTCCCGACCCAGCAACCGCTCCGGCTGTACGACCGTGGCCTGCCGACCGAGCGATACGCGTTCTACTCGTACTTCAACAAGACCCTCTACGTCCAGTCCGTCGACGCAAGCCTGGGCGACGGCGACCGCGTGAGCGCGGCCGACGACAACGGCGGCAGCGTCCAGCGCGAAGCCAAGTTCCTCATCACCTGGCTGTCGGTGCGGTACAAGGTCGAGCTCTGGACGCGCATGTCCAACACGACCCGGCTGTCGGGCAGGTTCGGGGGCTCGGCTTCCCGCGACAACAGCACGCAGCCCGGCACGTTCCCGTACCCGATGACGGTCACGCTGGACACGCACGGCGGACAGCGGGGCAGCAAGTTTGTCTTTGCCCGCGGGGTGGATGCGCAAGGCAGGATCGTCTTGGACGACGCCCGGTTCGTGCTCAACAACATGAACACCACGGGGGACCTCGTCAACCCTGCCGGGGAGTTCGACCCGAGCTTGGGAGGGATGGATGGCGGGACGGGCGGGTGCAGGTGCGAGTACAGGAATTGGGTCCAGGTGAACGGTGGGAGGTGAATAAAAAAAAGGGGGGAAAAGAAAACTACTAGGTGTCTTGGTAGGAAGAAGGGCGGAAGGGGGCGTTAAGGCAAGGGATGATTGATGGGTTGATATAAAGCTTGCTTTTCCTGCATCGGAGAGCCGTTTTGCCAGCGGCAGGAGTCAGGCGTAGCATGCATGCATGCATTATTAGGGGATCTCCTGGAAAGAGAATCCCCGAGGTACTCTGTAAAAATTGCATTGGCATCAGAAAAGCATTTGTGATTTGAATACCATTGCCAGTGATCTCTAGGGCGCCCTCTGCCGCATGTGTGAGATCTGAGCTGGGCAGCATGAGCCGGTAGAGGATGTTCTGTAACAACCTGGAAGTTCTGTTTGTCAGATTGTCGTGAAAATACAAGATACCGTCGGGTTTCCGTACGTGTAACGGGTTTGAAGATTCGGCCGGCAACAGCCGTCCGCCAACCGGCATAAATTTGTCGCATGCAGTGAGTTGGTTGACAACGAGCACCCTGATGGCCTCATTTGCGCGACACCTGACCTGTAGGCTGAATTCACGTCGAAGAAGTTCAACGCCCTTGGCCAAGACCAGCCGGGAATGGCTTCGTGGTGAGGTACACAGCGAGACAACCGGGCGGGATCTTGCAGGAACATACGGGGTTGGAGGGGGCTGACCAGGAACCCATCGCCTCTGGGCAAGATGAGAAAATCATGAGATGCGCTCGAACACAAGCACAAACACAATGAGAGGCGCCATTGCCGCTACTAGGCTGCTCGGGTGCGCCGCCAGAGTAAACTTCCTGAAACCTGCCAGACACCGACACCGTCACCTGAGTACGAAGAAATGGCCACCAAAGTCACTGCTGACCCTTGCCATTGAGACATCATGCGACGACACTTGTGTTGCCATCCTGGAGAAGTCGGGCTCGGCCGCGCGCCTGCATGTCAACTCCAAGATCAGCTCAGACAACAGGGAATTCGGCGGCATCCACCCTATCACAGCCGTCGAGTCGCATATGTCCCAGGTAGCCCCTCTTGTCGAGTCAGCCCTGCAGTTTCTGCCCCCGGCCGAGGGCGGACGGGGCGTGCCCGTCCGCAGTCGAGCCACCGGGGAGATTACCTCCCGCCGCAAGCCCGACTTCATCAGCGTCACCCGCGGCCCGGGCATGACGTCTAGCCTGGCTATTGGACTGACCATGGCGAAGGGGCTGGCCGTGGCCTGGGGGGTGCCGCTGCTAGCTGTGCACCATATGCAGGCCCATGCGTTGACGCCGCGGCTGGTGACAGCCCTCAAACAGTCGCAAGCATTATCATTATCATCATCAACTTCATCAGGAGGGCCAAATAATCTGAAAGGACAAAAAAAGCCGGGTTTCCCCTTCCTGAGCCTTCTCGTCTCGGGCGGGCACACCCAGCTGCTCCTCTCCCGCTCCGTCGACTCGCACACGATCCTGGCCGAGTCCTCCAACGTTGCCATAGGCGACATGCTCGACAAGTGCGCACGCCTCATCCTCCCGCGGACAGTCCTGGAGAGCGCAGGCAACGTCATGTACGGCGCCCAGCTCGAGACCTTTGCCTTTCCTCCCCCATCCTCTCCTTCCAAGGCGGCGGTCCAAGGCCCGAACTCTGCGACGCTCGACTACGACTACTCCCCGCCGCTCAAACGCGCCAACGAGATCGAGCGCTACACCTCCCGGGAGCACGGCTGGACCCTCACGCCGCCCCTGGTGGAAAGCCGGCAGATGGCCTACGACTTCTCCGGGCTGGGAGGCCAGGTCCAGGCGATCATGCACAAGGACCCGGACATGGACGAAGCGCAACGCCGCGAGCTCGCCCGCGCGACCATGCGCCTCGCCTTCGAGCACCTGGCCAGCCGGGTCATCTTCGCACTCAACGACCCGGTGGTCCAGACCATGGTGGGCTTGGCAGCAAGGCTGACGACGACGACGACGGCGGCCTCCTCCTTCCCTATTGGGGGCCAGCAACGCGGCCGGGAACCAGGAGCGGCTCCTCCAACAACCCCGCGCATCAAGACGTTGGTCGTCTCAGGGGGCGTGGCCAGCAACCGGTTCCTGATGCACGTGCTGCGGGCGATGCTGCGCGTGCGCGGCTTCGGCAACGTGGAGATCGTACGGCCGCCGGCCGAGATGTGCACCGACAACGCGGCCATGATTGCGTGGGCGGGCATGGAAATGTGGGAGGCCGGCTGGCGGAGCGAGCTCGACGTCCTGCCCTTGCGGAAGTGGTCGATGGATCCGGAGAAAGAGGGCGGCATCCTGGGCGCGCCTGGGTGGACGTCCAGGATCGAGGGTGCCAGGATAGAGTACTAAAGTAGTACTTAAGTATTATTGTACACTACGCTATCGTCTTGTGTGTATTGAGCACATCAATACTGTAGTCTTGAGGCTTCGGTAGAGGTGGGGGGTAGCGTCTCTAGGTACTTGTATATATATACACCTTATAGAGATGTATGTGTATCTTGGATACCTGGCTAGCGTAGCATGTACAAGTACAATACATCACTCATAGACCGCATGCATTATGGAGTAGCACTTCTGCCAAGGACGGCCAAAAAGCTCTGGTGTACATGTACAAAGCCGGTGGGACATCGCCGTCCCGTCCTGGATGATCCCATTAACTGAGACGCCGCCGTGTCTTCTTCCAGTTCGTGAGATCCCATAAGTTTCATGCACTACCACCACCCACCCACCCGCAAAAACCCAAGCTACTCGAAATTGCTCGTGACGTTGCTAAACTCGCCCTTTTCCAGCTTGGTCTTCCAGAACACCGGATTGGTGTCCGTGAACCCGTGCTTGACCCAGCCGGTCTGCTTGACGTGGTACAGGTTGATGAAGCCGCCCGAGTAGGCGTCGCGGTGCGTGGCCGCCAGGATGGCCCGGCTGCCCAGCTCCAGCGCCTCCTCCACCGTCAGGTCCTCCCGGTACTCGGCGTCGAGCACGCCGTACGCAAACGTCTGGCCCGAGCCGACGCAGAACAGCTTCCCCTCCAGCCGCGTGCCGTCCGAGTCGATGTAGTAGAGCGCCGGCCCTTCCTCCTCGGTGACGCCCGCGCACATGGTCCCCATGGACAGGCCCATGCCCTTGTACTGATACACCAGGTTCGCCAGGATCTTGGACGCCGCGGCCACGCTGATGCGTCGCTTGTGGCGCAGCTCGTGCAGCCGGCACTGCATGCCGAGCCAGGCCAGCCAGTACTGGCAGTCGGCCGCACCGCCCGCCATGGTGCCGAGCAGGTCCGAGTTGATCTCGATCACCTTCTTCACCGTCTGGCTGGCGATCCAGTTGCCGGCCGTGGCGCGCGAGTCGGTGGCGACGATGATGCCGCCCTGGAAGCGGAACGCGAGCGTGGTTGTGCCGTGCGCGATCTTGATCGGGCACGACGGGTTGGAGCGGTCGTCTGTTGCTGCGCGGAGCCACGCCGACGGCTGTTAAATGCGACGAGCATCGCACCATCAGTCAGCAAAACCCGCTGTAGACTTTTGAAAGAGAGTAGGACAGAAGCAAAAAGAAAAAACTGAAGGAAGGCTTACATGTGCTACCGGTGGCATGGCAAATTTGAGAGAGAAACTGGGCACGGCGTCGGCGAGGTCCTGCTGCTCTTGCTCCGAGAAGGCCTCATTCTGTTGGTATGACGGGCGGCTGTACCGCGCCACGAGGGTATCCATTGTCGGCTCTTGTTTACGGTCGGTTCTGCAGGTATTTGCGCTGCCTCTGTTATCTTCGACGGGGCTTCCGAGATGGAGGGCGTTGATGTGGGAGGCGGGGTGAGTTCTTGAATCGTGATGGACGGGCTCTGGCTTGAGGTTGACGGAGCTCAAGGCAGCTCCCAGTGCAACGCGTTGCTGGCAGCCTTGTTGGACCCACGCAGGCCTTCTTGGCAACTTGAACCTCGAGGGAAAGGTACGTACCCCACCAAGGTACCTCTTACACAGCACAGCACCTCTGATAGTAATACACACGTGCCTCGCGCTTATTACGATGCCAGTAAATTGCTAGGATAGAAACTGCTAGTGAGTGGTATAGGGAGGATGGCAAGCTGCCTGTCGATTCGTCTGCCGACTGGTGAGGTTATATCAAGAGCATGCTTCACCAATGACCTTTCCTGGACGAACCCAGTACAGTCCCGTGGTTTCCTCCAAATCAAGATTCAGCACTCTCCACGAGGGAGGACACCTCTCGAAGAACACAACTTGCAATATATTTTGTATGTAATACTTTTAATCTTCCGTGACTCCGTTGACTGAACTCCAGCCATACGCCCGATTGAACTACAGATACAGCGCCTAAGCAGCTAGCCTGTCGTCCGTAGCCGAAACCGCGACTTAATGATCGAACCAAAAACAAAGAACCGGCGGGTATTGGTTTAGCCATAACCCCAAATGAACACCAGAGATTCAACCGTCCAGACAAGCCCCGGTAGCCACGCTCACGGCGGCGTGGTCGGGGGATGACAACCGGGAATGCGAAGGAACAAAACCTGGTACCCGTAAAAAGCAGCCCTGTTCAAACACCCCAACCAATGCATGTGCCCTGTCGTCCGTAACAACCGACTGCGCAACCGAGCTGGGAACAACGCCAGCAACAAGGTAACGAAGCACAGCGGCTTCGTCGGCCCCAAAGGTCAAGCAGTCCCTCCCTCCGGTGTTGCACCTAGACGCCTTGTCGCTACCCGGGGATCAAAAAGATTAACGCCATGGGCCCAATGCTTTTCCCGCCTTACTCGTACAGCCCCTGAAAACTCCTCGAACCGTGCCGAAGTCGAATGGTACTGAAAGCAGCCTCCTACTGAAAAAAGCAACGTTGGTTAACAAAAAAGGACTCGCGCCGCAAAAACAGTCAACTCCTCCAGCCCACATTCCAGATGACATGGGCAATGTCCCGGGCCGTATTTACCGTATCAATGATGCGACCGATTAGGCCGTCGCCGTTAGCAGGAGGCTCCCCTTCCTCGAGCGGCATGAACATCCCGGACGATGTCCTACGCATCCCAGCGGGCTCGCCTGATAGGCTGACTGTAGATACCGACCGACGCAGTCCGGAACCGCCATCGCGGTAGTGGGGTGACGAGTACATGCCGCTTCTGATGTTGCCGTCGTCCATATCGTCGTGGTCGTCATCGTCCTCATCTCCGGCGAAGAAGAGCTTGCCGGACTTCTTGGAAGGGCGTAGCGTTTCCTGAGACGACGAAGGAGAGAGCGCTGGGCTCCTCAGACTGGGGCTGCTGTGCTTCATGGCCGATTCCGTAGGCTCGGGGGTGTCTTCCCTATATTTCAAGGTAGTGGACGGCAGCATCGCTATCGTCTTGCTCTCTCCACCATTATTGTGACTTGGCGTCTTCTTAAGGATCGGCCGCCTCTTCTTGGGCTGCGTCCGCTTCATCATGATGGCACCGTCGTCCGAGTCGCTGTCGTCCTGATAACGGCTCATCTCGGTGTCATCTTCCTCGTCGTCCTCTTTGATGTCCACTGCGATGCATTGCGAGACCTGCTCGTTGAAGTGGATGTGCTTCCGTCCGCCACTCGGCGAAATGATCCCAGAGGATCTAGTCGAGGGGAACAAGCTCGTCCCATCGTGGCTCACACCCCGTGACGAGAAGGGAAATGTGATGTAATCGGTATTCGCTCGTTCGAGCCCTGGTCGTCTGCCTATCCTCTTCAGATTCCCCTGCTGCTGGGCCTGCACCGCCGCAGCTGCTTGCTTCACAAGCGAGGATGTGGAGAGAGATCTTTGGAGCATGATTTCTGACATGCTTCTCTTCTTTAAAATCGGCTTTTTGTTAATGAATGAACTTGACTTGGATAGCTTGGTGCTATTTGAGCTTCTCGAAGTGTCATTCACACTTGATGTGCCAGTCTGTAACGGCCCATAGAGCCATGTCACATCGTGGTCTTTCAGCCTGTGCCGTGTTAGAAAATATGCATTTTAGATAATGGAGGCGAAAAAAAAATGAACATACCAATTTAGGGTCTCAGCCGAAACTGTGCTCAGGTTGTTTCTGGCCTTCATCCATGTCCGCCACGACGCATTTTCCAACCGAGCTGAGTTTGTGTAGTCTCCCCTCCTGGACACGATGAATTTCCAAGATGACCAGATATCCTCCTCCCTCCAGTCATGTGAGAAATAATCCACGTGTCTTGATGGCTGCGCCCGTACTGAGATGTCGTCCTCCGCTCTCTCCAAGATGTCCGGGCTCCCGGGCCTCGACGCGGCGACCCATTCATGTTGTTCATGCGGCGATGCAACGTCCGAGTTACCCGGCTGCGGGCTCGGGGGAGGCTCTAGGCTATCCAGCCCAAGCCGGCCAAAGTAGCCCCCGTCATCATAGTTGGGAAAAATAACATCCTCCGTTGTCATCAATGCCGTGTGATTAGCTTCAGCGCAATCCGATGCCAAAGAAGAGTTCGACACTGGAGTCGACAAGTACAACTCATCGGCAGATTCGACATGAGTCACAGATGGAGATGTTAGTGTTGACGAACCGGGCGACCCTGCGTATGTCCTCGAGGCCTGGGAAAAAAGGTCGCTGAGGCGCGAGGCTGACGAAGATGTTCGGAAGTCCGAACGTTCAGGTGCTATTTTGACTTGCGACTGGGACCGGCGCAATCCTGACGAGAAATGGCCGTCCTCTTCCGCCGTAAGGACAACGGCCATTCTTGGAAAGCGGAAAGCCGAGGACGATCAATGGCCCACAGTCCTGATCCTTCTCCAACAATCAATTGAACGAGGTTGTCATAAGTGAAGCGTAGAAGCGTGCTCCCGGTTAGGTGGTGGGTGAATGGTTTGCTTGGAGGCGAGAACAATGCTAGCCTAGTTCTTTCTACCTTTGCCGAACAGGGGAGCCGTGTGGCGGCTGACAAGACCGTCCAGGGGCAACAAAGGTGGTGGCCGGACGGGAGGGCTTGCGGGACCCTTGAGCCGAGAACAATCGGTCGGAGTCTGGGTCAAAGATGACCAGAGCGATTTGTGGCGAGTTATGGAGAAACTACGATTAACCAGACCGGAGGTCAGCGGGGGCATGAACGAAGATGTGTTAAAATGTGGTAGTGAAGAAAGAGCGAGCAGGATATATGTCTTCGCGTCATGGGATTCGACAGAAAAGGCCTTTTCTTAAAAATGCAAGGGATGCAAGGAAGTATGTACCGCAGTACTACCTTATGTACAGTACATGCCCTAGGTCTCTTTGGAGTCTAGGCAGCTCTGCGCATGTTGCGCGAGGAAGCGTGGGTTACCGATGCCCAGGGCCGACCACTCCCACAATGCGCTTGGCTGGGTATGTGTAAAACGTGGGATGCGACAATGCGAGGGGCATTGATGCTCAGACGGGGGCGTAAAGTTTGGGGGTCTCCGGATGGGGGTTGTGCAGCCGCCGACAACTTATCGACCACTGAGAGGTGGGTGAAGTGTCTGTGTGATCTTTCGTGCAGTGGATGGGGCAACCTGCTGGCCAACGCTTGTGGAGTGCAGCGAAGCAACGGGCGATGCGGATGCCTTCATTCGCTCAGAGCAGTCAACAAGTCACTGGGGCCCCAGTGGTGATATTCGATTGGGCGATGCTGATGATGGAGCAAAGGTAAGGCTGATAGAGCCAGGAAGGTGACCGTCGGGAACTGGGAGTCGTGTCGAGACTCTCAATTGCAACGGGAAATAGAAAATGGACATACCGACGGAAAATACGGTAGGTATAGGTAAGGTAACCAAGGGTTACCTATTATTTCGAATCTAGGCCAGTTTGTCTGGCCCCCGCGCTCGTCGGCGAATCGTGGAAAGCAGTTCACTGGATGAAGTGAGAGACAGTGATGCGTGGGTTGGTTGGAGCGGCAAGCGAAAGGACCGTATCAGGAGGATTCTGCCATGCTCCGACTGTGGCGGTGTGAAAGCCAGATAGAGAGAACCGCTGCGTCTGGAGATTCGACAACACGCAGGTGCGAGCAGAAACCAGGAAAAGGAACTGATTTGATGGATGCTGGCGAAAAAAAACTGCAAGTGGAATGGGGATTCGGTTTGCCGGTCTGTGAAACCCAACCCCGGTGCCGAGAATTTGGAAGGTTGCTGGTCAGGGCGGTCTGGGAAGCATAGGTTGCAGGTCACCCGGGCTTATAATTACCGGGGTATGCACGTGGGGAGGCATGATGGCCGCTAGTAATACTATACGGCTGGGGGCCCACTAACAATAGCCTGGGCTGTACGGAGGACCGTGTGACCGGATTTGGCACAGTTACCTTAACTGCTCGGTCGAACCTGCTTCTCTCTGTTAGTCATTGGCAGGCTCAGAATCACTGTCCGTCCTTTTCATGAAGACTGGCAGACTGCGCCCTCAGCAGGTCAAGATACGACAGTTGTCCAATTGGATCATGCACAGGTACTGTTACTGTATGTACATACCACAATCTGTCACTGCCTACCTTGGCTCCTTGGCCGGGCCTCCTGTCCGTCTGGAATTTGACGTTCCCGGCAGTGTCAGAGCTACAAGACTTACAATACTGGTACACAGTAAACCACTGGATCATTTGGATGTCCAGGCCCTTTGATCTCCCCGGAATGGAATCGGTAGCGTCTCACTGCGCAGACCCCGCAACTAGGGCCATAACAAGTAAGGAGGTGGCTGTTTAGTACGGTGCTCCTACGGGCCTAGAATTCACCAGGTTCTCCTTCCACACTAACTGATTCGCCACAAGTCTGTTGCCCAGCACGACATATCGCTCCCATCTGCAGTTACCAAGCTAGGTGCATGCTCTCGGCAAACTTTGCCCCGGCGAAGAAAAAAAGACCATGCGCGTATGTACCTAGTTATCCCAGCCGGAAATGACATGTTTTAGCGTCGTCGACCGGGTTGGCAAAGTTGACTGGGATTGCATGTCGACTTGATAGCGCTCGAGGCTCTCCTGTTCCGATGCCTCCGACTTCTCCCGTTGTCGTAATGATGATAGTGTGATGCATGACATCGGACAGTACACTATGAGTTTAGACCGGACGCTGCACTTTTACTAATCAGCTCGCTGTAGTCTTGACTTTAGCTGTGGTGTCTAGACCGCAAACTGGCAACGACTACGCCACGTCGGGCCACTTGCTAGTTTTTGAGGGCCGTGGCGCTGCTGCCCCTCACCACACCCAACAACTTATAATCCTGCAGCCCGCGTAAAGAAGGCGTCCTCCGCTTGCTGCTAAGACATTTGGCAAGGCCAAAGGATGAAGCTGGGTTATAGGTAAAGTACGTAAATAAAAGAGCTTGCCATCTGCCTATCCATGGTACCGGGACTGCAGGGTTGAAGCTCTGAGATCAGTTAGAAGACATAGGACCGAGGTTAGAGAGGTTAACTGAGCAGAATGCCGGTCTGGGTCATCCCGTACGCTCGCTCCATGACACCACGGGCAGCGAGACAGATGTTTGCTGCCTTCACCGGACAGATGACGATGCACATACGGGTTCTTGCCTCCATTTAATTGGTATTGTACATACATACCTAGGAACTCCGTACAACAGACAGTTTGGGGAACAGATACTGGAATCGTGGAGTTGCGATCCGTATGTGCTCGTCTATGTGAGGTGCAATCTCGCCAATCTCGACCATCATCGTCAAACTGCTTCATGAAGGCATACACACAGCGATACACACAAGGGCAGAGCGAATGATATGAGGTTACCTAAGTCGACTAAACTGTAGTATGTAGTGTACACTGCCAGTTGGCAAGGGGCTTCCGGGTCCGGAAACTCGGCCGCAAAAGTGGGCCGGACATGATCTCCAAGCATCCACCTCAAACCCGCCAGAAAAGGTTCCAGAACTTCTGCCGGTTGTGCCTCGGGCCTTCGGCACTGTACATACCATGATCCTCGGGTTACACCCGAATACTGTCCTGTTCAATTCAACGGCTTTCAGCCTTTATTACTGTTACTTGATACCTGGAATTGCCTTTTCACAGAGCTTCTTCTCAGAAAGCAAGACTACAAGTATAGGGTACGTAACCGTAGTCTTTGATTCAGGTACTGTATGTACGTACATAGAGGTTACCTGTGGCTATTACCGAGCCAACAATGGAGGACAATCTTCACATATCCCTGCATATTGTGTACAGGAATACGGATACACTCCGGAGATGATGCGACACCACACTTCGGCCCTTTCCCCTCCTCACCTAGCTGCGACTAGTTGTACGTAGAAGGTCGAGAAAACGTGAAGCGACTCATCGTTCCAGAACCCAGCACATGCAACGCTATGTCGTGCCCGGTTTCAGGTGCATCCTCGTCGCACCCACACCGTTGGCCCCCCGCGGCTGCAGGTGAAAACTTCCGCCACTCTTATCGTGTGGGTACCGGATGTCTTCGCCTGGCTATGGTAGGTGGTATGTATCCGAACATATTTCTTGGAACAGTTACAGTGCCGGTATGTATGTCAGCTTCCAGGTTGCCGATATGGCGGCCCGGTGTTGCTGCCGTGTACCTCCTACTTACCTAGTAGTATTGTATGGATGGGATGTTGCAAGCAGTGCTCCTCCGATGGAGAAGGCTGGGCGGGTTGGCTGGCTGCGTGTGCTGTGCGCACAGAAGGTCGTTCGCTTGTTGTGAAGCCGACCATGCAGTGATAGGCACCTTGATAGTCCACGCAATACGCATGTGTTGAAGTTGTCTCTGATCGCATACCCTACCTACATCGTAGTAGTCATTACTGTAGCTAGAAGACAATGTGGAACGACCAACGAAACAAGAGGCTCACAAGCGAGCACTCTGCCGGTGTGTTTACCGAGTGCGCTGACCGACCGTCCATTCACCCGCGGACCGAAATGCAACTAGCTTTACCGGCGCGGGGCATACTACATGTACATACTAATAAGATACCTACTTAATGCATGTCCATAGTCTATGAGTTGTATATCACATCATCTTCCCTTTCGTCCATGTCATGGTTCCTGCTTCACCCCATGCGCCGTGAGATACCATAGAACCGCCGTGTTGTCTCAATCCTAGTGGACGGCACATCCAGGGGCTAGATCCGCGCTCTCCCTGCCCGGGCGGTACGATAGCAGACTCTCGCTCTCGCCCATTGATCGGTGATTATCTTTCACACAATATGTATGTAGATGGTCCAGGGCTCGATGTCGCGTTCATGGGAAGCATGGATCGGATCAAGGGATTGCCATGCCATGCCCACATCCGATGCCCCTCTCTTTACCACCATGGCGGCTAGATACAGGCTGGCCCACCTCTGCATATCACCGAGATCGCAGCGATAAATGGAATGGGTCTACGGAGTACCGGGTGGTATTGGAAGATGTGCGCCATACTTATGCGATCGCATGCATTGCTATGCCAACGCCGGGTGTGTCGTGGGTCGTGGCACACAGGGCCTGTCCGCTCTTGGGTGTTTGTCCAACAGCAAGATAAAACCGTTGACACATACGGAGCTAGCAGCAACTGCATATGCGGCCTCTGCATAGGCTTGCATATTTGGCTGGCAACGTGTTCCTTTGCGCATGCTCACTGGCTGCAGGTGCTTTCATCTTTGTCTATAAGCTCGTCATTGATTATGCGATGCCTTCCATGGCAGAAACCAGGAGGCGAGGTGCCAGATTGGAAACCGACGGACCGCTGCCACAGCCCGTCGCCCTCCGAGTTCTCCATGACCGGCCCTCTCCGCAACCCAGGGCCCCACCCACCACAGACGGGGGGACTAGACCGGTGAGATCGGTGTCTAGTGTAGACGATCGATCTACCCCCTCACGGCAAAGGCCACCTCCCTCGGCAGCCGGAAGCTCGCACAATACATGCTCTTCGCCGGCGCCACATCCCTCACGTTATGGATCACCACCTGGCCCTCCACGTCGGGGTCGTCTCCGGCCGTGACGCGTGACCCCAGCTCCCGCGTGATGCGCTCGCAGATGTCGATCCTTGGCGTCTCGTCGTCGGCCTTGTACGAGAAGCAGTGCACATGCACCAGCGGCAGCTTGACCTGCGTGTGCGGCGCGAAGAGCGCCTCCTGGCCAGCGTAGACGCCGCGGTAGCTGCTCAGGAACTCGATTGCGGAGGCCGGGAGGTTCATGACGAAGTGGGAGATTGTGGGCGGGACGGGGACGCGCTCTTCTCGAAGGGTAGGGCGGGAGCGGGATCCGGCGGTACCTGCAGCGGCGGCGGCTTCGCCCTTGGCCTTCGCTTGGGGCTTCTCCCGGTGCATGATCACGGCGTGCTCGCCCTTCCTTGAGGCTTCCAGGACTGAATCGGCGGCTTGGTGGATGAAAGCGCGGCCATCTTCGCAGAAGGGGCGGACGAAAGAGCCTACCTGTTGGGATTGTAAGCAGGTAAAGTTGGAAACGAGAACGACAGGGCTGACCTTGTTCTTCTTGATGGCGGCCTCGAGGCATTTGAAGCTCTCGGGGTTCTTATCGTTGGCCCAGACAAAGACGCGCTTCTTGCCCGCGGGCACGGCGAAAGGCCCGATGCCGGCCATGACATCGCACACGACCTCGCCCGGCTGGAAGAGGTTGATGAGTCTGCGATGCTCCGTTTCGAGCTTGCTGTTCCAGTACACTTTGGAGTAGTCAAACTCGAAGATGCAGTTGTTCTCGGTCACCTGGACGTTCAAGTCGTCTGGACCGGCCAGGAGTTCGTACTGGAACGTCCTGAACTCGGATTCGGCGCCGACGTTGTCGACTTTGTTGATGACAGTTTTGATCTGGGGGTTCTTGTCTAGTAAGATCTCCGCTACGAGGCGCTTGTAGGGAAGAAAGGCGCTCCGTAGGTTGAGATGCGCTATACTTCGTCAGGGGGTGGACGAACCATCATGAGGGAAGGGGGCGCAACTTACCTACGTGGCCGGCCACGTTGAACCCGGTAGGGATATCATCATGGAGCTCCTCCGGCAGGATTGACTGCATGATATCGCCTGGACATTGTTAGACGAATAGAACATGGCGCCACCGGTGCAGATTTGAGACGCTATTCATACGGTAGTTCCAGTAGTCATAGTCGAGCTGAAACTCATAGGGGATGACGGTTAGCTCTTGCCTCTGAACGCCATCTCTGAGCACCGGACCCCATGTATCGGGTGCTGTGAGAGAATAAAGTCAGCATGCGTGACCATGGCGTATTGATATCCTGAGCGGAAAAGAGTCGTCTGACCGCCTGGTTTAACACTGGGATCTAGGAGTAGGCACTTGCGCCCCTGGTCGGCGAGTGTCTTGTCCGGATGCGGTCGGATCGACGCAATCCGTTCTACCTGCAATATCTCCCTGCTGGCGTGTAGTGTCTTGCGGTATTGTGAGAGGAGTTTGGTGTCTTGCACTGCGGCGGCAGCCAGGTCCACCTTCTTGCTGAACAGGGCACGGTTGAGCGCCGTGGTGGCGGAGCGGACGATGGGTGGCCTGAAAATTCCCATGTCCGTCGATTGCTGCCCTTCCACCTTGCCGTCTTTCACCGGGGCGCTCATACTATTTGTTTGATGTCAGCTCGCTTGTGACTGAACCCACGTATGGACTTGTACAGTACACACACCAACTACCAGGTATATTACTCACCTGTCAAAACGGACGACTGGAGCCTGCAAGCTCCAAACTACTAACTATGAGAGAGAGCAAAGTTGAAGAAGACCCGCTGAGAAAGTGAAACCGTCCAATAGGGTTGCAGGCCGGACTTCTCATCCAGCACTCAAGTGCCGCCCACACAAGTGCATTGTGTAGAAGCACCGGATAGCAAAAGCTAAGGTGCATAAGAGGATGGACAAGGTAAGACCTTCGGTTAAGAGGGGCAGCCAAGTCAACGAGGATTTTATATGTGCACTGGCCCAGGGTACAGGAAGGCTACTACTACTCGCATGACCAGTTATCAGTTACAAGCAGACTCCGACACCTCATGAATACATACCTCATTATTACTAGTAGTTCGAACGAGCCACCGTCCGCATAAACCACAGAGTTTCTATAGAGATATCTACGTAGGTATAGTACTATGCAAATGCCGCTTGCTGCCATTGAGAATCTTACATCCACCCCCCTCACTTATCATCAACCGCTCCACAACACCACTCCTTGGGCCTAGATCATCGCCCCTTCCGCATCTGCGCCTGCGCGAACTTGCGCAACCCCCGGATGAATACCTGGTACCCAACTCCCTGGTTGTCCTGCACATGGAAAATTTCGGTCAGCCGGATCTGCCATGGCGGGTAGCCGGCCAGCTCGACGTGCGGGCCGAAGAGGATGAGCAGGTCGGGCTCGGTCATGACGCTCTCGCTCAGCTCGGCATCGACCAGCTCCATCGTGATGTCTGCCGTGTTCAGCTTCTTGCGTTGCGACATCTCGGCTAGCGTCTTGGTCAGGTCGACCATCGAGTCGCGCCCGTCCTCGGCCGAGATGAGGAGGACCGAGAGGTGCTTGCCTTGCCATTCGCCGTCGTCGCTGCTGCCATTGTGCATCGTCCCGTTGGCGCGTACGGGAGACTCGATGGTTGGAAGGTGTGGGGCGCCGAGGGTCACGGAAGGGTGGTTTGAGCCGAAGTAGAAATCCAGTTTTTGTGACACTGCCTGGTGCGTCTCCTTGAGGTAGCCCTTGAGAATGCCTATGAGGGCGGTTAGCTAACCGTCCAAGTGGTCTGTGCGGAACACCGCCGCCTGGTTGTCGCCACCTACCCGTCTTTTCGTATATGGATAATTCCGTGATACCAGCGCTGGCGCACCAGGCGGCAACGTCGGTCACCTCATTGATCAGCCTCTCGAGGCCCGCTCCGCTCCGTCTCTGGTCCTCTAGCGTCAGAATGACACTGAGGTGCTTGGGCAGTCGCCTCAGCCCCTTCACGTCGCGGCGTATCAACTCTGGGGTGCGGTGGTGGTGGTAGTAGACCGAGTATATCCGGTTCCCGACGGCATGGTAGGCTTGCCGGATGCGTATGTACAGCGAGAAAAAGATGTGGATAATGGCGAAGACGAGCACGTGATATTGACGCCGGAGAAAGCGGCGCACGCCAAGTCTGGTCTTCTTATCTTCCTGTGTTTTGGCCGTGGCAAATTCGGTTCGCGGCTTGGAGCGATGTGGTGAGGGAAGATAGGGCTGTTACACGAGAGTTAGGGTCTCGGACGCCGGTGATGGGGGCAGTTCAAACTTCTATGCCGGCGCACCTCAAGGAGCTTTATCCTCTCTTCTGCCGTGAGAAGCTTGTGTCCTAACCGTTCATCGCGCCGGTAGGTGTCGAGATCCCGCGCGCGGATAGGCATGATGTCGAGCTGCGAAATTGCGCCGGAGCTTCTGCAGCTATTGTTTCGGTGTCTCGAGGTTACAGTAGTAACGAGCGAACGAGGCCGTATGAGCGAGCGAATGCCGTCTCCAATCTGGCTCTAAGTCAACTTCGTTGCCCTTGATAAAGCTGGCCTCTGCTATGGCTGCCGCGTCATGCTAGGTGGGCAGTTCTCCCGAGGTTCCTTGGCTGTCGTATTTGTTAACTTATTGGGTCTGATCAGCGGATCTGATCGCGATAGCCACGTTATCGTTTTGTAAAGCTACCCTGTAACTTACCGTATTCGACACCACTCAGACTGACCCAAATGGGCATGCAGCTATCACCAAGTGCTCGAACAAAGCCGAACTGTTGTCTACATGTGGTAGAGAGTCAAAAGAGATAGTGTCTTTTCGACGGCCTATACTGCCAGTTTCACACCAACTAAGGCACTATTTAAGTTACACAGTACGGTTTGATGCTCGGCTGGTTCTGTAATTCCAACTGTATGTATGTATAATACGGAGACACAGTATGCGATACAGCCAGCCGTGCCCCATGTCGCATGCAGACATGGATCCCCGCCAATTGCTGTCCCGTGCTACTTAACAAGGAATGAATGTTAGAGGAGCAATCCGCTATGCACCGCGGATTCGAGTCCAACAGACAACGGCATTGTCGCGTTTTGCAGGAGCTGTTGAGGCCCATCAGAAGAAGTCGGCGATCAAAAAGATTGCCCATGCGCGCACGCCGCCCGGCCGACGAGAGGTGAGAGGTGACAGGCGTGGCCATGGAGCGCGGCGGGTCCAGCGCCTCGCGCCCGCTCTTCCCCAGCGGCCCCAGCTTCACGCTCGACGACTTCTCCAACAAGGACTTCATTGTCGGCGACTTCGTCGACTCCCTCGCCGAGAACGCCCTTCCCACAAGCCGCCGCTCTGGCCCGGCGCACCAGGCCTTTGACCCAAAACCCTTGATCAGGACCTTTGAGAGTGAGCTGCTGCCCTGGGCTGCCGCATTTCTCGTACTCGGCTCGAACCCGCTAACACCGCATCTGAAGGCTCCCTATCGGGACTGAGCGCGCTTTCAGAGGAGCTGCAACAGCGAGAATCCGAGCTTCTATCCCAAGTTCGTCGCGCCGAGATCCAGCATGACCAGACCCTCGAGACCCTTGGTCGCAAGCTCGACCAGTCCATGGCACAGTTCGAGGCCCTCGACCTGACGCTCAATAACTCCAGTTCAACGCCAAATGGTAACAACCGCGCAGACGGCGGAGGAGGGGGGGCAGGAGGAGGAGGAGGAGGAAACATTGCCGTGCAGATCGGCGAGAAACTCGAGGAACTGGATCGGAAACGGAGGAAGGCGCAGGACGCCAACTTCCTGATCCAGTGCTGGATGGAGGTCACCGAGACGGGCCAGCTAGCGTCACTGGAGGAGATACAGCGTCAGGGAGGCGCGGAGAACAAGGTCCGGTGCGCCGTCATTGCTCGCCAGCTGATGCGCATCAGCCAGCGGCTCGATCCAGTATCCTGGGGGCAGGCGGCCAACGGCTTCCGAGGCAATGGCATCACAAACGGGGTCACAGGTACCAACCGGCGGCACAACACGCGGGAGGCGCTCGAGAAGTTCTCGGAGCTGCTGGAGCAGGACCTGCTCAAGCAGTTCAACAACAGCTACCGCCGCCAGAACTTCGACGACATGATGGAGTGTGCTCGGGTGCTATATGACTTCAACGGCGGAGCCAGTGTCATTGCTGCCTTTGTCAACCAGCACCAGTTCTTCATTGACCGGGATCAGCTCGTAACGGACGAGGTCACCACCGACGGCGAGACATGGGATCAGCTTGCCGACCCGGACTCGGACCCGCCAGGCGTCGAGCCGAGCCTGCAGTCGCTCGTGGACGAAGTCAAGATCGTGATGCAGGAAGAGTCGTTCATCATCAAGAGGGCCTTTCCGTATTACGAGATAGTGCTCGGCAAGTTCATACAGCGTGTCTTCCAGCAGTCGATCCAGCAGAGGCTGGAAATGGTCCTAGACAAAGCCACCACCATCTCGACGCTGGCGTTCCTGCGCTCGTTACATGCGTCTCGCGCCTACATCGGGGCCCTCGTCGAAGATCTCAAGACGCACGGTTTAACCGAGCACCCGGAGCCGTGCTCAGCTCAGATCTCGCAAACCCTGGATCAGCAGCTGGAGGAACTGTTCATCCCGTACCTGGTTGGCAATTCGTACATCGACCGCGAGAGGCGGAGCCTGGAAGAGATGTACAACTCGCTGCTGTTTAAATTCACGCTCTACCACTCGCGGCGGAAGAAGGCGCCGACCGGGTTCATGGCTGCCATTGCCCAGCAAGGCACGCAGCTTATCGCGTCGGCAAAGGATGCGTACATGGAGCGTCTCGAGTCGTCCGATCTAACTCCCACGCAGAAGCGGATGATGCTCCGCGTAGCACGCATCCAGGACAGCAGCAGCAACAAGAACGACATTGAGGTATCAGAGCAGGACGGCGCCCTGAGCGTTGCCTACGCGAAGCGCATGATCGGCTGGCTCGCCGAGAGCGTGCGCCGCACGCTCGAGATGGGCTCGGCGAGCGAGACGCCCAAGGACGTCAACGTGCTCCTTAACCTGCTCCTCACTACCGTAGGCCAGGTCTACGTCGAGACGGCACTCGACGCGGCGCTCGATCAGGCGACATCGCAGGAAAACTCCAAGACCGAGCCCGACCTCCAGTACCTCCCCAGCCTGCGGCCCGCCGTCACCATCACAAACCTCATGTCCCGCTTCATCACCACCGTCCTGATCCGCCTGGCCGAGTCCAACACCACGGTGCGCCGCAGCATGGAGGCCCAGTCCAAGATGGCCATCGACGCCACCGAGCGCAAAGCCAACGCCGTGATGAAGAGCACAATGGACGTCGTCCTCAACTGGGTGGCCAAGCTCCTCTCGCAGCAGAAGAAACTCGATTTCCGTCCCAAGGACAACGACCTCGAGGGGCTCGTGGACTCACTGCAGACGCCAACCTGCCAGGCCATCTGCACGTTCCTCTCCTCCAAGGTGGCGGTCGCGGCCCGCCAGGCAGTGGACGGCCACAACCTGGAGATGTTCGCGTCCGAGCTGGCCCTGGCCGTCCACCGCCTGCTGTTCGAGCACTTCAAGAAGTTCCAGGTGAACGCCACCGGCGGGCTGATGGTGACTAAGGACATTGCCAAGTACGTGTCGACCGTCAAGGACTGGCCGCTCACCAAGGAGGTCGAGCAGAGCCTCGAGGTGCTGACCGAGGTCGGCTATCTGTTCATCATCGGGCCCGAGGCGCTCAGGGAGCGGTCGAGGAACCTCGCGTCTGGGTCGGCGGGGTCCGGAGGCGGCAAGAAGCTTGGGAAGGCCGATTTCAAGGCGTTTGTGCAGAAGCGTGAGGACGCCGGAAGTGCCGGTGTACAGAGCGTGTTGGCGGGGCTGTGATCTGGGGACCGGAGGTCGTAACGTCAATATTGACTGGCGTTGAGAGAGAGGGTTGCCGTGGTGGATACTGCTGGGAACTGCCACGGTCTGGGAAGGGAGAAGAGAGGGAGTGGTGGCGGGGGGAGAATACTGTATGCCTTGTGCAGCACGCGTATATTCTGTCTGACGTGCGGGGTGATTGTTTGAGTGCGAATGATACCAGTATGAGCGTGCTTTAGGAGTAGTACTAGTATATGCTCATCGGAAGGAGAGAGAGGCTTTGTCGAAGCATCACGCCCAGATATAAGAGATCTCGACATGACATGTGATATCGAACTACCCCTGTCTAGGTACCTAAACTGCTGGTATACTAGCAGTCTATGCCACATGCACTTCGATTCATCTGTTCAACGTAGGCATCCAAAAGACTGACCGCTCAACATCGTCCCAACCGTTTGTTTTCCCCTTATCGTACAAGCGTTCAACATCAATGGCGCATCTACCCCGACATGTGATATGCAGCCCGCCAGACGCCCCTTAGTATTCCCATGAAGTTTCCAGCCCTCTTCCAGTCTATCATCTCCTCTCCCCAGCCTCAAACCTTTTCTAGAAGCCTCACGCGGATCTTGTTCATGTACACATTCACATCGGCCAGCTCAACTTTGAAAGCGTCGCCGGGCTTTACGTCGGCTATCCGGGCAACATTGTTCATGTCTTCGAGCTCGACAAAGGCAGGGCGGTCGAACCAGTCGATCTGCCCCTTGAGGGCGCGCCTGGGCACCACGTCCGAGACGCGGAACTGGAAGGTCTCGGGCAGCGGCGACGAGCCCTCGCCAAAGCGCCACGCCCGCACCAGTGCCTGGAGGATCCATTGGCTGTTGCCGTCGACGTTGTCGAGCAGCCTGCCGTGCTTCTCGCGGACGCGCATGCGCGGGAAGATGTCCTCTTCGAGGTCATTCTTGGAGAACGGCAACCAACTCGGCGACTCCTTTGTCGCTGTGCCCGTGGCCGGCGGACCAGTCTCCTCGCTGCCGGAGCCGGAACCAGGAGATTTCCTGACAACTAGAGACTGGCCTCGGCTCTCCTCCTCCAGCAGCGCCGCCTCAATCTGCCAGTGCACGAGCAGGTCCGGGTACCGTCGAAGCGGGGATGTCACTTTGGTGTACAGCTCCAGACCCATGGCCAGATTGGGAGCTGGCGTGGTGGAAATGTCGAAGCCGCCGACGAGGCTGAGCAAGGTATGCCAGTCTTGCGGCGAAGGCTTCTTCCCGGCGGCAAGCTGAGGATAGAAGACTTCGCGGTTGAACTTGCGCAGAGCCTCGACATTCTCGGCGGCAATGACCTGCACGCGGTATGGCACGGGAATGTTCCGCTCGTAACACCACCGTGCGCCGACTTCGCCGGCCAGTTGCATCAAACTGCTAACGAGAACAATGCCCTGCCAGTCATACGTCACGCGGATGTACGGGTCGCCACGGTAAAACGCCGAGTCCTTGCTCTTTAATTCGACAGGCGTAACTCCATCCAGCGACACTGTGGCCTTTGCGCGAGGCAGATATCCAGGAATAGCTCCCCTTTCGATACGGACTCGCTGGAGGGCATCGGCAAGCTTCCACAGCGTCTGGAGGTCTTTTCGCTGCGTTCGTGACAGATCCCGGGCTGTCGTCAATTTCTTGGCGGGGGGCTTGTCGTCGGCCGGGCGTGTCCCTACTTCGAAGACGTCAGACGGCACGCTTGCCAAAGCCTTGTCATCGCAGACGGAGGCCACTTCCTCCGGGGTGATGTAAACGACATCCCGTAGCACTCCGGGCGTCACCTTGCTCTCGAGCAGACGACCCGTCTCGGTGATCCGGGCGCTGAAAGTGAGCGCGGGTTTGTTAGGGCCCAAGGAAAAGGCCTCCCGGACGTCATCGCCGTCGAGCATGCGCCGATAGAAACCGGCGAGATAGTTGGTTTGCACCCGTAAGGCTGCCTGCTTCGCCAGCCGACTATCAGGGGCGATCCGGGACGCCGGGTCGGCGATGTGCACATGGATCCAGTACTCTCCTTTGCCCGCTGCCTCGAGTGAGATTCCATCGTCGACGTCGAGAGTGTCGGCCGAGTCTATGCAGTAGACGGTGGAGCGAGCAAAATCCTGTCGCAGACGAGCAAGCCGATCCGGCTCAACAAGAGCGGAAGCGGTAGGAGCGGGTGAATCGGGCTTGGGAGACGGCAGCAAGCCAACGTGCCTGGAGAGCGGAATCCCGGGCAGACGCAGAGCATGACGGGCGCTTACATCCCACGGCGGGATCCAGCCTATCTCTTGCAGAAAGGTCCATCCTGTAGTGCTGTCGAGCAAAGCGTCTTGGTACCGATCGATGGCCCGCAAAATAGAAGGCCCAATCCAATGCCAACGGGACCCAGGAGGAAATCCACCCGACGCCCAGTGCTGCATGAATTGGAGAACGGCGCGGCCAGTGTCAGACCAGCCGGGGATGCTTAATATGGAGGATTCCGAGTGATCAACCCCCTTGTACGGCCCTATCATGCCGTACGGCGACCACCCACGCTCCTTCCGAGACAGGTCAATGAGCTCACGGGCTACTCCCAGGAAATCATTGAACTTCGACAGATTCTCAGGCGGGCTACCGACAAGCCTGTTGTAATAGCCGCGGACCAGCTTCTCGACCTGGAGGACGTTGCTGTTGATACGGGGTGAGCGGAACATGAAGACGTACGACTCGCGGTGACGGGAGCCTCGGTCAAGAGCACGGAAGGCGAGATCCTGTTCCTCCACGACACAATACACAGCGTACAAAGCCTCGGGGGGAAAGACGCCCTTGTCCCGCTTGAGACTAGCAGGCAGCAGGGCATCAGCAATCTCGCGCAGGCTGAGCAGCTTCTCCTCGCTCCCCAGAGCCGTGTGGGCACGGCTGAGCCTCTCGACGTAGGTCTGGTGGATGTGGCGCGCATTGTTCTGGAAAGTGAACATCTTGCGGATCAGCGAGGCGGCTAGGTCGCGTGACGGCCCGACGTTGAGGTCTTGGAGCTGGTCGAGCACCGCGCTGTCGGGAGAGAGGGAGGGGATGGCATCGACGACGGCCTGTAGCTCGGCCGGGTCCTGTATGAATTTCTTGACGACGAAGCCGGAGCGGACGAATCGGCTCGTGAACCACTTCCCCGTGATGGTGTAGAAGTGGAGGTGGCCGTTGAAGTTGCCCAGGCAGATGGACAGTAGACGGAGCTTCCACGAGCTCCCGCCGACCTCAACCAGGTCTCCGGCCTGCAGTATGGCGGCCCCCGTGCCGAGGTCGGCCATGTCGACGCCGTCAAAGTGTAGGCGCGCAGTGTCGTCATCCTGGGCGGAATTGTCCAGCGTAAAGGTAAGCTCGCTCCGGTTCTTAGTCAAGATGTTGGCGACAGACGGGTCGGCGGGTTGATCCCGGGGCACGGCGAGGGCCGGGCTGGGGTTCTCGGCCTCCCATTTCCTGAGTCGCTCGCGGATGGGAAGATGGGAGAAGGGGTCTTGCTCTTGGCTTTGGGCTTCAGACGATTGGGATGCGCCGGGGTTATTGAGGTCCAACTGCGAGGCGCCGCGGAATGCAGGAGACTGCTCCGTGGACGCGGAACGGAGCTGCCGACGGTCAAGCCCGGTGGCTACTCGCGTGTCCTGCAGCGGCGTTCGGGATGTTGCAAGCGCCGAATACGCTGCGGCCGCTGAGCGAGGCGTGCGCCGTCGTAGAAGCGCACGCTCGGCCGGTGGCCGAAGGCAGAGACACCGCCAGCAGACATAGTTTTGACTACTACGTCGCAGCATTTTTGTGAAGAGTGACGGGGACTGTAATCGTCCCACTCACAAAGCCTTCAGCCCTCCCTGAAAATTTCTGGATGCGCGCTGCGAGCCTGAATTCGCGGCTACGCTAAAACGCGGCGTCAGGTGACAAACTTAACGTTAAGTGGACCCCTACTACATACACTACATACGGGCAGTATCAGCTTTGAACCCGAACCCTTCCGCACCTTCCCACCTCCTGAACCTCTCTCTGCCGTGCCAGTGTTCCGTGCGCACCCGGTTCGGCCTAGATTACCTCGGGGCCGTGGGAAAGGGGCTTCCATGACTCTTGTAGATCTGCGCAGTCCCCAAAGCACGACTTGATCTGCGCATGGCCGACGCAAGCACTCGAGGCACTGCAGCAGCGGCAGCAGAGGCCAGAGGCAGCTGCGATCTCTCGATGACGATCAGCAGGTTAGCGGCGGGGTTCAGCATCAAGGATATCAAGAAGCGGACATTTCCCGCCAAATTTGCGTCCACGAGCTCTGTCGCCCGCCAGGGTAACGTGGTCTGGGCCGCCCCGGCGTTGCACCGTCCCTGAATTCAGGCCCGCTGCCAGATGCAGGTACGAGGAGGACCCACCCTATTGTGTAGGTTCCCTTCCATCCTCCTGACATTACTGCGACACAGGTGGACTGATGAAGGGCAAACAGGTCAGGAAACAAATGAATGAATATAATCTTACCGCACAGCAGCCACATGTGTCTCTTCTTTGATCTGGGGAGAATCGGCCTCCTTCCTGAGTCCTGACAAACCGCGCGGAGAGCTGTCGCTAACCTGTATTGTAACAATACAAAACCAATTAGACGCGTTGGTCCCGGCTTCCCAAGACTGCCAATTTAGCTAATGTCGCTTGTTTCATTTCCCTCACCGATGCAGCAGCCACTCACCGTGCTGCTCTCCAGGGCATTTTGCCGCCGCCGACCACTCACATTAACCCGACAGTCATGAAAAACACCGGATCCGTCGAGGACACACAGACCGCAACCTCCTTTTCACACTCCTCGGCAACTGTCATCTCACTGCCAGTGTCGTGTCAATTAAACATCTGGATGGGCCCTCAATCTTCAGATCGGGTGCGCTAGCGGGCGTTCGTCAGATCTTCATCGGCACATAGCTATCAGTGTACTGAAGTAATAAAGGATCCGATTCCGGGCATGCTGGTGTAGAATCTAGCGTAAATATGCGCATTTTAGGGGGAAGTGTAAGGTCAATGGTCGCGCTCAGCACGCCCGGCGAGTGTCGTCCAGGGATTCTCTCCCTCCTCTCCAGGAGGCAATCTGCCCTGCCCAGGCTGCCCTGCCGAAGAGGGAGTGGTGTTCCGCGGCGAAAGTGATGCTAAAGTTAATGAGCAACTCCACATCTGAGGGAGGGGTCCACCACATCAAGGATTCCCGGCTCACCGCCAGCGCCCGTGGAAAATCCGTTGAAGATGGAAGCGCCGTCTGATTCGGCAGACCCTTGCACCCTGAGGTCGCATCCTCCAAGCTGCCAAGCGGCTTCCCCCCAGCAGCTGCGCTCGTACTAATTCGCGCCTTCTCCCCCGTTGTGATGACTTTTCCCCCTTCCCCCGGACCGTCCACGGTGATATAGTCGGCGCCGCGAGAGCATCAATTCCAGCTCTCGTCGTTCCTTCCTTTTCACTTCCACACCACCGCTTCACTCTTTTAGCGGGCACTCGTTCTCACGACACGAAAACATAAAACATAATACATTCAACTTTCGGGTTTGTTTTCTGGGTATCGGTAGGATTCAAGATGAAGGCAACAGTATTGGCAACCGCCGCGGCGATGGTCGGCGTGAGCGCGGCCGCTTCTCACGGCCACCGTCACCTGCACCGGGGTCTGTTCGAGAAGAAGGACACTGAGGCCGTCTGCACTCCCGGCTGCACCACCATCTACAGCACCATTACCGGCGAGCCAACTCGTATGTGAACCCAGGCGCGGAAGGGAAGAGGGGGGGGGGATGAAGCAAAGCAGCAAAGCAAAGCAAATGCTAACGAACGTGCCAGTCCTCCCGCCTGCTCCCCAGACCACTTCGAGCAGCGTCATCTCCAGCGCCGCGCCCGTGCCCACATCATCTGGTCCCATCTTGGTGCCCACCCCGATTCCGCAGACCTGCCCGACGCCCGGCACCTACACCTTCCCGGCGACCACGGTCGTGGTGACGGAGACCACCACCGTCTGCGGCGCCACCGTCACGTCGGTGCCCAGCGGCACGCACACCCTCGGCGGTGTCACGACGGTTGTCGAGACGGCCACTACGGTCGTCTGCCCCGTTGCGACCACCGAGACCGACAGCAACGGCGTTGTCACCAGCGTCATCAAGACGACCACCTATGTCTGCCCCTCGGCTGGCACCTACACCATCGCCCCGATCACCACCACCGTGCCGAAGGCCACCACCGTCGTCGTCCCCGTCGTTGAGACTTACTGCCCTGGCACTTACACCGCTCCCGCCGTGGTCACCACCGTCACCGAGACCAGCGTGGTTGTGTACTGCCCCTTCACCTCGTCCGAGGCCCCCGCGCCTACCTCTGCACCGGCTGTCACCTCGGCGCCGGCTCCGAGCCCTTCGTCCCCTGCTAAGGAGTCGTCCGCGCCTGCGCCTGCGCCGGCTTCTTCGTCTTCGTCTTCGTCCGCGCCCTCATCGGCCCCCACCGGCTCTCTCGGTGGCAGCGGCGACCTGTGGGCCATGACCTACACTCCCTTCACCCCCAGCGGTGAGTGCAAGGGCGCCAGCGAGGTCATGTCCGACGTTGCCGACATCGCCAAGGCCGGCTTCACCACGCTTCGCGTCTACTCGACCGACTGCGACACGCTCCCTAACGTTGGCGCCGCCGCCCGTGCCCATGGCCTCCGCCTGATCGTTGGCATCTTCATTGGCCAGGTCGGCTGCGACAACGGCAACCCCAACGTTGCCGAGCAGATCGCCGCGCTCAAGGAGTGGAAGGCGTGGGACCTTGTCGACCTCTGCGTTGTCGGCAACGAGGCCCTGTTCAACGGCTTCTGCACCGTCGACCAGCTCACCAAGCTCATCTCTCACACCAAGTCGGAGCTCGCCTCGGTTGGCTTCAACGGCATGTTCACCACCACCGATGTCGTCTCGGCCTGGCTTGAGAAGGACGTGGCGCCCATCTGCAGCGTTATTGACGTGGTTGCCACCAATGCGCACGCCTACTTCAACGCCGACACCAAGCCCGAGGACGCCGGCAAGTTCGTCGCCAGCCAGCTCAAGCTTGTCGAGAAGGTCTGCGGCAAGCCCGGCTACGTCATGGAGACCGGCTGGCCCAACGCCGGCAACTGCAACGGCGTCGCCTGCCCCGGCGAGGCCGAGCAGCGTACCGCCATCGAGTCCATCAAGAATGAGATTGGCCCCAAGGTCGTCTTCTTCTCGTTCAAGGACGACCCCTGGAAGCAACCCGGTTCCTGCAACTGCGAGCAGCACTGGGGCTGCGCGAAGGTCTTCGGTGCCTAAAGTTGACCATCTCTTTGAACGCAAAGTCGAATCATCTGTCAGCTATTCTCTGTTGATCTAAGCGTGTATATATCCATCCATTTCCCCTCTGTTGGATTGTCAACGGAACACCCTTACGACGACCGAGAGCAATGAGAAAATAAGTCGCTGCAGTTGGCACGCAACTATGCTTGGGCCTTATTTACTTGCTTTCCGGTGCGGCCCCTGATGCCCTCCAGGGAACTCTGAAGGTGTCTATGGAGCGGAGATTTATGACGTTGGCTATGATTGACATTTGACCGGTTTCGCTGCGCTTCCCATTCATAATGTTGTAATTTATTGACACTTAGTATTTACGTTTCGGTTGTCTGGGGATAGAGTTCTCTTCGCAAGCCTCTCATCCCGTGACCTAACAGCAGTATAACCCGGGTTATGATTGCACGAGACTATCTCATCACATAGGTATATTTCTCATCCTGGCTTCGTCTAACTATTTCCTCGGCACCTCCAGCCGAGTCCCTGTGGTTGTGGTAACTGTACGGATACCTTAGCCCGAACCTCATTGTGACAAGGCGTGGCGCCGACGGTCAGCTCTCGAGACTGGCGCAGTACATTGGCAAACCACATTCCCCCTCGGTTTCCAAATCATCCATTCTATTCTATACTTAGTGCTTGCCTCTTTCCGAGAGGCCGTACATGTACAATACAGTACAACCTCGGAACAAATTTCCCTGTAACACAACATTATTAGCATGGATTCCGAGGGGAACAAAGTCCTCTGTCGTCGAGAAGCCCGGGAGAACCTTTTTATCTTCCGCGCAACCGAAGTCGTAAAATATAATGGAAGTGTGTAGCACCGCCTAGAGGTAGATTAGCACTGTATCTGTGTAAGGTAGTTATGTGCAATAACTACAGTATGTATTGTATTGTACGGCATACAACGAAAACTGCGACGCCAGTGTCACGCTTACCTACTGCATGCATGCCCTTGGCTTGAGAGTTTGGGATGCTGCAGGGAGGGTTAGTTATAACTAACGTGTGTACTGCAGGTAGAGCGAAGCAAACCCACAGCGAATTGCAATCCTTGAACCGGACATCCGAACGGCTTAACTATCCATATGCACAGCAACTTAGTAGCCGTAAACAGTATGGTGCGTATAGGGGGATTTTGTACTTGTACCTCACCATTGGCGTAATAATATATTGTCTAGTGCGGCCACCGAGCGGCAGCAGATAGCCATAGAACCGAACTCACACAACTACCTAAGGAAGGTAATCACTTGTTAGTCTACCGCCCGGTGTGTATATGTAGCCCTGTACAAGCCATGAGCAATGCAAACATGAGAAAATGAGAACGGGACGTGGTTGGGTATCTCCCGAGGTTATACCTCTAGTATAGAACTAGAAACCGTAGAATGCCGCGGATTCTTCCCATGGATAATATATATGCCCTGTTCCATCTCATCACAAAGATCTAGCGCGTGTTTTTGTCATGACAAGTATAAACTTCAACCCAACACCCAGTTGCATTGGCCCGTCATGTCCAGACTCCTCATTCACAGACTCTCAGAGACCCACCCCCTTTCTCGCGCAAGACATCGGGTAGATATTGCGAGCACTCGGTT
Source organism: Chaetomium strumarium (assembly GCF_033439665.1). Lineage (NCBI taxonomy): Eukaryota > Fungi > Ascomycota > Sordariomycetes > Sordariales > Chaetomiaceae > Chaetomium > Chaetomium strumarium. The sequence continues at coordinate 3,480,019 of NW_026944429.1, read as the reverse complement.
TGTGATGATAATAAACGCAGTGATCGACCAGCGAGTTTATATGTCTCCGATCCACCAGAAATGCGTCATGACCGGAGTTCTGGCCCCTCAATGCCCAGGAGACATCGAATGGCCAAGGGGTGAAAACAGGGCTGGGCGACGAAGAAGGCCAGCAGCGCGCCAGTGCATCACTGGAGGGGTCGACGGTGGAGTGATCGTTCCGTCCGTGCCAGGCCACAGGCCGGCATTTTGCTATGCCGATACAAATTATATTTTGTTGAGCCTCTTGTTTTCTTGTTTGGGAGCTGCTTCTGCACCTTCAGAACGGCTCAATCTCAAGTTGAGCACCGACTTTCCTGCGCCGCCGCGAAGAACTCTCCTTGATGCGCTTCTCCTCGGTAAACATCGACCGTGGCCAGTCGTGGGTAGCCCCGTTGGGCTCAAGACGGGGGGCGCCGTGCCTGAATCCCTCTTGCAGGCCTTCCCACAGGAGCTGGTCTCCTTGACCACACCTCTCGAGCTGCATGATGCCTCCGCGCGCGCGGTCACAGCACAGGACCATTAGATCCTGACCGCCGTTGGCAAATGAGACGCCGCCGAGCTCGCCAAATACATCCAGCGTCTGCTTTCGCCGGAAGGTCTGAGCATCGATGATGTTGACGAAGTCGGCCTCTTCCGCAGCCACGAGCACCCGCTTCCCGCTGCCGACGGGTGAGAAGCGCAGGCTACGCACGCACGCCATCTCGCTGCGTATGGTGCACACAGACACGGCATTGCCCGAGCTGTCGGTGAACCGACGGGCGTCCCAGATCTTGACAGACTTGTCCTGGAATGCTGTGGCGACGGTCCACCCGTCGTCGGCCCAGTCGCAGGCGAAGCCGTAGTCGCGATGGCCAGGTAGCCTGTGCAGGATCTCGGGCTGCCCGCCTGACGCCCGCGACTCGGCGGCCGTGATCACCACGTCGAACGTGTCACCTACCATGACCCGCAACCGCCCGTCCGGAGACAGCGCGGTGCAGTTCGGAGCGAAGTCGAGCGTCTCTTGGGACAGCCAAGTCTCGGTGGCGATGTCGAGGACGCGGAAGCAGCTGTCGTTCGACGCAAAAGCTGCGAGCGGCGCCGAAGATGTCCGCGCCTGATGAACCGCGACATGGTTGGTGATCCCGCTGATACTGTTACTGCTCGAAATGACGCCCTCGTGGCAGGCCGTCTTCTCGGGTTCGCCCGAGTCCAGGCGGCGGAGGATGTAGTCGCCGCTACAAGTGCCCGCGACCAGGACGCCGTGGCCGGCAGCCAGGGTCGAGACTTGCGCGGCGGCCGCGGAGTCGAACTGGACGATGGCGCGGCCATGGCCGGACATGGGGTTGTACTGCTGGACGCTGCCGATGGCGGGGTAGAAGACGCGCGCATGCGAGGTGCTTGCGAACAAGTTGCGCAGCTGGAAGTGCGACAGGTGGACGTCTCGCTTGATGTCCATGCGCCGGAAGCGGAAGAAGCTCTCGGTACAGGGAAGCGCAACATCGGGGAGGTGCGGCGCCCACCGGTCTGATCCAGGTGCGTTCACGTAGTTGGCGTACGTCAGTAGCCGGCGCTCTCTGGCGTCTCTCCTCGTGACACCCAAGTCCTCCCAGTCGATCCCTTGGAAATCGCACTGGTCCCCTTCGAGGTCGTCATAGCCGACCCACGAAAGCTGCGTGTCGTCGTCGAGCGAGTTCACCCTGGCTGGCCACGGACAGCTACTTCGAGCTAGCGGCATGGCTCGGCTCTGGCGTGCCCAGTGGCGGAGGAAGTCAGTCAGGCCGTAGTTAGACGGCCCGATGATGCCTGGGTTCGGGTTGGAATAAGAAAAGGGCTGTGCGGCCCAGGCGTCTGCCGGGGCAAAGCCGCCGAAGAGCATGTTGGCGACAGAAGGAAGGGGTACGTTGGCGACGGGCATGACGGGCATGTTCACGTACGCTCCCCCCAGATCCAGACCGGCTATAACATTATGAGGGACGCCGGGCTGTGGGCCACCGCTGTCATGCGCGGCGGAGGCTGTGTCGAAGCCATTGTCCAACCCGGCGGGACCGTCGATGTCCATGTCGTGGGTGAGTGCGTTGACCAAGTATTCCAACTCCAAGGGCACACCGCCATTCTCGGACACGTCCATGCCGTCTAAGAGGTGGCTGCCCAAAGCTCCGTAAAGACCGGACTGATCGGGTTCGTCGTAGTAGTGGCCTGCTTCTTCTTCTTCTTCTTCTTCATCCCCTTCCTCTGCGTCGTCGTCCGCCACCTCTTCTTCGTTCTCCTGGTTGGGGTCCTCTGGAGACCACTGACTTTCGGCGTCTGCGTCGCCGAAGGCATACACCGTCACTCCGTCCCCGTCTGTGACATCATCATCATCGGCAGGCGGGGCATGTTGTGTGGATGACATCGGGCCAGCATTGCTGAGAGACCCCGATCTTGGAGGACGGCTTTGGGCAGGCGAGCTGATATGTGCTCCAGGCGGCATGGCGGCCAGCGGCCAGCGGCCAGCGGCCAGCGGCACGAATGCGTGGACGGTCAAAATGGTTGCTGTACTGGCTCGGCGCAAGCTGTCCGGCGCTGGTGGCCGATGCTCACTGCATCCCCAAGTCTTGTCTTGGTGGCCGCTTCTTCTCTCGCGCCGCCTGGCCCGACCGCTTTCCTCAGTTTCCCGGGCGGCAGGCTGCCCTGAACGGGTCCAGCTGGATTGTAGTGGGCAGAAGCTAATGAGTTGGGCAGTAAAGCCTCGCTCCAAGATTGGCCAAACGACGAGCTACTACTCGTACCACACACAGCAGTAGTAGTTGGGTCGAAGCTGGCAGCCACTCTCGCAACCTGTGGTGAGCCTGGAGGTAACTCCGAGCGAGGAGTTGCCACCTGAACAGAAGCTACCTCGAGCGGCGTGCTTTTAGCGCAAAACAGCCCTTGTCGACAATGATGCGCGATGATCTTGGCAGTTGGGGTTCGGAATACCTAGGTAGAGAGTCTGGAGAACGACAAATCAAGGGTGGCACCCTGGCGCCGTCCCAATACCGGGTGGATAATATCCTCTGGAAGATGCTTTGGCTTCGAGCAGAGGAAGACAGCGCGGCACCCGATCGATGCCTTGACTGGACGAGTTAGTGAAGTGGAATGGACTTCAACTGCTTTTCTGCCAATTGACGCAGCACGACCCAGATGTTGCTTATGTAGGTACTGTACTACCCTATCCCGTAACTATTCACGGTAGTACATGTTTGTATGTACGGAGTACTTGGCCACCTTCGACTCCGACAACTTGAACAACGAATCGCGGCGATGCGGGGGCGTTTTGCGCGGGAAGCGATGGGGCGCACAGCAGGACAAAGTGCCCACTCGTTGGATGCAGGGCAGGGCGGGGCGCTCTTGCCGCACTGTGCCGAAAGGTAACTCAAGTCGGGAGCTGGACTCGCGGGAGCGACATGATGGCCAATTGATTGAAGTCACGGAACTCCCGCCCATGCAGTGTTCCCATGGCACCTGGATATGTGGTTCTCAACAGCAGTGACTGAGCTCGCTGGTCCCTTCATGTCTTAGACATCTCCGTGTTGTGCCTTTGAAGTATACAATGGGCCAGCCACCCGTGCCACCCCTTTATTTAACGTCGAGTTGGCTTCGAACTAAGTCGTCGACGAGTCCCGAGCCTTGTGCATGCAGCCGGCGGGTCTGGGGTCTCGGTCTCAACAAGGGGGTAGACCAACTAACTCACTGCGCCAGAACCATGCTGCCGTGAGCTGCATCCAAGCTCACCTAGCCAACCTCTCCCGAACTCGTTTGGCTGGATGCCTGGGGATGCATCCCCCTTGCAACCGCACATTGCGACACGCGAGGCCGTGCGAGATTGGACACCTGATTCCTCACGCGCAAGCAAGGAGTCCCGCGGGTCTCCGGAACAAGGAGGTCGTACGGAGTCGGATACCGTTCTCACCATGCCGCTTTCCACTTTTCCCTCGGCATGCCTTCGTCGAGGAGGCTTTCCATCCACTAGAAATGAGTAACTAGCTAGGTAATTCTCAGTCAAATGTGAGCAATCACATCAGGGACGCGGGAGACCTCTAGCTAACGCTAGCAGTCGGCTCCGTGGCTGAACAAGCCCCGAGGAGTTGACTGGGCGGTTAGAGAGGCTTGCATTTCACCTTCACCGGCTGCCGCAAGGGTCACATCAGGAAATCGTTGTCTGCCTCTAATGATCTTTAACGTCCGCACTCCGGTATTTACCGTCATGTTTGCTCTCCGCTGTGCAAGAACCGTCGTCGTGACTATGACAGTCTCAGACGGAAAACCTACACCGACACACCTGACCCCCACGGAAGTTCTCCGTGCATACCACCTAAAAGGTAAGGTATGTAGTACCCAGCTGTGAAGGACGAACGAGCCCTCAAATACTTACGCCGTTCCTTCGCTGGTTCCACCGGTGACTGGTAATTGCTGCGAGTGTGGTAGGGAAAACAGACTTGTTCACGGTACTAGTCAGCCTGAGAAACAATCATGATATGCGTCCGAGTGCTTTGCGGTCTCCGTCTCACGGAAGGCCGCTGCAAGTCTCGCGGCTTCCGTGAGACGGATGGAAGTCTCCAATGGACTCTACCATGTAATACCTAGGCCGGGTACTATACCATACCTAAGGTACATAGGTACTACCTAATGCTGGGAGGCGACGGACACATTACCTAGGTACCAGGTAGTTACACCTCATGCCGCGGTTATGGGAACCTATACAGATTACACTCACCACAGAACGCCTCCTCAGCTGCATCTCACTCCTGGCACTCCAGGTCACGCTGTTCTGATAGTCTCCGGCTCGCCGCGTGCGATTTCCTAACATTGCTGGTCCATGCCCCTTCCGCCAGATGCTTTGCAAGGTATCAACGGCCTACTACGGATCGTCATGTAATTACCCAAGTTATATACCTGCTAACGGTGACGTGTTCATCATCCTAATAGTACTAGACCAAACCTGAAACAGGCGTGTACGGTACGGTACATACAAGAGCCAAACGTGCACCAGCCGAACGCCCGTGCATCCCTTCTAGACTGTGATATCATGGCCAAGAGACAGAAAACAAGGGGGAGAGCAAGACGAAGGAAATGAAGCGGGCCCGGGAACTCGATTAGGCAAGAGAGCAGAAGAAGACACTTCCGGTTGCCACCCAACAAACCCCCCCCCCAAACAAACAAGCCGCATCTCCATCGAAACTCAAAGCAACGGCGTAATTCTCGTCCAGCCGAAGTAAAAGGTGCTGCTTAAAGAAGAGCTGCGACGCTAGCCACGACGGTCTATGCAACGAATATATACCTCTTCAAGAAAAAAGAATCTTTCCAAGGAAAAGTCTGGGCTCACGCATCCGAGTAGTAGCCGTCGTAAGGGCCGTGGCCATGCGGCTGACTTCCGCCAACGACATTCTCCGTTGAGCCCCAATAATTGTTCCTGGCCCTGCGGTCGCGCTCGAACTCGGCCCAGCGCTTCATGGTGATCTTGCTGCTGTCAAATTCACCCTCGTACTCGATACCGGCCTTCTTGGTCTTCTCGCCGGCCGTCTTTCTCGTGTCGCCCCAGGAAAAGTCGTCGAACTTCCAGAAGGAATACGTGGGGAGTATGAAGTTCCAGACTGGCAGCGAGAGCAGATAGATAAACATCCAGATGACGTACGACCAGCTGTGAGCCGTCACAACGATCAACACAGCCGGAAGGCCGAGAATCAGACCTAGCAGGACGAGCGGGATGATCTGTGGCGGCGAATTGATGATGGAGATGATGACTAGAATGGTTAGTTGGGACTATGACTTCCAGACAGGTGACGAAGCGGAAAAGCGACTGCCAGACTTACCAACATAGAATGTGAACGCAATGGCAGCAGGCAAAACAAGTGTACCAATGAGCTCGATGAAGACGATAAACTGCATGCTGAAGCAGAACGTGCCACACAGATCCCTGACAAGGACAAGTTCCATCAGGTTGTGGATGGTCGAGTTGATCCAGCGACGGCGTTGGGAGAGCAGGACCATAAAGGTGTCCGGGACGGTCGTCTTGCACACAGCCTGTGGCACGAAAACCTGCTTGCGCTTTGGGAAGGTACGCAGCATTAGCGTCGATAGGTATCGGTCCTCACCAAGAAGCAGCAAATTCTTCTTGTGCAGCGTGTCAACCACGTTCTCCGAGTAATGCTCCACCACGTCCGGGTTGGCGAGGATGGGGACCCAGTAGTTCTGAGCGCCCTTGGGCGCCTTGATGCGGTACATGCAGAAGCATCCGGGAAGGCAGGTGACACCACCGAAAACCGATTCGAACGACTTGGAAAGATGGTGAGAGATGAAGTACTCAAAGACCTGGATGGCCGAGACCCAACTGGCTCGCTTGTTCGCGATCTTTGTCTCACCGCAGAGACCCATGATCTCGGGGTCTTTGACCATGGCCGAAATCATGTGCGTCAGGCTGTCGGGGAAAACCTTGGTATCGGCGTCGACCATGAGGACGACCTCGTAGAAGTCGGGCGAGATGCCCGTGACCTTCCAGAGTCCGTTGAACATCTCGTACTCCAGCTCCGTCATCCGCTCATCGAACATGACCTTCTGGAGGAAGGACATCAGGATGATCTGACTGTCGCGTTTGCCACGGTTTCCGGGCTTCGCCTTGACCGCCTCATCCGGTGTCCCACACTTCACAACCACCATCATGGGGACCCGCTGCTGCTTCTCAACAGGGATGGCGGACTTGGCGCCGTAGTCATAGAAGCCCGAGTAGATCTTGGCCATGTTGTGCCGCTTGGAACCGCTCGCAACGGCTACGTACGAGAACGCCTCGACCTCTTCCGGCGGGGTGCTGTGGTCCTTCAGCATGCCGAGGACAATGTCGGGGGTTGACATGGCCTCTCCTTTGCCCTTGATGATGCCATCGCAAATGACGAGAATCACCTTGTGGCTATTGGGGTAGTCCGTCATTGCAATCGAGTCCAGAGTCGTCCGGATGCCCATCTCGCCTTCCGAATAGGCAGTGACCAAGCAAATGGCATGGGCCAGCGGAAAGCCGAACGGCATCCAGTCCGACGGAGGCTGAGGAACCACGGCCTCGTGGATGAAGCCCGCAGGCCCTGGGCCTTCGGTCGGGCTGTTGTTCGATGCATACGGATCCGATTTGAGAAAGCTTGTCCGGCTGTCGTTACCCTGCCGATACATCCCCCCAGGGGTGAGGAGCTGGCCGGCAGCATTCTGGCTTGCCATGGTGGTGGGTAGCCCGGATTTCCGACTCGCTCGGTCGACGCCGTAGACGGCCGAGAAGCGAGACGTGGTAGGGAAGAAAGTGCTACTGCGCTTGCTGTGCCGATCAGAAGAGCCGTTGACGCTGCTCCCAATGTCGCCCGCCATTCGTGGAGGAGCCCGGTAGATGTCCTCTGACCAGTCCTCGATCTGCCGGTTGCGCTTCCGAGGGTCGGAGGTCTGAGAAGTCTTGGCCGCGGCATACGTCTTGCTTATGAACCATTGGAACACCAGAGCAAGCACGAACCTCGCGAGCACAACGGAAAGAATCAACACGAGCGAGACATAGAGTACGACCTGAGAGGCAATACACCCGACAGTGTCGGTGTCAACCGTGCCGACCTTGATGATCTCCGTGAAGCACTCGGCATTCTGCTTGTCGCTAGAAGACTGGAAAGCCCGTGTGATGTCGCGACCGCGAATCGCCTTGTTCGCGGCCGAGTTTCGATCCCTCAGCTCCTTGAAGCGGTCCGGATAGGTCACCTGTGTGTCGTTGAACCAATTCAGAAGGTTGAGGTCGAGGACGTTACCGGAGTAGACTACGAGGTTGCGAGAGCTGTTCTTGATGTCATCCCACGTGAAGTAGACGTCAGCAGCGCCCTTGAGGCCCAGATAAAACGTGTCTCTGGCGGAAGCGGTAGTATGGCAAGCGTAACCGAGATAGTACGGAATCGTCAGGTTCGGTTGCGAGGATCCATCCTGGTTGAAGGTTGTGCAGGGAAAGTACCAGGCTAGGTTGCCGCTTGAATCCGTTGGGACGTCGGAGCCAGGGGCGGCCCTGATAAGGCCCTTGCATTTGCCGTTGACATTCTGGAAGAGAAAGCTTCCATCCTGCCCACCGTGCTTCTCGGGAAGGTCATAGAGGACATTAGCGCCGCTGCCGTCCAAGCGCCGGGGAATGCCCTGCGCAGGAGGATGGTGAGATGATGAAAGGTCGTAGGCCGATCCGTGAAAAATCATGTAACCGCCCGAAACCTCGTTCACACGTAGTCGTAGCGGAGGGTTGCCGCAGACGGTTTGCGTAAAACCGAATGTGAGGAAACCGACGAACGCCATGATGAACAGAATGATGCTGATCAGACCCATCTTTTCCCTCCATGCCCTTTGCTGAGCCTTCGCTGGCATCCCGAAGCACTTGAGGATGAATCCCGGACACCAAAAGGTCACTATCGCGCAGTAGATGTTCCAGAGACTCGGCGGTCGTATCTGCTCGACCTGCTTCTGGCGCTTCGAGTCTTTGGTGATCTTGCTGTGCTTCGCGGCGCTCGATGCCCTGCGTCTCGTCCGACCTGCCTTCTCCGGCTCAACGCTCCGGTGCTTCGCCGAACGATGTCTCCTTGGCGGCGAAGTGTCTGAGAGAACTTCATCGTTCCTCGAACCCGATCCAGACAAGTCGGTAGTTCCTTCCAGATCCTCCGCAATAGGATCATTGCCCGTCGAGGACGGTAATGTATCCATATTTGCCGCATGCTTCCGGTAGTAATAATTCGGGTGGTCTTTGTCTATCCTATTCCGCTCTGGCCGGATGAGACTCCTCTTCCGCTGAAACGGCGACTCGGGCGGGTGCCCATGGGGTGAGGTGGGAGACAGGGGAGCTCTCTCTATTTCCGGATTAGGCGACGCAATAGTTTCGGCGAAGGAGGATGCTGATGGCCCACGTTGATGGAGTGACTGTCCGGCGCTGACAGGGGCATACCCGCCGGCCTCAATGTCTGCGGGACGCTGCTGGCGTCGCGACTGGGTGTGCCGGTAGCTATGCCGCTCTTCGAACGAGGGCGTCGCGCCCGGTCTTTGGGGGAGCGACATGATCCTAAGAGTCGCAAACTGTTAGCGGTCACGCTCGTCGCTGCGGCGTCCGCACCGTGACGCGACCGGGTAGAGACTTCACCCAGTCGAGGGGTTTGTTGTTGGCCGCCGACTTGGGAACACGACCACTGGCGCCGTTGGCCTCAACTCCAGAACGGACAGAACGCGATGCAAGAGAAGCGAGAGCCAGCCCAATAACCTCCCGAGAAATCAAATAATAGAAGAGGCGGGCATGGCTGTCATAGAGGGGAGTGGAAAACAACCTACTGCGACGGGGCTTGGTGCGCGGAATATGATAGGTGTTGCTGGGTACCTGTATGTTGGCAGCACTGGCAGGCTGTTTGCTGCGCTGGTGTTGCTGCGGGGAGTTTTGTCTCTCGGGAGACGGGAAGGCGCCACTAGAAGTGGACAATGCTGCGAGATGATTTGCAGCGCCCCTGGCTTAGCGAAGCGAAGGGAAGGAAGGAGCGCGGCTGGGCAACCGAACGCTCGACTTCGTGCCGTTCACTCAGGCGACCTAGCTATTCCCCTGCGAATCGCCCGATACTTCAGTGCCGCGCAAGTTGTGACTAGCCGGGACGATGCAAGAATCAAGAACCTGAAGACAGTGCTGCAGAATTGGGCTGGCCCAGGTGCGGAATTTGCCAGAGGTTTCAAGGGCAACGGCAATGGAGAAATGCCTCGCGCTTCCCGCCGCACCAAACGAAGTCACCGGCCCCCTTAAGGGCGGAATGCCAACGAGCGGCGGAGCAGCTACAGAAATCAAAAGAGTGAATACTGGCAGAACCAAACGAGAGACAACAGTAGGAGACTTCAGCGCTGCACGAAGCACAGCTGGCGAGATAGCGGCATGCTGCCCTGGCTCGAGGAGAAAGATCGAAAATCGAAAACCGCAATCGACGATTCTGGACGCCCTCGTCTGAACTTAGTTCAGTTCAGGGGCATCCCGCACCGTATGCCCGCTGAATGGCGCCAAGTTCCTACTGTGCCTGGCCCTTTATCTGAACTCCTCGATTTGCGGAGTATCCGCTTTTTCTTCGGCAGCTCAGTACGGGTTAGGGTTACCTTACACATGTGGAACACCCTAGAAGAATGCACTACCTGAGTTAGTAGGTACGGATCCGTACGAAGTACCTTCTTTATTAACGGACTGCCCTGGCACAAAATTCGACAAATGATTCTTATTATTAACGTTAGTTCTGCGTGAGTAGTATTGAAACTCTAAACATGGCGCCGCATACGAGAACTGCTCAGCAGCGGCACCACACTGCTTCTAGTTCGCTGCGTCAGCAAAAGCTCGTAACCAACTTTGCTGAGCACGGGACCTTCCCAACTACATCATATTCCCGGTTGTGTCCGACATGCCTCCCCTTTCCTGCTTTTTTTGTGGCTCGTATCGAAGCCCATCAGTTTGATTGCGACAGATGCATCGCCAAGACGCTTCCAATTCCGATGCGCATTGTTGCCCCACCCCCATTAAAGCCATGCACAAGCCATGTACGCAGAAGGGACTTTTGAGTTTGATCCGGCCGGTGACATCGGTCGGCGGCTGCTGAAGTGTCGCTCTGATGGTTTGGTTTTCAATGTCAATGTGAGACGACCGTTCTTGATCGGCAGGCCCCCCCTCGGCCCGATCAATTTCAGAGCCTCAGCTGAGGTACGTACCCACGTGGTACCTCCTTTCAGTTGAGGCTCAGAAGCTGTCAGAGGAGGGCGTCCTCGAGGGCCGGGCAAGATGGAGGCTCCTGCATTTCAGCCGAAACAGGTGGGTTTGCATTTTCCAACCAGACGCAGTAATAAAGTTATTCAATCCTCCCGGCACCGTCTGTTCAACTTCTGTTTGGTCAACTACACATTACACTATACCTATATATAGTCCGTCTACGCGAGGTGATGGCGTATAATATGCATCTAGCTCATGCCCAATACGTAGACGGGAGGTTCTCACGCGTTGAGGTAAGGCGGATGATGTTAAACCAGACATTGTCGGAGAATCCACCATCGCGGCAGCCCGAGGTGTACATCAGAGTGTTCTGCAATGACCCGGAAACCCTTTGCCAAATCGGCACAGCGCATATTAGCAGCTTGTCGCAGGCGACCAACAGAGTGGGAATGCGCCGCCTTCAGACACCATCCCACGGAGTCAACGGGCGTCAGTGCCAGGCTCGGGAGCCGGCACGCTGCTGATGTGCTGTTGGCTGGCCCACAATTGCTAATTTTTGTGGGGTTGAGACATTGTTCGACGTTGCGAGGGGTACATACGTACGGTATATACATACTCCGTACTGTGTCATATACACTACGGAACGACCTACGGTATGTATGCACAACGTTGGCCTTTCAGCCCTGTGGTTCAACGGCCTTCGTCAATCAAGACCGTTGCTCATGCAACGGCTTGATGAAGCCGGAGCAACAGGGCATTCATATGCGGCAGGCGTGGCTCCTGTATCGTTGTGACCACCTACATGTACGAGTTCGCGCTGCCGGAAACAGCGGAAACTGTGGGCCCAGCGTTAGTTACAGTTCCTTGCCGGTTGTGCACGCCGGACGGTGGCGGGAGTCGCATGCGGTGTTCACTGCAGATTGAGAAACTCAAGCGTTAGGAAACGTTGTTTGACTTGCCGGGACGTTCTCGGATCAGCCTTATTCGCCTTGGCGATGGGCACAACATTTCTGTCCGAAACCCGCAGACGTGGTTCGGTGATGATTCCGGGCTACCTGCCGGTGTCCGGCGAGGCACAGATCAGCCGTTCCCACATCCGGGGATGAAGTCATCGGACTGTGCAGTTGGCAGCGCCCGATCCGGACTGGACGCTTCACCTACTAGTGTAGCTCGAGCTCTTCCTCTTCCATCAGCTCTACTCGCCAAAAATGGAAACGATAGTGGCTAGTGGAACTACTGTTGTATAGTCGCTCTGGGCGCTGCCACTGGCCAACCACTTGCGCCCCAACGTGGTCGGCCTTACTGTAGCTCAATCGTTAGTGTGATGTACATACCGTGACCGAGGAAGTACACCGTACGAAAGAGGCTCGGCGGCTGGATCGTGCCGTTTCGTGAATGGCAGGACGAGATCTCAACCATAAGGGTACAACAAATGACACGCCGAGGGAGATGTATAATAAAAGATCAAGCGCAACCAGCGGTGGTCAAGGTATGTTTCCTCGGAAAATGAGTAGAGAAGACAAGTTGAAGTCACCTGGGGCCTTGCATACGTGACGTTTCCCGCTGTAACTCGCTTCTTGGCCGGAACGAACGGTCTGAAAACGGCGCCGACCGCAGTGGACGCGTCCCAACTTCAGAATGTTCGTGAGCTGAGGTATGCCGCTATGCATGACGCGTATCCGTATGCCTTACTACACGTATATATGTTTGTTTACTCGGTACGCCGCTGCCTCTCCGCTGTCGAGTCACAAGCTGTGAGGACGAGGTCGAGCCGAATCAGATTGGACGGGCGAGGCAGGGCCAACATCGAGACGGGGCACTGTTCGGCTTAGGTGTAGTGCTGTGCTATGTCCGCGCTGTGTAGCTCGGCCGCTTGCGTTGCTGAGCACAGCCTGCCTTCGAATTGCGCGATGGGATGAGAGTAAGGCTGGACGCATGCCTCAGTTGGGCACGCATGCGCAGAGCTTTCCCATCCTGGGAACGGACCGCTACTCTTTGCAACGCCAGACAGTAGAGTGCCTGTAGGTTTTGAAATTTGATGAGCACTCTGTCGCCCCCCTCGCCTTCGCCCTGGATGAAAGTGTGAGTTTCTCACGAAAAACCCAACCAAACAATAGTAGTAGGTAAGGTACCTAACTTCCAAAGGCTGAAGTTTGCACACGAAATACGGAAGAATGGAAGGGCAGGTTTCAGCAGGCAGACGAGAACCACCTGCATTAATGAGTGGTGGGCAGACACCCAGACACCCCTGGCTCTTCCAAACATCTTGTTAGTTACGTTACAAACGGGACCCGTTTTAGTGCTGCACCATCAAGGTTTTCCGCTATCTTATTAGTGTACTAGGGAGCAAAAGTAAGACTGGGTACGAGACTGCACCGTTTGTCCGTCTTTCCGTTTGTTCCATGCAGCAGAGCCACCACAGGGCCCACGGTGCCGTCTTCCTTCGCCGATCCAGGTCCAGCGAGTCCGTCGAAGCGGTAACGTTAGCTGCCCACTCTTCGCTTCGTGCTGTGCAGTCCATCAGACTTAATTCCCTCTCCATCATCCAAAACCCGACGCTCGTTGGCCTTTTTCGGTTTATTTTATCAACGTCCGCTCGCTGCCGCCTTCGTCGCTGCCGCTCGCTATTGTACAGTAGTACCTGCTGACCGTCCTGCGGCCCGTCTGCGGCTTCCCTTCGATTGATCGTCTGGCACGCCATTTGGAATTCAATTCTGCGACTGCGAAAGTGCGACTTGGAGCAACCACGCAGCCGGCGGCGGGCCAGGTTTCCACAAATGTATACGTGAGAGGGGTACAGACGGCTACAGTAACCTAAGCCTGGATTGATTCCAACATCGTCAACAAAATCCAAAGCAAGCATAAGCCACTCGCTTTCCCCCCTCGCAGACCGTCGCGTCGCAGACAAAAGGAAACCGGGCAGAACCTCAGAATTCGCCGGCGCCGCCGTCTTCCTGACCGCCCGGAATGGCGGCCGTCGGCTCTCCTCCATCGTCCTCAGCCGCTTCCCCCAGCAGTCCCGCCCGTAGGAAACCCGTGGCTCTTCACGGCCTCTCTCCCGTCGAGCGGTATGATTGGGGGGAGAATGTGAAGCCGCTGCCGGTGGCGCCAATGTCTGAGTCGCCGAGGCTGCGACAATCTCCTGTCTCGCCTGTCAAGGTCAACTTCCAGCCAGAAGACTGGGCCCGCCCGTCAACCGGGAACATCGAGACGCACCTCCCGCACGGCGGCCCCATCCCTGTCCCTGCCTTCGACCGTGCGCTACCCAAGACGCCCGACGCCCCAACACCACCGCCGCACACGCCCGGATACCAGCCAGAGCAGAGCCATCGACAGAGCTCGGTTCCAGATGCATTGGGTCTGCATTCTGCCGCCAATGGCACCGGAACGCCGCTTTCGCCTCAGGCCGCTAGTGCCCTGAGCACAGAGTTCGACCAGCTGAGCATGGGCGACGAGCATGGGCTAAAGGGGGAGAACCGGAACAGCCGGGAGTCAGATACAACGACCAGCACGTCACGGCAGCAGACGTCAGCCGAGTCATCGGCCACCACGAGCGCGAGCTCTGTGTCTGGGATCCTCGATGCTTCGGACAACCAAGACAACTCGGCAGACGCATCCACCAAGAGCTCAATCATCGACGATGGGGGGCCGCGACCCGAACCCGTGCCCCAGCTGCACTACCACCACTCGGCCTTGCTCCCACGCCCTGCCAGCATAGCGGTTGACCAGGATCCGAGAGCTCAGTCAAACCCCAACCTCGCCGAGACTGGTGCTAGCATCAATCGCCATCTGACTCCGAATGCCAACTACATGAGGAGGAGTTCGCTGCCGCGGCCCCAATCAGCATATTCGGTGTATTCTGACCTTGGGCCGCGGGGGCGTTCGCCCGGCATGTTGGGCAGCTCCCAGGGCCGCGCACCCTCGGCGCATTCGAGGAAATCCCCCGACGCGCGGCCGTCTTCGTTTGCTGAGCTGCTTAGTGTCCCATATCCGCAGCCGGCGCCGGCGCCCATTACGTTCGACAACTCGCAGCTCCGATCCGCTGTGGGGAACAATGCGTCTCTACTCAGCGCCGAAAAGACACTGGAAATGTACAGGCAGAACGTGAAGAAAACCAACGATTTCTCGATATTGTACTCGTTCGCCGTCTTCCTCATCGCCACAGCGCAAGAGCAGGGGCTGGATTCCCAAGATCCCAAGAAGAGCAAGAGTCCGAAGCCCGCGTCGGGGGAAACGCCTGTCTCGTCCCCGCACGACCTGATCCGCGAAGCGCGTGCCATCCTCCAGAAGCTGTCCAACAATGGGTATCCCTTTGCGCAGTACTATCTTGCTGACGGCTACGCGTCGGGCCTCTTCAGCAAGGGCAAGGAGGACTACAACTCTGCATTCCCGCTTTTCGTCCTTGCTGCCAAGCACGGGCACGCAGAGTCGGCGTATCGCACCGCGTTGTGTTACGAGTTCGGCTGGGGCTGCCGTAAAGACCCTGCCAAGGCCGTGCAGTTTCTGCGGACGGCGGCGTCCAAGCGGCACCCGGGTGCCATGACGAGGCTCGGGAAGGCTTGCTTGTCGGGCGATCTCGGGGAGAAGCGGTATAGGGAAGGCGTCAAGTGGCTCAAGCTAGCCGCCGAGGCGGCTGACGCGGTGTACAATGCGGCGCCTTACCACTTAGGATGCCTGTACGAGACGGGCTACGGCGACGACGTCTTCCTGGACGAGAGCTACGCCGCAGAGCTCTTCACGCAGGCCGCCGATCTGGGGCATCCCGAGGCTAACTATCGGATGGGCGATGCGTACGAGCACGGCAAATTGAACTGCCCAAGAGATCCAGCCCTGAGTGTGCATTTCTACACTGGTGCGGCGGAGCGCGGCCACCCGGCGGCCATGATGGGACTCTGCGCTTGGTATATGGTCGGCGCAGAACCTGTTCTTGAAAAGGATGAAGAGGAAGCATACGAGTGGGCACGGAGGGCAGCGGAACTTGGTAAGTCGTTTCCCCGAACTCCCTGATATCCGAGGCAGGAGTGTCGACCGCTGACCACGGGGGCGTTCCACCAGGCTATGTTAAAGCGCAATACGCTGTCGGATACTTCACGGAGATAGGCATCGGGTGCCGGCGAGACATCCTCGAGGCTAATGTGTGGTACGTCAAAGCGGCCGACGCGGGTGACGAGCGTGCGAAACAACGCCTTGCCGCCATCCGCGCCGCCATCAGTGGTGGGACACCGATGGAGGTGGCGCCGCCTCGGAATGCCAAGGTCAGAAAGAGTGGCGGAGAGGGCGACTCCAAGGAGTGCATAGTAATGTAATGGGCCCTTGATGAGGGAGCACTCCCGAGTGGCCAAACCCGCATATTGTTTGGGAATGGGTAATGGTATAATACGACATCCACACATGCGACCACGGTCCAGAGAGGTAATATCGGGGCTTTGGCTTGTTCTGGACGATTGGATGGAGACAAGTTTTGATGTTTCATGGTGGCATTCTGTGCCTTCTCCCTCTTCTTTCCCTCCCGAGGCGACCTTTTGGACACCCCGACGGCAGCGACTTGGTCAATCGGTACCCGATCAGTTCTCAGGACGAAACTAGGATCCAGGCCGACTACCTCCCCGATCCTGTCTCCACAGCCGCCGTGATGGCCGAGGGTATTCGCCAAGGGGCTTCTTTTGTTATCAGTTCCAAAAAATCATTTCCTCGGCACTTTCGATACACATTTTGCATGGGCACAGTGCGGGTGGAAAAGGGTGCATTTGGACGAACAGAAGCAGGCGTTGCCTTCTGTTGCCTCTTATTGCATCCCGAAATCACCCCATCTCCGTGCTTCCCCGGCGTCAGGCGCGTTTGACTACGACGATCATATCTTGAGGCACCTAGCTAGGCCCCAGTATGGGTGGTTGAAGAGAGGAGGTGAGCTGGCGAGGGTTGTACATACATATATACGATTACGGTTACCCTTGTTTCTTGCGTAATTGCAGGTTAGAGAGCGCTGTTAGAGCCTGTTGAGGTCCTTTTTTTCCGTTGCTGTGAAATTCTCATCGCCAGCGCACTTTGACAGACACAGAAGCCAATGGTTGACAGCACCTTTGGCGGCAGACCGTTCGGGTTACTAAACGAAGCGAGGAATTCTATGAGTTACAGTATATATACAGCCTTCTTGAGGGGAATGAAGCCGATGATGATGTTCAGAAGAAGAATCCATTGATGTGATGCCAATGTTGACCAAACAAACGCTTCCGTACAGTACCAAGCCCCTAGAACGCCACGCTATAGCCATCTATACAGTACTACACTGGACAGAGCTTTTCCTAAGGTACCTAGCCAATCCCTTTTTTTTTTTTCTTTTTTTTTTTCAGGACAGTCCCCATCGCCGCTCTACCTCCCGAGATAAAGCCGTATGTCTTCCTAACTTGGTCACTACAAGTCCTTCAACTTGCGAGTCGACCAAGCAGCCACCAACGAGCTCAGCGCCCCGATAAACATACACACAGCAATGGCGTTCGGTCCATTGGTGTCGCTGTGCTCGCTGGGGTGCGCCTCGGTCGCCAGTTCAGGGCTCTTGCCCGGCTCCAGCACCGCAAACACCACGCCGCTCATCATGGTGCTGATGAACTGGGGAATGGTGACGAAGATGTTGAGGATGCCGAAGTAGATGCCGCTCAGCTCACCTGTTGAGCCGGTTGGGGCGTTGCTCGGGGTGCCGCCGCCGGCGGCGCCGGCTTCGAGGACACCGCCGTGCTCGAGACGGAGCATCTCGATGCTCGTGTCGTTGGACAGGCGGCGGTAGGGCACGGCGGTGCTGTTGGCGGCGGCGGCACCAGCCGGGTCGGAGGAACCGCCCAACTTGTTGACTTCGATGCCGAGGAAGGTGACGGGCGCCCACTGTGCGACACACCATGGGACGCCGCACAGGGCGACGATTACCGTGGCGAAGCGGAACGAGGTGGCGAAGGGGGTGAAGAACATGGCGACGGCGAACACGACGTTGCCGGCAACCCAGGCGGTGAGCAGGTCGGGCTTGACCTTGTTGAAAGCCTCGACCAAAGGCGCGATGCTGGCCGGGGGCCGGTGGGTAAACGTCTCTTCCTCGGGCGCTCGGATCAGAGCCGGGAGGATCCAGGCGCTGAAAAAGGACACGGTCGAGTACGCGGTCAGGGCCATGCTCCCGATGCGGCCCATGTCGCCCAGGGCATCATTCGAGGTTCTGGCATCGGCGGATACGTCGTAGCGGAAGTACGTCTCGCCAACCCAGGTGCTGCTGTAGATGATGAAGGGGAACCAGCTGATCCACGACCAGAATACGGCGTTGCAGATGCCCCGAATGCGCGGAGGCAGCGTCAACAGCGTAGACCAGATTTGACGGGCGACCTTGAAGCGGCCCTGGGCCCGCCGAGGGTCGTGCCGCACCGAGATAAGAATGCGCTCCGTGACGGCCCAGCAGGTAATGGCCGAGGTGAGCAGCATGCCCAGGGCAGCGATGATTGTGAGCTGCTTGAACTGGGTTTCTCCAAGCCCCGGGCCGAAAATCTCGACGAGGTCCACGGCGCCCATGGCGTAGCCGATTATGTGTCCGAGGGAGTTCATGCGGCTTGCTGAGGAGGGCTGTCAGACACGGGGAAATAAAGCACGACGAGGGGAAGGGAAGCAATATCACTTACACCACGCGGCCCCTGTCTGCTGCTTCTGTATGGGCAAGGTGTCTACAACCAGGCTCCTCGCGCAAGACATCACTGGAAAGGCTTGGTGTGAGTGACGGAACAGGCAGCAATCACGGTCTGTGCACGGCCTTACCTGCATTGATGGCGAAGTCAACGCTGTAGAGGGACAGGACGGCAAGCATGATGGTCAGTGTCTTGGCCGCGTGAGGGTCGGATACAAAGGAGGCCACAATCTCCTTGGTGAAGCCCAGCGTTATCAAACTGCAGGCGACGATGAGAGACCCGATGGCTATGATGGGCCGGCGTCTGCCCCATTTCGACGTCGACTCATCGGCAATGACGCCTATTATCGGCTGCACGATCAAGCCCGATATTGGTCCTGCCACCCAAACCATGGACGTCTGCCCTTTCGTCAGTCCGAGCGATAGCAGGTATGGCGTGCAGTCTGTTGCACCATTGTACATGTACCGTTAGCACTGTGTCCACATGGGGCCGAAGTCAAGGGGCTTGGGTCATGGGAGGGTCGGCTCACAGGTCATCTCAACACCCCACGTGAAGCTATAAAGCACACACCGGTTAGCACAATACTGGTCACCGGCACTCCCTGCCAAGCGAAAAGCGCAGGTACGGACGTAATACCGATAGAGACGCAGGTCAACAACACCATGCGCACCGTCTCAGAACTCCCCTCCACCTTTGGCTGACCCGCCCATGTCGACATCTTCGGGGTATCGTCGTCGTCGTCGTGATCGTGGCCGTCTTCGTCGCCGCTGCCACCGCAATGAGCACCCGACAGTCGCCTTCCCGCGTCCCGGATCCGGCTTCCAGACGGACGGTACCTGGTCCTGGATGTCGGTCGACCGGCTGCCGCCCCTGTCCTGTGGTACCGTTGCTCCAGGTAGTTACTGGGCCTCGAAGCTCTAGTGGTGGGATGCGACTTGACACTCAAATCCTCTGCCATGGCGAAACAGTGTCAGCAGCCGCTACCCGTGCCAGCTACTACTAATTATATAGGTACGCTGCTTCCCGGCGCTGTACAGCAGACATGTATAGGGCATATTAACTCACCATGTCAAGACATCAGCCGTGACACCTGCGCAGAACAGGCGCATCGCACGGCATCAAAGCACAGAGTGCACCGCAGACCTCCCCGTCTTCTGGCGCAGCTGTTTGTTTGATTGCGAGTTGCGGTTCCCCTGTTGACGTTGCACAATCCGAGTATCCGGCTCTGCGGTGAGTGGCTTGATCGATAGGTATGCAGAACGAATGAACGAACGATCAATGCACGGCGAAGAGAAGGACGAAAAAGAGAGAAAGCGAGCATGCGAGCTTGGTACAGCATGCAAGACGGGATCTTTGGAAAGCTGACCGGCATTCGAGATGCGCCCAGCTGTTATCTTCGAGCGTATCAGCGCTGCGCCGCCAGGCTGGGCATGCACACCTTACACGGCAGGCCCACTGTGAATAGGGGTGCAAACAAATGACGTTACGGGGGAGCCGAAACGCCTGTGTCAGGGGTTGTACCTTAGGTAAACACATAGGCCCCGCTGTTTCCAGGTTGCCGTTTCTTGACACATCAACAATTCAATATCTACTCCCCGTTCAGTTGGAACCGGCTAGTCAAGCACTTACAGGGTACACTGAACAGCGGAGAAACTATCAACTCGTGACCATTGCCTTGCTCAGAAGTCATAGAAGCCTACAACTTCAAAGCAAGGACTAACCTTCGAGACCTGAGCTCAGTTCCGCAGCAGCGGCAAATATGTATCGATGCATAGGGACTTACGTATAGGAAACTCTTGGTCAGAGATGTTTGTCCATGGTATATAAACTGCTAGTAACTGCCTAGGTCAAAAGGAGCTTATATTTTGAACAACTTATACCGAACACCTTACACAGCAAGTCAACTTGATCTCGATACCGCGCGGATAAATCAATTAAGCTGGCGGGGACGGGCAAGCTGCCCCACCTTGTGCGACGGAGGGGCACCATTGACGACGCTCCGATCCAGGAACGTGGGCTAAGCTGCCCAAAAATTCGGCCTCTGACTCGACACTCGACCAAACAATACCCCTTGGTCTGCAATAGTTGCGCATAGCTACCTGCCAGCACGTGCATACATCGGCAATATATATTCTTGAGTTCTACAGGAATTCGCAGACCCAATTGGACAAGGACGAGCCGCTGCTGTGCGACAGAGTACGTGGGGGGCCCTTAGTCAGGTACCCCGCCATCACCCTCTTGGTTCCTTCCGTTCTCTGGCATTAACACAGTGCCTCCGCGATAAACGGACTGCTGACAATAGTCAGGTCAGGAGTGTCTCTTTCTGCAGTCTGCTTGCGCGCCATCTGCGCGATCCTAGACTAGAAAAGCCCGCTTCCGTGTCACATCAGCCACCATGGATCTGGTCAACCAGTTAGTTTATTCCCCAATAAACCTTCGCTTCTTTCCGTGGTCTTCCTCCTCAACCCCTTCTCCGAGAACCAGACTCCCTAGCCGCCATGAGTCAAGAGCTGATCCGTCTGGAAAGCCTAGAAGGCCGACTGCTCTTCGCAGTGCCCAAGAGTGTGTTACGCCCACAACAATCTCCTTGAACTCGAGCGCCCGAGACCCTGGCTGACCCCCCTATTTTCGCCAGAGGGTCGCCTCCTCCAAGCGAGCCTAAACCTGCTCGAAGGTGCCGACATCCAATTCAGGCGTGAGAACCGCCTCGACATCGCGCTCGTCAAAAACCTGCCCATCGCGCTCGTCTTCCTCCCCGCCGCAGATATCCCCACCTTTGTCGGCGAGGGCCGCGTCGACCTGGGCATCACGGGCTACGACCAGGTGCAGGAGCACGATGCCGGCGTCAGGGCGCTCGCGCGCGCCCGCCGCATGAGCAATGAGTGGGATCCCAACTCGGCCGCGAACGGCAAGCCGCAGGGCTGCGAAACGGTCATGGACCTCAGCTTCGGCGCCTGCCGCCTGCAAGTCCAGGTGCCCGCCAAGGGCGAGTACTCCCAGGGCAAGGACCTGATCGGGAAGAACATCGGCACTAGCTTTGTGCACCTCGCGACCGAGTACTTTGCCCGGCTGGAGATGGAGTCCGAGGGCGTCACGGATGCAGCCAAGTTCGAGGGCAGAAAGCTCCGGACCAAGATCATTGAGCTCAGCGGGAGCGTCGAGGCCGCCTGCGCGCTGGGTGTGGCGGATGGCATCGTCGACTTAGTTGGTAGGCCAAGCCGCGTTCTTCAACCCTCCTCGCCGAATAATCCCACCAACTCCTACTAACGTTTTTGCCTTCCGCTCTCACCCCCAGAATCCGGCGAGACAATGAGAGCCGCCGGGCTCAAAGCAATCGACACGGTCGTCGACAGCTCAGCCATCCTCATCAAGTCCAAAGCGCCCAGCAACCCCGCGCTGGTCGACCTGATCGCCTCGCGCATCGGCGGCGTCATCACGGCCCAGAAGTACGTGCTCTGCCAGTACAACGTACCTCGCGTGAAACTGCCCGAGGCGACCAAGATCACCCCTGGCAAGCGCGCCGCGACCGTCACGTCACTCGATGAGGAAGGGTGGGTAGCCGTCAGCGCCATGGTGGAGAAGAAGCGCATCGCGCCCGTCATGGACGACTTGGTAACGGTGGGCGCCACGGATATCTTGGTGTTGGATATCCACAATACGAGGAGTAGCTGAGTTTAAACCGTAGAGATATAGGATAAATAAAATGGGGGGTTAGATGGCCAGGAGGGAAAGTTCTACAATTCACGGTCTAGGCATGGTCTGAGGTAAAGGGTAGGTAATATTGAGTGTAAGTAAGTGTGAAAGTTCGATCTTGTGTGTTTAGGTCCCCTCGCTGGGAATAGGGGTATCAGGTGGAATACCAAGCCGTTGCTTGCCTGCGCGTCCAATCTTCCCAAACGCCGTCCAAATTCTCAGAAAGCCGACTGAAAATTGGAAGTAGGATCAAAAAGAGGAAAGATAAAAAAGAAATAGCAGTATGACAAGAGCCCAAACAGCCAGCCAATTCCCCCTGTTCTGCTAGGGGGTGACCAGTCCGAGTGGTTGCAGGCCAAGGAATGTAATGCAAAAGACATACATAGAACGGTACAAAAAGAGTTTTAACATGTCCTAGAGCTTATCACCGATGGCGTCTCGGTCATGATTAGTAAATAGGGCGACCTTCCTCCCATTTCCGGTGGACGGCCTTCCGTTCCAGCGTTTCCGACGCCGGCTTGCTGGAAGCCTCCTCGATCTCCATCTTCACATCCGGGCCCCACGAGACGCGTCCACTCTTGCGCCGCCGGTGGGACGAACCGTCGCCGGCACCGAGCCTGCTGGGTCCTATCCACTCCCAGGCCCTCCCAACCTCGCCATTACGACCCTCACGCTGCCCTGTGCGGACATTGCTGTTCTGCTCGACAACGGCGCGCACGCGTTGCCAGAGCCGCTCCCTGTCCGAAAGACTGTGCATCGAGCGGAGAACATCGTCGCGTAGATTTGGGAGGAAGAGGAACGCGTCCTCGTCGCCGGCTTCGAAGGCAACCTCCTTCTGGTTGGCCAGACGATCCAAGACCTCGTCCACTAGCGCTGGAATCTGCGCCGCCAGGGCGCGGTTGTGGATGTAGCGGCGGCGGCCGTAGAGGAGGGACAGCAGTGAGAGAATCAGTCCACCAATGCTGACTCGATGTCGAGCCACTCCGAGTTTGACGGATCGGCGGAGCGCACAGGAGTACGAAAGGCGAGCGAGAGAGGTGGACGATATTTTGGTGGCTGGAAAGGCAACGGCACCTCCGGTTCTATGGGTTCGGCGACGGGTCTGGTTAGTCCCGTGGTCAGAAGCTGATGTGAAGATGAAGGATGTGCACATGAAACGATCCGGTACAGCCCATGCGGGGAAAAGGATAGAAGATGAAATAACTTACTCGGGAGCCTCAGTTTGCTCCTGGTGAACTTCAACTTCATCCCGTGCCTTGACTTCACCGATGGCCGCAGCCCAGAGCTCGTCGAACTCTTCAGCGGCCATTCTCTTGCTGCGCTTCTTATTAAGGATCTCCTTCAGCTCTTGCTCTTCCAGGGCGGGGCTGTCCAAAGGCTCCCCCTCGGGCTCAAGCGGCTCACCGCACTCATACTTGGCCCTTCGATCACGCAGCTCCTCGACCGCCTTGTCGGCGACGGCCTGGACACGTCGGACCTTTTCGCCGTCAGGCTCGCAGGTGGGAGGCAGAGGGACAAGGCCGCCGAGGGAAAGTGGGTGAGGCTTCAGGATGAAGTCGGGCTCGCAGCGAGCTGTGAAGTCCTCGTAACAGTAGGCATGTGGAGGGCAAGGCTCGCACTGCGGCTCGAGGACACCGGTAAGCCAGTCTGGGACGGGGACGTTCTGGATGTCGTGAATATCCAATTTCGAGCCTAGCTCAACGGCCCACTCCGGAAGCTGGATATTGGCAGGGACTAATTGAGTCGGCTGCCGCCCAAGCCCACAATATCCCACTGCAATCTTCTCTTGCCTGTACCACGCTGCGTAGGCGACGAACAGTGTTGTAATGAGAACCCAGATGGGAGTCGCCAAGCTTGAGCCGCCGCGCTTCGGCGAAGGTTCGCCGGCCCTCCGCGCAACAGCCAACTCAGGGTGGGCTGCCTCTTCCTGGTTGAGCGCCAGCTGCTCTTCAGGGGTGAACTCTTCGTCAGCCTCAACCTCGGGTGTTTTGGGCCTAGTGACCCGACTGAGGGGCATCTCAATGCTCCGAGAAACGGTCGGAAAGGCTTCCGCATCCCCGAAAACGTGGGCGTCCGTCCGCCGGCGAGCAGTAGAAGGCGTATGCTTTAGAAAAGAGTCCAAGCCAGAGGTCTTCCGGCGGTTAGTGGGCGTTTTCAAAGCAGAAGCCGGCGAATTGGCTCCACTCTGGAAAGGGTTTTCGCTGCTGAACACGCTCGCGGTTTCGGGCGTTCGCTTGAAGAAGTCGTCTTCCTCTGGAGGCTCTAGCTTGGGCACCGGGCTCACATGCCGATCACGCCTGACAGATCGAGGTGGCTCAGCCTCGGGAGCTGTATCGGTGTCGGAAGCGGGCGCTAGCTGGGCGGTCGCCGACCGCGATTGCCTCTTCCGAGGACTTTCCCGGCGCCGTGCGGAGACCGGTGTTGGGGCAACACGATCAGGCTCCTCAGATTCGCGCTTGATCCTGGTAGTTTTTCTCGGCGACCGAGACCGCCTCGCCGAAGGCGGGGGCGGCATGACCTCGTCATTGAAGTCGGTGCTCGTCGTGCTCTGGGAATCAGCGTCCACGATCCCTCTACTCGACCGCTTCGCACGCGCGCGTGTCGCCAGGAGTTGCCTCGACTGCGGTTGGACATGTTCGTTGAACAAGTCAATCAGCTGTGGCTTTTTCGCCGTTGATGGATATGGGACGTTGTGTGTGACGAGGATGGAGCGCAGGCGCGGGACGGTCAGCGACCACGGGTCGAAGTCCGCTTGCAGGTAGTCGACGCTCTCCGTGTCCGACATGATGCCGAGACGTGGTCAGAGTCGCGCGATGGAGGGATGATGAAAAGCTATGTGGCCCCGCGACACGTTCTTGTTTGCGCACAGGATGGATGGAGTCAGGTGCAGCGAGAGCTTATTCGGTAGCAACTTTCTTAGTTCGCTTGTTGATCAATTGCGTGTGCAGACTGCCACTGAATGTGGCAGAACAGCAAAACTTCCGTTCGGCCTCAATCGATAAGGGGCGCGGTGGGGAAGGGCAAAAAAAAGGTTTGGTGGTTTGATAACCTTCTGGTTGGGAAGCGCAGCGCTACACTACTAGTACAAAACAAAAGAGAAGACGTGTCTCACGAAGAAAGCGGAGATGCGGTTGCCACGGTGGCGACGGATGGAGCCTAGAGCCCTGGAGCGAGTCGCTTAAACCAACCCGACTGCACCAAACGCAATGTGCTCCATCTGGTCACAAAATGCCGTACTATGTAGCTCACGGAAGAGTTGACGGATCTGTCTCTAGCTATTCCCCTATCTTCATCTCCTTCTTCTTTGCTTTCTTCTTTCCCTTAATCTTCTTCTCCCGTCTCATTCCTCCATTTTGATTTAATGCTATTTAATCCTATTTTGCTTTACTAGTACTCGTAAATCTACCTGTATCTGGTCGATAAGCTTGCGGTACGACCTTTTCTGACCTTGGAGTGGTGTGTCCTCCCTGGGCTCCGACCTCAAAACAGGATTTGCCAATTTTGAGCAGGTCTCATGCTGCTGTCGTCAAACAGGAGCTGCCGAGTACTGTTCGTGAAAGGCTGTGAGAGTGCACAGAGTTGAATGATCTAATAAACTAGCGCATCTTAGTGGCTTCTTTCCCTCTTGCCGTAGAGGTACAGTATGTACTATGTCGTCTACGCTGGAGTAACAAACCTGCAGGCTCGCCCGTAACATAGACCATCGCAACCATGACATGGCTCCTCGCATATAGGTGAGGTAGGCAGACGAAACTGCTAGTAGATTTCCGTAGGTATCTGGTAACTAATACACGCAGAAGAACACTGCATTCATTCCCCAGGCTTCGTCTTCGGCATCGTCACAATCATGACTCCGTCCTCCAGCTTGCTCGTCATTCTCTCCCCATCAACCAACATTCCTCCTCCTTCTTCTTCCTCCCCCGGTGGTAGCCGAATCGCCCTCTCGAAAGCACCCACCTTCCGCTCCCCCAAGACCATCCTTCCCATCTCCTCTTCCTCGTACCCACCAGGCGTAGCCACGTTTCCTCTGATCGCTAGCGTCGAACTCCGGTCGTCCCAGCAGAGACTAACATCCTCCTGCTTTACCCCAGGCACAGCAACGAGCAGGGTCCAGTGCGATGGCGCGGCAAAAATATCCACTGATGGATAGGGGCTGTTGTCGGTGTCCCTGCCTGCCGATCTCACCTTCGCCGGTGTTTTCGCTGTGGTGTCAGTTCCCGCGGCCTCGAGGATCTCGGCTTCGGCGGCTGCCGCGGCCGTGGTGGTGTCGTAGAGGTTTACTAGTTCTTTGATAGGGCCGGCATGGCGAGACATGGTATGCGTGTTGCTCGGTACCTTACGCTCGCGTCTGATGTTCGATATTGGAAGGAAGGGGAAGGTTGGAGTGCTGCCAGGCGGCTATCCACGCAAGTTATATATGTCCGTCAGAATTCGCCACTCTTGAAGCCCCATACATAAGGTACCTACCGGGGCAAACACGTCTTATACGGTACCTACTAACTAGGTACAGAGGGGCTGCACCTTGCCAATAGTCGTACACGACTATGTCCAGCTTAACCAAAAATCTGCAGGTGCCATCGACTGCAGTCGATCATCATGCCACTGTCAGGTCGCGTGAAACAGCTGAGGTACACGTCGCCGACGTTCCACTCCCATATCCCCCGATCGGGCCAGTCCAACATACCTGTCCGCCCGGGAGTGGAGGCACCCAACCCCCCTGATAGTATTGTGCAAGTTATCACTACAACCTACTGTTATCTAGGTATGTCCAGTGATTACAGCAATAGTGCGGTTGGGAGTGAAGATGATTCTGAACGTCATCTTCCCATTATTGGCCCTCGGGTATTTCCTACTCTTGCACTCCTACATAGTAGGTACCTCACATCGATCTCATGCGAGATTCCCGCGCTTGGCCCTCTTTAAGATCCCGCCGCAGCCTATAGAGTCGATTGCCTTCCGTGTGGTTACAGGTTGGTAGGTACTAGTAGGTACTGTAGAAAGATATTACGGAACTCACTCGGTCATCGCAGCAGGGCTGCCTCCGCCCTCGCGGGCTCTCAAAAGCCTCGTATATCCGACAACGCCATAATGTAAGAATGTACTTTTCCGTTCCCACGATGCAACCCTTCTTGGAGGTTCTCCTCGCACTCCATCCCAAAATCACTCCCCATCCTTACCCCCAGACTCCTCACCGTCCGCCATCTTGCTGTCGACCTTTAGCTCTAGCCTTTTCTCGGCCTCCTCGGCCCGCCGATTCGCCTCGGCCACCTCCTTTTGCAGCTGCTTGATGTACTCGATCGCCATCTCAACCGTACTCGCCTTGCTGTTGGGCACACCCCCGCTCTTGTCCTTCTTGCCGTCTTTACTGTCGCTAACCTCGCCCTCGCTGTCTTTTGGCGGCCGGGGCAGCAGCGTGGCGATCTCCTGGAGAGCCGAGTTGATCCGGTTCCGGCGACCCTGCTCGGCAATTTTGTGTGATGTGCGTTTGGAGGTAAGGTTGGTCGACAGCTCGCTCGGATACGAGACGCCAGGCACCGTATTGCCCTCGAGAATGCGCTGGTAGTTTGACTTCGTGGCGAGAAGATGCGAGGCTGCCTCTTCAACGTCCGGCCCGCCGGGCAGCAGGGGCTTGATGTTTGGTGATATCTTGGGTCTCAGGGCTGGCGAGACGGGAATCGAGCTAACACTCCCTCGCTTTTTGCTCCCTCTTGGCAGGAGCTGGGGCGTTTTCCTTGCGCTGAGCCCAGACCCGGCAAGCAGCTGCGGGCTCTGGGTCGCTGAGGATGTGCCGGCCGGCCTCACAACGGACGGCGAAGGGGGAGGTACGAGTGAAGGAGTCCTGGCGGAACCGGTGTCGTGCGAGGGCTGTGTTGGCGTAGGCTCGCTGGTAGGTGCTGCGCTCCTGTTTGGAAAGTTTGCCGATTCCGGAAGCTCGAATGTCTCGATGTGATCTGTATCGACAGCGTCGTGGCTCCCAGCCCGGGCGCCAGCACCGCGAGCGTTTGGTGAACTTAGTTTCATCAGCGAAGCTGGAGTTGCAGGAGACGCAAGGCATGGTCGCTGGGATTGAAGAGAGCTTGGAACCGCACTCGCCTGCGGGGCGATGAAAGGGGACGGCTTTGCAGACCGCGGCTTAGGAATCGGGGGTGGAGGCATCTCAACAGGTGTCGTATCGTTTAGAGACTCAGGAGAGACCGAGTCCTCCGGATCCGTCACTGCTGTGGTGGATGAGGATGATGTCTGCATCATGGGGGTGGGAAGTAAGTGAGGATCTTGGTTCTGCTCGACGCTTTCAGCAAGCTCGCTGAGGACCTGCGCGTTCAAGCTCGGGGTGGTTACGGTCCTTCTGCGTAGGGGTTTCGAGATTGGTGACTGTTTAATGCCCGGCTTTGCTCTTGCCTTTGCCGCATTCTTTCGCGTCTTCTTGGCTAGATCCCCGGGCGTTGAATTCGGCATTGCAGGAGCGGCCGTCGAGTCCAGTTCCATCTCCACAGGTGAGCTCGTTGACACAGCGCTGTGGATCTGGTCGAACATGGCAAGGGGATCATTTTGAGCATGCAAAGCAGGCGACGTTAACGGGCTGAAGTAGGCACCGGATACGGCAAACTGCGAATCAACCGAAAAGTGAGTATCGAGCGGCGTAACCGCGGGCGAGACCAGTGGAGTAAAGGACATCTGGAAACAGTCAGCACGCCTGCCGATGGAATGAAACCGGGCGGGGGTTCGCAACAGACATCCGACTGGTCCTTTAGCCTCTGGTACCGATACTCCATGCTCTGCTGCTGCTGCTGCTGCTGCTCGGGTGCGTTGGACTGGGCATAGTACTGGTTGGCTCGGGGCTGGATCTCCAGGCTTTGGGGGGTTGGAGGGACCATGCGGGTTTGCTGACGGGCGAAGAAGGCAACTTGCTGTTCCTCCATCCGTCTTTGCTGATGCCGCAGCTTCTGCTGCTGGAGGAATTGGATCTGGGCATCGATACTGTCGACGATTGCCTCGCTTGGAGTGGGAGGCGGCATCATGGTTGCGGGAACGGTCTGGTAGGACCCAGCATTGCTGATGGCAGGCATTTGGTGCTGCATCGAGGGCACTGCTGGCGACAGGAGAATTGGTGCGTCGGTGCCGCTCATAGGAATGTCCAGCTGCTCCCGCGGATGTGACTGTAGCAATTGGGGACCGCTTGAGGATTGGAAGTGCTGGAAGTTGTAGTTGATCCCGTCGGCCAGATTTCCCATGCCATTCATGTCTAGGAACTGCTGGAAGTCATCCTCGGCCGCGGGATGTGCCGAATGGTCGGCGACGGCCCAAGTTGACGAGTCCATATCGGCGCGAGTCTGTAGGTGCAATGCAGCGGGACTCCAAAGGGCCGTAACACGTCAATCCCGTCTGTTGCGCACGGTGATCGGGGCAAACCCGACTGTTGAACGTAAATTCAGTAGACGGAGCACCTGCAGCAAGCCGAGATCGTTCGGTCGGGACACGGGCCGGCTTGTCTCATCTGAAATTCGTCGCTCGCACTTCCACAAGTAGACGCACCGAGAACAAAACCGTTCCGTGGAGCACCGAACTGCGGGGAAATAGCCGATGGAGCGCCCGGGAACGAGGGGGAGCGAGGGAGAGCCTTCGGGGTCCCTCAAGGCATCGACAGCCGCGACTGTTGGCGATGCTGAGCGGACTCTCAGAGTCGGGACCCTGAAGGTGGGCGGTGGTGGGGGGACGCAGATTCAAATGGGACGAAGCCGAGCGCTCTGTGGCCAGTGCGCCAGGTGTGCTGCCCCACGGCCATGTGTGCTAATTTACGCTCCGGTTACTGCCCCGCTCCGCCGCCCCGCAGCCGTCGAGTTCCGTCCAACAGAGTCTTCAGGTGGTTGGCCCGCCCAGACCTCGGGTGATGTTAC
This sequence comes from Chaetomium strumarium, assembly GCF_033439665.1. NCBI lineage: Eukaryota > Fungi > Ascomycota > Sordariomycetes > Sordariales > Chaetomiaceae > Chaetomium > Chaetomium strumarium. The sequence goes on along the minus strand of NW_026944429.1, from coordinate 3,450,053 downwards.
TAACTCCGCTAAGTAATGGTTACATTATTTGCCAAAAGACCAATAGAGGCTGCGAGTAGGGCTGGGAAGGCCTGGAAAGTATGCGAGATCTCTGGAAAAACTCATGGTGTCCTCCCAACAGAGGAGCCATCCTGTAAGACATGTTCGTCGGTTGTGCAACTGGCCCTCTTACATATTCGTCCGGTAAAGAACATGTTGTACACGATCTTACTGTGTAGATGGAAGTTGCTTCTCGGGTCCAGCCGGATCAGCAGATGCAGGCCGCACTCGTCAGAGCGCAAGGCCAACATGCGGCGTTCCGAGGCATCGGGATCGGACCGAGCTGGAAAGTTTTTTATTAGGCACGCAAGAGAGATACGGAGTACGGGATTAGTACTCGACCTTGATAGCGAACTTTACAGCTCCATGCCAAAAGGATCCCCTCACCCGATAGTTTTGGGCCTAAAGCGAAAGGCGCCTATCGACTGCTCGCGGCTGCTCGCGGCTGCTCGCAGTCTCGCACTGCCAGCGCCGGGGCTTCCCGGTTGCTTCGAAAATGGAGAAGCGATGCCGTGGAAATGCAACAAGATGCGAGGCGGATGAGCCTGCAGCCGGCGCTGGCGTCCCGACGGCGCATGAGCCCCACCTACATACAATCGCTTGATTCTTGGTTGACAGATCGAAACCCACGTCGAGTGGGGGCAACCTCCGAGGACGTCGGCTGTACATAGAGGTATGTATGTACATACCTACAATACACGTATGCACATACACTACCTACATGGTGTACTAGATGCCGATAGAAAGCTGAGAAGGTGTCCCTGCTCCCCGCGCTCCAAGTTGGCAGCTGAACATAAATCCCCGAATGCACCGTCACGAGACAGCCCTTCTCGGCAGCGGCCGTCATGCATGATGACGCTTCTGAGGAACCCGGTTAAAGTGCATGTCTCGCTTTGCTCACCGAGACCCGTGAAAAGGTTCGATTTTAGGTCGGTAGGGTTGGGGCCCAATGACTCCATTGACCCCGGTGGCGCAACCCCAGATTTGGGGGTGGCTTGTTGGCCTCGAACAATCGCGTCGCGTGGTTGCTGCATGCCGCCGGGAAACCTGGGAGGTTGATTCATCTTGCGATACTGCCCTGTGCTCGGTGCGTCCCTGGCGGAGCAGGCAGCCAGCTTGTTCTCCAGACACTTGAATGACTCCAGTCAGGTCGGTCCGAAACAGGTAGGATGTTTATTTACTGCCTCTTCCTGAAGGTAGACAGCTGAGTGCCCGGGATACATAGGTAAGATACAAGATCGAGGCTCACAAGGTCCAATTACCCTCCCAGCCATCGGAACAGCCCCTGGCCCTCTCTTGCTCATGACGCTTTTCCTCACCGGCTTCCGTTGGGATCCTCCTCCCTCTTCCACCGCCCGCCCAGCGTCCATTCATCCCAAACATGGTGAGGGGTTAATTAGGTTGGGTACCGCAATGCCAAAAAACGAAGACAGAAGAAAGATGCAGCAGTCACGCACCGTACGTACTGCGTTTGTACAAGGTACAGTACAAGTAACTTAAGCCACGCCGACAAGGGAAACGCGTTGGTATCGAGAGAGTTGTTGATCAACACAACACAAAGAGACTGGACGGGAGAACGGAATGCCGCGGACGAGCCGGGCGTCGCCAGCGCAAATGCCGGTAGTGGTAGATGAGAAAGTGCGGTACAGAATTGTAGAATGTACAGGATATATGAACAAACAAACAACAAGATGGTATATGGACATGTCCAACAAGAAACGCAAATGCTGATGGATTTTTGTGGCCCAAGACGCCGAGGTAAGGATCGGCGAGCGTTGGGGGGGCATTGGTACTGAGGAGCGCCGTGTCTAATGCTGAACGCCGGGTTCGAAAAATCGAGGAAGCATAGACAGAATGCAGGAAAGTCTCCCGAGGACTCGAAAGATGCCAAGCTTGCACTTATGGGGGTATCAAGCGGTCGACGCAGGACCCCAATCTACAGCCGCCGCCAGGAGAGAGTTCTCGTCAAGCAGCAGGGCGTGTACTGGCAAGGTCGAGTGTGAATTCAGGGCGTTGCCCAAGACAAGACGCCTCGCGAAGGCGCCGTGAAGAAGGGATTGTTGGATTTCGAATTTTGGACGGCTGCCGCCTCAGCTGGCACCGAGATTGAGCCAGCTCATGTCGTCGCGCACGGGAGCCTGGGGCTGCTTTGGCGCTTGGGCTGACGGCCTCGAGCCTTGCGAAGCCGGGGTGAGGGCTGTCGAGTAGAGGCCGGTGAGCGAGTCATTGTGCGACCGGTCCGCGCCCCAGGGCTTGCCGTTGGCGGTGGGATCCCATGCCTCTTGGACCGACTCGGGGATGCCGCTCGAATAGGCCGACGCAGACATGTCGCTCACGGCACTGATCGGGCGCTGCGTCTCAATCATGCCACTCATGCCTTCGCCGAGCCTATCATTGTATATCGCGATAGTCGGGCTGTGCGCGTTGACACGGCTGAAGGACATCCGGGGCTCGCTGGCAGCAGGCGGAAACAGCGGCGGCACTGTCGCGCTGTCCTGGGTCATGCGGTTCGGAGAGCTGTAGTGAGAGCTGCTGCTCCGGTCTGTGGCCAGCGTGGTCCGTTGCGAGTTGATGGCCGCGTTGTTGCCGCCGCCGCCGAAGCCCAGGAGATTCAACGCCGACCCGCCTGACCAATACCTGTTCCACCCGGAGCTGCGCCGCGTGCTTCCTCGCGGATCAGCTCCCGCCGTCATGTTCCGCGGCTTGGGATCCACCGTGTCTGCCGCGAACGAGACGCCCTTCTCATCCCAAGCCTGCTGCCGAGGCTCCGGTGGTTGTACCACCACGGTGGACTGGGCGTCCCGCACAATGGGCTTGCTGATGGTGCTCTTGAATGCGCGGAAGGTACTTCCGGACGAGTCGCGTTTGCTTTCGTTGCTTGATTTGCCTGGTGCCGAGTTTTGCTGGCCTGCGCGGCCCATCAGGATCGCCATCGAGGAGAAGGAGCTCTGTGAGCCCTGAGGCTGGTGGCCGCGGAACACGCCCGGCGGGCCCTGTCCAAGACCAAGGCTGTCTTTGGTAAAACCGAGCCCATCTTTCTCACTCGACGACACCCCGCTGGCCCTCCGCAAGTGGCCTGCCTCCAAGTGACCCTGCCGCCTCTGCCGCCTCTTGATACACAGATATAGAAGGGCCAGCAACAGCGCCAGCCCAAAGAAGCCGCCTAGCACGGCGCCGAGGATGGTATTGACCGGTGGCCCGGAGCTGTCCGAGACCGTTGCCGCGGGTGTTTCGGTAGGCGTCTGAGTCGCCGCTGCCGGGCTGGTCACGGTTGCGGCTACGGATGCGGAGGATGTTATGGATGCCGATGTCATTGTTGATGTCGAGGCTGTGGAGGTCGCTGTAGTCGATGCCGAGGTTGACGAGCTCTCCGAGAGCAGCCTGAATTGGCCCAGCTTCTCGCCCGCGTCCTCCCAGCTGTTCTGCCTGGCATTGAACATGCACAGTACGTCTTTATCGTTGGTTCCACCCGCAATCACCACCATGCCATCCGGCCCCTGAGCGAGAGCAAAGTTGCTCCGAGTAGTTTTCGGCGCCAGTGTCGAATTGTATGCTGGCCAGCTGTTCAAGGTCAGGGGCTCGGCACGCCTTCTCTCCTGGGTGCCTGTGTCCGAGACTTTCCTCCTCGACCTCCGCTTGCGAGCTGGTGCGGCATTCGGGACCGGCACGCCGGGAGCGCTAAAGAGCACCGTCCGCTTGACTGCGTTGGGGGACTCTGTCATGTCGAAAGTGATGAGATTCTTCGATCCATCGTCGCCTGTCACCAACACCGCCTGAATCGACGATGCGTCCTTTGGCAGGGGCGTAGCGAGCCACGCCCCCGAGTCTTCCCAACGCGAGTCCTCCCAACGCTGCTCGTGCCTAAACAGCATAACCTGCGTATTCGACGTGCTGCCGCCGATCATGACGGCCTGATTGGCGGACCAAGGCAGGAGGATCGGCCTGAGGGCTGGTGGCGCGAGGGAAGGGTAGGAGAGAACCTCGCGTGTCGACGCGCCAATGGTAAATGTTTGCGTCGATGCACTATTGGTGCCCTCCTGAGTGCCGCCGTAGACGAGAATCGAGTCGGTGCTGTTGATGTAAGTGGCACTGTGTCCAAGCCGACGGTCCGTTACCGGCGAAGACAACGTGATGCTTTCCCACTTCCCCGTCGCGTACGTGTATTTCTGCAGACCCTTGTACTCGGCCGACGCTCCAACGCCCCCGACGACAAAGAAAGCGGATGTCTCCGGGGTGCCCGTCGTTGAGCCAACACAGACGCCGCCCGTCACCTTCTCGCCCTGCGCCAGCGTCTCCCACTCCGCGCCCGGCTCCAACCGCAGCGACTGAAATGCATCGGCGGTATATGTGTATAGTGTGTTGTTGAAAATGACAGCGCACGCGTTGTTCAACGCGGTCTCTGGTTGAGGGAGTGACATGATCCCCGAATCTCCACGGAGGCCCATGACGGGACCGAGGGAGAGGCGCGCCGCAATTGGTCCCTCCAACGCAGAGGGGGTGAGCCTCAAGGATAGTACCGCAATCACAAGCACATATCGACTTTAGATATCTTTGTTCTTGCAGTCTCGGGGGCCTCGTCGAGGTTCGTGAGATGGTGGTGTAAGAAGGGACGACAGGCCGACGGTCTACTTGCACCAGGAAGAACCTATGGGAGAGCACACAGTCTGCGTCGATCTGGAAACTCGAGGACCGGCCCGTGTTTGGTGCGAGGGAAATAAGGCGATCGACGGAACAGAGCTCTGGGTCGTTTCCAGAAAGCAAACAAAGACGCAGCTGCCCGCAGTCGATTGTGATGGCCGTCAGCCTCGAAACAACGCTCTGGTGTCCTGGAAGGGTTCGTGTCGCAGGATGGAGAGGGGTTGCGTGGACTGTTCGTTTTTTGCCGCGAAATGTTTGATGGGACGCACACGATCCTCCTGAGAGCCCCTGGCAGTGAAGCGGCCCACGGCTAGCGTTGTCGAGTCTGGGGTCGTGCGTGGCTACGGAGACAGCGCGAGAAAAGCGAACGAAACAATGATATCAGCCCGATGTGTTGCTAGTGTAAGTTGCAGAATCAGCACAAGCCGGACAAAGACTCCAAGCCAAGATTACCGACCAAGGCGGATGCTCGACTTGCTGAGCTCGAACTGGGTGACCTGACACCACAGCACCCACCAAGGGAGAGAGGGCAGGGCAGGAAGGCACACGGCAGCGAGCGACCGAGACATCGGGCGACTGGCCGACAGCGTCCAAAGCGATGACCATCCACCAGGAGAACGGGAAATGAGCCAAACGGGTCCGTGGCGGAGGGGTCTGACAAGGGGCAGGGACCCCGGGAGCCTGGTCGAATCAGGGGCATCGGTGGGGTCGAGCAAGGGGCTGCCTCGGCGCTCGTTCGTATGTACCTACATACACTACATAGCCCGTCGAGCCCGTCAATGCGTGCTCCCTCTGAGCCCTGCTTGTCCAGCAAGGGGCCCTTCGTGCGCCGGTTGACCGAAGCCGCCCTGGCTGGGAGAAGGGGGCACGTCGCTGGCGCATAACATTGATGAAGATTGCACGAATCCGAATTGAACACCAGCCTCGGCAAGCTCGCTAGTAGGGCTCTTTTTTCTCCTAGGTATTGGTATGCGCTCGGCAGGCCTCTGAAGGAAAATCCCCGATGGTCACAACAGAAAACACAAGTAAAAGGGGCACAGCGACGCCCGTCTGAACTCTGAACTGCACGCCGGCGGCGTCGCGAGTTTTTTTAACCTAACTTCAAGGCCTTATTAGTACTAGTAGTTGCTTTCCCGGTCGCCTCATCAGATAACTACGCCTCGAAGAGTCAATTGCCCGCACAGAGCACAGCGGTCAAGAGTCAGGACAGCCCGGGAGTTTCTCGCAAGCTTGAACGGGCGCGTGTTCGTGATAGACATGGAGGCAGGCGTGTCGCTGACTCGCTCTCATAGCGAATGTCACGATGTGACCGGCATGCGCCGAAGAGTGGCCTGCTGTCGAATGGAAGCTTGTCGTGCACTTTTTTCTGAAACACGAGCGCCCTGGTCTTGGCACGGACGCTAACCTGAAAAGGCGAAAGCACCTGCGACTCCACCCTGCGGAGTGACCGGCAGAGACGATCCACCCAAGGCAGCGAACGCTCGGGATGAGAACCTCTCAGATCGCGGAATGGACGAAACGATGTTTGTTCCACGACAAGACAGCGATGATGTCAGCGGCATTTCAAGATCTACCAAATATTCCGTAGATGCCTTACATGCGGAAACATTTGCCTTTTCATAGGAGTTAGAGTCCATTGTATATGTAGGACCGGCACTAACGTACTGGTACAAGTACATACTCCTATCGATGCAGCTCAGCTTAGGTAACTATTAGTTTAGTAAGCCTGCTTCAGTTTTACGATGTTGCATTGTATCTAGACCGCAGTGTTACATACAAAAGGCCGGTATAGCTTGCCGGCTGCGACCCAGTGTGCATACAGTAACTAACCGCCCGGGGTCGGCGAGCAGATCCTTAACAAGGCTCGGCGGCACCGTCTCGGCTACCCTTGAACAAAGCTTTCATGCTATGAGTGTCATGAGCGGATAAAATCCCCATCACGCATCACCAGAGTAGGGGAGGGGAAAACTCCCAGACTGTGCCATGCGGTATCCTTGCGGTGTGCCATTTTACTGTGCACTGTTTCTTTGGCCCCTAAAGACAACCTAGCTACGCTGCTCTCGGGCCCAAAGCAGGAGTGGAGATCTGAGTTCTCCATCCCGCCTTCCATATCGTATGTACTGTTGAGACCCCGAAAGTGAAAGTGTCCTCATGACGAATCCCGTGAGGGGACATCACAGGATAGCCGACACGTCCGGTTAGGGAAGGAGAGCTGGTACGTAGGTCTGCGGATGGTATTCTAACCAGTCCCACACCCAGGGCACCGCCTCAAGGGATATGGTAACCTGTGCCACTACGGATACAAGGGCGTGAAGGGGTCGGGTGTCTTGTCTATGTAGGAGCTGCGCAGTAGAAGTCCATGGACAACGATATAGTGATCAGGTATCTGCGTACATAGCGCACTGCATATATACCTTAACTTGGCTTGGCCATGGCTTCGTTTTTTTGGAGGTTGTGAGGACAGATCATAAACAGAGAGATTGCGCTAGACGCCTTAGGAAGCATATAACCTGGAAGAAAAATGCAGACCTGGTGAAGGCGGCAAACGTGTTAAGAAGGTAAGCTACTAGTCCCTTGGACTCTGGAGCCATGACCTGAACACAGCATCAATAGATTCAATACTGCCTGAGACCAGTACATACATACCGCCACTCTATACCGACCGTGGACGGCGACATTGACACCGAGTCCCTCTGCTTCGGGGCTCAATCAGTCCGCCACGTCACCGCGGGGAGGGGTTCATCATTCAGTGGTTTGATGCGAGTAGAGAGTGGCCGCCTTGGCGGTGTTGTATTGTATTGTTCAAGTACAAACTTGAATTGGGTATCACGCTTGGTTAACAATCTAAAAACAACCCATTCTATGCCCAACTGAACTCCGTCCCAAAAGCAAAAGCCATATGATATAGTCGCTCCACAAAATTCATGACGAAAAACAAACGCTCTCCTACCCAGTCCTCCCAAAACAAAGGAGGAAAAAAAAGAAAAGGAAAAGAAAAGAAAAGACAAAGCCCAAAACCGCTCTATGCCCGGCTGTTCCCGGGGAAAATAAGAACATACAAAAAGACAAAAAACCGAAAACAAACGCTTTTGACCCGACCGCAAAAACAAACGCTTTGAAACACGCAAGTTCGCTTTTCAATCCCAAATCAATCCTTGATTTTCACTCCCCGGAACCGTTGTCAGTACTGGTCAGAATACAAATGGACAAACAATAATCCATACCCGTCGACGTCCATCTCATCGACGACCTTCTCGTCGATGTCCATCTCGTCGTAGTCTGCAGACTATGCAGACATGACGAAAGCCTCCGGGGGCAGCTCGGCCCGCTTCTCGTGGAACGACTTGAGAGCCAAGTCGAAATTCCAGTCCGCGGGACCGGACAAGCACAGCCGAGAGTACTCGGCGTTCATCCCGGTCTGCTTGGACAGCTCCTGGACCATCAACGTCTGCGTCGCCTCGTCCAGGAGACGAGGCGCCGCCGTGACGGGAGGAGCCGCCGCGATGGGAGCGGCGGGGACTTGCGCGACGGGGACGGGCATCGCGACGTTGGCTTGATGCGGCGTCCAGTCTTTTAACGTCAGCTCGTCGCTGACGACTCGGTAGGGGTGCGTAGCACCCAGCTTGCTGGGACCGAGAACAAAAGACCGCGCGAACTTGCGAATGCCCGCCGGCTGCTGACCCGGGTCGAGCTCTTCGAATTGGCTGACGACATTAATCGTCAGGCCGATTGCGGAGGACTGGCCGGAAGGATCGAGGAGGTTGGGGAAGGTGTGGGAGTCCACCAGCCACTGTTCGGGCTGGTCCAGACCGGGATGCCGTGTGGGAGGCAGCAGAACCCAGAGCTCGGAGATGAGGTTGACTCCGGTGATCAACCTCTGCTGGGTCCTGGGGTTCCGGACACCGAGCTTAGCGATGTCGCGGGAGTATTTGTTGTATGACTCTGAGTCAACGGAGCCGGCGCCGGTGTTGATGGAGAACACTGACTCGTTGTCGTAAAACTGGGCGGCAAGGGAACGTCGATCGTGGTCGTAAAGAGAGAAGAACCCGTGGAGAAAGGTGGCGGCGACGTTGTTCGACCCGTCCCGGATGTTCGAAGGGAGCTTCGGTAGTGGCGTCGGAATGAAAGCTTTCAGATTCTCGGTCGCCTCTCCGAGGGTCCTAACCCGCTCGCCGTTCAGAATCTGTAATGAGGGAAACCAGTCGATAATTTGAGCGCGATGGTTCGGCAGCTCGACAACTGGATTTCCAACAAGATGGAGCTCCTCCAAGTACGGGAATTCATGTCGCCACTTCGAGATTTTGGAGAGGTCCTCGAGCTTGTTGCCACTCAGGTCCAGACGGCGAAGACGTGGCAGGGTACGGGCCAACGTGAAGACGGCGCCAACGTCTACGATGTCGTTACTTGCAAGCGACACGGCCTGGATAGCGGCCTCTTTCTCGGCGGCATTCTTGTATTGGGTGTTTGTTAGGTGGAGAAGTGCTTTAAATGACTTCTCCGCCAGGGACGTCGTGGCAAAGCTGCCCATGCTGATAAGGGTAGGATCCGACCCTAGGGCTGCCAGGTTGAGTAGTCTCTGCTGGGCATCGTATCGTGAAGCCAAGACTGCAATGAGCTTCTGCTTCGTTTCGGCGGCTTTGCCGTCCGAGTCGTTCGTAGAGGGAGCGCCTGGTCCCGGCATGGGGTCGTTGGCTACCTCGATCGTCAATGGAGCTCCGGCGTATGTGAAGCCATTCAACCGTAATACGTGTGGCGCATCATCTCTCGAAACCTTGACGAAGACATGTTGCCCTTGAATAACTCCCTGATTTGGGTTAGGACACTGTACCAGGATGCAACAGAAGGACTGGGAGTGGAGAGGGCCATACTCTGCCGAGGGTGATCGGTCGTTCCTTGGACGACTTGCGCTCCAGGAAGTCTAGAAGAGATCGAAGCCCGCCGTCTGGGTTGTTGGCCGCTTTGCTGTCCTTGAGCCCGCTGATCTTGAGCGTGGTTTTCTCCAGATGTACTTTTGAGTTGCGGCTGGTGCCATCGCTCTCTGATACGTAGTGTATGACGTTCTGTGTGAGGCGCGATGACGGTCGGGCCGATCTGCCACCTCGGACACCGCGGTTCCCCCGGGCGGAACGAGTAGCGGCAGTGGCCCTATCCATCGCGATGTCACCATCCTGATCCGTCCTGTGCGCGGCGCGGTGCTTTCCGACTCCGGCACCTCGAGAAGCGCGCGGGGCAGACCTGCCTCTGTGGCCGGCGCGAGAACCTGTGGGAGGAGCCATGGTTGTGAAGAGCGAAATTCTGATTCAGATGCACCTGCTCCGATCTCGAGTAGCCGATTTGAACTCTGGTAAACAGCATGTACTGGAAGTTCTGGACGTCGAATGTGGAATGCGCGATGCACAATAGTGAACTGAATCAGAAACAACGACGTTGGAACTGGAGACAACGAACAAACTGCAACGCGTATGGAAAGTTAGTAAGGACCAAGTAGGAAAGAGCAACCTGCCCGTTTAACCACGCCCCACCTTGCATGTGAAGCTAAGGTGGGGCACTGTGGGCTTGGGCAGTCTTGCCGTGCTTGGCCGCCTTGCATCTCAGGTTTCCCAGCTCTTCGATTTCAGCACGACATGATCCCACCGTACGATGGGTTGGGGAACCCACGGCAGAACTACAGGTACCTTATATAATAAGGTACCTACCTAGCACCTAATTTCACACAGTGGCAGCCCGGGGAGGGCATCTACAGAGTACAATCTGTTGCTAATAGGTCCATTTGGAACAACCACGATCGGAGAAGCCGCAAGTCACGTGGACTGGCGCCTTGACGCGCGTTACATCCTCATTTCGTCGCGTCTTCTTCAGCTCTAACGTTATCTGAAGTTATCTGACCCTGGGAAGGGACCATACGAACTGGCGGTATCGCCAACCCCCGTCGCATCTCACAGCGGCTGCCCTCGGCCACCATCTCACTCCGCACACCCAACAAACCAGGCCCGGGATCAACAGAGCTCGACTGGGCCACCGTCTGATGTGGCGCGCAGTTTGAACGTCGATTTTGGGCTGTCGCAGCCAACCTAGAAGGCTGGAACAACCCACACTCAGCTAGCATAATGGATGACGATGAGTTTGACGACATCTCCGACGAGGACCTGCTCCTAGCGCTCACTCAAGCTACCGATGCCGCAGCGACGTCTTTGGACGAGGGGAGGAGCCTGCGCGAGACGCGCCGAGCCGACCTTCAATCCGGGCATTCGAGGCCATCTGCTCCGACGGTCAACCCGACGACCGCCCCGTCTCTGTCCCGGGCCGCCCCACCGCCACGTCCAACGCGCATCGTCGGTGCTCCTACCTCGTGCAACAGAGCCTGGACCTCAGGGAGCGCGGCAGACGCGCTTGACAGTCCGCCCGAGAGGCCCAGTCGTGCTCTCAGCGGCAGACCGCACGCACAGGGATCGTCGGCCGCGCGTCAGAACTTCCGTCAAACTACCCTGAGGGGAAACGCGCTACAGGAAGACAGCGGCGGAGCATCGCAAGCCCAGACCGGTCGCCCGTTCCGCGCCGACCTTCCCCAGGAGGCGCCGACGCACCATGATCTCAACCATCATGAGCTCTCAGTCTGGGTCTATCCCCTGAATCTCGGGCCAATTCGAGACTACCAATTCAACATCGTCAAGAATGGCCTCTTCAACAACACGCTGGTGGCCCTGCCGACCGGCTTGGGCAAGACCTTCATCGCCGCGACCGTCATGCTCAACTACTTTCGCTGGACCAAGCGTGCCAAGATCGTCTTCGTGGCGCCCACCAAGCCGCTGGCCTCTCAGCAGGTCCAAGCCTGTCTCAACGTGGCCGGCATCCCCCGGTCCCAGGCGACTCTCCTGACGGGCGAGACGCCTCCGGTCTTGCGGGAGGCGGAGTGGAAGATCAAGCGGTTGTTCTTCATGACCCCGCAGACTCTGATGAACGACCTCTCCAAAGGGTACGCGGATCCCAAATCCATTGTGCTGCTTGTTATCGACGAGGCTCACCGTGCAACCGGGGACTACGCGTATGTCAAGGTTGTCGAGTTCATCCGGCGCTTCTCCAACAGCTTCCGGGTCCTCGCCCTAACAGCCACCCCCGGGTCGACGGTCGAGGGTGTGCAGGACATTATCGATAACCTGGGCATCGCCCACGTGGAAATCAGGACCGAAGAGTCAATCGATATCCGCCAATACGTCCATTCACGGAACATCGACACGGTGACCTTTGACCCCTCCGACGAGATGAGCGAGGTGAAGAGCCTGTTCTCCAAGGCCCTAAAGCCCCTGGTGGACAAGCTGAGTTCGCAAAACATTTACTTCGGCAGAGATCCCATGAGCCTGACGACGTACGGTCTGCTCAAGTCGAGAAACGAGTGGATGGCAGGGCCCGGCAGGCACGTGAACCAGGGGACAAAGTTCATGATGATGGCCGTGTTTGGAATCCTGCAGAGCCTGGCCCATTCCATCAAGTTGCTCACCTTCCACGGGATCAAGCCCTTCTACCACAGCCTCGCCGAATTCAGGGCCACTGAGGAAGGGAAGCCGGGACAAGGCTCGAAACTCAAACGGCAACTGCTTAGTGACGAACACTTCCAGAAGATGATGTCCATGATTGAGCGCTGGATGAAGCTCGAAGGGTTCAACGGGCACCCGAAGCTGACCTATCTGTGCGAGACGCTCGTCAACCACTTCATGGACGCCGGTGAAGGCTCCAACACGAGAGCTATTGTCTTCAGCGAGTACCGCGACAGCGCCGAGGAGATTGTCCGCTTCCTGAACACTCAGCCGCTCATCAAAGCCACCGTCTTTGTCGGTCAGGCCGATTCGAAGAGGAGTGAGGGCATGAAGCAAAAGCAGCAGATCGAGACCATAGAGAGGTTCAAGAGCGGCAGCTTCAATGTCCTCGTCGCCACCTCCATCGGCGAGGAGGGTCTAGACATTGGTCAGGTCGACCTGATCGTCTGCTACGACGCCTCGGCCTCGCCGATCCGCATGCTGCAGCGGATGGGCCGTACTGGGAGAAAGCGGGCAGGGAACATCGTGTTACTGCTGATGAAGGGCAAGGAAGAGGAGAAGTTCCTGGAAGCAAAAGACAACTACGAGAAGATGCAGCAGCTCATCTGCAACGGTGACAGATTCTCCTTCCGCCACGACCTCTCCGTGAGGATTATGCCGCGCGACATCAGGCCTGAGGTTGAGAAGCGGCATGTCGATATCCCCATCGAGAACTCCCAAGACACGTCTCTGCCGGAGCCCAAGAAGACACTGGCGGGCTTGAGAAAGAAGCCAGCCAAGAAGAAGTTCAATATGCCCGACGGCGTGGAAACTGGCTTCATGAAGGCTTCGCTCTTCGGCCGACCCGTGGGACAGACTGCCAAAGCCCCCAGGCAGCCGGCCGAAACCGACTTCCTGGCCGAGGTGCCTGAACTGGACAAAGTTTTGTTGAGCAAGTCGCAAGCGGACCGCTTTGAGAGGCTGTACAAAAGCCTCCCGGGAAGCCGCCTGGACAAAGTGCATGAGCTCGGGTTCGATGATCTCAACCTTGGCGCCCATCCGGCTGCCCAGCGGGTGCTCCGTCGTACTGTGAACCTAAAGCATGGTGAGTACACGAAGAGGTGCGTGAAGCTATTTAGAGCTTTAGGCCAGTACCAAGATGCGTCGAAACCGTTCACCTGTGTGTATAGCGAGAGAAACGCAACATCATGGGAGCAACTGCCGGTCATGGCGTTCGCAGATGAACCAGACGGTGAGGCTGCCCAAACTGTGGAAAGCCACAAGTCGCTGGTATCCAGACAGGCAGGTAAAAGCAGGGCTAGTAAAAAACGTAGAGCGGAAGAGAACCTCTCCAGCGGTTGCGAAGAGGTCGACGAAGAAGAAGATGATGAGAAAGAAGATGAGGACGGAACGGACACGGAAGCCGAAGAGGTCTTGGCACAAGGAAACCGTGGGCGTGGCCGTGGGCGTGGCCGAGGGCGGCCAGGGGCGACGAAAGGCCGAGGGACGCTCAAGCGACTGGGCGATCATCTCGAAGACTGGGGGGACGACTGCACCCGAACCAGCGACCTTGAAGATACAGATGGCTCTGACAGTGGTGCCGATCTAGACGATTTCATCGTCGCAGACGATGTGCTCCTCTCGTCTAGCAACCGGCAACGATCAACCGACCCTACCACGCCGGGCTCGTCCGGTCTCAGCCTGAGACACAAGGACGAAAGGCAGGCCAGCACCGCTAGCGAGAAGCCTTTCTACGAGCCGATGGAGTTTGATCCGACGCAGAACACAACAACAGACGACGACGAGATGCCCGATCTGGCCGAACTGGTCGCTCGGAAGAGCACATCGGCAAAGAAAGCAACGGATTCAGCCAAGTCGAGGACAATGTATCTGGAGGAGGACGAGGATAGCGCTGATGAGCCGTCTCAACCGTCCCCGCGCAAGCCGCCAACGAAAAGGAGGCGGCAGGTACTTGCCGATAGCGATGATGATGAATGATGCTCCCCTTTTTTTCCCCCTTAGAGCCCTTTGGCGGATTTGCTGGTTAGCTCGAATTCAAAAGCACTGTCGGTCGGGCTCTGTAATAAGTAAGCACTTATGGAGTAGCCCAATGATACCCGGGGTATGTATATTTGCTTTATAACATTTGGCAGTCAGCATATGATACGGATCATGCTTTTGTCCAGTTTTGCTACCTTACTATTGCTAGGGTGGTTGTGCGCGCCACTTGGCCGTGATACCAGTTCGAGAGCGCACATTTGAGGCCCGTCTTTTCATTCCCTTTCCTTTCTCTCCAAGGCCGTTCCCCGTTAACTCTCCGTCCTTAGAATGATTACCTGCCGCTGCATCCTGCATCCCGCACCCCCTTCCGTCACCAATGCCCCGGCGCCCCTCCTCGCTTTCCGCATCAGTAGAGAGATATATTATTATACCTATCTTCCTCCCCTTCCTCATCCTGTACCACCTCCCATCCCCCCTCCCCTTCCTCCCTTTCCTCCACCCTTTCCCGCCCTCCTCCTCCTCCTGCTGAGCCACCGCCAGGCGGGAACGGGAATAGCACCCTGCCCGAACGCACCAACCCCTCCACCCACCGCCTCGCGAAGGATCCCGCGGCTAAGTCTCGCTCGACCCCGCGCCAGTTGAGCGCGTTGACTTGTGCTGCGAGCAGAGGGTTCCGCTGGGGGAGCGCGCGGCGCACGGACGGCCAGCGCAGGAGCAGGCTTGCGGTCATATGTCCTGCGGAAAGGGAATCATCATTATCGGAGGAGGAGAAGGAGGAGAAGGAGGAGAAGGAGGAGAAGGAGGAGAAGGAGGAGAAGGAGGAGAAGGAGGAGAAGGAGGAGGAGTCTGGTGGGTGGGGGAGGAGGAGGAGGTGGGTGCGGAGAGTGTGGAGGATGAGGGCCGCTTCGCGGGTTGTGTAGTGCTGCTGCTGCTGCTGTTGCTGCCTTGATCCTCCTCCTCCTCCTGCTGCTGCTCCTCCTGGAGGCAGACGGCCGCTGGTACTAGTGAGATGCTTAGCCTTGCGGGGTGATTTGTGGGGTGTTGGCTTGCTGTCTTGGTGAGAACAACGGCGGCGGGTCATGGTTATTAGCTTCGGGGTGTAGCGGATTGCGACGGTGGCGTACTCTAGACTTGGGGGTTGTGTCGGCGATGGAGAAGGGGGGTCTGAGCAGCTGGTGGTGGTGCTGAGAGCGTGGTAAGTACCGAGATCGTCTTTGGGTAAGTTCTCAGCAGCGGCGTTGTTATGGTCGACGCACTGCTGGTCCTCGATTATTGATTTCGAGTCGAAAACAGCAGGGCCGGCGTACGGCTTCCACACATGAGCCTCATGACCTGCCGAGCTCCACGGCGGAGAGCTTCTCAGCCCGTCGTATATAGGTCGCAGGCACCGGGTCTTTGTTGTCTCGGTGGTGCTGTTGGTGTCGGCTGGCATCTTGTTCTTCTGCTTCTTCGGGCGAACAAGTCGCGTCTTCGACTTCAGGGCCTCGTGAAGAGCCCGGCCTTGCACGGCAGGCAACTGGTCAAGAATCTTAGTGTCGCCCTCAAGGTATTGCAGAGTTTCCTCGCGAAAGTACTCTTCTTTGGGCTGACCTGGCACTATTTCACTCCGGGTAGCACCTTTGCTTCTACTGCTACTGGTGTTCGTGTTCTTCACAAATGCCCAGCATTGAAACAGAGAGCAGGCGAGGCTCATACTTGAGACGATTCCCACCCAGGTTATCCCACTCAACGAAAGCCTGCCGAGTTGAGTTACTCGTCAAGAGAGTTCCATTGTGCTCTCGAGTAAGTCCTATAACGAACGGGAGCGACAATTCCTTTAATACCGCTCCTCGTGACTGCTTCTCCCCTTTTTGATATCGAACCGAACAATGCGAGTTGGCTCCGTTGACAAAGAGGGACCTCATTGACGAACAGATTCATTGTCCTATTGTTGGTGAGTGACGCCGCTGTTTATCGCAACAAATAATGCATTCTCGTCGCCTCGTATTCTTTGATATGGGCAGGTACATCAGTCTCCCGTTTATTTTCACTGGTTTAAGAGACGTGGGCATTACACAGTCGTACATCGAAGGGCAACAACAGGAACTTGACCTTAGAAAAAAAAGCCAACTTAATCTCCCTAATTCCAGTCCACGGAGACACTTTGCACTACCTATACTTATATAAGATACTCTCAAAGTCACGACGACAAGAGCACAACATCCATCAAATGGACGAGAGGCACAGGCCCGCCCGACAGAAGAGCAGCGCTTCCTGCACTTTTCTCAGTCTCTGCTGCGGTGGTGGCAAACCCAAGGACACCAGTACTACTAGTCACTCGACGCCTCTCCTGGCCAGGCCCGCGCGCCAACACACCCCTGGCCTCTCTGGACGCAACGGGGTCAACAAGGACGGCAGGCAGACTACACAGCAGCGAACAGCTCATCCTAAGAGAGGGGCTGCTGGTCCAGACAGGACGAACGCGGTTGCCCAGCACCGGCAGCAGCAATATCGTGCTCCACGAACGGCACAGATGATGGACACCAGGCCGAGCGGTGGGAACACGTATGCCTTTTCCGCCGCGGCGATGCCGCCGCCGTCCTACAACCCAAAGCGTGCCCAGCGTCGTGGTGGTGGTGGTCCCGGTAAGCTGAGGGTAAACACCACGGTCAGCACGCCGCCGCACAGAGGCTCGAGGCGGGCGGTGCGGGCGGTGTCCGACGACTACATGCCTGTCTCGCCCCTGGCGCCGGACGAATCCTGCGGTCCTACGCTTCATGTCTCGCCCCTCTAGCAGACCGCCCCCTGGCGCTGTTGGAGTCGATCTGGGTGTGAAGGAGGGTTTTACCTACGCCCCAGATGGGAGGGAGACTTTGAGTTCACCAGGTGTAGGTAAGAACAGCAGCCTAAGATTGACTTAACTCGGCAGGCTTTTTTCTCCTTTTCTTTTTTTCAATTTTTTTTTAAAAAAAAGAGACAGTTGGGTAGAGCTGACGAATTGTGGGAGCACGGAAAGGGTGGGCGAGCGGGGCAAAGAGTTCAGGGAAATACCGTTTCCGGCCGGGAATGCACTGGATACTGCGGGCAGGTCCAAACTGGTCGTTCGAGACATCCCGTCTCGGCCATGTTGTTTCGAGAAAGCGTAGCTAGTACACAAAACAACGACGGCAAGTGCTCGTTGGGGGCACCCAGCTGCGTCCTGCACCGTTCCCTGCTGCCTTGAAGATACGTGCTGATAAGACCACAGAGGGGGGGAGGGGGGAAAGATGTTGTTGCCTCCAGTAACGTAACTGCTCCGTCACCTCTTCTGTTGAGACTATCTCAGATGAATGATTGCATGTATACGCGTTCATTCACCGATGTTTGGTTACGGATACGTATTACCTGCGATGCCGGACCCCGCTCATCAGAATGATCACAGGTATCAGAGGAGAGAACGGGTAGAACAGAATTCAGTTGCCTGATTGGCAAGTGGGTAAAGTATGCATGTAGAGAGAACGACCTACATACCTACGTCGACAAAAGCTGGCCGTGCACGTTGCGTTCTTCTTCCCTAGGCATTCACCATTGGGCACAAGGCCCCCCAAGTTCCCTGCCATTTCATTCGTCGGAAGATGTGCCCCCCATAGGGCTGACGTGCGTGTTCCTGTCCCTTCGGCTTGACGCAAGAGCCGGCTTCCGTACATTGTGTACCGTGAAGTGGATGCGCGAGATCGACTCGCGGGTGAGCTGCCCAGAGTCCCAACCGGAAAAACGGCGGCTTGGCTAGTTTGCGTGGTGCGAGCGAACAACAGCGTATGAGTGGCTCATAGGAGGAGTCATGAACACCACTTTCTTGCTTTCTGCATGCGTGCCTTGCGCGGTTCTCGCGGGACAGAGCTAGAGATAAGAGGCAGACTCTCGCAGTCCCGGTCTCCCATCCGTTCCCACCCCCAAGATGGATCGGCCCAGATCGGCCAGCCCTACGAGACCGAGAGGGGTAACACTGGAACACCCGGACACTGCAGGACAGCATGGCCACCTCCCACCCAATCGCCGCACCCTGTGGGGTTGCCGGTCCGCTCTCCGCCGACCATTGCCGTCTCGGGGCCCGCCCGTCCTCAAACTCTCAGGAGTCAAGACGGGTTTTTGTTGATGTGCAAGTCGACGTGGTCAGCTGCATTCAGATGCTGTTGTCCTGCAGCTGATTGGGAGTCCGGTTTCGTTTGCTACCGGAAGAGAGCATGGAGAAGAGTCGGCCAGTCAGCTTTCGATTTCCTTCTCTCGCCAACTGGTCCTTTCGATAGGAGGCCGGGGGCCGTATGTACCAGAGTCGCTTCAGGTGGCACGGTGGCTACGGCAATCAACCCATCGCACCCTGCCCTACTGGTCTGGTTCTTGTCCCCAAGCCGCAGTGCTGCATGTCCCCGTCGACGTTTTCCGCCAACACTGATGTGTAGCGTATACCAATGCATATACAGGTAAGTACTAGTACACAACATGTACCACGCTGTGCGTATATACCTTCATTGTACCGCAATCCACTGCGCGCTACAGAAGTGTCTGGTGTCCATCCCGGTACCCCGGTAGGGAGACGGATGAAAGTCTGGGTCTATTGCCGTTTGCACTTCCAAACGTTCCAGTTCCCATACTGTTGGCTGAGCCCGTGGGCGCCACTCTCTCCGACATGGGCCACAGACCCCAGCGTAGGTTAACGTTAATGGGTTTTAGGTTGCTTTGCCGAAGGGGACATCGGACGTCAGGGAAAGTTAGACCAGCCAGCCTGACTTGCTCCTTTGACTGCGAGACTCCCAGAGGGATCCAACCTTCTTAACAATCAAGATTATGAGAAGGAAGCGGCTGTAAATAAACGGGTTGGGAGGAGCCGTGCAGCCACCGCTTCCTGCAGCAGTTGGTTATGCACTGAGGAGGGCTGCAGGGTGACGGCTGAGCCACTTGAGCCGGGCAGTCATGAAGCTGTTGTGGCCCATACCACCCACTGTAGATATAACCAAACACAAAGGACTTGCCGTAAATAACTCGGATAGCGCCAACGAGTTGAATTGCGGCGTTGGTGGTAGGTGCGTCGGCACGCCGGACAGTTGACGTGTCTCTTCCACAGCTAGTTGCCAACCTCCAGCACCGCAACGTTCGTCATTCGCCCCGCGGCTCTTTCTTGAATCGTTTTTGACATTTGCCGCA
The DNA here is from genome assembly GCF_033439665.1 of Chaetomium strumarium. Lineage (NCBI taxonomy): Eukaryota > Fungi > Ascomycota > Sordariomycetes > Sordariales > Chaetomiaceae > Chaetomium > Chaetomium strumarium. Next base: position 3,430,704 of record NW_026944429.1, on the reverse strand, counting down.
TTCTTGGCTCGATCTCTGTCCGCTCTTCCTTCTCTAGTGTAGGCCATCAGGCTGTCCTCAAATGCCAGGGAGCGAGGACGGGTTGTGACGGGAGTCCTTGGACGACCTAACTGTGGGAACAACAGTTGCAGTACCTACATGTCGGCTGCTACCAGTGTACCTACACAGACCTGCAGCTCAAGCCGGAATGATGCAGTTCCCTTTTAGCAGCCGCTGCCCGAGACATCGGTCCTGGGACTTTTGAGACAACCAGGCGCTATGAACAGGGCCTCATTGAGAACCGTGCAGCATCGCAATCGAAGGATCCATTTTCGACCAATGGATAACCATGGCCGTCCTTGCTGCGCCTGCCTTCGCCCCACTTTTGCCGGGGACCCTTGTCGTCAGAGCAGGCAGCAGCGTTGAACAGACCACCGCATTTCTCATCATCTCTCCAGAGCCCGGCTCGCGATGAGCCTCCCGTTCCCGAGTCTTTTGTCGCCCGCGTTCCGTGTCTTTCCCCCCTTTTTGACAACTTTCGCCTCAGGCCATCCGACTGACCACCGGCAGTGTCTTTCCTTTGGAACTGCAAGGAATACACGATTGAGCTCAGACGGCGAAACCATCCGACAAGCCTCTGTCGCCGCCCCTTTGTTATAGGACTTCTCTCCCCTTCGACGCGACTCTGTCTGACATTGACATTGTCTACTTCTATCCGTTATCCATCGCTCCTTCGCCAGGTCCTGATTCCAGCTGCGTTTCGGGTCCCTGGCGCTTGTCGCTGCGTCCCTTCACAAGCTTGGTAGGTTCATGACCTTCTCATCCTTGGCACTGCTCTTTTCAATCCTTCACTGTTATACAACCTATCCGATTGTCCGAGGGACGGACTGAAAGACTACTGCATGGGGTGCTGCAAGTCGACTGTGACTCATGAACCCAGTGTCGTTCAAGCCCTACGATGAACACATTGATCGCTGACCCGAGAACTTGACGCAGTCTCCCATCGATTGCCACAAAGCTCGGGGGTTCCCCCACTACCAGCAATCATGTCTTCCAACCCTCGTAGAACTCCGGTGACTCGCTCGGGTTCGAGGGGCCTCACGGTTAAGACCAACATGGTCCTCAAGAAGGGTGCAACTTTCCATTCTCCCACAACCCCTCCTGAGTCGCCTGAGAGAGTCTTCCGGCCGCCGCCGCTGCCCCGTCGATCCCAAACGAACCTCGACGATGTCATCGATGCTCACCGCCGCCGTGTTGCCTTAACACTCGGTGACATTGACAAGACCTTGGCTGGTTCTTCCAAGCCCGACTCGGTTGCCGTCCCCGCGCGCAAGAAGACCCTGCGAGACGAGACTCTTCCTCTTCCACGAGGAGTGCTTGATCACACCCTCGATTCGCTTATGGCTAAGGAGCAGCCGGCCGAGCGCCGGATGCTCCGGCCCCGAACGCGCCGTCCTTCCCGCTTCCATGACTCGGACAGCGGCCTGGGCACTTCTATCGCCTCGACCAAAGAGAAAGACGCCGCCGTCAAGAAGGAGAGGACGGTGAAGGTATCCGCAGTTACTAAGTCCGCTGCCGCTCGCACGACCGATGCCGGCAGTCTTGTCGGCCTTGGCCCTCGGGCTACTAGCCGTATCTGCGAGCACACCCTCAAGCCGCTCCTTGGAAATGCCGGCTTCAAAGATTTCCACCCCCTCTTGCTCGAGTGCCCTAGGAAGATCCAGCAGAAGGAGATTGTCTGCCTCAGAGACCTCGAGAAGACTCTACTGTTAACCGCTCCAGTAAGTGAGCTCATGGCTGACACAAGTGTGAGGGGTGATACTTACCGCTCCTTGGTTTTAAAGGAGAGGGCCAAGGCCGCTGGACTCTATCTCGACTTCTGCCTCACGACGATCCGATGCATCCAAGCGACTGTTGAATACCTCAGCGACCGCGAACAAACTCGCCCCTGCGACGTTCCCTACAGCAACGGTTACTTCATTGACCTCGTCGATCAAATCCGGCAATACGCCCAGCAACTTGCCGACGCGAAGGAGAAGGGCGACCAGAACGAGATGGATGTGGATCCGTATGACTCCCCCCTTTGGTCTCACATCCCGCCCTCACTAACGCGTTGACTAGCACTGATGAGATCAAGCTCCATGGCGGGATTCAGATCAATGGACGCCCTGCCGAGCTCGTCCGCGTCAAAAAGAACGGGAAGATGATCTCGATGGCCACGGGCGAGGTCATCGAGAAGATCGATGAGGAGCCTGATGCCGTGACAAGATTCAAGCGCTCGGCCAGCCAGGAGCTAGTAGATGAAGAGGAGATCATGCGATCCATGGCTAGGCGGAAGAAGAATGCTAGCCCTGAGGAGCTCGCTCCAAAGAAGTGCCGGGAGCCGGGCTGCAACAAGGAGTTCAAGCGTCCATGCGACCTGACCAAGCACGAGAAGACGCATTCACGCCCATGGAAGTGTCCCGTCCCGACTTGCAAGTACCACGAGTACGGGTGGCCCACCGAGAAGGAGATGGACCGCCACCACAATGACAAGCACTCATCCAGTCCGCCGATGTTTGAGTGCCTATACAAGCCGTGCCCGTACAAGTCCAAGCGGGAGTCGAACTGCAAGCAGCACATGGAGAAGGCTCACGGGTGGACCTATGTCCGCACCAAGACAAACGGCAAGAAGTCTGGCTCCAGCATCGCTGGCAACTCCGCCCAGCCGACCCCCCAGCTCCAGAACATCCCAACTCCTCCTAGCGATCATAGTGTGGGAGTGGCCACACCTCCTGACGACTGGAACCGGGTTTACGGAAACAGTCTCGACTTCCCTACCTATATTCCCAACGATGCGAACTTCAGCATGATGCCCCAGGAGATTTCGCTGGATTACTCCCCCATCGACAACCCCACTCCGTCCACCGATTCTGGCCTCGACCACAACTCGGCCTACCAGGATGTCGCGACAGACTTCACGATGTATGAGGACATTTACAGTGCTCCCGTTCAGCTTCCGACTCCGCCTCCACTACACTCCCACATCTATCACAAGGATGTTGCGCCGCAGTACATGTCATACACTGCGGCCGAGCTGTGCCAACCTCACCCGGCTCAGCTTTCCCCCGCTGGGCAAGGGAATGCCATGCTCTATACACCCAACTCTCTGGCTGAGCTGGACGAGGGCTTCGATGAACATAACAACGAGTTTGCTGCAATCGCCAATGCTGTCAACGGTGGTGACTTCATCCTGTTCCCCAACAATGGTGTCTCCAAGCCGATGTACAACGAATCTCTGTTCGCCACAACCGACGTCCCAACCATGGGTACCGGGCTTTCTCAACCGTCGTCTCAAGACCTGCTGAATGCCCTCAACATCGATTGGTCGACGCAGGATCTCAGCGCTTATATCCCCTACTAAGTGTGATGCGCTGCCATGAGGTCAAACTCTGATCCGACGCCGAGCGGGCGTATCCGTTCCGTATGATGGGAATGAGGTTTTCCCTTGCTCCACGACGCAAACGCTGATGCGACTTCTTGTTGGGGAGACAAAATAGGGAGAGATGAAGTTTTGTTATGAAGTAATGAAGCGGGAGTTGGCAATTCGGAGAGAATGGTGCGGCGGATCCGTCTGGGGATGCACTTCAGGACGCGCTGTCTCCACTTGTATCTCAATAGTTGATTTTTGTGTGTTCTACGTTGGCTTCTTGTTGATGCCTCGCTTCTTTGACACTTCTCCATTAGCAGAGATGGCAGAGCACAGGTGAAGGGAATGGTGAATATTGTTTCGCATGGAGAATTCTCGGGGGAGATGTGATCTTCCCAGTGGTTGGGTATTTTTGAACTACTCGGTAGATTCCTCTCAAATACTGGAAGCTTTCAAACTGGACGTACTGAGTCACGCTGAAGCAAGATACAACTTGTTGTTTCCTATTCTATTTAGGTAGTACCAATAACAGGTAATTTACCATAACCACCTGGAACTTATGATAGCGTTCCCGGTGAACGATTCATCGTTTGCTCCACAGTCCACACCGGCTCAAAGTCTCAGACCGGGTGACGTTGTGGTCCGTGCGCAACTGAGGTGGAGCTCATCTTTCGCGCATATTTTTGCTCTCTCTCTCTTGCACCTCATTGGGACCTTTCATCACTTCTCGCAGAAAACGTCCACGACATGGCTCGGCGGCTATGGACCTGGCAAGCTATCACGGCGGCCTTTTCTATCCCAATCATAGGTGCTTGTTGACCCCGCTAGTACCTAACTCTGTAATCAGTTGCTCTCAGCGGATTCACCGGCGAGACTGGACACCAAGGGCCTTCTTTCCCTTGGTAAGGTATGTTCCTATTCACCCTTATTTTCTTGTTCACGCCACCCCCCCGTCCTCATTCCCGCACTCGCGAAGGAAAAGGGGGAGGGGAAAGAGCAAAAAAGCGCCGTTTACATGATGATCTTCGCAACGCCGGTTGCAACCCTCAAGTTTTATTCATAATAGGAAGAGCCGTCTGAACCGCCCCGGGGCTATCTCTCCACCCCACCTTTTTTCTCCTCCTTCTAGCCCTTTGGCTTGTTTGAGGGGGGAATCGGGGGTGGGTGCCTCCTTGGCTGACCTGCTGTCTATCCTCTTTTTTCGCCTCCTTCCCTTGCCCGCTCCTCTCCGGGGGAACGCTTGCATCGTCATATGCTGGCGGGGCAGAGGGTTGGAGGCGGGAGAGAGGGAGGTAGTTGGACGGTGGGGTTGGTGGTGCTTATAATCTGGGTTTCTGAAGGGCCTTTTTGCTTTCTTTTTAACTTTCGTGGTTGATGGGGGCGTTTGCCTGATGCATGGTGCGAGTTATGCTAACTTGTCCCGAGTCTTGTGTAGTGCTGGGTTCAATGTCAACGACCAAACCGACTGCCGAAATCAACGACAGAGGTGGCACCATATATCCTGCCATTCTGGCTTCCCTGTCTGAAGAGTGTAGTCGGATCTTGATGAGGTAGTACAGCATTCGAGCTCCGTTAGGCCCAACGGTTGTTTACAAATGTTATACCTCCAAACCAAGATAGTCCAAAGAACAGCGGGAGAATGATATATGTGATTGTTCTGGACATATCGGGTTGGAGTGATTTGTTTCTAATATTCGATCCTGCGTCCTAGTCTCCAGTGCAAGTGAGGCTTTGATTCCTTTATGGTTTGGGACCGATTGCTGGTCCGATTTCAAAATCCCATAGCCACCGAAACAGCGCCAAACCCAGGCGACCTCTTTACTCTCTTGTCATGTACGCTTAATCCTGCGCTAGAGCTACACCAAGCCTTATTGATACATCCAATAAAGCATCTCCCCTCGGAAGCTGTTCATTTCGCAAAGTGCAGATCATAGCCCAGCCACTTCCTCCTCAAGACCTGGTCAACCGACAGGCCGGGATAGCCGTACGTCAGCGGGAGGAAGAAGTACCAGCTGGCAGCGACAAGCACGAGGATGACAAGGGCCGCAATCCAGGAAGCCAGCAAGCTCTGGCCCGCGAACCGCTCACGGGCGGTCAGGTGGCGCTTGAGCGCTGCGACCTTCTTGCCGGCCTTGGCGGCCTGGTAGGCCAGCTCGTGCTCGATGGCGTCCTGGCTGAAGATGAACTCAACCAGCGAGCCCGTGACAAGGCACGAGGCTAAGTGGGCTGGGAGGTAGTGGTGCAGGAACAGCTGACGGCCCATCACATAGAATGGGAAGTAATGTGTTGCCCAGGCAAGGAAGAAGAAGCCGGTGGAGTTGTAGAGGCGCGAGCGGGAGCCTGGGTTGTTGGTTAGCTCGAGTGCCGGGGTCTGGTTCAAACATCCCATAACAATACTTACGATGATCAAGGGCATCGATGCCGCGGCGCAGAGAGAACTGGTCGGCCAATACGACACCGACATAGATGGCCAGGACGCTGCTGGCAATCCACCAACCGATGGGATTGCCAAGGAAGTAGATCTGTTGGCGAGTCTCGTTTTGGGTCCAGAAGCTGACGCCGCGGAGCAGGAACGGCCACTGGTAAGGCAGCGAGGCATAGGGATGGCTAGCGGTCAACTGGTTGTTGTGCCAGAACATAGACCGCTGCAGCTCAAACCACTTCCGCAGGAACGGGAGCGTCTTGACCTTCCTCTCCGGCCTCTCGCGGCGCTTGTGGTCGGCCGGAAGTGAGGGGATGTCCTCGACAAGCCACACATTGGAGCTCGGGGCAATCTGCTTGTTTCCGTTGATCTCTTGCTGTTTGTGGCCCCATTCTGGCAGAGGCGTGGTGTGGGTCCACATGGCCACTTTGCTGGGGTTATGGATGAGCTTGAAGTGGCTAGAGACGCTCTTGAATTCCTGGCCATTCTTGCCGTGCTCGATCCGCACCTCGAACAGAGTGTCAGCAGCCCGGTCGCCGTAGGCGTCCGCAATGGAGACGGTGGTAAACTCCTGGTTGGTGGGGTAGTAGGGCGAGGCGACATCATGGGACAGCAGGATGGTATCGGTGACAAGGTGACGCAGCCGCACGAGGTCGTGGTTCTTAACATGGCGGCCAAGTTGTGGCTCCTCGGCAGGACCAGCAGGAAGAATCTGCCAATAGTTGTTGGTGTCGTTGAAAGGATAGCCCGTGACTTGCTGGCCCTGGCTGGAGACACGGCCGTCGTCGTACCTCAGGGGGTACCGGTCCGGGTGGCTGTGAAGATAGGCCTTCGTCTCCTTGTGCTTGATGGTGATGGTGTCGTAGTAGTCGATGGTCACGGCGTTTGCGAGCATGATGTTGTCGCTGAGCGTCTCCTGGAATTCAGGGGTCATGAAATCATCTCCAGGCCCAGAGCGGGTGAGGATGGAGAAGTGGACCTGGAACCAGAAGAGATAAAACAGGAAGGGCATGAGAATCAGGCCAAAGGCGCGAGCAGCAAAATGCTTGCCAAAATCTGGCAGGCTCAGGGCGCCTCCGGGTCTCTTGATATCGAGGAGGTCCCAGAGATCGATGGCGACGGCAGAGCCAATGGTGATGAAGGCGAACAGGCCGACATACTTGGTTGAGATGTCGCATGACAGAGCAAAGCCGGTCAGTATCAGCCACTTCCACCATTTCCTTGAGAAGGGCTCATGACGGAGCTTGTAGAACTTGATGTAGCAGAGCAAACTGCAGGCCATGGCAAAGACGAGTGTGGCGTCGAGTAGGATAAGACGTGTCTGGCCAATGTGGGCGTTGTCAAGGAGGACCAGGCCGGCCGCCACAATACAGGCGGGGAGGCTGTAGCCGGACTCCCACATGATCAGGTAGGTAACCGAGACAGTGAGGGCACCGAGAATGGCGGGCAGTGAGCGGAAAGCGACATAGGGGACCTTATTCACGATGTACGAGTCGCCAATGTTCTCGAAGTGGAAGTGGCCATCGTATCCCACCAGCCAGCCCATGAAGGCGAAGAGGAGCTTGCCGAACGGAGGGTGCACGTCGAAGAAATATGTTCTCTCGAGATAATACGAGGCGAACTGCGGAGGAAGACGGGCGTCAGTAGAGCGGCCAATGGGGCAGTCAAGGCGAGGGTAGGAGGCGCACCTTGCCGAAGTGGACCTCATCAAAGACAACTTCGTTGGGATGGCTGATCCCCCAGAATCTGGTGAGGAAGGCCAAGGCAGTGATAACGACGAAGACGGCCTTGTAGTCGCGTTCGGAGCTGGCGCCGGAGGCTTTCGCGGAGGCCGCTTTCACGAGCTTGTCAAGCTCGACATCCGAAGAGGACCCATCCTTGGCCTTCTTGGTCGCGGACCCGACGTTCCTTTGGCGCAATGTGCCCGGGGGCGTCGACGTCGACGTGGCGGCCATGGCAGGTATGCTGGGTGAGCACTGAGGTGTCAACTGAACGGTTCAAGCAGCACAAGCAATCATGAGCGCCGTGGGAAGTGCTGATTGTCTCCCCTGGATTCCATGGTCCGAGCGCAACGAGACAAAGACTTACCTCGCCAAACAACAGCGATTGGGAGCTGATGCCCAAACAAAACCCGTCAACGAACCAATGTCTACAAAAGGAAGATTAAAGACAGTAGAGAAGCTGAAAAGGCGCGTGGACGAGGTAAGGAGAAGGAAGAATTGGTAGTATTGTATTAAATTGCGTCGCACTGATGGTTCAGCTCAACATTAGCTGCTCCACCGGGCCTGAAGGCTTTCTGGACACCTGGCGTAAGCTGGAACCGGGTCCGTAGTCGACCCACGGAGAGGAGTGGTCCAAGCGCCTACCCTTCCGGGAAGCTTCAGCATCGCGAGAGCCACTTTCAGGACTCGCCGGTCTCGCGCTGTGACTTGATACGCAGGCTTAAAAGAAACGATGCGACAGTGTAAGCGTCTTTGGTGCATACATTGGCTATATTCCCAAGTAAGACCAAAAGCTATGCATATCCACTTCACCGTATCCATAGTGTATGCTTTTTTCAACGGCTGGCTCGGTGAACGCCAATCTCGAATGGCCCGGGGCCGGGCCGCGTCGGCGGGGTTACCGGTAACCCGCCTCTAACCCCTCCTTGCCGTGGTCCGAAGAACGGAGCTAAACGGGCCAACATTAATGCCCAGAATCGCGCCGTGGAGAGATTTGTAGTAGTAGCTGACTCAGTTCTCTGTTATGTTCACGGTAGTTGGCCGACGAGCCTTCCCTCTTGTATTTCGGTCATATTTGAGTAGAACACCACAACCAATTCTCAACCGCACCTCTCGCCGCATGCACAACATGTCTGCCACACCCGTCCTCACCAAGAACGCCGCCCCGCGTAAGTTACCGGCTTCCCTCTTGCGTTGACGAGCGAATTGCTGATATGAGTTGCAGCTGCTGGCCCTTACGTATGTTCCCGACGATTTGGGACATAAGCTGTTGTTTACATCCTTCTGACTGACCCCTTTTCTCAAGTCCCAAGCCATCAAGACACCCAATGCCATCTACTGCTCGGGCCAGATCCCCTGCGATGCCGAGGGCACCTTGATTGAGGGCACCATCCAGCAGAAGACGGCCGCTTGCATCGGCAACCTCAAGGCAGTTCTCGAGGAGGCCGGCTCCTCCATCGAGAAGGTCGTCAAGGTCAATGTCTTTCTGACTGACATGGCCAACTTCGCTGTGAGCAACCCCGAGTTACGGGACAACGCTTGGACTGTACACTGAGTGACTATGATACAGAGCATGAACGAGGAGTACGCCAAGTGGTTTGTCCACAAGCCCGCCCGGAGCTGCGTCGCCGTGAAGCAATTGCCAAAGGGGGTTGACGTTGAGATTGAGTGCATCGCTCTTCCTTGAATTGGTCCGAATGGGAAGTTCGAAGCGCCACATATGCTTAGGAAAATCGAAGATAAATTCCAAAAGTATGTTGACACTTTCAAACCGTGATCACGGAGTTTATCCCCCGATAAGATGATCCCTTCGCCTCTCTAGGTGTTTTCCAGGGGCCCGACGGGATCGACGGATGGCGGGGCATCCAAACGGCCAAGCATGACAAATTGGCAATCCAATCTTGAACCTCAACTTCCGATCTGCAGAATCCAGGCAACCAATATAGTCAATCTGGCATGCTTCTTAATATTGTATTGACTCGAATACCTGGCATTTTCCTATTAGTCTCGTAGATGCCACTTCGGCCATAACCGACAGGTCTCGATAATCCACCTGGGGGCCTCTTTTAACGCCTTCATTGGTCCGTCGAGACGAAGCCTCGTGCATTTGCGCCGGCCGCGTCACTGACAGTTGGCAAAGGCACCCAACTCGGCCAGCAAAGCCCAATTACCTCTGGTTCGATACTATACATTGTTTACTTTATAACACATTCAGCTGGTCGGCCGCATTTCGGCGAGCTTGCGGTCGCTCGCACGGAATCAAACTTACTAGTATTCCGAAGTTCACCCCGAGCATCGGTCACCATGGCGCCGCCGCCGGTTCCCGTTAGCGCCAATCAAGGAGATGCCCGGCGTCCCAAGGAGCCATCCACGATCTACAAAGTAAGTACCTTGCATACGTACAATACCTTTGGGGTACACGTTTGGAGTGACAATCCCCCTCTATTCTCACTAACCGACGACCACTTACACATCTCTTCACCCCTTTCTACGGATCTCCCCCGTTACAAACCAGCCCACACGTCGAGTAAAGCAACAACAGACTAACAAGCTACCTACCAGCTGATAATGACCCCTCTCCTATTCATTTCCTTCCTCCTCTCCCTCGCCCTGGTCGACCTCCGCTACTCGGCAATCCGCGGTCATTATCACGCCGACGCCAACCAGCGCAGCCGCCTCCCCCGATGGCTGCATCGTATCATCTACCGGTATATCCCTTACCAGTATGTCGTGGTCGATGAGCGGGGACGGCCCGTCTCTGAGCAAGCTGCGACCCCGGGTAGTCCGGGAAGCCCGGGAAGTGTGGGTAGTGCGGGAAGCCCGGCTTTGGCAGGTCGGGAGGCGGAGGATTATTACCATAGTAAGCAACGGAAGTTGATGAAGATGGAGGCTACCGAGGCGTTTGAGATCCGGGACGGTGTGTTACTGGTCCTGGGCTTTGTGGGCTTGGGCGTTCTATGGGTCGCCTGGAGGGCGGTAAGCTGGGGGTTAGGAGCTATGGGGACGTGGGTTTCTTGAGAGGACAATGGTGATCATGGCGGATGATTTACGGTCGATATGAGCTTTGGGTGGTGCGAGTGTGGCAATTGCATCCCCCCCTGAAACATGGAGCGGAAATGTTGGGTACATAAAAAATATCTGGAAGGATGCCGGCACTCTCGGGCTTATATAAGACCTGCTTGCTTGGAGAGCATGCCGATAGATATCTACCTGGCTATCAGAGCCGTTGTTGACCGTTTTAAAACGCGAAGTTGGAAAACCGATAGACCGGTGTCCTCACTCAAGCTTCTCATCAGGCCGATGCCAAACATACTTCAGCTCCATGAAGCCCTTCCCGAATTGTTCGGACCACACCTGGCCAACCTCCCTGAACCCCTCTCTCTCGTACATTCTCCTGGCAACAGTGAGGCTGTGCAACGTTGACAAGTGGCAGTCACGGAAGCCCGAGTGCTTCACGAACTCCATCGCCGCTCTGATGAGCTTCCCCCCGACGCCCAGGCCCCTAGCCGAATCATCCACAATGAAGAAGCGCAGCCGCGCGGCTCCCTCCTTGCCAGAACATTCGCCGTCAATGTACACCGTTCCAACTATGCGCTCGACCGGAGCTGACTGCGCATCCGCTGCTGGCACGGTCACGATGGCCGACCAGACCTGGTTCACCGGCCTGTCCAGCCGTTTCAGAAAGTCCCCCAGGCCGGTGGACAAGCCCGCTTCGAATTCCCGGCCCCATCCTTCCGTCGGGTAGTAGAAGTCCATGTGCATCTGCAGAGTGCTGGCGATAAGACCCGGGCGGTATCCAGACACGATGGAGATGTTGGTGGTTGGGGGTAATGGCGGCCCCGCGCTCGCTGCCGGTGACTCAATTGGCTTTGCATCTTCCATTGTTGCTGCGTGCTCTTTAGTTGGTTGTGCCTCAACGGTGGATGGGGCAGACAGAGGCGGTATGGGAGCGGCCATGTCTGCCGTCTTTGATCGTCGTCGACGTCCTCCGCAGGCGTGAAACCCGGGATTCAACGGGTAGTATTGATTTTCTGTTCAAGTTCTCTAAGTCGTATGGTTTATGGTGTAGGTCAAGATATATAGAGCAGGCGTTTTGACTTGGCAGACCACGATGACTCACCGTCCACATACCCGGCTGCTAAAGCAAGGGCGCACAGATTTTGCGGTAACGTTACCTAGGTACTGTTTCCTCAGGCCATGCGTCGAGCCCTCACCTAAGTCAACCTGCATTGGGTAGGTGTTGAACTTGTGAGCAAACATCAGATAATCTGACTCTGGCTGTAATAAGAGGAAGGAGCAGCCCCTGATGAGACTCATGAGAGATGGCGCATTGACATTGAACTTCAACACCCAATCACTGGCGGCCCGCGTGATTTTCTCACTTGAGCTTCAAATCCTTGAGGACATGCCAGTGGTGTGGGTTTGTCCCATCTCAATCTTCCATGTGGCGCTTCACGTGTATTGACAGCAGGAATGGGGTGTGGCTCGTTGCGGTGGAGTTTGAGTCCTTTGATGTCGGCCGCCGGCGAGAGAGGCCCCACTCGGTCGGCAGCACAAACGGATTCTTATGGCTCCTTCTTAATGGAATCAACCCGACGACGGAGATCATGGATCGGATCGGATCCGGCGGAATACATTAACTTGCCACAGTACGGATACATACATATATGCCGGCGCGCTCGGTTCTATGCCATTCAGATTTCAAGAACCTGTCACAGGAGCAATGATTCAGCCGAGGTCCGCCCCCCAGGGTTCGACGATCGAATTCCAGCTTCAGTCATTGGACCGGGGGTCCCCATTGGACCGAATCACACGGAGCCGGGGCGAGAACTTTGCTCCGTGCGCTAAGGCTCTAGCCCATATCTCCGCGCGGATGCGACATCAACCATGTCTGGTTTAACGGCGTAGATCCGTACTAGTTACCGTAGATTGGGACTTCATTCGGTTACATCAGGTATAGTTATTAATAAGGGACCTCAGCCTCGAAGCACCGCGAGTCCTCTTGAACTAGAGGTTGGCCCTGTTAACTGTTGTAACAATCAGGCTCGTCTTCTGTCCTACTAGTTCCATAAGTCTCTGACAGGGCTTCGCGCAACTGAAAGTCGCCGGCAGGCGACGACAGCGGCATCGCTAGCATTGCCGATTAAGTTGGGGACCAACTTTGCAATTCAGAGATATACAGCTAGCTGGACGTTACGTGTCTCGGCAAGTCAGTGTTTGACTACCTTATACCGCAGCCCTGCTCACGGCGTGTCTGTCTCGCCCACCATGATCCCCTACCGCCTCATAACAGCCGCCTCTCTAGGCGGTGCCTACCTCCTGTCGTCAGGGCGAATCCCGCAATGGCCGGCGCCGGGGTTCCTGGCCGCATTCTCGGGCCTCCTGGGAATCCAGTTGCTGGCGTGGGTTGTCTGGGCAGTGATCCTCTACCCGAAGCTCTTCTCGCCTCTGCGAGGCCTTCCAGAGCCCGACGGCAATTCATTGTTCATGGGCCAGTGGAAAGCAATCACATCGCTCCCGACTGGGAACCCCATGATGGAATGGTATGTTATTTCCTCCCATGTCTCCTGATTCCTCCGTTCAATATCTATTGGAGGCATCCTACCTACCTTAGTCACCCGGGTTTTTGCTGACTGTCGGCAGGGTCAATTCGATCCCGCACAACGGGCTGATCCGGTACCTTGGCCCATTCAACCAAGAAAGACTCTTGATCGCGTCGCCCAAGACCCTTGCCGAGGTGCTCGTGACGAAGAACTACGACTTTGTCAAGCCTCAGCAGATCCGCTGGTCCATCGGCCGTATCCTGGGCATTGGCGTGCTCCTCGCCGAGGGTGACGAGCACAAGGTGCAGAGGAGGAACCTGCTCCCGGCCTTTGCTTTCCGCCACATCAAGGATCTGTACCCGACCTTTTGGGAGAAGGCGCGCGAAGGCGTGCAGGCCATCACGGACCAGATCCTAGAGGGCGCTGCGGAGCGGCCCGAATCCGACAAGAATACCGCCGTCGTCGAGGTGGGCAGCTGGGCATCGCGCATAACCCTCGACATCATCGGACTGGCAGGTTTGGGCCGCGACTTTGAGGCCATCAAGAACCCGGACAACCGGCTCAGCCGGGCGTACGCCGAGGTGTTCAGGCCAAGTCGCCAGGCCCGTATTCTGCAGTTGCTTTCCATTATCATCCACCCCAGGATTATCAACCTGCTGCCGGTAAAGCGGAACGACGACATCGAGGGCGCAGCTCGTCTGATCCGAGCTGAGTGCGCCGAGCTGATCAGGGAGAAGAAGGAGAAGCTGGCACGCAAGGAGCTGACCGACCTCGACATCCTCTCGGTGGCCATCGAGTCGGGAGGCTTCAGCGACTCGAATCTCGTCGACCAGCTGATGACGTTCCTCGCGGCCGGGCACGAGACCACGGCGGCGTCCATGACTTGGGCGGCCTATCTGCTCGCCAAGTACACCGACGTGCAAGAGCGGTTGCGGGCCGAGGTGCGCGAACGGCTGCCGCCCATCTCCGGCGCAGGGGGCGGCAGCACCGTGTCGAGCTTCGACATCGACCGGATGCCGTATCTCAACGCCGTCTGCAACGAAGTGCTGCGCTACTTCGGCCCGGTCCCTCTCACGCTGCGCGAGTCGGCGTGCGACACCAGCATCAACGGGCACTTCGTTCCCAAGGGCACGCGCATCGCCATCGCCCCCTGGGCCATCAACAAGTCCGAGGCGCTGTGGGGCCCGCATGCGCGCGAGTTCAATCCGGACCGCTGGATGCCCAAGTCGGACCAGGACAGGCATGCCGCGAGCGGAGGCGCGAGCAGCAACTACGCCTTCATGACCTTCCTGCACGGCCCGCGCAGCTGCATCGGCCAGGCGTTCGCCAAGGCCGAGTTCGCCTGTCTACTGGCCTCCTGGGTAGGGCGGTTCAGCCTGGAACTGCACAACGAGGAAGAGGCGGATGAAAGCAAGATCGAGATCAAGGGCGGCGTGACGGCAAGGCCCGCGAGGGGCATGTACCTCAGGATGACGCTTCTGGACGGATGGTGAAATGGCTTTGGTGGCTCCTTGGATCCTTGGATGCCTCCCGCTTTTGGCCCTGGAAGGTCTCCTAGGGGCTTATCGGAGAAGCCAAGGGATAACGGATATTCTCGGGACACACTCTTTGCCGGTTGAAAGTGATCTCGGGGTGCTATCGTGTGGTGGCGTCGATTTGCTGTACTACCTAGCGGATAGGGATATATACTAGGGACATAATGATTCAATTGGTTTTAACATGTTTCTCATCCGAAACACTTCCTTACCCTGGCTTCACGTGTCCCGCTTCCACCCTGCTACCTACATTGGCAAAGAGAAGTTCCAACGCGGCGGTTCACTTGGTAATAAGGCAAGGGAGCGAAGTTGGGGGTGGGTCACGGGGCAGTATGGTAGAGAAGGGAGAGAGGGAGCGGCGCAGCCCGGTATCTATTTCGTACACGCACACCGTCAAACCGATGCAACAACACGATACTTAGCGAGAACAGGACATACGGGAGGTATTGTACATAGCACATATACTACGGGGTACAGTACTACCGACCTAGATAGTAGCTACTACCTTAGGTGTATCCAGTGAATGGTACCTCTATGCCTTCCCTCTCTCACTCGACCCCCCCTCCTTCACCTCCCCTTGGGAACCTGCGTGGCCTGACTCGCCCCAGCAGCAGTCAGGCTACCTATGCCACCACCCATGAAACTCAAAAGGCCAGGCCCACGGCAAACCAGGCCAGACACAGCATGGAGAGCTCACCTACGAACTCGAGCGTCTGGCGGAGCGTGGCATGAAAGGTGGAAGGACCCGATTCCCGAGGGGGGTGAGCAAGGACAGTGACACATGAAGCTGGTCGTAATCTGGGGCGGAGGATGTCCTTCAGGGTGCAGGGCTCCGCGGGGATACATGCCCCCCCAGGAGCGCGAGGTAGACTGCGGTGGTGAGTTGACCGAACTTTGATGTTCATCCATGGCAAGGTAAGGAGGTAGTATGGATGGTGCCCAGGAGGTACTACTAGTACTTTGGGTTAGTGGTTGGTGAACGTACCGTAGGCGACATTGCTCAATGCGTTAATGAACCCGGCGAGGTAGAAGGAGATGACGTTAGGTAATCTTCTTCGCAGAAACCAAAAGTACGGTAGACAGATTTCAGCACCAAGCTCTTGATTTTCTCATCGGGCTAGTGTGGTATTATTATCGTGCTCGCTTTGCTCTGTTCGTTCCATGGCGGACTCCAGGCGCCATTGTTCGAGGACGGGTCATCTGAATACTGGATATCATGATGTCCGTTAACTGCAGTAAGGCTCCCTGCCAGTGCTCCGTTAGTAGGCGTCACTCACGTATTGACGCACGCGCAAACGCGTTGTGATGTTGGGACCGTCAGTGTATGTACTGCTACTACTATTAGTAGTATAGTAGGTACTAGTACTAGTAGTAGTAGTAGTATTTTGGACGGTCTCGACCTCAACCCTTCAGCTGGTCACCACAACCCAACTCTACTCCTACCTACTACTGGTGTAGTACACACATGTATGTACGGAGTATGTACATGAAGCATCATGCAAGGCATCACGGGCCATGTTTCAGTCTTATCAGGCCTGCCAAGCCAAGGCATGACTTGCAGTGCTCCTCGACGCAAAGTTTGATCCCGCTGCGAAAGCAAGGGGGCTGCATATGCATATACATACATGAAAGTTCGCGCCCAGTCCAGGGCGATTCTCCGATTTATCTTACGACAGATGCGGGGGAAGAGAGGCAGGTTTGATGAAGAGCAGAAGCTCATCGACCGACGTGCATGAACGCCATCCCGAGCCGTGAACTGGGTGACTGTAGAGGCACAGGCTGGCTTGCATCCATGATGCATATATACTACATCAGACGTACTACCTAGCCAACCCCCATCACCTTGAATTCCGTGTTTCTAAAGTAGGGTGTGTTTGCCTTCCCATGCCTTGCTTCGCCGTTTTGTCCGTCTCATTTCAACGTAGGTTACCTACTGGTAGGTAGGGAAAGGAAAAGCCGCCGGCGGCGTCAAATCTACCCGAGTTTCATCGTTCCCTGGAGCTGCGGCCTTGTGGGGTCGGGGGATCGCACCGCAAGGGCGGATGCAATTGGCTCGATCTTATCGTAGGGCAAGGGAGCGAGAGGCACAGTTTGCCACATTTGGCAAGACGGTGAGAACGGGATGCAAGGTGAAGCTGAAGCCGGCAAGGTCGGTGAATTAGCATGGGGTTGACCCAAGCCTCCAGGTTTGGAGTTGAATGTGGAAAGCCAAGCTTGTCGTGAATCTCGGTAGATTTTGAAATTCATTGCGCTGGGATCCAGAACTCCATCATCAGCTCCTATCCCAGCCCTGCCCTGCCTGCCTGCCTGCCCACCGTTGATCTAGGTTCCAGTTCCTCATCCCAGAAAACACAACGCCGACCGCATTCCCGCATCGTAGACAGATAGGCCAGCCAGAGAGACCGCATTAATACACGTACACTAGGTAATACAGCATAGGTAGTCCAAGAAGAGAACGCGCGTATGGGGAAACGCGAAACCAAAAGCATCACCTCCAAGTCCCGTGTATCCTTCCCCTCCTGTGACTGCCCCTCTTGAGCCCGACTTCTCCATTGATCATGAGGCTCTTCCATCTTCTCCCGACGCTCCCGCGGTCCTTGCCCAGACTGCGCGCACAGTCCTGCCAGTCCGACTTGGTGAGCTTGAGCTTTTCCAATACAAGCTCGACCAGGATGCGGTCCTCCTCGGTGCTCCATGCCTCGCCGTCCGCTTCGACTACCACATCGGTGCCATCTTGTCGGTACTCGCTGGAACCGTCCGTCGGTACGTTCTGGGGGAAGGAGTGGTGGAGGTTGTGGTAATCTGATCGCTCGAGACCGAGTGGGATGACCTCGGGCGCGAGCCTCGAGCGCTTGGGTGTCTGTGGCCCGGAGCGAGCCTCGTTTTCTTTGTCCTGCCCCTCTACGGGATTGCCGAGAGGTCCGTGTTGTTCGGTATCGCTGTCATCCTCGCTGCACCGGCCCATGTCGTCGTCGGCGGCGCGACGGCGCTTGTTGGGTCCCCTTGGCGCCTGCGCGACTGCTGCGCTGCGCTTCACGATGCGCTTTCTCGCCGGGCCATGGTCGCCCGTTGTGCTGTCTGTCTTGCGCGATCGCAGGCGAAGTTTGAGCGGAGGCGGCGCGCACGCCAGCGGCGGAGTAAGCAACTGAGAGCGCGACGAGGTCGGCGGAGTGATGGGTTCAGGGCCGGTGTTGGCAGGCGGCGCGGGCCCGGCGAGGAGGGACTGCAGAGAACGACATGTCGAGAAGATGTTTCCGATAGCTTGCTGCGTCGAGAGGTGCGGAGGGCTTGCGGGCGGCGATGCGAAGAGCGCCGACTGAAGGCGCGTCAAGCGCGGCGTTTGCGACGAGTCGCATGGAAGTGCGGACGGCAGCAACATTGTTCTTCCTCGAGTTTAAAATGTGCGTGACGATTGTTGAGAGTATATGAGTTCCGATGCTTTTCGATATTGTCTCTAGAGCGAGCCCGTCGCGGTGTAAGTGGCTCGGGGAACTTTCGACGTCGGTTAGATGGTGTCTTTCCAGCAGCGAACGGCTCGCGACAGGACCGGGGATTGCGGTTGGATGCGCTTGGGTGGGGGTGTTGGTGAGGCCAAAAGATGAATTGGGATGTCCCAGCGATAGGTTTGGCTAACGTAAAAGTTCCCTGGAAGACTCGACCTGTACACGATCGCAAGGTGGTCGTGTGTCGGTCGGCGCAGATTGTGCAAAAGGTGAAGAGGCACTGAGGGAATCAGTCGCGAGGGACCCCGAGGGGCGACCAGCGGAATAATGCGCCTAATAAGAACGGGCCTGACCTTGCGGTCTTGGGAACAGGGACAACGGTGCGCAGAAAGTGGGTATTAGCAAGCAGGCCAGGGCTCGGAGGGCGTCCATGGCGCTCCACGGTGAGGGCCAATGGAGATCGGCTTGGTGTGCTCCACCTACTGACCCTCCCTCCACAGTTTCCCTCATGCAAGCACTTAACGGAAATTGACGAAAATGGATCCCTCTTCGAGGCCCCCTCGGCGGGGTTTTCAAGAGCGCTGCACAAGGAGACCGGGGAAGTCAAACCAATGCTCAAGACGGATTGATCCGACCCTGCCGGCGTCCGGTCGAGAGCAAGCTAGTTGGTGATAAGGGACTGCTTAAGCAAAGGCACGATAGGTATTGTACGAAGCATTGCACTAAGTACTCTTTCATTGATCGAAAGTACCAAAGCAGTGAAGGGCGACGGAGATGGCTCGAGCCTGCTTCGAGTCTTTTTCTCCCTTTCGCTATCACGCCAGGTGTATATGTACGTATCATGAATTGCAACTGTGCACTTCGGTGAAAGTCTCTCCTCATCACATCCCTTTCCACCCAGTCCAACTTGGAGAGAGGGGGATACTATGTATACGAAGTACAGTTTGGTATGGTAGATCAGGTAGTAGTACCTTGTCTACCCGAGCTAATCCAGTCAGTTGCTGGGACATCCGGTGCACCCGGGCCCGGCTCCTTACCGCAGGTTCGAAGAGGTGGTCAGCCCGGTTTTCTGCCCTCCCAACTTGCGTCATCCTCCATGATCGACGCAGGGCCTTCTTCCACCGTTCAAACCGGCCGGGATGAGGTGGCTTGGAACACTGCCTGGAAGCGTAGTCGGTTCCATTGGCATCTACTCTTTCTTTTTCCCCTATACAGAAGTCCTACAAACACACTGACATGAGGTCACGACGTCGGACTCAATTGCCGATCATGACGATGGTCGGGCCATGATCCTGACAAGGGCAAGTCGGATCGTCGGGACCGTGGCGTGCAAATGCAGGAACCGGACGGTTTCTCCATGTCCGCAGGGCCGTCGTCAGTCAGTCATCAGTCAGTAGGTCGGTCGGTCGTCTTTTCCCCCAGAGGCGGGGGTGATTCTTTCATGCCAGCATCCCCGGTCTGCACAAATGAGGTATGGCCAGTTGTGGAAAATAGGGGTCTTGAGAGAAAATTCTGTCATTCGCTTTCCTTTTAGCTTCCCCGGAGCTAGCGTCTCGAAATTAGGCCCAGGCCCAAGACACATGTCGGTACCTCGAGGGCAGCCTATGTAGAGTTTTGATGCTGGAATGTGCTACATTTGCTGTGGTGGAAATGGCAGGTGAGTGTTACAGTCTCTGTCACACATAACGGAAATCTTGCCGAGCATTATCTTTATTTCCTGGACCTCGAAAATTCGAGACACACCGGATGGCGGGGACGGGTGCGAACTGGGAGACGTGCTGCGACGCGACGCGACCGGCACGCGCATGCGTTCAAAGTGGAACCTCATTAAGCCATTGTCCAATGGCTGCGCTGCGGGAAATGGCGTGCACCGATGATTGGAAGAGCTCGTCACATGTCCCCGCTTCTGGGGTCGATGCACGCTCTTTTCATTTTGTGGAGTCGAGTGGGTCATTGATCCGGCCCCTTAGCCTCTTGGCATCATCCGGCCCTCCGTCTCTCTGAACATCCGCCGACCACCAGCCGGATCCGAAGGCCCACAAAAGGCCGGCTGCCGCCCGCCTCGGCATCAGGTATCCCACGAGTCGCCCGCCGTCTTCATTTCCACATCACGGTATAAGCATTCAACGGATGCTGCGGCGGTGGTCATCCTCGCTTTGGGTTATTCTTGCGCCAATGTTGTTCGTCTGGGGGTGCGATCTGGATTCTGGAACCTCTCCGTTGTGTCCTACCAGGGCCTCTTCATCTTCCCGCTGCCGTCCTCGAGGCCGGAGCAGCCGTGGTTTCTCACTTGGAATTCGTCCCTATTTACTGCTCTCTTTGAACAGCGTCAGGCTTTGTTACACAATGTTTGAAGCTGGCTGTAGTCATAGCCGCAACCTTGTTGAGTTGGCGTTTGATTCCGCCCGCATGATTTCCCGTCTGTTGTCCACTATTGCTATGCATATGTAACTCACTATGCTGTCTCTCCTTGCTTGGCCGTCGAAGTGTTGAGACGAAGGACCGGTCACGAGTATGGCTCGCATCCGACGAGGCGTACATGTGCTGGTAGCTGGCTTGCTGGCAGGTCACGATCCTATATACCGGGACAAAGATCGATCTGAAGTTGGAGTTGGCGGAAGGCTCTCATTGGCGCTGACCATTGGTGGTCCACAGGGACGGTCACGATACCGGAGGTCAAGAGCCATCGGGGCAGCCACAAACGGGCACCGACGGCGGGAGAAGGGGCAGGGCACCAGAGCCTCCGTGTGGTTGGCAAGGATACACGATGATGCTTCTCTTCCTGACGCCAGGTTCCGTCCAGGTGGTCTCGTCTGGAAGGGCTCCCACCTAAGTGCCGGAGCCGGCGAAGTTAGAAAAAGCGGCATTTGATAATGTTCAGTGTCGGTGAGCTGATATGTTCTCTAGGGCCGCCGACGCTGGGCTAGTTGTACGGTGAACAAGACGACTATTCGGCACCACTGGCATCACGATACACATGGCATGAGATGGCACGCATGGCACGGAGAGGTCACCGTTGGAACCGAACCCGGGACTGCAATCTGATCTCAGAGAAAGACTCTGGGCCGGCGCCACCGTGGTCTCAATGCCCCCCGATTCGCTCTATTGTACCACGAACACTCTGGTCACCTGGGCGCGCCGTTAAGACATCGGATGGAGAGAAGGAAACAATTCTCCCACCGCTATAAAACCGACCTTTCCCTCGCCTTTCTCGCTTCTTCCTTTCCACTTTGGCATTCTCACCACCCACACCAAGATCTTCATTCCTCTATCCCACCCTTCCACAAAAATATCAAGAACTTCTTCTGACTTTCGACTCTTCCCACCACCCTCAGAATTTATTCTGCCTCTGCTGCCTTACCGTCTATCGCCAAGATGGAGCAGGACAACCGCAACGAGGATGGCTCTTCGAACCAGCCCGCGGCCTCCAACCCTGGCCATCAGACCTCTGATGCGCCGCCCAGCGGCCAGCCAGCTGTGCCGACGTTGGAATCGCTCCGCAGCCAGTCCTACCGCACGCACCAAACTTGGACTCCCAAGTACACTAGGGTAGCCAAGTGCGACTTCTGCAACGAGCGTGGCCCGGGGGTTTTGATGTCCTGCGCACACCCCCGTTGCGTCAAATATATCTGCGAGACCTGCGCCCGAAGCTCGAGGTGGCACTCGGACTACTACCATTGGATCGATGCCGACGCCCTCGACTGGACCGTGCAGAAGGCTCCCAGGCGATCCAATCCCAGCCGGGGACGCAAACGGCGGCGATCAGAAGACCGTTCGCAGCAGGGCTCCCCGGGCGGGCCTACCAGCGAGCGCCCCGCTTCCACTCCGCGCCGTCGCCTCGGGATGGCACCTCCTCGCGTCGACGTAGACGAAGAAGCCGATGGCCTCCCCCACCCCATCCACCACGCTGCTCTCTTCCCCACGCCGTCACCAATCGCGCCGCATAACACCGGCCATCACTGGGCGGCGCCTGCTCCCCCCGCTCCCCCTGCAGCCCCGCCAGGGTTCTATGGCTATCATGGCTACAATCCGGCAGCTCCCTTCTTTCACCTGCCTCCTCCGCCTGCCCAAAGCCGCTACCCCCAACAAGGCGGGATGCAGATTTCCCCGCCGCCGCATCATCCCTCCCCTCAGGCGTTCGCGGCACCAGCAGGCCATCCGATGGCTCAGCAGGCAGCTCCCTACGGCCATTATGGCCATTACGCTCAACAAGGGGTAATGGGGCCTGCCTACTACCCCCAACCGAACCCTTATGCTCCAGCGTTCGCGGCACCTCCTCCTCGCCCCGTCGCTCAACAGGATGCTGGCGTTGGCCCTTTCGCCCAACAAGGGGGAATGGTACATGACCCGAGGCCCCATATCAACCCTCCCCCCCGGGCGTACCTGGCGCCTAGTCCTCGCCCGATGCCTCAGCAGTCAGTTCCACTTAACGACTACGCTCAACAGAGCCAGATGGAGCCTGCTCAGGACCCTCAACCCAACCCCCCGTCTTCAGCACTCCCGGCCCCTGCAACTCGGCCGGCTGTTCGACCGAGATCTGCGTCTGGTGATCACCCAGACCAAGGCGAGGATCACCCAGGTCCCTCATCTCCAGTCGCCCCGGCACCTACTCGCCCGGCGGTGCGGCAGGCAGCTGCTAGAGCAATTGCAGGCATGACTGAACAAGCTCGTCAGTCTGACGATGATGGTTCTGAGTATCGTGACGATGGTGAAGACGAGTATGACGAGGACGACGTTTACAACGCAAGGGGGAGTGGTAAGAAAGTAAACAAAGGGGGCCGCTGCGGCAACCGTGCGTCCCGCAACACTGGTGTGCTCACCCCGGCCCAGGCCCGCACTGTACAGAGCGGCACCCCTTCTCCCCCGGAGGCTGGTCCATTTGCGCCTCGAAGCTCGGTTGAGCACTACCCTCGCCCTTCTGTGCACCCCGTGGTTGAGCGGGCACCTCCAGCCACCCCCGGGCCCGAGCACGACAACCGTGACCATCTTGTGCTCGACATTTACGAGTTCCTCTACCAACAGCGGCCCAATCCGGACCCCCGCCGTGTCCGTTCGCAGATTCCGGACCGCTCGGCAGACCGGGAGTCCCCGCCTCAGCATCCTTCCGCCCCGGCACCGGGTTCTTCACAGCAGGCCTACGAGGTACGTGTTCACGTTCTTTTTTTTTCATCTAATCACCGCATACACACACTCCTTCCATCCACACTTCGTCTCTTTCCTGCAACTAAAGCAAAACAAAAACAAAGCAAACGCGCATTGACTAACACCACCTTCTCTTCGCAGTCTCCCCACGGTCTACCAACTTCCGAGAGCCCAGGCACGACCGCTCCTCCTCCTGCGGCCCCCGGCCCCTACGCGCCCAGCGCGCGCACAACCCCGGCCTACCACCCCCTCAACGACCGCACCCCGGAGCAGGTGGCGCAATACCATCAGGACAACGCGCTGCAGCAGCAGATGCGGTACGCGTGGGGCGCCCACCCAATCCTCCGGAACCTGCGCCAGGACGGCCGCCGGCTCGACGCCATCAACCTCCTGTGGGAGGTCTTCGAGGTGCGCCGCGCCCGCGGCGGCGTGTGGGTGCCCGACGACTCGCAGACCGTCGCCTGGTTCGTCGCCGAGCGGGACAGCCAGTTCCGCATGGAGCACATGGCCCGCACCCTCACGGCCCCCGACCCCCACCCCCGGCCCCGGGCTCACCCGGGCCCGGCGCCGCTGTCGATGCCGATCCGGGGGGGCTGGTCGTCGGCGGCGGCGTACTCGGCTGCTGCTCCCACCCCGGCGGCTGGGACCCTGGGGCTTCACCGCCCCAGGCTGGTTCTCGGCCCGGCCCGCCGTGGCGTCGACGAGGGTGAGGACGACGACGACGAGGAGGAGGAGGAGGAGGAGGAGTAGGTTTTTACCGCTGAGTCAGCTTGGGTGGCAGCGAGGTTCGGTTGGGTGAGCCGTGAGGAAGTTGTTGGTTTAGTGTTGGGATATAATCATTCATGGCAGGGTGGAGAGGGGTCGCGATGGTTTTTTTTCTTTCCCCTTTCCTTTTTTCCATTTGCTCAGCAGGCAGTGTTTTACTAGTTTCCTTTCCTTCGTTTCTGTTCTCTGTATTTTATTTTCATCACTGCTCTTACTTCACTTTCGGGGCCTTTTTCCTCCTTTTCTTTTCATCTCATCCGGTACCGCTCGGTTCTTTCCTTTTGGCATCCAGGCTAGGGAGGTTGTTAAGGTAATAACACTTGCCTTCCGTCAACCCGCCGCTCTGCGTTTTGTGCTCGCCCGCGGTGGCTACTGAAAAAAAGAGGAGGCACCAAGGAGGAGGGAAGAGGAAGGGGCCCAAGGCGTTCAACTTGAGGGGCCGAGGGGGACAATGTGCTTGCCCCTTTGGCAGGCTGGTGGCCAGCCACTTTCTCATTTTTATTTGCATGTACAGAGTATTCCATTTCACTGCATGTAGAGTACGCAGCTTTGCGAGTGCTGCAAAGAAAAAAAAAAGATTTGTGATGGCCATCAAATACTACTACATCTTGTTGCTGTGTGATGGCCATTGAAATGTTTGACAGCCAACCTAGGCATTCTGAGGAACGCAACCACAACATGGCCCTGGTGCTGTACTGCGTTTGAGGAAGGTTGACTGAGTAAAATACCAGAGCACGTACAGGACCAGGACCTACACAGGTAGAAGGCGGCATTTCCGGACCGATAATCCCTGGGTAGCATACAAACTACCCGTATGCTGTGTTTGTTCTTAACGGATACACAGTATAATACAATACAATACTACATGTACATGTGCGTGCCCAGCACTGGTGTCTTATATGTACATGTTCCCCACTCCATCCATACTATCAGAACGCAAGACTCTATTACTTGTCTATGCGAGAGAAAACGCCAGGCCGGAAACAAAACCCAGCTGTCCCGACTCTAAGGCTTATCCAGCTTCTTAACCCCGCTGCTGCGCTCCCAAAATGCTCTCCTCCAGCGTGACTTGCTCCTCTTCTAGAATCATATCCACCAGCTTATCCTTCTCCGCGCTCTGCTGAACCAGCTCCCAAAAAGCCCCCGTGCCATCTTCACTTTCCCCACGTGCCTCGCTGCGCAGCGTGCTGCTTTCCTCTCCTTCCTCGTCTCTGCCGACAGCAGCAGCAGCACCACCACCACCACCACCATTATTATTATTATCGTTATCCACATCCCGCACCTCTTGTTCATTATCATTAGCAGTAGCAGCCGCCGCCGCCCGTTCCCGTCTCATACCGGCCAACAACAGCTCGCGCGGACTGCCCATCTCGGCCACGCGCCCCTTCTCCAGCACCAGCAGCCGGTCAAAGTCGGCTACAGTCGACAGGCGGTGCGCAATGACCAGCACGGTGCAACCGGCCGCGGCAAACTCCTTGCGCAGCGACGCCTGGATGCTGCTGTCGGTACCCTGGTCGACGGCGCTGGTGGCCTCGTCCAGGACGACGATCTTGGGCCGCTTGAGCAGGGCGCGGGCTAGGCAGACGAGCTGGCGCTGGCCCTGGGACAGGTTGGCGCCGCCGGCGCTGATGGGCGTCGAGAGGTTGGTGAAGATGTTGCTCGAGTGGCTGGCGTTGGTCTGGCTGCGTTGCGGCTCGATGATGGTCGGTTCGGGATCGGCGGCCGTGGACGCCTCTGTCGCCGTCTCGGAGTCGATAGCTGGGAGAGCGCCGGATGCCGAGGTCGTTGCCACGACGGTGTCGATTGTTTGAGCGGGCTGACAGACAGTCGGACGCCCCGGATGGTCGTCGTCGTCGTCGTCTGTCTCAATCAGGTGGACACGCTTCAGCGATTCGAGCAGCTCGTGGTCGTCCAGGACGCCCTCCATGTCAAGGTTCGAGCGCAAGGTGCCCCTGAGCAATCATCAAGTGTCAGTTAAAGTTGTAGGTTACCCAAGGCAAAAGAAACGAGGAGATGACTTAATGGTTTCTTACGAGAAGAGGAAGGGGTCCTGTGGGATGATGGCAAGACGGCTCCGCAGCTGAGCCAACTTGAGGGTCGAAATATCCACATTGTCAATGCTCACGCAGCCCTCCACGGGCTCGAGCAGACGGAAGAAGACGGCAGCCAAAGTCGACTTCCCGGCACCCGTCCGGCCGACAATACCGATCCGCTCACCGGCACCAACCGTGAAGTTCAGGCTCTTCAAGACCGGCGGCAAGTCGTCGGCGTAGCGGACCGTCAAGTTGTCGACCTCGATCTTCCCTTCGGTCGGCCACGCAGCCGGGGCATTCTTACCGCCTTCGGGCTCGGTCGCGATCTCGGCATATTCCAGCACTCGCTCGCAGGCGTTGAAGCCCAGTTCGACCGAGGTCATGGCCTGGAGCAGCGACGTCAGGGCGTTGGTATAGCGCAGCGCAAAAGCCAAGCAGAAGCCGGCCAGAGCGGCGTCGACGCGGCTGAAGGCCACCGCGTTGGCGACCACGCTGACGAACAGAGCCCCGAGCACGCCCATCCGGAAGGCCATCCAGCGGCTGGACAGCTGCAGCATCCACGATGCCTTGGAGCTGTTGTCGATCAGACCGTACATGCGGTCCATGTAGAACTTGGTGCGGCCGAAGGCGCGGATGGTGGAGAGGCCCGAGAGGACCGAGCTGAACTGGTCGTAGATCGGCGAGTGCGACACCGAGTTGATCCGCTTGACCTCGCGCGCAGCCGTGATGTACTCGCGCGCAACCCGCACGTAGAGCAGGAACAGCAACACGCCGAAGAAGATGACGTAGACCGAGACAGACAAGCTGGTTGCGATGATGACCGCGAGGAACAGGATGGTCCGGAGAAAGGTGAAGGTTTGGGAGGACAGCCGCCTGTCGACGATGAAGGTATCCGAAGTGAACCGGTTGAGGATGCGACCGGCCGGCACAGTGTCGATCCAGCGTAAGGGGGCCCTGAGAATGGCGTGGGTCATGCGTTGGAAGAGCACCCGGGATGCCGTCAAGCCAACGAAGAAGAAGGTCATGACCCGGATGATCTGCACCAGGAGCATGGCGAACTCGATTACGATGTATGCCGTCAGCCCTGTCGAGTTTCAGATGTTAGTACGTAACAGTCAGTTCCACATGCTGTCAGGCCAGACTCACAAAAGAAAATGCCGTGCTCCGTCCCTAGGGTCTTTTGAGAGACAAATTCATCCGTGTACACAAGGGCGGTGACGGCTCCCACCGCTCGCGATGTGAGATGCGCGACCTCGGACGAGGCTTGCTCGGATAGTTCCTTCAAGCTCCAAGTTCGCGCAACAGTCAGGGAATGGCCGAGGAGGAGGATGAGGACTCCCACGAGCCACGGGATCGCACCGCCACTGGCATCGTAATACGCCTTGTAAACCTTCCACTTGACACGGCCGGTCTCTCTCTGCTCTTCCTCCTTCTTGGCCTTCTTCGGCCCAGCCGGAGGGGAATCGCCATCCTGGTTGTTTCCGGAGGCGTCTCCCAATGACACGGTTCCTGTCTGCTGCTCAGGTTCGACTGCCACAGCAGTTCCCGCATCGGACGGCGAGAGAAGCTCGGCCGACTCGACTTCTCCGTTGTGGAGGCGGACCAGGTAGCTCGCGTGAGGCAGAACCAGCTCAGAATGGTGCGTGGCCAAAACGCGGGTCCGGCCGAGAGCGAGCTTTCCGGTGAGCGCCTTGTCCACGATCAGCCTGCCGACATGGGCGTCCACCGCGCTGAGGACGTCGTCAAGCACGAGGATTCCGGCGCGCGAGTAGAGAGCCCGGGCCAGTGCTACGCGCCAGCGCTGCCCGCCCGACAGGGTGACGCCCTTGGGCCCAACCTCGGTCTCGTCGCCGTCCACCAGGAGCTCAATGTCCTTCTCGAGAGCACAGGCGGCCAGAACCTTGCGGTAGCGGTCCTCGACGAAGGGGAGGCCGAACACAATGTTCTCCCGGACGTTTCCGCCTTCGATCCACGGAGTTTGCGAGACGAACGCGGTCAGCTGAGGGATGATCCATTCTGACTCGGGAATATTATGCTCGGCGTTCTCGTCGAATTCGGGCACGGACGGCATGCGGATGGTACCAGCCAGCAACTTGACCTCTCCCAGGAGCGCTGCGAGCAGGAGGCTCTTGCCCGCCCCGGTCTTGCCCGTGATCACGCTGAGCTTGCCCATAGGAAAGTTGAGGGTCGCGTCGCGGAGCATCGAGTGGCTTTCTCTGCGCTCCTCGGCTGCTCCTGCGCCCTCCGGCGGCACCTCGCTGTCTTCAATTCTCGGCCATGCCACCGTGGCATGGTCAAAGGCGATGGCATCTCCCGGTTCCGACACGGGCTCTTTGTCCGACTGGTTGAAGTACTTCTCCAGCCTCACGGCGCTGGTCCAGGCCTCGAGCAAGTACATCTGCAGGAGCGGCAGCAGGGCCACGGCCTCGTCAAGCTGGTCAAACAGGCCGAGCGACGTGAAGATGACGGAGGCGCGAATGTGCGATCCATTCTGCGAGACGTAGATAAAGAAGGTCACACTGGCGAGTAGCAGCGGGCCGAGATTGACAATGAAGACAACCAGACACTGCCACAGCGCCACCCTCCAGTACTGCCTGAGTTCCTCGTTGCGCGACGCCAGTATCTTCTTCTCCCAGTGCTGCTCAAGCGCCGAGTACCGGATCTGCCGCATGCCCTGCAAGGCCTCGGTCAAGAGATGGGCCTTTCCGTCGCGATATTTCATCAGGCCGAAGTGCAGCGACGTATACCTCTTCGACAGGAGCGAGCTCAGCGGAACCATAAGCGATCCGGCACCGAGGCCGCACAAGACCGGCATCCAGCCCATCAAGCTGACGGCAAACCCGCCGGCGAGGATGAGCTTGAAGATGGCCATGGGGAAGTTGTTGTTGTACGTGCAGAAGATTGTGACGCGCCCGCTATCGAGCTTCATGTGGTTGATCACCGACTGCCGCGTTTCGGATTCTTTGCCCTTCTTCTTCCCCTTGCCAGCCTGTCCCTCCGTCTTGGCCTGCGAATCGTCGGAGTCATCCCGGCTGCCAGAGTTGTTGTTCTTATCGACATTCAGCCCGGGAGGCGCCGTCTCGTACTGCTTGAGAGCCTTGGAGAAGACCAGGGACTGCAACAACGAACCCACGGGGATCTCCAGCCGGCTGGCCGTGATCCACTTGAGCCAGTTGTTGACTCCGACTTGGAGCAGCTGGCTGAGCAGGAGACCAAACACCCAGATGAAGACGGTAGGGTCCGCGGACGCGTGCTGCTGGCTGCGCTCGATCCTGGACAGGAAATTGTAGAGGACGACTTGAGGGAACAGAGACAAGAAGGCAATGAACAGGGTCAAGGTCCACTGCAGAGCGAGCTCGCCGGCATGGGCCTTGATGAGCTGTTTCCACAGGGGATCCCCCTTGGCGCATCTCTCACGGAACCTGGCTTCCAGGTTTCGAGATCGAGTGGCATAGTCGAGATTGGGAATGTCTTGAACTTCCATCTGCCGCTCCTTGGCGACGTTGAAGATGGCACGATTCCAGGTGAAGGAGAAGCGGGCTAGCAGCGATAGGGTGTGCTGCTGGTCGACAAGGCTGGTCCTGTCGTAGACATTGGGGCGGCGGGGGAATGCAGCGAAGGCGAGCGCTGTGACCGAGGCGGCAGCAAGTTGGAGTAGATAGAGCAGACCTAACACAAGCGCCGTCGTTCCCTTCTCGGCGGCGTAAAGCGATGCCAGTGCGTTGTAGCCATGGCGCACGGCGACAGTGATAGCAATCAACAACGACGACACGAGGCCAAAGACGGTGAGCCGGAACTTCGCTTGATATCGGTGTCTAGCAGGAAGACAGGCACAGTGCAAGCCCAGCAACACCTAGAGGCGGGTTAGCCAGTCAATCCCTACGGCGTAGGTACCTAGGTTCAGAGCCCCAGATGCTGCGAGACAATCCAATGGCCCCCTGAACTTACCCAGCATGCCAGCTCTGCCCAGGCGGACAGCTCTGAAAACACATCGCCGTGCTCGGCACTGCTCTTCAGTGCCAGCACTCTCGTGGCTATGCATGCACCAAGGCCGGTAGCCGTGCCGAGCCAGGCGGCAATCCTGGGTCGTGTGTCGGTGTAGGCGTGGATCGAATCCTCGGTGGCGAAGCCGTCGCGGTCCTCATAGCCGTCTCCCTCTCCGCCGAGCTGCACATAGCCTCTCCTTCCAAAACCAGAACGAAAATTGGCCCGCCCGGCGTAGACCAGCGCAGGCACTGTCAGCAGCGAGACCAGACCCGCCGAGGCCAAGCCGATCGCCTCACGCCCGAGCTTTGCTTGCAGCATGTTATTGTTGGCGGCGTGGTCTGTCAATAGCGTGAAGTTGCTGCTCGTCTGCCTGCCTTGGCGGGTTTGCTGGAGTGGAAGCAGCACAACCCCGTTGGGTCTTCAAACGTAGTGACGGCCTTCGTAACCGACTGCTGTGCATCGCAGAGGATTCAGGTCCTTGCCACTGGAGGAGTGGTTGAATGGTTCAGTAATAAAAAAGGGGTTCTGAGTTTGCGGGCAAGGTTGAATACTAGGGAGGTTCAATACTAATAAGGCACCTAACCCGGTTATTAAATAGTACTTCAAAGTTTCTTGTGACTTTTCAAGTTGGCCAAGGCGCAGAGGACAGTGTGAGAGCCAGGTGGCCAGTCCGAGTCGGCATTTATTCGATCTGAGCTCGAAGAATGTATGCAGTAAAGCTACACATAAAGCGCTGCGTGAGTGAAGAAGTCATCTTGAAGTTGCATGCTTGCCAGTCGCGCCCGTCATGTTGGCATTGGCTGGAATACAATCCTTACATGTCTTTGTGCATCGAGCACAGCGCGCCTGCCTCGTCCACACTGTGTACCGCCAACATGCCATGCCAAGCAATGCACAGCATTTGATCCGGCTGGTTCCCAATAACTGCCGAGCACCTGCTTCACGTTTTACGTCTTCCAACTGCTTCACCGGTTCAACCGCCCACCAACCAGTTGCTACTGGGCCGCTGATTTCCACTGACCGAGTGCCTCGTCAATCCGACCCTTTCCGGTTCTCCGCCTTAGGTGCTTGATTCCTACGTGTACTCCCGAGGCCACATGTCCATGAGTCCATGACGAGAACGGTGTAAGTAAATGAGGACCCGGCAGCTGACATACTTCTCGATTCAGCCGTGTTACACCAAGCGACAATCGGCATGATAACAAACAGCAAAGAAGCAAGCTGAGCCCTCACTCAAGATCACACATCGAGAAGATCTTCGAGAACCTATGTCTCTTCCTAGATTCTGCACCCATAGCAGACGTCCGTTGCGGGGTTCCCAAGGGCAGTGATGATGAAGACTCAGCTGAAGAGTTTCGACCGGCTATGCTTGTCAACTAAGGCATTGGTTGAGCGGCAGAAAGATCCGAAGACATCCTTAACCCAGACCCTACCTCCTCTGCTCAGGGTCCTCTCCATGTCTCGTTCCCCACGTGGTCGAAACAGGCCATACTTCCGTCGACCTCATAGAGGGTGGTGTCTGCTCATTCGGTCAGTACACCTTCAAACATATCGGGGATACCGAGGGGAAGATTACTCAGGTCAAGAGAGGACATAAAGTAATCGTTGACATCGTTTGGACAGGCGCAGCTGAGGAACAGGGTTTTCTTCTGAAAGTCGTGGGTGGTGTTGCAATTGTTGCAAACGGCCGAGTAATTCCCGCTAAATTAAAAGATCAAGTCAGTCGGAGACGATCAAGCTCAGAGACATGCGCAGCCTCACTTGTCCATGGTGGCAAGCTGCCCGCCATCGTTACCCACGCAAAGGTCCAGGTCGATCCTGCCACAACTATCAGTTACACGCACGCGGGCCACGGCAATGGAGGCCAGGAAGTACCAGGTCCAGTTGTAGCCGAAGATCTCAACCATATGATTGCGACAGTAGAGCCCCAGCCAGTGCTGGTCGGTCAAGTTGGCACCTCCAACCGCACAGTACTCAGCGAATGTGTGGGTTTCAGGCGGATCGTCAGCATTCGCCCAACCCATGGCGAAGACCGCCAGGCTGGCGGAAATGGTCTGGCCGAGGAAACGCATCTTGGTGACGACAGGGGCTTTCTAGGATTGGACTTCGTAGTGTGCTTGTTGGGCCAGGTGTGGGGTCGGTTACTGTCAACGGAGTCGGCAATTGGGAAGGAGAGAGCAGGAACCTGAACAATCTTGAGAAGGCAGAAGATTGCCTTGAAGCCAGGGACTCGGGGGTAGCCTGGCGGTCAGGTATGATGAACTGAATGGAAGGTACGCCTTCCCAGTTCTTTCCCTTCGCAACCGCCTGTCAACTCCCGGTTCGCCTGCTCCTTCCGTCTCAAGCACACATCAAGTGACCGCATGACCCTGAATCTATCTCAGTACTACCAGGTGCCTTCCAGGTCATCTCACAACTGGATGTGAGATTCCTCAGGACCTTTAACCTACACGAGACCTTCTCGTGTCTTTCGCACTCTGAAACTGTACGCGGTAGATCAAGAACGCAGCACCACACAAGGTAGACCGTCCCCAGAGGAAGAGGTCTAGGCCGACAAGGAAGGCGAGTATAGCACGCCCGCACACCGTTATACAGTTGTGGGAGAGCTTAAGTATCAACATCTGAAGTTATGAGCCGGAGCTGAATCAATGCTTCCAAATTTGGTATCTGGTTCCCAGACATGGGTTGCACGCCCCATTGTTCCACACTTACGATGCACAGGTGCGGCTATAGAACTCGGTGGTTGTGTGCAACGGAGGTGCAGAGACCCCGGTCTGGAACCGAGCATATATTGATCACACAGGACTTGATACAAGTGAGCTGCTTTGACTGTGAGTACCCCATTTTACATGCGAATCTCCCAACTCGCAAAGGAATATTGTAGTGTGGGCTGTGTGACTCAACTGACAATTGCACGCGCTGGTATGGGGGGAGTATCTTGAGGATTCCGTGGGACGGAGTCATATCTATCCAACACTTCCCTCATTTTGACACAGAATAACCAAGTTCCCGCTGTTGTCGTATCCAACGCGGCCCTCGTCCACAGCTCTGCGCATTTCTTCACGGAGAGGTTCTCGCTCGCCCGTCAACGGGTCCCATTCCCACCCCTCTCTCATCCTGCCGACACGTTAGCTTGGCCTGTATTATCACAACAGCGCGCCTGCCGCAAGGGCCATGAGCATGTGTGTAATACGTACCACATCCACCGCAGGCACGCCCTCAGCTCCTTGTCTCGAGGCAAAACACGCATCCACTCGGGCTGAAACCCAGGCTTACCGCCCTTTCCTGTCCAGTGATCCGATCGCCCAAGCAGCACGTCTCTGCAGAAGATGCGCCACGAGTCCAGCGCGTACGGGCCCTGAGTGAGATGGCCAATCTCCCACGCGCCACCAATCGCCCTTTCTCTTGTGTCCGTGACGGCGTCCACGTTGCTGTGCGCAGCTTCGCCCGCGTCCCTGCCTTCTGGACCGAATTCCTCCCCGACTCTCACATGATGCCCATCGCCCTGCCGCGGATAGTTCTTCACTCCGTACCGTACCTCCCTGGTCGGGGGCTTCTCAAGCCACACACGGGCATATTTCTGGATCGCTGCGCATCGTACCGCTGATAAGCCCAGGGGGCGGATCAGAGAGATGATCTCCGTTGGCTCCGCGCCCGCAAGGGCCTCGGGCGTGGGGAAACGGTCCATCAGCTGGCAGAACACTGGAATGGCCGCCTTTCCGGTGGTTCGGATGAGAAAGGTCACTGCGATGAGGAGGCGAAACGGGTCGTCCGCGAGCTCCTCCTGGATTAGCCCGAAACGGTCCGCCGAGAGCGGTGGGATGGGAAGGCTTGAGACCGTCCCTCGTGGCGGACGGGGTGTCTTCTTCTTCGTTGGCAGTGTGTCAGAGGCGGGCTGCTTCACCCATGTGGGTGTTGGCGTGCCGAAAAAGGGGGACCTTGATCCTCCTGTCGCTTTGAGTACTCGTTCGGCATCCTTCCGCGGCTTGGAGCTTGAACAAACAGTTGCGTTGGGCAAATCCAGCGAGGCAAAGCCTGCATCCTCCCCGGAAACTGCATCTGATGATGCTCTGCTCGAGACACTTGGGATTTCTTGGTCGGGCGGCGGGAGAATTGGCGAGGGACCTTGTGCCTCGGGTAGAACAGCGTTGTCTATGGCTCCGTTGCTGAGTTCATTCTGCTTGCCAGCCGTGCCCTGAGTATTACCACTGCTTCCTTCCCTTGAACAACCGAAGGCGAGGGCTCCAGCCTGACACTGGCTAGACGGGGGCTCGGCACTCGCGTCTCCGGCCTCAGCCCAGAAGTGGGAGATGCTCTTACCCCTCCTGTTATTCCTTGACGCAGTCAACTTGCGCTTGCTGGTTCCCCTTAGGGGCTTTTTATGTCCGACCTCCAGTTGACTCAGCGCTTCAAGATCGCTAGTCCGACCCTCGAGAACAGCACCGAGAAAGGGCACTAGGCTATCCTCGCGCTCGGTGCCGCCAAATCGCCTCGAAGCGTTGCTTTTCATCTGAAGCGTCAGAGCGCAGGTGAACAGCATGTCCCACTCATCAACACCGCGCATAAGGCTGAGCTGTCGGAGTTCCTCCACATCATCATGCGGCGCCCGGCCCGAGGAGACGAGGGAACTGAGAAACTGCTTGGTTTCTTCATCGCAGATATCAAAGCCGTACAGAAGATCGTCGGGAGGCCCCCGCTCGCCTGGCCTCGATGATGGCGTCGACCCGGACATGGTGCGTAAACGAGGGACTAACGCAAGCGTTGGCTGGGGTCAACAATCAAGGGAGCGCATATGGTGGTGGGACAGGGATCTTCGTTTGAATCATATTCGATGAGTTGGGCCGACAAAAAAAAAAGGCAAGGTCGTGGCTGCCTGAAAATATCGACCGCCAGAAGCCTAGGTAAGTAGGGTACGCCGCAGGGCGATGGATGTGATGCGCAAATGTGCTTGGCCACTTATTAAGCGGTGCTGCCAAAAGATGTATGTACAGTACAAGTCAAACAAGGCGCTCGATTATCTCGAACAAGTGGCAAGGATTAACCTTCTGAATAACAAGGAAAATGTCTAGATTGAGACCAGCGAATTTGATTTACAATCCTCACACTCCGCTCTACCCACCCTGCCCCCTTCTCATCGCTCGAGAACCTTTCACTCCCCCCCACCCTTTTGGTTCAGGCCTTATAGAGGAACGAGGAGAAGCCTAGCAGTATATGGTACATACAAACAAAGGCCAAGCCCTGGGATATCCTGGCCTCGACTTTGACACTTAGCGACGCGGGGTGATCTCATTCGTCTTGGGCGGGTCGTAGACAATCTTCCTCGACTTGAGCCATGCCCACTTGTACCGCTTAACCCAGACGGAAATCGCGAAGAGAACTGAGGTGACAACCAGTACCTTCATCCCCATGCGCTTCCGGTCGTCCATCTCGGGCTCGGCGGCCCAGTTCAGGAACTCAACAACATCCTTGGCCATCTGGGAAGTCGAGGCCGGCGTGCCGTCCTCGTACTCGACTAGGCCATCGTACAAAACGCGAGCCATGGCAATGCCGGTACCGGGGAAATAAGGGTTGAAGTTCAGACCAGCACCGACCTGGGCACCAGCAGGCGGCTCGTCGGGGTAGCCGGTCAGGAGGGAGAAGATGTAGTCGCAGCCGCCATGCCGGGCCTTGACCATCAAGCTCAGGTCGGGAGGAAGGGCACCGTTGTTGGCGAAGCGGGCAGCCTCGTCGTTCTTGTAAGGCGCCGGAAGGTAGTCGGACAGCTTGCCGGGGCGCTTCTCGATCTCGCCCTGCTCGTTGGGCTCGGTATCGTACTCGTTCTCCTCAGCCAGCGCCTTGGCCTCGTCGACGGTCAGGATAGTGCCGACAAGAGCGCGGTACGGCACCCTGCTGAGCGAGTGGCACGACGCGCAGACTTCCCTGTAAACTTGGAAGCCTCTTCGAAGACTAGCGGGAGATGCATGTGAGATATCAGGCAATACCACAACTGATGGGACGGATCGGAACGTACGCCTGGTGGTCGAAGGTCTTGAACCACTGCTCATGGACCCACGGATACTTGGTCGGGTGCAACCTGTGTGAAGAGTAAGCGTCCCGGGCTTCCATCGTTCCCAATGCTCCCGCGACGGCGTGGATGGCCGAATATGCCGCAAGGCGGGCGGGCGGGCTCATCTGACTGCAGGAGATAGTCCGGTATCGACGAGGCACTCACCCTTCTTCTGCCGGAGTCATGGCGTCCGCGGTAGGTCCATAGAGATGGTAGTACCACGCAATTGAGCCGGCGGCGACAGTGGTAGCGGCGGCGGCAGCGATATTCAACCGGAACGGGGACTCGGCAGCAGACCCGGAGCTCGAAGAAGACGCGGCACGCTGACGGACACGGGCGTTAGCTTCCAGAAAGAACACTTGAAATTGTACCGAGGCCGGATCGGTGGAAGGTTGCGGGGCGCCGGGCGCAATTGAGGCGAGCGGGCGTCGTCGTCGAAGCGGTCATGCGATGGGATGGAGCAGGAGCCGGCACAACCCAAACGTACCTTGGTAATTTGCACGGCGCCATTTCTCGCGCCGGCGAATGCGCGCGTCGAGCGCAGGCAGGACCTCGCCAGCATGGTCGGCACACCTTGCGGAGCTCAGGGGGTGTCTCGGATCGGATTGACAAGGCAATTCGCTGCCACCGTCGGTGTTGTGAGGTAGCAGGCTCAAGCTAGTGAAGGTCGACGCTGGTCAGGTTTCTCAAAATCGGGATTCTTAGGAACTCGGGCTTTCTCATTGGTCGTCCAATCAGAGCTCTGCAAGGAATCCCCACGGCCGATCATTTTTCCGGCCAGCCTTTCCGCCGGGCACTGGACCTCACCTCCGTCCACTCCACCGGCTCGGTCCAGCCTTGGCCTGTTTCCATTGCTTATAAGTTACGCAGCGCTGTGCAAATTCGAGCCTGGGTTTCCTACGCAGTTTCGGAACAGAAGGTCGGTACAAAGTCCAACAAGCTAGAGACAACCTAATCGACTGTAGTACGACCAGGAGAAAGCTACGCCGAGTTGATAGGTCCAAGCATTTTACTTTTACCCCCTAGCACCTCAGTTTCCCTCTACGCCTGATACAAGACCTTTTCAATTCCGCATACCAATTAGCGCCAAATTCCCTGAGATCTTACTATATATACATAACATAACGACTTCTGCGACGGCCCGCCAGTCTCGGGCAGTTAGACGCTGCCATTTACGCTGAGCGCTTCCCGCCGCTTCTTCACAGCATTCGCAAGGAGGTCCAGGACCTGGACAGTGTCTTCCCATCCAATGCAAGCATCGGTAATGCTGACACCGTACTTCAGACCCTCCTTGCCCTCCTTCGGGACCTTCTGGTTGCCTGTCGAGATGTAAGCACGACGGTAGACACGGTAACTCCTGGAACAGCTTACCCTCGTTGATGTGGCTTTCGATCATGACGCCCATAATCCCCTCCTCGCCCTTCTCGATCTGCTCTGCTAGCGTGGCAGCGACCTTGGGCTGGTTCTTGTGGTTCTTCAGCGAGTTGCCGTGGCTGCAGTCCACCATGAGCCGCTGCCGCAGGCCTGCTTTTTGCAAGGCAGCCTTGGCCTCTGCAATGCTCTGCGCATCGTAGTTGGTTCCCCTGGTGCCGCCACGCAGAATCACGAAGCAGTCCTCGTTACCAACGGTACCCACAATGGCGACCACTCCGGGTTTCGTCACCGACAGGAAGTGATGGGGGTGCTTGACCGCCCCAATTGCGTCCACGGCAACCGTAAGACTCCCGTCGGTGCCGTTCTTGAAGCCCACGGGGAAGCTCAGGCCGCTGGCCAGCTCGCGGTGGAGCTGGCTCTCAGTTGTCCTGGCGCCGACGGCACCAACGCTGAGCAGATCGGCCAAGAACTGCGGGCTGATGGTATCCAACATCTCGCTGGCGATGGGCATGCCCTTGGCGGTGAGGTCGACGAATAGCTGCCTGCTAAGGCGGAGACCTTTGTTGATGTTGAAGCTGTTGTCGATATCCGGGTCGTTGATGAGCCCCTTCCATCCGATCGTCGTGCGCGGCTTCTCCAGGTAGGAGCGCATGACAATGAGGAGTTCGTCTTTGTGCTTCTCCTTCTCTTTCAGTAGCAGGTCGCAGTACTCAAGCGCAGCCTTTGGGTCGTGGATGGAACACGGCCCGATGACCACCAGAAGCCTCCGCTTCTCGTCGGTTCCGTTCACGATCGCGACGGCCTCATCACGGCCCTGGAGGACCGTCTGCTTCGACTGCGGAGTCTGGGGGATTTCATGCTGAAGTAGATCCGGGGGCGTCAGAGGATTGTAGCCGCGAACTGGTTAGTATTAGCAACCACTCAGCCCGCACAGGGTTGCGAAGTGTCCGCCTACTTCTCCAGTCTTCGCTCTCGGCCTTGTTTCCGACATTCTTGTTCTCGATGTAGAACGTCTGTGCGCCACAGTGAGTCAACTGCAACAGGGCGCGCTAAGCAATGAACCGAGCAATTTCACTGCACTTACAGACATGATGGCGGATTTTAATTCCGTCCCCAGAAAATCTAGCCTGACCGTTCCGAGATCTAACCTTTGAAACGCTCTGAGCGATAGGGACTCGCTCGAGCACACAGACCTTTGAACGGAAACGGTGCAACTGGTTAACTGTCGCCGATTACGGTCAGGGCTAGCGCAAGCTTTCTGGATTTTGAGTTTGGAGGGGCAACAAGTGGGATGACTCAACGTGGGGCAACGGACTAAATAAAGGAGTTCTAGTACCCAGCGTTCAAAAAGCAACCCGACAAATACTATAAGCAAGAGAGGACCGCTGCTTTTGAAAAGACATGCTCATTGTTGGTGCGACCTGAGACGGCTCACTGAGTACCGATATGTACCTACCTACCTAGGTACATATGTGGACGATGTCGTACTCGGCCAGCTCCGAGTTCGGATGGCCGGCCTGAAACCTGGAAGCCAACCTGTACTGTAGTTAATGGGTTTTAGGTCAATAGGCTGTCCCTTGGACTTCCACCAATTTCTGAGTAGTAGTGGTCGTAATCTCTGCTGCATGCGCACTCAAGGGAACAAACAGTCTTTACATGCTAAGTACCGCATGGTACTAGCTCATCGGTGTCCGAGGTTGTCTGACAGAGTGAAACATACATACAATCTCGGAGTAGGGTACTGTACATGTACAGTGCGCTTGCCTTGGTTGTCTGGTAGTCGGGAGATTCCGTTGTGGGGACCCGAATTACAGTAACACTAACTTGAGCTCCACTTGCCGTGGGAGGATCTATCCCGATTTGGTAACACGGCGAGAACCTAAATGGCCGTTCAGATGCGACTTGCTGATCGAACGCAGTTCCCAGTTTCGGCCTCGGCGAACAACTGAGATAGAGGACCTGTCAGTATGGCTGAGAACAGCAACGATGACGGCGTCAAGTCGAACAAGCGAAGTCATATGGACTTCGCGGGCGATGATGGTTCCGGTAGGTCACGGCCACCTTCCAAGTTCTGGCCGTGTGCCTACTTACTAGTACTCTGCCATGTGCCCAATTCATGATGCTAACATTCACACGCAGATAGCTCCTCGGACGACGATATGGGCCCGCAGCTGCCCTCGGCGGCTCCCAAGAAGAAGCGACGCATTCTGCCATACGAGAAGCTGTACATCTCCGCCCTTCCCAAGTCGACGCGCTATTCCAAATCCCTGATGCACAAGGAGCAGCTGGCTTTCGTCACGATGACCCCCTTGACTGAGTTCCTCATCACGACATCGGTAGACGGCATCGTAAAATTCTGGAAAAAAATTGCCGACGGAATCGAGTTCGTCAAGGAATTCAAGGCGCACCAAGGCGAGATACGGTCTGTGTCTTGCAGCCAGGACGGGCGAAGCTTTGCGACGGCTGGCGCGGACAAGACAGTCAAGCTGTTCGACGTGGTCACCTTCGACCTGCTGACTGTCCTCCAGCTTGACTATGTGCCACGCTGTATTTGCTGGGTTCATAAAAAGGGTTCCTCCCTGCCTCTCCTGGCCGTTTCCGATACCGATGCTAAGCCAGCTATCCGCATCTACGACGGCAGAGGCGAGAACCAGCAACCCATCCACACCATCACCGGGCTGCACCGGAGCCCCGTGTCGCTGATGGTATTCAATGACCACTACGAATGCGTAATATCGGTTGACGAGGGCGGCATGATCGAGTACTGGCAGCCGGGCGGATCTTACGAGAAGCCCGACAATGTCTTCAAATACAAAAGTTCGACCAACTTGTTTGAGTTCAAGAAGGCAAAGTCTGTGCCGGCGACGCTCACTTTATCTCCGGATGGGAAGCGATTTGCAACCATGTCCTTCCCGGACCGCAAGATCCGCATCTTCGACTTTGCCTCGGCCCAGCTCCAGCGGACATACGACGAGTCACTCCAGGTTATTGAGGACATGCAACAGGCGGGGACTGCGTTACAGAAGCTGGATGCTGTCGAGTTCGGGCGCCGGCTCGCTCAGGAGCGTGAGATAGAGTCGCCATCGCTTCGCGACAAGTTCAACGTCGTCTTTGACGAGTCAGGACATTTCATTCTGTATGGGTCCTACCTCGGGGTCAAGGTGCTCAATACGTACACGAACCAGGTAGTCAGAGTCTACGGGCGGGAGGAAGGATTTCGCCCACTGGCGTTAGCGCTGTACCAGGGTCAGCCCCAGAAAAAGGGTGTGACGACGGTCGCCATGGCGGCGTCAAGCAACCCCTTACTGCAGGAGTCCGAAACAAGGGATCCGATACTGGTGGCTACGGGCTTGGGAAAGGTTCGCTTTTACATGTTCACCAACGAAGAGGAGATCTCCAAGTCATCGAGAGATGTCCAAAACGAAAAGCCGACGGTTCTGGGGCAGAAGAAGGTGGAGGAGAAGAGGAAAGCCGAGACAGGGACAGCGGCCATCATTCACACCACTTACGGCGACATCCACATCCGCCTTTTCCCAGACGCGGCACCGAAGGCCGTGGAAAACTTTGTCACGCATTCTAGGCGTGGGTATTACAACAATACCATATTCCACCGGGTGATCCGGAAGTTCATGATCCAGGGCGGAGATCCTCTGGGCGACGGTACAGGCGGCGAGAGTATATGGGGCAAGGACTTTGAAGACGAGTTCAGCAGTTTGAAGCACGATAAACCGTACACCGTCAGCATGGCCAATGCTGGCCCCAACACCAACGGCAGCCAGTTCTTCATCACGACGGAGAAAACGGTACGCCGAACCCTCCTAAGATCGCATGAACCGAAGCTAACGAAAGGGATAGCCGTGGCTGGACAACAAGCACACCATCTTTGGGCGCGCCGTACAGGGCCTGGACGTCATCCACAGGATTGAGAACGTCAAGACGTACAAAGAAAAGCCGGTGGAGGATATCAAGATCCTTAACATTGATGTTGCATAGCGGGCGAGGCGTACACCCGACGGATACAGGCAGCGATATCCGTTTTCTAAACGATTGCTGGCGCTAAAAGGAAACCTAACATACTCAGTCTAACTCCCATGTAGTACTGGCACGACAACCAGAGATGTCCCACTTGCCACGTTGGAACGTATGTATGTATTCCGTACATATGTTAGGAATGATCTTCATCAGGGAAGTGGAACGTCGAGCTATATTGATAATTAATGGAGGGCTGGCTGACGGACTTCACGGTTGGATAATACAAAGACAGGCGTGGGCAAAGCTCCTTTTGTCCATGCCCTGGTGTGAAAGGCAAGATGGGGATGGATCGTTTTGGAAAACATTGGACGCAATGTGCATGTCAATGGCAGTAAGAAGTCAGGAGTTGACGATATCTAGTCTAGTGTAGCACACACGTAAGGCCATTATCAGATCCAGTCCTCTCCTGATCTTCCAATGAAAAGCATCGCCATCTACCCCCAACAACATTCAGATTTCAGGCAATGCTCCTAAACCCAGCCCAGACTCGCAGGCACCCTATGATAACAAACATGACGATCATGCATCCCAGGGCGCATGGACAACCCAATATCCACCGCACGCAGCGAGCCGCTGGCACGTAAATGCGCAACGGGGCATAGTACCCAAGTATCGCTACAGAATTGTTGATCGCGCCTTAGGCGTACCCAAGGGGGGCTTCCGGGGTGCATATATCCACGGTGTGCTCACGCCTGGCAATGCTGTAGCCAGACCACACAACCCAATAATCTCTTTCCCAGTCCGCCAGTCCGAAGCAGTCATAGCTTTCACTCTGTCCATATTGTATGCCTCTAGCGCTTGTGGTTGTTCATGGTCTGACAGACCACAACTCTCGTGACCTAAGCCGTGCTCGTTAGCTGAATGGATCCACCACACTCATCAGAGTATGCGGGCGCGTACCATCCCATCTCTCTGATCTTCTTGGAGTTTGCCTGCGACGCTTTCTTGTCGCTGGTCCAGATTGCCAGCGCCTTGCTGCACGACGCAAAGGCCTCGACAAGCTCCTTCATCCTGCCGCACCGCATGAATTCTTGGGCCACATCCGACCCCTTCTCAGCAATCACTGCTGCAAGCTCCATGCACTCCAGGAGGTTGTCGCGCGAAAGGGATGTGCCTGCAAAGTGTAGGCAGCTAATGTAAGCCAGCACCGTCTCCGGGATATAGGCCTCGCGAAGTTGTTGGAAATCCTTGTCCACTAGTACCACGTTGTGAGCATACGCACTAGTACTCCTAATCGGGGGTGGACACTGTATTACCTTCGTTGGACACCAACAGCCAATTCTTCAGGACCGGCTGCATACACGCCTTGGCTGAGCGAACCTCCTGGCTTGTGTGCTGCCACATCTCGCGCGAGGTGCTGCTTTCCCTGTTACCCACCACGTTAGCCAATGACCTGGAGCAACTATACACCGCGAGCTTGTTGAGGCCGTACTCCCTGCTGAGCCCGGCCAACGAGGACAGGGTTTCCATGGAATCCAGAGCGCGGACAAGGCACTCGAGCTCCCACACGTTCCGCACGAGAGTGACGAGCTGATCCTTGCCTAGCTGGCATGCCTCGAGAAACTCGGCCGTAAACTCGCCGTTGGAGAACTCCTCAAACCAGTCGGGACCGGAATCCTCGCTCGCCTCCCTGACTGGGGTGGGCGATTTGGTCCTAACAATCTCCCTCCCAGGCACCCGATCGCTGAAGGCGCGGGCAGCGCGCAACCGCATCCGTTCTGTAACCAGTTAGCATCAGCTACGGCGGGCAAATGCGGTAACATCCAAACATACTCAGGAGATACTTGTACACCCGGATTGCATATGTGCATGTCTCCACCAACAAGCCCGGAACGTGCATGAGCCATTCCATGGCGCGGATTATCAACTCGTCTTCTTGATCAACAAACTCAGCATCCTCGCCAAAGAAATCGGGTTTCACGATCCGGCCGTATTTGAGGGTTGGCGGACCGCTTTCGAGGATCTTGAACTGCCCCGTGGCCTCGCACCGCAGCGACTTGTCACGGACGTCTTCCAGATACATCAACGGCTGTGACTTGGCAAACTCAGCCAGATCGAGCCCCAGCTGCCTCATTATGGCCAATTGGTGTGCCCGCGCGTCGACGTCGACAATATGGATCAAGTTTCTGCTCAGCGTCTCGTACAACCGGGTACCGTGCAATTTGGAGCAGTACAGCGGGATCAGTTCCTCGAGGTTGGCGAGGCGGAGGTAGCTTATGTAGGCGGCGATGATGTTCTCTTGCGCCTGATGCCGTACCTGAAGGGGCCCTCTATCCTTCGTGAACCCGGTGAGGCGGTCAAGGGTGGAGATGATGATGAGAACGTGGGCCAGTATACGGAGGCCGTCATGTTCCGACAGATCGAAGTACTTTTCCTGCTTGA
Source organism: Chaetomium strumarium (assembly GCF_033439665.1). NCBI lineage: Eukaryota > Fungi > Ascomycota > Sordariomycetes > Sordariales > Chaetomiaceae > Chaetomium > Chaetomium strumarium. The sequence goes on along the minus strand of NW_026944429.1, from coordinate 3,386,891 downwards.
AGTGTTCAAGCGAAGGTAGTGGTACTTCAGGGATCAACTTGGACTTTTGCTTCTGGTTCGCATGCCTGGATAGCGTCACACCTTGATAGAAAAGGTGCCGGTCTACTTCGTTCGCGACAATAGCGCCTTGTAGCGCCTTTGCGGTCCGTATCGCCTCCCTGCTTGTCCTCGGATCTGTCTCTAGGGACGCAATGAGGCGCTTACTGACCGTCATGGGATCGCTGTGGTGCAGGACGGCATTGAAAGAAGGAAAATGCTCGGCGGCATTTGCTGCGCTGTCGCCGCCATGTTTGGCCAGGTAGAGGTCGAACTGCGTCCTGAGCAGGGCATTGTAATGCGCGAACAGGAAATCGTCCCACGACTTGCACACTTTCTCCACACTCGCGATATCACCCGCAAGTAGCCCGTAGACAGCCCTATCATGGTCTCCTGTCCCGCCTTCTCGGGCAGCCGCGAAACACATCCGCCTCCATAAAACAAGGGAACCCGGATCGAAATCGTGCTGCTCTTCGTCCTCGGGGTTGGAGAGCGGTAAGGGGGCGATCGAAGCGGCCCTCCAGAGCTCCATTCTCTCGGAGCACCATTCCCTGATCTCGGACATGGAGCAGCCGCGGCGAAGCATCTCAAAGCAACCCAGCCAGATGGCGTGCTCAAAGAATTCGTCCTGGCGCTCCAATTTCCGCGCCTGACGTGTGACAGCATCCGGGTCCAGTTGAGTGATGAGCGTTTTGGAGCCCAGGTGCGACTGGGCAGCCGTGGCGTCGTTCGGATCTAGCACGCCTTGGTAGCCGTTAACGCTCTTTTGTAGTTTGATCTTGTGGCGCGTATGAAGCCAGCCGTGCGCAACTATGTCGCCTCTCTCGGCGCTCTGCTGTAGTTCGCTCACGACCTCATCAATGGGCGGCCCGTAACTCGCACTGCTCTGGAGCCATTCGAGTACAATCTTCCTCTCGCGCGCGACCGAATCCGAGACCATAAATTCGTTCCACCATTGCCGGCGCGTCCTAGTCGAGGCGCCGTCGGTCATTTTCTGCTGCGAGACGCTTGCATCACGGTACCGCAAAGGTAGAATCCGTCGTAGAAGGTCCCATGTCTGCGCTTCCTCTTCTAGACGGCGCAGCTGTTCCGGAGAAGCGACTGGATCGTTCCCTTCGTCAACTTCATCGATATCCATGTCACCTGAACCCTCCCTTTGCCAGTTCACTCGTCCTCGCGCAGATCGCTCCCGGGATTGGCGCTCACGTAACCGATCGACCCTCTTGCGTGTGTAGGTGTAGTAAGAGTCGACGAGCTTAAAGACCTGGGCGCGCTTCTCGGCTGGCGACCCGTCTAGGTCGGTGTTGTAGCGGTCGAGTTGGGCGGCGAAGTAGTCGACCTCTTCACCCGCACGGATGGTGCCATCCTGATATGTGGCGTCGAGGTCTGCCATTTCATCTTGCACCGGGCCTGGTGAGGCATGTCAGTGATCCCTTTCGGAGTGCCTGGCGGCGGCCCGTAGTGTTTGGCAAACCTGGAGCTGGACTTTGTGAGCTTGCCCGAGAGCTCTCGTCTGTGGCCGGGTAATCCTACAGCAAGTCTATCAGCAGGCGGCGATGGCTGGGGGCTTCAGAGGTCAGAAAGTACTGACAAATGCCGGCGCCATTCTAAGAGCGGGTTGTGGAAGGTAGGAATGCAATGTGTGTTCCAACTTCCGGTTCTGTATGGATGTAGAACCGTGGAACTTGCAGAGTTGATTTAGTTTGTTCTCTATCGCATCCTGAGGAGATGATGCGCGGGTTGGCTTGTTCTTGAAGAAAGGGAGCCAATGCAATCGCTTGTCGGCTGTTCGAGGTCAACATGCGCAGACCCAACGGTTGCTGTTCTTACCATAAGAGCGTGAACCGCGTAAATGCGGCTTGAAAGAACGGACTGGGACTGTTGGCGGCTGGCTTCCCTGTCACCGCACGAGCCGCTGCCTTATGGATACTGGATACCTCAGCTTAGTCGCACACGGTGTGGGGCACATGTGACCCACTCGCAGCTTAGGTCAAAACGCCGAGAAAACCAAAATTTTGTTTCCTTTTTTCCCTTCTTTCAACAATGTCAATGGCATTCATATTAGAGTCTCGGAACAAGTCCCTCAGTGCTTGTTCAGGCCACGCGGCCTCACGCGCGCTCAATGATAGCCTAGAAAAATTCTGCACTCTCCTTTCCAGTTACCTGACGCCTCTAGGGGTCCTTCAGGTGGACATATTTGGACGTGTGATACATTTCTTGACGCCTGCTCACTGAGTGCCCTTCCTCTGCTCCATCTTCAGCCGTAACAAGTTCGGCTTGGGACAGCTGACAGTTACTGCACTGTCGCCGTTCTTCTCGTAGAAGGTCTGGCAACACTCATAGAGAGCATCGACGTACTTGGCGCACTTGGCCTCGTTATACCCGGTTTTCGTCAAGCAGTCTAGACGAGGGTCAGCCTCCCCTACACGATGGGCTTAGCCCAGGCAGCTTGCCTTGAATTGCGCACTGGCACGTCCCCAAAAGATGTGTTAGCATGCTTGTCATCACCATTCTGGGCGACATGGACGAACCGCCCGCGGATGGCACGGAGGATCGCTCCTTAGATCTTGTTCAAGGCCCTAGATATTAGATCAATAATCAGTCTCTAACTGAACGTGGGGATGAAGGCCGGGATGAACACAACCTTTGCACTAACCATTGCGGCCACTTGACAAACTTTAACACAGCTCCGGCGTGCTCGTGCAGTCCGCCGGCGTCCGTCTTGTGGTTTGTATGTATGGTTGTTTAGCTCCTGGCCCCCTACTTACGCGACCTCAGCCTGAATATAAGTGATCGGAATGTTGCATCTCCCGAAAGCCGGAAGCAATGATGTCAGCAAACAAACCCTGGTTGCATGGAATTTCGGGACAGTTCTACGAACTCATTGCGTGTCGGGGCCCTTGTTTTGGCGGTATCATGGGATCCTTTGAATCGGAGTCACTAACCAAGATCTCTGACAAAGCCTTCCCGTCACAGTTGATACACCTACCACAGTAACCTGAAGGTAAGATAGGTGGCCCAAGACCGGAGTGGGCTTGATCCAGTCCCAGCTTGATCTATGAGATCACAATCGCCGAACTCCGTACTGTATTATACAATACATACATACACGTATTATATATATATACTATATCATAAGCAAGGCAACACTGCCGTGAGCACAATCGATCATTCAAGGCATCAAATTATAATCCTCTTAACATGGTAATTCTGTTTTTCTAGCGTCTTTCTTTCCGACCCTCAGTGTTCGCCCGGTCTTCTTCCGTTGTTGTTCCAAAAGAAGGCTTTCGGCTTCTGCGGTCAGGACTTTGTGCTTCAGGTACTACTGTATGGGCAGTACAACTAAGTTCAACCCCACCAAAGCGAAAGCCGCCAACTTCGCCGCGCCACGCGCAACCATCAACCTACCTTACTTCAACGGTAACACCTTAGGTAGATTCTTGCAGAGGCTCAGCACACAGCACAATCGCCTTTGCAGCAGCTCGCTTTTTGACTTCTACAGCCCGACAAAGGCAAATACATCACTGGCCGCTTCGCACACAGCGCTTACGGAGGGTAAGTTCTTGCACACTTCTACCCCTCCATCTTCCGTCTTGCGTGTAACCAGCCTCATTCGCGTCTGCCTTCGTTTTTTTTCTCGCTCTTTTTTTCAGGCTTCATAACTAACAGAAGCTCCCAACTTCTACAGCAACCTCACAATCCGAAGCCGCCAAATCTCCAAGAGGACGTCCACCAACCCACCCACAATGGCGGATAACGCTGAGAACGGCAGTCCTACGCAGCCCGGCCCTGATGTGCCGCCGCAAGCGACCGAGCACCTGAACATCAAAGTGACCGACAACAATAACGAGGTCTTCTTCAAGATCAAGCGGAGCACGAAGCTTGAGAAGCTCATGACCGCCTTCTGCGAGAGGCAAGGGAAGACCCCAAATTCTGTTCGGTTCCTCTTCGAGGGACAGCGTGTCCAGCCAACGGACACGCCGGACACTGTGAGTCATCTCGCGTAGCAGTTCTAGATATGGGAAAGAAACACCGTTGCTGATCTATGCGTTTTCTCGGGCAGCTGGAGATGCAAGATGGGGACACGCTTGAAGTCCACCAGGAGCAGGTTGGCGGTTGCTGAGCGTCCTGGAGAGATGGAGGCACAGACGGAGGGCAGCACCATGTAACGGTGGATTTCGGCACGGCGAATGGGGATAACGGAGTTTGCACATTTGAGTCTAGGTGTGGGAAGAGGGATACTTAAGGGAAAGCTGCGCATGGCAATCATGCCGCTGTGTTGCTGGCAGAAAAGGTCCGGCGTATCTATTCCCTTACCGGTGGTGTGTGGTATCTTGCACTCGGTTGATTTGGAATTTACGGTTTGGTTTTCAGAGGCCATGGCTTTCCTCTCTATGGATCCATCTTCTCTGTCTGCCAGTGCCAGGGCAAGCAGAATCACCACCAACCTATCTGTCCAATCACCAACCAAGCCAAAGTTCCCATGACAAGATCGAAGTCATCCAGCCGTGTAAAGGCAAGGCACGTATGGGAAGCGCGAGGCAAATTGTCTCATATTACAAATCTGCCAGCCCATATTATCATTTACAAACTCTGGACTCCGTCACAGATCGCTTCGCAAAACAAACAAGGAAGTTCGATCGCAAATGCAATATCCAACACGCAAACCTTCACATGCCATCTAGACCAGTGACCGCTTATGCCTTCAACTTCCTCTCCATGCACTTCGTGCACAGCACCACCATCTCACCCGGCGCTCCTGAGCCCTCCTGGGGAAAGATTTGCCCATCGTCGAACCCGCCATTGCAGGTAGCGCAGCGGAAGCACTCGTCATGCCACTCGCCACCCAGGGCGCGAATATACTGTCCGATCACAGCCGTCCTGCACTTGCGGCACTTGGGCGCCCTCCGCTCCGTGCGTTTCGTCTGGCAGGACACGCACCACGCATAGCCGTCCTTTTCGATATGCGTCATGCCCTTCTCGAACGGGTCGCCGCACTCTGCGCAGAAGAAGTGGCCAAAGTGCCAGTGCGCGCCCAGCGCCACCACGTGCTCGCCCATGATGGGCGTCTTGCAGTGCTTGCAGCGCGGGGCGAACAGCTCGTGCCAGTCGAGGTGACAGAAGAAGCGCAGCCGCTCGTCGCCGTCTTCGGCCATCGTCTGTCCGGGCGCCTCGGGCAGCACCTCGCCAGCAGCGCGGCGGGCAATGCGGTCGAGGCGCGCCGCGCGGTGGTCGTCGGGCTCGGGGGAGATCTCGAGCGCCTCGAGGGAGGTGCCGCAGGCGTAGCACGTGAAGCATTGTGGGTGGAACCGCTCCGAGCTACCGGCCAAAGATACGAAGCGGCCTTCGATGAAGTCTCCGCATTCGTGGCAGCGAGCTGTAGCCCGAGCGCCGATGGGGTTCGGGGCCGGCGACCAGTGCCCACGAGGGCGTGCTGCCTGCCGGACGCGAGGTGCGCCCGCTTGGGGAGTGGGAAGCGGACGGCGGGAGCCACTGCTTGTATTGCCATTGCCGTTATCATCGTCGGGGGTCACAATAACAGGAATGCTGGGACCCTTATCGGCGCCGTCAGGCTCAATCACGATTGCGGGAGGGCATGATGAGGAAGAGTCAGAGACCGCAATCACGGGGACAGAGGGCGAATCTACTTGAATAGCGGGCGGAGGGGGTTGCGGGCGGAGGGAGGGTGACGACGACGGCGAGGTCGACGGTGCAGAATCCGCCGTAACAGAGATAGCAGGGACCGCTGGCGCTTGCTGCTGACGCGGCTGCTGGTGGGGGACCTTGCCAGGGGTGAGGCACACCGGCTGCCCGTTGCCCCCTCGCCCGATCTTCGACTCTTCTGACTTGTCGTCAGTAGCCTCCCCTGGGGGCTTCCAATCTTTGCTAAAGCTTACGATAGGTCGACCGGGACTATCGCTGACTGCAGACGGCGTGGGAAGCTTGGGGCTGCGGTCTTTCAGCCTCATGCTCGTGGCCTGCTTTATATCGTCGCTGCGGATTTCCATGCCGTGCTTGCGAGGCACGTTCTCGCGCTGCACGGGCAAAGCAGGGAGCCTAGAATTGGTAGTGTACTGCGGATTCCGAGACTGCGTCGGCATGTTACGGTGTATCTCATATTTGGAGACCAACCTTTCGGCCGAGGGGGTTAAGGGGTTCGTTTTCGTCCCTGCCGCCGTCTTCGGAGCGGACTGCAGTCTGTTAAAGGGATCCCTCCTCTTCGGCCGCAGCGGGCTGATGGTGTCATCCCGCGTCAAGGATTGAGGTTGGCCAGACGTTTCATTGTCCGGTTCTTCCCATATCTGGTCACCCGAGAATGGCCTCTGCATGTCGCTGCTAGTGTTCCTCCTTCGTCCGCTACCGGAACGCGGCCCCTGAATGGACCGATGCCCCGTTGCAATGTTGCCATAGGATTTGCCGTTACCGGGTGGGGCCGCGACGCCCATAGTAGGCTCCGTACTGGACGTATGGCGGGAGGAGGCGAACGATGGGCGGCCGGCCGGGTCATCACCTTCAGAAGAGCTGCCAGACACTGAGGGCGAACCGGGATTTCGGGCAAGGCCCGTTGGTGCGACACCGTTTCCGTACTTTCCAACGCTAGCTGTGCGGGCATGTGCGTAACTGTCCTTGCGCAGATGCGGCCGATATCGGTAAGGGGCTCCGGGCTGGGGCAGCTTCCCAGGGTTTTGATGCTGCCAGACCAGCTCGGCCGCCTCGTCGAGAGCCGCATTGTAGAGTCGCTTGTCTTCGTCCAACTCCTCGTTCCCGTCGTTGGCCGGCTTGGACTGGTCTTTCAGATCCATATCCTCCATGGCCCGACGTAGCGAGAACGCCTCCTCCTTCTCCATCCACCGTTGACCACGCTCAATGTAGGTTGCGCTGGGGACAACCTCGGACGGCTTTAACGGTTGCACTGGCTGACCGGGATAGTAATCTTTCCCACGAGCCACGGTGGAGTATCTTGAGGCGACGCTGGGGACAGGAGATTGGCGGCTGGCAGATGGGGGCAGACTGGCTGTATCTGACTGCGTCCGTTGGTGATAACGATGCTGGGGCAATGTGGTTACTGAAGCTGAAGCGGGTCCGGCGGACGACCGGCCGATTACGGACAAGCCAAGAGCATCATGTTTTGGAGGCGGCGGAGGGCGGGTTACGCGGTTGTTGCGCAGGTCTGCGAGATAGGCGGCTGCCGAATGGGTCAGTAAGCAGGCGAGCCATCAATTGCATTTCCGTTGGAACGGGAGAGGGAGAGAGGGCAGGCGTACCGAACTGCTCATTTGTCATATAGGAAGGAGACGGCGGCGTCACCTTCCTGGTGGAGCTTCGCTCTTTGGACCTGCCGCGAGTAAACATGCTCTCTTCGTCCTAAGGAAAGCCTTGCGGGATGGTAACGTGTCGGTGATCACGGATGTTGGGATTCAGGGGAGATGATCCGACAGTGTGAGAATGGCTGGCTGGCAAAACAGCCAGGCCCGACCGGGAGTGCGAATTTATGCCCGCTGCCCGCAATGTTTATGTCCAACACTTTTCAGCATTCACAATGACGTTGCTGGGCACGGGCGAGGGAGTATACAAACAATGGGACAGGAGGGAAAGGTGAGTCAAAAGCGCTCCAGTTCATTCGATGAGGTGGGCAACAGACAGCCAAGCTGGCTGGTTCGCCAGCTTTGATTGGGCCACGCAGCATGACAAACATGGGTTCCCACAGCGACCAGCCTTGACCGGCACCTTAGCTTTCGGGTACGTAGGTACCTACCGTAGTACTTTAACCACAGTTGCCGGAATCAGTCACATGCGGGTTACGGATTGAGAAAGTTATGGAAGTTGCCGCGGAGCTGGCCACGAGGGAGCAGGGGACAATAGGTGTCTTATTAGCTCCGTACTTCCGTCTTCAACGGCAGCTGAACGACATGAGTTTCTTGGACTCATCATTCACACGCTAGTATTGTACATACATACACACACATGGAAGGTTTATAACTCTGGTGTGTTCTCTCGCCTGAGCAGATGCAGCCTCGATCGGAGCCCCACAACAAGAACCTCTTCCAGAAAGCTTGATGCACATCTGCTGGTTGAACCCCGCACCCGGAACCGGTCCCGGTCCCACTGTGAAAATCCGTCAAAGGGGGCGACTTCTTCACGCCCGTCTGCTATTTCCGAAGCTCTCGGCTGCCGAGCTGTGATCCAATCGAGCAATGGAGGAAGGACGGATACACGGTATGGGTGCTCTGGAAAGGCGGTGAATGACCAAAGGCGCTACTGGTATGTCTCGAGGATGGTGTCTTTTCTCTTCTCTTTGACTCCTCGTTCGGATAGGAAGATAAACTCTGGGTTTGGATGTTCGGTGCTGGTATTCTTTATGAGAATGTCGGCCGAGGATGCAGCGAACAGCACCAGTCAGACTTAGTTCGATCTGTGGGGTAGAAGGAGCAGGGTATCACTCGTAGATAGTTTTTTCCGCTTCTTGGAATCGCCCCCTCGGGGATAGGGTAGGTAGCATTATCTGCGAGCTGTGGTAGCGGTTGGCTTCGGTTATTAATACAAGTGCTCTATGTACTTGGCCTTCTGCTTCATCATTTTTTTGCGTTTTCTCTTCTCGGCTGGCGAGGAAGTCGCGGCTTCTGCTTATGGTGCTATCTGTTTTGCTACCCCTTGTCTTCCCTCGTTTCCACCGGGGCCCATCCAATGACACCCCCCGAAGCGCCTCCCGATGGCCGGGGGCTTCCGACCCGTGAATCAACGGTACTGGAAACCAAAGACAGCGTTCTCGTTCCTCCTTCAGGCGAGAAGGGGATTAGTTCAGAAGAGAGCCCTTCAGGCGAAACTGATTCGCCTAGAGAGGCCGAGTTCAAGGAAGGAGGCTATGGCTGGTTAGTACCCTAGGCCTCCGCAAGCACACGAGTTGCTCAGGCTTCCGTCTCCCACACATCCTCAGCCCGGACTTTGCTAACATGGGCGAGCAGGGTTGTGGTGGTGTCGGTAGCGCTGGTCAATGCCCATACTTGGGGCCTGAACTCGTCATATGCCGTCTTCCTCGCCTATTACTTGCGGTCTGGCGGCATCGTTGGCTCCTCGCCGCTGGCCTTTGCCTTTGTCGGCGGGCTGTCCATATCAATAGCCCTGCTGGTGTCCCCTGTTGCCACCTGGTGTATCGGACGGCTTGGGACAGCCTTCACCTTGCGGGTTGGCGTTGTCCTCGAAGCGTACGTTGCAAGCGGCGCGACCGCAAACCTGTTAGCTCATGCGTGCCGACCCTCAGACTGACTCCCCTTCAGCGCGTCATTCATTGGGGCCTCGTTTTCGACGCATATCTGGCATCTCCTCCTCAGCCAGGGCGTGTGCTTCGGCCTCGGACTGGGCTTCTGTTTCACCGCCACAGTCGGCGTTGTTCCCCAATGGTTCACCAAACGACGCTCTTTCGCCAATGCGGTGGCCACTTGCGTGAGTCTTTTTGTTCTTTTACTCGTGACAACACATCAAAGATTATGAAGCTGACATTCTTGGTAGGGCTCCGGCTTCGGCGGGCTAACCTATGCACTGGCTGCCAACGCCATGATCTCCAATCTCGGCCTCGCCTGGGCGTTTCGCATCCTGGCCATCCTGGCCTTCGTGGTGAACGGGGCATGCAGCCTGACTCTCCGTGATAGGAACAAGGCAGTCGGCGCAGTCCACATGCCCTTCCACGCCGCCCTATTCAGAAAGATCGAATTCTGCCTGTTTATCAGCTGGGGATTCTTCAGCCTCATAGGCTATGTTATCGTTGTCTTCTCCATTACCGACTACGCCCAGTCCGTGGGCTTCACGGCGAGTCAAGGGTCGCTGGCTGCCGCGCTCTTCAACCGTGAGTCCCGCTCAGCACCAATCGCCGATATTATTATTACTATTCCTTCTACTGACTTCCTTGCCTGTGCTAACCCACCCACCTGGTAGTATCCCAAGGCATCGTGAGACCACTCATTGGATTGGCGAGCGACAAGTTTGGGAGGATCAATGTCGCCGCCCTCGGGACTCTGGCGGCCGGCCTGGCTGCATTCTTTCTTTGGATCTTCGCCGCGTCTCACTATCCCGGGCTTATCGTTTACGTTCTCTTCGGCGGCTTTGCCGGCATCGTCTGGCCATGTGTTGCCCCTGTCGGAGCCGAAGTCGTAGGGCTTCAGTTGTTACCTGCCGGTATATGATCCCTCATCTTCCCTCGCCCCTCTTCAACCCGATGACTAACTCTATACGTATGTACCAGCATTATCGCTTTACTGGCTGCTTTTGGTTCTGCCGGCGACCTTGTACGTACTTGTACCAGCTGCGGCACCCTGCTGCGGGTCTTGCTTCTAGGCACTTGCTGACCCGTTTGCCAGTTCTGAAGTGATTGGATTGAGTCTCAAAATGCCGGGGATCCACCCGTATCTCAATGTCCAGGCCTTCACGGGGACAATGTACATTGTCGCATTCCTGTCCTGTATGAGCACCCATCCGCCACGTCTCAGGCACCCAGTATCTAACCACTTTTATCACCAGTATGGCTCTTGAGGAGCTGGAAATTGCACCAGCTGGAGCTGCTGGGGTTGGATCACACGGAAGAAACTCCTCAGGTTTCTTCTCCCAGTGCTGAGGAGGGTGCAGCTCCAACGAGGCACTCTAGCGTACTGAGCTTTTACCTCAGCAGCATGGTCATGGCCAAACGGGTTTGAAACTCGTACATGTGATATTTAGATAGAAGGATACCCAGGTACAAACACCAGAAACACTAATAGAGCCCTCGGGGGAGGAGTCAGACTGGGGAAAACAACGTCGCGATAAGGAGCGCCACGCCGCGAACCTGCTCAAGATTGTCTAATGATTGGAACAATGACTGGAAGAGGAGAGCACAGCGACCCTGCGCCCCAATCAATCACAGGAATCACGCTGGTGTGGTTTCCACGCCGGAGCTGCAGGAGTGGTAATGGATAGATCTGAAGCATGGGTGTTGTCGTCGTCCACGTGAACTGCAGACGGCCGCTCACCACCGCAGCTCCCCTTTGACACCTGTCTCACCGCGCTCGTCACCTTTAGCCGGATTTTCCTTGAATCCCAAGTTCTTGAAGTCATCCCTTGCCATAAGGTTGCTGAGTGTTCTAGGGTTAGTTTGCCATAACTGCAATAAAAAGGGAAAAGGGAAAGGAGCAACAAGAAACGGCGTGGAAGATGCGGAGGACCTACCGGTCCATGCGGCAAGCCAGGTAGGACTTAGCCAGCATTCTACACTCGTCTTTATTAACGCCCTTGACCTTCTTCATGCAGCTTAAGTACGACATCATGACACTCTTGCACTCCCCTAAAATCCAAGCATGAGTAAATATTCGTCGATTGCAAAGAAGTACTGTACACTTGCCATCGTGATCCAGGGGGAAGCTACCCCTCTGCGGGCTTCACACGGAGGGGAATGGTTAGCTGGGTCCCACGGTTAAGATGCACACCGCATGAACTTACGGGATAGGCTTTGTTGTTGGCAGCGGCCCTGGGCTTCCAAAGGTACTCATCTTCGATCTGTAGAGTTGCAGCGTGGATTGACAATAGCTGCGGCCAGAATACCTACGGTGGTTGTGGTGGTGTTGTTGTTGTCGATCCCAGTCAAGTTCAGAATATCGGGCCACTTGGCTAAGTTGGCTCGAGCTCGGCTTAGCTAGGAGCGGTTGAAAAGAGCGAGGGATGGCCGGAAAGGGAAGAGGGAAAGGAAAAGAAAGACAGATATACGTCGAATGACGCCAGGTTGAAGTCACAGAGACTGGAGCTTAAATCAACTCAGGAGTCCATCTCCTACCTCTAGTATCTGTCTTTCAAACTCAAAGTTGCTCCTCCAACACAGACACCGCGGTGTGCTTCCATACCTTGAAGCCCACCTTGCCGTCTGCTTGCCTCAGGCCACAAGACAACCTTCCGGACGCGGTGGAGCCGGTGCCCTCTGACACGCTACCTTATCGATGCTAGGGATCGAGTCCCGGAATTTACCAGGGTCTGCTATCAGGCTATGTACCTAACAAGACGCCCGTCCGTGCATCCTACCGCATAACAGCCAAGGCCTTAATCGCCCCAGTTTAATTCTGTGGATTCAAGTTTTGAGCTCAGGCTCGAGACAGACGCAACCGCCCTCCCGTCAGTCTTTTTCGTCAAGCTACGACCAGGCGTCGGCTGCCCCTTTAACGACGGCCGGTCCTCTACTTTGCGTCGCATCGCCGTTCGAAGCTGTTCTGACTCTAGAGCCCGGCGGTGCTGCTGTTGCTCTCTCTGCGTCGCCCCGCCCACCGTTGGCGCATCTTTGGACCTCCACTGCCCAACCTCGACGCCGCTGAGGGCCTGTCTGTTTCCCAAAAGCCGCTACAATGGCTGCACTCGGTGACGACTTGCTGTCGACCGTCAACAAGCTGCAAGATCTCGTCTTCAACACCATTGGCAATGACTCCCTAGACCTCCCGCAGATTGTATGCATGGCGCCCGCAGCAGCCCACCCCCAGCCCAACTCACTCATACTGATGATCTCCGCGCATTGCAGGTCGTTGTAGGGTCCCAGTCCGCCGGCAAGTCTTCAGTGCTCGAGAACATCGTCGGTCGAGATTTTCTCCCTCGTGGCAGCGGTATCGTTACCCGGCGGCCCCTCATTCTGCAGCTCATCAACGTCCCCGACGACGAGGACGGGGACGACGTGAACCTGGGCTACAGAAACCCTACCCAGGCTGCCCGGAATGAGTGGGCCGAGTTCCATCACATCCCCAACCGACGGTTCAACGACTTCGGCGATGTGAAGCGGGAGATCGAGAACGAGACAGCAAGAGTCGCGGGGAACAACAAGGGCATCAATCGCCAGCCCATCAACCTGAAGATCTTCTCTCCCCACGTTTTGAATCTTACCCTGGTCGACCTGCCCGGATTGACAAAGGTTGGCCCCCCCGAGCTCCACCCCGGCCCTTGCTACTTCCGGGTCTAACCAGTGCGCTGCAGGTGCCCATTGGGGACCAGCCGACGGACATTGAAAAGCAGACACGGAACCTAATATCCGAGTATATCGCCAAGCCCAACAGTATCATTCTGGCCGTGTCCCCAGCAAATGTCGACATCGTCAACTCGGAGGCGCTGAAGCTTGCCCGGCATGTCGATCCCCTGGGACGTCGGACAATCGGTGTGCTCACGAAGGTCGATCTAATGGATCATGGCACCAATGCGCTCGACATTTTGTCAGGCCGCGTTTACCCGTTGAAGCTGGGTTGGATCGGAGTGGTGAACCGGTCACAGCAGGACATCACGGGGAACAAGCCCATGGAGGAGGCTCTGAAGTCTGAGGCCGAGTTTTTCAGGCACCATCCTGCCTACCGCAACATCGCAACCCGCTGCGGCACGCACTACTTAGCCAAGACCCTCAACACCACTTTGATGGCCCACATCCGGGATCGTCTTCCCGATATCAAGGCGCGGTTAAACACCCTCATGGGACAGACCCAACAGGAGCTTGCCAGCTACGGAGATATGCATTTCAGCGGGAAAGAGCACCGCGGCTCCCTCATTCTGCAGCTTATGACGCGGTTCGCGACATCTTTCATCTCCTCGATTGACGGCACCTCCACCGAGATCTCAACCAAGGAGCTGTGCGGTGGCGCTCGAATTTACTACATCTTCAACTCGGTCTTCGGGAGCTCCTTAGAATCTATTGACCCTACTTCGAATCTATCCGCTCTCGACATTCGGACGGCGATCCGCAACTCTACTGGCCCGCGTCCGAGTCTGTTCGTGCCTGAGATGGCTTTCGACCTGCTCGTCAAGCCCCAGATCAAGCTTCTCGAGATCCCAAGCCAACGCTGCGTCGAGCTTGTCTACGAGGAGCTCATCAAAATTTGCCATACGTGCGGCTCCACGGAGCTTTCCCGGTTCCCTAGGTTGCAAGCGAAGCTCATCGAGGTTGTCTCGGACCTTCTCCGAGAACGGCTTGGCCCCGCGTCGGCATACGTCGAGTCGCTGATATCCATTCAGCGAGCCTATATCAATACCAACCATCCCAATTTCCTTGGTGCTGCCGCTGCCATGAGCCACGTTGTCAGCAATAAGCAGGAGAGGGAAAGGAAGCGGCTCATTCAGGAGGAGCGGGAGCGGCGTGAGCGGAGACGGATGAAGGAACTCGGAGCGAACGGCACCGACACACCGGTGGAGGAAGAGGAAGAAAATGCCGCGACAGAGAAGACAGAGACCGTCGTAGTGCGGAAAGCACCCGCTGGGAAGGGCTCGCGAAGCCTCTCGCCGGCTGTGCGTGACTCGACATCAGGCGGTCTCGCCGCCGCCCTCAACGGAGCTCGGTCGGCGTCCCCCGCACGGTTCAATAACCCGTCCTTGGGCCACGCCAAGGACTCGTTCCTGAACTACTTCTTCGGCAAGGATGGCGCCATGGTACCAGGGACGGCCCCGGCGAACGCCAACATCGGTCGTCATGTCAGCCAATCCATCGAGCCGACATTCAGCCAGAGCATAAGGCGGCCGGAAGAGAAGCCTCTGCGGTCGCCGGCCCAGCCTCTGCGGGCTGACGAGACTCTTGATTTCTCTCAGGGCTCCAAGGGAGGGGATTTGGTGAGTTGGGCTATCGTATATATTACATCTTCTTGGCCCGTCGGAGTTGGATGAAGACTGACACGTGCGTCTGTAGCTCAGCAGTGGCGAACCTGCAATGACCGACCGCGAGGCTATGGAGACGGAACTGATCCGGGCTTTGATCAGCTCGTACTTCAACATCGTGCGGGAGACCATCGCAGATCAAGTTCCAAAGGCCATCATGCATCTCCTGGTCAACCATTGCAAGGACGTCGTCCAGAATCGGCTCGTTAGCGAGCTGTACAAGGAATCGCTCTTCGAGGAACTTCTGTACGAGGACGACGCCGTTAAGAAGGAGCGCGAGAAGTGCGAGAAGCTTCTTCAGACGTATCGCGAGGCGGCTAAGATCATCGGCGAGGTCGTATAGGCACCTCAGGCACGGTCGATGCAACTTTCCGCTGATGTGCTGGGCATCGCTGCTCCATGACGCTAATGTACTGTAGATGGCTAGCCTGCAATATTGGGCGAGATGGACGGCAGTGGTAGCAATGTACATACATTGACGATGTTTTGACGTGATGACATCCATGGCCCCGGAGATCATACCTTGTATAGCAAAGGAAGCAAAGGTACCTCTCCTTTTGGCTTTTCCGTTTCTTTTGGTATGTCCTGTATGTAGAGAGCATCTGGACTTGATGCACACTTATTGGTCAAAGCAGACCGCCCCTCACAGCTACGATGTTCATAAGCATTCTATATAAACATTTCTCGGTCATCCTACTAGTATGACTACCATAGTAGATGTATGTACGGTACCTAGTAAGTACCCGGAAGAAAGGTAGTGGAACCATCGGATGCTAGGTGTTCACAAACTTGGTGAGTCAGGCCAGCCGGGTACGCCCCGGGTCCCGGCAGCTCAGGACCTGGTGGGACATCCCGTGAGGTCCCACGAACGCTAATTGGCTGATCTTCTTGGCGCGTCCACCGCGTCCCGTCCCTACGGTCAGCAATGAATTTAATGTTCTTCCCTCAGTGGCTTTTCTGCATCGCTAACACTAACACATTCCACCACTTTCACTCGCACCATCATCATCCCGACAATCTGCGCAGTGCACACCGTTTGCTGCCCGGTTCATTGAGTTATTCAGCTGTAACCGGACTGGTGTGCCCCTGACTCGTCCCCGCGACTTGTTTCGTTAACGTTGTCCTTTGTCCAGCTTAGAGTTGGCGAAAATCAACTCAAGATACGGCGTCCCCAACAGCACGCTTGTTGCTGGTAGACATTTCTTCTCTCTCTCTTTCGTCTTCTCTGCATTGGGCTTTGGAAAGCAGGCTCTTGTCGGCTCCTATTCACGATCACAAGGATAGGGGCTCCTTGGTCGACAACGATCGCCACCAGAGTCGTTGTCGACCCTCATGTTCTCTTCAACAACTGACAAGTGTTAATTCGCCGTTCTCTCCTGTACCACCAACTGCTGGTCTCTGAAGTTGGCGCGTGCAGCAGGCTTTATGCCTTGTTTTCCTCTTGTTTCGTTTTCTTCATAGTTCTTGCGCCTCTATGTAACAGTCCGAGATACCAAGCTCGAGCGGCACAAAGGACGGAGAGATGCAAGCTACCAAGCTTACAGGACATAGCGACATGCCGGCAGGGACAGAAAACAGCAGCACCCTCGAGTCACGGCAGAGGTCTCCCGATGATAGGAGCGCGACAGCTAATTTACCAACCAGTGACGCGACCATTATCGGAAGGAAGCGGAAGTTGTCCGATCAGGATGAGGGGCCCACTTCAACCCTCTCCGAGACGGCTGCTACAGCCAGTGTCAAGAAGACCAAGCTGGCCGGGGGAAGCAACGCTCAATCGTCACCAAGCGGCTGCCTCTGGAAGTTGGACAAATCCCTCTTGCCCTCTGAGGTCTGGCACCATATCTTCACGTTCTGTCCGCCCAAGTCCTTGGGCAGTCTGTCCGCTGTTAACAGATTGTTCAACCTCTATCTTGATCCCGCATCGTCAGTCCGCCGAGACGTTCCAAGCTCTCCGACTCGGGGCGTTCTGGAGCCCCTGGAGCCCAATGCGATCTGGCAAGCATCCAGGCGGCTCTTCTGGCCTAAGATGCCAGCGCCTCTCCGGTCAATGACTGAGCTTGACATGTGGCGTCTTGCGTGTTCCCCCAAGTGTCAGGGCTGCGGCAAGCTCGACGCTCGGGGGCAGACCTCTCTTCCTAACCTTCATCATCCCGGCCCGGACTCAGGGGTTGTGCCGATCATCTGGGCCTTTGGTGTCCGGATGTGCGGGCCTTGTATCATACGCAAGTCCACCAAGGTACGTGAATGGCTAGAAGAACAAGAATGAGGATATAGAGGCATGTCTAATTCGGTTTCTAGGAGGTCGATCTGCTTCTATCGCCATTCATCCCTTCTGCTCTTCTTCCCGCTCTTCCCTTCGTCTTTCTCTCACAGAATCTCGATTTCTTCTCGCCTACCATGCTTAAGCAGGGTCAGCTGCCGGCCGATGTGCAGGTAACGAAGTGGTTCCTATCTTCAGATGTTGAAGCCCTTGAGAAGGAGTTCATTCGAGTCAAAGAAATGGGTCAAGGAACAGTTAACGAGTGGCTCAAGGGCCTTGAGAGCCGCGGGAACGACCTGCAGAACGAGGCGACAAAATGGGAGAAATGGGAATCCACGGGCGGTATTGCACAGATGTGCTCGCGGCTGTATCAGGAATATGCGAGGAAGTCTCCGGTCTCACTACCCCCAAAGCCCTTCACAGATTCAACCCTTCCCACTCCTGTTCTGCGCCCATCTTTCTCCCAGGCCCGTCAAGAACGGACAGCTGCGGAGGTTGCGGAGCTGAAAGCCGCGAGAAAGGCCGAGATTGAGAGACGGGCTTTGCTTCTGGATCCGCCCTTAACAGCCGACGTTCTCCGCCACATTCCTGCGTTCCAAGCTTCAACGCACATCGTTTCCCAGTTGGATGACGACGCCTGGGAGCGTCTCAAACCGCGGCTACTGGCGCAGCGAGCAGACGCGGAGCGGGCTCGGCAAGAGGAGCGCAAAGCCGAGCCCTGGATTCACGAGAAGCCACAGGAGCAACAGCATCTCGAGACGACTCTCGCTACTACAAAGGAGGCTCGGGATCGCGTTGACAAGGAATGGGAGGAGGTACAGGCCCCGTTACGTGCCAGAATTGCGGGCTACGCGGATGAGATTATCCAGAATAGCTGGGACAATGGAAAGAAGGTCACGAGAGCGACCTGCTCGCGGTTCGCAGTCGACTCTCTTATCTACGTGCGCAAACGGTTCTATGGCGAAGTCGCAAACGATGCAGTGGCTGCGAGGGCGAGCGGCAAGACACTCCCGGTCGATCCCCCGGAAGGACCTTTCACCCAGAAACTAACGCTGGAGAACATGAAGTGGATCTTCGACACCAAGATCAGACCTCACACCGAGCCTTTCCGCAAGGAGCTCTTCTACTGCAATGGGTGCGAAGGAAATCCCAAACCCTTCACCTTCGAGGGGGTCATCCAACATTACGCAGCAAAACATACGGATGAGCTCAGTCTGAGGAGCATTGTGGTTCATTGGAGGGCGGAATGGCCCGAGCATCCACCCTTCAGCGCAACAGCACGGCCCGCTCCCTATCCGCATGTCCCGGGCAGATTCCCCGTCAACGGAGGTGCACCTCTCCCAGCAAGTTACCACTACCCGCCGACGGGAATTCCACCCGTGCCACCAGCCGTCTATGGACCTGCTACGGGGTACGGATATACTCCGCCGACCTACAATGACTATTACCAGCCGCCGCCGCCGCCGCCAGTGCCTTACCATCCACCTTTGGCAGCTCCTACTCCTCATTTCGCACCACAGCCGGCCGCATATCCCCCCTACCAACCGCCGGCCATGCAGTACCCTGGCCCAGCCGCTGAGCCGCCACAGGGTTATATGCCACTTCCAAACGGACAACCTGAGTATTATAACGGGCCGTATCAACCACTCGACAACGGCGGAGGCCCCTATGCTCCGCCACCGCCCCCGGTGTATCCCGATCTCTATCATAACAAGGTAGAGGACATTGCCCGCAACTCCCGCGAAGTTTGGCGGCAGCTGGGTGACATCCGAGAGCTCCCGGGAAGCGTAAGGGTTTTTGTAACGATCCACCACCTGGTCAAGAGATTCCGGTCTCGATTCTACGAGACACCCCCGCTGTCCATGTTCATCGACGGCTTATCCAACAACAAGGAAATGCGACCGGTCCGCAACGTCAATGGACTGGCCTGCAAGGCTTGCCGCCTGCGGCTTGGCAACGCAGACTGGGTGGAACAAGACAGGAAAAGCTTCTCCCTACCGCAGCTGGCAAACCACTTCCAGTCAAAACATGTCGAACCGATGCAGAGAATGCAGGCCCAAACCGGGTCTGTGGCCCTGGACTGGGTGCTCGACATGGTATTGCTGCCGGATCCTGCGTCACTCTCGAGTCTCGCTTCCTCGGTCAACGAGACCCAGAGGGCCCTGCTCACGGCCGCCCTTCCCTCGGCATTCGCGCCCCAGCCCGTTTCCGCTACTACCCAGAGTTCCCCGAGACATTGGAACACGCAGCATGAGCAGAGCTCCGACGAGGGGTATCCTCCCATGCCGGCAAGAGCTCCTGCCGGCGCGACGACGACCAATGGGTATGCGGGTCCTCCTGATGCCGGGAGCAAGCACTCAACTACCGGAGCGTCTGTGGGAGCCGGTGTATTTGGTGATTCCAGTAGCTCAGGCCCAACTCCCCACGGCGCGACGCCGTGCACTATGTCTGAGAATGAACGTTCAGCAAAAGTCGAAGGGGATAGACCGTCATCGCTGGGTTTCCGACCGGTTCACGACCAAAACGGGTTCAACCACCGGAAGGCAACGGGCAAGAATACGCGTGGGAAACCGCAACGCACCGGTGGCTCTGGTGACCGGACATTCGGCAAGCAAGTCGAGACGGCTGCTATAAACGATCAGCCGGAAGGTACGGATCTGCATGCGCCGCGTCCGACACCCCATGGAGGGACTTCGCCCATTCACGCGTCGTCGGCTAGGTCGGAGCGAGCAAGGACAAAGGGCGTCCCGCAGGCGCAGCAAGCACTGAAGCACAACGCTCGACCAGGGCAGCGGCCTGACCCAGAGCACCAGGTATCCCCAACGATTGGAGATCATGGGCCCAGCATTGTAGCTGCCTTAGAATCGCGTCTCGAACAGCATCGGTCGCCGCCGTTCCAAGCACGGCAAGGGCCTATGCACGACTCGTGGTACAAGGATCGGCGTAATGCTATAGCATCACCAGACTTCCAGGGCGTTTCCGGGAGACCCGCTGGACATTCTCGCATGGAAGGCCGGGCCGGGCCTGGAGCAGAGTCACAGTACCAGGCTTCTGAGCCGCTTGTCAGGGAGAGAAGCCCGGCCGGGCGGCAGGTAGGTGGCGGGTACTATTCCCGACCACTGCCAGCCGAGATGCGGGAGGATGAGTATGCTCCGCAGCGGAACCGTGCCGGCCTGATGGAGCTATCATCACGATATTCTGAAGGCGGGCGTTTCAGCACGCCAGTTGCCCCCTCAGACGACCGCGGCCATGGCCACGGACCCGTGCGACCTGAAGCGGAGTACCGTCGATATCACGAGGAAATGCGCATGCCATCGCGGGGACCGATCGAAGCATACGAGATCGTCCAGGTCATCGACGAGCACGGGGAGTATTACATCCGGCGGCCGGTGCGTCGTGAGCCGGGCACGAGGTACATATATGAGGAGCGGGGACCGCACCGCGATGCGGACGCCTACCACAGTCTCGAACCCGTCTATGCGGCTGCCATCGCCCGACCGAGTCGCGTGCGAGAGCAAGGCCGAGCCAGTGTGGCGCCTGAGCTCTGGCTGGGCGACTGCCGCGCTGACCCTGCTTATTACGAGGAGTATGACCCCCGGTTCCCGGCCGCTTGAGAAGCTTCTCTCTGCCGATAATGGCAACGCTCTTCTCACGGGCGCATCCGGTTTCTGACCGCTGGTATCTTCTCGAGAAGAAGGTGCATATATGTATTGTATTGTCGGGATATCCTAAGTATGCCCTGTTGTTGTACGGGAGGATCGCCGCAATGTAGGTATTTGGTTGACGGCTAGCTGTTGGTGCTGGCGATGGTTACTGCTCTTCATGTTGATGCTACACTGTATTTAATGGCCGCAAGGCTGAGTTGTCAGGGGTAAATACAGTCCCGATGCTCAACGAAAAGCACGACGAATCAGCAACGCGCTCCCTCGCTTTCGGTGCCACCCGCTAAAGGTTGGGGCTGCGCCTGATGGTGTGGAGGCTGAGAGGGATCCAACGGGCCGCAGTGGCCACCGATGAGGCTTCTCACATGCATGTGACGGCTGGTGATCCGATCCCGAGCTGATGCATTGGGCGTTCGTCCTGTGTTTTTGCCTCGCCCCTGCCGCGGATTGTGCCCACGGGCCGCTGTCGAGGACTGCTGAGTGGCAGCCTACGAAGTTCAAACGCCTAACGCGAGTCAAGCTTTGGGCCCGACCAGTTAGGTGTGGCGTTTCAAGCGGCACAAACAATGGCTGCAAGGGGGCCCATACCCCACAAAGCTTGTCAACCAATCCACACCCTGTCCTCGCTTTGCTTCAAAACAGGCCGAGTGGGTTTGACATCGAGAGGATGGAAACCCTTGTGACTTTTTCAGGGGCATGCATATTGGTCACTGGTATGCAGCACAGTGAACGCGGCTGCCTGTGTCGCCTGCCACCGGCCCTGCGTATATAAGTTTGTGAAAGGGAAAGAATGTGGGAGTCTTCTTCGGATGGATTGTGCTACATCCTCCATTGTTCCTTCTAGGTCACGCCCTCTTATTCCTTCATTCATCGTTTCTTGTTTGTGTTCTTATAAATCGGTGTTCTCTTCCCGGTTGATTCAGGTCGCTCATTCATTAAAACAAACACCGACCACCACCTTGATACCATACCGCATAGACTGCCGGGCTTGAGGTCTAAGATTCCAGGTACCCCATCGGCCATACTTAGGTCAAATCACGAAACATCCAAGATACAACATGCGCGCCCAGTATTTCTCGGCTCTCCTCCTCAGCGGCCTGGCCGCGGCATGCCCCACGCCCCCGCGGCAGGCATCGACGACTGCAGCGGCTCCGGCAGCTACCGCCACAGCCGGAGCTGGATCGGGGTCCGGGTCAGGTTCCGGGTCTGGCGTTGACATGGCGGCAGCCATCAAAACCATCATGCCCACGTCCAACTCGTGCAGTGGCGCCAAGTTCCCCGACGAGTGCCGGACGGCCGAGCAGGCGGCGCCCTTCATCTCCAAGGCGTGTGCCGACCTGAGCCCCGCTGAGTGTGCGGGCACCATCTCCATCATGGGCCTCGAGAGCGCCGAGTTGAAGTTCAAGCACAACGTCTTCCCCGGCCGGCCGGGCCAGGGCACAGCCAACATGATGATGGCCAATGTAAGTTGACTCACTTCACCCCTTCTCGGCCTCTCCGAGCCACAACCCTTTTTTTTAAAAAAAAAAAATAAAATAAAATAAAAAAAACATCCCTTACTCACACAACATTTTAGTTTGTCTCCGAGTACGCGACAGACCTGTTCGGCGCGGACAAGGTGGCAGGCAAGAGCCCCGACGAGGTCCTCGCGCTGGTCACGCCCGACGAGACCAACTTCGGCTCGGCCGCGTGGTTCCTGACCAAGAAGTGCAGCGCCGACGTGCGCAGCTCGCTCAAAACGGGCACGGACGCCGGCTGGGTCGCGTACAACCAGTGCATTGGCGTCGACGGGACACTCCCGGACCGGATGGCGTACTGGACCCGGGCCAAGGAAGCCTTCAAGCTCTGAATATCTCTCTGGACCGGTTCCGGATGCGTTATTTGCCTGGGCTTTTCCCTTCTGTGATTTTTCACTTTTCTCTCTCGTCATCTCATTCAGCTTTTACTCTACGTACATAGATACCCAAGAGAAAAAAAAAATGCAATGGCGAAATGGATGGCCCATATTGCTTGCATGTATGTAGTACCAGAACAGTACACTAACTACCTGTGCGACGACTCTTGTCATCTCCAGGTACTGCTGACAGTGGCCGCCGCGCAAGGGACCGTGTATGTGCGGTTGGGGTCAGATTCCCAGGTGACCGTCCCCGAGCTGCTGACCCGGATGAACTTGTACTCAACCACCGTTCCGGGCGCGAGTTTGACAGTGCCGGACCAGAGGGGGTTGCCGGACGAGTACTGCGACGCGCTCAAAGCCACTGCCTTGTCTGGGTTCCAGCTGCCGAGGGAGGAGGCGCTGCCGGTCCTGCTTCATAATTTAGCGTCCCACACGCGGAAACAAAACACACACACTCTCTCTCATTCTCCCCGAGACTCACACTTTGACTGTGTCACCCCATGCGGTAGTCACGAGCTCGGTGAAGGTGATGTCCACCGTCGCCAATGAACAGGTAGGCGTGCCTATTTTCCATTTTGATTTTTGCAATCGATCATGAGCAAGTCCCCTCCTATGGAACGGTTTTTACTTTTTTATTCTTTTACTTACTAGTCGAGGTCGGCTTGCTAGAAGTACTAGCTGAAGCGGCGGATGTCGGGCTGGCACCGTCGCCGGTCGGATCCGGGCAGATATCGCTACCCGTGAGCCGGGATGCGGGATACAGCACCACGGGGAGGCCGTTGGCGAGGGTGACGGTGAGGCTACCGTTCGAATCCGCGATGTGCGTGATGCAGCGGATGGCGTCGACGAGGGCCTGGTTCGGCCCGAAGCCCGTAGCGGACGACGACAAGGTGACGGTGGCCGACGAAGAGGAAGAAGATCCGACGTTGGTGAAGACGGCCACGACTTGCGACCCCGACGACGAGGAAGACTCTTTGCGCATGGCAATGCTGTGGCTGTCCGAGTAGATGACCTGGCTGTCGGACGTCAGGTAAGTCTCGTCCTGGCTGATCGCGCGGCTCCGGATCTGGTTGAGCTTGGCGATCCACTGGTACAGCTCCGAGGTGGTCGAGTAACCCGATGTCCAGAGCGCCTCGCGGTTGTAGGGCGTCTCGCCGCCGGCATAGTGCTGCTCCTGCCCCTGGTAGATGACGGGGATGCCGTCTTTGAGCATGGTGAAGGCGATTGCCTGTGGCCGGTTTCAGCATCTAAAATGCAGCAATTTTACATACGAAGTTCTTGTTCTGGTGTGGCGCTTTGTCCTTACGTTCTTTGCGAGTGCCTGCTCATGGATGAAGCAGGTGACTGGTTAGCTGCCTTATTGCATACATAGCATAGCATTGGGAACAGAAAGTGGCTTTCCGACCATATATGCTTACCATGTCTTGGGTGAAGGACGGGAACCGGGCCACATCGTGGTTCTCGAGAAAGGATGCGTACAAGCTGAGGTCGGCGGCAGCAGCTCGGAGCGTGTTGAGGCCCGAGACGAGCTCGCTGATGCTGCCGCTCGGGGACTGGAATGCTCGCAGGATCCAGTAGTAGCTGGGATAGTTTAGCAGGCCGTCGAGGTGCTGCTGGTATGGCGCCACGTAGTAGGGGTCGCCGTTGAACACCTCGCCCACCAGATAGACGCCCGCTGCCGCCGAGAAGTCTTTCCAGAACGAGGTCTCGACATGCTTGGCGCTGTCTACTCGCAAGCCGTCGCTAAATGGAGGGGGAGAAAAAAGAAAAAAAGGAAATAAATCAGCTATCAAACATCGACCGGGTTTTGTATCGGTGTATCCGGGGCCATCTTACACCGAATAGTTGGAAACGAGGCTGCTGACCCAGTCGTTCCAGACGCTGCGTACGGATTCGCTGTGCTCACCCTGTCAGTAGGTTGGAGAAATACCATGACAATGAGACTAAGGATGACGATGGCGATGCTTACTCCTCGGTGCGCAGATCGGGCAGACTGGACATAGGTTAGCTCTGGAAAGAAAGAAGAAGGTGGGGAGGGCGAGGTATGTCATATCATATCCCATCATATCCTACCTGACTATGTCGTCTCCCTGCCAGCAGCTGCGCTATGTTAGCCGAGCCAGCTTCGGCGGACCAAAATGGCTGAATACTTGCGTCTCGACGGATGTCTGGTTGTTATAATCGATGGCGCAGGGCGTGTGGAAGTAGGATTGCTGCCGACGTTGCTGCTTCAGTCTACTGTACTGTCTCTGGTACTGGTACATTTTGTTTTGGGGGGGGGGGGGCAGATCCAGGGCATACCGATGAGAAGGGGCTGAACTTTGTGTAGTCGACGCAAGTGCGACAGCCCATGTAGGCCATGTGATTCGTCACGATATCCACCATGAGATACATGTTGCGGTCGTGCAACGCTCTTGCGAGCTCGGCCAGGTCGGACTCGGTGCCAAAGGCCGGGTTGAGGGCCCAGATGTCCTGTGCCCAGTAGCCATGGTAGGAAGATCTGCAATTCCTGGTCAGTTACTGTGACTACTAGTAGTATTAAGAACACTGTTTCTTTTTTTCTTTTCTTTTTCTTTTCTTTTTTTCTTTTTTCCTTTGTCTCTCACCCATCCTGCGAGTTGCCATCGACCTGCTTGACCACGGGTGAGATCCACACCGCCGTAAAGCCCATGCCCTGGATGTAATCCAACTTGGAGATCAGACCCTGCCATGTCCCGCCGCAGTAGATTCCGTCTCCCGCACTGCAGGGCGCTGTGGTCGAGAGGTCGGTCCGCGCGAATCTGTCGGTCACGACCTGGTAGATGGATTGCCTCCTCCACTCAGCAGCAGAGAGCGCACCAACCCGTTGCGCCTCCAGGAGGGCTCCCGCCAGGAGAAAGAGGGCTTGGCCAGCAACGCGCATCGTAAATAGGCTCGCTTCGCACTAGTAAGGCGTCGTCTTGGAACTAATGAGTAATCCGTAGCTGCATCCAGCATCGACCCCCCCGGGGTTCTAACCTCTATCTATTTATATATTATGAGACGCCGATGCCATTGCGGGGTCGGTGACTGGACGAACCGCAAGGGGCCGTCATGTGGTCGAGATGGATCGTCGTCTACCTGTAACTATCGTAGCAGAAGAAAAGCAGGGCAGTGCTGGAGAATCCTCGACACTGCCGTCGGGTACCTTCAAATCGGGCCGTCCCCGATACACAATACCACTACAAGCTCGGCCCTACTCCGTCGCATGCTGGGGCCTTTACACAGTAGTCGCCAGAGCCTGATGCGTGCGTGTTTACGCACGACACCTTGGCCAAGTTGTTTCCGAATCAGGCAGTGTGTCTCCGCCTGCCCTCCTGTCCGTCTCTCCGCCCCCGCATTGTTGGGTGACCCCAGGATGCTAGGTAATAGGTAAGAGCCGTGTCAGATCCCCAGAGAGCCACACTTCCTGGTTGTATCTATGCAGAAGGGCCGAATGCACCAGTGAGTTTCCCTGCTGGTATACCTACCTACAACTTTGCACAACTCTCTCCGATGCACTTTCCACTGTGAGTGAGCGGAGGAGGGTATTGGGTGCTCGATATCCGTAACCTAGTATTATACATCCAAGTCAAAGCGGCCATGGCACAACCTGTCCCTTCTTGGACCCTTAGTTATTTTCCCCACATTTCCCCAGAGATTCCCTTACCCCCTATCCAATATCCAATAACTCCATGACATGGTCACATCCGTGCACTTTGCGCCGCAGTCACCTCCCGCCCGCCGATACTAAGCATGCACCCTCAGATTGCTCCGAGTCCCGTGAGATCTAAGCCGTAGGGATATGCTGCCTGAGCACCATCTGCCGGCGCCTGTTGCTGTGACGGTTCCGCGTTGCCGGAAAAGAACGGCACCGACTCGGTGCCCCAGTGCGCAGTTTGCGCGTAACTCTCAAACGAGTCCTGTATGTAGCACAGCGCGTCAGTGGTCCATTAACGAATGCCGCGAGAGCCTGATGACAAAAAGATCCCTTACCCAATCGAAGTTGCTGGAATAGTCCATGTTGCTGCTCGCCATGCTATCAAACATGCTCAATGGAGACTGCACGCCATCGAACCCTAGCATCGGGTTGGGAAACTCGGATGCTGCGGTGACGCCGCCTCCCATCGCCGTACCCGTGCTCGATCCCGGACTAGGGCCCATGCCAGCAAGGGCCGCGCCGTAGTTCAGGTTGACCGCCGCCGCATACGTGGGGCTCACCGACGTCTGCACTCCGTTGAATGCCGTTGACGCTTCAGGCACCATCCCGCCGCTGGAGAGCATGCCCGGCGTCATGGCGGCTGACTGCGCCGCCTGCATCCCTATGGAGTCTCTGCCTCCTCCAAACATTGCTGAAGTTGCCGGCCCGTCCGGATCCCCGGAGCTCTTGATCTTGGTGAGCATCACGTTGATGATATTGTACGCCTTGAGGGCCTCCATCGAGCTGTCCGTGAGTCCCTTCCAGACGTCCCTCGTAAGCTCGAGGCTGCAGATCATCTCTTGGCGCTGCTCTCGGGTCCAGAAACGCGTGTAGTGCGAGTCCCGCCGTCCCCCCTCCGGACCCTGGCTAGCATTGTCAAAATGCAAGTCCAGTGCGATCAGCATGGCCGGAAGGAGGAAGTCCTTGGCCGCCGCCGACTTCACAAACCACTTGATGGACGCCAGCCGCCCGTTTGGCTGCGACTCTCGGTGCAGCGTCGCCAGGTGTCGCAACGTCTCCAGTGACGCCTCGATGGCGCTGCGCCGAGAGTGCGCATATCGGGGGTTATGTCTCGCCCGAGGTATGTATTTCCTGTGGAGGAGACACATAATCTTCAAATAGAGAATGTCCAAGTTGAACCGCCCCATGACCAACGACATGGGCACCTCGGGTCCCCCAAGCGGCTGCATCTTCAGATGGGGCGGCAGCTCGGCCCTGATGTCGCGCAACTTGGCGTCAAAGCGAAGGATCTCGTCGTAGTGCACCTGGTTCTTCACCCTGGTTGTCGCCTGCAGGATGGCTCCAAGCTGGAGAGTGTACCTGAGCTTGAATATCAGGCCGCTGATAGGCGTCGGCTCAGCATTGGGCCGAGATTGGGGCAGCACCTTTGTGTCCGGCCCGAAATCCTCGTCAAAGATGTTGTGGGGCAACTCGGCGTCGCAGTCATTTTCATTGATCATGCTAGGCAGAGATATCTGGTGCGAAAAGAAAACGTCGAGCATCCTAACGACTGCCCAGATCCTGCGTCGCATCTCCTAGAAACCCGTGAGAATGGGGGTCACATACAAGACGCTCGGGGAGGGTGCGATTCAAAGGGGTCAGAGAAGAAAATGCGACAAATACATACCGCTTCAAAGGGCGTGAGCTCGGGAAAGTACTTCCCGTCTCGGTGGTAGCCCATCCGGAACGCGATTCTCACAACCATGGATAGGATGATCCACAAGCTCAAGTCCGCGTCCCAGCGAGACGAATACTCGCAAAAGGAGTACAGCGTCATGGCTTCCACCGTGTACTGTCCCGGTTTGGTGTAGTCGCCGGCAATCAAGCACTGCACCGTCCTTAGGCGGTACTCATCCGCCAGCTCGAGCGTACGGCCCTTCCATTCGGCTGGCTCATCTCCAACCTTGTGGTAGCTCAGCATTGCCATACACAGGATTGCATACAGCAGAGCCAGCCACATGATGGGCGTCTTGGATGGGTCTTGCCAGTGCTTGCGGAGCTGCTCCTCGAATGTCGGCACGTGGATAACGTTGGCGGCGTTCTCTATCGAATGGAAATACCTCTTGCACAATGCCATGACCATCGACTTTGGCGGCAGCTCCGCTCGGAGCTCAACCTCACTGGCGGGAGTGGCGCCCATCAGCAAGATGGGTGGTTGTTGCGCGTTCGGGGGCTTGGTCTGCTTGATCCTCTCGTAGCCGCTCTCCAGGTCCTTCTTGTGGTTTGCAAAGTAGTTTTTAACCTCGGAGATCTCGGAGAGGACTGTGTACCAATGTTGCTCCCCGAGATAGACATGCTTTGCCCGAGTTGAATCCAGCACCTTCAGAATGCCCATAGATTGCGCCAGATCGCCGTCAACATCGCTCTCATCCTCATCCTGCATGGCGCCGTCATCGTGTCCTTCAGCTTTGGCCGGCAACGAGCTGGTGTCTGCAGTTGACGGCGAGGGGTTGGAAGCAGCGCCGCCCGATGACGAGACCGAGGACCCACCAGGTAACGAGGGCACGTCGACAGTGCCTCCGCCGTGCATCAACGACAAGACGAGGCCCTCTAACCTGTCGATGCGGTTCTGCATATCATCTGGACTGGGCTCCCCTTGACTCTGGTTCTTCCTGCGGGATACGGGGGCGGCGTAAGAGCAGGAAAGAGTGTCTGCCCCTTCACGCTTGGTGCAGTTGCTACATGGGTGAGACCTGTCACACTTCCTGATATTTGCGTCAGCAAGTCAAAGTATGGCCCGGATACCGGTCCCTTGAAGTTGGCGGCTTACAATCTGCACGAAACCATTAGCTGGCTATGCGGCGAACAGTAGGCTGGGAACGTGCATGGAGACGGCTCACTTTCTTGTCCGGCAAGGGTAACAACTTAGAGGAACTCTGTTTCTCTTACGGACAACCCGGAACTGTGGTTCGGGAGACCGACTGGTGGATGAGATGGTAGCCGAAGGAGGCGTTGGCGTCATCTTGGGCAGCCACAAGCAAGGGAAATCGAATCGCCCGGTACCCCTCTCCCCCAGTTGCAAGGCCGAGACGTCCTATGCCGAAGGTTCCCGTCGTCCCCGGAACAGGGCACGCCAGTGCCGCACGTAGCTGGTGTAGTAGGGGTGAGCAGAGCGAAATCAGGCCCTGACGATCAAGCGAGTTGAATCTAATATTGATGATAGTGGGTGAAGGTAGCGCTTGGTTCTTGTTGTCGGCCGGTAGGATCTCCCAAACACGACACAACGAGCCTGCTTAGGAGAGGGAGGCGAGCGCAGAGCTGAGCTGGACAGTAGCTAAGGTAAGGTGAGACGAAGCGCGGGGTTCTTTTTTTACACTCAAGCGGCTTCCCATGCAGTGGTCGTCAATCTATGCGTACAAAGTGTGCGCGATCTCTAGGAATTGATGAAATTGTATTGCGGAACACAGGTTGTGATGAATTAGATAGCGGGTGGTCCTTGGAGATGAAAGTAAGATAGCAAGTATCTGTGCATGAATGAGGATGATGTCCACGGTTGTCGATGGAAGCCTGCCAGGTGCGCTTGGGAGCTCGGTGGGGGCGCGGCTGCAAACGGAAATGCTTGACCGTCCCGTTTTGGGCAATCCGTTAACGATGGAATCTAAACGCTACCGTGTGCTCTCCGAATGATTCGATACTAGCTAACGTCTTTGTATGTGAGGTAGCTATGCATGGTCTCCGGTCAGTGGGATCGTGTATAACTCAGGAATATTCAATCACCACTTAAGCACCCACTTGACCAACTTGGGCAACTCGCGGGCAAGTTTCTCGCACCACATCCCACCAACGTTAGCCTACGCTCGCAATGGACATTGCGGCCTTAATAAGGCCAATAGCCTGGCACAACCGCCTTGTGTAAGACTGTGCTGGGAGATTGGGAAATCGCTTCACCACCTGCAGACACGTGCTAGGTTGGGTTGTTTCGCTGCAAGGCAATTGTGGAAGATCCAACAGCCACTGAGCCTACCTACCCTTAGCTATGTGGCTTGTGTCGCCAGATCGTACGTGGGATACGTAATGCCCAACCCAGAGGAATCACATACATGGACGAGTTCTAAACCTTCGGCATCGCTGGTCTATTTGATCTATTGGTGAGGTGTCCAGATCATGATATTGGCACGGTTCTCTAGCACGTCCCGAGATCAGGCCCCCTTCGTTGACTTCGGGGACAGTCGATGGGAGAGTAAGAAGAGGTGTTATTGATATGACATCCTCTATATCCGGGCATGGTTGGCTAGTATAGCTCGCACATGCGGTCCGAGACTGTGAGGTCGAGACATTCCAAGGTCGAGCAACACGGCCCCGGGGCAACACATGCTGCATGCTGCCGTGTGCTCGGTACGGGGTGAAGACTACACATCTGCTTACTAAGCCTCCAGCTAAACACATTGGGCATATGTGAGTCATACGGTGTACCTCTGCACAAAATTGCTGCATGTGAGGGTGTGAGTGAGACAGATTATGTTGCGGGAATTGCAACTCCCCTGCTTCTCCTCCAACCACGGACAGGACCGGGACCCCATCGAACGGAACCGATCTTCACTGTCCCGCAACATCCGCTGCAATTCCATTGCGACGATTACTGTTTGCCGAGATAGCACTTTTCCGGACATCCAAGGGGCAAATTCGAGTGCCTCAGACTCATGATGTCGCAGCCGAGGCATCGCCGTTCGCCTTGACGCTATACGGCTTCAGAAAGTCTGCATTGCTCTCCAATTCCTCCTTGAGCTGCCGAGCTGTTAGCACTTGCCCCGCCACATGGCCTGGAAGACGTATAAACTCACGATATCGAGACCACCAACTAGTTCACCATCAACCCAGAGCTGTGGGTAGGTTGGCCAGTCGGCATACTCCTTCAGTCCCTGTCGCACTTCGTCATCGGCCAGGATATTGAAGAAGCCATATTTGACTGCATTGTCGCGCAAAATGCCGACCATCTGTCGCGAGAAACCGCACTTCGGCTCGCTCGGTGTCCCCTTCATGAACAACATAACAGGCGCAGCCTTGACCAAATCGCCCAGACGCCTGAAGAGTTCCTGCTTCTTCTTATCCGGGTCTTCGTCCGTCGCAACCTCGCCCTCATTGTTGGTGACGCCGGCCGCGGGACCGTTGTTGGTAGTGGCCGCCGTCCCAGCTTTATTTGCGTGACGTTCGATCGCGTTCCGCACTTTGACAGCGCTGCTCCCGCTGACTGTCTCCAACACTTCTCCATTCCGGATGAGAACCAGGAACGGAACAGCTGTTACATTGTAGGCCTCGCTGATATCTGTCAAATCCTCCGCATTGATCTTTACCCACGAAGTCGTCGGCGGCTCGGTTACGGGATATTCGCTGGCCAAGGTCTTGAGGACGGTTTCCATTTGCGCGCATGGCGCCGCCCATGGCGTATGGAATGAAACGATCAGAAGAGTGGATGGCGGAAGTGACGAGATATGTTGCTCCCAGCTCTCAATGCTGATGATTTCCTTGAGGTCGGACATGGCGAGTGGCTCGTTGCGGACAAGATTGGATCGGGTCGATAGGATGCAGGAACTTGCGGGAAGCACGATGGTTCTAAAGACAAGCGGTACGGAGATCTAGAGCACGGCTAAGCTTGATAATGACGGCCGACGTAGCTGAGTACGCTGTTGTGGTGAGTCGATCTTTGCAATCCTCCAAGCTTGACTTTTGTGCTGTTTCGATAGACAGCGCCACCATGAGAAGCGCCCCGCCATCAAATTGTCAGCCGCCCGATTACGGATGACCCCGCATGTTTGCTGGCAGACGCCTGATTGGCCAAGAGGTGTTGCGTCACTGCCAGGAGAAATCATTGATCAACTCCGGGCAATACCTACTATGTACAGGTACGCATACGCGTACGGATCCGTACGGATAGCGGTAGGTAAGGTGGTAAGGAGTCAAGACAGTTACCTGCGTAAATAACCGGCCGCCGACACGGACAGCTTCATTGATTCTTGGCCAATGCCACTTCCTGCTGGCACACGAGAGGGCGTTGGCTTGCCTCCGGCCTTTAGAGTTTAGATGGACCAGGTACCTCCCGTCCGTTGAGTATCTCAGGTCCCCTCCATAGGTGCATATCGAGATGCGGTGTTGTGGCTCGTGTGTGGTTAGCCGTGCTACAGCCGCGCTCTAGCCGCCTATGGAATAGTTCAGCTCACAGACATCCTGCGCCACACAGCTAAAACGGTTGCAGCGGGTTGCGTATGTGTACAGACTATGTAGTGTAGAAGCACCGGATTCACCGAGCCAATTGTAACCGACAGCAAACCGCCTTCTCAGTCGCTCGTACCCGCCCGCTCACTCATCCGTAATAAAGGAGTAAGTAGGTAGGTAGTTGAAGCCCCTGGCACTCTCACCTGTACACTAAAAAGCGCAGCAGTCCGCCCAGACTTGACCCGACCGACTGCGACCCCAATTCTTGGCCAAATTCTTGGCATTTCGACATCGTCCCTCTCGTCGAGACCGGCCCATCGATCTTGACCGATATCCGCCTATCGTCAAGTAGCAGCTTGGCAATGTCTGCCCAACAATATTATCAGCAAGGGCCACCGCAAGGCTATGGTGGCCCGCCGCCCCAAGGCTATCCGCAGCCGCAGTATCCCCAGCCCGTGAGTGTCTCCGGCCTCAAAGAACTGTCCTTCCCGACACCTGCCGATGACAGACGTGCTAATGGCGGCTCCTTCCCCCTAGGCGTATGGCGGACCAGCCCCTCAACAAGGTGGCTACTATGCTCCTCAGGGCCAAATGCAGTATCAGGAGCAGCCGCGTCGGAGCGGCGGCGGCGGCGACGGCTGCCTGAAGGGCTGTTTGGCGGCGATGTGCTGCTGCTTCCTCTGCGAGCAAGGCTGCGAAGGTTGCTGCGACTGCTGCGAGTTCTGTCTGGAATGCTGCTGATCTTGGGCGTGGGAAAGATGGTGGGAGGCGAAAGAAATGCTTATTCATCAGCGGTTAAAAGTTGTCTACGGTTATAGAAATGCAACTCGGCTTATTGTCATGTTCACTTACTACCTTACTGCTGTGTTCGGTGCTGAGGGACATGCAATTGCATCGTGATGGAAGCTTGCATCAGTCAATGTCATGTTTGTCCGACTTGTCGGCTGTCCCATCGGTAGACCTCGCCGTAACATGCTAGTGATCGAATAATGCCAAGCAGCTCACGCCGTCAATCTCATGGCAACAACTACTAGTAGCTACCTGAGCCACCTGAGGTTTCTACAGGTTGCTGTGCAGGCATCTATAGGACGAGGTCGTCCTGCATGGGTAGTGAACGTGACAGTGCATAGTATGTGACGTCGGGTGGAAACGTGCAACTCATGACCCAATACCGTACTATATGGTACACCAAGACTCCAACAACCTCGGATTCATTCAGTGCTCAAGTTACGTGCCTCTGCAGGTACCTTGTATCCCGTCGGCGTAATGCTTTAGACCCCTCCCGTCACAGACATGAATGTGTCTTGTGGAAGCGAAGCAGCAGCGGACAGAGCATGACTCTTCTGCACTGCAGTCTCTGGCAGTTCCGGCATTGTGGATACCTTCCAGGTTACGTACTGTGCTGCCAAGACTGCCAAGACCCAGGGAGCTCCTCCTGCACAGCCTCCCGCCTTTGGCATCCCAACGGGGAAGCTTGCTCCCCGTTCCCGGTTCTCGTCACCGACAAGGCTCAGAGAAAGTTGAGAGTCAACAAGCAGGTTCCCGATCCTCGCTTTGTTTCTGGGCTTACCATCATCAACCCTCCCGAGCGCTACCCAAGGCCCGCCGAAACAATGGCGTCGCTGAATCTGTCAACAAACGGCCCGTCAATCAAGAGCAGCTACCAAGGTGTCATCAATGGCCCCGCCGTCTCGTCGACCTCCGCGACCGCGGCGCGCTGGGCCCTCTTCACCGTGCAGGCGCCATTGCTAAATGCGTTTCAACACACCGGTGCAAAAGAGAGCATTCTGAAGGTCGAGAGCACTGGTGGTAAGTACGACGATCCGAACACCCCTATTCCCGGGGTCGGCGCATACCCCGACGACGGCCCAATGCCTGCCTGAGCAAACGTTGCTAATCTGGCTCTTTCCCGGCAGACGGCGAACTCTCCGAGCTTGTCGAAGAATTCAACGAAGGCCGCATTCAGTTCGCATTTGTGAGAGTCAAGGACCCGAACACCGGGCTTCCGAAGAATGTTCTCATCGCCTGGTGCGGCGGCGGGGTGCCCGAGCGCACTAAGGGGTACTTCACGAGCCATGTCGCCGCTGTCTCCAAGGTCCTTCACGGCTACCATGTTCAAATCACAGCGCGTTCCGACGCCGATCTTGTGCCCGAAGACATTATGCAGAAGGTGGCGGATGCGTCGGGAGCAAAGTACTCGGCGGGCGGGTCCGCCCCAGCCCCCGCCCCCGCGACGGCGCCACCTGCGGTCGCCAAGAAGCCCGTCTTCACCCCGACAACATCCGGTTCCGGGAGCTCCTTCAACCCTCTTGTAGCTACACGCACCCGGAGACAGGAGCATGGCGACGACGATGGCTGGGGCGCCGATGCACCGCCGGTCACACGCACTGAGCTCGAAAGGGTCGAGCCGGCTTATAAGCCGACCAAGGTGGACATTGCTAGCTTACGGAAGAACAACGACGACTCTCGTTTCAATGGTCCATCGAAGCAGGACGACCGGCCGAGCGATATCGTGAAAGGGGGGTACCAGCCGGTGGGCAAGATTGATATCGCTGCGCTCCGGGCGCAGGCGAAGGAGGACGACCGCCCCGCCGTGGTGAAGGGCGCTTACGAGCCTGTGGGTAAGGTTGATATCGCCGCCATCCGCTCAAGGGCGCAGCAGCGTCCGGCGGAGTCGGAGGAGGAGCCGGCGCAGCCCAAGAGCCTCGCGGAGCGCACCGCGGCCTTTACCCAGTCGGAACGCCTTACCGAGCTGCCCAAGCCTAAGGTTGCGAAGAAGTTTGGCGGAACGCCTTTCACCGGAACTAAAGCTCCAACCCCCGTAGGCCTGGGCTTCGGCGCTCCGTCGGCGCCGGCGCCACCGCCTGTTGGCGCCGCTAGCCGGACATTCGCTGATCAGGGCGGCAAGACGCCAGCCCAACTTTGGGCAGAAAAGAAGGCCAAGCAAGGTGGTGCGGCTGCAAGCACCCCATCTCCGCCGGCGACATCACCGCTCACGACGCAGAAGAGCGGTAGCGAGTGGAAGAGCGGCTACTCGGGCAAGAGCTGGGCACCAGTACCCACCACCAACTATGGCCGAGGCGGCGTGGAGAAGCACGGGACGGGCGGGACTGAACGATCTGAGCCCGAGCCGGAGGCGGAGTCACACGCCGCTGCGTGTGGGGGCGTTTCGGCGCTGCGCGACAGATTCAAAGGTGCATCGCCTATGGGCACCATCACCCGGTCCCCCCCTGCGGGTGGCTCGACGCACGGCGAGAACGAGCCAGCTCCGCCGCCGCCGCCGATGGACAGCCGACCTGCTGGTGGTTTTGCTCTTCCGGGCCTCCCATCTCGACCTGCTGCTGATAACCAGGAAGAAGAGGAGGAGTCAGAGGTGACACCGTCTATGCCGTCCCGCAACTACGAGGAGCGCGAACCGTCGCCTGTTCGGGTCGCGATGCCCGTGCCCCGCAGTGCGGTACCCGAGATCGAGCCGGCGGCCGAAACGCTTCCTCCACGGCCGGTGCCGGTTCCGCAGGAGCTGCCCAAGGAAGAGGAGCTCCCCACTGAACAAGACAGCCACGACCCGCGCGCTGCCGCTGCGGCTGTCGCCGCTGTGAGTCAAGCTGAAGACAGCCAGCCAGGAGCCACTGGGGCGGCTGGCGGTAAGAAGGCCCTGGTCCAATACGATTACGAAAAGGCCGAGGACAACGAGATCGAACTCCGGGAAGGCGAGTATGTGACCAACATTGAGATGGTAGACGATGACTGGTGGATGGGCACCAATGCTCAGGGCGAGAGCGGCTTGTTTCCGAGCAACTACGTTGAGTTGGTTGCCGACGATGAAGGGCCTGCTGCCCAAGAACCGCCAGCCCCGGCCCCTGCTCCTGCTGCTGCTCCCGCCCCTGCGCCGGCAGCACAGGGAGCGGCCCAGGCTGCGGCAGCTGGGCCCACGGCCACCGCGCAGTTCGACTACGAGGCGGCAGAGGATAATGGTATGTACCGTCCGAGCTACCCTACCTATCATGGTATCCCTTTGCCGTATGTGTCACTGACCAATGCCGAATGCAGAACTGAGCTTTCCGGAAGGGGCCACGATCACGAACCTCGAAT
Organism: Chaetomium strumarium; assembly: GCF_033439665.1. NCBI lineage: Eukaryota > Fungi > Ascomycota > Sordariomycetes > Sordariales > Chaetomiaceae > Chaetomium > Chaetomium strumarium. The sequence continues at coordinate 3,350,472 of NW_026944429.1, read as the reverse complement.
TCCCAGACGAGGACTGGTGGTTCGGTCACTACAAGGGAGCGTCAGGCCTTTTCCCGGCCAACTACGTCCAACTGGACTCGTAAGCTAACTGAGGACCATGCTCGGGGAGTGAGAGGGGGTGAGCGCATGAGGAGGAATGGCTAGCGAGTATTTATCGTGGCGGGTATTTTATTCGCGAGATAGGAAGAGAAAATGGTTTCGTGCTTTCCGATCCGAGCCCCGATATCATCATCCTCTTGATTGAGCCAGTGTCATCGTGTCGGCGTGTTTCCGTCGCACAGTGATGTTTTCCTCCTACACAATTGATGTATGAAACGCAGGGCCTAGCACGCACATGACTACAAAAAGTAGGAAGCAGATGCAGAATTGATGCGGCCCAGTTACGCCATCGAGCTCTCTCACCTCTTATGACTGTGTTCGGGAGTGCGGGTGTGGTCTGGCACTCAGGTGGTGCACGCCTGTCCACTCAATTGAGTGAGCTTATGCTTATCCTCTGCCCCACATCAAGCATCGTAGCTTCAAGCAATCCGACAACCTTATTTGAACAACTTTCCGACAGAACCGTCTCATCGATACATGCCGTAACTAGTTGCATCAGCTGTTGTATCTCTCTGTGTATTAGACACATAAGAAGTCAAGGGAAAAGTGGCAGGCCATGTACGCGCACGGCCCGCCTGCGCCGCCGCCGAAACCGCCGGGAAACCATGATGTAAGCCGGATGAGCACGCCGGCCACGGGGCAGGCGCCGCGTCCTCCACCACCGTTGCCGGAAGCGGTGGCGAGCGACTCGGGTCATACGGCGTCTCTCGCAACGGCACAGGAGAATGCGGCACAATCCCAGGCCATCGCGGATCCCGGCGATCAATGGCTCCCCAAATTTCTCGAGGATAAATCGTAAGTGTAACAATGATTCCTATCTGCAGTTACGTATTTATCTCTTTTGGCTAGCTGACACACCCGGTGTCCGTCCTTCAGCAAGCAAGACTTGGCAGACATACTCTCGGATCCGACACTGCTCTCGGCGCTGACGCACTCGCCGCAGACGATCCACGCGTCGCTGCGGGCGTCGCACGAGGCGCTGCAGGCGGCGCTGGCCGAGAACATGGAGCGGGCCGCGCAGCTGCTCGACCTCGAGGCGCGTCTCGCGCACCAGCGGTCGGCGGCGCAGGCGCAGCTGCTGTCGACGCACGCGCTGGAGCGCCAGTGGCGGGCCAAGCAAGCCGAGATGGACCACGCGCTGGCCCCCTTTGCGCCGGCCAGCCTCTACCAGCGCCTGGCCCGGGGCGTGGCCGAGCAGGAAGGGGTGTGCTACGCGCTCGAGGAGAGCTTCTTGGAGGGCGAGGGGGATGGCGCACTGGCCACCGAGCGGGAGGCGGGCGACTGGGTCAGGCGGTACCGGGAGGCGAAGAAGCTGTACTACTTGCGGCAGGAAAGGAAGGAGCGATGGGACGAGGGCCGTGTTGGCGGATGGCGTTAGCAAATCGGTGGGAAATGCGGCAGGGAAGGCATCCACGGATGTCCATTGGCGTCATGATAAGGATCGTAAATCACGCAATCCCATCACACACAAGACACCGCGCGAGAGAGCCCGGGCCAGCCTGCAGACGAACAAGTCCGGACACATGCCCCTTATGCCAGGAAAACACACAAAGGTGGGTGGCCACCAAGGTAATAATACTAATTCAGCGCGGCTTTTGATAACAAGCCCCGCAACGCCCCTCTCTCTACTATCTCTCTACTTGCCGATGGCCGTTGCTTGGGTTGCTAAAACCACGGCGTATACATTATAGACAGGGTCATAGGAGGCTAAAGGGACTTTTCTTCATTTCCGGGCTGCGAGGACTCAGGGGGAGAGCGAACAGATCCTCCTCGGTTGGATCGGCGCCGCGTGTCCCGGGGCCGGCGGCCGGGGCTGCTCCGCTTCCCACGATGGCATCGAGCGAAGCGACCCCGCCGCCGCCCGAAGACGAGATGGCCACACCTGTTGTGGCTGGAGGGAGGACGGGCCCGATGGTGGGCTGCGCCTGCGTCCTTGGCGGCTGTGCACTCTTTGCGACTGTTTGGAAGGCGTTTCTCGGTCAGTGACGGACCCGGTCACCTTCTCCTCTGAACTACTAGTATTTGATTCCTGGGGCAGAGATGGCGGAGAGAGAAAAACAAAAAACATACCTTGACTAGCAGCGGCGAGTTCGGCAGGGCTAGTCGCGAGCTTAAGGCCCCTGAGCTTCTCTCCGAGCTTGCCGCCCACGGGACTCCGCGGGCTGGCCGGGCTGGCCGAGCTCTGCGGAATGTGCAGCTTCGTCGGCTGCGGCATCCCCGGATCCGGCGCAAGCCCGAAGTGGTCGACGATCCACTGACGTTCCTGCATGGCCATCTCCAGGCCTACACTCTCGCCGTTGGCCCTCATCTCGGCGGCAATCTCGGCCTGCAGCTCGTCTAGACGCCTCTTGGCCCATATCGTGTGGAGCACGCCGCGGCGGCCGGCCTCCTGCTTGCTTGTCAAGGCCGCGGGGAAGATGGCAGGCATCGGTTTGGTGCGCAGAACCACGCCGGCCTCGTCATTGCCCTGGCCCCCGTGGGCGATGGTGACGAGTGCCGGGATCGCGGCGCCGGGAGGCAGGAGGAAGTAGACGCGGCGTGTGTGGCTGCCCGGTTCAGGATCCACATCCCGGACCGGCAGAACGGCGCCCTTGCCCTCCCACGACACTTCCCAGCCACTGCCGTCGTCCTGCCTCCTTTCCCTTTTCTCGCCCTTCTCCCCGTTTTCTGCCTTCTCCGAACCGCCATCCGGATTCCCCGCCGCGGCATCCCATTCCACCATGAGGATCTTGGTTCCATCGTTGGCCCTCCCCGTCTCAAACTCAAAGCGTGAGCAGGCCAAGCCCGAAGACGGCGAGGTCGGCGTTTCCACCACGTCTAGGGATTCGGCCGGCTCCGATTCCCGCACTTTCTTGCCGGACGAGGCCATGGCGTGCGGGGACGGAAACGCACGCGCGCGCGCACACACACACGCACGCACGGAGAGTTCACCAACAGGGGGTGCGGAGTCAAGCCGGGCTGTCCAGTCGGCAGGTCCGTGGCCGGGGGGGAGGAGCGGTGTGCGGCACGGCGGCAGCCGATATGGTTGCAGGGAGATGCGCGGGTGAGGACCGCGCCGTGCAAAATGTCTCTCACGGATGAATGAGACCTTGGGTAACCCACGGATGGACGATCGGGCGCGCCGGAACGCAGGAACGGGTATGTAACTCTAGGTACGGCTAGTAACTACCTCCGTAGGCAGTGTAAGCCGTGCGAGCCGGGCAGGCCTTCGCCAGACAAGACGCGCGTAGTGGAGGTAGTGTTGTATATGTATATGTTGTATATGAAATGAGACGTGGCAGAGTCACCCGCGAGCGGCAGGAGCCCTGTGGTGCAGGCCGAGGCAACTAAGGTAGCTTGACATGAGCGGCGCAGCAGCCGCGACGGACCTCGCAGCCCTGTGTATCGATCGGCCCGGGGCCAACAAAGCGCACACCCAGTGTCTTGAAGCGGCAGGAGAGGTGAGCGATGAGAGCGAACTGTCACTGTCTTTGCAAGCGACAGCCGGGCTGTAATAGGTATCCGTGAGCCGATAGCAAAGCGATCAGGAAGTTAGGGCAAGTTAGATAAGTAGGGTAGGCAGGTCGCAGGTAGGTACCTAGGCAGGTGTGAGAGTTAGGGACGAGAGCTAGGTGACCGCCGACGATGGTATTCATGCAGAAAGCGGAAGCGAAGCAGCAGATGGCCAGAATACATCCTACATAAGGTAAGGAACCCCGCGAAGATCACCCTCCCATCACCCTCCCCACCTGCGGCCGTGCCCCGGGACCTAAAGTTCCAACTGCTGCTAATAGGGCGTCGCCATCCCCAATGGACTGGTGACCGGGAAGGGGTCAAACTAGGTACTCAACGCGTTGGACACTGCTTAGAACCGGGCGCGGGAGTAAGGGACAAAGCTTGCCAAGTTCTGTTTGTCGAATGCGATATGTGTGCACAATGACTAGGTCGGCTGCACCTTACGCATTAGCTACCCGACCTTATTGTCTGTAACAGAGGCTTTCCCGTAGGTAGTCCTCCCCTGGCTGCCCGGACCCAACTTCATCGGCGAATCCAAGGTCCTAAAATCCCGGTTATAACTTATAAGAGTCGTTGTATAACGTAATGTAAGGTCTACTCCGTATGTTTGTACGGACGTGCCAGTAAGGAGCATCTGGACGAACCACCAAGGTATCACTCCAAGCGCCTGTGCCTGGCAAGGAGCCATATCTGCGAACGCTGGCAAGAGATACATGTACATACACACATACGGATGGATACAGTTAATCCGTACATACCTTGGAACGCTCGGCGACCAAGCGACCTCGAGAAAGAACCTTACGCCTGTGCGAGGTGTTCGGTGGCGTAATGAGGGGGGCTTTGTCTGCAGCTGGCAACTCGCCTCACACCACCCGCTCTGCCAAAAATAGTCTTTCTAGCTGCTTGGCGGCTGCTTGGCATAGATAACTCAAGCCATGGAGTCCTCCGACTCGACCGCGCGGACGCCGACATGCTTGGGCCGCCAGTGAACTCTGTGCCTGCATATTTTTCGACGTGGTCGAGCGCGCATGTGTCTCGGATATAAAAGGAAAACAAAAGGAAGGGAATGTAGAAAGCAGCCTCCGTCGCAGCCTTCTAGAAGGCCCGCTTTCTTCTTTGTCACTCGAGTGTTCTCCTTGCTGGACTGTTGCTCCAGTGATCCAGGTCCGAGGTGTCAACCATCACCGCGCCGGGCATGGTCATGAGCGGACAATCCTAACTCCCGATTCTGCCATTACTGAGGTAGGCGCCGTGGTCTCTGATAGACCTTAGTCATGCTGGGAACGGGTCACACGAAGATCCAGACCGGCAACACCAACACCACGTATGTACAAACTGCCGGCTGATCGCTGGCGTACTCACTCTCTTGGGTCATGAGTTCCTTCAAGCTCTTGCATAACCTTACTAACGTTAGTAACTGATCGTTCTGCAGCAGTGACGCCGCGAATACGCGCGCGCAACGCAACTGCTAAACAGCAGGACCCTCGCCCGCCTTCCCTGCATTCCACTAAGCACCGTACAACACTTTGTTACCCACCACATCATGGACTGTTGTTCCCTTGCAAGCCTTGGGCTGGGCGGCGGCTCAGATCAGGTCCCATTTATAGGAGCGAGGCGTATAATCACTTCATCGTTATCTCAATCCTGGTTTATCGTAGCTTGCCCACTTGAGCGACCGATTGTCTGGGGCGGGGTTGGCTTAAAGCGAAGGGCATGGCGAGAAATTCGGCGTCGTAGCCGCAGAGGAAATTACGCCGAGTGGATGTGTCCTGGATGGTGATGCTTGTCCGGGTTGACAATTGAGAACGGCCGCGACCGGTGCCCGCGGATTCCTCGACCGAACCTTGAGCCATCGTCATCGCCAGGCGTAACCCGGGTGGGGTTTCTGTCAACCGCCGCTTCCTCGTTCGACCTCTCTCGACGTCTTTTGGGTTCTCCTCTACCCTCGCTTTGACTATCGAGACGAGCCGTGCTGGGTACCCATCGAGGATACGTAGACGGAGTGGCCGCCGCAATCGTCGTCGGGACGGTGGCCGGCTTTTGAACGGCTCCACGACCGAGACTCAGGCCAAGCCACGTGAATCCGGAACCGCGGCTGTATTTCGGCTGGACCGGAATGGCGCCGAGGAGCGAGGCCAAGGCCGTGCTGCGTGGGCGTGGGCATGAACGGCGATATGTCCTAGGTCCCATTATAGTTAAGGTACGGGGATCGATGTGGGGGAGCACCATCATGCCCAATCACCGCCAGGTCAGGTGTCGGTAGAAGCACGGAGGGAGCAGAAAACGGCCGGAGTAGGGCCGTAACAACTCAGCTCAGCACTGATTCCGAGTCCTAAAGACGTCGTAGACTCCGTACTTAATAAATACACGTGTACAATACGACTGCCAAACCGTGAAGGCCATGCGGCATTGCGGAGCGAACCGTACCAGCAACTCTCCGTTGCAGGAACGGAAACGTCGAACGGTGAGATTGTCGTCATTCGTTGTGTGGAGGACTAGGTGGTATGTCACGCAGGGGTCGATGACTCGGATTACGTCGCTTTGTATATAGGAGTGACGACCGTTCTATAGTAGTAACTGACACCCGAATGCCGAAGAGATAAAGTAGACCATCCTACACAGTATACAGGACAAGTGACCGCCTCTTGATAGCAGGTGCTGTCTTGGATGCTTTCATGCCGACTGTCCGTTAAGAAGAAATGGCACTGGCTTTACGGTGCATGTGCTCCGGATGGTGCGTTGAAGAAGAAGAAGAGCCCAAATCGTTCGCTGCCAACCAAGTCGAACACGGGTGCTGAAGCGGGACTCCAAAAAGAAAGAGAGAAAAGAGATTTTGAGACAACAGGCCGAAGCGAAGAAAGTGGTGGGTGAAGATCTGGCATAAGCACAATTGAGATAGGTACCAGGTAAGGTCGCGCCGGATAGTGGGGTCCGTGCATAGTACGGATACAAAACTGGGCATTGCTTTCACCATTGGAGAGGCTCTACACAGTATAGAGTTCTAGGTGGTCTGTACATAATAGGTACCTACCTCAGGTTCCTACCGGTAGTTCGACGGCTATAAGATAATCCACGGGGCATCTTCATCGCCTACCTGGTGGTACCTTCTGATTCAGGGTGTTGTGAAGAAGCCGTTATTATAGAAACAGGTGGAATGTCCTAAATATTTTTCCTGCAGTACCTACTGTGTACTGTGTATAGTAGAAGATTGCTCTAATTCTGTTAGGTGATGGTGCCTGAGGTTGTACGGCGGAAAATGCAACCGAGGTGATCTCACTAGGTGTACAGAGTACTACAATACATATCGTATAGTTAGCTGGATCCCTCATTGGCTGCGGCTAAATTACCGTACCTATGAAATGCCTCTGAGGCCCTGCAACCAAGGGCAGGTTAAGTACGGCGGGCCATTGCAGATGCTGCCAAGTACCTTACCGAGCCTAACTCGGGTACATTAGGTACATCAAGGTGAGCCTCTACTGCAAATGAGATGTATTGTTTGTTCATTCACCGAGGTTTTTAAATTGTCGTATTGCTGAGCTACGCTTGGAATGCTCCCGTCATCCGAGGAAAGCCCTGACCTATCCTGCCTAATTATTTAGGGAATGGACATTACAGTGGAAGTGAAGGTACTACGGATTACATGCCTATATCCGCCATCTTAGTCACTGATGCTTGGGTATACAGTAGGTAGACTTTGCATGTTTCATATCCCCACCCTTTCTTGAGCAAGAAACAAGCAATGAACAGGCCCGATTGGGACGCATCCGCGATGAAACGCGAGAATCGTCCAGGCCTGAGCACAGTCCCTCGATGTACCTGGTGTAGATACATCATAGCTACGTACCTACAGGCGGGGAGATAGTAGGGTACGCTGCACCCAAGGCGCCCGCCTCCCAGATATCAAGTATGCCAGTACCTTAGTGTAGTTAGTTGCTCATTTCGCAGGCTTGCGGGCAAGCTTCCCGTCCGCGACTGGGGTCCTCCAGCTCCACTCCACTTTTTCGCCGGCCAAACCGCCGTGTGGCCCATCCATGGGATGTCGCCGTTCAGTTCATCAGTCACGCCTGCCCTCACTAGCCCACAGCACCCACGTTTTCCACCCGGCCCAACTCCAATCTTCCCACAGTGCGTAGTTACACTAGTGTAGTGTATAGGACAATTCTGGCGAATTCTGGGGTCGGTCGATGGGTGATCGTGGAGTGGAATTGGTTCTCTGAATTTTCTCTCGAATTCGGCCCTCGTTGGGCGTGCGTACCCCTGGTCCCTGTCTTCTCCCCGCACACCCCTTCTGCTCTCCCCACCCTCCCAAAACAGGGCCCAGATCCCAGTTCTCCTCCGTCCCGACCCGTCTTGCCCGGCCCTTCTTGCTTCCTGTCCCTGCCGACCTCTCCGCAGCCTTCCTCCGGCATCGTCCTCGATTGATTAGAGGCAGCCGCATTCAAGCGCGCCCCGAGTCCGATTGAGTTTCGCACCCGACCTCTCCTTCCGCCCAAGCACCCGAGGATCGACTGACAGAACCATCCCACTGTGCCGCGCCTCGTCGTCATTTTCATCGTCGCCTGCCCGCCTCGAGACACGAGTCGTCCCCTGTGGAGTGATTCTGTGGTATAGGTAGTCCACGGCCGTGAGAGGAAGCGCGGGGCCGCGCAGAACAGCCGGGACGGAACAAGTTTGCGCTCCGTTGACGTTGCGTGCATTACTTCGTCCGTTCTCCTTCCCGACCATTCGACCGGCGGCGGCACGAATCACCCTCGCTTTGCTTCTTCCGTTCGTCACGGATTGACCAAGCTACCCCTAGTTTCGCCGCGGTCGACTCTTGTATCCTAGATGTCCCAACCATGATCAAACTGCGACCGTTCTCTGCCACGATCATTCCAACCTCTTCTTTCTCGACGTCCCTTTTTCGGTAGAGCAGCGACAGACACTACTTCCGCGCTTCCGCATGTGCGTTCGGCTCCGTCAGGTTGTCCATCTCGCCCTGGGCTCTGCGGCTGGATTGCCGACTCTCGGCCAGAGAACATGGACCATCTCCACGTAACAGAATTCGGGTCAGACCGATATCTTGAGAAGTTCAATCAGTCGCAGGCAACTTCCACGTCAGCAACCGCCAACTCGGGCCCGTCTCAATCCCCATTCATACTGCCCTTTCGCGGGACATGTCCGCCAGAGTCAGAAGGCCCGTCCGCCAAACCGGGTGATCAGAAGCGCTCCGAGAAGAAGGGGTTTGGTTTTCTTAGGAACAAGTTTTCCGTCAAGAGCTCCTCAGCCGCGGCCGCGAGCAGTTGCGAACACTCCGAACGAAGGCCTTTATCACCGCGGTCGACGACAGCTAAGCAGAGGTGAGCAACCGCGCCTGACTGCCAATGACCAGCCTCCAGGACTAACTCTATTGCCTTAGTATCCCATTCGATCAACTTTTTGTTGCCCTGCCGAGTGAATTACAGGTGGAGATCCTTGCCTCCCTTCCACTCTCAGACGTGTTGAACTTGCGGCTGGTGTCAAGATCCCTACACGCCGTTGTCTCGTTAAACGAGACCCCAATTACTCGCTATCATGTCGCTCATCAAGTACCGGCATACGCAAAACGTCTCTATCCTGCCCCGGAAGGCGCCGCTTTAAATTTCCACTATCTATGTGGGATATGGCACCGGCTGCACGTCGCCGCCAAGTTGTCGCACCTGATGTGCGAATGGATATCCAAGGAGTTGTTTTTGAGGAATACTGAGGAGAAGAAGAGGGAATTTGCGCCGCAGAGGGAACGGATGCGACGGCGCCTCATACCAGTGCTCTTCACCGTCTTCCACTTCTTCGAAACATATCGCAAACTGCATCTCAAGTACATCGCCGAACACGATGGCAATGGCTTGCTCAAAACACCCTACACGATCAATCCGATTGAGGCCGAGATTCTCAGCATGTACGACGACAGGACCCTCCTCCGAGTTCACGAAGCCTTCCCGCTGGTGATATCGTCCTTTTGCAGGCGTCTTCGGCCACCGTCCTATGTCGGTAGGGTGGAGCGATCATTGAGAGGATACCTCAGGGACAAGCCCCCGGATGAAGTACACGTCGCAATCCTTTGTCTTGGGGGTCTGCGGGAGGTGGAAAGGATATGGGAAGTCAAAGGGTACAACGCTCGGCGAACCGCCGTGGACAACTGGTATGCATCTATCACACGGGATGTTGCCGAGCCGGAGACGAAAAGGCGACGGGGCATGTTGGGGCTGAAACGCAGAAAGTCTTCGTTCACCCTGGGCAAGGCGAATGCCGGGGACAGCCGCTCGGCTTCTGGCGGTCTGAACGGCTCGAGCGTCGCCCAAGGGAAGCAGCCCGAGAGCCTTGTGTTCCGCACGAGCCTGGCAGCTGGCATGCCGATGGGGTTTTTGGGTAGGGAAGAATCCAGACTGCTCATTCCCGACCTGCCAGTACTGCAGAAGATCTGGGTCCACACAGCCGAAGCAATGATCCTGAACCGGAAAATTGTCGAGCGGCCATCAGACATTCGACGCAACACCCAAGTGCTTACCGACTTGATCCGTGATTACGGTGATGAGGATGAGGACCAATGGCTATACGGCACCCTAGCGTCAGATTCTATACGGCCAAACCTTGAGGCGATCGAAGAAGACTGCCTATAATGGCACGAACGTCTCCCCTCTCACCACTTCTTTTATCATGAAGAGGCCCTGTGCGAGCGCTGTCATGCCCTTCTCGCCGTAGGTCGGCAACCTTGGCCGGTCATGAGGCATTGATAGCCAACTAATCAACCTACCGGAGCGATGTTTATGTCACCCTACGGGGTGTAGTTGCTGTGAGCGATCGCGACTCCGCCTTCGCGGCACTTTCCCTATGTTCGCGGGTTTATATGCTCTTTGCGTTGCTACCACCTCACATTTCCTGGGCAGAGGCATTTACGGGCGTTCAGGCTGCTGTTTTATCTCTGACATGTGCGGGTATCTCGGGTCGGAGATCAGCATGGCGAGCATGGTGTATTGGACAATTGTTTCGTTTCTATTGTATTTTTGGGCCACCTACCGAGGCATCGGGCCTTTTTGTTGACTTGGTCCTTTTGGGGAAGGGAAATGGGGACGATGTATTCGTAGGCTTCCGACAGCCGTCTCCTATGTGTCACCAGACAGGGTTTTCTGTATGCATTTCAGGAGTTCATCCGATATCTCAAATGGGTAGAGGTGGACGGAGGCAGGACATGGTCCTCGATCGAGGGACCTCCTAGGGAGAATGTCCGGGATGGAATTATCATCTGGCCATCTAGTTCTTCGAAATAATTCAGCAAATCGGCCCAGGTTGGGAGCGAAGCAGCAGCCATCCTGCTTTACTTCCACCAAATGGTATGCCATCAGCCACCGGCGGGACGCAGGCGAGTGACGATGAGATATGGCACCGTATTAGAAGACCAGTTTGAACTCTTCGCCCAGTGACACGATTCGGTACTTTGCTACAGAGGACACATAACTACCAGGTAACAACCTTGCTTTGAAATCAGGGTACTTTACCTCTGCGTCAGGCACCACATTGCAACCGCAACCAGAAGGACCGCGTAGGGAGCCGGCAGGAAAAGCATGTCAAAAGTGAAGGGAGAAAGTAGCAAGAAGCTATAACTGACATGTGAGAAGGCCTAATAAAAGTACGCACAATCCTCATGCCTCTTTTGGAACCTCGTAAGTACCTCATCCCACGTTGTATTATCACGAAGAGCGCGCAGAATATCCCGTCCCACCACAAACGTCCCTTGGTCCGAGATAGAGGAAGAAAATAAGCTCGCTACAACTTTTACCGCCGTCCAATTCCGTAGAAGCGGTCACCTCCTCCCAAATTAGAGGTATCAAAACTTGTTAGACCTGTAGCAGCGAAACCGGAGCCACTGTTCGACGACGCTCGCACGGTTGACGCGCTCATGCCATAGTTTGCATTGCTTGATCCCATCCCTGCCTGTTGCCCCGATGCATCCAGATGGCTAGTGTCAAAGAGGCTCCACTCGGCGGCGGCACTGTTCCCTGTGAATGCTTGCACACCGGCTAAGCCTTGCATGCTCTGAGAGGTGAGCTGGCTTGTGCTTGCAGGGCGTTGCTGCAAGCCAGTGTTGCCCGCCCCAAATTGCGGCGAGTGTTCGGACAGTCCATGTGTACTGCTGGCCCTGAAGGGGCCGGTGGCAGACGGCGTGACGGACTGGCTTCGTTGAGCGTAGGAAGGGTTGCTTAGAGTGGTCACCGAGTTGCGGTAACCGTTGTCCGCGGCACTGAAATCGCTGCTCGTCGGTGCGCCAAAATGTGAGGGCTGATGGGCCGTATACGAAGCAGCGCCTGCTGAACTCGTCGCTAGTTGCGGCTGGTAACGCTGTTGCGAGCCGAGCTGCTGCTGCCCACCGCCTGAATATGTCTGGTTGGAGGAATATGACTGCTGGTTGGAAGCATATTGCTGTGACTGGGGAGCGCTGGTCGAGTACTGCTGAGCTGAAGGGACGTGCCCCCTTTGATTGTGCTGTTGTCCAGCTGAAAGCTGTTGCTGTTGCTGTTGCTGCTGCTGTGGCTGCTGCTGTGGCTGCTGCTGTGGCTGCTCGGTCTGCGAAGACGCGTAGCTCTGCTGCTGGTGCTGTCGGTATTGGGAACTTGGAGCGTGGTATTGATTGTAACTGCTCTGGGACGCTTTTGTGTGCTGTTGGTGGTGCTGTTGCTGTTGTGGTGCTGTAACTGACGAGCTGTTTACGGCCTGGGACCTGGCCGACTGTGATTGCAGGTTGTGAGATCGGCCGAGGGCAGCAGAAGCGTACTGTTGATTCTGGTGTTGTTGACGAAACTGCTGCGGCTGAGCAGTCAGGAGTTGTGCTGGATCTGAGGTGCTCTGTGATCCCACATCGGATTGCTGTTCGAGCTGCGCCTGGAGTTGGGCCTCATAGTTTTCCACTGTAGAAGATTGCTCTTCAAAGTGACCATGTTGAGGCGAATCCATCGATCCGGCGATTTGCGGCTCTGTCACGGTTGAGGTTGCGGGCGCTGGTTCGGACCTTTGAGCCAATAATGGGGAAGCAGTTGGGCCTAACATGCTGCTAGAATTTGGCATTGAATTCGAAGAAGACATTTCCGCTGAAGCAGTGACAGTAGTGCCCGTGGTGGCGTGTGCGGCGGCCTCGTTCCCGCCTCTTGCTGGGACTCTTGACTCTTTTACCTTCCGTTGACGTTTAGACGGAGGCTCCTGCGCTGCCGCAGCTGCCGCTTGCCTCGGATTGCTTGGCATGGTAGTACCTGGACGGCCGCTCGCCTCCTGTGCGCGAGTCATCGACCCGTTGCCTTCCTCGTTCGGCCGCGCTTGAGGAGCCTCGGCCCCACCGTGCCCTTTTCTCTTCCTCCTCTGCGCTGGGTTGTTGGAGGCATTTGCCTGCACCGGGCTGGCTGTAGGAGGAATTGGAAGTGTCAAGCTTTGGGCATGCGAGCTCTGAACGGTCTGTGACAGTCGATAAGCGGGCACTTGAGCTTGTGGCGCGGGGGTGGAGTTGGTGGATACGGGATGGCCGGTCCCTCTTTGCTGCTCTGATCCCTGCGCCCCTGGAGCATGTTGCTCTTGTGCTTGCTGGTTGGGTTCTGTACCTCTTGCTCTCCCGCCCCTACTTTTGGTAGTCGCTGGAGACGCCGTGTTTACGGCTGTAAACGACTGCGGACCTCCCGGCCCTGTTCCAGCCTGGGGTATCTGACTCATCTGGGGCTGCGCTGCCGTCTGTGCCGTCCCTCCGGATGCTTGGACCGTGTTTGCGATTGGGTCCTTGGGCCGGTTCTTTGAACCCTTGGGGCGCCCCCTCTTCCTCGCATTTGACATACCGTCAGTTGACGTGCCGCTCGCGCTAGGCCTTCCTGGCAGCGCCGTCCTCGCTGTCGCGGTGGGCGTTTGAGTAGGGGTCCCAGGCTGCGGGTGCTCGTTCGTCGCCTGCGCAAGGAGCATCACATTCGCATCCACATCGTCCGTCGTCGCAACGCCGCTGTCGTCCACGTCGACCCAGCTCTCGTCCGCATCGTCTGGCGCCTGATGTTGGCCGGCATTGAGCTGGGTCCTACTCGGACCCTTCTTCATTCCCTTGTCTTTCCGGACTTTGGTGGCCTTGCTGCCTTTCGGCCGTCCTCGCTTGCGTTTAGCAGGCTGGGGATTGTCCAGCTGCTGGGTGGGATCCAGCCTTGGCTGTGCTGAGTTGCCCCCTAGCCTCGGAAATATCTCAGCAATCCAGCCAACAAAAAGACTGCCCGGGCCGTTAGCCTCTGCACTCTCCGGGAACCCGCCATTCGCTGGCGGCGGTCCTCCGGGGATGCCGCCAAAGAAAGCCAGTGCCTTGCAGATTTGATCCACAACAAGTACCGGATGCAGACTCCGTAACAGAGTCAGCAGACGTGCCTGCTCAGCTTTGGTTTCTTCGGGACTCAGAGGCGTGCGGCGTTGGAACTGGTTAGGCGCCGGGGCCGGAGGCTGGGGCGGAACAAATGGCTTCGCAATCGGCTGCGGAACCGGTTCGTCTGGAATATGCACAAATCGACTTCTTCGGAGGGATACATAACCACTTTCAAACGCGCGCCTAGCGGCCAGCTCTGTACTCTCGCTCGTTCGCTTTGCTTCGGCATCGCGATCCACGGCCTGGTCCCTGCCAGCCACCTCGATGTGCATCACGCCAAACTTCCCCTTGGAACCGTCGGTTACGCCCTTCAGTTTGCTGGGTACCGGATTGCGGACCCGGCCATCACGGTACACGTTGTTCAACGCGTCCTCACCCGAGGTGAGGACGCCAAAACCGGCAGCGGGTGCGGGGCCGGAACCCGGGCCGCCCCCGGAAGCTGGTGCTGAACCGTCGCTTGCGGTTTGTGCAGCCGCCGCGGCCTGGCCGGGTGGTGCAGGAAGAGACGGCATCGCTGGCGTCTTCGGGGCAGCCACGGATTGGCCTGTTGCAGTAGGGGCTGTATAGGGACGAACGAAGACTAATTAGCGGATATACTCTTGGAGAAGAGCGCCGGGCCACAGCATACCTGAAGATGTCGCCATTTGGTCGCCCAGGGCGCGCAAACGTGACTCCCCTCGGCGCGCGGTTAACCAAATTCGTTGTGGGCGATTATGTCTTCACTTGGACAAGCCCACAGGTGGGCTGAGGTGCTGCGACGCGGCAGGCTTGCGATCAACGCGCAAGCCGCATGTTCAGCAGGCGTCCAGAAAAGGAGTTGAGAGTTGAGCGAGGCACGAGGCGCTGATCAACAGCGAAGAGTTCGAATCACCAACGGTAGGTTTCACGCTCGTCTCCACTCGTCCAAGGGCGCGACGCGGATTGCCGCCGGAAAACTTCCGTGTAATAGGTCGCCAATACCTCGATGGGCAGCCAGCGGTCAAGCAGCCAGCCCACGCTTCGTAAGATGTCGGATATTGTTGGTGAACAGGGTGTGTCTGAGCAATATTTGGATGGCGCAAGGTTAGGAGGTTCGTCTTGTGCAAATTTCTGGCACGTCCTACATCCACAGCGAGTCGGGAGCGGTGTCACTGTTGAGCGAGCAATTGAAACTGGCTCGATAAGTGTGGGCTATGTCGCCGACTACTAACGAGAATGGCGCGCCGGGCTGGCGGCAAGACTGCGATGATAATTGTCGTTAAGCAAGTGGTGGTGTCGGACGTTGAGGATATCCCCATTCGACGCGTTGGCAGCCAAGATAGTGGCTAGGGCCGGGTGCATTGTTGGCGTAAAGCTGTTAAGGGATGCGAGGCCAGCTGAGTACCTTCCCGCAGAACTTGCGCAACATTACTCGGGCGCGTAACGCTTTCGCTTTCTTACCGAACGGAAGGAACGTATGGTATTGTTAGGACGGAAATACGTATCGGAAAGCGGTAAATATCTGGGCAATATACTAGTACACAATCGCCTGCTATAACCCTGGTATTTCCATACGGCATTGCCCCTGCTTACCTAAGGACCAAGGTAGAGCTCCCCACTTCACCTTGTCGCATCGACGCCAACAACCAAAGCTGCTCCATCCCTTCCCTTATCCGCACACCTACTTCGTACCTATTACCTCATAATCTGTATGACCTCTCCTATTCTGCCGTTGCTTTTCCCACGGCAGGGCTTCACACATCATACCTCTTACCGTTAGCGTTGTCTTCCGCTTGTATTCGAGCTGTCGCCGACGCCCCCGCGATTGCGATTCCTTCCAACAGCCAGCGCACCGGCCGACCCAGCAAACACGGCAACAGAAACGACGACGAATACCTAGGTTCTTTGCCCGGTGCCCCGCTCGCCGTACCTCTCAGCACCGAGGCCGATCAAATTGTAGGCTTTCACGCAATCGTGCACCCTCCGCAAGCCCTCGAGGCATGCGATTATAACCGACCATGCAACCAACCCAATACATCCTTGTTTCGCTACCCCTCAGGATCTTCGACGATGACCCCATGACAGCTCTGGCCGCTACAGTCGGGCGAGATAACGGAGAGACGCTACCATTCCCCATCCCTTCGTTCAAGATTGGCACCCTCGATGCTCTGGTACAGCATGCAGATGACCTCGCAAAGCTCAATGCCGCATGTGAAGCCGCTATCGCGAAGGTGGCCGAGTCTCTCAAGGGGATACTAGATGGAGACGAAGACAAGGTGGCCCAGCAGAAGGTGGTTAATGACAGTAGGCCTCGCCCTCAATCCCCTCGTTCGCCTCGTTCAGTCGGTAACTAGATTGTGTACAGAACCCACGGATCATTACCTACGCAACTTCCAATGGAATAGAGTGCGATACCGAGCCGATCGACCGTTGGGGGAGCTGGTGGACAATCTGCAAAAGGAGCTGCAGAACATTGACAACGATGTCAAGGCCAAGTTCCATCAATACAACAGCGTCAAGACTACGCTCGCCGCGTTACAGCGGAAGCAGACGTGAGTTTTCCGGGACCTCTTCACAGTGTTGCATGCAGGAGGGCTAATATGCAGTAGCGGAAATCTGTCAACCAAGTCGCTGACCCCCATTGTCGACCCGAGCCTCCTTGTGCAGGAGTCAGAGTACTTGGAAACCCATCTCATCGCGGTGCCGACAAACGCGCGCAAGGACTTCATCCGAGGCTACGAGACCCTAGCTCCTATGGTCGTGCCGCGGTCGTCAGTACAAGTTGCGCAGGACGAAGAGTTCACACTATTCGCCGTCACAACGTTCAAGAAAACCAGTGCCGAGTTCCTGCAGAAGTGCCGCGAGCAGAAATGGACGCCTCGGCAGTACAAGTACGTGGAGGGCGGCAAAGAAGAGGAGCAGCGCGAACTCGACCGTGTCGTCAGAGAGGAGAAGAAGGTCTGGGGTGAGGCTCTGAGGCTTGGTCGAACAGGGTGGAGCGAGTCCATTATGATTTGGGCACATGTTGTGACACTGAGAGTGTTTGTTGAGACGGTCCTCCGGTATGGCTTGCCGTTAGAGTTTGTTTGTGCCCTGGTCAAGGTAGGATTCAGATAATATTACGTGCTAGAAGGGCATGTCATGGCTAACCCGGTGGCAGACAACACCAAAACAGGCGAGGAAGGTGAAAGCTGCCCTGGACTCGGCGTACTCGTACCTCGGTGGAAACGCATTTGGGAGGGATAAACGAGGACGGGTCACCAAGGACGACGCATCGCTAACGTCTGAGATGGCCGCCGCTGGCTTGAGCAACGCCGAAGGTGGCGAGTACACGGCGTACGTGTACTATGAACTCGACCTTCCATGATGATGTTGGGGCTCGGGACAGTGTAGCAGGGGATGACAGCTGTGATGTACTGGTTGGGGAGTGCTTGGCTTAACGCGAGCATGTCTTGAGATTTTCTCTACCTACACCGCTAACGCAGCCATGTCTATGGGCATAGTTGTTCACGCTTTCCAGCGCTAATGAGACGACATATAGACCATGTAGCCAGAAGGGGTTAGCCGGACAACTTGGGGCCCGATCTAACCTACCGCTCATCTTGTCTCCTGTGTCTGGGTTATGAGGCCCTTTTCTGCAAGATGATCCACGATCTTGCGTACACACTCTTCGACGCTTAGTTGATCGGTCCTGATGGTGATCTCGGGGGACTCGGGCGCCTCGTACGGCGCTGAGATGCCCGTGAAATCCTTGATCTCACCCGCTCGTGCCTTTTTGTACAGCCCCTTTGGATCACGCTTCTCGGCTTCTTCCAGAGGGACATCGACAAAGACTTCAATGAAGGGCAGTGGCTCGTCGCCTGCCTGGGAGGCAGTCGCATGTAGATCTCGAGCAATCTGCCGGTCTGCTCGGTATGGGGAGATGAAAGAGGTTATGGCAATGGTCGACGAGTCGGCAAAGAGCTTCGCAACCTGTTGGGGTATCAGCCACTGGCTAACAGACAAGACAATGAAAAAAAAACAGGAGAGCGGGGCGCCATGCCTCGGCAATGCGGCGGATGTTCTCGTTGCGGTCCTTCTCAGAGAAGCCCAGATCCTTGTTCAGCCCGAAGCGCACATTGTCGCCGTCGAGCCGATAGGCGGAAAGGCCGATATGAAGCAAGTGCTGCTCGAGGGCAGTCGCGACCGTCGACTTGCCCGAGGCCGACAAGCCCGTGAACCAGATAGTAAATCCACGCTGACGGCGCAGCTGGTTCCGCTCCTGCCGTGTGAGCGACGGGTGCCAAGTGATATTGCTGCTCCGCGTGGTTCAGCCGTGTCCTCCCGTCCGCAGACACCTCAGGAACAGAAACTGGAGGAAGGAACTCACGTTGCCATTTGCGCCAGTTAGCTACTGACTCTGCTGATATCTACACGCCTGCTAGAAGGGATGATTTAACGGTTTCCCACCCAAGTGATGTGAAAGTCGCAGGGGCATATAAGGGCAGTGGGGCACAGCGGCGGGGGATGTATGCAGAAGAATTATCAATTGTTGCTAGCAGCAAGACGCGTGGTGGGCCAAGGCCGATCACGGTCCTCGGTGGCTCCGGGACTCCGAGGGGTTGGATTGTCTCCGATCCGGCGCGGGGTTTCCTTTCCTAGCCAACGCCCCACCCTCGCCCTGATGGCGTACCTGAATACTGGAGCACAAATAAGGTTCACCCCTTGCACGTGCCGAAGGTACCTAGGTGCTTGTACCTGCCGCAAAATCTGTCGATTGGACATCGCTGGGCGTGACGCCCAATGGAGGGGACTGGACAGTATCATCAAATATCTCAAGCGAGTTAAATAACTACCAATTTACTGCTTCGGTCCCAAGGACGCGGGAACATTAACATCTTCAGAACATTCGTCTATACACTAAGTACTCTATCGACTATTCATCTATGCTCTACTTGGTATCACATCCTCCTGTTGCCGGTGCCACGCCTGTCCTACCGTTCTACCGTCGTGACTACATGGTTTACGTGTTTGAAGCCACGCTGCCCGGTCTAGCTCACCGGGTAGACCTTCGCCATCATCTGTAGATTTCTCTCGGTCAGCAAGCGGTAGGTCATTGGCGATTCCGACGGAGAATGAAGACCACGCACCGACGCCTGCCTCGGCGAGATGTAGAGGGCGCTGGCTGTCGCCAATATGGTTGGCTGCTGCCCTTCTTCTGTCGGGAGGGTCTCAATATGCCCCTCGACCCACGCTTTCCTGCCCTCTACCTTGACGGTCGTGGCCCGAAGCACCAAGTACTGGTTGGCCGTGGCGGGCGCCTTGTAGTTGACCTCCAGCTTCGCCGTCATGCCCACGTTGTAGGGAAGCACAGGGAAGCAGCATCTGGCGAGACCTTCGTCCAGCAGGGTAGCCAAGAACCCGCCGTGGATTATGCCCACGTGGCCGCACAGATCCGTACCGACGTGCGTGATCTGCACATAGCTCTTGCCCTCCCGTTCGGTCCAGCAAAACGGGGGAATAGCCATCTTGCCGGGCCCCACGAGAGTGCCGCCCGTCAGGTTATGCCTTCGCCACGACGCCGGGATTTTCATATGCGGGCGTGACTCTGTGAAATCCGGGTTCGCTCGCAGGGATGCCGTAAGCGGGTGTGAGTTGATGTAGTCCTCCTTAGCCTTGGCGTCGTCATCCTGGGGTATGAAGGAGTCAAGGGTGTCGGCATCACTCGGGGGCGACAAGATGGCCGCCGCCGACTCGTAGGCGGGTGCCGCAGCCATGATGAACCCTAGCGTAGTGAAAAGTAAGATACGGCCGGTAAGGGAGGCCGCTCGGCGAAGAAAGGGGACCTTCTCGGCTGTAGGCGAAGAGACACCTGGGCCTAGAGGATGAGTGCAGATCAAAAGTTAGTCGGCCGAACGCAGAGCAGGGTGCGTGGGCCCGAAATACCGGTCGCAGTGGTGATGGACCGGGCAGACGGTGATGCGAAGGGCCGGGCCGGAGTCGCCACAAGCAGCGATGAGGTATGACGGCGCGCGGCCGTAAATAACCGTGAATGCATCCTCCGGATTGGACATAGACAAGGGGAAAGCTCTGGTTCTTATACGGCGGGTTTACCGGCTCCAGACCGGCTATCGTGACTCCGTCGAGATCCTCGGCAGCGCCGCCAAAAGTGGACCCGCTTCGTTAGGTTCGAGTTAGCACACGCTCAGCGCGACCGGGAACAACTATCAAGTACACCTTGTATTGCAGTCCAGTGCCGACGCCTAATGGGATGAAACACCAGTGGCATCCAGCTGCTTTTTTTTTTTTTTTTCCTCTTTGGCCGACAACCTGTC
The DNA here is from genome assembly GCF_033439665.1 of Chaetomium strumarium. NCBI lineage: Eukaryota > Fungi > Ascomycota > Sordariomycetes > Sordariales > Chaetomiaceae > Chaetomium > Chaetomium strumarium. The sequence goes on along the minus strand of NW_026944429.1, from coordinate 3,330,216 downwards.
GGTATGCTCTCGTTCGGTAATGGCACACCTCAGGCACATTGCATAATGTCCCCGAGATGCCGAGTGTGCCTGCCCGGACTGAGACCATGAAATTTACCGGATACCTGCCAGTTAAAATTACATACAAGTATTGTACAGGTACCTAAGGTAGGGATCGGCTAACAGTTCCGCCCCGAAGTACGCTAACATCGATGAACCCATTTCTACGCCTCACACTTGTCTGTCCGGGCCTGTTCAACCATAACCCTCATCAAACTGCGTGATCATCTTGGAGACGTTTGTATACGCAGGTAGGAGCTCCCGGTCAACCTCAAAGTTCGGATGTAAGTCCACATCGACCCTGTAGCGATACGCATTGCGCGGAAATATTATGCAGGCCTAGGAGAAAACATTGGAACATGCACAGCACTGGGACCGTGGCTCAGGCATGGCCAGGTTCCTCCTCGTTGAGGCAGAACACAGGGATCGAGGTATTTTAGGACCGCGGCAAACGAGTCGCAGCCACCGGCCCCCAGCCGAACAATTGCGTCTATAACTTGTAAGGTTCTGCGCATGGCGGGCGTATGGTCGGTATCTCGCGGTTCGTCGACGAAGTCTGTCTAGCAAGAGACAGTACGGGCGAGGAGCCTTGCGCAAGGGGGTGGCCCGGTGCATGCCATAGCGACCGCTTGCGACCCCTTGGCATAGTGCCAGCTCTAGAAAACCACGCAGTGCAGGCGCTTTTGAAAGCAGTTTAGGTATTCTTCCTATGTGTCTAATCGTCCTCCGTAGCCAACATGGCGGCATAGTCATCAGCCGATGCGAACGTAGGGAGGCTCTTCAGCTCCTTCCTACTAAGCCTGCCCTTGCGGCCATGTTTGGAAGGCTTCTCTCCGTCTTCGGCGACAGCATCATTCTCGCTCGTACTGGCCTCATCATCGTCGTCGGAGTCATCAAAGATACCCTCGAAACCATCAGTGCTGCCTTCTGAACCCTCTGAATCTGATTCGAAATCCGGCATCTCTTCGCCAGTGCCCGAGCCGTCGATCCGCATCTCGTTATCCGAGTAATCGTAGTCTTCCAGGTCCACGTCCGAGTCTTCCTCGGCATCAGCGCCCTCGATTTCTGGCTGCGAGTTGACCAGAGCCTCCCAGATTTCTTCTTCCGCCCCTTCCTCATCCGACCCCGCTTGAGCCTCGGCGGTCTGTTTGGCAGCGCGTGCAGCTCGGCCAGGCTTACCCACGCGAGCAAAGTACTCGTGGAAGAACACGTCCTCGGCAGAAACCTGGTCGGGCTTGAGGTTCCAAAACGAGGAGGAGTTGACAACCGGCTGCTGTCTAACGGCGGCTTTACTAGACGCCACAACGTGCGATGCACTGCCAGAAGCAAGGACTGGCTGCATGATCGAGCCACCGCGCTTGGACTCCTCAGCCTTGGGATTGCGGTAGACGAATTTGTCGAGGAAGTGCATCAAGGTGTGGTTCGCTAGATCCGGTTTGGGCAATGTCTTTTGCGGCGCAAGGAGGTTCCTGGCGAACAGGCACGCGGAGGGATGGTAGTGTGAGAAAAAAGGCCCCTGGAATCAGGTGGTTAGCTTACAGATTGCACAACACGGGCCATCCGCTGGAGGGAGCCGCTTACAAGTTCCCAGAGGCAGCTTCGATGCGCGTTGCTGTGCTCGGGGTCTCGCTTTCGGCCGTCGTAGGCGGCAAGGCGGGTAACACTAGTCTCAGGTGTCCTCCGGGAGGCACCGTCTGCTTGAGGATCATCGTCCCGGGCGTCCCGGTATACTTCTTCGCCATCATCGTCGTTTTCTTCGGGTTCATCCAGCAAGGTGTGCAGGTCGGGAAACGTGGCGTGCAGCTCGGCGATCATGAACAGGACGCCACATACAAATGAAGGTTGATGCAGGCTCAGCACTTGAATCAACCTCTTGACAAACGCTTTGACACGACGAACATCGGGATCATTCTTCATAGCCCGGAACAGGAGGTTAAGATAGAGCGCGTGCTTGGACGACGAGATGAGCCGGGGATCCAGCAGCGACTCATACAGAGTTCTGTAAAATCGGTCGACAGCAAGTTGTTTGGAAGCAGCGAGCTGTTGGATGAGCATCAACGCCTGGACGCTGGTGTTGAAGTTGGAGGAATGAGTGATCCTAAACAGGGTGTCAAGGTGTCTCTCCAGTGTCGAGTCCTCAGCATTGGCAAACGGTATCGCCCTGTTGACGCCCGTAAGCAGGGAAGAGACAAGCTTCTGGGCCGTCTCCTGTTCGTTTCCAGCAGTCGGCGTGCCAGGCTTCTTCTTCTTCCCGGAGCGAGCCGGGCTCTTGTCTCTGTCGGGAGCCTCGAAAGTGCCCAGTGAACCGGTCTTCAGGAGGTACAAAAAGACGTCGAAGTAAATGCGTAGAAGGGTTTCCGCGATGGCCGGCTCCTTGCTGCTCAGGATTGTTTGATTCAAAGTATTGATGGCGCAGTACTTGGTACGCAGACTCTGCCCGGGTTTCAGCAGCACCTCTTGCTCCACTGCGCCGATGACGATCGCCTTCATTCCTGGGTGGATTGTGAGTAGTTGCAGAAGAAGATACGAGGCCCGCGATGCAATCTTCCGCTCTCGATCGCCGAGTTTGTTAACCAACAGCCGCAGCAGATTAGCTTCCTGTTCCGGTTTGCTCTTGAGCAGTCCAAACACGAAGTCGAGAGCTCGAGATCTCGAGTACTCGATCTCGTCAGCGCACCAGTTTTCGAGCAGCTGTATGATGCGGAAGTAGGCGCCTTTGAGCCAGTCTTCATACGCCCACATCATCAGGTGGGGCTCCGTCACCTTCCCGGGGAGCGGATACCCTGGCACCCAGGGCGAACGACCCTGGGTATCTAAGGCCCCGAGCAACGCAGGCTGGGCGTTGAAAGGACGGAGACGGCGGTCACCTGGGAGGACAGTCCCATTGCCCAAGAGATCGACAAGAGCCGCCAGTGCCGTGATTGCCTGTCCGCGACTCCTTTTGCCGGCTAGGGTGATCAATGTCTCGAACGCCTTGCGATTGTGGAGCGGCGATTCTTGAATCGAGAGTGTCAGCGCCGAGACTTTGTCTGAGAGGGTTCCGGACGACATGATGGTCGACATGAACTTCTGTGATGAGCTGGACGCTCGGAGGGTGAGGTATTTGGTGGAATCATCTTCCAAAAGGGTTTCCGCATATGCCTTTAGGTTTGCTATGGATGCGGAATGATGCTTGACGTTGCTCGAGGCCTGTGTAGGCAGGCCCTCCACGGAGAGCCCGTGCCAGTCAGGACGAGGCTCGAATCTCTGGGAGGGGTTAGATGCGGCGCTTCGTCCGAGCAGCGAGGAACGTCTTGCAGGATCGCTTACTGACCAACTTCCTAGATTGTTTCCCCTGTCGGGCCTCCTGTGGCGGTAGAGTTACCTGGGTATGCTCCTCCGGCGCCTCGCTAATCTCCTGTGTGGTGTCGCTCGACCCATCCGCCACAGACTCGGCGGCATCAGTGTCCTCGTCAGTCTCGGGGTCTTCGTCCTGGCGGAAATTGCTGAAGCCGAGGCTGGATGCGAACTGCATAAGCTCGTCTCTCAAGGACTTGTCGACAACCGTCTCGGGCTCAGGCTTGGGGCGGGGCGCATTGCCGCCTTCGTCGCCAGAGTCCACATTAGCCACTAGCTCCAGATCATCTTCGTCGCCCCCAAGAGCCAATATCTCGTCAAGCAGTCTAGGGGCATGTTTGTTCTTCGGCCTGTCCTTGAAATCCGTTGGTGAGCTGCGGTCCGAAGGTCGGGTTTGCCGCCTCTTCGGTTCGTGCTCATCGTCATTGTCGCGTTGCCTCTTCCGTTTGGGGGCTCGTTGCTTCTCCGAATCCGCGAGAGACTTGTCGATCTTGCTTGTCAACTGAGCGAGCGTGGTCTCGTTGAGGCTTGGCTTGTCGGCCCTCTTCCTCTCCTTCGTGCGTTTCGAGCCCATTTCGGTCGTGATCTGCGTCCCCCTAACTCACCACGCGTATCTGAGAATGGCCGATGATTTTTCAGTCAGCTCTTAGCTGGTACATGAAGTCTGTACAAGGGACCACCGACTGTCCCTTTCTGAAAAGATGGCATGGGAATCTGGAGGATAAAAAAAAGTTGCCGGGCCCCCTGCAGAAGTGGGGCTCCGCCAGAGATAGCATCAGGGTCGCCATCGCTACGGACTACACTAGGTATATTTCCGTACTGTGTGAGGACTCCATAATCCGTACTATATCGCAGTACATGCATACTATCAGTATGCTAGTACAGGTCGCTTTCTGCTACCGTACTTACGCTAAATTCCAGTTTGGAACACGGCATCCGAATGTTACCAATCCGAGTTCCGTATATTACACCCAGAAATATCAACGACAACGCGACGGCTTTAGATGAACAATGCCTCAGCTCTGCATACCGAGCTGCTAGTGACAACACTTGAGAGAGGAGTGGCGGATTGCCTCGCAGAACCATGGTCCCACCAGCCGTCGCCCGTCTCTCACGGGTGTGGTTTCCAAGCGGTGGTATCGCCGGGTCTGGTGTTGAAGATGCTCATGCGAAGTTGATCCGGGCCGGCTTCCTGCGCCAATCGCACGCCGGAATGTTCCACATGCTGCCCCTGGGCCGGCGGGTTCAGGACAAGGTCGAGAGGCTTGTCGCAGGCCACATGGAGGATCTGTTGGGTGAGTTTATCAGCAATGTTTTCCGTGCTGAGGCATGCGCTGCGACGCTTACATTTACACGTTTACTACGCCACGGCCGACAGCGGCGTCTAGAGTTACACTGTCCTCCATATCTGCCGAGACCCTCTGGGAGAAGAGCGGTCGGTTGCAGAACGTTGCGTCTGAAGTTGGTTTCTATCAGTCCCCGTGCTGCAGCTTGAGACGCCAATCCTAACATATGCTTCCCAAAAGCTGTTCAGGTTTCCTGACCGCCGTGGGGTGCCTTACTTGCTGGCTCCCACGCACGAGGAGGAGATCACCACGCTCGTAGCCCGGACAGTCAAGTCGTATAAGGAGCTTCCACTCCGGCTGTACCAGATCACACGCAAGTACCGCGACGAATTGCGTCCGCGGCACGGCCTCCTCCGTGGACGAGAGTTCGTCATGAAGGACTTGTACACCTTTGATAACAGCATCGAGTCGGCCCTTGAAACGTATGACAAAGTGCGTGCTGTATACGCCAGGATATTCGCCGACATGAAACTCCCCGTCTTGGCGGCCCGAGCCAGCTCCGGTGATATGGGGGGGGACCTGAGCCACGAGTATCACCTACCCACGCGGCTCGGTGAAGATTACATCGTCAGCTGCGGCAGCTGTGACTACGTGGTCAACGAGGAGATAGCCGAGTCGGCCGTCTCTGACGAGGCCCCCTCTGGTACCCCTTACCAAGTCTGGCGCGGCATCACCAAGGACAGGGCCAAGCTTGTCAATGTATGGTACCCGAGGTGGACCAGACCAGTGGACGGTGGTGAGTTACGCGAGTTTACGGATCAGGACATCAACCTGTCCGCAGTCAAGTCCGTGGTTCCTGATTTGGACGCCGGGGTGGAAGATGCTCTACCCTTCTGGGCAACCGCCACAGCAGCTGAGACGGGAACAGCAACGGAAGTGGTTAATGTCGTGGACGGCCGTCTCCTGGCGTCCTTGGGCAGTGCCTCGGTGAGCTCAGCCACGGCTATCTCTAGCTGGCCAGCAGCCCTGCATCCGCCAACAAGCCCGTTAGCTACCTCCTACCATCATAGCACAGGAGGCAGCAATAAGCCACTCAACCTCCTAAGGATCCGCACCGGCGATAAGTGTCCTCAGTGTTACACGGGCCATTTGAAGGTGGAAAGGGCAATGGAACTTGGACATACCTTCTTCCTGGGGACGAGGTACACAGAGCCCTTGGGAGCCATGACCTCGCTGCCCACGGCTAGGCAACCGTCGCCCATGCAGATGGGGTGCTACGGAATTGGCATCTCCCGCGTCGTCGGCGCCGTGGCTGAACATCTGGCCGACAGCACGGGCCTGAACTGGCCTGTCGCCATAGCCCCGTACTCGTGTGTCATTATACCTGGGAAGGACGCTGACGAGGGTGATGCCATGGAAGTTCACAGCCAGATCAACAACGGCGCCGGTCTCACCAACGCTTTCCTGGATGTTGCCCTTGACGACAGGCAAAAGCCTTTGCCATGGAAGCTGACCGATGCAGATCTCATTGGCTTCCCAGTGATCGTCCTGCTCGGCAAGGAGTGGCGTGTGGCCAGGCGGGTTGAGGTGCAGAGCCGCAGGCTGGGGCTGAAGCAGGCAGTTGAAATGGCGGACTTGCCCGGCATGATACAACAATTGCATGCGTCACTGTAGCGGTCAGGAGAGGTGATCAAGGGAGACGCCAAGTGTAGGATTACGGCTAGACGGATAGAGTTTGTGTGTATTTTCATGGTGCATCGACTGACTTAGCCTAGCATGCACATTAGCTTCTTGGTTCAATAGTACATAGGTTGCTATGTTGTAACTAGTCTCTGAGGCACAGCCTTACTCTCGTGAGCATTTGTGGTTGTGGTGGGCCCGAGTGGCTGTGCAGGGTCGGGTGGCTGGTGGAGATGTACTACCGGACTCATACCTAAACGCGCACTAAGTAAGTGTCATGAACCAACCATATATGGCAACCGGGTGGGGCGCAGTCCCAGGGCCAGGAGCCAATGGTTGCCGCAAGATGGCGGGATCACTAAGTGTGACGAAACCACAGGCAGTCCTGGCTCTGAAAGGGTTCGCCGGTCGAAGGTATCTGCTGGTCGGACTGTAGGTCTCGGTGAAGCCAAAGGGTACACAACACTGCAAGTCGCAATGTCTGCACAGTAAGGTAGTGACTACTCTACTGCTTGTGATTGCTTACCGAGGAAGCTAGCTACTTGAACGAGTGACAGAATGATAGAACTATATATAACTTCCTCTCCTAGTTATACCTAACGTACATTATCAGCGAGCGGGACATATCAGCGAGCGGGACATATCAGCGAGCGGGACATATCAGCGAGCGGGACACTAAGTTCTTGGCATAACGCGTCCTTCCTCATCTACCTCTAACAACGCGTTTTTCCTACAACTAAAGATGTCTTCCACTTCAAAGGAAGCTAGGGTAACCTTGGCCCTCAAAGCTCTTGAAAATGATATAGAACTAAGCCTTCGAGCCGCGGCCAAGCTCTATAACGTGCCAGTTTCAACCCTCGGCTACCGACGTACCGGCCGGCCTATACGATGCGATCTTCCAGCCAATTCGAAGAAGCTTACCCAATCTGAAGAGGAGGCTATTGTTCAATATATTATTGAGCTATCTATGCGAGCTTTTCCGCCGAGACTACGTGGTGTAGAAGATATGGCCAACCAACTGCTACGCGTACGCGATGTGCCCCCTGTCGGCAAGCTCTAGGCGCATCGGTTTGTCAAACGCCAGCCAGAGCTCTGTACCCGTTATTCGCAAAGATACAATTACCAGAGGGCAAAGTGCGAGGATCCGAAGGTTATTGGCGAGTGGTTTGCCCTTGTACGGAATGTTAAGGCCAAGTATAGTATCGTAGATGACGATATCTATAACTTCAACGAGACTGGGTTTATAATGGGCATTATCTTCCTGGGCATGGTAGTTACAACCTCGGATGGCCGTAGCAAGGCGAAGCTAGCCTAGCCTGGCGACCGTGAATGGGCGACAGTGATCCAAGGCGTTAATGCCCTTGGCTGGGCTATCCCTCCGTTCATCATCTTAGCAGCGTAGTTCTATCTCGCCAACTGGTATACTAAGTGTAACCTCCTAGCCGACTGGCGCATTATAACTACCGAGAATGGCTGGACTACCAATATAGTAGGCCTTGATTGGATCAAGCACTTCGACTACTATATAGCGCCTCGGACAAAGGGCAAATACCGGTTATTGATCCTTGATGGCCACGAAAGCCACTACTTAACCGAGTTCGAGCTCTACTACTAGTAGAACAACATTATTACGCTCTGCATGCCTCTATATTCCTCCTACCTCCTCTAGCCACTTAATGTTGGCTGCTTTAGGCCGTTGAAGCAGGCGTACGGTCGCCAGATCAAGGACTTGATATGCGTATATATCAACTATATAAGCAAGCTCAAGTTCCTTTATACCTTTTGCACGGCCTTCTTTGCCTCTATCACCAAGAGGAATATCCAGGGTGGTTTTACAGGGGCTGGCCTTATGCCATACGATCTAGAGAGGGTACTTTCGAAGCTAGATATCAAGCTTCGTACACTAACACCCCCAACCTCATAGCCAGGCACTATATAATCTTGGGTCTTCCAGACACTATATAACCCCCGAGAAGCCAACTTATAGTCAACGCTCATCAAGACTTGCATTGCCAACCATTAAAATGGCTCCCCGACTTCGATGTTGGCTGCTATAGACCAGCTTACCAAGGGTACAATGGCTATAATGCACCAGGTGGCCCTCCTTCAGGCAGAGGTGTCTTCGCTCCGCAAGGCCAACGAGGCGCTAAGCAAGCGCCGGAGAGCCAAAAAAACACATATACGGCTTGGAGGATCACTTACTATGCAGGAGGCACAGAAGGTGGTAGGCCAGGGGGCTATAGGTGGGGAGGCAATGCAAGAAACACAGCTGGATGGTAGTGGTGCTAGGGGGGGTCGTACGAAGGTTCGGTGCTATAGTGTATGCGGCAAGCCTGGTCATAATGCCCGCACTTGCCAGGAGGGTGTAGAAGGGTCTGATCCATCTGTTTCTGATGTAATTGTAGTTGGTTCTTAGTGTTGTTGCATTGCAATTGAGAGTAGTTGTTATAGAGTAGTGGAGAGTGTCCCGCTCGCTGATATGTCCCGCTCGCTGATATGTCCCGCTCGCTGATATGTCCCGCTCGCTGATATGTCCCGCTCGCTGATAATGTACGTTATACCTAGATTATCTGGCTTAGTGATAATCTAGATGAGCCGCTTACCGCGTTTACTACTGATCGTACTAAGCCTACTTATAATGCTAAATAATAAGCTTTCTACTTATAATGCCAAGTGTGACGGTGGAGCATAAATCTAACCCACTCGGCTATGCACACCTTCCGAAAAGGATGTCGGAATCGCAAGTCCCTCGTACTTGCGACTCGGTGGATTATATCTTCTCTGACGGCAAGCACCCCGCAGGCCACACTTGCCGTCACACCAAGCAATAAGCCACTTAGGGTCTATACTATACCTTATCCCCGATTAGTACCTTGTACCTAGCTATAGCCCCACCGGCCTATATATATAGTTACTTTATAATATAATGCCCTCTCTCTGTCTTTTGTCCCAGAAGACCATTACCCTTCCTCATTAGTTTCAAATAGCAGTCAGCTCTCTTCTTACTTCTCTATAGGTTTTTTTTTCTGCTTTCCTCTCCTTTTACCGGCGCAGTATTAAGCTGTATCGAGAAGCGTCGTTATAATACGATATATAAATATAAACTTCTAGTTAACTTATTCGACTAGGACGATTTCGAAATTATATCTTGCTCCTGTTATTAGCATATAGAGCCTAAGCTACGCTATATTGCAAAGGATAGATCGAACTGCTATATAAACTATATCCTTATAGAGATACTCTATAATAGCCCTAATATAGCTGATTCTCATATATATAGTATAGTGCTTATTAGCGGTGGTATTAATATTATCGTAGTTCTCTGAAATCTAGCTATTTATAAGAAGCTTAATATATAGATTGCTATAAAAGAGGAGTTATTAACCGAGATATTAAATGCCTCAGCTTAGTTATAAAAACGACGTACTTTCGTTTATAACCAGGGCAATAAGCTTTTTCATTATAATATAACAAATCTAGACAAAGTAGATAGAGTGATTTCTAAAGTCCTAGGTCCTAAGTTATTTGGTATATCGGATAAGCAGGTATTAGTCAGATAGGCGTAAGCCTTAGGGGCTATTGGTATAATAATAGATTAGGAGGCTATAGGTTCTATACCTTATAGTTCTACCGGTACCGCCTTAGACCCTTTTAGCGGGAGTTTTAACTAGCTATTCTATCCTTCTAACGAATATCGTAATAAAAGTCCTACTTTGTCGGATATAATAGAGAAATCGCAATAATAGTCAGGTCTTAGTTACGCCTACTATATATATTATGTTCGTAGTATTACTGCCTATAGTTGCTCTCTCTCTCTAAGGTTCTTAGTCTAATTCTTACTGCCTATTCTTAATAAATAAATTAGCTTAGTAATATAGCTTAGTTATGATACCCGAATAAGTGCTCTAGGAGGTTATAGGTTCGAATCCTATTTATACCCCTTTTCTATATAAATAGCCTAACTGTAGAGTCGGGCTATTTGTAGAGAGAAGACTTTTACGTTTTTCTTTTCCCTAGTCGGTCTGGATTCCGTCGATAGAACTCCGTTAATTTTTCTATATAGTTAAAGTATATTGCTAGCTCCTATAAGTCGTCCTCTAGCCTAAAGTCGAGCTATTTAATTAAATACTCTAGCCTTCCCTTAACTATTCGTAAGTGTAAGATCTCCTTAACATTCTGTTCTTTTTCTTTGTCCTTAGCTTTAATATCCTTTATAAGCCGTATATTCTTAGGTGCTAGTTTAAGGAGTAAGATATAGAAGACGTTAGTATATAACTTTATCGTTAGTAGTAATAAAAGTCGATAGTTGGATATCGAAATTTTTGTATCGACCTTAAATAATCTAATCTTTTTAAAGTCGTTTCAAACTTAGCCGTTTCGTTTTGAAATTTCGAGAAATAAAGTAGACTGTATCTCCTTTCTTGAGGCAAGGTTCTTAAGCCGATATTTATTATAGTACTCCTTTATCCTAAGCCTAATGAACTCGAGTTCTTACTTTAGTATCGTATATAGTATATATATTTTCTCTACCTTAACTTTTACTCTAGGCACTATAATATCTAGTCTCTAGTATAAATCTGCTTTATAACCGAAGTTCGTAAAGAATAGGGTAACTTTCGTTATCTCTATTGGTATTATATTATATATAAGCTATACTACTAGTAATAGATCGACCTAGTTATTCCATTAGAAGCTAACGAATATTCTAAAATATTACTCGACAATCTAGTTAAACCTTTGTATCTAGCTATTTATTTATAGGTAATATACTATTGAAAGCTTGTTTTTATATCTAAATACTTTATAAGTACTTGCTAAAATTTTAATGCGAACTTAATATCTCGACCCGTAATCTATTCTTTCAGCTATCTATAAACTGATATAATATACTGATAGATTATATTTGCAAATTGCTCTACTAACTGTAATTCCTTACATAGGAAGAAGTAGCTCTATTTAATAAGTCGATCGACTATAGTAAGAATACTATTATACTGTACTCTAATAATTAAGTCCTTTAGAAGTAGTAGTTTAGTAATAAAGTCTATTATTACCAAACTCTATAGTTGTTCTATAACTGGCAATAGTCCTAAGAGCCTATATAGTTTATGCTATACTAACTTAGTTTGATTATAAAGGTTATATTGTTATATAACAGTTTTAACTCTAGTCCTGGGTCCTAGGAAGTTATAGTACTGCCGAACCTTGGCGACTATTTTAGCAATTCCTATATATCCTTTGAGTTCCGACTTATAAATCGTCTTAATTAATTCTATCTGATCCTAGTACAATATAGGCCTTGTTATTATATTATAACACTCTATTCTCTAAGAGATACCTGCCTTTTCGTATATATCGTTCTACTTCCCGTCCTAGAAGTCTTTCTCTAGCTGTTCTTCCCTAAAGACTATATAATATTTTTGAAGCAGTTATAAAGGTTATAGATCGGGATCTTCGCCCTATTATAGAAGTATATTATCGGTAAGATCTTCAATTATTTAGGGAATATACCATAGGGAACCGTCTAGCTAATTATTCCTAAAGTAATCTAGCCGTCTATTTAATATATCTGCCTATATATTTTCCGAGCCTTTCTTATACTTGATTTTAAAGTTAAATTCTAAAAGGAACTCTACCTATCGAGTTTATCGTCTATTTAGTACGTTTATAGTAGTAAAATACTATAAGTTCTTATAGTTTATATAGATCTAAACTTGATATATTATACTAGTAAGATAGGGTTTCTATTCTTAAAAGCCTTAACAATAGCTAGCAACTCCTATCTTATAGATAAGATAGTTAAACTATAGCCCTTCGAGCTTTTTCGAAAAGAATATAATTAGGTTTAATTTTCCTTATTATATTAACTAAGTTATCCTCTGATTATATGATCGGATATATTCGTTTTAATCTTATATAGATTCTAAAGGTCTAGCAACTAGAGTATTAGATTGGTAATAATCGTATTATAGATCTTCAAAAATATTTACTTATATTTAGTTTCCTACTAGAACTTGAATCTTTATGGGTTTAAATAAAGGTTATATAAGATCATTAAAGTTCCGGATAAACATTCAATAGAAGTTAGCAAATCTAATCAATTCTTATACCTCTATTATTGTTATTAGTCGTAGCTATATTCTTAATCGCTTTAATCTTTACTAGCTCTATCCTAATTCTATAAGGCGAAATTTTATATCTAAGAAATATTATGTTTATAATAAAATTCGCTTTTATCCTTGTTAACTAATAGTTCATATTTATAAAGTATTTTGTATTGCCTTTATATATTTCTTATATTCTTTAAGTATCTTAGAGAAAATAAGCATATTATCTAGGTAATAGATTATAAGTCGGCCGAGGAATAGGCAAATTATATAATTAATAACTGCCTAGAAGGTTGCTAATATATTTATCAATCTAAAAGGTATTATAAAATACTTATAGTAGCTATAGAGCATATAAAATGCTACCTTCTATTTATCCCCTTCTTTGATATAAATATAGGTATATACTATTGGAAGATTAAGCCAAATAAAATAATAGGCTCCTACTAACTAATCTTAAAGCGATAAGATAAATAGCAAAAGGTACTAGTTGTTTACTATCTCTTTATTTAGCTATCGGTAACGTATCTTATAAGCGAGATCAACATATAAGCGAATTGAACACTTTGACCGCGACGGGTCTTCTCTCCATACCACAACGAAAATCCTCTACACCCAACGATGTCTTCGGCTTCAAGAGAGTCTAGGGTAATCTTAGCCCTTGAAGCTATTCAAAAGAACCCAAAACTTAGTCTTCGCGCCGCAGCAAAGATCTATAACGTCACAGTCAATACCATCCGAAACCGACGCGACGGCAAGCCTGCACGACGCGACACTATGCCTAACTCGCGCAGGCTCACCGATTCCGAAGAGAAGGCTCTTATTCAGTATATAATTGAGCTATCTGAGCGAGCCTTTCCCCCGAGACTACGTGGTATGGAAGATATGGCCAACTAACTACTATATGTACGCGACGCGCCCCCTGTCGGCAAGCTCTGGGCGTATAACTTCGTCAAACGCCAGCCAGAGCTCCGGACGCGTTATATGCATAGATACGACTACCAAAGGGCCAAATACAAGGATCCAAAGGTCATTAGCGAATGGTTTACCCTTATACGGAACGTTAAGGCCAAGTATAGTATTGTAGATGATCATATCTATAACTTCGACGAGACTAGGTTTATAATGGGCATTATTTTCCTAGGCATGGTGGTTATAACCTCGGATGGCCGTGGCAAGGCAAAGCTAGCCTAGCCTGGCAACTGCAAATGGGCGACCGTAATCCAAGGCGTTAATACCCTTGGCTAGGCTATCCCTCCGTTCATTATCTTAGCGGCGTAATACCACCTCGCCAACTGGTATACCGAGTGCAACCTCCTGGCCGACTAGCGCATTATAACCACCGACAATGGCTGGACTACCAATATAATAGGCCTTGATTAGATCAAGCACTTCGACTACTATATAGCGCCTCGGATAAAGGGCAAATACCGGTTGTTGATCCTCGATGGCCACGAAAGCCACTACTCGACCGAGTTCGAGCTCTACTACCAGTAGAATAACATTATTACGCTCTATATACCTCCATATTCCTCCTACCTCCTCTAGCCACTTGATATTGGCTGCTTTGGGCCGTTGAAGCAGGTATATGGTCGCCAGATCGAGGACTTAATACGCGCGTATATCAACCATATAAGCAAGCTCGAGTTCCTTTGTACCTTTCGCGCGGCCTTCTTTGCCTCTATCACCAAGAGGAATATATAGGGTGGTTTTGCAGGGGCTGGCCTTGTACCGTACGATCTAGAGAGGGTACTTTCGAAGCTAGATATCAAGCTTCGTATACCAACACCCCTAACCTTATAGCCAGGCACTGTATAATCTTGGGTCTTCCAGACACCATACAACCCCCGAGAAGCCAACTTACAGTCAACGCTCATCAAGACTCGCATTGCCAACCATCAAAACAGCTCCCCGACTTCGATATTGACTGCTGTAGACCAGCTTGCCAAGGGTACGATGGTTATAATGCACCAGGTGGCCCTCCTTCAGGCAGAGGTGTCTTCGCTCCGCAAGGCCAACGAGGCGCTGAGCAAGCGCCGAAGAGCCAAAAGAACGCGTGCACAGCTTGGAGGATCACTTGCAGTAGAAGATGCAAAGGATCTACTAGACCAAAAGGCTGTGGTTGGGGAGGTGGCATAAGAAATGCAGCCGGATGGTGGTGGTGCAGGGGGGGCTTGTACGAAGGTTCGGTGCTGTGGTGTGTGCGGCAAGCCTGGTCATAATGCCCGCACTTGTTAGGAGGTTGCAGAAGCATCTGATTCAGCCGTTTCTGATGTAATTATAGTAGGTTTATAATGTTGTTGTGTTGTAATTGTAGTTGACTGTTATAGTATGGTGGCAAGTGTTCAATTCGCTTATATGTTCATCTCGCTTATAAGATACGTTAGTCTATATATATCTAAAGCTTTCTATTCTTCTTTAGAATAAATAGGACTAGATAGCCTGCTAGTAATATCGATAGTCTAATATACTCTATTTTAAGATTCTCCTTAAGATATCTCTTTAACTTAATATCTTACTCTTTATTAGTATAATGTACTTTAAAGAATTTTAACTGGGCTTCTTAAGCTTGAGTTTACAGTCCTAAGGTCTATGGTCTAATAGCCCCTTAAGATATTTTGCTTCGAACGCCAGATATTCTTAGTATTCTACCGGGATCATATCTATTTCTATATTCTTTTCTATAGTTCGGTAGTATAAGAACCTATCTCTAGCTATAATGGATCCTAAGTCACTTAACGAATACTAGTAAAATAAGGTCGATCTAGGATCCTCTATCTACTAATACTAATACCTAGAATCTATTTTAGTATACTAGAACCTTGATTCTATTGTTAGGCTTGTTATTTTAAATTATAACAGTTTTCTTTATACTTGCTAGGAGATTATAGATCCTTCTTCTGATATAGTTCTTCCTATATCTATAGATCTATTATTGTTATAATAGATTTAGTAGTTTCTAGGCTCCTTAGAAGGCCTTAAACTATTTCCTAACTCCGTCTAGGCATCTAGATAGGTATCTCTATCCTCCTATACCTTTTAGTTACCGTTCTACGGTCTAAGCTTCAGGAGTTTATCGAATAACTATCGAACTTTATTAGCTCTTCTAGCTTTCTACCGTCGTTTATATAGCATTATCTATCTTTGTATTTATTTCTTATTCTCATAGTACTTCTAGAGTTTTATCTTTATATAGATTAGGCAATCCTAGCTCTTACTATTATATATTATTTAGCTAGTGTTAGCAATCCTCTATGTAAATTCTCCTTAGTATTACCCTAATCCTATCGTATATACTAATCTTCTTAATCTTCTATAGGAACTAGTTGGCGGCGGTTCTTATATCCTAAACCTAGGGGACTACTTAAAGTTCCCTATTTCAAGCGGTAGGCCGATCTAGCCAAAAGCCGTTATCAAACTTTAATCGAAAATAGTATTAGCATTTATATATAATATACTAGAACTATAGAACGTAAATATAATTGTATTGCTAAGGCTAAAGTCGAAGTATATCTTATATATAGGGTTTATTGCATAGGCCGAACCTAATCTAAATATATATTGTATGACTATCCTTAATACCGTTATATAGCTTTTTACTTCAAAGTTGTCCTATCATATAGTTCTTATTCCTTAAGTGTATACTAGCTCTAGGCTCTCTAGAATTCCGTTTTAGGGTTCTTAATACCGTTAAGTTATCCCTTTTAACCTACGCCCTATATCGGTCTATTCTATATATTCGAGTTATATTCCTCTTAGATCCTAACCAACTTAGCTTTAGCGAATTCCAATTAGCTTATAGCCCAAGCCCTTTCTTCTATAAGCCTTCGAGTAATTATTTAGAACTTAGCTTATTCCTTCTTAAGCTCCTAGGGCCGTTAAGTAAAGATAAGGTTTGGACTGATAGGTTCGTTGTCTAACTACTATATCCTCTATTAGCCTTCTTTATTCTAGGTCAGTTGAAATCCCTAATTTTCTATAAGTTGCAATACTATAGCGGTAGCAATATCATAGCCTATAATAGACTTTTTAAACATAATCTAGGGGCTATTATTTTCTAATCGAGAAGAGCCGTCGATACTTTCTTTAACTATACCCCGGTCAATAGCATCGTCGATGTTATCCTTGGTATAGCTTGCTATAGCTACTTTAATAATATAGGTTAACTTATCGATTGTAGCGTTTCCCTTACTAGGTACCTGCCTCTAATTCTTCTTGCTATAGTACTCCTATTTAAAGTGCCCCTTCTTATTATAAATAAAATAGGCGACCTAGGACTTATCCTTTTATCCCTTATCCTTATACTAGGTAGCATCTATATCTATAGGACTAGTTAGGTATTATGTAATATACCAGGGTATTATTACTTCTTCTTATTATTGGCCTTGATAAATATAGGCTATATTCTATATCCTGTATATTATTACCATCTAGTATAAATCTAGTCGTTAATATAGATAGCTATAGTAATATATTCGTAAGTATATTGGATCGGTCTTTCTCATATAGCTTATCCTTAACTTCTTCCTTTAAGCTATTATAAAACAGCTATATAAAATCTTTATTATTAATCGTATACCGAAGTAAGTCTTCGCAGAACTATATAATATAGGTAGCTACCGACTCTATCTACCTTAGGTATATAAGTCGCTCCTATATATAGAGCTTTTTATTATAGTCTCTAAACACCTTTTAGATTTTCTATTTAAACTTGTACGACTTAAAAACTTCTATAATAAAGTCGTCCTAAGCGTCCGTACTATTAGTTAACTAATCTTTAAGGGTAGGTTCAAACTATTAAGATACCTTGCCTTCGAGCCGCAAGGAGATAAATATAACCTTGGCGGATTCGTCTATAAAGTTATCTAGGTAGTATTTAAGGTAGGCCATTATAGATATAAGCAATCTAATAAGTCCTTCCTTATAGCCTCTGTACTTTAGAGGTACTTTAAATTTAGCCTTATCCTTAGGCTTACCACCGTAGCCCTCGTTGACAAGCTACTATATATAGCTATTTTCGGCCTCGAGCTAGGCGATTCTAGCATTAAGAGCTTCGAAAGCCCACTATATCTACTATATAGTTATAGTCTAGCCCTAGGAACCTAGGGCGCTAGGTGTCTAGGCGCTATAATGATAGGTAGTACCTTCAATCTAAACCGTGACAGAGTTAAAGGTAGTAAACAACGTATAACGAAACCATAGATAGTCCTGCCTCTAAAGGGTTCGCCGGTTAAAGGTATCTGCTAATCAGACTATAGGTCTCGGTAAAGCCAAAAGGTTCAGAATACTATAAGTCGTAATATCTATATAGTAGGTAAAGGTTACTGTTTAAGTTGCTCCCTAAGGAAGCTAGCTATATAAATAAATAATAGAATAGTAGAACTATATATAGCTTCCTTCCCTAGGTATCCTTGTATCTAGATCTCTGGAACATTTAGAACAATTGTTGTTCTCGTTGTTCCATCTAGAATAATGATGCTTGGCATTGTTCCTAATCTTCCCAATACTTATTGGTCCTTCTTGGCTCGTAATAATTAGATGCGGGCTCACCCGCTGACTATATAGGTCGGCCCCTACCGGCCTCTGCAGGTTAATTTATAACACTTAGGGTAAGAGATTCGTCATAATATATAGGATAAACTTACATAAGTTTAGTAGATTAAAATAATATCAATATTCATAATTATCTTTTAATAAGATTCTATTAGGGCTAGGTTTAATAAGGCTAGCTTAATATATTTATTCTATTATACTTTTGAAGGGAATATGAAAGATAAGTTATATAAAGAAGACTAACCTATTGCCTTTAATAGATATATTACTAAGGTAACGTGGTTGATAAGCGAATGCTCCAGACAAGCGGATGCTCCACAAAGTTGCACCTATATAACAAAATGTATATCAATCCCACCAAAACCGCTTCAAACAAATGAAACTACTCGGAATCGTCTTCCTCAGACGTTTCTAATAACTATCTGACAGGTACGCGCATTGTGACCAGGTTCGCCGCAGGTGCCATAGCGCTGCGCGCGCGTCTCGACCCTCGGCTTCCGACTACTACCCGCCTATATTTCCTCCTTTATCTGCACCTTAACCTCTCTCTAACCCTGTAAGTCCTTTGCATCTTATATAGTAAGCAATCCTCCTTGTCGGAGCTGTTATTTCTTAGCCCTCCGATGCTTGCTTAGTGCCTTATTTGCTACTTGGAGGCTTTAGTTCTCTACTCTTAATAATGCCAATTGATATATAACCTTGGATATCCCTTTTATAAGGATATTAACTGCTCTTAAAATCTTGGTTGGAGAGCTATTTTAATACCGGGTAATTCGATTCTTGATAAGGGTAGACTATAAGGAGGCTTCGGCTAGGTTGTTCGGGGTCTTAGAAACCCAGATATAGGTATTGCCAGGGCGGGAGTTCGAGGGTATTAGTGTCTTTAGACAGATGTCGAGCTAGGAGATCACCTTCTCGGGATCAAAAGGAACGAGTCTAGCACCTCGAAAACCTCCTCGAATATTTTCAGGTGTTATAGCAGCCTAGAAAGCCGTATAGAACGTAGGAATAAGGTCGTCCTTAGTAATATAGGTTATACTTGCCTGTATTATCCCCTCGATCTGCTTACTATATACCGTCTTAAACGGGCTAAAATATCTAATATCGAGTGGCTAGAGTATATAGGATAAGTACGGAGGTATATAGAGCGTAATAATATTATTCTCTTTATAATAGACCTCGAAGTCAGTCTAGTAGTGGCTATTATAGCCGTTGAGGATATAAAGGCGATAAACCCTAGTTATATAAGCTCTAAGTATATTTATCGAAGTATTAAATCTATTTAAGGCCTCTTTTATTGGTTGTCTAACTATTCTTAGATATTATAATAACCTAGTCCTTTGGCAATAGGCTATTCTTATACTAAGAGGAGAGGTAATATTTGCCCTTGATAATAATAAATAATAGAACCGCCTAGCCAGTTATATTAATGCCCTAGATTACTATTACCTACTCCCGACTACTAGGCTGCTTTAACTTTGCCCTGCTATACTGTTCAGAGCTTATAATAACTATTAAGGTTATAATAACGCCTATTAGAAACCTAGTCTTATCGAAGTATAGATATCTGCCTCCTAGATACTATACTTTGGGATTATATTCTATATAAATATAAACTAGCCCCGAATAATTTCTAGGTCTTTATATTAGGCCCTCTAGTAGTCATATTTCTAATTAAAACGTATAGTAAGCTCGGGGTGCCGTTTGATAAAGTTATATACCTAATATATTCTAATATATTCTATATTATATTTGGCAAGTAGTTAATTAGCTATATCTTCTATATTGGATAAGCAGGGAGGAAATCCTTTAGAATCTAGGTCGAAGATATATTAAACAATAGCCGATTCTTCTAAATTGGTTAACTTCTACGAATTAGCCGGAATTTTATATTATATTTATATATTATATCTATAACGGCTTAGCTTAGTATAATAAACTATATAGATCTTAGCTATAGCTCTTAGGCTTAAAGTAGAGTCTTTCTCAAGAGCTTAGAGGCCTAAGATTATCTAGCGTTCGTTATCTTTTAGATATATATTGGGTTATAAAGAAAATATATATAAGGAGGAGGTATTATATAGGCATAGTAAAATAGAGCATTTGCTTTTCTAAAGCATTCGTTTATTAACTATACTAGTTTAAATTAATAATTATTTATTTATTTAAAAATATTAAAAAAAGGATTAAATATAATATATTATTAAGACTTATAATAAAGGTAATAGCTAGGCTAACTATAATAAGAAATAGTATTTTAAAAGTATATTTTTTAATCTATATATAAGACCTATAAATATAGATACTATTTAGTATAAAATAGAGGGAAGTTTAAAAGATAAGCTTTAGGTTATATTTAAAAAATAGATTATAGGCTATAATATTGCCACCCTTATAGTTACTTAACTTATAGAAGATTAAAGATTCTAGTTAACCTAAGATGAAAACGATTAATAAAGGATATAAGAATTAGATAATAAACCTATTAGTTTAAACTATATCTTCTTTAGTTAATAGCTCTAAAAGTTTAAAAAGGAGTAGGCTAAGCTTTGATTAACTATTCGAAAGCTTATAGGAGAAAACACTTAAATTATAGACTAGCTAGAATTTATTAAGGCCAAGTTAGTTAGAATCCAGGAAAAATATTTTTTAAACTTATAGAATAGGCTAATATAGAATAAAGACTAGAATAAATAACTTAATAGGATTAGCAACCTAGAAACTAAGTTCTAGAGAGCCTAAAGCTAATATAGGCTTAGAGGATAGAAACTATAAGATTAGGATAATTTTTAAAATATAAAGTTATATAATAATATTAGGGTTAATAATATAATAATATATATATATATTCTCCTACTCCGCTGTGCCTAGCTATTTACAAGGCGCGCTGGACCCTCTACTGCTATGTATAAAGGAAAAACCGTACCATTCAGGCCGGGTAAAAACCTTCGTCGGAAGTAATAGGAAAGACATGGTTTCAGTGATATACGCTGCTGCAAGTAAGGAAAAAGGCCTTGGGAAGGCCTTGGGCCAACGGCTAGTAGGGTGCTAGCCCGGCTAAGCCGTGGCCACGGGTGTGGCTAGCCGGGCTCTCTAGCTTCCAGTTCCTCATCGAGGTTCCGAGCGAGCCTATATTCCCCTAGCCGGCCCGAGTCCATTAGCCAACCCAGTACCTTCTTCAGAAGTCTTCGGTTCCGGTAGCCTAGGCCCTATAAAACAAGGCTAAGGTCCCGGTGGGTGCGTATTAGTTGCCTAGGCCAAGTTCTTGGTATAGGTGGTATAGAGCACCAAATCACAAGATGCTCTACTGTCTCTCTGGCTTCCCCGCATTCGCAATAGGGGGTAGGCTAGTTACGGGCCTTTTGTTTAAAAAGGAAGTCCCGTAGGCCTATAGCCCCTGTACGAGCCTGTACTAGTAGGGAGCTCTTAGCCTTTGTAAGGCCTTGGTGTTTCTATAGGCTCTGGTTCGTGAAGAAGACTGTTGGTAGGCCTTCGTCGGCTAGCCTGGTTGGCTGTCCCTGGACTTGGGTATTCCACCTAGCCTCCCAGGCTCTTAATAGTGCCCAGTCTTCCTGGGTCTTAGCCAATGGTGGGCCCAAGGCCTTAGCTTGGGTATTCCATTCGGCCACTGTAGCCGAGGCCTTTTCGGCATCTGTTGGCTTTTCTAGGCTCCAGGGCCGGCGCCGTAGCGACCGGAACCTTCGTTGGAGCCTGTTGCAGGCCCATTGGATGATTTCCTTTGGTCGGCGCCTCGGGGCCTCTGGGCCTAGCCCGGCCTGTAGGGTAGGCTTGTTGAGCTGGTCTTCGAAGTCGGCCAGCCTCTTGTTAAGATAAAGGTCTAGGGGAGGGATCTAAGTTTCCGTCTCGAGGTTCCGTATAGGGGTGGCCTTGTAGGCTCCGGTTACGATGTGTAGGCTTCGGTTCTGGGCCTTTGCTAGGTCCCTGGCTAGGCCTTGTGGTGGGCCGTTGAGTGTTGTAGGCTTGTGGAAGCTGGATGCCCCATAGGCTATTGCGCTACGAATGCACTTGGTATAGACCTCTCTAGCCCTGATTAGCCCCGGGCCCCAGGTCTTGGCTGCTATCCTTGATAGGGCAAAGTCTTGGGTTCTTAGCTTGGTAGCTATGCTGGCTCCGTGGGCCTTCCAAGAAAGCCTCCAGTCGAGCCAGACCCCTAGGAACCGGGCTGAAGCCGTTGGTTTAACCGTAGTGTGGTCATAAGAGTGGCCCGGTTTGGCTAGTCGTAGTGGTTCAGACCACTGTTTACGGCCTTTGTTGAAGTGGATCAGCTCTGACTTGGCCCCATTGAATTCCATTCCGTAGGATTTAGCCCACTGTAGACATGTAGCCCAGGCTTGTTCCAGTTGCCGGCAGTTGATATAGGGGTCCCTTCCAAAAGCTAGGAGGTTGGTGTCGTCTGCGAATCCCACTAAGCTGACCAGAGGGTGCTTTTCCTTTAGTACTTTATATAGCGAGGCTATATATAGTATAAAGAGGATTGGTGATAGTGGTGATCCTTGTGGCACTCCAGCTCGGATGTCGATTTCCGGGGCAAGTTGGCCGTCGAATAGGAGTGTGGCCTTCCGGCCCGTTAGCCACGACCGTAGCCAACCTACAAGCCACTGCGGGAGCCCGAGGTCCCGGACTGTAGCCAGTAACCGGGTATGATTTACCCGGTCGAAGGCCCCTGTGAGATCTAACTGCAATAGGGAAGCCGTAGCGCGTTGTCTCCAGGCCTCTTGGATCTGGGCTACCACAAGCCGAATGGCTAGGTCTGTTGACCTATATTCTCGGTTACCCATCTGCTCGTCGGGTAATAGGCCGTAGGCTTTGGCTGCCTCTGTGATTCTTTTGGTAACCACTATTTCCACTACCTTGCCAATGGTAGGAAGGAGCGAAATAGGCCTATAGCCTCCGGGGGTAAGGTAGTCAGCTGGGGTTTTACCAGGCTTTGGGAGCACTATAGCTATAGCCTCCTTTAGCCTGGCTGGCACCCATTGTAGTTCGAGGCATCTCTGGGTGAGTAGTGCGAGGATCCTGTACAATGGCCTACCACAGGCCTTCAATAGGCCTATAGGGAGGTAATCGTTACCTGGGGCCTTCCAGGGAGCGGCCCGGGCAATGGCATCTTGTATGTCCCTAGCACTAACCACCTGGCTTATTGGGATCTTCGGTTCCCACGGCTGGGAAAAGGTGGGATCTTGGATGTTGGAGAGGTCAGCTGGCGGGCTTGGAAAGAAACGGTTGGCCAGGGCCTGGGCCTTCTGGGTATGGGTGGTATAGCCGTTGATGGCCGGGAGCCTAGGGGGGCTAGTAGGCTGGAAGCTCTTGCAACGAGCCCACCGTTCTAGGCTCCAAAGGAGTGATTCGTTATGACTGGCTTCCTGTAGGGTAGACCTCCAGGTCCTTGTTCTAGCCTGTCGTATAGCCCTTGAAAGGTCCCGGAGTCTCTGATTTAGCTGGGCCTTGTTATAGGCTGTAGGTGCGGCTTTAGCCATACGTTCGGCCTCCCGGGCCCCCTGGACCTTTTGTTGCACCTCGTTCGTCCACCAGGGGGCTTGAAATCCATTGTTAGGCTTCCTTCGGGGGGTGCTAGCGTTGGCAATCCTTGTAAGTTCTTCGACAAGCCAGTCGAATGCCTTATCTAGGCCTTCTACTGACTGGGTACGGCTCTGTAGGCCCTGCGGGCCAGGGTTATCTAGGCCGCAGAGGCCTGGTAAGAGGGCTGCTTCGGCCTTTACCCTCTTTTTATCCATCTTTTTCCAGGACCAACCAGGGGGGGGGTGGGGCTATAGGGGGGTGTTCGAGGTAGACCTCTACTACTTGGGGGTAGTGGTCGGAATCTCCCCTTTCTTTAATACCGTAGTAGGAGCAGGCAAGGTCCGTAGAGGCCCAGATTAGGTCGATAGTCGATGGGCGCCCCCGTTGCCTACCCTGTGGTTCCCTAGTTATAGTGCCCTTGGGGGTTACTAGCCTAAGGTCCCAAGAGGTGGCTAACTGGAGCAGGTTGTTGGCTTCGTTATCGTAGCGTTCGTAGTAGTCCCAGGCTGGGTGTTGAAGGTTGAAGTCCCCTGTAAGTATTACTTGGCTAGAGGGTCGGGGGTATTGTTGCAAAAGAGTAGCCGGTATTGTCTTGATTGCCGGGGGGTTATAGACCGACCAGACCTCGACCCCCTGGCTACCTTCATAGCCTGCGAACCGAACCCAGCACCAATGTTCAGCTACCCCATAGTCCCATTGGCTAAGGTCAATTGTCTTCTTAACCAGTATAGCCGCCCGACCACTAGGTTGATAGACTAGGTGGTACTGGCTACGTCGAGGGCAGTAGGTAGACTTAGTTTGGTGGTTGATCCACGGGTCCTGTATAGCTAGGACGTCGAACTTGGCCTCCTCTACTAAGATTTCTAGTGGTTGCTTGATGCCTCCGGTATTCCATTGTAGTATGGTAACTACCATGTAGTACTAGAGGGTTGGCTAGCTAGGTGGTCGGCTGGCTGGCTGGCTAGGTGGTTGGTTGGCTGGCTAGTTGGGTCGTTCTGGTTTGTAGCTTGGTTTGTAGCCTGGCTTATAGCCTGGCTAGTAGGCTGGGAGATGGATAGTCGGAGCTGCTTGGGATCTTGTTGGGCCTTTGTTGGCCTGCCCCGTGGTCGTTTTCTAGAAGGGCCTATATCTTGGTCGTCGTGGCTTAGAGAGAGGGAGCCAAAGATAGGGGTTGTGGTTGCGGTTGTAGGGTAGGTTGTTCGGGTAAAGTCGAGGTCGAAGGTTGGTTGTTGTAGCTTGGAAGTAGTTGATTCGAAGGTTCTAGGCCTGTGTTGATAGGCCTCCTTAGCTATAGCCCGTACTCGGAGCCGTTCTGGGCACTGCTTGTCCCTGGCCGAGTGGCGACCCCCGCAGGCTGGGCATCTAAACTGGCCTGTAGTATAGGTAGGGCATTGCTCTTCGCCTTCCTTACCACCATGCCCATGGGTTCCAGCGCCGCAACGGGGGCAAAGGGGGTCCTTTCTGCAGTAGCGGGCTATATGGCCCCACTTCCAGCACTTAAAGCACTGCGTTGGCCGTAGCGGAGCCCAGTATGGCTCGCAGCTAAAGAGCTGAGCCCGGTATAGGACCCCTAGGTCACAGGCCTTTTTAGCCTCCTCCTGGCTAGTAAAGGCTATAACTACAGGGACCCTAGTGAAGTCTGGGTTATGGGGGTACTAGAAGATGATCTTTTCCACTGCCTGTAGCCTGGCCTCTTCTTGAAAACTAGCCTCTGTAGCCCCCTGGAGGTCAGCCTTCCGTAGACCCTTGACTACCACTCCATAGGTCCGCCGGGCTTCCTTTGCCTGGCTTCCGAAGGCCCGTTGAATCCAGTCGTGGTTGGTAGAGTGCCATTGCTTGGTATCCGGGTTGTTGAAGGTAACTACTATATCTCCGCTAGGTAGTTTCCGGGCTGCAATAGCCCCTTGTCGGCTAGAGGCCCCGTTAACGGCTTGAATGATTTCTAGGGGGGTCCTCTTGGCTAGGTCGGGTGATAGATGGCCCCCGCGAACAAGGACCTCGCAGTTCTGCTTGGCTGGGATAACCTTGGCTGGCTGGGCTATAGTGGCTTGTGGGGGTTCCCGAACTATGTCAGCCCAGGTCCGAGTAGCCTGGGCCTGCCCTGATTTAGTTTCCCTTAGTGCCGCTCGCACCTCTTCGGCTACTACCTTTCGTAGGGTAGGTAGGTTCAACGCCGTAGCCGTAGCCTTAGCCTGGGGGGGCGGTGTGATGGCTTGCTGGTAGGCTTGTTGGTAAGCTCGTTGAATCTCCATTGCAAGTGCCCGGGCCTTGCCCCTATCCTTGGGGACCAGGGCAAGTAGGTCGTTGACAAGCCTAGTAATGTGCTCATATGTATGTAGATGGCTAGTAGACTTGGTTGTTCTGGCCGGCTTGGTTATAGTAGGTAGGGTCTTCTGGCTTGCATGTTGGCTTGCATGTAGCCCCGGGGGGGCAGGGGGGGTTTCCCCCATCTCAATGTCAGGTGCCGGATCCGGAACGTCGTTCATTTTCAGCTCTTCCTGGTAGGGTGGGGCCTGTGGGGGCCTATAGGGTGGGTAGCGTAGAGGAGTGTGGGGGATCGTTGATAGGGTGGGCCGTTCGGGAGTAACCGGGTCCGGTAGGGTAGGTGGTCCGGGAATAACCGGTTGGTCTGTGCGTAGGGAAAAATCTTGCCTGACGGTCGGGTGCCCGCAACACAACGGCTACTTCAACGGCCTGTTGCGGCCGCGCAAGGACGGCCGCGCAAGTGCAACCAGTACCGTTAGATAGAGCTCGTCGAGGCGGTTAGAATAATATATGTTTCGAAGAGTTTGCCGCCCTTGCGGGCAAGCAGCGATCAAGTGGAAAAGAAAGAAGTTATATAGGTAAATATAATCTATATTATTAAAAAGAATCTCTTTTGTATATTGCTTTTTCAGCTACCTTAACCTCTATAAATATTTATAGAGGTTTTCAAAGTACTAGACTAGCTCCTTTTAATCCCAAGAAAGTAATTTTATAGCTCGGTATTTATTTAAAGACGCTAAAACCTTTAAACTCGCGACCTACTAATACCTGTACCTAGGTTTCTAAGACTCTAAACAACCTAATAAAAGCCTCCTTATAGTCTACCTTTATTAAGAATAGAATTACCTAATCTTAAAATAGCTCTCTAACCGAAATTTTCAAAGCAATTAATATATTATAAAAAGGATATCTAAGGTTATATATCAGTTAGTATTATTATAGATAGAGAACTAGAACCTCTAAGCTATAAATAATATGCTAAGTAAATGCCAGAAAGCCAAAAAATCAACGGCTATAGTAAGGAGGATTGCTTTTTATAACGGCAAGTGCGGCCTGCGGGGTGCTTGCCGTCAGGGAAGATATAATCCACCGAGTCGCAAGTCTGAGGGACTTGCAATTCCGACATCCTTTTCGGAAGGTGTGCATAGCCAAGTAGGTTAGGTTTATGCTCCACCGTCACACTTTCTATATAGGATATATAACATCTAGAGGGTTAGAAAGAGGTTAAAGTATAGATAAAGGAGGAAACATAGGCGGGTAGTAGTCGGAAGCTAAAGACTAAGCTATATATATAGCATTATAGTAACTGCGGCGAACTAGGCTATAATATACGTACCTGTCAGATAGTTATAGAAACTTTAGAGGAAGGCGATTCCGAGTAGTTTCATTTATTTTAAGCTGGTTAGGTGAATTAATATAGCTTTAGTTAAAACGTATAGTTCAGTGTAACTTTTATATATATAACCTTCGCTATATACCTGCATTATTCTAATAATTAATAATATCTTTAATCTTATCCATAATAAAGATTAAAGAAAGTAAGGAATATATAATCGATCTCTTACCTTAATCTTCTAAAAGAGATAATATAATAATATCATGATATAATAATGAGATAACGTTCGGTAAAGCTAAAAGGTTTATAAGAATATACGTTATAATATTTACTAAGAAAGTTAACTATCTAAATAAGTAATAGAACGGTAGATCCATATATAGCTTTCTCTCTAGATACCCTTGTACCTAGAATGCCTACCTGCAGACCATGTAGGTTAACCCTACCGTCCTCTATAAGTCAATTCATAATACCCTTATTGTAACGGTGGAACGCACCGACCATGATGATGACATCATTTGCATGCATGATGATTCATCATACCAAGTGATGATTCATTATACATGTTCCATTACATCATGCATGCAAGCTTAGACCTACTCGCATCCTATATCTAAAACCTACCTTGCAGTCTCGAGGATTTCTTTCCTCCTGCAAGTTCAATATTCTTGCAATGCAGTCAGTTTACCACTAGAGGCTTGACCCTAGCCTTGAACGACGGCCCTCGCGACACTTCTCCTTTACTCTTTTTTCTTCTATTGTTAAGAGTAGAGGTAGGAAGATAGGAAGCGATGAAAAACATTAATACATTTACCGATCGAATACAAAAGCATAGCACTTTACGTTTACAGGCATACTATTATACTATAAGAGAAATTATATCTAAGTATAAGATCTTACCTATAAGCCGGTCTATATACTTAGCTTAGCCTAGTCGAGAAAGTCGCGCCGTGGCACTATATATTAACTATCTTCCTTAAGGACCTCTGAGATCCTGTTATTATAATTTCTATGATATTAAGATGGTTCAGATCTATAGTAGAAGTATAGTAGCCTAGCCTACAAGTTTAATCTTAGAGAGTAGCTTACTATAACTAGTACTAAGGTATAGCAAGCCGGCCTATAGTTTTAATTCTAGAGACTAACTTAAAGTTCAATTCTAGAGACTAGCTTATTATAACTAGCACCGTAGTATAGTAAGCCAGCTTGCTAGTTTAGTTCTCTAGACTAGGATCTTTAAGCTCTAGAATGTTAATTATATAAGAACGTATTAGATAGTCTTATATTAAGATTATATAGGTTATATTATACTACGTAAGATCCTAGTTAAATAGACTATAGTAATAGCTCTGAGGACTGGCTAATTTATTATGTTAACCATGTAAGTATGATACCTACTATGGCTATGCAGGGTGCTAGTAGGCTAAAGTTTAACAGTGGAATATGTTTATAACCTGCTGGCAAAGACTCCTCTTTTCCCTGCTACATAGTAGGATAAGCGATTCAATAGGCGGTTCAATAGGCTGTTCAATAGACGATTCGATAAGCGGTTTTATAGATGGTTCTATAGGTGGGTTAGCCGGCTCGCTATTATCGTCAGCGTTAGTGTAGAGGCACTTAGAGCGCCGAGTTAGCTATGCTATACCGAAGCTAATAAAGTATTAGAGCGGCTCTTTTATTATAGTTAACTAAGCTATTATAGGATAAACTTTAATTATTACCGCTATTCTAATAGCTATTCTAGCTTAGACCTAAATATTAAAGACTATATAATAATAGCAAATATTATAATTATAATTAAAGGTTTATAAACTAGACGATATCTATAGTATAGCTTAATATACTGATATAGCTAGCATTAACGGAGGCTAAGAGCCTAGGTGCCTAGGAGCCTAGAAAAGAGGTAGCTAGCATGCACGGCTTACTAAGCAACGCAGTACGTATAATGACATGTCATGAGCTAACTATATATGGCGGCCAGGTAGGGCGCGACCCCGGGACCCCAAGCCAATAGCTGTCAGAAACGGCAGGATCACCAAGATCAATCGGGAGTTAGTGATCCCAATGAGCGGCTCACCTACGATCACTGGGCCGAGGTGATCCCTAGTGATCCAGGTATGAAGGTACTTAGGAGAGAAAGTTATATATAGTTCTACTATTCTATTACTCGTTTAGATAGCCAGCTTCCTTAGTGAGCAATATAAGGAGTAGAGTAGCCTCTACCTTACTATATACATATTACGACTTATAGTATTATATACCCTTTAGCTTTATTAAGATCTATAGTCCGACTAGTAGATTCCTTCGACCGGGGAACCCTTTTAGAGGCAGGACTACCTATAGTTTCATTATACAGTATAGTGTCCAAAAGTCTGGAGCACCCCGCACCAACCACCCCGCGCCACACGATTTTTGACATCATAACCAAGACATCTATCCTATAATAACGTTCCACCAGATGAATTTCTAGCAATGCAGATATATACAGTTTAAAGCCCTGGTTCTAGCGATCAATATATTGTATACCAACCCCTGGCTTTCTTGACTGCAGCCAATCGCCGGGGTATTGAGTCGACCAGCCTGTCAATCTGAGCCTGGTCAATTGACCACCAATAACGCCGAAGACATCTAGTAAACTCAGCAACATCTACGTGGTTCTTCTTGAGTAACCAGATATCTGGATATTCCTGCTTCATCCTCCGTTTCAATAGAGCCCATATATGCTCAATAGGGTTAAGATCTGGGCTATGAGCAGGCCAGTCTTTAAGGACCTCAATCATATGATTTAGGAGCCACTCGGTCGAGGATAACGATGTATGGACCTGGGCGTTATCCTGCTGGAAATACCTTGTACCATCATAAACTGGAAGAAGGCCCTTTTCCAATGCCTACTGATAGCTCCAAGAGCTATATCCCCCTTTCTACGGTGGTTGATAGTCACGTTCCATGACTATAAGGTCAGTCCTCTCCCCTTTCCAGATTCCTGCCCAGATTATAATCGAGATAGTGCCTTTACTATGACTTTGTATATTAACAAAGTTCTTATCCTATTTTTAAGAAGGGAACCGGAATGCCCAAGCTGCTGGGCTACTTGAATTGTTCTGGCAAGACGATTCGTCGGTAAAGATAGACTAGAGGTTGGTCAGTAGATTCAAGGGTAAACTTAGAGTTACTTACTCGCATTAGCACCTCGAGATTCTCTAACCAAAGACAAGCAAACTTATATCTGGCCATTGCTACAGCCTTTGTCAATGGAATTCTCTTTTGTGCACGCCACTTGCGCATTCGATGATAGCGGAGAACTCGGCGCACTGTTGATCGAGAGATCCGAGCATCAACTATATTAGTGAGCAGTTGCGTTATAAGGCAGGGCTTCCGCTTTGCAAGTTGGATAATGTACCGCTTCTCCCAACGCGTAAGAATCTCTGGCCGGCCAGTTCTAGGCTTGGATTCAAAGGTGGTAGAAGATTCGAAGCGTTGAAGTGATAGTTGGACTGCACGACGGCTGATGGAAAACGCGTTGGCAACAGCCGTCTGGCTAGCCCCCGCTGCAACGGCACCAGCAATGGCTGCACGTGCAGCTGGTGATAACTCCTGGCCAGGCTGACGGCCGACCGTCAATTTGGCACCAAGCTCGGCCAAATTGAACATGGTGGGCTGTATTTCTGTTGGTTGGAAGGTTGATGATGGGGGGTGTCGTGTCGCGATGCGCATTTAATTAATGTAGGGTGCTCCAGACTTTTAGACACGTACTGTACCTTGCTCACTCCCTTTAACTCTATTATAGTTTGGATCGAAGGTACTACCTCTTATTATAATACCCCTAGCTCCTAGTACCTCGACTCTCTAGGGCTAGGTCGTAACAATATAGTAGATATAGCAGGCTCTCGAGGTACTTAACGCTAAAATTGCCTAGCTCGAGGCCGAGAATAGTAATATATAGTAACTTATTAACGAAGCTTATAGCAGTAAGCCTAAGGATAAGGCCAAACTTAAAGTACCCCCGAAGTATAGAGGCGATAAGGAGGGGCTTACTAGATTTCTTATATCTATAAGGGCCTACTTTAAATATTAGCTAGATAAGTTTATAGATAAATCCTTTAAGGTTATATTTAGTTCCTGCTATTGCAGCTCGGAAACTGCCCAGCGGAGACATAGTAGTCACCTTCAACAACCCGGATACTAAGCAATGGCACTCTACCAACCACGACTGGATTCAACAGGCCTTTGGAAGCCAGGCAAAGGAAGCCCGACGGACCTACGGAGTGGTAGTTAAGGGCCTAAGGAAAGCTGACCTCCAAGGGGCTACAGAGGCTAGTTTTCAAGAAGAGGCTGGGCTACGGGCCGTGGAAAAGATCATCTTCCAGTACCCCCACAACCTAGACTTCACCAGGGTCCCTGTGGTTATAGCCTTCACTAGCCAGGAGGAGGCTAAAAAGGCTTGCGACCTAGGGGTCCTATACCGGGCCCAGCTCTTTAACTGCGAGCCATACTGGGCTCCGCTACGGCCAGCGCAGTGCTTTAAGTGCTGAAAGTGGGGCCATATAGCCCGCTACTGTAGGAAGGACCCCCTCTGCCCCCGTTGTGGTACTGGAACCCATGAGCCTGGTGGTAAGGAAAGCGAAGAGAAATGCCCTACCCATACTACAGGCCAGTTTAGATGCCCAGCCTGCGGGGGTCGCCACTCGGCTAGGGACAAGCAGTGCCCAGAACGGCTCCGGATACGGGCTATAGCTAAGGAGGCCTACCAACATAGGCCTAGAACCTTCGAATCAACTACTTCCAAGCCACAACAACTAACCTTCGACCTCGACTTTACCCGAACAACCTACCCTACAACTGCAACCACAACCTCTATTCCTGGCTCCCTCTCTCTAAGCCACGATGATCAAGATGCAGGCCCTTCTAGAAAGCGACCACGGGGTAGGCCAACAAAAGCTCAACAAGACCCTAAGCAGCTGCGACTATCCATCTCCCAACCTACCAGCCAAGCTACAAGCCAGGCTAAAGACCAGGCTATAAACCAAAACAACCTAACTAGCCAGCCAACCGACCACCTAGCCAGCCAACCAACCGATCACCTAGCTAGCCAACCCTCTAGTACTACATGGTAGTTACCATACTACAATGGAATACCGGAGGCATCAAACAACCACTAGAAATCTTAGTGGAGGAGGCTAAGTTCGACGTCCTAGCCATACAGGACCCATGGATCAACCACCAAACCAAGTCCACCTACTGCCCCCGACGCAGCCAGTACCACCTAGTCCATCAACCTAGTGGCCGGGCAGCTATACTGGTTAAAAAGACGATTGACCTTAGCCAATGGGACTATGGGGTAGCTGAACATTGGTGCTGGGTTCGATTTGCAGGCTACGAAGATAGCCAGAGGGTTGAGGTCTGGTCAGTCTATAACCCCCCAGCAATCAAGACAATACCAGCCACTCTTTTACAAGAATACCCCCGACCTTCCAGCCAAGTAATACTTACGGGGGACTTTAACCTTCAACACCCAGCTTGGGACTACTACGAACGCTACGACAATGAAGCTAATAACCTGCTCCAGTTAGCCACCTCTTGGGACCTTAGGCTAGTAACCTCAAAGGGTACTATAACTAGGGAACCACAAGGTAGGCAACGGGGGCGCCCATCGACTATCGACCTAATCTGGGCCTCTACAGACCTTGCCTGCTCCTACTACGGCATTAAGGAAAGGGGAGATTCTGACTACTACCCCCAAGTAGTAGAGGTCTACCTCGAATACCTCCCTATAACCCCACCTCCCCCTGGTTGGTCCTAGAAAAAGATGGATAAAAAGAGGGTAAAGGCTGAAGCAGCCCTCTTACCAGGCCTCTGCGAGCTTGATAACCCTGGCCCGCAAGGCCTACAGAGCCGTACCCAGTCAATAGAAGGCCTAGACAAGGCATTCGACTGGCTTGTCAAAGAACTTACAAGGATTGCCAATGCTAGCACTCCCCGAAGGAAGCCCAACAACGGATTTCAAGCCCCCTGGTGGACGAACGAGGTACAACAAAAGGCCCAAGGGGCCCGGAAGGCCGAACGCACAGCTAAAGCCGTACCTACGGCTTACAATAAGGCCCAGCTAAACTAGAGACTCCGGGACCTTTCAAAGGCTATACGACAGGCTAGAATAAGGACCTGGAGATCTACCCTACAGGAAGCTAGTCATAACGAATCACTCCTTTGGAGCCTAGAACGGTGGGCCCGTTGCAAGAGCTTCCAGCCTACTAGCCCCCCTAGGCTCCCGGCCATCGACGGCTATACCACCCATACCCAGAAGGCCCAGACCCTAGCCAATCGTTTCTTTCCAAGCCCGCTAGCCGACCTCTCCAACATCCGAGATCCCACCTTTTCCCAGCCATGGGAACCAAAGATCACAATAAGCCAGGTGGTTAATGCCAGGGACATAGAAAATGCCATTGCCCAGGCTGCTCCCTGGAAGGCGCCGGGCAATGACTACCTCCCTATAGGTCTATTGAAGGCCTGTGGTAGGCCGTTGTACAAGATCCTCGCATTGCTCACCCAGAGATGCCTCGAACTACAATGGGTGCCAGCTAGGCTAAAGGAGGCTATAGTTATAGTGCTCCCAAAGCCCGGTAAAACCCCAGCCGACTATCTTACCCCCGGAGGCTATAGGCCTATTTCGCTCCTTCCTACCATTGGCAAGGTAGTGGAAATAGTGGTTACCAAAAGAATCACAGAGGCAGCCGAAGCCTACGGCCTATTACCCGACGAGCAGATAGGTAACCGAGAATATAGGTCAACAGACCTAGCCATTCGGCTTGTGGTAGCCCAGATCCAAGAGGCCTGGAGACAACGCGCTACGGCTTCCCTATTGCAGTTAGATCTCACAGGGGCCTTCGACCGGGTAAATCATACCCGGTTACTGGCTACAGTCCGGGACCTCGGGCTCCCGCAGTGGCTTGTAGGTTGGCTACGGTCGTGGCTAACGGGCCGGAAGGCCACACTCCTATTCGACGGCCAACTTGCCCCGGAAATCGACATCCGAGCTGGAGTGCCACAAGGATCACCACTATCACCAATCCTCTTTATACTATATATAGCCTCGCTATATAAAGTACTAAAGGAAAAGCACCCTCTGGTCAGCTTAGTGGGATTCGCAGACGACACCAACCTCCTAGCTTTTGGAAGGGACCCCTATATCAACTGCCGGCAACTGGAACAAGCCTGGGCTACATGTCTACAGTGGGCTAAATCCTACGGAATGGAATTCAATGGGGCCAAGTCAGAGCTGATCCACTTCAACAAAGGCCGTAAACAGTGGTCTGAACCACTACGACTAGCCAAACCGGGCCACTCTTATGACCACACTACGGTTAAACCAACGGCTTCAGCCCGGTTCCTAGGGGTCTGGCTCGACTGGAGGCTTTCTTGGAAGGCCCACGGAGCCAGCATAGCTACCAAGCTAAGAACCCAAGACTTTGCCCTATCAAGGATAGCAGCCAAGACCTGGGGCCCGGGGCTAATCAGGGCTAGAGAGGTCTATACCAAGTGCATTCGTAGCGCAATAGCCTATGGGGCATCCAGCTTCCACAAGCCTACAACACTCAACGGCCCACCACAAGGCCTAGCCAGGGACCTAGCAAAGGCCCAGAACCGAAGCCTACACATCGTAACCGGAGCCTACAAGGCCACCCCTATACGGAACCTCGAGACGGAAACTTAGATCCCTCCCCTAGACCTTTATCTTAACAAGAGGCTGGCCGACTTCGAAGACCAGCTCAACAAGCCTACCCTACAGGCCGGGCTAGGCCCAGAGGCCCCGAGGCGCCGACCAAAGGAAATCATCCAATGGGCCTGCAACAGGCTCCAACGAAGGTTCCGGTCGCTACGGCGCCGGCCCTGGAGCCTAGAAAAGCCAACAGATGCCGAAAAGGCCTCGGCTACAGTGGCCGAATGGAATACCCAAGCTAAGGCCTTGGGCCCACCATTGGCTAAGACCCAGGAAGACTGGGCACTATTAAGAGCCTGGGAGGCTAGGTGGAATACCCAAGTCCAGGGACAGCCAACCAGGCTAGCCGACGAAGGCCTACCAACAGTCTTCTTCACGAACCAGAGCCTATAGAAACACCAAGGCCTTACAAAGGCTAAGAGCTCCCTACTAGTACAGGCTCGTACAGGGGCTATAGGCCTACGGGACTTCCTTTTTAAACAAAAGGCCCGTAACTAGCCTACCCCCTATTGCGAATGCGGGGAAGCCAGAGAGACAGTAGAGCATCTTGTGATTTGGTGCTCTATACCACCTATACCAAGAACTTGGCCTAGGCAACTAATACGCACCCACCGGGACCTTAGCCTTGTTTTATAGGGCCTAGGCTACCGGAACCGAAGACTTCTGAAGAAGGTACTGGGTTGGCTAATGGACTCGGGCCGGCTAGGGGAATATAGGCTCGCTCGGAACCTCGATGAGGAACTGGAAGCTAGAGAGCCCGGCTAGCCACACCCGTGGCCACGGCTTAGCCGGGCTAGCACCCTACTAGCCGTTGGCCCAAGGCCTTCCCAAGGCCTTTTTCCTTACTTGCAGCAGCGTATATCACTGAAACCATGTCTTTCCTATTACTTCCGACGAAGGTTTTTACCCGGCCTGAATGGTACGGTTTTTCCTTTATACATAGCAGTAGAGGGTCCAGCGCGCCTTGTAAATAGCTAGGCACAGCGGAGTAGGAGAATATATATATATATTATTATATTATTAACCCTAATATTATTATATAACTTTATATTTTAAAAATTATCCTAATCTTATAGTTTCTATCCTCTAAGCCTATATTAGCTTTAGGCTCTCTAGAACTTAGTTTCTAGGTTGCTAATCCTATTAAGTTATTTATTCTAGTCTTTATTCTATATTAGCCTATTCTATAAGTTTAAAAAATATTTTTCCTGGATTCTAACTAACTTGGCCTTAATAAATTCTAGCTAGTCTATAATTTAAGTGTTTTCTCCTATAAGCTTTCGAATAGTTAATCAAAGCTTAGCCTACTCCTTTTTAAACTTTTAGAGCTATTAACTAAAGAAGATATAGTTTAAACTAATAGGTTTATTATCTAATTCTTATATCCTTTATTAATCGTTTTCATCTTAGGTTAACTAGAATCTTTAATCTTCTATAAGTTAAGTAACTATAAGGGTGGCAATATTATAGCCTATAATCTATTTTTTAAATATAACCTAAAGCTTATCTTTTAAACTTCCCTCTATTTTATACTAAATAGTATCTATATTTATAGGTCTTATATATAGATTAAAAAATATACTTTTAAAATACTATTTCTTATTATAGTTAGCCTAGCTATTACCTTTATTATAAGTCTTAATAATATATTATATTTAATCCTTTTTTAATATTTTTAAATAAATAAATAATTATTAATTTAAACTAGTATAGTTAATAAACGAATGCTTTAGAAAAGCAAATGCTCTATTTTACTATGCCTATATAATACCTCCTCCTTATATATATTTTCTTTATAACCCAATATATATCTAAAAGATAACGAACGCTAGATAATCTTAGGCCTCTAAGCTCTTGAGAAAGACTCTACTTTAAGCCTAAGAGCTATAGCTAAGATCTATATAGTTTATTATACTAAGCTAAGCCGTTATAGATATAATATATAAATATAATATAAAATTCCGGCTAATTCGTAGAAGTTAACCAATTTAGAAGAATCGGCTATTGTTTAATATATCTTCGACCTAGATTCTAAAGGATTTCCTCCCTGCTTATCCAATATAGAAGATATAGCTAATTAACTACTTGCCAAATATAATATAGAATATATTAGAATATATTAGGTATATAACTTTATCAAACGGCACCCCGAGCTTACTATACGTTTTAATTAGAAATATGACTACTAGAGGGCCTAATATAAAGACCTAGAAATTATTCGGGGCTAGTTTATATTTATATAGAATATAATCCCAAAGTATAGTATCTAGGAGGCAGATATCTATACTTCGATAAGACTAGGTTTCTAATAGGCGTTATTATAACCTTAATAGTTATTATAAGCTCTGAACAGTATAGCAGGGCAAAGTTAAAGCAGCCTAGTAGTCGGGAGTAGGTAATAGTAATCTAGGGCATTAATATAACTGGCTAGGCGGTTCTATTATTTATTATTATCAAGGGCAAATATTACCTCTCCTCTTAGTATAAGAATAGCCTATTGCCAAAGGACTAGGTTATTATAATATCTAAGAATAGTTAGACAACCAATAAAAGAGGCCTTAAATAGATTTAATACTTCGATAAATATACTTAGAGCTTATATAACTAGGGTTTATCGCCTTTATATCCTCAACGGCTATAATAGCCACTACTAGACTGACTTCGAGGTCTATTATAAAGAGAATAATATTATTACGCTCTATATACCTCCGTACTTATCCTATATACTCTAGCCACTCGATATTAGATATTTTAGCCCGTTTAAGACGGTATATAGTAAGCAGATCGAGGGGATAATACAGGCAAGTATAACCTATATTACTAAGGACGACCTTATTCCTACGTTCTATACGGCTTTCTAGGCTGCTATAACACCTGAAAATATTCGAGGAGGTTTTCGAGGTGCTAGACTCGTTCCTTTTGATCCCGAGAAGGTGATCTCCTAGCTCGACATCTGTCTAAAGACACTAATACCCTCGAACTCCCGCCCTGGCAATACCTATATCTGGGTTTCTAAGACCCCGAACAACCTAGCCGAAGCCTCCTTATAGTCTACCCTTATCAAGAATCGAATTACCCGGTATTAAAATAGCTCTCCAACCAAGATTTTAAGAGCAGTTAATATCCTTATAAAAGGGATATCCAAGGTTATATATCAATTGGCATTATTAAGAGTAGAGAACTAAAGCCTCCAAGTAGCAAATAAGGCACTAAGCAAGCATCGGAGGGCTAAGAAATAACAGCTCCGACAAGGAGGATTGCTTACTATATAAGATGCAAAGGACTTACAGGGTTAGAGAGAGGTTAAGGTGCAGATAAAGGAGGAAATATAGGCGGGTAGTAGTCGGAAGCCGAGGGTCGAGACGCGCGCGCAGCGCTATGGCACCTGCGGCGAACCTGGTCACAATGCGCGTACCTGTCAGATAGTTATTAGAAACGTCTGAGGAAGACGATTCCGAGTAGTTTCATTTGTTTGAAGCGGTTTTGGTGGGATTGATATACATTTTGTTATATAGGTGCAACTTTGTGGAGCATCCGCTTGTCTGGAGCATTCGCTTATCAACCACGTTAACAGTAAATTCTATATTATAAAGATAGTATTTCTGAGATATAAGATTTTACCCAGTAGAACTAGGATAGAGCTAGCGATGATTAAAGCGATTAAAAAATGGCTATAACTAATAATCATAATAAAGTATAAAGATTTATCAGGTTCGCTAACTTCTATCGAATATCTATTAGGAACTTTAATAACTTTATATAGCTTTTATATAAACTTATAAAGATATTAAGTTCCGGGAGGAAACCGAGTATAAATAAGTATTCTATAAGATCTACGATATAATTATCGCCGATCTAATGCTTTAGTTACTAGACCTATAGAGACTATTCAAGGTTGAAACCGATATATCTGACCATATAATTAAAGGGTAACATAGTATAATAGGTATAGGAAAATATATCTAATTATATTCTTTTAAAGAAGCTCAAGGGACTATACTTTAATTACCTAATCTATAATAGGAAGTTATTAGGTATTATTAAACCTTTTTCAGAATGGAAACTGTACCTTAATACTTTATTATTATAAAAGTACTAAATAGATAACAAGCTTAATACGTAGAATTTCTTTTAGAGTTTAATTTTCAAATTAATTATAAAAAAGGCTTAGAGAATATATAAGTACATATATTAAATAGACAGCAAGATTACTTTAGAAATAGCAAGCTAAAAGCCTTGCTATTATTACTTTGATAAGAGCTAAACAGTTCTCTATAGTATACTCCCTAACTAATGGAAGATCTCAATGACAATATATTTCTATAATAAGGCGAAGATCCTGACCTATAACCTCTATAACTGCTTAAAGAATATTATATAGTCTTTAGGGAAGTACGGCTAGGAAAAGACTTCTAGGACTAGAAATTGAAAGATATAGACG
Organism: Chaetomium strumarium; assembly: GCF_033439665.1. Lineage (NCBI taxonomy): Eukaryota > Fungi > Ascomycota > Sordariomycetes > Sordariales > Chaetomiaceae > Chaetomium > Chaetomium strumarium. The sequence goes on along the minus strand of NW_026944429.1, from coordinate 3,290,921 downwards.
AAAAGGTAGATATCTCTTAGAGAGATAGAGGATTATAGTATAATAACAAGGCCTATATTATACTATAAGATTAGATAGAATTTATTAAGACGGTTTATAAGTCGAAACTCGGAGAATATATAGGAATTCTTAAAATAGTCGCTAAGGTTTGGCAGTACTATAACAGCCAAGGACTTAGAACCAGACTGAAAACTATTATATAGGAATATAACCTCTATAATCGAAGCAAACTAGTATAGTATAAACTATATAGGCTTTTAGAGCTATTGCCAGTTATAGAACAACTATAGAGTTTAAAAATAAGAGACTGTATTATTAGACTACTACTTTTAAAGAACTGGACTATTCGAATAAAGTATAATAATATACTTACTATAATAGACCAACTTACTAAGTAGAGTTGCTGCTTTCGATATAAAGAATTATAGTTAGTAGGACAACTTATAGATATAATCTATATGTATATTATATAAGTTTATAGATAGCAAATGGAATAGGTTATAGATCGAGATACGAAGTTCGCATTAAAATTTCAATAAATACTTATAAAGTATTTAGATATAAAGAGCAAGTTTTCGATAGCTTTCTATTTATAAATAAATAGCTAGATAAAATAGCTTACCTAGATCGTCAAATAGTATCTTAGGATATTTATTAACATTTAATAAAACGACTAGGTCGATCGATTACTAGTAATATAGCGTATATATAATATATTACTAATAGAGATAATAAAGGTTACTCCGTTCTTCGCGAATTTTAGTTATAAAGCAGATTTATACCAGGGATTAGATATTATAGTACCTAGGGCGAAGGTCAAGGTAGTAAAGATATGTATACTATATATAATACCAAAGGAAGAACTTAAGTTTATTAGGCTTGAGATAAGGAAGTATTATAATAAATATCGGCTTAAGGGACCTTATCTTAAGAAAGGAGATATAGTCTATCTTATTTCTCGAAATTTGAAAATGAAATGGCCAAGTTAGAAACTCGACTTTAAGAAGATTAGACCGTTTAAAATTAACGTGAGAATTTCGATATTTAACTACCGATTTTTATTACTATTAATAACGTACATTATCAGCGAGTGACTCATATCAGCGAATGACCCACTTTCTAAACAACGCGACACCTTTGCACTTAACAACAATATTCCTCCCATATCTAAGATGCCTACTACTTCAAAAGAAGGCCAAATCATCTTGGCCCTCCAAGCTCTTCAAAACGATAAGAATCTAACTGAACGAGCCGCAGCGAAGATCTACGGAGTCGACCGTAGAACCCTAGTCGGCGACGCGCCGGCAAGCCTGCACGACGCGATATAACGGCCAATTCGAAGAAGCTTACCCAATCTGAAGAGGAGGCTATTGTTCAATATATTATTGAGCTATCTGTACGAGCTTTTCCGCCGAGACTGCGTGGTATAGAAGATATGGCCAACCAACTGCTATATGTACGCGACGCGCCCCCTGTCGGCAAGCTCTGGGCGCATCGGTTTGTCAAACGCCAGCCAGAGCTCCGTACCCGTTATTCGCAAAGATACAATTACCAGAGGGCAAAGTGCGAGGATCCGAAGGTCATTGGCGAGTGGTTTGCCCTTGTACGGAATGTTAAGGCCAAGTACGGTATCGTAGATGACGATATCTATAACTTCGACGAGACTAGGTTTATGATGGGCATTATCTTCCCGGGCATGGTGGTTACAACCTCCGATGGCCGTGGCAAGGCGAAGCTAGCCCAGCCTGGCAACCGCGAATGGGCGACGGTGATCCAAGGCGTCAATGCCCTTGGCTGGGCTATCCCTCCGTTCATTATCTTAGCGGCGTAATACCACCTTGCCAACTGGTATACCGAGTGCAACCTCCTGGCCGACTAGCGCATTGTAACCACCGGCAATGGCTGGACTACCAATATAATAGGCCTTGATTGGATCAAGCACTTCGACTACTATATAGCGCCTCGGATAAAGGGCAAATACCGGTTGTTGATCCTCGATGGCCACGAAAGCCACTACTCGACCGAGTTCGAGCTCTACTACCAGCAGAACAACATTATCACGCTCTATATGCCTCTATATTCCTCCTACATCCTCCAGCCACTTGATGTTGGCTGCTTTGGGCCGTTGAAGCAGGTATACGGTCGCCAGATCGAGGACTTAATACGCGCGTATATCAACTACATAAGCAAGCTCGAGTTCCTTTGTACCTTTCGCGCGGCCTTCTTTGCCTCTATCACTAAGAGGAATATATAGGGCGGTTTTGCAGGGGCTGGCCTTGTACCATACAATCCAGAGAGGGTACTTTCGAAGCTAGATATCAAGCTTCGTATACTTAATACCCCTAACCTTACGGCCGGGCACTGTATAGTCTTGGGTCTTCCAGACACTATACAACCCCCGAAAAGCCAACTTACAGTCAACGCTCATCAAGACTCGCATTGCCACCCACTAAAATAGCTCCCCGACTTCGATGTTGGCTGCTGTAGACCAGCTTACCAAGGGTACGATGGCTGTAATGCACCAGGTGGCCCTCCTTCAGGCAGAGGTATCTTCGCTCCGTAAGGCTAACGAGGCGCTAAGCAAGCGCCGGAGAGCCAAAAAAACACGTGTGCGGCTGGGAGGATCACTTGCAGTAGAAGATGCAAAGGATCTACTAGACCAAAAGGCTGTGGTTGGGGAGGTGGCACAAGAAATATAGCCGGATAGTGGTGGTGCAGGGGGGGCTTGTACGAAGGTTCGGTGCTGTGGTGTATGCGGCAAGCCTGGTCATAATGCCCGCACTTGCCAGGAGGTTGCAGAAGCATCTGATTCAGCCGTTTCTGATGTAATTGTAGTTGGTTGATAGTTTTGTTGTTTTGTAATTGAGGATAATGTTTGTAGGGTAGTGGAGAGTGGGTCATTCGCTGATATGGGTCACTCGCTGATAATGTACGTTAATAAAGTTATATACTAATATCTTCTATATCTCGTTCCTTAAACTAGCACCTAAGAATATATATCTTATAAAGGATATTAAAGCTAAAAGTAAAGAAGAATAAGATGTTAAACAACTCTTAGACTTACAAATAGCTAATAGAAGGCTAGAGTGCTTAATTTAATAGCTTAACTTTAGGTTAGAGGATAATTTATAGGAGTTAGTAGTATATTTTAACTATATAGAAAAATTAGAATAGTTCTATTAATAGAATCTAGACCGACTAAGGAAAAGAAGAATATAAAAATCTTCTCCTTATAAATAGCCGAATCCTATAGTCAGGCTACTTATATCAAAAAAAAAAGGTATAGATAGGATTTAAATCTATGATCTTCTAGAGTCTTTACTTAGATATAATAACTAAGCTATACTACTAAGCTAGTTTATTTGTTAGAAAATAGGCAGCAAGAATTAAGTTAAGAACCCTAGGGAGAAAAAAATAACTATAGATAATATCGCTATAAATATAGTGTATATAATAGATATAACTAAGATCTAACTATTATTATAAACCTACTATACTATTAGGAGAGGCTAAATCTCTAACCCTAGAAGAGGAGGGTGTTAACTAGTCGAACCCTTTCGGAATACTGTCATGAATTAACCCACATAGGCTAGTAGGGCCGACCTATATAGTCCGCAGGCGGTGCCCGCATCTAATTATTCCGGTCTAAGAACGGACCAATCAGAAGAGGATCACGCTTGGCATAAGGAAGGCTTGGTGATCCAGGTTTAAGGCTTACAAGAGATTACTAGTGATCCAAGGTGATCCAGTATAAGGGATCACTAGAGACAAGCAGTGGTCTATAGGAAACCTGTAGTATATAGGTTAGCTAGTCATTTATTCTAGAGGACTCGGGAAGTTCTCCAGTGAGCAATTCAAGCAGTAGCCTTTACCTACTATATAGACATTGCAGCTTGCATTGTTATGAACCTTTTGGCTTCACCGAGACCTATAGTCTGACTAGCATTACCTCCGACCAGCGAACCCTTTTAGAGGCAGGACTGCCTACGGTTTCGTCACACTTTGGCGACCTTATATAACTATTATATAAACTTATAAAGAAAGACATCGAGTTCCAATAGCAAGCTAAATGTAAGCAAGCATTCTAGAGGATCTACGCCGTAATTATCGCCGATCTAGTGCTCTAGTTGCTAGACCTATAGAAGCTATTTGAGGTCGAAACCGATATATCTAACTATATGATCGGATGATAACTTAGTTAGCACAATGAACAAAAGAAGCTATACCTAGTCGTATTCATTTCAAAGAAACCCGAAGGACTATAGTTTAACTACCCTTTCTACGACAAAGAGTTATTAGCTATTATCGAAGCATTTTAAGAATAGAGACTATACCTTAGCGATATAATATATAAAGTTCAGGTCTATATAGACTATACGAACCTATAGTACTGTATTACTATAAAGGTGCTAAACGGACGATAAACTCGATAGGTAGAATTCCTCCGAGTTCAACTTTAAAAATCAACTATAAGAAAGGCTTAGAAAACATATAAGTAGATATATTGAGCAAACGGCCAGATCACTTTAGAAATAGCTAACTAGAAGCCTTGTTACCATTACTTTAACAATAGCCAGATAGTTCCTCATAGTATACTCCCCAACCAGTAGAAGAACTCGATGATGATATACTTCTACAATAGGGTAGAGATCCTAACCTATAACCTCTACAACTGCTTGAAGAATATTGCATAGTCTTCAGTGAAGAACGGCTAGGAAAAGACTTCTAGGACCAGAAGCAGGATAATATAGATAAAAAGGCAGGTACCTCTTAGAGAGATAGAGCGTTATAGTATAATAATAAGGCCTATATTGCACCCTAAGATCAGACGGAACTGGTCAAGACAATCCACAAGTCGAAACTCAGAGGATATATAGGAATTGCTAAAATAGTCGCCAAGGTTCGGCAATACTACGACTTCCTAGGACTTAGGACCAGAGTCAAAACTATTATATTGGAATACAACCTCTATAATTGTAGCAAATCGGCACGATATAAACTATACGAGCTCTTAGAGCTATTGCCAATTGTAGAACGGCCATGGAGTTCGGTAACAATAGACTTTATTACTAAACTACTACTTTTAAAGGACTTAACTACCGGAACAAAGTATGATAGCATTCTTACTATAGTCGACCGACTTACTCTAAGTAGAGCTACTTCTTTCTGTACAAGGAATTATAGTTAGCGGAGCAACTTATAGATATAATCTATAGGCATATCGTATCAATCTATAGATAACTAAAAGATTAGATCATAGATCGGGATACTAAGTTTACATCGAAATTTTAGCAAGCACTTATAAAGCGTTTGGACGCGAAGAGCAAGCTTTCAATAGTATACTACCTGTAAATAGATAGCCAAATAGAAAGGCTTAACTAGATTGTCGAATAATACCTTAGAACGTTCATTAACTTCTAGCAGGATAACTAGGTTAATTTATTACTAGCAGTATAGCTTATATATAATATAATACCAATAGAAATAATAAAGGTTACTCCGTTCTTCACGAACTTCGGGTATAAAGCAGATTTACACCAGGGGCTAGATATTATAGTACCTCAAGCAAAAGTCAACGTAGAGAAGATATATATATTATATACGATACTAAAAGAAGAACTCGAGTTTATTTGACTTAGGATAAAGGAATACTACGACAAATATCGGCTCGAGGGACCTCGCCTTAAGAGAGGAGATATAATCTGTCTGATTTTTTGAAATTTAAAAATAACACGGCCAAGTTAGAAACTCGACTTTAAAAAAGATTAGACCGTTTAAGATTGACGTAAAAATTTCGATATCCAACTACTAACTTTCGTTACTATTAACGATAAAGCTATATATTAATATCTTCTATATCTCGCTCCTTGAACTAGCATCTAAAAACGTATAGCTTATAAAGGATATTAAAGCCAAGGACGAAGAAGAGGAATAGGACGTTAAGGAAATTTTGGACTTACGAATAGCTAATAGAAGGCTAGAATACTTAATCAAATAGCTCGACTTTAGGCTAGAAGATAACTTATAGGAACTAGCAGAATATCTTAGTTATATAGAAAAACTAAAAGAATTCTATTGGTAGAATCCAGACCGACTAGGGAGAAGAGGAAGGGCAAAAACCTAGCTATATTCTAGCTCTACGACTTATAATATAAAGCCATTATACTATTAGCAGGAGCCTAGATAGGATTCGAACCTATAATCTCCTAGAGCATTTACTTGGATATAATAACCAAGCTATACCACTAGGCTATTTCATTCGTTAAGGAGAAGGCAGCAAGAATTGGATTAGGAACCCCAGGTAGGAAAGAACGGCTATAGGTAGCAACGCTACGAATATAATATATATAGCAGGCGCAACTAAGACCTAACTACCAGCTATAAACTCCTATTGCCTTAAGAAACTAGAAGAATCCCATCAGAAGAACTCGGATCGACCTTAGGCGGCGGCTCTGCTAAAGCGGCCAAATTAACATCGGACAAGTCAAGCCCTAAGGAACTCTAATCGAAAGGAACGTCAGCCCTAAGCGCTTAGACGTTGTTAATCATATAGGACTCGGACTTCTGGATCTGACGGTCCTCTGCCTCTATCTCCTCTAACGACTATATACCACGACGGAATAACTTGGAACCCTGCTCCTTTAGAAAACGCTTCTGGCGATATAACCGGGCTAGGCGCCTAATAGCGGTCTATAACTAAGTCCTAAAGAACGAAGAGTGTCTTTTTAGCATCGGCCTCTTCCTATTTTATATATTTCTACTTAGATATAATCTTCGTTACTAAAAGAAGTTAGTCGATATACTATAAAAAGAGGAGAGAGTGTGACCTATAGGATAATGCCATACTAGAATCGATATATAAGCGACTACGACGGATATATTCGCTATAACGAGAAGACCTCTATATAACGCGGCAAGCAAGGTTGCGCTTAAAACACTAAGAACAAGGTATAGTATCTATATTATAGGATTCGATAAAAGACGCAAAAGCTATATATTCTTAGGCTTTCTTAGACTAGTACTTATAGACGTAGTCTGTTTTTATATTAGCACCTCTTAAGAAGAGGAAAGAGAGAAGTAGTATAGCATATTTATAACGTAGAATATTAGCGCTATTTGAAACGGACTTAGGCTTTCGGGACGAATAGCCCTAAAGAGGGAGTATTGTATTATGAATTAACCTATAGAGGCCGGTAGGGCCGACCTATATAGTCTATAGGCGGTGCCCGCATCTAATTATTCCGGTCTAGAAACGGACCAATCAGAAAAGGATCACGCTTGGTATAGGGAAGGCTTGGTGATCTAACTATAAGGCTTACAGGGGATCACCAGTGATCTAAAGTGATCTAGTATGAGGGATTACTAGAGATAAGCAGTGATCTATGGGAAGCCTATAGTATATAGGTTAGCTAGTCATTTGTTCTGGAGGACTCGAGAAGTTCTCTAGTGAGCAATTCAAGCAGTAGCCTTTACCTACTGTGCAGACATTGCGGCAAGCATTGTTGTGAACCTTTTAGCTTTACCGAGACCTATAGTCCGACCAGCAGATACCTTCGACTGGCGAACCCTTTTAGAGGCAGGACTGCCTGTGGTTTCATCACAAATACTCTATAATCTTAAAGCCTTCTAATTAATAATACCTATTATATTAAATAATTAAGCCTAACTAATAAGTTATTATTTATCTAATATTCGGATAATATTGTCCTTTTTATCTAAACTCTATATATTATAATAAATAAATTTATTACCATATTCCTTTAGCTTCTTCCGCTAAGTATATAGATAAGATAGTTGACTTAATATCTTCTATAAAAGGGCTTTAGTAGCTTTAATTCTAGCTATAATATTATCCTATTCCTATTGGTTCTTTAGGACTAGAAAAGGCTATATTAGCAATAAAGACAAGTAAAAAAATTACCTATAAAAGCTTATAATACTAAGACTATTACATAATTTATCTTTATAAATATAGTTCGAATAACGCCTTAAGTTCCCTAATATTATATACCGGCGCTTAGATATAGAGTTCTAATAATAGATATAAGATATAATTTCAGAGCCATCTCTCTTAATCGAAGTAAATAAGATATAGCGATCTAAGATAGTATTATAGCGGCGTTTTTCTATATATCCTGCTATAGTAAAGGTTAGCTAAGAAAACGCAAAAATATATTGGGAAAATAAGAGGAGGGACCTATAAAGGTATTAGCGTTAAAGATATAGGATAACCTATAGGTCTTTCAGGACGAAAGACTTAGAGTATTATATTATATACTAACCATATATAGCGGCCAGGTAGGGCGCGATCCTGGGAGCCCGGGCTAGTAGCCGTCAAGAACGGCAGGATTACCAAGATCAATCGAGAGTTGGTAATCCCAATAAGCAGCTTACCTACGATCACCGGGCCGAGGTGATCACTGGTGATCCAGGTACGAATGTACCTAGGAGAGGAAGTTATATATAGTTCTACCATTCTGTCACTCGTCCAGATAGCTAGCTTCCTCAGTGAGCAATACAAGCAGTAGAGTACCCCCTATCTTACTGTACAGACATTGCGACTTGTAGTGTTGTGAACCTTTTGGCTTCACCGAGACCTACAGTCCGACCAGCAGATACCTTCGACCGGCGAACCCTTTTAGAGGCAGGACTGCCTGTGGTTTCGTCACATGACATTGCGAGAGATGCATTGGACGGCCTTTTTAGGAATATCTACAGTTTCATCATATATAATATATATGACTCTATTAAGCTGTTTGGCTGCCCGGCTATTGTTCTACCTGCCTGGCCTTTGTTGTTCTTACCTGTGCCGTCAAATGCAATGCCAAGAGGACTTGGTGGTTTCCGGCCACAGTGATGGTATTGGATATATCATATACTGTGGGGCTCGTCTTGCCAGAACCTTGCCCGCTGCAATTGTTGGTCCGTCCTTTCTGTCCCTTGTCGATAGAGAGCGAAGCACTCGCTCCCACTATGTTGTTGGAAAGACTGACTGTCAGTCAAACCGGATACGCCTCAAGCGCCCGCCCCCGAGTATGCCCGACAAAACGCTCAAGGTCGTCACATACGCCGCCGGTGCCTCCCTAGCGGCGATTACGCTGATTTACGTGTTCGGCCCCACGTACTTTTTAGACAGTGAACCTTCGACATCCCAGGGCGGCGCGTTCTCTGCTCGAAAGAAAGGCGTTGTGGGACTCGTGAACCCTGCAAACGACTGCTTTATCAATTCGGTGCTTCAAGCGCTTGCAGGCTTAGGGGACCTTCGGCTCTACCTGATACGCGAGATACACCGGCGCAGCCTCGATGACGAATCCGTGTATTCGCAACCCGTCCCGCCAGGCTTGCTCGCCGAGGACGGAAGCAAGGCGGCTGTACCACGCTTTGCCAAGGATATACCGGACTGGAGATTGGAGGGGCTGCAGAAGGGCAGCGTGACCAAGAGCTTGAAGGATATCCTCGACGCCCTCAACGAGCGGCCAATCTACAAGAAGACCATATCCGCCGCACCGTTCCTAAGAGCGTTGGAGGAGGCTTTCCGGCAGCGGATCAGCCGGCAGCAACAGGATGCGCAAGAATTCCTGCAGGTGGTGGCCGAGAGGCTCTGCGACGAGTATCACGCGGGCCGGAGGGCGCGAGACTTTGCCAGGCGGCGTATGGCCGCTGTAAGCAATGGCCCGGCTGATGCAGAGAAAGCCGGTGCTGCCAACGGTGACGCGGATGGCAGCGCCCCGGAAGAGGAAGAGGGCTTCCCCATGGAGGGCAGTTTTGAGTCGCAAATTGAGTGCCTGACTTGCGGATTCAAACCCCGGCCCACGATATCGACCTTTTGCACCTTGACACTCAATGTGCCCCAGCTTCCGGCGACAACGCTTGCCGCCTGCTTCGACGGCATGTTCAAGACAGAATACATTGATGACTTCAAGTGTGAAAAGTGCCGTCTCCTGCACGCCGTGGCCCAGTTCGAGCAGGAGCGGCAGTGGTCCGCAACGGAGGCAGCGAGGGCGAGAGCTCAGGCCGCCGTGGAAAGACTTCGGCTGGCCATCGCAACGGATCCCGAGGCCCCGCCAGATGATGTCGTGCTCCCTGACCTGCGTTACGCACCGAAGCGCATGATCGCGCGGCACATTCGGATGACGCGGTTCCCCAAGGTCTTGGCCATCCATCTCTCGAGGTCCATCTTCGATGCCAGCCACTCGTCGCTGAAGAATCTAGCCAAGGTGGTGTTTCCAGAGGAGCTGCCCTTGGGTGGCTTGCTCCAGCAGAGGAAGTACCGGCTACTTGCCGTGGTGACACACAAGGGGAGTCACCACAGTGGCCATTATGAGTCCTTCCGTCGCCAGGTTGCCTACCGGCCGTTTTCCAACCCGAGTACATTCCAGGCATCGGAGGTGTATAGCAGGACGGCCAGTCCCGCGCCTACGCCCCGAGCCAAGGCTCGAGATCAGCCCTTGAAAGAGCCTACCGGTGGCGATCTGACCCCTCCTTCTCCCTACGCCGCCTCCACGCCTGCAATGAGTTCGCTGAATCTTTCGTGTACCAGCACGGACGAAGCAGAAAACTCGGTTGGCCCGGAGCCGCCTGCAGCGGCGCTCGACTCTCCGGCCCAGGACAAGAACTCAGCAAGTGGGGAGGTGGTCGGGGCATCCCCGATTCCTGGTTCCCCCTCAGCTGCCTCCTCCCCCGCGCCCTCCCCAGCTGGAAGACCCAAGTCTGTGGCCGCCTCTGACAGGCCTTCACTAAGCAAGCCATCAGCGGCCGCAAAGTCAAAGCAGCGGAAGCAGCAATCACGTTGGTGGAGGATCAGCGACGACAAAGTTAAAGAGGTAAGCACTCGGGATGTGCTGAGCATGCAGCGAGAGGTATACCTGTTGTTTTATGAGCTCGAACGGCCCCTTTCGTAGAGGTACTATGGTGGGCTTGCGTGTGCGAGACGTTCGGCTTGAAATGGACGCAGGCAAGGTATATACACTGTACAGTTTGAAGGCGATGATCATAGGCAGCTAGACATCAAGCCAGCTAAGGCGCCTAGCACCACTAGTAACTCTAACACGGCGTGCCTGCATGGGCTTCTGGCAATGTGACATGTACCGAGTCTTAAACAGCCAGCTTTGCAACAGGGGAGGATAATAACATCAAGGGCGGCATGCGCAACTCTGTGCGACCATATTAGTATCCTAAGAAACAGAAACACGGCCAAACGATGTTGCTCCTGGCTCCGGGTAGAGGGCGAATCGAAACGAAGAGAAAGAGGCGCTTTCCCAAAGCCAGAGAAACACTCAAGCCGCCACTTCTATGTATCCCTTGGCCACCACGCACGTCTAACTCCCCGCAGCCGCATTGGCAAGACGGCATATTCATTCCGCCACTGGTTCCGTTTTCTTTCGGCCTGTAGCGTTGCCCCTTTGCTCACGGAGTACTGCCGGCCCCATGTAGAGCGAGCCATGGCTGAATCATTGTCCCAGCAGCTCCCTTGCCAGCTTGCCAGCATCCTCATCGCTCAGTGCAGGTTCGTTATGTGCAGCCTCTGCCTTAGCTGCGTCAAATCGCCATAGACCGCCTGTCTTGTCGGCATCGCCGTCCTGCGCAAGGCTTACAGCTGGACCAAGGCTGGTCAAAACAGGATCAGCAGAATCGTTCCGAGCGGTGAAGTAGCGCCGTTGCCACGTGCGTCCTTCAGCTCTCTCCTTGACCCGCATCTCGCGCTGAGCATTCTCTATTTTGCCCTTTTCCTGACTGACTCTGTCGAGATCGCCCTGGGCGATCGCGTCAGCCACCTTGGCCCACGCCCGCCTGGATTCTAGCGGGTGTTGCTTCTCCAGCGGCGCAACAATGAGTTGGCTGGCGGGCGACTCGGCGGGGTCCCAGGTCTCGAGGAGGTTGTCTTTGCTGTTGTGCTTTGTAGGGCCGGAATGAATCTCGAAAGTCTTGGTCCACTGGCCCGAAACGTTAAAGAGCACATCCTTCTCCTTCCCGGTAGCGTAGAGAACGGCAGTAAACGAGTTTTTCTTTCCAGAAAGCCATCCCTTGCCGCTGTAGTCAATCTTTGCCGTGAAGCCGGTGGACGACGTGATGTACGAACTGCCCTCCAACTCGATGAAAGGCGACCCAAAGATGAGACCTTCAATGTGAAGAGCCGGCAAGGTAATCAAGAAAGTATCGTGCTCCTCGGAGGACGGCACGGGAACCGTGAGCACCGCGTGCCCTATCTGCTTGATGTTGATTGTCTTAGAGAAGGACGCCTTCTGCGCATTGTAACCCTCCAGTCTGACCCCGCTGGGGATGTTGGTGATGTTATACGCAGTAGCCGGCGGATGATGACTGCAAATTGGTCAGCAAAAAGCTCAGGAGCCGACGGCTGTGATTGGAACTGGTACGGACCTAACTTGTTCACTGATCAACTCCGTGGTTCCGGCGTTGTCCTCCCACTTGCCGAGGAAGAGCTCGCCTAAGAAAGGATTGAGCGGCTTCTTCTCATTGCCATATTGCTCACTCCTGCTAGCGTACTGCTGCTTGAGAGTGGTCAAGAACCACTTGAGCACAAGGAGCGCTCTCTTGGCAGCGTCGGTTTCCTTGGCGGGGGCGGCGAAGACGGAAGGGTGCTCGCACCAGTACGAACTGAATTCGGTCAGGCTCGTCGATGAGAGTATGAAAGGCGGCGCCGTGAGACTGGAAAGATCCCCGTTGAAGGACGCAATCGACTAGACCGCGATTGAGTGTTAGCGCGTGCCTCGTCACTTCAAGCTGAGGTGGGCAGCCACGGAGGCGACAGCCATCTAGCCTAAGAGTTTCAAGGTGTAGAGTCGCGGACCTTGAGGAAAGCACCCCAGCTGGCTCCCATCCCGCCGGCCGGCTGCGGGGCTGTTGTAGAGTCCATCTTGTCGGCGGCGGCTCCCAATGGGTTCGAACGGGTATGCAAGCGGGTGGATGGGTTAATGCAGACAGGTCGATTGTGTAAATGATAATTAGGGGCAATAGAGAACGCGAGAATGCTACCAGGGGGTGCTTCAGACGGCGTAATACTATATCATAAGGCCTGCCTGTGCGAGGGGAGGCTAAATGGAACTGGATTTCTGACAAGATGCCAGTGGTGATGGGTGTTGACGCCGGGCGGAAGTTGGAGTGTGGAGCCAACGTGCCAGCTGCCCTGCAAGGTTGGCGGCAATAGCACGTTGCGGGGCAATGATGTAGCGATGGGGCTCTCTCGAGTCTCGAGTCTCGAAGGCTCTCACGTGCGCAATGCAGAGCACGAGCCACATTTCCCCTGACATGTCCCCTGAACATGTCCCCCGAACATTTCCCCTGGAACGGGTACATTCTGTACTCCGTCCTTTTTACCTTTCACTTCAGTCAGCCACAGAGTGCAGCACCACGCTTGGGCATGGTTGGGGATGATTTGGTGGGCAGTCGAGCTGCCGATTGAGTCACTTCGAGACCTTAGACCAAGGGTGGCTAGAAATATCAACTCCGTACCAGGAAGGGAGCTCGCATAGTACCATGAGGTTTGTCCTCTTGGTGGGATTCGCCCACGCTCCCAATTTCGCCACAACACCTAAGGTAACGTAGCTACCGCCCTTATTCCCATCGGCAATAAAGGGGGAGGAGAGAGAAGAGCGGAATTGTTAGGCTGGGCTTTAAGCCAACCTGGCTTGGACTTCGGCGGCCCACCACTCGGGCCAGTCAACCACCTTCTTGTCACGTCGCGCTGACTCGGCGCAAAATACCATGGCATGGCTACGGATGGCCTCCTCCAGAGTGCAGCCGATCAGCTCGCGTTGCGCGCGGTCTGTGGACCAGCCGTAGTTCTTAACCTTGTCGACGGCAGTGACAAACTGGCGGGTCAAGCCGATATCGCCGCCCCCATGGTCGTGGCTTTCGACCGGAGGACGGTGGACGGTCGTTCGTCCGGTGCGGAAGTCCTCGACGGTGATTGTGGTCGAGTCGGCAAAGATCTCGCCGTCCACCCCGTATAGGTGAGTGTACCGCTCGCAGATTCTTCTCGTCTGTGCCACCATGTGGAAAACCGCTGTCTTCGAGTTTCGGCTGTTGCCTCCATGGCGTGCTGGCAAGGGGTCATCCTCCCAGGTCATGGTGACCACCTGTTCGTCGCAGACGTCGTTGTCGCTCTCGTATACACATCTGCCGAACCAGTTCCGGCGAGAAATTTCCGAGTCCGGCGTGCCGGAGTCATAGTCCCTGGCAAGCTCGTCGAGCATGGCCGCCTTCGCCTGCGCCTGGCTCTTGTACGACTCAATGTCGGGGAGGACGATGCTCACAGGCCACCCCTTGTTGCCCGACTCGACTCCGGCCAGCTCGTCACCCACATAGATGCGCTTCGCGGAATATTTGCAGATACTCTCGGCAGGGCATGACAGACAGTTGGTGGCAGTGCCAGCTTCCACCGGCTTGCGGCTTCTTTTGAAGTACTGCAGCGAGCCAGTGCTAGCGACGGTGGACGGCAAATGAGGAGGAGGGCAGTCTTGGGCTGCGCAATCCGGTGGCGAGCACAACAGCCACAAGAGTATGTCAATGTCGTGGCAACTCTTGGTGAGTAGACTCGGGGCCGACGTGCTCTCACGACGCCTGGGCCGCGTTCGTCAGCTTGTTTCTCTTGCCTTCCCAGGCGGTCGGATGTCGTTGAAATTTGTGGGAGAATGGCTGGACACCGCCTGCCTGCCACGACAAGGAGAACGGGCAGCGTTTGAGAATAAGAGCTTCGAGGACACCTACCAGTTCCCGCGGACATAGCTGTGGGTGAAGTGCCACCATCCCACCGGTTCTGTATGTAGCACCGACAGGATGTCGCCAATGACGCGGTCTTGAAGGAGCAGCTTGCGAAGCAGCGTGTTGTGAGGGCTGTAGCGCAGAACGTGTCCAATGGAGAAAACGGCTGGCTGGCCACCGGCAACCTTGTTGGACTGTAGGGCTTTGTACATCGCAACGCAGTCCTGGAGCGTCGTTGCTAGCGGCTTCTCGCACATGATATGGAGCCCGCCGAGCTTGGCGAGGGCGACAACGACTTCGCGGTGCATCTCGTCCAATACGCAGACGAAGACCGCGTCGACACCGGCCGGGACGTCTTTCTCGCCCGCCTCCACACGGGCCCGACGGCTGGTTTCGTAGGCGATGAAGTCGTTCCAGTCCGCGAAGGCAGCGCCCTCGGGGGGAGGCTTGGAACCCCAGATCATGGTGTCGCCGAAGCGGTTTCTCTTGTATTCATCCGGTTCAGCCACTGCGGCCACCACGCCATTGCCTAACGATTTCACAGAGCGGGCATAGGTCCGCCCCCGGGAACCTGCACCGATGATCAGGACGCGCGGCAGGTTGGCCGAGGGCAGCAGCCGCTGTTCACCATCCACTACTTCACCAACTCCTACTTGCGCGGGCTGCCCGGTGGTCGACATGGTCGACTATTACCAGCAGGTATTCTTGTGGTCAGGTGCTATGTGTGGATGTGAGGAGTGAACGAGACAGCAACCCGTTTGTGGACAGAGCCGGCTAGGGTGGCTGCTTTTGGAGGGGATGCCAGCTCTTTGACCAAACCTGAGCCGCCTCAAGCTGAAGGCGCACTTCCCATGCACCTCCTCACCTTTGCTTGGGTTACCTATGCTACATATGTAGAATATGACAGGGGTAGGAATGGAATCGTGTGAGCCCCGACTGCAATTGCAGGCCTAATAAGGTAGCACTGGGTAGGTACTCAGGTAAGGTAGTACGGTTGAAACTGTCCAGTGAGGTGGAAGGCCATGGTCAGCGGCCGTTCATGCGTTGCTAGTAAGTCTAGTGCCACGGTATGATTAATAACCGATAATGCACTGTGCTAGTGACTTAATCGCTTTCCAGGGGCCTTCCCCAGGGCCGTGCACCATCAAGTATAACGCAATTAACTCTATTAGGTGGTCGACATAATTGACCGTATCTACCTGACCTTAGACATGTCTCAGTCTGTTGTCACAGTTGCTGAAGAGATTCAGCGGCGAGAGGCCCTGGTCTGGATCGACTGCGAGGTGTGCCACTACTCAGGTGTTCCATTTGTCCTGTTGGCAGATATGCTAAACTCATGTTTTCCAGATGACCGGCCTTGACCCTGACACAGACTCCATCATTGAGATCTACTGCCTCATCACCAATGGCCAGCTTGATCTGCTCGACGACTCCGGTTGGGGCACTGTCATCCACCAGACGCCAGAGCGGATGGCAATGATGGACGAATGGTGCACCCGCGTTCGTAGGTGCCCTCCCCCGGAGTCTCGAAACACCACTCCTCCCCCCTTTTCTGGCCCATCTATACTGGCGGCACCTGGTGGGGAAGTCGGAGGGCTGACGAAGTCATCCTACGAAGAGCAGACGGCGACAGCGGCCTCACCGCCGCTGTCATCGAGTCCACCGTGACTCCAGAGCAGGCGGCCGACGGCCTGTTGGCGTACGTTCAGAAGCATATTCCCGAGAAAGGTGTAGCACTTCTGGCCGGGAACAGCGTGCACGCCGACCGGGCTTTTCTCCGGAAGGAGCCATACCGGAAAGTTCTCGATTACCTGCACTATCGTATTTTGGACGTGAGCAGCATCAAAGAAGCGGCACGAAGATGGTGGTACGTAGCGTAATGACCTTCAGTACACTCCGTCCTCCCTGGGCATCCTACACTGACTTTGTTGAGCAACAGCCCAGAAGTCGCCTCGGCAGCCCCCCGCAAGAGAGGCTTACACCAGGCAAGGGAAGACATACTCGAGAGCATTGAGGAGGCCAAGTATTACAAGGACGCTATTTTCCGGGTCTCCAGGTCTTGAGCCGACCATGGGACACCCGCCTCGACGTTTCATCCTGTGGCCACTGTCCGCCGGGACAGAAAAGCAAGCAATCACTTTATTCACATGAGATTCCGAGTGTAACTGCGCCTCTAGCAGTTTATTATCTTGAACTGCACACGAACCTTGCGCGATACAACTAAGTTCTCACATCCGGCTCGTCCCGGCCGACGAATTCCTTGAACTTCAGGAGTTCCGTCGCCATCTTGATCTCGGGACCAAGGAAGTCCTGGGCGTCCATATCATAAGTGGCAGGGTCGCTGCTGTGTTGTTCGATGTACAGGCGGATAGTCGCGCCCGAAGAGCCGGTTCCGGAGAGTCTGACGACGATACGGCTTCCAGAGGAGAAGCAAGCGTAAAGACCCTGGTTTGACGATACAGAGCCATCCAGATCGGTATAAGAGAAATTGCCAGCCTTGGTCACCGTGCGATCTAACGGAAAGAGAGAAGAAAAAGAAGGAATGAGGTTAGTAACGGCTGACAAAAGACAATCTCCCAACCTAGACGGAGAGGAAAGGCGGGGAGGCAGAGATGGCGGCCTACTTGGGCCTATACATACCTCCGACTTTGCTGCCAACGAACTTCGGATCGGCCACTAGATCCTTCAGAACGCCGACGACCTTGTTGGCACCCTCCGCGTCGACATTCTCGTAGTCATAGCGGGTGAAGAAGGTTCGACCATACTCGTTCCAGAAGTCCTTTTGGATCTGCTTGATGCTCGGCGTAACACCCGGGTTGGCCATGCCCAAGCCAGCGATGATGTTGAGCCAGGCTACGATGGCCCAGAGGCCATCCTTCTCCCGGATGTGGTTGCTGCCGGTACCGAACGACTCCTCGCCGCAGATGGACAGCTTGTCGGCATCAAACAGAGCACAGAAGAACTTCCATCCGGTCGGCACTTCGTAGCAGTCAAGGCCCTGCTTCTTCGCCACAAGGTCCACGGCACCTGACGTCGGCATGCTGCGAGCCAAGCCGTAAACTCCGTTCCTCTTGAAGTAGGGAATAAGCTGGGCATGGTGAGCGATGATGGCCAGACTGTCACCGGGTGAGACGAATGCCCCGGCACCGTAGATCATGTTACGGTCACCGTCCCCGTCGGAGGCGGCGCCGAAGGGGATCTTCTTCTTCTCAACCACCTTAACCAGATCATGCGCGTAGGTGAGGTTTGGGTCGGGGTGGCCGCCGTTGAAATCGGGCGATGGCTCGCAATTCTGGGTCGACTCGGGACCTAGGCCGAGCTCCTTCTCGAAGATGGCCTTGCCATATGGCCCGGTAACGCCAGAGAGGCCATCGAAGAGAACCTTGAAATCGGTGTGAGTGGCGAAGAACTTCTTAATCAGGTCGAAGTCGAAGATGTCCTTGAGCATGTCAACGTAATCGGCCGTGCTATCCACCACCTCGACCTCAAGATCCCCATATGTCTTGGTGCCGATGTTGGAGATGTCGATGTCGGGGAGATCTGCGATCTTGTACGACTTCAGCGTCTTGGAGGTCTCGAAGATCTTGTTGGTGACCGATTCGGGCGCAGGGCCGCCGTTCGCAAGGTTGTACTTGATGCCGAAGTCGTTTTGCGGTCCTGCACCGGCAGGTTAGACGCTACAGCCTAACATAGTTGTCACGACAGAAGGTCACTTGCCTCCGGGATTGTGGCTGGCAGTCAGCAGAATACCACCAGTGGCCTTGCGCTTGCGGATTACATGGCTGGCGGCGGGCGTCGACAGGATGCCATTCTGGCCGACCAGCAGCTTCTTCACGCCGTACGCCGCACCAATCTTGGCGATCAGCTGGATGACTTCGGGGTTCCAGAACCGGCCATCACCGCCAATGACGAGGAAAGCACCTTGGATAGATTACTTGTGAGCTCCTCTGCGTCCTACAACATACCGGGCGGCCGGAGTATGGTTGTGGACAAGCTTTCTTACCTTCAGCGCCCTCAGGGATGGACAGGAGGATGCTTGTAACGAAGGCCTCGCTATAATGAGGCTGCTGGAAGACCGTGACCTTCTTGCGCAGGCCGGAACTAGGAGGTGGGTGGGCCGCGTCAGCATTGCGGCATTCCAAGCGTGTAGATGGATGATGGTAGGTTCAGTTGGTTGCGGTTGCGGGCAGCCCGAGGAGCTCAGCTCAGGGAGCCCAGGGGCGGGGCGGGGCGGGGCGGGGTCATCAGTGACATACGTGCCGGGCTTTTGGTCCGTGAAAGGCGTGAATTCGACTGTCTTGACGTCCATCTTGTACTAATGTCTGCCGTGGGATCGGGGTTCTTGGATCAGCTCTCGAAGACGAAGCTCTGGCAAACAATGGTTTACTGCCGATATTGCGTTGGACGGGAGTGAGGGAGGAGTCAGAATCAAGAGCGGCGCTGTCTTGAAAGTTGCTTTTCCAGGGTGCAGCTAAGTGGCCCCACCAACGCCAACCTGGCGCTTCTCAATGCTTCTTTTGTCTGCGGCGTGTTGCGGCGCTCGCTGGGTCTCGCCAGTATCAGTGCCCGAGTGGGTGGTGGTGCATGGAGTTGAGGCTCTTATTGGAGGGTCAACATAGTATGTACTCCGTACTATGTATTGTACGCCGCAATGTCAACGAGTCCAGTCTTGATGCGGCGGATTTGAATCTTCCGTTGCCCTGTCCATCCCACAGACTTAGACTTTCTTGCCATAGTAATAGCTACCAGGTACTTAGTAAGTACGTGGCATTTCCAGAACATCATATCGGACCTAGATTTGCAGCACTTATTACAAAAGCTGTCTCGGAGCATGTAGAGGGAGGTTCAACTCGAGTGGGTGTGTGCCAAACTTTGGCCAGACAGAATGGCTGTGGAACAACCAACTCTCCCTCAAACCGTGATGTCATCGACGGAACTACTAGTACCCCTGACGTAACCAACTCTACATATGACAATTCATCAGTACGACCCGATGACAACGTGGTAATATAAGTAAAATGACGGTAATTTGGCACTGTCGGTATCTTGACAGCCTTGAGCTACGCCCCTACCATCTGGAGGAGAGCGAGCTGCATTTGATCCTGGCGAAAGATAGGATGGAAAACGAGAAACGGCCGTGATAGGTGGCTTAGTTTGGAAGATCTTTGGAAGATCTAAGCTGTGGGGTACCTAGTAGGTACTACTAGTACTAGTAGTTGCCAGTGAGCGGGCCGTAGCTAAGGAGGAGGCAGCAAACCCCCCCTATGCAGAGGCGGCAACCGTAGGCTCGATATCTGATGCTTCCGAAGAAGCCGACCTTACAGAGAACAGCTCCTTGAACCTCTTTGCGCCTGAGTTCGATACTGAGTTAGTAACCCACTGCAATGGGGGAAGAAGGGAGCGAGAAGTGGCCGATTGCTGAACAGCAGGCAGGCATCCACCCAATACTGGGCCTGGACTGCCGTCCACATACCTTCCTCTCGGTCGAAATAGATCTCGAAGGCGCCTGATTTATTCTGGCGCATGTTCTCCTGTCGATACTTGCCGCAGAACACATAGAGCTGGACATCCTTGAGCCAAACACGATGTCGCGAGCGCCGACTGAGCCATGTTGGAGACTGGGACTGGTGGGTCACTGGTGAACGGTGTTACTAGTATTAGTACGTCGATTAAGGAGCGACAAAGAGGAGGAAAGGACAGAAAGGACAGGGCGGAGAGACGTTAGACTTGCCAAAGGCGGTCCAAACCGGACACTGTCTGAGCTCGCCTTCCCATACCGCAGCATGCAGGCGCAGGCCTCTGGTCTGTATATCCTCGTACACGATGAGGGAATGTTTGAAGCTGTCGTCGATGATTTGGCTGGCCAGTCCGACCAGTTAGTCTACTGGTGTGCCCATGTGAACCGCAAGGCGGAAGCGGATGGTAACCTACGCCTGGAACAGCCGTTTTTCTCTGTGCAGCTTGAACTCGTTCGGGTGGATCTGGACGGTCAACAGGTTGCGTGCTTTCAGGGCAACGAATGTGCAGTGGAAGAGCACCATCTCTGGCCACCGTCAGCTGACCGCAGGAGGGCATCTCGGGACTAGATCTGCGTCTACCTTCCCATGTCAGAAAGTATAATGCTGCCCAGAGCTTGCTGCACTGCTCCGAGCGGCTCCATCGCTTCAGCTGCAGAGCACTGCCTTCGCGTTCGATACATAGCTCATGCGCGCCGAACATGGAGTACCATGGAGTGTCATCTTGTATCGTTCTCATCAGAAAGTAGGGACACTGGTCGACGGAGCTCAGGAAGACCACGATGGAGATCCTGTCATTGTCGAACGGTCTGTTGTATCGAATCATTAGAACACTGTGGCGCACTCCTCGTGATGCGGAGAAACAACAAGCGGACGGAGCGGCCGCGGACCAACACAGCCTGCAATGCTTCAAGTCTGCAAGTTCTCGGCGGGCACTTACCGCCTGAAGAGGACCTTTGAATCTTGGGGTACGGTTAGATGACCCCATGGGTAGAATGGACCGAATGACTTGGACCTAGCAGGGCACCAGTGAGAACTCGGATCCGATACGTGGGACAGAACAGGTAATATTCACGGTCTTAGGTGTTTCAACGCCGTCCGCGACGGAAGAGGGAGAGAGAATATCAGCTCCGCCCAATGCGAATTCTGCTAAGAAGTTAGAGAACAACAGCCCCGAGGCATGCGGCACCCGGAAAACACGAACGCGGTCTTGCACGACTGCTAGAGACATCAGATCCTGGCGGACCACAGAAGTGCCAACTTGTCCTGGGGGGCGGCTGCGAAGCATGTCAGTGGGCACTGTACATGCAGTTATTTCTCCATACCTCTCTGGTCTTGTATGTTCGTTGGGCTCATCGAGAAAGCTGCACTTACATAGTCCAATCTGTTCACAGAGTGTGACAATCCGCGCGCGAAGTGTCTCGAGCGTGTTCAGGTCGAAGCTCGGTGACCTGGTCAGCAGCTGCTTGAGTAGCGATAGGAAGTGGTTGAAGAGCACGAAACGCTGCGGTAGCGGAAGGCCCCCGGCTTGCTCGGTCATCTTATTGTACATTTTACGCCATCTTATCTCTCGGTGCATCGTCTTGTCCTCATAATACGCGGTGATGTCCGTCAACGTCCGGGACAGGCAGGGCAAGACGACGTTCAAATAGCTGGCTATGATGGGGACACGCGCGATGTGCATCTGTGAGCGATCGGCGAGGCCCCGGAGGAGTCTGCTCGAGCCTCGTATCTCGCCGGCCAGGGCTATGAGATGGCTATGGAAGGACTCGGCGAGCGCCGCGCGCAGTTGGTCCAACCCCTGGGCAACGACATCGGCTCGGTCTGCCTCGCGGCAACAGCCGAGGAGGAGGTGCGTCTCGACAGGGACGTTGATGGCGACAGACTGCTCCATTCTCTGCGACTTCTCCCTCAAGGGGGGTTGGAAGATATAGGTCAAGAGTCAAGACCGTGGTGTCAGATCCGGGACAACTGGTCACATTGACGGTGCCGGCCCATTGCGCATCTCTGGCACCATGGCTGTGCCCCGTTTCCGGTCGGGGCCGTCTGAAGTTAGCTTATTATCGACTGGCGATAAACCGAAGGGTTCTCCTGAGCCCTGGCAGAGGGAGCGCGGGAAGTGTTCGAATAGACAAATGCGCTAGCCCTGGGGGAATTGTCGTCGGGATGCGGCTATTGAAGCGGAGAGAAAAGAAGCTTCCAACTGGACTCCCCTGTGTTTCGATTCTCTCGAATGAGAAAACAGGGTGCACAGCGCATGCCGGAGGGTATATCGGACCAGCGTCGACGCCAGGCTCAACCAGCCGAAACCTGACGTGACGTGAGCTGCAGGCCGCTTCCCACGATCCGACAGACAGACAGACAGACAGCCACCTCACCCCGTGGAAGAATAGAAGGAGATAGTGCCGAGATAGTTAACTAACGGTCCCCGTCAAATGTCCGTCGGTAGGAGAGTGCTACGGCCGTAGATTGGGCAGGCCTAGTGCACTTGAAGACAGGAATCCCTTGGTGCCGACGAGGTTGCACCCAGGCGATGAACCGAACATCCTGCGAATGAGCAGCAGGGTGCGAGGACGGCCGTCAAAGCGTCGAATGGAAGGTGCAGCAACACAGCAAGCGCGGGGTGACAGCAGGGAGTCAGAGACTGCCACGAAGCCCAGTCCGATTGTCTCCGCTGCAGATAGCCCCAGACCCGTGCGTTTCGTGCATTGGGACGGGCCTCACTTTGGCTCTGGGGACGATGGTACTAATTGAGTGGATCGCGTGCATGAATCCTGCAGCCTTTTAGCGGCAGTGAATGTCTCTCGAACCCGGGTCCTGCCCGCCGACAGGAGATTGAGAAACTGTGTACTACGGTAGTAGTTCAATAGACGCATAGGTAAAGGCCAGACCTAACTCTCCACTACTATCATGTCACATCGCAAATCTCACAGGCGCGTGGTGCTGATTTTCCACTGCGTTCAGGTCGTCAGCAAGAGAGCGATGCATGGAAGGAGGTGGGATGATGTTGAGGTGATGCCGTTCAGACAAAAGGCCCGGGAACCAATCGGGCAGCAATGCCTGTGGCGACCAGCCGGTCTTCTGTTACTTACTACTACTTACTCTACTTGCATCCAACTGGATACAATACCTAGGCAGTAGAAAGGTAGGGTTGCTCGGTAACAAACAATCCCCTAAGTTGCCCTGCCTTGCTTCAACTTGTGCCGCCGTATCTGCATTCGAGCTCAACTGCCCAAAGCATCGGGACCCCTAGGCTATGCAGTCGGGTAGCGAACTTGAATATGCTGTTATGGAGCGGCCGGTAGAGTCGAATACAGCGGCCAGGAGACTGGAGGGCGAAAAACCTCACAACGTACCTAAGGTATGGATGGCCCGGAACGGATTTGGGACAAATGAAGCCAGTGACACATACAAGTGTGGCTAGGTAGATCATGTAGCTTGTCATGGGGGACACTTTCAGACTAGGCACAAAGGCCCTGAGTGACCGGATGCGGGGAAAAGGTTTCTGTTATACATGCCGTGAAGTTCGCGCTGCAGCCGCTGCAAACCACCTGCTAGAATGGAGTATCATCATCCATGCCAAAGGAGCTCTGCCTTCCGGTTGCCTCAGATCATAGCAACCCACCCTCGCTCGAACCCTGCCCGAAGGGAAAAATAGAAAAGATAAAAAGAGAAAGCACTGAAAGCCCATTTGCCGTGCCCCTAAGCAACACCGTCCGTCCCAAAAGATACAAGGATAAGGAAGCCTCCTGCCGATGACATTGCCCTAGCCGATTGCCTGTCATCTCATCAAGATTGGCTGCCCAAAGCAATGATTTGGAAAGATAGTGAGACTACGAGGACTCTTCTTCGTCCGCCTCGGCCTGGGCCTGCTCCAGATTGTTAGATGGCAAGAACTATGGCAGAAGTGCAAGATCGGCAAGACTTACGTTGTATGCTTGCTTTTCGTCCTCATATCGCTTCTTGTCAGCGGCAGCTTTGGCCTCATACGGAGCCCTCTGCTTCTCGCTGAGGGCCTTCCACCGCTCTCCCAATATCTTGCCGACTTGGCCAAACGAGACTCCAGGATTTTCTTCGCGGACGTTCTCCCTTTGCTCATTGGCAAAGAACATGTACGCTGAGAGGCCTCTCTTGGGAGCGTTGGGATCTGGGATGACTGTAAGCTTCTGACCACGATCGGTTGATAGGAGACGCATCATGCACGCTTCAAGAGGACCTGGAAGAGGATATGGCTTGCGACGACATATCACTTACCCTTCTTAGCGCGCCGCTGCTTCTCCACCTTGCCCGACTTGCCCTTAGCTTGCTTAGGCATGGTGATGGACTGGAGAACGGTGAGTTAGTAACCATGTTTCTAAAACCAATGCAGAGTCAAGCGCCGGGTTAGAAGTGCATTGGCGGGGCATGACGTCGCGATGATGCGCGCGTGTTGCGCGTTGCGCACGCGCGGCCCCTGAAATCGGTAAAAACAACAAAAGGGGCTGATAAAACGACGCGCGACAGCTCTGTGGGCACGCCGTGCATTGCTTGGCGTCGTCAAGTCGCAAATGCGAATTGCGACCGACAACAAGGGTAAAAGGGCCGCCCGAAGCTTAGAAGACGCCAATTGGGAACTTGAGAAACATACTGATGTTGGCGAACGGAATGTGGGTTGTGGTGTTTTGATAGTCTGTGCGGCCGGTTAGCAATTGACGCGATCAATTGCGTTGATTCCGCGGTCTGGGAGCTCAAGGTGAGGAATGAGCTTGGGAGGCGAGCTCTAAGTGGAGAGCGCACGATGGCGAGGACCAGACTTCTGGACAAGTGACGGCAGAGGCTTGAAAGCAGCCTGGAACTGGGCGCTGACCAAAATGCGCACCAATGGAAAACGGTAACGCCAATTGGGACCGGAAGACGTGTACTCGAAAATGCGCTGAAAATTGCAGAGGTGTAAAGTACTCACTGGGTTGGCTATGTGGAGGCCGGATATGATGCTGTCCGACTGCGGTGTGGTTTTGTATGGGAGAGAAGGAGGGAGATTTGCAGAGGGCGATGGGGGGACGCTCTCGCTCGTATTTTACTATGGGCGGCTGATTGAATGAGGGGGCGGGTCCCTCTTTCCAGGCTTGGGCTCATAACAAAAAAAGCTGCGGCAGCAAGGGCTGATTTTTTGCCCGCGAAATTTGAGGGGGCGCGCGGCACCATCGCACTTCTGTCCGATTGCCTGGTCTTTACTGCAGCGCACGGATCACCGCAAAGTACTCTATACAAACACCATTGCATAGCTGGATGGTGCGCCGGTGTACCCAGTACGGATCCTGAGCACGCCAACACTCCCACAGGTTCAAGCTGAGACCTGCCGGGCAGTCAGGGGAGCAACAGATCCTGTCAAAAAACGCTATTAGGTGTTGTCTCAGAAGCTCAATGTTTTACCTGTCAGAACTCCAAGTATCGCTGACTCTCCTCGCTGAGTTTCTAGTAGATTCGTGGGTTCTTTATTAGGCTTGCGAGCAGCGAGACCCGGCTGCGCTGTCCAGATCTGTTAACGGAGTCGCATAATAACTACTAGCACTAGTACTAATATCCGATCTACGCGTGAACGGACGCGTAGTAGGACGAGGCTTTCTCTACGTGATAGAGTCTCGGGTGAAGGCCATTAGTACTAGCATGCATGTCTCTGTCTGCTGTTTACTAATAAGGTAGTGCTAGCAGACTACCGCGTCACGCAGAAAGAGGTCCTGTACTTTGTCTCTTGAAATTCTCGCAGGACCTCAAATACCACTAATACCAAGGTGTTTCTAACAGGAGGACCTACAGTGCTTTACGATACTACTAGTACTAGTAGTTACTAAGTACCCAGTGACCGCTACCTAGTGGGACGTGTAGGAGTTGAAGGAAAGGGGTGGAGTTAGGAGCCGGCACTTCCGCTCTGGCATTAGACAGAGGGTTTTGGCGCATTCGTTCTCTTTGCCAGTACCAAAGCGCCTTCTTCTCACCAAATATGTATACCTGGTCTGTACTGCATACAAATCAAGGCTGCTCACATAGTTTCTCTAGGTGGTATGGCACGTCCGTGCCGCTCTCCCTTATTTGGGTTGGCTCGTCAATCACACCCTTTCCGCGTGCGGTGTCACACAACGCGACACCCCAGACAAGTAGCACCTCTCCGGCTTTCTCCCTCTTGCCGGCAACCTAATAATGTACCTTACCTTTCCCTTCAGAGTAAGGTCCGAGCGAGCCAACACGCCGAACCGCGACGCGTTCGCTGTTTACACATTATACGCTGTCTCAGCCCGAACCCTTGCACGTGATATGTTGTCATCTCCAAGGCAGCCCCTCCGTCAAGTCGTACTGACGAAATTGGCTTTCTTCTGTGATGGAGCTTGACGCGATGATATGCGGGGTAACCTACCTACTAGGCCTAGAGGTAACGAAGATCTCATCCTGCCAGCTGACTACGTATGTAGCTGTCCAACAACGCGCCCGAAGTCTTTTGGATGATGGTAGGTCTTCCTTCGCATAGCGAAGGATGTGGAAAGTCTACAGGTAGGTAGATGTTCTTGACTTGCTGTCACTGTGGCGGGTCGAGCACCAGGTCTCTTAGGCGCTCGTCCCGGACCCAGTCGATTCCACTTCCGGCTACAATCGTGCTCGCCGCACCCTTCATTATTTTCCATCTGTGGCGGCTGGACTTTACCTGGCCTTCCAGAACGGCTATTTCCCCTCTAAACCGTCCATGGGTAGGGCCGTTCGAGTCCTGACGGTCGGTTTTCCCAGCCAGTCGCAGGACTTCTGAGGCCAGCTTCCTGTTGCGCTGAGCGGTACGGAGATTCTCAACTTCAAGCTGCGCCAGACGATCCCTAGCTGTCTCCAACTCTGAACACAATCTGGCTGCTCTGGCTGCAGCTGCATCTCGCTGTTCAGTGTGGGGCAACAGGTCGCTTGACGTTCCAGACTGTCAGCACTCCAACTTATGGATCGTCGATCGTCAGGATGATTGATGGATCTGTATTTACCGTTCAACAGGTGAGGCATGGGTGGCATGATGGACCGCATTCAGAGTCGGCTGGACTGCCATCACAGTTTCCACAACACTGTTGCGCAGAGCTAGGGTTGCTCTTGCCTCTAAAAGCCGTGCCTGCTCGTCAGCCAACGCGTGCTCAGTGCCTTGCGAGGCATCAGTCTCTAGGAAACTGTTAGTACCAGGTATGGTATGTGTCTGATGGCAGGCCAAAGCGAATGACTTGGGGGATGTTACCTTCTGCATGATGATCCTGCCGTGACTGAAGAAGGGCGAGCTCGAGTTGAAGCCGTAGAAGTTCGTCGTAGAGAGCTAAAATATCGCTCTCGGTTTCCGTGAAGAGGAGAGAAGTGGGAGTTGTGGGTGAAGCCATGCTGCACTGAACACCTTGCTGTAGTACTATAGTCGAAAGACGGGCAGATTCAGTAGAGGTTGAAGGAAAGGTCCTTGGTATCAGCTCTTCAAGTTGGCGTCGAAACACAGGCCAAAGTTATCAAGATTCCGCACCTATGCAATAATGCAGAGCATGCGGCAGCAGATGCGCGGACCTGGTGTGAGCTTGGTTGGAGCTTTGCCGCCGGAATCTCGCACAGTACAGTGCGTGTACAATAATCAAGATCAGTGACACAGTGAGAGTACGTGGCCGTGAACCCGGGAACCCACGAATCGCTGGTCCCAAAACGAGGAGCAGTCGAAGGGAGGATTACCTAGGTATGTACAAAAACTCCGAAGTGAAGTAGTAGTGGTTACTTTACCTACCTACCCACTGGTGTTGTCGATTGATTTACAGTATATGGAATTAACATGTATCCATCTGTTGTGCATACTAGGCGATCCTCTGCGCTTCGTGGCACACTGATGGGGGCCTCTGCTCATAGCCACTGGCACCTGGGCAGGTGGCAGATGCCTGTACCACCGAGTCACTGCACAGTGTGGATACATGCTGCGGCGGACTAGGCGGACTAGGCGGCCTACGTGTGGTCATTTCGTGTGTCCATGTGCCTCCACGGACTCAACACTGCAGAGACCCGACAGTAGACCGGAGCGTCACGACTCGCCTGTCCTTTAGGGTCGTGTTCTCGCCGACCACCTCCTAATATCCATCTAGAACCCCCACCCTTCAGCTCTTCTGTCCCCATCCTTACCTACTTATTTACTTATTCCTGTATGACTGGGCCGGGCGCTGAAGCAGGGCGAACTGTCCATGGTGCCGCTTCGACGACGGAAGACGCGGACGAAGACGCAGATCGACGTACTCTGAGCCCTCTCAGCCTTTGTTTTTCCTCGGATGCTGGCTCAATCCTTGCCCATCCGAACACTACTTGATTCTCCGAGGCATGCTCGGACATGGCAACACAGGTGTTGGTGGCCCATACGGGCAAACGCCTGCAAATAGACGCTACGCAACTCTCCTCGTTAGCATCTCCCTGGCTTCTTAGCAAAGCCAATTCCGTTGTTGACAGTTTTCGTAGAGTTGATGACCTCAAAGCCTCGGTCGCCCGGCAGACTTCTATACCGGCTCAGTGTATCATTACCCTGACCCCGCAGGGGAAACCGCTGAGGTTACAGACCCTGCAGACTGAGGTAGGTGCCCTAAGATCCCCCGCCGGCCCGTGCAATGAAGTTGGGGGTCTGACAGCAAGCGACAGAAGGAAATATGCATCTACGACAACCGGCTGGTACAGGCACTCTCGTCAGGAGCTTCCCCACCCCCCAAGTCTGAGCTTCCGGTCCCGAAACGATACAACGTACCGAACCCACCGAATTCGATCGAGGACACGAGGTCCGTACAGTCATGGCAGGAGTTGTTTAAGACTCGGTGGGCATGGGCTCTCAAGCTGGTTGAGGACTGTCGGCAGATGGCTGCCGCAGCGTCGGAACGGTATAGCGAGCTGGACGTCATGTTGCGGTGCCTTGATGCCGCAGTGACCAACTTGGAGTCCGTCATCAAGGGGCTGGAGCCCAAGTACGCGGAGCTCCAAAAGTGGCTCCCGGCGGCACAGGCCGATTATGGCGCGCTGACGGCCGGATGGGAGCAGTATCTGTCTCTTGCGCGGAGCATCCCCGCGTCGCCCGCTATGGTCCGGTTCATGACCGGTCGCGATGTCGTCGATGCCGCCAGGCGCACACAGCGTCAGGTAACGCTCGAAGACTTGGTAGACCTGGAGACAGCGTCGAGAGCAGGCCGCCTTGCGCCTGCAGCACTGCGCAAGTTTAACAACCGGGTCGCAGACCTAGAAAAGGCTGCCACCCGCCTCTTCCAGGATGCCGAGGGCCTGTTTCGCGAATTTGAAAGGACGGTGGAACGCTCTGCCATGTCCCACAGCGGCGAATCTGAGCAGCTCCTTCACGACATTGAGGCGTTGGCCAAAAAGATCAACACGGACTACCAGACAACGCTCGAATACGGAAGCTCATCCCGGGATGTTCTGCTGCAGGCTTCCAAGATCGCTGCCAACCACACGGAGCGTCTGTTGCCGAGCATGAGCAAGCGGGCCATGGAAATGGACGACCTTCTTCGCTACGCAACGCAGGCACGGAACTCGATGGCCGCAGAGTCGATCGCGTTCATGCGCAATATTACGGATATCACGGCTTTGAGCCATAACGTCAAGTCGCAGATCAATTCCATGACCCAGGAAGAGGAACTTGCCACGTTCGACTATTTGCGGTTGATCCAGCAGGTCCCTTACATGTATGCGTCTTTCATGGCAGAGGCCATCAGGCGCCGCGAATGGTACGACAAGATGAAGGAAGACTCGTCGACCCTTGCGAATGAGGTGGCCCTGTTCCAGGAGGAGGAAGCCAAGCGGCGGAGGAGATGGTACAAGTCGGTTGGGAGCGCTTACGGGCCCGAGAATCCCAGCTTGGAAAACAACGTTCCTGGCTTGGAAGTGAACCTCCTCGGCGACGAGGAGCGGTGGCCGGCCATGACGAGGAGGGACCTCGAGGAGTTCCACGGGTTCTTGCAGACTAAGAAGGCTGATCCGGAGATCATCGAGGACATCGGAAAGATGATCGCAGAGATGAACAACCCCACCAGGCAGCAATCGAAGCGCATAAAGGCTTTCAAGAACGGCAGCATCCACGAGGCCGCTCTGGGACGGAGTGGGTTGTTAATCAGGGGTGATGATGACCTCCTCCGGTCTCTCCAAGACGACAAATCCAAACTGGAGAGCAAGCTGAAGACGGCCGAGAGCCGTGTGCGGCGACTCGAGGACCTGCTCCATCGGCAGACCCAGGCATCCCGGCCGAACTTGAACAACGTCTTCCAGATGCCCAACCAGCAGCTCTCCGACCGCGGTGACTCGACTATCTCAGTCAAGTCTCCACAGGCGTCGGAAGACCGGAGAAGATCAGTGGAAGGGCCCGATGCACTCATACTCCGAATCCAGCAACTGGAGGCTGAGCTGGGCGCGGAGAAGGAGCGCTCGGCGGATCTCGAGAAGGACCTTGATGGGCAGATGGCCTTGAACAATAATATCAAGGGCCAGATGGACGAAGCCAACTCCACCAAGAAAGACCTTCTGGAGAATCTGGAGGCGCTCAAGAGGGAGTTCACGGAAGAGCGGAAGTCGCTCGAGGACGAGATCAAGCGTCTACAAGCGCGGTTGGAGGATACAGAGGACGAGATGGAACATTTTGGCGAGTCCAGGGAGAACGAAAAGGCTACATATGACGAGACCGTTGACGCCCTGCGGCTTGAAATTGAAAGGCTGAAGAAGGAGAAGGACCAGGAGGCCCTCAGAATTAGAGGCCAAGTCGACACCCTGAGCGCAGAAACACGCTTGCAGCGTGAGACTATGGAAGCGCAAGAACGGCAGCTCCGGGTGATGCAAGACGAGGTCCAAGGGTACAGCAAGAAGGTCGATGCGCTCAGCGAGGTAGCGGACACGCAGCTACAGGCGCTACGGGATCTTTGGCACAAGTTCTCGCCGGGCCAAACTGTCCCCGATGGACTCTCCGAGCTCATTGAGAGAGTCTCCACGGAAGCCAGCAATGCACTGGCGAGGGTGCGAAGCCTCGATGGCGACATGTCCTCACTCCGCTTAGCACTCGATTCGGCGCAACGTGACGTCGAGTCGCTGAGCGCAGATAAAGCCGCAGCGGCGGAACGGCTGTCGGACGAGGAGGCGAAATCAGTTCGTCTTGGCGAAGCTCTTGCTAAGGAGCAGGCCAGAGCCCTCGTTCTGGAGGCCGAGCTAGCGGATACACGCGAGCAGCTCAGCCAACTGCGTGCTAAGGTTGCCGACGGGGAGAACGGCTCCGAATCTTTGCGGAAGGAGTTGGAGGAAGAGGAGAAGAAGGCCCGGCAGCTGAAGGAGAGACTGCAGGAATCGCAGGCAAAGCTGACAGGCCTTACGGTTCGGTTCGATACTCGCTCAGAGCACGCCAGAGACCTCACGCAGCGCCTGTACTCGCACAACGAGCGTCTCATGCACTTGCTCGAACGACTCGGCTTTTCGGTGACTCGGCAAGGCGGCAGCATGGTGATTCAAAAGGTCCCTAGGTCGGAGCGGTCGTCCCAAAACGCAAACGACTCGGATCCCAGTTCGTCGCTCCGCCGGTCAGGCACCATTGGCAGCCGCGCTGCGGTTGTCAGCAGTCTGGATCTTGATCTCCTCAACTGGGTGAACTGTCCCGATGCGGAGGCCGAGTTGGAGAAGTATGATGCCTATATCTCCTCCCTGGGGTCGTTCGACATGGATACCTTTTGCGAAGTTGTGTATCGGCGCGTGAGGGATGTCGAGCACATGGCCCGCAAGTTGCAGCGAGACGCGCGCGCATACCGCGAGAAGGCGCATGCCCTGCAAAAGGAAGCGCACGAGAAGATCGCGTACAAACACTTCAAGGAGGGCGATCTTGCCCTCTTCCTCCCGACGAGAAACCAGACGACCGGGGCGTGGGCGGCATTCAACGTAGGCTTCCCGCACTATTTCTTGCGCGAGCAGGAGGCACATCGACTGAGTAGCCGGGAGTGGCTCGTAGCGCGGATCTCGCGGATTCAAGAACGTGTTGTGGATCTGTCCAAGTCGCTCCAGAACCCGCCGGGACTGGGCAGGAAGGGGGCCGATGGCGGCACTGAGTCCGGCTCGGTCAACGACGATGATAACGACAACCCTTTTGACCTTTCCGACGGCCTCCGCTGGTACCTGATTGACGCCGCTGAGGATAAGTCGGGGGCGCCCTCCACGCCGGGCCTTGCTAAGAGCACAGTCGCGGCAAACAACGTCGAAGCCATGGCCGAGCGGCACACGCATGGGCGAGCAGGGCCGAAGGGGGGAGGGGCGGGAGGCCGCAGCGGCGTGGCCTCTGGCATTGAAGGGGTCAGCAAAACGCTGTCCAAGAGCCTCGAGAGCCGCCGATCCAGCACAGGCTCTAAGAAAGCCCTGCCATTTGCGATTGGTATTTCCAGAGGCCGGGACAGCGCCGCCAACAGCGAGACTAACTCACTGCGTGCCGTGCCCGCAGACACACCGACGCCAACAAGCCCCACGTCTCAGCATGCACGCCACGACTCGCAGCGGACTTCTACGAACGCCGCAGACGGAGCGCGGGCAACTAGCGGTAAAGTTGGCAACGATATCGACTCCCTCATGGGGCCCTAGAAGAGTAACCGCACCCCAACCGTAACAGCGGCGACGATAGGCGTGGGAAGGCCGTCTCCTAAACACCGTGACGAGAGACACCTATCAAGCCTGGTCACATGGGTTCTCAATCTCATGGGCTCAGCTAGGAATGCCCGAACGATGGCTGGGAGCAAGGTCGAACAGCAGTCTCTCAGCACGGCGCAGATGCATGGACATTCGAGCGCTTGTGTGCCCGTAGCTGGGAGAAGGCTTAGGTACATGAAAGGCCGGTTCCGCCGTGAGAAGTACCTACGTACGCACCTCAATTTAGCAAGGCTTGCGCTGGAGACCAGGTCATGTGCCCGTCGTGGGCAAATACCCGTCTCATCTGACATCCCAGAAAACAATTCTGTATACAGATAATGAAACATGTGTAACCTTTGTACATACGACTGAACTCAGTCGTTCAACGCCAGCACTGCTCGTTGCAAGTGATCCCAAGCCAGGGACCTGCTTCGCTCTCACGAAGCGGACTGTGAATCATCCTCGCCCGACCCTTCGCTCAGGGGTAGAATTTCAACCATCTTGCGTACGGGTTCCAGGTCAGTACCGCCAATCGATATCTCAACCTCCCAGCGGCCTAGCGCCTTGACTCTGTCGGCCTCCTCTGCCAGGCCCAAGAAGCGGATGTTTTCAGGTTCCAGCACAATGCGGCTGCCATCAGCATCCCCAGCCAGCAGGGTCTTGATGTGGCCCACGATATCGGTGGCGGACACGGAACCATAGATGGCGAGAGGAGCATTCGGCGCATTCGGCTCCGGCGCAGAATCAGCGTTTGCGGACGCAACGAGGGGGGAGATGGATGGGGCCGGGGCGGCGCCGGCCGGTGTCGGGGTCGGTACCGGGATCGGTTTGCGGCGGAAAGTGAGTGTCTCGGGAATCACAGTGGTTAGAAGGGTGTGGGCCTTTTCGGGCTGTTGTCGGTGTGTTGTCAGCGCCAGCCTGGGGAAACAGAGACAGATATACGAGCGAGTGCACACGTACCGGAGTGGTGAGAACAGTCATCGTTGGCACCACGGGCTCTGCAATTGGGTCTGGCTCGGCTGCCATGACGGTGCCGAAGGTGGTGTCCCGCTCGCCAATGTCATCGCGGGTCAGACCTAGCTCATAAAAGCGCGAGATCGTCATGTACTCTGCTTTCTTGTGCGGATACCACTCATTGCGCATGCGCCCTCGTTCGACCCGGAAGATGGAGTCTGGAAAGCTTAGGTCAGCTTCCTCAGATGCAACCGCCACACAAGGGAAAGCGCCCTCGCACGTTTGCGACCGAACTTCGGTATGTCTTCGAGCAAGCGGACGACAACGCCCTGGTCTTTCGGTCGAAGGTGGTTCGACTTTGTGCGGGACTGCACAAGCGAAACGGCGTTGCTGCTTCCATTGCCGCTCCCGAACGGCTGTGCTAGTCTTCGTATGCACCCCAGACACGTCGGTGCCCTCCTCACGAATGGTACCGACATTGTGTTGCGCCGTCGGGCAGGGAGAAACTGACTGCTGCTGCTTGGACGAGAGCTCCGTCCCGAAAATCTCAAGACTCCCGTGGACGTGACGGGAACGGGTCCTGCAGCCGACGGATAATCTTCGGTGTGGGTCAACCCGCCGTGGGGCCCCACCTTTCCGCTTCTGTAAGTTCTGTTTCGGGTTCCGACTTCTGATGCTTCATCAGCCATTGGTAAATCTGGGACACGCACGACCAAACATGCTGCTACCCCAGAACGGCTGAGCTTGTTCGCATCAAGGAAAGAGTACCATACAGTCAGGGGTTAAGGCTGACCAGTAATTATACATTATCTGTCATAGGTTGTTGAAGTCACTTTATAAAACAGCTTCACTACTGCCAATCTCCCAGGTTTTGGCCGCGGCCTAACCGATCAAGCCAGCGTTGGAGGTCCTCCGCCAGGTCATCTACAATTTCCGTCTCGACAATTCCCTCCTGCCACCCTAGAGAGATGTTGAGTTCCCCGCCCGTTACGCCGGCAACGCTGATGCCGATGACCGCCCCAGCGACGGTGGCACCCTGGGACATGATGGAACGCTGTATCTTCCAGCCCACCGTCGCCTCTTCGCTTCGCTCGTGGCCGCCCGGCATCGAGCCGATGTTGGAGACCTCCCATGTGTCTTGGCGCTGCTTGCCCACTTTGCTCATCCAGAACTGCTGCCAGTCGCTCACGTAACCAAGCAACCCCATAATGTCGTCGTGCGGGACTCGGTCCAGGTGCTCTTTCATGCTGCGCCGCAAGTCTGCCGCTACCCTCCAGATCTCCGCCTCCAGAGGTCCCTCACGCATGGCCGTAAGGGCCGGCGCGTCAAAGTAATGGGACTGAACTGTAACGAAATCGCCAAATGAACCTGTGCCGCCGCTGGTCTGAGGACCGGCTTCAATGAAGCGCCGCAGGTCAATGGGAGTCGAACTTCGGAACGCCTGCGCCTTTTCTCCGGGGATATGCTTGGCTAGAGAAGCCAGAACCAGAGCGTGCAGCAACGGGGTAAGTGTGGTCTGCTTCGCTCTGCAGGCGGCGAGAACATGCCCCACGCCGACCGTCGGAACGGTGACGAGTCGTAGTCGCGTTCGGCATGGCTCACGGGTGATGGTCTTCCCAGTCCACGGCGCCCCATGCTGATCCTTTCGAAACCACGCGGGCCCAAGCTCGCGCCACAGAGTCTGGAGCATAAACTTCCAGGACAATGTGAACTTGACGAGTTCTTCCTGGGGTGGAAGGAGCCCGCGAACACCGGCTGTGTCCAAAATGCGGCCAGAAAGTTGCGACGGTCGGGGCGACGGGTGGCTGAGCTCGTTGAGGAGATGGACATGAAACAACCTAGTGCTCCGTCCGTCTGCTATCGAATGGTGCACCGCCAACATGGCATCGAGCACAAGGGAACTTGGCTCCGATATAGCTCCCCAGACGACGACGGTCAGCTTCCATGGCGGTCGACGCTCTGTATCGGGAAAGCATCGATCGTGCTGGTCTTCAAGCATCCTAAGGAGACTCATGTCGCGAGCAGCGGGGTCCGTATTCGGCTTCTCGAGGAATTCGATATGGTGCTCAAGGTCGATGGACGGCCGTTGGACGAAGTGTGGCTTGTTGGTATGCTCGCCAACTATGCCGACACTCAAGGATGGGATGACGAGAACGACATTGGCAACGGCGGTCTCGAGCACATCACGGACGGATTGACCCCCGAGGCTTGCCAGTGGGATCGAGTACCGGCATGTGTTTACAACGCATTTGTAGAATCCAAGCGCGTGTCTTATCGACGAGTATATTTCGCTGGCGCGGTTGTCAGCCACCGCGTAGAGCAGCAACCTCGTTGACTTCTGGCTCGGATGGCCCGGGTTCGGGATGCGTATGTACATGTACGTACCACGGCCCAAGAGGGCGGACGAGGTTCAATGGAACATCCATGGAAAGTATCGAGGTATCGTATGACTGCAGTCAAATTGAATCTCGCCCTAATAACCGCTGGTTAGGTATGGCACCTTGTTTGGTTCCAGCTAAGAGTTGGCCGATTTATTTTATCTCAACTCCCGTCGTCCGGCATACCGGCCTTTATGTAGGGCCCCTGTGCGCGGCCCCGGAGGCCTCAAAATTCCCGGCATACCGGTAGTACTATAAGAAAATCCTGCGAGCTTCACTCACCCCTCCAGGCCCTCTTTTCTTGTATTTTTGGACTTATTTACCTCGAAGACAAGAGTCTAAAGTTGCCCAGGGTCCCTTCCAGGTTTACAGTCCGAGACAGTTTACATGAGCACTTGATGAGATAGTTAGATTGCTGAGAAAGTTGGAGACCACGAAATCGCCCTGGACATGCAAGGTACGTACAGTACGGATATCTTAGCACTTGCACTTATTACAGTATGACATACTGTGACCGCTGGGCTGCTTAGCCGCTAGCGGCCCCACTCGGGCTGGAACCGGCCGCCTCCGCCAAGTCCACCGCTCCACACCGACTTGGCGCGCTGCGTTGGAGCGTATCGTGGACCCTGCTGTCGTGGTATCGGGCTCCAACACACCTGCAACACATTGCATTTCGCACCATCAACCGCGGGGCACGCACGTCACTTTCTCTGATGTGTTCAGTTCCCGTACATTACGACTCAAAAAATGAAAGCGGATTCCACTAGCTTAAAAGCAGCGACCACCTAGTCCAGCACGTCTGTCTCCGCAATGCGACGTGGCTTGCATTCATTGTTAGCTCTCCTTGCAACCTCTGACAACTTCCCTCGAGACAGCGCGGACAGCAACATCTGATGGATCGCGATAAGACCCAAAGGACCGGGCCCAGGCCTGACAGCAGAGGCGCAGAGACGAATATCCGCTTCACCTCTCCGCTTACCATAACCAGCGCGTCTCGCAGAAGAAGCTTGTTTTCGCGACCCCGGCCCGAGGAAGATACGGCTCGCCCGACGAGCTCTGGCTCGGTCTCTGACACCAACGCTGCGTCGTCGAACACACGGATTCCTCGCCCCGCCGCTCAACGCCGTCCATTCACTCTTTCTGATGCCTATCGAATGGCCGAGGAAGAGGAGGCAGCTCAAGGATCACCCAGTCCAGCTCCGCGGTTGTGGCGATCTTCCACCGGTCGGAAGCTTACCAAGAAGCGGAATACTGGCTCGTTCAACTCCCAGCAAAGTGCAGGCCTTAACGAGAAGCATACCGGGGCCGTTCATGACGATGGCCCTGCCGACAACGGTGTCCAATCACAACAGAGCGATCTTTCCGATAGCACCTTCGACGAGAAGCTGCGTCAATATGCGCTCGATCAGCCAGTTTCAGAGGAGCCAGTTCGCCGGAGCAACGGCTTATTCTCCAGATCGAAACTCGGCAATAGGATTGTCGAGACGGGAAGGGGTCTAGTACGGAAATCCAGTGGGGGCAGCTTTGACGGAGGTGCCTCACCTCGACTCGCTAAAGCAACAAGTAGCCCATCGCTTTTGCGACGACTATCTGGGAGATGGGAATTAGGCGATACAGCTCCAGCTCGGGACTCGGCCGACGGAACACAACCCGACCAGGGTTCTCGCGAGGAGCTGCTACGGCGAAGCACCTCTTCACTCGCGAGAGCTGAAACAGCTGTTCCTGGCCCCCAGACTCCGAACAAGAGTTTTGCTTGGGAAGCCGATGCGGACTTTACAGCTGGCGACTTACAGGTGTCGGACAGCCCCCCTGTAGCTATCAAGCGCAGCAACACCAAGATTGATGAAATACGAGCTTTGGAGGCCGAGGTCAACGATCGCTTTACTGGAAGCCCTCCGCACCGGCCGCGGAATCTCATAGACAGCCTCCGCGCCCTGGAGAGCGAAGCCGCCCTGAAAGTGCCCAACGTGCCTCTAGAGTCAGACGAGGATTTTGACAAGGACACTCGACAAGCGGCAACAGAAACTGAGAATACAGTTTCACGGGCCCGGTCGGTCAGCCGAGCAAGCGCGTTGATGGACGAGCTTAGGTCGCGTGAGATCGAGACCTTATCTAGGAGAGCGCTCGCCACGGCTAGGCTGGATGAGTTTCGGGAAAGGAACATCGGGACGTCACGTTCACCATCGCCAGATATTGCGCGGAGGTCTAGCAAGGAGCCAATGCGGACATCCTCTTCCCTCGGCGACAGGTTGCGGAGACAGCACAGCGACGAGTTAGCGAATGCGGTGCGAGCTCAAGATGGCCCGACCCGCCCGGGTCACTCCTCGGGCGATGCAGCAGATACACGTAACGGCCAAGAGACAGGCGAAGACCAGGAGACTCACCGCAGTAGTTCACAATCGAAGGATGAGCCACGCGATGTCTTGCGCCGCTTGGCGGCTCACACAAGCGCGAGCGACGCGCCGGAAGTACAAACGGTTGTAGATAGCGAAGCCAATCCTGTGACTCGCAACCAGGACGTAACGGAAGGGGGGACTCAGAAAGAGTGGGACGGCGGCGCTAAGCGCGACGCTAGAACCGTCGCGTTCGTCGGGCTTCAGAGGCGTTCATCGGTCGAGTCGCGGCTTTCGAAGCGGAGAAGCTTCGTGAATTCAGAAGCGGACCCCACAGAGCGCATAGAGGGCGAAATGAAGCTCTTCGCACCGGTTAAGAACCAGTCGGAGAAGGGCTCGCTTCGGGCACCGTCGCCAGAGCCGGAGGAGACGCCTGAGGAGACACCCAAACCCACCAAACCCGATCCTTTGACGCTGCCTACTCCCAAGGTTATAGGGGCCTTCGTCGAGACGCCAGCCACCGTCAAGGTTGAGAACCCGGACGAGCCCGCCACGAGGACAGCTTCTGAGGACAAAGCCACCGAACACCAAGCGACCTCTTTAGGTGGCGTGCCGGCGGATGAGAGCGAGAATTCTAAGCCTCCGGCCCCCCCGCTTTTTAGACAGGGGAAGGATGGGGCGGAGCGGCGGAATCATAAGCGTGCACAGTCAGCTGCAAGTGACAGAGCTCCTGGCCGTTCATCGTCGCTCTCTGCCCGCCGGCGTGCCAGATCGTTCTCCCGAGGTCGCCGCCCGCTGGTCAACTCAGCCAGGCCGCCAACCGTCAAAGACGACCTTCTGGAAATCCAGCGGGCAAACCATATTGATGATTCAACGCTGGACGACATCGCTGAGCTGTTCGGCCATCAAGATCCCCTTGTCGCGGCCTTCGGCTCGGGTGTAGTGAAGACTGAGAACAGCGACAACGAAGCGGGCCCCAGGGAGAAGGAGCTCGAAGCGTACGACCGCCTGAATCGTTCTCTCCAGACTGGCCTTCTCGGCATCCGGACGGCAAAGCAAGGGATTGAGCAGCTTGAAACCAAAGTTTCGCAGGCCGATATCAAGGGGCATTTGCCCCATGAGGCTCACGGCGACAGGCCCGATGGATCATCCCCGTCGTGTCCGAGTTGCCATGGGTCAAAGGCCATGAAGGATACGGCCGTTACCTACGTCCATCTGCCCCTTCCCCGCCTCTGGCAACGGCGGCCAAGGTTTCGGTTTACGTTTCTCGGTCTTGGCCTGTTCTTGCTTTCGCTTTGGTACATTGCAGAATCCTTGATGTGCTTCCAGTACTGCAAACCGGAATACTGTTACCCCGGCATGGCATGCGACTGGTCCTCGGATGATCCGCTCTGGGGCTACGCCATTCCCGTGAAGCTAGACCAGTGGATGACTGGCGGACGAGGCAGAGAGTTGGCGCACCACCTTCGCCCCGAAGTGGAGGACTGGTTGGCCGATATGTGGGACGCTGCAACGGGAACTGATATCGGTACGGTAGACACGTCTCGCTACAGCTGGGAGCAGAAGCGGCAACATAGGAGACGACTGGCCAAGAAGGGCCTTCGCAAACCCTTTGTCGAGCGGCCAGAGGACAAGGCCGTGTTCAACTTGTGGAGATCCGTCAGACAGGCTAAGGAGAAGGCACGGGCTGCACATGAGATGGGGTATGAGCTAGATGAAGATGAGAGCATAACTCGTGATGAGAAGCTCTAGAGAGTAGGTTGGAGGATGCTTTGTTGTTGGATTGCTTAGAGATGGGAGCTGTGGGGCATGGGAGTTTCGGCGTTGACATATCCGAACCATGGCGGAAGCAAGGCGTTTCCGGCTGCATTGCTGGGCCAACCTCTTGCCATGAGAATTGCACCTTTTACTGGACGGGATGGTGTGTGGGATAACGGGACGAAGTACCGAGCCTCGGAACTAGACAGGATGGCTATCATGTCTGCATTCGCATTGTAGGAGACACTGGGCCCAGATCTTATTGCGTTGAGCGTATGCGCTTTTCGATCAATTCATTGCCGCCGAGTGAAATCCGCATCCCCCATCCGTAATCATGCTATCATGGTCGAGTGAAATCCGCCAGCCACATATCCCAATGCAATGCGGTTAGGTAGTCAATCCCTCCCTCTACGCGCATCTACACTTCTGTGTTCCGGGTACAAGCTTTCAGGCGCATCGCTTCTTGCGCCTTCTGTAGTTGTATCTCCCATGCAGCCTCGCCCACCGGTTCCCAGTTCTTCTCCACGAAGCTACGGATGATTTGCATGTCGTAGAATCCATCAGCGTCCTTCACATCTGGAGGCGCAGCCATGCCAAAGGAAGTGTCGCCTTGCATGAGGATCTTCCTCATCGCCGACACCAAGATCGATCTGAATTGGGAATCAAGTTCGCTGGGGACCACTTGCTTGATCAGGGACTTCGCCTGCGCGCCTTCCCTCTTCAGCCGCCACTCTCTCAGTCGGCGTTTGTACTCCGGCTCGACGAAGAAGCGCGCAAAAGCCTCGCTCCGAACCGTGGCGCGCATCTCCTCAACCGATGTGCCGGGGCCCCTGCGAATGAATTTCCTCTGTGCACGGAGGCCAGGGATGAACTCGTCGAGCCAGCGCCGGTAGACCGGGCGGCCCCTTAACCGCCGACGGTCGTTCGCCGTGAGCCTTCTCCGTCCCTGTTCTCCGCCAGCAACGCCAACCTCGTTTGCCTCATCCTCCGCCTCACCATCCGGGGTATCTCGGACCCAGAAGAGCCGGCAGGTTGTAGCGTAGTCGAAGAGGGCGTCGACTGACTCAAAGGGCTCGGACCAGAATCCCTCGACCTTCATGCCCAGGAAATGCAGAATCTCGACGGGATCACGGGTAAGGTACACCCTGGCCTTCCTGCGGTCGAGCTTTTCGATCTCGGGTATCCGCAGCCAGAGCGCTTCCTCGTCGACCGTAAGGCCGAATGGTCGGATGGTGCTGCCGATGAGATTCCAGATATCGCCATGGGCATGCTTGTAAAGGGTCTGGATCATAGACGTTGCGTGTCAGAGGTCCCCGTTCCCACATACTCTCGGCGCAGAACTTACCCAGCAGAGCTGGTCGATGCCCGGGCAGATACGGACGTCGACCTGTATGTATTTATCTTTTGACGCTTGAGTGTTGGGAAGGAGGTGCTCCATGTCCGAAGGCCACCGTATCGCCAGATTAGCTGATTCCCCCGTCGGCTGGACGATGGCATACTCGGCACGGAGGAGGCCCCTAATGGCTTCCATCAACTCGTGCGGTGTCTTAGGTACTGAGTCCTCCGGTGTCTTTGGGAATACCACCCGCCTCTCGAGAGCGACGAGGACGTCGATATCGCCGTGGTCGTTCTTTCCCGGCCCCTCAATTGGCGTGGCCACGCAAATGAAGAGTTCACGCAACACGGCATGGCAAGCAGAGACTACGCGCCGATATACTTCACTGGGCATCCGAGGGGTGTATAGCCCATCTGGCCGCGAAGAGAAAGCGGAACCGCCCATGATGGAGACGGACGCTAGCGGTTGGGTTGAGGAGAAGCTCGACGCCAAGGAGAGCAGCGCAGAACTGACAGTGTTGGAGGAGAAGAAAGAATAGCAAACGTGGCGTGGTTTGGTTTTGAAACGCTGCAGTGGGAGCCGTAGCCGTTCGCAGAGTGTGTTTGTCCCGGGTGTGTGCTACTGTCGAAGCCGAAGACCATTGGCGTG
Organism: Chaetomium strumarium; assembly: GCF_033439665.1. NCBI lineage: Eukaryota > Fungi > Ascomycota > Sordariomycetes > Sordariales > Chaetomiaceae > Chaetomium > Chaetomium strumarium. The sequence continues at coordinate 3,248,623 of NW_026944429.1, read as the reverse complement.
ATTGAGGGAGACTGCTAAGGTGATGTATACAACATAGAGCGCATACCACCACGCAAGTATTCATCTATACGTAGGTATTTATCCAACTATTTCTGGTAAGATTGACTCACACGGAGTCTCATGGCGCTCCTTCCCGCTATGGGATGAATGACATCGCGCCCATGTGAGTCGTTGGAAGCCATTTGACCTAACAATCGCATGCCCACAAGCAAAGTTGCGTTGCCTTGCCTGCTGCTAAGGGTACGGTAGTTAGTAGTGATGCTCCACCTGAGTCAATGCTGGCCCGTGCGTTCCACAATGCTACACCCCCAGAAGTGGGCCCCTCAACCTTAAACGCCAAGGACTTCGGTTCTCCATCAACCGTCACTTCACTCATAATGTTTGTGGGCCTCTTTCCAATTTCCGTAGGTTCTCTCCTGCCAGCCACAAGGCGCAGCCAAACGAGAAACGGCCAGATACAGTCCATACCTTTCTTAGCTATCTACCAGCTATGGAGAACGGAGCAAACACCCAGAGCGAGGGCAAGGACCCATCCGGTTTCCTGAGCGAAATCATCGGCAACCCGGTCACCGTTAAGCTCAACTCGGGCGTTATCTACAAGGGTTAGTGCCTCACCCATACCTCTCCTACCTCCGAAGTGCATCGTGAAAGCCGACAAGAAATGATGCCTAACTGACTTCCATTTTACTTTGACTCAGGAGAGCTTCAATCGGTGGATGGATACATGAACATCGCGCTCGAAAAGACAGAGGAATATGTCAATGGCACGAAGCGGCGAAGCTATGGTGACGCGTTCGTCAGAGGCAACAACGGTTTGTGGCTTACACCTCGTTCAGTAATTCTTTCTAAGTTGCGGGTCTGACTTTCCATGTAGTCATGTATATCTCTGCCGATTAATTAAGAAAACTCTTCAGCCTAAATCTGAGCCTGGGTTTCCAATTCTTGATCATGACCGGAACCTACACCTTAGTACAACACCTCACGCTTCACCAACATACGGGAGGAAGGTGGAAGAGACTCTTGATTATCAGCTCTTCTTATTGGTGAAAAGCTAACTAGTGGAAAGTCAACGCTCATGCCATCAAGTGCCAGCAAAAGTCCACCTTGATCAAGTACACACAGATGCGGCCCAATGCAGTTCCTCAAACTCGATGCTCCTCCCAAACTCAACCGCCAAGTCAACGAAGAAAACAGGCAAATGCCACGAAATTCTCCTCCTCCATTACCAGTGATTCCCCAAAACAACAATATCATTGGACCCCGAGCTTTTAGTTGATGGCGATGCGACGGGTCTCCTGCTTCCTGGCCTTGGGCACCACCAGGCTCAGGACACCGTTGTTGAGGCTAGCCGAGACAGCGTCCTGGTCGATGCGGCTGGGGAAGCTGAAGGTGCGGGCAAACTCGCCGACGGAGCGCTCCTGTACCCACCACTTCTCGAAGGCCTTGTTGTTGTTGTTGGCCTTCTCATGGCCCTGTTCCTCGCCACCGTTACCGTTGGCGTTGGCCTCCTTGGCGGCCGCAGCGTGCTCCTCTCCTTTCTCGGTGATGGTGGACTGCTTGCCGCCCTCGACCAGGCCGGCGGACGGATTGCCGGCGGTGTAGGTGCGCTCGCTGCGGCCGCGGATCACGAGCGTCTGGTCGTCGGTGAACTCGATGTTGATCTTGTCGCGGTCGATGCCGGGGAGCTCGCCGTGCAGCTCATAGGCGTTGTCGGTCTCACGCACGTCGAATTTGGGGTTGAAGGTGCTGACGTGGCTGTGGCGACCGCGGTTACGGGGGCGCTCGCCGTTGCCGCGAGCTTCACGCGTGTAGTTGTCGAACTCGTCCAGGAGGCGGAAGAGCGGCGTGAAGCTGGGGTCCGAGTCGTAGAAGCCGCGAGGGAAGAGCGACATTTTGGGTGTGGTTGAGAGTGACCGGTGTGGCTTGAAGGGTTTCGTGTGAAGTGATCTTGTCTGAGGAAGCCGTGAGAGCCGTGCGAGTGTTCGCGCGAGTGGTCTGCAAGATGTCATGTGTTGATTCTGTTCTGATTGTCTACGGATGGGGAGAGCGGTGCGAAGCTCGGGATCGGTCCCGAGCCTTATATACACATGGGCAGACACTATAGTCCCTTCCACAAGCTTCCGGAGCCATCAGCATTGGAGGCGGTGTCGCTGTCTCTCTGACAGTTCTGGAGTTCTGGTGAACATGCCAGAAGGAGGCTGTAGGTGCGATTGGCAGCTGCATTTGATGGAATGGTAGCCTCAAGCGTTGTGATGAAGCGTCATGAAGCCCCCCGAAACTTCCAGAGTCATCGGCATGCGCCGCACTTTCCCATCACGAAGTGTTGTGTCTCACTTTTGACTGGTGAAGCAAAGTAAACAAACTTGAAAACAATAGGAGATGGGCTCCTTACCACCATCCCATGTGCTGCCGGAAGTTGCCGGTCCTTTCTAGAAACTTGGAGGGGCGGCTCGGGATGGAAGGTGGGGCGGAATGGCGATGAACGGTGGAACTGGACCCTCCGGAAGTCTGAAGATCTCTCGCCTATCAATGACGTCATGGCTACACCAGAACTGCAGTTGCCCGTACCACGTAGCTAATACACCAAGCTAGGCGTCTCTACTGTGTAGACTTATAGAGTCAGTTCAGGTTGGTGGGCAGCCCATTTGTTTCACTAGTGTGGGATTTGGCTGAACAATAAACTTTGGCTTGTGGGTTTGGGGTGTCCTACAGGTGTCTACATACGGTAATAGGAATTCCTTATGAATTCACAGATGCTAGTAGTTTGTTTAGTCAGTGCAAAGATCAGGACAAAGACGGGAATTCTGAAGAGAATTCAAGTCACCAAGGTATGACGGCTAAACTCGCTGCGCGGTCCATTGTATGGCGTGAAAGTAGAGTTACAGTAGGCGGCTAATACACTACGGGCCGAGAGATAAGCAAGGCAATGCAGATGAGCTGTTGATCCTCAAAGGGACCGACATCGCTAGAGCATCGGCGGATAGCCGACGGTGACAGCGGCCGGCATCCTAGCACCCATTGGGGCCATGGGCGGGACCAGGTTCGGAATCATAGCCAATGCTGGGCTCTGAGTCTGGGCCCGATTGAAGAGCCCTATCAGCCTCCTCCCGACCGAGGGCTCGAGCTCGGTGCCGTCCCTCGCGATTTTAACTTCCCTGTTCGAATTCCACGGGTTCCGCAACCCCCTCGTCCGGTAGAAGGGGAGTCTCGCCGTGGACAGCCACTCGAGCCGGAACGGCTTGCCCCAAGCCCTGGGCTCGGCCCCGCCGCTGCCCTCCAGCTCCTGGCTGCTCCGGACGCTGGCCGTGTCGCCCGCCACCGACGAAGCGCCGTCATCTTGTGCGTCACTGCCCGGGCCGCCGCCTTTATCGGCGCGCTCGGCCTCCCAGAAGATTGTGCCACGGGCCGAGTCGTCGATGATGCGGCCCCTGGGCGCAAACTCGGTCGGCTCGGTCGGGATGGCCTTGGGTAGGTCGACTTCGCTGGCCGACTGCGCGCTGGGCGCGAATTCGATGGCGGCGGCGGGATCCTCGTTGATGGGCGACATCATGCGGGCGTAGCCGAAATACTCGCCCGACTTGTTTGCCGAAAATACAAGGTAGACGTTGTCCGAGGTCTGCTTCAAGAGTGAAGTTGTTAGCTCGGTTTCTTTCTCTTGTTCTGTTTTTGAGTGACAAATGACATGGTGTTATGTAAGGCGAGTATGTAAGTTAGTACTAGTAACCCACCTTGAAAGCCGAATTCAGCGTCTCCTCGTTGTGCGACTGCGTAGCCCAGACATTGGTCTGCACGCTCAACTCGAGGTCTTCCACAGTTAAGCTCTTGAGGATGAAGAACCTATCCCTTTGCGGTGACCCGCCCGCTGCCGGGGTGCTCGTGGCTCTCGTCTCGGGATTCGTCTCGGGATTGGTCGCCGCCGGTGCCGGAGGTGCCTCGACCGCCTTCTCCTCGTGCTCGGGCTCATCGCCTCCGCCATCACCACCACCACCACCACCGTAGGCATCCACACTCACCTCCTGTGTGGCGCCCGGCTGCGACGCCGATGCTGCTGGTCCCGTGGGGGCCGTGACGCCGGCCGGGCCCTCGACCGTGCTCTTCCGCAGCCGGCACACCAGCCGAACCGTCGAGAACTTGGAGTCGTGGAGCTTCCGTTGGGCGGCAGCGCAGGATTGCTCGTCCTTGAAGTTGGCGAAGGCGCAGTTGCTCTTGGAGATCAAGAACAGAGACTCCAGCCCCGCCGTCTCCTTGCACACGTGGTGCACCAGGCTCATCAGGTCTGTCTGCGGAGGCAGGTTCCCAATCCAGACAGCGTGTCCTAGCGCAAAGAAGAAAAAATGAGTCAGCCCTCCTTGCTTTCCGTGGGCCCCAAGTCAGGACTCAGATCGAAGTTGCACAGACTTACCACTCTGCCTTGGTTTCCTCGGCGGTCCGCGAACAAGGTTAGGACGGCCTGAGGTTGGCGACGCTACGGAACGGTCAGTCAGTCCTATGCAGGCGTGAGGGGGCAGCACGATAACGGTGCTTAAACATACCATTGCCTGGCTGGTCGGATGGTGCCGCGGGGGCCACTCCTTGGCTTCCTTGCTGCGGTTGCCGGGTCCTAGGATCTGGCTGTTGCTGGAGATTGGGAACTCCGTACTGTCCGAGGGGAATGTGGCCCTGCGCAGGAACGGCGGGAGTGTAATAGTACTGCAAAGCGGCGTGCGGCGGCTGGTTCAGGACAAGGGGGCTTGGATAGTAGCCCAAGTCGGTCCTCGGCGGCAGAGCAGACGGCGGCTGAGGCGACATGGCAGTCGGGTAGAACTGGGCCATGCGCGCGGCATGCTGCGGGACGTAGTACTGCTGGGCCGTGACCGTGCTCATCATGCCGGCCGCTCCGAACTGCGCCGCATAATTCTGGGCCGGCGTCCCTGGGGAGAACATGCCCATGGTCGTAGCTGGACTGTATCTTGGCGCGTCGTGGCTGAGACCGTGGTACTGTGCTCGGTATGGCTGCTGCTGCTGCGGCAGAGCGTTCGCCATAGCGTTCATATCGAAGGGCGCCGTCCTCTGTTGTTGCGTCATGTCGAGCTGGGACATGAAGGCATGCTGCGAACCCGCCGGCTGCTCCTGGTGTCGCTGGTAGGTGGGCCCCACGGACGCAGACGGGTACGGGTACGGGTATTGTGCCGATGCTGGCGTCGCACCAGCGGGGGCGTCTTGCGGATGCGGAAGGACCTCTGCCGGGGCACCGGAATGTGTCGTGTGATCTCCCATGGAACACCAAAAAAAAAAAAAAAAAAAGAGAGAATATGGCTTCCCGCGTTCGTCTGGGCGGGCCGGACCTTGGGGCAACCAGGAGTCGAGGCCGGTGGAAGGTGTTCGGGAAGGGGCCAACAGGAGAAGGTCCCGGCCTGGGCGTGGATAAGCGGGATGCACGCCGAGGGGGAAGGGTTCAGAGGGTTCACAAAGCTGATGGTAAAAGGGATCAGATCAGACGAGGGTCGGGTCAGAGAGGTAGAAGAGGAGCAGAGCGTAGTGCATCCCCTCGCAAAGCCACACGGGGAACTCTTTCGCCACGGGCTGACCTAAGCTAGTAAGGTATGTATGGGTATGTATGGATGATGGGAGGAACTACCGGAGCAACTTCGTAAGATTCGGAACGGTTGAACCTGCGGGACCTCCGAGCTTAAGCGGGTCGGATACTGGGGCCATGGACTGACTGACTGGTGTTGAACAAACCAGAAGCCCGGATTTAGTGTGGCAAGACCCGGCAGTGCGTTGATCCAGAGCTTAGTCAAGGTTGAGCCTCCTTCCACATACAGTCGGCTGGTCGGTAGCAGCCGTCCAGGCCCGGCCGGGCGCGTGATGGCGTCGGGTGGTATTTGTGGCGGACCGGTCGATATGCCTTACTGCCGCTGGCCTAGAAGCTATTGGCCGGATGCTTGTATTGTTCCTTTTCACTACCGGCGAGTCATCTCTCGAGTCAGATCAAGATGGCCGCAGAAAAGTGCTTTCAAGTTGTGTATCGCCCGGATCTTTTCAACGGGGTCGGCGGATGGCCAGACTCGAACCAGGACGAGGGGGGCAAAGGAAGAACCAAGGAGTTACCAGGGCAGGGGGGGCCGATGTACAGTACACATGTAAGTTGGGGTGAATGGTGGGTCGGTCCTTGAAGAGTTGACCAGTGAGGTGCGGAAGCAACGAGCAACCGTACCTTGTTGCATTAGAGAGTAGGCTCGTAGGTCAGTATTCTGCGTGTCTGGAACTGGATGGAAAAAGAACCCCCCCGGAAACACCACCCGTTGCTCCCGTGTTTACCGCACGGGATTGGTTGGCCCAGAGCTTTAGATCTTGCCTCGACTGTGGTGGGCCATTTTAGTTGATCTTCCCGACGTTGAGGGAAGGCAGACTCCGTACGAAGGCCCGAGAGAATACTCGAGAGGGATACGGGAGAGACGTTACAGGAACAGGCACTGACTGAGGCAATGCCATGGCCCTTCTTCTTCCCCCTGCTCGCCGTGAGAGAATGCTGAATACGATAGTGCGATGTGTTCTCTGCCACATCTGCGTCTGTATAGCGTCGGTGGACTGCAGGATCCAGGCGGCTGGCGGACGTCAATGGGGAAGGGGGCGACAAACCCACCGTCATGGAAGCTGGAACAGGCAAGGATAAACGGTAGGGTCTTCCGGTTTGCCACCTACCTACATAATACATACGTGTACGGATCCGTACTTACAGTATTAATTGCTAGATATGGGTTACATAGAGCAAAGCCCAATTTTTTGGCGATCATCCTCCCGGTCGTTCTCATCATCTTATGAGCAACCGCTGCCATAACGAGGCGACGGCTAATGGCACTCGGGCCGAGGACAAACTACTTGTAGCAAAGGAGGAAGGCTTGTTGTGGAATCGGAGATGTCCAGGTTCCGAACAATGGGGGTATGATTGTCGTCATTGGACTTTTCCTCCCATCAGGGATGTCAAGGGTGCGAATGCAAGCTCCTCATCAGGAACGAACAAAGTCCGGGCGTTGACGGGCGAGGCGTGATGATGTGCGCTGCCTTGGTAGCCATTGGTGTTGGCCACGCATTCCGGAGGCGCATGCTGCTGCCATGATGATAGCTGTAAGGAGTATGGATTTAATGAATCTTTGTTGTTCCAGGGCTGTGGACGTGGGAACTGCTCGAGTGGGCCGTAGGACGAGCTTACTTTACGTACTGACGTCATACTGAATTAGGTCTGGCAGCCTGCATGCCATAGTGTACAGGGTGCTTTTCACACACCGAGTCATACACTACTGTCTCAGAATTCAAAAGGTAATAAATCTCTATGCCCGCTTGGTATGAGTTTGGTCCTATTGTAAGCAGCGCGGTGGGTGATGTGCACTCCACCTGGTTCCTGCGGTGATGCCCATCACTGTATCATCCGTACAATACCTAGGTACCTAGGTGTAGAGTGGTTCTGGATCCAGGGATCCCGGGTCAATGCTGTCCGAGACGCTCTCCAATGCCTTGGCGCTGGAATACACAGTACCGTACTAGTATTGAACGACGCAAAGAACGGAAATCAGTGAAGACTCTGCTACCTAGTATTTAGTAGTACCACAGACGGAGCATGGAGAATATGGCACATTATGACTGTCGCACACTTATGATTGTATGCACTATACCTCTACATACAACCCGCCGCAGCGCATGTCGGATATGCCAAGCGTTGAGGCTGAAACTCCCATTTCGATAGTACATACCAGTACTTACGTTCGTTCGTCTTGCTGGGGTAGTTATTACTCCATGCGATTTTTCTGTCCCTGGGAATCTGGATCGAGACACGAATGGCTGCCGGATAGGCCTGAACTGTGTGAATTGACGACAGCGCGGCCCCGGTACTTTGCGGGTTGTCCCTCACGGAACATAAACACTGATGGACCCATGAGCTGTTTTGCCCAAGGTAACTTGCGAACATGAAATGGGTTCCGTATCCGCAGCTGTCCTATTTGATCACATGAGGCCTGGTGTATGATGTACAGTACATGGCCCGGCGGAGGCTCGTTTAGTCCTTCTTTAGCGGCAGCAAGACCTCCTCAATTCCATTCTTCGTGATTACCATCATCTGCAGGCCATCGCCCACCTCGATATGCCGCTCCACCGCCCCGTCAAACGCATCCTTGACCAGCATCTCGACCTCGTCTCTCGTCAGCGGCCGCCGCTCACGCTCCTGGAGCGCGTGGCCCTCGCCGCTGTTTGGGATATACTGATTCTTGAAATTGACCTGGTTGTCCAAGAACGGCATGATGAGGCTCGCGGCCGCGCCACCGGCCCGGCATTGCTCCCGCTCGTAACTGCCGACTGGATCGTACGAGTACACGGCACCCTTACCCTCCTCATCCAGCCCGCCCAAGATGGCGTATGCGTAGTATGGGAAGAAGCGCTTCTGATATAGGATCGTCGACAACCGCTGGGCGCAGGCCTTGACGCTCATCGGCTTGCCGTGGCGATAGCGGTACATCTTGCAGATGGCGTCGAGCCGCTCCTTGAGAGCCTCTCCGTCGGCCGCAAAACCCACGACCGAGAGGACGATGTTGGCATCCTTCTGGTCTGACGTGGTCCCGCCGATCTTGAACAGCTTAGGGTGGTGTCGCGAGTTGATGCTGTAGCCCGAGGTAAGCCGTGTGTCGCCGGCCATGACGGTGAAGTCGGCGCCTGCGATGGCGAGGGTTGACCCGCCGTTGTCGGTGTAGCTAGGTTGAATCGTCAGTTGGGTTCACCTCGGCAAAGAGACAACTCGCGACATGTGCATCAACGGGGATCGGGGACGCACGGATCGAAGCGATGCTGCCGGGCGCCCTCCGGCGCACTGGAGACGGGGCCGTTGTTGAACGAGTAGTTGGGTCCGTTCAAGACCGGGTTCTGGCTAAACATGGCCATGATTCCTTCTGTCGAGCTCGGGTGTGTGTCTGATGATGTGACTAACGTGCGATTCTCGAGCTGGTGAGGTGGTGGCTCGTCGACGAACTTGACGTGCTGAAGAGTGGGGGTGCAAGTCGTTGGGGGATGTTCAAGTGGAAGCTCACACGGTCAACCAGGCGCGCGTCAGCCCTGCAGCCTGCTGAGCTGCGGCTGGGGCCAGAGAGAGCTAGGGCCACATGGGATACTGATGACTCAGCAACGCCCCTGTGCCCGCTGCAGCCGAATCGGGCAATTTGGCAGTGCGGTACTTACCGCTCAAGCCAGTTTGGTTGGATGCAGGGATCATCGCAGCAGAGTCTCGGCATCATTTCTGGGCACAAGTTCACGACTGCCACTTCTGTGCTACGCTGCGCCGTGCATGTTGCGACCCGACGTTGGCTCACTCTCCAAGACGAGGACGACGCTGACACAAACCGGGGGACGCTCATGCAGATGCTTACGAAGTACTTAGTCTAGATGAGATTTCTGATCGTCGACGGTTTGAATTCTCCCGGCCCACCCCAAAACCATCTTCACCGTTGGCGACGCCATGGCTCGCGACATAAGACGAGAGGCGCTCCAGCGGCTTGCAGCGCTCGCAACGACGAGTCCGACGACCTCGTTTGATAAGTCCGACCTTGACAAACTATGCAAAGCTGTCTCGAGCCGTCAAGGCCCGGTATCTGCCGTAAATGGCAACAACAACGCATCATCGCTGCGCCGGTCCGAGGCCTGTCACATTCCCATGGTAGCCAACCCCTGGCGATCGCGCTGTAGTTGCTGTGTTGGTGCTTGCCTCTCCGATGGCTGACTCTGTCCATGCGCACGTAGACGATCCGCGAGTACGAGATCCTCCTCTCGCTCTGCAGAGCAGCGCCGTCCCTAAGGAGCCACCAGAGCGCCCAGAAGCTGGCCCGACATCTAGTCCCCTATATCACGGACGTCCATATCCAAGCCTTTGATCCTTCGCCCTTCTTTCGCAGAATCGAGCCGTCTCCGACCGAGTCCTTGAGCTTCCATGTCACCGCTGCCCTACTCTCTTTGGGAAAACACCACACAGATGTGCAGCAGACCGTGTCCGACAGCATTGCCGCTTTCCTTAGTGCGTGTGTACACGCCACCGAGAGCGTCTCGCAGGTCAATGATGAGGACCCAGAGGCTGTGGAGGATGCCATCCACACTGCCACCATTGCTGTTGCCCTCTTGGGCTTCTTGGATGCCGCTTGTGCCCAGGCAGATTTCTGGAAATCAGGGGGTCGTCTCGGTCTGGTGATGCGTGTGCGGGACCTGCTCTCGCAACCCTTTCTCGTCGCCGTCGAGGCAGCCTTCTCGACCATTCGGAACGCCCACTCGCACGACCGCCAGGTCAAAGAGTGGAAACGATGGGTGCGCCATTATGAGGACATCGACCGCCCGCTGGGGGCCATGCTGCTCCAGCGGAGCTTCATGAGGCTGCTGGTGGCTGCCTCGTCGCTGCTGGTTGCCGAAGAGGACGGCCTTCGCGAGTCCCATGTTCTCGACATCATCATGTCGGGAAATGGCTTGCGTCGACCGCTGACTGCCCGTAGTGCTGAGGCAGACTTCCGCTCGGTCGAGCTGTATGCTTCCGTCGCCATCGACCAGATGAACGACCTGGAATCGAGCGCCGACTTTGACAGTCTCTCGCCGGCCAAACAGCGGCTGGCTTTCTCCGTCAAGGCCTGTGCCCTGATCAGCTATCTCAACGCGTGCACTCTGAACGACGATGCCGCCGACGGCGAAGTCCTGATGGCCTGGCTCGAGGACGCACTGGCCGATGCCGCTGGCATGGCCGACGAGGAACTTGGCCCTGCCGTCCTCAAGTCCCTGGCCTTGCTCTGCAGGGTCTCTCCCTCGTACGCCATCAACGTGAGCCGGCTACTCCCGCGCTTCATAGTCCAGAGCGGTGCCAAGAGTCAGATGGTTGCGGTGGCCTCTAAGTCCCTCGCCTTTGTGTTGCAGATGCTTTCCAAGGATGACGTGATCACCACTCTCTACACTCTCGGCAATGTACTCGGCTCGGCGAGTGACCGGCAACTTGGTGACGGCGCCGGCGCGCCCGATGGACAAGATCCCTCGCACGTCTACGGGAACCGGCACTCAACCGGCAGCTCCATCTCCCTGCAGGTATCCGGCGAAGAGGAGTCGTCCGTGGCCCAGGGTAACGTGGTGCAAGCCATCTGCGAGATCGCGAGCGCCGCAAAAGACGAGAAGATCACGGGCCTCGCACAGTCAATGCTCGCGCAGAAGATCGTCAAGCTTAGCAGCCCTCTTGATGGGCGGATCATCACTGGCGCTGCCTCCCTGTCCCTCAGCGGTGGGCAGTCCGAGTTCCGCTATCTCCTCAAGAGGTACACCGCCGTTGTGCATGATGCCGTGGCGGACAACAAAGATGGGATCTTGCAAGCCGTAAGTTGGATTTCATGAGGTATCTGCTTGCATGTCGCGTTCACTATGCTAACCCCGGGGACCCAGGTTATGAAGGCACGAAATCATATCTCTGCTCATATCCAGCGAGAGTCCCTGCTATTGAACATCTACCTGGAACACTTGCTGGATGGCATCATATCGCAAGGGGATGTCCACGCCAGCCAGAGCCGGCATGCCAAGGAATCGGACGTAGAACTGGCTGCGCGAGAGATCGCCCAATTGCTTCCCCCGCTTGCCCTCTTCATGTCTTGCAACCCTCAGACGTTCGACGAGGCCTCCGACGACGACACCCGCGCGATGATCCGCGATGCATGGTTCAACATCGTCGTCCACGGGTTCACTCCGTCCACGGACCGGGGGAAGCAGAACCTCAAGTACCTCCGCATCATGGCCATCCACTCTCCGCCGCTGGTCTCGGAGAACCGGGGGGAGGAAAACGAGAGTGACATCGATCTGAACCCGATCCTCCGCAGAGGCGAGAGCTCCGAACGGGAGTCCCTGCAGAAGAAGCTGCTCGCGGAACTGATACCGACGCGAAGCGGCGAAATCAGGGGACTCAGCTACCGCAAGACTATTTTCCTCCAAGCTGCCTGTCTAGTCGAGAGCCTGCGGGCGGACGCCGGTGACTGCACCAAGGCATTGTCATATTTCCTTGAGCCCAGCATGCGGCGAGGCGATCTGAGCCGCACCATGGACGCTGTCACGAACGCGGTGATGGACCGGTACTTGTACAAAGCCGTGAACGCTGCCAACCCTGCCTTCTCCGCTCCGTATGCGGCAGCACAGCTTGCGAGGATATTCTGTGCTTGCTGCCACCGCATTGAGCGGGTGCAGCAGGCCGCGTTCGTCTGCGCGGACCGCCTGGTCGAGTTGGTCCCTTCTGCCCTGTGCCAGCGATCGTCTCTCTTCACGCTGCTCGAGCTTCTCTCGCTGATGTGGACGAGCTGCCTGGAAGCAGAGACGGACCGGTACGAGCCGAGAACCACCTTCCGGTCGCAAAGGGGAGAGGTTGTGGTCGAGCTCTCGGACGACTACCAGTTCCGGCAGCTGACGCTGGAGAACCTGCACAAGAAGGCGAAGCTCTGGCTGACGCGGGCCATCAATATTGCACCGGCGGACGTGAAAGGCCTCTTGCAGACATACCTGTCCGAGTTCGACGACGAGAGCAGCTTCGGCCACATGTCTCTAGGCCGGTCGTTCGCTGTCGAGATCGGGTCGACGATCCCGGCGACGGATCAGAGACTGTCGTCGTTGGACATGCTCGGGGACTGCCCCATCAACACGGCGTCCAACTTCATGGCCCAGTACACGACGCGGCAGGAGTATCGCTACTCGGAGGCTCTCCCTGACCAGAGCCGAGAATGGCTCAGCTTCATGCGCCTAGACTCCCGGGCGTCGTTTCTCGCGGCGCCCGGCGGTGAGAGCGGCGATGCATTGACGGCGCTCTCCCACATCGAGCAGCGCATCCTCGGCGGGAAGACGGCGTCGCTCGCGGACGTGAGAGAGATTCTCCGGCGCGCTGCCGCCCTCCTGTGCCGGAGCGACCATGACGAGTGCCCCATCGTCCGCTATCTCGTCAGTATACCGTTTGCCATGTTCACAAAGCAGTCGATCAAGCTCGGCATCTCCCTCTGGCTCGGCGTCATGAACGAAAACCCGCGGATGGAGCCGCGCATCCTGGCCGAGATTGTGCAGCGCTGGGAATCCAGCATACACAAACGGCAGGGTCTATTCAGCCCCTCCATCACCAGTCCCGACCCCTTCCTTCTCCGGCAAGAGTTTGCCCCCAGCGACAGCGCGGCTCTTGCGAAGCGTAAGCAGCTCGTCCACAACCTGCTGGCGCCTCACTCCAATCTCCTCCAGTTCCTGAGCAGCCACTACAATGCGACGCGCCTCGGAAGCCCCGACACGCATCACCTTTTCCTCCGACTGCTTGACGTCACGCTGGAGGCGATCAAGAACGCGACGCCCCATCCCATGGCCAGAGAAATCCGGTTCCAAGCGATACTCTTTGGCCTCAAGGTCCTCAAGACGAGCTCGACAATGGGTGCCGTGGCGCAACACCGTCTCAAGGATCAGATACTGTCTGCGGGTCTTGGCTGGTTCAACGCTCCGCCGCGCTGGTCCTTCGGAAGTAATATTCTGCAGCTCAAGACCGAGATCCGTTTGGTCGAGGATGTCATGACAGCCTTGCGCGAAACAGCCAGCATCGGTGCGCAACCTGTGGGCTCAGCCAAGCCGCTTGCTCCCAGGGAGAAGCTGCTTGTTTTGCTCTTGGAAAGCGAACAGCTGAGGCTGCAGGTGTGGGTTCGTCCGGTCGATGGGGCAAGATCTCAATCGAACTTCCACTATGGAGGGAAGGAGAGCCCGTTTGAGGTACGGCATACGCCCCTTTTCCTTCCCCATTGCCGTCATTTTGTATGTACCTGACCGATTGCTTACCCTCGGGGGGGTGATTCTACAGGCCGCGATCCAGCCCCTGGTCCGGACGGCTTGGGCCGAGAGCCCGTCCTTGGCTGTGCACCTGGCAAGCAGATTCCCGTATCCGCGGGTTCAGAAGGAGGTCCGCTGGCTCTTGTTGAACTTCCCTGCTAAAGCCGCCCGGGAAGCCGAGGCTCTCCCTATCCTCATCGACGGCGCGCTACCCGACGATGTCAGCTTCCAGCTCAAGGTAAGGCCCCGCGAATCCCGAACCCGTGACGCTGACCATACTTCTCGCCTCCTTCTCGCGCTGACTGGGCTGACTACCTAGTACTTGCTCTTCTGGGCGCCGGTCAACCCAATCACGGCCGTGACGCTGTTCTTGCCGGCATACCGCAACCATCCTTATCTGATCCAATATGCCATGAGAGCATTGGAGAGCCACTCAATCGACGTGACGTTCTTTTACGTCCCTCAGATCGTCCAGACGCTTCGATACGACGCGCTGGGCTATGTCGAGCGATACATCCTCGAGACGGCCCAGTTCTCGCAGCTTTTCGCTCACCAGATCATCTGGAACATGAAGGCAAACGCCTACAAGGACGACGATTCCCAGATTGTAAGCCGATCGTCTCCTTGGCGATACCCGCGAGCTGGTGATAGATGCTGACACTGCCTGCCCATTATCAGCCTGATGCCATCAAGCCAACGCTCGACAAGGTCATGGGCCACATGATTGACAGCTTCTCCGCCGTCGACCGCGACTTCTATGAGCGCGAGTTTGCCTTCTTCGATGAGGTAACGAGCATCTCGGGGAAGCTCAAGCCCCTGATTAAGCGCCCCAAGCCCGAGAAGAAGCAAAAGATCGAGGAGGAGCTCCGGAAGATCAAGGTCGACGTCGGCGTGTATCTGCCAAGCAACCCCGACGGGGTGGTCATCGGCATCGATCGCCAGTCGGGCAAACCGCTGCAGAGCCACGCCAAGGCACCGTTCATGGCCACGTTCCGCATCAAGAAGAACAAGAGCGGGCTCGAGGAAGCCGAGGAGGAGCTGCTCGAGGACGGCAGCAAGGGCCGCAAGGGCCACAAGAACGGGCCCGACGCGGCGCAGACAACCGACACGGTCGAGGTCTGGCAGTCAGCCATCTTCAAGGTGGGCGATGACTGTCGCCAAGACGTGCTCGCGCTGCAGATGATTGCGGCCTTCCGCGGCATCTTCCACAGTGTCGGTCTCGACGTCTATGTGTTCCCGTACCGCGTCACGGCGACGGCGCCCGGTTGCGGCGTCATCGACGTCCTCCCCAACTCCATCTCGCGTGACATGCTCGGCCGCGAGGCCGTCAATGGGCTGTACGACTACTTCGTCTCCAAGTACGGCAACGAGGACTCGCTGCGCTTCCAGCAGGCGCGGAACAACTTCGTCAAGAGC
Source organism: Chaetomium strumarium (assembly GCF_033439665.1). Taxonomy (NCBI): domain Eukaryota; kingdom Fungi; phylum Ascomycota; class Sordariomycetes; order Sordariales; family Chaetomiaceae; genus Chaetomium; species Chaetomium strumarium. The sequence continues at coordinate 3,233,398 of NW_026944429.1, read as the reverse complement.
ATGGCCGCCTACTCGGTCATCTCGTTCCTACTCCAGTTCAAGGATCGGCACAACGGCAACATCATGATCGACGATGCCGGGCACATCCTCCACATCGACTTCGGCTTCTGCTTCGACATCGCGCCCGGCGGCATCAAGTTCGAGCGGGCCCCGTTCAAGCTCACGTCGGAGATGGTGGCCGTGATGGGCGGCAGCCCGGACCACCAAGCCTTCAAGTGGTTCGAGGAGCTCTGCGTCAAGGCGTTCCTCGCCTCGCGGCAGTACACCGAGAAGCTGTCGCAGATCGTCTTGCTCATGATGGACAGCGGCCTGCCCTGCTTCAAGCCGGAAAGCGTCAAGTACTTCAAGGAGCGCTTCGTCCTGGAGAAGACGGAGCGCGAGGCCGCCGAGTTCATGAAGGGGCTCATCAAGCGGAGCTACGGGAGCTACTCGACCGGCATTTACGACCAGTTCCAGCTCCTGACGAACGGCATTCCGTATTGATGTGCGCTTGCGAGTTTCATATTCCTTTTCCCGAAACCCAGCAGGTCCTTTTTTTTAGATTAGCAGTGTAATGCGCCAGGTAGCTTTCCAACATTCTATATAGATATAAGTAGACATTAGGAAACATTCGGTAATACATTTATTTGGTCGATTTCTTTCCCCGCTATGATTGTGGTCTAGGACTCTAGCCCTTGGCGGGTCGAAGATTGCCGCCTGTTGGACAGAGAACACGAAGCCCATCTCTCTCAGGATCTTTTCTTGCCAGGCTATCTGGAACCAGACGGGGATATGCGTTGACCGTCCTCGCCTATGTCGACGGTGCATGGGGCCATCACGGCTGCCTATCGTGTCTGCCTACCGTGCCTGCCTCCTTCTTTTGGTTTTCCTCGGCTGATTTTGGCAGCCCCTGATGCCTCATTGGTTTTTCTCTGTGCAAAACAGCGTGCCCCCATCTCCTCAGCAAATGCGGTGGCGCGCAATGCCATAAACTCACAGCGTAGGGGAATTCGTTCCAGCGCTCAGTGCGCGACCTCATGAGCCCTGAAGAAATCCGTTGCCGCTCACCATCAGGCTGGCCACGACATTCCAGCCCAACGCATGTCCAAAACTGGTTTAGTTACAGCATGTACAGTCATAGCAGTCCCAAGGTGCTATGTGTTCTGCTGATCCATGTGAGTCGGCAGATTGTAGGTGGCATAGTCGACGTGCACGAAGGCTCTGTCGACGATGGGCACCGATTCGAGCACGTATTGCAGACTCTCACTCAGGTCGTGGCTGTCTTTGAGCGGGGTGCTGGCGTCCAGGACTATGTCCACCTCGACGATCAGCTTGTCGCCGGCGTGGTAGGCCTGCAGCCCCTGGATCTGCTTGATGGTCTTGGCAAATCGCATCGTCAGGTAGAGCACTGCATGCGGCCAGTCAGTCATATACACTGTGCAGTCAGATAGGTACAAGGTACAAGGTAGGGAGGAGGGGGTGCAAGAACGGCAAGGTTTGAGGATGTGACGCACGGATGTTTCTTTGGTCGGCGGTGGCCGAGAAGCCAGAGAGGTGCCGGATGTGCTCGAACGAGGTTTGCGACCAGTTGAAGATGACGATCAGGGACAGGATCAGGCCACCGAGCGCATCAAGCCACCATATCCCGGCATAGAAACCAACTATGGGGAAGGCTATGGACCCGGCGTTGAATATGACATCGGTGCTCGCATCGGCAGCCAAGGCTTGGACGCTCGAGTTGTTGACGAGACGGCACCACAGCCAGCACAGGCCCTTGACCACGATGGTGCCAAGCATGATGGATATGGCCGGGATTCCGAGTTTGATGATTCCGTGGTCGGGCGAGGCAAGCCGCTGGATGGCCTCGAGCGCGACTTGGACGAACGAGGTGATCATGATGACGGAGAAGACGAGCACGCCCAGCGGCTCCAACCTCCTCCTGCCGACGGGGTAGCGGTACTGGTCCTGTTTGCGGATCAGCAGCGTGGTGACCCACACGATGACGGTCGACAGGAAGTCGAGCAGTGCATCGACCAAGCTGGCCAGCACCGAGACAGACGGCACCGAGATGATGACGGCGATCTTGCCGGCCAGCAGAATCGCGTTGGCAGCAAAGTTGATGTAGATGGCAAGCGTGACGATGGGCGCGTCGCTGTCGACCACGTCGTCCTCAAGCCAGGGGATCTCGGGTTCAACAGGGCCCGCCTCGAGGTCCCCGTCCCCGTCCCCGTCCGCGTCGTCGTAGTCGTTGTCCCCGCCGCCGTCGGTGATGGCGCCACAGTTAGCCGCCCCGCCGCCGGCTGAGATCAGAGGCGTGGTTTCGGTCGGGCGATAGATGGCCTTGGGCGTCCGTCTGACCTTGCGCGCGGGTTCTCCGGCGGCCGCACACGACGTCTCCATGATGGTGGCGGGAATCTCGACGCCCCGGAAGGCCGATGCCGGCATGTTGTTGTACTCGTTGAGCAGGTCGTGGGGCAGAGAGGAGTCCAGCAGCTTGTCGATGTACAAGTACTGCTGGACCAGGTAGTTGACACGCTCATAGTATTTGCGGATGTGCTTGGGCATGGCAGCTAGCTCGGCCTCGGTCTTCCAGTAACGCTCCCAGCGGTAGCGCGGGTTACTGTTCCCGATCAGGCGCATGCTGCGCATGTGCGAGCTGTTGAGGATGGCGCTCATGCGGCGCTCACCCCGGCGCAACGACAGCTCGTCCTCGCCCCCGTCGCCGGCCGCTTCCTCCTCCTCGCGCCCGCGGTGCCGAATCAAAGACGCCAGCGCGCCATGGCCCTTGGGCGCGAGAGGCGGCTCGTCCTGGAGAAGGAGGAACGCGCCCCGCGGCACGGTGGGCGAACTCATGGCTGCGAGCTCTGGATCCGCGCGCGTTGCCTGCCGAAAGGAAACGGGCGAGGGGGGGTTGCGTCGGGATTCGTAAATCATCTGTGGCTGATAGAAGGCGTCTTTGAGCTTGCAGAGTAGGTAATTAATTGAGCTGCTTCCTAGGTACTAGTAGTCTGTAGTATAAACTCAAAAATTGCCGGAAGCGTCAGAACCATGCGTCAAACAGAAGATCCGCTTGGCTTTGGATAAACCTGCTGTCGTCATTTATCAGTCGTTGGCGCCGTCGGTCCGAACTCTACGGATCCGTACTGTGTAGCAAATCTTGCAGAACTTCTACTACCTTAGCACTAAGCTGTACCATTTTTGCCCGTCCCCGAGTCAGCCATGTTGATAACTTGACGCAGCGTTGCGACTCGCCCGGGCACCTTTTCGCCCTTGAAACCTCGAGGCGGACTTGGCGCTGGCGGGTCCCGATGCATACCCGGAGACGATGCAGGCAGCTTCACATCTATCGTCCCCCGTTCCCCGTTCCCGTCTTCGTGCATCCTTCCTTCCTCCCAACGTGACGGGTCCCGGCAGAGCTCCGCTTTCGACGGCGCACGGCGCACGGCGATCATCGGGGCCCCTCCCCGCCACCCGCATCAGCCGGCTCTGACACATTTAGCGTTTTGAAACAGCGGGCGGTTGAAACAGGGCACTGCCCATCCATGAAGACTTCCCTTCAGCCAACAACTCTACTGTCCCAAGGATGTACAACACAGTGCTGTATGTATTGAGCGGGATCCCTTTGTATACCACGCAGAGTCGTTCCGTAGGTACTTCATAGCCTCTCGCATTATATATGTAACGGTATGAGGTCAGTAATCCGTACGCATTATGGATATATCCATACTCGCATCCAGGCCACCACCAAATCATGACAAACATGACCCTGCAAACGGCACGCTGGGTGGGAGCCGATCCACTCGTATTTTCACTTTTGCTTCACTTTTGCTTGTCGTTAATCCTATACGAGTTCAGCTCTGGTGACCTTCAAACAAACTTAAACTCCACAGTTCCATAATTGAATTTGGCCAAAACTCCACGAGCATGACAACCCAACAGCGGGGCGGAGAATACGTGAACCCGACTGAGAAAACAATCAGTGTACAATCATATTCCAAGCCATTTCTCATAGGGATGTACCGGATCCAACAAGTGGTGTAACCTGGATCTCGCAAGGCCCAGCTGGTGCTTGACCAGTTGGGAACATGAAGAATCCCCTGTGGTTCCTCCATAGGTATTCCGCCTCACATGCATGCGGCCCTGTGAAGCACGAAGCCAAGGATGACCTGCGCCAGAGCAAGGTACCTAGCCTGAGGTGCCTCTTCGCCCAACGGTACAGTACAGAGCAATCAACGAACTACGAGTAGGTACCTATCCGTACTTCACGTAGTAGGTATATACGCAGTCCATGCATCGTGAAATGGCTCCATGTAGACTAGAAACTGATCGGAAGCTCGATGGGAAGCGAATTGCCTCAGAAGATGCATGAATGACCCAACAGCAACATTTGAGCTGGTTCTGGCTTCGGTTTCGGGGGCTGAGGTGGGCCTGCGACGGGATCTTTTCCGATCTGGACTCCCGTCGCATCCAGCTTTCCCCTGGGCCGAGCCGGTTCAACCGCCCACTGGGCAGTGTTTCGATAGAATGTTTATCGCATTTCGACCAACGTCTTTCCACAACCAAAACAATGATTCCCCCAAGGGCAGGCTACGTCAAGGTTATGACACACTTCTCTGGTTCCCAGAACCACCATCAGAGCCACCCATACAGTACCGACCCTACATACCAAAGGGCCCCCGAAACTGCCGTTCGTGACGTCGCTTAGAGTAACACTATCGTTTAATACAAGATTACCGTCTCCGGCAAAGGTAAGAAGGGGTGGACCTCGCCGATCCTTGGTGCAGGCCTTGTCCGAGTCGCGGCGCTGCCGCCCTATAGTACAATACAATATTATATGTATGATTGTATGTTATACGTATAACGTTACGTACCTATACTCTAGGCGACCTGCCCCTGACGGCACGGTTGACAACTTCCTCGGCCTCTGACATCTAACAGACTGAGGTATCCAGGTAGGTAGGTTAGTAGGTAAACGGGCATCGCGAGGCCTCTTTCTGCTCTGCTGAGCATATCGCGTGCAAACCATGCGTGTCTCGCTGTGGTATATAGGAGTTAGCGACGCCGAGGCCTCTGCTGAGGTTGTCGTGGTTTTTGCTATGTCCATTCGGTGCTGAGGTTGCGGACTGGCGCCGATGATGGAAGCTGGGCAACAGGGGTACGGAAGCCCGGGGGACCCGCTACCTACCAACAAGAAGGCGCGATTCTCGCCAATTGCTTTGTCTCTTCCGTCTTTGGATAGCGCCTTTTCCAGGCTCTCCCCCCACTCCCCACCGGGTCGTGTTGTGCTCAGGTGCGACGCTAGGCCAAGGAAAATAAAAATAATTCGCAGCCAACCGCCGAGCTGTCTCTTCTCGTTCCTGGGTGATCCCACCTGCGTCGTCCTCGTCGTCGGCGTCTTCCTTCCCTCCCCATCGCCATTGCCATCGCAGTCACCGTCCCCAAATCTCGTCGCCTTCAACTTGTCACATTTGTCTCTTCCATATCCTGTAAAGACAAACCCTTCTCTCTCCCGTGCTCTCGGCGTCTTGCGAGACTCTAGGCGTTACTCCGGTCCTGCCGCCCCGGTTTCATTGCACGTACACCACCACGTTGCACCTTTTGATACGGGTGCTCTGCTTCCGGCGATTTCCCGCACGTTGGGGTGTCACACTCTCCCACGGCGCTGTCACGACTAGTTTCCGGATCAGAAACACATCAACTGGGCTTCTACAGAGTCCCGTCAATCGGTAGCAGACGTTGTGTCTGGCTCCTCCCACCTAGCTTGGTAAGTGCAAATCTTTCGCCCCTTGCGGGCTTTCACCTCATCAGCAACAAAATTTCTCCTTGTCTCGGTGTCCCGAGCCATTGGTTGTGTGGAACTGGACACTGTTTTCGGCGCTTCCGAGGAATGCCGTGTATGTACAGGAATTCCTGGTTGGCGACAGTCGCTCGGCAACCTGCAATCGTGTTGCAGACGACGACTGCGCACTTCAGGAAATCCCCAGATCGGGCTCTGCAAATCGGCCACACATCCTGCCTCCTACTTGGCCCTTTGCAATCGGCTGAGCCGCTGGGCAATCCCAGGTTGGGAAGTGCCAATCTCATCATCCCCTACCGGATGACGGGCTGCCCCACTCTTGCTAATGCTTCTGTTGGAATAAACATTCATCTGACCACCTTCCAGCTGACCCAATCTCTTTCTTCCGCATAGTTAGAGTTTCATCCCGAGAGAGAGACCCAGGCAACAGCTGTAGGGTTTGACAATCCACCCTCTTGAAGCGTATTCTGGCCGCTGTCTCGCATTACAACAGACAGCCCGTTTCCGCCTCTGCGAAACCTGTCCTTGTGGCCGGTTTCTCGACACATAGTCTTTCCAGGGAGTAGCCTGGCCGGGCCGTGTTCTACATGCCTAGATTTTCGGTTGCGTTCGGCAGGCGGAAATCGACCGCTGACAACCTGGAAAATGCTGCGGTGACTGGTCCCTCCTTTCGCGTCCTCGAGCGCACCGACGTTGTTGGGAGTAAGGCATTTGATGGCGGCGTGAGGCTTGCCGCGGCGACCCATGCCTACCACAAGTCGACCGGCTCTGACGTGACACTCGACGATAACCTATTTGCGGATATCAAGTCGAACCGGTGAGTGCCATGCTGCTTTCGGTAGGGCCGTGCCGGTCTTGGATACTGCTTACTGACAGCCTGCAGCGGGAGCGGGTCTTCGAATACAACCAAGACTACTCTGACCGACAACTCGTCCCGTCATAGCAATGCCTCGACCGCTCCGTCCTCTGCCGATACTGGGGGTTCCGATGAATGGCGCGGTGCTCAGAGGAAGTCGTCAACTGACATCCCAGTGCCTCCGATTCCGAAGTCGTCGCGCGGATTTCTGAACGCTGCCGGACGTACCTTCTCGTTTGGTGGACAAAAGAAGTCTCTTCCTACTGCGCCCAGGATAGACGAGTCGCCACCACCGAGCCCTCCTGTGGCCCGAATGCAAACGCCTACGAACGGGCGGCCAAGAGCACCTACCTCCTCGACCTCGGCCACGGTGACTCCTCCTAGGCTGGATGATGATTTAAACTTGGATTTAGGCGGGGATTTTGGCAAGTTGGTGCTGGGAAACGACAAGCGAGCGAGTGCGGCAACTCTGAGGAACGACCAGTATACGGCCCACGCGGCCGCCCCTAGATCTCTTACGGGAGCCCGTACGATCCAGCCAACTCCGATTCAAATTGACAACGCAGCGAAAGTTGAGCCTTCTCCGCACTCGTGGGGCAGTCAGCACTCCCACGACCAGCTTATCGGACACTCCAGCCCCACGCTTTCGCCCAAGAAACAGGAACACTCCCCTCCTCCACCTCCTCGCCACACTTCACCTCTGCTCGAAAGGCAGAGGCCGGGTACGTCGCCAGAAGTAGGACCCAGAAGACCATTGCTCGCACCGGAAAAGCACAGCAGTGAGCAAGAGGACGGGGAGGACGAGGAAGCGAGACTGCTGAAAGATTCGTTGTCCACTGTGACCATGTTCATAACTGAAGGGGGCGAGTCCGCGTCGGCAGACAACCAATCGGGTTCCGGGTATCGGAGGAATGAAGACGACGACACCCTGTTTGACTCAGGCAACATGCAGTCGTTCAAGTACGGCAACCGCCAAACCGCCCGGCAACACAGCAACCCCGCAGGAAGTAGCAAAGTCATGACCCCGGCTGAGTTTGAGAGATATCGGAAGGACAAGGAGCGCCAAGACAGGGAACGGGAATTGCTCGCAGGCGGCGGTACAAAGAATGCGGACGAGGACGAGGTGAACTACGAGGACGACGAGGATGAAGCCGAGAAAGCCAAGCAGCAGGCGAAGCAGAGGCGGAAGCAGGAAGCTCACATGGCAGTGTATCGGCAGCAGATGATGAAGGTCACTGGAGAATCTGCTAGCGGTCCGTCCTCGAGGCCGAGTTTGCAGATGTCATTCAGCACTCCGGATCTGCCTACTGCCAACCCTCCGGCCGGCACAGCCAATACATCCGAGAATTCTGACGAAGACGAGGAAATCCCGCTAGCCATCCTCGCCGCACACGGTTTCCCAAATAGGGCGCGTCCACCAAACCGTCTGAGTCCCATGGCATCGAACCCCAACCTGCGGGCCTCCCAGCAGCCGAGTTTTCAGCGGCCAATGTCGGCCATTGGAGATACGCCTGGCGCGGGTAACCCGCAGCTTCCCGCCTTCGCTAGGAACCTGCCAAGAGACCCCTTCGTCGGCGCAGGCCTCGTCCGCAATTCTGTGCGGGAGAGCTTTTCTCTCGGGGGCGGCGCCGCTGCCCCGGGGCATGCAGCAGCCCCTCCAGGCGGTCTCATTGGAGTGATTGCCAATGAGGAGCGTAACCGCGCGATGAGGAGAGGCAGCCCGCACCTGGATGGATCAGGCTCGTTACCTGGAACGGCTGGTTTTGACCCGATCGCCGGTATCCCTTCACACTTGATGTATTCCGCGCATCCAAATCCGCCAGCGCTGTCACCGGGCGACCAGGCCCAGCTCCAGATGACCCAGCAGATGCAGCAGTTCATGCAGATGCAGATGCAGTTCATGAACATGATGGCTGGCCAGAATTCCAATCCTTCGGCTACGGCTCGTGGGCACTTGACGTCGCCATCCGTTGGGAGTCTTAGTACCGTGGGCGGTCTGACTCCGAGCGCGAGTATGCAGGGCTTGGGAGGGCCTGAAATGCGGCGCTCATTCGTTGGTAATGAGTCAATGCTTGATGTGCCCTATGGTCGTGGCGAGGCACAGATGCGCACCATGAGCATGGTTCAACCCAGTTCCGCGTCTTGGATACAACCGCCACAGCCTGGCGGGTTCGCACCTTCGATTCGTATTATAGGCGGGGGTTATGCGCCGTCTATTGCACCGTCGGAGCGCAGCAACATCGGCCTTCCGGGTCGGTACCGTCCTGTGTCGCACGTACCGCCCCCTCAAACGACCGGACCGTCGCATTTACGGACCTCTTCGACTATGTCCGGAGCCATCCCACAATCCAGCCACTCAGCGCCCAAGTCGGGTAGCACCTCGGATGACGATGACGAAGAAGGCTGGGAAGCCATGAAAGCGAAGCGCGAGAAGAAGAAGTCGCTATGGAAATCCAAAAAGTCGATCAGTGACGATATTGGAGCACTCATCAACTGATAATGTCAAGTCGATAACACTAATGTCGGACGAGAGGGTTTCGAGGGCAATGAAGGGATGTACGGACTTTCTTTTTTTGGAGGGGGGGAGTGGGATTTTTTGGGTATAGCCGAAGCAAGGGTCTCTTCGCGTTTGTATATTCTGTACGTGGTCAGGGGCGCCAGTCGCACAGGACGATATCCGATGGCTGTGGCGGAGACGAGCCTGGTATCCTGTTCTGCTGGTCGGCCCGCCAGAGGATGCATGATAGACATAACACGCGCTAATCTAGGTGGTAATACCAATATACAAGAGCCGGTCCTTTTCTTGGGTAACCCTGGAGGGTGAAGCCCCCCTCACAGTAATTCTTGAATTCCCAGGGAAGAAACTGCTTTAACATTCGACGCCAGGTGGAATCCCACTCTATTCGATGATGCCGGCTGCCCAGGCCTTCCGTTTCGCGCCCATCTCAACAGCCGCCAGGCCCCAGTCCTCGCCATGGTTGTGACTTCCCGGGGTGATGCCCGCCCTAGCCTTGGCCTGCTCATCATTCAAAACAGTAAGAACGCCAAAGATGACAGGTATGCCGGTGTCCAGAGACACACGCATTAACCCGTCCGAGACGCTTCCAGCAATATATTCAAAATGCATTGTCTCGCCCTTAATCAGCACGCCAATGGCAATGATTGCGTCGAATGGCCCCGTCGAAGCTGCCGTGGCCGACAGAGTTGTCAGGTCGGTGGTCGAGCTGCCCAGCAAGTCCCCTGCCGAGCCGCCACTGCCAGCCGACGAAGACTGTACTTGGGAGGCCGCATAGAGGCTGTTGTTTTGGTCCATCGTACAAAGGTTGTTAGTGTGGAAACGATCACGTTTGGAGGTCTGGTGTGGTTCCAGAGTGTGCGTCGGAGGGATAATAAGCGAGCCAACAAGCCAAAGGGACAACGGGCCGGAGTGATGTATGATGATGTTCATGGGGAGGAGGAAATGGCGGAGTGAAGACGCACCGCTGAACGGCAATCGGTAGCTCCCATGAGCCAGGGACCGACTGCACCACAATATTCGCCTCCTTCACTCCGCACTCGAGAAGCTTGGCCTTTGTGCCGGCGAGCAGAGGCTCAATGATAGTGTCATTCCAACGGGCATGGACGATGCCAATGCGCAGGTTGCTGCCATCGTGGTGCTGCGGGGCGGGGCCTTTGGTGTGCATGTTGTCTAGGTACTACTTAGTAGCTTAAAAAAGAGTGCAGCGTGTGTCCGGCTGAGGTTGGGGTTCAACTTCCCAGGGTGATGATGGGTGTTGATAGCTTCTAAATGAGGTCCGGGTACGGAGTACAAACAGTGAGGGGCATTCCAATGGATGAAAACACTGCCCCACTTTCCATGTTGATGTTGAGCGAAGCTTCCAACTGAACTTGATGCTTCCAGATCGCTGAGTCAGCGGCTTTTGCAACCCCTGAACGTCAATCACCTGGGGAGCTCCTTCCCTACCTGGTTTCCTCCCCTTCGTGGGACAAGTCATGGTCCTCCATATCAGGAGACTCGGATGTCACATGGTGACTGGGGGTGCGAACTTCACCTCGGACAGCCGGTGCTTTGACGGAGTTGGTAAGGTATTCTCCAACTCAGAGCATTTGTTTACATCTCTCTGATCGTACCTCAATCCTCGCCATGGTGAATGCGTGATTTCATCGTCTCCAGCATCCTCCAGTGTGTTGTTTTCTCTCAGGTGTTCTTACTGCGACATTGTGTTTCGAAGTTCAGCATGCCAATCTCTCCTCTTCCTGAGGATAGCGTCCGCCGGCTTGGGTCATCCCTTGTCATCACCAGCCCGGTGCTCCTGCTTAAGGAACTCATCGAGAACGCCATTGATTCCGGAGCCACCTGCATCGAAATCCTAGTCTCCCAAAACACGGTCGACAAACTTGAGGTGAGGGATAATGGCCGTGGTATTCACCCGGATGACCTGGACTTTCTTGGCCGCCCAGGCCACACGAGCAAGCTTAGGTCCCTTGATGAACTGAATGACCTTGGTGGGAACACGCTTGGATTCCGCGGAGTTGCGCTGGCAAGTGCCAACCGCCTGGGGGATGTTTCAGTGATCAGCAGAGTCTCATCCGAGCCCGTCGCTGCCGTGGTCTCCCTCGCAAAAGGGGGTGGCATCGGCACACAACGCCATGCTGCTGCTCCAGTAGGCACCATTGTCTGCGTTACGGGGCTGTTCAAGGGCCTTCCCGTTAGACTACGGGTTGCCGTCAAGGAAGCGGCAAGGAACCTCGCCAAGATGCAGGAACTACTACAGTCTTATGCCCTTACAAGACCATGGCTGAGGCTGAGATTCACAGTGCTGAAGAGTCCAAATCTGTCGTGGTCTTACGCCCCTGTGCCGGGCGGAAGTGTCACAGAGGCGGCCATGCAACTATTCGGCACCGCACTCGCGTCTCAGTGCACCTTCAGGACGTTTCCTGGCGTAGAGTCACAATCAGACGCGGACCCTACCAACACGCTGGTGTGCGAAGCGCTCCTGCCAAGGCCCGGCGCTGACCCTGACAAGATTAACAAAGGTGCCTTCCTCTCTGTGGACTCCAGACCGGTTTCTGCAAAGCGTGGTACGGCTAAGAAGCTCGTCTCCATTTTCAAGAAGAGAATGGGAGTCTCTCTCAACCCGTCTCGCTCAGACGACGTGCCCAGGGAACCCTTCATCAGGTTGAATATCCGCTGTCCACCAGGCACTTACGATGTCAACGTCGAGCCGTCGAAGGACGATGTTCTGTTCAAGGACGAACAACGCATTCTTGATCAGTTTGAATCCTTTCTCTCGCTTGTCTACCCTGTCCCTGAGCCTTGCGACTCGCCTCGTCCATCTGTACCCGCGGTCGTAGCCGGCTGTGAACGGTCACCGTGTGAGACACCCTCTGCCGTGTCCGCTAATCCTCCTAGCCGTCCTTTAGCGCCACTGGTGAGCTCACCCTAGGTACCTATCACCTAGCTCAACTGACACTCTAAGAATACGGTTTCATCGTGGAAAGTTGACATGTACTCGAGCCTTGAAGATATGGACGGTGGCGACAACAGTGGTGACCTTGATGCGGAACAAAGCCCACAACGGGGAGCCGACGAGGTCCCGGCTTCTGGGCCCGAAGATGACATGAGCGAAGCTATCAAGGGCCAATCTTCAAAAGAAGGCCTAAACCCATGGTCCATCGCCAGGCTAACCAGCTCCAACCGGAGAGGCGACCCGCTGGCCAACGAGCGGAAACAGGAGGTTCGCCAACAAGCTCCATTACAACTTCCCGTGCACGGCTCGGCCATTGACACCGATGGAACCTCGGCGCTGGCCACGAGGGCTTCGGGCGCGGGTGACAGACTGGAATTTCAGCCCAGCCACCAAGTCCTTGACCATCCGGCTTCTGAAGGCAAGTCTCTGCGAGATGTTCTTGGCCACGTACAACACCGAGCATCCGCCAGCTCCGCTTGGTCCTCGAACCGCCGAACCCGGTCGCGCCGGAATCACGTCCTGCAGAGCCCGCCGACGTCCTCCCCCCGTGAATACGACTACGACGCAGTTAGCTCAGGGGAACGCCGAGCCCAACGACCCGCGAGGCGCTCAGACGGCCTGGTGCAAGCTCAGATATCGTTCGATAGGAACAACAGGCGGCAAGGGCACCATGATCGAGTTAGACTTGACGGCAACCAGCTGCTGTCAGAGCCCGTCAGTCGGAACCCGCGCATAAGAACTTCGGCTTCGGCTGCAGCACATCGTTTGTGGTCCGAAGAAGGGAATTTCATGTTTGGGGGCCCTGCTGGCATCAACGCCGGCCGTGAAAGAGATACTAGGCCTGATGAAGAGACGCAGTGGCCAGGTTCGGCAATAGATGATGCAAGGGCGCAGCTCATCAAGCAACAACGTCTCGGGACACAGAACCCACAGAGGAAGTCGAGGAGAACGAAGACAGAGCAGCTACCCCTCGAGACGATTCCACACGAACTACAGACATGTACACTCTTGATAACAGTAAGGGCAAACGTAGACCGAGTGGCACAGCTGCTTACCAAAGTCTCTCGGTTCGACACTTGGTTCGTTGATGGGAAGCTGAGAGGCGCGTTTGAGGATTTGACCAGTCCCGAGGAGAAGGCCAAGCTAGTTGAACCTCTCCTAGCCCACATTAGCCACGGGCGTGCAGTGGCAACGTGAGCGAAGCCGGCGCCGCGTTTGTGGCAGATGGGGATGGAAACCCAGGGAAGCTTGCTGTATTTGGCCAGGGGCGAGGGATGGCTTTCCCTCGCTTTATTCGCACTTGCTTACTTGGCTACACGTATAGCGTATTGAGGACATATGCACCCACTGGGGCGTGATTTGTGGAGGTCGACACCCACCTATTGCACATGTAGCTCGTTGCTGACAGCTCACAAGCATAGCCCCAACTATATACAGTGCACATGCAATACGACTCATACGAGTTAGCTGCATCTCGAGATGTGGGCTAGGGAGAACTCAACGCAAGTACTGGGCTAGCTGATGTGGGAACGTCCCTAGCAAGGTTTCGTATAAGCCCTAAACTTCAGATAATAGAGACATCCGGTCATAGCAAAACAGCATCGCCGCAGTTGAAGAGTTGGTTTTGAGCTGAAGTAGTTGGTCCAATGCCTCCAGCAAGGTTGGTAAATACTACCTACAGTAGCTACCAGGTACTAGTAGTATCAGCTTGCCGTTGCTGGTTGTTAGTCGAGCAGCGAGCTTGGGGTCAAGCTTGGAACAGACCTAGCTCTGTTCCTCCCACGCCGCATACACGCCTTGTTGAAGCTATGTACCAAAGATTCCAAAGTGCCGCTGAAGATTGCTAGTGTACTGTGCATGTCTGCATGCGTCAGAGGCACTGGATGTTGGGTCGACCCGAATCACACAGATACCGTAACAGATGACGGCATCTGATTGGGCCGATGGCTTTCGCGACACAGAGACGACTTGGCACGATGAGATCGTGTTCCTTGTTTAGTAGCTATAACAGTCTCCGGATATGATGGTTATGACGGCGGAGATGTCCAACGGCATGTCGCACTGGCCTCCGTTCCGTCAATTGCTCGTGTTGGATCAACCGGTGGAATTGGCAGCGAGGCTCGGTAACCGTTCACAGAACCTGGAAGCTTCTGCAGCATGAATGCCACAAACCCTGTGCGTCAACCGCCTAGGTAGTAATAAGTCAGCCCATATGCTGCAGCCAACCAGCGCAGTGGGGGCACTGCCGATCAGCCTGTCCACAAGTGGGCCAGCGCAACGGGGCTGCATCCATGCTGTCACCGCCCATCCCCAATCCATCATCCTCTTGCTGCTTTTCTGATATACGAGATCGAGGCCTCCTCCAAAACAAATCCCACTCGTTCTCCGCCATCGTCTCGTGGTCTCGCCAGCAAGCGTTTCTGGAAAGGCGCTGCGGTTCACGGGGCTTCGTCCAAGATGCACAGCAAGTAGGCCGCTGCTGCCTTTGTGCTGTTGCCCCAACGCTTTGGCGCCCCGTCGCACCTACAACCGTCGCTCGTTCCGCCTACCCGGCAGTTTCGAGTCCGCCGGCCGCCGACGCCTTTGCCATCTCCGGCCCAAAACTCCATCATGCCGACAGTCCATGTTTCTGGTCCGCAGTTCTCCGACTCCGAACCCGAGCCATGCGGTGCCCACCGGCGCAACCGCCGAGGGCGCCACCGGTCTTCTGGCTATGCCCACTGCGTTAGAGCTTCCGCGCCCGCTGCTACCGCGAAGAGAGAATGCGCTGCTGAGTTGACCAATGCTACTGGACGACAACACACCCGATCTTGCCGTCCCCGGTCTCCGGCGGTGGCTGCATTCGTCTGGCCGATGCTGGTGCTGACCGCGTTGCTGCGGCCCGTTGCAGCTGCTGCCGTGTCCTTCGAAAACTGCCTGTCTGAGTCCTACATCAACAACGACCCGACGCCGCTGCAATGGGTGCCCCAGTGGGTTGATGCCGTGTTTGACGCGACAGATCCCAAGCACACGCTCCGTGTGACCATGTGGGGGAATGTGACGGGCTCTTTCACCAACGTTACGCTGCCGCCGGCGGGGAGTCCGGACTGGAAGGACCCAAGCAAGACCGACGGGAAGATCATGGATGAACCAGAGCCAAACGTGCCCAACCCGAAGCTTACGACGCTCTATAGCAAGATTGAGGTGCTCAACTACCAGCCTTGGAGCCAGAATACAAACTTTTGCAACACATCGCTCGTGAATGGCTCGTGCCCCCTTGCGCCAGTCTTCGTGGAGGCCAACTCAAGGTAAGCTTGCCAGCTACTTACTACTAGTAGTAGTAGTGCTCCCGGAACTACTCGTTCCATTCCACATAACCCAGATTGGACTAGCGATGCTGACCTGCACCATGTCCCAGCCTGCTTCCGTACATACTGCCGTCCGTGTCCATGAGCCATGACTTCTATTCCTCCTACGCCTTTACGTCATTCACGGCCACCTTCATCATCATTTACGGGGACACCAGAGGCACCAACATAGGCTGCGTCTCAACCTCGGTGACGCCAGATTTGGGTGACCTAGCTTGGACGCTGAGATATCTGCCGCTGCTCGTGCTGATTTTCGTGGGCGCCGCCACTGTCTTCGCCGCCATTTACAGCCCGTGGGGCGCCGCTGACATCTTCCATTGGAGCTCCAACTATGGCCGGGATCCTGACCTTCTTCGCCTCGTCACCCCCGGCTTTGGAGACTGTCTGCAGTACATACAATTTGTCGTTCTCACCGGCGGTCTAACGCTCAGCTACCCGGGATTCTATCAGCCCATCGTCAGCCAGGGGTCATGGGCAACCCTCATGTTCAACCAGAGCTTCGTGAGCGACGAACCGGGATGGATCAGCGTGCGCGATGGCATCTACGTGACCGACGGTCCTTACGGTCTACAAACACTCGCCCAGCTGGCCGGGATGGGCAACGTCGACGACATCTGGGCCGGCATGATGGTCTGGCTTCTGGCCATCATCGCTGGCATGATTGTGCTCGTTCAGGCCGGGTTCCTGGCCCAATGGCTGTACCGCTTTGTGAAGAAGATACCAGAGGAAGACCTCCGGTCCAAGAACTTCCCCTTCACGATTGGAAATGTCATCAGGATAGTTTTCAACTATTTCCTGCTCCCGATCGTAGCCCTGTCGACCTTCCAGCTGGTTGTGGCCAGCGGCTCACCGGCCTACACGGTCGTATTGGCGGTTCTCACGTTGGTCATCATCATCGTTTTCGCCGGTTGGCTGCTTTACCTCATCGCGACTACGAAGCCGAGGGCGTTTCTGTTCGACGATCTGCCAACACTCCTCTACTATGGCCCGCTTTACAATACCTACTCTGACGAGGCTGCCGCGTTCACGCTAATTCCGGTGCTCCTCACTTTTGTTCGCGGGATCGCCATTGGCGCCGTCCAGCCTGCTGGGATAGCCCAGGTTGTCCTGCTCGCTATCTGTGAGGTGATACAGATCCTGACGCTTCATGCCTTTCGGCCATTCCACTCTCCCACCTCCATGAACGCCTACCACACGCTCTTTTCAGGCATCCGCCTCGTCACGGTCCTCCTAATGGTGGCCTTCATCCCATCCCTGGGAGTGACGGACGGCCCTAAAGGCTGGATCGGCTATGCCATCCTTGTCACACACGCCGCTGTGCTCGTCCTTGGCTTCCTCCTCAATGCCGTGCAGACGTTTGTTGAGGTCGTTGCCCGTATGCTCGGCGCTGGCGGGGACGATGTCCGAGGGCAGTCCAGGGGTGGTCTGTCCAAGATCTTTGGGATGCGGCAGTTGTCGCGACGCATGTCGCGGCGGGAGAACGGGCCGTCCAGGCACAGCCAGCTGTCTACCTCGGCAATGCTGGATGCTGATGAGGTCTCTAGAACTGGGTACATCATGCCGGGCGGCCGTCTTCGGAGCGAATCAGGTGGGAGCATTGGGATGCTCATGCACCGCCGCCAGAGGAGCTCGTCTGTTCTAGACAGCTTGAGCCTTGACATGCCACCGCGCAACCTCGACAGCGGTGCGAGCTCCTTCACACCAACCACCCCCGGCGACGCCAGCACGCTCTCCTACCTGCCCTCTCCCAAACAAGCCATGCGCCACCCGGGCGGCTTTGGTTTGCAGACGCCAGATCCTTACTATCGCCCGCCGAGACAGCGCCGGTCAACCATGGATACCTCATCATCACCCACCTCTAGGACGGCTGGGCCATGGCGGACCGGAGAGGGCACGCAAAAGCGCCACAGCATGGCCGGAACCGGTACCGTCGGCGACCCTGCGGATCTTGGCACCCAGATATCGAGGGACGGCACGCCCGCTCCCTATGTCGTTGTTCCTTTCGCCCCACAAGCCGACTACTCAACCCGCGAGGTTGATTTCTACTACAGAGTTCGAGGCGAGAGGCTAAAGTCGGGTGCACCCAACCGTAAGCTTGGAACTGGACCTGCCGACCCAACGTCGCCTATGGCCTCCGCCGCTGGCTGGTTCCGGAGCATGTTCGGTAAGAAAGGGAAGGACAAGGGGAAAGGGTTCGAGGTTGTCAGAAGTTCGCGGATGCCGCCTGCAATGCGCACTAGGGGCGTTGATTTCGAGGACGAAGCTCCTCCTCAAGGAATACCGGTGGCGATGGGTGTGCTGCGTAACGGGCCTATTGAGTCGGACGACGAGGATGAGGAACGGCAGAAGAAGCAGAAGAAGAAGGGCACCCGTCCAGCCAACGTGACATCGCCAGAGCGGGAGCCCCTCAACAGTAAGAGGAGCTCCATCGACGATGATATGGACGAAGTCGGCGCCACAAACACGCCGCAAGTCGGGACGCTATTGGCGGACGTAAGCTCCGAAAAAGAAGCTAAAGATACGATACAAGAAGCCTCACAGTCTGGCTTGGACAGCGACCTGCCAGTTCCGGAGGTCCCACGGAAGAGTTCCAAACGAATTTCCTGGAATGGCTCCCAAAATCGCGATTCACCACCACAGCAACCGCAGCAATCGCAGCAACCGCAGTCGGGCCGCCCATCGACCCTTGCACCCTCTTTGGCCAGATTGCCATTTGAGCGCACTCCGTCACAGGAACGGCTATCGAACTCGTCAGCAGGGCTCACAGACGACTTCATCCAGGTCGATCTACAAGACGGCCATGGTGACAGCGAGCCCGGCTATGGGTTTGTCAACCAAGGTAACATCAACAGAGTTGATCGTGACGTGGACCTACTCGGCAGTTCTGCTGAGGTGGTTAACGAGAGACGTTAAGACGGCTCGATACCTCATTCGACTATCACCGTCGATCACCCCCCGATCGCATGATCCCCTATACCGATTCCAACGCCCACTTTCAGGCGGTACGGTATGGGTGGATGATCCGCTCTATTTTCTTTTCCGTTCACTCTTGTCTAGCTCCTACGCTTAATGGGAATTTGGTACCGATAAGCGGGCAAAACTACGTTGCTCCGCCGGAAATCGGCTTAGCCACGGTGGTTCAGTTCATGACGAGACTGGGTACGGCAGGTAATCTCCATGTTCCTGCGATTGTACAGTTCAGGGCGTCTTGGTGTGTTTTGCATATCATCTGGTTTGGATGTTTAGCGTCGGCGCGCAAAATGGGTGTATCGGTGGGCAGGTACTCGACTCACTTTGTACATGCTCCTTTTTGGGTAGATATTCTGATCTGTTTGGACGAAGGGATACTCGAATAGATTGGGAGGCAAAGGGTGACGGCATCCGATGGCGGTAATCATGCAAAGTTATTTCGAACAGTAACCTAACCTACGCTATAGCACTAGCTATCCGCTACTACATTAATGTATCCGAATGTCGTATAGCTAGCGATAGCAATAGCGTGCCATATGACAAATACGGTTTGAGATCGGGGATGCATTTTCGACTAGCATTGGGAGCAGCAAAACAGATGGGCATTAGAACGCTGGGTTGGTTACTCTGACCGTCCGGAGCACCCATAAACTCCGTGCAGCAAAGCGGGTTATCAACAGGGCAAGCGACTCTGCCCAGCTCCCTTCACATGATGATACCCAGGCCGGCGACTCCGGCCGCAACGGCACCGACTAACCCGGCACATCCAGCTGCTGCCGTTGGCCTGGCCGCGAAATTCCCCGATTCCGTGCCGAAGTAAAATCCGCTGGCCGAGGTCCCAGATAAAGTGCACATGCTAGCCTGAAGGCCACTGCAGGCCGCGCTGGACAGACTGCTGCCTGAAAGCGGTGGAAGGTTCAGCATAATGCCAGCTACCAGCCAGATGTCTTAGCAAGAAGGGGGAAACGGAAAGTCTGCTCACAGATACTCGTAGCACTTGCGACACCAACGGTAGCGCTCGCCCCAGCGGTGACGGTCGTCCCTCCTCCGCCCGGAACAACAATGGTGACAGCATAACCGCCGCCGGCGCTCGGCCCTCCCAGCTGGGAGGTGCAAGCCGCATAGTTGGCGCTGCACTGGCTGACGGCAGCAGAGCAATAGCCCGGGTTGGCGAAGTAGGTGGCGATGTAGGGGAAGGAAAAATAGGGGTTCGAGACGTAGGAGACGGCCGTGGCGGTGGCCGGGCTGGGCGTCACGAAGCTTGCGGGTGCGGTGCCGGTGCACACAGCGCTGGATCCCTTGTCAGCATGGCAGCACACACCTCGGGGAAGAGAAAAGGGCGGGTGAGTGGGGCGAATGTGTTCTGTACTCACCCTCCAGGGCAGCAAGCTGGGTTGTTATTGGCGTCCAGCTGGCATCTCTGGCCATTTTGGCAGCAGACATTGCTGAAGGCGGCACCTTGGTCTGCGCAGCTAAAGAAATCTGGTAGACATCCCTGGCGCTTTGCGATGGCAGCCGCTGTCTCGACCGGTCGGAAGGGCTGCAGGTTGCCGGAGACTGCAGCCGTCCACGCGAGTATTAAGAGGAGCAGACTGGGCGGCGACGCAAAGGGGAGCGGTCGTCTGATCCTCATTATCGCTCGGCAATGTCGCCCAACCACTCAGTCGATTCTCACGCAATCGCGATGTGGAGGACAAAAAGCATATGAATGACAAAAGCAACGCACGTCAATTAAGCTGCATTGGCCGGAACGACGGCGTATATACACAAGACGCAGGATGAGGAAGGACGCGGCGTTTAACTGTCGTCCTGTGGCACCGAAACATTGCGTCCGGCAAAAGGCGGGCATGTAGGTGCATACATACCTAACTACTAGGTACATATATATATATCCCGCAAAAGCTCCAGTTATGGATTCGGACAACACAGCACTGCAACGGACTCAGCTTGGTTAAACCACCGAGAGCTTAGGTCGTGCAGCTGTCCGTTGACCAACCATGGGGCGGAAGTCAGCCCGATGATGTCATCCACTCGCTGGCCCAGCAACCGGCGGAGACATCCTGCTCTTGGGTCTGGTGGGCATGGGCGGGGTGAAAAATGTAACGCAAGCGGGGCATCCCGATGTCTTGTCTGTATCAAATACAAACAGTACGTGACTTGATGTGGGGTGCGCTGGCAGGTCACCCATGAAGCAATTAGAAGGCAAATAGAGTCTCGTCTAGATTCTAATGAGCGCCTCGTAGGTGGCCGAGGATGGCTCGTAGCCGTAGCAGTGCCTTCGGCTCAGGGAGGGGTTCGCCTGGTTCCACCTCCTCTATCTGACGAACCTCGGCACGAGCCTCGTCAACGAGCGCGCTCAGATCGCCCCAAACCTCGTCTTGATAGCTCGTCAGGACACGAGACCACTGAGTCACCCATAACTGCCACGCCTCGTTCGCATCCGTAGTACCAAGGTGCATGGCGAGACTGTCTGCTGGCGTGATCCGCGGTGCCGTCTGGGACTGGAGATACTCCGGGATGAAGTTGAGCACATTGTCCCATGGGATCGAGGTCTCCCCTTGGTCTGTCTCTTGACCGAACAACGCCTTGCGCAACGCCGCTAGATCGCCTTGGGATGCAGGTTCGTTGGCATTGTCAAACACCTGCTCGAGGCCGCCGTCACTCGACAGCAAGGCGACAACATCCGCGCCGTCCTTCGCCTGCTGTTCTGCGACCGAACGCGTGAACGGTTCCGCTGCCCCTGCGGTCCCAGATGTTGGAGCACTAGGGACGGCCGACCGCCAAGCGCCTTCTAGGTCGTCATTTGGTTCTGACAACATTGGTGCGTTTCCACTGTCCAGGAAAGCGGCGAACGACGCTTCTTCTCGGGCAATGTGCTCCTGAGTCTGGCCCATTTTCAGGGACTCGCCGGCGGCGATGTTGGACCGCATCTGAATTGAACTCTCCCCCGCTCTTGCTAGAGCCTCGCCAGCGCGCGACGATTCGGCCTTTCCGTCCCCGCCTCCAAGTACGGCACCGGGCGGTCCTGATAGCAGAAAGGAGGCTGCTGACTGTGCCATCCAAGGCAGCGATGTCCCTGGATCTTTCTTTTCTGCAGCGCCATGGTCTAGGCCATGGTCCGTATTCGATCTGGCATCATCCTTTCCTTTGCCCTTTGAGTCAGGACCTTGTTGTCTTGAAGCCTCGTCTTCCATTCTCGTCAACTCTGCATGCAAAACTGTAAGTACGACTCAGGACCGATTGCAGCTGATCGGGCATGTAGGGCCCAGGAGTAGCACCCTCGACTCGGCCGTCAACGAGCGGAGGTGACGTCGGATGTGACTAGACAATGGGTGTGTGATGAGCTTTCGCTGAGATCTAGACCGGAGCGTTGCTGCCCACTAATCTGATCGCCTCATGTAGAGTTGGGTCACAACCGATGCAATGACGCGATCTCACTCCCTAGCGGCGTGGAATAGGCTATGAGATTACGCATCTGTTGGGGAAGGCCAGCAAGGTGGTGATTTATCACGATGTGAATCGAGGGGGGGCTCACAATAGCGACAAGAAGTAACAGACAGATCGGTCGAGTCCTTGCATGTATTGGGGTTACTAGGTTGTGAGGCAAGTATTTATCGCTCATACGGTATGGTACACACTAGCTGTCCCAAATAGAAGTAATTCAGGGCTGATAGTGTAATGAATTGTATGGAGTATGCCGTATATTACAGCCCATACATACATACATGTATATACTTGTACCCGCACCTGGCTGTCACCTGTGCCCGTGCGGGCTCTAGATTGATTTTGCCCATTATTACGAAAGGAAGCTAGCCTGAGGTTGGCCCGCCCCAAAAGCAGTTTCGCCCGATTTGGGCACAACGCACCATCACCCTCCATTACACCAACGCCAACTTCTGTCATTCAAAGCTCGCTCAACCTGTTTCCATCGCTACTTATTCCAGCTACCGGCCATATCTCCGAGTTGGTTGTACGCCCTACACACGCAGTGCTTTAGAGGTCATCTCCGCGAGTTTGCAACGCAGTCTACTGCAAGGATCGGGATACTAGTAGTCTCGTTCTGCCTTCTCTTTTGGTCGGTATTGCGGAAACGTCTGTCTAGGTGGCACAGTCGCTTGCGCCCTGTTTCCCAACGACTCTCGCATCAGCCTCCAAACCCTCCCCCAATTCGGCCGCAGCCTCTCCCGACACCCACATTCCCCTACCCCACGGGCAGCATCGTGCTAGCTTTGCCCAGCTCCCAGGACCCCGGTACAGTCCTTGAACCCCGCCTTGACACGGATCTGAACCGCGGGGGCCTTTTCGTCACTCCCGGACATACAACTTTCACTGCTCGCTCCGGCAACATCGTTGCCCGCCTTATCCACCGACAGCAGTCGGGCCGCTCATCGGCCGCTCCTTCAGATTATCAAAATGGTGGACACAGAAGCGAACGTACCGACATGGAAGTTCACCCAGTACGCACCCTTTCCCCTGACCCATTCTTCCCGCGGCAACCTGTCGTTTTGTATGACCCTCGCATCGGGAGAACGGGTGCCACTGCTCGCGTGCTCGGCACGCGAGCCGTTGCACGTCCCCCCGGTCATGCATGGCACCTCGTCTCTTCGACAGACTAACCAGCGGATTCTAGATGCTTTGGTGACAAGGGTGATGTGGAGGACATAACAGAGGGTATGGCACTACGTCAGAAACGATCAGATATCCTCCTAGCATCCAACGTCACTGTGCCTTGGAGTGTTGCTGCATACGAATCGGATTTTGCTAACTGCGGTTTGCCCACAGCTGATATCATCTCCACTGTCGAGTTCGATCACACCGGCAACTATCTAGCAACAGGCGACAAAGGCGGACGTGTTGTCCTGTTTGAGCGCAACGAGACAGTTAGTCCCGGGCCCGAGCCTGAGCCCCCAGTTCCCTTTTCCGCGGCGGCCCTGGCTTACTCCCTGGACAGAAAAAGACCTGCGAATACAAGTTTCATACCGAGTTCCAATCGCACGAGCCAGAGTTTGACTACCTCAAGTCCCTTGAGATCGAAGAGAAGATCAACAAGATCAAATGGTGTCGTCGACAGAACGCTTCCCACTATCTCCTGTCGACAAACGATAAGACGATCAAACTATGGAAGGTGTTTGAGAAATCGCTCAAGGTTGTGGCGGAGAACAATCTCTCCCATGATCTTACACCGGCAAACATAGCCGGCGGAGGCGGAGCCCCGCGACCGATGCCGAACGTTCGATTCCGCAGCGCCAGTGAACTGAAGCTCCCGAGGCTGACACACCATGATACCGTCGTTGCCGCTGTGCCCCGGCGGACCTATGCCAACGCCCACGCCTATCACATCAACAGCATCTCAGTGAACAGTGACGGAGAGACTTTTATTAGCAGTGATGACCTGCGGATCAATCTGTGGAACCTGAACATCCAGGACCAAAGCTTCAACATTGTGGACATCAAGCCGGCGAACATGGAAGAGTTGACGGAGGTCATTACGGCGGCCGAGTTCCACCCCTTGAGCTGCAACTGGTTCATGTACGCCAGCTCCAAGGGGACTATCAAGCTGGCGGACATGCGGGAGAGCGCTCTGTGCGACCAGCATGCCAAGAGTGGGTATTTCCGTTCAATCCGCCCACCCAACCTCCAACTAACAAGCTCTCTGCCTACAGTGTTCGAACAGGAGGAAGATCCGTCGTCGAGGTCATTCTTCTCCGAAATCATCTCGTCCATCTCAGATGTCCGCTTCTCCCACGACGGCCGCTACATCCTTTCGCGCGACTACCTGACGGTCAAGATCTGGGACGTGAATATGGAGAGGCAACCCATCAAGACAATTCCCATCCACGAGCACCTGAGGCCAAGGCTGTGCGATACGTACGAGAACGATAGCATCTTTGACAAATTCGAGGTGGTGTTCTCTGGTGATGGCAAGAACGTCATGACGGGAAGCTACAACAACAACTTCATGATCTACCCGTCAGATCCAGAGAAGGAAGTGGAAGTCGTGTTGCAGGCGGACAAGTCGGCTTTCAAGGCGAAGAAAGTCGGCGTGCCGACGCCGATCAATTCATCAACGAGCCCGACCGCTAACGGAAAGAAGAACGGCTCACGAGGGGGCAGCCCAGCCGCACCAGGTCAGGGTCAGAGGATGCGCAAAGAGACGGACGCGGACCAGATCGACTTCAACAAGAAAATCCTGCACATGAGTTGGCATCCGTTCGAGGACAGCATTGCGATCGCGGCGACTAATAATGTAAAATCCCCGCTACCCAAACAGACCCTGATATTTTCCGTGTCGCTAACGCATATATCTAGCTATTCGTTTTTTCTGCCTTGTAGAGACGGGCAGCTAACATGTCAGGAGGATGCCTGTAGAGCAGTGAAGGTTGAGGAGGATCCTTGTCTATCTGCGGCAACCTTGAACCCAGGGGCGTATGGCTATGGCACAAGGTTCCTGGTCGGCCTTTTGTCGGGGCTTGTTGCGAAGCCTTTGGAGGCAGCGTCGATAATGGCAAGAATTGGGGATCGGAAGCAGACCAAAGCTGGGTTCAGGAACAGGCAGGCTCATGAGCAGGGGCGAAACGACGAATTGAAATGTCGGCAACCAAGCAAAGACTTGGGAGCAGTGGCTAAGGCGGAGGTCCCTTGTTAAGACCTCAGTCGGGCATGAGATCCATGCGGTAGATGCTGTCTCCAGGAAAAGCATGCACAGGACAAGATAGCAAAGACAGGCTAGAGGTAGCATGCATTCTTCCAGCGTGGAGTGGTGGCATATCGCCGTATTTATCAAAGCCAAGGGTGTTATCCCCATCGCAGAAGTCATGCACTTAGGTAATGTATACCTCGCCGTCTATGCTATGCGTCACAGGGAAAACAACGTTGTTCATAGATCTAAGGCTGCGCCCGCTAGGCAGGTGATACGGGGATCAATACAGGCGGAACTGATTGCCAGGACAGTTTTGTTGAAGTCAACCTTCCAGACTCAGGCGTGTTAATAAGGCTGTTAGGCTGGGCCCCCCACGATGATCTTTTGAGCCGCAGAGCCCCGCAGTCAACGGGCTTGGCTATCAACCCCACATGAACTTGGCTCGTAGAGTTGTCCCCCTGGCGGCAGCACAGTCTCTTAACTGTCACATCCTCTTGGCGCCGCACTGTGAGGTTACTCCTACCTACCTTGATTAAGCATCGCTGAGAAGCAACATCGCACGTGGAAGCCAAATCTTCCCTCAACCACACTCGCCAGTTACCGCAACAACACTCTACCTACACAACACAGGTAGCTTGTTCATAGAAGCATAAGCACGCCAAAAACCGCGCGTTCATTTGCCACGAACAACGCGATGTCGGACCAAAATCATGCACCCACAGCACGATCCAAGCCGCCACCGGCGGGCGAGGAGGAAGCCGGCACGATGCTTAAGCTCGGCGAGTTCGAGGACGTGGACACTTTGACGCTGTCCGAGGCATCGCTGGTCATCAACGCGCTGATGACGAAGCGGCGAAAAGACCGAAAAGACCGGAACGAGACCGACGTCCTGAACAAGACACTCGACTACCTCGACGCGTTTGCGCGTTTCAAACAAAAGGAAAATGTCGAGGCCGTGGAACGGCTACTCAGTGCGCACAAAGAGCTCACGAAATACGAGAGGGCGCAGATCGGTGGGCCTTTTTTTTGACCTCTACCTCTCTCTCTCTCTCTCTCTTTCTCTCCCTTTCTCTCTCGTCACCCCGGTGTTTGTTTGTTCTCCTGTCAAACGTGCGTAGGCTGACCTGATTGCTTTTTTTTGTCAGGTTCCCTCTGTTGTGACAGCGCAGACGAGTGCAAGACTTTAATACCCTCGCTAGCCGACAAGATCAGTGACGAGGATCTTCAAGAGCTTCTGGACGAGATGGCTAAGCTCATGAGCACTTGAGGAAGTTGGCCCTGGCCCGGTTTAGAATGGGCAATAGGCGCACAATATACCCCAGGGGAGATGATTCGGTCGGGGGCAAGATTGGTGGCTAGGTGGAATTCGTGCATAACAACGCATATATCTCTCGGGAATCTGAGACGGGTGGCAGAAAGCGGGCATCTCCGCATGGCACGGCGTACAATGGCTTAGACGGACTTGGGTCAGTGCTTGTTCTCATTTGCTGTTTTCATCTTCTTGATCTCCATCGGAATAAGAAAATATACCCTTTCTTTCTAATGTAATGGCTCACGCCTGACTAATCCAAACCAGCTTGCTCGGAGCATCGTCTTGACACAAGAGACCAGTTCAGACTTTTGATCTCACAACTGCAGATTCTGAAATCTCGTCCAGCTGTTTGCGTACGTGCCGGTGTCACGCTCCCGCTGTGTCGAACTGAGCGTCGCCCTGGGCGACTCCACTGCCTCATTCACAATGGGCCGGGAGTCAATCTCAACCGCCTCACTCTGCGTTGCCTGCCCCCCTTCCATCTCTCGACGGACCACCGCCGAGCCAAGCTCGGATGGACTTGACGCTAAACTCACTCCCACTCCCCATGAATTGCCAGGCGCGAGGGAGCTGGCGTGGCTGCTGTGAGCATCGCTGCTCGGGTTGCTCAGGTGCAGGCCGCGTGCTGGAGGGGAGCTCATCATACTGTCCTCTTTTACCACCACCACCATTGGCCCCCAGTGCGATGGGTTGGAAGTGCCTTGGGTATTGCCGTGATGCTGGCTTGAACAGGGCGCCATACCGCTCGCTGGGTCAGACACCCCTCTCGGCATGCTGTGAGCCACAGACGAGTCGAAAACGGGTTCCAGCGCTGAAGGGTTGGGCTCCTTGACCGGCCCGCTTACTACTAGTAGCGACGGAGCGATGCTATCTCTCCGTTGTCGGCACCGGCCCCACCACCACATGCAGGTGCTGAGAGCCGCAATGACGGCCACAGCGGCACAAGCGACCACGATTCCGACAAGGGCGCCGACAGACAGCGTTATTCCGCTACTGCTATTGTTTGCGTTGACCGCGGTTGATGTGGAGGAGATGGTGGCTGTTGTCCCTGCGCCTGCGCCTGGAGTTGGCGTTGACGAAGGGGATGGGGAGGAGGATGCTGCGGCAGTTTCTGTGCGCGTCAGACCCGGTGTTGTTCTGATCGGAGATGTCCTGCTCGTCGTGCGTGGCCTTGAAGTTGAGGCCGAATCGGTGGTTGCTACCGGATGGCCGCGCGCCGAAGCAGGCCAACCGATGGGGCAACCGATGGGATCTTGCTTGCACGGATCAACACGGCAGCAACCGCTATAGTAGGGGTGTTTCCAGGTACAAATGTACCAGATGTATCCGCTCTGGGTCTCACATACTCTACTTGTCGTGTCGATTGCTGTCTCAGTCGAATCCATAGCGGCACAGCCCTCGAGCCTGGCCCAGCCCCGCGTGCGATGGGTGACAACCCACTGCTCGAAGCTTCGAAATCTCCGGAAGTCCTGGAGTCTAATTATTTTTGTAGATCCCGTGGTCCTGGTGTTATCAGGGGGGAGAAGCCGTTGGACAGAAACAGGAGGAAGAACGTTCAATGACCGACAGCCCTTCCCGATACAAGGCTGCAGTGTGGTTAAAGAGCGACCTGGTACGAGGGACGGGCGACGAGCGAAGAGACGGGAGCGTTTGAAGTTGGACAACATCCAGCATGGCCTCCTCCGGCTTGTTGCTTCAATATTGTACAAGTACAACCGACCACTGGGTTGCTGCAGTGGTGTCTGCCGCCTCGCGCGAATAGAGACCACCTACTACTAGTACCTAGGAATCATAGTACACGGCACCTGGCAGCGAAGGCAAATACAATTCTGCCGTCGTATCCCCAACCAAGCTACCTACTGGCAGGCGGCTGGTTTCTACAGTACCATCCGATTCACTTGAATTCTTCGATAGCTGTACTACTCGCGCGTCATTTGAAATACACCGACCAATGTCCTACGTCTTCAACTTTTCGAGCAGCAGCTTTGCTCCTTGGTTCCCGCCAGACGTTCCGTTCCCCCTATGCGCGCCCTTGTTCTTCGACTTTGACTTCTTGGTATCCGTCTTCGCGCTCTCTTCAGCTGCCTCCCCAGCTGCCGCCGCCTCGAGCGTCTTCTTCCCAGAACGTAGCTTCTTGAGTAGCTCCTTCTTGGAGGAGAAATCAGGAGCTTCCAGAAGTCCCAGCACTGTGAAGGAACTCGGCCCAGTGGCCCACTGAAGGATATGTTCCTTGATGACCGGATAGAGGATGTCGGCGAAATTGAGCGGCGGATCAACCCGCTTGACGGCACCGGCCGCCTTGTCAAACCGACCTCCAGCAATGAGCGTCTTGAACATTCTGCCTCCGTGCGGCGTCAGGGAGATATGTGGGGGAGGGGGGTAAAGCGGATCGGCGTTCTCGGACTGCGTCGGCGTGGGATCCCCAGCAGCAGTCGAGGCCACGGCCTCCAGCGCAGCGGTCTTGTCTCCCGTCGCCGACAGCAAGACGTCGGTAACGAACTGACATCCGAATGAAGTGGCGATGAGTTCCGCTGGCGACGTCGCCACCGCCGCAAGCAACAGCGGGGACATTGCTGCCACCAATTCTTTGCGGCGGATGTCGGCATCCTTTTTGCTCGTCTTCTTCCGGATCTCGTGGATTTCGGCCAGGAGCTCCAGATCATACGCATGGCTGGCTGGAAACAAGGATTTCGACTGTCCTTCGAACAGGTAGCAGATCGTGATGCGCGCGTTGAGGTCGTTGGCAAGGAAGACGATGTTCTCGATGCCTTTCTCCTCATTCTTCCCAAGAATCTCCGGGAAGATCGTCTTGGACGTCAACACAGTGTCATCGATGACATCGTATGCCGCCAGGAGGATCATGTGGCCGTGCGGGTCGCCGCACATGAGCTGGAATGTGTCCTTGTACATCTTGAGAATCTGTTTGCGGTCCTTTGCGCTTCCATAAGCCAGAAGCAAGCACGCCAGACGAGCTCCCGACTTGGTGAAGGCCATGTTCTTGAGCAGGTCGCCATTTTCATCGTCCTTCACAGTCTCGACGAACTCCTTGAGCTCCTCGCTCTCGGGCTTGAGGCTGAGGAAGTATTGCAGCATGGCATCGTGGAGCATCGTGAATCCAGTCATCTTCTTCTGAATGAGACCGTTGGTCATGCTGAAGAGGTACTTCATCACGGGGCCTCGTTTGCTGGGTTCATCGTCAAGGATCTTGCGGAGGTCTGCCGTAACTTCCTCGCCGGCACCGGGGGCGAACAGGGCAAACTCGGGCCCGTACCACTCTCGCAGCATACGCGCCTTTTGCTCTTTTGTTGCCACTCCGCGGTAGATGTCGTCTAGGATCCAAGAGGCTTCCGGGTGATTGATGAGCTTCCGCACCTTCCCGTAGAACTCGGGAATGATCAAGTCTCTGATCTCCTCGTCGTTTTGAACGAGAAGCTTGCCGATAAGAAACTTGGCGTATCTGCTTTCAGCGAGCTGCGCATACGCGCCTTGCAGCTCCTTCGCAATTTGCTTCCGCTGCTCCGGGGTTGAGTATTTGATGGCGGTCTGGACGGCACGGACAGCGTCATGCTTCAGGACGAAGTCCTTGATCCGGCCGGTTATGATGCTGTACAGTTCCTCGACGAGCTGTTGACGCTCCTCCTTGGGAACGTGGGACTTGCGTCGCAGCTTTTCCCACAGCTTCTTCGTCCGGTGAACCTCGTCCGCCAATGGCTTCGCGGCCTTGCGCTCCTGTGCTAGCTGCTTTTGCTTTGCGTGCGCCTCGCGGGAACTCTGGGCCGCTGAAAGAAGATCAGCAGGAAGTTTCATGTGTACCAAGTATAAAGAGACGGCCTCGCTCACCCGGCTTCCCCGATAAGTCAGTACCATCGCTGCGTGAAGGCACGCCTTCTTCGGATTTCCGATGCTTCGGCCCGCTGACGGTTCTCGCCTTCTTGGTAGCTCGGTATTCGCTGCGTCTGTTACTTTTGTCACTTTGGTCACTCGACGACGCCTTTCGCTTCGCCCCCGCGGCAGGTGCTGATGGTTTAGGTGCCATTGTGTGAGTGATCCTGGCTGATGCTCGACTGTGCTAGGTAGATCCGATTTCCAGCTGCAGGACCATCGACCTGTCAATCCAATTTTTTTGTCGACGGTCGGATCAGACCCCTGCTTCTGCCGGGCGGTGAGACATGCAGAGGCAGGGATGCGGTCACCCCACCATGTAACAAACCGCACCTGTCCCACACTGTTCGGTCTTCGGTGCCCCTCCATCTGAGGTTTCGCACTGGCAGTTCAATCTAGCCTCGGATCCGTCAAGTCAGAGTCAAGTCTTCTATCGGTTAATCTCAAAAACAAGCTGGACATGGGACGTGAAGAGCAAATCGAAGAGCGGGAGGTGCTCAACTCCATATTCCCAGATGAAATTACAGGTACTGTACTCTACAGTCAATTAATTACACTTCTTCTTTTTCTCTAGATTTCGCACGGGTGAGGGGCTAACCCGTCGCTGTAACACAGACATATCAGAGACCGAGTACAGGATATCGATCACCCTCGACATCGGCGACGATGAAGATGAAGCGGAACCACCGGTCATGCTGCTGACCGTGCGGTATCCCGAGGACTACCCGGACAAGGCGCCGCTCTTGGAATTATCCGCACCGCAGAACTCGACGCCCCACCAATACCTGAACATTGCTGAAGATAAGGATCAGCTTCTCCAAGACCTGGAGGCGACAGTCGAGGAAAACTTGGGCATGGCCATGGTATTCACCCTGGTGTCTGCAGTGAAGGAAGCTGCCGAGCAATTAGTGGCCGAGCGCAAAGAAGCCGCCGCCAAGGTGCACGAGGAGGCCATCCTGGCTGCCGAGCGCGAGGAGAACAAGAAGTTCCATGGCACACCGGTCACCCGGGAGACGTTCCTGAAGTGGCGAGAAGGCTTTCTGAAGGAGATGGAGGAGGCTCGGATCAGGGAAGAGGAGGAAAGGGCGGCAGAATTGAAGAAGGCCAGAATAAAAGAGCCGCCCAAGCTTACTGGCAAGCAGCTTTGGGAACGGGGTCTTGCAACCGCGTCCCAGGAGGAAGGCGATGAGGACGGAGTGCCGACGGAGGATGTACAAAAGCTCAAGGTTGGAGATAGCTGAGTGTGACTGGCTCAGACACGACGAGGTCTGTGAAGGCTCGGATGTGACGCGCGCAGCTCCCTGCATCCATATGCTGCAAAACGGAAAGCTCAGAAGAGTGGTATGCCGTGTCTTGACATATGCTATACCTTTAAAGCCTGACATGCATAGTCCCCGCCAAACCGTGAGATAAACCGCAGAGCTGGCTGTCGTAAAGCAGTCCGTAATCGTTTGATGACTTCCCACACACCCGTGCGAAAGTATGAGGCCGTCGTGACTATTGCATCTCTGTATCATCCTCGTCGTCGTCGACACCCCCCCACTCTTCTTCATCCGTATCTTCCCACGCGTCTTCATCTTCGGCATCTTCGGCTGCCTCGCCCAGCTCGCTTTTGATTGAGTTGAGCAAATCCTGGGCGTGCTCCCCTAACCTTTCATCTTCGTATTCTTCTCGCCGGAAGACTTTCAAGCACTGCGCAAGCCATTTCCTGGCGGACTTCCAGAAGGCTTTCCAGGCCTCGGTACCGGAAGCTTGCCCCTGGCTCTTCAACTTGTTGCCTAATATGTACCTGGCATATCCACCGAGATACAAGACCTCCACGCTTCGGTCGTCCTCCGCTATTAGGCGCTCGGTGACTTCCATTGCCTGCTTCTCCATCTCGACCTCGATTAACAGTCTGACCAGGCTGACCCTGGAGGGGAAGGCCGGCACTGCAGGATCTTCTGGCGCGAGGTCGGTCCACAGTCCTAAACTCCGCTTCAAAGCTTCCTGGGCCTCTTCTGTCCTGGCCTGAGAGATGCGAACATTGGCCACTGTCTGCCATGTCTCGGCGGATTCGGGCGCGAGCATGGTCGCCTCGGTGATAAGAGCCTCGCACCGCTGTTCTGCGTCCTCCTCCCAGCTAAGATCCGTCATGTAGACCTCCACCACGGCACACAACGTTTCAGCCAGTCTCTTCCGCTTCTCAGCTATGACTGCCTCCTGTGCGTCGCGCGTCAAGGGCCGTGAGCCAAGCGACTCGGAGAGTGTCTGTATTTGGGATCGCAAGGTAGTGGCACCGCGCTCAAACCATGAGACACTGTCGTGGCCGCCCTCCTCGCTGAGCTGCGCTAACCATAAAAACTTCTCAGGCCCGCCGCCGAGGTCTTCCGGGAGCGAACCGTCCTCATCCACTTTCACTGCCGCGGCGAAGAAGGCGCGAGCAGCGTCGACTTCCCCTAACTCGACATGTATTTGGCCGAGGAGTGACAGCGCGGCACCAGCCTGCCTCCCATCCTCCCCAATATGCTTGTAGGCATTACGCGCTATCCTTGCCGCAGTCTCGGCGTCTCCTTCCTCGAGGCACGCGGTGGCTTGGTTGAGGAGCTCTCGTGCGTTTACGCTTGAGTTCTGCGAAGCGGCCGCCTTCGCTCGGGCTCGTTCTCTCGCCTTGTCCTTCTGCGACTTATTTTTGGGCTTCGTTGGTGCCATTGCTTTGCTGTACAGTCAACTGGGCTTTGGAATTCGCGTGGTGTATTGGATTGAAGGCCTCTCTGTCCCGCACCCGGGCCAAAGGCACCATCCACAAATTTGGATTTTTGGGCTTATCGCAATCGGCTAACGTTATCAGGAGACCCGGCCCCACCTGCTGGCGGAGGGGTCAAGCTGTTGCGTTGCACCTTTGCACGTGGCCGGAGGTCGAATACACAATAACTATCAGCTGGGGGGAGTCGTCGGACTATTAAATTCTTAGTAGGGTTCTCAAGCTTGGATGCATACCGGTAAGTGTTGGAAAGTAATTTTAAAGGCCAGCCTTGTACGGAGGGGGGAGGAATCGGAGGAGGGGTAGAACTACCTGTACCTACGGTGTACAAGTACATGTATGTACTTACCTAGGTACGTAAAAGCCCAGCTTCCCCGATACAATCCACTTGGTGTAAAAAAAATAAATAAAAAAAATAAAAAAAAATAAAAAGAAACGGAAAAAAAGAAAGAAAAGGAAAAAAAGAAAGAAAAAAAAACATACCGTAACTTGAAGCTGGGATACACACGGTACTATACTTTATAAATAGTAGTACTGGAGCACATGCGGAGTCAAGGGTGGGCGGGGTGATGCAGAAAGTTCCGCCCGCTTTTGATCCGAAGCAAGGGCCCGAGTTGACGTTAATAAAGCCCGAGCTCGGGCGTCAACATGTCCCGGTTGTTCGGTAACTGGAGTGATTGGTTGAGTGGCTGTCAGGGCCTCGAGATAACGTGGGGAAGTCAGCCCATTGATGCTCCCCATTGATTGGTCTCATCGGGCTGGGTTCAATTAAGGACCTGGGGATCGTTGTTTGCCCAGTCCTGCACACTCAGTCACGTTTCAGATGTGAGCTTCCCCAAGTGATGGATGAGGCTTTGCTCGACATGAACAGGTGTGTGTGTTAGTGTGATGCTTTTATTATGTATAAGATAGCAGCCCCCGAGAGTGTGTCACAACCACTTCCTCGACTCTCGCCATCTGGCCGTCCATCTCACCCCACGAGAGTTCGTGCTTTTACTAGCGCAGAGGCAATGATCTTCACGACACATATCAGGCTTGCCGTCGTGGGCATATACCTCCTCATGTACGTTGTGAGTCCGGCCGGGGCCACAACCTTCGAGTTCCCGTCGTGTGTTGAAGGCTGCATAGCGTCATCCGGCTGCAAAACCAACAGCGCTAAATGCATGTGCCGGGAGGCAAGAGAACTCCTGCTGGACTCCGTCATTTCCTGCATGTACTTCAACTGCAAAGCGGACCTTCGAAATTTCGAGGACAGCTTCCTGAAGCCCATAGAGGATGGTTGTGAGCGCAACGACCGCGATATTCCCAGCTCCAAGGTCAAGGCGGCCGAGAGCTTGGCGAGTAGCTACATCTCGAAGCTGACTCCTCTCACGACTACGAAGAGCTCGACAACTGAGCGGGCGCCAACGCCTACGCTACCGACGTCCACGCCAAGCTCTTCGACAACCTCCGAACTTTCGTTGTCTTCTAAGACCACGGAACAAAACACGCCGGCGAGCACCTCGGTCACGGACAACGGTAGCGAGACTAGGTCGACATCCGCAGCCGAAGATACCACTGCCGCGCCGACATTGGTTCTAGCGCCGTCAGCGGCCGCCCAGCCCTCTACTTCTCGGTCTCCGGCCTCTGACTCTGGGTCTGGCTTCGATACCGACCCGTTTGGGAGCTCATCCTCTGCTGGGCACGTGGTTCAGCCGTTATTCTCTCTCTTGGGGCTACCCCTGGTTGTCGGTATGCTGGCGCTGGCTTTGAGGTGATACATTTGAGATCAAGCGGCGTGGAGGCTAGGGTTGGGAAACGAAGAGAACGATGGATCTATATTGTGTAATGATATATGTCGTGGGTCAACGAAGGGCCATATGTGTGTTTGGGGTGGCGTTGGTATTGTCTTAGTCGTAATCTGATATCCCGGATAATGGTGAAAGGCAGGGCGGATTCTAAACGGGAATATGGAATATATATAGAACCTGTGTGTCATTCTGTCATTATTGAAGCAAATCTATCTCTCAGCGACCGAGTTATCATGGCCTCCTGTCCCGCAAATCCCGAGCGATATCGACATCCATTATCATAGAGCCGGCGTCCCAAGCTCTTCCACTGGCAGCACAGATTGCAACAAATCTCGAATTGAGCCATCTTGACCCTGCTCACGAGCCTTGCCGGGCACTTGTAATGCCAAAAATTTCCTGGCCACGAGTTCCGCTTGGCCCAACCTCTCCCTATCCTCCTCAGACAGATCGGAACAGACCTCCACAAGGCTTTCGTTGTTGTCCTGCAAGGCCACAATGGCCTCCGCGCGTTTTATGACATCGCTTGGAACATCATTAATTGCCGCGCACAGTACCCCTAGACTGGATGGGCCTCGCCCTGGCAGGAGGTGGAAAAGAAATGTGATCTGGTCCTCTGGGTCCTCAGCTTGCGCCTCGAGTCTGACATCCAGATGCCCAAGGGCTACGTTCCCTTCGCTCCTGAGCAGACCATTCTCAAATATGTCGTGGAAATGTGTCCCAGCTAGCACCTTTGGACGGTCGACACCAAGATCCAGTAAGTAGGTGAGGTACGCTGCAAAGAGGGCTGAGCCACTCTCCGCCGTGGTGCCTTTGCCGAATTCGTCAATCAGGAGCAGGCTGCGTCGTGTTGCGAAGTTCATCGAGAACGCGGCTTGCTTCAAGTCCACCATGAATGCACTCTCGTCGCTGACTACCGTCTCCCGGGTGGCGATGCGGGTGAGGATGCGGTCGGTCACTCCGATTGTGGCACGGGTGGCTGGGACATAACTGCCGGTGTGCGACAAGTACACGATCAGAGCGACCTGCTTCATGTAGACGCTCTTGCCCGAATTGTTTGGACCCGTCAGGATGAGCATGGAGGGAGCTGCCCCTTTTCCGTTGCAATTTGTTGCCGTGGGATCCTCCTCGTCTACGCCGTCAGTACCACACCCGCCGGCCAGGTAGCAGGAGTTTGGGATATACGAAGGTGCGAGGAGTTCTTGGAGCGGGTGACGCCCATCGACAATGTCAATCGCATTGGAGGCCGTCATAGTAGGAGCTGTCCAGTTGTACTTTTCCGCTGCCAAGGCAAGTGCAAGCAGGCTGTCGAGCTCACCAAACAGTTCAGAGGCCTGTAAGATTGCCTCTTCATGTTCTAAAACGGCAGCTGCGAGTGCCATGATGACTTCAATCTCTTCATCTAGCTTGGTCGTCAGCTGGTGGCTCTCATCCGCTAAAGGGGCATCGTGCTGAGACAAACCGGCGATGCGTGAAGGTAAATCACCATACTGGGAGTCAAGATCCAACATAAGATGGTTCTTGTAGTACGCGACATCTTCGCTGACAAAACACATCTTCCACTCGCCCTTGATGTGATGTTGGCCGTGGTAGACTCCTTCTCCCGTCTCCGGATGGAGCGCAACGGCGATTAGGAATCCCAGCTGTGGCATGACCGTGCAATGCCGGATATGTTTGCCCGCGTCCCTGGGGACGTCTTGCACCACAGACTCCTTTAGATCGGGAAGCACATGAAGGACATCTGCAAACTCTTGCCTCAGCCCATCAAGATACTCGCTTGCTTCAGGTAGTATCTCTGTACGGCCACTCTCCTTGGATGTTTGGAAGTCAATAGTTCTCAGGATGATATCGCCAAGGTGCAAGAATCCTTTCACGTCGATATCGTTACATATCTGTTTCTGTCAGTGCCTCTGCGAGCTCGTTTATGAACATCAAGACTTGATTCTTACCCTAGAGAAGATTGCGATCTCCGAAGCGCCCTTCAATGCATCGGTTGCCTGCCGCAACTGGGCGGAGACCATCGAGAACCTCAGCAATGCTTTCCAGTCCCCGACTCGGATGGATAGCTGGCCGCGTATTCGGTCCACTCCCTTCTTCACATGAAGTAGGAGTGTTTTTGTGTTTTTTAGTTTCCTGAGCTGCTTCCGCATGTTCTTCACAGTCTCGCTGTTCTCCGCGCGCAGCAAAACCGCAATACTCCTGTGTCGCTCCCGAATCATGTCGATATCGGTGCTCGGCCGGAGGAGCATTTGACGGAGCCTCCTTTTCCCTTGTGCGCTGGAGGCCAACGCTTGAAGAAGACCCGTGATTGAGAGGGCCTCCTTTGCTTTTGGCTCGGAGCTGTTTGAAGAGCGAGTGTGCGGGTTGGGGTGCAGTTCCGACTGAAGAATTTGCAGGGATATCAGGGAATCTGCGCTCATGAGCATTGCATCTGCCGATGTGTTCATCCTGACAGACCTCACAACAAATGGTATAGTGCCCTCTTCACCATCTGGTAGGTCCTCGGCGGTCCTGCGACGTTCGAGATCTTGTAAAACAGCGCCAGCGCAGCCGACCGAAAGACAGCTTTCGAGATTGATCTT
Organism: Chaetomium strumarium; assembly: GCF_033439665.1. Lineage (NCBI taxonomy): Eukaryota > Fungi > Ascomycota > Sordariomycetes > Sordariales > Chaetomiaceae > Chaetomium > Chaetomium strumarium. The sequence continues at coordinate 3,196,032 of NW_026944429.1, read as the reverse complement.
TTCGGCGATGCGCATGAGCCTGCCATGAATGGAAGGGCCAACGGCTCGCGAATGCTCCTCTTCCAGCGACAGGATCTCGACAGCGCCGGGGGTGGACGGCTCGAGATCAAGTCTTGCCAGTGCTTCCTTGCCTGCTTCATAATCGAACTGCACAGAGACAACGTGTCGGAGAATATACGATCCTTGTTCACCGCCTGATCCCTCGCTATCATCGAATCTCTGCGCATCTCGCTCGAGGAAATCGATCAGATCTCCGGGTGACCGGTTGGGTATGATGATTGACGTCGGCTGAACTTGGAGCATAATTGTGTCCACAGCCTCAATGCCGCCCATGGAAACCTCTTCCTCAAGCACCAGCTCTTCATCCATTGCAACGTAGTAAGCACAGCCGATTTTTCCGTCTTTGTCAACGTCGATGGCCATGATGATCTCGTTCAGCCTATCGTGGCCGTGGTTGCTACTGCTCTGTTCGCCTCCATGATTGTCATGACTTTCCCGCGGCACCGACCTCAGATATCCCTCGTTCGCCTCGGTGAACAAGGAAGGCGCATGGAGCGGGAACCCATGTCGACTTGACGGCGCCGCTCTTAGGAACGATGGCCTGGGTGGCCTTGCAACCCCTTGTGCAAAGGGAAGTACTGGATGGGACCGGCGGGAAGAGGGCGAGAGGCTGGGAGGTGTGGAAGCGATGCTTGAATCTCCGTAGGCATGTCTCCTCCGCACTAAGGCCCCCACCGGAGAGCTTGAACATCGAGCGATGTTACGGGGACGAATAGCACCCTTGGCGGCCCTAGATCTCTTACGGCGAGTGGCTGAGCTGCGAGAATCGGTACCATTGGAGGGCCGAGAAGACGGGTAGAGTGATGACGATGGCAGGCGTGGTGAGAGCTGAGAGGTGTTCGTGCGTGATGAGGATGCGGACCGGGACCGCACTGGGGTTGGAGACGATGAATCTGTACTCCGCGGGGACAACAGATGGGATGCGGTAGAATACACGCTGCGGGCGCTGCCGTTGGCCGGCATGGCCGATGCCTAAGCCCCGTCCTGGGGTCGTAATCAATCACTCGTTGACTGCGCCTGATCACTGGTCTGGCGTTGATGATGAGGGGGTTCTTTCAAGCTCGAGGAAGTCTGAGATGACACACGTGTTCCATGTAAGACTGCGTAGAATGTAACAGAGAGTCCATTGTCCTGCCTTATTCCTCCCTGGGCAAAAAGAACGGGGTAGAGCCTCGAGATAACTGACGGAGCCGGGGAACATCAGAACCACGTGGCTACCGGAAGAACCTCCGAGAGCTGGTCCGGCGACAGCTCAACCTAGAATTCAGGCAGCCGCTCAATTGAAGCATGAGCCATCGACCTATCAGGGTAGGGGCGGCTGGGTAGCGATTGCCACGGGAACCTGATCCACACGCTTCGGGATCCATGTCGGGAAGGAGCGACGTGTGATGCCAATGTCAGTGCGGACGGGGATCTCCTGGGAGGACTCATGCTCAGAATGATGATCTCCTACTAGTCTGTACCAAGCTGAAGTAACGTCGTTTTCTCTTGGATAGCAAGCGATATCGAGTCCTATTACTGCGTACCGCCAGCGTAGTACCGTGTTGCCTCCGCACCGCCCTTTTGCACCCACTCGGCGAATTCCTTCCGCTGCTTCCGGATGTCCACAAAGTTTGGCCGCGACTCAAACACGCTGAAAGGGTTTCCCATGTAGTCCCTGTCTACCACTCCAGAGCCGTCTGTAAACCCCGCCTCGCCCTCCCGCTCAATCTTGCCTGCCCAGACGCGCCACTCGATTGGGCGCAGAGGGCGGGTTCCCAAGACCAGTCCGACGAGGATGATGAGAGTGGATATGAGTGTTTCCAGTATAATGTCCAAAGGCAGGGAGCTGGACACCGTCGGTGACGACGTAAGCGAGGAGGCGGTGGCAGCTCGAAGGGACTGTAGCGCGGTGTGTTCTCGCGCAGAGTAGCACCTGGGAAAGTCCGTTAGCGCAAGTGACATGACGATGACAGGACTGTTTCCCTTACGCATGGGTAAGCAGAAGACCGCCAAATGCGGTGATGACTCTCGAGAGGAATGTCATTCTGGCGGGTTGAGATGTCCGTCTCACAGTCTCAAAGAGCTCTTTGTAACGAAGGCCGATTCCTGGACCGGGAAAGCTTGGAAGCTGCAGGGGCCGAGACCGTCTTATTATGCTACTACGCGAGTTATGCAGTTACCCCAGCATTATTAACATTAGTCGCCTCGCTGACCTTCCTGTTCGCAAAGCTGTTCATGGACTTTGGAACCTCCACCTCATTCAAACTGTTGTCAGGTTGATCTGCTTCTCGCAGCAGTTGTTTTCTTTCGCGGAAGACATTCAACCCATCGTGATTGCACACCAAGGAGATGCATCAGCCGTAGGCCGAATCAAATCGACGAACCATCTTGCACGCAACAACTCGGTTTGCACAAAGCCATTGTTTGCGCCCTCCGGGTCCAGCAGGATGCTAGCGAAAGAGCAACCAGGCATCGGCACGCAACGAAGACAAAGAGATATTCTAGAAGCAGGATCTTACACTGGACGATATTCTCTATTATGGACGCTAAGTTAAGTATTTCCCTGTGTTGTGTATCTCAGATCCCCAATGCTCTTCCGTTCTCTCTCCCGATGAAGCAACCTAGATGTATTGTCCAGAAACCCTGCCGGCTCTCACCCAAACACCAACCCTATGATCCAACCCGCACCCTCCCCCCACCACCCTCAACGCCAGTGCCAAAGAAGCCTCAAAGTTGAGGCCTCTACGGTGCAATGTATGGATACACTATGTTCTTTTCCGGCCTATCTCTGTTCCGGAGACTCTCGTTCCCAGTCTGCCCCCTATCCATTCTTCTCGACTTCGTCTCGACCAGGCTCAATGCTCGGCCTTCGGTTCAACCCAGCTCGTGTCGAAGTGGGCCGCTTCGGGAAGCGGCTCGATCTGCCACTCATCAGCGCCTCTCGGAAACTGGGCATGCTGTTCGAGAGATAGTGTCTCATCGAGGCCCAGGAAGGCGTGAGAGAACTGGCTGTCCGCCTCGTTGCCCGCCCCCAGCTGTGCAGTCTGCCATGACTGCTGCGCTCCTCCGAGGCCGCCGTCAAACATGCTGGGTATGCTGTTGAAGTTGGCCGCATCGAACAAGATTTCGTCCTGCGGCACCAGCGACGGGTCTATCCGGTGCTCGAACTGGCGGAGGTGCTGCTGCTGCTGCTGCTGCTGATGGACCTGCAGTTGGGGTTGGGCCGGCTGCTCAACTTTGTTGTGGTGGTACTGGCTGAGGTCGTAATGCGAATGCTGCGCGTCGTGCGGCTGCTGGAATGCCAGGCTAGGAGACGGCGTCCGGTGCACAAGCACGTCCTCAACCACGCCGTGGTGCAAGTGCCTCTGCTGCGGGTTGCGGAACTGCGTCTCATAATACTGGCCTGCCAAGTCCCGGTGGTCATATGCGGCTGGCATTGGCTTGCCCGGGTTGAAGTCAAAGGCTGCCGATCGGGTATGGTGCATCATGCCCATCGCCTGCATTCCCGCGAGCTGGTGTTGGTGCTGGTTCTGGTGCGCTGCCGCATACACCGAGCGGCTGGGGACATAATCGCTGTCGGCGCCGGGCGTGTGGGTTGCCGACCGCATCCGGGTACCTCCTCTGCTGGCCCAATCATAGTCCTCCAAGTCGGACCCGTCATCGTTTTCGTCGAACCCTGCCTGGAACTTAGGGGCTGGCTTCTGCGGCTTGGACGGCGTGAATTTGTAGTCGGGGTGGGCCTTCTGGTGGTTGTCACGCTCGATATCAGCCCACGATTTGAACTGTTGCCGGATGTGCTCGGGCTCCAGCGGCCAGCTCATGCCGCAGACTCGGGACACGATCTGATGGTTGTGTTGGGACGCCCATTCCTTGGCGCGCTGCTGGTACGCCTTGCGGTACAGCATGAAGGCATTCATCGGTCTCTTGATCCGGCCGGGTTCCTTGCCCGACTCTGTTTCCTGTCGCCGTTCCTCGGACGACCGGTGGACATACGTCTCGATGTCGGCAACGGGTATCGACGAGTTCTTGGTCAGCTCGCTCATCGGCCTATCCAGCACCGGCATGTTCTTTGGCGGTTTGGACCGTTCTTTCTTCCTCTTGGGCGTCGACTTCTGGATGCGGATGCTTTGCGGACCCATGACCTTGGCGCGGCGCCGGGTGGTCACGACACCGGCACCCCGCGACGGCGTTGGCGGTGAAGTTGCGGGAGTGCTGTAGGGCTGTGAAGCTCGGGCATCCTTGTTAGTATCTCCGATTCCTATTCCTATCCGGAGGGCAACGTGGCAACTCACCTCTGGAATAGGGCCATAGGGGCTGTTGTCTTGCAGGTGCGCTGCCTGTGGGTGATATCCCGGCTGTGAGCACACGTCAGCCACACTCAATCCGTACGATATGCGATTAGTTCCCTACGAGGTCGCCACCTCCTCCGCGATGATGGTACACCATCGACGCGTCGATGCCTTGGGAGTGATGCGGCTGCGGTACCGGTGTTCCGTATCTCGATGCTGGTTGCGAGTGCGCATGGATGGACTCGGCCGCGTTGTGTTGCAGCAACTCATGGAATCCCATCGGTAGCGGTTCTGCTCTGGTCCGGGGCGGCGACGGTGGCGTATTGCGGTCCATGCTGGAGTCCACTCTTCTGCTCCCGTGATGGCCTGAGCCAAGTCACCCGCGGGCAATTGTACGGCTCTAAGCCCCTCCTTGGGTGATGCTGTATGGATGAGGCTCTCCAAGAATCTTGCCCGACAAGCGTCACTTTGGGTCGAAAAGTCGGGCAGCGAAAGCAATGGGGTGCTTCTGTCGGGCTTGGACTTTCAGATTGGGCAATGGCTCTGGTTACAACAGAAGCGACATGCTCTGCATACGGAAGTCGTCCTGGACGGTGAGCGAAGCTGCCAAGTGGGCGCGGAAGAATCGGCCTTGCTGTCAGAAAAGGCTCGGGGAGACCAGCTCTCTAGGAGGACTTCGTGTGTGGATCGGCAACGGCAATAGCAGCGGCAACGGGCTGCTGGTCTGTCTGTGCACCTAGCGGTGTCAGGAGGCGGCTGGGCTTTCAGCTGGCCCCGATAGTGTGCAGATATGCGATGGTCGGTTTGGGTGCTTTTCAACAAATCGGTCGTTAGACTCCCGCGGGGATGCTGGACCTTTTTGCAGCGCAGACCCAAGTCTTCTGAACCAGGTTCCCTCGCTCTGACTCCGACTAGCGGCGGGCTATCTTCCCCTTGATACTCTTCGTGGACGCTGCTGTACGGTCCTGTTCTTCGGTGAATCGACGTTGCCTTCCAGAAGCGATGTTGTGCCGGTGAATCTTCTTTTTCTTTGTTCTGTGCCTGTGGGTGACAGGGTATGGGACACTAGAGTGGCAGCCGGGGGAAAGCCGGTATTGATGGTGTATGCTTCTGGTGCCTCAATGAACGTGGCAGACGGGCTTTGTCTCAAGCAAAGTTTCTTGAAGGGCCTGGGGAAGAGGGAAGGAGGGGCCGGCCTTGTATTTGTATTTTCTTTATTACCGATCTGGGGCGGTTGCGATTTGGGGTGGAAGGCCATGCCGGGTTGACGCATTCGGAAGCTGGCCGGGTCAGCAGTGCAAAGGCCTCTCTGAGAGAGTCTGGATGGCGGTCCCGGATGACAACCCACACTTTGCACCGCCTGTTGGCAATCCGTCCGTGTTCGGTCGGGCTCAGGAGACCCCGAAGCTGTTGCGTGGGGCCCTTGCGCTTGCCGGAGGCAGCAAGCCGCCGTTCCTGGGACGATAGACATGCTTGCTCCCGGGCAGTCGCCCAGTTGAGCACCCCGCCGCAGCAAACTAAGGTACCTAGGGCCACGGGTAGTTTGATATGGCATCTACACACATCCTCACCCCCCCTCAGCCGCCTTCTATTGGGTCGTTGCTCCACCTGTTCGCGCAGAGAACCGAACCATTCCTTCTCGAAAAGTGACGAGGACTCGTTAAGCTTTCCCCTACGTTACACGGCCCCGTGAGCGAGGTGGGCTGATTGTGTGAAGTACCCGAGGCTCACTGGAATGTTGGAGAGGTTTTTTGGGGGGGGGGGGGGGGGGGGGGGGGTCCTCCCGGAAACGGTCCTGGGCTGCGCTTACGCCATCGCTACACCCCGGCACATGCCGAAGTGGCTCTAACTGAGGTACCTACGTTCCTTTGACAAGCCAAGCCCAACCGGAACCTTCCTGTCGTCTGAAGCGTTAGTACTGCACGCTCACGCTATGACGCTGAGGCGACGCACACCAACATGTGTGCCTTGGGGCCACGAGCCGTCCGTAAACCCAGGAGGAAGCGCAGGAAAGGCCGGCGGATGCTGGATAGGCCAGCGCGCTTCTTGCCCGGCTCTGTCTGTCAATGCCCAAGCCGCATCGTGCATGCAGGGTCTGGGTGCAGCCGGCATCTGGTTGGCCAGCCGTCCTGCAACCCGCTACGGGTGGCTGCATTAGCCCATGACTGTTTGAACAGCAAGATACACGGATACAGAAAGGCGGTCGCTCTAATTAGGGAACAAGGGGAGCACCAAGGGGCCCATATTGCTCATAGCTCTTTGCAGCTGCGCATCTGAACATCAGAAGCCAAGGGTACAATACACGGGGATCTGGGATTGTGGACGGCGGTACCGCCAATTGCTTCTAATTTCTCTTGCGGCTGGGTTTGGCTGGCTGGCCTTGAACGCGTGATTGCTACTTTGGGGTTGTTTGCCAGAGAAAGTGGCATTCCAAGGAACCAAGGGATGGCGTTCACTGATTTCCTCCGCAGGATAAAAAAAGGGACGGCTGTGCCAGCAAGCAGCATCTTCTTTAGGACACTAGACCTTAGCAAAGGGTTGCATTCGCTGGACAACTCGTTGCGCTCTCTCTAAGTGCGCTACCTGGGTGTTGACTTGCTCGTCACTCTCGACTGCCCCATTCCAACAGAACGGCATCGCATACCGGTACCTGGCGGTCTGGTTCAGCCCTTGCAGAAATACCTACCCTCTACCTTAAATCTGCAACCTTCCGAGCAGCCGGTCCAATCGCAGACCTTTCCGCTCCTTCCGCCGGTCAAGGTGTGTCTCTGTTTCGCATCTGTCTTCAAGAAGGTTTAGATGGACCGCCGAGAAACCCATGTCGTTTACCATGTAAGCCTAAACAGTTTGTCTCAAGCTTAGACCACCGGTTCGTGCAGCCTGTCGGGTCTAAGCTGCCGAAGAGACTCTAGCTAAAGCTAAATGACACCTCACTTGTCATTACATAGGTACTTCCAGATGTCAAGCAAGCGCCGAGGACCTCAGGTACTAGTATCAACAATTCCGAGCTGCTCGCTTGTAGACAAGACCGCCACGCATGGAGGCGGCTTTGGCAAAGGCGCGAGCTACTGATGCTCCTGGGTATGGAATGTACATGTACTGGACATGTACACTCTGTGCTGGCGAGCGGTCGTCCATCATGAGGCTAGCTCATCGATGAGGACGGCAGCCAACCTTGAACATCTCTACACAGTGCAGTGGGCAGGTGGCCGTTGGCCCTCAAAGGTGAACATCCAACGAAAGGGGTGGGTTACACTTTCGTTACACCTACCGCCGGTGGGGATGGACTGCACGCAGTGAGATGATGATGGCTGGTGGCTGATGGCAGATGCCGGTTCGGGGACTCAACTCGCTTCATTATATCATCGCTGAATGCCTCCTGTGACAAATTCGCTGCGGTCGTCTAGCCATTTATATCCGTAGTCTACATGCCACGCTGCTGATGCTCAAGTGTGCCAGTCCAATTCCCTCCCGAGCCGCTCATGATGTACCGAACCCAACTACGTGTGCCAACGTGTGGTCTCTGAGCGTCTAACCTAGACGCAATTATCAACCATCATCACCAACGCGGATCTCATAATTTTGAGAACCTCTCGTCAAGTCGACTGAGCATTAAGCCGGGGCGAAGTCGCCGGAGCGAGTTTGGCCGCCTGCATACCCTGGGCCTGCTGCTGAGACAGCGCGACTCTTGCTGGTTCCGCGGATTTGACCGGAGGCGTCAATATCTGCTGCCGCGGCGAGGGCGATAGAGCCGCTACTGGACGGAACGGGTGTACTCCTGACGCCGGTAGTGCCCCATTGACCTCCCGTTGCGGTTTAGCTACGGGCGGCGAGTGCTTCGTGGGAGACAGACCGCCGCTAGGAGGCGGCAGTGGCGAAGACCCTGTCGCAGTATCGGATCTGGCCTCCCGCGGCTGGGCCGCTATGAGATGTGGCAAAGCAATCGGGGTAGACGATGTCATGCCCCTAATATTCTCCGCAGGAGGCGGGGATGCTTGGCTGTTCGAGGTGGCGGGAACTGATGCAGATGTCTTTGTTGGAGGGGGCCGGGAAGGCGGTTGCTTTGATGGGGACGATCCGCCACTCCCGCTTCCGGCCAACGTTGAAAGAGCACCCATCGACTGAGCCGATTTAGCGACCAATCCCGGCTGCGCGTCGTCATCACCAGTCACGATGGCGGTTGTGTCGAGCGCGGCCGACTTCTGAACGCCGGAGTTGATCGACTGTCCATCTTGGGGTGTCAGAATTGGTTGCTCTGACGAAGAGGGTTTATTCCCCTCATCGACTGACGATTGTTGAACCAGCGTGATCGCACGCACACCATCTTTCGCCAAGTTATTCTTGGTTGTCTCCTGTAGTGGGTTGGACGTGGTACGCTCGACTGATGGAGCTGCGTCGGCTTCCTGGACGCTGGGGCTGGGGCGAGCTTGCAATGGCTCGACACCGTCAGGTCCGCATAGAGATTGCCCGGACTGAAGTTCAACCACCAACTGAGCTTGGGCCTCTTTGGGCGGTGTTGCGATCTCTGCGGCTGCTTGCTCTCTGGGAGGCGATTCCGACTGCTGATGGCGATTAACCTTGATCTTGATGACTCGGGAGTGCGGATCGTTTGCCTCCTCTTCGCGCCGACGACAAGAGCTGCAGACAAAGTGGAAGTCATCTTGATCCGCCTCCTGTTCGTTGATGCCCAGGCATTTGCTGTGCTGCCATGTATTGCACCTTTCGCACGCCACGCTGTGCGTTCCATCGTCAACCTGGCCGTAAACCCCGCAAACGCAGTCGAATATCCAATCATCTTCTTCCTCTTCCAGCTCTTGCAAAGCCTTCTTATTCCTCTCAATCTCCGCGAGGCGCCGCCGCTCCGACATGCGGGCAGCGGCACTGTCGGTGTCCCTTCTGCTATCCTCCGACAGCTGGGCCAGTTCCTCTTGGTGAAGCCGACGACGAGCCTCCCGTTCCTTGAGCCGCTGTTCCCTGGACATCAGCCGGTGATCCCTCTCGCGCTCCATCTTTAGTCGTCTCTGCTCCTCTTTTCTCCTCGCCGCTTCTTCCTCGCGCCGCTTTCGCTCCTCTTCACGAGCGCGCTCCTCCATCTTTTGCTGTTCCAGTTTGCTAGCGATGCGGCTCGATCTTTTCGCATGCGCCATCTTCTCCAGGTTGAGCAATTCCTTTTCCCGTTGAAGCTGCTTGCGCTTCCTAGATTCTTCCTGCTTCTCAAGGATTGGCAACAAGTGATCTTGAATCTGGTCGCGCAGGATCTTTTCGTTCGCGTCCTTTGTCTTCTGGATCGTCGACAAGAACCCGCGGACGTCATCGAGCGTGACAGCCACACATTCCCATTTCATACCCCCCAGCCCGTCATCTTCTGGCTCGGCTACTGCCCCGGCTTCTGACGCCTCATCTCCAGCATCGTCACTGCCGCTTGCTGCTTCGGACGACACGCGCCGTCTCTTGCTAGCGCGTTGTGCTGCTCTGGCCTTCTTCGTATTCTTCTTTGGCTTCGGGGCAGGCGGTGGGGCATCAGTGAGGCGGTAGAGGCGGTTGTCATCCAAAACGAAGTAGGTGCGATCTTGCCGGTCCCATCCATAGGGCTCGATCCGCTGTGGACATGTCAGCATCGAACTGTTCATCTGCATGGCCAACCGTGTGTGGGCTTGTTAACGTACCCAGTTTGTCTGGTCTATATCCTTCTGCTCTTCGGTTTTTTCTCGCAGCCGTTCTGGATTCATCATGATCAACTGCGTCATCTGATGTAACACGCGAATCTGGGTACGGCGATCCGTCAGCATGAAGCGGCAGTGTATCTCCAATAGTGACGGCAACATACCTTGGTGAATACGTCAAAATCCGCAAATTTTGCTGGCATCTCTGCGGTCCCGAATGGATTCTTCTCCGGCGCTTTAGCGAGAAACTGCCTTCTTGTATATTCGTCAAACAACTCGTGGCTAAGACGGAGTCAGTAAAGCGCCGTGAGAAGAGGTTAACCGCAAGTCAGCCGGGTGATCGGTACATACGTCAGCCCCCGGTGCGAAGACAAGAACTTGAGAAGCCCAAGGCCGATATCCTGCAGAACCATGGACCCTGGCTTAAGGCATTCTGCTTCCAGATCCTAGCGCAGATCGAATGTGAGCAAACGATGTCCCGTTGCGTTGCGATGGCGCCACATTGGCGGCAAGCAAAATAGGTGCGACACGCACCTCAATATCCAAGCTATCGTCGAGTTTGAGAGCTTGTCCGAAGAGGACGATAAACTGGACCAAATTGGCGAACTGCCACATATTCCTAATGCGATGTAGCATGGATGGCTGATTAGGCTGCTGGTCGTTGCCGGAGTCAAGCTCCCCTAGGGGGCGCTTTCTAGTTGCGGGCATCTTCGGTTGACTCTTTCTCGTTCGTTTTCGGCCTTGTATTGCGATGCGCGAGTGCAACGGGTGCTGCGCGTAGGAGTGAGACGTGTGATGGAGGGTTAGAGTTCGTGGTTGGCAGGCATGCGTAGGAAAATTAAGTCTTCATGGCAGAATTCTGGCGCCTGCGGGGAATGCGATGGAACAAATAAAACCTGGTAATGCTCGGGTGAGAACCGTTGCTGGGAAAAAAGGTCTTGCGATGATAGATTTCAGACGAAAGATGCGCAAGGTCGCGCGTCTTGGTTGAATTAATTACCATGACCACATACCGCGGCACGGCTAGGAACGCGACTGGGGCGGTCCCTTCCATTGGCACCCTGGCATGTTGCACCGATTACCACAAGCCCTCGATAATTACATAGATACATGAGACCTTACACTGGAGGTGCTGTTCGTATCTCTTCATGAGCACTCGGGACAATAAAGTGCAATAAGACCGTCGTTGGCTCATTCCTAGGCCATTTCAACGATTTGGGGATTAGATATTAGGCTATGGGGGTTTGTGTTGGCCGGAGAGCCTTCTATATTGTTACACTGGCATACTTTGGTATTACCTACACCTTTAGCTTACATAACCTACCTTAGGTAAGGTAATGTACAAGTACCTACCCGCGTAGGTACTGAGATGCAACATTCACAAACCTTGACGATGTGCGTGTTCCTTCAGCTATCGGATCCCTCGGTTTCCCTCGATATCTAGGTACTGTGCAGTCGACTCCAGTTTATGGCTGATCTTGGCGCGCATGACAGCTTCGCCGATCAGGACCCGGGGCTCGGTTGCCGGACACAGTGGTTAGGCAGAGCGTTTCAGAAGTCCAGAGTGGGGGCTGAGCGACCCGTGTAAACTTCCAAAGCGACACTGTCTGCACGTCAACCGGGATTTGTTCCGTTCCGCGTGTTTGGGACCCGGCCGAATGACGGGAGTAAGCCGCGCCGTCGATATCAAGCCTCTGCTCATCATTGAATACGTGTGCCCCATCGCCAACGGACTATCGATACATAAACAACTGAAAAATGATTAGAGCCCCTTGCTACAGTTGTTCTGAGCAGGGGTTCATGCCTGCTTCAGTTCCATCTTGTTGGATGCCACATGGAATTGAAGCCATGCCACTGCAGGATCACCGTGCTACATCGCACTGTAAGGATCGCTGCAACTCCAAGTCCCAGCTTTCCATTCTGGGATGGGTTGAAAGTCAAGGAACGGCCTTGGCTGCCTCCCCTTACATACCATACTAGTTACCGTATTCTCGGACAGTAGTGTAACTAGGTGTTGGACAGATTCGTATTTTGCGGCGCAGTTGTTGACCAGCTTGGCAGAGCTTCCCTAGTAGAGCAACGTGCTTCTTGTCCCTTTTTGCTGCCGCTGTGCCCACGCCGCCCAGTGCCTAACCTCGAGTTCGAACTGTTGCCAATTGCCATTGGGTATCCTCCGCAAACTATCGCGACTAGAACCGAATTCCGAGAAGACTCGCACAAGCTTCACCAACGACTTCCACCCTCACGCCGTCGACCCCGGCGCTCCAATTCAAGGCTCGTCATTGCACAATTAGGCTTTTGCCTGGGCCCGCAGAATGCCTGGTTCGGGACTGGGCTAGAACACGCTGCGACCGTGTTGGCGCACTGCGCGCCGGGAACCAACCTACAATATCGAGCAGTCCGGCTTTCGTCTGATCCCCGGCAAACATGGGCGAGAACCCGGAGCAGTCTCCCCGTCGAACCTCCGGTCCCTTGGCGCCTCCCCCACAGTCGATACCACTACAAGAGCTCCAGCGGCCCGGGGAGGCGGAGGCGGGGCGGGCGGGCGGCGGGACGGCCCAGACGGGATTGCACCACCTCTCAGGGGCGCACAATGGAGGGGGAGAGGCGGCGTCGCCCGTCACCATGTCGGCGAACCTGCCGGGCTTTTCGTCATATTGGGAGCATCCCTATCCGCCTGGCGACGACCCAGGCGGCGTCAGTGGCGGCACTTCGCCCATCGACCGCATGGCCTTGCAGTTCGCCCTTCCCCCGGACATACACCCGCAACGACCCGCCTCTGGGAGTGGGCAATATATGCCCTCAGCCAGCGACCCGTATCAAACACCCCACGCCTACTATGAGGACCGCGCCGACACCGATTCTCTAGAGTCGGACCGAGTGCCCCTCAAGCCCGCAGCACAGGCCATCGGCCGCCTGGAGCCCCCAGATGGCGATCCGTCCCCGCGGAATAGTTTCCAGACTGTGTCCGACCTCGGCAATACGCCTTCACGCGCGCGCAGCGCCCAGATGCTTGGTTTTGACCTGGAACCGGGCCTGGCCTCGGATCGGCATCGCAGCTACGGGGACCATCTGTCACCTGTAGACCGGCGCCGGTCCCGGTCGCCCTCGACGAGCTCGGCCTTGTATAGGGCGAGCTCGATCATGAGGGCCATGTCCCAACGTGTCGTTGCCATCAGCGGAGAAGGAGACCTCGTTGATCAGGCCAACCGGCAAAATCGGTCACGCTCGCCGAGTCCTCACAGACGTCTGCCGACTGACGGGGCTGGGCCCATGCTCGTTGACACGTCGTACCCTTCGCAGTTGTTCGAAACACCGGCCGAGAAAAAGCCCGCTTCTGACTACTTCCCGTCCCAGTCGCCGGCTCCCAAGCTCCGGCGGCGTGGCCCGCTTCCGAACCCCCTGAGGGGAAATTCCTTAGGCGTATTTTCCCCCGACAACCCAATACGAAAGCGGCTCTGCGATATCTTGGTCAACCCATGCACCGAGCCGATAATCTTGATTCTCATTATTGCCCAGACGGTTCTCCTGGCTGTGGAGGCCGCGCCGGACGTCTTCGTCGAGGGAAACGGAAGACCCGAACGCTGGGGTAGTACCCGGATAGACTGGGCTATATTCGGCCTCTTCGTTGTATTCACTCTCGAAATCATAGCCAGGATCATCGTGTCGGGCTTCATTGTCAATGCTGATGACTATATACCGGTCGGGAGCAAGCGGAGACTCAGGGAAAGGGTAGCCGAGCAATATCGGAACATCTTCAAACCCCAGCGGCAGAAGTCAGTCCGGCACCCGCCTCAGGAAGAGCAGTTCGTGCCTACGTTTGCAAGATCGTTTACCATGCATGGCCATGGGCTCGTTGGCCAAGCCACGCTGGAGGAGCAGCAGCGGCTCCATCTTGCGCGCAGGGCATTCCTGCGCCACAGCTTCAATAGGCTCGACTTCATCGCCGTCGTTTCGTTTTGGATATCGTTCTTCCTCGGCATAGCCGGCATGGAGCACAGGCATTCGATGTACGTATTCCGGATGCTCAGCTGCCTGAGGATCATCAGGCTGCTAGCTCTCACAAAGGGCAACGCTGTGAGTCTGCCTCTCTTCCCTTCTTTTGCGCCCCTTGAAGTACTTTGCGGCTGTGTATGCTTACCTCGAGTGGCAGATCATTCTCAGGAGTTTGAAGAAGTCTGCTCCGCTCCTCGTTCGAGTCTCCTTTCTGATGGGCTTCTTCTGGCTGCTCTTTGCCATCATTGGAGTTCAGAGCTTTAAGTCGAGCCTGAGTCGCCAATGCACCTGGATCGATCCGGAGGATCCCACAAACTTCAGTGCCGCTTACACCCCGAGCGAGTCGTTCTGCGGGGGGCATTTAAATGCGACGACAGGCGAGGCCGAACCCTGGGTGGCCGCACCGACGGGGAACCTCTCCAGGGAGTTTCTCGTACCGGGCGCGCAGAGTGCCAAGGGCTTCGTATGTCCTAGGGGATCGATCTGCCTCATGCAGGACAACCCGTACAACGGAACGGTCAATTTTGATGACATTGGCCACTCACTTGAGCTGGTCTTCGTCATCATGAGCGCCAACACGTTCTCGGATCTGATGTACTACACCATTCGCTCCGACTTCCTACCGGCTGCCTTGTTCTTCGGGGCCGGGATCATGATCATGATGCTCTGGATGACCAACTTGCTGATTGCTGTCATCACATCGTCCTTCCAAGTCATCAGAGAAGAGTCCAAGGCCAGTGCTTTCACGGCTGAAGAGGAGCCGCCTCTCTTCCACGCCAATATGGAGCGTGCTCCTCGGAAACAGTCGACGTTGCAGCGGGTTTCCAGCAAGGTGTCTTGGGTCTGGGTTCTGATCATCATTTACGGGCTCTTCTGCCAGAGTCTACGAAGCGCCACCATGTCAGACAGCCGGGAGCGGTTTATCAACGCCTCCGAGGTCCTGGTTACCAGCTTCCTCGACATCGAGATTGCGCTGCGGCTTGTGGCAAACTTCCGGCGGTTCCACCGCAGTCCCCGGAACCTGGTTGACCTTGGACTCGCCGTGACTACAACCGTCATCCTTTTCCCGCCGATCCGCAACTCGGGCGAGGTCTATAACTGGCTCACCATCTTCCAGATTCTCCGTGTCTACCGCGTGGTTCTTGCCATTCCCATGACGAGGAAGCTCATCCAGCTTGTGCTGGGAAACGTTACCGGCATTGGCAATCTGATGCTGTTCGTCTTCCTCATGACGTTTTTGATGGCTATCTTTGCTGCGCAGCTGTTCCGAGGCCAGCTGCCTGCGGCCGATTCAGACGACGAGTCGATCAGGATCCCCTTCAATACCATCTATAACTCCTTCCTCGGCATGTACCAGGTTCTGTCCAGCGAGAACTGGACCGATATTCTCTACAACGTCACCGCTTACACCACCCATCTCAACACGGCATGGGTAGGCGCGATATTCATCATCGGCTGGTTCATTCTCTCCTACTTTATTCTCATCAATATGTTCATTGCCGTCATCCAGGAGAACTTCGACGTGGGCGAGGACATGAAGCGCCTGGAGCAGGTCAAGGCATTCCTGCAGCGCAGAGAGCTGGGTACGTCGTCCAACCTTGCCCTCTCCAAGGTCTTTGGCTTCGGCAGGTCGCGAGATCGCGCGGATCCGCTCGACCAGACAACGGGCGCGGTGGACATGCTCTTCAAAGAGGGATTCGTGCGCGAATTCATTGACGAGGCTTTGGGTCCTCTCCAGGAGCAGTCCACGGACGGCACATCTCCGCAGCAGCCGGGGGCAAAAGGCAGAAGCGGCTTCTTGGCCACAGCGTGGGAGAAGCTGATTTTTCCCTTTCGCAATCGGGAACCCAACCCGTTCTACTCCAACGTTCGCTTCGGAGGGCCTATCGTTACGCTAGATCCTGGCGAGCTGGCTCGCCAAGCAGTGAGCACTACCGCTGCTCGCCGCAAGGCGCAGAGAGAGTACCTGATGCGCCATCCAAACTACAACACGTCGCTTTTCATCTTTAAGCCGCGGAACCCCCTGAGGCGTCTGTGCCAGAAGCTCGTGGGTCCTGGTCGAGGCACCGAACGCTTCGACGGCGTCCAGCCCAACAAGTATGCGTGGTACACATTCTCGGCCGTCATCTATGCCGCCATCGTCGCCATGGTCATCCTGGCTTGCATCACAACGCCCTTGTACCAGAAGGAGCATTTCAACGGTCGAGACCCCGGCATGCGGGACTGGGTGGTCTGGACCGACATGGCCTTCGCGTTTGTGTTCACGCTCGAGGCGCTCATCAAGATCATTGCCGACGGCTTCTTCTGGACGCCCAACGCTTACTTCCGCAGCACCTGGGGGATAATCGACGCCATCGTGCTGGTGAGCCTGTGGATCAACGTCATCACGCTCTTGTCCAATGCGCGGGAGGTTTCTCGGGCCGTTGGCGCTTTCAAAGCGTTGAGGGCGCTGCGCTTGCTTAACGTCAGCGACAGTGCGAGAGAGACGTTCCACTCCCTTATGATTGTCGGCGGCCCAAAGATCCTAAGCGTAAGTCGTTGTCCACGTTTGCGAAGCCCACTTTGCGGCAGTTCCCAGAGGCCTCTCTAGAGGGTGCTAACACTTGCATTAACCAGGCGGCCTTCGTCTCGATTTCCCTGCTGATTCCCTTTGCCATCTACGGCCTGAATCTCTTCAATGGGAAGCTAGTATCATGCAACGACGGATCGAGCATTGTGAACCTGACAGACTGTATCGGCGAGTACAACAGCACGCCTTTCAACAACGACTGGCCCGTGCTGGCTCCGCGGGTTGCCGCAAACCCGTTCTTCAACTTTGACGATTTCGGATCGAGCCTGTTCATCCTCTTCCAGATCGTGAGCCAGGAAGGCTGGGTCGACGTGTCCTTCGCAGCCCAGGCCATCACGGGTAAAGGCCTCCAGCCGGAGGATAGCCCGCCTTACCGTGCCCAAGGGAACGCCTTGTTCTTCGTCGTGTTCAACCTCCTGGCTACCGTCTTCGTCCTCACTCTCTTTATCTCGGTCTTCATGAGGAACTACACGGAGCAGACGGGGGTGGCGTTCCTGACCGCCGAGCAGCGGTCTTGGCTCGAGCTACGCAAGCTCCTCCGGCAGATCTCGCCGTCCAAGAGCGCATACGACGACAAGAAAAACAAGTGGAAGCTGTGGTGCCACAAGCGAGCCATCGAGAAGCGTGGCAAGTGGTACACGGCCATCACGACCGTGCTTGTTCTCCACCTGATCCTCCTCCTGACCGAATACAGCAATGAGCCTGCCTGGTG
Source organism: Chaetomium strumarium (assembly GCF_033439665.1). Classification (NCBI taxonomy): domain Eukaryota; kingdom Fungi; phylum Ascomycota; class Sordariomycetes; order Sordariales; family Chaetomiaceae; genus Chaetomium; species Chaetomium strumarium. Next base: position 3,178,761 of record NW_026944429.1, on the reverse strand, counting down.
GACGCACGCCAAGGACATCCTCTTCCTCCTCTTCACGCTGATCTATATCACGAACATTGTCGTGCGCATCGTCGGCCTTGGCTGGACGCGGTTCCGCAAGAGCTCCTGGGATATGTTCTCGCTCGTGGCCGTCACCGGCGCGTTTGCGACGTCGATCCTCTTCCTCTCGGACCAGAATTCGGCTACATACATTCAACTGCACAAGTTCTTCTTGGTGGCGCTCGTCCTCTTGCTCATTCCGCGGAACGATGCGCTCGACACGCTCTTCAAGACGGCCGCTGCCAGTCTCACGACGATCGGCAGCCTGCTGGCCACCTGGCTCGTGTTCTTCCTGGTCTTCGCCATCGCGCTCACGCAGACGTTCAGCCTGACGCGGTTCGGCAGCGGCGAGGACGCCAACATCAATCTCCGCACCGTGCCGCACGCCCTCATCCTCCTGTTCCGCTTCAGCTGCGGAGAGGGCTGGAACGAGGTGATGGAGGACTTCGCCCAGATCAAGCCGCCGCTCTGCGTGGAGGGCCCCACCTTCTACGACAGCGACTGCGGCAGCACCGCCTGGGCGCGGGTGCTGTTCATCGCGTGGAACATCATCAGCATGTACATCTTTGTCAGTCTGTTTGTGTCGCTCATCTACGAGAGTTTCTCGTACGTGTACCAGCGGACCAACGGGCTGGCCGTCGTGGACCGGGACGAGATCCGGCGATTCAAGGAGGCCTGGCGCAGCGTTGATCCGTCGGGGACCGGCTTCATCAGCAAGGAGGCCTTCCCGCGGCTCCTCGGAGAGCTTTCCGGCGTGTTCGAGATGCGCATCTACGACAATGACGATTCGGTGCGCGCGATCCTCGAGGACGTGCGCAATGAAAACGATGCGGCCAGCATCAGGCATGCGTCGATCGTCAGCAAGAGCCAGTACCAGACGGGCATCGACCTCAAGAAGCTGAATGAGCGTTTGTCGAGGATCGACGTTGCCAAAGTCCGCGAGCGTCGGCGCCGCTTCAACATCTTCTTTGAAGAGGTCATGGTCTCGGCGGATCCCGAGAGGGGCATCTCGTTCACGACGGTGCTGATGCTCCTGGCGCACTACAACATCATCAACGACAGCAAGAGTTTACGGTATGTGTCGTGCCTCCTGATCCGATGTGTGGCTGCAGCAAGCTGAGCTAACAAATGTATTCTTGCTTCAGGCTCGAGGAGTTCTTGCGTCGCAAACTGCGCCTTCAGCGTGTCGAGGAAGAGGTCCGCAGACGGATCGTACTGGGCTTTTTCGACACGGTCTACTATTCACGGCAATTCAAGCGGCACATGGAGACCAAGCGCGCCGGACGCATGACGGCGATTCCCCAACTCGACGTTCCGGAGATTCTGGTGGACAACGACGGCCACGAGGAAGAAGAACGGCGGCAGCGGGAGCAGACGACGGCAGGTCGCAGCAGAGCCCAGTCGACCGCAGCCGCTCCCGTGCTCGGCTCCGCGTCCAGCAGTTTGCTCTCGCCGTCGACCAGCCGGGCTCGCTCGCCGCAACACCGCAGCTGGGCGGGGCTTGGTGCGGATCTGTCGTCGTACGACACTTCGTACGGGCATCCGCTTGCGGGACCACGGGCATCCAAGCCCGCTGCCTCTGCTGCCGGTCACCTGTCGCAGTCCAGTGCCTTCAGCTTCGAGCTATCGGGCCCGGGGGAGGTGGCCGGTGACGATGCTGACGAGGCTACGAACCTCGGGAGACGGGGCAGTTCGGTGGATCCTGCCGTCGTCAGGGATGTGTTGGATAACTCGGTGTGGGTCGAAAGTATCAGGAGGAGCGCAACCACCATGAAGAAGGGCGGTGGGTGGGGCAGGTGAACCTGAGAGGAGGGTCGATCTTGGAGGTAATCTTGAGAGTGGGCTGGGAATTGGAATGGCGTTTGGTGTCAGGCACTCACTGGGGTTTTCAGGCGCATGAGCGATGATAATGGAGAATGCATCACTTACTGCTTCATGGTGTGGGCTTCTGGTTGGTGGTGGGCCAGGTTCTTTGCAAAAAGATTGGCGCTCTTTGGGGGCAGCGGCTTCACTCTGGACAATCTTTGCTTCTGCTCTTCCTGTCCTGTTCTTCTTGTTTTTCCTTCTATGTTGTGTTGGAAGAGGAGTTGGGGCCAGTTACTACCTTAGTATGTACAGCACCACGTACGTCCCAAAGATGGTAGACAAGATGTGGGCTTTGTTGGAAGGGGATTTGGAAGCGCTAGATACTTAGACTATTATTACTAAGGTAGTACTCTCTTTCCTTCCTCCTGAAGTCTAGATCTGTTCCAGGGAGCCAACAGAGTTCAGTTCAACAATCAAAACTTTTCGAATGTATTACTTGTAAGTACATCGTACCAATACAGGATAATAAGCGTCCCTGGGCAGGGCTGCCGTGGCTGGCTTCGGGGAATGGTGCCACGACTCGTGAACACCGAACACTGCCATCATCACAAGCAATCCAATGCGGGAATCCCTGCACAATGTGGGAATCCCAAGCGGCCGCCAGCACAATCCAGGCCGAACGAATCTGATGCAAACCACCAACAGCAGCGGAAATATGATGCAGTGTTTCATATTGTCTGTGACAAACAGTCCGTTCTCAAAAACTACGTGCATAAGTCGCCACGACCGGCAACGATTTAGACTTCGAGAAGAGAACCATCGGTATCAACTGGGTTTTCCCTCGAGGAGAGTTCTGCAACCTCAGGATACCTTGGTACTGTAGTACTCATCTGGTGTTGGCGAAGGTGACCGACCTGAAACAGTCAACGGACGGGACGTCCCTGATGAGAGCAACCCTTGGTCACGCTCGGTGCCCCACTCCTGCCGCAGAGCTGTGTGGGGCTGCACCCGCCTCTGACGACGATCATACATTCACCCAAGTCGTAGCAGAGCACACTGTTGATATCATGTCCACGAGGTGTTAGATCGACAACTTCTTCAACATGGACACTACCGATTCTCACGGTCGAGCCATATGGCCGCAACCAAGTCCATTGCGAGGTTCTAGCACTGCAGCTTACAGCGTGCTCTATACCTAAGGTACCTTAGAGAATGGGGGACCGACATCTCCAGAACCCCACGCAGAGCTGTGTGTCATCGCCTGACGCAAGAGCTGGTTGTTTCATCGCTGGCTTGGCTCCACAACTACCCTTTTCCCCGGAACCTCGCCAGCGTGATGAGAGGACAGTGCTGCGGCCTTCCTCATAATGGCAGGTCTGATGGTTGAGGATCTTCAGCTGAGCGAGGCTTGATGTGCAAGTGAGCAGCAGGCTGCGCCAGCGATCGCATTTCCACTGATGCTCAAGAATGATGATGTCTCTCCCCTGACTGTCGATACTAGTAGTTATTGACTTTCTCAGGGTTTTGCCACTTTGGTGTTTGAACGCATACACGGACGGCTCTGGCATTTTAAGGGAACACTGCCCCGTTCCGTCCCGGCTACGCATGACGGATGTGCTGCAACACACTCGTTATCGTTCCTACCTTACCACAAGTCGTGCGTCCCATCCGAGCTAGGCAGTGCCTGCTCCTGCATGATTTTGTGTTTCCCCCTTTGAAGCCCTTGCTACGGTCCCAAGTTCACCTCCGGCTCGACTTCAACTCTCGCCCCCCTGTTTGGCCAAGCACAGGGTCCGACCCCTGGCAGAAGACTCCCCGAGATCACCCTCCCCCACAAGCATACCTGGTTTCGTTTGACACGAGACAAGACTTCTACCGTGTACTTAATAGAGTGAGTGTGCTTGTCCTCCTCGGCCCATAGACCGCATTTCATTCATTCTCTCCAGCTCAAGCTCCTCCTGGGCTTCTAGACCCGCGCTGCCGCAGGGACGCAGACCACCAACCATTGGCATATCTCCTGCCCCTTGATCTACCTCCAGGCATAGATCGTCCCGTCTTTTAAAAAAAGGAAGAAAAAGTCGTTCACTCACACAACCATCATCTCGCTTTCTACGGACGGGTCTCCGAGAAGCGCATACAATCGCACACACACACACTTCGCTTCTCCCATATACCAGGCTGTGCCTGCTGTTTACACGATACCCTTCTCGAACATTTGAGGTAGAACTAGACCTCATCTCGTCCACGCGAAGCAACCACATCAACCTCAGCTCCGTCACCCACGCCAACCGACAACATGCAGTCTCCCCGTTTCCAGTCCATCGCGGCGCGCTTCTCGCCCCACAAGCTCCGGACGTCGTTCCGTCGGTCGTCGACATCGTCGTCGGTTTCGTCGCGGGCCAGTAGCAGCGACCGAGCATCTTACACGTCCCAGACCAGCTCGCCGGTCAGCACCATCAACAGCATTGTCTTCCGCCAGAAGTCGATGCTCGAATCGGGCGACGAGGAAGAGCGGCCCCCACATATCCTCGAACCCAGGCCGGCGGCTACGTTCTGCAGTTTTGAGGAGCGCATCATGTCTTTCTAAAGCTTTTCTGATCGGGCTCGCCTGTGGACGGGCTTGCTTGCTTGCTACTGTTTTGCTGCTCGGTGGCTTCCTTTCTTGCCGGATGAGGCCGGGGAAAGAACCAAACTTTCTTACTAGCCCTTCTTCCGACTACCCTATTTAGACACGGCATATTATCTTTATCTTGAAGAGACAGGGTTCTAGGAGTAGGGTGATGATGCTGGTATGGCTATGATGGAAAGACGGTTTCTTTGTGTGTTTAATGGCAAAATGGCGTTAACGGAGTGGCCGAGAGCTTCAGGAATATCACGCAGTAATGATGGATTCCTTACGAATCTTGGAATCAAGACAGAATCTGTGAACCTGTCTTAGGTAGCTAGTTCAATCGAACAAGTGTGCTGGCTCAAGTCTCAACATGTCTGTCTCGTTCGCTGCTGCCACTTGGACCCTTCCGGTCGAAGCAGTCCGGACACTGCGCCCAGGCAGACGCTCTGTTATGTGTATTGTACATGGACTCATATGTAGAAGAAACTAAATATGATGCAGAGGTATAAAGATCTCTTAACTTGTATGTATTACATGCATGCATGCACGCATAGGTATGCATAGATAGATAGGTGTAGTGAATCATCATGCAGGTTTCAAGAGGGTTCAACTGAGTTGATTGTCGGGGGTTAGGGTTCTGTCATTCCTGCTCATTCCGCCTCACCGATGCCTCCTTGCTTTTACGGATACTTGGCACAGGACTGATTGCCGCTCTGAAGCAGGCCAGACTCGACCGGCCCGCCACAGACATTGTCAGATCAACGTCAGCCATCTTGACCGTATTCCCTTGTGGATTTTTGGGCGGCTCAGTAAGGTAGTAGCCCTTGCACAAGTTGCTGGCGACGTGGCAGGCCCAGCTCTGCGCCAAGCCACGTCATGCCTCGCCTGCTGATTCGATATGGGGATACTAATAACGGGGACATGGGGGAATGGGCGCAAATGGCTGGGGAGGACAACGCTCGTCCTCTCTTGCTGCTGTATGGACCAGCACCACACGCGTCGTTCGCCTCGGCTCCTGCTTGCCCTGCCATACCGACCACCCGAGCATCTGACAGCGGAGTCCGGTCGGGCACGAAGGCTGGATCGTTTGGACCCTGCTTATCGTGGAAGCCCGAGTGACATAAGACGACGAGTGTTGTCTGGCCACATACGGTTCTTATTATGATGTTACTCTTTCTTGGTCCGGACGACAGCCGCCTTTTCTTCCTTTCGTGCTATATCCATGAGGACTCCTCATCGGCTTCTTTCTGTACGTGGCATTCTACGACGCAAATCGCTCCGCCATGGACCTCGGCATCGATGACGATATCAACGGTGGTGATGGGAAGTGTGAGTCCATCATGGACGGCATGACGATGGCGATGGCGACGTCGGTGTCGATGTCGGTATCGATGTCGATTTGGCCCGCGACGGCCCCGAAGCAGAGTCGACTGCGACGCAGTGCTCGTCAAGTGCTGATGGGGTGGAGAAAGCGCACGGGGAGGGTTGAACGGCCGCAGAGAAAAGGGCCGCCGGGGAGCCGTCAAGACAGAGGTGAGAACCTGTTTCATTTGTTATCCATGGCGAGGGCAGGAGAAGAAAGAAATAGGAGAAACAGCAGAGTCATTTTCGGTCCAATGTTTTCTTTGCCATCTCTCTTCTCATGACCCTTGGCCTCGGCTTGCTTGCTCACCCATGATTCTGTGTGCCGTTGTTGTGCTGGCTGTGACTTACACACACTTACTTGTTATCACCTCTCCACGACACCACATGTTCAATGTGAACACAATGCTGTTCATGAAAATACCGCCACCATCATCAAAACACAAACTTCAGAACAGGATCGATCTTTCAGTTCGCATTTCTTCCCGAATCTGCTCTATTGACCACGAGGTTTCCGCACCCCAACCTTGCGATTCTTCATTCTCTGTTCTCTGCTGTCCGCTGCTGCTTTCTATTATCATCACTTACGGAAAGCCGCAAAAGAATACCAAAGCAACGTCATCAAATCGCTGACGTTCAAGAACCACACAGCTCTTACAGCTATCGCGGCGGCAGCCATGCTTGCCTTGCTGCCTTTCTGCAAGCCGTCCACCCCTCTTGACGGCCGGTTCGCCAAGTACATTTTGCTGCCGAACCCTCAGTCAAAGATGGACAACGAGCCGATTTTGGGGGACTGCCTCCTGGACCGTTCCGTTGTCGCTGTCGAAGACCGGCGGCCACGTGCGCGAGAGGACCCTTGCGCATTTCGGACGAGACTGGTCGACCCTCTTGGGGATTCTGAGGACAATCTTGCTTTCGAGAGCACCGACAAGGTCGACGCTGAAAACATCAGGTTTGACGACTCCCAGTGTATTTCGGTTGGTCGGTCGATGAGAAGGTTCAAGACCGTGTTGGAACCGCCAGCATCATGTCCTTGCGAAGCCGAGCAAACCAACGAGGGCGGAATTGCCAAGGGGCAGAGCTCACCCTCTACCGCGGCGGATCCAGCCAGCCCAGAGAAGGCTGCAGCCAATATCGACAAAGAACCCCTGTACGCCCTGGCTGGCAAGCGCCAAGGCGTCGCAACACATCGCAAAGCCCTCAGCGATCCGACCACGATCTACCATTCTTCCCGGGCCAACGAGGACGTTGGCGAAGATGAGGATAACAGCATGGAGGCCATGAACATGCCTTTCTGGAGCCTTCCTCGGCGCCAGAAGCGGCACATCAGCTATACCGGAGGAGACATCCCAGACGATATGTCCATCATTTCGGACACCTCGCTCATTCCGACATACTTCCCAAGCGACGCCATGAAGCAACAGCGTCACCACCATCGCGCTCTCTTCAAGCGGCTCATTCTCGCGAAGGCTAAAGCCGCCAGACAGACTATGCGTCAACTGAAGCGTTCGTGCCGCGATGCTGTGGACCACGTCTTTGTCGAACCAGGAATTCATCGCACGCCTGAGTGCGTCCCCGTCGGAGCCGCCTTCTGAAGGAGTTTGGGCTTCAGCTTCAGGCGCAAGCAGAATGTGACTCACAGGTTGCACCCCCCGTCGCCTTGTCCTCCCTTTGCGACACTCTAATACTGTTGGCTCCTGACCATCGACGTGTGTTGCGCAACTACTTTGTTTCTGATGACCAGCCTGTCTGCCAATCATTTACCATCGAGAGACTGCATTTAAGAGCAAGCAAGGCAGGCAGAACCTGCGTCGCAGATCACAAAGCTACCCAAATAACTGTTGCCGATGCTTTACCACTTGGTACCACCCGCATCCATCAATTTTCCCAACCAACAACAAACTGGACAGTTCACCCAGGGCAAATGGCTTATTATGTGGCCTCTGTCACTTTGAGCTGGCATCACTACGACCATGCCCTCAAGATATCAACACCTCTTGAACGAATTTCGGGATTCTCTCTTGTTTCGCCGGCTTTGTCGATCCCAAACATTTCGTCATCTGCTCTCCGACCTGAGATGCTGATAAGCCGAGGAGGAGAACTCAGAAGCAAGGAAAGTGCCCTTCCACAAATCCCATACAATGGACCCGTCAACAACCAAGCCAGGAAAGAGCCAGCCGCTTACGTACCCACATAACCCGCATAAAATCTCCATCCTTCTTCAACTAATAAGGGTGGGCTGGCTGGTTGGCACTCGGCTCCCCGTCCTCCGACTCGGTGGACACCATGGAAGCCTTTGGGAAGGGCAATAATCTTGGGAATCGAGAGGGAAGCTTTGACAGGCTCTGATAACGACAAGACCACGACGACCTTTTTCTGTGTTCATTTGGTTTTAGGAGCTCCGTTGGATCTGGGAACTTTGTAGCGTTCCCTTCCACATAATCCCCGGTTGGTCATGTATGATGTGCACCTGGGCGGGAAGGAGCTGGCAGTCTGGTAACTAGGGCAACCACATCGAGGGGGCTTAGTCGGTTCATTAATGGGCAGCGGTCAGGGAATAGATACCCTTTTTTTTGTACCCATAATTCATGGTCGTCATTATCTTTGTTTGCGATTTCGTGCCCCTCAAGCTCCTCATGCATGTCCTAAGTGAACTCAAGCTTACTAGGAAGAGTCAATGTCCTTCGGTATGTGATGGATGCTGGCCAGGTCCCCTGGACCGTGATCAAAGTCCTTTCAGGAGGAGACACCACTTAAAAGACCGAGAGTAGAACGCCTTGGGGGACAAATGCAATGCTGCCATTCCGATGCCTAAATACCGTCATCACCCAAAGCCAAACCAACAGTTATCTATGTACACAACACAACACAACACAACAAGTTTTCGCCGGGTCCCCGTCTTCCCAGAAAACCAGACGGCTCCCGAATACAAACACTGGCTTCACCCGGTCCCCCTTGTCCCATTGTCTCCCAACCCGCCGCCGACAGCCCCTATTATGCAATGCAGCAAAAAAGAGTATCGGGAAGCCCGGACTCGTCCCACAGGGACTCAAGGGAACAAACCAGTATCCCAGTAACAGCAGTGCGGCATTCAAAGCCTGCAACAGGTCCGTGAGAACCGAAATGTCACCCATGCTGGGCGGGCGAAAACCACAACCAACCCTCCAAAAAGAGAACGCCATCCCGCCTGCCTGCAACCACCCAGCGCCGTCGCGGTATTAATGCAATAATGGCAAAAGGATAAAACGCGGTGGGGGGAGAAAGTAAAACAAAGCCCAAACACAAACATAACCGACATGGCTGTAGGGGAAGTGACGTGACGCTTGCCTTTCAACCCTTCCCCCCAGGATGAAGTAGGATGTCGTCGCAAAACGTAGCCAGTGTGAAGCCTCTACGAGACCTCATCCAAGGGCAGGTGATTATCCACGATGCCGTACAGGCTTGCGTTCTTCTTTGCCCACTGGCGCGACGTGATGGATGCTGCGGGGCAACACGTTAGCACATGCCTTGCAGAACACAAGGTACCTGTGGGAATAATAGCAACATACCCTTCAAGAACTTCTTGCTAGCGTACTTCTTAAAGAAGGCTTCGTGGATGACAGGCCGAGACATGTAGTCGACCATCAAGAGGAACACGGGCTGAATCTCTTCCTCAGTGTACCCGGCATAGTGCACAAGCGTCGCATCCCAAGGACCGCGGTTCAGGATCATTCGCGCAGTGTACATCGCCGCAGCAGCCACATGGCTGGGGCGGTAGGCCAGGAGGCGATGGTCCAACAAGCTAATCTCCATAAGATACTTGCCGACGGTGCGCGAGTGGATGTCGTAGTTGTCAGCCTTCGAGATACGGCGGAGGAAGTTCATAGGGTTGGGGTAACTGAGATCGTAATTCAGCGTGGCGAGGACGAAACGTTCCGCGCTCAGGATCTCGTTCTCGGTAAAACCATCATCCGCAATGTGACGGAAGTTGGCGATGTGGGGCGAGAGAACTTCCTCGTACTTGGAAGCAATGAACATGGCGGTGATACCGACAAGCTGAAGACGGTCGAGCTGCACCACCTTCTCAGAAAGGAAGCGGTCGACGATGTTGACGGCGAGGAACAGTGTCTCAGGGAGCAGGTGGAAGCGGGTGTGGACCTCAACCAGCCAGTCAATCAAGATACCTCGCGTCTTCCATTCGAGTTCGTCTTGGTGAGACATGTACTGCGGGTTGGGTACTGATTTGACCTCGAGATCGCGCAGGTACTCGAAGATGTCATTGGCATATTCGGCGACCATCAGCGGGTCGTCGAGGTCTTCGCTGTCGAGGGCCTGGATGGCTTCAGGTAAACCAGGCTCCTCGACCTCGCTGGCTACCGGAGCTTCCACCAGCACAGCGTCCTTGCGTGCAGGCTCATCCGTTTTCACTTCGGTCTTTGTCTTCTTCTCAGCATCAAGTGTGTGAGCCTTCTTGCGAATCGGTTCGCCTTCCTCAGAGTTCTCATCTTTGACCACAGTGTTGGTGGTAGTTGTGCTCAGGGTCTTGCGCTTCTGCGCGACAATAGAGCCGGGCCCTGAACGCTTTGTCTCTGTCTTCTTGTTGACTTCCTTGGATGTTGTGGTGGACCGCGTTGTGGTCGTCTTCTTCTGAATACCAGTGGGCTGTGCCGCCTTGGATACGAGGCCGGTCCTCCCCACCGGCTTCTTGCCCTCCGTGGGCTCAACTTTGGTCACATTGCTCACGTCTCCGAGGGCAGCACGCTTGCGCGTGGGATTGGCATTAGTGGCACCCTTCTTTGTCTGCAACGCCTTGGTGGGAATGGCAAGCTCGTCAACAGTCAGAGTAGCCGCGGACTTTGCCCGGGTAACGCGGGCTGTGGCATTGCTGTTTTCATCGTTTTCGTTCGTCACCGAACGTGGATTTCTCGTCCTCTGAGGCATTGGGTTAGTATTGGTACTGATCTCTGTCATCGAGGCCGAGTGGGCTCGATGTGTGGCGCGGGTAGGAATGCGAGGCATTTGTGGATGGCACACTTACAACCGGCATCTTGGCCTTTCAGGTACGAAACAAGTACACAAACGGATGCTGCGTGAAGCTGTCCCCAGGTTAGCTATGACGCGTCATTGACAGGTGCTGAGGCAATGAAGCCTTCGTCAACGCGACGGGTGGCTGGGAGTCAAACCTACCAAAGATGCAGAATTAAAAGACGACGACGGTGATATGATGCGTCTTTTAGCTGGTAGCTCTAAGAGGGTCGGTTTCGGTTGCCAACGAGGGCGGGATGTTGATGTGCAGAAGACGTTCCTGTGTTTTTAAGTGTTGGTGGAGGTTGATGGGGTCAAGGGCTCAGACGGGAAAAGGAAGCTTGACGTGCCCTTTACGTGTGGGATGGGGCAGGGTCAAATCAGACGCGATGGGCTTGGGTAGAAGTACCTGGTACTTGGCGCGACTGTGGCTGCCGCTCCGTGACGTGCAGGTGGGTCCCACCCTGTGTGCAACAAACGCGCCGATGAGAAAATTGAACAGCGAAAGGTGGCTGAAAGGTCGCTGAAGGAGGACAATGTAAATGTCGTGGATAAAAGGTCACGGTCACAGTGCCGGATTCAGATTGCCACTGACAAGTGCTTTATGGGAAGATGATGGAGTGGCGAAGGAGGAATATGTTGGTGGACTTGGGATGAGCATGTGCCTGCGTTATAAGGCGAGAAGAAGGTACACGGTACGTACCGGGAACGCGCTTGGTGCTTGTCTTCGCCAACCCACAGTCAACAGACGCAACGACCAGGCAACGGTCCTCTGATTGGTCCAAGCTAAAACGGCTGCTCGGCTCCCTGTCCTCGAGCCGCAACCCGCGTTTTTCGCGCTTCGGGTGGGGAAGCTCTGGCTCCACGTGGCCGGCCTCCAGCCTCAGCCATCCGACCAGATAGCCACAACTTCTGCCACCGGAATTTGTCATGCACGGACCACAGGAATCAAATTTCCCAAGCCGCACAACCACCTCAACATCATCACCGTAGTTACCATCCCGCCGGTGTAAGCAGTACGGCCCTTGCTTAATTATTGCAGCCAATTGGCTGCGCGTTCTTACTGCAACCCCCCCAAGGCACCAATCTTGCCTCAATGCCCTGACATTGACACTTGTCAGCGCCAGTCTTTCGGGTCTTAGTTGAGCTTGTGCTTTCCAAGGTCCCTCAACGATGCTGCAGCCACGGCTCCGCCCCCTGGTTGTGGGGCGGGCGGCTTCCCTCACTTCTATGTTCCAGAGTTCACTACGTCTCGAGGCTATCAGGCGATACGCGAGCGCAGCGCAAAGCGAGAGCAACAATGTGTCTGGCGAAGACGACGCCGGCTTCGGCGCCCCGTCCACCGAGTTGCAAGCTGTCAAAATGCGAACCTACAAGCCCCGGACACCCGGTCTTCGACATCTAAAACGGCCCATTAACGACCACCTATGGAAGGGCAGGCCGTATCTACCCCTCACCTTCCCGAAGAAGGGCCACGGGAAGGGTGGTAGGAACAATACCGGCCGCATCACCATCAGACATCGTGGAGGTGGCGCTAAACGGAGGATCCGTATTGTCGACTTTGATCGTTGGACGCCGGGGCCGCACACGGTTGAGCGTATCGAGTACGACCCGGGCCGGAGTGCCCATATCGCCCTGTTGACCGAGCAGGCGACTGGCAAGAAGAGCTACATTGTGGCGGCCGAGGGCATGCGTGCTGGAGACGTGGTGCAGAGCTACCGAGCTGGCATCCCCCAGGATCTGCTTGATAGCATGGGAGGTGTTGTCGATCCTGGTATTCTGGCCGCGAGGACGGCCTGGCGAGGGAACTGCCTGCCCATGCACATGATCCCAGTCGGCACGGTCGTGTACAATGTCGGCTCCCGCCCACAGGGCGGTGCAGTTTTCTGCCGTAGCGCTGGCACATATGCGACCATCATCTCAAAAGAGGAGGAGACGCGGGACGATGGCACCAAGGTGATGACAGGCAAGCATGTCATTGTCCGGTTGCAGAGTGGCGAAATCCGCAAAGTCAGCAAGGATGCCTGTGCAACGATTGGCGTTGCCAGCAACATCATGCACCAGTACAGGCAACTGGGCAAGGCGGGAAGGAGTCGGTGGTTGAATATCAGGCCCACGGTGAGGGGCGTGGCTATGAACGCGAGTATGTCTGGGAGAATCCCGTCTTTTCTACCCCCGTCCTTTTCCTCTTGCTCCCAACCATTCCTCGCCCCGCCACTGACCTGTGATCAGACGACCATCCCCACGGCGGTGGTCGTGGCAAGTCGAAGGGTAATAGGCACCCGGTCAGTCCCTGGGGCCAGCCAGCCAAGGGCGGCTTCAAGACGCGCATCAAGAGCAATGTCAACAAGTGGGTTGTCACCCCTCGGGTGCGGAACATGGGCAAGCGGAGGGACAAGAACACCGCTTAATGAAGGCGGCCGATGTGCTGGTGGACTGTGGCGAGTAGACCTTGTACATTATGTAGACCAAGACAACCATGATTTGTTGGCCGACGTTCCTGACAAGCAAACGCATTGCGCACAGCTTCTCTGGGATAGGGTCGGCTTGGGCATTGGCTACCATGACATGGACTCGCGTGGTGGCGCCGGCTGACTGAAAGTCTGCAACTCACGGGGCACACCTGCGCCGACTCTGTAGACATAGCCTTCTCATTACCGGTCGCAATTCGAACTGGGCCTCGAGCAGATGGCAGTCGTACGTACAGAAAGACGACCAGGCCGGCAAGGTTCAAGTTGGCCCAGCATACATCCTAACTGTCAACAGGAGCTAGACAAGAGTCCAATTCAGTCTAAGCAGTATCACCGCAAGGCTCCAATTTCAGACACGTGAAGGAGAATACGAATTCCTTCACATCTTGTCTTCCTGGCACACTTCCGCTTTATTGATCATCTCTACGGAGTACGACATGTCTTGTCATCGGAAACTGTGACTAGTACGTACATAGTAACGGACCCTCGCATTTTATGTACGGGTCAGCCGGCGTCAATGCAGCTCAAGCATGTGAGCACTTGCCCGATTTGGGCAACGCCTGAACCTCGCAGGACAACTTGGCTGCACCTCGAAGCCTTATGCTACCGACCCTTCGTGATGACTGCGATTCCAGGTTCTTACCCGTATTCCGTTGAATGAATTTGGCGTGGTGAACGAACTGAAAAAGCACATGGATCAAGCGAATTGGCTCAGGGCTCAACAAGACAAGAGATGAGCATGAAAACATGTGAGACCACAAACCGTGGGTCCAGGGGGATCTGTCATCACACAGTATTGTGATTGTTCGCACTGTCTGCAGTCTAGATCTTCGATTTCCGATTAAGTTATCAGAAGGCGGCATCTTTCAACCTGGGAGTGAGTTCAGGAGGAAGGAGAGGGTCAAATTCATTTGTTGGATTTCCGCTCGTCTCGACGAAACAGACAGTCGCATTTCCATTGTGGCCCAAAGACAACTTCCGGCGTCGATCGCCCCCTTTTGGCCAACCACTCAGGTGCAGTCATCACGATCCATTTTGTGGCTGAGCTCAACAACGTTACGACACACGGCGGCAAAGACGTAGGCCATCCCTGGCTCTGCTCGACGTCTGGAATCCACGGGGTACAGAGCCGTTACCTAATTTTTCCAGCAGAGATTCGTTCGAGGGAGCCGGCCGATCATAGATGACGCATTTTGGACCATTTCCATTTCATTTTCGGTTGGCCTGCGGCAAACCTGCGTTTAGATTTGATTTCGAGGACCCTTGGTGCCTTGCGATGCTAGCGCGCCCTCCTTCCCTTCACGGTCTGGCCCGGCATTGTTTCACTCTTCCTCCTCCTCGCACTCCCGTCTAGTGGGCTTCCCAATGCCCGACGACTCAATCCGCCCTCTGATCCGTCCCGGCTCGATTTCACCCGCAGCGACATTCGAAACTCCCAGTGCGATGGAGAACCTCGAACTCGCCGGCGGCCATGTACGCAGGAAGGGGAGGATCTCATGGGTGCTGGCGCTCTCGTATGTGTTCGACTGGGTCGTCCTGATCGCCTTCGGCGTCATCGGCTATATCCTAGGCGACATCACTCCAAACAAGCGGCCGTTCTCGCTGGACGACCGCAACATCGCGTATGCTGGAGACCCCTCGTGCTCTTTGGCCCCCCCCCCTCAGATTTGAGCCGGGCGCGCTGACAGTTCGGTAGCTTTCCGTTCACAGTTAAGGAGACGGTCCCCGTATGGCTACTCGTGATTGTCGCGATCCTCGTCCCGATTGGCATCATCATCGTCGTGTGCCTCGTCTTCGTCCCCGGCGCGACAGTCCCCGTTGGAACCCCCAAGTCTCTGATCTGGAAGCGAAAGTTGTGGGAGCTCCATATGGGCCTGCTGGGCCTCGCCTTGTCCATAATCGGGGCTTGGTTCATCACGAACGGCATGAAGAACCTCTTCGGAAAACCTCGGCCGGACCTGCTGTCCCGATGCCAGCCCGATCTCGACAACCTGGCCAAATACATCATTGGGGGCTTGAGAACGGCGACCACTAGCGGGCAGCTCGTAAGCCCAAACATTTGCAAGAACCCGGACAAGCACCAGCTGGATGACGGCTTCAGGAGCTACCCAAGTGGGCACTCGAGCTCATCAGCTGCAGGTATGCGCCGTCTCCATTCCGGGTTATTTTTTTGCTATCCACACCGTGACTAACATTTGGATAGGCCTCATCTACCTCTCGCTCTTCATTGCGAGCAAGTTTGCCATCACGATCCCTTTCCTCGCCCCGGCCGGGTTCGCCGACGCTTCTGCCTTCGCCGCTTTCCCCTCGCGCACGCGAACTCCCGGTATAAAGGTCTCTGGGCCAGACACGTACGAGCTTCCTACCCGCAACGCTGGCGGGCCGACGCCGTCGACCACCTTGGACGCGACGCTGGGAAACCAAGGCATTGCGCGGCACAACAAGACGGTCACCGCAGTGCGGCGGCAGGCCGCCGCGCCACCTATCTACCTCCTCTGCCTCGCAGTCGTGCCCTTCTTCGCCTCCGTCTTCATTGCGGGCTCGCGCTGGTGGGACTTCCGGCACCACGGGTTCGACATCATGTTTGGCTACCTGATCGGCATCATCACCTCGGTGTTCGCCTTCCGCTACTATCACCTACCCATCTCCAACGGCGCTGGGTGGGCATGGGGCCCTCGCAGCCACGACAAGGCCTTCTGGGCTGGTGTGGGCAGCTTCAGCTATGCCACGGATCACTTCCGCGGCCAATATCACCGCGGGGGTGATGAAGAGGAGGGGTTTACTGGCGTTGACGCGTTCGGTCAGGGCAGCTCGCGCAGCAGCCCGACCCCGTCTGTGTCGGCGCGCAAGGGGCCGGCTCCGCACGAGCGTGATACCGCGTATACGGGCGCTGCTGCGGACAACAGGATCTAGAGCATCACTTCATTGGGTGGCGTTTTGAGTACAACAAAGTTTGGCTTGGCGGACTTTGTTCGTTTCCGTAGCGTAGGCCGCGCGATCGTTGCTCTGAAACCTGTAGAACTGTAGGCTTTGTGTTTTCTGGGCGTTAGGGATCTCGATCTCAGGTTGTGCTTATCAAGAATCTGCGCATTGGGGAGCTTCGGTTCAAAATTTGGTTCGGGAGGATGGGAGGATCGGAGCCGGGACCGGAAGGGGAAGGGCGGCCCTCAACAGGATGGGATGTTAAAGCGTACATGCGGATAATCAAAAAAATGAGTGACGAGATTAAAGGAACCTAGGTAATACAGTCTACTCGGGTTCAGATTCTAGTGCCTAATGCAATGTTGCCATGTAATAGGTTAGTCGTGTCCTTGTATTGACATTAGAGTTAGGCCAACGGGCAGCCAACCAACGTTATCGGCACGATCTTCTTCTTCCTCCTCCGTCTCCAGGCTATCCGAGATGTCCTCCTTCCGCTCCCTGTACCCGCCCCTTTCCCCTGCCACTTCAAAACGCCAGAAGTGCAAATGCGCCAACCACAGTTAACCCTTTACAAGTATAAGAGAAAGAACGAATACATGATCCGCCAACAGCATGCCCTCTCATGCCCAACACACCTTATCCTTGGCTCATACGTGAGCTAAGCAGTTCGACACGTGACATCATCCAGAGCCCTAACCGACGTTCCCCAGGCCAAACATACCGTCCGCAAAGCAGCGTCAAGCAACGCTTCCCACATGTGGTTCGCCCCCAGTGAACGACGTGCCGTGATGCTGATTGGCCCCCCTATACTCAGCAATCTGCTGCTGGAGCTCCTCGTCCTCTTCTCCATCGTCATCCTCCGCCTCATCGAGGTCCTCATCCTCTCCGTCCTTGAACCCGCTCTCCACCTCCATCTTGCGCAGCCGCCGGCGCATGTCCTCGCGCATGAGGTTCTGCCAGCGCACGAGGGCGGCGGCGGCGTGCACCTTGAATCCGTAGACGCGGGGCACGTAGCGCTCCGTCGACTTGGGCGGGATCAGGGCCGGGTAGACCTGGAAGAGGATGTTGTGAAAGGAGGTGCCGAAGTAGGCGCCATCGATGGAGGCGTGGCGCGAGGATTTGGGGTTGTATATGTCCTCGCAGCGGGCGCAGTAGAGCTTCACTGGCTTGAGATTCGGTATGTCGGAGAGGCCCATGGGTAGTAGAGGATGCGAGTTGCACATGACGCGGGGGCACTTGCCGAAATCTGCCTTTTTGTATTTCTCGAGCTGTTGTTGTTTTGCATGAATGCGGTTAATGACAAGATCAGAAAGTATAGCGGCGGTGAGGAGGAGGAGGAGGAGGAGGAGGAGGAGGAGGAGGAGGAGGAGGAGGAGGAGGAGGAGGAGGAGGAGGAGGAGGAGGAGGAGGAGGAGGAGGAGGAGGAGGAGGACTGGTTAGAGGAACACACCATTTTTGCAAGCCCCCTGGTCGTGACAATGTAGCGGGCGTGTACGAGACCGTACAGATGCCGGGCCGACTTTTCGATGGTCTCGCGCATCTCATCGTCGCAATCGAGATCGAACACGTCGGTCACCAGATCAAGGGCATACTGGTAGTACTGGACTTCGGTGTTGAGGCCCGTCAGGTTGAAGCGATCCGTCAGATACTCTTCGTCAATCTCGCAGAAATACTCATTGCCCCGGGACGAGATAAACTGCAAAGCGCGTTAGACACAACAAACCACAGAGAGCATTGCTACTGCGTTGGGAAACGGGAAGAATCTTATAAATCAAACGCACCCAATCCCGCCAATAACTAGTGTAGTCGCTGTCGGACTCCGACCCGTAGTCATCCATCTCTGCGGTCTGAGAGACAGCGATAGTCGAAGTGTGTTGGGCACCGGACAGGAGTGGAGGAAGAGCCCAACACCGTCCGTTCCGAGACGATGAAGAGCACGGGCGGACAGGGATGATGCGATCGCGAGCACCGTGGATGAGAGGGATGTTGTCTGCGCCTAGGGTTGACGCGGCTGTTGAAGGAGTTTGTGGTTGGTGTAGACACACCAATCCAAGCCGACGCTTGGCTTGCGGCGGCTGGAAATGTCTTGGTGGGGGAGGGCTGCAGGGGCGCTGCAAGAATGGGAGGGGCGCCAAAAAGGAACGTGCACGGTACACCAAGCAATGAGGCCGACTACCAGGCTTGCACAGTACTTATGGGAGGTAGCACAAACTTCCAAGGTTCCTTTTATTAGGTAGCTGTCATTCCGTCGTCTTACGGCTCCGTCTTTACTATCTGCTTCATTATCATATTGTGTTTTCCGCTTTCCTCCTGATCTTCTCCTTATCTTACATCCTTTGATTATTTTCTCGGTATCCTGCAAAAACTTTCGCGGTGAAGTCGGTGATGTACGGCCTTTTTTGTACGGATGGCACTCACCCTTGGTTGTTGACTGGCGCCTGACCACGTTCAGGGTCAGCTGACCCAAGATTTCTATCCCGCACTCAGAACGGCCAATTGTCCTGCCGCAAGAGGTTCATAGAAATAAGCCCTAAACTCCCTGGTACTGCTGGATGTTCGACTTGAGTTGAATTCATCTTTACTAGACATGTGGGGCGTGGGAAGTTGTGGTTATCAGTGGGGCGCCTCTAACAGCATAAAGATCAAGTCGGCCAAGTAAGAGCAGATACAATACTGTGTACGTACAATGCAAACACCCGCTGGAGCTGGTCCGAGAACAATTGTCTACCTAGGTAGGTAGTTACTTCTACATGGAAGTTGTCATACCTTGGCCACTTGCTATGCATATACGAAGTATGCAGTCCATATTTTATTGGAACTGAGCCACGCAGTAGCACCATTGCAAGTGTAGCTGCGGGTATTGCAGTACGCCATATGGCCGCTGGCAAAGGTGTAAGTGGAGATGCTCTCTCTTGCCCAACTCCTCTGCATATCCTGTAGATCTAAATACAATCCATATGTACGTAGGTAGGTAGCTAGAGCCGCAAGTTAGACAACCTTTTCAAATCCGGAATCAATGCTGCACGGCGGCTGGTGGCTGAAAACATAGCCCGGGTAAGGGAGAAGCTGGGAAGCTCGGCGTACGCTAAACACTACCTGTGGCACGAGCAGATCCTGGCCCGGGAGCTCCCTCTCCCGCATTCTCTTAGTCTGATCTCGATAGACGCCATGTCTCACAGGGTGCCTATCGAATCCACCCCCTCGCTCGAGAAGTCACATCACACCGGCCCGGCCTCGGAGTGTCGAGCGGAAGTAGTGGTGATTGACGGGCTTCATGGTGAAATCCGCGGGTGACAGAGAGGACGCGGAACTGCAATCAAATGGGGCATGGCGACTCAGTAGCCGGGCTGGTTGATGATCCAATGCGGTATCCCTCTATGGCGATGGTCGACATCGTAGCCGCAGCGAGCCACTGTGGCGTTCCTTGCAGGAGACTTCCCGTCTTCGTGGCACCTCACGATATGTGGTTCCCGTGTCGGATCTGCAAGCTGAATGGCTTCCATATCCTCAAGCACTCCTCACTTGGAAGGTGCAAATGCAAATCCCGGAGTCCGTCACGTACATGTGTATATCACCCGTCTCGGGCCCATCAACCTGCCGGTACGCATACCGAAGGCGGTACGGATGCTCATGTTGCCTTGGGTAGGCGAGCTAGACCATGCCACCATTGTCAGCTTTATTATTGTTCATTCGTCCGACAATGCCATCTGCTTCGTTTGGACAAGACTATCGCTTTCACAAGGTCCCTGCTCTGTCCGCTACCATGCAGACCGATTAAAACTTTGAGGTTACCCTTAGATAGGTAACGCAACATTTCAGCTTCCGGTGGGACAGCCGGAACGAGGATATTGCGTCGGGCCAACAATGGTCCCGTCCTCTGCTTCTTCCTCGCCTTCATCTGGCACGACAGTACGTACCAGACATATCTGCAGATCGTGAACGGTTGGCGACGGCGATGTGATCTGGTGCCTGGCGGACCCTATCAGACCGCTCACGGAACCTGCCGGCAGGCGTACCCTGGGGAGTCGAGTCGTCACCGAGTCGTCGTGAGACAAGCAGACGGTCCTTGTCGTCCAAACATCAAAGTTGCGATTGCCAGAAATAGTCGTGTTTGCCCCTGACTACTGCAGATATGAGCTTATTATTAGCGCTGTCAAATATTGAATCGATGGCGGGCACTCACAAACATATCTGATGAGGTAGCATCGAAGTTCTTCCTGACCGGTGTTCAATTCCCGTTTCCTTGGAAGGACGCAAAGTTTCCAGGACGGGACCCCTGTCACTTACATATCCCGCAGGTTGGGCGTCCACTTTTATAGCGCTTTTATAGACATGGTCCGTCTAAAACCGAGTCCCAGATCATGACAGAGAATCTTGCTTAAGGGTGGCATTGATGATTGGCACCGCCTACGTCGTAGTAAAGTTGGTGATTGGTATGGCGGTGTCAGGCGCATCTGACACGCCATTGGTTTACCAAAAGAGTTGATGAATTGCGCCGGAAGCGTCGGCCGGAAGGTTTCAAGTTCAAGACAGCCAGACCCGAGCCAACGCGGAGCAAAAGATCTAGGGAACACTGCTTGTAATTACGCGCCAAAAGCTCCGTACCAATGGGAGGCGGGTATCTCGCTGTAATAAACGTTGCATCACCGATACCGCCCGACAATACACTTTGGCCAAGGTGGGCGTTCGGTCGTTGATGGACGTCGAGCTTTGGATACTGCGTGCTTTCAGCAGAAGTTCTCACAGTTTGTGATCGGACAAGTAATTGTTTGTAAAATTGGTTAAGGTGTTCCACACGGAGACCAGTTTTGACATGAAGTGAGCTCCTATCTTTCTTTCCTGCCTTCTGAGGTGCTGAGTTCTTTTTCCCCAATCCTGGTGGTTGCCGGTTCGCCAGGCACAAGCGGGGCGATTGAGCTCGAATAGGAAAGGCGTGTGTGGTTGGCTCCAAGACAGGACCCCACATTATGCGTCATCGAAAAATATAATCCCCGCAAGCTGCGCGTCGCGCCAAGCCGCCTCGTCAGCAGACAGCGTGATTGTCCAGCTCGACATGGGCGTGATTTCTGATTTCGTCTGTACACGATGCAAGGCATACAGTCCAGGTTGGTGGGATACAGCCCGGGTGGTATGCATCTATACATACATTGTTGATGCTTTTCATGTACAGTAGTCGAGCCGACTGCCTAAGTTACAGCACGCAATGTCTGTGGCATGTGGTGTACTCTTGGAGATCCTTCAGTTTATTTACACCTGTTACCCGATTCCAAGCTAGGTGGAAACTGGCCAGCGAGCATGCAGGTCCACTCTATCATGGTGTCGTTATGTTCTTCGACAAACGGCATCTCCTCCTGTAAATACTAACGGATCCTGGCACCGGAGGACGGCTTCATCAATCAGGTAGGGAAAGGGATGCGCTGATAAACGACCTGAAGTCACAGGAACGGTAGGGCTGCCAATCACACTGGACCAATGGCACTACAATACAAGGATCCATATCAGGTCTGAATGGAGTGCCTCATACCACCACAGTCCCTACCAGGTACTGTTGTAGTATGTATATCATGGTGTTCGCAAGTTGAACGAGGCCCATGCCTTTTGAAGATAGGTAGTAGCCCTGGCGTTAGACTTCTGCGATCTCATTCACTCCAAGATTGATGCAGCTGCAACTGTGGATTTCAATGTCCAAGCCACACCGAGCTGCGACATGGGGGCGAAGCCCGTGTTCGCTGGCAGCACGCGCATCCCTTTCTGGCCCACCATTGGAAATTGCCCAGAACTGATGAGGGTGGAAGTTCTCTCAGTTAGATCGGACCGCGGATGAGCGATCCAAAGACAGGACAATAAGTGGGGATGCTGCCTAGCCTGGATTGTAGGTCGGATTTTAGCGATACGGGCAGAAATTGGAAACCCGATGTTCCAGGAGGCTCCTGTCCATTCCACCAAAGATCCCGATGGATATCCCTGTGTAGAAAACTCATAGAATCGGTCATGTCGGTGTATGGCTGTATGCAGCTCTGGTAATAAGGCAGTGGAGTGATTCGATTCGGATGCTCCGTGTCCACTGTCCACGTATGCGCCTGTCCGTTGCCCTGAGACACGTATACCTAGCAAATTCAGTTTCACATGGAACCTAGGGCCTGCCTTTATTCAGGTTACCGTATTCTGTTGTTCGATGTTAGGTGTTTCCCCGATGCCCTGGCTTCTCGGGGGACACCGCAGCACTGGCACTGCCCACCTCAACCTTAGCTTGGGTGCCCGCTTGCAACGTGCTTTCCTTCCGGCTTCTGTCACGCTGTAACCCGAACTGTCCGCTCCCCGAACCTAACCTTTTTGCCTGTTCCACCTGCCACAAGCAATGTCCGGCATTCCAGCAGTAACGACCAACGCCTAGACCCAACTCTTGACAGGTGAGCGGAGCGGAACGCACACCACAGCCAACGTCTTCCTGGCTGCCACCTCGCTCGCATTGACAAGGGCATTCATTTTTCTATGCCTGTGGTATTTCCGCAGCTTCCTTGATCCTGACATCTCTTTCAACTCTGGAACCAGGGCGCTTGTCGTGCTTTTCTGCAGAGACAATCTTCTCTAATCACTGCCCTGTCGTTTTCCGGCATCCACGGCAGCTCGCCTTGGCATTCGGGAGCCCGACCTGACCGAAGCGCGCACGTTGCGTCGTCCGCTCGTTAGCCCACGCCAGCATCCCGCACCAGCCGACAGCACGGCAATCGCCAGCCCGGAACGCCACGAAATAGCACTGGTGTCGGACCTGTGAGATTGCAGCACGCGGTAGAGACCTACAGACCTTCTCCACGCACCTCCCGTCGACTAGCGCCCCATACGCCGGACACCCTGAAACCAACTTGTCAAATCCCAGGAGGAAACCCCAGGCCTTTGGCCGCCGCACGACTAATCATCTGGTCAAGGCTTCACGCTCGTTTTACTGCACTGCGCCGCTGACCGTTAGCCGCGAACGCTTGCAACGGATGCGCTGGTCCTAGAGTTAGATTGCTCGGCACCACTGCGACGCCGCACGATTTCTGCAGCTGCGACCTCTGGGTAAAGCTCGACCGTTCGTTGAGCCAGTACCGGAACCTTCTAATGGGTTGGCGTGTGTGATAGCAACCTCATTCGCTCTTTCAAGCCTCCGATCTGCGGGCCCCCTGAGTGAGTTCCGGCGCACACTTATCCTGAGATCGTGATCTGCGGTTCGTGGGGGTTGGAAAGTTCAGGCCCAGGACGACAAGAGGAACAAAACGCAAAAAAGAAAGATCCAAGCCGGGAAAGCTGAGAAGCGGCCGCCAACTTGGTCGCACAGTGGGACAGCGCACTACACTATTGCCCGTTTCGGTCGAGCGCTTTGCACCGAAGATCACTTACTCGCTCGTCTTGCAGCTTGGAAACTTGTTCGGTCCACTATCCCGGATCGGGCCTCAACCATGGCGCCCATGACGCCCCGACTCAAGATCTTATCCGGTAAGCCATGCCAACCAGTCCTGTACCAAGTCTCCGCCCCTTCTGTCATCTTTGTGTTGTCCTTGCCGCCCGCAGCCTAGTGCGACCTAGGTTCTGGGGGCGGGAAGCCAAAAAAGAAGTGGGCTTCGCATTGACGAACTCTCGAACCGTCATCCCAATTCTTTTCCAGATCCATCTCCCCACCACCACCTTCGTTTTTTTTTCTGCTCTTGAGACGGCCGAGGAATCGCTGCATATGCGCCCTCGCTCGCGCTATCAGACATGTCGGATAGTGAGCTAATGCTGAATGTTGTCACAGTGGGCGGCAACTCCGTTTCCGCCTTCTTGTCGTGGAGACTTCAAGCAACCAATGCCTGCGATGTCACGCTCGTCTGGAAGACTGGGTTCGAGCATGTCTCGCAATACGGGATATCATTCAAGTATGCGCCGCGGCTCTCCTCGACTGAACCTCGTCTCTCAACTGCTGGTGCTAACGACATTGCGTCCCCAGGTCGTCGATCTATGGTAATGAACGGTTCAAGCCGCGACATGGTATGTAATTTGATCGTCTTATGATCTCTGACTCCACCTGCGCTTCATGTGCTAAACGCCTGACTGAACGTAGTCGTCCGGACACCGGAAGAGGCTGCCTCTCGCCGAGAAGGCGCATTCGACTATGTTATCCTTTGTATCAAAGCGCTTCCCGACGTCTACGACCTGGCCTCGGTGATTGATTCGGTCGTCACTCCGCAACACACATGTATCATCATTAATACGACGCATGCGCTGGGCCTCGAGTCCGCCATTGAGGAGCGGTTTCCGACAAACGTCGTCCTTTCTCTTGTCTGTGGTGCTGAGCTCGCCCAGCTCGGCGGAAGCGAGTTTGAACATAAGGGCTCGACCGAGCTGTGGGTCGGCCATGCTAACAAGAATCCCAACATTCCGCCCTCAATACAAGACGATATGGCGCAGGCTCTGGCAATGACACTGAACACTGGCCAAGTCGACTGCAAGGTGTCGCCCAACATCCGTCAGCAGCAATATGAGCGGGTAATTGGGTATGGGCTGCCTCCTTGTCCCGCGATTCGATGTGAATGGCTGGAGACTGACTTGTTGTAGCCCAATTGCTTTTCACCCTCTAACGGTCATCTTCGAGACGCCGAATTACGCTGCTCTTTTGGAGAAAGTCGGCGTGTCCAAGCTTGTGTCAGACATTATAGATGAACTGCTTGCGCTGGCGGAAGCCCAGGGCTGCAAGTTCCCCTCAGATTTCAAGCAGAACACCATCGACGAGTTCGCACGCTCGACCACTGAGAACATCATGTGGCAGGATTACACGGCGAGACGGCCGATGGAAGTCGAGACCTATCTGGGCTCGCCCATAAAGTTGTCCCAGGAAGCCGGCGTTGGCGTGCCACGGGTCGAGACGCTCTACGCAGTTCTCCATAACCTTAATCTGGTTAACCGTAGCCGGCCGAAGATCGACACCTCGGTGGCAGCACCACCACCGCCGGGGTCACCGTCCACCACGCCTTCACCGCTCCCGCGGATGTCAGCCCAAGGCCCTCCCCGGCCAGGACCTAATGGGGTGCCAAACGGGAACGGTATGCCTCCTGGCAGGCCGCGGCCTAGGGGTTCGTCCTCGATCGGGCCACCGGGGCCCGGTATGCGTCGTCCGCCGCCCGCCATGAACGGAGGCCCACCAAACGGGTATCCACGGCCACCGCCGAACGGGCGTGTGCCGTCAAGGAGAGGTTCTATGGAAGGCGCAGATCTGGAAGAGTTCAGTCATCTAGTGCTCTACGACGACATCCCCGAAGGCAGTGAGGCTGGCTATCCGCAATCAAGCCCACACGACCTCGCGCTTAGGGAGAAGGAGTTGCAGTTGCGACAACGTGAGCTGGCCTTGAGGGAACAAGAGATGAGGCTAAGACGAGCCGCTGCTGGCGCCGGTCCAGGGCCTAGAAGGGGACCGGGACCGGCCCCGTCCGTGCGGGGTGGCGGAGGTATGTACGACGACGACGAGGATGAGGACGATGATTATTTCGATCCTGGTCCCATCCGCGTAGGGCCGATGATCGACCCCGATAACTTCGACATGATGAGCGTTACCTCTAGGAAGAACCGGAAAACACCGAGCACCAATCCCGCACAGTTTCGCAAGAACCCCGAACAGGAGACAGCTTCGTCTCGCAGCAAATTCTTCCGGCCAAGTTTCGGGAGGAATCGGTCGAGTCAAATTATGACTAGCACAATCCCTTCGCTGCACGAGGACATTATGGACGACCCTCTGTTGGGCTTCACTTCAAACCGATACGGCACCGTCGATCGGGGGGCCATGCATGCCGGGTCGAGAGCGAATTCTTTGACGGCTGCCCGCCTTGACGAGTTCCAGTACAATCAGGGGCCGGCACCGACGGGAATGAACGGTAGCGGGCCCCGGCGAGCGAGCCAGTCGCCAGGGAACCCGTACAGCCCATCTGTTCGCGGCGTCCCGAGCGGACGTCCGTCGCCGCCGAATGGGTATCCCGGCCCGCAGATGAACGGACGGCCGTCACCGCCGGAGGGCGTCCGGCAACCTATGCCCCGATACCCTCCGGGTCACGGCAATACTGTTGCGCCACAGCAGGTCGAGCAGCACGCTGGGGTGAGCGCCCTACACCCACCCAAGAACAACAGTTCGCGAAGTCTGACCGGCAGTGCGAGCGCCAGCGCGGCCAGTGGTGATTCTGCCACCCTCGGCTCGGAACCTTCGGCTCACAGCAGCCAGACCAGTCTGGGTCCTCGACCTCCGATCGGCGTCCGTTGAGAAGGGAAGAATTATCAAAGCTGTCTGAGTGCAGGATGGGGTTTCCCCGCGCTCTCGAGACACAAACCACCGATTCCATTTTATTTATGCCACGGCTGAGGGCGGCATTCACTTGGTCTAGAAAAGAGCTAGCATATGCAAGCAGAACTGGTCTACGTCGGCCGGTGACACGATGTTACAGTTGCATCATAAGGGGTTTTTAGACGAGGTGTTTGGCTGGAGGGAGGGAATCTTGGCTTAATCGACACTGGGCAAAGCGCGCATTCTAATTCTTAGTGGTTCATGGGTCGAGTCGGGGCGGGAGAGCGAGACTGAGCCTGTATCCAGTACATAGGCATGTTTATTTTCCTTTGTTTGTTTTTCTCTCTCTCTTGTTTCTTTGGGTTGGTTCCTTCTTGGACCACAGCCTTCGACCCGGCCATAGAGCTATTGGGTCTTTGTGGTAATACTGGCGACGGATGCTTGGCTTCCGTATGTGGAATGAAGAGCTTTGGGGGTGTGTTCAGTGGCGTACCATCGTCCTCCCACTTGCGTGTTGTGCCAACGTGTTTCTCTCAGTGACGCCCTCCCCCAACCGGTCAAGGGCGAATAGGATAGGATAATGTACCTTATAGAACTCTGTTGAGAAGGCGCAAGATACAGTGTCTCAGACGACGGGACTGCGTCCAGCAGAAATTGATAATGTCGGCACTAGGGGATGAGGAAAGAGAAGATACAGTTTGAATCGGATACTGTTTCCTTGTTGTTTTCGTGGATGGTCCTGCCCGGTATAGAAGGCGGTATCCTGACATGCGCAAACAACGTATATGTATGGCCAATGTGCCCCACGTGGCTCGGATCGGTATCCAGAATGACAACAACACGGACTGGAAGCTCAAGGTCGTGAGAATTCACGGCGGGAAGGTTCGGGATGCTGACCTATGTGCGGAAAATGACGGGTCGAGCTGAGAAGGCCCAGCTCCAGCCCCAGGCCCCAAGTGACGGGGCGGGTGGGGCTGCGCTAGCCCCGTATCCACAAAAACTCAGCCCTACGGATCCATACGCGAACTTCAGACAACGTGCAAGGCCCCGAAAACAAGCTCACCATCCCAAGCGGTGTCAGACTTGAAGCACGGCAAAATGGGCTTATTGAGAACTGATGAACGAGGCAAGCGAGATGCTGACGATGCTTGTACTCCCAAAGACTGTACGAGCCTTTTTAAGAATGGCTGTGGTTGGTTCGTCGGACCTTCCCCAAGCCACCACGCCCGAACTCCAGTCTCCCTGAGGACCAGACAAGTCGAGGATGTCCCAAGGATGGAGGAACACTACGCGTCTGATGCAGAAAGAAGTCTGATTTTCGGCAACTCCAGAGGCCGGCTTCTTTGGCTTCCAAGCACTGGCTGACCTGTTCTACATCCAGTTGTGCATACAACGCTTCCGCGCCCTCAACCCCGCCTCAGCTCACCTCCCGATGTCGTCTTCGGTCCCGAGCTGTTGGGCATAGCGGAACGGACGGCTTGCAAACTCAGGTCACGGGCTTAATATGCACCGACTCAGACGGCTGCTTAATGGTTCTTTTCCAAGACATGCCTTACGCGGCCGTCCAGGGATCGCTCCGCGGCTGCCTCTTGGCGTCGTCCGGACTCCTGTGGTGCAACCGCCACCTCTCCGTGTAAGTGGTGTTCACGCACAGCGTATGGCAGGCTAGACCATGATGTAAGGGCCGCGCGGCAACCCACACGGTGTCGGCGCGCCGCCTGGCCCGAATGCCCGTCTAGGTAGACCTACCCTGGTCATCGGAGGCTCCCCGGATTGCTATGGTAGAACCCCAGAATCGTAGGGCTACACCGTACGGTTACGGTCGGACCTCCCGCAGGCCGTAGGCGTTGACATCATACACCTACCTATCTATACATCTACGTATATATACGTGGCGGCCTGGCCAAAGCAGGACCCGCAACCTCCGCTTTTCATCAACATCTACCTCATCTCGTGCGATAGTTGTCGATATTCAACCCTACCGATATTGCAGCCCTCGAGAACTCTCTTGTCTCTCTTTTTTTGAATGTCCATTTGCGCCTTAACTGTATCTCCCACCCGATCATGAAGGCGTCATCTACTACTACTATATTATTCGTCGTCGCTTCCGCCGGGGTTGCTTGCGCCCAATGGTGGGCCGGCGCCCCGGACTGCGCTGTACGTTCCACCCTTCTTTTTCATGGCATAACTGAAGGCGCAATCTTCTAACATTTGTCAACAGCACGAATGTTTTGCCTCCTACTGGTCGTCCGCCACGACTTGGCCAGCGCCTACCAGCTATTGCCAGGCGACCCAAGCCGCCTCCGTATCGAGGTGCCTGAGCTCGGCCTGCCAGGCCACCCCTACCGCCCACGTATCCTACAGTTCTCTCTCCAGCTCGCTGTGTTCGAGATGGACATCGTGTAGCGCCGTCGGTTCCACCGGCGTGCACACCGTCACCGCGCCCGGTAAATAACTTTTTTGCTTCTCCCTTCTGTGATGTCTGTCTCTACCTATTTGGAACGGGCTTATTGACACGGACGCCTTAGCATTTACTGGTGATTGGCACGGCCCAGGCCGCTACGGCAACGGACCGCCCGGTGACTGGGACGGGGACGGCCATGATGACCGAACGGAATGGGAGCGGGGGTAAGTCAAATCAAGACAAGAGGACATTCACTCTCCGCCCACTCTCTGCCCACTCTCTGCCCACAACCACCCCCTCCCCCCGCACACACAGGCTCCTTGGCTTTCCCCCCGAGATCAAGAAACCTGGAAGCTAACCTTCATGACTCAGGACACGCACCTGGTCCGGAGGCGTCTACACGGTAACAGGCTGCGAATGGAACGGCAACCCGTGGGCCGGCGGGCCCGGCGGTTGGGGCGCTGGTGGCGTAGCCGGCTCGCCCTGGGGCCCTTGGGGCAGCGGCTGGAAATGGAGCACCCTCACGCAGACCATCACGCAAGTCGTCACCGTCACCAACCCGGCCGGCGTCACGGTGTCGACCTCGGTCGGCCTGGCCGCTGTCGCGCAGGCTGTTAGTGGCGATCTCACGAGCACCAGCGTCATTGGCGCCGTGGATGCCACCAGCACCGGTGCTGGTGGTGGTAGTTCAGGCGCTGCCGGCGGCGGTGGTGCTGGTACCGGAAGCAGTGGTACGTTGGGGATTAAGGTTATGGGTGCCGTGCTGGGCGGTGTAGTGGTTATTGCTGCGTTGCTCTGAGGAGTCTGACCAGCTGCGTCTTTCTGAGCTGGAGGACGGTGGAGGGCGGAGGGGTGGGAAGGTCCTGAGAGCACGGTTGGACACTCCTTGGTTGTTCACGGCTCGTTTTGCGATGGTTGCTGCGGCTAGTCTTTTCCCCCCCAAGGTGACAAAATCCTTCTCCTGTATTTGGATCATGACGTTGGGGGGATGATGTCTAGGAACAAGTGACGAAGGAGATCGCAAGGATGGGCACTGTACCTAGCTCAACCTGATGACAGAGTTGTTTACTCATGGCGAAGGATATACCCACTGTGTGGTGTTTTGAGTGTCAGTGTGGAGGTGTCATCACCGCAGACTGGGCTGTTTCATTCTCATTGGTCTACCGCTCCTGCGTTACGGTCAACAAGCCATCAGAGAATGTCTCATCGCCAACCGATGTGTCCGATCCCCCTTATAGCGGAGGCACGCAAGCTCGACGACGGGTGACGAGGGCGGGATAAGCACCATTGCATCTTCCGGCCTGCCGAGATTCCGCTACCCCTGTATCGTGACACGTTCTCGGTGTGAGAAAGCATGATGACGTCCTGGCGACCCTTCTTGCAGCACGGGAAGGAAGAGCCCGGGGCAGAATGCATGCACGTCCATATATAAGGTATGTTGCTGATAAGGTTAAGCACGTGAGCTCGAACCCTGAAGCTAGACCGGTTGTCCTGACTTATCAGAGAATTGCGAAATTCGCCTGGCATCAAATCGATAGGCCCTGGATGAACGGCTGGGCGGTCATGGCCATCTCAGTCGATAAGGGGCACGAGAGAGGACATAGTCCCTGTTGTGCGCTCGACTGGGTTACCTTATGGGTATATAGGATGCCGTCGTCCCACGCACCCAACGACCTCTTCTCGGCCCAGTGAGACCCAGCGGGCATCGTTTTTGAAGCATCCGACCATCGTCACCATCGTCGCCCATGGCTTCCTTTCATTTCTACCCCAGCTGCTGGAGCCAGCCTCTTCATCAATCCATCAGGACTCGGACAGACATCCCACCCTCTCCACGGGCCCTGGTCAGGGTCGTAGAGGGTTAGGGTCTTGCACCAAACGATCCGGTATATTCATCGGTCATCAGCGAAGCAATCGATTCAAATCAGCGTTGTCAAGCGTGGAGGCACGGGAACCACAGGAACCCCCACACAGCGTCCCGTCTCCCGGCGGCATGGCGGGTCTCGACAATTTACCCCCACATCGGCTTGGGGCTCTCAGCAACGCGGCTGGTCGATTGCCCTGATAAAATCCCACAGGGGTCCTGTCAAGGTCGGATCGATGGGCAGGTTGAGGGGTTCGAGCTGGAGCAGAGCCGAGAGGTTCTGGATTGCGGCGCCTGGACCGCGCGACGGTGGCGAGGGCGGTCATGTTTGATGCTTTGCGATCCTGGCGTGCCTCGACATGCCGGCAGCATCCTTCACTGGCTTTATTTTCCGCCTTTTGTCACATCGCGCTCCCGGAGGGGCCCAGCTACCTAGCCGAACATGGAACGTATAACTATCTCGCAACTACGTACGTACGGTGTTGCATGTGATTTTCGCAGCGGGCCGGCATCCCCCGCCAAGGGAGTGTCTTGCAGACTTCGTTGTCAGGGCCCGACAAATGACGACGAGCTGCTTGCGAGAGTTCGGAAACTCGACCGAACGAAGCAGCGAGATCGGACGAACAACTGCGAGGGAAATGCTTGGGTTCATGCTGGGATACACTAGGGTGCTTGCAGTATCAGCGATTTATCAGTAAGAGCCGTGTTACGGCCCGATTCCGGCGACAGGCGAAGAATAGAAGCGATCCTTTTGTGGAGAGGCGGAAGTTGCACCGTCCAGTGATGGGGAGGGGGAGCATTCGGAAGACTGCAAGCACAAGCCATTCCGATTGCTGCCGACCGTGCTCTGTTGCAGAACTTGAAGGCTAAATTCGCAAACTAAGGGTAGTAACTGACTAGCGGGGGTCCAGTTCTGGATAATTGACTACCGAAGGGTCCGGGTTGAACAGCATACTGTAGTGTAGATGATGGGTTTATAACAGACCAGCCGATTCTGGAGACCACCGGGCCCTTTGACGCAATCGTCGCCATATCGCAAAAACTTTCCCGCAGTAGGCAGATTCGTGGACTTATTATTTTCTGCGACTCGGTCGGGAAAGTGAATGCTGTGTGGGTCGGACGGACTCATGGAACATGCCAAGGACGATCCGAGCGGGCTTGGTGGGCCCGGGCACGTGGGCGCTATTGTGTCGACCTCTTGCTACTATGTACTTCAGTACCTACACTAGTTAACCCCGTTGTCGATGTTGACAAGCCGGTTTTAGCGTTACTGTGGAGATAAGATGAACGATGCAACCGGACGGACCAAGTGTGTTGATTCATTGCGTTGGGCTGTTAGCAGTTCAGGAAGGATACGACTGTGAGCATCTCATGATGCCCGGTTTATGATAGCTGGCGCTTTCTCGTTTCCACGCGTGGGGGCTCTCACATGCGAGTGCGTTACACAACATGATTACACCTACCATTCGTGCCTATTACAGAGACAACATGAAGCATCACGGTGCGATGTATTCCTTTCAGAGTGCCAGCTCTGCATGACAGGTCGCGTCGTGCCTAGACCTTCCCACCTCAACCATAATGAACCTCCCCGCACTGGGCTGCGGCCCACACTACTAGTAGTGCCTATTGTGATATTGCCTGCCGCAGACAAAGCGAGGTCGTGGGACAGTTGGGAGTGCTGAATTCAAAGACTCATTAGCAAGGCTGAAATGGGGAGTTGACCGCTCGGCTTGAGCCGTCTGAAAGTGTTCGAGGAAGGATGAGGAGACAGTCCAGCTTGGTACCTACCTACCTCAGGTAGGTAAGGTATGTATTACGAAGTACTGTAGTTCCGTTGGCAACTGTAGTATGTACAGTGCATAATAAGGTACATTACCGTACTGCACTTCTAACTCCACTCTAATTCTCGTCCTATTCCCGTACTAGTACGCAGTTATTGGTAGGTGTTTGGTGTCAAAACATTAGGTAGTGAGCTCCTGCTAGCCTTGAACCCGTTTTTACATAGGTCCATTCAAGACATTCTCAGCACCGGGATCGCTTTCATTCGCAAGACTCCTCCAGTCTCAAATACACCACCGTGTATTTACAAGAGCGGGCAACCGAGCTGTTTGTACCCGGGGCCAGTAGGAAGGAGTCTTGTGAGCGCATTGTTCCACAGCAGCGTGGGGTCCCTCATCCTCAAAGGGCTCCACTGGACATACGCCCTGCCGCAGTGGCCGCATCGAGGCTGGCGAAGTGGGGCAATTCAAGTTACACACCTTATTATACAATACGCATGAGCGTACAATGTCCGTATAGTACACACAGTGATCTCGTAACGGCCTGGACCCGTGTGCACTTGATCGCATTCAAGCTTCGACGTGAAGTTATAACAGAGGCGGGCGAGATGTTACTGCTTTGCTGCCAGCCCCGGAAGGCTGGTCGCCTGGAATACCGGTCTTGGCTGGAGGAGAAGTGTTTTAGGTTACCCAGGTATTGTACCTACTACTTTCGCCCTGAGAGGGGATACCGCTTTACGAACTGTGACCCTCCAGCCCCCGATTGATACGCCACACTGGCATTGGCCCAGCTTCTCTATGTTTGCGGCAACATCCAGCAAGCGTGGAATTCGTCTTGCTGACCCCCGCGAACTAGCCGAGAAACCGTTGCAAGAGAGACCGTGCCTTGTTTGCGGACATTGTGACCATATCCAATCCTCCGTGGCAGTTAACGACATTGCCGTCTCACTGTCACGGCGATCGGGATGCATGCGGTAAAGGAATGGCAGGGGGCCGTCCACAGGTTAACTATTCGAGCTATTGTATGAACTCCAGCGGGCTGCAAGGAAAGTTACGGTATGCATACACATACAATACATATACATTGTTACCACCGTATGATAAGCCCCTGTCGAAGTGGGATGCATCCATGCTCCTGCATGCCGCCGTCCAGGTGAAGGAGAGAGTGAGACTTCAACAACCGGCGGTGGCCTTTCCGGGCTCACCAAATCGTCTTTGTCTTCCTCAACCGCCCAACTGCCATCTATCTGCCTTGACTCCGTCCTGCTTGGCGGGGTCGAGTGGCTCGAGTCGTCAGCAGGAAAGCGACGCCCGGGAGCCACATCTCTGCTGTTCCCGGCTAGATCACGGCTGTGGAAGCGGAGCTTCACACCTGAGCTACGACGCAGAAGGTAAATTAGTTACCTGCCAGCCGGCCTTTCCTCGCACCTTTTCCACTTACCATTTGCCACTTTTGCAGACAACCTGGAAGCCAAAATAAAAGCCTTTTTGCGTCTTGCATTGCTTCCTGCCCTGGGCGTGTAGTTCCTCTTTTTTTTTTTTTCTTTTTGCATCCTGCAACCGACTTGGCTTCACGGGCGCTCGCTTCCGCACTCTTGCAGTCTGCGACCAAGGTCGGGTGTGGGTGCTGCCGCAAAAGCTGCTGTCTGCGCCTGTACGGAGGTATTCGGGCCAGGTCCACGCCCACACGCAAGCAACCCCGGGCGGGTGTGCGCAGGGGTTCTTGTACTTCCACCCGAGCGTGGGGAAAGGTCAAAAACCGAGGGAAGCAACGGAACCAACACTCTCTTGCGTCTTGTATTCGTATCGTCGTGCTCCTGACAAGTTGACTCCCTTCCCCTTCGCCGAGAGTCTCGCGGTATCCGAAGCCAGCTCTTCCATTGCATGGCAATGGCGGCGACTACGACGAGCCCGTTCGCGGCGTCGAGTCCGCTGACTCCAATGCATCCCACCATGACAGAGCACGACTTCCGCTTCCCTCGGAGGCCAGCCGACGCCGCCTTCGGCGGCCGGAAGCCGGATCGACTCGACCAAGCGTACACAACCGTCGCCGGCTCCAGACCGGCAGCGGCATCGACGACAGCTCCCAGGACGGCGACGGCAAGTTCCATCGGTTTGCGTGCCGGGTTGCATGGGTTGCATGATTTTCGTCTCAGTCAACCGGGCGGCCCCCAGATTGACTTGCTGCGCGCCGCCGCCGTCCCGCAGTTCCAGCAGCACAGCGCATCGCGCGAAAGCCAGACTCTGGAGGAGATGCAGAGGCAGGACCCGCTAGCCACTCAGATCTGGAAGTTCTACGCAAAGACCAAGCAGCTCCTTCCGGCCCAGGAGCGCATGGAGAACTTGACGTGGCGGATGATGCATCTCAAATTGCGAGCCGCAAGGCCTACTGCCGCATCTAGGTAGGTGATCGTTTGCAGCCTGTCCACGGACGTGGGAAGGGGGGAAGAAGGATTAAATACCTTACTGACTTTGTTGGCCGAATGAAGAAGCGACCACGTCCCAGGTGCATCTGTCAGTGGCCCTAGCGGTATCACGCAACAATTGCGCAAGTCGTCGAATAATGCCCCGCTGCAAACGGACCCGATGCACTTGGACGACTTCATCAACAACGACAGCGTAGGAACTCCCGCTGGCATGGCGCTGACCCCGACCCTAGAAACCATGCGGCGGGCTGAGGAGAAATCAACGCACGCCGCGGCGACGGCCATTCCCATCAAGACTCGCAAGGAATCCTCGCAGCTTTTGATTCCCCAGTCAGTGCCTGTTGCCGCCCATCAGAGAGTGCGGGACGAGTTCGGCTATATCCCTCGTCACCCTCGCAAAACCAGCATTGATGAGACTGGGCAGCGTGTAAGTCTTCTTCCCTTGGTCTTTTCTTTTGAGAGGACACTTCTTGCGCCCCATCATGGCCCCCCTTCGCCTCCCCGTCGTTGCCATGGGATTTCATCCGTCACCTTTGTGTGATGTGATCCCCTTCTCACCTTGCTCACATCTACCAGACCCGAAAGCGTCCAGCCGATTTCTCCCCGCGCGTTCCCGCTGTGACCGGCAGCTACGCCGCCAATGGACTCGACGCCGACTCGGAGCTCCAGGAGTACTCCCTCGACCATGTACACCAGGCGGGCGCCGTGACGCAGCCGTCCACTCACCCGGGAATCCCCTTCCCTCTAGACACGTTCCGCTTGGACAGCGATCCCATCCTTACCTCTGCCGGCCCTTTCCAGCAGAACTTCTCATTCTCTCCCGCAAATTCGCCAATGGGCGCCCACGATGCATTCTCCACCATGTACAGCGGCTCCTCGATACAGCCTAACGCCTTAGGAGCAGAGTTCTATTCCCCGCCCGGGTCCGCCTATCAATCCGCTGTGTCGACACCTCATCCGCTGGGCGATGGCGAGGGCGGCTTTTACTTTGGATCCATGGATATGCGCCACCCGCGCCAGCAGCCCTACAGAGCCTCCCATGGCAGTATCGGCAATGCGTTGGGCCACCAGCTCCCGTACGCGGCCAGCAGCGGTAGCCTGATGTTTTCCGCTGGTGGTACCGACTCGGAGCCAGCCTCGGCGTTCACCGCGCCAAGCTCCTTTGGCCATATCGACCCCGCGCAAGTGTTCCAGCAGGAGCATCTTGGTCGCTCCTCGGGTGTCGGCCTTGGCAAGGACAGCATGTTTTCGTTCGGCGCCGATTCAGATGACGAGGACGGGGGTGCATTCGCAGATCGCAACATCCCGATTCCCCAGGATTTTGCGTCTCAGGGCATGGAGGACAGCGGGTTCGACAACTCATCACTGCAGTGGGATCCGTCCCTTCCGGGCAATTTCAGTACGCAAGCGGCAAGGTATCCTGCCGGTCCTCCGCGGAAGCTGGTGACGATAGGTGGCACCACCACCGATTTTGTGGAGTCAGCTGGTGATTGGGAAGGTGGAGGCCTGAACAGGTCGCAATCGCAGTCTTTCCGTACTGCTAACGGGCGTCTTGGGAAAGTGCCGAGGAACGCGTCGACGCCAGGACTGGCGAGCAGGGGAAATCCGTTCGACAGGTTGGCGCAGTCGACGCCCAATTCGCCGCCGGCTGAGCCGAACGCTACGTCGGGCCTTTCCTCTGTCGCTACTAGTCGCCCGTCGTCCCCTCCTCCGGCATCGAGGCACGGTTCGACAACTAATTTGCAGGGCTCAGCAGGCAAGCAGGGAGAGAGCAGCAGCACGAATACGCCCACGACATGTACGAATTGCTTTACGCAGACAACGCCGCTCTGGCGTCGGAACCCAGAGGGTCAGCCGCTGTGCAATGCCTGCGGTCTTTTCCTCAAACTCCATGGAGTGGTCAGGCCGTTGAGCTTGAAGACGGATGTTATCAAGAAGCGGAACCGCGGCTCCGGAGCGGGCCTCCCCGTTGGAGGCACGAGCACTCGATCTAGGAAACACGCCGGCTCCAGCGCCTCAGGAGCTGGCGTGAAGAAGAGCTCCTCCACGCTGGCCGTGTCTTCGAGTGCCAATCAGCAGCCGGTACAGGCAAGCACGCCTCCCGCAATACAAAACAGAGCTAGCAGCAACAGTGGTGGCGCGAGTCCTGCAAGTGCCTCCGCATCGGCTGGGAACACGGCCGCAAGCACGCCAACGAGCTACCATGCCGGTGCTGGGCCATCTGGTGCATCCAATGGGGTGGTGGGCGGGAAAGGGGTCATCCCAATCGCTGCCGCGCCGCCAAAGAATGCACCAGGTCCGGGCGCCGCGTCTTTGCCGCGGAGCGCAGCTGTCTCTTCGAAGCGTCAGCGCCGCCACAGCAAGGGCGCCGTAGCTCCATCGCCAAGCAATATGGACATCGACAGTCCCGAGAGTTCTACGGGATCGAATGAGGCGGCCAGGCCGTTGGGCTCCATGGGATCTAGCACCGGATTCTCTTCCATGCAGCCCAGCAGTAGCAGCCTGGGCTTTGGCAACAGCTTCGGCACAAGCTCTCGATCTCTGGCGGGACCCGGCAGTCAGCGTGCCGGTCCGCAAGAGTGGGAGTGGTTAACTATGAGTCTTTGAAAAAAGCCTTATGATCACAGCAAAAGATATGCTCGTCCGATTTACCCATACAGCTTCCGCTTGGTGAGGAATCATGCTCTCTCCCACGGCGAACCTAATCCAACCTAGCCCTGATCTGCGGCGCGATACGAAACCTACTTACGCTAGACGTCCGGTCAACCACGCCCTTCGATTTCAAAATCCCTGCGATACGCGAATCATTCACTGCGGTAAAACCGTGCTATCTCTTCCATATATAGGCCCAGGGACTTGAAGGAGACGGCCTGGTCTCACAAGACTCGGCTTGTCCGCGTGTCGGAAGCAATCAGAACGAATGACGAGGGGACATAATAGCGTGCTATACATTGCGGCAGCATACAGGACGGGGCGCCTTTCCACGATGGGGACTGACGCTTGGTGGGTTATTTGCGTACGCCCACGCTGTTGAGGACGGGCGAATCAACGAAGAAACGGTACACGGCTCGATTTTACGGAGTAGGGCTGAATCTTTTTCCGGATTTCCTTGTTATTTTTTTTTCTCCTTGTATACACGGTGTGGGTCCTTCGGGCACTTTAGATGGATGGATGAATGGATGTGTTTGATGTGGCTGAGTAGACGACCTGGGATACCCTTCCTTACGTGGTGGTACTGAGAGAGAGACCGAGAGAGACGAGACAAGTGCGGCGTGGCCGTAGCAGGGAGGGCCATTACGCTGGTATTAGCGGTAGAGGGGTGCGTTAAGCGTTCAGTGTGTGTGTATATGCGTCAACAGTACATCCGTCGAATAACTATCCGTGATGAATGCCGTTTCCCCTTTGGACATGTGGACCTGATGAGCATCTTCTGGTGTTGTTGCTGCTGATTGCCGATCTACTGCGGCTACGGATACGGTACATACGCATCCTTACCACTGCTGCTGAAATAGTTAGACGCCGCGAGGGGCCTCGGAAATAAGACGCCCTAGCTTCTAAGCCAAAGCAAGTATGGAGTGGCCAAATGTCTTTGTACAGATGAGATAATGACATGATTAAGGTCTTAGCTATTATCATATGGTTGAGTCGCATGTTACCAAGTTCTATCGAGTGCTTTCCAGGCGTAATACCCGACATGATAATGTACCACAGTCTTCTTCACCCTTCACTATTACAACATCCCTCAGCTGTTCTTGACGATCCCCAGCACTCCTCCGATCTTTCTGACAATACCGATGCCATACCCAACCTCCACCATCCCCTTTGTGAACCTCCAACTCCGCTCTTGGTCCATGATAGGGTACCGCATCGCCCCGGGGAGCGCCGTCCTGACCCCCAACCACCCCATCCGATCCTGGCACACAGCCTTGACGTTACACAGCCCCCTGAGTCCTTCCTCACCTGCAAACCTGCCATACCCCGACCCGGACACGCCGCCAAAGGGCAGCTGCACAGCGTAGGTGGCGCCAAAGTCATTGACTGCGACCATGCCGGCCTTGATACCCCTGACAATCTTGCCGATCCTCGGATCCGAGTCGGCACCGAACACGGAGCTCCCCAGGCCAAAGTGCGGCGCATTGGCCACGGCGAGGAGGTCCTCGGCCGAGTTCGACGGTGCGCGCATGAGCACCATGATCGGCGCGAAGCACTCCTCGTTCGCGATGGCCATGTCCGATGTCACGTCGACGAGCAGCGTGGGCTGGAAATAATGGCCCTTGGGGTGGTCGGGGTGGATGAAGCGCTTCCCGCCCGCCAAGAGGCGCGCCCCGTGCTGGACGGCGTCGGCAACCAGCCCTTCCAGCCGGGCGAAGGAGCTGTCGGAGATCATGGCACCCACATCGGCGGTAGGCCCGACGCGGAGAGCGCGCACGCGGGGTTCAAGGAGGGAGACGAGTGTGGGATAGATCTGCGGCGCGGCGACGATGCGCTCGATGCCGATGCAGTTCTGGCCCGAGGCCTGGAAGGAGCCTCGCATGAGAATCTCGACGACGCGCGCCAGGTCGCGCTTGCTGACCGAGTCGAGGACGATGGAGGCGTCCTTACCGCCCAGCTCGGCGACAACGGGGATTAGCGCCTTGGCAGCGGACGCGGCGACTTTATGGCACACGGGGCGGGAGCCGATGAAGGTGACGTGGCTGATGCCCGGGTGCGACGTGATGTGGTTTGCTGTCTGGGGCCAGCAGACGATGGTCTGCACGAGGGCCGGGTCGTGGCCGTGGGCGACAAGCGCTCCCCGCGCAATGTTTGTGAAGTAGGACGAGCTCCAGGCAGTCTGTTCCGAGACTTTGACCAGGATGCCGTTTCCGGAGAACAGGGCGCTGATGACAGGGCCGATCAGGTTGTGAAAGGGGTAGTTCCAGCTCACGAGGGCGGCCACCACACCCAGGGGCTCGTAGTGCACCGTATTGCGCTTGTAGGCCATCAGCAAGTTTGTCGGCCGCCGCGAAGGGCGCAGAGCTTCCTCGCCGTGCTTGATGGTCCACTGGAGTTTCTCCACCGTCACCAGGACTTCGCCCAGCTGCGCATCTACCATGGTCTTGCCACTGTCGAGGCATGCCACGCGGCAGATCTCTTCTTGGTTGTCCAAAACATACTGCAGGATGGAGCGGAGCACGGCGCGGCGCTCGCGGAAAGTCGTGGTAGCCCACTTCGTCTGCGCGGCCTGGGCCTGCTCGACCGCTCGGTCAATGGCGTTCGGCGTCGAGGGGTTTACGAGGCCGAGGAACTGTCCCGTTGCGGGCGCATAACACTGGACTGCGGTAGACCCCGAGACCTAAACATGGGCAGAAAGCGTTAGCTGTGCAAGGGAGCGGGGCAGGGGACGCTAGCGGCGGTTGCGAGCATGGCATACCTTGATAGCGGGCTCATCGAGGATCTCGACCTTCTCGGGCTTCTTGGGAAACGGGACGGTGTACCGGATCGGCTTGTCGTTTTCACGCAGAACGAGATATACGGCCGCCAGGGCACCCAGAAACGTCCAGATATATGCCCATGCATGCTCTGGGAGCCCTAATGACCTGAAAAGCCGTTAGCTTTGCTGGAATAGTCGCCTGTGAGACTCGGTCGATCTTACCCCGGGTCCTGGATCGCGCCACGGGACTGCTCCAGCAGACTCTCGACTGCTCCTATGCCCATTGTCACCGGCATTGATGTGCCGCTACGGGCTCAGCGCAGCCCTCGATCAATGCGGCAGAAATCGTTGAGACCGTCGGCAGCGCTACAAACCGGCGGTTCGCGAAAAGGAAAGAGCATGTCCTAGGAAGCTTCCATCCAATGTCACATGAAGCTCACGCCACTTTTCTTTTTTTGGGTTTGGCTCAGGGGTCTGCAAGGGGGGTTGCAGTTGCACCGGCTTCCGGACCCACAACTCACAACGCAGCTTCTTGGCCGCCCTGAACCGCCATTCAGAAACTCCAACGGGATTCCTGACGAGCTCCGACGGAGGAACACTTGCAGTTGCAGGTTGGTTTGAGGCCGATGGAGCGTCGAACCCCTCCGATACTTATAAATCACACGACGCGCCGAAATGCCCTCGTGAATCTAAACAAGCGCTTTTGAATTGCCATTAATGTATATACATAGAATGACTCTTGTATCGGTAAAAGCGCAACGCACTGTCAGACCGCTTTGGAAAACGGAAAACGCCGCCAGCTTCGCCATGCACATCCCATCCAACACGCCGCCTGCCGTGGAAACACATTAAGGAAAGACAAGAGACAGAGTGATCAGCGCTGTTGGGCAACAACAACAACTGAACAACTGACAGCCATTTACGGCGAGCTCCGCTTGCTTCCCGGACAGCAACATTTCCCTCCCACCGAACCATAACAGTAACCTTGAACCGTCATCGCAATTCTACCTCCCCCGCCACGGCTCGTGCCCCCGGCCTTTCGGCCTTGAGCGGATGCGTAATATCATGCAGCCTCCCCCATGTACGCTGCGTGACGCATCTGGGATATCTAACAAGATAAGTGCTCAAAGAAATTGGGAAAACGAAGAGAAACGAAGGATTGCATGGAGCTTCAAGCCAGTACACCACACAGTGGCATTACACGAAATGGTATCAAACACATACGCCTCCCTCACGCCCCCCATCTCATCACGGATCAATGCTCTTCTTCGAGAAAGCAGACAATCCGCGCTTCCGCACCGTTGTCAGATTGAACCGCCGCTGGCCGGCCGGGTGCTCCTGGGCCGAATGCGTCGACTCGATCCTGCTGAGGCGCGCAGCCGACGTGAAATCGCTGCTGGCCTCAAAGCTGGGGCGGACCCGATCCACGGACCGTCGTATCCTGTCGTACGACGGCCTACACCTGTCTATCGATGGCCGCGTGACTGCGCGCTCGGCTTCTTCCCCGACGAACTCCTCTTGCAGCTCGGCCGAGGCGCGGCTCTGCATGATGTAGTTCGTTCCATCGCTTCCGTTCTGCGTGCGCGTATTGTGGGTCGCGATAGAGGGTGGGTAGATCGGCCGTCTGTCCTCGTCTACGCTGGCGTACTGTGCGTGCTTGGCCTTTCTGCTTCGACCGGACAGCTTGGACTTGGAGGACGAAGCCGACTTCGATGACCCGCCTTCGAGGCCCTCGGTTGCTGCCGTGATCGCAGCAGCAGCGTCATCGTCGCCATAATCACCCCGCTTGGCCTGCTCCCGAATGATGTCCACGTCTCGGGGGAACCGCTGCTTCTGGATCGTCTTGACCACCAAGCGAGGAAGGAGGCAGATTGCTGGCGTGACGATCAGGCACATCCAGAAAGTGAGCTCCTGGTAGATCTGGGGCGCCGTCTGGTAGAAGCCGACAGCATAGGTACTAGCCGTGTACACCCCGGTCCAGAAGAAGATGAAGACGTCGCTGATCACAACCACCAGAAGCATCAGCCAGTCCCATCGGTAGGTGTTAATCAAGATGTAGGTGTTGATGGTGAAGACGGCGGGATGCGCGATGTATGCCCCCAATCGCGTGCGCTCGGCGACATCGAGCCCGTTTCCAGCCGCGGTGGTGGTGAGTATGACAAAGATGTACGGAATGAAGAAGCTGGCAACGGACTGATAAATGCCGTCAACCATGTACGCCCTGCATGAGTCGTGTCAGCGGGGACGCAAGATCTGAGCAGTGAAAAGGCGTGGAAGGACAAGATACTAACCAAAACTTCGTTTGAGTCCACTCCTTTCGTTCAATGCCGCGCCGGTAGAGCTGCGGGACCGCCAACGATACCGTGTCGCTTACATCCTGGTCCAACACGCCCATGAGGATGACAGGGACCGA
The DNA here is from genome assembly GCF_033439665.1 of Chaetomium strumarium. NCBI lineage: Eukaryota > Fungi > Ascomycota > Sordariomycetes > Sordariales > Chaetomiaceae > Chaetomium > Chaetomium strumarium. The sequence goes on along the minus strand of NW_026944429.1, from coordinate 3,135,969 downwards.
CGTGAAGAAGAGATTGAACATGAGGATGTAGGTGTATTCGTAAATGTACGAGATGTCGAAGTTGCAGAAGATCTGGTACCAGAAGATGGCCCACGTCCAGATCATGTTCTTGTAGAAGAAGTTGCTGATGGACTCTGCCAAGCGTCGGTACGACCATCTGCCGTGTACCAGCACTAGTCTCTGCAAGAAGCGGAATTGCCCGATGGCATAGTCGGAAGACATGACCGCCTGTCGGCCTTCCAAGCCGGCAATACCGACGCCAACATCTGCCTCCTGGATCATCGCCACATCGTTCGCGCCATCGCCGATAGAGAGAGTCATGACGTCGAGCCCGTTCTTCACCATGGCGACAACGGCGGCCTTCTGCGCAGGGCTGACACGGCAGCAGAGCACCGACTTGCATCGTTTGCACAGCAGCAGGAACTTCTGCTTCAGCGCATCGCTGAGGACCCACCGGAGCGTGAAGCCGTCGATTACGAGCGCATGAGTAGGTGCCGGAGGTTCATGATCCTTCCTAGCCTTCTTCAATTCCTCATCACTGCCCGTCATGTTGAACTTCGCCAGGCCGAGATTGATCTGCTCTTCAGCCATCGCGAGGTATTCTTCTTCGGTCGCCAAGGCCGCTTCGTCTTCGTTGACCTGCAGGTGAAGGAGATCCAAGTCGTTGTTCAGCAAATTGCACGAGAAGCCAATGTTGATTGCTGTCTCGACCTTGTCGCCCGTGAGTACCCACAACTTGATCCCAGCATCGCCCAGCACCGCGATCGTGTCCGGAACGCCATCCTGGAGGCGATCCTCAATAGCGGTCCCTCCCAGCAAGATGAGGTCTCGTTCGATCTTATCCGCAACCTCCTCAAGCTTCTCCTCACGATTCTCCAGAGCTGTGGCGGCTAGATCGTGTTCCTTTCTAAACTCGCGGTACTCCTCCTCCGAGAGTTCCTTTTCGGCAATGCAGAGCGTCCGAAGACCCTCGACAGCGAACATCTCGAGATGTTTAGCCGTCTCCCTCCGAAGTTCGGCCTGCTCGCCCTTCTTGAGACGCGAGTAGATGACGCTATCGGCGCCTTTGCAGAAGAGCACGATCCTGCCATCAGGCATCCTGACAATGGCGCTCATTCTTTTCCTGCTGGAATTGAACTCTATGGTGTTGAGGACCGGGTAATGCCTGTCGGTACCCATGACGTTCACGTTGATGCCGTTGCTTGACGAGCCAAGAACCGTGAAGCCCATGTCACGAGCCGTAGCTACCAATGCCGCCTCATCCGGGGATTGCGCCTTGAAGACCATCTTGGGAGGGTCGCCCGGTTGCTTCTCAGCGATGACAGTGTGGCAGAGGGCAAGCGCCAACATGAAATGTTCGTTCGCCTGCTGTTGCTCAGGGCCGTTTTTGCCGGCGAGGTCTTCGACGAAGTCAGGCGCAATGAAAGTCACGTCTTCGTCGTGAAGATACGGGTTGTCGTGCAGTTCCCGAAGCCCACGGATGGCTCTGACCTTCGCCTGGGCGATCTCGGCACGGATGGTCTTGGCTTCCTGCTCAACGTCGATACCCAGTCTCTTATTCATGCCGGCTTGAGCTTCCGTATACGCTTCGCCGTAAGGCTGTCCGTTGATCGTTGCTTTCTTGAATTCCATGACGTTCTGCGTGAGCGTGCCCGTCTTGTCCGAGAAGATGTACTCGATCTGACCAACGTCATCCGATATGTTCCAAGACTTCGGGATGCACGGCTGATCGATCTTGTCGTAGTACATCCCGATATCGCTGTAAATAAAGAAGGCTTGCAGTGTCCTCACGATTTCGATCGAAATGTACAGCGAGATCGGGACCAAGTTCTGAAAGACAATGACAGCAGCCCAAAACGTGATGAAGCCGATCAGACCAGACGTCCCTCCATAAGACCCATACTCGAACCAGTAACTGGACGCATCGGTCTTGGCCCAGGAGACGCCGTTTGCGATGGCTGCGATCAAGCACATGGCTAGGAGGACGCCGAGATTGCAGATGACGTTGAAGTTCAACTCCCTCGCAATGCGTGCTCGCTTGCTTGGCGTAATGCCGGCGTTCATCATGATCTTAGTATCGTGGCCGGTGAACACAACAACACCGAGAGCCCATTCCGTGTTCCGCAGATTGCAACCCCGTAGAAGCATATTATCGATGCCAATGGGTTCTGACATTTCTCTCGGCTCGCCATGCGGGTCCCATGGAACGGCCTGCCGCCACTTAATCGCGCCATTGTACTTGTAGAGGTTCGCTTGAGGGGGCTCGCTTTCGATCACGAACTGAGCGCGCTCGCAATCGCGGGCGTGCTTCATCCCTCGACCACACCGGAGAGCCGAGCGGACCTTCAGGTTCGTTTCTCCATCCAAGTTCTTCGTCTCGATGTAGCATGCGCCGTCCGGGTCCGACGTGGCCAAGATGATGATGTCGGCTGGAAGCTCGTCATCGTTGTATATGCGAACAAAATCGCCAACGACCAAGTTCTTCCAGGCATCCCTGTGGAACCTCGCCTTGCCTGAACTGGGCACCTGCTGGTTGATCAGGCTACCTTTGAGGTTGTCAAGAAGGCGGGCCTCGTTTTCCACCGCAGCTGACAAGACGGGCATATCCGGGTTGCGAGGCACCGGCGACGGGACCGGCGTCATTTGGATCTCTTCTTGCGCAGGGCCAGATGTGCCGGGTGTGGCGTCAGGTTCTTCCCACGGCGTGCTCCTCGTCTCGATGGAGATGCGGGGGTCGGCAGTCGTAAAGGTTTGGCGTCCCGTTTTTGCATCCCTCTTCCATAACCATTCAATTGCGTGCCATATAGAGCCAAAGAAGCGCGAATTGGCCTTCTTGAACCTCCGCCACAACGAGACATTGTCCTCCCGCACATTGACATTCTCGCAGCCCACCAGCCGATGAACGGGTGCGTTGTTGAGCTCGTTGTCGAGAACCGTTCTTCGGTAATCCTCGATGGCATCCTTGACTGCCGTAACGAAAATAATAAATATTAGGGGAACAGCGTTGAGGCCGGGATTGACTCCGCCGAAAATAGGAAATATCTGAAGTGGCGGGTTTGGTCAACACTTCCGTCGGCTCGGATACCAGGGCGCGGGGACACTTACGACTAGGATAACGGTAACGAGGAAGAAGATGTTGGCGAGATTGTGGAACTGGAAGAACAGGTTCTTTGGGATGAAAGAGAGCGGTGTGTATTTGGCCGTCCGAATCTTGTTCCGCGAGTATTGTTGTATCGGATGTCCCTCGTCGTCCTGGAGCTCGCGCGGCAACGGGAGGTTGAAGTACAATCTCCTCGGTCCGGTCCCATCATGATTCTCATCCGCGACACTATTGCTGTCCTTATGCAGGCTATCTGCCGGTTGAGATTCCTCCGTCCCTTCAGAAGCCCTCTTCTTCTCGTTCGGCGTGCCCTTGTTGTTATGGGCTCTACCGATCAACGAGAGCCGCTTCATGGAACTACTCTTGACAGTCAATCTTCGCGTAGCCCAGCGAGCCCTCTGCCTCGAGTTGAGTCCTGGGATTTCCCCCGGCTCCCCTTCCGGAGACGCCATCGTGCTGGGATCGCGGGCAGTGCCCGATCAACCCCAAGTTTGCCGCCAGGCCGGTCAAGCTGAGCGTAATGGAAAGTGCCAAATGACCGCGGATCGTATTATTCCCAGAATTGATTCGAGATGTCCGCGTTATCCGGGGCGGTTCCGCTCGAGGTCTGACAATCGTCGCCGGCACGTGTCGCGATTATTCCTAGTCTTCTCGCTATCCGCGGAACCAGAAGGAAGCAGTGCGTTGAATTGAACGGTAGATTCCAGGGCAACGGGAGAGATTGGGCCAGAACGCAGCGTTTCGCAACCCTTGTGCCGCTCCTGGCTGGTTCAGGGAGAGGTTTTGATGCGCGGAGGCTCCGGACGTTGCTGGTGCTAGGCCGGGCCGGAAGAGTCGGGGATTATGCAAGCAGAAAACGAGAGGACCATGCTCCTGTGTACATGTATTGTACAACATGGGGCAAGCCTGGAAAGTCAGCAACCCGCAAGGCGAGTCTGGGAGCTCTCTGGCAAGGTCCGCATGGATAGGAGCGAAGGGGAATTTCGACAAGTGCTGTTGCTCTTGCGAGACGCAAGGCTTGTTTCTTGGCCGCGAACAAGAAAGGCCAGACTACAGAACCGGGGGAGCCCCTGAGATCCGGGGTTTCTGAATTGGTCAGCGCGCTCATTTTCAGCGTTCGCGGCACGAAAGTGGGGCTGACGCTCGGTCTCTAGCGCCTCGAACTGGCACGACTGGGTATCCGTACGGAGTAATGTATCTGAAGTATTTTACCAGAATACGGCCCTGTCTCTCGCCTCCAGACTCCAGTGAGGTGCTCCATGGATGAATTAGGTCCTATTGTAAATGGAACTGTTTGTCTTAAGTCACATGCAATCCCAGTCCCCTTGCTCGTATTAATTAAAGTTTCCACTTCCATGATCCAAAATTCCTCTTGCGCAACAAGCAACCAGCGCAACCTAAAAGTTATCTGATCGCCACCACCACGCCCAAAATAACTCCGACACCACCCCCTTCTTTTACACAACTACCTTAATTACTGTGCAGCAAGGGAGCATATGGAGGCGTATGCAACAGGCGGGGTTTGGAAGGGGGAGAACAATGGATGTAGCCAATTTGGGATGTTGGAGATCTCGTCAAGAGGAACTGAGTAATCCCCCGGCGTTTCAGTGATCTGCCCCATTTCTTTCGGGGTTTGGTTGAACACCGGTGGCCGACACTGCCATCTTCAAGTTCGGACTGCAACCCTACCGGGCGTTAGGACGACTGCAATAGAAAGCATCGGAAATATTGTGTACTGTGGTAATTTCCAGCCATGCAGGGTGCTCCGAACGCAATACTGTGGTAGACCTGAGTGATATTATTAGCGATGCCTTCCTTTTATGACTGCCCTGTGTGAGCCACGGACATTTCGGTTAGCTACTACGAAGTACTAGTACTAACTTTAGTAGTTACACTGCAAGTGATCTCAACCTGGACCCGAACCGAGATCCAGGTAGGTTGTGGAACGGCTTGTAAGACCCTTTGCCTCAAGCGCTCCTCCTCAGCTCGCGGCACGGTACCGTAGGCAGGCTGCAGTATTCGGGCATTGTGACCATTGTCATCCGGTCGTCAGCAAAACTACTAGTATGAAAACTCTCAGCCCTACTACCCCGTTAGAGCCATAAAAGCCTCAGAATGAATGCGCCGTCTGACTTCCCGTGCTCCCATCCGAGACCCGTGGAAGGGTTTCAGGGTAACCCGGAATGCGGAATCCAAGTTTGTGCGCATGGTCAAAACCACTGTCTATGAGGTTATGACCACCATCTAGTTACTGTCGAGTATTCAGTTGTAGATCGAACAGTGATTGGTATTTATCACCAAGTACAGTTCCTAATAGATTAGTAGGTAGCGCTCTAGTGCGCGCGCCCTTGGGGATGGGAAAGGACGCAGGCCAGCGGCTTCAGTACGCGTCGACTCGAGATCGAACACAACCCGCGTCCAGTGTACTTGGGAGTTTCGCATTTTACTGTACCTATCTTAGAATTCACATGCGAGGTGTGTAACCTGCGTTGATGCGAAGCACGGTTGTCGCTACAGCTACTGTGCGAAGTACTGTACGTAAGTACAATGTAATTACGCACTCGCGGTCTGTCTCACGACGCGGTTCATCTTCATCAACGACGCGTCGCAGTGCCAAGACAACTCTATCTCAAACCCGTCAGCCAAGGAAGAGTGATCGCGCGTTGAGCTGAGACTGACTCGGGATGTCCCGCAACGCCAACATCGCTACCTTTTTCAAGCCGGTACCAAAATCCTCGAAGAGCCCTCAGCCAAAGACCTCAACGGCAGAAGTTCCGCCAACCCCACCCCCACCATCGCCATCACCACTGCCTGCCCTCTTCTCCTCATCTCCGCCCGCGCCCGCTTCAACTGTCAGAGACCGCAATGCAGTAATTCGAGCTTCGGATGACGAGGACGACGATGGCTTCAGCTCCTCTGACGACGATTTTCCGTCTCTGTTTCCAAAGCCCTCTGGCAGCACGCTCCCCCCCCGGCCTGCAGGGAAAGCTGACAATGTCTATGCCACGCCCAAGGCAAAGCGGAGAGCGGTCGAGTTTCACTCCTCGCCCTTAACCATCAACACTCGACACAAGTTTGACATCAAGGCGCTTCTCAAACATGCCGAGGCAGACAACGTCATCGAGGAGAGCGAGCAGCGCACGGCTGCCATCTTGGCCGAGGAGTCCCCAACTGCATCTGGGCGAAGGACGGGAAAAGAGGGATCCGTCAGCCTTCACGACTCAATGTTGGAAGTCCTCTCTGACCCCGAAGGAAGTCAGGATGAGGGAAACCGCGCGAGGCTAATGCGCGCGATGAGACGAACAGAGGCCACTGTTGAACGGAAGAAGTGGTATTTCTTTGACCGCCAGGGTCAGCCCAGCACTACTGCGATGGAAGTTCACCAAACCTTCCCCAAGGCCAAAGCCACTGGGGTTTGGACTCTGCTCGCATCGGAGGCGCACAGATCCGAGATTTTCGAAGATGGGTTAGCCTTTCATATCCAGAGCAAAATGCGCAGCCTGCCGGACGAGATATTCCAATGGGTGTTGAACCAGGTCACGCATGAGAAGCACAAGAAGCTTCGAGACGAATACTTGCGGCTCCTCGGCACTTGCCCAGACCAAATCCAACGACTCATCGACGAGGACCTTGTCTTGGGGCTGTTTCGGGACCTCGGGGCTTCTGGACGGGCCCTGGGGACGGCTTCACAGCCGGGGGGGCGCTCAGAAAACGGCGCTCCGTATCCAGAGCATAATCGCGGTCGTCTACAAGCCGTTCTCCGGATTCTTGCAGAGACGGCACATGCTCTGAATATCAAGGTGCTCACACGGGTCATGTCCATCCTTCTCCGCCTCGGCATCGATAACATTGCACGTGAGGATTACGCCGTTAGTACCGACTTCCAGGACGCATTACTACGAGTGGTATTAGCGGTACCTTGGAGGTCATGGAACAATTTCGTGAGATACCATCTCCAGCCTCCGCGCTAACAAGTGTCTAACCTTCTTTACGCTCTAGTGCGGTCATGTAGGCGAGTCCCTGTATATCCACACCGTAGACGCCACCCTTCGTTGGGACGCGGTTTCCGCCATCCCTTTACTACATCCGAAGTTGGTGGAGCTGCGGCGGAGGCTAGCACTGGTCTTCGTGTTTGACGACACGCGTCGGGCGTTCTCCGCGCCAGAAGAGACCTTCAGTATACGGTCCATCATCGACCGTCTTGACCAGGCCGATGAGTTCATCATCGACCGAACCAACACTGATTACTTCGAACTGCTGGCCCTTTCCGAGATGCTGAGTGTCGCAGTTGGCGACGGCTCACCACCCGGTGACGATGCCAGTCCGGAGGCTATCAAGCAATACAATTCTGAAGTCGACGAACTAGCGCACAGAATCAGGTTCATGTGGTCCAATATTCATGGGCAGGGCGCCGCCTACATGTCGAGGATGGAGGCCCGAGTTCAACTCAAAGACTTCGAGCGCAAGCTACAACATGCCGTACGAACACGGCCTCCTCTCAAGGGAGACATTTTCGAGATGAATGCTAGAGAGGACGAAGTCGACAGACCCAAACAGCAGCAGTTCATGAAGCGGTTTCTTTCCAAGAGCCAGCCGCCCCCGAAAACGCCTTAGAGGATAATTTGGCGGCTGGAGAAGTTGTTGTGTGACCTTGGTGCATGGCATATCTGAATGCTTCAACTGCTGGTGGAATCGCTCTTCAACCTGTATCATACAGACAGACCCTTGAGATACCCCGTCGCACAGTGGCTTAGCGTGGCTCTACCTCGCGGTCATGATAATCAATAATGTTTTCCCAAGCATAAATCCCAGTCATGTATATGAGCTGATATCCCTGAGGTCGGATTGCAAGTAACGCCCTCTGACGAGATGAGCAGAAGTGGCTCAGTCGAAGAACTTGCGATTAGGATTCTCGCCAAACAGAGCCTTCCTCATGGCGGGCAAAGCGCTCTCCCTGAGCAACTCCAGCCTGGCCTCAAATGTGTTGTTGATATCGATCTTACCGTTGCCACCCACGATCACCACACCACCCGCGCTGTATCATTATCAATCATATCACGTTAGCAATAGGTTCGCCCGCAGTGACAATCAGGTGCTGGTGGGCCTGTGCATACCTCCCGTCGGGCACGTCATTCTCCTCGTCGATGGTGGCCGCCACCTCCTTGCCAGTCTTCTCCTTATACTCAGCGGCGGCCTTTTCGATCGCCTTCCGCACAACCTCATAGTCCGCCTTGCGCGCGCGGATCTGCAGTTCGGGCTCGTTCATGGCATAGAAGCCCTCCAAGACCAGCCCCTTCAGCACGGTCGTGTACCGCTCCTCGTCGGCGCTCGCCTCGCCGAGCCGCTTCTCGGCCGCCGCGAAGATCTCGTCCAGCAGCTCCTGGCGCGCGCTCAGCACGCGCAGCCGCGTCTTGTTGGCCATGGTCGACCGCGTGATCTGCTGTGACATGGTCGCCTGCTTGAACTTCTTTTGGTATGTCGAGTCGATGGCGTCCGTTTCTTGGCGCACCAGCTTGGACTTTTCGATGGCGAACTCCTCGTCGGCTTTGATCTCGATCTCGCGCGCCTTCTCCGCCGCTTCTTGCTTGATGAAGGCGGTCATCTTCCGGAGCTCCTGTCCGACCTGGAGGGGGTCGTTAGTTAATTCCCTTTAGGGCGTCGAGGACACACCAGCGCCGGTGCAGAGGCCGAGTCTGTAGCCATCGCATACCTGGTCGTCGGACAGGGAGTGGATTTGTGACATGTTGAAAGGTTGGCGGTTGGTGGTTGGGCTGACTCAGTGAGAGGGGTGGTCGGCGGAAGGAGGAGGGGGATATAAACCAAGCTCCTAAGCGATGGTCGGGCAGAAGGCGGTCTTCGCAAGCGGGAGGGAATCGGGTAGATCACGTTATAGGCGAAATCCGAAGACGGGTGGTGGCTCCTACACTAGTTCTGGTGTTGTTGGTGTGCGGAGGGTGTTCGGCGGATGCCAACCAACAACGCCGTTGACGCAGCTCCGTCGCATGGATTAACCTGCTACAATTGGCTTGGCAACGGCGCGGACTGACGACAGGATCAAGGTTGGAGCAAGGTGATAAGGCAAGATAAGCACCCATAAAGCTATCAGCCACCCGACGGTGCCACTCACTAGCTGACTGTGGCTCAGCTTCAAGCGGCCACTGCAGCAACTGCGAGTTGCCGTCTTGATCGCACAGTGCCATCCGGCTGACACCTCGCACTCGCCGGTAGCGCCACCATTCTATTCCGTACACTTCGACAGTACTTCCGCCTCTCCTTCTACCACTGCAAGGCAAACCTGAAGAAGGCAAAACTTCCGTCTGTATCGTGTCTGTGATTTGTCTCTGGAGTTCACTGCGCCAACTCTGACAGCTAGCCTTTCCACCATCAAAAAGGTTCGCTGCCGTCAGGGAAGAAACGCCTTTGACAACAGTCCCTGTCTCACGCCTGTGCCGCAATCGGTGCGCTCCAGGCCGCTTTACAGCCCGCTTCCCCGGGCGGGCAGCCGTAGCCTCATGATCGCCGCCCGCGACCTCGTGGCCTGGACAAGCGACCCCCAGCCGTGCTTCAGTCAGCACGGCCTCAATCAAAGGTCGAGAGCTGGCAGTCTTGATTGACGTAGCAGCAGGGAAACGAGAGTCCAGCCAGGCTACGAACCGGTGCCCTGTCTACTCGGTCGACCACAATCCCAGTGCTGCAGGCCGACCTCAATCGCCGACAGCGTTTACACCATCATTGATACAAACCGTACAGCAAAACCAGAGATCCGCCGCCGCCTTCGTCCACACGCTCGAAATCACTCCTCCTCATGCGATCACGATAGCACACCGCCTTGCCTTTTGCTGCCACCGCAATGGGGCTCATAGGCGGCATCTCTCCTGGCGGGAGCATAGCTGTAGGTTTAAGCCCTGCGACTTTCCCCCATTTCTTTGCGGCGGCTACGCTTTGGCACAGGTGCTAATGCGCAAGCGAAACGTGCCAGCTCGGCATCATAGTCGGGCTGTTGTCTACAAGCGTTCAGAGCCTCGGCCTAACACTCCAACGCAAGTCGCATATACTCGAAGACGAAAAGTTTCCTTATGACGTGAGGCGGCCGGCCTACCGCAGAAGAAGGTGGCAGCTGGGGATGGGCATGTTCCTGATATCCAACATAGTGGGGAGTTCGGTCCAGATATCCATGCTCCCCTTACCAGTTCTGTCGACGCTTCAGGCATCAGGCTTGGTGTTCAACTCGATCTGCGCCACGCTCATACTCGGAGAGCCGTTTACGAAGTGGTCCTTATGGGGGACGCTACTGGTCTGCAGCGGCGCTGTCTTGATCGCTGTCTTTGGGGCGATTCCGTCGCCAGCGCACACGCTAAGCGAGTTACTTGAGCTTCTGGGGAGGCGGCCATTCGTGGTTTGGATGTCCCTCCAGGCCGTGTTCGTCGTCGGTCTCGGCGTCGCGACGGAGCTCGTCAGTCATCTCACGACGCTAATGCAGGACCCACGGTTTCGCCTTGCGCGCGGCTTCTCGTACGGGTGTATAAGCGGCACCTTGTCTGCGCATTCTCTCCTGGTGGCCAAATCCGCTGTCGAGCTGATCGTCAGGACGATCGCTGACGGCGATAATCAGTTCATCCACTGGCAGTCGTGGATGCTCGTCCTCGCCCTGGTTACCCTTGCCCTCAGCCAACTCTACTACCTCCACCGCGGCCTCAAGTTGGTCTCGACCTCCGTTTTATACCCCCTAATCTTCTGTATTTACAACATAATTGCGATCCTCGACGGACTGATCTATTTCCGCCAAACTGACCTTATCAACCCTCTGCGCGCATGCCTTATCGCTCTCGGCACCGTCATCCTTCTCTCTGGTGTGCTGGCCCTGTCATGGCGCCTCAGTGACGAGCAGCATACGCCGGGGGTCGGACAGTCAACGCTGGCGCCCGGCCTTGGTCTGGTTGAAGATACAGACGAGGAAGAGGAGGAGGAAGTTTCGCTCCGCTCTGCTCTCCTTGAAGAAGGAGAGGGTGCGCTACCGACGCAGGCCACATACCAAACCTTTGGGCCTTATCTTACCTCCGAGGTCTCCATGGCATCTTCCGCTTCTGCGCCTCGGAGACCCATGGCCCGCTCCACGAGGACAACTCCGTCACGATGGGCAGAACGAGCCGAAATCTGGGACGAGCTGGACGACCGCAGCACCCCGGACCCATCATCCCCCACATTCAGCAGGCGGCGGTCAACTACTCTACCCGTCCACAGAGCCTCCACCTCATCCATGCTTCCAAGACGAGGGGCAACTAATTCACGTAGTCCTGCACTGACCGGCGAACCTTGGGCCGAAGAGACGGATCCGCTCTTGGACTCGCCCAGGAGGAATTTCAAGCGGCGACGGAAGTCGACAGGTTTTCCTGGGTTCACCGCAAGGAGGAGCACGGGCCGGAAAACGTCTGGCGGGATTCCAGATGTGGCACATAGGATATGGGGTCTAACACCATGGGGAAATAGGCAACGGCCAACGGGACCAGTGGCCTCTCCGCGGGCGAGTTCCGCAGGTTGGACAGCACCCGTAAACGGAGACGACCTTGAGACTGGACGAGTAGACTCATCGTCAGAGAGAAGGCCACACCTGGTGGTGTTTGAACCGAGGTCGGGGTCGGGAAGTAATAGGCAGGACGATTCCCCAGTATAAATCAAGTCTTTTTGCTGTTAGTTCAAAACCCTAGTATTGATGTAGGATTCGGAACAGCACAACATGTCATGGCCTTCCGTGCGTGCACACACAACTTGTTTCGTGGTACAAGTAGTGATTCTGGGCCTATCCTGAATATCTGAACGGGCGAAGCAAAGGCGGGGAAGTCTCAGGACATTAGGTGGGACAGACAAATCGACCACGGTGGAGGAACAAAGTGCTAGCTCGACATATATATCGGCTCGTAGACTCGCCACACTTTGGGAAAGATGTCAAATACAACAGGCTAGAGTCTATATCAAGATATGTAACAAAGATGGCTACAAATCTGCCAAAGCGGTCCGGTCCGTCAATAGTCGATGTAACGTCCCGTCAAAGAACCCACGCCCGTTTTCAAGTGAATGTATGCAACGGGACCAAAACCAATCGGTACTTTCTGGCCAGCTCAACGCTCTCTCTGTGATATTCACAGTGATCACCAGACACCATCCCCTACCCTGATCACTGGTGGCAGACCAGGCACCTAGATTGTCCCGAAGCCGTTCTTCTCGTCAATGTGACGGAACCGCTCCCGCTCCTTGCGATCCTTGAGCAGACAGGCAGTGGCCATGATGAAGACGACATCAAACCCGACCACGCCAAACAGGCTGGTGAAGATGTTGTCGAGGAAGACGCCGGAGAAGGCAGTGATGGGGGCCGCACATCCGCGCATAACGGCGGCGGCTGCCTTGCTGGGACAAGTGGCGTCAGTGGCGAACGCCGGACTTGTGCTGTTGAAGTAGCCGCAGCATTGGAACTGTTTCGTTTTCCGTCAGTCATACCTCCCTCTCTTAGACTTGGGGGATGTGAGTGTAAGCTTACGGCTGTCTGCATCAAGCTCCTGACATCTTCCGACTGAGCCGAAAAAAGGGGCGCGAATTCTTCCCTGATCCTCAGTGTCGATAGCCATAGATCGAGGCCTAGAGCCATGGAGAATATAGCACAGAATACAGCCATGTAGCCCGCAACTTTGAGCCAGCCGCGAGACGCCGTCGCAAGGCCGGGTAATGTAATTATAAAGGTGACGAAGATGAAGACGGCGTTGACGATGCCCGCTGTGTATACCGTTAGCAACACTGTATCACTGCCGATCGAACCCTGAGTTACCAACCTGTCAACGGAAACCCTTGGTATAAGAGGTTCCTTGCCGCTTGTTGCCCATCGGTTGGTACTTCGTCCCTGATGTTGCCGACAATGACGGAGAAGGCAAGGATGAAGATGCCCATGAGCACGAAGAGGCCGTCAGAGACCACGTAGGCCAGATGCACCTTGTTCATGGTGCCCGCTTGGTTACCAACCGTCCCTCGAGGCACACGTTCCTGTCCTTCCGCCCTTTAAGATCCCTCTCCACGCAGATGACGACCAGCGTCGTTGAGCGGTGCTCCGCTCGCAATGAGTGAATGGGCAAGATCGACCGGCAACCCGGCGCCGCGGAAAGATCGAGCGTATAAACGCAAAGTGTGATTAAAAGAAGGTATCTGAAGAAGAAAATGATTAAGACGGCACTGGCTGTCTCAAGACATCGAGAACGGACTCAAAAAGGCCAAAATGGCAGATAGCGGGCCTTGCCAGAGGCGAAGAACGGCAGAAGAGAAGAGAATCACGAGGTTCTAGCCTCGGAGCAGTATCACGAGAATGGAGAGGGTATGCCGTCTTGGGGCAGAAGGGAATGGGAAGACCATAGCACACGAGCGGGCGTCAATGAGACGAGATGAGTAGGGTCCATCGTAGGGTCAGGCAAGGCCCTGCTCAACCCGATGATTTCTTCAGCACCAAGGCAAAAGCAACCAGTGAAAGGTCGGGCAATGTGACAAGAACAGCCGATTCTGCTCCACTGGTGCGAGGCGAAATGTAGCAGAGGCTGTGCTGCACGGTGACTCGATTCACGCTCCCTGACTAGGGGTGTTTCAGATGGTGTCGGGAGACCAGGGTCCTGCCGCGACCTGTGGGCGACCGCCGGAGGAGACGGACCCCGCACGGGCCTATAGGGTGCCAGACCACGCAGGCCAATTCCCGCGTCCCGTTGCACTGGGCGCCATCCAAATCACCTCAAAGCGCCATGGCCTCTGGGCGCTTACACGCAGAGGCGAGAGGGGATAAAAGTTCAGATGCTCGGTATTAAAAATCCATCGCCATTGTTTCCGGTGTTCCTTGAAGTCTCCATGGGAGTGGTTCAATTTGGTGTACAAATCGGGCTCACATATAAGGTACCTTACTACTCAACAAATGCGCATTTGAAACCCATCAAACAATGCAAAAACCCAGTTTCGAAACAAAAACAGGAATGGTATAACCACCACATACTTTCTGCGCGTTTGCGTTCGAGTAAGATGAACAGACGAGAGGGCAGAATCTCTCTTAACAATTGGACTGAGAAGATGCAAACACTCAGCTGCGTCATTCTCTCTGTCAGTTATGCCTCGTTGCAAGTGACCCGACAGGTCGTCCGTACCTGCACTGGAGCACCGACATATTGGAGAACTCGAATTAGAGACGTTAACGTTTTCTTTTGAACTTTGTAGTAACTCGCGTTGTTTTGGATGATTCTTCACAAAATGGCATGTCTACATGGCAGGTTTATTACCGGTACCTAAGGCACTTAGATACTGTGGTAACCCGTACACAGGTTCACTGTCCTCGACCCTCACGAAGAGGAAGGCTGGATAACGACAACAATTGGCGGTGAAATAGGAACTGGCGAATCACAGAAGAGCTTGCCTCCCGAAGAAGAAGTTGTCCTTCCTATGCCTGTTTTGGGCAATCGAATTTGCATCCGTCCCTCGTCCTCATTCAGCAGACTTCAAGCAACTTGAAGTCTAGCGTAGGTAGACATTCAACACTAATAAGCTAAGGTATGTATGTAATAGACTCGGACACCAAGAATAGTTTCGATGAATTGTTGAGGACGTAAAGAAATTTAAATAACAAAGACCGCTGCGCCAGTTAGACCGCCCGATACCTACCCTAGGCGCTTGCCCGCACCTTTTCTGTCTCAGAGGCCTCTCCCTGCTCGATCCGTGTCCGATATTCTTGTCGTCCGTAGAGCAGCTATTCATGTATTGGTGGCACTGCATAGTCAACGTCCCTTAGCTATATCCTTCTCTCATCAGCTCGCTAGTTCATGAAAATCATTTGCATACAGAAAGTTTGCTTCCTCCGTCTTCGATTCTCCCCGCTTTTCGCCCTTGCACACAGTGCAGGAGATTCGGTTAGCCACGGGTGATTGGTTGCCCCATTGAGCCTCTCTACAAGCCTACTCGCCCAAGATTTTTCGTCCCGGACCTAGACCTACATAGACTGAGGACAGAATACAGATAAGGTAGAGTGAAAGATGCTCGATGTCTCCGATGCTTCCTGGGTAGGCAGGTGGCTGCCCGTGGCCTCCCAGGTAAGCAAGAAGATAAGAATATAAAGATAAAGAAGAAAAGGAGGAAGGAAGAAAGAAAAGTAACCTAAAAAGAAGAAAGAAGTAAAAAAGGTAGGTAGGAAAAAAGAAAGGGAGGAAGAAAGGTTATAAGGTAATAAGGCTATAAGTATAAGGTAATAAGTCTGCAGGCAATGGCATCCCAAAAGCGCACTCCCGGACCGGGCTCAGCAAGGAGAATGCTTGCCATCCATCAATAATAACACAAACCACGAAAGCTGGGGTCAAGTCTACATGTTTAAAATACCTTACGTATAGTCAACATCTGGTTTGCCGCAGATCTATGGTATGTATGTCCATGTTCCTCTGTCGAACCTCGTACCTACGAGTAACATCCAAGCTCTCTTCACAAATCCATTCTTCTCCAGCTCTCGGGTCACCACGCAATTGCAGTCAATTCAAATTGTAATGTGTACAGTAGTAGCTTCGTTGTAGAAAGCTATACACTGCGTTAATTGCAGATAGGCTCGTCGCTTACTCCGTATTCTGGCACGTCTTCGTATCATGCAGCTGACACATCTGTGCCCCTTTTAAGTCGGCCCATTTTTTTCTGCATATGGCTTTACGTTCTTGGAGTTCAGTCACAGTCTCCCTTTCCGCCTTCATCCATCCGGACAATATCACAGTATCCAATGCTCGTCTCGTTCCTCCTTCATCAATCCAGGTCATGGTGCCCAGAGAACAGTGTGATTCAAATATGTGTTCGTATCCCACACGTTGCCAAGGTGGCTTCGCTTCACCTGACAGGGGCAGGAGAATTGCCAGCCTTCATTCGAGTTTGGCATGCAACACACGTCCACACAGTAGTTACAGTAACTACCATCCCAAGGCCATAGAAAAGCGTGTAGTGAAACCCCGAGTTGAACCGAAATTCCATCACTGTTGGACAGAATCGCAGGCGATATTGCAACAGAAACCTGAGGAGGCACACGGCCGTTGTTCAGAGCAGGCGACCTGCGCGCGATCGCGGTCGCTAGCTAGAACCTTGCCAATCTCAAAGGGCCGGTCCCTTATGATGGCGGGGGTGGAGAACGAGGCGTCGAAATCGATAGTCCCCCCTTCGCTGCATCACCTGCATGGCTAACTGAGTGAGATAAGTAATCCGGAGGGCTCTCCATTGGACAGGACCCCCGGAGTGGCTCCGGCCCGTCCGTTATCCCTGCATTGGCTGCCTGCCTGCATCTTAAAGGCATACTGTCGCCTGCAGATTCGAGCATCGTCGGCGAACTGAACGCTCCGATGGCAGATCCGCGCCGCCACTGGGAACTTCTCGTTCGAGACCTAATAAGCGTCCTGCTGGAAGCATTACGCGTAGTGAATACAGGTATAGGCGGTCCCATTCTATCCGTACCTTACCCTTGAAAGAATCTTGGGATTGAGTTGAAATCCCACGAGGCCCGTGCTCCCCATGCGTGCGCCGCGCCCCCCTCCCCCGCCCCCAACGACTTGACCGACCAGGAAATGACGGTACCTAATAAAGTAAGCTCTTGAAGCAGGTGAGAGCAGCATGGCTTTCACCTCATCATCAAGACGTGGTTGTTTGCACAGATCCGGCCGCGATCAATCTTACCAGCCAATTTCCGATGCCGCTCCCGCTGGCTGGAGGTTAGCGAAGCTCTCTGACACAGTGTTCCTCTTATTTGCTGAGACTGTGCTAGGGTGGGCTCCACTCGGGAATCCCACCCTGCGGGCTGCAGTGGAGGAAGAAACACCAACCAGATTCACACCTCGTTTATCCGTAACTGTAGTTTCGAGTCACCTGATATCGAGGCTGACAAAACTCGCTGTCCATATCCATTGGATCTATGCCTGAAAAGCCTACGGTAGACTTTTTCTGGTACCTCTAACCTTCAGTTTCAGCTTCAATCACTCCATGCGGTATCCGTGGGTAACGCTCGAATGCTTCACCTCAATGGAATCGGCTCGCAATCGGACCGCGTCTGTCATCGTCGTGCAGCAGCCATTCCCCGGGCAGATATACGCTAGCGGACCGGCCTGGTACATCCCCACTCTTCTGTCTCCACTTTGTGCCAACCTCCTCCGTCTCGCACTGTACAGGCTCTCCTCAGAGTTCAGACGCCACTCCCCGCCTTCCTTTCTTTAACTTCCTGGTCGCGGCCCGCAGCCACCCTCGCTATTCTCTTTTCAATCATTCCGGACTCGCCAAACCCGTTCGGTGCAGGTGCGACCAGGAGCTGACTTGACGTTCTGCTCGTTCCTGACAGGGAAGGAAACCATCCAAAAGCGCGAACTCGGTCAATTCGAGTCGCCGCCTCAATTCAGATTTTCCGCCTGGGGAAACTCGAGTTGCACTGCTTGCACTTTCCGTCTGTCAGCGAAGCGCACAGTGACCCAGCGCATACCACACGCGAGCCTGCTTGGAGGACCCAGCAAATTAAAAATTAAACGTGAATTCCTCGCTTCAACTCGGCGGGCACACCAAACTCAATCCAGCAGCACCCAACCAGGTTTCTGCGACCAGAAGCGGCCTCTCCGCTCAACGCCAGATCAAGTCTAGGCCATCGGCACAACGCTCAAAACAGCATCTCCACCACGTTACCTTTTTCGTATCTCGTGATACCTGAACGGAACAATGGCCGACATCACGGACCAACACGACCAGACCTCGCCTACCGAGCTCGACGACGCGCATTCGGTCAGCAATGGCAATGCTGCCGTCGAGAGTCGCGGCATTAAGCGAGCGCGTCCTAGCACGGCTGACGACGACGACGACGATGATGAGAAGGGTGGTCGTGAACGCCGCAAGATTGAGATCAAGTTCATCAGCGATAAGTCGCGGCGGCATATCACGTTCTCGAAGCGCAAGGCAGGCATTATGAAGAAGGTTTGTTTGCGCCATCCGAGCTCCTCCGGTGATCCCCCCGAGATGGTCTCCAAAAACAGCTTGCCACGCGTCTACGCGCCGGCGCTCCAATCGAAAGCCAGCCGCTAATCCGCACTCTTCATGCTAGGCTTACGAACTGTCGGTCCTGACAGGCACTCAAGTCTTGCTTCTCGTCGTGTCGGAAACCGGTCTCGTCTACACGTTTACGACGCCGAAACTGCAACCTCTTGTCACAAAGGCCGAGGGCAAGAACTTGATTCAGGTAGGAGCATTTCCATATCTTATATTTCAAGAATCTAGTCGCAAGACTAACGATGGGGCTTAGGCATGTTTGAACGCGCCTGAACCAGCTGCTGGCGACGGTGTGGACGACGCTAGCGCCGTAGACTCCCCCGAAGAGCCCACGAGCGCTCACCTTCCACCCCAGCCAAGCCGGCCCGGCCTGCCACAAGGCCATATGCCACCCAGTTACATGCCCAACGTCGGAATGGATCCCCAGCAGGCGCTGGCGTACTCCAGCTACGTGCAACAGTCGCGGCCAAACCAGTATATGCCCCCTGCCAGCCTTCAGCAGCATGCCGGCCACCAGTCCTAAACGTCACCTTGTCGGCTACGGCTACTATCATGACCTCCGCTTTTGCTCGCAAAAAAAATACCCCAATACATTAATGCATTTGTGAACCGTCGTTTTCCGTGGTCGACATCTATGGGACGGCCTCGGCATTCCCGAGGCTTGTCTGGGTTGGCGTTCTTTCGGGGTTGTTTATCCCTCAGGTTATCATTGTTACAATTTCTTCAACGGTCTACTCGCGGCTTTCTATCGATTGGCGTCGCCTCACTCCTCCCCCTTCCAAGGAGAGTCGATAGTCCGAAGCAGAGTGCACTGTCGAGTGAGGACAGCTGGTGTGGATTTTGCCCCATCATTTGCTTGGCGATGGGTACTCCCTGGGGGTTGCCAATTGGTGCGCATTGTGTGCGTGATGACTGGAGACTTCAGATGGAGGGTGAACGAACCTCGGTGTATTCGATTCGGGAGGGTTGGTTGGTGCATGGCGACATCATCCCGGCAACACTTGATCTCCGAGGCACGTGTGTATGCTTGTGCTATGCTGTGGATCATCATTGGTTTGAAGATTTTCCAGTTTGTGGTAGCGAGATGAATTCAACGATCAAACAACGGGATCATATCACGAGCGTGATCGGAGTCGGAGTCGGAGAGCTCGCTGGCCAAGCGAGTCCATCTTGACTTCGGCACCAATCGCTCTCTCTCCGCTTATCCCATGGCTCTGGGTGAACAGTTATCATCTCGGTCGCCAAACTGATCCAAATGTCTGCTTCGTTCAACACTCCCTATCGACCCTTCTCCACGGTAGGGGCACCGCATACCAGGAGAAATTCTCGTATGGATTTCGGTTGGGCAACCGAACCATACAACAGCCGAGGCGTCACACTTCTTGGGGTGGGGAGGAGAGCATAGGCAACAATTGTAAAATAACTCTTACCTACCTGGCTTTTGGAACCTCTCACATCATTTCTTCCTGTGTAAGTGAACCGAGCCTGCCAGGGCTCCGACAAGGCCCAGGCGCGGCGAATAAGCAGCTAGACAAAGAGCCATGGCGTCGTGGCTAATAAGCGCAGCGCATGCCACGCATGTCGTGCATGACATCACATCTTCTGAGTCTGATCCGATCTAATCACTCCTGTTCCTTGCCCAAGTCGAGATCGCCCCGGCGCGGGAAACGGGGATCGCGGCGGGGATTCCCGCTGACATGCCCATTCCTCTCTTGGAAAGCTCGGTACCCAGGCGTCACTTACATGGAGATTTTTCCTGTTTCGGATGGGTGGGTGGGTTGGAGTGGGCTTCTGGTTTGGGAAGACACATTTGCATTCTGTCTGGACCCAGAGCAATCAATGTCCTTACGGATTTATTAGTTCGACGCTGTTGAAAATTACCTCGGGGGCTGGAATGGCATGAGGGATTTTGGGGAGTAAGATGGTGGATAGGCCTGGGGCGTCTGCACCTCGCACACAAGACGATGGCTTGTTTGGGAGCGCAGACACCGGCCATAATACATATGTTGCGGAGTAGGTTGTGAAAGATACATCGTGTCCGGAAGCCACTAGGGTTCTGTCGCCAGAAACGCCTTCTTTTGAATGCGTACGTGTTTATATTTATATATACAAGAATAAACATACATACAAACCGACCCAACCCCCCGAGAAACGGCAGCTTTTTGTGCCCGCGGGTTGGATCAGGTACTGTCCATGAGTCGGTTCCAACCTGTCGGGTGAGGCCGATTTGTTAAGACCAAACAAGCCGGCTATATAAGGTGTTGTATACGTAGATAACTAGACCATTCCGCGTCGTTCAGCGGCTCCTGT
Organism: Chaetomium strumarium; assembly: GCF_033439665.1. Classification (NCBI taxonomy): domain Eukaryota; kingdom Fungi; phylum Ascomycota; class Sordariomycetes; order Sordariales; family Chaetomiaceae; genus Chaetomium; species Chaetomium strumarium. The sequence continues at coordinate 3,115,508 of NW_026944429.1, read as the reverse complement.
CGTTTTATGCTATGCTAATCCGGAAATGATCCAGAACCCTTTCGTGCTTTCCAACTCGAAAATGGTCACATCAACAGCTAGGACATTTGTTTTCTGGCTCCGGCACGTCAAGTACTGGCTGGCGATTCCAGAAACGAGTTGAGCATGATGTCGCCACCAAAGCTGCCGCAGTTGGCTGCATGTGCGTTTCCTTCAGAACCACGCGGTTGACCGTCAGGTCGGCGGAAGAATGAATGCCTTGGGAAGGAGGCCAACTGGGAGGTTTTACGAATCAATACGCTACCGAGCCTACTATGAGCCGAGAATGCCTCCCTTTTCATACAAGCCGACGTCCCAAACTATGTGATTTGACTTCGGGGCAGAACGGCGTCGGAAAGAAGGTGTTTGATAGGACTCTGCCGGGAGGAATGTATCAGGGTTGAGACGTATTCGCAGGCTCTTGGTTGTTTTCCACCGGCAACGACTGCACATTGAACTGTTATATCTGGGCCATATCGTAAGAGCCAAGCGTACCGTCGCCATACCCATACTACCTAGCCCACACTTGCACGGAGGGGATGTACTGCAGATACTATTGCCAGGATCGGCTATAAGACTGAGCCAAGGGCGCACATGGCGGGCTCAGCCGGGCAGGCGCGACGTCAAGCCCTAACTCCCTACATACTGTAGTTATGTCCACATGGATCCCCGGGTGCAGTTTATGTGGATACCGCTGGCTCGACACCGTCGTCGGCTAGTGCAAGTTCTGCCGGCGCCGGGCCGGATCGAAGATTCGAAGCCGACACCAAGATCGGCCTCGCATCCGGATCCGGAAGGCGGACCGTTTGGCTTGGCGCTGTGTGGGGTCCGTCGTTCCCGGCTGCGCGGGTTTGAGCAAGTTTCCGCTCTAGCGCCGCTTTTCGCCGTGGCAAGTATCGATACTTTCCATAGCCCTTGTCGCTAACAGAGATGTTTGGTGCTGGAACGACGCACGATTGCTGTTGAGTGGTCGCACTCTCAACAATCGGATTCAAAGTGCCCAACCATCTGAATGATCTCTGAAGCGAAGAAAACGTATTCTTCGAATGGTATTCCAAAAGCCTTCAAAAACAGGGCATCAAGCTACCGCGCCGCGAAACCCGATATCCAAGAAGAAACCCCTTCCGACCTGTACCCATAAACGCCCAAGCCCCGTCATACCCATCATAATTCCAAGCCGATTGCGCACGCGTATGCTAAAGAATCGGCTGTGTGCCCTCTGTGCGCTCGAAGGTTGCAATTAATGTTCGCTCAATGAGATAAACCTTCCCACAAGAAGGCTCCCCAGAAAAGTGCCGCCGAGGACCGATAGGAAGTAGCCGACATTCATGGTCATAACCGCCAACATCCTGCACCAACCAATCAGTCTTAATCCAAACCATGCACATATGTAAGAGGAAGTAAAGGCCACTCACAGAAGATATCCCACGCCAGCAATAACAGTATCGATCACGGCGCGCAACGGATCGACGCTCAGCCTCCACGGGCGCGCACATGGCGTCCGCCTCCTCACCAGCAACACGTTTTCCTCCACGCCGTTCTCGCTCACCACCATGGCGCCCTTGGCCAGCGAATCCCGGCTGAGGTTCTCGGCCAGCGTGCCCCTGCCGTTGACGACGACGTATCGCCGGTTGAGCTCCTTGTCCAGCCACCTGGTTTCCTGCCACGACTTGAAGGCCAGCAGGCCGCGGAAGATGACGGCTAGGATGATGAGGAAGATGCACGTGCCCGCGTAGGTGCCTGTGCTATGGGGCGTCCATCGTGACGAGAAAAGCGCGGTGGACATCGAGTTCTGGAAGACTGACATCATCATGGGCGATGACGACATGGACGAGTCGCCGCCCATGTCCATCGTCATGCCCGAGTGTGTGTCCGTGGACGCGGCATCGCCATGTCTAGGAAACAGTGGGTGTGCGCTCATATTTGGTGGGTTTTCGATTCCAGATTGATAAGAGGTGGCGCGGAAGGTCTCCAGGAATCTCAACCGTCGGCGGCTTTTAAGTACCTGGTATATACTAAGCTCGTCGAATTAAGACTGGATGACTGTCACAGCTCCACGGCTTGCTCTTTCCCCGTGCTCCCCGCGCACCGCTGTGGCGAGAAATCTGATGCAAACGTCGTATTCGTTGCCCTTTTAGCTGCCGCGTGGGATGGTTTGAGACCGAAGTTTGGGTTCGAGACACAAGCTCGTGTTTGATTAAGAAGAGAACGGCGCTGTGGTCGACTCTGGAGCAACTGTCGCCAAGCTGGCTTATTCTTGGGTGAAACGAGCAAAGAGACGGGATCACACCTTCCCGGGGAAGTGTCGCGATCAAGTACTTTTCTGGAAATGGATTCCATGGAACGTCCGCGCCTCAACGTTACGAAACTTGCTCAAATTGTGCGGCGGGGAGCGGGTCAGCAATCCCAACCTTACACCGCAAACCTTAATAGAGTGGCTCAGAGTGGTACGCTGTGATGCACGGCGAAGGAGGAGAATGGCGCCGTAGCTACTACCGGATTTGAAAGGCATGAAGCGTTCGATTGGTGCTTTCCGATTCGGAATCGCCACAAGGCGACGAGCGCACGAGCCACCGAGGTACCGGTACCCGCTTACAGCTTGACACTAACAGACCCCACCCCACTGGCACAGCACTCTAACGTCCATCGGTACATATTCTACGTCAGGTATTCTACCTAAGCTACGTTGTTTCTGTCCTTGAAGAACAACTGAGCACTGACGGCAGCTGAGCTATCCGTCGCTTCCTCAGGATAGCCTACAGGTAGGTAGGGAACTTTTGACCTACCTTATCTGCTACTAGTAGACTGTAGACTAGACTGTAGACCTCGCAGAGCTCTCCAAGATGGCAAATGAGTATCGACGAAGAGTGTTGGGAGCCGCACCAAGCTTCCGTCTCGCTTGACAAGCACGAGATGGCCCAGTCCCTCGGCTATGGAGATCTGCTGCCTGCCCAGATTCCGCAAGCAAGCGAGCCGGATGGCCCGCAGCGATTCCAACACTGCAGGTGTCCCATATTACGACGGCCAGATCCGCATGCGACTATATCTGAATTAGGTTATTTATGTAAGTGCATCTTATCTCGCGGCGAGGCCTATTTCGACGTTAAGCCTTACTTGATCCGATCAGCCACCTCAGCGCTGCTTGTGTTTCGGCTTGCTAGCCTACCGAACTACAGTACCAGTATGTACGTACTGTACAAACTCAGATGGAGCAGACCGAAAGCATTGATCAAATTGGCACTGTGTCCCCAAGAATCGTCAATGGACACAATACGTAAACCTCGGTCCGCCCCTGCTTCCGTTGAGTGCAGAAGAAAGAGGACCGGACACACCAGATCGACAGGTGGGTTTGCCTCAGACGAAGCAAGAAGAAGCATCCCCGCATGAACCAAAGAGACTCAACAAATCCATCACCCCACCTGGAGGCCAGTTTGCTGAGGGCTATTCTGATTTCTGTCTACCACTCCTACTCCCCACCCCGTGGGCGCCTCGGTCTTCGTAGTTCTCGACCAATGATGCTTCACCGAAGTGTGGCATCTCATTGTTCCTCACTGGCCGACATGGTACCTTGGTCTCAGTCCAGAGCAAGGCTCTGCATGATCAGCTACGATTGCGTAATAAGAGGGCGGCAACATCGCAGCTCACCCTCCAGAATAGCCAGTCTTTCACCCCACCTTCTTGCGGTGCTCCAGGATGCAGAGGCACATGCATACGCTATCTAGTGTATATATATGTTGTTGGCTCACGGAGGTCTCCGTCCGGCACGTGTCCCCAGCTTGACAAACTGGACAAGCTGGGGTGGCTCGAGGCACCTTGCAGGGTCGCGTGGCATGGCGGCTTGCTACACCTCAGCCCGCCGGATCAGGAAACGGGCGGCTGTTGGCCCTCCAGGACCATGCCTCACACCTCCATTCTCATCCGTGGGGGAAAACCCCCAGGAGTCGCCGAAGCATGATGCATCGCCGGCGCTAAATTATCTGCTCGTGGGGCCCCAGCAGAGACCTTGTGCCGTAGGTAAACACATTTTGGCACAGACAAACATTGCCTTATTAAGGAACTTTGGTCAATACCCAATGGCTGACTCCTAAGGTGGCCCAGATTGCGTTCAGCTGCATCGACTAGCGGAAGGAGAATAGCAAACAACAGGGGAACTAGTTACCGCCCCTGAGTTTTGATCTTCCTCCAGGTTTGCCGAGGAGAGGTTTCGATGTATCCCGTATGTAGGGCATACTGTATTGTATGCATTTGCTGTCGCCCGAATGTGGATATCGAGTGAGGGAATACCATGTACGGACACCAGCTCGCCGTATACCGTAAAGGTGTTGAAATAATCCCCTCTTCTGTCACAATTTCATTTCTGCGTGGCTGAGACACACACCTAAAGGTGGTATACATAACACACCACTTGGATATAAATTTTTTTTTTGATGTGTTGGAAACAAATGTCTGCGTTGAAACGGGACTATCATAAGGAAAGACGCTTTGAGGGCAGACCGTGGGGTTCTGAGAGAACGAATAACTATCAACACTCCTCGTGAGGTTCAGTCTGACAGTCCGAATCCGCACCTGGGTCATAGCGACAGAGACAGGCGGAATTGAGAATGCAGAGTCCCGAGAAGATGCAAACTAACTGCACAGCGCAATGCACCTTACCGAAACCCGCCCACCCGCCTCACTCGATTCCGCGGGCAGCTCTCAGCTGAAGCTATCAGAGGCAAGGGTCCAGGGTACTGTAGGTATCTTGGGCTCGAGATCCAGTCTGTTGGCCCTTAGATCTGTGATTGACCACCAACCGGTTGCTTCACCGTCCGCTTTGGACTGGAATCCCCAAGCCAAATCACCCAAATGATGATGCGAAGCTAGCCTCTGCCGGCGAGCCGAATGTCATGCCTCCCATGCTTGTACTGATTCTTACTGGTCCTAAGACTCGGGTTGTCTGATCACGTCAACAAAACCTTCCATGGATGGGAACGGAATGGCCCCGGCTTCTGAGGGATAATCCAACGAGTTCAAGGTGGCCAATGTGCCGTCTGTTTACTTTCACCGTAGAAGGCCCCTATTTCCCCTTTGACTCTCCCGATGGAGGATACACTCGGGGAAAAGCACAATTGCTTCAATTGGTGACTTGGGTATACCACCGCATGCTACGACACACTTCTCCGTTGCTAGTGGGCTCTGGGTGCCCTCATATAATATCCAACCGGTAAAAACATGAACCAATGGGTTGATTCCCTGAACCCCAAAGACAGGATGAACGTTTAGCTGCCCAGAACCAACCCCAAACGAACTTGCAAACTGGAGGCAAAAGTGGAATGGTATCAACTAAGCCAAACAGAAGGGGGAAAGGGCCTCTGAGTCTAGTAGTAAAGGAATAACGAACCCGGATGCGCACTTTGCTTAGTCACCTACGTTCCCCCTCTTTAGTCTTGGAGACCGTGCCTTCCGTAACCTGACCCCGAGGTCAACCTCCCTATTTCTCTTCCTTGGGCTAGTGATTTGCACCTCGTCCCTGATAGTTGACGCCATATCCCGGTCCTGTTTTCCCCGGAGGAGTCCCTTGCCCTCGACGCCAATAAACGAATAAAAAAACAGACAACCCGCAAAGGCCATGCAACATGACGCGGCGGTTCCGTCCGGCTCGTGCACCATGTTGTTCCAAGAAGGCATTCTGATGTCATGACAGAGTAGAGTATCTAGCACTTCGCAGCAAGGGTGCTGCGTCGGCAGTGAAAACTGATAGACGCGCTAGGTTTAAGGCTCCTTCTTCCCTTGCGACGGGCTGCCGTCTCGATCGGCGCTTCTGGCAATATCGCCGTCGTGAGGGGAGTCTCCGTTGGCGCTTGTTGCAACGCCGGACCCATCTGTAGGCGAAATGCCGCCGCATCCCTTCACGAGTCTATGCCGCTGGGAAGTCTATCAGCACAACTAGAGCGCAAAAGCAAACCGCGGACAGTCTCGCGACGCACCTTCAGCGCATCTTTTCTAGAGAACCTCTTATCGCAGTCATCACATGGAAACGGCTTGATAGCCAGGTGTATCCGCTGGTGCCGCTTCAAATCGTGATTCCTATTGAAAGCTTGCGAGCACTCGTTGCATTTGAACGGGCGCTCCGACTGCGGTGGCGGACCGCCCGGGTGATGGCCATACAGCTGATGCGGATGATGCGGGGATAGCCCATGATGGTGGCTGAAGCCGGGAAGCCCTTGCATGCTGCCAACCATAGCTACGGGAGCGCCCGGATGATGCATGTTGCTCAGCACTGGACCGGAGATTGAGTTATATGATGCATAGGATGTCATGGACGGCATCTGGTGAGCGCGCCCGCCTGAATACTGTACCGGCGGGGCCATTCCGGATATCGAGGTCGGCCCCCGTGAAAGAGGACCCGACGTAGTGGCTGGCGAGGCAGCCGTCGGTGAAGGCTGTGTCACGGGTGAGGCATACGAAGGGAAAGACTGTTGTTGCGCCGCCGAGTTCGGTGGATAATAGCTGGTCGGCGTAGGCGGCTGGCGGTAAGAGCTTCCCTCGTGCACCATTGACGGACCCCCCACTGATGTGCTATGTCCTGGTGCTGCCAGTCGTGCTGGATTTGAAGTTGGGTTGCCGAGCATGGACTGGTTAAGCCCGGACTCTTGGTTCCCTCCTTGCGGATCATGGTACGACTGTTGCGCGGATATGGATTCTCCGTTGGGAGCCGAGGAAGAGGGGTGGCCGGGGAAGTGCGGGAGCGAGGGCGAGGGGGCCGATCCGTATGATGCCGGTGATCGAGCGTACGGAGGCTGGGCCAGCGGACCTGAGCCAGGGGCTCCGGAGTTTGCATTTTGGTACGCGTACGCCGGAGCCTGCGATAAACCCGGCGTTGGCCACGAGCCCGTCATGTGGCCGTAGTAGAGCGGCGTGCCTTGCGACGACTGCGATCCGGTGCTGTGGGAGGCTGACGGTGGGAACCCGTCTAGTATTGCTCCTGAGCGAGTCAGAAAACTGGTCCTTGGAATACTTGTGGCTGCTGCTGTGCTGTTTGTGCTATGGGAGGATGAAGGGGCGGGGTCGGAAGAGGAAGACAGAGACAGCGGCTTAGGGACAGTGCCTGTTGAAGGGGGGACCAGCTGAACATCGAACCCGCTATCACTTGGGATGGTAGTCATGGTTGTAGAAGCATGGCTGGGGTACCGCGTACTGTGTGACTCCGGAAGTGGGAGTGGTCTCTGAGAGGCCACGCTTGAAGCTCCCATACTCTTGCACCCTTCAGCAGCATCCAGTGGCAAGGCGAGGCACGATTGGCTTCCCCAACAAGAATGCCAGTCGGTCGTATCCTTTGGTCGCCGCCGTTACGTCTAGTGCGTTCGCGATGAGCCCCGGCAGATGCCTTGTGGTGGTTAGGTCTCGGTCGTTGATACGACGATTCCGGACAACAACGCTCGCGGACTGCTGTAGACACTTGGAGCCCTCCAGAGGGGTTCCCGACTCTTTGGCTGGATAATGCCGGCAGCAAGCGTTGCGGTAACGGTCAGAAAGGCTGAAGCCACAACGCCAGACAGACAGCCATCCCGGGGGCCGCAACCCTTTAATGCTTCTCCAGTCTTTGGGTTCCGCAAACCCAGATGTTTGGGTTCGGTCGCGAACAAGGTGTGGAGTGTCGATCACTGTCCGAAATGTGAGGCCCTCGATTATTGGATATTGGTGTTGTCGGGCTCGGGGCTCTGCGGCATGGGGTTTGGGGGTCGTCTGGGGAGGGGTGTGAGGATGAAGAAGACGGGGCTGGCAATCTTCTGAGTTCAAGTTGTCCGTTGGGATGAAAGCGCCTCTGGGCGGCAGTGGAGGAGACAAGCGCCGGTACTTGGGCTGCTTGAGTTGCGCCTCCTCGTGCCTCGTGCCCCGATTACTGTGCTTTGTACACACTCACCAGGTGGGGTTAGAAAGGGAGGGAGTCCGATTTGGGGCGGGAAGGGGGCAAGGGGCCTTGGGTCAATCCCAGCAAGCCCAGGGAGCCCTAGCGCGGGAGGGCTGAAAGACAAGGTGGGAGGCTGCGAGATGAGGGAGCCACACGCTCTTCCTTTTTGCTGCCGATTTGGAGATTGGGGTCTCAGAAGACGGCTACTGTGTGCTGAGTGCTGTGACGCCTGCCAGATGTGCAGACGAACGGAGGAATAAGGAATGGTCCACAAGATGCGACCAGTCCAGCAGCGGATCGGGGCTCATTCAAGTCCACAGATTGATCCAAGACACGGTGCCTGCTGTGTAGTACCTAGGAACGGAAGCCGCAGTCCATTTCCAGTCGCCCGCTGTCTGGAATAGGCAGTCACGAAGAGAATTCGTTACTTAGGCCGCTCCGTGTCCCGTCTGATTCGAACAGCAAGTCCAGGAAGGAACGATGCTGCCGCTATTACCCACTGGCAGGAACTTGGAAGGTCGCTGTTGCCGCTCGCTCTGCCAGCCAGAATTTGATCTGCGCCCAGCTGCTGGGAGAGTGTCCTATTGAATCCGCGGCTGGACGGAAAGTATAGTAAAGAACTCGAAAGGCGAGTGCAAAGTGTGCTGCTGCCTGTCAAATGTGTAACTCTCTTCTTCTGTGACTCGGGCTCACATCGTGGTCCGAAGAAGTCACCAAGACCAAGTCCGAGCTCCCTTCTGCATGGGTTACCCAGTAACGGGGGATGGGGACGGCAACGGAGTCCCTTAAGATATTAGGTTGGGAGTGGCAGCAGCCCGCTTACTTTTCCCCGAGGCAGGGGGTGTACGTAGGTGACACGCTAGAACAAGAACGAACCGCCCTGGAGATCCAGGCCTGCGGACACGTCCAGATCCGGCATAGTCTGCCTGTCTGAAATATGGACCTTCACCTGGGGGAAGCTCTTCCAAGCGGACACATGTTTGGGATGTTTGTGATGTGGGAGCCGGGATGGTAGGGGGTGGCAGTAGGTCTAGCACGAGAGCCCGCATCTTTTCGGGATCAAGCGGACCGTCTGTTTAGTGTAAATGGCAGTCGACACGGGCCGAGGGATGCCGTACCGCAACAGGAGAGCTCTCTGTCTCTCGCGGCCGTGATGTCCGGGTTCCCTTTTACGCCGCCTGAGCCGCGGACGGAACATCCGCGTGCTCTAAGCACGGGATGTCTCCTAAATACTAGTACTGCCTTTAGTAATTGCACCAAGCCCCAAACGTGGCACAAGTGCTTCCCGTAACAACTTCTACGGCTGTAGACAGGTAGCGTGGGGTTCATTCTCCAAATTGAATGCCGTGAGCCAGAGACGCTGCCCCAGGGAAGTGTCGAGTTCCGGTGTTCATCTGAGCTTAGCGGGCTGATGATCTCAATGGATGTCAAAAAAGCATGATGTGCAACAGGGATCGAGATCCACACCGGTTAACACTTCAGTCCGGGCCCCGCAACCAACAAGTTCTTGGCCATGTCTTCTTCGACACCGAGAGGCTGGTTAGAGATCGGAACTCTTCGTTGGTGCGTTGTCGACATCGCGCATGGACCCTGGCGTGCCTGGGAAAGATTTGACCTACGTTGCCCAACACCGGGCCGTCGAATGAGCTTAGCGATAGACGTAACAAAGCGGGAAGTGAACTGCCCATGTCGCTACTGAAGTTTGGGACCGTCGCGGATTAGACGCCCCGGTATACTCCGTAAAAAAAGGCCCAGCTTTCGCCGGTTTCGTCCTGACTACCTTAGTAACTACCTACCCGTATCCCTGCTCGCTTGGGGGGCCCACCTTTAATGAGTTGCTAGGTACACTAAGCTCCACAACTGTCTTTGTCGGTCCAAAAATAACTAAGGTACACTACTACATACTTAGTAGTAGAATGTGCAAGTTGACGTGCGTGACCTCTCGGATGGATGCTACAACGCAGCAAACCCTTGAGTTAGTGACAGCGGTCATATTGTATGTATGTATGTAGGTAGGTCGTATCTACACTAGTAAAGATAGTCAGGCGGTCAGTAATAATAAGGGACGTATGATCGGGAACACACAAGCTTGCATGGACAAATGACGGCGTCCCATTGCATTGGATTGGCATTTCGAGAAACGATGGGGCCATGTCTGGCTGCGGCGCATGAGGCACTTACGCCTCCCGTCCGCTTAATTTGCTTACCTTACCATATGTGGATAGACTCCACTCTCGGATGATCCGCAATGGCACACCCCGGAAGCCGGGGGATACCTTATTGATGTCTGTGCTACGGGTTCTCATGACATCCGCGAGACCATCACCATACAAAATAACTATTGCAACGCAATTCCGACAGCCTCTCGGTGCTTCTACTCAATAAATCTCGCCTACTGTTTCTAGCAACACACAGTACTTCTGCCGCCGGCCCTAACCCCTTTCTGGCCGCGTGCATTGAGATCTGAGAGCATTTAGATTCAGCTGAGGGTGCAGGGGCCTGAAGAGGAGATTGACCGGTAAGGGACGGGGATGTACTGTACTCCAGTGTCTGCATTGCACTGTGTAGAAAAAGCAAAGGCTATGTGCGAAGACCTGATCAAACACTTCAAGCGGAGCTCTCCAAGGAAACAAACCACAGAACGGCTCCTGACTACGATAGGTGCTCCGTCATCAGCGAAGGTACCTACCTTTCCCCCACGCGTACTGACATACTGTAGAGCACAGAAAGAAAGCCCAGATCTGCCACCTATGCGTAAGTCGCGGTGCAACCCGTTCATGGCACGGAAATGCTGTACGTAGGGTAACCCCAAGGATTGGCTTCAGTTTTTGCTCCATGCCATGCATTGCGGCGGACAGGAAATCGAGTCCTTGCTCCTTTTGGGAATTTTTAACGAGGTGAAAAGCAATCAAGCAACCCATGAGCCAACCACAATGACTCCCGTCCTCCAGAAGCATGCATTTCCCGCAGTCATCAGTTTGGGGTTATGTGGACATTTGCTTGCTTGGGACCCCCCTTGCTGAAGGGTACCGCCAAGACGTCCACTCATCTGCGCAAATCTAGGCTCATGTTTGTTCGTGTGATCGATCCTTCTTGCACTCCGCACCCGCTGAGGCTGGTCACACCGCATGGGTGAATGTCCTCGAGCCTTCGGATACCGTGATACCCGTGCTGCCTCACCCATAGAAAGTGTAGGATAGCTGGTGGTTCTCACCGAATTCTAGTGATAGTACCGGCTAGTTATGCATAGTATCGAACGGGATCAACGTCAAATCACGAGGAGTCCCGTAATTGTACTGTTGAGATTGAATAAGGTACGGAATAGTTGCCGTTTTTTTTTTTTTTTTTTTTTAACACTAAAGTACTAGTAGGCACTGTATGCTCGAATCCCGGGGCCGTCATGGAACACCAGCTGTTTCCGTTATTTCGGCTGCAGGCGTAACTATCGAACATAGAAACAGACGGTTACTCCAAGTTTGAAAAGTCGCATCACTGGACCAATTCTACACCGATCTGCCAACTCGAACGGCAGGAGTCGGTGTGATAGGCGCCTGCAAGCCACTATGTGCTTCGAGAAGTCCGTCACTTCTCGCCTCACATTCTTAGGAGAAACTCTTGCATGCAAAAGACAAACACCCACCGTGGGACAGTGGGAGGGAGGGCTCTAGAAAAAAGTTCGGTGCAGCAAAGCCACCCTCGCGGGATGGTGTAACTGGACAAAGGAATGTACAGTACATAGTGTATGTCACACAGTACCGCTGGGCGGAACTTTTCAGCTCATTTCAGTCGGAGTCCATACAGTGTCAACACCAGCCAGCTTGCATGGGGTATGTACTTAGTAGTTACGACTCTGAAGAGGAGCAAGATCATCCAAGATGAAAAGGGATTTTAGATGACAATCTTGACAAACCAGATCTGAGGATATTTTGCGCGCTGAGTACAATAACCGGAGAATCCCGAAATATTACGTTCCCAATCAGGTCAAATGCCAATATTTGTCTGCAGGCCCTTTGGAATGAGTGGGAGACTTTTGTAACCCCTACACTAAGGTGGTGGGGACGCAGTACATTGGACATGACCTTGAACTTGTTGAGCCACAAGGCGAAAAGCATGGTCATCGCACAGCAGCGCAGGCCCGCCTCCATGATGACAAACGAACCCTTCCGACGGGCTCTCACAACGGAGGAGCGCCCGAGACGAGGTTGCTGCTGTAACGGGCAGGGAGGCGGCAGTCTACATATGTAGGGCTCACCCAACACGTGGAGGGATGGCTTCGCTACCAGACGGGCGGGATCAGCAACTTTTGAAGCCATCCCCGGCGCCGGCGCTTGACAAGCAGCTTTAAAAAAGCCACGTCCCGCATCCTTCGTGTTCGCACCTGCCAAAACAGGATGTCAGTCCACGGATTGTGACATTTTTAGGCTGCAGTAGCCAGAAAGCTTCACTCTAAAATTCTATTTCTCTCGGGAACGATCGCTATCCGCGTGTCGATCTGAGATCTGGGCTTTTGTTGTGGACGGACGGGCGGACGGGCCCGGAAGCGAGCCGGCTCAGGCCTCTCTCGCTTCCAAGTCCTTCCTGCGCAAGATGGAACCCACCGACTACTAGTAGGTAACTACCTTACTAGTTAATATAGACTACCTTGTGGCTTTATGCTTTTGCTGGCTGCGGTGCAGGCGGGCTTGATTGGACGCATCGCCGTAATATTTAGAGTCCCACCCCGGGGCCGAGGAGAAGGGCGTTTGAGCGGCTGGGAAGCGACCTGGTGAGTCGCTGATTGATAGTCAAGTTTACCATTAGGTAACATAACATGCGTGTGATAACTATTGTCATCCGTACTAGGTATCGAACCCCTCACGCTGCCTGAGACATCCGCTGTGTTCCCTACCCTTTTGGGTGACAGGTTCGTGACGGCTGAGGATTTCTCTCTGCGATGCGTCCTGGAATCCATTCCGCGGCTGAGTCCAGCAGTGCCTTGCTTGGTCCGATCGTGTCACGGGCACATTTATCTGTGTAACGTCGCCCAAAGTTCGACAATTGCCTCCAAAACATAGTGCAGTGGAAAGGCAGGAGCCAGCTTCCTCCCTTAACCTTATATCGGATTGCCGGTCGTAGCTCTTATTTATCCCTCCAGAAAGCCTGAGATTAAGCTAGTTCTTCCGCGCAAGACTTAAGAAGCGATCCTGATATGCAACACCCGCACGATCGACCTCTCCGGTGTATCTGATTAGATGCGGACAGTACGGACATACTAAGGTTCCCTTCTCGAAGAAGTGCGAGTTTTGCATATTATCTAACAGAACGGACTATTAAACACATGCAAAAATCCGATTATCAAATACGGCCCCTCGAGAGCCGACTTTCGCACGAGGGGGAATAAAATAAAGGTTTGCCAACAAAGAGGGGGGTATCATTCTAGTTGTAGTAATAATCTCCAGTCTCGGGTGCTGCTGGTTGCAGAGCAAAAACGAACAGCGAAGAAGAGGCAAATGATCAAATAAGAAGGGGGTTGAGAAGAGAAAAAGAAAAGACATTAACTAAGCTACACATCCACTTCCGGTGCTGGCCGTGTGCCACATCATGTACGCCGTGATCCACTGAAATATGACTACAAGGAAACTGACAAAGGAAAAAAAAATGTGTTGATGCTGGTAGGCTGGCCTCCTCTTTCCACGTCCCATGTCGTCGCTCAATCCTCGAAGAAACCGGCGTCATCGAAGTCCTCCGCCTGGGCATCGTCATCATACGCGCTCGCGCGCATCATCGGAGGCGTGACTGGTCCGGCGAGCAGGCGCCGAGAGGGGGGCGGAGGGGTCTCCTGCCTCTCCGGCGCCTTGTCCTTTGTGTCATTATCATCCGAGGCCGAAGCCGAAGCCGGAGCCGGAGCCGGAGCAGAAGGCGGTGGCCTCGGCCTGTTGGCGAGGTCGCGGGCCGTGAATCGGCGACCGGTGCTGGAGAAGGCCGTCGGCTGCTTGGCCTGGGACGTCGGGGTCTGGCGTATGCCGGAGGCGGGCGGTGTCAAGAGGCCGCCAAGAAGGCTGTTTGCCGAAGAGCCGGTCCGCGAAGGTGTCGAGTCCCTTCCGCTGGCCGGGGCCGGCGACGACAGGGCGCTGCCGAGGTCGCGCGCCTTCCTCCAGTTTCCCCAAGCTGCAGCCAGAGGACCCACCGCTTGGGCGACGCGAGGCGTTGCTGCGTCGCGGATCGTTGCTGCGATGTTGGGCAGACGGATAGCCGATCCGCCGTTCATGGCCCGTTCGCGCTCTTGCTCCTCCATCTGTAGGTTCGCCTTGAGCCGGATGGCGGCGTCCTTGACGGCGTTCTTGTCGTAATCGTCCCGGCCAAGAGCGCTGATAATGTCCTGGAGATCCGAGTGCCTGACGGCAAGAAGCTCGCGCAGCCAGGTGATCTCGTCGTCGCGCTTGGAGATCTTGGCCTCTGCTTCGGGATCCGTCTTGGAGAGCTTCAGTTCCAGCTCCTCGATCCTCTGCTCGCGCTCCTGCAGCTGCTCCTGCAACACCATGATCGACTCGCGCAACGCTTGCGGCGAGATCTTCTCGGGGAGCTCGAGCGGGCGTGCAGCGGCGGGCTTCGGCTGAGCAATGGTCGTCTCCGGGTCCGCGCTGGCCACGGACTTCGCAGCATGGGCGGCAGCCCGCGCGGCCTCCCGGGCGATCTCCAACTTCTCCTCCAGATGCGCCACCTTGTCTTGCAGATGCTCCGACTTGGAGGTGGAGATGCTCAGGCGCTCCAGGAGATTCTGCTCGGCCCGCTGGGCGTCTTCGGTCGTGTTGCTGAGCTGGCGCTCGTACCGCGCCTGCAGGTCCTCGACCTCGTTCTGATGCTTGCGCACAAGCTCCTCGAGCTCGGTGTGCTTCGAGTTCTGCGCCTCCTCCAGCAGCATGTCGTGGCGGGCCTTGGCCGTGTCCGCATCCAGCCTGACCTGGTCGAGCTGCGCCCTGAGCCTCGAGATCTGGTCCTCGAGCTCCTCGCGCACAACGTTGACCTGGTGGTTTGCGCTGTCCACCTCGGCCTGCATCGCGTCGCGCGTGCGCTGCACCTCGCGCGCCGCCGACTCTCTGGCTTCCTGGAACTCGGCCTGGTAGCGCAGAGCGCTCTGGTGCAGCTTGTGGTTCTCCGTGCGCATCTCGGCCAGGACCCCCTCGAGTCTCTTACACTCGGCGACGGCTCTCATGCCCTGGCGCTCGCCCATCTCCAGCCTCTCAAGCTCCGTCTCGATACGCTCACGGGTCCTCGCCTCGGCTTGCAGCCGGGCCTCGAGGACCTCGTGGCGAGCAAGCAGCGTCTGCTCCTTCTTGGTACGGCGAGCATTCTCCTCGGTGATCTGCTTGGCCGCCTGCGCCATCTCTTCCTGCATCGAGAGGAACTTGGAACGCCACGTGTCGCGGACTCGCTCGTTCTCCTGCAACTGCGTGCCCAGGGTGTCGATGAGCTTGTGCAAGGCCTTGTTTTCGTCAAGCGCCTGAGAGAGATCTTTGTCGCGCCGATGGATGATAGCTACGATGCGATCCGTCTCCGATCGCCAGTGCTGGGCCTCTTTGCGCGCCTCGCGCGCCTCGACCTCGAGCGCGTTGATGCGGTTTTGCGATTCGCTCTGGGACTGGTGGGCATTGGCCTGGCTCGCCTCCAGCACGGTGAGACGCATGACTGCCTCGCTCTGCGCAGCTTCGACAGCCCTGATCTTCTGGTCCTTCTCCTCGACAAGCTCCCTCAGCCGCGTCTCCTCTTCGGACGATATCCGAAGCAGGCGTTGGACCTCGGAGAGCCGGTCTTCGGCCGTCCGCCTCCCCTTGATTTCTTCTTCTGCTTTGCCCTCGGCATGATGAGCCCGATCTTCGAGGTCGGCAATGCGCTGGTTCTGTGCGCTCTTGTTCATCATTTCCACCTCAATCCTAGTGGCGGCGGACTGCAGTTCGCGATCAACTTCCGCTGCACGGTTCTCGGCAGCACGCCTGGCAGAGGCTTCGGCCTCGACCTTGGCCTCCTCGGCACGAAGCCGTTGTTCGAGCTCAGCGACCCGCGCTCGGAGCGCATTCACCTGCTCGTCCTTGTCCGCGGCGGGCTGTGGAGGGGGAATGCGACGCTCCACAACGTCTTCCACGATGCTCTTGAGATCCTCGCTGCGGAAGGCTGGCTGGAGTGACTGGCGGAACTGCTCTTTTACGTCCTCTAGCGCTTTTAGGACAAGAGCGCTGTCACCGGGCACAGCAGCAGCAGGCGGAAATGCTTCGCTTGGCTGGCTCCGACGCTGCATCGCAAAGGCATCTAGCACGGCAGCGCGGATCAGCTCCATCTTGCGGTCCCGGCGCGGGCTCGTGGACCGCATAGGAACGGGCAACTCATCGTCCTCGTCATCAGCGTCGCTTTCGCCCACCTCGGCCGATACGCTGTGTCTTCCCCGCCGGCTGGATGGCGTGCGCTTGGCGACGCCTAGCAGCGCATGGTTGATGCTGTCCAGAGTCCGTTCCAGAGGGCTAAGCCGGGCAGCAAGGAGGTTCCCAACAAGTTCATTGACGCGGCCGTCGAAGAAGGCGACCCGCGACTCGAGTTTCGTTTGCTCGTCTTCGCTAAAGACACCTTCCCAGTCACTAGCAGGCAAGCTGTCGCTGCCATTGAGACGGTGGACCGCGCCCTGGGGAAGCTGGGCACTGCGAGGTGGATCTGTGAAGGGATCCTCCAGCTCGACGGACGCCGGGCGGCGGTAATCGGCCTGGCTGGGACTGGGAGCGTCGCTTCGCGAGTAGCTCGGCGCAGGCTGGCGCGACGGCGATTCCGGCGGAGCAGCCTCGGACGACCGGCGAGTTGGACTGGTCTGGCGCCACTCCGGCTGGTCGTGGTAGGTCCTGTTGACACCCATATCCGGGTTTTCATGCAGCCGGCGCATGACTTCGTCGATGTCAGCCATGGTTGGTTCGAGAGGCTCGTCACCTCCCGCATGATCGTGATTCGAGATCATAGACAGGTCCTCGGTTTCAACGGGTGACACAGCTGCCTCCACGCTCGGCATCTTGTCGTCACTGATAGGAGAAGGCGGAGCGGCGAAACGTGAGGCTGCGAGGCCAGACCGTTTTGGCGGCGGCGGCAGCGGCGAAGGCGTAACGTCCTCAGAGGTAGAAGGCCCATCCACAGCAGGTGGCAGCTCAGGGGATGCGGGAGCGGGAGGGGGATGTGGTTCCTCCTCCATCGACTGGCCAACAGATTTCATCACTACTTCCTCTGGAGCCGTCGATTCATGCTCAGCTGTGTCCACCACATCGTCCGCTGGCGTAGCATGTTGATCAGTGAGTTCATCTGCGGGAGTATCCGCAGCCATTGCCGCCGTGTCAGCCGTCCATGGTGCACCGGGGATGAAAGCCCGGGCAGTCGCAGACAGCGACTTCTTATGGGCAGGCCTGAAGGCGTCGTCGCCAAACGGCCGGGCCTCGTTGAAGGCCTGCACGTCAACGGCGCTCTTGAACTCGAAAGGCGCCCAGTTCGTGGTGCCGTGGACCGGCGAAGCCTCCGAGGGGCTGGCTGTTGCCTTGGTATCCGTTGTCTCGGAAACAATCGTTGACGACATCGTTGTGTCCGCGGCGCCGTGATTCGATTCGTCAAAAGACTTCTCCTCCGCCGGCACGCCGTCTTGTTGCGCCGTGGCGTCCGACTTAGACCCGGGTAAGGGCGTGTCCTCTTTCGCGGGCTCGGCGAACAGCGGCACGGCGTCGTCATCCTCCGCAGTCGCACGGGCCCTCTTGACCCGGGACACGTCGACCTGGGGACGGCCATCAGCATCCTCCTGCGCACCGCGGCTAGCGGGCGAATCGCGCATTTCTGGCGGAACGATGGGAATGGCTTTGGATTGTTTGACCGGCTTGACGACGTCGGCGCCACTGAGGTCGACGTGGCCGAAGATGGGGCCCCCCCGGTTGCTAGTACCGCTCTCGCCGCCCGACATCACAGGGCTTGTGACAGAAGTGGGCAGCGAGTGCGGAGTGAAAGCAGGAGCATCGGGTCGGAACTTCAGGCTGGACGTGGAGGAACTGAATTCGCTCTGGCCCGGGGAGAAGACCGGCGCAGTGGCATTGATCTTGGAAGAAGCATTTGCTGGCATGCCGGACTGGCTCGGATCAGCCGCGTTCGATCCCATGCCGAAGGCCAGCGGCTGGAAGGTGTTGCCCGTGAATGCGAAGGCGCCGGGCTTGAAGGTACTCGCAGGGTTGAACTTGAACTCGGGAGCCTCCACGTTCAACTTCGAGAAGGACGATTTGCTGCCATGGCTGGGCCGGGCTTGGTGGACACCGCCTGCAGCGTTGCCAGGCTCGTCGGTCCAGGGGTTGCTGGCGGTTGAGAAGCCACGGTGATGCATGAGGTTGGAGAAATCCAGAGTCTGAACGGGCGTGCCCAGATTGCTTGGGTTCGTCTCGATCTCGTCCTCCTCGGCCGGCTGAGCGTTGATTCGCTGCAAGGTGGGCCTGAAGGCCCCTTGCTTGGAGGCATCGTCTTCCGTGAAATATTTCTGGGACAGCGAGTGCCCGCGGCTATGGGGCCGCGGATGATGCAGGACCAGGCCATCGGCATCACCCGCGAACCGCGGTGGCTGAGGACCAAACTGGACCAGGGATCCGCCCGCCGAGTCGAGAGAGCCCGCTGGACCCATGCCAGCCTGGTCGTTGCCGTTGTCCGGGCTATAGTCTTGGTCATTCTCCAGCTGCGACCGCATCTGTTCCTCCAAGTGATACTCGGCCTCGTCTATCTCCCTTTGCAGGCTGCCACTAGCATTGTGGCGAATGAAGCCGCTATGCTCGGGCTTAGTCGGTAGAGTCTCTACCTCCGCTTCTTCGTCCACCTCGCGAAGCTCCTGCAAGCGCGGCGAGATTCGAACCGGCGGCTGGAACTGGGGAGGCAACGCAGCGAACTGCAGCGACTGGTGGCGCTGGTGGCCTGCGGGCACGGCACCGGGCATCCCGTCAGGAGGGAAGGGCGAGCTGGGCGACATGATGGCGCCGAGGTTGGCAAGCGAAGGCGATCCAACACGGTGGCCTTGTTGTTGCTGTTGCTGCTGTAGCATCAACTGCGGAGACCAGGCATGCGGAGACGGGATCGAGATCGAGGCGCGAGGGTTGAACCTAACACCGAACGGCCCGGGCGAGGCGCCCGCCGGGATGCCGGGGCTCTGGGAGGCTGACGCAACGAACGGGGCAGGGAAGGGGAACCCCGCAACACCCTGGTTACTGGATGTGGAAGGCGTCGGTACCGGCGGGGAGAAGGGTAGCGGGGGGTACTGCGCCAATGGCGCTTGTTTGCTTGCTGCAGATGCTGCAGGAGAAACGGAGGGGAGGGGAGGCTCGTCATTGCCAAACGACACCCCCAATGCGCGGAGCTTCGCCTCGGTGAGCTCGTCAATGTACTTTTTCCACGCTGCAGGCGTTCCATCAGTAACCCCGAAAATACAAGCCGGCGCAGGGTCAGGAAAGGCAAAGGTAAGGTACATACCGTTCAAGTCTGGGAGAAGGACTCTCCAGCCACCGTCCTTCCGCTCCCGCGCCATGTCGTCAGGGTCCGGCCAAGCGCCCCTACTTTGGGAATATTCCGAGGGACCGGTTTCGGCGGCTGGCTCGTACAGGTCGAATCCGTCGATATTGTAGCCCAGTTGCTGCCAACTTCGGAGCATGCCGCGGACGTCGGACTCTGTGAGAGGGATTGGGCCCTTGCCCGGCAGGCCACGCTCTTCATCTCGAGGAAGAAGCACCATAACACTCTTCCCCTTCCATGGCACCTTCTTCTTGACGCGCGGCGTGGTTGCCGTCGGCGCCTTCTTCGCGACAGCCCTTGACGGCGTGAGGGGTCCGTGGGGCGCACCGGGTGCACCGGATTTGCCATTCGGAGCACCGGCGACCCCGTTTGGTCCCGCGTCGCGACCTCTTGTCGGCGTACGGGGCCTCTCCATAGCGGACGCCAGCTGGGCAGCCAGGGGTGTGGACTCGCCTGCGCCCTCCTGTGGTGGTCGTGAACTGTCGGGGGATGCCATTGTCGAGGCTGCCGCTCCCTTCTCGCGGCTCGGGTGTGATGCCCTAAGCGTCTCGCTGCTTGACTGCTTTCCGAGACCGCTTCGGGAAGTCTGCCTGCTCCAGCCGCTGCTCTTTTTGCGGCTTGCCTTTGGCGTCCGCACGCTGTCGTCGCCCAGCCAAGCAGCTTCCTCGCCGGAGAATGAGTCGCTCAATGAAGAGTTCTCACTGTCGCCCGTGCCGTCGCTGAACCAATGCCGCTTTTCCTGCTCGGTGGTGCCGCCGGCCGTGTGCTGGCGGATCCAGCCCTCGGTGATGCCGTGCGCGATACGCCTTGCCCGGTTCGCGAGGACGATGGCAGCCGCGCTGATCCCTGGCAGGCGTACCTCTGGCTGGTGCAAGTCCTGCGCGGGAGGAGGTGCCGGCCGCAGGAACGGGGTCTGGAGCTCCAGGCGATGGATTGGCGAGTCCTCGGATCCGTCGCTGTCTTCGCTCGGGCTACTGGAGCTCAGCTGGCGGAGATTTGGCGGATACGGTGAGCCCCAGCGATTAGCGCCGTAATCCTCAGCACCGTCGTCCTCGGACTCGGCAGGACTGTCCGACGGTGTCCTCAACAGCCCGCGGACTCGTTCGGGCAGCCGCGGCGTTGGCAGAGGCGGGAGCTGGGGAGACGCCTCGCCGTCGGCTGTAGAAGCACTGGAGAGCGCAGGAGACGCAGTCGCCGATCTGTATGGGGCCCGGTAGTAATAATCCTTGGCACCGTCCTGTGCCGGTGCACGAGGGGGGTTTGCGGCGACAGCTTTGCGGACGACGTTTTCAATGGCCTAGAGGAGCGCAAGTTAACCTCGCCGTCGTTGGGTTGCTGCGTCTCACCCGAGGGTGGCTCGGCAGCGGCGCAGATCAAAGCTAGCTCACCCTGAACGAGATCAGCGCAGACGAGTCGCTTGTCGTCTGCACCGATTTCTCGTACTCTTGCACTCTCGCACTCTACGCGCCGCCAAGTGAGCTCCGTCACCCCAGAACAAACGATGTCCGGGGTTGGGCGGCCAGAGCGGTGATGTCGTCGGGGTGGACCGGGACGCGACGCGCTTCCTGGCAACCTGGCTGAGCCTGGAAACTAGGATGCGGCAGAAGTCGGTGTGCTGATCGGTTCGGAAAAAAGGGGGCGAACAAATTAAAATACTGCTATTCAACGTCTGACCGAATCAAAGGAGCGACAAGAAGACGAAAACCCGACGATTTCGAGCGTTGAGACACATCGAGGCACGTGCGGTTGCTGCTAAAGGGGAGAGAGAGACTTGAGCGTGATGGCGGTTGAAGAGCCTCAAGACCAGCACGATGCACCAAGGAGACGCGGGACGGCCGTGGTTTGGCTTGAAGGGACAGACGAGCCGTGGCGTGGCCTGTACACTAATGACTGGCAATTATTTTCTCTGGCCGGGAATAGTTCTGTTTTTAATGAACAGGGTCCATTTTCCCTGACTGGTCCACACGTTCTGGCTGGTAGGTACCTCCGTATAACGTTACCGTTGATTAATCTCGCCGCTCAATTGGGCAGATGGCCGGTACTTGGCCCGCGAGCAGGCGAAGAAAGAAGGCTAGATTCTACAGTAGGGCCGGCCATAAGTCACCCGCAACACCAGTCGATGCAGTGAGGACGGCCTTGAAAACGGGCATCCATTGTGCAGTCGCGACGCAGCTTTCTGCAACCTCCGCGTGGACAACGTGGAGGGGCCACGACAGACATGCATGTCCTGTTTGTGCGAATCAGGGGCTGTGGGCATTGTGGGGACCGGAGCAAAAGCAAGTCGGGAAGAACCCTGAATATGCTTAGGAACGTGCTATCGGAATTCGGAACCTTGAAAAGAGTCAAACCGCCTTGCTGTTATACATATGCCGTGACAAGACGACCGACTCTTGCTAACATGCTACCTAATTCATATTCTAATGTCCTTCGAGTCCGGTTATGGATGGAAGGCCGGGGAGCTGGAAAGCCCGACTAGGTACGTTAGGTACTGTGCTCGCGGTAAGAAAACTTGAAGCTTAGAGGTGGGAGGGAGTCAATCGATTGGCTGCACTGGTCAGGGCTGGCCGCTCCATGCGGTGCCTTACTGATGCCCGAATACCGTACTTTCATAACTCAAACCGCCAGTCGGTATGAGGACTTCAATTGTCCTCGCCTGGCGATTTCCAAAGATACCATCTCAGGGCTCATCTTCCTCATGGAAAAGCCAACACCTGCTCTTCTGCACAAACGACCAGACCCCAGATAGTTATTCCCAAATAGTACCCAGAACCTCGAAGCCCCACAACCCCGATCATCGTCATCATACGTCACAAAAGATGTCGAATTCGGCGGTCGAGCTCACGAGCGCCGGCGGTGCAAAAGACTTGATGGTCGCCGAGGACGCCGCGCTTTTACAGCTTTCTTAACGCCCATCTCGTCTTAGTCTTTGGTGGCATTGTACCGCAACATGTGCTACCTTGTATGTAGGAACTCGAACTCACCATTCTGCCGGTCACAGTCCCCCACTTTGAACGAGCCCGTTCCGTTGTTTGCCATGTCGGCACACACGTTCTTTTGGTTATCGCAGGCTCGGTTGGCAGCGCTCTCGTAGTCTGTCTAAACCGGAATCGAACACCGTATCAGCGACGGAGCTGCTATTACCGGGGAAGGAGAGCAAGTATATGGCATACAAAGGTGTCGCCGTCGACCTCGAATGGTCGCTGCGGGTCGTTCGAGTTGGTGATACTGGGTGCCGTCGCACCGCCCAAGGCCCCTGTAAAAGCCTGCAGGTTCGTTCGGCTTTGCTGCCGTGGGAGTAGCACCCCCATGCTAAACTCGCTCTGGCCGACGTCCTCAAGGATGACGGAGGCGGTCACGATAGAGGACCAGGACGCGAGCAGACTGAGAAGTTCGAGGTGCATTGTAGAGTTACTGGCCCAAAGATTGGCGAGGTCGCTTCGAACTCAAAACGATTGGGGGAATGAGGCCGTAACAGGCGTCGTATAAATTCAACGTTCAGCAGAAGTGTGAACCGAGTTACACAGATGTTCGCATCGAGATAGAATCGAGATGGAATCGAAGAAGACATAGAAACGCAACCCCCCCACCCAAAGTCATGGCAATATCTTGAACAGGTTCCGCACACAGCTGAAATGGTTGACCACAGTCACCACACAGTACCTAATAACTCGCATGCCTGGCTGCTTCTGCAGTGCAATAGATGAAACTAGTCTGAGACAGATCATGATGCTCCCGGTAAATTGCTGCACGTGACATCGCAATGTACCTGCATTGCAGCCCCTGATAATATAATAAGAACCTAGCTCCGGATGCGCACAGGGCGCTGACAAGGTACATGATGAGTCAAACTGGCCGCCTACCTCAATGCCAAGTCAACCACGAAAAGCACAACTCCAGTGATAGTTAGCGATGTATTAATTAACAGTCCTACGTAGCGCGAGATTCGTTCGGACCGCATCAAATCCAGGTAAGGCCATCAGACATAAAAGAAAGCAAAAAGCCAAGAGAAGACAGAAGATTTCCTTCGCTTGATACATCCAGTGAAATGCACTCCGTCCAGTAGCCACCTCAACACTCTACACGCCACGGAAACCTCTGCATCCTCCATAGCCCCGGTTCTTTTGCCATATTCTACATTCCTTCTTGTAGTCCCTACCGTCTGCATGATGGTAATCAGCCGACTTGTTTTTTGGCGAGCCATGAGAATATCCTCCGAGCAGAGAAGCGGGATTGAGGGAAACGGATCCGTGGACAAAGACAAAAGAGAACTCCGAGTGTCCCCAGAGTGAGGTGGGGAAATCGAAGGGCTTATCGACAGTGAGGCAAGGCATGACGAGCTCGTGATTTGAAGGTGAGAACCTAGAAATTCGCCGCCGTATTGGGCGTTGGCGCATGGTAGCTCTCGAGGGTGCTCTGGAAGGGCGTGCGGCCGGTCATCGAGCCGCCCGACTCGGGCTTCTCGGCGGTGCTCCCGTAGTCCATCAGGCCGTCGTTCTCCTCGTTGTGCTTCTTGCGGCCCCAGATGCGCCAGGCGACCAGCGCCAGACCGCCGAGAATGATGGCGCCGCCGACGCCGACGACCACGCCGATTACCGTGTTGCGTGTCGTTGTTGACATGCCCGAGGACTGGCCGCCGCTGTTGCCGCCGGCGAGACCCGCGGTGGCCGTCGTGACCGTCTCGCTGGTCAGAGTCATCTGTGATCCATCGGGCGCCGTCGACGTGAAGACCTTGGTGATTGTCTGAACGACCGTTGTCTGCTGCTCTGAGCTACTGCTGTCATGGTTATCATCGCCACCGACCGCGGAGCTCGAGGACGGCGCCTCAGTGGTTGATGAGTCAGCGGCGGGAGACGTTGTGCTGGGGGGTGCCTCGTCGCTTATCGTGGGTTTCGAGGTTGGTGCATTGTCCGCCGTAGTTTTGCTTGTGGTCCCTGGCGGGGTGGAAGTGGTAGTCGGTTTTGTCTCTTCTGAGGTTGTGGTTGTCTCGGCAGGACGTGATGTCGTCGTCTCCGCTGCAGGCGCGCTGGTGCTGGTAACAGCGGGTTTAGATGTCGCGCTCTCGTCATCGTCCTGCCTCCGTTGGATGTCGGCTCCATGGCGGCCGGCATCAACTTTGATGAATGTAGCCTCGGCGACAGATATCGCCGAAAGGCCCAGGACAAAAGCCTTGAGCGCTCTGCTCAGCTGCATTGTGACCGGTTTCGCAGCGCGATGGAGGAAGGAAAGCCGCGATGAGTCCTCGGGTAGCGAGGGTGCGAAAGGGAATGCGGCGCTCTCGGAAAGATTCTAACTAGCGCCTTGCTCCTCACTGCTGACCTGATGTGTTGTGTGTTCTGCGATGACCGACTGATCTGCATCAACCCGTTCAGGGTAAGAGCGCAAAATCAAGGCAATTCGCGGTGACAAGGCAACGAAATGAAGGGTTCGTCCGTGGACTCGCAGTACCTGGTGAAACCGCGTGGCGTCCCGTGATACAAAGAAAGGGGCAAGAAACAGCGTAGAGAGTCGTAAACGAGAGCGGGATAACGGAAGGGAAAACGAGTGGATTTCGCACGATGATTTGAAAGAAGAATGGGGCTGAGCGAAATGTTTCTCTTCTTGGGCACCTCACTATGGGTGAGATGGGGTCCCAGGGATGATTGGGCCAAGGGCCTCGTATCCCCGTCTCGTGCCAGGGCACCAGGTGACGGCACTCGGCACCGGAAGATCCGCCGTTGCGTGGCCAATCCCCATGCAGGTGCAGATTTTATCAGTCAGGTCTAATAAGGTTTACAAGGTAACCTAAGATACTTACATCCACCACATATAGTAGCATAGTTCGGATTTCCTAGCAAAAAATCTCATAGTGTGGTCGCTCGATAATAAGTACCTTACCTACCTAACTTCGAGCCAAGATATCTAGGACCAAGGATATCCGAGCTGCCTTGGAACCTGCTCCGAGTGGTGGATGCTGCCAGGATTGCCATTAACGTTACATGCCGCACTAGATCCGAATCACGTGCAGAGTGATGCCTCACATTACCAACTCCTCATTTGTAGTGCGAACGTGTACTGTACTAGACCGTCTTCCTCAAGTGCTCGAAGGTTCACATAGCGACAAATTACGTATGTTTACTCCGTATTTTTGATCGAACTTTATGTACATACTGTGATAGTTACCCCAAAAGCCTGATCGGGCCATTGGCCAAAAATAGGCAAATGCATCCGCGAGTCTGCCTTACATAAACAAGCTCCGGATCACGCAATCAAACTCAACGGCCCCCTGCGCCCCTACGCATGAATTCCGTTGGAAAATCGCCGGAATCAGGGCAACTTTGTGCATTGTTGATGATGTTGATGGTCGACAACTAAGCACGTGGCAGTGGCTTAGACTGCTAGACCTCATGCGACTCACGAGCGCTTGCTTCACTTCAAGTAGCTCAAGTGCCACGATCAATACTAGTACCTGTATCCTCGGAGTTTTGTGGCTTGGATCTATCGTTGCTTTGGGTAAGGTACCACGTGGGTATCTGGTACGACTTCTTTTGACATATTAGTGCCGTGCAAAAAATGGCTTCTCCAGACGTAGATCTCGCCCGGCGACTCACTGGTAGAGTCGCTTTAAAGCTCGGGCGCGATAACCCGAGTCGTTTTTCTCAAACTCACCGGGTCAGCACAATGCTCACCATACTCAACACTGCAAATTCCTGTCTTTCTCTCCTGGATCTTCTAGTGATGTTGCAAAACCGGCATCGCTGACGATGCTTTTTTTTTTGGCATTGCCTCTCTTCAAAATCTAAATGTTTCATAGTCTCGTTAACCATACGCCAGCCAGCCTGACTCACAAGAAGAACCAGCCCCGGGGTATCGAAGTCTATGTGTGACAGCCGCGATTAGGACTCAAACATCAAGGCTCATTTTCTCGGAAGCTTCCTTCACTGGTATTTGAAGGCCAAGTCCCCGGTGGAGAAGAGCTCGAACTTGACGCGCGACGCCCCGATACCCTGCGCCTTGAGGTAGTCCTTCATCTCGAGCATGAATTGCTCCGGACCGCAAATGTAATACTCGGTCCCGCCGTTTTGCAGGTACAGGTCCTCCGGGTCGACCTTGGCGAGGTCCATGCGGAAGTCGTAGTTGTACGTCACGCCAACGACGTCGCAGCTGGCCAGCTGTGTCTTGAAGATGTTGGTGCGAAAGTTGGGATTGTCCCGTTTCAGCTGCATGATGTGCTGCTCGAAGGGCACGCTCCTCCGGGAACCGTGGATCCACGAAATGGGCCGTCCAGGCTGCGTCTTGGTGACGGTGTCGGCGATGGCGACCATGGGCGTGACACCCACGCCGGCCGAGATCAGCACGAGCGGTGTGTTGCCCGTGTTGTTGACGTCGAGGAAGAACTCGCCGGCCGGGTGGGACAGCTCGACTGTTGCGCCGGCGGGCATGTGGTCGATGAGCATGTTGGACACGAGTCCCGGGTGGAAGTACGATGTGGAAACCGAGTTCTTGTAGCGCGCGCCCTCGTCCCGTTTGACGCTGACGCGGTAGTAGTCCTCCCGCCAGGCCTCGCTGAGCGAGTACTGTCGTGCCTGCATGAAGCCGTCCGGGCTGGGGAGCCGTAGCGACACGTACTGGCCCGGGAAGAACTTGGGAAGCTTCTTGCCGTCCTGCGGCACCAGGTAGAACGAGTATATGTCCTCCGACTCGGGCACCACCCTGTCGATCTTGAACTGGCGCCACCCCGTCCACGTACCGAAATCCTTGTACAGCTGCGACTCGCGCCCGATCAACATCTTGGCCAGCAGCCAATACGCCTTCTCCCAGGCGGCGAATACGGCCGGCGTCATGGCGGCGCCCAGCACCTCGCCGAAGGCCCTGAGCAGGTACTTGCCGACGATCTCGTAGTGTTCGGCTCGGATGCCGAGCGAGCAGTGCTTGTTACACATGCGCTCGAACTTGGGGATCAGCTCGCTGATGTGGTTGATGTTGGACGCGAAGTTGAGGATGACCGACGTCAGGGCCCGTGGTTGCCGTCCGTTTTTCTGGTTGACGCTGTTGAAGACATTGTTGAGCTCTGGGTGGTCCCGCAGCATGTTCCGGTAGAATGTTGTTGTGATCTGCTCGCCGCGCTCCCGGAGAGCCGGGATGGTGTCCTTGACCAGCTTGGACTGCTGGTATGTGAGCGCCATGGTAGGGCGGCTATGTTTCTGTCTTCGGTGTGTCGGGATAGGGAACGAGAAGCAAGAGACGAAACGAGCGAGTGGGTGAAAGTGGAAGCAAGAAGCGAGGCGTTCCTCCGCGCTACAGGCCCGGGTTTCTAAGGTTTATGAAGCAACTGGGGCAATCAAAGGGTGGAAACATTTCGGCTTTCCCTTCCTATCTCTTCTTGACCTGTGGAAAATCTCTTCTTCCCTTGCCCCAGGAAGCCGCGGCAAGTCAAACGTCTGTCTGGGGCCCCCAACTCGTACGATATCCGCGAGCGACAGGGGTTTTAGTGTCCGAGAAGAGTTCCCATGCGCTGAAGAAACTGCCGGGCGGCACTGCGCAAAAATATCTGACCCCCTGTTTCCTGACTGTCAGGCTACGTTTTGTGGGTTGACCCCGCGCGGCTAACCGTTGCGTTTGACGGGACCCACGCGTCGATGTTCCGCTTGTCCACGTTGACGGGTCTCTGATGGCGCTTTCAGCTGTCAGCCTCGCGAGCCAAGGATTTGAGGCTCGATCCAAGGGACTCGTAAAGCCGTGTGAGAATTTAGGAACCCTGGACCGCTTCCGTGCCGCGCTACTAGTATTTGGAGCTAGCCAAAAAAGCGCAGAGAGCTGTTTCGTGACATGCTTCGCCCAGGTATTGTACAGTACCTTCGAGTCAGACCTAGGCTAGGAAGGATGTAAGTTTGCCTCCATTTCATTTCCATAATCGCCCCGGCGTGCCCGGTGTGTATCCGCACGCTGGCGGACTGCCGAGGTGTTAGCAGCGCGAGGTATACCGCCGTACACCTCCGCAATTTCGTGGCGGTTGCCTTCAGGGTATCGCGTCATATCGATGTTGAGGTTATGAAACAGCGGGAACTCCGCCTTGCGGATCAGGCTACAGCCGCAGTGCCCGGGGGCTCACGTGGCCGACGCTGCTCCGGAAATGCCCATGCATTCGCGACCATTCTCGGGTGATCTCACGCGTCCCCCTCGTGGCATAATCCCAGCTGCAGCGCGGGCGAAGAGCCACGCGCCAATGGCCGGGCCCGACAGGGTAGCGGCGGCTCTCGAGAAATTCTGGTGTTGATGGATCAAAATCGGAAGACAATTTTCGCCCTTTCGAGCTCACGAACATTGGGGCCCCGCCGCAGCCTCACCATGATTCGCAGGGTACGAACTGTACTTGCAGGGTATCCCTTCTTCCCGTTTGACATCTCGCTTCGAAAGCGGAACATCGTACGACACTTGCTAGCTGCACCTCAATGCGGACAACTCGGAACGTATCGGGGTGATGGCAACAACCTTGGTGCTACGCAGTACCTAGGTAATCTGCTCACAAAAGCGGTAGACGCTGGCTATGGTGCCACGGGCGTGACCGCGGGGAGAACAAGCGGTGGGGTAGTAAGCGGAGATCGGACCGTTAGTTTAACGAGCCCAGCTGTTGTTCTCTCGGTCGTTCGAGAACGATGTGCTCCTGCAAAGGTCAGTCAGCCCCATGATCCCGTTGCCGACCCTCAAAAATCGGCTACGAATACTGCCCTAACCCTAGTAGTGGACAGTAAGGTACTATCAGTAAGATGATTCGACATTCATAATGTCAGACCGCCATTCATCTCGATATCTCGTCCACATCAACGGCTGCCCGGGCCATCTATTCTCTAGTTACTTACCTACCTCACCTATTTCACGCCAATTGCGAGGTTATTGTCAGAGGAGCCAATCCCGACGTCGCTTGCCATAGAATGGCAGAACCGCACACGGACAATACACGCCGGTCTTTGGGACTACGAAAGGTAGGGTCCAACAAGCCACTGTCACTGAACACCCTGGACGAGATAGACATGTAGAACTTCGGTGGCTTCCCCGTCCCGACAACACAAGCCGAGAGCATGATGAGCCATCCGAATTTCATGGCATCAAGATCATGTTGATGCGAGGCAAGAAGAGAAGACAACCCCCGGATGTGCTGGCATGGTTTCCCAGCTCAAGCCGTCAACGCATAACCATCAAATTTCTTGGTACATCTCGCTTCTCTGTCGTTCGAGGAGCGTGAGGGGCAGGCCGGGATTCAGACCGGAAGTCTTGGCGAGCGGAGACAGGAGCGGAGATCGAACGAGTGCCGATCGCCGATCTCCAAATGTCCGGGCCGAAAACGCCGGGCCCGGCGAGGCCCGGGTATAGCTGGAAAAGGATAGCGAGTGCTCAATGATTGTCGACCTCATCACTGGTTGTGTCAGGCTTGCCATCGTAAACGAGGAGATGCGGGATACTCCGAAGTATCGGGTATCCAGCAAACATTTGACTAGGAGGCTTGGTTATCTTCCACGAGTCCGGAGTACTACACAGTAGAACACCGGATTCGTAAGATTGTATGAACCAGCATCGGCTTGCCGTAAACAGCAACAGGTTCATCCGGCACCGAAGCGAACCTCTTCACTTAGGAAGCTCCTAATATAAGCAAGCAGCGTTCCGACCCTGTTTCACCACGTCCCAAACACGGTATTCGCACTCACTATCAGCGTATGTAGGTAATCCAGCGCCTCGAAGGGCCGGCGCATACTGGATGCATAATCTGTCAGCAATGTCTTTAAGGTTAGTAGGTAGTTAAAGCACCTGCGTAATGATATAGGGATGTCAAAGCCAGGCTGGGCGTCCAGGACAGCCCGCCGCGGGTTGACCTTGACTGAGGCAACTCTACGCTCTCATTCGGAAGAATGACAGCAACCGCCCAAATCGGAAGGCTGCATAGAGGACTAGCCACACGTCCGCACGCCTCGGTGCATGTGCGTAGTAGCCGCCGTCCGGAAGCCGACCCGCGGCCAATGGCGGAGGACCTGCGAAGCTTGCTATACTTTCCTACTAGTATCGATTCGTTGACTGCAACAATGCGATTGATAAAGCCCAATTGTTCATTCAACTTGGTTACCTGATACAAGGACAAGTACAGTATGGCGTGTACGGATAACTACAGCACAGCGCTCGCAAGCTGCATGTCATAGCGGCGTGGTGCACTCATAGGAGGCGTTTGTCGAGAACTTGACGTTACTTGGTCACGATGGGCTGCTGAGCTGAGCAGGGCGAGCGTCTTCGTGTTGTGTCCGGCTTGTCAACTCCGACGTCGCGAAATCGAAGCAGCATCGGTGCAACCAGTCCAGGCTGCTTTTTATTCAATTGTCCCAGACTCCCAAAGCCGTGGAAGGGGTAATTATCATCGAGCCCGCTTCACGCGACCCTCCGTCGGAGTTCCCATCGAGGAAATCCGGTCGCTTCCCCACACGCGCGATCGACAATCCTCCCGCAACGGCTGGCGTCTAGGCTCTTGCATGCCCCAGAACCCCATCGCTTGAAGTGCACCCGCGTGCAGGACAAATAGATTAAGAGGCTCTGGGCTATATAAAAAACAGGAAGTGTGATGTGACTAGCCGCGAGGGCCCGTCTCACTGGCCGTATGAGGCCCTGCGGGTTACTCAATGGAGCTTGGGTCTAGCCTTTGGATTGTAGGAGCGACGCACTTCGTCATTAGAGCTAGGATGGATGGAACCTCCATTGCCTGTCATGAGGGGTCGGAAAGAGTGAGGGGATCTGATGAGGGGCTGTTTCCCCAAGTCGCTGTGCTACCTTCACTGCGCCCATGATCCTGACGGTTCCTCTGTTAAAGTATAAGGGGAACACGTCAAATCTATGTTGGCGGCGGAGCTTTTGATCAAGGTCTTCGTGGAACATCGGTCTATCAAGTATAAGAGATACCGAGCATTCGGGGGCGTCTGCAGAATAACGGAGGTCTGGAAACTCTTCCACCACTCAAATTCCACAGCCGCCCACGCCGACTACGCACCTCTCCAAGGGACCTGACTTCTCAACGCCCATACACAACAGGTCATCTAGCATGGCCTCATTACTCATCCAAAAGACAGCCTGGACAGCGAGCTCTCGCGCCCTGTTAGCCCGCCAACACGTGCGCTCGGCCCCAGTCACCCTCGTCCGCGGCTTCCACCACTCGCCGATCCAACGCAACCAACAGCGCAGCACCTTCCTCCCGGAATTCAGCCTCAAAGACCGGGTCATTATCGTCTCTGGTGGAGCGCGGGGTGTCGGCCTGACCCAGGCCGAAGCGCTGCTCGAAGCCGGCGCCGTCGTGCACGCGCTCGACCGTCTCCCCGATCCCGCCCAAGATAGCGACTTCTCGCGTGTGGCCAGCCGCGCCACCTCAGAGCTGGGCTCCCGCATGAGCTATCACCGCGTCGATGTGCGCGACCAGAGCGCCCTAGGCAAGATCGTCGGCGGTATCGCAGAGAAGGAGGGCCGGATCGACGGGCTGATCGCCGCCGCGGGCATCCAGCAGGAAACGCCTGCGTTGGAGTATACAGCCGAGGATTCAGATAAGATGCTGGGGGTGAACGTCACCGGCGTGTTCATGACCGCTCAGGCGGTCGCTCGGGAGATGATCAAGCGGAAGCAAAAGGGGAGTCTCGTGTTGATTGGGAGCATGAGCGGAACGGTGGCGAACAGGGGGTTGATTTGCCCGTGAGCGTTTCCGGCGTCCCTAGTTGTTCTTCTCTTCGCTCGGGTTCAACATGGCTGACGATGAACCAGCGTGTATAATGCTTCCAAAGCCGCGGTCCTGCAGCTGGCTCGCAACCTAGCTGCCGAGTGGGGCGAGCACGGCATCAGAGTGAACACCATCTCCCCCGGGTATATTGTTACCGCCATGACTGCAAGCCTCTTCGAAGCCGTCCCCGAGAGACGGACGGCTTGGCCTGATGCCAACATGCTCAAGCGGCTGAGTTATCCGGAGGAATACCGCGGCGCAGCCGTGTTCCTGCTCAGCGACGCTAGCAGCTTCATGACCGGAGCTGACCTGAGGATCGACGGGGGCCACTGTGCCTGGTGAGATATGAAAAGGTCTTCGCGGGGGTGTACCCGAGCGGTGCTGTACATAGAACGGAGCCTCGGGTTGGTTTCCATTGGTGCCATCCAGTACGCCCAGTAATGCAAGCCATGACCTGTTTCCCGTGATGCGCACCTGCAGTTTATGACGCAGGAGCTACCATGCCCTGCGGGCCTAACCTCGCAACAATGCCCGGCTTGAGCCTCAAGCGCGACTCAATCTCCGCTGCCGACTCGCCGCGCTGTCGCAGCACTAGTATCTGCTTGACTGTGCCAATGTCTAGGAACGCCCTTCCCTGATCGGTCGATTTGCCCATATTTTCAAGTTCGTCTTTGGCCTGAGCCTCGAGACGCCGCCGAGTCTCGAGGACACCGAGGGTTGCGTTGTTAGCGGATGAGGGGAAGCGCGGCGTTGATAAGGATTGCTTAATCCCGGACACATCTTGGAAGGGCGATGCTATTGAGGACGGAGAAAATATTGGGTTCGGCTGCGCAATGCCCATTTGCCGTAGCCGATCGGCATACTCTGGGCCGATGAAGTCGGGGCGATCCGGATCCATCGAGTCCGCGCGGATTTCTGCCGCTCTGTTAGCACTAGCGCTGCTACATACTGCGATCGATCAAGAACACCGTAGATAAACTAACCGTCATCCTTTGCGTACGAAGCTTGGGGCCGCGATCGTAGGTGCGCATCTGCCGAGGGGGCCGGGGCCGGTCGCGGTGTTGTCCTCGTCGCAGGCTTCGTAGTCGCCGCCGGCGAGGACCCCGGAGCGCGGGATGGAAATTTACGCACGGTGTTCTGTGCTGCTTTTGATCCGGATGCACCCATTGTTGACTCTTAGTTGGAGTTGGGAAAGATGAATGGCAGTCGGTCGGTTACAGAGTTGCCATGCCATGGTTTAAAGCGAAATTTTAGCACAAATCAGGAAGTTCGTCAATACCGAGTCGCTGTCGTCATTGAAAGCTCGGGCCACAGCTAACTATTCCTGTGGCTGGTGCATAGCTCGAGCCACCTCCTAAATAAGGGGATAGATAGCATGGACGAGGACGGAGTAACACGCATGGAGTCCTCCATATCTGCGTAGGAGTCTTGCCATAGCCGCTTTACTCATCAAGGGGGCTTGGGGTCAATGGCAGTTTCTGACCACTGCCGGCCCCTAAACGCTCACCTGCAGTACCTAGAGCGAATAGTTCTACTACTTCAATATATAAGCAGAACATGACACCCAACAATGCTAAAAACAACCTGTTTATAACAGGTTGGGGAGGGTCAAATTGGGACCTGAGATATTGCAGGCCGAGCGTCAGTGTACACTAGAGCGGCGAACAGACAAAAGCGCCCCCCGTCTTCCACATGCAAGATGAGGGTGCCTACATACACTCGTGCAAGTGTTGGGGTAGTAATTGCGGCGTCCAACTGAGTCTGTGCAACTGGGCAATCGTCAACAAAGGTCCATCTGAAAGTGATCTGTTTGTGTTGGATGTACGGATTGCTGTGTCAGTTACCTCCAGGCTTGCTTCCGTGTCTTCGTTGTCAAAAGAGCGGGCGACCGCCAAACGCAGATGGACCCGCAGTCATAACACGTGGAGTCGTTTCTGCCGGCCTAAAGTGGGTCAACTCCATGGCTGTGACCAATCGTCTGATACAAGCTAGCCCTGCTACCTGAAAATCTTGTGCAAATGCTTCCCCGCCCAAGACAACAGCCCCGCCCAGCGAACGGTCATTCGAGACACCCGCCTTCCGTAAATCGGCTTTCTCACCTTCAATCCTCTCTCATCGCAACCGCGAGACCGGACCTCCCACGGAGCGAATTGCCGCGGCAAACAGCCTATCCAATATTGTCCCGTGCCGTCTCGGGGCCCAGGAACCCACCCGCGCACGATTACACCGTCCTTCGCCTGCGCACCCACCCCCGGGGTGCCGGTCCGGCCATGGAGAGCCCCGAGTTTGCGGCTGGCATGCGGAGTCAGAGTGCCAACGGCGGCGGCTCTATCAAGCGCAAACGCAGCACTTTTGACAGCAGCCCGGCGAGCCTCATTGACCATGACCACGACCATGATCAAGACATGGACCACGACGACAGGGCAGATGCGTCGCCGGACACCAAGAGCCGTCGCCTGCCCGGCGTGAAGCGCGCCTGCAATGAATGCCGCCAGCAAAAGGTGAGGGAGTCGCTTGTTGAGTCACACCCCCCTTCCCACCTTCGCTTTGCATCTCCGTAACCCCACCGGAACCGCGTCCGAATATGCTGGCTCCCACTTCTTCCTCGTTCGCCGGATCCGTCCCACGCCCGGGACGGTTGTCTATGGTCGTCTGCTTCGTATTGTGCAGGGCTAACATGTATATTTGCTCCTCCAGCTGCGATGTGATGTAGTTCAAGATCCCTTCCAGAGCTGTTCTCGGTGTAATCGACTCAAGCTTGAGTGCAAAATCGAGTCTAATTTCAAACGCATCGGCAAGCGTAGCAAGCATGCCGAGATGGAGAAGGAAATCGAGAGGCTTCGCCGTGCCATCCAGATGGCCAAGGCCCAGGGGTTTACTCTTGACGAGGATGACGAAACGGTGCATTCTGCGATGCAATCGCAGATCCAGTCACCCGTCGTCGCGAGCCACTACACCCATACTCGCAACCCGTCGCTGATGGGATCCGACGAGGCTGTGTCCTCGCTGTTACACCTCAAGCGTGGTGGCTCCTACGCTCTACCACGTATTGCCCGCGAACTCGAGGACTTCAGGCTTACCGAGGACGAAGAGAGCCAGTTGTTCAGTCAATTCTTCAACTATTACCATCCGTTCCTGCCCTTCCTGAATCCCGTTCAGACGCCAGACCAATACTACCAACAACATCCATTGCTTTACTGGGCCATCATAGCCGTTGCCAGCAGACGCTTTGGTCCCGATCCCAGCATCCTGACCAAGCTCTCGAGTCCTTTGACGAGGTTGCTCTGGGCCACGATCGGAGATGTCCCGCAAAGCTACTTCGTCGTCAAGGCACTCTGTCTTCTTTGCACCTGGCCCCTTCCGACGAGCACAACATCGTCCGATCCCACACACATCCTCTGCGGAGTCATGATGAAGACGGCCACCGGCATTGGACTACACCGGCCGAACCACATCAATGACTTCTCGCGAGTCGCCGTGGAGCTCAACAAGGAAGGACTGCATGACCGTATCAAGACGTGGGCGGTTTGTAACATCGTCGCGCAGACCATCGGAACCGGGTACGGTCAGCCAGCTTCCACTTTGTATGACTGGACTTTGGCGATTCGGCCCGGCGTCGAGGGGCCGTACTCGCTTGGTCCAGAGCTGGAAGCGAGGCTGCAAATAGAGAGGTTCTGTGACAAGGTTTCGAAGGAAATGTACAGCAACGCCAGTGATCCACGAGGCGTTGCCGGCGACGAGCACCGAGCCATGTTGATGCGAGTCTACCGCCGCGAATTCAACGAACTTCAAGCTTCCGTCCTGGCGCAGAACTTGTCGCCAGTCGTATACCTCCACCTGAAGGCTGCGTGCCTGCATCTGCGCCTTGCCGGCTTCTTTGACTCGAGCCGCACACCGGGATATCTCGACGATTTGATGGCCCTCTGGCGTGCGACCACGGGCTATCTTGATTTTATCCTGGATGGGCCTGAGACGTGCCATGAATCATATCAATACCAATTACGGGACCATTATCTCTTGAAATACGCCACGAACTACATACAACAGATGCTGGTCGCCGCGGGCTTTGCGTTGCTCAAGCTCATGCGGTCATTCTTTGTGAAGCAGGTCGACTTCGAACGTGGGCGAACGCTTTTCCACAGGACCATCCAGGCCATCAGGACCACCAGTGTGGTGCAAAACGACCTGAACTGGCGGTTGGCAGAGCTGATGGTCCAGGTTTGGAACGGGGCCAGAATCGAGGGGAAATCGCCCTCGTTTCAGGGCGATGACCCGGAGATCGATGATAGCCTGCAGTTGAAAGTCCGGTGTCGACACAGCATGAGCCTCGTGTTCGATTTGATCTGGCACTGGAGAGAAGAGTACCAAGCCAGAGGGCGAGGCACACTTGACAGTGAGTCTTTCATACCCCACAACTTGTCCCCTCAAAACCCAAACCCCCAACCCCCAACCCCCCCCCCCAAAAAAACAATCTTCTTCTCCTGGTCTAGACCACCACGTCTTTGCCTGTATCTCTCTCAATGAGCTCGTGCGGGCTAAGAAACTTCTTGGTAGCTCTGAAGCAACCCACGAATCCCGATTCGGCTAATGAGTCTTCAGCCTCGTCAACTCATCTGGACAGCACTCTGGCGCCTCCCTCTCACGGTCTCCCTTCTACTCTCGGCCTACCGACGTCCAACGGCGCGTTAACACCTAGTGGAGGTTCAGCGATAGGGGGTGGCACACAAAGCTCCCTCCTGCCGATGAACTACGACAGCAACTACGATTTCTGGGACCCTCAGCACTGGATGTTGGACGGACTGCTCGATTTCAATTACACCTTCGTCCCTATTGAGAGCACCTGAGATATGACAGTGATGCTAAGGCAACCTGACTAAGTACAGTCTTGGTCGCCAACGGTAGTATATATGTTCAGTATGTCCTGATGATGAAATACCCGTTTTCTTTTGGCCCAGCGCGTTTCCATTTAACCAGGTTCATCGGGTTACGGTTCTAGGCGGCTTGGTCTGGTGGTCATGGAAAAGGGAGCTAAGGGT
The DNA here is from genome assembly GCF_033439665.1 of Chaetomium strumarium. Classification (NCBI taxonomy): domain Eukaryota; kingdom Fungi; phylum Ascomycota; class Sordariomycetes; order Sordariales; family Chaetomiaceae; genus Chaetomium; species Chaetomium strumarium. Next base: position 3,078,319 of record NW_026944429.1, on the reverse strand, counting down.
CGAGGTTGGTTCTTCCGATGTAAACGGTACGGCTATCTAATCATAGACACCCGCAGATAGCGATAGCGGGAAATCTGGAATCTCGACATGACTGTGTTGGTCACGAGCAGACTCTCGGCGTCCGGTGATGGAGGAATTCGGCGAGCATCACGAAGCAGCACAGTGCCATCCGGCAGAAACCCGGATCGCGCAAGGGGGTGGGAGATGCTATAATAGGCTCTCGCCTGCTGGGCTGTACTGTTTCAAAGAGCCTGCGGTCTCACCTCCCGTGCGACACGGTTTGATGGCGCTGGTGGGGTTGCCGAGGTGACGAGAGAGCTCAGCTCGGCAGCTAACACCGACTCCAGGACCTTAGATGCGTGGATGTTGGTGCTACTGCTCCTGCTGCTATTCTTTCCGGTGACGCGCATGTTTCGCCCTGCAGGTACCTTACCTGCTTCACCGAAGCGACCGAACCGGGCTTGCTTAGGTGGTAGGTACGAATTATGTTGGTTGCGAGTTGATTTGGGGTCGAAAAGTAGATGCGGCACAAGCTCAGCTCCGGCCCCAACAGCAACCACAACAATCAGCAACTCCGCATTTCGCGTTACCGGTCCGGGTGACTCTTGACTTTTACCGCAGCTCCCAACAGTGGGCAGTCTCTGAAACACAGCAGCTGAGCTTGTTAGCTGTTCTGGGCCACCGCCAGCAGCATCACCAGTTCCCTAACAAGTAACAATGGCAGCCATGCCACACAACCGCATCGTCCATCAAAATGTACATGTACAGTAGTACATAGCCATTCCCGCATTCTTCGGCCGGCATGGATGCGGCTCCCCCCGTCCCAAGGACACCCTTGTCCCTTTCCTCCCCGATCTCTGTTTGGCGGCACTCTGAATGTTTCACCTCCGGCCACAGCCCGGGCCGGGGGCATGTGCGTGCCGCTCCGCAAGTTCGCGGCACCGGTCCTTGGGGCTTGGTCTGGGGCGGGCACGGGGTAGGGGGTAGGGGTAGGGGGTTCATACTGCCAGTGTTCTATGCCGAAGTGTGGGCGACAACAATAACACCATAACGCCGCGGATTCTGGCTGCTGTTTGGGTGGGGGTGGCCTTTCAACCCCCGTCAGCCAGCCTGAGCTCAGAATACGGAACATGTCTCGGGATCCCCCGGGCCTTTGCGATCAGTTAACGTTAGGGTGAAGACCAAAGTGCGGAGGCTGTTGAACTCAGCCCTGTCAGGGGAGGTGGATGTTTATACCGAACCCAAACAAGCCGATGAGCACCGGCGTGCTGCTTTTTGGCATCTGCATAGTGCCTCTCCTTCCCTTTTCTTTTCTTTCTTGTCTTTCTTTCTTCTCTATTTCTTCTTCTTCTTCTTTATCTTCTTTTCTTCCATCCGTGACGGCCGGTTATGTGGAAAGGGGCGTACGAGCAATCTTGACTACACCGCAGCAGTGTTGCCTGAACGTGGACGGTGCGGTGTACTGACTAACACCTGCCGTGCCGGACCACTCAGCACGAGTGCAAGGTAGGCGGGTGGATAAACGACCGCCTTGGATCAGATACACGTTGACTGATGGTGACTAGAGGTAAATAGGTAAGCAGGTAGGGGTCTACAGGAGGATTGAGGTGCTATTGCGGAGCGACATCTGTTCGTACTGTCTATTTCTCTGTTATTTTCTAGAGGTAAATTAGGTAGCTTCCCTTTGCTCACTCGAATTGCGCGCCTTTCTGCCATTTTGGTCTCGTAGATCGCGTCTTGTTCTCTTTGGGAGGCCCTACTCACCTATCCGTATCCCCCGGTGCTGCCTGACTTGCACGGGTTTCCCCAAGATCTGGGGGGAGCGACCGAACCCACCGTCCACCTCAGTTTTCGGCTTCCTCCCAAAGACAGGGCGGCTCCCCTCATGGCAAGGTGGAGACTGCACCGATGCGCAGTGTCAATACGCTGCTCTCTCTTTGATTTGGTCTCATGTCTTTTCTTATTTTTTCTGCGTTAGTGTTTTGGGTGAAGCTGTGCAAGAGGCTATGTCAACCTGGGCCGCATGAGAAGCGGCCGGCATGATGCGACGCTGCCCTCCATTGTTCTTCCAACGACACAAGTTGCTACGACGCGGATCCGTCCATTTGGGACCGGACAAGCCAAAAAACGCGAGCCATTGCTGTGCAAGGCATTCTTCGCAATTTTGAGTCTCTCCGTTTCGGTCTTGGACGGTGGCCGCATCGTGGCTGTTTCGTGTTCCTCCCGTTGTCTCGGTCACGGTGTGCTTCCCGGTGACTTACACACCCAGGGCGGGCTGACTCACGCTCCTGCCTCGGGGCTAAACTCGTCCAAGGTGAGGTTCCGAATGGCGATGTCGCCTGGGCGTCCAATTGTGCTGTGTACAGGGTAGGTACTACATACAGTCACTGTGCCACCGAACAGACCCCCTGACTGCCGTCCCTCCCCATCGCCGTGGCCTTCACCTTCATACCCGGTGGCAGCGTCCAGCCACTTGGCGACGCTCCTTCCATCTTTGCCCCTGCCCACCTAGCTTTACCGCCGTTAAGCAGCACGCCCGGGCCAGTAAAACAGCTCAAGGTGTCTGTCTTCCCCGGCTCCCTCCCCCTAGCCCCTGCAGGTAGGTCGGTAACCTCGAGCATGGCGTATAGCGCTCTCAACCTCATTACCTAGGTACGGAAGACAGGCAAGATGCCGAAGAAAGAGAAGTATGGATGTGCCTCCCCGAGTCCCCTGGCCCCCTTTTCGCGCTTGTCATGTTCCCTAGGACACCCCCTGTTCACGATCTCTTCCCCCCCACCTTCCCTTGCCCATCCACTCCCTAATTGCGTCCCATCCGGGGCATAGAACTTACCGCGCCAGGCGGATCCCTTACACTTTCTGCAGCGAGGCGCGCCTGTGCCGGATAATGTGACTTGGTGTCTTGCCATGGGCAGGTGTTTCCCGTCCACTCACCCTGTACATGGTGATCTCCCTTCGCGTTGGTCTCTGTGGAGAGGGGGGGGAGGGCACCACTCTTCATCCACGCTCGACAGCGGTAAGGCAAGACAAGCCAGGATTAGACTCAAGCGCGGGAGAGTGACGGGAGGGGCACGGATGATTGGAGGTGAGCGAACGCTGGGGGGAGATGGTAATGTGTGGGTGGTCGGATAATGCGCGCACGCGCGGCCAATCCATGCCGGTGTGTCCATTGAGGAAATGGTAGGAAGGAGGCGCTCGCGAGCAGCCGGACCGTTGAGCGTTGAAGGGAAAGACGGGATCTCGGCGCTTTTCCATTGCCGAATCTTTGGCCTACAAACCCCTAGACAGACATGGAGAGCAGCACAAGAACGAGCCACGCACCTAACAAGGTACCTGAGGTACCGTATGTACCGTAGGAACAATGTATGTACATGTACATACATACATACATCACAATTTGGCTGTAGCAAGTGGGAGCGGCTCTCCCGGCTTACAGCGGAGCATAGTTCCGTCAGTACCTCAGGGCTGCCTTGAATGGCCGCGCGATAGGTATAGTAATTTCGGCACCACAACTGTGCCAGTTCGCTCTGACGCCAAGCCGTAGACTCTCAAGAAAGGGGAGGTGAGCCTGCAAAACGCGAAGAACTGCGCACTAAGGTAGGTATCTTTGCAAAAGGGCGGCGATCTGGAACGGGAGACCGCCGCCTCGCATCGCTGAATTCTCGACAGGCTTGAAGAGTTCGCTAGCTCAAACTCTTACGAAGCACGACAACTCCTCAAAAGTACCTCGCGGGTATACGCAACTGAAGGTACCGTAGATGGCACGCTTCGGTATGGGATCGACTCATGAGCCGGATGGCAGGCTTTCATTGCCCCAGGACCGCCTTTACCCACAAACCTATTTAGAGCTTTGGTTGCTTCGCTCCTATGAACTTCGTCCTTACCTAGCTACTCATAATAATGACTTCGCGGGCGGGCTTTCATAAGCGGCTTTACATGCCCGGTCACGGCAGATACTTCTATAGCTGCCTGTGCAAACTGGCTCTCGCTGCAGAAGACAGGTGAAGGTATTCTTCAGCTAAACTCGCAGTAATCTTGTTTCGGCACCTGCTTCAAGATCGGCATCCTCGAAGCGGGGAGAGGTGCAAACAGATACTAGTGTAGAGAGGATCGGGACCTTCCTCCTCAGGAGAGGCCGAGTTTCTGAGAAGACGCGGTCAGGGACAGGCAGCCGAGGCAGTCCTGGGATTGGGACTCGGGCATAAATAAGCACGATGGGCTCTGTAGATCCTGAGACGGCAATAATCACAGTTCCGCAAAGGGGCTGCTAAACTGAGCGCGCTACTCGCACGGAGCGAGATGCAGCATGTTAAGAGCCCGAGGTGTGTTCAAGTTCAAGTTTGTCTAAGGGAAAAGGGGCTTCAGGGTTGGGGTTCAGGTTCGGCCCTCACTGTACGACCGTGCAACTAAAATAAGGCAGTACTGTATAGTCGCTCATCGTATGGCTGAGGGCGCAAAGGGCTGTGGGAGATCGAAGGCGGGCATGGTTCGAACCCCCGAAACGGAGGCAGAGAGGCTAGGACTGGCAAGGGTTAGGGTGACTCGCTACAGTCATGTTCCTTTGATGTAGAGAGACAGGAACGCGGCTGTCAACATCGCGGTGCAGCAAGTTCCTTGGGCAGCAGCGAGACTTCCACGGTGACTTGGAGGCTTGAAAGGGCTGGCGAATGAGAATGAGGCCACTGTAAAGGGAAGGTGGATCTCCTTGGTTCTGATTGGACGTTCTGTAATGGGAAAGTGGAGAAAATCTGTGGCATCCAATCACAATGTCCGGAGCTGAGTAGGGGGCCGGTGGATTTGGCAAGCAGCCGGTTCCTGCCAGACTTCAAGTTGCATTTCCAGTTGAACTTGTCGCCCAGCACGATGGACATGATTCGGCACTTTCTCAGTGTAAAGCAGATCCGCTGAAAAGTATGCCTGGCTCTTTTGCTGTGGACACCTGGGTTACATGAGTTTCATGGGATCCATCCAAGCAAAGTACGTGAAGGCATGTATCTGCAGTTCTGCATACGAGTTGCCAAAATTTTATTGCTCACGTCGTGGCTTGGGGCCTGTGATGAGGCAGGCGAGGAGACGACTGCCCTGATGGCAACCCAAGCCCAACGCCATCCAGCTCTGGACTTAAACACACTTACCGGCCAACAGTTCAGGTAAGCTTTACAACCAGCGATAGGCCGAATTGTTCAGTGCAGCTCTTTGCTCCCACATACGCGAGAGAGTGTTTCATTGCGGCAGCTTTCCTTTGTCGCACAACATGAGGCACGGGGCCTTAGATTAACTACCCAGTCCATATACACTAGTATGCTGCAGAAGCTTGATCAATGGCGAGACAGGCACGACTCGGGCCTTGGTTACACAAGACAGTAAGGCAAGACATGGGATCTTGCTTGCAGCTTGTCGTGCCCTGCGAGTGCCCAGGGTGTGAAGACACAAGCCTAGAGTTTGGTCTGTTACTCAGCACAGCTACAAGCGCTCGCCGCTTGTGTATGAGGCCTAAGAGCTTGCGTCTGGATACACAACAGCATCAGAACAGGCTGTAATATTACGCTACGCTAGCAGCACCAAGTTGGATAGGTGGACGCCAAAGGCGTCCGCCGACAGATCGCGACGGCAGCCATTCCGTAGTGGAGCTACGGCTGGGGCTTGGCCCACGAAAGAGGACGCGGATGCCGGGGTCCGACTTCCCCGGCCGTCATGATGCCCGCTCACCTCGATCGGGGCTCCAGCCTGACCAGGAAACCGCCGGATCCACCGCCTTCCTCCACTATTGATTAAGCTTTGCTATTAATGAACGGACGTGCGGAGATCACGTTCGCCAGCAAGGGTACACCCTTTTGAAGCTAAAGGCCGATCGCATGACAATCATCAATACGCCAAAGACGGGCCGACGCGGGGCCTGAGCAGGGAAGCGCTGAGAGAGTACTGAACGCTCCCGTCGCATCCCTCGGCGACCTGCGATGAGATGCTGTGCGGGACCAGTCGCATTCTGGCGGCATGGCGCAACGGGATGCAGACTATTCGTTGGCTCGCGAGCAATAAGTCGACAAAGCGATAGTGGTTCCGTCCTGCTGGGACCGTGACGGCGGCTGGATAGTGATGCTGTGCAGACATTGGAGAACCGACTCACGGTGTGCCTGAAGGACTCTTGGTACACTGCAACAGTAGGTACTAGTAGTAGGTGGAAAGGGAGACCGAGTCAGGGCCTCCTATCTTCGGGTGCTCGGATTGGCAGGCCGGTCAGCAGAGAAATCTGGGCGCCGGTTGAAATTCGCAGTCCTGTAACAGTCGGCAGACGCTTTGCGCAGGCCGAATGAGACTCCGCAAGGTCACTCATTGAAAATATGGGAATATCTTGACTCAGGCACGCACCTACCCTGTGCTTCCACTACAGCGTTAGCTATGCTATTGACTATTGGGTAAAATACTCGTGTCTTTAGATCATATGCTGTTCAAGGCACAGCATTGTCGCCCTTCGCCCTTTTGCGTGCGTTTTTTTCTCTCGGCATGATTCAATGTTTGAGGCTGCATCACCACCTGTATGCGCTTGACGAGGGCTGCTCACAGATCAGCATCAAGGGTTAAGTGGTCGGCTGTCGGTGTCAAAAATGATTGTGCAGGTAACGTTCGTTACGGTGTGATTGGCGGAATGGCGAAATGTGTTCGGGCTCCATTTTCTGCACCCCGAGCCCTTGTCCGCAATGCTCCGTGGAAACCACACCATACAGATGTACATACACTACAACGGGTTCGAAGTAGATTCTGTGCCGGCAGAGACGTTGAGCTTCTTAGCCTATCTAAAAGTTGCGTATCGGGTCATGCTGGCCGTTGTGCTGACAGTGTGGTGTTGAGTGTCAAAGGTGCATGCTAGTCGTCTTCATATCCAATCACCAGGCACAGTAAGCGCGCCTGTGCTATACTAAGGCCAAGTAGGGTGCCTCGGGTGATCAGCGTCGATATTGCAGACCAAATGATGCAGCATCTGTCCTCTCTCCCCTCACTCTCCTCTCAACACGTAGGTTGAGATCAAAATGGGACTAGCTCGTCCCGACAGAATGGTAACCTCTACGATTGGCTCTATCCGCGCTCGCTTTCACTTCCTACACCAATCATATCGCGCAGAACCCGCGACGCCAAGCCCGGCGCAGACCGCCTGTGTCGCTCGTCACTGCCCCCAAAGCGGCCCTCCTGTGCCGCACCGGCGTTGACGTTTCGAAACCCTCAGGTCAGTTTTCAGAGACCTGACCAGAGCGTGAACACGCAGGGCAGCTGCGGTAACCTATGATGAGATCGGAACAAGCGGCCACTGACTAGCGTACACGCCGTCCCATGAAGGCTCAGCGGCCCGAATGAAGTGAGCGACGGGACGGCATTCCAGGTTGTGGGACAGTTCTCCACCTTGCGCGAGATTTCCCGAACCAGAGCCCTCTTTATCGCAATCATCCTGCCAGGTGTGCGCTGCAGGCTGCACAGGATGCAGGTACGGTAGCAATGGTGACTCAAGGGAAGATATCGCATGACAGAAGTCGCGAACCGACGGGCAGTCTTGACCAGGACTTCATCTAATGTTGCAGTCGTGGCGCGGCCTGACTAGAACCATTTCCGAAGATCTCCCCATCCTGGAAGCGCGCTCATTAGATTCAGTTAGATTGGCTAACTAAGGTACCTTACCTACCTACCTTAGGGATGTGCGATGGGCTGCCCGGATTTAATGCCGACCTAAAGCCGCATGGCCCATCCATAAGACGCATCCCGTAACCTAGACGAGATGCCGTTTGCGTAAGTAAATAATGAGATGATTCGATCATGGCTGTGTGGGCGTGTTTTAGCTTCGTTGTCCGTCAGTTGCCAGGAATTGAACTTTCTGGTTGCCCGTCCGTCTCCGCAATTCCGATGGACTCTCCAGTTGGGCAGCCCTGGGTCCCACCCACTTACTGCCTTCGGGTAGCACAGCCCCGATTTTTCCCTCACGTTAAGTGTATTCCTGCAGGTTTAGGACGACGCTGCTCCGCCGGCACAGCTGTTTCAACCACTCGCACTCACCCTAAGATGCATCAGCACATCGATTCTGCCTGGCCTGTTTTTCTGGCCGCTTCGCACCCATGGAAGATAGTACCTACTCGACTGTGAAGTGAGACGGTGGCTATTCTCTCTGCCCCAGGCCTCCCCAGGCGGACTGCGTCCGTTCCGCACATGGCGCATCCCCCAGACTCAGTGACCGGCTGCCAGCTCCGTTTCCGCTGCGCTAATCAGAGACCGTGCAAGCTGGCATTGCCGTGGCCGGATGCCGGATAATTGACCGCTACGAGGCCCCATCCATTACAGAAGCCGATCCAGTGTTGGATGGTTCAACTTCTCCCGCAATTACACTCATATCACACCAGGGATTGGTGTGACGCGGATTACACGCATGCCATTAAGTGACAGCCGCAAAACGGTTGACGATCGAGCGATGCCCAGAAGCCCTTGGGGCGTCTACCCGCGCTCCAGAGACCAACAACTGCTCCGGACCGGACCAACAAGAATGAAGTAGCGGCGGCTATCTCGCAGGGGAGCTCCCGCATGGTGGCGCGACAGGGCTTTCGTCTACGCTACGCTAACCGTGGGCCGCGTGGGGTCGTTGTGATCGTCGCAGCGCATACCGAGCGCCACAGAATGAAGTGTATGTCTGGGCAGCCTGAGTACATAAGGTATGTACATAAGGTACGGTATGTACCTACCAGTAGCGTACTTCTTGTACGCCCTGCTAGGAAGTGCCAGGAAGATGGGGGGACCCTTCCCCACCAACCTACCTACCGACAACGATCCCGGCGAAGGTGTGCACTCCGTCGTCCACCTTCAGCAAGAAAGCCCCCAATTCTGCCGCAGGCGCGCAGCACCAGGCGATAGCTACTCTAGCTATGTCGACGTCGCCGCCCGGGTCCTGAGCATAAGGTATGTAAGGTAAGGTAGGTATGTACCTACCTATGTACAAAGCACGTACAATTGCGTACAATACATGTATACGCACTGCCGGAGCTTGCCCGATCGAGCACACTGCAACCTCTCTCGGCTTGATCCATTTATCCATGAATGCAAAGCTAATGGTCTGGGTTCCCTCTTCTTGCCTGGAACGTCCAGCGAGCATAATGTCCACTTCTTTACCCCAAACCCCACAAGCAGCTTGGTAATGTACCTTCCACTCTGATGTGCTCGTGGCGGGCCAAGGAGAAGCTGATCCGAGTGCCGGTGGCCGCGGCTGCCAGAATGCGGGATGCCTCGCCCGGCATCTTAGACTTACACTGCCCACTGGATCAGAGAGCTCGAAAGAGAAAAGAAAAACGCATGGCCCGGGTTCGGGTCTCAACGCCGTCGTCTATGAGACTTGGGACGAGAAGCCGGGTCGCGTCAAAGGCCGCAGACGGTATAAGCCTTCTCATAGCCGGCCGACGAGCTGTTATCCAACTTTCCGCAGCACCCGGGGTCCATCTGACCGAGAGTGGCAGGTTCCAGCTCAGATCCCAGCCCTGTTATGGCATCGGTATCCTGCCATTGTCTGTATGATGTATGTGTCCACGGGTGTATGATGCGCACGGTTTTTGAACGGTCGGCGCCTAATACGCCAGTTACGGCGAGGGCTCCATGGGCCATGGCGAAGTACCGGGGTACGAAGGGGAGTGTGCATGTCAGGTTCAAGTGCAACCTGGGACCCCTCGCCTCGCCCACGCACCCCAAAGATATACATCCGGCAGGGGACCTCGGAGTGCGGCACCTTTGCTGGTTTTGATCAAAGTCAAGCTAAAAGAGGCTTGACGGCCCCGGTTGGTTGCTGTTACACATGGGTTTTTTTTTCTGCCTTATATTCTGGACAGAAGGACAGACGCGTTCCTTACTTCTGCTCCTCTAACTGTTGCCTTCCCTTATTATCCTCCGATTCCACCTCGGAAATCGCTTCTTCCTCCTCCCCACCGATACAGGTAGGCTCCGGGACCTCGCTCGTCAGGTCAGCCTCCTCTGTCTCAAATCTTCCCCATTTCCTTCGACGCCGCATCCTGCCCCACCGGCTGGGCCACACTCGACCCAGGTTTATAAGGTCAGACATCCTTTTCTGCTTGTACATCTTGTCACGTCCGAGCATTTAGGAGAAGGAACAAAAAAGAAAAAGACAGAGCAAAGAAAAAGTCGAGGAGCTGCAAGAAGAAAAAGAGAAAAGAAGACGCATCTCGGTATCTGAGTCGAGCCTTGCGTTCCGCTTTCCGCTTTCCGCTTGTCCCCTCGCTACTCGTCTCACCCTACACCAGCAGACGGTGGATACGAAGCAGCGAAACTAAGACATGGGTACAGACAGGCAGGAAGAAATCGAATCGCCTTCGATCGAGGACTTCCTCGACTGCGACCAGTTGGTCTCAGACTCGGAAGGCGACAGCTCCAGCAGCGCAGCCTCCCCCAGGAGGGCACTCCAACGCCTACAGATCCACGTCGACATGGCCAGCACCCAGTATCTCGCGCCTGCGGCGCACCATTCCGAGCAAGCCCAGATTGACGGCTTGCCCATCTGCTCCAGCGGCCCACAGACGGTTGCCTTCTCCTCCACGGACCTCGACCCCTACAGCGCAGTATGTTGCTATCATTCCAAAACAAGGGCTATTCCGTGCTGACTTAGCATCCCGCATTACAGGTGTCTGGAGTTTCGTCATTCAACTACCCAGCAGCTGCTGATCCGAGTCTCCTTACGCCAGTGTCCAGCGCACCAAGCCCGCCTCTGCAGCAGAGGCAAGCGGCAAAGCGGAGCTATCCCTCGGCCTCGCAAGCACCGACGCCGCCCAACTCGTCCAAGATGTACTACGACGGTTACGGAATCAGCTCTGGCCGCCAAAGTCCCTCTCCCATGACGGTGAACCCGGCAGCCACCGAAGCCGGGCCATTTGACGTGGCGCCGTACATGGCTCACTCTCCCCCACTCAGCCACCACCCGTCTTCTCCCAGGAGTGACATCCCGCCCCCGATCGACCCGTATCTCGGCCATTTCACTGTCTCGGGCGCCAACGACGGTGAAGCAACACAACACACTCTCCACGAGTACCATCCCTACAGCGTTAATGTCACTTCACCAGGGCAATACCTTGCCCAGCAGCAGCAGCAGCAGCACGTCCCGGTTGGCACACCGCACATGCACCACCGCATGCCCTCAAACGGGGGAGCAGCAACCGTGCTAGCTCAGTCGCATCCGCCGCAATTCAGGCCGCACTCAACCATCGAGGATCTGCGGGATCCCTCCATTCTCCTCGGAGGCTACGCGCCTCACGGAACTCTCAGCCCCGGCCGGAGACCGCCACCCCGAAAGAGACCGTCGCCGGCAAGGAAAGCTTCGCGGACAGCCAAGACGACACCGCACATCGCTTCGGAGGCCAATGGCCAGTTCAAGCAGGATGGCGAGGTGGAGGAGCTCACCTTGAGGGACGATGCGCCAGAGGACGACAAACTGCTTTTCCAGCTGCGGAAAAAGTACCTGTCGGAAAAGGGCAAGGGCATGTGGGAAGATATGAAGACCGAGTACCAAAAGCTCGTTCAGGGCAATTGGGAAAAAGCCGCGCTTCAGATGAAGGTCACGCGTGCGGTCGCCAAGTATGGCGTATGGCCAGAGAAAGAGGTAAGACTCCCCCTCCCCCCTCACCCTTGCAACCAACGTATGACTGACGGGCCACACCGCACAGCTCGAGCGGCTAAAAGAAGCCTACCGCTACATCGAGGAGATGCGGTACCAGTTAATCATCTCGCACATGAAGGAGAACGGCGGGTGTCGCGTGTGGGATTGGAAGCCAGGGCACATCGAGTTGATGCTTGTCAAGCTCGGCCTGGAAGAGCCGACCAAGGATGAGAAGACAGGGGCGAGACGGCGGAGGAAAGCGGCAGCACGGAGGAACGCGAGTCCGCCGCACGGCGCCCAGGCGGCCATGGGAGAGTGGGGTCACGGCCTCGGGCTGCAGCACTCTGCCTTCCACGGCCACGCACAGTACGTTGCCGCCCAAGCCGCGGCGCGTCACGGCGGCCCGGTCGATGTCCCGATGGGCGACCACTTCGCCCCTCCACCCAGCCTGACGCCGGCGCAGGAGGAGCAGCTCGTCAACGAGGTCTTCAACAACGTCAAGTCGGAAAGAAGCCTCAGCCCGGACGAGAGCATGGACGGGATTTCGTTCGACAACAACAGCAGCAGCAGCAACAACCACACCAATAACCCCGGCTCAAGGCGCCTTTCGGCAGCAGCGCCACACGAACTCAATCACCATGACGCCGATCATGTGGCACGGGATGCGTGTCAGCAGATGGTTAGCAGTTCATACGGCCAGCAATAAAGAGAATAATAGGTCGGGGGATGACGCAGCCACCAGGGGAAGGGCCACAAGCAAAAAAGAATGACGAGATATAATCACGGGCAACCTGGGCTTTCTGTTCCGCGAAGTTGCGGTCGATCATTGGGGCAGGCGGTCTTGTATTTTACAAGCATACTCATCGTATCGTTGTTTTGTTTTTTTGTTTATCTTTCAGCTTCTGTTTACACGTCTCCATTCGTTGGCTTCTCACGCACACACATGCAGCTCTTGATGTGAGTTAGGAGGGGAGCGAAGGGCCTCGCCGCTATACAGGAGGGATTTTTTCTTTTCTTTTCTTTTTTTTTTCAACGCTCTCAACGCTTCTTTTCCTTGCTCGAGTGCAACAAGCAGTCAGGTGGATTCAAGTTCTACACAGGAAACCGTCCATGTGTGGGGCGTAATCGTTTCGGGTTGGGGGCCGTCCGGCGTACGCCGCCCTGATGACAGGCACAGCAATCAGCATCCATCTTAGGTACAATGCCAGTGTCAATGTTGCGGTGCGGCGAAGCACGAAGCAAGACATCAGCTGTTCCTGGACAAGCCCACATCAACGTACGTACCGTTAGATACCTTAGTGTCACATAAACTGTACCTATGCAGGGGGCACGGCTCGAACTTGAGGTGGTGATATGGATCAACCTCTGTTTTTGGCATTGATTATACTGGATACAGTCTCTATCTTATTCAGGTAATCCGTACCTTGATCATCAAGTTCTCTCTCGGAATGGAGTCGATGGAAAAAGGGTGCCTGAGCCGGGGCAAGCCACGCCGACACGAGGAATCCTCCGAGATCCCAGATCCCAGATCGCGGATCGCGGATCTCCATGGCGACAGAGCATGAGAGCGGCGCAGAACCCGAACGGGAAACTCGATTCCCATAGAGAGTACTTCGCAGTCCGTGTCTTTTCACAAGAACCACGCTAAGATGACCGGATGAGGTCAGCGAACTGCTCCTAATGAGTGCTCACCTAATAAAAGGGACGGAATAGGTAGCAGTCCACCTGTCGCCATGGACCCCGGCGTGTTTTCGAACTGGATTTTGAGCCGGATGATCTCTCCCAGTGATGTGGCGCAGATTCCACGGCAAACTGGAATAAGTGATAAGCCAATGACGGTCTACACAACCTGAAAGCTAACGTCTCTTCCATTTCCGACAAAATCGCTGTTTCAGTGTCTTTTTTCGCGAAGGCGTGGTGGGTGCGAGGTGAATCTTCCGAGAGCGTCGATTCTGAAACCTCGAGCCCTCGAATTTCTGTACGACGTTACGGGGTTTGATCACCCCGCCCTTCCCGTTCCCAGTCGATCAGTTACAAATTTAGCAATGTGAAGCCAGCGATCCCGCCCCCGTCCGTCAACTAGGGCTTGAGGGCTCGAGTTTATTTCGTTACCTAGGTTTGAGACAGCTGGCCGAAGGGTGGGAAAATAGCGGGCCGAGATGACGGAATTTACAATTGTTTACCATGCTCGAGCCAGGTAATTGTTACCTACAAAATACACACATCGGTTGTGGTTGCCTAGTCAGCAAGAAGTCACGTGTCAAGTCACTCGACCATGCTCCCCATGCGGGCGACCCTGTGGGCAATGCAATGCATGGTCTGGCCCGGACCGAAAACAACACCCGATTTATACTCCGTACCGCTACATCATGCAAATCCGTGGAAGCGCGCTCCGCCCAACGCCACGAATTCCAGAGGCGCACCGGTAGGTAATCCCCTCCGCGACAAAGCTCGCTCGCTTGCACAGTATGCATGCTAGGCGCCGAGATGGGGGCGCGGAAGGACCTTGGTCTTTTTTGCCATTTTCCCGGATGTTTTGGATTGGCTCAGGCCACGGGGTGGTCGCCCGTGAGCGTGATAGTCGGTGTCTCTTTATCTTGGTAGTCACGGTGGTTGATGGCAACCACGACACTACTAGTACTGAGGGACTCTAGAGCCAACGCTGCCGCAGCGGCAAGATATCAGGAGCCTCGAACCACTACAGCTGGTGGGCTCCAGTTTTAACTTCCTGGATCATCGGAATGGGATCCTTTGTGCTCTTGCGCACATGCACGTGGACAGTGCTCGCTTATGCGATTCCGAGTCGAGGCTGTCCAATGCACGGGTGTGCTGTACAGTACACTCGTACATACATCACACACTTTGACAGTTTCAGGGAGTTTGGCGACATGTGACGATCAGTCAAGTGAGTACAAATTGGCAATACTAGTAGTTCCTAGTCGCTGGACGAGGGTTAAACCATACGCATCCGTTCTGGATAGAGCTGGAAACAACTGACATACACTGTATTCGGCATATGGTGCCAAACGGATACAGCGTAACGGGCCTCAGATCTTGGACCGTTGTTCCCGCCCACGGCCCCGTGCATGTTGGCTGCTGCTTGTCGTGCTCTGATATTCTTCTGCCATGGAAAAGCATGTTGGGGTACTGGGCCCGGAAGGTGTCTTCTTAAATTCCCTGTTATGGAACTTATGTATACCCGGCCGTACCAACGATCAACAAACCGAGGAGCTATGCCCATACCGTCTAGGTAGATTGGTTGGCAGTCAGATTGTTGGGTATGCGAATTAAATTCTAAGAGAGGAGTCGGACGGACAAAAGCCAGTTGGTTCTGGAGATCGGCTCGAAGGCCCTCCCCGCGATCCGATTGCCAACGTGATGCATGCCGCGAGAGCTTCATTAATGATATTAGACTGATGGATAACGGAGACAGAATTAGGCGCTAGGTACGAAATATAGGATTACACCAATGACCTGAATGAAGGACAGCAATCCCATTGAACAAGATGATTGTTGGCTCCGTTGGGCCATGCATCAGCGACAGCGCCGAGTCTCTAACTCCTAGTAGCCTTGAGCGCCCGCGGCTACTACACATGTGCACTGAAGTTCTGAGCCACGACTGGTTGAGCAAGCGCGCACAACCCCCAACCCTGCAGTAGCTGGCCGACAAGCGCGAGATCAACTATCCAGGTAGGTAGGTAACGCTGCAATTGACAGATTCGGGAGCTGGTCGAGTGCCGGGTGCCTGCATCACACGGAAAATGCGGGAATGGGGTACCCGGCAGGGAAGCCTCACACACGGCGCCCGCTGTTGTACTCCGTACCATTGTAGATCCTCGCCCGTCCACCGGCCGCGCCAAGCAACCATCCGGGGAAGGTGGGGCCGTCCCCACTACACTAAAGGACAGCTTCACTGCTGACACGGTGACAGCTGACACATTGGTCAAGATGATCTTGCAACAACAGCATCGTCGGCACAGTTGGAAGTCGCTTCGCCCACTCCCCTCCAACGCCTCCGCACTTCCTTTTCCAGGCGCTCTCGTCGTCGCAAATCCACACATGCGGCGTCCGATTTCTCTTCCCAGGTGATGCCCTGCCGGCATGGAGTGCCGCTCGTTGGTTGCCGATGGCTCCCCCTCCGCCGGCCCGGCCACCACTGGTATTCGACCGCCACCGGTGGCCCGTCAACGGCGCACATGGCTTGGCTGGTCCGGTTGGCGTCTGGTGCTGGGGTGCATGGCCCTCGCGCTCCTTCTCGGCCAATGGCCCGCAGCTGCAGCCATGCGAGCGGACCACGTGAGGGCCCTTCGCCGGGAAACCGTTGACATGTTCTACCATGGCTTCGACAATTACATGCGGATCGCGTTCCCCGAGGACGAGGTATGGCTATAGTCGAACGGCATCTTGTCTGCTCTTTCAGTGCTAACTCCAATCCTCGTCCCTGCAGCTGCGTCCAGTGTCTTGCACTCCGCTCTCTCGAGACGCCAAGAACCCGCGCAACGTCGAGCTCAACGATGTCTTGGGCAACTACTCGCTCACGCTGATCGACAGCCTCTCGACCTTGGCCATCCTCGCGTCTGCCCCTGCCGACGATCGCGGTACCGGACCGAGGGCGCTGAGAGACTTCCAGAATGGGGTGGCTGCCTTGGTCGAACAGTATGGGGACGGCCGCCCTGGCCCCTCGGGAGTGGGCCTGCGTGGGCGTGGGTTCGACGTCGACAGCAAGGTGCAGGTGTTTGAGACGGTGATACGCGGCGTCGGGGGACTGCTGAGCGCCCACCTGTTCGCCATCGGCGCCCTACCCATCACCGGGTACAGCCCTCGCCGTCCCGGCGATGATCTCCTGAACCCCGTTCCTGTCGTCTGGCCAAGCGGGTTTAAGTATGATGGCCAGCTGCTGAGGCTCGCTCTCGATCTTGCCCAGAGGCTTCTACCTGCGTTCTACACCAAGACGGGCATGCCGTATCCGCGGGTCAACCTCCGCCACGGCATTCCGTTCTACACCAACTCACCCCTGCACGACGAACATGCACCAGCGGGCGCGGCCGAGGGACCGCCTGAGATTACCGAGACGTGCAGTGCCGGCGCCGGCTCCCTTGTTCTCGAATTTACCGTGCTCAGCCGCCTCACCGGCGACCCCCGGTTCGAGCAGCTGGCGAAGCGGGCATTCTGGGCTGTTTGGAGCAGAAAGAGCCAGATAGGGTTGATTGGCGCCGGGGTCGACGCGGAGCAAGGTCATTGGATAGGCTCCTACTCTGTGATCGGCGCAGGCGCCGATAGCTTCTTCGAGTATGCCCTCAAATCCCACATCCTGCTCTCGGGCCATGCGCTTCCCAACCGGACGGCCGTACCACCCAATACCGGTGGCGAGTGGCTGGATCCCAACGCGCTGTTCCCTCCGCTGAGTGATGACGAGAATTCGCCCGACGCATTCCTCGATGCCTGGCATCACGCACATGCTGCCATC
The DNA here is from genome assembly GCF_033439665.1 of Chaetomium strumarium. NCBI lineage: Eukaryota > Fungi > Ascomycota > Sordariomycetes > Sordariales > Chaetomiaceae > Chaetomium > Chaetomium strumarium. The sequence goes on along the minus strand of NW_026944429.1, from coordinate 3,061,229 downwards.
AAGCGGCACCTCTACAGCGAGCGTGATCATCCCCATTACGAAAATGTCAATCTGTGGACGGGCTCCCTGGCGTCCAGCTGGGTCGACAGCCTCGGGGCGTATTACTCAGGCCTGCTCGTCCTTGCCGGTGAGCTGGACGAGGCCATCGAGACGAATCTACTCTACGCTGCCATTTGGACACGCTACGCCGCGCTCCCTGAACGATGGTCCATTCGGGACAAGACGGTCGAGGGCGGCCTTGGCTGGTGGCCGCTGAGGCCCGAGTTCATCGAGTCAACCTACCACTTATACCGCGCCACGAGAGACCCGTGGTATCTCTATGTCGGAGAGATGGTGCTGCGGGATATCTCGAGGAGGTGCTGGACTCCCTGCGGCTGGGCGGGACTACAGAACGTCTTGAACGGCGAGAAGAGCGATCGCATGGAGAGCTTCTTCCTTGGGGAGACCGCCAAGTACCTGTACCTGCTTTTCGACGAGCAACACCCTCTCAATTCGCTCGATGCTGCTTTCGTCTTCACTACCGAGGGCCACCCCCTTGTCATCCCCAAGGCCGCATCAAAGGAGCGATCCCGACCTCTTTCGCGTTCTGACACAACAGATCTAGCCATTCAACGCGACGGAACATTCATCGACTCCTGCCCGCCGCGCCCCGCCACCACCCCGCTCACCGGCTCCGTCATAGCTGCCAGGGACGACATTTACCACGCTGCTCGTATGCTGGATTTGCATCAGCTGTCCACTTCGCCACGCCTCAGTATCGATGGAGGGCAGATGTCGGGCCAGCACATGGCTCGATCAAACTTCACCCTCTTCCCGTGGACGCTTCCCTCGGAAATGCTGCCCAGCAACGGCACCTGCGCCAAGGTCCACCACCCGGAGGAGCTCACCCTAGAGTTTGCGTCGGATGCCGGACAGATGGTCGGCGCGAGCGCATTCAACTTCATGCTAGGCAGCCAAAACATGGAACGTTTGACTGCAGATCGCATCCGTGTCTCTAGTCTGTCCGGTCTGAAGATCACCATGCATCTCGAGGAGGACGTGGAACGTGTATGGCGAGTCACTAAGCTCAACGGCGTCCCCTTGGGACGCGATGAATTTGCCGTCTTCGACCGGGCCATACTCGGCGAGCTTTCTGATCCCCGGTTCAGCCTGGTTCGAGACCCCGTCATCGCAAAACTCCAGCACCTGCACCAGATCGATCTCCTCGACAATGCCACCGCCAGCGACGACCAGGCGCACACGCAGGATGCCGACGAGGAACTACCGTTCCAACCGCTGGAGGACCCCGACCGTTCCCCCGTCCTCGCGGAGCTCGGCTCCCTCGTGAAATCCCTCTTCACCCGCATGGCCGCAACCCTCGACATCCAACTGCCCACCTCCCTCCCATCCACAGCCACGGCCTTGCTCCCCCTCAACCTCGTCATCAACCAAACCGCCATCACCGCCGCCGGCGTCGGCGCCGCACCGCTCCCCCCCACGGCCGCTCCCGGAGGGGCGCGCATCTCCGCCTTTGGCCCGGTGCCGGAGCGTCTCCTGCCCTGGACAACCATCTACGCAGCGGGCGACGCGTGCGCCGGCCCGCTCCCAGACTCGGCGCCCCGCGACCACCAAATCATCCTCATCCGCCGCGGCGGGTGCAACTTCTCCGCCAAACTTGCCAACATCCCCGCGCACCCGCCGTCCCCGTCCTCCCTGCAGCTCGTGGTCGTGGTATCGGACGAGGAGGACGACGGGGCCGAGTACCGCGCCTACGCGCGCTCCCAAGCCGGGGCCGGGCTGGTGCGGCCGTTGCTGGACGAGGTGCAGCGCACGCCGGGCGGGATGCCGCGGCGGAATCCGATCGCCATGGTCATGGTTGGTGGCGGCGAGGTGGCCTATCAGCGACTGAGGATGGCGGCGCGAGTCGGGCTAGCTCGGCGGTATTTTGTCGAGAGCCAGGGCTTGAGGATAAGGAATATCATTGTTGATGAGGGAGATGCGGGTGTGAACTTGTGAAAGCATGAACTTGAAGCATGTGCTTGTATGTACATACCTACATATCTCGTTGAAGCGGTGGAAGAGCGTATGATAGATACTGCATGGTTAGAAGTACAGTACATATCATCAAGAAACGACCTTAAATTTAGCGTTTAAGTGTAAGCTCGTGTGAGTATCTTACGTACCTGTTATCACAGGTGCTTTACTTTGCCTGTTGGTTTACAGATTTACTCGGTAGGTAGGTAGGGTTCCATTGTCCCTCGGGGTGCTTGACAATGGTAGCTTGCTTATTACCTATCTAGGTAGCTTACCTCACCTTGGTAAGGTAGGTAGGTTACGTAGGGGCTACGCTGTGCCTAGGTACGCTAGTCGAATAGAGGACGTCAAGGTTCATGCTGCGGGCTGCATGTAGAAGCATAGCTACCGCCAAGTCCCTTCCGCTGCTCAGACCTCGAGGTGCTTTTGCTCAACTGGCAATATGCCCGATTGCGACTTTACCAGGCACTCAGCGTAGGACCACCGTGACGATTAACAGCACGGATCTTCATAGCAACGTAGGTACAGTACCGACTCTATGACCACGACTCCAGTGGGGTACTCATTCAACGACACGATTCCACCCCAAAAAGATTACGGGTATTCATTCACCCTCGGACCTTTTGAAGACCTCTAACGCCAGGTACTGCCAAACCACCACCCCCTTTCGCAAACCCCCCTGTGTCCATTAGGGGACTGTCTCTCTCCCAAACTGTGCTGTTGCGAAAACTGAAACGCACCAAAAGGCAATCCCGCCATCCTGGGCTTCTCCCGTCCACCATCATTAACCAGGCTCCGGTTCATAGTCCTCCTAAGTATACTGCGTGAATGTCGTATCGGAGTATTAGGTGATATGGAGGGGCTGAGAGAGGTGATTCGATAAGTCGCGGGCAGGAGTGGCGAGGTCAGACTTCACTCGTTCGTCTCGAGAAGAGTGACAGTCGGGACACCGCCAAGTTTCGAGCGGCCATTCAGAACAGGAATCTCGAGAATGAAGAGATATCCGATTAGTTCGCCTCCCAATTGCTTGACAAGAGTGCCAGCTGCAGCAGCGGAGCCGCCTGTGGACGTAAACGTTAGCGGGATTTGCATCAAAGAGTTTGCTTATGAGAATGTGTTGATAAAGGGAAGTTTCACAACTTGAGCGTGTTCAAGTGGGACGAGCCGACATCGGTTTTGGCAGGCGAGCTGACATTGGAACCGATTGGAGGGGTAAAAACGGTCAGGGGGTATTGCGCTGAATTGACTCACCGGTAGCAATAATATCATCAACGACCAGCACCTTCTGGCCGGGCTTCACCGCATCCTCCTGCATCTGGAAGAAATCGGTTCCATATTCCTTCTCGTAGGCGGCGGTCACGCAGGGCCCCGGCATCTTGCCCTTCTTGCGGACGGGCACAAAGCTCGCATCGAGACGCAGCGCGAGCGAGGGCCCAAAGAGGAAGCCCCTCGCATCCAACCCCACTATCACATCAGGCTTGGCCTGGCCGCCGAACTCGAGGACCTGAAGTTCGAGGGCGCGCAGTAGGGCTGCGTGGATGACCGGATCTTGGAACAGGGGCAGAATATCGATGAACTTGATGCCGGGGATGGGGAAGTCCGGGAAGTGCTTCAGCGCACCCAGTAGTTTTATCTTTGTACTGGCGAGTTCGGAGGCACCGGGGGCGGCGGCGGCGGACTGTCCTCGCGAGGCATCGTCGCTGGAGAGTGCGGCGGGGCTGTTGGCGTTGCTAACGGTGCTGCTAGCCAGGGCAGCAGAGGTCAGGGCGGGAGTCTGGTCTTTGCTTGTCTGCGCCAGAGATTGGGCGGCGTCGGCAGGGGCGCTCATGTTGCAGGAGGAAAGGGAAAAGAAGAGAGGGGAGGGAGGGGAAGGGGAAAGCAGGTGCAATCCTCGTGTCGAGCGAGCGATAAAAATTGCGGCCGACAGGGTGTGCAGCACGGAATGCTTGGGCGTCAGCAATGGAAGGAGCGAATTAGACACCCTGCCATCGATCTGCCAGAGGCCCAGAGCGCGCAAACAGAGAAACTGCAAACCTGCACTCAGGCGACCCTCCCGAGGGGCCGAGACAGAGAGTGGGAGGGGACCGGACCTAGCCCCCGGTGGAGTCGGTGAGGAAAGATCCGGTGAAAACAGACCCGGCTTGTGTGCGCTGCAATGTGTGCAAATGAGGTGAGAGCCTTCACTGGAACACGGCTAGTCCTGTTGCCTTACTTACTCCGCTGTACTTGTATGTATTGTATTGTACATACGAATCCGTACAGTAGGTACCGGGCTTGCCTTCTAGAATCAGAATGGTAGGTAACATTCGTTCATCCTTCCATCCCTTATCTCTGAGGTGGCTACTAGTAGCCTACTAAATGAGAACTGGAGGGGTTCAGCTTACCAAGGATATCATATTAGTATACTAGGTAGTACGACGAAGTGCAGATCGGAAAACTGAAAGACACAGTAGCAGCGCACTCAAGCCAAAAATCGATCTGTGGAGGTGGTGGGTGAAGTGAAGGTGCAGTACGGATCCGTACTAATAACCGTACTCCCTACATACAGTAAGATACTAGTACTGCACAGATTACCTCCCGTAGGCTTGACGTGAGTGGACGACGAGCCCCTCTGCCGCACCGAGTTTATTAAGTCGCAGTGTGTGAACTTCCGTGCAGCACTATGTGAAAGGTCCCATCTCTCCAGAGTAATTAAAGCAATTCAACCTAACTTTCTATTCTTCTCAATATGCAGTACCAGAACCGCGAGTTGTTATGAGATACTGCTTGGATGTATTGTACAGTACAATACATGTGCTGCACGTATCCCAGTCCGCAGGTCCTTATATTGTTTCTCCCAATGGTCTAGAGATGCGAACGAACTCAAGGTGTTCTTATCTGCTGAGGTGATTTCCCCGAGCTAGATACGGCTGCTCACGAATCAGCATTTTCGGAGCCGGCTGGTAAACTATCAGGGCCGTAGTGAGAACTGGTGCTTATCAGATTAGTTACGCGCCCATTTCAAGTTTCACCACTTGAGGGTTCAATACAGCACAGACCTCAGTGCGCCCTTGAACCTGCTGTTAGAAGCGGTAGTAGAGAGGATGAATTTGGCACTACCTACCTAGGTACTAGTTAGTAGGGAGAATTCATCTCACTAACAGAAATATGTATTGTACCTTATAGTATTGGATGTATTGTACATACATAAAGGTGCATACAACCGGCTATCCCCTGCTTGACACGCTTGTGTTGCGGGGCTCCAGCTCAGGCCCTAGTTTTCAGTCAAGGTCACAGTGTAGGTACCGGTAACAGCCCTTCCATGAAGATGAAACTTTCAATGAAATTGGCGTTCTGATATGCGTCATTTACATTCGGGCTGACATGAGAAATCTAGAACTTCTCGATGTTTTCTTCGTGTTGGAACGGAACAATCGTGTCACTCTCGATCGTGGAGGTATATTTTTGATGTCTACCTACCTCTACGCAGAGTAGTACGTATGTACAATACAAGTACATACCTAAGGTACATAAACTGAAAGAACTTACTACATGCCCGAAAGATCACTGACACTGCATCCTCGACACACCCACCCACCCCCGGCTGCCCATTATGCCAGTGCTAGTGCAACACAACCGACAACTGGCACATCAACTTGGACAATAACTGCCTCACGCCCCCACGATTCGCAATATCAAACCTGTGGTTCGCGAACAACTGATTTCCGCGTTTTGTCCTTGTGAGAGTAAGTGAATAAGACACCGGTCAAGACAACGGTGCATGGGGTGCAGTGCTTGAATTCCTGGTACTAACTTGAAGACAGCAGGTAGTTACTGTGAGTCTGCGACAGCCCCGGCCCGTCCGTGTGAGTCAGATCCAATGAGATCCTCAGATGTTGTGGACGGAGCTTGACCGCCATGCGATTGCACAAGCTTCCGGAACCTACCTACCTACCTTGGTTTGAGCTCTCGGCTGTCTCACTGTCTACGCTCGGCATGTGTCGGCATTTTTTGACCGTAAGGCAATCCTGTTTTTGTCTCGAAAGCGCAGTGCCCATATGCCTCTTTTTGGCACAGATGAAATTCAGTTGGACAATGGACAGAGATAACCAAAGACGGTTCTCACTGAGAGAATGGCTTCCATACTCGGCAACAAAAGGACCGCTAACATCCACCTTCGTACCTAAGACTTGGGTGCTCCAGATGCCTTTGTTGTTTCCAGCCTACTCTGTTACTAACTACCTGGCTGAAACCAAAAGATCCAGGGTGAAACGGCCCGGAAGGAGAGCCCATAGTTGATCGACTAGAATACAATGGTCGGTACTAATATTCATGAGACCGTTCAGCTTGATAATCACGAAGTTTACGGTCATGAACGACTATAACCCGTCCAACCCTAACCTGGTCGAAAGATGCAAATCTGGTCAATAGACGACTGGATCATACTACTTTATTGAAAAATACTATGTCTACTTGCGACAGAGGGGTCTTACCGGCGCCGCTCCGGATCAGCTTCCGATCGTCAGCTTCCGATTAGGCACCAATATAAGGTACACAGGCTAGTACCACATATCTGCCGCCTTATCCTCATGCAACGTTCTCTTTCTGGCATCATACAGTCTACGGGTTGAATGCATTTTAGTAGTACATACATATACATACAATACATTGCAGAGGCTCAAGAGACAGAAAACTGGGTGTGGGCCCAGGACAAGGCTACCTCCCTCTGTCAAATCAAGGTCAAAAGCCCCGCGTGTGCCCTCTCTAGTCCAGCGCAAGCACACTGCATGTTGAAAGCAGCCTGCAGTAGCATCTCGGCTAGTGCATTTCCCGGTATTTGTTGCCTGTTCCCGGTTAATGAACAGAGTGGTGTCTCACCGCTTCTGTAGGGTGGCCAGCGCTGGGACGGCCATCCATGGATGTTGTCCCAAGGCGAGTCTGGACAGAACAACCTGGAACCCAAACTTCTCGGTAATCCGAAATTGAGTCTAGGTCCGGACTCTAGGTTCCGAGGGGGAGGGTAGCACGGCGTCGACCACTGTGTATCAGTAAGGCTGTCTCTTGCGGTCATTGCCTTGTCGATGGTTCCATTCCAGAACTGAAGTGTGCTCACCGCAGTACTGCGTAAGCAGGCAGTGGAGGTAGTGGACCCTTGCTAAGCGCCATGGCCGAAGAAAAACAGCTCTCCCGTTGACATTGATGTGCCTAGAAGCTCGATGGGACATTTATTTAGCATCGGCGCTCATATTGGTTCGGTAGCGAAGCAACAATGTGCTGTGCTGTGCTTCCGGAGAAGTCATATCAGACCCCATCAGTGCCAGGGAGACCCGCGTCCGGGAAGATACAAGCCAGGTTCGGTGGGAACCCCGTTATCTGCTCGAGCGACCGGGTTGCCGGGCATCTCAAAGATTGTCTCACTTCTCCCACGGAACGGTAGACCGATGCCAACCGGGGACAGCGAGGAGAAAATGCTCTGCCATGTTCACTTGTGAAGAAAAGGCTCGTTATCTCCTCCAAACAGACATTGTTGATTATGATATCCCTGTTGGCGCCTCCCATCCCCGTCGTACGTAGAACAAAGGAAACGCTATGCAACGCGAAGAACAGTGGGGTATCGTGCAGTCATCCAACGCTACCTTATGCAAATGCTCCCACTCCGCCGCCCATACACAGCACCCACTGATGCACCAAAAGAAAGGAAGCTTATGCAGGAAACAAAAGCCGAGAAAAGGGTGGTGAATGCGGAGGACCTTGATGAATTGAGTCGCTCTATCCGCAGCTAGGAGCCGAAACCCTGCTGCCGCCTGGCCTCGGGCACGGGAGCGGGAGCCGAAGGCTGAGAGGCTGCCGGAGTGGTCCACCACGGGAAGGATGATGCCTGATGCTGACGCAATGGGAGCTTTGTGCCTGTCCGCCCGCCCGCCAATGCTTGGCCTCTCCAGCAACACGTTGCAGTCATCGGAACTGCAGGCGGACAATGGAGAACAGCATGTTCTGCAGCACATGCAACATAACAACCACACAGGTAGGCAGCAGCTCGGGCCAGACCACGAAGTCGAGCTTGCCCTCGGTGACAACGCTGACTTTGTAGATGCAGCGGATCAGCCCGGCCACGGTCAAGCTCGCCACCAGCTCGCACCCCCAGGTTATGCTCGAGGCGTAGAAGGTCAGCCCGAAATCGTAGCCCTCGTTCTCGTCGGAGCCGTCGAAGGCGAAGTAAGGGTAGACGTCCTTGTTGGCACCAAAGTGCAAGACCACCACGCTGCCGAGGAACGCCAGCATCGACGCGTTCTCGGCGAGGAAGCGGATAAAGACATTGCGGATGCACATCTTTTGGTAGGAGCCGTAGCTCTGGCCGTTGATGCCAAGCACGGACAGGAACCAGTGGAACGGAGCCGACATCAGGATGGGCGTAACGATGATGAGGCCCGTCGAGGAGAGGACCTGCAGCAGGATGAACTGCGACGGACTGCGCAGGCGGGCATACAAGGCGCGAACGTAGGTCTGGTAGGTGAGCATGAAATATCTGATCTCTGGCGTCAGCTGAGACGGAGCGAGCGGTAGCCGGCCGGAGCAAGACCGGAAGTCCGGGACAGGAGCACTTACAGCTTGAAGATCCAGCTCAGAGGATAGCTCCCGACCCGCTCACCTTCGCTGCCACCCAGGATCCACCCCGTCAAGCCGTCAAGGAGATACACGGTTGATATCCACCCGTAGACATACACGATGGTCTCCCAGTTGTTATGCGGCAGCGTGCGCAGGTAGATCTCGGCATACGCCTCCCCTATGACGTACGCGAGCAAGCCTATGAACAAGGCAAGACAGAACCACACGAAGCGCACGAAGCTAGCCGGCAGCCACCGTCGCCGCAAGCTGACGGGCATCCTGGGGCGCTGATAGCGGCTGTCCACGAAGCCAACCGCGGAGGAGGCATTGAATGTGGGATCGCAGGCGTCTGCGCCCAGCCCGGTGCGGTGCCGCCTCCCCTCACGCCGCGACATGGTTTCGTCTGGCTCGCCGGCCCACCACGACGACGTGAAAATGCGCTGCGTCTCAGAGAGCGGGTGCCGGAGGCCAAGGTGCCGCTCATGGTTCATGAGGATGCAGAACGCAATGGCAACGGGCATCGCCATGATGACAAACGTCCACGAAATCCAGGCCGTGTTGTGGACGGTCAGGAACCTGGTCTCGGGGACGAGGTAGACGGGAATCGGCGCGGCAATGGAAAGGATGGCAATGGCGGACATGGTGAGAGGGAAACCCAGGGACTGCGGCCACCAGTTTAGACTGTACAGGTTGAAGACCTTGGTGATCCATATCAGGGCGGTTAGGTTGTAGAGGCTGTAGTAGACGAAGAGGAAGAACCAGAAGTTGACCTGCACCCTGGCAGCTCCGTGTCCCGGCGCTCGCTTGCCAGGACGGGACGCGCCTTCATCGTCGCCGGCAAGGGGATACTGTGGAAAGGGGACCGCGCACCATGCCACAGCCTGCACACACAGCCGGATTAGCGACCTCGGTCCACAACGAAAGCGAGAAGGGGGTGTTCTAACCAGCAGCGCCGGCAGCACAACCAGAGTCGCCCACCGACTCCACCACGCATCCACCACCCTCTGAACGACACTGGCCTTGGGATCGACCCACGTATCCCCCAACCATCTCCACACTCTCTTCATCCTCCCCTTCCATCGCCTGCCCCTACAACAACAACCGCACCCAGCCTCCCCCTCCGGCCCCTCGTCCTCACCCTCATCATCGTGCTCCTCCTGCTCCTCGCCTACCCCGTCCGCAGCAGCAGCAGCAGCAGCAGCAAGCGCCCCATAGCCATACCCAACATGCACGCTACCCCTCCACCCAGGATCGTCTGCAGACGAGGCAGAAGCAGAAGCGAAAGAAAGCAGCCCCATCGTACCCATGTGCCGCTGCTTCCCGCCATCACCACCACGAGCAGCAGTGCGGGAGGAGGACAATACGGATGAGCCCATACCAGCCGGCCTCGGCATGGCACGGTACCGGCCTAGTAAAGGGGAGGCTTCGGACAGGAATCGGACATTCTGGGCGCGTTCGGAACCCTGTTGGAAGGAGAAGAAGGAGGAGGTTGGTGGTGGCGGCGGTCCTGGTGGTGGCATTGTTGGCGCTGACGCTGCTGCCAGCGCGCGGGTTGGCGACGACGGTACGGGTGGTAGAGTAGTAGATAGGGAGGTTTTGCGGCGTTGTGTCTGCCAGGACCGGGAGCGGGATTGGGACCGGGAGCGAGGGCGGTAGGGCTCCCACTGCTGCCCGAGCCCGTGGCCGTGGCCATGGGTGTTCCCGTCGTGTTTGCTTTGCGCGTGGCCCATCTAGATATCTTGGTGTGCGGTGGCGGCACGCAGAACTTCACACCGTCGGGATGATGGGTCGTTCTTTCGTCCAGTCCGGGCGGCTTCGGTTGGCGTGCACTACAAGGGTCATGAATGCATGCCGATGGTTCGGTTCCAGCTTCGTCCAGATCAGTTCGCCGGGTCGGTCACCGTACGTGCGTGTAACTAGTACTGGCATGCCGAAATGCCGCAGATCGTCTCGCCTGGTGATCGTTGTGGTTCTAAAACTCCGGCATCTCGTCGAGCCATTCCAAGGTGAGAAGCGAATTTCTGTCCGTCATTGGATGATGAGCGGTTGGAGGATTCTCCGAGTTTCGAGTTTGTTGGTTTGGGCGTGTCACGCGAGGTGGCCGGCAGCTTATCGCGGCCCGCCGTCCGCAGGACCCTTTATCGTGCCGAACATCATGCTCCATTACAGTACTGTATTGTACTGCGCATACAAGTACATACATGGTGAGACGAGCTGTATTGTACAATGTACCATAGCTTTTCAGCGACTACGGAATATTCCATGGAAGATTGGCGATCCATACCCGTAAGGTAGCTCGAGGAACGTACGTCAAGACTCGAGAGGTATAAGTTTCGGAAAGGTCAGTGTCATTCCCAAGACTACGGACGGCTTACGCTCGAGTTCTCGTATGTATTGTACGTACGTACCGTACCACCTGCTGTAATCTGACAAGAGAATCCAATCTTTACGTTAAGTATTTCCATCTCGCTGAGCAACCGAGCTCCTGCACTTCGACGCAGTTACCTACGGAATTTATGGAATGCTACCAAGCTCCGACTCTAGATACCTTTACCTTATTACCTTATGCATGTCTGGGCCTACCTGATTAATCCATGTCACATGGCTTATTAGGCACGCCTCAGCCTGTTAACGTCTTCAGGCGAAGCTAACTTATGAGGCAGCCGATGGGTTCGAGCACGCCTGAAAACCGTCTCCATGTCCCTCAGGAGACACTGAGGTTTCTCAGCATCGAACTAGACTTGAAAAGCCGATATCCCATATCCCATATCCCATATCTCACACAAACCGCCTTCCCCAACTTAGCTGCTGACGAACTCGTTTTGATAAATATCCCCTCACTGGGGTACTCGGCTTCCTAAAATCAAAACGTTGCGTACATGCCAAGTTCGCTTCCGTGAGTAGATGGCACTTCTCCATCATCCCTCCTGCATGCTTGTCTCGCCAGAGCGCAGAATAAGGCACTCATCCTATGACAACCCATTACCCTGCCCGCCAGGCTGACTCAACCTCTGAAACCCCGTCAACACCTCCCTATCCACGTTTACCGCCCATTCCGCCTCAAACACCTGCTCCCCGCCAACCCGCTGCATCATAGCCTCCAGTCTAGCGCGAGCAAACTCGTACGTCACGACCCGATGCACGGGGTCCTTGAAGGCACACTGGCGCTCGTGCACATCTAGCGGCGTGTCGTACTCGTAGCTCCCTATTTCGGTCCACACGAGACTGTCCTGTTCCCCCGCCGGCTTCCCGCTGGTCCCGTCGGCCAGCTCCGTGACGACACTCGTCCACATGGACAGGTAATCCTGCAGGCGGCCAAGCACCAGATCCTGCATGGGGTTGGGCAGTTCCCAGAGCCGCGTCAGCGCCAGGCACGAGAGCTTCTCCCGCTCGATGTCGCCCATACAATCAAAGTTAGCGAACCATTGGCTGCTGAGCCACGACCAAACCCGGTCGATGGGGCTGCCGAAGCTGGTAAGCATCGTGACGAGGACCCCCGGGTCCGCGAGGGCGATGCGCGCGAGCAGCGCGAAGTAATCTGTTTCTTTGATTGTGTTGATTTTGCTCTGCTTCCGGTTGGGTCCTGTGCTCTGGCCAGCCTCCCAGGCGCTGTGCAGCCCTTCGAGAATGGCCCGGAGCACGTCGAGTTCAAGTAAATCTTGGACCACGACCGAAACGCCCTGTGCACCGCCGAGATCCTCCGCCAGGCGAATGACAAGCTCCATCGACTTCGCACCGAGCTGTGACTGGTCCCGCTTATTCGAGTCCAATGTCTTGGCCAGCGCGGCCAGGGTAGGGCGGCGAAGAGAGTCGGTTAGGATGTCTTGTGGTGCCAAAATAATGTAGTACTTGACGATCTCCAGACACTGGATCGCCACTTCCGTGTCGTACTCGACAAGTGGCAGAGCCAGCTGCACCATCTGTGTGAGGTCCGGGTTCAGGGGAGACGAGCTCTGTACTAGAACCGCCTTCCAGAGATCGACCGACTCTTCAATGAGATGGAGGTGGAGCGGTGACTCGGGATTCATCGCTTCTCGCAGCAGCGGGATGATGAGGCTCTGGTACCGCTGGGACTCGGCACGCATGGACGAGACCAGGGCCGACATGATGGCGAGGATCGACTGCTTGATCATGTATTCCTCGCTGGCCGCAGACTCCCAGAGTCTGGGGAGCATCAGCATGATGGCGTCTCCGAATTGGGATATGTGTGTCTCCATACGGCTGACGATGAGCCGGAGTGTCTCGAGTACCGCCAGCTTGGTTTCATCGCTCTCTAGCTCCTGGAGCAGATTGACCAGGAGGTTGAAGATGTCGGCAGCAAAGGGGTAGAAGCTCTCTCCCATGAACTCGAAATCCTCGGCTATGTACTTGAGCTGGCGTGCGGCTGTTATGCGGACGACCTCGTCGTTGTGCTGGTCCTCAGGGTTCATCAGGTGGCGGAAGATGTCGTACACAAAGGGCCTGTTCGCCTGGGATATCTTGATCGAGATCCACTGGCTCAGCAGAATGGCTATCCGGCGCCGAAGCAGTTTGGCCAGGGGGTCTTGGATCTGCACATCCTTGACTAGTGACGCCGTTAGGAAACTGTCAAAGTCAAAGGATTCGTGAATGACAGCGGCCGCGCAGCCAAGGGCGCAATACGCAGCCTCCTTGGTAACGATGTCCATGTCGACCTTCCTGACTAGGTCGCAGTGAGCCAGGAGCGGCTCACCGAGTTCCTTGTAGTGGATGAGAAGATCGAGCAGCAGTCTCTCTGCACAGGGTCGGACCGCCCATTCGTATGCCTGGCCTTCGCTCCGCTCCTGGGACTCCCAGCCTTCCGGATCCTCTTCCCAGGCGTCAAGGTCAGACTTGCGGAAAATGAACAGCTTGCTGATTATGACCTGCACCATGTCGAAAAGCATCTCTCTGGTCAGGAGCTCGGTCTTGATAGTATGTACAGCCTGCTTCTCCAGATTCTTGACCTCCAAGGTCTTGTACTTGAAGGTCTGCACCGGATGGTGTGCGATAGCTACACAGCTCCTCAGAAGCAGAAGGCCCTTGAGGGCGAGCTTCTCGTAGAGCGGCCCTTCGTGCTTGGGATTGCCGCCCGCCGTCTCGCTCGAGGTCTGCTTGATGCCGCCGGACTTCTCAAACACTTCCGAGAAGCCCTTGACCAGGTTCCAGTAAGCCTTCACCAGCGGGATCGAATTAGGCAGGGCCGGGAAGCTGGCCGGGTGCATCTCGGACATGTCTATGTGGAGTTTGGTGAACTGGATCAGATGCTTGCCGACCATGTCTTGGTAGGGAACCGGGATCCATGAGTTTTGGCTGACACCGCTGAGGAACTGGTCGAACTGCGACTGGGACAGGGACCAGAAGCCGCAAACCAGGGCGTCATCATGGGGCAGGTCATAGCCGATGGTCACCAGCCTCCGTAGGATTTTGAGGGCCAGAAGGCTGTTCTCTATGGCGAAGTCGGCGCTGGCCTCATCGCCGCGCCCTCCTGTGAACAGTTCCTGCCAATACGCGGTTTTCTCGGTGTAGATCGTGCCTAGTAGTTGCATGAGCTCGGGCGTGATGGCCTTCAGAGCAGTTTGGGATCTACGCAGGCGAGCGGTGGCCAGCTCCTTGACGACGCGGAGCATTACCAGCAAGGCGCCGCGCAGATGCAACGGACTCTGGACACTTGAGGCTCTTGTCAGCTCAATAAGCGTGGAGAAGGCTTCGGGCCAGTGGTCCGGATAGTCTATCCTGATGATCTTGGCCGCTGCGAGAGCGTTGTGCAGCGCCAAGGTCCTGTCCTCCTCGTTGAGCGAGCCCTGCAACAGCCTCGATCGTATCACTTGTTTCTTCTCAGGCTTGATGGCGTTTTTCGCTATGTGCCTCCAGTACTTATCGATGCCATTCTTGAAGAGGATAATGGCGAGGAAGCGGACCTGCTTGTCCTGGGATGTGTCAAGGTAGATCGTCTGTGTGCGACATACCGGCGATCAGTAAGGCAAAAGGACTAGGGAAGACCAAGGAGGAAAAGGCGGTATTACCTGCAGATAGGTGTAGTAATCCGGGTGAGTTTCCCATGTCTGGAGCTGTTGGCTTGCCGACTGCCTCTGGGCATGGTTGGTCGAAGTCCCAGCAGCACTGAGCGCCTTCACCAGCTCCCACTGATTCAACGGGGCAGCTTCGCCCGCAACTTCGATTGCGAAGCTCATGCCCGCCGCCGGTGTTTACGACTTCACGTAGTGCCCTGGTGCAATGAGCGAAAGTGGAATCTAGGATGGCTAGTTAGCACTTCAAGATTGCAGCGTGAGTTTTTCAAGATCCTCACGGCTTTCGAGGTTTGCATATCTAGGTAACAGGTAGGCAAGGTAGGTAAAAGATGGGCTGGTGTTGAGACCTTCAAGTTGCTGGCCGCCTTTGGTGGGGTTTATGTGCATGGTCTGGGCAGATACGGTAGCGGGGTGAGTGCCCCACATCCAACCTAATGTTAACCACCCTCCAACTCGTGCCGGGTGAGCTTCACCGAGCAAGGCTGTTCCGATTGATGACTACCTGGTACCTAGGTAGGGAGCTTTTGGTCTTTCTCACAGTAAAACTGCACGGTGTTTCCATTGTTAGACGGTGTCAACGGAAGGGGTCACGACTCACAACACGCGGCACAAACCACCGCGGTTCTCGCTGTTCCACAAAGAAGCCGGCTGCCGAAACAACCCGTGGGTAGTAGGTGTTGCACACTACATAACACATTCAATCAGGTAAACATACCTACGGTACCTAAGGGATAAGTTCCTAGGTGCTAATGACGTTATCGAAGAGTTGCCATGTAAGTGATGACTCGAATCCGCAATGGAGCATAGGGTCGGGTCTCCACTAGGCCCTTCGCAAACTTATTACCAAGAGATGCATTTATAGCAGAACTGTGTACAGGCTTCTTGCCTTGCAAGCTGCTCGACGAGACGGGTGCAAGTGAATCGTAAAATACCATGTCATGTATGGTAAGTACTTGCCACAAGCCTGGCTCTTGACAGCCTAAATAAGCCGTACACCAAGCTTCTCTATTAGCTGGATAGACACAACTAACCTCTTCTCTTTATTGTGTTATTTACTTCTTTCCTACCATTCTTTTCTTCGTTCCTATCTCTATTCTCTTTACCTTACTTTCTTGTCTCTTCTTCCTTTTTTCTTTTTCCCTTTCTGTTTCTTTTTCGAAGGGATTTAACTTAAGACTTCATCTTTCAATACATCATGAGGGGTCCGCCTTTTCTGACATGGAGGAGCCACGTAGTTGAATCCTTGAAGGACCTTTTCGGCAAGTGGGTCATGTCCCCACAAACACAGGCGGCGCCTAGACAAATGACGGCTCTCAGCTGCACGCCAACCTCGGCTTCTCGTTGCGAGGCCGGTTCCCTTCCGCCATCATCAGCCGTGTTACATCCCGGTCACCAAAACAAGTCGGGCAATAAATAATAATGCCTGTCCATCCCCCAGGAGCGGTTCTACCAGGCTCCAGACGAAACTCCACGACTCCAATGCGATGAGCGACTCAAATAATCGGGACAGCAACGGCAGTCCCGCCCACCGCAATTCCTTCGCCGACGCCCAGCAGCGTCTGGCCGCCCGCCGGCAAGCACGCGAGGCCGAGGTCGCCGCCCGCCTCGCGACCCAGCAATCCGCTTCGCAACTGCGCACACGGATCGCCGCCACGCAATCCCCGCTCCTCCGCAGAATAGGAACATCCACACTGTCCCTCTGGGACACCATCTCCAGCCGCGAGGGCACGCGCCCGGCCTTCCGCGTGGGACAGGTCGATGCGGAACTGCTCGACGAGGAGCTGGTCGAGTTGCTGCGCGGACAGGTGGGCGACGCGCTGAAGTATATAGGCGGCCGGGTTGGAGGCGGCGGGGCCGGGAGCAGCCACCCGCTCCTGCACGACTGGGAGGCTGAGATATCGCTTGCCCTGCGGGCCGTGCTTTTCAAGCTGACTGTGTGGGACCACGATGCAACGTATGGCGCGGCTCTGCAGAACCTCACGTACACGGACGCGCGGCGCGATGGGCCCACGCTGGTGCCGCCGACTAGGTGGCAGAAGTCGCTGTATGGATTGGTGACGGTGGGAGGAAGGTACCTGTGGGCAAAGTGGGAGGATTGGTTGCTGGAGCAGGACGACGGATATGAGGGACCGAGTCCGGGCGTACAACGACTGTCGAGATGGACGTCGACGCTGTCGACGATGCACGCCGCTGCGGCCTTTGCCTCTTTTTTGGTCTTTCTGCTGCACGGGAGATACCGGACTCTCCTGGACAGGATCCTGCGCATGCGCTTGGCTCCGCCAACGAGCCAGGTCAGCCGGGAAGTATCCTTCGAGTACCTCAACCGGCAGCTTGTGTGGCACGCGTTTACGGAATTCCTGCTCTTCGTGCTGCCATTGGTGGGCATAAATCGTTGGAAACGGTGGCTGGCCCGGACGTGGCGCAAGACGAAGAAGATCATGAGCACAGGCGCCGAGGGCGCGGCCGACGAGAAGAAGGGCGAGTATGCATTTCTGCCGGAGCGGACATGCGCCATCTGTTACGAGGACCAGAACTCCGCAACCAACGAAAACGAACTAATGGCCGCCGCCTCGAGCGGAGTGGTTGGGTCGGCACAGACAGATGTCACGAATCCGTACGAGGCGATCCCGTGCGGGTGCATCTACTGCTTTGTTTGCCTCGCGACGAGGATAGAGAGAGAGGAAGGGGAGGGATGGCCGTGTCTGCGTTGCGGAGAGCTCATCAAGGAGTGCAAGCCCTGGGCCGGAGACGTGTTGGAGCCTGAAGTGAAGCCACCTGCCCCGAAGACAGTGGTGTTTGCCGACGATGTGAAAAGCCCTTCAGACGAGGAAGACGACGCACACGAGGGCACTCCACAGGTCCTCGTAGAGGATGATGCCGACATGAGTTTAGAGAACCTTCGTCCGCAAACACCCAGCGTGGCGTCAGACCAGGCGGACAACTCGGGCGGTTTCGAGTCCGAGGATTATGAAGCGGAAGAAGATGAATTGGCAGAGGACATGGCGAGGTAGCATCCGTTGTACAATACAATACCCTAATGGTCGCTATCGACAGCCCAACGCCTTGGGCAGACAGCTCCCGGTATATCGTGTATACATATAGCCTACCGGCACACAGCAGAGGACACCCGCAGATCTAAATTCTGAGTGGTTCTTTCGCGTTGCGACACCTGCGTATCTAGCGAGTCAGAGACATTGTCGCTTATCTGATGAACACTGGCCGCGTCAATGAGCCAATCAAGGTCGTAAAAGAGACCCAGCTGGTCAGGAGAACACCTGTCCGAACCTAACTGTCGCTGTACTCGTTACTTCTTTTGTCGCAACATACTAACATTTTCATAGCACTCGCCCTCAGGGTTGGCTCGGAGCAGGGCACTCCGTATCTTGGTGTCTTGGTATATTGCACATGAGATGCGCGTATGTAGTAGTCAGAGTATATATACTCCAAATGGTATATCCAAATATAACAGGGGAATAGAAAACGGGCCTCCGCCTCCCATGCATGCATCATCCCAAAAGTTTCGCCTCTTCGGCAGGGGATTCGGCCGGCTGAGTCTCGCGCAGCACAGCTTCATTTCGCTTCGCCCGCGAGAAAAAGAGGTACAGACCGTTTCGTCAGCTCTCTCTTCTCCGTGGGACGCAATACAACCGCGACGGTGCGGTTCTCTACCCAGCCTAGGGACATGGCGCAAGGAACAGAGGGGCAAGCGGCTTGTGTTGTCCTGGCTGTTTGTTGAATGACCCAAACCCCGGACTGGTGGTACCTTCGTCGACTGTAATGGTGCCACACAGGGTAGATACCCGGTAGTAATTTTGAGGACCGGACTGTACAACTAGAAGTGTTCCTTCCAGAAGCGGAAGCGAACCTCACGGACGGTGGCGGCCTTGGCAGCTCTCTTGATATCACGGGCTAGTTGTACGTTAGCATCATAGAGGTATGCCTCCAAGTGTGGATATACTACTTACCGGCTGCTGAGGGACCGCAGAAGTAGACACCGACCGTGGTCCTCATGTTGCCCTCCAGACCGTTGAGATAGGTCCGGTCAAGAATGCCGTCGCGCATGCTGGTGAAGAGCTGCTTGAAGTTTGGTCGGCCGAAGTTGGTGCGGGACTTCAGCTCGGTAAGCGGATCCAGATCAGCGCCAACACTGTTCAGCACAATGTTCTGTGTCATATCCATGTCGAGCTTCTGCGTCAGGTATGTGTGGATCTTGAGGAACTCCACGCCTCCCGAGCCGGGGATGCGGGCTGCTTCACTGGACTGCTGCTCGAGAGAAGAGAGCAGGGTCTGGAACCATTCGAACGAACTGGTGTCTTTGCATACCCAAATGAACTCGACACGGCGCAGACGAGTCGGCGGGTTCGGGCCGTTCCGCAAGTGCCAGATGTTCTTGAGAATGGAAGCCCAGGGCGTGACGCCAATACCCGTCCCGATCAGCACCGCGATCTCGTTCTCGAACACGTCCTCAGCAGGCGCACCATACGGTCCGTCGATGCGGAGGGCCGGCATTTTCTGGCCGTTCTGGAGTGCCACCTCATACATTCCCATGGGGTCGACCCCCTCGTACAGCTTGCTCTGCGCGGAACCGGCGCCCACTCTGTCCCCCAGCGCCCTGGTGAAATCGCCGACCTGCCGAATGTGGACCGAGACATACGGGTCGAACGGGCACGAGGTGATTGTGAACGGATGCCACTGATACTTGGAAACCGAAGGCACCTGCAAGAACAGCCACTGCCCGGCCTTGTACTTGAACGACGGCTTGCTGAACTGGATCTCGACCACATCTGGACAGCGTCAGCTTCCTGCAGCTTCCTGCAGCTTCCTGCAGCTTGGCCGGCACTGCTTACCATAGGGGTGCCTAATGACACGGGTGATCTTGGTCTCGCGCATGGCACGGATCTCGCGATATAAGCGCTCGAGAAGGTAGAAGCCGCCCGTCCAGAGCTCCCATCTCCATCCCAGGTAGCCAATGCAATGCTCCCAATACTGATCCCCGGCAAATGGCGAGAAGGCATTGGGCGTGTCGCGGACGAAGCAGCCGACCGTGTGGGTGTACAGCGCAAGGAAGAAGGGGATGAAGAGATGGTGGGTGTACCAGAACGTCTCGAACGATTGCTGCCGGATACGGTAGTGGGCCGTGGTGTACATCAGGAGCATGCAGAGGAGCATCACATGGCCCGTAATGCCGCCGGGCTGGGCATAGTGGATTTGCACCGCCGTTACTGGGCGGATCTGGGTCTTTTCGACGTTGTAGAAGCTGCCCACGGTTAGTGTAGGTGCTCTGACCGATCGTGGCCGGGGCCAACTCACTTGACATAATGCGCGCCGGTGTGGAGGCAGGTGAACAGCAGCATCGCATAGGCTAACTGCCGGTGCATCCACAGGTTCTCGTCGAGCGGCACGAACCTGATCTTGGGCCGGACGAAGCGCATGATGGTTCTGCAAACCGGCAGCAAGATGAGCATCCCGTCCACGCTCAGCACCAACCCTGCGCCTCGTGAGATCCACACCGAGTACTGGAGCGTGTTGAGGCCCGCCAGGCGTATATCGGCCGCTTGCTTCCACCTGCGCCCGTCGTGTTAGCCATCTGCAGCACCACCCCTTCACACCGCCCGCCTTCACCCGGGGGACTCCGTACCATCCATAGGCGAAGATGCCCCAGTGGAAAGTCCAGAACAGGAAATGGAACAATAGCTTCGTTGGCGTGAACTGCTTCTTCAGCAGCGTGAGGGTGTCCATTTTGCCGACCAGCTCCTCCTGCTATCCCCGTACTAGGCACCACACGGTATGACAATGTCGACCTGCGACGGGGGCGACGTCGGGGTCCTCAAGGCTCGCGTCGTTGCCGGATAGCAAGGATGGCTATAGACGGGTATTGATCGGTCGGTGCGTGGTGATGCGTTGCCAAGAGTCCCGGCCCAATCTCAGAGCCACTCTCTCGTCCGTTCCGATGGATTAGAAATACCAAGTCGCTATATTAGTGAAAACCAAGCCGGCAACCAGGAGGTTGAACCTAGGGACCTGCTAGAAACGAAAGTGGAAAGAGCAGTCTGAGCCAGCAGCTGAAACGGAAAAGAAGGGACGAAGACGAGAGGCTCGCTGAGGAGGTCTCGATTCTTTTGCGTCGCCAAGTAAGTGACCGACAGGAAGAGAAAGGGAGGGAGAGGCCAGCGAAGCAACGAGGTGATGTGCGGCCGGCGGGAGCCTGGTCATAAGAGACCGGCCCCAGCGAGCCCAATGAGCCAGGGATCAGGGAATATAACAACACGCTTTCTCGTTCAGAAGGCGCACACGGGACGAAAAACAAGCAAACTGGGGGGAGGGGGTGGATGCGACAGCGAAGCCTTGCCCACTCTCCTGTCGTTGTCCCTCTGTCAAATCGTCTCGCTCCACCCTGCAAGGCCCACGTAGAGCCAAAATCCCGGAACCCGCAGAGGAGTCTGAAACCTCCAGACTGGCCGGGGCAAGTCTTTTCTTCCCAGCTCTTTTTTGTCCCTTCACGACGAAGTCCACGAACGTACTGCGGTTCGCGCTGTCAAGGATGCGTGTGTGGGTCCGGGTAGCACCGGGCAGCACCGGGCAGACAGGAGAGCCGATGGCGGGTCGACGAGATTCGATGAAAGCGGGAATAAGGTGGCAGATCAGACGTTGGAGGTCGTTTCGGGCTTGCAAGATCCGTGTCAGGTCTCTGGGCTTGGCAAATGGTCGCTATCAGTCATGCCGGGTCTTTGCGACCGCTGGTGAGAGAGAAGTTGAGACGAGGGGTGTTAGAGACGCTTTGACCGGGGGTTGTTGGAGGCGACCTTTTTGGTGCCGTGTTTCGTCTATGCAGGGCTCTTCTAGGGGTAGTTCCCGAGAACCGAAGTCGCGGATAAAAAATCGAACAGATAGCAAAACCAGATTTTGTCAAGTTTGTCCGGTCGAGGCGCTACAGAGTAGACATCGCAGCGAGCCCATGCGACAGGAAGCTTGAAAGGAAAGCAAAGTGCCCGATGGGCAATTGATAAGGCGGCGGGCGCCTACACTAAGAATAGACACCTCGGAATCAGATGGGAGCATATGTTGTTGGCCGCCAAGCCCTCTGGCGCTTAACTCCCGGAACCCGAGACGCTAGTCATCTTTGAGGCATGGCGCTCACGGGGTGCAGGTGGGTGCAAGCAAATCAGATCCCCGGGATCTCATCAAAGCCCAGGTGGCTGCAGCCTCGAAGTGGAATAGCGCTTGGACCTCTTTTCGCGAGCACCCCGCTGCGCATGTCCGGATCGGCCTCTTACACAGTCAGGTAAGTACCAGATCTAAAATTGCTGGCCGAATGCTCACTGACTTGGCCGTCCTAAACACTCGACCCATTGCTTACCAAGTCTCGGCTATCCGATGATCTAGAATAATCGTGCCACTGCAGCCACCAAATAAGGAGATAGTCTATATCATGGTGCCATGCCGTGTTCCAAGTTGCAACCCCGCTCTCGTGCCGTGAAGCTCAACTTCCAAAACTGGGACGTTGCGAGCACACCTAGTGTACTTTATATTGGTGAACTGTAACACCCACTGCACGTCTGCAACAGGTCCTATCTCCTTTGGCTCGCCGAATTGGTGTCTTACTAGGCGGACCTGATTGTATGGTTCTTACACACCTGCCCGTGCGTGTACAAGACCCTTACTTGCCCCTTATTAGGGATAGTTATCTTTGTGTCACTCATCTAGAGCGCGAAGAATGGAGAACCCCTGAGCTGTGAAAGACCAGACCCGGAGCCCGGGTGTGCTCGATGAACAAACACCCCCCGCATTGCCGCTACCTAGTAGCCCATGGAGAATTCCCCCAAGCGATACGGAGAGCCTTTTGGAGATTACCATGGCGGTTCGATACATCCCACCGAGGCCCGGAATGCTCACTATCCGCGATGTCTCGGCAAGCTGCTCATCAAACTCTTAGCGCCGCGGCAACACCACTAGTTCTATTCAGACTGCAAATACCTCGTGTGCCATTTCTTAGACGAGCAAGTCACAAGTTGGGGACTATCCGTAAAGCTCCGAGAACTGTGCGGCATACGGCAACTATGGTAGAGGAACAGGAGCGCAAACTGCCAGTGACGAAGATTGTCTGGCGCTGTATGTGTATATAGCTTAGTTGGCGAGCGATTTGGGCACATCACATGTTACTGTTTCTGACTTTCTGAGCTGGCGTGACGGCGATGATGGTCGCGCGAAGTATGACAGCCTATGAAGTAGTAGGTGAGCGTGGCCGACGGCACGGCTGCGATCCCGTCATATCGCGACCGAGGTATGTGGAATATTTAAGTGAGGATCTGTCTGGTGGTTGCTTGCCGGGGTGGTGATCTGAAAGATAAGGCTGGTCAAAAATAATAAGGTTGTCTGTTACACACCTTCATCTGCATCTGCCATCTCATCTCTTATCCTGGCACTCCTGGCCGACAGCGATCCGGGTCGTGCCGCACGTGGGGAATCGTACGATTTCTAAGTTCTCATACTACATAACTACCTAGTGTACTTTACGTACCTACTAGTAGTTAGGTGTTCCAAGCGCCGAAGCCGACTTAGAACTCCGGCCCCCAAAGGTATAAAATCCACAAGAGCCCCCCTCCTTCTGTTCTTCAGCTTGTCAACCGTTTGTTGGCGGGGTTTTCCAACACTTGCTCGCCGTCCTGAGCCATCGTCCCGACGTCCAGATGATACAGCTTGGTTACTAGAAGCGAGAGCCGCTGCCAGCGGTTGCAGGGGGAATCGGACCCTTGAAGCTCAGCATTGCCGATAGTAAAGGACCGTAGAGAATAGTAAAGCCTACAGCACTTGGTAGTATGCCCACCTACATACTTTACAAAAAGCCGCTCTACCAGGTAGGCGTTGAATGCGCAACATTGGCTCGAGATTGGGTGTCGCCTCTTGCGAACTTGAAGCTGAAATGGCTTGCGCGGCATCGGATCCACTTCCAATCGTGGCTGAGCAGGGTTGACGCGTGATCTGGCGGGGCCTTTCAGGGCCGTGGAGGATATGATTAGCTGGAAACTTTGACGGCACTGGCCAAGAAAGGCAGTTCCAGCCACAGGTCAGGCAGCGCCAAATACAGCCGCCCCACCACATTTGGCGGCCTTTCGTCACTGCGCAGAAGGGGCTCCAGTCTTGCCAGGAGACAATCAGGCACCATTGATTCTAACCTGGAAGGCTTATCGTGACCTCGAAAGGGGCGCTCCTGCTCGAACCTTTTGAGCCCCCAGATGTTGGAGACCACCAACCTGCCGCTGTTGGTTTGCAGTCGAAGTCTCATACTGCCGCATCGCCCTATCTTTCGCAAGCGGTCAACCGCGGCATATACGACAACGGTTTGAATACCACTAATCACGTAATTGCGGGCGCTTCCTGGGTTGACCATATACGCGCATGACGGACCCGCGATGGTGAGCATTACCTTTGACTAGCACCACTGCCGCCCGCGAAATAACATGGCTAACACCAGCTGTGTCGTAGGGCATCACTCGACGTGCGAAGGACAAGGCGGCGCGGGCCGACCGCTCTGCCGGCGGAGCCGGGCAAGGCGGCTCCAGCAAGCCCAAGAAGGCCACCTTCGACACGACAAAGAAGAAAGAGATCGGTGTCTCCGACCTGACGTTGCTGAGGACCGTTTCCAATGAGGCCATTAATGAGAACCTGAAGAAACGGTTCGAGGGCGCTGAGATCTACACGTACATCGGCCATGTCTTGGTTTCCGTCAACCCCTTTCGCGATCTCGGCATCTACACCGATCAGGTGCTCAACAGCTACCGGGGGAAAAACCGGCTGGAGATGCCGCCGCACGTTTTCGCCATTGCCGAGTCTGCGTACTACAACATGAAGGCGTACCGGGATAACCAGTGCGTTATCATCTCGGGCGAGTCCGGTGCCGGCAAGACCGAGGCAGCCAAGCGCATCATGCAGTACATTGCCAACGTCTCGGGAGGTGAGACGGGAGAAATCCAGCAGATCAAGGACATGGTCCTGGCGACCAACCCTCTGCTCGAATCCTTTGGCAATGCGAAGACGCTGCGGAACAACAATTCGTCGCGTTTCGGCAAGTATCTGCAGATTCACTTCAATGCCCAGGGCGAGCCTGTTGGCGCCGACATCACAAACTATCTGCTGGAGAAGACGCGCGTGGTTGGGCAGATTGCCAACGAGCGTAACTTTCATATCTTTTACCAGTTTACCAAAGGAGCGTCACAGCAGTACCGGGAGACCTTCGGAGTGCAGAAGCCCGAGACGTACTTATATACCAGCAAATCTAAGTGTTTCAATGTCGACGGGATTGACGATCTGGCCGAGTTCCAGGACACGCTGAACGCCATGAAGGTGATTGGCCTCTCACAAGCAGAGCAGGACAACATCTTCCGAATGCTTGCGGCCATCCTCTGGACGGGCAACCTCGTGTTTCGGGAGGACGACAGCGGGTACGCGGCCGTGTCAGACCAATCAGTCGTCGACTTCTTGGCGTATCTCCTCGAAGTCGACCCGGCCCAGCTTATCCATGCCATCACGATTCGTATTCTGACACCGAGGAACGGGGAGGTGATCGAGTCTCCGGCCAACGTTGCGCAAGCGACGGCAACTCGAGACGCCTTGGCAAAGGCCATCTACAACAACCTGTTCGACTGGATCGTGGAGCGGATAAACCAGTCTTTGAGGGCGCGGCAGGCGACTGCGAACTCGATCGGCATTCTTGATATTTACGGATTCGAGATCTTCGAGAAGAACAGCTTTGAGCAGCTGTGCATCAACTATGTCAACGAGAAGCTTCAGCAGATCTTCATCCAGTTGACTCTGAAAGCGGAGCAGGAAGAGTACGCGCGGGAACAGATCAAGTGGACCCCTATCTCCTACTTTGACAACAAGATCGTGTGCGACCTGATCGAGTCGATTCGGCCGCCGGGAATCTTCTCAGCGATGAAGGATGCCACCAAGACTGCGCATGCTGACCCTTCCGCCTGCGACCGGACCTTCATGCAGAGCATCAACGGCATGTCGAACCCTCACCTGACCCCGCGGCAAGGGAGCTTCATCATCAAGCACTATGCCGGCGACGTCTCGTATACAGTCGACGGCATCACGGACAAGAACAAGGATCTGCTCCTGAAGGGGCTCCTTAACCTCTTCCAGGCCAGCCAGAACAAGTTCATCCACACCCTCTTCCCCAACCAGGTGGATCAGGATAACCGGAAGCAACCTCCGTCGGCAGGCGACAGGATAAGAGCCTCGGCGAACGCACTGGTTGATACACTGATGAAATGCCAGCCTTCCTACATCCGGACCATCAAGCCCAACGAGAACAAATCGCCGACCGAGTACAATGTCCCAAACGTGCTTCATCAGATCAAGTACCTGGGTCTTCAAGAGAACGTGCGTATCCGGCGCGCTGGTTTCGCCTACCGCCAATCCTTCGAGAAGTTTGTCGATCGGTTCTTCTTGCTCTCGCCCGCTACTTCGTACGCCGGCGAGTACACGTGGCAAGGATCCTATGAAGCGGCTGTCAAGCAGATCCTCAAGGACACCAGCATTCCCCAGGAAGAATGGCAGCTCGGCGTCACCAAGGCGTTCATCAAGTCGCCCGAGACACTATTCGCCCTCGAGCACATGCGGGACCGGTACTGGCATAACATGGCCACGCGGATCCAACGGATGTGGCGAGCGTACCTGGCATACAGGGCAGAAGCCGCCACGCGGATCCAGCGTTTCTGGAGGAAGAAGCGCGTCGGTGCCGAATACCTACAGCTTCGCGACGAAGGGCATAGGGTCCTACAGGGCCGGAAGGAGCGCAGGAGGATGAGCATTCTTGGCTCTCGACGGTTCCTTGGCGATTACCTCGGCCTCAACGCAAGCACTGGCCCCGGGGCGCAGGTACGGAATGCCATCCAACTTGGAAGCAACGAAAAAGCCGTCTTCTCCTGCCGCGGCGAGGTCCTGGAGGCGAAGTTTGGCCGGTCAAGCAAGCCTAGTCCTAGAATTCTGGTCGTCACCAACAGCAAGTTTTACATTGTGGCGCAGGTGATGGGTCAGAATCACCAGGTTCAGATCATGATTGAGCGCTCAATTCCCCTAGGGGCCATCAAGTTCATCGGCACATCCACCTGCCGAGATGATTGGTTCTCTCTGGGCGTGGGGTCACAGCAAGAGGCAGATCCTCTGCTCAACTGCGTGTTGAAGACGGAGATGTTCACTCAGATGAAGAGAGTGATGCCTGGCGGGTTCGACTTGAGAATTGGCGACACCATCGAGTACGCGAAGAAGCCAGGCAAGATGCAAGCAGTGAAGGTGCTGAAGGACTCGCCCACTCCGCACGATTTCTACAAGAGCGGCGCTGTGCATACGCAGCCAGGGGAGCCGCCGAATTCTGTCTCCCGACCCACGCCCAAGGGTAAACCAGTTCCTCCAAGACCGATCACCCGGGGTAAGCTCATCAAGCCTGGTGGACCGGGCGGCAGGCCATCTCGGGTTCCTGTCAACCGCACGTCGCAGCCTCGGCCATCAGCAACTAGCACCGCGGCTTCCTCGAGGCCGGTGCCACAACCCCAACCGGCGGCGGCAACATCCGCCAGCATCCCGTCGCACACCCGACAGAAATCTAACTCATCTGCCGTTCGCGCACCTCCGCCCCCGCCCCCTGCACCGCCCGCTGCGAAGCCGAAAATCATGGCTAAGGTGCTGTACGACTTCGCTGGCCAAAGAGACAATGAGCTGTCGGTCAAAGCGGGCCAGCTGATTGAAATTGTCCAGAAGGAGAACAACGGTAAGTTCAGACGCCAAGCACTATGGACCCTTGGTTTCTCACGCTGACCAATCTGTGTGTCAGGCTGGTGGCTCGCAAAGAACGGCGCAAGTCAGGCCTGGGTTCCGGCGGCGTACGTGGAGGAACAAGAAGCGGCTCCACCGCCGGTTGCGGCACCGCGGCCACCGCCGCCTCCGCCGGCGGCGAACGGTTCAGCTGCTAGGGCGAAGCCGGCAGCGCCACAGCCTCCGGCCAAGCGCCCAGCAGCGGGCAAGAAGCCGGCAGCACTGCAGGCTCGCGATTCGGGCATGAGCTTGAACGGGTCGGACAGTAGCAGGAGTAGCACTCCAACACCGAGTTTAGCCGGGAGTTTGGCCGATGCGCTGTTGGCGAGGAAGAACGCCATGGCGAAGAAGGATGACGATGATGACTGGTAGCTAGGTACGCAGCCCCTCCTGCTGCGAGTGTTTGTTGAATCACGAGGTGCTTTATGAGAGGAAGTCTTTTTCCCGATCTGCGAGTCTTTGATGTGGGACATCTAGTGACAGAGAAAGCAGTGTCTCACACAATTCGAGTGGTATGTACCTAGATGGTGTTTTGTGAGACTTGATGTATGCGAGGATCTGGCTCGGTGTACGCCGGCCCCAACCCATCGAGACGCACAGGTGCTCAATTTCGTCAGTGGTGTCGCTCGCCTTGTTTCCTAGCGGAAGGGGCAGCTCAGCCATCCTCCTCCCTAGTCAAAACCCTTCTCTTCCGGATGAGCTCGGCCAGAGGCACGTCGTCGTCGTCATCAACGCGCGTAGGTACGATTTCCTCTTCGACCTCCTCATCTACGCCATAATCCCACAAGCGGTCGCCATCGGAGTTGGTCCACAGGGGCTTACCAGCCCGCTCGTAATTCCTGCTCCCGTTGCCCTCGGCCGTACCAGGCAGTTCGTCCACTTCTTCAAGCTCTGCGATAATCCCGGGCCTCTGCTGTGCCTGCCGTGCGTGGACTCGCCTCCTTCTCAGAAAGTCCTCCTGTTGCCGCCTCGCAAAAGCCGCCTTCACTTCCTCAGGCGTCTGATACTCATCGAGCCGTCCTTCCGGCTGCTGCATCGCCCCAGGCCAACCTCCCCTCTTCGCCTGCCGCATCTTCTCCGGATCAGGCGGCGGCCAGAGGCCAGGCAGATCGTTGAACCCGTTCTCCTCCCACTCCCATCCGGCTCCCTTGCCAGGCGTCTCGTTGTTGATGCGCGGCCCGCCTCCGAAAACAGGCAGAAACCAGCGCAGCACGTTCCGCGTGCCCATCGCCTGCGCCATGTTGGCGAACACGCCCACGTCGTAGGGGAACTCGATCCTCTCGAGCCGCTCCCGCAACGGCTCATCATCGTCCCCCCAGAAATACCCATCGCTGCCGCGCCGGTGGTCCTCATCCAGCCTCGCCAGGACGGCCTCGTGCCGCTCTATTTCCCACTCCTCAATCATGGTGCAGTTGAACACCCAGCCCTTGACCGTGGTGTAGAGCAGTATCCCCAGCGCCAGCACGGTGCCCGCGTTCACGAGCGCCAGCACCGTCAGCCCGATCAGGCTCCCCACCGACGGGCCCAGGTACGCGGGCAGGTGGCGCGACGCCCAGATGGCGCCTGCACGCTGCCAGATCAGACGGGCCAGATAGAGCAAGGCCATGTTGGTGTACAGCAGGAAGCGCAGGAAGTAGGGGAAGGTCTGCATCGACACGCAATTGCCTGTCCACGGGCAGTGGTGGTCCATCTTGGGGATGCAGCGGCCGCAGTGGCGGCAGTGGTGGGCGCGGAGGGGCTTTGGGCGGCGGCATTTCTTGCACCAGCGGCGGGTCGGATTCAGTGTGGTTTTGGGGTCGAGGTCGAATTCAGCGCTGGAGTCACAGGTGGTGGAGGAGGAGGAGGAGGTAGGACGGCGCGGGATCAGGTACCGCCCTGGATCGACGGTGCAGGCGAGGTAGTAGGTCCACCAGAGGATGGCGAGGAGGACGTTGAAGCTGACAGTTTGTCGGCGAGTTAGGGGCCCCGGGGCGAGTTCCGGGTCGTGGCTGAAGAGATATTGCGAGTAGTAGCCCTGGAAGAAGATGAGAAGACAAACGGCGGGAATGTAGACGAGGTGCAGGCCCGGCGTTGAGGGGCCGGCCATTAGCGAGGTCATTTCGTTGGCGTCGTTAGGTGTCCATGGAGGGTAGTGAGATACTAATAACAGCCAAAGGAGAAAGGAAAAAAAAGGACAAATGAGCGCACAGTGCTGTTCTTTCGTTCGTCTGAGCGTCCCGATCGTCACATGAAACAGCGTTTCGAATGTCCAACTTCCATGTGGAGAGACCGTGACGGGTGCTGACTGCTGAGTCCGACAACTTCTCGGAATGACGCGTCGTGGGCTCGTAGCAGTGGCACGGGTAACTAACGTATTGTACACTGCCAGGTGTAGGAACTTACGGCAAGAGCAGCGTATTGCTTACAAAACAGGTAATGTTACGCCAAAATGAAAGTTAGGGGCTCACCCCGGCTCCCAGGGTACGAGCTTCTGTAATTTAGTACCAATCGGCGACAGGGTTCCTGTCGTTACAGATTGCGCTGCATTCAAGGATTCCAGGCCGAATCCAACAGGAGCACCTTGGGATGGATATCCGGACCTCGAGGACTTCTATAATAACCCTGCCAATTCACGGGTTGGACTTATTACGCCGATTCTCCCGCAGCCCGCGCATTCGGAATCAGAAGTTTGATGAGGCCCGCATTGCGCGGCAGACCGGGGAAGCCCTCGGCATCAACAAAGCTCCTCACGCCCCTGACGCCCCTGAAGGCTGCTGAAGCATGGCGAACCAGCTGACGGCGCTGTGGTAAGTGAAGGACTCGTTCGAGCAAACCTGGACATTATCTCGAGGTGTCGCAGCATTCGGTGTCAGTTCGCTGCTAACTTCAGCTAGTGCCGTCGCCTCCTTTTTGTGGCTCACTCACAACCTGGAAGACCATCAAATCATAGGTATAATACCTTGGGGACGTCCCTGCATGACCTGTTTTTGCCGAAACTCCAGCTGACGGTAGCATGGGAATATACAAGAACAACCACGGCTCTCATCTTTTCTTGTCCTCGTCATCGCAGCCTTGTCATCCTATCTTGCTAGCTTTTGTGCCGTATGGCTTCCGGGCAATAATGGAAGATTTGGTGAGTAAGGTATTGTATCAGAGAGACCTTCAGCGCTCCATTACTAACCGCCAGCAGACGACGAGCTGGGGCCGTTGAAGGTCACGCGGCCCAACCAGCCCAAGAAGCCACGGCGATACTTCCTGCCGGGCTTGATCATCTGCCTTGTTTCTCGCCTTGAGATTTTCTACCGTGTGACGTTTGACCTGCAGTGTTCGAAAGCGGGAATCGAGGTGAAGACTGTTCAGGGCTTCATGTTCTCTGTTCGAGATGCTAATATATATTTACAGGCGTTTCTGCCTCTGTTGATGCTTCTCTACGAGCTCCTGCCAGGGCGCAGGATGCGGCCGAGAGCCGGCGGTGGCGATGGCGGTGAGGAGAAAGACCCGGACGATCCGGGGACGACGCTCTATGAGGCAGTGGGCGGGTGGTTCACCGACTCCAAGGCGTCGCTATCCATCGCAGTGGTGCTGCTCACAGTCGGTGCTTATCTCGCATCGTCGCAAGAGATCAGGTCGACGTTCCTCTGCGCAAGCCACGACCGGAGCGCCCTTGTCATCTTCTTGCAATGGACTGGCGCCATCCTCGACGCAGCCATCGCCATCATGTTGTGGCGTATTCTTGCCTGGCCAAGGACCACCAAAAGCCGGCTGCGAACTCTGAGCGGCATTCTCTCGGTCTCGTCGCTGGCCGTCGGGCTGCTCAACTGGACTTCCCGCTTCGGCTTCTCCACCAGGCCAGCCACCATTCATCTTGGGGGGCCCGATCCGCTGTATATCTTCGATGTCGTCGTCGATGGTCTGGTCTTCTCGGTGTTCCTCGTTGCCGGCAGCCTCCTCACAGCGGACGGAAGCCCTCTCTCGCTCGCGGGCATCCTCACTTTCCTCCTAGGACTCTTGCTGGCGGTCCAGAAGACGGTGCTGTCGGGAACCTGGGAGAACACCTCGCCCGCTGTCACGTACTTTGCGCTGCTGTTCCTTTGCGTTGGCTTCTCATTCTTTGTCTATGCGAACAACATCCGGTCCGTCGTCTGCCTGCACCGCGCCTTTGTTGTCTTCCTTCTTGTCCTCCTCACCGTCGTGGCGGCAATCTACACCCCGGTCAAGGCGCTCAAACCCGTCGGTAGCAATCACCCGCTGTCCAAGGTCATCTACGAGGCAAGGATCGAGGCGGACCGCTGGCTGCGCCACGCGGCCGTCAGCAGCTCGCTGCCCGTCGCCGTCCAAGAATACAGAGAGCGCCACGGCGGGAGAGACCCGCCCCCAGGCTTCGACATCTGGTATGGTTTCGCCAAAGACCGCCGCTCAGCCATCCTGGATCACTTCCCGCAGATGGAGAACGATCTCCTGCCGTTCTGGGGGATGCCGCCGTCCAAAATCAGAGAGGATGTCCGTCGCGCCGCCGCGGAGCCCGACATGGCGATGCTCCAGATCAAAGGCCGCAAGGCGCAGCACAATCTCCCGCCGGCAAACCCGTACAAGCCGGTCATGGACGATCTGGTCGACCTTGTCGGGGGGTTTGTGGACCACCTTCCCGACATGGAGCTGGCCATCAACCTCGACGAGCGGCCGCGGGTGCTTGCGCCGTGGGCGGATGTCGTGCGGACCACGAAAGCGGCGCAGCGAAAACGTGCAAGCAAGCTGCTGCCGCGGCTCGCTCCCGCTCTCGACGAGATGCCCGCCGCCCAACCGGCCGTCCTCGACAAGCTGCTGGCGCAAAAGACATTCACGCCGGTGAAGGAACTGCGCGAGATGACGGCGCTGACCTGCCCGCCGGGAACCAAGGCGCGCGCGGCCACGCACTGGGACATCCGGGACCTCTGCAGCAGCTGCGCCAAGCCGCAGTCGCAGGGCCAGTTTCTGACGAACTGGACGCTGGCGCAAGAGATATGTCACCAGTCGGACCTGCTTCGCCAGCACGGCTTCTACATGACCCCGCCGGAGCTGCGGCCGCTGCAGGAGCTGCTCCCCGTCTTCAGCCGGGCCAAGACCGACAGCTACCGCGATATCCTCCTCCCGCTGAGGCACATCATGGAGCCCGCCGAGCCCGGCACGCAGCAGGCCTTCGACATGAAATCGAAGAAGCTGTTCTGGCGCGGCAAGGTCGACCGCCTCCGATCCAGCCACGAGCTGGTGCGCGGCGGTCACCGGGAGCGGCTCGTCCATCTGCTTAGCGCACCCGCACGCTCCGAGAGGACCACGCTCTTGCTGCCCAGCAGGAAAGGGTGGGCGTACGAGCAGGTGCCAACGGGCCAGCTCAACGATCTCCTGGCCCTGGACGTCGCCTTCGCCAGCTACAGCGCGTGCAAGGCAGCGGACAAGGACAAGGACAAGGATGCCGGTGCGGGCGGCAGGAACTGTGACCATGCCGGCAACAACATGTTCCCCCAAAAGCCCGACTATGTGGACCCGCTACGGCACCAGTACGTCATGGTCGTCGACACGGACAGCGGGCCGCCGCGCGAGTTCCTGCGCACGCTCCGGTCGAGCAGCGTCCCCTTCCACGCGTCCATCTTCGCCGAGTGGTACAGCGAGCGGCTGATGCCGTGGGTGCACTTCGTGCCCGTCGACCTGCGCTTCCACGCACTGCACAGCACCCTGACGTACTTTGTCGGCCTCCCGAAGAAGTACGGCCGCAGGATGAACGGCCGCGAGGTGGAGATGGCGGCCCGGCAAGAAGACGGGAGGTGGATCGCCGAGGAGGGCAAGCGCTGGGCGGAAAAGGCCCTGCGGAGGGAGGACAGGGAAGTGTATTTGTTCCGCCTCCTGCTGGAATGGGCGCGGGTGGTCGACGATAACCGGGATGAGATCGGCTTTGTGTTGTCATAGCGGCTGGGAAGATATATACACTTCGAACGAAGATGGATGGTTTTGGATTAGGTACCTTACTGTATTTTGGAGTATTTGTATTATATTGTACATATGTATGTGCTTAGACTGGAATGGGGGTAAATAAGGTACCAGGTACTCAGGTCGCCGGCGCTGTCACGACTACTCACTCACTTCATTTCATTTCTCCCCCCCCCCCCCCCCCCCCCCCCCCCTTTTTTTTTACAGCGTCTCTCTCATCAAGGCGTGTCCCGCATGCCCCATCGCCCTGACCTGGATCTGCATGCTTTCCAGCACCCGCGCCTTGATGTTCTCGTCCGCAATATCCGCTCCCATAAACAGACCGTGAGCGCTTTTGAAATCGTAGTTCCTCAGGATCCCCCACATGCGCGCGATCTCGTCGGCGCTCAGCGGTATCATGTTGGGGATGCTCCACAGGAAACTGAAGGTATTGATCCCCTGGGGCCGCTCCCTTGGGTTGCCCAGCGCATCCACAGCCCAGTTCGCCCGCCCGGCAGGCGTCATCATCAGCGTATCAGCCGTAAACAGGTGCCCGTCATAGAGCAAGACCACTAGGTACGGTAGAGTGCCCGTGGCATCAGCCGGGAAACCACCTAGCCCGTAACACGGAGGAGAAGGGGCCGCCAAAAAGAAAAAGAAAAAAGAAAGAAAAACTCACAACTCCCCGGGAAATGCCCTCCCAATTTAACCACCCTCACGCCCGTATCCTCCCCGTTGATCTCTACCCTCGTCTCGACGCCGTCCAGGAAAACCTGCCTCTGCTCGTCCCTCCTTGCCAGCCATCCCCGGTCCTCCCTTGCGAGGTACACGGGGCAGCCAAAGCGCTCGGCCCACTCGAGATGCGTGCTGTAGAAATGCGGATGCGAGATCACCATCGCCTGGATCCCGCCCATCTCGTTGCTGACCCGGGCCACGGTGTCATCGTCAATGTAGCTGACACAGTCCCAGAGCACGTTGCCCCTGGGCGTGCGGATCAAGATGGCGCGCTGCCCGATGGCGAATGCGGGCTTGGTGACGATGCAAGTAAAACGCGGGTCGTCTTGGATCAGGGGTAGGAATTCGTTGTGCCGTTGGCGTTGGTCCTCGCCCGCCGAGGAGGAGCGCAGGTCGGCGAGCGTGGTGAAGCTCTGCCCTGACGGGGGTGTGTATTGGCGGGGATCATCGCAGATGAAGCATCTCGTGAGAGCGGTGCGGTCCGCGGTGGGGTGCTGCGTGCCGCAGGTGTTGCAGACCAGGTAGCGGGAGGTGTCGGTCATGGTGGGCTGTGGTCAAAAAAAAAAAAAAAAGCGGTAATGCTGTGGATTGATGTCTCCAGGAACTTGGCTGTGATATAAAGCAGAGAAGCTAGACTATCATTTAAATACATGCACGCTTATTAGACACGACCTATTCGTATCTCCTTCGAACGCCGGAGAGCCTAGCATAAACATATAACCGTAACTGCTGCGGGGTGTGAGGGGGCGCCAGGTCCTTTGACTTCAGTTCAGTTCCTTACAGGGGATGGGAAGGACATCGAATCTGTAACTTACGTCACAAGGAACGCAGACTCGGAGCCGAGATACGGCGATAACACAAACCCTAACCTGAGTCATTGGTAGAAACGGATTAAGGGGGTTATTGTATGTAGTACAGTACCTTACCTGGTACTTAGGTAGCGCTATATTCGTATGTATGTCAGGATTGTACCTTTGTTTACATTCACACTCGGGTATTCCTTCTGCCTCCTTATTTCGCGGACATTGTATGCACAGTACGAATACAATTACATCCCTCCCAGACCACGAGCTTTCCGAGATAGGGTAGGCCAACTCACACCGGCTGCTGCATGACAGGCACCCTTCCATCATTGGGTCATTGGGCTCTCCGTTGACAGGTTGGGGTTACGCAGTGGCTGTGGTGTATCGGAGTACCAGTGCCTTGTTGATTATTTGAGCCTCCCTGCCCTTCCGCCCTCGTCAACTTCAATTGTGTCGATCCGATGCCAAAGGCTACACTGCATACAAAACCAAGGGTGGCAGCCGAGACATTCCGTCCAGCTGGGACCGGGAAGATCGCCTACTCGATCTGGGGTCTGCTTTCCGGGTGCATTCCGGCCCAACCCCAACTCCGGCCACCCCTCCCCCCTCCCTTTCTCCCCCTTGCGCCTTTCTTTTCCACCTCTACCTCCTTACCAACTTCAGCCCATCCATCTTTTTCGCCCTAGTACCTGACGATCTGCCTAACCGGAAACAACATGGAAAAATCATCACGTCACACAACGATTTCCATCACATGTCCCTGGGCAATCATGCATCGACGTGGCATTTTCCCACACCCGGTCTTGCTTCTCGACTCAATGTCACACTCCCACACTCTCGAGCAGCCCTGCACGTACATACCACACTACTAACACATCTTAGCCCGCGCTGCCTTGCTTCACTTCCGCCGCCTAAGGCAGCGAAGCGAATGTCGTCACCCGGTAATTATAGAAAACTGAAACTGAATCAGATAAAAAAGGTCAAGACAGATCTGTGCTACTTGGGCACCCACCAACTCTCGGCCACGCTTGCCGGGGCGGTCAGCGGGACTCCGTGGGAAACTACTCCGGATGCGCTTTGGTCAGGGACTCATGTAGGAGAGGGACACGTCGTCGGAAGGGATCAGGGGAGATCTGTTTAGGATGAAGTTTAGTTGAAGCCCAAGCAAGGTCTACTCCGTGTTTTCCCCAACCCTCGCCCTGCCGCCTGTCTAAAGTAAACTCCAGCCATCTCCATTTTCCTGTCAAACGAAGCCGTACCATTGTGCCTGACATGCACCCTTGCTCTGTGCTACCATCTACTCGAAGCCGGAAAACAACCCAGAAAGGAAAAAAAAGGGATAAAACAGGTACTTCTATAAATCCATCCTTAACCCATTTTGGTACCATCTATCAAAACACATCATTGCTGTCGTTAGTTCATTCCGTCATGCCCGTCCGCCCCTGTCCCATGTTTGCATGTCCGACCCCAATTGTCCATCCGGAAGATGTTGTACAGGGTAGTAAGGCAAACAAGCAGAATAGCCGCCATGCCTGCCCAAGTTCGAACCCCTGAATCATGGGGAAGAATGGAAAGAACGCCCCCCCCCCCCCACAGAAAAAAAGGAAAAGAAATAAAAGAAAAGAAAAAAAAAAAGAAAAGAAAATAAAAATGCCAGTCAGGTATCAGGAGCTGTGCAGTGTCTTGAACCCTGTCGTGATGAGGCTCCTCTTAGTATCTTTCACATCCGACGGCGCACTTGAGTAGAATAGGCCCTGTGCCAATGGTCAGCATATTCCGGGGACGGTTCAACCATAAAAAAAAATAAAAAAAAAAGAAAAAAGAAAAAGAAAAAAGAAAAAAGAAAAAAAAAGGAAAAAAAGAGGTGATGATAGTTGTAGCGTATATGGAGACATACCCCAAGCCCCTTCTGCTTGCAAAAGGCAGCCTTCGTCCTGACCGTGTCCGGGTTGTCGTACGTGACGAAGCCACCATCGCCACCAACGCACTGCGCTGCCACGGCCCGCTTGTCGACCTGCTCTTTGGTGCCCTTCCGGGGCAGCTGGTTGTACTCAAACGAGCCGCTGCCGTCGTCTCCGCCCGCGCCTCGGTTCTTGTGGCCCGGCCCCGTGACGTGCAGGAAGCTGCGCCCGAAGAGCGGGATCCCCAGCAGGATCTTCTTGCCCGGCACGCCCGACGACATGAGGTACTGCACGGCCGAGGCACCGGACGGCTCGTCCTTGCCGTGCACCGAGTAGAGCTGTGCGTGGTGGCCGCTCTTGTGGGTCCAGTGCCCGAAGAAGTCGTATGCGTTGAGGTTGATCGTGTCCAGGTACTCGACTGTTTGCCGGAGGTCGATATTCTGGAGGACGGCCTTTGCGGCTGGGAGAGCGGCCGTGACCAGATAGCGGTCGTCCGGGAGGTGAATGCGCATCGCTGCCACCAGAGCGAGGAAGTCATTTCCCTGCTGCGGCGTGCACGGGTATTCCCACACAACTGAGCTTCCGTTAATCTGGATGAAAGCACGCGGGAGGGGAGAGGGGGGCAAAGACGTACTGTCGATGCCGTCGAGTCCTGATGCTTCGACTAGGCCACGGGCCGAGCGACCAAGATTGTCCCGAAGGACAGCGTTCGACGCCACGATGGGGAGTGTTTCGGCCGACCCGCTGCCGCCGATAGAAAGCACAACCTGCAAGTGAGGATACCTTTGCTTGAGGTGCATCAGGGAGCCCAGCGCACCCTGAACGCCGTCACACGGCGCTCTGGCATCGGCCCACTCGTCACTGAGCTAGACACATGCATCAGTCAGGGCAATGACGGGTGGGGGAAGATCCTCAGTGGACGTACAAATACCCCCCGTCCGCCGTCACGTTGGCGTAGGCGTAGTAGACGCGGTTGATACATCCGTAGTTGAGTTGGCCGGGTGTGTCCCCGTTGTAGACTCTGTAATTGGGCCAGTAGACGGCATTGGTGTACATGACATGACTTAATAGGCGTGACTTGCGTGATGAAGACGTCATGTTGATTGAGGAGTCGCCGGGGTGTTTTGGGGGTCAATGAAGGAAGAGACTACAGACTTGCTTTGCCGTCTTTGATGTGGGGGGGAAGAGAGGGCGGCAGATATGTGGCTCACGGCTTTCTTAAGGCCCTGGTGGTCTGGGAGAGTTTCGACACTTTTCGAGAAGGGGCTTGTGCCAGCGCATGTTTGACTGATGTGTTCGAAGTGCTGGTCGGGCACCAAGAGGACGGGGAGAGAACAACCAGTGCCACCACTTGCGTGTCTTCCTTTATACCCAGCCAGGGCACTGGCACTCGGGCAGCGTGTTCGAAGAGGTGAAGACGCCCATTAAGCCTAGCCCAAGCCGGTGGAGCCGGAAGCGGGTTTTAGAAGCAGCAAAACCCCTCGCGTTCACGATCTGCAGACGACTTGTCGCAAGACATGATTTGCGCCGGCGGCAGGGCTGGTCGAGGCTCGGTCGACGGTAAGTCGAGGGTAGGGCAGGGGTGGTCAGAGCATCAAGGCAATGACGGGCTACCGGAAGCCGATATGTCGCTGCATGGCCGGGTACCTAGTAGTCAGGAAGGGGCTGCAAGCAGGGGCTCCGGACAAATGAGTCTGCTGCCTCACAATTGGTCTTCGGGTACAGGCTTTTCATTCTGAAGGAAGCCATAGAGACACCCTCTTCAGCAACTCGGCAAGTCCGCACCTCGCGACTCGAGGCAGCCAAAGACGGCAATGCCTAGTTGATGTCTCTGGCCATCTTGAGGGTTTCACTAACAAGCACTCCACGGCCCCCCATCATCGCCCTAGCGTCTTGCTACTACAGTCAGTATGCTGACTTTTCGGTGCTGTCTCAGCATTGCCGTCCAATCTGCCTTTCCACCCCCAACCCAGCGGTGAGGGTAGACCCGCGTAGCGAAGCCGAGTTTGTCAAGTTTGAAGAGCTTCGACTTGGCAGTTATGGAGACCAGGTCCGGAGTCGAGGCGGCCCACGTGAGAGGCATGTCGGTGAAGGAGTTCGAACCAACCCTAGGGCTCCGCTCGCCGTTGTAACTTTGTGGCTGCCATTGGAGTCATGGGTACCCCAACAAGCCTCCAACGGCGGACCAGCATGCCGGAAAATTAACCTTCGTGGAGCAGATTGCTGTGGCATTCCGCAGCAGGGCTATGCCCGTCATCCGAGCTGACGCACAAAGCTGATAACACAACAGTTTCAAGCACACTCAGAACTCCGCAATACCGGGTCTTGACTCTTGGAAGCCATATCGAGATAGCCTGCGTGCGTTGGCCGACCACGGTCTACAGACATAGAGCTGTACTGTGCAAGAAGGGATATGCATATTCGGTGCCTTGCGGCTTGATGCTGTGGAGAGTGACACGCCTTCCGGTTGTTCTATCAGCTGTGCCTGGATTGCTCGAAAACCCAACGCTTGGCAAGCCTCGGTGTTTGAGGTGAGCACATCGTTGCCAGCAGTGAAATGAAACAGACCGCAAAAAGTCTGAACGAGCCCAAGGCTGGGATGAACTGGTCATGGCCGATGCCAGCTCATCCTTGTCTGTACCTAAGTCGTGGCTTCCACATGGCCCCGTAGTCTGACCTTTTTTAGTCATCAGTGCCTGATCGATTTCCTTGTTTGATCTCGGCTTCCAGAAGAAGTCTGCAGTATGCCCCTCACCTCACCCCGCGCTTATCACCCCGCTACCCCTCCTTATCAACCCGTAGAGAGACTCGTTCAGGGCTGGCTGAGCCGATTCTTCTCTCCTTAAAAAAGTCGAACGCCGAATAGCAACCCCAGGATGCTGGCGTAGAGAATTTGCTCCGGAATTGCATCTGCTAACTCACCGACGGTCTAACAGGGCAGATGATCGCCTGACAGAACAAAAACTTCCTCGTCCAACCCAACTTGGTCCGGCAGCCCGCGCACAGTTTCCATTTCTTGGCTCTGCAAGCCATGCATACCTACACAGTACGTACTACACCGTCCATTAAGCTCCGCAAGGGGTCCTGGAGCAGGGGAGGTTTGTAAAGTGGCGTCACTGGTGGGTATCGACTCTGAAACCTCCCGCAACCGGTATAAACAATAAACACCAGTACCTCCACATGCAATGCCTGGCACCGCTGGGCACCGATCCTGTTTGGCCGGGCAAGATTTCTAACCTTAGCGGTCTGCAATTCAGAGTGCAATACTGTGTATCTGTATAACCGACTTACTGCACTTCAGGTTGTTTCCGCTTGAACCAACCGGACCTGTGGAAATAGAGTGCCTGAGTGCCCTGCGATGCATTTACAGCCTTACAGGCGATCGGGCTCTCCCAGGAGCTGTAGGTATGTACGATGACATCTAACCTCCTGTCTTCGCGCTACACGTGGCCAAGGGTCAGAGGGTGCCTACTGCATACGAATACCGGAAATTGTCATCTTCACGTTGATGCTCGGAGGTTCACGTCGGTGACCTTATTCGCAACCCGGTGAGTAATGATCTGGTCTTTGACACTTTGACACTGTTGAGTTTGCTTGACATTTATGGCCTTCATAGCCCATGGGCTTGGCTTGTCACTTGTCTGGCAGAGACAAGCGCATCATTCCTGACTCCTAAAGTACATAATCTATGTTTAGTTCATCAGCGTATTGTCTTCCAGATTATAGCTCTCAGAGTACTAGGTGAATAGGTCATAACTGAACTATTCCCTAAGGAGTGGCATACGGGGATATGCACGCAGCCACGGCTTTGTCCTACCGAAACTTCAAACATGGAAGCATGTGGCTTACGCCCAGTGGACGTAGCATCACCGATCTTCTTTCCGGTCGGCACCGAGATCGGCTCTACGAGGGCGGGGCCGATCGGCTCGACGCCGAGTGGGGATACGGGGCCGGCAATTCCGGGGTTCTTCCGTTGCGATTTCCTCTGCTCCATCAACCGGTTGCTGATGTTACCTGCTCATAGTTATGGTCCAACTGGAACTCAAACAGGGTGTCTACTGTACTAATTGGCCGTATCACTAGCCAGGCTATCAGATCTGTGGATCTCATGAATTTCTCAGTCATCTACCCTAACCCTAATGCTAGCAGTCGGGCTTTTGTCACTTGATAACAACCTGGAACCTAGTAGAAGATGATTTACAACTGGTAGATGAGGTCAGAAAGTGTGCAAATTTCGTACAGATAGCCTCATCGATATGCCAATACTCATACAGAGCTGTTGGCCCTCTTGGACTGTGTTATATTCCATTCGGCCAGACAGCTAATAGTAACGAACCTTTGTTCCGGGCAGCCAGCTGAAGTGGAAGTATGCCATGATTTCCACTGTGAAATTTGGATACAACCTGAATATCTTACTCAAGGTACATGTATTGATAATGAAAACCGAAAGTGGCGGAGCTGGTATTTTACCCATCTGCTGTAATATTCGTCCGCCCCGCATCGCAATCACAGGCAGCCCACCGAGCTCCTTTGCCTTGGCGCTTCCACGCACATCATTGCTGTTCCACCAGGACCTGCCCTCCTTCATCAACAACACAATAATTACTTGCCGACATAATCGCTAACTTGCAGGGAAGGGGATTTGTTTTGACATCTTAACTCGGAGACAAGTGTCCACCGAGCAGCGAACGACATCGCAGCAATCTCAACGTCGCGCCGAAATCGCATCAGCCCGAACTCAGCTTGCTCCTATCGCAGTCATGGCAGACAGCGGCGATACGGGCGGCGACGCCCAGCTTACCTTCAAAGTGAAGAGTTCCAATGACAAGGCGCACACAATCACCATGGCCGAGTCGGCAACTGTTTTAGATCTCAAGACAAAGCTGGCGGGAAGCGACTTTGAGGATACTCCCGTCGAGCGACAGCGGCTGATCTACTCTGGGCGTATCATGAAGGATTCAGATGCTTTGAGCGTCTATAAGATCAAGCACATGAATACCATCCACATGGTCAAGAGCGCTCGCAGCAACCCTCCCGCCGCCCCTTCCAGCGCTTCGTCTTCGACACCCACCCCAGCCGCCGTTCCCCAGAACATGGCCTCCGGTGCAGGTGCCGGCGACCTTCTCGCAGGACTGACGGGCGCGAGGTTTGCCGGTCATGCCAATTTACCAAGCGCCGACTTATTTGGCGCAGATGGTGGGGTAAGTTTCATACCGCCCAGATATTCCAGCTCTACCCACCATCCTAACCATGGTAACCTACCTAGATGGGCGCGCCGCCGAATGAAGACCAGGTTGCCGAGATGTTGTCAAACCCGGTGGTGGCGCAGACAATGAATGAAGCGCTCAACAATCCCAGTTTCATCGACTATATGCTTCGGTCAAACCCCGCGCTGGCCGCAATGCCCAATGCCCGCGAGATGCTACAATCCCCACAATTCAGGGAGCTGATGACGAACCCGGAGGCCATCCGCATGGCAGCACGAATGCGAAGGGTATTGCATGGTGGAGGAGAGGGCTCGGCGTTTCCCGCTCCCGGCGCTACGGACACTACGCCCGCCGGTGCTGCAGCGACCGGAGGTTCCGCAGCGGCGGGTAACAACGGCAATGACGACCTGTTCGGACATCTCTTTGGCCCGCCGGGTGCTGGCAATCCTTTTGCCCCGGGGGCTGCGAATCCCTTCGCTAGCCTCCTAGGTATCACTCCACCGGGAGGCCCCTCCAGCGGAGCAACCACGGCGAGCCAGGCACCCGCAACTTCAACCCAAACAACCGCTTCGTCTGATAACAGAGAAGGTTCCGCTGGCAGCAGCACGGATACCCAAGGCCAGGC
Source organism: Chaetomium strumarium (assembly GCF_033439665.1). Lineage (NCBI taxonomy): Eukaryota > Fungi > Ascomycota > Sordariomycetes > Sordariales > Chaetomiaceae > Chaetomium > Chaetomium strumarium. The sequence continues at coordinate 3,018,596 of NW_026944429.1, read as the reverse complement.
CGGCCAGCCTCTCAACCCCTTTAGCGCGCTGCTCGGGCTCGGTGCAGGACAGCCAGGCGCCCAGAGCTCCAACACCAACAACCCCTTCGGGTGGCCACCAAACATCCCACCGGAAGCCCTCCGGCAACTCTCGCTGTTGTATGGACCCGGTGGGGGTTTCCCGGGAGTCGCCCCGGCAGCGGCAGCGGCGCCGGCGCCTCCCGATAACAGACCACCGGAGGAGCGCTATGCCGAGCAACTCCGCCAGCTTAACGACATGGGGTTCTTTGATTTCGATAAGAACGTGACGGCCTTGCGTCGCAGCGGCGGCAGTGTTCAAGGCGCTGTCGAATACCTCCTCTCCAACCCATGATTCTGCGAGACAGTGGAGTGCGTTTAATGGTTGGGACCAATGCGATTTGTGTTTGTATGGGATCAGCTGTTGATAATGAGATGAAATCTCAACAGCATACAGACGAACCATGATATGCGGGGCATGCTTATGAACTGGGTTGAGGTTGTGGAATGAAACCCATTTATCAGTGCTTGCGAGCATCGAATACTGTTGACCCCGGGGTTTACCTAACGCATTGTGTAGTATGTACATGTACATCGGAACAGCGATGCCCTCAATACACAGTACCTTAATCAATTCACTTGTTGATGACGGCAAACGAGGGTTCATGAAGTTGAACATGAATCGCTCCCCCACGTTTAAGTGAACCGAAGTTACACCGCCAGGCCAAGCTGCCCAGATCCCCCTGAACGTGGCTCCGCAGATAGGACCCATATTTTCAGATTCAGCAGGTCTCGTGAACACTGGCCCTACCCGAGATGGACATTGAGTAACCGCGAGGCGGCGTCGATCAATGGATGAATCAAGAAGTGACCCGGGGAAATTCTTGTGTGATGACTACTCATAGTCTATATATATGACTTTGGATTGAGTGGGGGTTGAAGTGAGAAGGAATCATCGCTGGAACAATAAGCGATGCGCTGAGGAGCTTCACTATCAAATCACCTCCTTTCCACACATCAACCACCCCGGAAGCTTTTGTGAAACCGCCTTCAGATTCGTTGACAAGTCACCCGGTTTCATGGGAACACTGAGTGAACCCCATCACGGTTCCTAGTCTCGTCTCATAGATACGCCTTCCTGTGTGGTCTCTTAGTGCCCTGTTTTTCCACACGATGCTGAGATGGTAAGAAGCACCCCCAGACATCACAAATAGCCAAGGGCAGATTACGAAACGTTCTAGAATTCCATGAGAAGGCTGACAATCCGGACCCCAGGTATCAAGCCCGCCTAGCGGCGCGGCCCCTTCTCACACAGGCCGTCACGACCTCGGTGCTCTTCGCGATTGGCGACGTGACGGCCCAGCAGCTCGTTGATAAGAAGGGCATCGAGAAACACGACATGGCTCGCACGGGGCGAATGGCCCTTTACGGCGGCGGTACGTGTTCCTTCCAGCACTACACCGTCGCCTCCCTTCAAAATCTTTTTTTTTCTTTTTTTTCTTTTTTCTTTTTTTTCCTTTTTTTCTTTTTTTTTTCCTTTTTCTTTTCTTTTCTTTTTTTTCAGACTACAATGCTGACACAAGAGTCGTCCATCTTGCATGAAAAACAGTGGTCTTCGGCCCCGCGGCAGCAACATGGTTCAAGATCCTCGCACGGCACGTCAACCTAGGCTCGGCCAACACGACGATTCTGGCACGCGTGGCCTGCGACCAGGGCGTCTTTGCGCCGACCTTCATCGGCGTGTTTCTGAGCAGCATGGCCCTGCTGGAGGGCACGTCACCCAAGGAAAAGCTCGCCAAGAGCTACAAGGACGCGCTCACCACGAACTGGATGGTGTGGCCATTTGTGCAGCTGGTCAATTTCAAGCTCGTGCCGCTGCAGCACCGGCTGCTGTTTGTGAACGTTATTAGTATCGGGTGGAATAGCTATCTGAGTTACTTGAACAGCGCATGAGGGACCATAGCGGCGGCTTGGCCCGGCGGCGGCGCGAGGAATGGGGCGAGGAAGAGGGCAAGGAAGGCTTGGTGTGAATTGCAGGAGGTTTGGTAACATATAGAAAGCCGGCGTTCTGGTGCCTGAGCGAAATGGTTGGACGTTTTTTGCGTGCTAACCTCTCAACGGCGTTGCTTTCGATGCGGATAGAGGTAGAACTGAGTGGGATGCCATTGCTCGAACCCTATTTACTTTGCTTTGCTGTGATTTCGAAGCAATCCCACATTCAGCGCTTTCTGGGAAGATCACATCGTTGGGCTCCGTTCTAGGACTGGTAGATGGATTTGATCATTGTGAAGTGTATTACTCTTTTTTTCTATATTCCGAACGCTTGTCAAGATTCCTTTTCCTACCGGGCATTATTAGCAATGCTAGGACACGTTTATACCCGCGTCCTGACATATCATTGCTCTATTCAGCTTCGAGAGCGGTAGGAGCAGTGAGGGTTTTGCCAGCAAACTTCTCGAGACCTTCGCCGCCCTGAAACGATAGTTAGCGCAGTTAAATGTGGATGGGTGCAGGGGAACACTTACATAGCTCACCAGCGGGCTCACTTCGACGCCGGCCTTGGGATCCTCGCCGACGACAGTCGCACCCGCGGCCTGCACCCAGCGCTTGCCCTGGGCCATGATGTCGTGCTTGCTCGTGTCGGGGTCGTCCTCCCCAGTGCCGCGAGCATTTTTGAGCGGGCTGAACTCGTCCTCGCGGCGGACTTCCATGCAGGCAAACTTGTTCAGCTCCAGCATGGGGAAGACATCGAAGACGAACTGCTCCAGCTTGATGCCGTTTGGTTTGGCGGGCTTGACCGTCTCGCCGGTTTCGAGGTCGGCATACGGGATCTTCTTGCGCGCGACGTGGTGCGGGAGTGTCTTCGCCCATTGGGGGATGGTGCTCAGGAAGCGGAACGAGTAGTAGTGGTTGACGATGTTGGCAGCGCGGAACTTGAGCACGCCAGGCTGCTTGGGGTCCTCCTCGGCGGCCACCGCCGGGTCGATCTCGCTGTACTCAACCACATCTGGCCGGCCGTTCTTGCAGAGAATCAGACCGACACTCTCAGTAGCGTTGCGCTTGCGCACAACCTTGGTCGCGATGTCGACATTCAGAGAGGCCGAGAAGCCAATGAAGACAGGGTCGGCCACCTTGACGAGGCAGTTGTCCACGCAGTAGGCATGGATGTGCTCAATCCCTCGCCTCTTCATGTCATCGAGCACCTTGGACTCGACCAGGGCGTTGTAGAGACCGCCGTTGCCGTCCGGCGCCACCGCCACCCTGCTCTTGCTCTCGAGCAGGATCTTCCCGTCGTTGGAGATGCAGGGGAGCACGCCCTGCTCAAAGATCATGACATTCTCGGGCTTCAGCCCGAAATAGTTGTGTTCCTTGAAGTATTGCTCGGTAGGCCCGCGGGTCGGCCCCGACGTCATGACGTACCACGGGACTGTGACACTGCGGCCCGTGCCGGCCTTCTTGGCGGCGAGCTCCTCGACTTTGCGGATGCGCTCAGCCTGGATCTGGAACAGGGACTTGTGGGACGGCAGGCCAATGTCGAAGCATCCCTTGGGCGCGGAGCTGCCCAGACGGGTGCCCTGACCTCCAGCCATGAGTACTACGCCGACCTTATTTGCTGCGATCAGATCAAGGCCTTCCGAGTACCACCGGTCAATGTCATCGGGCTTGGAGTCCATGATACTGGCGCGGGCCGAGTCCGGAAGGGGCTCGAGTGACGGTTGGGCGGCGGCGGCGCCATCTTCAGCCTTGGCCGGGGCAAGGGCTTTGGCGGCGATTGTGTTGATGTAGGAGGGGTCGAAGAGAGCTAGTTGCTGGTACAGTGATGCCTTGTCTGCAGCGGACAGGGAGTCGTAGAATGTAAACACCTGGCCCTGACCGGCAAGGGTGTACTTCTGCTTGAGCTCTGAGAGCTGTTGTTGGGTCGGTGCCTCGACTGCGGCCATAGCGAAGGTTTGAGTGATGCGAAGTGGTAAAACCACAAGCAAGTATAGTGCAATCGAGTTTGGGTATGGAGAAGTGAATGGAATTGAAATTGAACTGACTATTTCGAATGAGAGAGCACGAGACACCAACACGGGAGCGAGCGCGATCTATTTGAAGTCCAACAACACGACAGCCGCAACACCGCCCATCGAGACAGATCCATTCGGATACGGGCCCCGCCTCGGCAGCCACAGCCCGACAGAAGATGCCAGGAATGCGTGCGGCTGCATTTAGAAAACTGCCCCGCAGTTACCGGCTTGCGCCACTGGTGGTTGCGCATCCCAGCCGAGACACCGCGACGATGACCCCACCGTGTGCCTCAAGCGCAGCCTCTCATTGGTCTTCAGGGCAGGGGCGGTCTGAAGTGCCGGGACAGCCTGGCAAGTGGGACTCGGCTCGCATCTTTTCTGCTGCAGGGCAGCGCAGTGCGAGGAGCACGGAAGAAGTCGCGATGCGATATTCACCACGACCTAGAAGAGAGAAGTCAGCATAGTCAAGTCTCCCAAAAAGACTGAGATCTAACAACTGACTGTGGCATTGTGAAGCATCCACTCGACGACAATCAATCAATACTAGCTGGCATTGATATGAGGCGCCTAACAGCTTCGGGTGGCGTTCAGGGGCGTGCAGGGGTATTTCAGGGCGGACGATTCGCCCCCTCAGAAACGATCTGACGGCAATGACTTCGAAGCAGCCGTTCAACCGGCGATGCCGCTTACTTCCAGATTGAACCAACCGACTTTGCGGACAGTTCTAGGTCTTGTCTGAAGCCATCCGGGCATTCCAAGATAATTACGCGGTAGAACTCGCTCTGGGACCCAAGGTTCCAGGTCCGCCAAATGACAACGACAACGGATACAGCGGAGGACGGACGTCCACCGCCGACCTTTCAGGGCCGCCTCGAGCTCGACAGCTTCAGGTTCAACGCCAATGTGACGGCCACCGGGCCACGACGAAGCCCCCGCATTTCCAGGACGCCCTCAGTGACGGCCGTCCCATCCGCGCGCTCTCCCATCCCAACGTCGCCCTCCCCAGCCAAGCGCAAAGCCCTCACTGTTGCGGACGGAGGCAGTGGCGAGGGGGACGTTTCATCTCCGACCTCCTCCTCCTCCACGAGCAAGAAATCGACCACTCCGCGGGCCAAACGTACCCGCCAAAGCTCCTCCTACGCTCCGCCGTCAACCTACGCCCACCTCCCCCATCTCCCCGACGCCATCGCGCCCAACCTGCTCGTTCTCTTCATCGGCCTCAACCCCGGCATCCAGACAGCGCGCACGGGACATGCTTACGCACACCCAACGAACCTTTTCTGGCGGCTGCTGCACTCATCCGGTGTCACCCCGCGCCTCGTGTCGCCCACCGAGGACAGGCAGATGCCGGCTATGTACTCGCTCGGGCTAACCAACATCGTTGCGCGCCCGAGCAGGAACGGGGCCGAGTTGAGCAAGGCCGAGATGGACGCGGGCGCCGCGATTCTAGAGCAGAAGGTCAGGCGGTGGAGGCCCGAGACAGTCTGCGTCGTGGGGAAGAGTATCTGGGAGAGCCTCTGGAGGGTGCGGCATGGGAGGGCCATCAAGGCGAGCGAGTTCCATTATGGGTGGCAGGATGAAGGGGAGAACATGGGGGTCTCGAAGGATGGAGGTGTGCTGGGGGAGGATGAGAAGGTGGACGGGGTGGACTATGGGGCCGATTGGAAAGGGGCAAGGATATTCGTGGCGACAAGTACGAGTGGCTTGGCCGCTACGTTGAAGCCCAAGGAGAAGGAGGATATCTGGAAAGGATTGGGAGAGTGGGTTGAGAAACGGAGGGCGGAAAGGGCTCAGATTACAGTAACAGCGACTGCAGCTCCCGCGGCGATGGCCACTGCCGCCGCTATTCCCGTAACCCTGGGAGCGAAGTGAGAACTAAGGCAGCAGTTGATACTAGTACTTCCGTACGCCGTGGTATGGTCTGAGAATAGGGAAACCATGTTTTGCTATCGTAGAATCATTCGCTGTCTAGGTACTACCCAAGTTACGGCTGCCAGCTGAGGATGGCTAGAAGGCTCGTTGCCAGTCTCTGCCGGTCAGCCACTCGTAGCAGGTCGTCATCAAGAAATCGCCGCCCCTCTCCGACACCGAAACGCCGTCCCGGCAGATGGGTATAACACCAGGGAAACCAAAGAAAGGAAGTGACGTTCGCAAAAAGCGGTTGCAGTAAATACAGCCAGAATATTCAACCTTAAGCGGTGAAGACGATGGCGCAAACGGTGGCAATGACGGGCCACAACCCGGCGTGCTGCAACAGGGCCCGCAGGCCGTTGCCAGCGTTGGGGTCCTCAGTGCCACCGGCGGCAGTGGTGCCGTTAGGCAGCGTACCGTTGAGCAGGATGGTGCTGGTGCCATTCACATCGGCGACGTTGATCACCGACTTGTTGAGGGCGGCATAGCTGCCGTTGCCGACCAGGTCGTTCAGGTGCTGGTTGTCGCCGGTGTCATCGCAGCCGCACTCGAGGTACGGATCGCAGGCGCACGTCACGGGCTTCGTCTCGTTCCGATTGGCGGACTGGTTGTAGAAGCTGTACGGGTGGTTGTAGTGGTACAGGTGGGCGCCATAGAGCCATAGACCGGGCCAGAAAGCGAGCGCACCGGCGAAGAAGAAGACGGGCAGAAGACCGGTTGGAGAACGACTGCCAGACCTGTACGGTACGGCTGCTCCGCCACCGTAATATCTCCCCCCACCGTATGCTGGACTAGGGCCACTGCCGGATGTGGTGCGGCCTCCAGTGTTTGAGCTACTAGAGCCCCGACCGGCGCTTCTGAGATCATTGCGTTAGTGACTATGTGCAGCAAGTTGGACGTCTGGAATGAAGCGAGGACCCACCCTCCCCGGCCGGAAGAGCTTGTTCCGCTCGATCCCCCGCTTGTTGAGCCAGAACCTCCACGGCCCCTAGGTTCGCCGGTTACCACGGCGCAACAAAAAAGGAGATGCGACCGATGACCGTCCTGGCACCCTCGTGCTGGAAAGAGGAACATGGAGATAGTAGTACTTACGACCCTGAACCCGACGATGACCCACCGCGGCCACCACCTCCACCACCGCCTCCACCGCGGCCGCCTCCTCCACCACCGCCTTTCCGCTTCCACAGATCCTCGTAGTCCGGCGCGTCGCGCTGAGTATTCTGCGCAGACTGGTGTGCTGCGACCTCTGCAGAAGGCGGCGCGACGAGAGCGCTTACCGCCGCATTGCCGAGGAGCGTTGATGCGAGGAAGATGAACGTAAACCGCATTATGCAGCGGATGGTGAGAATTAAAACGTAAGCGAGATGGTTATCTAAGGAGACAGATAGTCTCTATGTACGGAGTAAGAAGGGCTTGACTGCCCAGTATTAGGCTTCGCTTGATATTGACTAGGTGGGTAAAAGCGTGATGGAAGTCGCAAAAAAGTCGGCGAGGTTCAAGCACTAACGTCACGGGGACCGGGATGATATAAGAAATGCTTTTATGGCTTTGTTGGACCCTTGCCGAGGAGATGGTTGGGCTGTGCCTGCTGCGTATGCCAAGCAGACAACCTATGATGGCATCGAAGCCACAGCCCAGAGATCAGAGAGACGACTGCCAAGACTAAGGTACTGTACTGTTAGTATAAACAAGTCGCAGGAAGTCACAGCCTTTTAGGTTGGCGCAGAGTTGATCCAAGTCGGATGGCGAAAAATCTTTGCAACCAGGGCAGCGAGCCAAAGAGCCGTGTGCGCCTAGCAGCGTGTGAAAGATCGCAAAAAACGTCCATCTAGTACACAGACTGCCTGCTGCTGCAGTCTTCTGACGTCAGTTGCAGCATGTTGACTACAGTACAACCTGACCGGTATTATGTAGTATGAGTGGTTACTACCAGGCAGGTAGAGGTAAGTTTAAGTGGTAGGCTCCTTGTCGCGCGCTTGATGACGTCCAAATCCCGAAGATCCCCAGATGGAAGCCGCAAAAACTGGCGCCACAAAGTGGTGAACTTGCAATGACTCGAAAGTTAACTAGCTCACCTAGGTACCTACCACCTGCCACCTGGGCACCGCCAGGGCTATGGGTCCACCCGGCCGTGGCTGCTGGGGATCCAACTGCCTGGTTGGCCAATCCGCGATTGCTTTCTTGCAGCACGCCTCACAACCCCGCCGAATCATCTCTCCGCTGGCACCTGCGCTGCAAGGTCGCGTTGAGACTTGGAGTCTGCCTTACCACAGGACCAATCGCTCCGCTCGCCGGCGTCAACCCCCCGACATACCCCATCGGATGTCGTGACAAGTCCGGCTACACCAAGTGCTGGTCCTGACAACACCATATCTGCTTTCACAGTAATTCCCGAGTTAGTTGCGAGGTCCGTATCCCTTCGCGGTTATACCCGTTACTGGGCACCCAGCATGCCATCCCCGGACGACCAAGCGCTGCTGGATCGGCTAAGTGCCCTTAGGCCTGGCGCCGCTGGCGGCATCAGTCTGGAAAAGTCGGCAAAGTAACAACGCCCCGTCCTGAAAATCTTTACATTCCGCATCTATCTCCTTTGTATGCAAGCGCGGAGAGCTAAGAGGTATGCGCGAAACAGCGCCGTTTCCCCTGGCCCCAAAGCTCAACCGGTATCAAGAGAGGATGCCTTAGCGGAACGCCTACGACTGCTTCGGAGTCAGCAGCCGGCTAAAATCAGCCGAGATGAGAGCGTCTCCCAGAGTACTGGCTTCCCGCAACCGCCGGGCGCACCGGGAGATGAAGGAGTCGGCAGAGCAGGCTCGGCTCCTGTCGAACCGCCGCCTGGGGACCTAAGTCGGGCCACCAAGCATAAGGCGGTCAGTAAGGCATCCTCGGTATCATCGCCGATTGCTTCTCAGATTGCCAATCAGAAACAGGATCCATACTGGGTACCCGAGGCCGGAGCAGATGATGCAGATGCTTATGTTGAGCTTGAAGGCTTCGAGCAAGAGCATTTCGACCTTGCTGCGGACGACGATACAACCAGTAATCTAGATTCCAGCAGGGACGTAAAGGTTGCAGAGCTGCTCGAGTCGCTCCAGAACAACCCTGGAAGTTCCATGTCCCAGAGAGTGGAGGACACATCGTTGGAAGACCACGATGACTCGGACGGAGAGCAAATGACCCATGCCATCCAGGCGGTACTCTCGCAGATAAGTGACGAGATCAAGTCGCTGCCCGCACCCCCAGGCATGCTCGAGCAAGGCACGCCATCCGAAGAAACTGGAGGTGAGCAAAAGAGCTTTACAGCCACCAGCGGTAACGAATCGCCGTTAGCCCTACCCGCCGTTCCCTCACAGCTCGTCGACCCAGTATTTACTACCGAAGAGGAAGGCGCCTTCGAGAAGGACATCTCCGCGCGCCTGGCCTCTCTAAGGGGTCTCGGATCCCTCGACGAGCTCGGGCTCCCGTCAGCACCAACGTTTCGGCCCGAAGACCGTCGCACATCTTCTACTATTGCCGGCAAGGGCTTGCTACGGTCGAATAAATACACGGACGAGGACCAAACGACGTGGTGTGTCGTGTGTCTTGAGGACGCGACGATCCGGTGTGTGGGCTGTGATAACGACGTGTATTGCGCGCGATGCTGGAAAGAGATGCATGTTGGGCCGTCGGCTGGGTACGATGAACGCGGACACAAGTGGCTGAAGTTTCAGCGGCGTAGCCATAGTTGATGCAGTGGTGACATTTTTTGCCCGCTCACATACCGGTCCGGTCATACATGATACATGAGCCCGCTGATGCGCCCAGAGCCGTCAATACTCGCTGAGGTACTTCCCAATAGTCCTGGGATAGAAATGCCAGTCTCTGTGTCACGCCACTCAAGAGAAGCTTTGGACACATTTCAGTTTATTCGCTATTGATTCGAGAGTGATACAGTCATTCTCGCCCGAGTTCCGCCGAAATGACAAATAAGATATAGTGGCCGATCCGTTCCAGCCTAAGCCAACCTATCCTTGACCAGTGAGACAACGCTCTGAGAGCAACTAGTAACCACGTATCAACAGTTGCCGTACCCGTCCGAAGAAACCATCGAACACCGCCACACCCCACACGCAGAAGTTCTAGGAGTGCAACTTCGTGTATGAGATCCCATAACCGCGCCAGTAACCCGCTGCCCAAATTCCATTTCGCGTCCCAGTCCCTTTTTGTTCCCTTTTCGTCATGTCATCACGAAATCCCCATCCATCCATTCGTTTACCTCAAGTCCGAGCGCCCGAGCTAACCCCATTCCTATCCGCAGCTGTGCCGTAGCCGTCAGCCCGTCCTTGTCCAGGAACCGTCCTCGTTGTCCGCCCCGTAATATCCTGCCAAGTGGCACCGAATCTCCTGCCCGTACTCGCCAGTAGGCCCTCCTCCTCATCCACCTCAGCCTCCTCATCGATCTCGCTAAGGTTGAGTCTCGGTGTCCGGAACAGGCTGGTGATGAAGACAATCAAAAATACAGCCAAGAATGCAAACTGGGCCCAGAAATCGACAGCGCCGAACACGGGCCAGTTGAGCGTGATCCGGTTGAGGAAGGTCGACATGACCGTGGGCGTGCACACGTCCTTGGCGGCGGGCTCGCTAAACACTTCGGAGCAAGGACGGACCATGTCCCGGTGTTCGCGGCAGTCGGGCTGCTCGCCCGGGTGGCGGGGGGCGTTGACGCAGAAGGTCTGGGTGCCGTAGATGGCGTACTGCGGGGCAACGACCATGGCAATGGCGTAGTTGATGGCGAGCGTCATGAGCGCCAGCAGTACGGTAGCGATGAGGAGAGCCTGCGGGGCGGTGCGACCTTTCTTTATCTGAAAGATGCGCACCCACAGGAAGCGGATGCCGATCGAGGCGAGACCCGTGATGGAGCTGCTGAAGAAGAGAATGACCAGGAGCGCCATGAGAATGTAATCGGCCGGGAAGGCCTTGGCTGACTGGACGAAGATCCAGTTGACAGGTTGAAAGACGTTGAGATGGCCCAGAATGTAGCCACATCGCTGCTTGCAGATGGAGTTGGCGGCCTTGTCAATCCCCGTGATGAGCATCGATACCCAGATGAGGATGGCCAGGAGTAGGAGGAAGATGCCGCCGAGGAGCTTCAGGGGTCGGAAGACGGCTTGAACCTTGGTCCAGGCGCGGTAGATCCTGCTGCGGCCCTCTCCACGCGCTTCCGCCGCCAACCTCTCACGGCGCACGAGGGTGAGTTCCTCGCGTAGAAGTGCGTCCCTCTCTCTTCGGTCCTTCTGAGACATCCCTTCCGGGCGACCGGCGTTACGTATCTCCAGCTGCCGCTGGAGCTCGCGGTTGCGCTCCAGCGCGGAGCTGGTTGACGCCGACAGCTGGGGGGCGGAGATGGACGGAGCGGACTTGATGAAGGACACAGGAAGCAGAGCCAGACCAGCACCCGTGTATAATATGTAGAGAAGGGTGCCAAGGGTCATGAGCAGGCCGACACCAAAGGTCAGCGCCTTCTCCCCATTGTTCGCCGCAAGCAGGCGCTTGAAGTAGTCCAGGTCCATGTGTCTTCCGCGATCCTTCCCGGCTGCCGGCACGAAGAAACCGATGAGGAAGAGAATCACCACCAAGAACACGAAGCCAAGGGTATACTTGAAAGCGTGCCAGAAGCGAGCTCCCCAGCTGCTCGGTTGCTCTTGCTGCTCCACCTCATCGTATTCCTCGTACCAGAAGTAAGTGAACGGTATGACGAGGAGGCATAGTAGGGCGTCCAGCGTATAAAGCGTGTAGTACACTATCTTCAGCGTCAAGAGAATACCGTCAATCCGCTCGGGCGTTGCCCAATCCTTCTTTGCGCCGAGGTGTGCCGACGCGGTTGACGAGACAAGCGCGATATCGACGGGGAGCAGGAAAACAGTGGCGAGCAACGAGGTCAGGCTGATAATTGAGACAATGCTCACGGCGACCGACCGTTCGTACCGAGTTTGCCATGTGAGCGTTGTGATGACGGCGACAAAAAGACAAAGAACGACAGCTACGCCGTATGCGACCCAGATCAGGCTGGTCTGCAGCAGCCCTGCCGGCACCATTTTGTTACGTCTTCCTCGAATCTGTCGCCCGGAATGCGGATATTGGTAATGGAAGCACGGACTGCGGGGAGCAGATAGTCTGAGATACTGCTGCGGTTGCTTCCAGCTTTAACCCTTACGTCGATCAGTTGGCATGCTGCTGCAGGTAAGACCAAGTTCAAGTTGGCTATGAGGAAGCAGGTAAGAGAGGGAGGAGGTTTCAAGTTTAAGCTGTGACGCAATGCCGCATGAACCGATGAACTGACGAGTGGGTCACTGGAGCTTCTGTGGGTCTTTCCGTCCTGTGGAGCGCTGCGTTCGAGGTTCTGGGCCAGTGGGCCGTCGTTGTGGGCCCAGCACCTCAAACTTTCGCGGGGAGCAGTTTGTCGAGTCGCGTCTGCTGATAACCAATCACGGCAATCCCCTTCCATCTGCATCTTCATCATCTCGAAGGCTTCAACAGCAGCAACCGACCCTGTTCCCGCCATTCGACGCGCACTTGGCTACCACGTCTACCTCCTTACTGGAAGTCAAGATATGCGGTCGACGAGTAAGCAATGCAGTGTTACACGGAGCTGACGCCGCCAACGGCCGTTACACATTCCACGACGCTGCAGTTCATCCCCGGGCAGGGCACAAACCTCGTCGTCGCGAAGTCGTCGCTCCTCCAAATATTCCGGACGAAAGTTGTCTCGACCGAGCTGGAAACGCCGGAAAACAACCGCCGCAAAACACGCAATCCGGCGCGCTATGACAGCCGGTTAGTCAACGATGACGAGGGCCTCGAAGCATCTTTTCTAGGCGGTGATAGCCTTGCCCTACGGACGGATCGCGCCAACACCACCAAGCTGGTGCTCGTTGCTGAGATCTCCCTCTCGGGCACGGTGAATGGTCTTGCCAGGATAAAGACGCCTGGCGCACGCCACGGATGTGACTCGCTCCTCATTGCATTCAAAGACGCAAGGCTCAGTCTGGTCGAGTGGGACGCAGAACGGCATGCGCTGTCCACCGTGTCTATCCACTATTACGAGCAAGAAGAGCTCCAGGGGAGCCCGTGGGCTGCTCCGCTGAGCCACTATGTCAACTTCCTGGCAGCAGACCCGGGTAGCAGATGCGCTGCGCTCAAGTTCGGCGCCCGGAACTTGGCTATCCTGCCCTTCAGGCAGGCCGACGAGGACATTGACATGGGTGGCTGGGATGAGGAGCTGGACGGCCCGCGGCCGGCGAAAGACCCGTCAAGCGCCGTCGTAAATGGAGCTAGCAACATAGAAGACACACCATATTCACCGTCATTTGTCCTCCGACTCTCCCATCTTGACCCAAGCCTGCTGCATCCTGTGCACCTCGCCTTTCTGCATGAATACCGAGAGCCCACGTTTGGCATCCTCGCCTCGACCGCCAGCGCGTCGAACTCGCTCGGCCGCAAGGACCACTACACCTACATGGTCTTCACGCTCGACCTGCAGCAGAAGGCCTCCACCACGATCCTGTCCGTTGGCGGTCTGCCCCAGGACCTTTTCCGGGTGGTGCCCTTGCCCGCTCCGGTGGGCGGCGCCCTACTCGTGGGATCGAACGAGCTGATCCACATCGACCAGTCGGGCAAGGCCAACGGCGTTGCCGTCAACCCCATGACGAGACAATGCACCTCGTTCGGTCTCGTTGATCAGTCGGACCTCAACCTCCGCCTGGAAGGCTGCGTCATCGAAGCGTTGACGGCCGATCTTGGCGAATTCCTCGTCATCCTGAACGATGGCCGCATGGCCTTGGTCACCTTCCGCATCGACGGCCGCACAGTGTCTGGTCTGGAGCTGAAGATGCTCGCGGCGCCGTCTGGAGGCGCCGTCATCCCAAGCCGCGTCACGACAGTCTCGAGGATAGGCCGGAATGCCATGTTCGCTGGGCTTGAGGAAGGAGACTCGGTGCTATTCGGGTGGGCCAAAAAGCAGAGCTCGGCGGGGCGGAGAAAACAGCGGACGAGAGAGGCGGACCTGGAGTTGGAGATGGAGGACGAGGACATAGCCGAAGAGGAGGAGGATGAGGACGACTTATATGGCGAAGAGTCCTCAGCAGCCCGTCAACAGCCCGCCTCGGCAGCGAGCGGCTTCCTGAGCGGCGATGTCACTTTCCGCATCCACGATCGCCTTCTGAACATGGCGCCGATCCAAGCCGTGACCTACAGCCAGCCGGTCTGGCTGCCTGGAAGCGAAGAAGAGCGGAACTCTGCTGGTACCCATAGCGACCTACAGTTGGTCTGCGCCGTGGGCAGGGATCAGTCGGCGTCGCTTGCGATCGTGAACTTGGCGATCCAACCAAAGGTCATCGGCCGCTTCGAGTTTCCCGAGGCGAGAGGGTTTTGGACCATGTGCGCAAAGAAGCCAATCCCCAAGTCACTCCAAAATGACAAAGGCGAAAACCTGCTCGGGAGCGACTATGACACGTCGGGCCGGTATGACAAGTACATGATCGTGGCCAAGGTGGACCTGGACGGTTACGAGAAGTCGGATGTCTATGCTCTCACCGCCGCGGGCTTTGAGGGACTCGGCGGCACCGAGTTTGATCCGGCCGCCGGCATCACCATCGAGGCGGGCACTATGGGCCGAGGCAGCAGAATCATCCAGGTCCTCAAGTCGGAAGTTCGCTGCTACGACGGAGACTTTGGCCTCAGTCAGATTGTTCCCATGCTTGATGAAGAGACGGGCGCGGAGCCCAGAGCCATCAGCGCCAGCATTGCGGACCCCTTCCTCCTCATCATCCGGGACGATTCTAGCGCGTTTATCGCCCAGATCGACAGCAGCAACGAGCTGGAAGAGCTGACCAAGGACGATCAGACGCTTGCCACCACCAAATGGCTCACGGGCTGCTTGTATGCCGACGCTGATGGCACGTTTGCTGAAGAGCCGGCCGAAAAGGGCAGCCAACCGGTTCAGAGCGTACTGATGTTCCTCCTGAGCGCCGGCGGCGCCCTTTATGTGAGTTGAAGACACCTGTATTATTCCACGGCCATGCTGCGCGCATGTTTCTGACCAGGGGCAGATCTATCGTCTTCCCGAGCTGTCAAAACCAGTCTATGTCGCGGAAGGACTGTCGTATATTCCCCCCGGCCTCTCGGCCGACTACGCGGCCAGGAAGGGGACGGCAAAGCAGGTTCTCACGGAGATCCTGGTTGCCGACCTCGGGGACACGACTCACAAATCTCCTCATCTCATCGTTCGTATATCCCTTCCTTTGCTTCTCCTTGTAGGCTGCTAACCCGGTGCAGCTTCGCCACGCAAACGATGACCTGACGCTCTACCAGCCCTACCGGACCAGGGCGAGCGCGGGATCCGGATCCGGATCGGAATTCTCCAAGACGCTTTACTTTCAGAAGCTTCCCAACGTGGCTTTCGCCAAGAGTCCTGAGCAAGCAAACGAAGACGAAGCATCACTGCAGCCTCGCTTGCTCCCCATGCGCAGGTGCAACAACATCCATGGATACAGCACCGTGTTCATGCCCGGAGCATCGCCAGGCTTCGTCATCAAGTCGTCCAAGTCGATTCCGCGGGTCGTGCCATTACAAGGGTCAGGGATCATCGCCATGAGCCCATTCCACACAGAGGGATGCGAGCATGGCTTTATCTATGCCGACTCGAATTATATTGCGAGGGTAACCCAGCTGCCGGACGGCTGGAGCTATGCAGAGACTGGGCTGGCCGTCAGGAAGATCCCCGTCGGAGAGGACGTGGCCGCCGTGGCATATCACGCACCGATGCAGAGCTATGTGCTGGGCTGCAACACCCCCGAGCCGTTTGAGCTGCCAAAAGACGATGATTACCACAAGGAGTGGGCACGCGAGAACCTCCCGTTCAAGCCCACGGTCGACCGGGGCGTGCTCAAACTCGTGAGCCCCATCACCTGGACCGTCGTTGACTCGGTGCCCATGGAATCGTGCGAGACAATCCTCTGCGTGGAGACTCTGAATCTAGAAGTCTCCGAGTTCACGAACGAGCGGAAGCTGCTTGTTGCGGTTGGAACCGCCCTGACCAAAGGCGAGGATCTACCGACTAGAGGTCGTGTCTATGTCTACGACATCGCCGATGTCATTCCCGAGCCTGGCCGTCCCGAGACGAGCAAGAAACTGAAGCTCATCGCGAAGGAGGACATCCCCCGAGGAGCGGTTACCGCGCTCTCCGAGATCGGCACACAGGGGCTCATGCTCGTCGCGCAGGGCCAGAAATGCATGGTCAGGGGTCTCAAAGAAGACGGATCGCTGCTGCCCGTGGCGTTCATGGATATGAACTGCTACGTCACCGCCGCCAAGGAGCTCCCGGGCACCGGGCTGTGCCTGATGGCCGACGCGTTCAAGGGCGTGTGGTTCACAGGCTACACCGAGGAGCCCTACAAGATGATGCTGTTTGGCAAGAGCTCTACCAGGCTGGAGGTGTTGAACGCAGATTTCCTCCCCGACGGGAAAGAGTTGTTCATTGTGGCCAGCGACGCCGACGGCCACATCCACATATTACAGTTCGACCCGGAGCGTGAGTCAATGGCCAAACTCCTTTTCCCATTTCTTTTTTTTATCCTTTACCTTTGCCATGAAACCCGGAACTAACAGCCTTTGCTCCCTAAAAAACAGACCCTAAATCCCTCCAAGGCCACCTCCTCCTGCACCGAACAACCTTCAACACGGGCGCCCACCACCCCACAAAATCCCTCCTCCTCCCCGCCGTCACCCCGGCCGACAGAACCAGAGACAGCAAACAACAAGCGCAAACCCAGTCGAACGGGACCTCCTCCTCCTCCCAGGAACGCGAGCCGGCCACCCAACGCCCGCACGTCCTGCTGCTCGCGTCGCCGACGGGCGTGCTCGCCGCGCTTCGCCCGCTCTCCGAGTCGGCTTACCGCCGGCTGTCGTCGCTCGCCGCGCAGCTGGTCAACTCGCTGCCGCACGCCGCTGGGCTGAACCCCAAGGGCTACCGCATGACCAACGCGGACTGCCCGCCCGCGGGTGTAGATGCGGGCATCGGGAGGAGCATCGTGGATGGCGCCGTGCTGGCGAGGTTCGGCGAGCTGGGCATGGCCAGGCGCGTTGAGCTGGCGGGCCGGGCCGGGTACGCCGGGCTCGAGGAGGTGAGGGCCGAGTTGGAGAGCGTGCTGGGCTGGGCCGGGTTGGATTATTTCTGAGAGTCAAAACTTAGTACCTGGGTAAAAAGGGGAGGGGTCTGAAGGTGGATTGTAGTGGGTTGAGATAGACTGGGTAATTCACTATTTTCGCTAAGAGATGTCGCTGAATAATGTCGGTCGGTACCAGGTAACTTTTCTATGTAAAGACGGCCTTCCCATTCCGAGTCTTCGCTACGGAATACATAGAGCTGCAGCTGGGGTTGGTCATCTCTTGCCTTGAATCAACAAACTGTCACTGGTCCTGTGTCACCAACTGGGACCGCGTTGATTGCTAGGCACTCTTTTCAGGTTGGTAGTAGTAAAGGCGCTGGAAACCCAGGGGTTGACATTTGACATTGGCCCTATTAGCCTGCCATCTATATCCGTAAGTAAACATAGTGTAGGCATAGTACCCACGTCAATACAGTACAATGTACCATAAGTGGTAAGTAACGTGCATGCGTATAAGCAGGCCAGGTAAGGTACACACCGAAACAGGGAATATACACATTGAGATCGAGATGGGTAAGCTACGCATAGAAGCAGGTAAGGTATAGACAAGCTCACGATATTGCCAGGACTGATACTCCACCTCTGTCACTTTCACCATCTCGAGACTCGCAGCACATGATGTCAGAAAGGGTAAAACAAAATAGATAGCCCACTAAATCAAAAGAACACCCGTCGCCTGCTGTGTACCTATACAATACAAGGAGTCTCTAAAACATTCACCTCCGGGCACCAGAAGATACTTCAAGCTCCCGCCTCGTCAGAAAGCCTCTTTTTCCTCAAACTCCCAAATCGCCTCTTTAAACCCTGAGCAAGCTTCTTCCCCGTGGTATTACTCCTCTGCAACCCCGAGGAGCCGGCAATACCATCATCATCCGCTTCTGGCTGCAGCTGGGCGCCATTGCTAACACTCCGCTGGCGGACACGGGTCCCTTCTTCTTTGTACTCGCCGCCGCCGCCTCCCCTACGACCATGGGAGGAGGTGGAAGGGAAGGTAGACGAAGGCTGCATCTCATAGTAGTGGATCGTCCCACCGCGGGACGAGGAGGAGGCCGCATGCTGTTTCCCGCGGGCCCGCTCGTCTCGGCGTGCTTGGTCGACGGACCACCCAGGCTCTCCTTTGCCTTTGAGATCACCATCTCGGTAGCGCTATCGTTTGCACGTCGGTTAGTGATGAAGAAAAAAGAAAAGGTATGAAGGAGAAGTTATTTTGTCCCGGTGAACTTACAACGTGGTCCCACCGCTTGTATGCCCCGCCGGGCGCATCCTCCTCACGCATCAGGTCGGCGCCTTCCTCGTACTCCATCGTCCGCCCGCCAAAGTCCTGCATCCCCGGCGGCACCACGGCCGTCCCCTGCAGCGGGACATGCTTCACCAGCGAGTCCTGCACAAACTCACGCGGGGTTGCCTTCAGAGCCTCGGCGTTGGTGTCCCGCACAGCATCGATGGGGGCGTACTTCTTGTTGAGGTTGCGCTCCTTCAGCGTGGCGTCGAAGGGCCCGTCGTGGTGATACGTCACGCCCGGGACCGGCCCGGTCGAGTCCAGGGAGTCGATGGTGTCGCTGGGCTGCTGGCGGCGGCGGTTGTGCAGATGGGGAGCGCGGTCTGCCGCGCGGTGTTCCCGAGTGAGAATGGCCAGCGGCCGGTGGGACATGTCGCCCGGGTAGCGCTCTCGGAGCGAGCTGGCCCGGCGGGGCGGCGTGTCGGCGTCTCCCCGCTCTCGTGCCATGTGTTCTTGAGTCAACATCTCGAGGGGCCTGTGAGACATATCGCCGGGATAGCGCTCCGCAAGGGAGCCGGCACGGCGGCGGGGTCTGTCCCGGTCTGATGTTGCCGCCATCCCGCCTGTGCCGGGCCTGGTGGAGGAGGATGTGCTGTTGGCCCTGGAGAGGATGGTGCCCTGGTTCCAGCGCGTCGGTGGGGGGTTGGCGGTGTAGATCGACCTCTTCCGTTCCAGTCCGGATAGTGGTGGGTAATATTTTGAGCTGGAGCGTGGAGGAGAAGGAGGCAGGGGTTTCCTCTTCAGACTGTTGGTTCGACTCAGAATCCGACGGAAGAACGGTTGCTGTTCCTCCTTCCCGTTGTCGCCGTGATCAACACTCGGCCTTCGGCGGCGCTCCTGACTGGAGTGTTCAAGGACAGAACGTGCCGAAGCCGGCGGAGTCGGGAGCGGCTTGAGACGAGTCGCACACACTTGATTTGGCTCTGGATCGTAGAGCGGACCAAGGATGTATTTAGAGGCCTAATGAAAGTGAAGACAGACGAGGCACATATGCATTAGTGAGGAAGTCTGACTTCAATGAATGATACAGAACAAGAACACGGGATCTGTTTTGAGTTATCAGGAGGAATAGCAGGTTGGCAATGCTGTGCCTGCAACTTGGCAGACAGACTCCATTGACGTCGCGAGCGGTGACGCAACTCCCGAAGCTCCCGGAAGATCGCATGTAAGTGATGATCATCCTGGCACCGATAAGAAAGCTCGCCGCCGACCTGTCGCGATAGTGAAGCGTAATTCATTTTGGTATGTAGGTATGAGACGGTACAGTAGGAACTTTCCCCCGGATCGCTTCGAAGTTGAACTCGTGGATGCGAATGGGACAATGGATTGGTGGTAGTAGTCTTGACGAGTAGACGATGCCTCGCGAAACTCCACCCGGAGTCACTTGACAGAAAATAGAAGACCCAGTCTTCTCAGCACTTGCCGAAAGTGACGTCCTGTCCTGAAAAGGGTGCTGAGACTCTTGAAGCCCCTCTGCGGCGCAGTACAATCATCGAGAGTCCGCGACTTGGTGTATGTGTCTCTTGCGATGGAAGAAGAATGAAGCTCACCCATTGCTTGTCGACAGCGACCTCCACGTAACCCCTGTCATCCATTTTGGGTGTAGCAGCGACCCAGCCCTGCTTGATGAGTGGGTCTCGTATCTTTGGCGGAGTTCAAGTTCTTTTGCTGCTAGTGTTGTGTTCAGCAAACTGGTGTAGAGATGTAATTCAATGCACGAGGAATCGGATGTTGTTGTGAGGGAACGCTTCAATACGAAAAGCCAGGAGTTGTAAAAGAGTTGTACGAGCTTGTCAGCGGTTTTATTGAGGCAGCGCTTAAGTACTGTACAACCTACATACGCACAAAGAGCAACATGGCGGCCCTGATCAGGAAGGACTTGTTCGAGACCAATTGCCCCGCGGCTCGTCTTGCATCCCGTGGTAACATCATCTGTTCCTGTTGCATTCGCCCAGGCAAGGGTAGCGGGCGATCATAGGGCCCAGTGTAGCCGGCCAATTGGACACTCCCGGTGTCCGTCGCAGTCAAAGCCGACTCCGCGACGACAACACAAATCTAGCATGCTTTAGCACTTTCGAACGCTGTGCTTTGTCGGCCATCTTAGCCGGACCGTTTGCTGTTGCAGCCCTAGTCAGCGCGGTTACAACACCCAAACGTGGCCTTTACATAAGGTGGTTTGAGATCGGCCGCGGCCAAGTCGCTCGGGACCCCGGACCGAACGTAAAGTGGAACGGTTCACTGGAAACAAAACGGAACGAAAACGAATGAGCGGTGCCGAGGCGGACCGCCACTCACTTGCCCGCGCCGTTGAAGCGGATTGAGATTTCCGTCTGTCAACGATGCCGCTAGTGGATTACCCCTCCGATTCAGATGACTCCGAGCCCGCATCTGGCACCGACCATGCGGATTCCGATCCGGGCGGCCCACCTCCGAATAAGAAGCAGCGGACGGGAACCCCACCGGCACTCCCCCCTCTCCCGGCCGCGTTTCACGACCTCTACGCCGCCACAGTCCGCACCACCACCCGCGACGACCCGGGCCTGCACCAAGGCCGCACCCGCCAGATCCCCCACGTCGCCGGCAACTGGCCCAGCCACATCTACGTCGAGTGGCACCCCCCACCGCCCGTCCACGCGCTCCTCGCCAACCTCGTTTCGTCCCTCCAGGAGCAGGCGAGGAAAGCCGCGGGGCCTGCGGAAGTCACGAGTTTCCTGCTGAGCGACCTGGGGGCGCCGCAGCCGCTGCACATCAGTCTGTCGCGGCCCATCGCGCTATCCTCGGCGGAGAAGGACCGGTTCCTGGCCGAGGTGGAAGGGACCTTCAAGTCTAGCGGGCTTGCAGCGTTTGGTCTGGGCTGTAGCCGGGTGGAGTGGCATCGCACGGCGGAGAGCGGGCGGTCGTTTTTGGTGTTGAGGGTCTATTCGCGGCATTGTGCGGCGCCGGTAAGCGATGGGGATGCTCAGGGTGAGCATAAGGATGAGGATGCGAAATCGATGGACAACAATAACAATAACCCGAATCCGGAACTGACTGCATTGCTAAGGCGGTGTAACTCGGTGGTTGCAAAGTACGGACAGCCGGAGCTCTATCGGTGGGCAGACGCGGAGGATGCGGAGGGGCAAGTCGGGAATGCGTTTCACGTATCGATTGCGTGGTCTTTTGCCGAACCGACGGACGAGCTGAAGAGCGTGACGGACCGGGTGTTTGGCGGGAATGGTGCACGCCAGAGGATCCGGGACATACAGATACCCGTTGACGGGGTCAAGGTGAAAATAGGGAATGCAGTAACGCACGTTGCGTTGCGCCAGCCGGGAAAGATGGCACTCGAGAGGGGTGTGAAGAACTTGCTTGGCTTGTAGCCGCCACATGGTGCGCGAAGGGATACGTTGCCGTGCTGGTACAGCTGGTGTGTGTAACATCTAAGGTAGGTACAGCCGTACAGGTAGGTAGATACTAGTAGTGTTGCTATCACAGTCACCTACGGTAGTTTACTCCGGTCGGGTACGCCTTCTGTACTCCTCCGCAGACTGACATTTCCAGAAAATGTAAGGTGCCTTAGTAGTACCTATATACAATCCCACAAAATGTGCATACCCAGGGAAGTCTAAGCAACACCTAACTCCGTGCCATGCCCTCCTCTGTTCTGGACCATGATGCAATGCTAGAAAGAGAACACTGATAGACCACTATGTCTAAAGCTCATCCACCCTCGGCAGCTCAAAGCCCCACGATCTTGGATTAACAGGCAAACCGATGTAGTATTGCCACAAGCGTATCAACTCGGATGTGATGATATGCCATCTAGACCGCATGTCAGCACAATGACCAGGGGTTCAAATCCTTCGCGGAAGGGGGCCAACTCACAGCATCGCGGGGAAATTGATCCAGCTCTTAAGGACAAACTTGACCACCTTGATGACCCTTCCCATCTCGTCGTCAAACTCGTCCTTGACGGTCCGCTTATGGTACTCTGGCGTCTCCCGATCATCGTGCCTTTCATCGGCCGCTTCAGACGGCGCTGCCTCGGACGAGCCCGGGACAATGGCATGGCGCGGCTTCTTCGCCTGGTCGGGGATGACATTGAGCGTCTCCGCCTCTTTGAGGCGCTCCCCAAGCTCCCTGGCCGCCTCCTCGTGCTCGGCCATCTCCCTGAACTTCTGGATGGCGCTCATGCTGCTGCTCAACCGAGCGTACGTGTTGAAAAGCGCAACCAGTTCGGTGCGCTTCAGCACCGGAACCTGGGGCTTGTCATTGTTGTCGAACTCGAACAACACCTTGAGAGCTGTCCCGTAGCCAGCCGTCTGCAGCTTTCCCCACAGGCGGCACTTGTCGCACCCGACGCAGTCCATCAGGCGGCTCACATTCCGGAACCGGTTGCGGAAGTCCTCCTTCAGCGAAGGACCCTCGCCGTTCTTGAACATCAGGCTTTCGTCGAAGATCTGGGGCACGCTGGCGGCTTTCTCGGTCACCGCCATGACCTTGGCACGTGTGTCATCGTCCTGCTCCGGGTCCCCTAGACAGAACATGTAATCTTGCTGCTGCGAGACATAGGGTTCGAGCTTGGCAATGGCGCGCGTAAGGAGGGCGTAGTTGAAGTACAAGTTGCTGATGCGGTCGGGAAACTTGTGTAGGCGGTTGACGTAGCAGCCAAGATTGGGCTGCCACTGCCCAGTCGTCTGGTTGAGGAAGTCCCAGCACAGGTGCGTCGAGATGCTCGCGTGCATACCCGAGATAACCCGGTAGAAGACGCGCTTCTCGAGGCATTCATCCTCGTGCTCGAGCCCTGTCTTGGCCACGAAGGGCGTCAACGGGTTGTGTTGCCGCTGCTGCTCCAGGACCTGCTGTCTGCCGGCCGCCTCGATCACCGCCTTGAAATCCATTGCTGCGGGACCCCTGGGCGACGTGTCCCGACCGAGCGCCGCCGAGTGCGGAAACGAGCTCCTCTGGAAGCAGTTCTCCCGGTAGATGGCGTCCCACACCTGCTTTGCGCCGTCGCCAGCGTACCCCGTGAAGCGCTCCGGATTCCGCAGCAGGCTCACGTAGTCTCCCTTGGAGGTCGCGCTCTCGTCTTCGGGCACGCAGTAGTCCCGGTCGTCGCACTCGTCGTCGTACTCCACCACGCAGCTCTCCCCGACGTGTTCTCCCAACAACCCCTGCAACGGCCGCTTCGGTTCCTCTTTCTGCAGGCTCTTTCCGGGGTGTCGCGCGTGGGGTCCCTCCAGCTTACCTAGCTCACTGGCGCGCCATACTGGGGGGATTTCGTCCTCGTTGTCGAGCGTCTCGACAGCGCAGGCGATGTTGCCGCACATGCCATTCTCGTCGTTCCAGAACGGGCACTTCTTGTGAAAGAGGTTTATCCTGTAGTGGGAGAAGAAGTCGGTTGTCCGCGTGAGTTCGTCAAGGGCCGGCTTGACGTCGCGGTTCAGCCGCTCGAGGGTTGAGTAGGAAGCGCATGCGTCACTGACGATGGCATTCGGTGAGATCTGCCAGAGGGAACCGTTAGAATGGAATATGCGAACTTGGACCGCTGCTGCTGCTGCTGCCGCTCCGGAGCAGCGTGGCGAAGCGGCACTGACGGCGCCAAAAGCGGCGAGAAGGCTAAAGAGAGCATACCGCGCATGCATCTTGGGATGGAGAGTCTGAGTCTGAGTTCTGGCATCTGACGGGCGATCCCCAGAGGGCGAAGACGGACAGGTAAAAGAGGCGAGCAGCCGACTTCATGATGGCAGTCGGCGCAGCTCTGCGGTCGTTTCGGAAATGCTGGCTGGTGGTTGGGACCGCGAGGGGCGCGCAGGGCCGGCCTGTGCTGCTAGTGCGTCGATGTCGACGGTTGGTTATTAGTGCGTGGTCTGGGAACGTTTCCCGCGACCCGGTCTGAAACGTCAAGGTCCTCCCAAAGAAGTGGTTCGACGTCAATGGTATATGTAGTGTAGGATAAGGTAGGTGTCCACAAGGGGATTTCGACGATAAGCCGCTTATCGGGACTTTATCGTCCTAGTAAGAGCACTCGGATACTATCAAGAAGGCTTGGCAGTACTGAATTGCAGAGACTGGTGTTGATCAATAAACAGGGCACTGAACTCATAAAGCGAACCTGTCAAAGAAGCTAGAAGTTGGCCTTTTGTTTGGCCCGTCCATGGCTTAAGAGACGGACGTGGCGGGTCACGTCGACCTGCCCGGCTTACATATCGACAGGATAGGTCGATGGGGAGGGGTCTCTTAAGAAAAAGGAAATGTGGCCAGAACAAAGATCAGCAGATGCTGAATTGCCGACCGAACGATGTTGCTGCATGCTGATTGCTCGGTAGGAATGGAACCGGCCGATATTTCCTCGCCCGGCAGAAGTGGCGCAGCGTGTCCTTCTCCCGGCTCCCGGTGTAGGTATGTAATCGAGATCTTTTTGAGACATTCCAGGTTCGTGTCTAGATCGGTACCGAAAGGTGTCACGCCTAGTTATTTTTACCGTGAGTTCCATCCGACATTATTCCGTACTGCGCACTTCAATTTGGAAAATGAAGTTCATTCCTTCTTGGCCATCGTCAGCGTCCATGCGCCACGAGCCTTTGCTTTGATGGCAGCATCGATTTCGAGATGCACCAATGTGTTTTTTCATCCCAAACCATCAAACTTGGCATGCAGGGTGTGGTCGGACTGGTGGTGTTAATAATTTGTTCATCCAGTACAATGTATTAATCAACAATGGCAAGCACCGCGGATCAACTGCCTCGAACCCTAGTAGTTCTCCTTGTCCGGATGCGCTTATCTCAACAACGTCCTGCGCCATTCAGTCGGCGCTTGCAGCGCTTCGCCCACGGCTTCCCCTCCCCACGTTGTGTGGCTGACCGCCCAAACTGTCTCGACCCGACTGCGCCGGCTCATGATGGCACGGATTCATTAACCGGTCGGTCGTCGGGCGGGGTCGAAACAGGCCGAGCGACGAGACTCGGTGTCAACTGGCCCCGGATTCGTGCATTGCATACAGTAAAATTTGACGGTCGCTATGCAGTCGTGTTATGGTAATGCAAAATGCAGTACAGAATCGGTCCAAGAAGCTTCCTTCTCTTACTCGCCACGCGCTTCACTGCGGGGGCTGATAGTTCAGCGGACGTCTGTTTCGTGTCAGTCATCGGGGGTTGACATCGACCTATCAGCCGTGTAACACTTACTTAAATAACAGAATATGGGGCTCCGGCTCATGGACCTCATAGTGTTCCCAGCCCAAGCTCTGCGGACGAGTTAGCGTTTGACAGGCCAGAATTTGTTGCTCGATGCGGCGAACCTGTGTGATCCCCATCCCCCGCCACTCTTCCTCCCACAAGAGCTTCAGAGTGCCTTTCGACTTATCGTGATATTCCGCGGGAATAACTTTTAACATCGCCTTGGGAAGTTGTACGTGTCGGTACTCGAACTCGTTATCCGAGTATCTGACGCGTGTGAGTATCGGAAACCAACCAAGTTCAGCAGTGCCGGGGAAACATACCTGGTGGAGTAATGTATCGAGTCTATAAACTCTTCAAGGCGCGCACGCTCATCCTCCGTCAATGGCCGCGGGATCCGGTTGCGGCGGCTAGTGTCGATGCCCATCTGCTCTGGCGATGACATGTTGCCGGCTATCACGATGCCCCGCTCTAGGCTCTAGAGGTGAGGGCGTCGTGGGGCAAACCTTCGGGGGGGTCTAATCGGTCCCGGCGCGGGGAAGAGGACGTCAGGGGCGTGTTGTGGCTAGTTTTCTTGGTTCGCGTATATGCTGAGGCTCATTCGCGAGAGCGGAAGGTAGCGATCAACTGGTAGTATCTGCAGCCCAACTGCGACGCGATGGAGAGAGGGTTTGCGATGTAAATCCTAGCGGTGCACTCGGTACGTGTATCTCGAGCGAAATGTAGGCTTGTCGAGAGGAGAGAGGAAGACGACGCTGGGTTCCGCGTTTTGGCTTGTTGATCGATGGAAAATCGGCAGTGGAGATGGAAAGCGGGTGAGTAGCACTCGCAGTGTACATACATAAACAATTGGACAGGGGTTTGGGACCTTGCCCATTTGACCGCAACGGCCGATCATGGCGATAAGCGCAAAGTAGTGTACCACGTCCGTCACAGCCAACGTCCATATTTGGCTTAAGTATCTGTACACGGTATTCATCGTGCATCATTGAAGCATATACAACACGCACAGGGCATCAGAAAAAGTTGCGAGAAAGAACAGATGTCGAAGAGGCTATATCTAGGTACCTACATGAGAGGGTCTATTCGTCTTTAACGCTCTTTACGTTCGTACAGATTCCTAGGTTGTCCCTCTTCCGACTCGGAATTTTGGTGAGTTAGCCACGTGACTCTTCCAAACGCGCGGATGGAAGGCTGGTGGGGCCACGTGAAATGCCAAGTAAAATTCCATACCCCAGTTCGAATGCCGATCCCTTGCAGTGGAACCTTAACAAGGTACGCTATTCAACTACGCGCCCCGGCCACATTCGCGACGGAGAGCACATCGTCTCTACAACGACTGCTCTTCTCTGCGTACCTGTGCCCAAATCACCAGTTCAGGGACGTGATAAACCTCCCGCATCAACTACCAAGTAGGCTCGTATCAGCTTTTGCGTCGATTATCAACGCGCGTTGAACGAGAACCGATCTGCGACTCGGCGCATACTTCTGACTCGACATATGGTCGTAGCCACGCCGCTCCGATTTCTCTTACCTCGAACCGTGGTCGAGACGAGTTAGGGTGGCGCGCCGCCATGGACGCCAAACGGAAGGCGAGTCCCGCAGGAGACGGTAACACCGACACCAGCAACAGCAACAAAAATATAAAGCGACGCAGGATGCCGGGTGTAAGTTGATAAGTCGCATGGCCGTTTCGCAGATTCTTGCCCGATTCCCATTTTTGTCACTTGTCACTCGTTCAATAACGGGACTGGTGGACCGGAAGCCACACTAGAAAGATGATTATCATCCGGCCGACCAGATGTTGTCGTTGATGAGAAGGCGCCGAGCAAATTTGTAGGCTCGGCGGACCTAGCTGTCGCCGTCGACAGGAAGGCACGCCAGGAAAGGGTCATCGCCCGGCCGACCGACCGACCAAAACATCATGACCCGCTCTCGAACATCCAGGTCTACTCACGAGCTCATTGGCTAACATGTGTTCGCAGCCACCCACAGATTACGACCTCATGAAGGGCGAATCCCATGAATCTACCACTGCCTATGGTTTGCACTTTCTTGAGACCATTCGCCGGACTAAAGATAAGAGGTCGGTCAGACGTTTTCTCTGCACACCATTGCCCGCCCTGATTTTCCGCCAGTCGTTATTCTGACTTCAGGGTACAGTGGCCGACTCGTTGCAAGCTACTTCGAAGATCTGATTCCGCGAGAAAGCAACAAGGAATACTATGAGCGCATCCGCATGCCACTTTCTCTAAAGATCATTGAGCAGAAACTTCAGAACCAGGAGTTCAAGAATCTCTCAGAGCTCGAGAGTTATTTCAAGCGCATGGTCATGAATGCGAAGGAGTACTACTCCAAACACTCAGACATCTTCGAAGACGCGGAGCGCGTGCGAAAGGCGCTCAGCAACTACATGACCAAGACAAACCCGGCATACAAATTGATCCCCAATTACGCCTGCCAAGCAGCGCCCATTCCAGCTGACATGCAGGCCGAGCCGGAGAATCTCGCCGCGTCCCGTCGCGGAAAGGAGGAAGACGAAGATGTGGATATGGATGCCGAGGGAGAGGAAGACGTGCAGGGCCACGAAGAGGATGCGCAGGGTGACGAAGATGAAGGCGATGAAGGAGAAGACGGAAATTCCAAGAAGATCGTACTCAAGCGGAGACCCGGCAGACCCAACAGGGCTGGATCGGAGGCATCCCAAAAGCCGGAGAAGAGCGGTCGGACCAAAGCAGACCATGAGTACGAGGGCGTGCCGTACAGAGGTCTCTCCTTCCAGCAAGCGCAGGAGAAAATAGTCGAAGAGTTGATCCGGAAGTCGGATGGATCGTGAGTCTTGTCCTTTCGCGAATACCTGGCGACACCAGCGCTAATCAAGACACAGAGGACCGTATTTCCTGGACTTCATCAACCTGCCCCCGCGTAGCTACAAAGAATACTTCGCTGTCATCACAAACCCGCTGTCTCTGAAGGGTTTGCAGAAGCTCGTCAAGGGCATTCATGGCCGACAGCCTGCAACCGGGGTCAGCGACTTCAAAAACTGGGCAGCATTCGAAGAGAAGGCGAGCCTTCTCTGGAGCAATGCGCATTACTACAACGAGGAAGGAAGCGAGATCTATACACTGGCCACGGAGCTCAAGGTATGGCAGTGTCACGCCTCTGTCAGTGCATCATTCTTTGAAAACTGACATGGTCTTTGTTAGCAATGCTTCGAGAACGAGCTCAGCGAGGCGAAGGCCGTGGTCCAGGAACCACCTCAGCCGAAGATCAAGCTCAAGATTGCTCCTGGCCAAGAGACGCCTGTAGTTGGTTCTAAGAAGATCACTATCCACGTCGGCGGATCGCGGAGCAGCACGGCGGCCTCTCCGGCGCCCCAGACAGGCCAGTCGATTGACTCAAGTCGTCCCGATGCGGCGCCGAACGCCAACCGCGACGCGATGCCTCCCATAGCGATTGCGACCGGCGTCGGCTCTCAGGCCGGCAGCGGCAGGGCTCAACCTGTCTCGGTGGCGCCTTCGACTTCTTCCCTTGTCGGTGCTCCTGGGTCGGGCGTTGGGCCTCAACAACATCCCGCTGCCCCCCAGCAGCCCAACGGCCATGCGCCGGTCGTGGCTAACGGCCAGAGCGGAATTCCCGCTCCCGGTCAGAACCAACAGCCGCTGGTTGTGAACGACCACTATCAGACCCAACTCGGCCGGGTGGTTCCCATGCCGCCTCCAAACGAGGCTCCCACCCCGGAGCCCACGTGGTACTACCACTATCGGGCGCCCGGTAGAAGTACGTTGACAAAGAACACACCTCTTCGTTTGACTGTCACAGGCACACGTTTATACTGATGGCACTGCTAGGCGATGCTGATTCTCTACTGCCGGAGGTTTTGATCCGGACGCACCCGAGTATCCCTTTGCAGCCCCGGTTCAGGGAGGTGGTTCTGGCGCACCCTAAGGAGGCGTTCCAGACC
Source organism: Chaetomium strumarium (assembly GCF_033439665.1). Lineage (NCBI taxonomy): Eukaryota > Fungi > Ascomycota > Sordariomycetes > Sordariales > Chaetomiaceae > Chaetomium > Chaetomium strumarium. Next base: position 2,989,074 of record NW_026944429.1, on the reverse strand, counting down.
GTCGTGTTCATCATTCCGGCGGGACATACTCGACTGCAGGTCATTCCTCGCCTGAGGCCGTTCCAGCAAGAGATGAGACCGTTCGGTATTTTCTTCATGGTTGACGGTCAGCTCATATCACGGGCAACTCCACTGCCTGTCACAGATGACCCGCTGCCGCAGGACGCCTTTGTCTACGAAGCGAATCTGCACCCAGGCACAACGCAGATCCAAGTCGAGGTCGTTGCCTGTCTGCCGAAGGGACAGAAGCTGGCGAACGGCGCAGTGGGGGAGGTGGAGAGGTTGACCATCTGTGCGTATCTTCGCCCTGGAGGTTATTGAAAGCTGGTACGTCTCAAATCTCGTGAGGAAGGACTTTTTGAGGTGTTGTTGGGAGTTTGGGACCGGTTTAGGGATGGGATCCGCATATGGTGGGTCAAACACAGCTTTGTTGGTCATTTGTCTGGCATCAGGAAAAGCGAGGGTGGTCTGACTACCTGGGAAAAAACCGCGGGGGCTCGCGGTGTGGTTGGGATCCTACTCCGCGGAAGAGAGTAGAACCTGGCATGTGTGTCCGCTGGAGGACATGTAGATATCGTGTAATACCCTTGCAGGCTCATGCCGGACGAGGTCGTCCGAGCGTGGTAAGTCCTGGCAATTGAAAAACAAATTTGATATTTACATACTTGGGGCTGTGTGGAATGGTGCAACGACTGGGGTCTGTTACCTACTTCGGATGTGTGTTCTTTGTCTCTCAAAGGGAGGGAGTTTACGTCCCACTCCCTGGGAGTGCCCTTTGTCCGTACATACATACGATTGTACATACAAAGAACGTTCATTCTGTCTTCTCTTTCCGCCCTCATCAGTGAGCTGTCCGTCTCTTGAGCTCCCAAAAGTCTTACGGGCTATCCGTTCTTAAGCTCTCAGGAAGTCCAACAACGGCTTAGAAAGTGAGCCTTGTGGATCATACAATTTCTCCCGTCATCCTCTGACTCGCCAGTTCACCGTGTCGTCCTCCAGCGAAAGTCCCTGAAGCCGATTACAGGTGCGATAACGTGCATGGTTTTAACAACGACTTCTCTGCCAACGCCGGGACGAGACCACCACCACCACCAACACCACCACCCAACATGTACCCCGATGCTGGAACCCAACTGCACCTCCGCGGCGGCGCCCTAGCAGACGGTTCAGGCTACAACCCCAGCGGTGTTGTTGCCGGCCCCTTCGACTCCCCTCGGCGGCGCCGCGGCCGCTCTGAGTCACGACGACGAGGTGCTCGATCCAATGGTAGTCATACTCCCCAGCAACGACAGCAGGAGGAGCGGAATCATCTCCTCCCATCCGGCGAGGAGGAGGAATACATAGCCGTGCCCCGGGACCCCCTCTACAGCAAGCGAGCTCGCCAGCTCGGCATCGAGGACAGTCTGCTCTGTCCCGCACCGCTGCCGCCTCCCGATGCGCAACGGCTGCCCTGGCCCTGGCCCTGGTCAAGCGGCGGTCGAAGGAGGAGTCTGGGCGAGCTAACGGCGGGTCGCTGGCGGCCCACGAGGACGCGTTTCACTGTGCGTTGGCCGCGTGAGGATGAGCTTCCTACGGAGTGGTATGAGGGTGTCTATACGCATCTGTATGGCACGGTGAGGGGGCTTGTGCGGGAGTATTTCGGGTACGGGGATCTTCCGGTTGTTGCTGGTCGAAGAGGAGGAGGAGGAGGAGGAGGACGAGGTGGTGGTGTGTGGCTCGATGGAGGGTTCCCCAAGCAGTTTATGTGGTTTGTCGAGAAGGTGGCGATGCAGGATAATAATCTGGCGGGCGGCTGGGATGAGCTGCTCGTGAGGAGGCCGCTCCGGGAGTACTTTGTGACGGGGGTTGTTGCGAAGGCGTTGGAGACGTGCGTGTTTGATGATCTGCTGTTTGGCGCGGATAAGGACCAGAAGGGCATGCTGGAGGCTCAGGACAGGTGCACACTTGAGCTGGAAGGTCAGTAGCGCCAGGCCCCGGTTGCTTGCTCCTTGCCGACTGCGCAAGAAATACTAACACCAACGCAGGTTACCAGCGGACAAGGCTGCGCGCGCAGTGCGTCCGCACCGTCCTCGGGGGCGACATCCTCACGCCGGAGTTCTGGCCTCGCGTCGACCAGCTCGCGCTGCAGCTTGCGACGCTCCTTCTGCCTCTGCTTCGCATCATGGATAAGTCGTTCCCAGCCAGCCAGGCCAAGTCACTACGCAGCATCTACCAGGAGCTGCACGCCATTGTTTCTGAGGCTGGACACCTGTCCATCGGCATCCGCCGGTCGCAGAATATCTTCCGCTTCTCGTTTCCCTTCCCCGGTGAGGTGTGGGATCTCGACCAGCAGGAGGTGGACGACACCGTCTACAAGATTTCTGCGGCGGCGAGCAACAGGGCCGATAAGGCCGCGGAGGCGAAGTGGACGGCAAGCCAAGAGCGCAGGCGACGTCAGGAGGAAGAGGTCGTCGACTCTAATCCCATCACTTCGGCTCGACGCCGGTTCAACTCTGCCTGGCGTCGCGTCCTGGGCCGACCAGCCGACGAAGATGCTGATGGTGATGGTGACAAAGGCGGCGTCGGGGACGTATGGCGCCGCCCCTCTCGTATAGCCAAGGTTCAGATCGTCTTGTGGCCCCTGCTGCAACGGTTCGCAACCGTCGGCGAGGTCGACTCACAGACCGGGGTGGCCGACGGTGAAAATGTCACCACCATCCTGCGATCCCAGGTCGTCTACTACCGCGGCTATGCTGCCGAACCTGTGGAGCAGAACGAGCACTACCCAACTTTGGACGACTGGGTGCATGAGCACACGAGAAAGCAGACGTGGAACTCGCTCACGGTACTGCGCTGGGTTGCGTACGCTGCTGCCACCTGGCTGCTCTGCAATTGGCTTGTGCGGTATAGTCCCGTCGCCGATGATATCGTCCATATCGTCCGGTATGGGCTGGAAGGGACCGTCAAATACATCGTCCGGGAAGCTCTCCTCTTCGTGATTGAGGTTCTGATCACGGTCATTACGTTTGCCGTCAGCGTCGCCAACACGGTCATGATTGTGGGCTATAGATTTAGGGATGCTCTGGGCCGGCTATTTGGGTTCGAAGAGGGATGGTACGGTGTGTATCGCAGGGACGCCAATGCTGACACTGGGGGTCCGGTTCGCTAAAGTCATGGGAGGCTAATGGACCTATCTAACAGTAGAGTGAGAAAGATTTAAGACTGCAGTCAAGGGCGTCACTTTGTTTCACTTTTGACGAGGAAGAGATGGAGATTCCCGGTCAATGGGTCGGATCATGGATGCAACTTTACGACGCTGGCAAGCAGTGCTCTCATACGCTCTAGGTATGGGTACGGTACCGTACGTACTGTACATGTATGTTTCTGTAACAATGGCGTATTCCACGGGCCCACACCACCCCGGACGCCGCCAACCCAAAATTTTGTGGTTCTAAGTCAACTTCCACCTCGTCGTCGCCGGACCCAACACGATGCGATTCCTGTTCAGGTAGAGCGATTGCGACGCCCATGACGAGACCTACAGCAAGGGGGCCAAAACGATAATTTCCTCAGCACAGCGGATCCGCCATGGACGCAGCCGCACTCCTCAAATCCCAAGGCTGGCGCGGCAAGGGCTTCTCGCTGCACCCCAACGACAACTCGATCGGCCTCGCCAAGCCTCTCCTAATCTCCCGCAATACGGACGGCCGTGGCATCGGCCAGAAGACACATTACACCAGCGACCAATGGTGGCTCCACGCCTTCGACCAGAAGCTCAAGGGCCTCGACACCTCCAAGAAAGGCCAAGTGGTACAGTCGGTAACGCAGGGCAAGCTAGACGTCATTGCGAGCGCGCAGCCGAACGGGAAATACACGGGCGCGAGCGGGCTCTATACCTCATTCGTGCGCGGCGGCTTGCTCGAGGGCACGATCGGGTACAAGTCCGGGGCGGGCGAATCTACGGACGCGACCCCCGCGACCTCGGACGATGGTGAAGGGTCGTCCTTGAGGAAGGAGAGGCGGGAAGAGATCAAAGCAGAGAGGCAGGCTAGAAGAGCGGCACGGAGATTACGCAAGGAGGAAAAGGCCACGAGGAAAGCTGTCGAAAAGGCCGCCAAAAGGGAGTTGAAGAAGGCGAGGAGAGCCACCGAGACAAAAGAGGAGCGGCGTGCCAGAAGAGCCGAGAGGAGGGCGCGGAAGGAGGCGAAGAGGAGGAAACGAGGTGAAGCTGGGGGGCCAAAGCCCGACCAGGGCTGAAGAACTCGAAATCAGCGTTCTGGGTTATCATTCTCCCTTCTGCGCGAGCCGAAGGATAGGTCCGTGTTGTCTTGGGCCCACGACCTGCCTGGACAGCCGACCGGCCACAACTCCGGCGCGACCAACGCGCCTCTCGTGAGTTGATAATGACGCCGGTTGCGACGAGGTGCGGCCATGGCCAAGACGTCGCCGGGCCGGTTCGATCACACCATGATCCTCTGGACTGGGCAGCTTCAAGGCTCCTTTGGGATTTTGCCCGGCTTGTTCGATAACAGCCAAGGCCGGCGGTCCCAGAAATCGCGGTTGATAACGTTGATGTGCTCCACCACAATCCGTGCCTTCGCTCGTCTCTTCTTGTCGTTTTCGGTCTGTGTTTTGGACTGTTTAACCGGCAGGGCCATGTTTTCCACTTCGTCGGCAGTGGTGTTATGAGTGCCTGGATCAGCCAGCTCGTACTGGTATTGCTTCCTCAGCTGCTGTGGTGCATTAGGTGGCAGGGGTGAAGGTACCTACCTCTCTAAAAACAACGCTACCCTTCTTGTACATCTCGGGCTCGTTGTTGTAATTGATGCCGAATTGTGAGAAAAGGATCTCGTTCTTATCTGCGGCAAGTGTTCCCTATATTTTGGCCGGTCAGATATACACGTCTTCTGGTCTCAGTTGGCGGGGATTCACGCCTTGAGTTTCTTCTCCGCCTCGGTGGCATCCATTCCACCTTGTTGGATGAGAGCCCAGAAGGTTGTGTTGTAAAGGTTGTTGATATGGCCTAGGCGTTTATTAGCGTGTCACTGAGTCACAACACTTAGGGGGTGTACCTACAGTCGACCTGCCTCCAACTCAGATAGTCCTGCAGATTTTGCACTGTCGGATAGCAAACCGCTCGGCCGTCGAAGCTAGGCAACGGGGGCGATAACGGGGTGTCCGGGAAGTGACTGGGCCAGAAGTGCACATAGTACGCCGTGAAGGCGGAAACAATGGTCGAAACAAGTTTGCTGTTCCGTGCTCAGTCTCGACGGCCAGAAACGCTTCACTCAGAATATCCTACCTTGAGCGACGGTCAAAGAGGCTGCATGATTTGTGGAAGACGAAACTGGACCTGACTGTCAGCAGAAGTTGGTGGTTGGACTCTGAGTAAGAGCATGCCTGTACTCATCGCTGACTCCATACGCGATGGTGATATCTGGAAGTTCAGACATGACCGCTCTGGCCGCAGTGTTCATGAGCTCGAGAGCCCGTCTGTCGTTGGGCTTCTCAAAGCCATACTTGGTTGCAAAGCTTCGCCGAGGTCAGACGCGTTTAAGAGTACTTGGGACACATCGGGGGAGAAGTGCGTGTGCAAGCCGCCATACTTGGTGAAGCCCCGACCGTCAACTCTGATCACGATCCATGTATTTGGTAGGAGTTTATCCGGCTGCTCGAACTGCTTGACATACTCGTACCTTTAAGCAAACAAATCAGTCGCGGGGTCCAAAGGCCCTCACATCTGGGCGGTGCGTACTGAGAATTAGCCATCTTTGAGATGATGCCGCGGCCTCCGCTTTCTCTCGGGGGTATTGAGATGCTTCTTTCTTCAGGAGAGGCTGTTGTTGTAGGTCGCCTATCCAGTTGTGACCGCAGGACTCAGCTGCTCTGAACATGCCCCGCACATGCTCATGGTCATGGTAACGGTATTGCAACGATGAACACGCGTATGCACAATACGTGCAATACATCATTGTGTAAGGTTCATGGTACAATACGTATCGCTGCAATTATCGTTACACAATAACATTAACTACGGTGTAAGGTACCTTACCTACTAACTAACCGCAAACTCGCTAGCTCGGGCGGGTCTGCCGTCGACCCCCTGTCCGTGCAGGAACGCGATCTGGCCAAGCCGCGACCCGGTGCAGTGGGGCTCCTAGCCTTGCAGCAACCCCAGGAATTGCTCGCACCGCCACCGCGGCCCTGCCGCGACAACCAGCCGCAATTTGATCAAGACATGCTACGCCGGCAATGAACCTCCTTCTTTCTGACGACTACCTCCTCCAGGACTACCCAGAGAATATCACCAACACCATCCGGTCAGGGCACTCGACATGCGTCCGATTCAACCGCAAGGGCGACTTCCTTGCCTCGGGCCGCGTTGATGGCACCGTCGTCATCTGGGATCTCGAGACTATGGGAGTGGCGCGTAAGCTCAGAGGGCATTCAAAAAACATAACCTCACTGAGCTGGTCACGGTGCGGCCGGTATCTGCTTTCCGCCTGTCAAGGATGGAAGGCCATCCTCTGGGACCTACAGGACGGGAAACGTCATCGTGAGGTTCGCTTCCGGGCCCCCGTCTATGGGGCCGAGCTCCATCCATGGAACCAGTTCGTTCAGTTCCAGAATGCTCTCTCTACTTGTGTTGGCTGACGTGTTGTAGCAATCAGTTTGTTGCAGCCCTGTTCGAGGACCAGCCGATGCTCGTTGATATCACGGACTCCACCGACGTTCGATACATTCTCCCCTCTGTACCGAAACGGCCCAACACGGACGCCGATGCCGCTCTAAAAGAGAAGCAAGCGAAGGAGGACGCAAAGCACATGACCACAGCCATCATCTATACCGCAGAAGGGGACCACCTTCTGGCGGGCACAACCAAGGGACGCCTCAACATCATCGATGCTAGGACGCGGGATATCATCTACTCGGAGAAGATAGCGAGCGGGATTATCACAACCCTCCGGCTCACTGAGTCCGGCAAGGATCTGCTGGTGAACGCTCAGGACCGGATAATACGAACCTTTCACGTGCCCAACCTCTCAGCGGCAGACCTCGACCCGGACACCATACAAATACCGCTTGAGCACAAATTTCAGGACGTGGTAAATAGACTATCGTGGAATCACGTAGCCTTTAGCGCTAGCGGCGAATACGTGGCGGCGTCGACCTACAATAACCACGAACTCTACATCTGGGAGCGCGGACACGGCAGCCTGGTCCGCATGCTGGAGGGACCGAAGGAGGAGCAGGGCGTCATTGAATGGCACCCACACCGAGCTTTGCTAGCGGCATGCGGTTTGGAGACCGGCCGGATCAACATCTGGTCCGTGACGAGCCCTCAGCGATGGTCGGCCCTCGCGCCCGACTTTGTGGAGGTGGAGGAAAACGTCGAGTACATCGAGAAAGAGGATGAATTCGATATCCACCCCCAAGAGGAAATCCAAAAGCGGCGGCTCGACCAGGAGGACGAGGATGTCGATGTCTTGACTGTGCAGGACGGCGGTGGACACGGACAGGACGTAGACGGGTTCCGCATGCCTATACTATTCAACCTAGGGGAGTCGGACAGCGAAGAAGAGTTCGTGAACGTGTCCCTCGGAACATTACGGAGGAAAAGCCCCGGGGACCAAGAGGACGGTGAAGCCACAGGTGAAGAGAGGAAAGCCGGAAAGAGAACGTCTGGTACTGGGCGAGGTCGGGGAAAGAAGAAGTGAATAGAATGCAGTCGTTCCCCAATGAAGGCAATCGCCAGGACAATTTGGTAAGCTTGAGACACAATACCACATATATGTTGAACCATGTTGTCTATGATGTCAAGTGTTAGTAAGTTCCGTTTGAATGCCAAAGGCGTGGGGAAGAGGCTTCTGCTCCATTCACAGAAAGAATGCGCTACCTTAGGGTACGTTAAGCCTTATTAATTGTCAGTGATTGTCTCTATAACCTTGCATTGATTGAGATCACTCTTTGTATCCAAGATTTGCCTCCACATCCAGCTCCGGAGTGGGTCTCGCTGAAAGCGGTTAGCCTAGCTTGCCTGGACCGCCTCGCTGACCGCGCTGCTTTGTCAAGCCGAGCCGCTCGAACTTTTCAGGTTTGCCTCCTTCCCCAAACCATCATTCAACAAACTTCACACCCGCATCGCAAATCCCGTCAAGAATCGCTGGAATCTTGTCGCTGGCATCCTCCGACGAGATCATCGAACGTAGGATTGCGATTTACGAGTCGACCGACCCTTTTTTTCCCGTATCGCAACGAGACTGGAGCTGTCAGGTTTTGAGTCTCGCTGCCTCGGGCCGCTGGCCTGTTGAAGCGCGGAGGAGGAGGCTACAAGAGCATCGCGCACTGTGCCACGCAGAGCACGCGTCATCGAAGTCTGTGGCGACGCATATAATAACCTCTACGCTCGTCTTCGCCGGAATCGTTCCGTTGCCAAAATCGCACGCGCGATTCATCACCGCCACGCTCCCTCGACCCGCGTTCTTCAGATACTGCCACTCGCTCCGAGTTTCTAGCCAACTTCCTCGTAATATTTTCTCTCCTCAGTGGATTTTGGCATTCTCTTGCATTACGAGAAAAAATCATCAAAGATGGCGAACCTCATCTTCGCGCACTCAAGCGCGCCAATCCGGACGATTAAGGAGATCCAGTTTGGGCTCCTGTCCCCCGAGGAGATTAAGGGCATGAGTGTGTGCCACATTCTCTATCCGGAAACCATGGATGAGACCCGGACGAAGCCTCGAGATGGTGGTCTCAACGACCCGCTTCTTGGTTCAGTCGACAGACAGTTCAAATGCAAGACCTGCGGAGAGAACATGTCCGAGTGCCCAGGCCATTTCGGTCACATCGAGCTGGCCAGACCCGTCTTTCACCCTGGTTTTATCAGGAGAACAAAGAAGTTGCTCGAGGTGGTCTGCCACAACTGTGGCAAAGTGTTGGCTGATAGAGTCAGTGCATTCTACCCGTCCGGGTAGTCTTCGATGTGGCTGATGCTGACCTTGGACCAGTCTGACCCGCAATACCTTGCCGCCATGAAAGTCCGGGACCCAAAGGTTCGGTTCAAGCGGGTTTGGGACATCTGTAAAGCCAAGAAGCGCTGTGATAACGACCCACCCAAGGCTGCCGGAGATGGGGATTTCAATCCAAACGGTGATTCGGCACCGCTTCTCAGCGGCCATGGCGGATGCGGCAACGTTCAGCCCGTTATCCGCCAGCAGGCCCTTACTCTATGGGCCCATTACGAGCACAAGGACGAAGACGGTATCAAGAACAAGGAGAAAAAGGTCATCACGCCAGAGATGGCCCTGAACATCTTCCGCCGCATGTCGGACGAGGAGATGATTGACATCGGGCTCAACATTTCGCAAGCCCGTCCGGAATGGATGATCATTACCGTCCTCCCAGTTCCTCCCCCACCTGTTCGTCCTAGCATTTCGATGGACGGCACCGGAACGGGTCTGCGAAACGAAGACGACCTGACGTACAAACTTGGTGATATCATCCGTGCCAACGGCAACGTCCGACAGGCTATTGCAGAGGGTTCCCCACAACACATCATCACGGATTTTGAAAATCTGCTCCAGTATCATGTTGCCACCTATATGGATAATGACATTGCTGGTCAGCCTCAGGCGTTGCAGAAGAGCGGTCGCCCTGTCAAGGCTATCCGTGCCCGTCTCAAAGGGAAAGAAGGGCGTTTGCGAGGCAACTTGATGGGAAAGCGTGTCGACTTCTCGGCTCGGACTGTCATCACGGGTGATGCCAATATCTCCCTCGACGAGGTCGGCGTGCCGCGAAGCATTGCCCGCATCTTGACATACCCCGAAACAGTCACGCCTTACAATATCGCCAAGCTCACGCAGTACGTTCAAAACGGCCCCAATGAGCATCCGGGCGCCAGGTTCATCATTCGTTCTGATGGCACTCGTATCGATCTTCGGTACCATCGGCGTGCGACCGGCATTCAGCTGGAATACGGCTGGAAGGTGGAGCGGCACCTGATTGACGGTGATTATATCATCTTCAACCGTCAACCGTCTCTCCACAAGGAGTCCATGATGGGTCACAGAGTTCGAGTCATGCCTTATTCCACCTTCCGGCTCAACCTGTCGGTCACCTCTCCCTACAACGCTGACTTCGACGGTGATGAGATGAACTTGCACGTCCCGCAGACTGAGGAGACTCGTGCAGAAGTCAAGGAGCTCTGCATGGTTCCTCTCAACATCGTCTCGCCGCAGAGAAACGGTCCTCTGATGGGCATCGTCCAGGACACGTTAGCTGGCGTGTACAAGCTCTGCCGGCGTGATGTGTTCCTCACCAAGGAGCAGGTGATGAACGTCATGCTCTGGGTCCCAGACTGGGATGGCATTATTCCTCTCCCGGCAATTCTTAAGCCCCGGCCCCGGTGGACCGGGAAGCAGATCATCAGCATGATCATCCCGAAGATAATCAATATCCACATGAACTCCGACCAGCCGGACAGGGACCATCCGTTCAAGGATGATGGACTCCTCATTCAACAGGGAGAAGTTATGTTTGGTCTGCTCTCCAAGAAGAGCGTGGGTGCCACTGGAGGTGGCATTGTCCACCTGTGCTTCAATGAACTTGGTCCGCAGGGGGCTATGGATTTCCTCAACGGCTGCCAGCGAGTAGTCAACTACTGGCTTCTGCATAACGGACACAGCATCGGTATCGGTGACACAATCCCTGATGCGAAAACCATCGAGCTAGTTCAGAAGCACATCGATCAGCAGAAGGGGGAGGTTGCCCATCTGACAGAGCTAGCAACCAACAACGAGCTCGAGCCGCTGCCCGGTATGAACATCCGAGAGACCTTTGAGAACAAGGTCTCGGCGGCTCTTAACACGGCCCGCGACAAAGCCGGTACCACGACCGAGAAGAGTCTCAAGGATCTCAACAATGCCGTCACAATGGCGCGTTCTGGGTCCAAGGGCTCCGCGATCAACATCTCTCAGATGACTGCTCTGGTCGGGCAGCAGATGGTTGAGGGAAAACGTATCCCATTCGGCTTCAAGTACCGCACTCTGCCACATTTCACCAAGGACGATTACTCCCCTGAGGCTCGAGGTTTTGTGGAGAATTCATATCTCCGGGGCTTGACTCCCACTGAGTTCTTCTTCCACGCCATGGCAGGGCGAGAAGGTTTGATTGATACTGCTGTCAAGACGGCCGAGACAGGGTACATCCAGCGCCGACTCGTGAAAGCACTTGAGGATGCTGCGGCGCACTACGATGGGACGGTGCGAAACTCGCTTGGCGATATCATTCAGTTCATCTACGGTGAAGATGGCTTGGACGGTGTCGCTATTGAGAAACAGCGTATGGACCACATGAACCTGTCCAATAAGCAATTCGACAAGCGATTCCGCTTGGACGTGATGGACGAGGCGAGCTCCGGCCCCGCTCTGGAGGCCCTAGAGTACGGCAGGGAGATGGCGAGCGACCCGATGGTGCAGCAGCTTTTGGACCAAGAATATGAGCAGCTCCTCGCCGATCGCAAGCTGGTGCGAGAGATCAACCGCCGCAAGTTGGCCGAGGATAACATGCAGCTCCCGCTCAACGTGGCCCGCATTATCGAGACGGCGAAGAAGCTCTTCAAGGTGGATGACACTCATCGCAGCGACCTCACGCCCAAGGATGTCATCCCCGCCGTTCAAGCCCTCCTTGAGCGGATGGTTGTGGTCCGAGGTAGCGATCCGATCTCGAAAGAGGCGGATTATAACTCGACAATATTATTTAAGATCCAGCTGCGGTCCCGCTTGGCCTTCAAGCGTCTCGCTGTCGAGCATAAGCTCAACAAGCTGGCCTTCGAACACGTTTTAGGCGAGTTGGAGAACCGGTGGTCTCGGTCCATGGTCGCCCCGGGAGAAATGGTCGGAGTTCTGGCAGCACAGTCCATCGGAGAGCCGGCCACGCAGATGACACTCAACACCTTCCATTTCGCTGGTGTGTCGTCCAAGAACGTCACTCTTGGTGTCCCGCGTCTCAAAGAGATTCTCAACGTCGCAAAGGATATCAAGACGCCGTCCATGGTCGTGTATCTGGACGCCGAGAATGCGACGCAAGAGGATGCGAAGAGGCTGCGTAATGCGGTCGAGCACACCACTCTCCGTTCCGTCACGGCGGTCACGGAGATCTACTATGATCCGGAGATCGCGTCTACCAACATCCCAGAGGATTTCGATATGGTCGAATCTTATTTCCTGATCTCTGACGCATCGGATCAGGATTCAATCGAGAACCAATCACGGTGGCTTTTGAGGATCACTCTCGACCGGCAGAAGATGCTGGACAAGGGGCTGCGCGTGGAAGATGTGGCGCACCGGATCAAGGAAGAGTACAAGAAGGACGTTGCGGTCATTTTCAGTGACAACAATGCGGAGGAGATGGTCCTTCGCATCCGCGTGATCCGCCAAGACGACGACAAAGACGAGGATGGGAACAAGATCATCGAGGATGACGTGATGCTGAAGCGACTGGAGAAGCACCTACTTGACAACTGTACGCTCCGTGGCGTTGTGGGCATTGAGCGTGCCTTCCTGAACAAGGGGACAAAGCTGGTTGAGAAGGCGGACGGCTCTCAGGTAGCCAACAAAGATGCACCCGAATGCTCGGAGTGGTATCTCGACACGCAGGGCACATCTCTACGAGAGGTCCTGACCATCGACGGGGTCGACACGAAACGTACATCCACGAACGACCTGTATCAGATCGTGGATGTCTTCGGTATCGAAGCAGCTCGGACAGCGCTACTGCAAGAGCTGACGCAGGTGCTTGCTTTTGACGGTTCGTATGTGAACCATCGCCACCTGGCCCTCCTTGTCGATGTGATGACGTACCGCGGCAGCATCGCGGCGGTGACACGCCACGGTATCAACCGCGCCGACACGGGCGCTCTGATGCGCTGCTCGTTCGAGGAGACGGTCGAGATCCTGCTCGAGGCTGCCGCCGTGGGCGAGCTTGACGACTGCCGTGGCATCTCGGAGAACGTCATGTTGGGCCAAATGGCGCCCATGGGTACCGGTGCCTTCGAGGTGCTCCTTGATCCGAAGATGCTCGAGACCGTCATCTCGGACAACTCGCGCATGGGCCTGATGCCCGGCATGACAATCAAGGGCACCCAGCTGGAGGGCGCCGCGACCCCGTACGACACCGGGTCGCCGATGGCCGACAACGGCTATCTGGGCAGCTATTCCCCGACCATGGGCAATTTCTCGCCCATCCAGGGTGCGGGTTCGGACAGCCCGAGCGGCTTCAACACCGAGTACGGCGGCGGCTTTGGCTCGAGCACAGTCAATCCTTACGCCACGAGCCCGCGTGCTACGAGCCCCTTCTCCACCTCGCCCACGTCGCCGTTCGGCTACGGTGGCTACTCGCCATCGTCTCCGGCGGGCTACTCGCCGACCTCGCCTCTCATCGGGGCCGGAGGACAGTACGCGTCGAGTCCTCAGTTTAGCCCCTCGTCTCCCTCCTTTTCGCCGACGTCGCCGATGCTGCGACCCGGCAGCCCGACGAGCCCCAGCTACAGCCCGACCTCGCCGAGCTACTCGCCCGCATCACCCGCCGCTGCCAGGCACTATTCCCCCACGTCGCCTGCGCAGTTCAACTCGCCGACGTCGCCGTCCTACTCCCCGACGTCGCCGACCTACAGCCCGGCGTCGCCGAATCTACATGCGACGTCGCCCTCGTACTCGCCGGCGTCGCCCACCTGGTCGCCCACGTCACCGGACGCCTACTCGCCGACGAGTCCGTCGTTCCAGCGGTCGCCAGGGCAGCAGTTGTCGCCGACGAGTCCGGGGTACTCGCCGACGTCACCGTCATTTTCGCCAAGGACGCCGGGCCGGGGCGCGTCCAGTGGCGGTGCTGACCAGTAGTAAGTCGTACCTGTCTATATGGCAATAGCCCCTAATCCCACCAACAGCTGGCTAACGTCCTACTTGTAGCTCACCCACTTCTCCCACGAATGATTGAGAATGCTCATTCGAAGTGAAGCGGGACACAGGTACGCAGGGCACCGGCTGCCCAGGGCAGAGATGACGGCGGCACTGAGGCCGTCTCGAGTTTGCTTTCGGGGGGTGGATGTGCATAGTTGGAGCGTCCCTTTTCTTTACTCCTTCCCTGCGATTTTTGCTGGTTCGTTTTTGGAGCATTTTCCTGCCTCGTCCGGTTGAGAGAGGGATACAAAAATAACTCTTTAGAGATGTTCCGTTTTCATTTCTTCTGTTCAGGTCCACTCTCGCCAATGCATGGGACGGGAAGGGGGATCACATATCAGCGAAAGCCCGCGACATCAGATTGGTTAGGGACTGGGCCTTGTACAAAGGGGGCCGTCGCCGCGCGATCAATGGTTGACGGAATGGGCTAGGGCTGGTTGATGACATTAGCATTTGAGGTGTGCCGAGAATAGGCAGAGCGAACGAAAGAAGGAATGACGAGGGCTGAAGGCCCGGTTTGTGTAATGATTTTGTATGTACAAGTTACATTGCAGGCAGAGAGCCAGACAGACAGCACTTGGTCGCCATTGGCCATTGTGCGAGTCCGTCGCATGAATACTGGGAGAAGTATTCCACTACCAGGGAGACCATACTCTCCTGTCTCCACCTGAGTGAGAGCCGGGGAGTGGAAGTTTGGATTGGCTCGACCCTGTCCTTCTTTCCCCTCTGGTCACAACATCCTTGGAGTCACTCTGCTTTGGGCTTGTTGAACAAGATACCCTACACATACCTGGTAAGGGGCGGGACGGGGTGCGTATGGGGGGGTGGGTTCATCGATCTCCTTTCCTTAGTGGCCGTTCTGGATTCGGAAAGGGGAGGGGGTTTGTTCCCCCAGTGGTCAGCGTCACGTTGCCATGGTGAACTGCGACCTGAGTTGGTTCATTGCTTTCCCACTCGGGTGGGCTGCTGCCTGGTTTGCCTGCCGCTCTCTCTCCCAGTCCCTTCCCCTTGCTTCGGTGAATACGGGTAGGTGGTTGGTTGGTGGTGCCCCCGTTACCACGCCTATGGCTTATGGCTTGGTTGTCAGGTTCAATCCCGGATAAGTAAGGGACAGAGCAGGGGGAAAAGGGGGTTGCGTTGGGCTGGGCTGGAGACTTGGGTACCGGGTACGTAGCTTGCTTGTGTATGGCGTGTATCTCGGACGTGGGAGATGTCGCCATGCTATGGAGTATGGGTTCGTGTCTGGTACCGACTAGGTACGATAGGGTATTGTACTGTACACGCCTTGTCTAGTCTTCCTCGAACCCCCTTGGCTGTATCACACCACGAGGTGGTACTGCACATCCCCCATCTCGTACCGCGATGATGTCGCGCACGGCTAGGTAAAACAGGACAGGCACGGAAAAATGAGAACGGGCCCAGAGAAAAGAACACGCAGGGGGGGGGGGGGGCCGTCAATGGACCAGGCAGGTGGATAGTATTGAGTGGTGCTAGCAGGCTGGGCATCAACTTGGACATCAACTGGTCGGTTTTCGAGATTGACGTGATAACTCATGCCCATGTAGTCCACAGTAAGTCCATGCCGTCGAGGCCTCGCGTTTCACGGTTTCACCGGGCTACGTTGCAGGGCTAATGCACCTCGAAGATCATATGGCAGGCACCTAGGTGGCTTGCCCAAAGTTGACTTGGTCGCTGCGGTGGACAGCTTTGGCAGAGAGGGCTTCATGGCTTCTGCTGGCCATGGGGGCTGTCTTGATTCGATATTCGACGATGAGTGATCATCTTGGAATCGGGTGTTGAAGATAGTGGTCCGAGCGAGGCTCAGCCTTGAACATTGTCACGATGGCCGCATACAGTGCGGCCTAGTCTCTCGCCCACAGCCTCATTCTGGAAATCAACGGAATCGCCAGGGTTAAAGTGGAGCTAAAATTGTCACAAATCTTTCAGTCACTGGCGGTGATTTCCGCTGACACGAATGAGGATAGACTTCAGAGGTAGGTGTTCTTCCTGAATGTTTTGTTGCTTGTTGGTGAAGCTATGGGAGAAGTGCACGTTGAGCCATTAGCGATCGCGGAATCGTGAACCGTGGACCGTGCGGTTCCCGCAGTGTGCAGATCCCGTCATTTTAGAGACACACCCTAGCCCTGGGAAATTGCCCCTTAGCAGCTTCACTAGTATTGAACACACGTCTC
Source organism: Chaetomium strumarium (assembly GCF_033439665.1). Classification (NCBI taxonomy): domain Eukaryota; kingdom Fungi; phylum Ascomycota; class Sordariomycetes; order Sordariales; family Chaetomiaceae; genus Chaetomium; species Chaetomium strumarium. Next base: position 2,972,948 of record NW_026944429.1, on the reverse strand, counting down.
TGTTAGTGCTTAAGGTCTTTCGTGCACAGGCCAAACCGAGCCTGCGAACCAAACTGTCGGGTCCAAGACTCGCTCATCATTGGATGATGAAAGATACCCTTGTTCTGCCTGCTCCGCCGGTAGAGCGACATTGAGAGGCTGTGAAGATTCGTTCTGTAACTGTATGTGTAGAGCACCTCGTGCTCACCGAAATGCCGTCGGGTACCTTCCGTCATGGACTGGAGGAATTTCAGGTAACCGTGCCAGCGTTTGGCCTTCCTTGGCAATGTACTCGGGATGTACTCCCCTTTGCCAAGGTACCTGCTTTGAGAGATACAGGCTGAGTGGCAGGGTGTATTGCTGGCAAGTTGCGGCTGTCGAGCGTGTCTGTCGCCAACAACATGACGCTATTCCCTCCCCGGTGATTTACGGGTAGTCCAGCGGGAAATGATCTGTACTTTACCTCCGGCGTAGAAGAGGGTCTTTGCCTCCTTTGGAGCCCGATTGGCTGTGGCATCGTCAGGTAGCCCTCATCAAGCTGCGCTTAAGAATCGGGACCCGCTAGCGGCAATCTCCCATCGATCCAGTCATGTCCCGTCGTTCCGGACGTTAGTACCGGGTGATATGAGTGATGTGTGTCCAAAGGGCAGCATCGGCCAATTGATGGCAGGGCTGACCCGTGAGGTCCCCTTTTTGGCCCTGTCGGGCAACTCATAAGGTTGGAGGGGCGGGTCGGGTGACGTCCTGGCTCACGGCTGGATAGCTCCGAGTGCGAAGGTTCTCCGAAGTCATGGTACGATCATTTGTGTTATATTTCGGATTCATGGAAAAAGACGGGCACCACCACTGCAGGCAGCAAGTGGTGGAATGGGTGGACCGAGGGCCGATTCTTCTGTTGGAGCTTGCTGCTGGAGGTAGTGTTTCGTGCTGCTGCTGCTGCTGCTGCGGCGTGGACCGGGTACTATGCTGTGCAACTCACCACGAAATGGCCCTCTTTCCTCTCCTGGCATCAAGAGCCGTTGTGTGCTTAACCAGCCCTATGTCATGTAGCGGGAGTTGCCGGTCCGTAAGTCAACATTAGCCTTTCAGCCTTTCAACTCTTCTGCTGTAGGATCCGGAGAGGACTCATAGTGTTTCCTGTGCGAAGATCAAGCGGCTTTCCTTCTCTGTAAAAGTCTTGAGGTGAACGGTTCATCCTTGATCCCACAAAGTGTTCACACCTCCGTGACAGTAGCCAGTAGTGGATGCTTGCGAACAAATTCCCTGAAGTAGTATGGCCAAGGCTGCACTCTCTAGCTTGGAGAAGGTGGTATGTACACACCTTTGTTACACTAGCGGCTTGGGGGTTCGGCGAGCTGGAGATTGGCCTATTCGGAGTGTGATTGAGCGAATTTAGATACCGATAGCCAGACTAAACCTGGTCGGATAAGATTACAAAGGCCCTTGGTAGTCCATGGAACGACAAGATCCCCGCGTCTGAGCCGGTTAACGACATGCACCAGAAGAATTTGTCCTTCGCATGGCCATTGCTGTCTTGGACAGGCAGGAGTTCGCATGCACGACACCTTCCCTCGCAGTCTTTCATCACCTTGTTCTACCTGCCGTCTCTCAACTCACGGGTCAGCTGTGATTGGCGACTGTAAGCGCGATGCAGACGCACTTGATGTGGCACAGTGCAGCAGGGCAGTCGGCGGTCGTGATGCTATCTGCAAAGGCCACCGCACCCGGTCACACTGACAGCGCCGAGGCGAGATGGCCATTTCGGTTTCATTGAATGACCCTACCTAGTGTAGGACCTATGTAGATACCGTTCTTGCCGGGCCGTGATCACCGATGAACGTGGACCAAGGTCTGATCGAGAAGGCGGCGCGGGCCTTGGTCGAGATTTGCCGGAACAGACCAAACCGACAACGGCCCTGCAAAATAAAACGCATCGACTCCGTGAGCAAGCAATCCATAGGCCGCCTGAGTTGTGGAAGGTATGAACTGACGGAGCCAACTGAACCCCTGCGTGCGGCTGATGTTGAGCATTCCCCCATCGGACAGGAGTCGGACATGTCACATCCATGATTTGTTGCGTTCGGTTGACGCGACTTGCCGGACGCCCTGGGCCCCTGGGATTCCTCAGACCAGGGTGTTTCAGGTGGTTGTTCGCACGGACCACTTCCAAGGTTGGTTTGAAGCAAAGTTTCGGTGCTACACCCCCTACCGCTGAATTATTGCCTAAGGTACCTCAGCCCAGCTGGCCTCATGTGACAGGACAGTGCTGCGTTCCCGCGACACGTTCAGCAATGCACGCAACGGTCAGGTTGGGCTGTTAGCCCTTTGAACTGGTCCCGGGCCGGGGTTGCTGCAGAAGGGCTTCGTCAAAAGACAGTCAGTGTATACCTACCTCCTTGCCTTGGTCCCCCAACTCAACTCTCACTTTGCCGGTAGTAAGAATGTAAAACTTGCACAGGGACTTCTTTTTGTCCCGAGGGAGGACAGCCTTCACGGGCCGCGCTTTTCCACGTGGTTGTACCAAGGTAGGTAGCGAAGAAATACCTACCGTAGCTGCCGCGTTCTGGCAAACCAAGTTGGCCACGGCGGTGCCACCCGTCGGGAGTGACTGACATCGCTGCTATCTATAAGGTATTGACAGTTGTTGCCAGCCAAGGGGACTCCACTACCTGACGAATTGCAAGAAGTCTCCCGATGCTGTACAATATCCGATCTCGTTGCTTGTCTTGATCATGTCACATGAGCTAGGCGCTGGTTACTCGGCCCTGGAGGAACCCTGGAAGGCACGACAATGGAGAGGAATCACGTAACTAAGGTACCTGAAGTTGGTGGTGCAAACATAGTCCCGCTCTGTGATATCTAAGAAACCTCGGCATAATCAAGTACAAAATAAAGTCCACACCAGAGAAGAAGAATATCCGCACACGTACACACAACCCCGTACACAAAATATAGACACGACATATGACACCCGACTTCAAGCCAGGAAAAGTAGCGGTTTTCAAGTCCACTCAGAACAACGGTCCATACCCGTATGTCAGCCGAGTCTCTTCCTCCCATAAGTGACAGCGTAGGCATCGTGTCGCAGAGGGTCGGCCGGAAGAAGCCACATCCTTCGAAATATGTGTAGCCATCGGCTCAGGCTTGAGCCTTCAGGTTCCGTGTTGCGGCCTCTACTTTTTGCGCCGGCCGATGTCCTCGGACGAACTATTTGTACGTTCACTCGTTCGAAGGAGTTCGAGACAGCGGCGAGACTCTGTTAGGCTTGTTGTTAGCAACAGAATCCTCAAGGTTGAACTTCGCGGAGGAAAAGCATCGCAAACATACCGGACAACCTGCTGTTTGCCCGGATCTCGTTTCAGTTCTCCTTAGTGCGGGCAGCTGTCGCACATTCCGTCATGATGGTCGTTGACAACCGTGTCGCCGCTGCAAGCCCGCCCGGACGCTTTGCACTGGGCGGTGTGGGTGATGGTCTCGGTGTAGTGACCGCAGCCCTTGTAGTAGAACCTGAAGATGATGCACATTCTGACAGATTGGCCTGCGATGGGCGAGTTCGACGAACGGTGGTCGAAGTGCTGGAGCTGGTATGAGCGACGGCGATGAGCGATTAGACGACGAGGAGTTGGCAAGACTATGCGCTGGCGAGATGAGGACGAGGGAGCATGATGTCCTTCAGTCGGTCGAGAGAGGAGTTGATGACCTCCTTTTATAGACATTCTGTCCGAGATTGGGGACGGGGGGCCTGCTTTCTGGTGTGAGCTCCAACGTCTCGTCACGTCGTCCGCGACGGAGAGGACGATGGACCCGCTGCTCCTGTATGACTCGTTGATCAACGTCAGTTGGCAGTCGCCCTTTCGGTCGAAAAGGGGCGAGGCAGATGGCACTAGAATGACATCGGTTGGTTTGACGGGTGTGACTGTCGCGCAGAGCATCTTTCATCCAGGGGATGTAACCATCCACACCTCGGAGAGCAGAAGTACAGGTGTTGTATCGCCCACTGCGGGGGTACCAAACTGCCTTTCTGAGCTGCGAGCTCGGGAGGCCAGTAGGTAGGCAAGTGTGGGCCGATCGGGACCGGCAAGTGGCAAGGAGTAGGTAAGGGGGGTGCAGGTGAAAGGTGTAGAGCGGCCTATCACGTCTATAGGGCGGTCATGTCCAAGGTCTGGCTCGGGAAGACGGGCGAGCAAACCCCACAGCGGTACACCATACTGCCTGCCCAACGGCCGGCAGCGACTGCGCCAAAGAGAATGCGCCCGGGGGTCTCCGCCAGGAGTATGAGGCGCAAGGGGGGTTCGGCACTGGCCTACTCTGCGCCCCGATGCTGCCGCCCTTCATCTCGGCCGTGGGGAAAAGGTATCAAACAATGGCCGAGTCGATCTGGACCTGCCGTGTCATAGTACCCTCCCTGTCGGGGTGCTCGAGCAAGAACAGTACACGTTGCCAAGAGCACGGGGACGCCAACGCCAACGCCCACGAGATAGCGGATAGCGGACCGTGGTTCGTCAACGGGAGGCCGCAGCAGTTCGACGAGGGGTGACGAACGGGTCACCCTGCAGCTACCTTAGGCTCCAGGGGGGAAGGGGGGAAGGGTGGGGAGGGGGGAAGCCTATGACGAAAACGAGCAACGGGCCAGTGAACAAGAATTTGGCATGCGAGGACGGGAGACTTCCCGCACCGAACTGCATCACGGTTAGTGGTACTGGGCAGCTAAACGAAGCCAGATCGACACACTGTCCGCCCCTTAGCCCAGTGGGGGGCGTTGGGCGGTGCAGAAGCGTGCCATTCCGGCTCCGCTATCTGTTGGTCTTGGAGGGAGTTGGAGGGAGAGAGGAAAGGGAACGCTATGAATAGTTCTCTCTGGCCCTAGTGTCCCAAAAACAGGACGACGGCAAGGCCATGTACCTGTATCCGGACGATGGATGCCACACGGCAGCATGCTGCAAGGCGCAGAGGAACCTTGATCGCGGCTGATGGGAAGGCTGCATATCAACGACCAGCATCGGGACTCGTCTGAGGAAGCAAGAACGCTCAATGCCCAGGAGTGCTTCAGAGCCATGGGAATCTCTCCACGGGGCGGCGCCAGCTCTCGAGTCTTGACCGGACTAGGATACTGGAGCATAATTCCAAGTCCGGCCCTGAGCTGAAGTAGTCAAATGCGTCGGGGCTTGGTACTTGGTGGTTCCTTGGGTTAACAAAAGCAAAGTGCCAACGACAACAAACAAGAACAACTGGTAGTGTTATCCAGGTCCCTGGGGATAAGTGACTAGGAAACCGGGATTCGATGACCAATTCCTTTTTTTTTTTTTTGCACCCACTCCGTACGCACTTGCTTGAGGCCAACAATGGGGCTGAGAAATCAGGATTTGTAGCAGAATGAAGCCGCCGCATTGCTGCTAAACGGCTTCAATATGGTGTGTGTATGAGTTGGGAGTCCCAAGAAACTCTAGCCTTCCCTCTTTGACTCGTTTCGAGGACTCAGATCGACCAATCAGCGTGCGTGTTCTGCATTGGGTTTTCCGATTTAGTCACTCGTGCCTGCCTAGAAAGTTACACGGTTACAGCCCTGGGAGTACCCTGTGGGCCCACCTCCAGACACACGGTATCCATCACTGTAGCGACCTGGCGGTGCTGACCCACACCGGCTTCTGCTCCCGTCTGTACGGATACCTCTACTAACGAGCCGGAGGTAAGTACAGATTACCTTACCTCTGGCGGCGCACATCTCCCCGTGTCTCCTGCTACTGCTACTCTTCTCCCAATTGAAGTCACGCACTACCATCCGCGCGGTTTTACTTTCTTTTCCAGCGCGGTGTACACAACTGTCCAGTGCGTAAGGTACTGATGTACCTGAAGTGGGAGGGTCTCAGCTCCAAAATGCCTCGTGCGGCCCGTTATGCAGCCAATATGGCCCATCTTTGCCGGGTGCGGACCACGCCTTCGCTGGGCCGGGTTTTCTGGCCGACTTCATCGGCACAGCCCTGCTCTCCTTTTTCGGCGCGGTAAGGAGGGCCCCCGGCCTAAAATCCGGAGCAGAGATCTCGGTCGGTCACCCCGTCGTCTGGCACCCTCCGGCCGCAGACCCGGCCGCCGTCCACCCTTCTTCCGTCTTCTCGAAGCGGTGAACATCGGTCAGAGCGATGGCGGCCTCGCTGAATTAGAATCTTCGCTTTTTGCAAAACACTTTAAGATAGGGTATCCCTCGTCTCTTCCACCCAGCTCGGTACCCGGCTGACGGTCATAGCACGCACGCTGTATCATGGCCCGACTGCGGGAGACCGAAGTCTAGTCTTCGGTCCCATGGCAGCCGAGGTGACAGGGTGGCTTTGAGGGATAGCGCAAACTGGCCTCGTTCAACTCGCCGTGACTTCAGTAGCACATCGCACCAGGTGTGCCCAACGTTCCATTGAGGCTTTACTGGAAGTAGCTACACGGCGTGGAGTCCATCCGCACATCGCCAGCGACTTGGTGGCTGGCGACCAACGCACTGCACGCGGTAACCCATGGGAGTGGCCGCGGCTATGCATTGCGCGTTTACAGACGACATCTCGCGGCGTCTGCTCTGCCACATACTCTTCGGAAGCGTGATCGTCCAACGGGGATGGGGTCTGTAGGCACTCAGTCAGACGTCCGATAATACCCTGGCGCACACAACCCAGGCCTAGACGCCATTTCGACACGGGTGGGAACGATACCGAGATGGTCTCTGGTGTTGGGCCGTAGAGATGCCAGTATCTTCGCGACTATGTTGTGACAATTGCGGGTGTCTACCAATCAGCGCACAATTTAAGCGCCAGACGCCGGCAACGTTGGTCAGCATTTTCGAATGCCACTCCACGAAGACGACATGTCAAAGTATGTCGGACGCTGTGTCTTGCAGGGGTCTAGCAATTCTCTCAAGGACAGGGTGCTTTTCGCTATCCATCGTCGCGGAGCTCGCCCTACTCGCTCTTCGGGTGCGATTCGGTCGATGAGTCCGGGTAGTGTCCGGTGCGGCTCCAAGCCCTCACCTCCTCCTCTTCTCCACGGCTAAGAACCCGAACTTGAAGTTTTGCGACGGAGTCTTGGCTCACTGTTCGTTCCAGTTCCGGCTTGGTCTACGACCTTTGCCTGCATACTGTGGTAGTCCATGAACGGGTCTCCACATCTGCAGCGAGGACCGGGAGCTCAGACTACCACTGTGTGTGCCCACGATGCGTGCACACGCAAAGGTGCTCGAGTCCGATTGGCAGGGCGTTTGCAGTCGACCGTGTTGCCACCGTGCGGCTCCCACTTATGGCGCCCTTGATGGTGCTGTGTGCTTGCCGCGTTGGATGGCGTCAATATCACCAACAGGCCAGGCTCGCTTGACGAACAGCGATTATCGGTCCTTCCCTAAGCTGGAAATGGTACCTTGGCCTTGCGGTGCCGCGCATCATCATAACCTGTTCTTGACAAGGTCTCTGCCGGGGGTCATCTGGAGAAGAAAACCGGACTCGGTCTCATTCCGGTTCCCCCGCGATGCTTGAGGCAAGTACCTCCCAGGTTCACTGATCAGCAGTGATACACACTTTGTGTCGGCCTGGGCTTTCTCTTGAAGGCCGGAATCTACTGTGCACATGACACACAGCAGCATCTTGAACAAAACCTCGGGCACCATGTTGGCCCCCATGAGTGCGCAAGTGACCCAACCTACGCCGAGGCTACGAGGGGGCCGTTGCGCAGCACGGCTGGCGGAGCAACCCAGGAGAAGGCCTACGGAGCAAGCCTACCCTGAACATTCGCCGATTCTTTGGTTGGCTTCCCGTTGATAGCCTTGCCGGCTTAATCCGTGGTGGCTTTATCCCTACTTGACCCAGACCAGTGGCCGGCACGGCAAATCAAGAGCGACTCCCCCGTTCCGTTGGGAGGGATGGCCGCACATGCAAAGGCTCAGGTGATACTGCTCCTCTGGCGGTATGCTCCAACGTCTGATGGACCCCAAGCTCCTATGCGGACGGACCGTGTTGACAAGTGTTTCATGGGTGATACGCATCGATATAGCCACCTAGTAAGCACCCACATTCTCGATGAGGCCACCATGACCGAGCTAGGTTGCGGCAGAACTTGATGGAGGGCCTGAAGGACGAAGAAACATGCACAGTGAGCGAGTGCTTAACTTGACTGCAATGTGCCGGTCAAACTTTATACATGTCTCTCAGTTCTTTGAGATGTGTAGCCAGGCGTTCACCTTCCCTTCCAAGTATTGTAAAGTAGGCGCAGGTGTAGTATTTTCTTGATTCTCTTTGCTCTGCTGAGGCATGTGCTGTCCCTTTGCCCTGAATATATTTTACTTGGAGTATATGTCTTGTCCGTTCTGTCCTGCTGTCCTGCTTACTCCCATTATCACCTGACCGGAAGCTCAGTTGCAGCAAAGCTGAGGCTCGTGATTTGCAAATGATGGCCGTCTGCGCCGGCTAGTTTCGGGTCTATGAAATCACAAGCAACAACTAAACATGCTATCTTGCCACGAGCATCTTGCAAATGTTCCAGGGTTGCTGCATGGCTGGAGAAAGTACCCGCCAATACCGACAATAGGATTGCAGCTGGTTCTGAGCCCAAGACACGGCCCCGCGAAACTCATGGCCGAGGCCATTGCAGGCATCCCGGATTCCCCGCAGTGCTTCCGATGTCCCATTGCCCGAGTCCGGTATATCTTCGCGACGTTGCCGCGTGTCCAATCAATCGCGGCCGGGTGCCCGATGCCCTGGATAACTCCCCCGGATTGAGTCCAGGCACACGACAGCACTCGGACAGAGCCGCTCGTGCTCCACATGCCGCTTGTAACAAAGTCTATCTGGTCCTGCCTTGATCATCCCATCATGAACTGATCACTCCCATCGGGGCGCTCGCGACAGCTCCCACCTGCGCTTTCCATTCCGGGGTACATACTGCTAGGAACGGATACCGAAGGCATTAGACGGATTATCTTCGCTCAGACCAATGGACCGTCCCACGTGCAGCTGTCTCTCGCCGAGAAATGCTGGACTTCCTTTCTCCCCGTTATCGAGTCCAATCAAGCAAGGGGGCCCGCCCGGGCCTTCTGATCGTCCGCACCGTGTGAAACAGTGACAGCAAGGTATCTTACGCACCCACCTTACGCGGTGTTCTGCCTGGGGGGAAGGGGGAGGGGTTGATTTGAAGGACCCTATGCGAGCACCTTGCGGAGCACAAAGAAGGAAGGAGTCAACAGGGGGGTTGACAAACTGGCAAGTGCCCGACCAAGGCTCCTTTCAAGTTGTAAGTGTATAAATTCCTTCCCACCGACTCACTCTTGAGTGTTTCCCAACTTTCTCTCGCAACTGCTGTTTATTTCTGCCAGGCCAAAATTCCAAGCACGCACAAATCTTGACCCCCCTCACAGAGCGTCAACAATCTTTCAGTCAGCCAGACTTTGCGTCCTCGCCGTCACTACTACTTCGAAAACAGTTACAGAGAAACCGCATTCACCATGTCGACCGCGACATCCCAAGAGCTCCGCCAGTTGTCCGAGCAAGCCGTGGAATTCGTCCCGGAGGCTGCCCGGCGCCTACCCTCCACCTTCCTCTCCCTGGCACCCAAGACGTCGGACTCGTACCCCCGGGCCCAGCGCGTCAAGCAGCCCCTCACGGCTGAGGCTCTGGCCGAAGCCACCAAGCAAGCCGGGGCTAGCGATGACATAACGAAGCGCCGCGCGTCCAGCCTCAGCAGCGATGCCTCCAAGCTCCGCTTCCTCAAGCTCGGCCCCGTCCACTGGGGAGAGCATCAGGATGACCACCAGGCCGACTTCCACGAGGTTGCGGTCGAGTAAGCGGTCAGACTCTTCCCCGCCGATCGACCGACGGTTCCGGGTCTTCCGCTTCGCCCGCATCTTTCTTTTTCCCCCTGTTTTCCTACTCTCACATCATGACGACGATACGAGCACCAGAATAAAAAAAAGAGTTCTTCTATGGGTTTCTACGGCTTCTTCGGGCTGTAACATCGAGGCTGTTCAACACTTTGACATTTTGATCCTTCAGGGCGGGGGGAGGGGGGGGGTGGTTTGAACCACTCAGGCGAAACTGTGTCCACTTCCGGCGGCTTCCTCGCCAACCCCGCCAACTCAGATTCATGTATGACTTTCCTCTTGCGCATCTGGCCTCCTTAGCTTGGAGTTCCTTGAGGAGGCAAAGGGTGGGGGAGGGGAGAAAGGCACTGCAGTGAGCTTCTACGCTTGACAAGGGTTCGTTTCTGGCTTGGCTTGATTCATTTCCCATTTCAGGTAACATGACGGATTCGAGAAAGCTGGGGAAGGGGGAAAATTGTCCTTGAGTCCGAGCTGGTCAGAACCAAAAACAGTTAAAAGAAAGCCCCTTTGCACATCCAGAACTTTCCTCAGCATGCAGGCTGATGGCGTGGCAGTCGAGGTGAGGAGTGTATTGTTGCGGTATCTCGCAATTAGTTGATGCTCACTGGCTTGCAATAAAGACCTCACAATACCAACCGACCAATACGCTCGCGGGGCTTATGCACGTCGTCTGTCTGGGGGGTGCGGTCTTTTCCATAAGACAGCTTACCGTGGTTTTGCAGGGGGGCTTGTCCACGACTCTGAATGGAGGAAGCGACGACAGGGTAGGTGAGATGGTCTCAACCATAACACCCAGTTGAGACCTGAACGAGGCCCTTCCCCCCCCCCTCCTTCTCTCTCTCTTTCTCTCCTTCTTCTGCATGGGACCCAAGACACGGCTCCGTAACTGCCTATTTTGCGTACTACTCCGCTTCACGCGCGCTTTGCCAGAAAGCCAACTAATCTGAGTCCAGCTGATGAATGCTATTTGATGGGAGTCGTTTTTGCGCTGCAGGCCAAGGCGGCAGGCGGCGGACGCCAAGATAGTACAAGAGATGCTGTGCGGGGAAAAGGATGGGAATGAAGGGAGATAAGCAGCAGAAGAAAAAAGAAGAAGGCAGAGACTCAGAGAGATTGTGACGGGGGGACATCTTGACGGGTGGTGGCGAAGCAAACAAGCAACATGTCTCCCGAGCGAGCCGGCCATCGTGTTGCTGCTGCTGCTGCATGTGAATCCTTCCCAAGACTCATCAGTGGAGATCCCTGAGACTCCTGAAGCCGGCGTTAGGACTCGGAATTACAGATACTGCAGTACACTAGATCCATTCCCTTGAAACCGTGAATGTTAAATCTGGCGTGCCAAAGCAGCCTCAACACTGCCAGGGTTCCATGCTGCCAAGGGACCACGGTCGTTGATAATCAAGATGCCAAAAAAGAAGCGCACCGAAATACTCCGTACCGTCACCGCCGAGTTCTTCGGATTTGTAAGGTAAGAAGAGTATCTCTCAAAAAGCTGGATCACACCATCTTAAAGCACTTGCTAAGAAGCTATTTTTATTTTTCGTCAGGTGGTGAGATCTGTCGGTTGGTATCCGTAACCTGTTGACGTTCCCCCGGCCATTGATATCCCCCGAAATCTCGGAGTTGAGAGCGAGATCCAACTCGGCCCCACCTTTCTCAGGCTGGGGCTTTGCTTGGCAGATCTTGATCAGCACGGCTCCGTCTTGGCATGGCAGGCATGCTCACCACCATCCAATTGGCCATCTGAGATGTTTCGGCCGTGTCTTGCTTGTGATTGCGTACCCCTTGGCGAGTTTCTACTGTGTATCCGTTAGGTAGGTAGGTATGCTAGCTAGAAAAACACGTAGCACGGATGAGAGAACGGCTCCCCGGACGGGCATAATTACTTTTTGTTCTGACACCCCTCGTCTACACGCAGTACGCCAAAGGGAAATTGAGTCCATGAGAGCAAGAGCAGAATCCCAGTCGTCAGCATTCTTATAGATTCCTCCCCTGCCAATTGGCCCGCAGCGAAACACAGCCTTGAGCCAGATATATCCCTCTAACTTTTGTGTCCCGTGTCATGAATCAAGATGTAAGACGCCTCCCATCATACCGCGGCCCTGCCGTATGCCGGTCCACTCAATAGCTCTAGACCGTGTGGCTTCATAATCCCCCATCCGATGCGCCCCGTATCTAGGTGGAAAAGGCCAATCCATCCATCAAGCGTCAAGTCATTTACCGCGAGGACATGGCCTTGGTAACCAGCCTCTTGAGAGCCAACTCCTTCTTCTTAAGATCATCGGCGCTGGAATCCTCAATCTCCAGCTGGCCCATAGCCTCGCTCAGCGACTGCTCGATCTTCTCCTTCTGGCCCCGCTTGAGCTTGAGGGAGAGGGTCGGATCCGAGATGATCTCCTCGACGCGGGAGATATACGACTCGAGCTGCTGCTTGGCCTCGAACCGCTTGCTGAAAGCCTCGTCCTTGCTCTTGAACTTCTCGGCCTCTGTAAACGCTGTTAGTTATGCGCTTGATATAGTGAAGCTGCAGGAGCTATGGACACATACCGCTGATCATGTTCTCAATTTCATGAGAAGACAGCTTGCCAACGGAGTTGGAGATGGTGATGTTGGCGCTGCGGCCCGAGGTCTTCTCGGTGGCGGTAACCTTGAGGATACCGTTGACGTCGACCTCGAAGACGACCTCGAGGACAGGCTCGCCAGCCTTCATCGGAGGGATGGGCGCCAGGGTGAATTCACCCAGCGAGGTGTTGTCCTCGCAGTTGACACGTTCACCCTGGTACACCGGGAACTGAACGGTTTGCTGGTTGTCGGCAACCGTGGTGAATGTCCTCTTCTTGAGGCAGGGGACGGTCTGACCACGGGGAACGACGGGCGCGAAGATGTTGCCCTCCATGGCAACACCCAGAGAAAGGGGAACGACATCCAAGAGAAGGAGGTCAGACGTGTCGGCCGAGGTGGCCTTGCCGGATAGAATACCGGCCTGAACGGCGGCACCGTAGGCGACGGCCTCATCGGGGTTGATGCTCTTCTCGAGCTTCTTGCCATCGAAGAACTCACTCAAGAGCTTCTGAATGCGCGGAATACGGGTGGAACCACCAACGAGAACAATCTCGTCGACAGCGTTCTTCTCGATGCCCGCATCCTTAAGAACCTGGGCAACGGGCTCAAGCGTACCAGAGAAGGCCTTGGCATTCAGATCCTCGAAACGGGCGCGAGTGATCTGCATGTTGAAGTCCTCACCATCGAACAGAGAGTCGATCTCGATGGTGGTCTGGGCACCGCTAGAAAGCGTCCGCTTGGCACGCTCGCAAGCGGTCCTAAGTCTCCGGAGAGCACGGGCATCACCCGAGAGGTCCTGAAAGGTTATTAGTATATGGTAACAAATCAAAGAAATAATGATTGATGCAATGGAAGAAAGAGCGAGGGTTTGTGAGGACAAAATGGCCGTGAAGATGAGTGAATAAGACGGCTCCCTCTTCTCTTCTTCTCTTCTCTTTCTCTCTCTGTGATGGGAGTTTGAATCCAGAGTGGAGATATCGTACCTTCTTGGTCTTCCGCGTGAACTCCTTCTTGCAGTAGTCGAGAAGGTTGGTATCGAAGTCCTGGCCACCAAGATGGGTATCACCAGCAGTGGCCTTGACGGTGAAGACACCGCCTTGGATGTTCAGGAGCGAAACATCGAAGGTACCGCCACCGAGATCGTAGATGAGGACGTTCCGCTCCTTGGCAGACTTGCCAGAGCCGAGACCGTAAGCGATAGCGGCCGCAGTGGGCTCGTTGATGATGCGGAGAACATTAAGACCAGAGATAGCACCGGCGTCCTTGGTGGCTTGACGCTGGTTGTCGTTGAAGTAGGCCGGGACAGTAATGACGGCCTTCTCAACCTTCTTGCCAAGCTTGACCTCGGCGATCTCCTTCATCTGTGTTCGCATGCTGTTAGCGACTGTGCCGACGCTATGCTCCTACTGAGGAGTACTGACCTTGGTGAGAACCATGGCGGAGATCTCCTGGGGGGAGAAAGTGTGGGTGCTGCCCAGATACTCAACCTCAACCTTAGGGTTGCCATTGTCATCGACAACCTTGAAGGGCCACGACTCCATGTCCTTCTTGACGGTGGGGTCGTCGAAGCGGCGGCCGATCAGACGCCTGGACAGTTTAACAGTGTCAGCGAACAGCCCCTCTCGGCACACAACAGGAAGGAGAGTCATACTTGACATCGAAGACGGTGTTTGTGGGGTTCATCGCAGCCTGGTTCTTAGCAGCCTCACCAATCAGGCGTTCCTCCTCCGTGAAGGAGACGAACGAGGGCGTGGTGAAGCTACCCTGCTCGTTGGCGATGATCTCGACATTGCTGCCCTCATAGATGGCAACGCAAGAGTAGGTGGTACCTGCATATCGCGACACCTGTTAGCGATAGCGCCCTATGTAAACCCGGCAGATCGGGCAGGTCTGTGGCCGCAGAGGGCGGCGCGGGGAGTATTACCGAGATCGATGCCAATGGCACCGTCGTAGACTTCGTCCGCCATTGTGAAGGTTGGTGTGTGTTGGATAAGGGAGAAGTGAGTTGAGAGGGTCTGGCGCACGAAGAGGGAAAGACCGATTCGACGTGGGGCAGAACTGGGCGGGACAGCCTTTAAATTTTGAAATTTTCAAATGCAGTGAACTTTTTTTTCTTCTCCGCCCGCCTTGCCGCCCGCCTCCTTCCCCACCAATCTCGCACACAGCAAGCGGCTAGGCCCCGCAGCAGACAGTTTCTTATCAACCCCGCCTCGTGACAAAGCCCGTGACTCTGAGCCGTGAGACCCTTGCAATACGGCGCTAATAAATAAAAGTTCAGGTCGTTGGCGAGACTTCAGTTCGAGGTTGGTTTGTGCAGCTGGCGCTTTTTAACCAGACCAACTGAAGTTTGCAATCGCATCCCACGCTAAGCCACCTCAACCTCTCGAGCAAGACGATTTTGCCTGGAGCAAGGTCGCTCTTTCCATTCCAAGCGGTAGTTGCAGCTTGAGTTGCGCATCATTTGCCCAGACCTTTAGCGAACCTTCGTTATCGAACGTTCCTACCTCATAGCAGGCGTCGAGTCGCATTTCTTGCGCAAACCGCTGCAGCCACGATCCTCGAATTCTACGGAAACCACAGTCCTCGCCGTCCCGAGAACCAGACATCCTAACCAATTCATCACTCAAAACCTCCGCTTGTTCCACCCAGCCGACGCATCCCACACGTCCCATCTGCGATTCTCGTCATGTCCGAACAGGTCGATCTTACCACTATCCCGATCTCGCCCACTGACGAGAACAAGCCTGATGGCACCACCACAGAGGCCGCGAAGGATTCCGGCGAGACTGTCACTGTCTTCCACGACAAGGACAATTTCAATGTCAAGCACCCGCTTTCGAATCGGTGGACGCTCTGGTTTACCAAGCCAGCCAGTGGAAAGGTACCGCCCTGAGTATGCCGCTGCCCCCACCAAACAAGCATTTCTAACCAATACTCTCCAGGGCGACAATTGGAACGACTTGCTGAAGGAGGTCATTACCTTTGAGTCAGTGGAGGAGTTTTGGGGCGTCTACGTAAGGCAACTTCCCAACAATATGTCGAGGCCCCTCCGCACAGGTTTGCTAACTTCGGAATAAGAACAATATCGCCCCAGTCTCGGAGCTTGCCTTGAAGTCGGACTACCACCTGTTCAAGGAAGGTGTGCGGCCCGAGTGGGAAGACCCGCAGAACAAGCATGGCGGCAAGTGGTCATACCAGTTCAAGGATAAACGGTCGGTCAACATTGACGAGCTGTGGCTGCACACCATGCTTGCTGCCATCGGCGAGACGCTGGAGGAAGAGGAGGACGGTGAGGTGATGGGCGTTGTCGTCAACGTCCGCAAGGCTTTCTACCGTATCGGGGTCTGGACACGCACTACGGGTCGGCATATTCCCGGACGCGGAGACGGCGATATCGCTGGGGGCAAGGGCCGGTCGGCAGAGAAGGGCAAAGAGATCCTGATGAGGATTGGCCGTCAGTTCAAGACTGTCCTCAAGCTGCCGCCCAACGAGCAGGTCGAGTTCTCCGGTCACACCGACAGTGCCCACAGCGGCAGCACGCGTGCCAAGGCGAAGATGGTGGTATGAGCTTGAAGCTGGAAGTTGAACGATTGGGCACATCTGTCGTTAACGAGGTTGGCGACCTGGTATAGCGACTTCTGCATTTGCTTATGAATTCGATACCGGTCATGCGATGCGCTAAGTGCGCAGACAGGGGGAAGCATCGGACGGGATATGAGATAGTTCCACGGCAAAACTTACCAAGATTTTCCTCCAGCTCGGACGGAACACTCAGGGGGCTTTACGACTTGGGATGAAAGAGATTTCCTAATTTGTTCATGATTAGGAGCGGTCATGGATTTGCGATGAGCCAAGCATAACATCTAGTCACTTAGGTACGAGACAACGCGGTTGAGACAACCAAGACCCTCCATTTCATTATTTCAGTGAATGCAAGCCGCTCTAAGTCTAACACGGATAATGCTTGTGTACACTTTTCTGGACCGCCCCCATACCAGTGGTCTAACAATAGAGCCGACCCCATATAATGTATCCAGTTGCCTCAAAGTTAACCCAAGCAACATGCATTTTCCCTACCGCCTAGCTCTTACAACTCGTCCCCGCTAAACTCGTCCTGAAAGATCTCCTTGACCAGCATCTTCTTGTTGATCTTGCCCATTGCGTTCCTCGGGATGTGGTCCACCACCTTCAGCACCTGCGGGATCTTGTAGCCCGCCAGTTTCCCCTTCAGCGCCCGCCGCATCTCCAGCGGCGACCACTTGCCCTCGGGCACATGCTCCTTGTCGAGGATCACCACGGCGCCGACTTTCTGGCCCCATTTCCCACTCGGCACGGCGAGCACGGCCACCTCGGCGACCTGCGGCAGCGCCAGCATCTCCCGCTCCACCTCCAAGGCAGACACCTTTTCCCCGCCGCTCTTGATGATATCCGCGCTGCGCCGCCCCAGGATGAAGTACATGTCGCCCCTGGTCCAGTCCTTTTGGCTCGGCGCGTTGCTCTTGCCCGCGCCCTCCACCGTCCTCCGCACCGCCACGTCGCCCGTCTTGAACCACTGGCCCCTGCCGTCCTTGGAGTCGACAAACTCCTTGGCCGTCGCCTCCGGGTTGCGCCAGTACTCGGCGAAGATGGTCGGCCCCCGCAGCTGGATCTCCCCGACTCGTTCTCTTCCGTCGGCATCCCGCTCCTGGCCGCGCTCGATCACCTGGTACGTGTCGACGTCGACGAGGCGCGCTTCCACCCCGGGGAGGGGCCACCCGACGGACCCATCCACGCGGTCGGCTACGGCCAGCCCGCAGCTGAGCGCCATGCCCACCTCGGTCATGCCGAATCGTTCCAGGAGCACGTTGCCGCCGCTGAGGTCGGACCAGGCGCGTTTGATCGGGGTAGGGAGGGCGGCGGAGCCGGAGATGGCGAGGCGCAGGTTGGACGGGGAGATAGCGGTGCGGGCGGCGCTTTGCATGTCCGGAGGTAGGGTCTTGTGGCTGGTAAGCAGGCGGGAGTAGATGGTGGGCACCGCGGTGAAGAAGGTGATCCGTTGGTGATTGTGCGGCGCGGACTCGGGGCTGTAGGTCTGGTCTGGCGTGAGGAAGGGCGCGGCAAAGCGTCGCCAAACAGCGTCGGCGTTGAAGGGAAACAGGAACTCGATCGTGCTGCCTGCGAAGAGCGGGGTGAATATGGCGTTGATGGTGCCGTGGATGTGGTGGAGCGGCAGCACGTGGAGCAGATGGTCGGACGCCGAGTACTCCCAAGCTTGCAAGAGCGAGCGAGCTTGCGCTGTCATGACGGATTGTGGTAGTAAGACGCCTTTCTGTAACGGGCGGTTAGCTGGTCCACTCAGGGGAGGCGGCTTTCATTAGGCTTGCTTACTGGCCGGTTTGTTGTGCCGGACGTGTAAAGCATCATGCCGGCTGACCCAGGCCCGGTCTTTTCTAAGATGACCTTCTCATGGGCACCGCCGCCTTGGAATTTGCTCAGCTGGAGATACGAGGGCGGGGCATCTAACTCCGTCTTGAGCACTTCCTCTGCCTTTGACGCGAACTTGGTGGAGGAGAGCAGCAGCAGGGCCTCGCTATGGTTGAGGATGTACTGCAGCTCCGGCGCAGGAAACGCCGGAGACAGCGGCACCGCGATGGACTTTGCCGCAAGAATGGCGAGCAGGGTCACTTTTTTGTACCCGAACCGTCAGTTACCGGTCCCCACGGAGGAAACCAGCGTCCATGAGCTGAGAACTGAGAAGGGGCGCGCCAGAGGGCTGTGATCGGCTTACCCACATAGTCATAACTGTTCTCGACCAGGAAGGCAATGCGCTCGCCGTCTATGTCGTCCCTCCCGGCAGACTCATACAGGCGGTTCCGGACCTTGCACACATCACCGAGCAGCTCCCCATACCGGAACCGGCGCCCGCTGTTGGAGTGAATCACGACGGTCGATTCGGGATCATGGCGGGCGATTGCCTCGAATACAGGCAGCCTGGGCAGCGTGGATGCCATCCTGACACCGGTGCACCTGGGTAATGGACGGATGGGACGTAGAGCAGCCGGTAGCCGGTTACCAACCCTTCTGCCGAGAGTGAAGGCAAAGGACATTGGAAAGTGGGGGGGGGGGGGGAGGGCGGAACGCCAGGACGCGGGTCGCCGATCGGCTTTTAAGGGGGACCCTTCCGGATTCGCAGTGCCGCGCGATAGGCGGAATTGTGTGGATGTCGCGACTCCTCGGCCGGGTAGCACTTGCTGCACTTGGGGTGCGATATTACAGGGGTATGAACATGACACACGAGACCAATCTTTCAAGCCGAGTTCGGCCGCATCCTATTTCTTTCGCCGGAATGAGCGCCCGCCGGCAAATTGGATTCTGGATGCTCAGTTGTGGGACCGGGCTTCAGTGTACGGATTGTGAGAGGGCGGGATGTCGCGGCGGGACAGATTTGTTCTGAGCTTCTGATCCATTCTGAGATTTTCTGTTTTGGGAGCGTCGTTCCGGGGCGGATGGTGGGGCCCGGCCCCTGCAGTCGATGAGCAGGGATCGGACTGCTGGGTCCCGACTCATTGGCGCGCCAATGGCCGCCCCACCCTCAACCGGCGACTGATTTCCAGCTGCAACTCGCCGACGACATACCATCCGAGCTTCGGTTCGCCTTGTTGACCTCCCGCAGCCCTTCGGAGTCTTGCCCACATGTTGCGCCGAGCTGCCTTCGGCCTCTCCAGAGCCATCAGACCGCTCTCCACCATGGTGTCGCCAACTCCAATGGAGGATGCGATCAGGGAGAAGGTAGTTCTGTTTTCTTTTCCCGTTGAGGGATGCGCAGATGCGCATAATGAATTTGGGGCACTGACTTACACCGCGGCCAGATCACTGCGGCTCTTCAGCCCACCACGCTCGAGATTCACAACGACTCGCACCTTCACGCGCACCACGCGCCGATGCAAGGTGTGACGTCCAAGGAGACACACTTTAGGCTCATCATCACCTCCGAAGCTTTCAGGTCCAAGATGCAGCCAGCGAGGCACCGTCTCGTCTACTCCCTGCTCAAGGACGAGATGGCGCAAGAAGGCGGGATTCATGCTCTCCAGTTGCGGACAATGACGCCGGAAGAGGAGGCGACTCGGCGTGCCCAGGAAGCCGGGAGTGAATGAGGCTGTGGATGCTTAGGTTGGCATCATATAATTAACTATGCATACTAACTTCGGAACCATGATACCCCTTCATCGGAGAGTGTGAGAGCTTGCGAGGTTAGAGTGCCATTTCAATATCGATTCTAACGCTCCTTTAACCGAGCAACTAACCATGATGTTTGCCCAGGCATAGGGTATCCGAGATTACACACCCCCGTTGACTGGATGTACTGTACTTGTACAATACATGTGCTAATCGGCCCAACCTACTGTCTGTTGGCATCATTTAATAGTAGATACGGCCACTCCATTCCAAATCCAAGCTCATATGACATACCATTATTGTTCGCGCGAACGCTCTCTCATGACTGTTTGGAGTTTTTGGGAGTAGAGCCCTGCGTGCGCCGTTGCATCACGAACTCCTTGAACCGAAGGCTTCGCTTCTCTGGGTCCTCCATTGCCTTCCGCGGTCGCTTGAAGACCGCACCAGCTTCGACTGCCGAAGATCCGGTGGAAGCCCGAGGTACAAGCTTGCGCTTAGTCTCCATCTCAGGGATGCTATCAGGGTTGCTGATTTGAGAGTGCATGGTACCGGGAAGTGTAGTTGCCACCTCCCGCTTCAAGTGCGATATTCGTGGCGCCTGTGGTGTCTCGAATACCGGCAAGGAGGAATCAACCCGACTCTGCGGGAACCCGCGGCTGGACGTGTCGTTGGTCACATTGCCAATTCTCTCGGCCACGGTATCCCCCTGGCTGGCTGTTGGAGATACAGAGACATTGGCATTGTTGTCTATTTGTGAGGGGACTTTACGGGAATCTTGCATGATGCCAACGGCCGGCCGTTGCCCAGTTTGCCCATTTTGCTCAGTTTGCCCAGTTTGCCCGGTCTCGATCGCGTGGCCGCGAGTTCTGGGTCTTGCGGACCCTTGTTGGACGGCCCGGAACTCTTCCGGGTATTGCTTTGGGATTTCCGTGAGGTTTTTCTTGTTGATGATACCACTAACATAGGAAGGTCTGGAGACATTCACGTTATACCACCGAAGTGCTGGACATGCAGCCTGGTCCACGCCTAGAGATCCGATGTAGGCCAAATAATCTCCACAGAAGACTCTGATGAAGTCGTCGTAAAGAAATTCGGAAAGCGCTCCGTCCTTTTGATACTTTAAGAGGCACTTGACCGCTCGGATGAAATCCTTCAATGTGGCTTGGTAATCTGGGTACGCCAGCTTGAAGGCGGTGAATGGCACATTGACGGGCGGACCGGTGGGCGGCACTTTGTCCGCGAAACTGCTGAGAACCCCGTGGCTAACGGGCTGCGGGATTGTGGTGACAACCGACTGATGAACTGCTGTGGAGTGATGCCGATCCTCTACCGAAACTCGCACAGGCGAAGTGTCCATGGCGTGGCGAGCCGGAGGTTTGGGAGCCGGAAGGCAGGAGGTCACCGGCGAACTGGCTGATCTTGATGAAGTAGTTGTTCCAGCCTTGGGAACCGTTACGCTTGGGGCATGACTCTGACCAACAGTGTCGACTTCGGCGAACACGGCAGCAGGATTCTTCATCCGCCGACGACGTGTTGCCCCAGGCTTCTGTACCGGATTTGTCTCCTCGGCGATGGTAGAAGGTATGATCTGAGCTGAGGGAGGAGTCGGCTCAAGTGCAGGGACGGCATGCCGATTGACCGGCGCTATGACGTCGGTGATGGCTCTTGGAACTTCCACTTCCAACCCTGTCTCGGATGCCTGGCTGCTGCTAGGAGGGAAGTCTGTCAAAAAGGCGGCCCGAGACGAACGGTTTCCTGCGGTCAGAGAACCAGCTTGCTGCGGCGAATGCTGACTTGCGGTCCTCGCAGCCGTAGCGAGCTCACGCTGCCGGTTGACCGGAAGGAAGTGGGATTCAGGTGACGGAGTCCAAGGTATGGGGGTTCCGGACGCCAGTACCTCATTCTCACCGTCCGGTTTCGCCTTTGGCTGTGTAGGAGTGCGCTTGACCGAAGGTACTGGAGATGGGGGCTGTGAGGAGAACGCTGCCCTTTCGACTGGGGCGGGCGATGCAGGTTGTCGGGAGACACGCTCTTTTCCCTTCCGCGTGTCCTGCCTACTTTCTTTTGCATGACGTGCTATCACGTCCTCCAGGACCATTGGCGGTATTGGCGGTATGGGCCCACCGGTAGGAGCCCAAGCATCTGGGCGGTCCAGGCATTTCTGCACATCCGACGGAATCTGGACAACTCGGCGACCAAATATTGCGAGGCCGGACGCAGCCAATGCTGCAGAGTTGCCCGAAGTGGCAGACTTTCCCATGTTGAGAACGTTGTTGTTCCAAATAATAATGAACAAGAAGAGGGAGAGAATCAGAAGAGACGCCGGCGACCCAGCAATTTGTGCTGATCTGACGGGCTTTTTTTGGTATCGATTTAGTTTCGGGGGGACCGAGGTGATGGTCCGGATATCAGACATCCAGTTCTGTGGGATTGAGGGAAGTGCGCGACACCGCCATGTTGAGAGCGCTGCCCTGACAGCGGTGATGATGATGAATGGAGAGAAGCCGCGGTCCAACTCGCGGGAAGCAGGAACCTGTTGCGATCCCCAAAACGGAATCCGGTTCCCGTGCTGGGAACGTTGAGGACGGGACAGTGGGCTTCAAGTTATGTATGGCCCGCGCAACAGAACCTACCTTAGCCGTGATTCTGACGCCAGATCACATGACTTGCCTACACGTGTAGGGATATTAAGGTACCGTTTGCCCCCGTTTGCCCCACTACATACCTTAAGTACCAGGTAGTAGTGAGCGGCTAAGGCGGTGGGGCAGATTAGGTGGATTCCGGCTAGTAACGGTACTTTAGCGCCGCTGTTTCCCAAAAAATGTCGCTGAAGTCCACCTCCCGTTGCCTCGGACATAGTCCCATAGTCCCATTTTCTGTAGCGATGCCTGCCGAGTGACGCCAGTCGTTCTGGAACGTTGTGCCGCGCCCGATACAGTCGCTACACAGTATTCCGTACTCGTAAGCTGATGTGACTCGAGTCACTCGAGGCAGCAGCCATCTTGTGATTCTCTCGATCCCGAATGCAGTGGTAAATTCAAATTGCGAAGGAGACCTTGGAGCTTCGGAATGCCTGTCATCGCGCTGCCGCCTGCTCACCAGCGCAAGCCTTCGCTCTGCTGTTCGTGAGCCAACGGCAAAGCATGCTCTCAGCTCTCCATTTGACTCGACCCCCGTCGCTGGCTCGTCGAACTGACCGACGCCCGTACCATGGCTGCCGACGCCAACGGGCTCGGGAAGCTGTCCCTGGGCCCGTCGGCCCCTGGGTCGCCGATAGACACCCGACCGCGCCGCGACTCCACGATATCGTTTTCCGTGTCGTCGCCCGCCGACAGGGAGCAGATCGCCCTGGCGCTGGACAAAATCCACACCTCGGCCAGCCAGTCGGATGCGCTGACCACATTTAACGACTTTGCCGATCCGCCAGCCTCGCTGCCGTCCTCGGAGAGTAAAGTGACGGCGGGCGAGCTCGTACAACAAGGCTTTAGTGGCTTGTATACACGGTTCAAGGAGGCTGTCACCGCAGTCGGCAAAAGCCCCGCGCACGAGGCCGACGATGCCAACAGCCAGGATGGCGCCTCCTCCAGGAAGAGCGCCAACGCGGCGACAGGCGGCTCCAAGACATCGCCTCTCCCAAGGGGAGAAAGTGATGCCACGACCTCAACTCTTGAAACCTCTATATCCTCGGGCCACACGGCGTCTGGCCTGTCTTCGGTCGGCGCTGTGGCTGGCGACTCGCAATCAATTGCTCCGTCAACCTCCAAAGCTTCCTCGGCAGCGACACCGGGGTCGGCCTCGAAGACACCCTCGACCCAGAGCATCCAGAGCATGCCGAAGATTGCAAAGTCAGCTCCACCAACCGCGGCCAACGCCGCCGTCGCACCGGTCACCGTGCAGGGCTTGATGGATAAGGATGCCGCTCGATCCGGAACAACGCGCGGGGAAGATATGCCTGCGCGGTCTGCAGGCCGTAGGAGTATAAGCAGGCCAACAGACACAGCACCGAGCCCTAATCTGTCCGGGAATGTCAGCCTAGAGAGTGTCCCCACCAGTGATCGAATAGTGCTGCCGAACCGGGCGAGGAGGGAAGACTCTATTACTAGCATGGACGGGGCCACCGATACACCACGCAGTCCGGTCCCGGCTTCGGGCGAAGCGCGCGCGCCCCCCTCTTCCTCTCGGCTCGCCGCCGCTGATCTCACGAGAAAGCCAGCAGTGATTGACCGCATTGTGTCGTCCCGGGGCCGTAGCCATTCGAGATCGTCATCGATGGATCCTGGTGCTGCCGAAGCCAGTCCGATCAGTACCTCGGCCCACAGCTCAGTGTATCATGACTCGTTTTCCCACAATGAACGGCCCCAGATGCTACGGTCCGGTCTTATGAAGATCCCGGGGACGACGACCAACGAGGGAGCCCCGGAAATCGTCAATGCGAGGCTGGAGCGCATGCGGAAACAAGTACTAAGCAAGGAGTTTTGGATGGCCGACGAGACCTGCAAGGAGTGTTTCCTTTGCGGCACGCCCTTTACTGCCTTCAGGCGCAAACACCACTGCCGGACGTGCGGCTGCATCTTCGATTCGAAATGCACGTCGAACATCTCGGGCCAGAAGTTCGGCGTGCCGGGGACCTTGCGCGTGTGCAAGACCTGTCTAAATGTCATCAACCGCCGCTATGATAGTGGCTCCGACGATTCGGCCGACGAATCCTATCTCCCGGCAATCTTCCGCGCCGGCCACGCGAACAAGCTCGTCCCCCCCGGCGCGAAGCCGCGGACGGACGACGAGGCGAGCATGTCGGAGCGCACCGAGCAGGCAGAAGACACCAGGACCGCGACGACGCCGATGATGGCCATCCCGGCCACGCGACGGGTTGGAGACAGCAACCGCCACTCGGCCATCCTGGAGATTGATATGCCGCAGCTCAGCAGGCCGAGCTCGTCGCGGTCGCTGAAGTCTCTCGCCACCGGCCGGCCGCAATCAGGCCATCGCCGACACCATTCCAAGCACAACTTCCTGACGAGGTTCAAGCCGCCCGCAGACGAGGGCGCACCGTTCCGCGCGCCGGCCAGCGATGCGTTGGGCTTGGGGAAGAGGTCTAACGTCAACGCCTTCCACACCGACAACATCATCGACCCGGAGCTGGCGCCCTACATGTCGGATGAATCCAGCGAGGATGAGCAGATGAGCAGCATCTTCACCACCATGGACAGCGGTGATTTCCAGCCGGCGAGCCTCGATCCCGGCCGGTCAAGTTTCGGAACATACCTCGGCGCAGGGAGGAAACACCGGTTCCGCCACGGTGGGGAGAAGAGCATCAGCGGGCTTAGCCATGCGAGCCGCGGCCTCGAGGAGGGGAGCGGCCTTCAGAATCTGTCGATACACATACGACCGCCGCGGAGAAGGAACCTCAGCATCGCGAGCGCCAGCATCCATCATCTGCGTTCTCCGGCACGGCCGAAATCGGCTGTTCACAAAGGTCCGGCAGCCTCGGCCGACACGCTCTCGATCTTTGAGAATGTCGTCGAAGCGCCCGGTATGAAGCGGAGCGACTCCATACGCGACGGCAAGTCAGGGGAGGAAGGCCTGAATCCCGCCAGCGCGCAGCACGTCAAGAAGCTCTTCCGACAGCTCCTGCAAGACGCCGATATTCCCAACCCGGCGAGCTGGGAGCGGTCCCTGATCCCCATCCTCGATCGCTGCGCCGACGATGTTGACCCGGACATACGCAACGGGGACGACATGGACATACGGCACTGGGTGAAGCTGAAGAAAATACCGGGCGGCAGGCCGGGCGACACCGCCTACGTCCACGGCGTGGTCTTCACCAAGAACCTCGCGCTCAAGAGCATGCCCCGCAAGATCCGCAACCCGAGGATCGTCGTGATCACTTTCCCGCTTGAATACCAGCGCCATCCGGAGCAGCATTTTATGAGCTTGCAGCCGGTTATCGAGCAGGAGAGGGAGTACCTGAGGATGGTCGTCAACCGCATCCTCAACCTGGAGCCGCACGTGCTGCTCGTCGAGAAGAGCGTGGCAGGGTTGGCGCTGCAGTATCTGTCGGAGGCCAACGTGGCGGTGGTGTACAACGTCAAGCCGTCCGTCATCGAAGCCGTGGCGCGCATCGTGAATATGCCGGTGATCTCGTCCATGGACATGCTCAGTCTCGGGGCGCGGGTGGGCATGTGCGAGAGCTTCGAGGTCAAGACGTTCGTGAACAACGAGATCCGGGGCAAGAAGAAAACCTACATCTTCATGTCCGGCTGCCCGAAAGACCGCGGCTGCACCATTGCGCTCCGTGGTGCCTCGACCGAGATCCTCACCCGCATGAAGCGCATCACCGAGTTCATGGTTTACGTCATCTACAACCTGAAGCTGGAGTCTTGTCTCATGCGCGACGAATTCGTCCAGATACCGTCGGAGGCGTCGCTATCCTTACCACCGGGTCCGGCGTCGGCGCAGCAGATTCAGGAGGCGCTGCCGGCGCCGTTGGGCGGTGCGGCCGACCCCTCGAGCAGCCCACCCGCAATCCTGATCACGAGTCAGAGCACTGAGGGCGAAAAGGCCTTGCAGGACACCAGCAGGACGACGGCCGCCGGGGATTCAGAGGCGGCCCCTGTGGAGCCGGCTGCTGCTCAACCCGCTCCGGCCGAGACAAGCCCGAAGTCGATTTCCATGCATGAGCTACACTCCCATGCCCAGGTGCCCGAGGACGCGCCCATGCCGTCCTTCTATAGCGATATGGTGGCGAAGTACGAAACCAGGATCCTGTCCACGTCGCCGTTTGTCAAGTTCAAGCAACCGTATCTGCTGGTGAAGGCGCGGGAGCAGGAGCGGCGCGCGGCGTACTTGAGATCGCTCCTTAAGCAGGAACAGGTGGAGGAGTCGGATGAGGACGAGAAGCCGAGGCCGGAGCCGTTCCAGCTCGTCAAACCGGAGATGGTGCAAGGGATTGAGACGAAGGGGCCCCGCAAGGTCCTTGAGGTCCTGCACGCCGTGCACGAGGCGGAGTATGACAAGGCTATGCACAGTTACCGAACGCAGGCGAAGCAGTGGGAGGCGTACACGCACGGCTGTCTCGACCTCTTCGACCCTTACTCGCACCAGAACATCGTCGTCCTGTACTCGGTCACTTGCACGGCGACAAAGATACCGTGCTCGGAGCCCAGTCTGGTCGCCATCGAGTTCTACAACGAGCATCCGGACCAGCGCGGGAACATGGACCAGGACTGCACGCTGGGCCAGTACATCGAAGACATCTGCGAGGGCGCAGAGTTCGTGTGCCACTCCAACGGCTGCGAGCGCAAGATGCACGAGCACCATCGCACCTATGTCCACGACAACGCGCGCCTGACCATCATCCTGGAGACCTCGCCGGCCTGGCCCGAGAACTTCCCGAGCAAGCCCCACGAGGCCGCTGCCGGCGACAGCGACGGCACCGGTATCTGCATGTGGAACTACTGCAAACACTGCAACAAGCACTTCGGGCTGATGCCCATGTCGGTGAGCACGTGGAAGTACTCGTTCGGGAAGTACCTCGAGCTGTCGTTCTGGAGCCGGGGACTGCAGCTGAATCCGCAGACCGAGTGTCCGCATGACCACCAGAAGGACCACATCCGCTTCTTCTACTATCTGTACCGCGACATTGCCGTCCGAGTGCACTACGACCCCATCGATCTCTACGAGATCATCGTGCCGAGGACGAAGATCACGTGGAAGGTGGACTACGACCTGAAGCTCAAGAACGACATCTTCGTCAAGGCCGAGGAGCGCTGGAACCGCTTCATGAACTCGGTCCGGGCGCGGCTGAAGAGCATCCGGATCGACAGCGTGCTTCCCGAGAAAGCCGAGGCCTGCAAGGCGGAAGTGGAGCGGCTCGGCAGGAAGGCGCAGGAGGACCAACCGGAGCTGGTCCGCGCGCTTCAGGAGGCCTACATGAACTCCAAGTACTACGAGGTGATCCCGCTCAACGCCGTCATCCGGGAAATGCTCGAGAAGGTGACGGACTGGGACGCGGCGTTTGCGGCGTTCGAGGCCGAGTTCCTGTCGGACAAGGACGTCCGTCAGTTGACCATCATCCAGCTGAAGAAGATGTTCACCGACCACGAGTCCAAAGAGTCGTTGCCGAGCACGGAGGGGTCTGTTTCGGCCGGGTCCGAGTCCGAAGGAAAGACCAGCACCGCCACGTCGCCGCCGGGCGTGTCTGAGGATGAGAAGCCGTCCCAGACGTCAGAGGAGGGCGATGTTACTGGTCAACCGCAGGAGACGGCCCCGTCTCCCACAGCGCAGCCCGCTCCCGGGGCCAAAGAAGGCGGTGCGGTCGAGGCGGAGGAGCTGCTGGAGCGAGTTGAACCCTTGGACCTGGCAACGCCGATCACACCAACAGTATCGAAGACGGTCTTCGCCCCTTCTTCGGACGCAGCAGCAGGACCGGATGTTGTTGTTGTTGCCACCAAACCGGCCACCGACCAGCCAACCACGCCGGTACCGGCGCCGGCGCCTGCCCTGGCCTCCACGGCTCCCCTAGCAGCCCAGGCTAGCGCGATACAGTCTGCACCTCCGGGCCAACAGCCACTGTCACTAAGTGAGAGGGTCGAGCAGCTGCGTAGGGAGCAGCGGGCACTGTCAAACGGCGGTACCACCACCACCGGCTCTGCGCCTGGGGCTGAGAATGTGAGCGGAATCCCACAGCCCACGCCGGAACGCAATCTACCCCGGCGGGCGGGCACGGCGGTGTCGCCTCCCATGGTCCGTGCCATATCCCAGCCGTCGGGAACCTTGCCGAGGACGCAGTCGGCCATCGGCAAGCTTCTTCTGAAGGAGCAGAGGCTGCAGGACACGGGCGCCGATACGCAGAAGGCAGCGCCAGGAGACGGCCCTCCTCCGAAGGGGGACAAGAAGTTCGCCGACCGCATTGGTCTCGGAGCCCTGAAGAGCCACCGTAAGGCAGGGCCTTCCGGGATTCCGCGATACGTGCACAAGAGGGAGTCCAAGGTGTCGACGCTCGCGCGGCACTTCGAGCAGCTGAGCCGCGAGTTCGAGAAGGAGCGGATGAAGGACCGCAAGCAGCGCGCCGCCAAGATGCACTACACGCGGGCCTTCCTGCCGCGCTCTTCCACCAAGACGATAGTAGAAGTCTACAAGGACGTGGACCAGGCCGTGCAGGAGCCGCCGGGGCCGTCGGACGACGACCAGCTGCTGCTCAACAGAGAGCGGAGCGACAACAAACCGACCGAGGACGCCTCGACGGCTGCTGCACCGAGCGTCACGGCTGTCGCGTCGCAGGAGGCCAAGGCCAAGACCAAGACCAAGGCCAAGGTTTCGACGGCAGAGCCCGGCTCGCCGCAGGAAGCTCCCCCGCAGACACCGGCGCCGGAGAAGGAGGCCGCTGCGCAGGCGGGAGAAGAGAGGGAGGACAACCGGCAGGAGGAGAGTCGGGCCGGGACCGACGACGACGAAGGCGCAGAGAGCGAAGGGGACAATTCCAGCCTCACGCTGGACGACATCCTGCCGGACGTGAAGGAGATCGCCGAGTCGCTGGAGCCGAGCGGGGAGATACCGGAAGAGCTGCCGAGGCACCAGAAGAAGAGCCTCATGACCATGCTCACCAACTTCTGGGCCGAGCGCTCGGCCAGCGGCTGGCCCCAGCTGGAGTACCCGATCAACGCCACGGACCACATCTTCTTCGACTCGGACGTGATCGTCAAGGAGGACGAGCCGAGCTCGCTGGTGGCGTTCGCGCTGAGCTCCGAGGATTACCGGTCGAAGCTGGCCGAGATCCGGCAGAAGTGGGAGACGCCGAGCGACGACGACGACGAGCCGGACGAGCCAGACGGCCACAGCAGCGACGACGACGGGCTGGAGATGAAAGGGCCGCAACAGACTTGGAAGGCGACGGAAGGAGGAGGAGGAGGAGGAGGAGGAGGAGCAGCAGCAGCACCACCACCACCACCACAAGCACCATCCAAGACGGCCAAGGCCAGCACCAAGTACAACACGGAGCTCGAAAAGAGCCTGAAGCGGCCGACGGGGATGCACGTCAAGTACCAGTTTGCCGAGGGCTCGGCGCGCATGACGTGCCAGATCTTCTACGCCGAGCAGTTCGACGCGCTGCGGCGCATGTGCGGCGTGGCGGACCGCTTCGTCGAGTCGCTGTCGCGGTGCCTGAAGTGGGATTCCAAGGGCGGCAAGACCAAGTCGGTCTTCCTCAAGACGCTGGACGAGCGCTTCATCCTCAAGTCGCTGTCGCCGAGCGAGACGTCGTCGTTCCTGCGCTTCGCGCCCGACTACTTCGGCCTCATGGCCGAGGCGCTGTTCCGCGACCTGCCGTCGGTCATCGCCAAGATGTTCGGCTTCTTCCGCGTCTACATCAAGAACCCGCTGACCAACACCGAGATCAAGCTGGAC
Source organism: Chaetomium strumarium (assembly GCF_033439665.1). Lineage (NCBI taxonomy): Eukaryota > Fungi > Ascomycota > Sordariomycetes > Sordariales > Chaetomiaceae > Chaetomium > Chaetomium strumarium. The sequence goes on along the minus strand of NW_026944429.1, from coordinate 2,943,007 downwards.
CTGCTGGTCATGGAGAACCTGTTCTACGACCGGTGCCCGAGCCGCACCTTCGACCTCAAGGGCTCGATGCGCAACCGGCGCATCCAGTCGACGGGCGAGCAGAACGAGGTGCTGCTGGACGAGAACATGGTCGAGTACATCTACGAGTCGCCGCTGTTCGCGCGCGAGCACTCGAAGCGTCTGCTGCGCGCGTCCGTCTACAACGACACGCTGTTCCTGGCCAAGCGCGACGTCATGGACTACTCGCTCATGGTGGCCGTCGACGAGGTCCGCCGGGAGATCGCCGTCGGCATCATCGACTGCATCCGCACCTACACGTGGGACAAGCAGCTCGAGAGCTGGGTCAAGAGCCGCGGGTTTGCCGGCGGCGGCCGGAACCGCCCGACCGTGACGAGCCCCAAGGAGTACAAGAGCCGCTTCCGGGAGGCGATGGCGAGGTGAATTCTCTCTTTTCTTTTGTTTTTGTTTTTCTTTTCTTTTTCTTTTCTCTCTTTTTTTTTTTTTTTTCGTCTTCTGCTGTTATACTAATGACAATATGGCAGATACATTCTCCAATCTCCCAATTGCTGGCACACCTTTGGGAGCCGCAAGATCCCCGACACGCCTGCCACGCCCAGGCCGAGGTTTGAGGAAGATCTTTGATACTAGTACCAAGGCAGTTTTGTTTCTTTTTGCGGGAGTGTGAGCAATCCAATGCATAGCATAGCGATCTTGGTTGGGGGGGGGCGGGTGTTAATTTAGGTACCTTACTGGCGCTCAATGGTTGGAGGGGGAGATGTGCATTATGTGATATGCGAGGTGTTTTTCTTTTGGAGCAATGCTGGGTTTGGTTAGGATAACGAGTAATGATGGAGTAATAGTGGTAGCGCATTGGCACACGGTATATAGCATGCATGTTGGTATTTGGCAGTCTTGAATCGACGTGTCCTTCAGAGCATCCCTCCCCGTGTTATTCATATCACATAGCAGGAAGCCCATACATACCTACTACTATGGTAAGTAGGTAACCAACTGGCAATTCCTAGACACAACTAACTGAAGTACCTATGTTAACAGATCTCCATGTTGGCGCCGGAACAAACCCAGCACAACCCGCAGCGTCACCACGGCTCTTCCATCCCGGTCATCAAGACATCTACAGATCCCACACTGGCAACCCCAACCTCCTCGTCGTCGTCATCATCATCATCATCGTCATCAGTCGAACCATCCGCGGCCATCTCGTCATCCTCCCGCCGTTCGGCCTCCCACGGGTCCCAACTCCTGGGGACGGACTCCAGACGAACAGCAGGCAGCCTGGCATCGCCGTCGTCGTTGTTGTCGTCCCCTTCCCTGACCGCAGCCGTTGACGACGGACGCGAGAAGGGGTTCAGCCTCGCTAGGGCGCCTCCCCAGGTGCCCTGTTCCTCCTGGTCTTCTTCTTCTGTGTTGTCGAGGTCGCCGATGGCTATATGGGTTTTTCTGATTATTAGTTATTTCTCATTTCTCAACTTCTTCTTATTCTTCTTCTAACACAAGGGAAGAAAAAAAGAGTTTAAAAATTTTTTTTAAAAAAAAACACAACTCACCCCTCGCCACCATCCCGGTAACGCCGTCCTGAATCACCTGGCGCTGCAGGCGCGTGTCGCCCACGGGATACACGGCTGGCCCGGGCCGGTACAGCACCTTCTCGACCGCGTACGGCTTCATCTTGGGCCGCGTGTATTTCCGGTCCACCGTCAGGTCCTGCGCGGCCGGGTCGTAGGTCAGCGCCGGGTCGACGTGTGCGTCGGACCGGACGGCGCGCTCGGCGTCGGCCGTCAGGTGGCCTGTCGCGAGCGGCCAGCGGTTGATGGACCAGTACTGCCGCCGCTGCTGCTGCCCCTGCCGTCTCTTCTTGGCCTTGGTCTTGATCTTGGCCCAGTCCCAGTTGTGGTCGCGCACCCGCGTGGTCTGGCGGCGGCCCTGGCCGTCGAAGTAGGGCCGCTCGCGCGCCGGGAAGAGCATGGTCTCGTTGGCCGAGAGTTCCGAGATGATGTTGCTGCGGATGAGGGCGAGCTCGGAAGGCGTCGGCTCGGCCGTGTCCTGGACCTGGGCGGCGCATGCGTCTTCCCATCGCTGCTTGGCCTCGCGGAGGTGTCGGTACCGGACCGGTGTAGCGGCTTCCTGTTGCTCCTGCTCGAGCATGGAGATGGTGTAGCCCAGGCGGAAGCCCAGCGAGGCGAAGAAGTTCCAGATGGCGCTGCCTTCGTCGACATCCGGAGGGGCGCGGCCGTCGTCCCCGAGGATGCTGCTCCAGTCCGCGACATAGCCCAGCGCGTAGGAGGGCCGCTCGCGGGTGTCTGCTGCGGCGGGCCAGAGCACGCGATGCTCGGGGAAGAAGTCGACCCGTGGCCGCCGCACGACGCCGTAGCATTCGAGGTCGAGGCGGAAGCGCACGTGCCCGCTCTTCCTCATCCTATCCAGCCAGCAGCAAGCGTCGGACGGCACGAACGCGCACCTGGTGACCGCAAAACGACCACCACCAGTATCGCCTTCCTTGCCGGCCCCGGCGTTGATGGCCGCCAGCAGCTCCTCGACCGTCACCTCGGCGTCGTGCCGGCTGAACAAGCCCTCCGGGTTCGCATCGTCCAGCAGCCTCTGCACCCTCGTGGCAAAGATGCGGAAGAGCTTGTACTTCTCCCTCGGCGTGTCCGGCACGAACCGCCCCGTCCAATTCTTGCGGTTGACACACTGCCCCGTGGCCAGGAACCGGAGCCACTGCAGCTCGTCTGGGTCCATAGGTCTCGGCACCACCATCGCCGTTTCCATCTCATCATTATTGTCTTCGTCATCATCACTTCCCGGTCTTCTTACCCACTCATCCCGCGCCAGCTTCACCTCCTGCGGCACTTCCACCCGCCCATCCTCAGTTTCCTCCGCAGCCTTCTTCCCCCGTTCCACCATCTCCAGCACTTTCCCCAACAACGCCCTCGGCACCCTCTTCTCGGCGAGTGTCAGCAATACCCCCACGACGCGGCACCGCCCCAGCAGATCGGCCCACCGTTGCGCGTCCGCATCCAGCATGCGCCACACAAACGGCCCGCCGTTGACGAAATTCCGCGGCAGCAGCACCGCCACTGCAGAGCCCGTAGTACCGTCCTCGCCCTCGACGCGCAGCCGCGCCAGGGCGCGCATCCGCTTGATGTGTGCTAGGCGGGCGTGGTAGGCGAGCGTGTGCCGCATCGTGTCCAGCTGAGAGATCTGCTCCGGCGTGAGCGTGATCCGTGGTGGCGTCCACTGCGGGCCGTCGATGCGTTTGCATGCGCGGAGGAGTGCGGAGGCGGGGAAGGGGAGGATGAGGCGGCGGTGTGGTGTTGTGGTGCTGTTTGTGGCGGTGATGGTGGTTGCGTAGGAGCGGAGGGCGTGCTGAAGAGCTGCGCGACGGGTTCCGCGGTCTGTGGCCCATTCTCTTCGGGGGCTTGGAGGGTCGTTGTTGCTGTTCTCTGCGGAACCATGGAAAGCGGCGGATTCGATGTAAGCCAGGTTGTTCCGCTCCGCATCGTCCTCCGCGTCCGAGGGGATGTCGTCGTCGTCGTCGCCGCCGGATGTGCGCTGCCACCACCTCTTCTCGTCCTCGACGAACTGGTCAAAGATCGGGCCGTCGTCGGGGTTGTCGAGCAGCATCCTGTTTACGGGGCTCGGGGGCCGCGGCGGGATGGATCTGGGCAGGAGGTGGCTCCGGTCGGGGACGGGGTTGTGCGACGGGAGAGGCCAGTCTTGCGTGTCGACCATCCAGCTGAGCCGGGTCGGCTTCAGGGGTGTCTTGAACGGTCTGGTGATCTCCAGGGGCGTCGGGGCGTAGTGGTGTCTCTCGAACAGCGCATGGGCCCTGGCCTTGGTCACGGCGTCGTTGAACATGGCACGTGTCTGTGGGCTGGCGTCCTGCAGCTGGAGATGCCCGTTGTCGAAAGCAAGCCATTCCAGGTACGACACGACCTCTTCGAACTTGGCCACCCAGCCCATGCACCGGTCCACGTCCTCGTCGGCGAGGAACTTGACGATCGTGTCGAGCCGGGCTGCGAGCGGCGGTTCCAGCCTGTCGCGGTACCAGGAGTCGAGGTGCCAGTCGGGTCCATTCTGGCCTGTGTCTATCGTCGCCGCGTCTTCTGTCCGAGGCAGGAGTCGGATGGATTGTAGTCTCCGGAGTAGTGCGTCGGTGCTCCGCGGGCGAGCCGCACCAGATGGCCGCACTTGGTTGCTCGCCCTTTCTTCCTCCGCCGCCCAGTCCTCGTCCTCGTCTCTTCCGGGGGAGTCCAGTTCATCGAGATCAACAATGGTCTGTCCCAGACTGGTTTGCCTTCTTGGCTGAAACTGCTTCGGGATGGGGACACTCGGCAAGGTACCGTCCAAGTTGCTTTCCGGGTACAGTTGATCATATATTGTGTATTGCCGGAGCTCGCGGAGGAACGTTTCCCCAAGATTGTAATTCCTGATCTCGGGATTGCGGAGGTGATACTCGACCTGGCGCCTGAGGTCTTCGGCCCCTGGCTTGAGCACCACCTCCTCGAGGTACGCCTTGAACAAGGGCGCACACTCGGCGTCGTGGGCGGCATAATCAATGAGAAACTGGACGAGGGCACCTACAACGCGCGAGTCAGTTTCTTTCTTTTTCTAACTATTTTCTGGATTCTGAAGGAACCACGAAATACATACCGTCGACTTCACGCCTTTCTTGCTGGTGCGGCAACGGAGGATCATCAATGGACGTTCCCCCCGACCAGTGGCCCTCGCTCTCCGGACTTCCCCCGTTCGGCGACGATGTGAGATGCGGACCAAGGAGGCCTGGGCTGGATATGCTGCTGGATTCGCTGCTGACAGTCAATGACTCGTCTTCCATGTTGTTTTTGTCCGCCGCTTCTCGGCCACGACAGATAGGAGCTGACTGGCTGTTTGTGAGGAAGAGAATAAAGCTCTCACGCACATGTCAAATAATAAACGACTACTACATGGTCAACAGAATTGGCCATATATGTCTCCCTCCCCCCCCCCCCCCCACTCATTCACCACTGGAATGTGCCGGTCGCATACATTTCGCACCGGGCCATATCACAATGGAGATTGGCACATGCTGGTCTGCACCGCCCGTCCGTTTCATCAGAGATGCAGCCACCACGCAGGTGGGAGCCGCCGTTTTCAGAATTCCGCGTCTGACAAACAAAGAAACGCGCTTAGCTTCGACAGGACAAAGCACAATACGGATTGCTGCAGACGCCTGTTGGACTGTTCTTTGTCTTATTCCCTTCCCTTCGTGGAAGGCAAGGGCAGATAAGGGTATATGATGAAAACGTGTACGATAGATAGATAGATATATGATCTGCCTGCACACGTCTTCATTGTATCTCCCGGGGGAGCGCACGAAAGAGACAACCCCTTGACGATTCATCAAGATGGAGACAGACGGCCAAGCCTCTGGCCATGTTGCCGGACTCAGGGGACGAAGACGCTCCTCTGCCGGGCTGACATCTTCGAACGGAGACCGCACGCAGGCTTCCAGGCGACTGTCCGCGACATTGAGGCGCGCTGTACGCAACACTGAAAGCTTCCACCGCAATCGTGGGAGCCGCGTCCGGAGCGTCAACGACGATGTCGCGGTTCTCGCCGCACATCGGGTGAGAACTCGAGCAATGGCGAGACGGGAGGAAGAGGAGGAGCAAACAAGTCAGATCCCAACCTCTCCCACCAAAACATGGGAGCCGTCCATCGTGATAGGCACTCCGCTCTGGCTCTCCGGAGAAGACCCCACTACCATCGAGATAGCCGACAGGAAGGTCGCCCAGGCACGCTTGCGCGCTGAGCACTATCCAGGCCATCCGTACTTTGCCCAGCTGTACCAGGAGGCGGTTCGAGAGAGGGAGCAGCTTGATGAAGCGGACGAGGCTAACTGGAGGCCAAGGTCAGTCGCTGCTACCTTATTTAGTCCAAGAAAACGAAAAAGGAAAAAAAGGAAAAAAGAGAAAAGAAAGAACTGGCAACTCACTCACTCATTGTCAGATCCACGCTCCAATCAACCCACGACAGAGCCGTCCAACAGCGGCTGGAAAACCTGCGTGCCATTCTGCAGCAGAGCAAGTTCCCGCCCGAGCGTGCAAACATCGAGGCCGCCATCGCGGGCTACGAGTGCGGCGACATCCCCTATTCGGACTCGTACACGCTCATCTGGGCCGGCCGCATTGTCGACAGCTGCCCGGACTTTGACTCGTTCACCGACGACCGCAGCGCGCGGCTGGACCGCTACCACGCCGAGCACGGTCCCGGCTGGCTCTGGTACGAGCCCCCCCTGGCCGGCGGTCGCACCTTCCTCCGCGCGCATGGCGCCACCATCCTGGCCAAGAAGGGCTTCTGCCTGGAGAACCACGACCGCTGGCGCCGCAGCACCGAAGGAATGGGCCACTACCGCATGCGCATGGGCTTCCGCCGCCGCAAGCTGCACGTAACCCGCGGGGAAGAGGAAAGCACCACCAGCCCCCTATCCCCCTCGCGTACCGGTAGTAGTAGCAATAGTAGTAGTAGACGCAATCGCCCTCACCATCGCCGCTCCTCCGTCCCGGGTCTCGACAACCACCTACATAACGACGAGATCAACAATGCCAACACCAAGACCAATACCAAGACCAACACTAAGAAACTCCCGCGGTGGCCCCCAACCGTCCCGGACCGGGACGGCCCGCGCGTGTTTTACGACACACTCCTCGACAGCGGCGCCACTCTGCCGTGCCTCTACGAGTCCGACCTGTCGGCGCTGCACATTGACCCGGACCGGTACGCGGCCCAGTCCAGCCGGAGCGTGGCCACCGCCGACGCGCTGTCGAGCTACAAGGTGTTTGAGCTCGACGTGGGCATTTCGTTTGCCGACCCGTCGAAACCGCCCGATGACAACAATAACAACAAGGATGGCGAGAAAAAAAAGGGGGGAGAAGACGGCTCGAATGAGGGAGAAAAAGAAGTAGTAGAAAAAGATGATGAAGACGAAGACGATGAAGAGCCAATGCCAACGCTAGGCTGCACCCTCCCCGTCGTGATCTTCCCGGGACGCGCGCCCAACGAGGAAAACGGCGCGGCCGCCCACCCGGAGAGCGCCCCCGACCGACTGAGCGGCATCCTGCCCTTTCTCGCGTGCTACCTGTCGAGCGCGCCGGGCAACTTCAAGCTGTGGCTGGGCGAGGACAGGCGGGACGTGCTCGGCGCGGGCCGGCTGCCGGGCCAGATGCGCTTCGGCGTGTATGAGGACCACCATCTTGCGTCTTCTTCTTCTTCCATGCAGGGCACTAAGACGAAGAAGAACAAGAACAACAACAAAAAGAAGAAGAAGAAGAAGAAGAAGAAGAAGAAGGGGGAACTGGTGCTCGGCGGGGAGGATGTTGATGATGATGATGATGATGATGAACTGCTGCTACACACGCCGAGACGGGTCATCTTCGAGCACGACATGGCCGACGGCAGCGGGCGGGTGCTGCGCGAGGAGGATGTTGGTGGCGGCAGTGTCCTCATGAGGGGGCCGAAGGGGGGAGTTATTGACTTGGATGCAGCTGCCGACTGGGGGTTGGATCCCGCTGACAAGAAGGAGGCGGTCGGCGGCGGCCTCGAGGTCGTTCGTGTCCAGCGGGGAAGAGGAGGAAGAAGACAGCTACGGCGGAGAGTGAGATAGGGGGAAGAAGAAGCCTCCTGTTGTTGTGGTGGTGGTGGTGGTGGTGGTGGTGAGATAGAGAGGATCAAGAGCGAGCCGACTAGGGAGCAACAAGCATGCATGCTACGAGGATTCAGGAGGGATGTAACAGTTAACATACCAACCAACATATAGGCGCTGCACCTTGCCATTCCTCTCGTCATGTCACACACAGACACACACACACGCACCTGACCAAGAACAAAATTTGCCAGAGACTTTCACCTCTTTTGTCATTTTCTTCCTAGCAGCTACCAACTTGCGGTGCCCTCAATGCGGGCTGAATGAGACGTAGCAAACAAAGCCTTCAGGGTCCGTCAGATGGATAGAACCGCCTAGGCCAAACTTCCCTTCCATCCCATCCCAATTGCAGGGGCCAAAATCATAAAACAGGCCAAAGCCTTCCCGGAGACGACAGGCAGAGAAAGGCCTTTTTTTGCTTGGCCCTATGCCGTCGATCAAGAGGAGACAATATCGCAAATGGCCGCAAAACGAGTAGGCTGCCCGTGGCAAAAACGCAGCTGTGGGGGGAGGGGGTGTGTTGGTGATCTCCCATCCGATTTGTTCCTCCCTTGTCCTTGGACACATCTGGGGGTATCCGACAAAATGAACAACTTTGTTAATCTTGTTGCTTTCCTCCATTCATTCCGAATGTCAAGCCATTTTCCTCCCATCCTCCTCTAATCAAGTCCCTGCTGGGTTGGGTGCCAAAAGATGAAAAAGAATCCCAGTGTGCCGGTGTGTTACTGAGGCGAGTTTTGTTCGCTTGCTCCACGCCGAGAAGGATCCCTTTGTCGCACCTCTTTTTTTTTTTTTGTAGGTTTCTCCTTGTTTCTTTTGTGACTTGTGAAAAACATGGCTGGCACAAAGTGGAGGGTAGTCGGTAAACAACCCTCGGGTCCGCCGTCTTGAGTCTGGGGGCTGCAGCCATGTTTGCAGCGGCGGCGCCAGATGGTTCCAGAAGTTGGAGGTCGATGAGGCGGCCCAGAAAAAGAGTAGGGAAAAAAATAAATAAATAGTCGAATTCAACGCAAGGGATGCCATGACGCTAAATGATCCAGTGCAAAGTGAACGAGCCAGATGATGCATGCAATCTTTTTTGTCTTCCGAATGGTATAATATCTCAAGATGCCCTTTGAACAATAAGTGGAAAAATGAACAAGCGGCGAGCGGCCCCTTTTCTTCACATGGGGAAAGGAGCTGGGCCGGCGCGACAACCTTGAAGCGGCTGCCAAATCTCTGCCACAACCCGAGTGCCACGGCAAAGCGGCCATCTCAGTACGACATATGCGATGCAGCCCCACCAAAGTAGGATGGCCCCGCCATATGTTGCTGCTGATGGTGCTGCGGTAGTAGTTGTTGTGGTTGTTGTTGTGGGAGATGTGGCTGCTGGTATGATGACGGCCCATGGCCCGGTTGAGGAGTCGGGGTTACTGGACACCGGGGCGGTACCTGGTAATCCTTGATCATCGCATTGTTCTGGCCGAAGCATGAGCCATCCGGTGTGATGGGGGGCGTCATATAACCGTCGGCCACGCCGGGAACGGCGCCCAGTCCCTTGCTGGGGGTGCTGTAGACATCGCCCGACTTGCTCGACACGGTGGGCTCTGATACGGGCGAGGGCGGTGCTCCTCTCCGGGCGATCGCGGCCTGGTGGGCGAGGAAGTCGGCCAGCTTGGTCGACACCCTGGAGTAGTACTGGCTCGAGTATTTCCTGGCCAGGGTAACGGATGGCTGGTGTAGGTGTTGTGACAGCGTTAGTAGTGTCATGTTGTCGTTGTGGTCCCACTCGCCGTCGTTGACCTCCGGTTTGCCCAGAATGGCACGAGCGAGCGCCAGCGAGGCCCTGGCCATGACCGAAGGCTTCGTCGACACAAAGTCCCGGTGGTAAAGGGCGATCTCGCAGATGTAGGCCGCCATGTGCTCCACCTCCCTGCTGTCCCGCTCCTCGGCGACAACCAACTGCGTGAAGAAGTCCACGGTCGGGTGCCCAATGCTCCAGTCAAGAGTGTTGAGAACGTGCATCTCCATCTGCGTGAACATGCCCGCATCGTAGAGTCCGCAGCACATGTTGTTGAGCTCGCTGATCTGAGGTACCCTGTCCTTCTTGTCTCCGTACTTGGCGGCGATGAGAAGCGCGGCGCAGCCGACCAGCTGGTAGTGCTGCTTGTACACGACCCGTTTCGAGCAGTACCGGTCCAGGAGATTCACTGTCAGGAAGAGCGTCTCGGGGAGGAGGGAGAATGCGGCATGGGCTTCGATCAGGAAATCGATGAGGTACGGCCGCATAAACCATTGAATCTCGCGCTGCATGTCGATGAGATTCGCGTCCGGTAATGTCTCGTCCTGAGGAAAGTTAGCCAACATTGCAATTGACCTATCTTCCTGTACTCTCTCACGAGCCCAGGAACATCAGCCTGTGTCGTACCTCCATGTGGCGCATGTGCTGCATGATGTCCTCCAGATACTCGTCACAGGCCAGCCTTGAGAGTTCGTTGGCAATCATCTCCTGCTTGTTTCGGGCAAGCATCTTGGCAGCATCCCGCATCGTCATCCGCTGGCTCGGCTCGTCCGACTCGACGAAGAAGGTGTCGTCGCGTGGATACGCTGAGCACGCCATCTTGACTGATTGACTGAGATGAGGGGTGGATTAGATCGATCGTCAAGACGTTCGATAAGAGGGTTGCTTGTTCCGAGTTCTCCAGGAATTCAAGAGGGCAGTAATTAAGATATGAGTGGCCGGTGCCTAGAGAGTGAGGCCGTCGACCGAGTACAATGACTAGTATTATTGAATTATTAACGAGTGTTGTGAATAGGAAGTCTCGAAAAGAGCGTGTGGCCGGAGAATTCGCCGTTCTTTTTGATGCACAGAATAAGAGAATCGGGTGGCCGGGGAACAATGAATTGCGTCGACCGAGGGTTTCTAAATACTGCCGAATCAGCACGGATTTGCCTCCTCAGGCTCCATGGCGGGGGGACCCGATCGACAATGCAGAGCGCGGGCCGCTTCGTCCCAAGATACACAGTACGGTACACTGCAAGACCCATATCAAGGGGTGGAAGCATTTCAGCGGCCGCGATTCGGTCAATCTGGCCTATGGAGACTCAGATCTTCCCTGGCAGCGAGAGATCTCGGCGGGGGGTTCGAGGCACGGAAGGGAAGAAAAGGATGTGTCCCTTACCGCCACGGTTGCGGGTCGTTGAAGTCAACCAAAAGGACCGACGCAAAATGACACAATTCCTGACGCTGAGTAGGAAGCAACGAGTTAACGTGTCCCACGGCAGTCGTCAATGGATCGCCGACTCGACTAGGCTTCGAGCGTGGAAAGATATGTAGCCGCGGTTGCAGGGATGCGTCCGAGCTGGCATGTATCTGTGAAAGGGGGAAACACGGGTATTGTTCAGCATTGGTTTACCTCCACACCCGTAGAGCGCTATGTAGAGAGAGAGAGCTTGCGCTTGAGATGATGACATCAAGGAAGCGTCAGGGCGACATCAGACGATTCGCACCCGGCAAGCCAGGGATATTCGGGGGGAGCAGAAATTGGGATGATTCCAGAGAGAAGTGGAGAGAGTGTGCAGCACATACCTTTTCACTCTCTCTAAGCCGCGGAAGGGGCCAGAAAAGGGGGGCTATACACCGATTGAGATCATGTAGGTGACCTCGAGTTCGCGATGGAGCTCGTGGATCGGCGGTGGATTTTCGAGGACCCGGTTTCTGGTGGGAAACGAGTTGGATTTCCCCCCCCCTCGACAACGATTACACTCCCGCCAATTGGCAACACCGTCTGCTTCGCTCGAACGAGGTCGAGGTCCGGAGTCGGTGGGATTGGAGACACGGGAATGGGGGTGGAGGGCGCTCGGAATGAAGGGAGCAGCCGGGGGAAATGCAGGATTCCTCGTCGTCGAACCGAAGAATGCCTGGTCAAATCGAGACGCAGGGTGGAAGCGGGCGAGCAGCGTGGGAAAGCCGAGATACAGGAACGTTGGGTATTTCCAATTCCAGCCTCGTCGAGACCTTTTTATTCTGCACTGCAGCTCTCTGCACGCACCAGTCTGGTCGTGACGTTTTGAATGGGCTCGGGGAATTAGCTTGTCGGAGGGGCCCAGAATCTAAATCTCCTCCTTCCCTCCTTTTCTCGGTCTGAGAAAGGGAGCCCACGGCGGTGATGTTGGAAGGGACGGTGAGGGAGAGGGAACGACTGGTTGCGGATGGAGAAGGAGAAGGGAAGGAGAGGAGGAGATAGATATTGTCCAGGTAAGGAGGAGGATGGAGGAAAGAAGAAAAGGGAGCGGAAACACGCACAGAGATTGGTTAACGGCCGATTTAAGACAGGGTCGTCCCCAGCTTGCAGCCGGAGGAGCGCTCAGCACCAAGCAGCTTGCAGCACCGGCCGTGTACTGAGGTACCTGGCCCCCGGTCTGTCGCAACAACAGGGATCGCGGGCTCGCAGGGGCAGCCGGGCCAAGCCAGGCAGCTTAGCACTCCGGTGCAGCGTAAATGCCCACTCGACCGCCTGTGTCTTGAGAGTGTGCAAGGTTCGTGTGCTCCGTTCTTCTCCTTCCCACCCCCACCTCCGTTGCGCGAAAGGGCGAAAGGGGAAGAGACAGCCGTCCCACCGGGCTCCAGCCAAGCAGCATGGAAGGAAAAGGAGCGACAATTTCAATGGGCGGTCTCCTGTGCATCCGGAAAGCATGGCCGCCTTGCGAGCCAAAGGCAGCCTTCATTAAGGTCCAGTGCCGGAGTAGATTGCATGTCACTCCTCATACACTAGTTAAGTACCACAGTCGAAGCTGTTCCTTGGCATCCAACACAGTACGGATCCGTACCTGTAACTTATTAGCGGGGTGCGGAGGTGCACTCTTTCAGGGCATCTCGCGACCAGGAAACGCGCTCCTGTCGGACTGCTTGGAGCTGGTGGTGGGCGACGGCGGAATTGAGTGGACTCATCGCCGGGCTGCGAAATTCAGGCCAGGTGGAGGAGGACAAGGATCTACGGGCTGCAAGCTGCCAAAGCAGGGCCCTCTGCTAACCCCCGTCAGCCCGCAGTCAACCACTCAGAGCCGGCGACGGTGAGAGGCCTAAGACGCCGCAGGAGGTGGACCGCAGGGAAAATTCAGAGACACGGTTCCAGAGGATGGATGCACCGGCCAAAGCGTTGCATTTGCATTTGATGCACGCGTTCGCGCGTCACGGTTTGGTGTCTGGCGTCTGATATCCGGGCACTGGCGCGATGCTCTTTAGCTTCGCGTCGTTGGAGCTCGGCCCGCATGCTGTCATCGTCCGCTGCAGTTGTCGGCCATAATCACCTTGTTGAGGCGTCGACATCGCGGACCGGCAGCTGCAGCATGGGCCGAGTAGCTGCGTGCGCTGGTGCGCGCAAGGGGCCTTCCCTCCAAACCGAATGTCCAAAGCATAAGGCGCGAGACAGCCTTTCAGCTCGAGAGACCCAATTGTTTCGTTCGACCTGCCGCAGCTCGTCCTCTAATAATGATAAGATGGTTATCAGTCTTCGGCTAATAACATATTAGGTTTCACGTGTTTGTTTGTTACTTCGATGACCCCCCGGAAGATCACCAGGCCTCAATTTCCAGGCCCTCTCCGCTTCCGAGGGCCCATTGACAGAGCAGCAACTCCACAACTCCAGACAAATCTCCAGACCTCGTTAATGGCTTGCTCCTTTGGTGGTGGTCAATCGACCGAGACACCCGAAGGGTCGGTCCATCCGTCCCGGCGAACGAGGTCAGCAGTTTGGCTAAATCCAGGTTCTTGTTGCGAGGGCCATTGAAGTGCAGCGCACATCCAGGCCATCTGCATGTAATCCGCATGTAATCTGGCAAGAATGCTTCCTCTTTGGCTGCGAATCTAGCAAACGCGCCAATACGCTGGGGCATACGGAGTGATAAGGCTGGGTTCATGGTTCATGCTTCTTCTCAAGGGCTTGCGTCACGGTCTCTGGAGAACGCCTTCATCGGAATCGACCAATTGACTCTGGGGTATTCAACGCACTGCGACAGTAAGAAGAATGTCTGAAGCACCGGCCATAAATGCTAGTCGCAACCCAAGACCGACCCCTCAAGACGTTGAAACCTACCTCCTGTACCTTAGGTATGATCAATCGGGTGCATTCGAGTTGCCCTTGGAAGGATCGTGGAGACAATCAATACAACATGCTTCTCTTGATTTCTTCGAGACGTCTGGCGCCGAGTATTATGACTGGGTCAGCTCACCCCTTTCCTTCATCGGCCGCTAATGCGGGGCAGCATCACAGTGCTTGAACCTTTCATCGAGACGGGTCCAATGCACCATTAGTTCCAAGGTTTTAAGTTTGTTACGCGCATCATCAATGCTTTGGCGTGTACGCGTTTAATGGGCTGCGTCTAGGACCAGTCAGATAAAAGCGATCTGATCCCCCACTTTCCAGGAGGCTGGCAACTGCGTGGGCATAGTTAACAGGCTTCTGACACCGCCTCCTATGTGAAGACCCAGCCAGCTCAGCAAATTAGGTGACTGATGTGAAGACAGACGCCGGAATATTTGGCCGCTTTCTCAGATAATGAGGAATTGCCCGTGTAGTTTGGCGATGCATGGTCCTTCTCGACACCAAGGCTGCGGCACCTTCCACCGAATGCGTATCTGGTAAGTCTTGACAGCCAATCAAGAGAGCAGAACGCGTGCTGCACGACTTCGGGGAACTCAATCTTAATCATGCGTGTCAACGACGGGCTCCTCCAATCCAGTCAATCGGTCGCCGGTGTCCACTCCCGGCTCCTACTGGACTAATGTAGAACAGGCCCGCCTGGAACGGCAACATAACAACAGGAAAACCAACAAACCAAAAATCCCAGACCAGTTACAAGTGTCTAACGCAGCATATCGAGATCGCCTTGCTAGGTAGGCAGCCAGCTTCTCCGTGTTGCCGTGCGGGTCGAACTAGCCGGCCGAACGCCAATGCGCCAACCCCGCCTTGGGCCTACATCTCCGCCGAGGTCTGACTGAGGTCTGACTGATCTCTGACGTCGGCATTGCATCGCAAGTTGACGCAACTACAGTACTTTAGCTCTGCGCTCTACACCAGCCATGGCGCCGTTCATTGCAGTCTCACCAAACCAGATGTGCTCGGCAAGCTCCTACTCTCTTGTGGATGTCATGCCTTGCAGGCTTCCCTTGCTGAGGCTGAAGCACAGCGGTCACTCCAACGCGGCCCAGCGCTTTCTTTGCACCATTGTTCATTGCGAAGGAGGATTGATTGCCGGTGTTCTTCGTGTGACAAGGCGACGACGGTCCAAGGGTGATGCCACGCTGTTCCTAGGATTTGTACCACCGTCAATCTCTCTTCATCAAGCTGGGGCAGGGCGATCTAGGGTCCGTCATAGCCTTTATCCGCAGCCCGCCTCGTCCCCGACCAAGACATTGTAACAGTACGACTTGCCTCATGACTTGAGCATCGCAGATTGCTACCCCCAAGACATTGACCACAATGGCATTCTGGTATTACGTGGACGAAGCTCGGCTCGGCTCCAGGTGGATGCGCAAGAAACACCATTAATGACCGAACTCGCGCGAGTACCGTGGCTGGCTGAAAGATCATAAGCGACCAGATAAGAAGCTGTTTCACGACATACTGCGTAGGTAGGTACACAGTCCGATTCGGTACACTACGCTGCCGCCAAGACTTCGAGACGTCAACATGAGAGGAAGCAGCATCATTTATTGTGCCCTGGAACTTTCTCCTGGGTCTTCCTTATGGTTGGTACGGTCATTCGGTGAACACCTTGTCGCGGGTTGGCCGTCTCATTCTGGTATTGCTGATTGCTGCCGTGCCGGGCTGGGAGAGAGTGGCTGGTAGCCAATTACCTGTCCCCCGGAGCGCACAGATGAAACTGCATTTTGCCAACACACCAAGGAGGGTAGCCGTCTTTTTGGGGTCATCTCTAATTATGGTCGTGTACTACCGAACACATGTTATCCGCGGTAGAGCGCGGATAGCAATGGCTCCCCGGAGCAAAAGTCATGGGCTGAGTGATCTTGGCGTCCTCGGGTTCTCCGCCTCGAATAGCCAGTTAACTGCGCCGCCTAAGACGATCGAAAACAAGAATCACATCTACGCAAAACAAAGGCCATGAACTGCGATTCGACTCGAAAATCGGCCTAGCTCGAAGGCGAGACGGTGAGACTTGGGGAGCAAATTGATGCACCAGTCGCCGAATCCCGCCGTCCGCCAAGGCTCTCTGTTCCTGCGGGAGTCCCGGAAGCGGGCCGCCAAGCCGACCGTTCAAGCTCCGCAAAATGGCGCCGAGATATGCGGAGCCGGGCTCTGCTTTTCGGCCTTTCGCTTTTCCTCTGGTGGACGCCGGGTGCCTGCTTTATGTAACGGCTCCATTGATACGGCGTTGTCGGTGAGGGCGCGTGGGGCGGTGAATGGGCCATAAAAGCCGGTCCCTGCTGTCTCGTCACCAGTTCGTTTGCGTCCGCAAACAGCGTTCCATCAATCAACTCCAGCACTCCACAGCGGGCCCTGACTGCCACCAGAGAAAAAAATTTCGGCGGTGTCTTTGCGGCGTGGTCCGAGACATGAACTCTAGAGCGAGAATCAACACACTAGTATCATTTTATGCCGGGCTTGTGATTGGAAGGGAGAAGTCCCCTTGGGTCACTTGCTCTTTCTGCCGGCTTCCAGCAACTCCATTGCAGCAACCTCAGTCAGGCAGGCAACAAGGGTTTCGGGATGTCCAGGAAATGCTTGCGCCAAAACACTCCGCTTCATCCAAACTGACTGATGCTATCGGTGTCTCTTCGGTATCCCGAGGAGAGTAAACAAAAACGCCAGCACAGGCCGAGGGACAATGGGCATGCCGAACTGTGGAGCCGCGAATCCGAGGTTGCTTCCAGAACATCTGTCGAAGCCTTTTCGCTTGCAGTGGTAAGGCTGAGCTGGCGGCTGCCACATGAGGCTGGTGTTAGTCCCCTGCTTGTTGGACCACCTTTTATCCAATGAGCTGCCACTTTGGAAGATCCCGACGGAGTGGGCCATGGAGTCTTTCCCAATCGGTATTAGCGTTGCTTACCAAATCCGCTAGCGCTCGGATACCCCAGACAGAAAAGGAACGAAATGCAACCTCAACAAATTCCTCCCTTTCCCTTGCGTGCCTCGTTTCTCCGAATCATTCATTGGCATACGTCGCAGAAGACCGTCCCCTAGTGTATACACAGTATATAGAGGAGAAGTACTGGTCTTTGTGGTGTTAGGCCATCATTTCCGCTCTAGACTGTGCGCGGCATCAATAAAACCTGAGACCACGGCTCTGTGCAGGAAAGAGGGCCAAAATTGCTCCATCTCACCTCACCCGTGACTGTTTTCTGCAGCCCTGTTTCACCGCATGCCGCAGCTCCCGGGTCGTTTCCGGACTGGCGGTCGAACCCCAAGCGTACCGGGACAATCATTTCGCGATGGTCGAGCAGTCTTTATCACCATCAGCATGGGACCAATCACCGGAAGTGCCTACAGAGCCAGTCTGCACATACATGGACATTACATGAATAAGGAGAACGCTGTGTGGTGCACCGCTGCCACCATGAGGTGGCTCTCGGTCCATCCGGGCTGTACTCGTATCCTCGTATCTTCGGGTGAACTGGATAAAACACTATCGACTGAACACCGCTGGTGCTCGATGAGGAGGTTCAACAACGTAGTGCGGTTTCTCCGACCTCCCAAACTGCGCACATGACGTGAATAGGGTCCTCGTCGTTTTAGGAACGTTCCCAGCCCTGTTGCAGCTTCCTGATGTGAAGCCAAGTGAGCATCATGCCCTGCACTGCAAAGCTTGGGCCCTTGCAGCCGTTACATCTCCTGGCAGATGGAGGAAGCAAACGAGCCTGATGAAGCACTGAATGTCGGATGAGAAGCCAACAAGCTGACGCGGCGACTTGCCGAGCCGGACTGCCACAAGGTTGCCCTGTTTTGAGCACCTGGAAACAGGTCTCACATCGCCGGGGGGCTCAATGTTCGTTGATTGCGAATCTGTGCCCTGATAAGCGATGACGGGCTGGCTTGGCTGGGGGGAGACATTACGAAGGTGATTTCGGCTGTAGTGGAGAAAGCGCCCGTGCTCAGGAACCATTTCCTGAACTGACCATTTCTCTGCCTGCCGGTGTTTCACGGAAATTGAATGGCACATGATGGGGAACCGTGGTCATTTTCATACACACTTCCCTCACCGGTGGTACGCCGAGGTCGAGGTAAAGCAAAACACCCCGAGAGCCGGTAGCGCTCTTGTGCAAGCTCACTGCCATAGTATTTATGTCATTTAGCCCGGCCGGACTACCTTTGCCCGGAAGCTCCGGGCACAGGGCCGGAACAAGCCGGTGCCGGATCTCATTCGCAGTCCGAAACTGTGCCGAACGAGACCTGCCCAACTATAAGAGAGAGGTACGGCTCCGTAACAAACATCTTACCCTGTTTATTAGACAGCGAAAGGCCCAAATCACATTCCTAGTTCGAAACTCAGCCGAGGAGACATATTGGGCGCTTTCACTTTTCCGATCAGTTGCCCTCAAATCCCAGGAAGCCAGCAAAAACGAGCCTAGAAGCCGCTCAGACAGCATCTCGCGAGACTTGATGACCAGTGAGTGAACCATAGGTTGGTCAATTGAGAAACGATTTAGCCTTATGGTCAAACACGGGTAACGCGAAGGACGCGCTGGTACGGGGAGTGTTTGGAAACGGCAGATGTAAACTGCGTGGAAACAGCTATGAGGTGGTTGCATGCAAGGCACGGCACAGAGAGAAGCCGAGACTTGGAGCTGCTGTGTAGGTAGTGAATGCGCCAGCCTCAGCTTCCTACTGCTGGATCCCAAATTCCCAATACTGCACGACATTCATGATGCACGACAAGCCTGGCCCGGGGCACACCAGAGGCTCAGAGCCCGAAAGATGTCGCTCCGCCTGGAAGGATTCGCTGCCAATGCTGCGCTGTCGCAATAACGACATCACGGGGTCGGCGATGGATACCGACAGTCGTCTCAACTGCTGGAAGCGGTTAATAGCAGGCCACGATTCATATGGGATGACCCTGTTCTCGATATCACGCAACTACTTAGTACTAAAATAGTAAGTGCCTACGTCCGGAGTACTGTGGTATGGCATCAATTGATCCTTGAGCGCAAGCTCCAGCTACGATGCGCATGCGCCGCGCCTCATGCAGTAATCGGGAGTAAACCGTGAGGACTCCGAGTTCGATGTAAACCTGTCGGATTAAAGCGACTGCATTGAGCGCTACCGTATTCGGCAAGTCGATCTTGCTCAGGTCGCTTCGAAAAGTCGAATCTTCTCCAATCACCACAACGCTGTGCAGCAGGCAGGCCTCCAGCGCTGCAGCCGCCCAATCCAGTCTGCCGGGAACATTTCAAGCTGAATGAGCCTTCGAAGTTCTCAAAAAAACAAACATGGAACTTCAGAGGCTAGGAGGAGCATGTCGACATTGGGAGCCAGCAACCAATCGCAATCGCCTGCGCGCACTTTACGCGTGAGGTGCGTACGATCCGCGCTTGGCGGATCGCGTCACTGCTGCAAGAGTAAGGCGCAGACTGCTGGACAATCTCTAGGTAAGGTACCTGCACGGAACTCTGCCTGGATACATTTCATTGCCAGTCTTTCAGCGGTATCGCAACATCGGCGACACTATTTCGGGGGTTGAGTTTTGTTTTGCTGTTGCCCTCAATGTGTAGTAATGGAAAGGTGCATATGGTCCGGGTGAGCAACTCGTGCTTTGAGAAGGCGGAAAACCTTGGGGCAACAGTTCAAGTTAGTTATTCGTGACGCTCTGGCTCGAACTACACCAGAGCTCTGCACGGTGCACATACAATCCTCTAATAACTAAATGATCAGCTCTTCGCTCATCAGCACCGTTTCCTGCGAAGCATTGATTGCAACCCGTGGCCGACATTCACACATGATTGCAGTTCCCACGCCGCCCGTTCCCCGAACCCCCTTCTTCCCTAATCCGGGGAAGGTCCGCCGCATGGGGCGAGGTTCCGCCCGTAATCTCGGCTCGGCGCCCATCCGCCAATAATGTTGGCTGTCCCTGTTTGCTTTGCAACCAGGGAAGCCTCAAAAGTGCAGCTGATAATGCCACACGGATACGGATACCGTTGCCCGTTCACACTCCTGACGCACAAAATTACCCTAGGTAATGAGTGGAAGTACGGGTTACGGGTGTGCCTATCCATCTTGTCTTTGTTTACGGTGTCACTTCTCGGAATCCAGCTGAAGGTGGTGGCTTGCATGGGAGATCTCGATAACTTATGATTGCGCGATCTGCGGCTTGCGGCTCGATTGGTGTTAGTGTTCGTCCATCAACTGCATCCCTAGCTTGGCTTCGAGAAGACGGTGACGAGGAGGCGGCTTTGTCGGTCCGAGTCTCGTTGGTTGGCACGGCAAAGACGCCGTCGAATCCACCGGATGGGAGAGGAGTGGCAGGTACTACGGAATACGGATTAGAGATACCTCAGCAGCTGTTTTGCTGTGTATCGAGGGACGCAGCCGTATCACGGTCCCAACCCCAGTTGACTTCAGAGTCTCTTTGACATAAGTTTAGAGCAGCCCATAAAACACATGGCGGCTCTAACTCATCAGTGTCTTGTAAACCTGAGTCATTCAAGCCCTCGTCTAAACTGCAAGATTCAAGCTTTCCGGTTTACAAACTCCCCTCTGCAGAGATATATAAGCTCTGTGGCAGAGTCGGTCTGCTCCCTAGTGGCTTGCCCCGAACTTCGTCCTAATAGTTGTCTTCGGGTTCGGTTCCTGCCACAAACAAACCGAAAACGGCAGCGACGATGGGCATATGATGAGCGTCTTATTCGCCAGACGTTATTACTAGTACTCTGCCTGTTCAGTCAAGGCTGACACGGCTTTGCACCATGTTGTTCTGCCCGACCTCCCCAGTTGCTCTCTTCGGCTTACAACATTTTCAGTAATCTTTTCAGTAATCGAACATCGGAACATATATCCCAGGCAAACAATCCTTAGACATGGGATCCCATCTGTGATGCATTCATGTTGATGCTAAGCTGTAAAAGAAATAACCAGCCGTCAACACCAGCGCCGAATGAGTGCCAATGCTTATACTGTGCGTGACAGCACCTGGTAGAGCCTTTAACTCAACGGTGGAATTCCACTCACAGACACAAGCATTCCCACAAGACATAGTTAGGCACTGCCTCACTCTTCTAACTCTAGGCACTTACATAGCTCGGCAAGACCACAGGCGATGCTGGAATAGCAGGAAGTGACCATTCTCCTGTGAAGAAGGTGGGCCGGGGAAACTGGACGTTTAAATAAATGGGAATGGCCGCAATGCCTCTAATACCTCGGGGTATATCTAGGTAGTTTACGTTGGGCACTTGTAACAAAAGGCAAAGGGCTTATTGCTCCCCAACTCGACTGGCAACATAACCATAACTAAGGTAGCAGAGAGAACAAACGGGATCGGCGAGTTAAAACGACTGTTACCCTCAGGCAACTTAAACGGTGCGAGACAGCACAAATTGACTATGCTACGGACGTATGAAGCGCCAGATACCCAACGGCTACAGCTTCTAAATCTGAGCGAGAGCTGTACTTGTACAATACATACCAGATATGTGTGAGTTTGGGGCAATCTTCACTCGCTCCTCCGCAGTCCATCTCAAAGACCCAGCGTGCCTTACAGATAGATGCCTGTATATTTTAGTTAGCCCTAGCCCTCCTAGTGACGTCAAGCATCTAGGGACAAATTTGAAGATCAGCTTCTAGATCCCCGCCCAGCACCGATATCCTTTTTCGGGCCGTCGAGGCGCTTTGGTGTTATGGCGTTTGAATGCTGGCAGCACACCGCGGCGCAGTAAGTAAGGTACTAGTACACTCAACTCGGGGGAATCACCAGCTTACGAACCGTGACCGACACGTAAGTTGGCGTCGTAGAGCTTAGTCCTCTCTACCGTATGCATGCCTGAAGCAGAACGGAAGATCGCTCACGTTTCAACTGCGCTTGTCTGCTTTGCGTATAGAACGCCGTAAAAAAAAACCTCAATATTTAGCATCATCGCCGTTGTGCTGATCCCTGTACAATACAAGATGGGTATGTATGTAGGTATGTACTTGTACACTCATCAGCATCATGCAAACATAGTTCCCCAACTCCGAAAGTCCCGCAAGTCAGCCCAATCAACACCACAATGTTTTCCCGCCAAACAAGAGACAAAAGGAAATCAATGTTGACCGCCGCGCCTTAATCCTCCATGCACCATTCCCTCCCCCCATTGGGTTGCGATGTGTCATATCGCCGAATCTGTGCTCTGGATCTTAGGTTGCTCCATGGGCAGTGCGGACTCCATTTGATTAGAGCTCGCCCTCATATAGTTGCTGGCTCTGCTACAGGCCACACCTCTCGAACCAGCTTTGGTCGAGCCTTCGATTTGATCCAGTATAGGACGGTAGAAGCGTTCGTCTTGCTCCGAGATTTCTGCGCCCAGTGGACCGCCCCGGGGACAGGGAGGTGATGCGTGGACATAATTGGTGATGTGATGACGGACCGGCGAAGCCCCGTGAGCTCAGGAAGCGTTGTGGTTCGATTTCCAGCGTAATCAGTTATCGTGAGGAGCCTGTGCAGCAACAGCAGCGACGAGCTGTATCTCGTTTGCTATACCTCTGTTCAGGGGACCGATCGAACAGCAGGACCCGCGCTGAGCATCGCACTGCTGACGGTCTGGGACGTCGTCGAACAACCCGGAGAATCGTCCTTTGGCACCTCCAACTGTACTTCAGCGCAACCTTCCAAGTCTGTCCAGAGAAGTCTAATCAAGCGAAGGTGCCTGTAACCCTTTGGCGACTGAGGTGACTGGGGATTACAGTTTCTCGGTCAAGGGCAGCCCGGTGGGGCGTGGTCCGCCACGGCGCCTCGGGCATATTCCGCTGGTTTCTGCTTGGATTTCTGGCAGCGATGTGGTGCCGGCTTCTTCCCTCGTCGATAGCATGGGGTTCGACGATCTAAGGGAAGAACATCCTGATGCATGCGCTCAGTGACTCTTGCTCATTGCTGCTGCAGAGCGCTGTGCATGCCTTGCCTCCTCCGCCTGCTTTCTTGTCACCGACGACTTGGTAGGCGCATGTCGGGGCGTATCTTGTAATGGGATTAAATTCAATGGTGAGGACAAAGGAGATTCCCCCAAGAATGTGGATGTGATGATAGTGGTTGTTGAATGATGACCTTTGTCGCTGCCATGGTTGAATTGGGTACTGTGCTCGAAGCGCTCGGAAGGTGATGAGCGTGTTTGCAACATGTAGCATTAGACATAACAAGAGGAATAAAAATTGCCGGATCGCTCCTCTGTGCGTCCGAGGTCGGGCACGCGGCTCGATGTAGTCCTGGCTGGTCAGGGGCCCAGTTGGGTGAGCTCGTCCGTCAAGCTTCCAAGCTCCCGGGGTATGATGCAGTCTTACTAGCCTTTCTTGGTTGGTGGCGTTGCCGGTAGCTGACTCGTAAGTCGTCGCATGGTTTTCGCAGGCGGCCGTTGGCGGAGGAAGCGCGGACGGATGGGGGTCATGGTGGGTGAACTTCCGGCTTCCTGGGGCGGGTGTTGGTTTTGTTGTTTGTCGGCGTCTGGGTCCACGATATTTGGAGATGATACCTTAGACCTCAGGGGAACGGTGGCCCTTGATTAGGAGGAAAGAAGCGGTTTCGCATGCCATTCTCGCCGCGCGCAGCGACCCATTCGGCATTGCCGCTCTGGCGGCCCGGAAGATCGGCGGACACGGGAACCTTAGTATCATCGCCCGACGAAGATCCTCCTCGCCGCCCCTCGCCGCTCGCGGTCGCGCCGCGTTCGATGGTCGGCACGATCTTGGTCACGGACTGCGCAATCGAAGCGACGATATAGCTGCGCAGTTCGGTCTCCTCTTTCGCGTCCTCCTTTTCAAGCCGGAAGCGCGTCTCCTTGTCCATGTTGGCCCTCCGCAGGTGCTTGATCTCTTGCATGATGTACAACAGAACCTCTTCCGGACACCGGTTGCGGTCGTTGTAGTACTCCATTTTCCGCACATAGCGCCTGGTCACGTCGGTCGCGCCGTCGATCGAGAATGCGATGCAGTACGACATCTTCTTGCCCCAGCCCTCCGTGTACAGCCGGGGGTTGTCCCAGGCCTCTTCGCAGGCGTCGACGTGGATCCATCGCTTCTGGTGCTCCGAGTAGACCTCGGTCCATACGTGGTCTTCGGCATTCCACACCCACCGCACGCGCCCGCCCACTGCCCGGCACAACATGCTGAAGCAGTTTGCCCACTCGCCGCAGCGCCCCCGCCGTGTCTGCAAAAGCCGCCAGACATCACTGTACCGGGGGAAGCGCTCATACGCCATACAGTTGGCGTTGGAACATCGGTAAAGCTCCACGCGCAACGCGCCACATGCCTTCTCTTCGGGCGTCGGCTGTGTCATGCCCTGTGCGATTGTCGGCGAGAAGCACACCGGGCATTGGGGATTGTTGACCCAGGTGAAGAAATCTCTCTTGAACCATCTGTAAAGGCGAGTGAGGAACACTCGTCAGTAAGTGCCCCGTCAATCTGGGGCGGGCCTTCGAAACGTACCTGAGGAGGGCACGGATGACGCAGTCTTGGTAACCCCATTCCGGTGTATGGCCAGGGCCTAAACTCTCGGCCTGCGCCTGCAAGACTTGGCTCTCCTCCTCGGCCTCGCTATATATCCTGTCTAGCGGGATCACTTGCAGGGCCTCGTCGAGCAGGCCGGGGTTCTCGTACTTAGTCGGCGTCGCTGACAGAGACACGAGCAGGTTTCGGAACTTGGTAGACGCGCGGTCGTCGGGCGATGGAGCGGTTGGGATCAAGGGAAGATGCCGTACGGTAGAGTACGATGGCGGTGCTTGTGCGTCGTGAGAGTTGGATGAAGCCGACGAGGAGGACTGTTGTGGATTGCCCGACGATGAGGGTTGTTTTGGCGCAGGAGAGCCCTGGCGTGATCGTGATTGAAGTTCGTTTAATCGTTTCGTCCTCAGCAACTGTTCGAACTGCGTTGTCAACCCGTGCGTCCATTCCTCGCTGAAAGGGATCGTGCCCGAAGGCAGCTCCCTCTGATTCGGGTCCATGACTTGGGAAGTCGCGGGTAACGCCGCGGAGGAGACCAAGGAGGGTGGTGACGATGTCGGCGAAGGATGCTGTTGTCGCCAACTTCCTCCAGAGTCAGGGTGGTGTGCTTGGATGTCTTGCTCGTCGGCGCGGGCCGGTTTTAATCGGTGGCGGAGGTAGTCGAGCGTCGTCGTCAAGTGGCGCCTAATTGCGGATTTGCCTGGTTGCGCAACGTTGCTGTCTGACAGGCCGAGGTGCGCAATCCCGCCCTCCTTTCTGACTCTTTCCTAAACACGCGACCTCCCTAAATCCACGCTGTCGATATGCTAGCACCACAACGGTCCGAGAGAACGGATGGGTAGGCTTCGAGATGCTGATCTACCGGAGAGATCATGCCCTCGCCAACCTGGGGTTATGCTGAGATTCGGGAATGCAGGGCAGAGAGGACTGAGCGGAGGTGGGCCGCGAAAGTCAAGGGGCATGGATAAAGTAAACTGCTAAAGATGGTTGAGGGGGTCAGCAAGGGTTTCAGAGGAGCCGAGGAGGCGTGCGGAATGCTGTGAATGGCCCTCCGTTCCAGGTTGTCACTATGTACACACTCGAGGGTTGCGTGGCAGTACATAAGCATGGCCACTCATCTCCAGACTTTCAGCCAACCAGGCAGATTCCTGACTTAGCTCCCCAGTATCCCTGACGGCAGGTGGCTAGGAGATCACGTATGTCGTGCGCAACTCACTTTCCTAGCCTGCCGTCTTGCCTTTTGTTCATTTTTTGCGGGCCTTCGCCGTCTCTCGTCTCTCCCGTTGCTCTTCGTTCTTTGGAGAGGCAACGGCGAGTGGAGAGAGGGGGTAGACAGAAGAAGACCCCGAAGTGGATGCACAAGAGAAGCAGAGAACGCGCGTCCATTTCAGGCGGCGACCAATCAGCTTCCGCTTCGGGTCATCCACGCCAATGGAGGCCCCACATATCTTTGGCCTCGCCTCAAGAGGGCCTCAGACGTCAATTCACTACGTAAATTTTGCCGGTCACTGGACCAAAAGAAGAAATGGATTTGGGCCATTCTCGCTTTGCTGAAGTCTTGACTGCAAATCCCTTTTGGGGGTACGTATGTGCCCAGAATGGTGACGTCGAGGGGTACTTCGGAAGCGGAGATGCACGACGGTATCCCGACCTGCGGCTCGGATGACGAGTCGTGGCAGGTTTTCTGCCGTTCGTCCCATCCTTGCTCCAACTTCCGATGGCTCCAACGGGCTGGTGCACGGACCATATGATTTTCCAGTATGGCCGAGCAGGCCAGCACGGCCAGCTACCTAGACGGCGAGATGGTATCATTCTACTGATAAAACGAGGTCTAAAAGTCTGTTACTGAGCGCCTCGTGTTAGAGTTTATGCTGTCTCGCTGTAAGTCGCAGAGAATCTAGGCAATTGAGGTTCCGTCATCAGTGGTCGGCAGCTCAGCCTCGTTTAGGACTTTCGCTACGTTCATGACCGCCCGATAACTCAACGTTACCATCCCTCTCAATGGTTCATCTTGCTTTCAACCGTCACCAAATTTCCGCTCTAGGATCGGCTCCGGACATACATAAGGTTATACTAGGCTAGGGCTTACTACAGAGCTGGCGCGTTGCTTTTGCCATACCGCCATACGAGGACATTCTATTATCCGTACGTCAAACAGGTTCAGAAGTTCTGCAACATGTAAACTTGTAAGACCTTCTATAAGCCATGTAATCCGTACGGAATACCGTGCTCAGCTCAGCGGCCGCCCACGGTTCGGCCAGGTGGCCGTCAGCTGCTCAGACGGATTACGCGGCGCCATCGCTTTCGTCCCGATATGACTGGTCCGATCAGTCGATTCCAGTCTCTGCCTGCGAAGTTTGCAGTTTACTCGGACCGGCGCAGATCCCGATGCAGGTGGGCCAGGCTCAGAGACCCCTGTTTTCAATGAACGTCACTCAATGGGCAAACTTGAAGTTCAAACGCCATGATCCAGTTCTTGTGCAAGTCGGATGTCCCCATCGGCCTTGGCACATTTACATTCTGCAGATGGCAAATGGTTTTGGAGCAGTTATGGATTACCCTCCCACCCGACCAGACGAATAATTCAAGCAAGCGAGGATTGTGCTGTGCTACGGTGCTACCTGGTCCGGCCATTTATTAGGAGAGGTCACACCAGCGAACTCAGGCGACGTTCACCGCGTAAGTTGAGCTCATGTGCGTCCTCCGCGAGCTGGACTACCTCAACCAACATTATAAACGTACCTTAGTGGAAGAGCCCATTACATCTCCCCGCGCATACTTCTACATGGCGACTCCCCGTGCCGCCGGGATCCCGTACTGTGCTTATATCACCCTGCATACGTAACTACTAGTAGCATCTCCGAACCAGATCCCAAGGCCCGACATCAATCCAGCACTCTGCTTCCCATACGCTGGGAGCGGAGCAGACCTGAACACCTTATCCACGTCTTCCCGCGGAAAAGACTACTAAGGTAGCGACTAAAGACTCCCGCTGTTCAAAGAAGCTATCCCAACACCCGAGGATCCCCTTGAAGGGTCCCACGATTATCGAGACCACAGGATGAATCCAAATAAAGAAACCATCCAGGTGACTCCTCAAGCCGAGTGGCCGTAACTCTGACCTCCCGGGAGTGGCGGAAGAAGGAAAGAAGAGGGAGAGGGAGGAACAGAGACAGGGAGAGAGAGTAAAAGAAAATGTCAAGACCCAAGACACTCTTGACGCGCGTCTCACCGTTCCGCTCCACCCGACTATTGCCCCGTGCCCCGTCGCCGACCGAGTAGTTATTGCCGCCGACTGACCGGAAACGCCACGGGAAGAACTGCAAACCGCTTCCTGCGGCCTACCCAACTCTCTTCTTTCTTTTTTTCTGGCTAACTGTTCACTGGGGCGCCTAGCACCTACCTCGCGAAGCCTAAGTAGGTAGGTACGTTTGGGTATACCGTTACAGACGTAGAGGTATGTGCTGGGACATGGGTGTGTACCTCCCCCCTGCTCCTCGCGCTCATCGTCTCAACCGGGCATGTGGGAGCAGGGTGGGAAAAGGTCCTCTTCAGTCTGAGCTCTTCCCTGGTTCCAGGAGAGTTTGGCGAGCTTACATCTATCTTTCTTGACGTGATCTGAACGTCTTGGTTCGGTAGGACAAGTTCGCTGATCTATCATGTACATGTACATATGTACTGTACCGCGCATACCGCAGATCGAGGGGGCTGCCGAGCGCAATTTCTTCGTATGCGGCCTTCAACGGCAGGGTAGAGGAACAAAATCCCTCGGGCCCAGTCCCATGGCTTTTGTTCCTTGGCGTCTTTGCCAAAGGGCTCATCAGGAAAGCCGGACCACGTCATCTCATGGCGGGGTGGACGGCGAACATCGGCTCAGTATACGTATGACTGCACTGAACGTACACACGCAGAGAGCCAGTCCGCTTTCGGACGACGGTAGGCATGTATGGAGGACATCCGACAAGTCGTTCGACCAAAGAAGATGTACGTATGTATGATGTACATTACAACTGCGTCAGGTGATAACGCCTTTTGGAGCTTTATCTAGCCTATCTGAATGTTTGCTCTCCGAGCGGCGTGCACTGAGTTCGCTGGCTGGCTGGCTAGTGCGTTGTTCTGCTCAAGGTCAACTCCTCAATCTTGGCGATGCTTTGGTCCAGACCCTTCCGTAGCCAGAGCTCGCTCGTGGATGGTTAGACTCCATCGATGAGCCATCCCGGATTCCACATGTATGATGATGTCAGCAACCCGGTCCGCCATACGCGACTCCCACACTTCGTGCCGGCTCGCTGACCGCTAGAAACCTTCGGAGTTGCCGCTGCGGCGCCCAGGGCCTATCTCTCCCATTCGCCCTCCCCAAGATAGCGTTCCGGCAAGTCATCGTCAGACAGCGGCCGCTCGACAAGAGCAACCTCGACAGGCGGGAATCTCTCGGTCACACTCCCGTTGGTCGAGCCGCTGGCTCCTTGCGTGCCCTCGATGGGCACAATGCCCAATATGGGACGGAACTGATATGTATGCCACCACTTCGCCTTTGTCCCCTGCTTGTCTGCATCCTGCGTGTTGCCATTGGCCCCTTGGCCGTCTCGGAGTCCTTGCAGCTCGCCGCCATCCACGTCTTCGTCATCATCGTCGTCAACCCCGCTGCTTGCGCCGATGCTCTTTTGGTCTTCAGCGTCGACCATCTCCACGTCCTCCCACTTCCCTCCGTCAGGCCCCACAGCCGTTCGAACGCGCTGCGCAGCGAGGGAGTGTCTCTCCATCTTCCCGCCAGCGCCGGCCTCACGCCCGTCACGTTTCCTCTTGGTTCCTTGTTTCTGCCCGTCTCTTCCCTCAGGCGTGTCCGTTTCCGGGCTGAAGTCCTGGGATAGATCCAGCATGAACAGTGAGGAGGCCCCATAGACCCAGGCCCTGGGGCCTTGCCAGACAACGCCCTTGACTTGATCCCGTGTGTCCCTGAACTTCTCTGGGAGCTTGGGGTATGTATTTCGCCGTGACCACTCAGAGAGCACTCCGCGTACAGGGTTGAAGATGAAGAGCTGTTTCAACGAGGTGATGACTAATAAGTCGTAATCGCCATCTTCTCGCGGGACTCTCGAGAATGACAACACCACAGGTGCGGCAGACAGCTTTGGCAGAAGTGCCGCCTTCGGATTGCGAACCCATTGCTCTCCCGGGGTATCTTCGGATTCCTCGTCCGACGATGCGCTGGACGAGTCGCTAGTCGCTCCATCGTCGTTCTCGGCATCCGCGCCATTTATCTGCTCGCCAGGGACGCGTAACACCCAAGTGTCGATGTAACCCGCCAAGTCCGAAACGCTGAGCAGTCTGCTGTCTGGTGAGAAGGCCATCTGGGCAATGTTCCGGTCGTAGGACCCAAGACCGCCGAGAAGCAGGTTCTTCGAAGTCTGGCGCCGTAGCCTCTGCAGCCTGTATGGACGCGAGATCGTATAGGATTTGGCGGTTGCAGATTCTGTGATATGGATCTTGGCAACCATCACCTTGCTCCCTTCTTCGACCCAAGATAACCATCGTTTATCCGGCGAAAACTGGATCCTTGTACCGGTGTGGCCCCCAGTTGGCATGTCTACTTTCTTGATCCGGAGTTGCTCGGTGTGCTCGCCCGTCGCGAGATCGAGCTGGAACACCTTGATATCGGTAGCAGTTGAGGCGGCAAGGAGCGTTCCGTCTTCGCTGATCGCAGCCGATGCTATGTGAGAGTCTCCTTTTACCAGGACCTGCGCAAGGAATTTCCTATTTTTGCGCAAGCTGAGAGCAGCTTGAGGCTCATCGAGCAGTTTCTGTGCGGGGCTGAGAAGATGCCAAATCCGGATCTCGTTTAGCCACCAGCTGACGACGAGCCGCGCTTTGGGTGCGCTGTGAACCGGGACGTTCTGCGGAAGATGCGGGAGCGTTCTGTGATACTCTTTGCCCGCGGCGCGTAAGGGCAGGACCACCGGGTTTGCATCCGAGCCTTCGATGTGATGTTAGCTTTGGAGGCGGAAAGACGATCTGGTGGACCTACCGCCGGACACCACAACACTCATTCCCCTGCCCTCAAAGGAGGCCATTGCCTTGACATCGTGCTGGTGGTACCGCCGGTGGAACACCTTTGACCAGCGGCCGGTTTGTCTAGCAACAGGCTCGTAGATTGCGGTCCGTCTGTCCATACCACCCGACACGATCTTTGAACCATCCGCGCTGACCGACAGACACAGGACGTCTTGTGAGTGGCTTCGCAGCTTTTGCGCTTGCGTGTACGTCTTGCCGTCCCAGATACACACTTGACCAGTCGAGTCTCCAGAGACAATGTCGCCGTTGGGGAGACACTTGACAGCCCACACAATGATGTTTTTGGACCCTCCAGATACATCGGTCCCGAGCGTCATCTGTCTCAGGAGCGTGCCGTTCCTAATATCGTACGCGCAGATCGTACTGTTCGAGCAGCCGACAACGACAACATTATGGGACTGGAACGCGATGCTGACGAACTTGGTCGTCTTGGATGGAGTCCTTATGAGAGTGCGCTCAAACTTGAGATCGCCGTCCTCAATCGAGTAGAGCACCAAGTTGCCATCCACCGTGCCGGCGACGAGTTTGCGACTGCCGGGTGCAACGGGACCCTTGTTCGGTAGGGGCTGGACACCGAGGCACCAGATCTCTCCGTGCTGGCCGCTTGCATGCTTCTTCGCCCTGGCCTTCTCCAGGTCCCACTCGGTGATCGTAGTCGTATAGCCAATGCTGAAGAGGCGCGACTTGCCGTGGATGATCTTGCCGTCGGCCAACTCTTCGTCCGGGTCTGTGACCCAGACTAGGCCGTCAACGCTTCGGTCCTTGCCGCCGGGAATGACAAGCTCCTGGTGCCATGCACCGTGGAGCGGATTCCAGATCTCAATGTCGCCATTGGCTCTGCCGATCGCCAACCGCACTTGAATGTTTTTCTGGAGATACTTCTGTTTCGCGCCAACCGACGGAAGCGACGAGTGTGTGAAGGCCACCGCGTTGATGGCTGAGGCCGGATACCGGACGAAGCGGCACCGGTGGATATCCATGGTTCCGGCGTTGTCAGCCCCGGGTTCGTGGCAGAGGGCGTTGGGTCCGATTTCCTGACCTGCGGATGGTCTCGACTTTTTTTTTCTGCCGCCCTCGGAAGTTTTTGAGAGGGAAGTCGGTCAGCCAAAACAAGCTGCGGTCTGTGCACGATGCTCACGGTGGAGCTTTCCCGTCAGAAGCTCAATGACGAACGAACCAAAATTCAGGGTCTGCCACCGGGCTACTGACGGGCATATTTTGTCCGCAGGGCTCCTCCAAGCACTTGGGGTAAACAATACCGTACACACTCACATAGCTGGCAAATGCTGTGTGGATCGGCCGGGTTCAATGCGCGGGATCCTATAGGCGGGCTCCAGCCTTTCCACCTGCGCACGGTTGTCGAGTCGGCCTCACACGTCACGTGCTTCAGCGTCAAAAGAGCCCGTTCGTCGAGGCTGGGCATGATCTGACCTATCAAACCCCGCACAAGCACCCTGCAACCCCACCTACCCTGACCTTTCCGAGTTTGTAAGGTATTTCTTGAACTGTGCGACCCCACCACCCCGCGGTGAAACGATCGCACCCCTCTCAAGAGTCGGTGCCACCCGCTGGGATAGGCTACTATTTGTTGTGGTCATGGAACTTCTGGCTTCCGAACACCACATCCATCGATCAACCAACCGACCTAGAATAACGAACCAATCATCACTTGT
The DNA here is from genome assembly GCF_033439665.1 of Chaetomium strumarium. Classification (NCBI taxonomy): domain Eukaryota; kingdom Fungi; phylum Ascomycota; class Sordariomycetes; order Sordariales; family Chaetomiaceae; genus Chaetomium; species Chaetomium strumarium. The sequence continues at coordinate 2,910,944 of NW_026944429.1, read as the reverse complement.
TGGGGCCTGGGGCCTTACTTTTGTTTGATCATTGATTCATCATATCAATCAATATATCCAGGTCATCGTCCTTTTCTGCTGGGTCGACCGTTAGAGGTGTCATTCGTTTCCGGTGGACAACAGAGAGACCGGTTCTCTCTCTTTCTCGGCAAAGTCACCTCCAAGGCAGCGTCGCCTATCATCTCCCCATCATGGATTTCAACAGTTCTTCACCATATCCCGAGGGCGTCATCTCCTTCCTCGACACCGACCTGTACAAGTTGACGATGCAGTGCGCCGTCCTGAAATACTACAAGGATGTACCGGTGACGTATGCATTCACGAACCGGACACCAGACAAGAAACTCTCCCGCAAGGCATTCTTCTGGCTCGAGGATCAAGTGAGGAAGCTAGGCAACATTTCCTTGTCTGCCGAGGAGCTCAACTACCTGAAGGAGCACTGCCCCTATCTTACGCCGGCCTATCTAGACTTCCTCTCTGAGTTCCGCCTCCGGCCAAGAGACCAAGTCGTGCTCACGTTCCTGCCCGTGGGGGATGACACCGGTGCCGAGAGCGATATTGGAGATCTGGATATCAAGATCAGCGGCACCTGGGCCGAAACCATCCTCTACGAGATCCCGCTTCTCGCCCTGACGTCCGAGGCTTACTTCAAGTATATGGAACCAGACTGGACGTACGAGGGGCAAGAGGAGCTCGCGTTTGAGAAGGGCATGCGCTTACTCGAGGCCGGATGCGTCTTCTCAGAGTTCGGCACCCGCCGGAGGCGTGACTACCACACCCAGGCCTTAGTGTTCAGGGGTCTTACCAGAGCCAGCAAGGAGGCGCGGAAGCGCGGCTTATCTGGGAAGCTGTCGGGCACTAGCAATGTTCACCTGGCCATGCGCTTCAATATCCCACCCGTCGGCACCGTTGCGCATGAGTGGTTCATGGGCACTGCTGCGGTAGTTGGGGATTACCGGAAGGCAACCGAAGAGGCTTTGTGTCGTTGGGTCGGATGCTTTGGAGAAGGCGTGCTCGGAATTGCCCTGACCGACACTTTCGGAACGCCCGAGTTCTTGAATGCATTCCGCAAGCCGATCACATATCTAGGGGAACCCTCGCCAGTGAGAGAGAGGAAGCTGAGCATTGCCGATTCCTTCATCTCGACCGAGCCCGTTGTAAGCCCGAAACGGAAGCCCAACAAGACATACGCGGATGTCTTCACTGGCGTTCGACAGGACTCGGGAGATCCCAAGGGCTTTGTGCAGCTCATGCGGAACTTCTACAACGAACACGGGATCCACGACAAGAAGGTCATCGTTTTCTCCGACTCACTGAACATCGAACGTTGCTTAGAATATAAGCAAGTTTCGGAAGAAGCTGGCTTCCAGCCCACCTTTGGCGTGGGCACCTTCCTGACGAACGACTTTGTCAACACGACAACCGGCAAAAAGTCGACGCCCCTGAACATCGTCATCAAGCTGAGCTCGGCTGCCGGACGCCCAGCAATAAAGATCAGGTATGTCACCTATCCTCAAAACCCACATGGTGGTGACTTTGGCTAAACAACTTTGAATAGCGATAACATTGGCAAGAACACTGGCGATAAGGCGACGGTCGAGAAGGTTAAGCGCGAGCTGGGATACGTCGAGAAGGAGTGGGAGGGCGGTGACGAGACCGCCAGATGGGGCCGAGAGGGAGACACGGCTAAAGCGTGAATAAGTCCATTGCATCTTTTGGTAGTTCAGTTTTCACTGGTTGGGTGTTTGCCTTTCCCCGGACGAGGGGCACCTCCAGAGTTTATATGCATGTGGGAAGTTTTCTGTGTTGGACTATTGTCGGCAGCATACCAGGAGAGAATAGAGGCTAGATAGTCGTCACTTGACAAAAATCGCTCATTCTGTATTTCACCCCATCGGACATGCAACCGCTTACAGACGACAAGCTGTTTCCATACTTTTTTTTACGCTGTCTTTCGAATTTTAATGGAAGCCGGAGGTTGTTAGAACTAAGGAAAGGACCTTGGTCACTTCCTCGGATGGCCTAGCAACCCCTATTTCGTCAAAGGTTGATGTAGGTCCTGTTGGACGCCCACGAAATTCTTGAATCGAGCTGGATCGGATTGTACTGAGGTGAGTTGGTCGTGTGAGTGTGCTCGAACCTGGTGCATCCCCCAACGACTTCATGCGATGCTCCCCAGGCCCTTGTGTGCATAATGATATAACTACTACTCTTTCGGTAGGTAACTCTTACTCATGGGTGTATGGGGCCAACTTCGGCTATTCTTGTCTTCGCCTCAAACGCAACTCACATCGCACAGAAGGTACTGTATCACAAGGGGTCCGACGTACTGTGGTATTCCGTTGTGCTCTGTACCTATCCAACATGCTTTGACTCCCTCCCTAATGAAGCAGCAAACCTACATCATCCGCGGACCTTCATTTCCAAAACGGTTCAAGTTGACTTAACCATGGTGGTACAGACATTTCCAGGGGTGATGTATGGTCGGAAGTGTTGGCCATATCCGCGCAAAGTCCTTCGCATTTGATCCCGGCTCTCGTAACACGTACTCGTCCTACGTCTTGTACACCCGTCTCCTTCCCAAGAAGAGAATTGCCACACAGCTTAGCTAAAAGGCCGCGGTGAACTGGAGGGCTGTCACATGCCCCGGCCAGAGCAAGCTAGAAACGTGACAGCCCTTGCATGAGGAACTTGAAGTATGTAGCTCAGACGGAGGGACAGGCATGTTGGGCTGCAAGCTCCCCGCTCCCAAGTCACACAACATGCCATCTTTGCATCGCATATCTGGCAGGTTCGGTTGCCAGTTCATCTAATGCGCGATCCGAGAATGGCTCGTCAGATTCGGCCCCATCGGAGAAAAGTTACGGGACAGCAGCCTACATAGTACGGAACGTCATGTAAGAGATAAGGCTTCCGCAACTCCTGTCGAAGGGAGAGCAGGTTCGATTCGGACTCTCTAACTCTTCCGACCTATGAGACACAGCGGATTTCTTTCCGCAAAAGGGCCACCACACGCTGGGTAGGGGACCCATCGGTTTGGTAAACTCCCTGCGGGGGGTAGCCTTGCCGGCACACACCGTGGACCTCTTCCATATTCGTTACCGGCCTCTCGGTTGGAAGACTCCAAGTTACATGGTACCTAAGGTACCGAACGTAAGGTACGTTACCGGTAACAGTAGCCGGTTGCAAACACCGCCCGAGATGCGCTACCTCCCTTACCTAGCAGTTCCCCGGCAGTTACCCGGGTCATGAGCACATTAGAAGGAGAGGATGCTAGCCGATCTACACGTAGCTTGGAATCTTCGGTTTGGAAGGCCTCGTATAACCCACATTGACTGGGACTTCGTCTGGATGTACTGTGTATTCTGCCGTGGCTATGGGCACAGGTACCGATGTCCCGGGACTTGGTGCATTCGTGGCCTGCAGCTCCTTGATTCTAGAGTCTGGACAGTGGAAATCGGTCGCAGGTTGGTAAGACGGATCCGCGATCGAGGACCGTCGGCACTTGTTGGTTGTGCGACTGCATCAGTCTGGATGCCGTTCGCTACACGTACTGTAATCCGTACCTACTAGTGTAGTGCTGCCTTCAAGTTCGCTGGACGGCGCTTGGGTACGTGAAAGGTACCGGATATGGCAAGCATGTCAGGGTGGGCACCTGTGAAATTTCTCCTACATGGTGGCATCAAGCTCGGCATATCCATTTACTTGGTTGCTGCATATTATAGTGTACAGAAATGGCGGTCAAACCCTGCTGACTGCGAACCTGTATGTAACTCAATAGTAGTCAAGGAGTAGAGAGTGGGCGAGGATCGTGTTGCCGGCACAGGCTCGCTCGTTAGCGGGAAGTGGGCGCAAAGCGAGAAGGGGGTGAGAAACAAATGCCCGCTTTGCCTTAAAGTGAGCCTCGCAAGCGTCACTCAACAGTCATGATACCATAGGTACCTTACTCGTGGCTCTCCAGGCTGCCAATACATCGCTTGGTGGCTTGGAGCACAAGGGAGCGGGGCGGCCCAGTTGCGGTGTCTGCTCCGGCCTCCGGGTTCCTCGCCGGTCTTCTGTTGGCGCCAGTGAGACCAGAAAAGCGGGGCGTACCAGACTGTCGGGTATAAAGCAGCCAATGGCGACGAACCCTTGAAACCTTGCATGGCAGCGGGGGGAGAAGGCTCGCTGGTACCAGGCCGGGCGTGCCGGGATACCAATCCTTCTTCGCCTGAGTCATCTCAGAGAAGCAGTTTAGTGTCGGTCATGTCGTGTAGTACTGGACACTAATAACGTTACTGCAGTACACTACTTACAATGAGGATGGGAATGAGTTTATGAGCTGCGGTTGGCCGAGTGGGTGAAACGTCCCCTCATCCAGCTTTCCTTGGGATTCCACCAAAAGCTGCACTCGACCCCATGACCGCACAGGCTCGACAAACCTATCACGCCGCCATGGCTCTTCTAGCGTCGCATATGAGACAGGCTTGGATTTGCATTCATGCGGATACGCCAAGCAGGATGAGGAGAGATGTGATCCCAGAGAACACGGTCTGCAGAATTCCAGTTCCTCTCCATGTCGTTCAGATCTTTAATGGATCGGAGCTTGAGAGACAAACGGATAACGTTAGGGCGAGCACCAGTTTGTTCGCAGTCTGTCACATGGCGTTTCGAGATTCTTTGCTTTTGGTGCTGACCAGGCCCGTGCCCTGCCTCCCAGAAGAGAAGTCAGAATGGTTGGACCCGCCATCCAAGCTCCTTCATCGGTTCTCACTGCCTCTTGCATGAAGACTGCTGGAATTCAGAGTCCCCGACAAGCAGTGTGGACGAAGGTGACCTCCAAGCAGCGGTGAGAGAAGCCCAGTACGTCAGCAGAAATTTAAATTGCTCTTTGGTCACCCCTTCGCTCGCGCTACCTCGGTGTGATTGGGTGTAACTTAGGACGTGTTCGACACCATATCCCGACAGCTTGGAACCGATGTCCAGATTCTGTCGAACGAGGTAGCTCACAGCCTGGTGGTTGGCGACAGGCTAGTGCATGTTACTCTGTATTGCGTAACCCGCGGTTTGTGCCTAAGGACTTGGCCGATGACAGCAGTATCAGAGAGCGGTTTGTTGATTCAGTTGTTGGCACTAGGTGTCCCTCACGCGACGAGAACTGTCCTCAATCACTTGCGCAACGAATCGATCTCATGGACCACATCAGAAAAAAAGAAGTCCTTTAATGGTGTGCCGTTGTCTGCCTTCTATGATCCCAGTACAAACCCTTGCGTTGTTCATACTGTGCGCTCTGTAAGGAAACGGGAGCCCAGTTGCAGATGCCCCACATCCCTTCGATGTCTTGACAATCAGCAGTACCTTCGTTATTCAGATGGAGCGGATTTACAGAGGGAGATACGAATTTTCTGTAGGGTAGGTGATATGAATATGTAGGTGGTAGGTAAGGTCCTGTATAGAGGTAGGGCCCTCTACCAGGTACATGTATTGTACATCCTGTGATAGGTTTGGCTGAGGTGGCTTGATTGACAGTGGCGATCTGATACCGTGGAAGCTTGGATGGATATCGTTAGTGTACTCCGTAGTCCGAATTTCAAGGCTTTGCCGGTGTGGGCTCCTTGCATGCAAGCCAGTGCGGCGGATTGGAGGCAACCCTACACTAGCCTCCACTCAGCTCACCCAACATCGTCTTACATTAGTGTATTAGTGTAGTGTAAGCGTCGAGCGGTAATTTCAAATGCGACGGCGCTTTACAGCGGCTGACATAACGAAGGATCCTCCGCAGGGCTCTTGAAACAGCATTTCGATCATGCAGCATTAGAGACATGACGAAAAGTCGCATCACGCGCTGCGAGTCGATAGCCGTGTTCCGTTACCTTGGGTGAGCTTCGATGGACGTAGCTTGCTGTTTGGCACTGGGTATGCTGGATACGGGAGCGGGAAGCGGGAACTAGGCGATGAATCCGGACCATCGGGACGGCGCCAAAGCAAGAAAAAAGTTGTTGGTAACCACCCCTCCCCCTCTTCGACAGCCAATGCGTCCCACTGGCAGTCCTGGGTTCGGCCTTGGTTTCCACGCAGCCCACTTTCGCACTGCGAGTTTCGGACGTGGTCTCCTGCGTCCAACCAACATCTGGTCTGGGGACGGGAACTCCACATGACCCACCTCTAGCAAGTGCGAGTCCCGCCAAACCCTGAACCCTGGGTTTCACACATGCGCTGGGAAAGCATTGTTTGAAGGGCATGAGCGGGTAATTTAGCGCTTCAAGTTGCTCAACAAAGACGATCATGGAACCGAGAGAACCTGAAAGAGCGACAGGCGTGAGGGGCGGCCTCGAACCTCGCACCATCCTCAGGCGTTACTCAGGTGGTAGGTATACACCGGGTACCTATGTACAGTGACACAAAGCAATCTTATGGCTGAGTTGCTGTACCTCGAGTACAGTGCCGACTGAAGTCCCTGACATTCCGAACGCGGTATGTACGTACATATGTACGGTACGCTGAATTTCCTTTGCTGGGGGTAGGCGGCTGCTGGCCGGTCAATGCCCCGTGGTCAATGAACGGCACCCTGGCCCTGCCGCAGCATTGCGACGTCGAGGAGATTTTAAAGGCGGCCCTGCCCCTTCCTTTCCGGTCCACCACGGCACAACCGAACAGGGCGTTGGCCTATGGCCACCCGCAACCACCTGGGCACATCGACCGCAAATTTCAACAACAGCAACCACATCCCGCTTAAGTCATCATTGACGCGAGGACTGGCCATATTTACCACCACGTCGAATGCCGGACGTGCACATCCTCGGCCTTGACCCAATCGTTCCCCGGCAGGTGAGCTTTACCTGTTCTGTTCTACCTTGATCGTTCCTTCCGAGTCTGCGACGGGGTGTCTGGCGACCCGCGAAGAGCTCCTTCCTGTTGGTGGGTTGTCTGTTGCGTCCCGTTATTTTTCAATGTCATCTACCTATCTGCCTTCCTTATCCTCCTTCGTCCCCGGAGCTCCTCAAAGATGACCTCATAGTTTTCGCGTCCTGGCTTCATTAGCAGGTTATCTCTTTGTCGCTTTTGTTGACAGCTGGTGACCATTCATATCTTGTTGTTCCGTTTTCGCTCTTTCGTCGTTGCGGTGGCTGAGCCCAATCCCGAGCCTCGTCCCGTGGATGCCTGTTTGGACCAATACCTGGAATCTAACGCACTTTTACAGTCGCCGCTCAAGCTGAACGGACACAACAGCTTCAGCCACTGTCCATGAGCGAACCCTTGACATTCTGCATTCCCGGGTTGTCAAGCGTGACGGCTGCGAGACGGGAGACTCAACAGAGTGTCTTCCGTTTATCCAGCAATGGATTCTCAGATGTTTAGGAACATGTGAGCTTGATCCTCTGTGAAGTGACGCAGCTTCGATTGGCACAGAGCCCAGTGTAAGGCTGACTAGTCCACGCGTAGCGGCCATGGGATTCCACAAAACCGGACCTATCATGAGGTTTATCCCGAAAACGGTCGGTGGTATGGCACGTACAAGAAGGGAAAGTACATGCTTCCCATCGATGAGGTGAGATTGCTCTCCCTGTCTTGTCCTCATGAGACCTTCTCGTTCCCCTCTTCGTGAAGCTGATTTCCAGTATAGACCGAGTTGGAAAGACTGGACGTCTTCCACAAGATTTTCCTTGTTGCACGCAGGGAGGTTCTTCACAGCGCCCCCCTTCACAACCAACATAATCCTAGAATCCTAGACCTAGGCTGTGGCACGGGGATATGGGGTATTGACATGGCAGAGTGAGTCTCTACACACCATCTGGAAGGCGCGGACAGTCCTGACACCTCGCCGCCGAGCAGCAAATACCCCAATGGGGTGCACGTGGGCATCGATCTAGATTATATCCAACCCGAATTGTCAGTTCCCTCGTGCTACCCTCCAGATTGCTTGTGCTTACCTTTATGCTAGTATCCCTGCCAACATGCGGTTCATGCGGCAAGATATCGAAGACCCGTGGCAGAACCTGGACCCGGGCTCCTGGGATCTCATCCACATGCGTACCCTCAACGGCAGCATTGCGAACTGGCCCCATGTGTACGCCGAGGCGTACAGGTAAGTTCCTTCCTGGCAGAAAACTGCTCGAGCTTTACCAATAGACATCTAGGCACCTCAAGTTTGATGGCTATTTCGAACAGGTTGAGATTGATTGGAACCCTCGGAGCGACGACGGTACCCTCCGACGGGACGCCTACGTCGTACAGTGGGCGAGCGAGCTTTTGGAGGCCATGGACAGCACGGGCCGCCCGCTCCGTATGGACAGCAACCTGACCAAGCAGCGACTGGCAGACGCAGGCTTCGTCGACATCGGGGAGGAAGTTATCCAGATGCCGCTCAACGGCTGGCCTGCAGACCCACACACCCGAGAAGTTGGCCGGTGGTTCAATCTGGGGATGCGTCAAGCCTGCCAACCACTCAGCCTGGCGCCCTTGTGCCGAGTACATGGCCGGACCCCGGCCGAGATTCTTGGTCTCGCCGAAAAGGTCAGGACTGAGGTTTTCAGCAACAATCTGCATGCATATTGCACAATGTAAGCTTCAGCACACCTGCAAGCCGCTGGTTGCCAACCGTAATCTGCGTGGGCCAAAGGTTGCTGACTGGTTCCAGGCATATCTTCACTGCCAGAAAGCCACGGTGAGTCTGGCTCGTTCCTTGCTATCGTCAGCCGGGCCTCGCAGGGTCACGGCGCAGGGCGACTCCTGCCCGCCGTGATCAACCAACCAGCCCTGCGCAAACGTCGATGGTACAAGCCACATTCGCATCAGACGTAGTGTTAGGGCCGAGTTGTGGGCGAATGGTTGGGCTTCCATCCTGCACCTCAAGTGTTTTTCAGGCTCATTGACGGTTCCCACCCCTATGATGATAGGGCGGACAACCATGCGACCCACAGTACACCCAACCCGATGCCCTCCTCGCGGCAGCATTCGGCAAGGAGCCGACTCCGTCAGCAGGACTGAAGAGGACCCCATCCTCATGGCATCGGGAGCACATCAGCGAAGCGTTCGCTGCACAGTCGCCTCCCGTGTCTTTACCTGAAAGTCGGGTACGGCGCAGTATCGAATCACCGTATCGCCGAGACGGCAATCGCCAGACACTCACGTTTCGTATCGATTGCGTTCTTGCTGAGCTCGATCGCATCGACCTCTTTTCGGTCTGTCGACCATGGGCCGTCCCTCGAAGAAGCATTCGGTCCGACCGCATGACAATGCTAGCGCTGTCAGGTTCCGCGGAGTCACCTTGGAGGTTCGCGTATCATCGAGCATCGTGGGCGCCCAGCCACCCGCTGCAGTTGGCAGTGACCAATATGCAGGTTGGGCCTGATAGCCGGCCCTCGAGCGTTACTAGCACGGGGCCGTTTTGGGGGCCAAGGCAGCTTGCGGCGGCACATGGACACGTCGAATTTCCGGCTCCGCGAGTCCCTTTCACTTCGCCATTTCGGTTCGTCACGATGGCATCCACGCGGGGCCAAACTACCACAGCGGCGGCCCGGGTCGACTAAGGATTCCTCCCCTGTGCCAACGTCGGGGCTTGATGGTGATAGTAGTTCGGGTTGGCGGTTTGTGAGGGGATCGTCTGGGGTTGGCTGGAGCTCACCATGCATGGCCGCGCCCGCATCCGGATGGCCTTTCCGCCTTATTATCCCTCAGTGAGGCAAGCGGGGGCTACAGGAGTATTGGGTCACTATGTTCACGTCGCCCCTAATATTTCATGTTGGCCTGGGCTTTTTGTATATGGACCGTGCCTTTTGCAAGTCCCTGTGGTCTGCTGGCATTCACCAGAACGTTACCTTAGGGTAACCCTAGGACAGACAGCAGTCATGGCCTCGATAAAAAAGCGCTGTGTTAACATTCTAATGTCGAACCAAGGATTGGTCAGGAGTATAAGTGCATGGGCTCTATTGTTCCTATTTATGCCTATGAGTGCCAAAGCCTCAAGTCCCCCTATAAACACTAGCTCAAAGTCCATTCACAAACGTGGGGAGCGATTGGAGAGCACATGAAGAGAGGTACCTGGGTAGGTAAGAGCAAACTATGTGGGGAGATGATGAGAGAACTGTAGTAGTAAAACATTGTCTCTGTATCGGGTGAGTCAGTCGGGAGATGGCAAATCAGGGGTGGTAGATGGAAGAGCACCATGCATATACCCGCCCATGAACCGCCATGCGCGAGACTGGGGCTTCATGATAACAAACACCTATAGCTGGCCATGGGGAAAGAGAGGGTAGAAGTGCTGCAGCCCCTGCGTACACTGAGCTGGCATAACTAAGACAGTTTCTTCCGGTGAGAAATAGGACCAACGTTACAAAACAACCAAATCTGTTTCGTGTTCTGACTTGTAGTCGCCATGGATCATAATCATTCCACATGAAGCCATCCACTATGACCAGACGACGACTAAGAGCTATCACCTATCTTGGACGCGGCATACATAGCCAACTCCCACACATACCGCGCCATTCTTCGAGGTCCGGTAACGAAATGCGGCACAGACCGGTCGGATGATGTAACATATTGTTGACAGGTTGCCCGCACGAACAAACAAGACTAAAGACTACTGCAACCCACCGGCCCATCAGTAGCAGCTTTGCTCTGCGACGAGCCCCGAAAAGGGTAAAGCGAGATCTGCAAGAGCTGTGCCAACTGCAGATGCACTTCCAGGGCCGGAATGGGGCCATTGGAGGATATGGCATGTGAGAGGGGGGAGAGAGAGACAGAGAGACAGCAAACAAAAAAAAGGGGGGGCGGTCCTGAGGAGCAATATATGCACCTCGGGAGGAAAAAGGACCAAGCATCAATGACACCCCAGCCACACTTCTTTGAGAATTCACTGAAAACGAGTCGAGGACGGCCAAAGGAAGCGGGATGCTACTCTATGCATTCTTGGACAAGGAAAGACAGAATCAAGGGCGGCTCAGCCACACTATATGGTGACATCACGGGCCAAGGGAGATAGATGGAAGCCACTGGACGGCAGCAGTATCTCCCGTGCGTCTCTAACCACAGGTCAGCAGCAGCAGCAGAAAAAGTTAGGTAGGATAGATACTGTAAGTTGTTACCGCCGGTTTCTTCTTCTCTTTCCAATAATACCGATATCTACCCGCACCCCCCAAACCTGAATCGAACAGGTCGCATCTTGCCATCGATCTCTACCGACGTTGCTACCGACCCGTCAACAAACCGCAGATTCCAAGCCACAATCACAACGTTCCCGGCAGTCTCAACTGCATCATCCTCCCACTTGGTCCAAGCCCCCCTTTTCGTCTGCTCCGGCTGATTGGCGAATGTTGTGGCCAGATGGCAGAGTGCAGACTGCAGGGGTCTGGTCAAGACCGCTGAACGGGGCGTGAGAACGCCAGGCATTCGAAATAGGAAGAGAAGAGGAGGCGCGCGTAATGTGTGATGTATGTGATGTATGTCCTAGAACCAAACAGCTAAAACGATAATGTGATGGCAGTCATGATTGGCGCAATGTGGGGTGTGTGCTTTTTGGAATAAGTTTGCTCTAATTGGGCCTCATGCAAAAAGACTTCAATAGTACAGGTCGACAAAGGAAATTTAGCACACGGGGTTCCTCGGCTGCCGCGAAATAGGTAAAAGCACACGATGGAGGTTAGGCGGAAAGGCAGAGGTACCCTTCGAACCCCCTTCGGCTTGCTCTGCCTCTCGTATGGGTCCCGTTACCAAGTGACGCTCTGCCCATGGGCGCCTGTCCTAGCCGGTAAGCCGAGGGGCGCTGCCAGATCCGTCTTCCTCGTTGCGGAGCAAGGGGTAATGGTACCGAAGTGTCGGCGAATCTAATATGGGAGTGGCACTTTCCCCAATACGCCACCAAGTCTATGCCCCCTGGAAAACACACATTCCCCCTACCTCCGTTGCGCCTCCCCGGCTTGCCAACCACCGGGAAATGACCGGTAACCTGGCATACGGTAGGGGAGGCGCGCTTTCCAACACGGTCCCCTTCCGACCCAATACTTCTCCGCGGAAGGAAGAAAGTCAACCGGCTCCGCTTAGTGGTGAGTAGCGTGCGTGTCGCCGTGGTAGCCAACCAGCTTGAACCTGCCAATCATCTCGCCAACGGTGAAGAAGCCCAGGCACTCGGCCAGAATCACACCCCCGGCCACCACTTGTGTCCTCGAGAGGTTCCGGACCTGTTGCGCGTTGACCGACTGAGTAATGCGAGAGATAAAGGCGGCGGGGTTCTGGAGCTGCTTCCATAGGTTTTGGAAGTAGGCTTGGAAGGTTGACATAGAACTGTGGAGCGGAGAGAGGCATGGCAGGTTAGCAATGGGCACAGAACCGACGACAGACTACTGTCCATGCGTGCATATTCTTCGGATGTGACAGGGCTGGGGGACTTACGGTGGGGACATATTTTGGCCCTTGACGACCAACTTAGCCAACTCGATCCCGACCTTCGAGTAGTAGACGACAAGGGGAGTCTGACCTGCAAGGGGGGAGAGTCAACGTTAGCCGTTGGGACCACGAAACAACAATAACCATGAAGCCCGCTGCGCGCCTGCATGCATCATCGTCATGATAGTGCACAAGCCCCCATGTAACAGAGCGCGCAGGGAAACTGGACGGTCGGGTCCACGGAGTTGGGTGCCGGGGATGTTTCCTTACGCTCAACAAACGCAACCAGACGCCCTGTCCGGCCACCCATTTTGCTCAGAGTGGTGGTCACACCCTTGGCAGCGCCGACGATAACGGGGCCGGCGGACGAAGCGACGCGCGACAGGCCCTGCGACGCCTTGCTCACGGTCTCGGACGCGGTCGACGAGGCCTTCGAGGCGGCCTGCTTAGCCGTCTCGGCGGCCTTTTGTGTTGTTGTGTTGGTCGACTCGAAACGGACCATTCGGCGGCCCATCGAGAGGCCTGATCGCCTCATGCCAAGGGCGAACGACATCGTGGAAAGCGGGAAGGAAGAAGATGGACCGAAGCCGAGATTTGCCGTTGGCGCAGATGCGAGATGTTCGGCGGGCGGAGCGGAGAAAAGGGCACGGGGGTTGCGGCCGACGAGAAGTTGCGGAGGGTGGCCGTGTTGGCTAACGGTTGTTCGTCGGCGGAAGGAACGATATCGCGCAAGTTGGACGGGATGGGGCCGGGAATCAAGAAAAATTGGAAGGCTCGGAATATTTCGAACATCGGAGGCGTTGACCCAGTTTCTCGCGAGGAGGCGGCCAATTGGAGGGCGTAATTGAGAGCTCAGACGGAAATGGAGCTTCCCCTGTCCGTACTGTACCGTACCATATGTGCGCACAGCGGTAACACCACCTCGTTCAACAAACTTCAACTTAACCTCTTTTCGTGCATTCGGAGCAACTCATGCAAAAACCACCTTTCACCTACCTAGGTACCTAGGTAGTAAATATCATAAATATTTGGAACATACCATGCGCGACCAATCCAAGATTGCCGCCTCCATCCCACGGGACCCGACATCACCCGCGCAACCAATGTGGGCCTTTACCACCCATTAGAAATCTCCATCGGACGTTGCTGGCTCGACTCGAAATTAATGGATTGGACACGCTACATCTATAGTATGAACTGCTCTCAAAATGCTAACTGACGGAGGAAAATGGTCTAAGTCTCTAATCCAAACTCTGAATCTGCACCTTGATGGCGCCAGTCTTGGGATCCGATGCCGTGTCGAAAGCCTTGAGAGCATCCTCCAGCCCGAAGCGGTGCGTCACAAGCCGCTTGAGATCGATGACACCGTTCTGAACCAGCCGGATCGCCCGCGGCCAGGTGTTGCTGTACCGGTACTGGAACTGCAGGTCGACCTCGCGGACGCTGGCGCGCATGAAGGGGATCTGGATCTCGTTCTTGCCCACGCCGATGACGAAGACCTTCCCGCCGAACTTGACGGCCCAGATCGCGGCCGCAATGCTGCTCTCCACGCCTGTGCATTCCAGAGCCACTGCGGGCTCGATGCCTCCAAAGCTCTTCACGATCGCCTTTGCCGACTCCTCGGCGGACAGCCGCTCAACCTTGTGTGTGATGACCTCCGGGCAGATCTCCTTGGCGAACTTGAGCCGGCCCTCGTCAATATCCGTGATGACCAGCGGGCACGCGCCGGCCGCCTTGGCGCAGAGCAGAGTGATCAGGCCGATGGGACCGGCGCCGCAAACCAGCACCGGGTCGCCCAGCCGCACCTCGGCCCTGTGCAATCCAGCGAGTGCTACGGAGAGAGGCTCGAGCATGGCGCCGTCCTCGTATGACATGTCTCCGATCTTGTGGCACCACACCGCCGGGTGGTTGACATATCGCCTCAGCAGGCCCGGCACGGGCGGCGTAGAGAGGAAGTCGACCGACTCGCAGCCGTTGTAGCGGCCCGTCAGGCATGGCTCGCATGCATTGCAGATGACCTGGGGCTCGATGGCGACGCGATCTCCCACTTTGAGGTTTGTTACGCTCGGGTGCACAGCGATAATCTCACCGGCAGACTCGTGGCCGAGGATGTGATCGCAGCCGACAATCATGGGGCCGATGCAGCCGTGCTTCCAGAAGTGGACATCTGACCTGCATGAGAAAGCACGGAATGTGAGCTGCGGAGCGTGACATTTGCTGGGAAGGGGGTTTGGATTTGGGCTCTTACCCGCAGATGCCTGTGCTCCTAACGGCGACTGTGACTTGTCCCTCCTTGAGCTCCTCCCCCTTCTGGACGCTTTCCAGCGTCGGTGTCGCCTCGCTTATCCACAAGTCATGCTTCGGGTTTGTGAAGACGCCGATATTCGGCTTGGACGCTCTTATTGTGCCGTTCATTGTGTTTTGGAGGGCTATGAGAGACTGAAAACGGGGAATTTGGACAGAAGTGGGCAATTGATCACAGGATGGGACGAAGAAGCTCAAGGCGGGGTAGCGGGGGACGTCGCGTCTTATACACGCATCTCCCCATTTTCCCAACGAGGGGCACGGGGGTACGGATACACACAGTACGACACATTCTGATAGCCGCCCGCGGCTGTTCTTCTGGACATGAATCTAGCAAGTGTGTTCTGTCGCGCCAGACCCACTTGGCACTATTGGTGATGCGCTTGCGCAGCGACCTTTCACGGGGCCGGCAGTAAGCCCGTTCCACCGACGGGACGGCCTCGACTCCGATGGAACGCAAGCCGAGCGTTTGATAGGTTGCGAGGTTTATTTTCCAGTCAGGTGTTCATTCTCCCGCAATCCACTCCGAAGCCAGGGGAGCATGATGGCTGCTGGAGAAACTTCGCCATGCCGCCTTGCTGTCTCTCGTTCCGTGCTTGTTCCCGCGTTCGCTCCGCCGATTCGGTAGCGGCAAAGACCGAATCCCGGCCGGGTCCCACGCGGGGTTCCCCGTTTTTATCCGCACCAATCGTCCAACGCCCTGATTAGTGGATTTTTAGATCAGCCGCCTTTTTCTCCCGGTATCATAGTGTAACGTGCATGTTTCCTCCACGTTCCTCGGATAGAACTTTAATAAGCTGAAACAAAAGAACCATTGTTGCTTGCGGCGTTTGCTGGGCTGGTTCAAGGGATCCGGATAGCTCCGCCTCATGGTGCTCAGCTGCCGCTGGATACGTAGCAATATTATGTTAAATATGCTCAGCTCCGCACACCTTCGATAACTACACTATTCCCTTACAATCCTTCGTGTGCGCCTTTTTGCATTGGGACTCGCACGAACCCCCCTGCTTTGTCTCCGATATTTTCGTACCACATCAGGCGACTGAATTGTCCCAATCGACTCCGTAACGCCGAGCCCTCTTCTTTCCTTCTTCCGACACTCCCGCCCAAGGTTTTCCTCGTCCCGGACCTAGATCTAGACTGAGGACAGAATACAGATAGATACATAGTGCTTCCTGACAGTTTCTTTGCCATCGCCTTTTTACATGCTGGCCAGATGCGCTTATTTAGCTGGCGCCTCATTCTCCCCTCGCTTCATAACTTCCGTCTTGGTTGGGCTTGGCACTGCCTTATCCGCAGAGCTTGAAGCCATTGTCATCTCAGGCTGGGGCCGTTCACTCAACGGTGTGCTGAGCGGAAGAGAAGGGTCTCCCTCTTTGCCAATCAAGACACTGGGTAGTGTATGAACTGGCTGCATCTGCGAGGGCTCTGGAAGATTGGCAATCCACTCCTCTACTGCCATCAAAGGGCCGTCATCGTCCTCGCTATCGTCCGAAATCATATCGCCCACCCCGTGTCATGAACCAACCATATATGGCGACCGGGTGGGGCGCGACCCAGGAACCCCGGGCCAATGGCCGTCAGTGACGGCAGGATCAACAAGATCAATCGGGAGCTGGTGATCCCGATGAGCGGCTCACCCATGATCACCGGGCCGAGGTGATCACTGGTGATCTAGGTACGAGGGTACTTAGGAAAGGGAGCTGTATATAGTTCTACCATTCTGTCACTCATTCAGATAGCTAGCTCCCTCAGTGAGCAATTACAAGCAATAGCCTTCATCTATTGTGCAGACATTGCAGACGCATTGTTGTGAACCTTTTGGCTTCACCGAACCTCACCCCGTTGTTAAGATACCTTCAGTTGTCCCTTTCAGAGGATTGGGGCAAGAGATTTGTCACACCCCGCCAGCGATTGCCGCAATCCGGATCAACGCCCATTGGAGCTCGAAAGCTCTTTGCATCTTTGTCGCATGCGCCGCCTCGACAAAGACATAAAAGATGTCGCCCGTCATTAAAGGATGACCAGGCATGGTTGGGTCATTCAAGGAAGGCCGAACGGTAGCGCAAACGCCCTCAGTCGCAGTTGCTACCCCTCCTGGTCTGCAGTTGCTGTGAACCTCCGAAATACGACTCTTCAACGCATCCACTGTGCGGTCGAGGACCAGGCCGTCATAATCCGTCTTCTCCGTCCGTAGTAATTGCGGCATCCTATAAAATTGGACAGTGATTTTTTTTTCTCTTTGGCGTCTCTTCCCTCCGATGTGCCGGTATACCGGAACCCAATCTTCGCCCTACTCCACCAATCATGCAGCTGGTGGTTGAGACAGAACATATTCCACGGCCTATCGCTACAACCTAAGCCGCTGCAAAAGAGCTCCAATGCATCTCCTAACTGCCACTCATTTTGGAAAAGCTTGAATGTCTCAAACAAGTTTTCGAGAATTCGATCGAACGTCTCATGGTTTCGTTTCGTACTGTTGGCTGACCATGGGATGATGTGGCAAACCTCAGGATTGGCTGTTTTGAGAACTATGCAAGCTCTGCCGTCTAGCTTGCGCCTCTCATCCTTATGCTTGTTCATCGAATGGGAAAGCCGGTCGAGCTTAGGGTTGAGCTTAGCTTATTCTCCATGGGCTCGTACTCAGCTTCGTCTGCTCCCTCTCCTGTGGAATTTTGTGTTTTCCTTTTTTTCGCTGAAGAGTGGCTTCTTCCAGTTGACTGCTCTGAGAAGCGCTTCTTGGAGGCCGGCCCAGTACTGTCTCGTATAGGCTCCCCTGCTTCAGTGTTGTCTTTCTTGTGCCCTCGATTGAAAACCAACGCATGTCGTGTCAGCTACCTCCTCCTAAGTGGAACTAATCCCTGTAGCAATTGACTTACAAAGGCGCATAGCACTCTGAATAGAGCCGGGATCAGGTATGTCTGATAACCCAAGCGCACGACGCAGGCAGGATAGAGTGCAACGGTTCTGCAGCATATCCTTCAATTCATGAATTGGCGTCAGAAGAAGAGCTACAAATGCATAATCATCAAGGCTTTTTTTCGACGTGGGGTTCATAGTCGTAAGGCGTTGGACCAACGCCTAAATAAGCTCGAGGCGGCACTCTAGCTCGTTAAGTGGTACAAGCTCTGTCGCCGACGCTCTTGGCGGTATCTCGGTGAGGAGTTTTAAAATGGACTGAGCTTTAGCTGGATTTTGGTCCAGGAGCTCCAGAAATGCTTGCTTAGTGTCATCATCCATTTTTGCTTGTTTTGTTAGTTTGAGAAACGATGGCAGAGCGAGATTGTGAGTAATGTGGAGTATCCTTGTGATGTGTGGGAAGAAGAAGAGCTTTTTAAAAGGTGGGGGAGCGAGGAGGAAAAGGGTTTTGGATTGGGATGTGGGCCCACTTTTCCGCGATTGGTGCGTCGCTCGGCCCAACTATTTATCCGGGCTCTCTTGCATCTACGCACGGATCATTCACTTCGGATGATGACGTTTGTCGACTTCGGGACCCTTGTCGCCAGGAAACAGCTAACCCACCTTGTTTCCCAGACTAACACGTCACTCCAATCGTAAGCTTGCACAGCTCCTTGCAAGCTACCAGTATTTGACTCGCTGGTTGAAATCTGTTCCCTTTCCTCCTCAAATTCGCAAGAACATAGCAACGGAAGCATCACAAAAACCGACAACATCCACAATTGAGCCCTTCAGAAATCAGCCAAGATGACGCTCTACTACACCTTGGTAGGTGTCCCCGCTCCGCACCGTCCGATCTCTCTGGTTCGACCTCAAGGGTTGGAGCCGAACTGACTATGGTCCTGGCAGGTCTTTATGCTCCTCGTGGCAGAAATGACCCTTTTCATGTTTCTGATACTGCCAATGCCCTTCCCGATACGGCGGAAGGTGTTTACGTATGCTTCTTACCGTCTCCTCGTCGTCTCCGCGATTGTACATACAGCTAACCATGGGGCCCACCAGTTTCATTTCTGAGAACCCTATAGTCGCAAAAGTCCAATACTGGCTCAAGATCACCTTTGTCTTCATCTTGATTCTCTTCATCGACAGTGTCAACCGTGTCTATCGGGTCCAAGTTGAGCTGGCAGCGGCCACTGAGAACACGGGCACCTCTGCGTACGTGCTGCCGGCGTCCCCCCCTTATCATCTCCCTCACCCAACGGGAGAAGACCACTACAACAAAAAATATAGAAACAAGACAGGCTGACCATCTCAAGCAGGCCCGCCATCATGGGCCACGAGCGCCTCGAGGTGCAAGCGCGCAAGTTCTACTCGCAGCGCAACATGTACCTGTGCGGCTTCACGCTCTTCCTCTCGCTGATCCTCAACCGAACCTACACGATGATCCTGGAGGTGCTGCGGCTGGAGGAGAAGGTGAAGCAGTACGAGGGCACGGAGAAGAACACCAAGCAGGCCGAGAAGCTGGCCATGGCGGGCGACCCGGGCGAGATCTCGCGGCTGAAGCGCGAGGTCGAGCTGCGCGACCAGGACATCGCCACGCTTAAGAAGCAGGCCGCGGGGCTGCACAAGGAGTACGACGCCCTGGCGGACAAGTACGGACGCACCCTGGAGGACGGGAGCTCGAAGAAGGACAAATAGGAAGATGGCCTTTGGGACGGCCTCGAGACCCTTGGGGCGACCTCGTCGGTGGAGGAGAAGGAGGGCGATACGCCAAAGCAGCGGAAGGCGCAGTCGCCGGAAAACATATGGTCACCTTGAAAGGTTGGCTGGCAGCTTGGTCAAGGTTGTCGTGCAGTCGCAGGCCAAGATGGACTGATGAGGTGTTGGTCAGTAGGATATTGGAGGAGAAAACGTGCCGGGGGGTAGGATTTGACATACCTTATCATATCATGGGGATTCAGCGATAACATTCAGGCGTTTTGTTTGACTCAGAAACTCTTATCGGCTGGGTGGCATGCCTTTATCGCGGGAGCTAGGTTGACGTATCTGAAACTCCGTGGCATTAAGTCTAAACCGATCTAAGAAAAGAAACACGTGTGTGTAAGTGGGTAAACGATCTCGTGACTCAAGCGTCGCAACCCTCCCCATGGCTATGTCTAGGTAAGGGAAATACTCTTCTATAAGCAACGCCCATTGTACCCGTCTAAACACCTCAACATTCACCTTCCTCCCCATAAGGTACCGCGATTCCTTCTAGTAGTTCTTTACAACATATCATACAAATCAGGAAACAGAATCCCGTTCGCCATAGCCAATACCTCCCTCTCCCGGTCGGAATCCGCCTCCTCCTCGTCCCACGGCAGCAGCCCCATCGCCCGGAGCGCCTCGTCCCCGCCGGCGTCGTTCACCTCCTGCACGCCGGGCCTGCCCACGTGCTCGCTCTCTGCGCCGCACCGGCTAACCCCTGAGAAGTCTGGCCCCGGGTAGCCCAGCAGAAAGGCCTTGCGCTGCCGGGCCAGATACAGCGCGTTCGTCTGTGTCAGCGGGCACGCGGGGAGGTACATGTATGCCGGTCTCGTGCTGTCTTTGAGCGGCTCCTGCTCCTCCTCCTCCTCCTCCTCTTCTTCTTCTTCTTCTTCATCTTCATCATCATCTGAGATGGCATGGATCAGGTCCGGGTGCCAGACCAGGTAGTCCCCCGGCTGTAGATCAGGCACCGGTACTAGGCTGCGGTTAAGCTGCAGGTGTGGGTGGAGGGCTGGGCTGATCTGTTGTGCGTAGCTGGGCAGGGCGCCGTGGAGGATGCTGGTTTGGGGCCTGTCGAAAACCCATTCGTCCTTGTTCTTGTTCTTGTTCTTGGAGTTGTTTGGTTCGGATTCTGATCTTGATCCGAGCGTTGTTGCGGTATTAGTCGACGGCGATGGTGAAGGGGAGAGGAACGGGCGGAGCAGGAAGTAAGCTGTTGCGAGGCGTGGGAGAGGGCAGACTTGGACTGAGCCCCGGCCGGAGGGGATGTCGTCCAGTGCGAGCCAGCCCTGGAACATCCGGAAGATGGAGCAGGCGCCAGCTTTGTGGTAGAGGTCGCTGGTTACGCCGAGACGGGTACTGCTCTGTGGTGGAAGGTGGAAGGTCAGGAACCAGTGCGAGGGGCGGGTGCTGGTGAGAGACATTACTAATGGTTACAGACCTCCCACGGATCGTAGTCCTCCCATCGCCCCTGAAATATGTCCTGGTATGTCCCGGCCCTGCCGTATCCGTCCGGCTCCCACCTCTCAACGCTCCCGCCGTCGACGCGTGCGTGAGTGGCACCCCTGGCACCGCTGGTGGCACCGCTCCTCACACGTGCCCTCGTCCGGTCTGCGTACGCGATGGGGAAACCTGTGGTGACTCTGGCATTGGGGTCTCTCGACTTCCATATGCTCATCACAAATCTTTGCGCTGCTAGGACGTTCGGATGAGCTCGGGCTGTGACCTGAGCGGCGCTCCAATACACGCCCGGTGACTGGGCGTGCGGGGTCGGAGCTTCTCGGGCCTGCTTCATGTATTCCTCTGCCTCTCGGCCCCAAGACAGGGCAGTGTCCCTTGAGACAACGTTTCGTACGATTCCCACGCCTCTTTTCCGGAGATGTTGCAGAAACGGTTCTGCTAGCTTGGGCCTCGCGGTGTCCGCGAAGCTGATAGTGGGTATGACTTGTGACCCTTGAGAGGATAGCAGATCAATCTCGGTGGCAAGGTCTCGCAGAAGACGCTGCCAGGAGGAACTGAGCACCTGTTCTTTCCCGGCTGTCAAGCTCTCCTTGAGAGCAGTGAACCTGGGTGTGAGCTGAATAGGGCCGGAACAAGCAAAGGGTTGCATTTCAGCCCTCTTTGCCCGGGATTCTGTATCGACCGTACTCGGCGATACCAGAGGAGGCCTTGCAGAGATGGCCATAACCGAGGACATAAAAGAACGGCATATAACGGAAATAAACACGTAGTTTCAATGAGTGCAAGCGTTGCCGCATGTTTCCCGTATAGGATGCGCAAAAGGCCAAAGGGCAAGAGTAAGAGGAAAACACGAGATATACCTACGGTTGAGTTTACCATGATAGGAGCGAGGAGGACAGCAAAGGTAAGTGATCGCTTGCATGCAAACAAAAGGGAAGCCATGCGCTCGTCATGCCGGTGTAAGTTGTGTAAGTGGTTTGGCCCCTGGCTGATAGTGAATGACAGGGGTGATGGAAGTCCGCGGCCGCGGGCCGTCAGGCCGGCCAAGCAGGTCCACAGAGAATAATCGCGGCGGCCACCAATAGGGAGTTTTTCTCAACGCATCCATAGTAGCATGCCACAAGTAGGGTCGGAAACGGTTCGGGTATCTTGCTAGCGGTTCGGCTGCTGCAACCTGTGCAGGGCTGAGGGAAGACGAAGAGCCTTCAAGGGTCCAGGCACGTCCCCGTGGCTCTCCCGAAGTACCGTGTTGTGCCCGCTGCTGAGATTACCTGGTTCAGTAACACATCCCGCGCTTAAACTTGCTTCCCTCGCTTCGAGCGTCGGACAGGTGGCTCGACAGCGGGCGCATCATCCGAAGCCTTCTTCCTCTTCGCTGGTTGCTTCTTACCCGTGGCCGCGGCCGGTGATCCGGTTGGCGGCGTGCTCGCACTCGCAGCGGGCTGCCTCATCAGAACGAATGCCACACGCTCGATGTCGACCGCTTCCACCCCGAGGCGCTTCACCAGTGCCTTTGCCCGCGCATTCAGCTCTGCATACTCCTTCTCATTGTACTTGATGGGGCCTTTTGACCCGTTGCAACAGAGCCAGTAGAAGGCCTCGTCAGAGAAGAACAAGATGTTCGCAGAGTCGTGCACCGCCAGCAGCAGAGATGCCGTGGCCGGGCCGATGCCTCTGAGCTGGGTTAGGATGTCGAGGGCGCCGGCTACGTCCGACGTGTCCCGGTAGTGCTTCACAGCCTTCTGAATGGTATCCTTGACACAAACTGGATCGTTTGACGATACCAGTTTCATCAAGGTGGGCCTAAACTTCCCGTGTCGACTGCGGATACGTAGGGTCAGATCAATCATTGAGTCGAGCAATGACGGGATTCCGTGCGCTTGTGAGATAAGCGCGGCGCCTCTGATCCGTCCGCCAAGGCTTTTCGGAGTCGCGAGTATCACAGTAGGAGCATGACGTTGAGACAGAGAAAGATCAACAAGCGACGTACAGTTTCCACTCGACAAGGATTTTGGCGTCGTCAAGGCCCATGGACGCGTCCGGATTCGCGGAACCAAAAGTCTCGGGCGCCGTCTCGTAGCGATACTGATCAAGATCGGACAACGTTCTCTGGCCAGCTTTGGCTGCGATGGTGGATCAACATTATCAGAAGCCGACGCTGTATGAGCCCAAGTGGACCTCCATACCTCCTTTCGACTCGGATATCGCCGCGATGCACGCAGGATACTTCTCGAGGAAGCTCTGAAACTCGCTGTCGGATATGCCATCCGGCGATGGGTGCCCTGTGTTGGCCATTCTGCGGCTCGTGGTGGATGCCGGGCCGGTGTTGCACCGCAGGAGTCGGCAGGGCCAACACTGTGAAATGGCAAGCTCGCAGATGCAAGGTCGGGATCCACAAGATGCACCAGACTGGATGCGGACGGATTCGAGGTCCGGGAGATCGCGCCGCCGATACGATGCCCTGGCGATGTTTGATATTGTGAACGAGCGCGGGCCAATTTCTGAAGTGTGTGATGAGTTCGCGGCTGTCTTCCCGCGTTTTTGTTACAAAAACCGTTGCGCTTGATATGCAGTGGCAATACCGTCGTCCACTACATGTTAAGACGATGGGAGGCTCATAAGCGGAAGAAAGATCAAGTACAGCGAGCCGGACTTAGTGTAGCTGACAGGCAGTGTAGCTGACAGGCACCAGCAAGTTGCGAATGGTGGTTCATTTGACCTTAGATGGCAGGTCGAACAAGGTCACTTCCATTTAACGTTATCACCGGCCCGCTTGATCCCGGCCTTGCTCACATGTTTCTCTCAGAAACGGTTGGGTTTGCGACATCACAGTATTCCGTAATGTACGGATAACGTTGCGTACCAAGTAGTCCGTAACTACCCCAGGTACATATTCAGTTGTCGAATGTTTCCGTAATACCCCAGAAGCCGGTCTCCCTTGCGTCTACAATACAAAGCTGGAAGGTTGAAAGCCTCAAAAGTAGACTACAGTACAACTTACATATCCGCTGAGAGGCAATCAAATAAGATACCATGGTTATTAACCAAGGGGAAGGGCCAAGGTGAGAGTGCATTTCCTAGGCGGGACAGAACCCCGTATGGATTAGTACACAATACCTTGCGTATTCGTACCGGAGCAAACGTCGAACGGCCAAGGGTTCCGGGTGGCTCGTGCACCCTTCCCTTGGCTCGTGCCTGCTGCGATGCTATGAGTCCGCCAACGCGACGTCTGCCGCGCCACTTTTAGCCGCTGGCAGAAAAAAAAGTCTCAGAAAAGCGGTGGGCTTCTAATAAGTTACCCGGTTGCGTTACCTACAAGCAAAGCGAAGAATACAAAGAAGATCGAATAGGCGTCGAGAGAAGATCATACCACAATGGGCGGCGGCAACGTATGTTTCCCTGTCTCCGCTGAGTTCCCCCCATTTCTCCATCCACCAAAATAGGGTGCCCAAACCGCAGATCTATCTGAAGCAGTCGGGCGTCTAGGCGGAACTTGAGTCTTGGACTGACATTTACCACCATCTTCAGGGAGCCAAAGCAGCGCAGAAGCGTGCGCGGAACCAGGAGAAGGCCGCCCCGAAGGCTAAGTCACAGCTAAAGGCCGTATGTCTGCGCTCTTTTTTTGACTGCGAGGTTGCCAACGTGCTGGAAGCTCATGAGGATCATCGTACACACAGAACGCCGCTGCCATGAACATCATCTGCGCCCAGTGCAAGCAGACCTTCCTCTCGACTTCTCGCGAGCCTCAGTAGGACTTCTCCTCTCCCGCCCCTCCCGGGGGCCCACGTAACTGCATCAGGGGTACTCACTGTTGCTCGTTCCCTTTAGGCTTACGCTGCACGCCATCAACAAGCACAACGCGACGCTTCCGCAGTGCTTCCCAGACTTCAAGATCACTGTTGCCGCCAAATGAGCGGGACGCCGGCCATATTGACCTAAATCCACGACTAGACACGACGAGTTTCACGAGAAAGGGGTCGGGGCGAGCAAGGAGTTCTTCAGGTTAGGAAGGCATCAACAAGAAGGTACCAACGGAAGGCGTTTGTAGTACGATTGCTTTGGCAAGATTAACCATGAATTTTTTTTTCCGGTTCTGCGCATGTGATAGAATGAGCGACAAACCTCGTGTGCTAGATATGCGGAACCAGTACGCTGTCTAAACATACGCGACTGCAGGTCTCGAGGGGTGGTTTGGACTGCGTGTTTGACTGGATGCTACGACATCTTCGAAGTCCAGCGAATCGATAAGTCTAGATTGTAGCCGTCATCCTCAAATCACTCCCAAAACAAACCTAGTGCGCCTCCACCGGCTTCGCGCCGGCCACAGGAATCTCCGCAGCAGCAGCAGCAGCAGCAGCAGCCGCCGCCGCCCCTTTCCCAGTCCCGCCGCTCTCCTTCAACCTCGCCTGCTCCTCCCTCACGCTCGCCAAGATATCCGGATACCACCTCTCTCCGACATCAGGGTGGCTCTTGACCCGGTTCCGCAGCGTCGCCTCGCCGAGCGTCCTCGCCGCGCCTCCCTTGCGAAACGTGAACTCGACATCGTCCAGCCTGACGCCCCCGTTCCGCTCCAACACTGCCCTCCTCTGCCCGCGCACGTGCTCGGGCACCTTGCCCACGCCGACGTTCTCGAGGTCGTCAAAGTCTGCGTCGCCGCTGACACCCTGGAAGAAGGGGATCGAGAAGCGCGCCCCCGCGCCCGCGGGCGGCGACAGCACGCGGTGCGTCGTGCTGACACACACGCCCTGGGTGAGCGCCTCGAGGCCCTGGCCGATGGCAACCACCAGCGTGCCGTCGATGGGCGGGCAGTCGATCCACTCCCCGCGCATGTTTTGGACCTGGAGGCCGCGGTGATGCGACGCCTGGAGGAGGTACGAAGACAGCATGCTGTCCTTGTGCGGCCCAACGCCCTGGTTGCCGCCCTTCCCCTCCGCGCCCAGCGTGCCCACGTCCGGGTACTTGACAATCTTCAGCTTGTGCTGCTGGTCGGAGTCGAAATACTTGTTGAATGCGTCGCTCGGCAGCTCGATGGCCTCGGCGATCAAGCTGGTGAAGTACATGGAGATCTCGCCCATTCGCTTCATGTATTCGGTGAAGACGGGCCGGAAGTTGGGTAGGGTCTCCGGGGATGGCCACTGGTTTGGCGCCAGCAGGTTATAGTACCGCGGCGCGTCCGGGCCCGGTAGCGGATGCTCCGTCGACAGATCGATCTGCTCCCGGTGATCGATTTCGCCGGCTGTGACTTCTGCCGAAAGGCGCGAGTACCCCAAGAAGGAGGGCGCATTTTTCATTTCGATCTTGAGTCTGGGCAGATGTTCAGCGCAAAGCTCTGATGAGCGGAAGAAATACAGTATAAGCCATACTTCTCCTCTGGCGGGATGTCGAAGAAAGCCTTGCCCTCCTCGATGACCTGCTTGAAGAACTCGTCTGAGATGCCCACGTTTCTCAGATAGAGGAACCCAACCTCCATCAGCGCATGTCGTAGCTCTGATAGGAACCCTTGCTTTGTGGCCGGATCCCCAGCCAAGGCTAGGTCGAGGATGGGTATCGAGGTGAAGGACATATTCAATATGACCTTGCTGAGTTTTGTGGCGACGGGCCTAGGCAACGTAGATAAGTAGCTTCACCTTGGAGGGGACGAGAAACAGATGACGGTCACAAGTGCCGCATGCCTCCGCATGAAACTGCTTGGAATTGGTGATGGCGCTGCTAGGGTATCGTATCTTAATAGACTCTCTCAGACTTTCCTAGTTGACAGTGGCCTTCGGCAAGCCATTCCCCCATCAGTTGTTCAGCCCATATTCTATGCCTCTGAGAATGGCGTGATCGGTTCGACATCGGCGTTGTACCTGTACCTCATATTGCTCCGCAATTGCCTGCGCACTAACGCCCGGATAGACGCGGGGCAGCGGGGCCAGGGACTCCTACTTCTTCGGCACAGCAACAAAGCCAACCCCAGCCCGCTGGTGTGTCTTAGCCACCAGTGAGCTCCGAATTAGCCATCTACCACGGAACAGGCCAAGTCAAAGATGCCGGTTTTCTTTCGGCGCACGCTAACTAAGTGCAGCTCTTTGGTGGTGTAATGCTGCAAATGTGCACCATTGGCCGGTGATTGACCAGCGATTGGCCGGGGGCCGGCTAAGCACGGGATTCCGGTACGGGCCGGACACATTGCAGTTGTCGTCTCCGAGTGTGGGGCTGCCGGCCCAAGGATATCTGATTCTGGCCTTCGGATAACAGTGCACGTGGAGACTTCCGGCACCCAGGCGTTAACAGGCTTTTGTAGAGTAGAGCGCGGCCACCTGGTAGAAGATATCTTCCATCGGCGGCATGGCGAAGGCCGGCGCGGCGTTAAAGATTTCAGCTAAGCGCTGAGGTGCCACAACAGCGGCGTGGGTATCGTCGTCATCCTCCATCGCCCCGTCTTCATCTGCTTCTTGCATCTCCTCATCGCTGGGCTCCTCTTCCTGCAGCAGCAGCTCTTCTTGAATCGGATCTCCCGCAACAGCGACGTTATCCATTCCCAACTCCGCCAATGGCCGGAGAAGCGGCGCTTGCTCGGCGCCTTCGGTTATAGACCGGATCTGGGCTGCGGCATCGACAACGACAAACCCAGATGATGACGGGGCGGCGCACAGAGAGGTGATCAGCTGCGAAAAGGGCTTGACCAGCTGCGGCTCGTCCTCTCCAATGTTGAAGATGACGAGTTCTGACCTCGTGCCTTTCTTCATTTTCTGTTGGCTCGGATTCGGAATGGGCGCGGCGAGAGCGAAGCTCCGTGACTGGTAATTGACTGCCAGCTGGGTGAGTCGCCTAGCCGACGCTGAGGTTTCCTTCAGAGAGTAGTTGTAAAGCAGCTCATCTGAGACGATGTCATAGACAACCAGATCCTCCGAAAGCATGATGAGACACGAAGACAGAGACTTTATCGCACGGATCTCGCCCCTGAACATGCCGCAAACAACGTCTCGGCACGCACCGGTTTCCGTGTCAATGGCAACGACGAGCGCTCCACTCGGGGTCCCAAAGGCGGCGAACAGAAGAGACCCATCTTCTGAGAAGGTAACGGCACCGCTGCGCGGGACGCTCTTGGGAGCATCCGTGGCGTCGTCCTGCTCTCCGCACACCGGAAGCGAGACAACACGGGAACAGCTCCAGCTTCGCAACGGATGGCCACCGTGCCCGGAAGATGCAGGCCCCTCTCTTTTGCGCAATCTGGGAACCCAGAAGCGTACCATTCCGTCGTTGCCAACCGTAGCGAACCGAGATGAGGTTGGATCGCTGGCAAGGTCGAATATCGTCTCTGTTCGATCGGCATGATGAGCGTCATTGATGCGGGTAGCAAGCTGGAAGGATTGATCTTCTGTCCCAACTTCCCAGAACTTGAGATAAACCTCGCGTCTCTCTCGGCACACATCAGGGAGCGTTTTCGATCCTGTCAAGAAGGCGTCTGCATCTCGTTCAGGCGGTTGCCACTCGTCGACGGAAGCCAGCCACTTGCCATCTTGAGAGAAGGCCAGCTTGGTCACGGTCGGCTCTACGATGGGCGCACCGTCGCTGGTGATATTGGCGTCTGTAGGGTTGGTACGCGCAATCGCGTGCTTACTGACGCCGTGGAATGAGGAGAGATCGAACACCTGGAGAAGCGGCGTTGACGATGACGGGCCTCCAACCGATGCTTGCTGTCCATTGCCGACGCACAGGAATAATTGCGAGGGGCTCTGAGGGTTGATTGTGGCGACTAGCGGGGCGGAGATCTCGTCGACGGGCCGCCACACACGCCGCACGAAGGCATCTTTGGATGGGCGATCACCCAGGACGAGGGACTGGATGCCGGAGACGTACATCGTTGGTTTCATCTCTGCCGTAGACAGAACCATAGTCGAGTTGTCATCCAAGTGGAGAGCGTAGGACGATCCTCGGGGCGAAATAGCAATGTTCTCGATACTTGCCGAAAGATGGGGCAGAAATTCCTGTCTCCCAGTATCGACCTGCCAAAGAACAAGAACCGTCTCATAGCCTCCGGATACTAGGTAGTTGCCTGCCGTCTGTCAGTCAGATGCCGCCCCTGAATTGGTGTCCAACGGAAAGAAGATGCTCACCATCCTCGGACCACTTCAGACTGTGAACCGCTCTCCGATGCCAGTGATGCCTTTTGGGCTGAATTGTGCCGACCCTCAAGGAGCCGGATGCCTCCCGGGGTAGCTTGGAGAGCAGGTCATGGTATACATAGATGGCACCCCGAGCACCGCCGACAGCAAGATCGATAGATTGCAGCTCCAAACCCCCTTTCCTCGTAGTCCGGAGCGTCGGCCGAACATCTAGGCAGGCAATAATGTCCGGCGTGTCGAAGCAATGGAAGCGATACGTCAAATCATCCAGCGAGGCTAGCGGCTTCCCCTTCAGTGACCCGATATGTAATGCCTCCTTTGCCGCAGCGACGATCAATTTACCGCCAGCGACTGAGCGCAGGGATTGTGGACTCTCGTCGTAGGTGTGCAGAAGCTTGCCGCTTCTTGTCGCCAGTGCCTTGGTGTTGTAGGCGACGATTTGCGCAGAGACCTTTTTGAGCTTCTCCAGGACGAACAAGACATCCTCCGGCTTGCCGCCGATTTCTACCTCGTCCACTGTCACATCCAACACCCTCTTGGCCTCGATTGTGAAGGGAGTGTCTATCCCCGCACCCGATGTCCAGTCAATGTGCCATATCCGACCATCGGAACTTGTAACCCAGACAAAGTCGGTGTTGCACTTGGATAACACGGAGGACACGATATGGCTTGACACAAACTCTGCCGCGCCATCTGTTCTTGTCACGGGGAGGCTGATCCTGCGAACGAGCAAGGAGTCTTCTGTCGAGTACACCTGAATGGAGGTATTGTATGTGACGATCAAGTGCCTAAGCCTGTTAGAGACTGTTCTCAATCGTGCTATGACTGAAGTGCATTGGCTTTCGCTTACTTTTCATCAGGGGAGAATATCGGGTCGATGTCCTGCATCCTACCACCCATTGGCTTCGACACCTTCCATGATGCTAGCCTCCCGTGGACAGGGACAGAAGGGGGTTGTGACGAAGCATCTGGGAGGTCCAGGTCGCCGTCTATTTGAGAGGAAGCTGCATCTTCCGAATTGGCGTTTCCTTCGAGCTTCGATCTCGACTTCCGACGGTGTTTCTTCTGCGACGAGAGGGGCTCGTCTTTCGGTTCACGCTTCCTTTTCAGGGAGGCAGTATCGCCGTTCGTTTCCATGTCCGGTGTCTTCCCTCACGGTGGGCACAATAGATCCCTCTGCAGCGACAGTTGAGGTCGATAAGCCAACGCCGAGAGCACACCTCAAAAACAGAGTCTCCAATCGCAAGCAGGCGGAAGAAATTTTGGGAGATCAAAAAAGTTAAGTGGGGCTGATTTGCCTTATCAGCGATAACACAGACCAAGGCTACAAGGGAGTTGAAGGGACAGACCAAAAGATTTGTGGCGTCGTCAACTCTACAAAGCGCATCTCACAACTGGTCGTCCTACATACCACCAACTCGCGCCATCGCACGACTACGACTCCATATCGTCGACGCTGCCTGGCGGTCACTGTTACTGTGAGCATACCGCCCTTATACACCACGCTGAACAAGTTGCCGGCAAAATGATCATTCCGATTCGCTGCTTCTCGTGCGGGAAGGTGGGTTGCACGCGCTAAGCTCATCCGCGCCTCCAAGACTGATCGCTGTGCAGGTGACCGGTGACCTTTGGGAGAAGTTTGTGAAGCTTATTGAAGAGGAGAACCTCACCGACGGGTAGGCTCAACTAACCGTGCGTCCCGGGTATATGGTTATTCCTTGTACTGACGCCATCGACAGCGACGCCCTTGATCAGCTTGGCTGCAAGAGGTACTGCTGCCGACGTATGGTTATGACACATGTCGATCTCATCGAGAAACTACTCAAGTAAGTCTACCCTGCGAAATCCAGCTAGAGATGGCGGTGCTGACAGGTTCTATTCCAGGTACACACCTGACGGCCGCAATTACAAAAAGATCGAGATGCAGGCCCGCAACCAGGAGCAGCGCTGAAACCACCTTTCGGCTCAGGCATGGGTTTCTGCGGGTCGGGCAACCTCCGGTCAAAGACGATGCCCATGCGTTTCGAGATTACATGGATTCCAAACAATGATTGTGGCGGCGTTCTTCGGCTGGCAAACGGCGTCAAGGTTGATTTATGGCGCAGGTGACTTGGCTTAAGTCAATCGGATCAACTTTTCCTGAAGCCCGGATGCATTCCTACAAAGGCGGTCAGGTACAGGAGGGAATATCCTTCGTATGGACGACTGGACCAACTGCATATTGGACCAGTCGGGTTGCATTTGGCGCGAGCCATCTGCAGATGACGAAGCGTCTGTTTGTCACCATGTGAATGACGTAGATTCCTGGCCGCTGTTGGACATCTATGTAGCTTTGGTCAGGGCCCCAGGTTTAGGCTGAGGTTAGACTGCCGGTTGCATTGACTACCGGTGGCTTGATGGAGTGCAAAAAGATACCTACCAAGCTCGAGAGCTTCATACCTAGGGTAGAAGGAAGCCATGCACACGGGCGCGGCACATCTGTCAGGTATCACAATACTCCATGGTGGTCATAGTAACATCATTATGAATGCATTCAGTAGATGGTCCCATGCGATAAAGCTCCTTCAACTCTCCCTTCGCCGAGTAACCGTACTGCACCGCAAAGTTCCTTTTACCCATCGCAGACCAAGCTGAGACAGTTACTTCGTATGCGGGCTCGGAATCCTGAGTCAGGTGGCGGTGAGCCTGCGCAATTAGCCAAGGCTTTCCAGTTTTGTTTGCAACAGTCGCAATGTTGGTTCATCAGGTTCTGGCTGCAAAGAGGCATGAACCAACAGACCTGCATAATATCCGCAACACAGCATGGTGAACAAACCCACAAATACTTATCAGTCTTTGTCGCACCGCTTAAGCCTAGCGCACACTTAGCAAGAGGGACAGTGCCATGCCCTAATGCACACCTGGTCGAGACAGACTGGGAGTGTCCGTAACTGTAGCGACGGAGGGAAACAAAGGAGTACTTATATCCCAGAGATATTCTTGCCCTGCTACGCATGTCCGTTATGTCTTAACATCAACCGCTCCAATATGGAAGCTACCACCATCCCTCCCGAGTCCCAACAATCACAGTAGTAGCGTTAGCAACCCGATGTATTTCCAGGGATAGGTACTTGGTTTATCCAGCTGATGCAACCGCAGATCCGTGGACCTTCTATGATGCGGCACACTAGGTACTGTAGCTCGGTTTTCTGTTCACAGATCCTGTATGTATACCGGTACATTCAATGTCAGCCGCCGGGCACGTCCGAGATATTCTGCCCTCCAGACTTTTGGCGCTGGATGATGGGAGCAAACTACCGGTAGCTTTTTACTTGCCAAGAAGCCGGCTGACGCAAAATAGGATCAACATGAAGAACCACATTGCTGGGTCTTTGAACCCTGCGCCGGACAAACTGGCCGCTGACCAACCCCACGGAAGCCACGATGCCCTGAGCTCAACCGAAGAGAGCGGCGAGGCAATGAGCCTTATGTGGTAGTTGACTCGGAATTAGGACACAGATCTCATACCTTCAAGACTCGTTAATGCCAAACCATCCTTCTCATTTCATCCTACGTCGTCTTAGATGCCCTTTTTATCGATTACGTACCGATGTAGACTCAACCCCGGCTTTCCAGAACTTTTCTCAGAACGCCGTTGGGGGCCATCTCCTAGGGCGGAGCCGTTCAGAACACCTGGCAAGGAAGCGGAAGAACGCCTGGCCAGGGTGTCACCCAGCAGCCTGGGACGTGATCATGCGATTCTATTGGCCAGTCACCTGCCCCTCATCAACAGCAAGCTCGAACCAGGATGGACCTTGTCAGTGCTTGTAAAGCAGGATGGCCGCTGACTTGCTGGCAGAGCGAGCCACATCGACAACTTAAGCGCCGGGCAGTGCCGGGGTCATTGCCATGCAGTCCATCGGCAGAAGAGGGGCTTTCCTCCCGACTTCCTACTGGCCCCAGAAGCCCAAGACGCGCAGCGGTCCCCGTAAGGAAGTGCGGGAAGAAATCGTGCCTCTGCACCTCCGTCACTCCCGTCACTCACACGCTCGGGTTTGGTGCTTCCAGACCGCATGCGGGTTACAAGGCGCCCTCAGGTTACCAGGCAGAAGACAACCGGAAGACATTTAGGGACCTACGGATAACTACTACATCTAGGAATTGAAAACTAGGTACCTACCCTAGACCGCAGTCAGCAAGCGCTAGGGAGGACGCGGTGGAATATTAGACGCGGTGGAACGCGAAGGATTGCTGCAGGTGTTGTCGATAGTTACCTGACTGAACTTTACAGTTCGATCCTGCTACTACCGCGCCGTTCAGCAGCTGCCGGCTTGGTTGGTGGTGTTGTCTAGGTACGGAGCGGTGCGGAGTACTACTATTCAGTACGGAGTACCCTGTCGGGCAAGGCCGCCGAGACCCTTGCAACGCTTGCAAGGCTTCCCGCGTCCAGTGTTTGGCTGCTGCTTTATCCTTAAGCGCAGCGGCGCTTTCTCATCGGCCACAGACTCTCAGCAGCAGATTCCCTCACCACACCCCCGCCGACAAACCACGTCGTCGCCCTCTGGCCGTTGTTGGCTGCTGGTGCATGAGCATCCCCCGCCAAGCAGGTCTTGTTTTGACAACTGTGCTGTTTTGGCGCTGCCTTATTCCTGCAGGCGGAACCAGGCACCGGCTCAGTTCCCCCGTCTTTCCTTCGGCAGCCATCGCTAGTCCCACTCAGGCTGCGAAGCCGCACGCTCGCCATCCCTCGTCCTGCAGGGAAACGGTGGTGGCCGGGCTGAAGCGCATTTGTCTCTCCGGTCGGTGCTCGGGGACGAAACTTGTATAGCCTGGTTCGGAATCTCCTCGGGGAGCGCCGCCTTCCCTTCATCTCTTCCACCCGGCCGGCCGACCATTCGCACCCGAGAGATAATAGGCTCAAGGCTGCTCCGAGGTGGTCGGGGAATGATTGTATCCTTTGGCTCAAAGCTTGCGACCCACCGAGCCCAAATCCACGACCTCGCTCTTGCCCTTCCTGCTTAAGCGCAGCTCTTGTTTGTTTGCCTCCGACTGTCCCAACGAGTGCGGTGCGCCTTTCGCTTAGGGATCGCGTCGCCGATCTCGCGGAGTCAGAATCCTCAGAATCCGCTCCGCGCCCTAGGTTCGCCTTCTCAGGCGGGTCGCGATCCCGCCAGCTTCGACCCCAGCTTGGCCATTGAGCCACGGCCGGCCGCAATGGCTCTTGAGGCTCCCTTGAGATCGTCAACGGGAAGCATTACCTCGAGATACTCGCCCCACGCAGACATGTCACTCTCAACAGCGCCGGAGTCACCCGCTGTGCCTTCCCAATATATGGCGTATGGCCCCACAGCGACTCATTCCATGCTGGCTCGTTCTGACCATTGTTTTGTTTCCCAGCTCCTCCTCGGGCGCCGATTCCCAATCCCTCCGTCCCAATTCCTTCATGAGACCAGGCTCGGCTCATCTGATGAGTCCGAGCAGTGATATCGTCGGCCCATCCCCTGTCACGTCAAACGGAACCGAGACCACCGAGATCGAAGATGAGGCGGCAGAGAATGCCGAGAACGAGAATGGCCATGTGCGTCACTCAGTACGTCGTCGCCCGGTCCAAATGCAAAGACGACCTCGGTTGGCTGACAGCTTGCAGCTTTTGATGCTAAGGACGAACATTCCGGACAATCTTCGGCGACCAATGAGCGAAGAACTTGTCTCGGTAATACATGCACCTCCCAGCTTTCAGAATTGGGTATGAACCATGACATACGTACCCCGTTTGTGGACATGATGTTGACTCATATGTACTGCCAGAAGTCAAGTGATGCCGCGTCGAAGTCTGCCACATCGAATCCAGCGAGTGGTACCAGCGTGGAGAGCACCACCAGCGCAAGCAGCCCGCCACCTAGTGAACCGTCAACAGTCGTGAGACAGCTCCATCAACTCTAATCTGTTAGTTCAGCCACACTAACCCAGTTGGGCACAAGACATCACCAAATCAGATGCCTCCGACGGTCAACACCAAGGTGAAGCCGGTGACATTCGGCATAGACGCCCCGACACCACAAGCCCAAAACCTAGAAGACGTGATTGCCAGTGATTCTTCAAGATTACGGTCGAGCACGGCCAGCAGTCTGGAATGTAAGGCTCAATAAAGTTTGACGTTTAGGGTATCCGCCTCCATCTGACCGTCCCTCGCAGTGATACCCGAAAGCCACGAAATTGACGGGGATGACGATTTTGACGACACTGACGAATTCACAAACGTGACACGAGGCCAAGACAGCGAGGTCAAGGCGCTGAAAGCGGCTCTTGAAGAATGCTGGACATTGTGTAATACCCTGGCCAACCTCAGTTCCATCCACCGAGAACGCGTCTTCAACAGCTCCGGGACGCCCGATGCTCACGAAAAGGCTTGGAAGAGCTGCTGGAAGCTTTGCAAGCGACTCTATCAGAGCCGAGACGATATCTCCGAGTCGTACGGCGTGAGGACCAATCTGGACTTGTGCCGTGACTTCTGCCAGGCGTTGTTCGATGTGCGGCAAAAGAAGGACGAGACAGCAGATTCGATTTTGAGAGTCAGCTTTGAGCTCAACAATCAGTATGAATTCCTCCCCGTGTACTCAGCGCATGGCCGAGCGGCTCCCCCTGACACGATACTGCAGTCTCTACAGTGCTCAAGACAGCCGCTCGCTTCCCGAGGCCTTCAGGGAGCGGACCCTGGACTTCTATATCACATTATGTCACCGATTAATGAAGCAACGCAGCGAATTAGCCGAAGAGACGGACTCGCTCCTTCGGGCCTGCTGGTCGTTGGCCGAGATGCTTTTCAGCCTCCGGCAAAACCGGAGGGATGGCAAGGCGCCGGACGAAGAGCTTCTCGGGTCCGCGGTGCAGGCGTGCTGGGAGCTCTGCGATATCTTCCGCGAGGGTTGGACGCAGATCCGTCCAGATCGCGGCACGCCAAGGCCAAATCAGATTAACTTCTTCGCCGCGGGCCCGCCCTACGGCCTCCAGGGAATGAGCAACCATCAGTCGGACGTTGCGCGCTCCAATGCCGGCAGCCGCGCATCGCTGCACTCGAAGCGGGAGAGCCTGCGCAGCCTCGGCGATATCGAACGGCCGCGGCCACATCCGATCGTGCCCGAGACCCCGGTCACCGAGTTTG
The DNA here is from genome assembly GCF_033439665.1 of Chaetomium strumarium. Taxonomy (NCBI): domain Eukaryota; kingdom Fungi; phylum Ascomycota; class Sordariomycetes; order Sordariales; family Chaetomiaceae; genus Chaetomium; species Chaetomium strumarium. Next base: position 2,874,920 of record NW_026944429.1, on the reverse strand, counting down.
AGGATACGCCCGTGTCGCCGGACGCCAGCCCCCAGATGCCCAACATTCTGGTGCTCGGGACGTCGACCGACTCGCGCAGTGACCGTGGCGGCCGTTGGTCCAGCAATGCCTCGAATCTATCAGGCTATACCCAGAGCAGTCAGCATACCTCCAGCACGGCCACGACGGCAGCCACTGTCGAGGACATCAACATCACGCGCGTCAAAGCGCTTATTGTGAAAGCCGCCATGAACATCGGCTTCAGCCGCGACGCGGGAGCGGCGAATGGCACGGGCGGCGCAGCGTCATTGCAGGCTTTCGTAAAAGGTCTCCCAACCGGATCTTTTGGCTCCCTACCGAGCCACGCAGCACTTCTGCAAAACTACAAGAACCTGGTGCTCAACGACGCATTACTTTTCCGCTCCTCAGCAAGCCTTCCCGTCCGCGGGAAACGTTTCAGTGCCGCCGAGATATCCAAGAGCGTTAGCTGGATGATGATCGGGCGGTCCCAGTACGGCGTTCTGAGGGATCTGTTTAGGCTCGTTTTCGGCATCCAACTCGAAGATGCCGAGACGAGGAAGAATATGTCCATCACGGTCTGATGAGAGCCACACGGAGCTGTGGTTTCTCTGGCCGCTGGAAATGCCACTTCCCTGGCGTACCAACATCTACTGAGCTAACATACGCGGCCGGGGAGCCTAGCGACCTACCTATATATTGCACATACTTTAACCGTGAAACGATTCAAGGAATTTTTACAACGCTGCCTATTCATCCCTCCTCCGCTCGATATGTCCGATCTCTATCGTGGAATTCCGTTAGATACCCTGTTTCTTGGACCGCAAACTCTATTCTCTCATTACAAGGCGCGGGGGGGTTGGCTACCTCAATTTCTCAACGGTTGCGAGGTCATATTCCCAACTCATGGATTGTTGTTTCTCGTGTGTATACGGAATATCTGGAGCTTGTTGGGGTGCTAGAAGGAGAGGTGGCGGTTGGTGCATCGGAAGTGAACAAATGCAAGGTTGCGACACTGGAAGACAGACAGACGAATGAGACCACCTACTTTTTTCGTTGTCCTGTGCACTTATCGTCTCACCACGTACGGAGGAAGAGACATTCGTTCTCGTCGTGTCGAGTGGGCCATAAATCGAACTTGTCGAGATTCAAGGTAAACTCGCCATACAACGCACCCACCTATCTTTTGGATGAAGGAAAGTGACCACTGCCCATACTGGTCTGGCCGCCGCCCTCAGGAACCCAGCTCACCGGGCATCGACGGAAAGAATCTCTCCTGCAGAAATCGAATGTGCGTCACCCTACCTAATTCGTAGTTTAAGTCACTGTGCTAGTCGGAACGGCGCTGATATGCTTCGCGTGCCAACAGGGTACCGCAGACAGCCCTAACGATGCTGTCGAACCTCTCCCCGCACATTTCGAAGAACAGGAAGATGCTAGCTCGCCGCCATAGCCCACCTTCGGTTGTTTAGAGAGGGCAAGGTCCTATTCTTGGTTTTCTGTGATATCGTGAAGTCACAGCTGCCCGGCCATGCCCCAAGGAAGAAGAGGGCCTTTGTTTTTTTTCAGTAATCAAGTCAGATTAATATGAACCTTGAGTAGTTCCCTATCCCGTATTTAGTCAGGTCAGCCCAAAGAAAGGACCGCTCACGAGCCAATCCGTAGCGTCATGCTCCTGCACCGAGACCTCGTCCGCGACCGTCCTCATCTCCACATAACTTGCCATGACATCGTTGACGTCGGCGAAGGAGATGCCGCCGCCCCAGCCGTGCCGGTGACGCGCGCACAGTGGGCACATGTCATGTCTGCAGCCATGTACGACAATTTCATCCTCATCCATAGACCATGCCATTGGCTTATCTGCACGCGCGCCCAAAGATACCCCACCAGAAGCTCACGTCTTGCGTCTCGTCATCGTCATGCTCGCCCCAGTCGTCTTGGCCATCCACGATCCGTTCCTCTGAGCAAATCAGCGGGTTAGGCCTGCTCATCATCTCATCTTTCAGGCTCGCAAGAAGACCCTTGGTGATCTCATCTCTCTGCGGCACCATGACAAGAACCCGCGCATCTGGGTCCAGGGCCAGTTGCTCATCGATCGCGGTTGCCAGGAGCGTAGGATGGTCGTCGTCGTAGAGAGGGTCTGCCACGATGATGAGCTGATAATGGGCGGTTAGCCATATCAGAACGTCTCTCGCCAGCGGTTTTCTTCTCCTTACCTGATAGCCGTGCAGTGCTCGGAATATCGGGTCGACATCGTCCTCGGCACCACCCCAGGTTAACGGAGCAACGTCTACTCTGCCGCCTCGGCCTTCTACGACTTCCCGGTTGAGGGAAGCGTTGTGTGCCAAATTGGGGATGATGGTGGGTAGATCCGTCAGGACAACGCTTGTTTTCCAGATGCAGGCGGCTGCCAGTCCCAGAAGGCCCGTGCCGGATCCTAATTCTAAAACCTCACCAGGCGGGGAAATCGCGCCCGGAAGAAACAGGTGCGCCAGCGGCCCCGCGGCGAATTCGTGCAGGAGTTGGGCGAGCGCATACGACGAGCCCCATGTCTTGAGACCCAGCGAGTCACCGGTCAGGGGCGGCTCCCTTATTGTCAGGCTGAAGGCGCCACAGTCGTCTTTCTCAAAGGGCCAGCGCCGAGTGATTTCTCCCATAGCTACCGTCAACCACCGTCAACCCCTCTTCTAGCGTCTTCGTCGAGTGCGCCCTTCAGCTAGCCTGCCGACATACCTGTCCGACCGCACCGCTCCGACATGCGCTTGCTTGCCTCGTCCCAAATCACCTCCCGCTCGTCATCGCTGCTAAGCCACGGCAAGCTGCTCTTGACGATGGTGGACAGGAAGGAGACGATCTCCCGACGGTCGTGAATAACAGCGGCCTGCGCCTTGAGGATATCGGCGCGGGATATCTGTAGGTTCCAGATTCGAGGCTCGACGCGGAGCTTCTGAAGACATGCAAAGAGAACATCGAAGGCAGGCTTCTGCCAGAGATGTGGCAGCTCTTCCTCGGGTGGAGGAAGCAGCTGAACGTCCCTCATATCTGGGAGCAATAAAGAGATCCCAACGGATGAGGAGCCTAGAAAATAGGAACGGAGGAAGGAGGAAAAGAGGGATATGTGAGTAAACAAAAATGGAAATCCGGGAACGACGGGTCAGTGTGAGAAAAAGAGAAGCATCAAGAGGCATGAGACTATTTCCAGAGTTTCAGACGTCGAGAAACCTCTGCGGCACTGCTTCCCCTGCCCTTACCACTTGCGGAAAGCCGGCGAGGGCTGCCGGCCCTGGTAAAGCATCCGGGATTCCGGGACCTTCACGTTCCTGGTCCCGGGCCAGTCTTTGGCCCACCGCGGTCTCTGTTTTCCATCGGCCACGATAAGGCGGGAATAGGGTGGAGTGGGGTTCTGAAAAGGTGAACCCTGGAATCCGCTAGGCGCCAGCGACCCTTTGATTGGCTAGAACAACCGCGATGCACGAGAGCCGCAATTTTTCGATGACTCCAAAAAGTCGTTTTGCTGCACCGCTTTCTTCTTTTTCCCTTTCCTTTCCTCGTGAAGCCCCGTCCTCTTCAACGCTGCGTTTCTATGCTACAAACGGAGAGCTTGCGCAAGCAACGCTTTCGACCTTTTTGAACTGGCATATGAGAAATTCGGAGAATCGGCTTCACTCTTTGGCCCGTCCATCAGCGTCCTTGAGGCGTTCGATGGGTTGCGGGCTCTGCCGGTGACGGCTTGGCGCGATCTCGCGTCTGTAATTGGCATCAGAAAAGCAGGGCTTGGGGCCGGCCCCTCCTTACGGGAGGGTGTCGGTTCCCACGGTTCCTCTGGGAGAGCCGTTACGAAGCTTGTGGCGAACACTTGAGTGCAATACGCAGCGTGCGGTCGCTGTCCTCTCGGGGGCGGTGATCACACAATTCGATTCCGATTATTCTGTTGAGGACGAGGCTTCACCAATTCTTTTTTTTCTCAGGTAAGAAGTCGCTTCCATACTCTCCCATTGGGGATAAGGATACTGCTAACGATCATGGGCTCTGAATCAACCACCGCCCGCCACCTCGGCCGACGTTAGCTTTGTGCTGAGCTACCGGCTCTCTCTTAACTACCATGCCTCACCACCATGGTGGTCACCTGCGTCATCCGGGGGGTTATCTGCCGCATTGTCAAAGGAGTAGTCCGGCTCGTGCTGCTGCTCTGCTCTACCACCATCCTCCTCGTCGAACCTCTCGTTTTCTGAGCCCATATCACTTCTCTTCGGCTTTTCCTCCTTGCCCTTTCTTGCCGGGGGTCTCGAACGCTTCGAGAATCCTCCTTCCTGGTCGACAGCTTCATCACCATCTGCATCCGAGTATCAGCACCTGACCGTTTGGCCCACTTTGGGGGCTCTCAGACGGGTCCCCGGTCCAAGTCACTTACAGATCCATGGGTGCTTCCTCCGTTCCAGCAGGCACTTCACTTCTTCGAGCTCAGTCACCAGCTGCTTGCAAGCCAGCCGCTCACTCGGTGATCTTTCGGCAAGGTCGATGATGCCGTCACAGTAGAGGAGCGCCTTCTTGGCCGTGCGGATCTCGCGCTCGATCTTGTATTTGTCGTCGCATGCCTCGTTAAGGGATTTGGCGTTCCTCACGGCGTTCTTGATGGTTGTTCTGTTGTCCAAGAAGCGCGCTGCCGCCCCTTCAAACTTGCCCCTGTCGCGCTTTCCGCGAAACTGGTCCTTGACCTTGTTTCTCCAGACTGTATCCAGTGTGTAGTCCTCGGCCCAGTCCTGGAGCGGCTTGACCTGGCTCTCGAAGCACTGCACAAAGGCTTGGAACATTTTCAGCGACGTGCTCACCTCGTGATGGAGGTTGCGTAATGCAACATCGATGCCGGGGTTTTCTTTCCTTGGCATGCCCAAGGGCTTCTTGCGCTCGCGGGGGTTGTGATCCGAGCCCCGAGGGCTTCCCCTATGGGCATGTCTCTTCGGCGAGCCGGTCCAGTAAGGCATGTCTTCTGGTTGGTCTTCAGACAAACTGAGGTTGCCGACTGAGTGATCTGGCTCGTACATGTAAGGGTCCCTCAGGTCTGGCTTTGTTTCACCAGAACGTCCTCGCAGGTGTGGGTAGTAAGGAGTATGGATCGGGAGACTATAGCCACGAAGATCCATCTCGATTCGGTCACATTTGGATTGGGGTTTGCAGGTTCACTCAAGAGTCACTATATGTGCCGCGAGGGGGATATATCCCCAGTTAGCAGAAAAAGAATTTTTGTTTGGGCCACTGATTGGAGCATCCTTTCACTCGCAAACAGTTTGACTTCCACTTTGTTCTCTGCATCCCAACTGCTCGCATTGTTGTCGTAGAGCAATCTCTAGAAGATGTGCCAATCGATACCTATGCGTATTTGCCTCAGTCAATGCCCACCCTGCTTTAACATTATCATGAACAAGTCTCAGGTAAGTTCTAGCGGTCAATCTGTGCGAGGTATGCAACTACCGCAATGGCATCCACGATATCCTACGTAGAACTTTCCCCGGACGCCAGACAGAACCTGATTGAATAACTCCGCCACGTTACGCGGCCATCACATGCGCACGCAGCATATCATGGCAGGTCCTTGTAACCTGGAAGGTACGGTTAGTTGGTTAGGCCCAGGGGATATACCTATCTGTACCTACGTTGATGAAACTGCGGTCAGAAAATCCTTCGTTTTCGCAACCCTCGGAGTTCTCCACGCCAGCCTCTGGCCGGAAGTGTCGAATCGTCCGCTACGTTATTGTTCTTTACAATCGCAAGCACAGGAGTGGCTACACTGAACCTTGGCTGCGTACGATGCTATGTGGTCCGTGGCGTGAGAGACACACGGTACCCGGGTACCTCGCAGAATGCGAATACGAATCGTGCCCCTGATTGGTTGAAGACTGAGATCTACCCCTGGACCAAGGTAAATGGGCGAAAAATGCAGGAACCCTTTCTGCATCTTTAAATCGGACCTTCCCGCCCCGACAACTGGTATATCTTCTCCTGGCGACAAGATTCGGGCTCCTTCCTCACCACTGGACGGCAGGCGCTTGACTCTCGACTTCAGTCACTCCTTTTCCTCTTTTCTTCCTCTTGCATTTCCCTTGGGAGGATGGGTGTCATCGAGGACCTCGGGGTCCAATTAGGCCCGCTGGCCGACCAGTTCGCGCGCCTTTCGACACCCGCGCAAGTCGGTGCCGCGGTCGGAGGGTTCTTGTTCTTGAGCGTTTTTCTTAACGTCCTGAAGCAGATTCTCTTCAAGAACCCCAATGAGCCGCCTGTCGTTTTCCACTGGTTCCCCTTCGTGGGCAGCACCATCACCTACGGCATGGACCCTCCGCGCTTCTTCAAGGAGAACAGGGCAAAGGTGGGTGGAACACAACGAGGCAGAACAGCACGCACTCAGATGCGTGCAATTGAGTTCGTGATGCTAACTATATACATCTTGACAGTATGGCGACTGCTTCACTTTCATCCTGCTCGGAAAGAAGACGACCGTCTACGTCGGGCCCAAGGGCAACGACTTCATCTTGAACGGCAAGCTCCGCGATGTCTGCGCCGAGGACATTTACACCGTCCTCACCACGCCCGTTTTTGGAAAGGATGTCGTGTACGACTGCCCCAACTCCAAGCTCATGGAGCAGAAGAAGGTTGGTCCCGTGCCCGAACTCCGGGGGATGCAAGAGGGGGCCCATACGTGGCTAACACGACGGTCTGGCAGTTCATGAAGGTTGCGCTCACGACCGAGGCTTTCCGCTCCTACGTACCCATCATCTCGGACGAGGTCATGAGCTACTTTAAGCGGTGCCCCGACTTCAAGGGCCAGTCCGGCATTGTCAACATCCCCCCCAAGATGGCTCAGATCACCATCTTCACCGCCTCGCATGCGCTCCAGGGCAAGGAGATCCGTGATAAGTTCGACGAAACCCTGGCCGACCTCTACCACGATCTCGACATGGGTTTCTCGCCCATCAACTTCATGCTGCACTGGGCCCCGCTGCCATGGAACAACCGCCGCGACCACGCGCAAAGGACCGTCGCCAAGATCTACATGGACACCATCAAGGAGCGCCGCGCCCGGGGCGAGACAGGTGCCCAGGATATGATGTGGCACCTGATGAACGCGACATACAAGAACGGCGCCAAGGTCCCAGACCACGAGATTGCCCACATGATGATTGCGCTCCTGATGGCGGGCCAGCACTCGTCGTCCTCCACCAGCTCGTGGATCATGCTCCGCCTCGCTTCCCGGCCCGACATCATGGAGGCGCTCTACGAGGAACAGGTCAAGAACCTCGGCGCCGACCTTCCTCCGCTGACGTACGAGGACTTGGGCAAGCTCCCGCTCAACCAGGCCATTGTCAAGGAGACGCTCCGGCTCCACGCCCCAATCCACTCCATCATGCGCGCCGTTAAGCAACCCATGCCGGTCCCCGGTACCAAGTACGTCATTCCGCAGAACCACGTGCTCCTCGCGGCGCCGGGCGTCTCGGCCACAGACGCGCAGTACTTCCCCGAGCCAGACCTCTGGGAGCCGCGCCGGTGGGACAGGGAGTCGCCCCTGGCACCCAGCATTGTGCGGAACGAGCAGAAGGAGGACGAGGAAGAGAAGATCGACTACGGATACGGCCTGGTTAGCAAGGGCGCGGCGTCGCCTTACCTGCCTTTCGGCGCGGGCAGGCACCGGTGCATTGGCGAGCAGTTCGCCAACGTGCAGCTGCAGACGATTGTCGCCATGACGGTGCGGATGTTCAAGTTCCGCAACGTCGACGGCAGCAACGACGTCATTGGTACCGACTATGCCTCGCTATTTTCGCGGCCTCTGGAGCCCGCGAATATCCATTGGGAGCGGAGAGATAAGGAGTAGAGTGAAGGTTGGATGGATGGATGAGAGGGGTTGGGATAGTAATGGGTATGCTGTGTATATCTTGGGTGGTTGTTGATGATAAAATATGTCGTAACGACTAGACCGGGGCGCTGAGTTGAGCCAGGCAAGAAACAATACCTAGACGCTAATATTAATGGTTACTTGTCCATGGCCGATCATCTAGCTGCCGTGTTGTTGGCAATGTTGACAGCGTGTTCTGTTTGTGTCAGGCGTTAAGTAAATAGTACATACGACTCAACTTTGTAATCGTGTCCTCATTTTGACGTAGTTAGTAGTTGGTGGACATAGTTTCCCGTCCTCTCGTCGGACTCCCAAATAGGAGAGCGAACTGAATGCATTTTACTAAGTAGCGGCCGCTTTGTTGGTCGCCTCGGAAACCAATCAGCTTATACCGTCCTGTACCCTTCTTCAGGTCTGTTGGTTTCGTATACGGTTTCTCGAAGAGACGGATGCGAAAGACCACGTTGCGGGAAAAGGCAATGAGTCACAACATTTGGGGGGTTCTCGGTCTTTCGGTCTCGTCTCGTCGCACAAGTTCCCGGAGGAGGTCTGGTGCATGATTATATTGTCTGACCGTTTCTTGCTTTGGCAAGCTAGGAGGAGATAGGTAGCAGTTGGGGACTTCTTTGGAAGAAGGTGTGATGAAGACAACACTTTGTCGTCACCTGCGCTCAGTGTGGCTTTGGAGAGTTGGGAGCGTGGCGCTTCTGGGCTGTTAAATATTAAGTGACATGATCGCCGCTGTCTGGGTTATTCTTGTCAGCGGAGGGGAAGGGATAGTTATACTGTACAATACAAGGACGTACATGTTACAGCCCGAGGTGTTGTTGACAATGAGGTCTATCTTGTTCTAACCCGTCTATTGCGTTTCCCTGCATATAAGGTCAGGTACCTCTATGACAGCAATGGCCCATGCCCCACGTAGCCTCGTCCTTGTTGCCCGCGTGGGATCCCTTGCACTCACGCCGCAGAGTCCAACGCACCCGAGAAGGCCATGCCAGCCAGCGGCGTTTCAGCGTGCCCGACGGTCTGCGAGATCTGTCCTTTCTTCTCTGGTCCACTGTCTTCTGGTGTATTCGTTTTTGCAACGGGTCGCTTCCTACCCCCTCGGCGTGGCCTTGTGCTGTAATGTAGACACTCTGTCCACTCTGTCCTGAGGAACCAGGGGTGAGGACTTCTTCCATATAGAGCACTGGTCCCCGTCGATTTGTACCCTTAGTGAAGGTTGCTTGTCCATCAGATAACGAATATCCATGATCCATCCCTGGCCCTTGTTTACTCGATACCAGCCAAAACATCCACCACTTACACACAGACGAGACGAGACAAACAACCTCCTGTTGAAAACTTGGCACCTTCCGATTGAAAAGCCGAAGAAAGCATGGCCAGGAGAACACGCTCAACCAACCAGCTGCCCGTGGGCGTCGGCATCCTCCTCTTCTTTCTCATCTTACTCTGCCCCCTCGCGGCAATCCCGGTTGCCAGCGCCACCACGGTTGAACCAGAAGAGCCCGTCGTCGGCATCGACCTTGGAACGACGTACTCGTGCGTTGGGGTCATGAAGGGGGACAAGGTGGAGATACTGGTAAACGACCAAGGTAATAATGGATTGTAGTATCCCCCGGATGGCCTCGTCCCAGACGACGGCTGATCCGAGACAAGGAAACAGGATAACGCCGAGTTACGTTGCGTTTGCTGAAAACGGTGAACGTCTCATTGGTATGTGTCTGCCATCCTACTTAGCGTCACCCTTACCACCACTTGGCGTATTCGTGCCCTAACAATCTTACGCCCCTTATCAAGGAGACGCAGCGAAGAATCAATATGCGAGTAATCCCAGGAACACAGTCTTCGACATCAAGTCAGCATTCCCTTCTGCCCCTTTCCCCTTCTTCCTGACATGGTCAACGGACGGGGCCACTAACACACGACACTCAGACGGTTGATAGGCCGCAGTTTCTCGGACAAAGCAGTGCAAGCAGACATAAAACACATGCCATTCAAGGTCATAGCCGGGCAAGGGGACAAGCCTGTGGTCGAGGTCGACGTTGGGGGCGACACACGGCGGTTTACCCCTGAGGAGATCAGCGCCATGGTGCTGGGCAAGATGAAGGACGTTGCTGAGCGGTATCTCGGCCAGAAGTGAGGACCTGGCTACCTTATAACCAATATCAACCTTTGTGTGTTCCAATACAAAGAAGAGCCTGCTGCTGACTATCGACAGGGTCAAGCATGCCGTGGTCACCGTGCCGGCCTACTTCAACGACAAGCAGAGACAAGCAACCAAAGATGCCGGCACTATCGCGGGGCTTAACGTCTTGCGGGTGGTGAACGAGCCGACGGCGGCAGCGCTCGCTTATGGCATCAACAAGGTACAGTTGCAGAACTAGGTACCAGTCACCCAAGACGGCCCCCCCAACCACTGACTTGACAACGCAAAACAGATCGAAGGCGAACACCAGGTCCTGGTCTACGACCTCGGCGGCGGCACCTTCGACGTCTCCCTACTAACCCTCGAAGAGGGCATCTTCCAGGTGCTCGCCACGGCGGGCGACACGCGGCTCGGCGGCGAAGACTTCGACAACAGACTCATCAACTACCTCGCGCGGAGTTTCCGAGACAAGCACCCGGAGCTCGACCTCACCGAGGACCCAAAAGCGATGAGCAAACTGAAGCGGGAGGCCGAGAAAGCCAAGCGCGCGCTCTCGTCCCAGCTGTCGACCCGCATCGAGATCGAGAGCCTGTTCCGGGGCATCGACTTCTCCGAGACGCTGACGCGCGCCAAGTTTGAGCAGCTGAACATGGACCTGTTCAGGAAGACGCTGCGCCCCGTCGAGCAGGTGCTGCGGGACGCCAAGGTGGACAAGGCCGATGTGACTGACATTGTGCTGGTGGGCGGGTCGACCCGTATCCCGAAGATCCGGAGCTTGGTGGAGGAGTTCTTCGGGAGGAAGACCAACGGCGGGGTCAATCCTGATGAGGCCGTCGCCTTTGGCGCTGCTGTTCAGGCAGGGGTAAGCACGCACGTCTTCCAACGTGGGACCTCGTTTGTGAGCGAGAGAGGCTGGCTGACGCGGAGAGCTGAAACAGATCCTGGCCGGTGAGAAGGTAAACACCTCGGCTTTCCTTTCCAATGTTTGCTCTGGTGCTGGCTTTTTGACTAAGCTTTTCGATGCCTGCAGGCTGCCATTGGGACCTTGCTCATGGATGTGAATCCACTTACTCTGGGAATTGAGACGGCCGGAGGCGTTATGGTGAGCTCTGTCCAGACACCGGGGCGACACATCGGGTTTCAAACCTAACCGATTCATAGGCGCAACTGATCCCGCGCAATACCCAGATCCCCACGGTCGGTTTGCCAGTTGCTCGCTATCCATCGTCAATATTCTCAGGAACTATAGGCTAACCCGACCCCGATTATAGCGTCGATCCCAAATCTTCTCTACCACGGCCGGTGAGTTTCTTTGCGTTCGGCAGCGAGGCCCGACCCGCTAACAGTCGCACCCACAGACAACCAGCCCTCGGTGATGATCAAGGTCTACGAGGGCGAGCGCACGCTGACAAGGGACAACAACCTGCTGGGCAAGTTCGAGCTAACCGGGATCCCGCCGGCACCACGCGGGGTGCCTCAGATCGAAGTCTCCTTCGCCCTCGACGTCAACGGCATCCTCGAGGTATCGGCCCAGGACAAGGGCACGGGACGCAAGGAATCTATCACGGTCAAGAACGACGACAGCCGCCTAACCAAGGACGAGATCGCCCGCATGATTGCCGAGGCCGAGAGGTTCGCAGGCCAGGACAAGGAGGCTCGCGAGCGCATCGAGGCGCGCAATGGCTTCGAGAACTACGTATTCCGCCTAAACGCCCAGATTGACGACGATGCAAGCGGGCTTGGCGGGAGGATTGACGAGGAGGAGAAGGACACTGTAAGTGCGCCATTCTGAGCCGTCGGTGGTTCTCTTTTGTCGACGAGGCTGATGACGCTCACGATCCTTTGTTACAGCTCCGCGATGCGCTAAGGGAAGCGACTAGCTGGCTTGCGGAGTATGGCGCAACGGCGACGGTCGAGGACTTCGAGGAGCAGAAAGAGAAGCTGTCCAATGTTGCCTACCCCATCACGAGCAAGTTATACGACGGCTCCGGTGGAGGAACGGAAGAGCACGGCGAATCTGGTGGTGACTTCCATGATGAGCTTTGAGAAATTGAGAGCTTGGACTGCAGTGTTTCGATATAGGTAGAGTAGTCTGTACAAAAATAGCACCAATAGGCCGCAATTGATTTTGATGAACTCCTGGCGCCGCGCTGATGTGGTCGTCACAAGTCACATGTGTTCTAGAAAGTCGGGCGAGCGGTGATCGTGATGTGGTCAGAGCTTTATGTGGGGCCGTTTGAGACACAACCTTATTGGCGGGCAGCTTCCCCGGATCACGACTTGATTTTCGGCAAAACTTCGGATTCGCCCCCCAGGCCCAGCCACCATGCCGTACCATACCGTGGCACGCCCTGGCAGCATTAAACCGAACGCCAAAACCATAGCGGATAGCTGGACTGTGTCGAAACAGGACTCTATTAATGATTATGCAGACCAAATACGTAGGTATTGAAAGGAATGTATAGAAACGTAGATGTCTTAAATAAGGTTTGAGTAAGGTTAAAGCAGTGCTGACATTGTATATGTTTTAGCTGTGGTATTGTTTAGAGAGTGGTGACGCATTGTCTTTTGCGTTCGGTTTAATGCTGCTAGGGCGTGCGTGGGTTGCCCGGCATCCCTGGGGCCCTCCTTTCGGCAAGCCCGTGGAGGCGACGATCAATCTGCCGAGGCTCACAAGCCGACTCTGCTGGCCAAGAAAGTCGGCCGTCAACCTTGGCCTTTCTTCCCCACATCAGCTGGCTTTCAACAATTCAGCGACTTTGACCACGGGCGATCCGCCTCACAGGCTAGGCTCTTGCGACTGCGAAAGCCAGCGAGAAAAGATAGTCCGCGAGTGCTTTTCCACCTCAACTGCGGCGACAGCAATTGTTCGTTTGTTGTGGCAGTTCGTTGCCAAGAGGTGGCGTCGTCCCCGGCGACCGTGGACCAGCCTTTCCATTCGCCACCTGGAAACGCTTCTCTCCCCGGCGTCATCGACGGGAAAGTATTGTCAACAACCCCAACAAGAAGTCAGCGCCCGTCGCAGCACGAGCCACGGCACATATCAACCCCGATGGCATCACCACCAAAACCGTGGGAGCGGCAGGGTGCAGGGCCTGGCGCCTCTGGTATGTAGCAATCTCCTTTGTCAGCCATCGCAAAGCTTTCCCAAGTACCGGGCAATTAAAACAACGAGGCAATAGCACCCGCAATATCGGCAGCAGCCGCGAACACAACGACTGCGCCCGCGACAACGGCGGCGGGGGCAGCGACAACAACGACATCGTCTCACACAACCCCCGCGATACCCGCGCGACCAGCCTCCCTGACCGCCTCGGTCAATCAGAACGCGGCGGCTTACAGCAGACCCTACGGGGCCACGCCATACGGGGGCATGGGTGGCTACGGCACAGCCTACTCGTCGCCCTACAGTTCGCCCTACTCCCGACTCGGCGGCTATGGAGGGTACGGCGGCGGCATGTACGGCAGCTACGGCGGCTACGGCGGCATGTACGGCGGCGGCATGTACGGGGGAATGCCCGGCGCGATGCCGGGTCCCGCCGACCCGAACAACCCGGAGAGCCTCACCCAGCGCTTCGGCATGAGCACCCAAGCGACCTTCCAGATGCTCGAGGGCATAGTTGGCGCCTTTGGCGGGCTCGCGCAGATGTTGGAGAGCACTTACATGGCGACGCACTCAAGCTTCTTTGGTATGCCGACAACCTTTCAAAATGAATGTTAAATATTGATGACACGTTGAACCACGCTAACCAAAGCCCCTCCCCCCCGTTAGCAATGGTCTCGGTCGCTGAGCAGTTCGGCAACCTCCGCGACACCCTCGGCTCCGTTCTTGGCATCTTCACCCTGATGCGCTGGATTCGCACCCTGATCGCCAAGCTAACAGGACGACCGCCCCCCGTGGACGCCACGGCCCTGACGCCCGCCGCCTTCGCTCGGTTCGAAGGGCGCCGGAGCCCAGTGCCGGAAGGCGGCCCGCCGAAGCCCAGCCGCAAGCCCCTCCTCTTCTTCCTCCTCGCCGCCTTCGGCCTGCCCTACGTGATGAGCAAGCTGATCCGCTCGATGGCCGCCAACGTGGAGGAGGAAGAGCGGCGGCGCCAGCTCGTCGCGGCGCAGCAGATGCTGGACCCGTCCAAGCTCGAGTTCTGCCGCGTGCTCTACGACTTCTCGCCCGCTGCGCAGGGGCAGGCCGCCGTGCAGGGCGTCGATCTCGAGGTGCACAAGGGCGACCTGGTGGCCGTGCTGAGCAAGTGCGACCCGCTGGGCAACCCGAGCGAGTGGTGGAAGTGCCGCGCCCGCGACGGCGGCATCGGCTACCTGCCCTCGACCTTCCTCGAGGTGCTGCGCAAGCCCGGCCAGCCAATCGCCGCCATCAAGGGCATGCCTGAGAGCGAGAGCAGCAGGGCCAATACGATGACCAGCAGCACCGCCAGCCCGCCCAGCCCGCTGCCCCAAGCCGCTAATAATAACCCCCCTGCTATGCCGTCCACCAAAGTCGGAGACGTCACGGTCGAGAGCTTCCAGAAATCGCAGTTCTACTCGTGAAAGGACCGACTAATCGGCTCATAAGACGGCCGTGCTTGATGACGATATCGTGGCACACCACCACCCCTGCTTTCTCAAAACTGCTTTTAATTCACCCTGCTATAACTTGCGCATGAAGACCCGAAAGGGGGAGGATGGATGGATGGATCTGGAACGATCTGGACGGGATGGATGGATGGGATGAGGGGAAAAGAAAGAACCTGGCGTTTTACGGAGTTTGGAGCGCACATTGCACATAACATAAGTGCTTTGAGGGGGAGACATTTGCTCAAATACTCAGAAAAGAGGACCTGCTGCGGATGAAGGGTGTCCAGGTAATTTCGCAGGCGGGGTTCATCACCCTTCTTTCCTACTTTTTGCATCACCGTATTATATCATGTATAGCGATAGCGATATTGATATGCAGCGGCTTCCTGAAGCCTGAAATGAAAGTAGTATTTGTGTATCCTAGCAGTGCTAGTTTTGTGAATAGTATATTATGATGATTCTCTTTTTCTGTTTTATCCTTGCTGCATCCCTAGTGCATACAACAACAGCCTCACCGTGGATGGACTGCAGAGGACAGACACATTGATGCACCAACGCATTCAAGAGACAAGTCATTGCACCGCCGACACTTTACCTATCGTGCGGTGCTGTTTCTATTGCCGCTCCTGGATCTAGCAAAGCCGAGAGAATTATCGATTGTTATTCCCTCGTGCCTGTAACCAGTGGGTGTAAACTGTTGTTCTGCCCCCCAATGACTCCAATCATACAAAAACTGACCCGAGGAACTCAATATGAACCTAGCCCCTCCCCATTTCTGCTAACTCCTAAAACCAATGAAAAAGAAAGAAAAGTGCGAAAGCAAGGAATCCAGGCACTCTGCACTAACCATGAACCGCTCCGCCCCCTGTTTTTGTTGGTTTTTAGGATTCTTGTTATCTGTTTTTTACCCGGAAGAATTGACTTCCAGAAGGTAGAGGTCGTTTCACGTGCGTTCAAGTCGTAGAAATAAGTAATGTAAAGCAGGGCAGAGGCACCTTGGGATGCCAAATGTGACAGGTTTGGCGCAGGTTGGGTCATCTGGCGCGGAGAACTCTGCCCGAGAAAATGAGAATGGAAGCTAAGGATACCCGGCTCGACTTTAGTGGAGAGTCATTCGAACAGCGCGGGAATCGGCGTGAGGATGCGTTGTCTATGCACAGAGCCCAGCCACGAAGCTTGCTCCGGTATGGTGGCATCATTGGCGATTTGAAAGGTCGGGGGGTGCAAACATGGAAACCTTAAGACCGCTAAGGGCGAGTTTACCACTCATACTCGCCGGTGGCTTTGTGGAAGACGTATTCCTTGCCATTGACGGTGAGCACTCCGTCCTTCAGAATGCACTTCCTGCAGAAAATGATCAGCACTGGGATTTAAGTCCTGGGTAGAATCCAGTCGGGACATACCATTTGTTTTTGACACGCTGCACCTTGTCGTACATGCAGAGCATCATATGGCCCATAGTCTCGTCATCATCATCATCATCATCCTTGTCCTCGTCCGTGTCATCGAGGTCCGAATTGATGGCGTCCTCATCCTCCTCACTCTTGATATCATCGTCACCGCCATCCAACTGGGCAGGACCATCGCCTTGTCGTGGGGCAACAAGGCTGGGTTGCTTGGCAGCATCGTTAAGGGGTACCATCAGGCCACCACCTTCCATCTGCTTCGCGCGCGCCGCGAGCTGCGCATGGAAGTGCTGGTCAATTCTCTCACGGTCCATAATAGGTGGCTGACCAGAGCCACAGCCTTGCGGAAGCGATGCGCCTTCGGCAGCATCGTTTGATCCATCATACTGAGCGTTGGGAAGAGAGTTCGTTGCGCCCGCTTGTGAGACCTGCTGCATACGTTGCTGCACAACGGCTGCAACTCCCTGTCGATACTGCTGCTGAGGGCTCATGTGCTGTGGTGCCTGCCCCTGACGAGTCCCCTGCTGCGCCTGGGCATTGCCGTTCGTCTGAGGGACCATGACACTCTGGATCGCATTGATCGACGCAGCAGCTCGTTGACCGTACTGACTCTGTAGGGCCAGGGCCGCACGCTGCGCGGCGGTGGGGGTGGCACTGGCTGGGTTGTATGCAGGGTGCACGGGCGGCATGCCGGTGCCCGGTTCCTGCTTGATGACTGGCTCGGTGTCAACGAGACCCGGGTCTTGCTTCAGTGCCACGCCGTTGTTGTGGTTGTTGTTGTTGTGGTTGGCGAGCATTGCTCCCGGGAGCGAGAGAGTCTGCGCAGCACCTTGAGGACTCATCGTAGGCTGTGTGTGGTTGGCAGTAGCAGGGGCCGCGCTCGGAGCGGCAGTTGTTGCCGGTCCATTGTTGGCTGGCGCAGCCGCAGGTTGCGGCTCTTGCTTGGGTTCCCATGGGAACTGAGCCACCTTCATCTGCGAGAGTTTGGCTTGCCAGCTCTGCTCTCACATGTTAGCATTCGTTCATTTACCGTTTTGGGAATGTGGAAGGAGGCCCAGAATGTGCCCCACGTGATGCAGGCTGGAAGCCCAATCGGAAGTCAAGGCCGAATGATTGGGCGAGGTTCACAGCGGTTGGGCTGGATTTAAAAAGAGACCCAAAAGTGCTCGGTCGCCCACCCGGCCACCCTGCCTCACCACCCCCTCTTTGCGCTGGAGTCTGGAGTCAAAGGGACAGCCAGCCGCCCAAGGGTAAACAACTCGACACTTGTCGCGCTGTTTGACCGCACTCCATGCCAACATGGAGCGAAAAAAGAAAGGAAGAGAGAATTCAAGCAGAGTTCGCATAGTAACTCTGCAACATATCGGTGATCGAGAGATGATCTTCATTGTTGTTGCGGTCGTGGGAGAAGCGGTAAGAAATGGAGGAGAGATCAAGAGGCTCACCTTTTTTAGGTCCTCCAACACGCCTTCCTCAACGCCATTCTCCTCGAAGTCGACGCGCACCGCATTGATAACCTCGGAGATTATGGTGTCGTAAACCGGTCCGACTGCCACGTTCGACATGGTGATGGATTACTCCGGCCGAGGCAGCGAAGCCGGCTGGGCTGTGTCACGATCCCCGCAGCCGATGCTTCACGCGCGGACCGCCTGCACCCGCCGCCCTGTCGTCCTCGCTAAGACCGGCGATAAAATCACCGGGCTTGCTCTACACCACGTCCACAACGATGACAAGCGACTCGATTCGTGCAGAGAATCCGGGGTGGTCGGTGGACCGGATATCGGAACGAGGAGCAGGCTCGGTGTAATGCGGGACCCCCTCGCACAACGCTCCCCAATGCCGCTTGAAAAAGGTATGGTATGCTATTGGGATCCCTTAAGTCGTCCAAGCACGTAGATGTGCGTAACTCTTTATTTCTAGATGGTAGGGCGCCGTAGCTCGGAATTTCAATGTTGCGCAGTAGCCGGTAGAGACGGTTTTTCTATGGGTGAGATGTATGAGGCAAGTTGTTGGTCGCCGCCAACCTTCCTTTGACATTCAGGTCCGAGCTGCTTAGTCAGCCAAGCTGTCATTGGTCAATGACAGCCGCCAATCCTCCAGCCGGTACAAAGCGCTTTCGCTTTACAGTATGCTATGACCTGAGGGCTTATAAGCAAACAAGCGCATACAAACATAAGACGGAGAGATTTTCTGCGTGGAGCTCGCAGCTTTACTTCTCGCTTTGTTCTATGAGACTTAGCCGGCGAGATGGTGGAATCCCTGATGGTAAACACAGGCCAGACGGCGGATCGGTTTACGGTTGGCACAACCCGTCAATCCAGGCTCTGGCCTGCATAGGTACTGCGCCAATGATACTGGTGGACGATACACCAGATCAAACATGATCCTATTTCTCTCCCGCACGGAGATATTTAATCAAATTATCTACATTAAGCAAAACAATCATGAATTACATAAAATTCTTTACTCCGGATTCCCGTGCGTGCATAACGGGCCCCAGACTTAGCGGATGGTCATCTGGTTGGTCATGGTGGCCTTTCCCGAGGCACCAGCACCGCCAATGCCGGCGCCGGCTCCTGCCTTCTTCTCAAAAATCTTCCAGAACTTCAAGCTTTCGTCGGCAGCTGTGAGAGTGTTAGCATCGCAACTTTGGTCGGATCATGCGGAGAACAAAGGGGGATCCTACCAGCTGTGGCGAGCATCTGACCGTCAGGGCTGAGGCAACTGTGGAGAACTCTGCTCTCGTGCGCGGGGATCTCTACGTTGCGGACAAGCGTAGGGTAGCTCCAGATGCTCAGCGAGTTGTCCGGGAAGCCGCTTGAGCTCACAATCTCGCGATAGTGAGGGCTCCAGCGCAGGCTTGTCACTTGCGAACCGGTGTCGATGCTGTTGACGCGTGCGCCGGAGGTCGTGTTCCAGAAGTGGATGTGGCGGTCGTACGAACCGCCCCCGGTAGCGAGCAGGTTCAGGTTCCACGGGCACCAAGCTAGAGCCTTGACGGCCGCCTTGTGGTTTGTCTTGGTGAACTTGGGAACGGCCAGGGACCGGGCATCCCAAATCGAGACGAGGTTGTCGTTCCCGCCCGTGGCAAGCTGAGCACCGTCTGAGCGCCACTCCAGGCCGCAGACTTCCGAGGTGTGCGAGACGAGCTCGGCAACCTTGTGTTCCGCAATACGAACGTCGTGGTTGAACACGAGCCCGCTCCTCGCGCCGGTCGAGAGGAGGTGCTTGTTCCAGCCCATGACGCCGACCCGTGTGTCATGTCCGAACATACTGCGAATCTTGACGCCCTCGGCAACATCCCAGATCTGTACCTCACCGGTACCGAGACCCACGCCCACATAGGCCCCGTCCCCGGACCACTTAACGCTGCTCACGTACGTATCGGGACTCGTCTCGACAAGACAGCTAACCGAGCCCTCATCTGCCGACCAGACATAGACATTGCGCTCCAGGCCGATGGCGACCTGGTTACCCGAGCTCCAGTCTAGGAGGTTCAGATAATAATCGTCGATAAGCCCGGGAGCGTCCAGGACGCGCTCCGGAGCGGTGGCGATGCGACGTCTAAACTGTGCCGAGCTGGCGTTGGCGTTCTTCAAAGGCCGGTTGTACTGCTGTCGCAGGTCGATGGGCTTGGATGACTCCGGAGGCGCGGGCTTGAACTCCAGAATGCGGGTGTTCAGATTGACACCGCAAGCATTCGCGATTGAGTCCTGGTATGCCACCGTAGTGGGAGAGGGGCGGGGGTGTGACGCGGGTTCCTCGTCCTCGTTGATGTTAAGACCCTCGAGTGCCGCAATGGCATCATCGGTTGCCGATGCAAGGACCGATGACGCCTCGCTGTGGCCAACTCTCGAGCCTGGGCGCTTCTTGTCGCGCATCTCAAGCTTTCCGGATCCGACGTTCGCGATGGCAGAGCTTGCACTCCGGTTGGGAATGAAGCGGTCGGCGTTGTAAGTCACTGTCGTCTTGGAGGCCTTTTGCCTGATGGCAGTTTGCCTCTTCGTCTTGTTGCCGGGTGGTGTCTTGACATGGGCGCCGGTTCCGGTCAGTGCAAAGTCGGAAACACCGAGCTCCAGGGCTTTTCGCGGCGTCGAGACGACTCGCGCAATGTTTGACTTGGGGGACTCTCGGTGGCTCTTGGACTTCGCAAAATGGGCAGCAAGGTTGCCACCATAAACCGACTTAGACACGACCCGCTGATCGTCGTTGCCCGTCCTCTCGGGCGTGTACGGTGTCGAGTTTACGTTCACCGCAGCAGAACGCTGACGCGGGGAAGGAGTCAAGGGCATCCGCCCGCCGGCAGTACGGGCGGAGAAGAGTCCTGCATGGGACTTGAGGGGTGTCGATACAGATGCTGTAGCCATGATTGCCGACTGTGTAGCGGTGGGCAAAAATTGTAAATGTTTTGTGATGTTTCGTAGAAAGCTGGCAGTGTTCAGGATGGAAGTGTGTGTGGAAGGAAGGAAGTGTGAGGCGAAATGGAAGGAGGGTGGGCCGTCACTTTAAATGTTTACTTACCGGCCCGTTGACTCGGCAACGAACGAGTTGCCGCCCCTTCCTGTCTGATCATTTCATGCTTGTGAGCCCCACCGTTGCACCCCCGGACCGCTTCAGCTGGGACCCACACGCGGCGGCTCCCAGGCGGGTGAGGCGGGGCCATCGGCTGACAGTCGGGACTCCGCAAGGGACTGAATTGGTTTAGCGTTTCGGAAGTCAGCCCTTTCGCCCAGAACCGACCGCTGGAGCATCAGGCCATTGCGACAAGACCATCATCACCAAACTTAAACCGCAATCACAGCCCACGAAGACCTGGCTTCCTTGCCACGGACAGCCGCCGGAGAGGCAGCACTGTATTCCCCGTCGTAATAATTCCAGCCGAAGCACGAGCAAACCGCGTTCAACGGTGCTGGTCTCGTCTATCCGTCGCGCTCCCCGGCGACCTAATGCCTGCCTAGGCCTCGTCGCCCCTAGCCTTTGCGCATTCGCAGCCATGGCGCAGGCCCCTGCTACTCCCGCAGCTGGCGTCACCAACAACTCTTCGATTTTTGGCGG
The DNA here is from genome assembly GCF_033439665.1 of Chaetomium strumarium. Lineage (NCBI taxonomy): Eukaryota > Fungi > Ascomycota > Sordariomycetes > Sordariales > Chaetomiaceae > Chaetomium > Chaetomium strumarium. The sequence goes on along the minus strand of NW_026944429.1, from coordinate 2,853,859 downwards.
ACCGGGTCAAAACGGTGCCGGCGCAACCTCGCAAGCCGTCGTGCCTGTGCCCTCGTTCTCGTCCGCTTTGACGCCTGCTTCCGCCGCCTCCTCGAACAACACCTACATCATGCCGAACTCGCCGCTCAAGAACCGCGCTCCCATGGACGGCTACCGCCCCAAAGTGACGCGCACTCTTGGTCAGCGACCGGCCTGCCTTGTCAATGCCTCGGTGACGTATTGCGGGAATAACCAGATCTACGCCTTTGGCGGCTTCGACCAGTACACGGACGAGGTCTACAATCATGTGCTGCGCCTCGACCTGGTCAGCCATCAGTGGACGCTCGTCGACAACTACGGGGATATTCCGGGCGTGCGGATGGGTGGGAACTCCTGCCTTTCAGCTTCGTTGTGAACCTGTGGCTTTTCGCTGACACCTCCCCGCAGGCCACACGGCAACGCTGTACAAGGGCGACAAACTCCTGGTTTTCGGCGGCGAGAACGAGCACCGCACCTACCTTTCCGACCTTATCATCTTCGACCTCAAGACCGCACACTGGACACAGCCGCAGGTCACCGGACCGATTCCCAAGGGTCGCGCTCGGCATGCAGCCGTTCTGCATGAAGACAAGCTATTCATCGTCGGCGGCATCACGGGTCATGATAATTACGTGTTGGATGACATATGCTATCTCGACTTGAAGACGTTCACCTGGTCGAGGTCCTGGCGCTTTGTCGGGCGCTTCGACCACTCCGCGTATATCTGGGGCGATAGAGTGTGGGTGTTCGGCGGCTTGAGTGAAGACATGGACAAGGTTAGCGACCTGTGGTGGCTGGATCTCAAGGGGAACCCAGCTTTCGAATCCCCGCCGCAAATCGGCTCCATCGATCGTTTGGGACTGGCGAGAAACGCCAACTCGCCGCGGCCTCCTTACCAAGCAGCACAATCTTCTATCGTAGGAACATCGGGCTATGCAGCCAACTCGAGAACACCGCAGGTCAATACTCCATCATTCCACCTAAAGGCGTATGCGCCCCCTGCGCCGGGCGCCATCTCTGCTCTGAAATTCGTTAGCGGCCCCAATGTTCCGTCGCAGATGCAGGGCATTCATTTCCACGTCTACTCGTCGGGGACTCTCCTGGACTTCGTAACGCCAGCCGCAACCATCACATCCAAGGACTGCTCACTATCCGCTCTAGATCTGGGCACGCTTAGATGGCAGAAGCTCGCCGAGGGGCGTGAAATCTTTAAGTCCGGCTACCGGTGGCATTATTGCACCATGAATGAGGATGGAACCAAGGCGTGGCTGCTGGGTTGTCCTACGGAGGCCGGAGCGATCGACCTCGGTGCTAATGGCCTCGAGGAATATCTCTCCGACATCATGGAGATCGACTTGCGGAGATATGGCTTCCTGGGCAGCAACCTGGGATCCGAGGCCCGTACAGACCTGGTTCGGCCGTCCCTGCGGACGCGCAGCGTGGAGCCGCCCTCGAAGGGGCTCGGGGCGGATCTTGCGAAACTCTTCGACCAGCCCCCGGAGACTGGCAGCGGCACCGACTTCATCGTCACTGCTCTCTCGGGCGACTACGACGACGAGGAAATCATGGGCTCGGCCCTGATGCACGCTTCAGAGACGGAGGAGGGCAGTCAAACGTGGCTGGCCCCAGACGCGCCCACCTCGCCCCCCATCCACGTCCACCGGCTCATACTACAGGCTCGCTGGCCGCACTTTGCCCGCCTCTGGGCGAGCCAGATGGCCGAGTTCCACACCAAGAAGATGCACATACCGGAGCCCTACAGCGTCGTCAAAGCCTTCCTGTACTACCTCTACACCGACCGCATCGACCCGGCCGACGACGACGCGGAGACGGACCTTTCCGACGTGGCCGGCCTGCTGGTCATGTCCAACATCTACAACATCCCCCACCTCCGGCTCCTGTGTGTCAACAGGCTGAGCAAGGAGCTCGACGTCGACCACGCCTGCATCACCTGGTACTGCGCGGGCCTGGCCAACGAGGAGTGGCTGCGCAAGCGCGCCGCCAACTTCTGCATGACGCACTGGGGCCGCGTGGTGCGCACCGCCGGCTTCCAGCGGCTCCCGCGCGCCGCCCTCGTCGAGCTGTCGCAGGAGGTCGACATGGAGGGGCGTGTCGTTGGCGGCGACGAGCTCGACATGATCGTCGGCGGGTTCGGCGACGGCGCGTCGGCTGTGTCGCGCCGCAAGGAGAGCGTCAGCAGCAACCAGACGCAGATGCTCGAGACCGAGGACGATGAGGACGACGGCATGGAGATGTCATAGATCGGCATTCGAGCGAGGAGGAAGCATCGTCATGCGCCGCGGCAAGCGCGAAGGGTCCGGTATCCTTCCTTAGAGCAAAGCCAGGACCGGTTGTGGTTGGATTCGTAGACGCAGGAGAGTAGCTCGTTTTTCATTGGGACGGGGGGACATCTAGGTGGCACGGGCGTGGAGGATGGGAAGTGTCCCCCTTTTATTTTCGCACGCTCAGGGTACAGGTAACATGTTACAGTAGGCTACCAGGCATTGCGAGGCGTCAATGGAGGTGTGGGGTGGGACGGGGGCGTTTTGGCTCTTTCGCAACGGAGATGAATACTCACATGCGTTGTCTTCCATTATTAGGACCAGGACCCGAGCCCTGGATGGTGAATGAGCTGGACTCGTTCTCTCTGATCCCTCGCGGTCGACCGAGCCGAAGTAAACTAGTGCTGACCACCCTAATTCCCTCCCAAAAGAAGAATGCTGTACACAGGCCATGAATGTCAGCCAGACTGACCTCCTTGCACCTGCGAGATTCGTTGGACTACTAATAATAACTCATCGTATCCTTCTCTTCTCTTCTTTCTTCGGCTGTCTCTCCTTCTCTTTCTTTCCCTCCTTCCTTCCTTCTTTTTTTTCTACTCGTTTTCCTTCTCTTCTTCTCTCCGCTTACCTATCTTCTCCTGTTCTGTGAACTGATGATCTATATATGCCCGACCCGTTGTTTAAACTATCCGCATGTGGAGGTGGTTGTTGTGCAGCTTCTGCTACCCTTGATGTCACAGCCGAAGATGCGAACAACGTTGACGGAAAAGATGTGATGGATCAAAACGTCTATATCCTAAGGTATACTTTTCCCTTCCCTTCATGTACACAGCCCTTGTGTCGTCTTCCGTCGTCAATTTTTAGACCCCCAATACTTTTTTTTGGCCCCCAATCCATCATCAACCATCTTGCAGGATATTCCAGTGAAGAAATATCATCATAACCGATCTCGATGTGCCAAAATAAGAGAACAGATGATTTCATCAGCAGTCAAAACACACAGTAGTGGTTGGCACTTGCCAAACTACTTGATCGAGAAATTAGTAATTAGAAACGCTGTAAAACATTCAACGCACTGTCCAGCCTGATCCGCCCCGTGTGGTTGGGTTTCGATGACGCCACTCTAGAAGTACGCGCAAACAAGCAACCCTCCGTCCCACCCCGCCCCCCACCCTTTTTTTTCTGATCCCGTCTGTCCGGCCTCCAATGCTGTTGTTGTCTAATGCGATGTCGATGCGCTCATCCTCCTGCTACGGACCTCCTCACTCTTATCGTCGTCTCAATGATGGAGTGGAGAGGAACGAAAGCACCGTCTTCGACTCGGAAGAGCGAGTCATGAAATGAATGTCGAAGCGGTTGTTCTTCGATCCGAAGGGAGGACCCCGTTTTTCGCTAAGTCGATACTGCTGGAACATGCCGTAGCCCTTCTCATGCCTCCGTTCCATCTCTTTCCGCCCCCTTTTGCTTGTTTTCTGGCGCCTTACCCCAGAATACCATGCTGACACCACCGAGACGTACCAGTCTGAACTGCCATTCTATGAGGGTATCTGGCTGTGGGCGACCAAGTCCAGCCAACGCCGCTCGCATGCCAAGTGCTGGGAACAGAAACCCATGTCCAAACGGGGAGAAACGCCGACCTATATGCCGAAAAATGCGGATCCTGAGCCGAATCAAGGAAAGAGGGGGGTTTTCGGTGGCAAGGGGTGAAAACGGTCGTCTGCGAGCTTCGTTGCGTCGTAAGACGAGACATGACAAGAACGCAGATGACTCTCCAAGAACGCCGGGACAGCGAGAACACCTGAAAGTTTATGCCAACACCGCTCAGCGACAAAGTCCGTAACAGCTTTCGGTGGAGAGAAACGATCCGTAGATGCAAGAATCGTTCGGGTTCTTGCCGTTCAGAGCATCGTGTCTTCGTTGATGTTGGGCAGCCCCTGCTGAAGCGCAAGGAATGTTGCGGGATTCTGCATCATGGTAGACAGGAGAGATTGGTGTTGAGCCCGGAGATCAGGATCGCACATAGGCGAGTGTTGTTTGTGCTATAAGGGTGTCAGCAACGCAACTCTCGCATGATGCATGAAATCCTCTCAAACTTACGTATTTGAGTCCATTAAGATTCTTGTACCGCTTCCCACAGACGTCGCACTTGTGAGGCTTCTGCTTCTCCATGCCTAGAGTCCCGGGATATGGAGTACTGGTCTCCGGGTTAACGATAGAGAAGGTGCCATCTCCGTTTTCATGGAGTTGTTGGGTGGAATGTCCGTGAGTCTTATGGTATCTATTTCAAGCTGTCAGTCAGTCATGCAACAGTGCGGCGAGGGTTCGGCGCCACCCCAGTGGAACAAGGAGCGCGGTTGACGGAGCTCGACTTACTTCAAGCCGTTTTGATTCTTGTATGCCTTCTCACAACCAATGACGGGACATCTGAAGGGCTTATGCTCTTCGGCGGGGGGCATCATCAAGGCCGTCATCTGCTGTAGGATCAAAGCGGGGTCGGTCCCGGCTGGGAACTGGCTCAAATCCAGGTTCATGGCCTGTAGATGCTGCTGTAACTGTTGCTGCAGCTGGAGTTGCTGGTCAAGTGCTCGCTGCTGGCTGGTCATCTGAGTAGTTCCCCCGGGACTGAAGAGACGCTTGGCGGGGTCATCGATGGTGCCCATGGCACCGAAGGCCAGGCCTCCCAGTTGCGAGCCACCCAGGTTCATGTTCCCAAGATTCATCCTCATCGGCATGCCAGGAATTTCGTCATCGTCATCACCGTCGCCGTTCTGAGAGAACGGGTCTCGTTGCGGTAAGCCTTGCTGTGTCGCCAGAGTAGGTGTGTTGACTGATGAAACGGTCGGGTTGTTTTGGAAGCCAAAGCTAACAGCCGCTGGTGTCGGAGGCTGCGAGGTTCGGAGCGCTTGGTGAGGAAGACCGGAGCTGTTCAGATGCAGCTGCGGCCGCTGTTGCTGCCCAAAGAGTTGGCGTGTTTGCTGGATTGTCCGCGTGTTGTCGTCCATGTCCATCGGCCCAACGGCCTCGTCCAGTTCCATATCGCCCACCGCATCCATCTCGTCATTCATGTGCGACAACGAACTAACCCTCTGCGACGACGTCGTCGCTTGCTGCTGCTGCTGCTGCTGCTGCTGTTGTCGCATCATTTGGCCGATGCCGCCCATCCCCATGCCCAGGCCGACTTGGCGCTGCTGCGGAAACCCTTGCAGAGACTGTGAAGCCTGCTGCGTTCTCCCAGCAGACGGCACAGCTGACCCCGCACGACTAGCGGGGCCGCGAGAATTGGCTTGAGGCATACCGAAGGCGTCCCTCGACGCGGTGGGCGTCGCCGTTGGGTGGTGGTTCTCTTCGTAGTGCTGGAGGAGGTCATGGAGTGTCGGCCATGTTCGGTCGCAGCAGGTAAAGTCGCGCATGAAGCTTGCCTCTAGCCTAGGGATGTACGAAGACGAGTGAAACGAGGAGGACTGATTGTTAATGTATGGCGAAGTGCCTGTCATCACCATGCTGCGCGAGACGTATTAGCTCGTGCTCCCGGGAAGAGCGAACGGGTAGTCACCGCTGGGCGGCACAGAAACATGAGATGACAGCGTTCCTCCGAGGTTCCGGCGGCGTTGCGCGGCCCAGACGGATCCGAGACAAAGGCAATGCAGTGGGGGACTGGAATGAAGGTGCGACGAGAAAAGGCAAGCTTACTCTTCCCGGATGAAACTCCCGACCGAAATGCCTCCCCAGCTCATTCCGCCCATCATGCTACCTGCAAGGCTTTCGCGCCGACCGCGGTTGGCATGCTCACGATTGGGGTTGGTCATCGAGATGGGCTTTGCGCCTGCGCTGACGAACGAGTCCTGGCGACTGCGGCCACTGGCCGAGCCGAGATCGGGGCCGGTCGTCATGGCGTCGGCGTCGGCGTCGGCGTCGATAACGAGGTCTGCGAAGTTCTCTAAGCCGTGGTCGGCGTCACCAAGCTTGTCGCAAATGCGGCTGTTGTCGTCGCCCGCACACCAGGCGGATGCGGGAGAATTTCTGTCGGAGGTTGCGATAGCAATCCAGCGGGGGGCCGGGTGGCCAGAGAAAGCCGAGCTGGGCGTCGACGGCTGAGATGGTGAGGGTGAGCGCGATGAGTGGTTGAGAGGAGAAGGCGAATCAACGGCTGGAGCCGTAGTAGGCGAGATGTGGTTGCAACCAGAGGTCTTATTTCGATAGGCCCCAGCGGGCTCCGCTGCCTCGGGGCTCCTACTCGAATTAAACAACGCGCCCCAGGAGCGCCGCATGGCGAACGAGGGCCGAATGTGGATAACTAACGCTGCCTAGCCTCGGATGCGGATGGAACCTAACCTGCCAGTGGCAGAATCGACGGGGGTTCCGGACGGGTGCACAAACGGAGTCGCCACCACTGAGCGCCAGCACCCAACACTCAACAATGAAAATACCTACTTCAGAGGAGATGCGAGAATTGCAGACCGAGTTGCAAGTGTGAGGTACTAGTAGGTGAAGGACAGGAGCAGTACTAGGTAGGTTGATAAGGCAGATAGCCCTTGTGCGGGCAGGAGCAAGTGGAAGGCACTGGACACATGCGAAATCCACCGATGTGGTCGCCGCTTCCCATTTTAACCTAGCTTGGAAGATAGAGGGGGCGTTCCTTGCGTCTTCTATGACCGCTCTATGACACGTTGAAAGCGACTGTGAAAGGTCTGAGCACCGAGGATACCTTGGGTAAGGTTGGAGGGAGGAGGGTTCGCAGGCTCCACGTGAACAAAATAATGGGGACACGATTCACACCACTCGGGGGTCGATCTGTCTCCGTTTTTTGCTCAGGTGGAGGCAGACGACCTCGACCACCAACCTGGCTGGCCTGGATCTCGAGCGTGGAAGGAGTGGAGCCCGGCTTTAACGTGACTAGAATTCGCCCCGACATGGAGGCACCAGAATGCCAATGCCAGAGCCATGCGGCCTATGCGAGACCGTTCAAGGTTCGGTGCACTACACCATGTGGAGCGAAGAAGTGCCGGCGGTGTCAAGGAGCCGGGATGGTGCGAGTTGTGATGGAAGCTCTGAGAACGGTTTGATTTCATACACAGTAATAAAGGGACAAGTACAATACACTACAACTACTAACCTCAGGTTTGCAATATGGGGCAAGGCAATTTAGTAGAAGGATGGTAAGGGGAATGTGTGATACGACATGGATACTACCTAGTACTATGGGTCGGTGCTTAACACTATGTAGTCTGGCGGCTTTCAACCTGTTATCAACTTTCCGCTGTAACCGCTGGGGTCAGGTCTCCGTTGATGCCTACATCAAGCAGTGATGTGACTAGGTAGGTACGATCGGTAGATGTAGATCACGCACGTAGGTGGTACTGGCATCGCAATGGGCTCACCTCTGACTTCTTCTGCTGTTTTGCTTTCCATTCTGCTTACAGGAGACGCCTAATGTCAACCCAAGAATTGGGAGAAGAAGCCCTGTGGATGAACTGCGTCTCGGAGGATGTGGTCAACCACCCGAAGGATGTCCCGGCCAGTCAAAGTTCTAGCCTTAGTCGGTACGGATACTGGTGGCCGCACTGTCGCAGTGCCAGAGGATTGGATCCTTCTTAGTTCCACTTGAACCCGGTACTCGGGCCAAAGGACCGGTGAGTGTGAATTACATTACGTCAGTATGTATTTACAGTGCCTCACCTCGAGACCGCGCGGCGAAAGGCACCCCTTATTGACCAATGGAACACACTCTTGCTCCTTTCACGTTGCCCCTCTGAATCTAACCACCTCTCTGACCTCCGAGCAGATAGCTAAATGCAAACACAATACGCTGGCTATGAGTTGAGGCTGCCGCGGCTTTCCGGCTCAGTGGGGTACTATACATATATAAACGTAAGTAACATACATTCGATACCAGACTTTTTCGTTACATACATAATGTAATACTGTGTGGGTCTCTGCGAAACAAGGCAATCCATACCGTAGATCTACGCCACGTGTAATTTGTACGTACTATACATACGGATACATCCGTACATGGACTAGCTGAGTGCCACCTCAAACAAGATGCCAGGGTGAGCGTTGGGTGCTGTTGGGAACGAGACTGCGTCGAGGCTGACCAGTCTGAATAGAGTCAGGCCTCCGTGCTAGAGGCAGAAAACGGGTTGAGGAACCGCCCACGCGCCCTGGGGTACATTCGATTCTCACGGTATTTCTATACTGTAATAGTTGTACTACTAGTAGTACGTACCAAACGCTAACCCCGCAGGTTCAACCAAGGATGGACTCTGCGCAGCTGCATTAGAAGCGTCGCAGAGTTTTGCCACTTCCACATGTGGTTTCAACCCAAGGGCTAATAAGCGCGACGATCACTTCTTATAACTACTAGTACTCTCCTTGGACACCACATGCAACCCGCATTGAACCTCATGCTTCCCGGACAGGCAGTTAAGAGTAGCATACTCCCTTATTACTTCGTTGCTGTAGAGTGGTACCCTGACTACCTACTAACCAAGGTCCCCAATGAGTCACGCATCAAACTGGAACTCGTTCCAGCTGGAAGTATCAGCAAAGCAGATGTGTAAGATGGCGGTCTACTGTGTACATTCTGTACATACAGGTAGTGCTCGTCACGGCTCCACCACACAGAGTTAGTTCGATCTACGCTCATCGCCGTAACGTTATGCCGTCAGCAACATGACCGTCGTTTGGCGCCTCCAAGCTTGACTTTTGCATGTATCGTACTAGTGATTAAGACAGAGCTGAGAGATGAGTATTAAGGGAGTGATATTATATAAGTGTATGCGTGGCATGTCCCTAGACGTTTGCGCTTATACTAAGTATTATTAGCTTCATAGCTTAGGCGTGGTTTTCTGTAGTGTACGGATATAAGTTAGAGAGGCGAGGCATCGCGAGCGCCTGCTCCACTATAATTCCGTGTAGCGAGTGAGGGCTCACTTCCCCATCAGTTCCACCAGAGGCTGTGACACTCAGTGCTCTCGGCGGCCGAAATCTGGTGAGCCATGCACCTTTCTCCCGAGTATTGGCTTGACAGTCATTCTAACGGCTCGCCTTCCAGAATTTGGAGAGGATCCTATATAGCTGGTAGGCGTTCCGAATTCACAACGACGTAGCCATCATAGTACCGCAGCGACCTCTACGCAGTACGTCATGGTCTCCGTTCTGATATGAAACCCTAACCCGGAGCTTCGCTAAAGAGTGCAGTGGAGAAAGGAGTTGGCGAGCTCACCCACCTCGTTGCGACACGGCAACTCGTCACGGCATCCCTCATGATGCGAACGTTGGATGTCTCACGAACTTGATACCGTAGGTACGTCTCCCGAAGTCGATTGTTCGGCAATACGTCCCCAATAATGTGTATGTCGGACCTGAATAGATATGTCTGCTGCACACGAACACAATTTCTATTACAAAATAAGGTACTTGGACTTCTCCGCGGCAGAGGGAATGCCCGGCCGGGTCTCGCCGAGAGACGCGCGAAAATGGGTCGCTATACTCCGTATCGGGGCCGTTGAAGGCCGGTGCCGCCCCAAATATCTGGATTGAGCTTACACAGCCGATTTTTCGATTATTAAACGCCGTCAAACAGTCGATGTTGGAGGCACACATGAAGTAAGAGTTTCGGAATGATCCGGCTTCAACTTAATTGTAACGGCGAACAGACGAGCAATGTTGTTGCGTTCGGCGTCCGCCCGGGATTCTACACATTAAGGCTTGGTGCAAACGCCGAAGCTTTAATAAGGGTCCTGGCCTGTGCGTGACCGTCGCGGGGAAGACTCGGTGTTTGCCTCACCATTGGACATCTGACATCACCATTGCCTGGGCGTAAAAAATTGCCCGTGGTGTCATCCCATTCGCGTCCAAGGGCTCATACTTGATAACCTGGAAAACCTGCAAGCGCCATCCTTCTTCTACTAGGCTTTGTAGCAGGCCTGTAATATTTAGGTATCGCAGGGAAACCGATTCTGCCAGGTCCCTTTCCTACACTCTTACCGATACTATTCTCATTTCTCAACCGTGATCTCAGTCATCTCGGCTCCACCCATCCCGTAGTTCCGTCTCGGACCGCTGGCCTGAAGCGTCATACGATTATTTTCCGCACCAGCGCACTCAGCGCCGCAAACCCATCATAAAGCAACCGCGGGGCCTTCTCGAACATTACACGTTAGCTATTCTGATATTCGCATATCTTCGCGCAGCCACCACACCGTCACATCCCTTTGCTATAGCACTCGCGAGTCGCCAGGCAAGATGAAGGTCATCAGCAAGGAAGAGGAGCAGGAGCACTACGGCCAGGTGCTCCGCGGCGGTTTCATCGGCGGCAGCGCGGGGCTGGCGCTCGGCCTAGCTGGTGTATTGGGCGCGTCGCGGAGGTACGCAGCCTTCCGGTCGCTCACGCTCCCGTTCCGGACGTTCCTGGTCTCGTCCGCCGGCACGTTCGGCGCCATCGTTGTCGCCGAGCGGTACAGCATCGCCTACCAGCGGTCACGCGACCAGATGAACAACTACCTCGAGGCGGCACACCGCCAGCACGAGCAGGCCCGGCGTGCCGGCAAGACCGAGTGGCAACGCATGATGGACTGGGGCCGCGAGCACCGCTACAGCATCGTCTTCGCCAGCTGGCTTGCCTCGATGGGCATCGCGCTGGCCATGGTCGGGCGCAACAAGTACCTGAGCACCAGCCAAAAGGTTGTCCAGGCGCGTGTGTATGCGCAGGGCCTGACGCTCGCCGTGTTGATCGCCACTGCTGCCTTCGAGACTGCCGATGCCAAGGCCGGAAAGGGTCGGTGGGAGACCGTGATGGTGGTCGACCCGAACGATCCAACCCACCAGCACCTGATCGAGAAGAAGATCCACAAGGAAGAGTACGAGGGCCAGGACCTCTGGAAGGGTGCGCTACTCCCAACCTATCCTCTGGATTTGTCTGGAATTCTGTGAGCGAAAGCTAACTCATGTATTAGAGATGGTCGCCGCCGAGGAGAGGCGTCTGCAGGAAAAGAAGCAGCGGGAGGCCCAGACAGCCAAGGCTGAATAGGCGAACGGAAGCTTTGCTGACTTCAACCATGTCGGGAACTTGTGGATAGGGAATTCCTGAGAGGCAGGGCCCCTGCATTCAACACTCCGACGCGTATCTTACGAACACACTCTCTTCTCTCTTGCATTAGACGGCGTTCATCGGTTTAGCGGGTACGCAAATCATACAAAAAGCGTATGGTATTGTTGGCGTCAATTGTTTCCTTCCCATTCATGTATCACTATTTGGGGCGGTCCCGTGGAGCTGGTGCTAGCTTTGCTGGTTACCTTAGTCAATCATAGAGGCTAGGGGTGAACGGGACGACGGACGATGGATGGGCGCACCAATCAGGGAATCTAAAGGAAAAGAAAGAAAGGCAGATGGCGGTACTGTTTCAAGCGTTGTCAAAACGCTGTTATAGATTGTCATGACTCGTAGAGAGGCTTGGAATAGACATCTAAGACGCAGATTCAACCAATCCTGTCCACCCGCTTCGCTTTTTTGGACACCTAGACCCGCGACGCCGTACTTGTTTGTACCAATGCTTGCCTCCCGCCTCACCACCATCCTTCGATACCTTAAACTTCTTATCTCTTTCGAACAAACATGACGCTCCGTGGCGTCAGGCGCAAAGCCGAGCCTAGACCTCAATGGTGAAGTGGCTGATCTGCGAATAGTACGCATGGACAGCGAGCTCGAGAATCCACACATCGCCAAACACTTCGCTCCCGTCGAACCCGCCGATCATCAACAGCCGGCTGTCGTGCAAGACAGTACCGTGGTAGCCCCTGCCGCTGGGGGCCGCCCCGTAGACCCTCCGCTTGTCCCAGGTCATGGTGACCAGATTCAGCAGCAGGACGTCGTTGGAATACTCGTTCCCGTCGTGGCCGCCAATCACGAAGAGATACGACCCGACAATAGTGGCGGTATGCGACAACCGCCGGAACGTGACGGGGATGCTGACTGCTTTCCAGACCTGCGTCTCCACGTCGTACACCCACACATCGTTGAAGCACTCCCCGCCATCCGAGCCGCCGTATATGATCAGCTTGCTGCCGACCATGTTCGCCGTGTGGTAGCCCCGCGCCTTCGGCCGTGCATCCCTGCCACCGGCCGGTGACCGGCCGTCCGCCGAGGACGGACCCGAGATAAGCTTCCATGACATCTTGTTGGTGTCGCTGACGTCGAGGCGCCAGATGTCGTTGAGCGCCCGCACGCCGTCTCCGCCGCCAAACACGTAGATGCCGTTCTTGTACAGGCACGCGGTGTGCGCCCTGCGCTTCGACGGCACCTTGTCGCCCAGGATGCGCGGCTTGGACCAGCGGAAGTTGACCGTGTCCAACACGTACACGTCGTTGTAGTACGCCGGCCCGTCGCCGCCGCCAAACACGACCAGCTTCTTGCCCACGGCCGTGCAGGTCATGGCGCGCAGCGGGACGGGCACGTCGCCGACCACGTGCGGCGCCGACCAGTGGAAGGCGTCGGCGTCCAGCACATACAGCGCGTTGAAGCAGGCGCGCGAGTCGCAACCCCCAAAGACGTAGACGTTGGAACCCACCAGCGTGGTGGTGTGCGCGCGCAGCGCCGTGTGCGGCGCCCCGGACACCGGCGCCCGGCTCCAGTACATGCCGGACGACGGCGCCGGGGGCACGTCCGGCGCCGTCTTGGGGTTCGCCAGCGGCGGGAACGGCGTGTACAGCTCGGCCCCCTTCGCCGGAGCGCCGCGGCCGGTGCCCAGGCGAGCTATAACGCCCGATCCCGGCCCCACTGTTCCCGGCCGGCTCGCGATGGCGGACGTAGAACGCACCGCTGTCGGTCGCCGGGCGGTTTCCTTGCTGCTGCCGGCCGAGTCGTGCCGTTCCCGGCCGGCGGAGGATCCATCTCCATCCTCGGCGATGCTGGGCTGTCGAGTCGAGGAGGGCGTTGGCGTCTTCGTCGGCGGGATGGAGAAGGAGGAGGTCGCGGTGGGGAGGGAGGGCAATGAGACCCCGGATGGGGGCGGAGACGGGACTGCGGCTGTCGATTGCGAGCGCTGACGTACGGCGACGTCGGCGAACTTATATCGGCGATCCTGGCTTTTCGATGCGAGGTGGCCTGGCGTGTGTGATCGCGGTATCGGCGGAGCTCGGTCCTCGGCTTCGGTAGCGTCGTACAGCTCAGAGGCTGGCGGCGAATACGTCTCCGTGATCTTCTGCGACCGCACAACCTTGATCGGTGGCCTTTCTCGCCCCGCTGCTGTGGCCTGATCAGCCATCGTGGGGTTGAATGGTCATCTCCCAAGCATCGACAAAAAAGCGACGGGCGCGGGCAGCGGCGCAGGCGGGAGACGGCTGGAATGTCGTTTACGTTTTGATGCTGGTGGCCCACAGACCGGGAGCTGATTCCTTCAGGTAGCAAGCAACTGCAAGTCTGCAAATGAGAACCTCCGGTGGAGAAGTTATGCAGCTTGTACGCGGTGTTGTCTATTACCATTAGCAGCTGGTAAGGTCTGTTGGTGGCCTTATTAGGGATGGGGCAGGAGCTGCGAGGTACGGTTGGATCGGTGGATGGCACAGGAGTTCCGTTGCGGCAGTTCAGGCGGATGGGCAGCTGCCCAGGATGGTTCGCCCTTAGCTGAATGGCACCTCAACGTTGTGCTCGGGTCTGTCTGCCACCCCCTGTAATAACAGTTGGAGCCGCTAGTCCCCGCGGGACCTTGCTTCCCGCACTCTGCCCAGTTCGTCATCATCCCATCTCGTCCTGACCAAGCAGAGCTCGAGCTAACCCCCACACACATCCATTGTCTCATCCTGTCGGCTCTTCTTTCTGTTACCGTCCACTACGCCACTGTAGCTCTAGGCACATGCGCTAGTAGGTACGGTAGTAGTATAGGTATGCGCTGCATGATGACATGGACGTGCATTGCGAACCGGGAGATTGGCCATACTTGTCTACCTAGACTAGGTAGGTACTAGTAAATAAGGTAGTTATGGAAGAAGGACAGTACCTAAGGTACCTAGCTGGCCTTGAATGATCTTTTTTTCCCCTCGGTCACTTTACAGACATTCTATGTTCGCACGGTGTATCCCAACACCTCAGGTAGTTAAGTAGCATGGATCATATCTCGTTATTCGTGAGTCGCGTGCTCGTTTCTCTAATGGAACTTGTAAGACCCGAGTCTAATAAAGTGCTGTGACGGGCCGTTGAGCAGCTTGAGCTGCCATTGAGCCGAGAAAACGCTCGAGTTGTTCCTGGTTGTCAACGGCACACAAAACCAGTACGTCCACTCATTGCCACCCCGCTGTGGGGCTAGTTACCGTATTATTCTTTCACTCTCGACCGGCATCCAATTACATACATTCCCTTACAAGGAATTTCGTCGTGAGACCTGAGCCTCAATATTTCACCGGCCTTTTTTCCTCACAACTCCACGACATATTAGGCCTGTCGTCCCATACCGTTCAAGTGAAAGGCAGTGGTTATGGAACCAGGGTCGGTGAAGCGACTGCAGGAGGCCAACGGGCAGCCAACTGAGACGCCCAATTCGCCAACGAACAATGAGCCGGCCTCTAAGAGAATGAAACTCGAAGATCCATCCCCAGCTTCTGCCGATGAAGTTCAGACAAACCGAAGGCCCCGGGTAAAGGGAGTCGCGCCCATCAAGGAAGAGTAAGGCCCTCCTCATGACGCCCGCTGATTAGGACATTAGCACCACTGACACCCCAACCTCAGATATCTCATCTTGGCACCGGGCCAAACAGCGCAGCCCGGCGGACCGGCTGCCATTGATGATGATGATGCAGCCGAAGGGCGGACCGCATTAGAGACCCATGAGGCCCAGCAGAGCTCAGGGAAGAATGGGAAACGGAAGAAGGCAAAAGGCCAGAACAAGGAGAGAGAGTTTGGCAACTTCCAAGACGCCCAGCGCCTGTGCAACTCGGTCGCGTGGACCCCCGAGTTTTCCCCGCGGCCCTGTAAACACGGTGACCGCTGCAATGTTCTCCACGACATCCGCAAGTATCTAAAAGAAGGTCGACGCGCCGATCTGACCACGTTTGGCGGCAAATGCCCGGTCTGGGAGAAGTACGGCAAGTGTCCGTCGGGCTGGCGCTGTCTGTTTGTCCAAAGTCACATGGACGAAGTCAAGCATGAAGACGGACGGTCGGAGCTAGTTCTGGTCAGCCGAGCTAGTCCTGACAACCAGCCGGTCGAGGGGGAGGGGGAGGAGGAGGCCGGCGAGGTCAGGCCAGGGGTGGTCAACATGGTGCCGGTAGGTGTGAAGATCGACTTGTCCAGGAAACGAATCGCTCTGGATAAGTCCGACCAGTATTTGGACTGGCTTACCAAGGATACCGAGCGCTACCGACAACACTATCACAGGCAGAAGGACAACGAGGACGAGTCAGCGGACTACCGCGCGCAATATGTCGAGCCTCCCTTCAAGCCGTCCGAAAAGAGGAGAATCTACTTTGGTCGAGAAACGCCGGTCCTTGCGCCTTTGACGACGCAAGGCAACCTTCCGTTCCGCCGTCTCTGCGTCGAGCTAGGAGCTCAGTTAACGTACTCGGAGATGGCTTTAGGGTTGCCCTTGCTGCAAGGGCAAAAGGCCGATTGGACGCTGATGAGGGCTCACGAAACGGAGGTCACACCCCCTCGCTTTGAGCCCAGCGGTCCGGTTGTTCAAGGCTATGACAATTCTCAAGACCTCAAATTCGGCGCCCAGATCGCGGCAAATGTCCCCTGGATCGCCATCAAAGCTACCGAGGCGCTATCTCGATTCCTGCCTCATCTCCGTCTAGTCGACCTGAACTGCGGCTGTCCCGTCGATATGGTGTACAAGTCCGGAGCCGGCTCTGCCCTTCTAGATGCCCCCTCGAAGCTGGAGAGGATGATCCGGGGCATGAACGCGGTGTCCGGGGAAGTACCGGTTACTGCCAAGATCCGGATGGGTGTCAAGGACGACAGGTTTACCGCCCACAAGCTGGTTGAGCGACTGGCGCTAGGGAGCGAAGATATGCGCAGCGTAGTTGGCGCACCTGGGTGCGCGGCTGTTACCCTACATGGACGAACAAGGCAGCAGCGGTACACCAGGGCCGCTGACTGGGGTTACATCGCCGAGTGTGCGGCTCTGATCAAGCAGTACAATGAGAAGAGCGACAGCTTGGTCGACACGATCCGGGAAGCAGACGAGAGCACGCTGCCAAACGGTGGGAAGATGTACTTCCTGGGCAACGGCGACTGTTATTCGCACGTCGACTACTTCGACCATGTCAACAACGCCAAGGTTGACAGTGTGATGATTGGCCGAGGCGCACTCGTTAAGCCATGGGTCTTTGAGGAGATTGAAAAGGGGCAGTATCTGGACAAGTCGGCCTCGGAAAGATTGTCGTATATTGAGAAGTTTGCCCGCTACGGCATGGAGGCCTGGGGCTCGGACGAGCTTGGCATCAACTACACGCGGCGGTTCCTTCTCGAGTTCCTCGGCTTCTTCAACCGCTACGTCCCCATCGGGCTGCTGGAATACCTCCCCCCGACCCTCAACGATAGGCCGCCTGCCTATCGTGGGCGGAACGACCTTGAGACGCTGCTTGCGAGTAAGAATTACAAGGACTGGATCAAGATCAGGTAAGATTTCGGATGCGTACCTGGTAACACGTTGACGGGTTGAGCTGACGAGACGTAGTGAGATGTTTCTCGGCCCAGCGCCACCCGGGTTCAAGTTTCAGCCCAAGCACAAGTCGAACAGCTACGAGATTGAGGCCGAGGGCTAAGAAGCTCGTCGGAGGAGAGGCCTCGGTTCAGCGCTTGTAGTGGAACTAGCCGTCAGTTCAAGCCATGAGCTATTCATCTGTATGGACGGCAGTCGCCCGATCCATGACTCTGCGGGAAACATATACGCCGCAAATGTTTCGTGGGCATTATGTGGTTGACAATACAGAGAAAGGGCGATGAAATAGGAATGTGTAGCATTGCCATAAGTGCAGTTCGTGCTTGACGCTTGTACCATACGATAGAGAGCTAAAAGCTTGTCTCTAGGGCAAATTCATGGTATAAGAACATTACTAAGGTGGCTTTTCACTGATAAGCTCTTGTGGCACTCCTTGTGAGCCATGGGATGGTCAAGACAGGAGGGCATCTTGCCAGCTGTAAGCCACAGCTCGCCACTTGGCAAAACATCTCGCCGGCTGTCAATCTTGCCTTCAATACCGTGACTTCGTGATAATAAGGATCTCAGGTCAAATCCCATTGAATCGACGGCTCTTACCAGTTCAACCCGGAAGAACCTCCCCAACTCATAACTAGCACTCGGCCTTGCGATTATGGCGCCTACTAAGTTACCAGAATCTGGCAATCCTCTGTAAGTATCCAGTCCCATATTCATCACCCAATTGAACCTTCCCAGCCCACAGCTTTCCCAAATACGTCCATTTGCACCTCAACTCGCCCATTCCCGAGTCGCTATTCACTTCACGACTAAAACCAAGACCCTTACATATACCCTTACCTGCTCCAACCCTCCACACCCCAGGATACTTACTTATCACTCTCCTCTTCCAGCGTCAATCAACCAATGCTGACAAGATATCTCGGAACAGGGTATTTTTCGACATCACCCTGGGAGGTATGAGTTCATCATCAAATAGTAGTAGCTGCTTTTTTTTGTTTTGGCAATTCCTTTGCTCACACCGCACACTGGATTCATCCAGGCGAGCCCCTCGGCCGCGTCACCTTCGAGCTGTTCAAGGACGTAGTCCCCCGGACAGCCGAGAACTTCCGCCAGTTCTGCACGGGCGAGCACAGGAACAATCTGGGCCGTCCGCAGGGGTACAAGGGGTCCAAGTTCCACCGCATCGTAAGGACCTGCCCCGTGTCTTTTTCTATTTGTGTAATCGATTTTTTTTTCTTTTATGGGAGTGGGGGAGGAGATGGGGGGTCAGAGCATGGCATGGCATACATATACATGGACTGACAGCTGACGACGGTGACTCTTTTGCTCTTGAGAAAAATAGATCCCCAACTTCATGTGCCAAGGCGGTGACTTCCTCAACGGCGATGGCACCGGTTCAACATGCATCTACGGCACCAAGTCGTTCGCCGACGAGAACTTCACTCTGAAACATGACCAGCCTGGGCTGCTGTCGATGGCTGTAAGAAGCCCCCGTTTCCGTCCTCAACCTTTTTTTTTTCTACATTACACAGAAAAGAATGATAGATAAAACGGAAAAAAGGTATAGGAGGCGTAGGAATGAATACGTCGGCCGGCTAACTGCAAGCGACGCAAAAACAGAACGCAGGCCCCAACACAAATGGCTCACAGTTTTTCATCACGACGGTGCCGACCCCGTTCCTCGACGGCAAGCATGTCGTGTTTGGCAAGGTGGTGGACGGCATGGACATTGTCCGGAAGATGGAGCACACCAAGACGGGCTACCGGGGCAAGGACGTGCCGAATCTGGACGTGGTGATTGCCCAGTGCGGTGAGATGTAAATATTGTGGAGGGAGGGGCGGGGGAAACTCTAGGTACTAATTGCTGGTACGATGGATAAAGTGCGAAGGTGGATGAACGATATACACAACTTACTTTCCTGTGCGCTCATGATTGATTCATTCCGGGCTTCATTCTATCATATTATAGGATCAAGTGTCGCTTGACAGCGCAAATGCCAGAACAGACTGTTTGTTTGATATTGTGACTAAAGTTCCTATCTAAATTCTAGAGCACCAAAACAATGCAAAACCTGAAGGGCAAGGGGGTATCTCCTCCATGTTGGCGATGGCAGTTTGAGACCCGCTGCCCGCCCAGCACAACTAAACAAAAACAAAACTGACTGATTGCTCCTGCGATCAACGCATTGCTTCCTCCTGATACCGGCGCCTGACACGGGAGGCCCTTGATCTTGGCAGGAACCCGGTGATAGTGGGCCGAGTGGATGATGTGGTTCCGGTTCCAGCAGCGGGGCTGCTTTCCGCCCGCGCGGTGACCGTGACGGTGACGCTGCTCTGCGGCGCCGTGATCGACACGGTGACGAATAATAGTTCGGGATCCGTACCTGCGCTCGAGGGCGAAGGTTCAGGTATTGGCGGTGTTGTCCCAATACTGGTTGTCGGAGGCACACTGGTAAACTGCAGCTGTGCCTGGAGGATGGCCGACGGGAGCGGGAACTGAGTGGCTGTAGCTCCGATAAGGGGGTGAAGGGGGATATCGGTCGAAGCAGCTGTGGCGCTTGTGACGTTGAATCCCGCCTGAGGGACTTGCACCACAAAAGGATTCGCCATCTGCGCCGGGATGCCTCTGGCTGTCGCGGCCTGGTGAATGTCATACTGAACCGCAAACTTGCCGTTTCGATTTCCGCACGTAGGACCCTTCACCTCCCCAAGACTCTCGTCGCAGGGGTCGACGATTCTGTAATCGACAACTCCCGTGTACAGCTCCGGTATATGGATGCATAGTTCCGAGGAGTTGCCGCCCGGCGGGCATGGCCTGCCGGTGTCCGGGTAGCTAGCTGGCGGCACCGCAACCCCTGCGACATTCATGTCTGGCCAGTCCCAGACCCAGATGACGGTCAGGATGCTGCCAATTTCGGCGTCCAGGGGAATCTGGAAGTCAGATTGGCAGAGTACCGAATCTGTCTCGCTTATGTGCAGCCTGCGGTACGTCGAGATGCCTTCACTGTCCCCGTCCGCGGGGACGACTTCATGGCATTGGCCATCGTCAAAGTTTCTAGTGGCGAGTAATTTACCATTGCCGTTCCCGCCCCGGCCGTCGGCTGTCCACTTCAAGTGGACGTCCATGAGATTGACGTTTGTTAAATCAGCCTGGTATGTGCCGTAGATATATACCGTGCCACGGTTGATAGGTTTGAGCGGCGTCGTCTTATCCGCGATGGTGACATGACCGTTTTCGGCGTACTGGATTGCGACAAAGTCGCCAGGGGCCACCTGCAGCATCGGAAACTGCGCAGTGTAGCTGGAATCCGTGAGCTTCATTTTCTCTGGCTTCACGAGCTTGTCGTCCTCGTGGATAATTTTGCCGTCGGGCCTGCCGTTCGGCGGAATGAGGTAGTCATCCTGAGGGCCGCTAGCTCTGTCGATGTGGGCTCTGTCGAAGCCCGGAACGCCAATCAGCGTCCCATTTGGCGCGATGCGTACTGTCCGTTCTGGCCATGAGTGGCCAGTGACCGTCCCTGAAAGAACCCAGAAGAGGAGCCAGGTGGCTAAAACGCCATGGGTGCGAGCGAAACGCACCTTCATGTTTGGTGCGTGATGATGGTTGAATGAGCTCATGATGCGATGGTGACCGTCGTTGGTTTTGGTGTAGAAGATGTAGTGAAGCAAACAGCTTGCTGCTTTGGCGTGAGGTTTCTTTTCGTTGCTTATAAGCAAAGCCAAATAGTTCGTACAAATGAGCGGCAGCGGTGTTTGTTGGCTATTGTGTTATTGTTTGAAGTGACTGTGAATAGAAGCGTTGGCCTGACAAAGCCAGTTGAAAGTTGAACAATGGAAGTGGAGGCTGGCTCGACGAAAGAGCACCTCCCGCCCCTAATATACCACCCCGCGGATCCGTTCAATCGCTCAATTGCGGCCAATCTCCTCTTGTCAGCGTGGTTCCGTATGACGTTCTCAGCGTTGTTGCGCATGACCTCTCTACGTTCTTGCCGTATGATGCTTGTTGCGTAGGACGTGCGCAGATGGGTGGAAGAAAAAGGATTAGCGCCGTGTCGAGTTCGTCAGGTCACTGAGTGTGGTTGTGTATTGTTCACGTCGTCTGCGTAGGATGGGCAGATGGGTGCCGCGTTTCGTTCGTCAGCTCACTGAGTTGCCACAGCAAAGACTCGTAGACACAAAGCCAAGAAAGGAAATCCGCTTGAGCAGACGAGTCAGCAGAAGAGGACTACTACAGGAGAGTAGGAGTAAGAGGGATGAGACGCACAAGGGCCAGAAAGCGGAAATGGAAAGTGACTCGCATCATGGATGGGAGAGAGATCGGGACCAAGTGACATAGCCATGTGAGTGGTGCCGGCTACTATTACGTTCAACAAGCTACTGGGGCCAGGATGTTTCGTCGTCCAGCGAGCGAAAATACAGGACCGCTCTCGCGGTGGTCATGGCCGGGGTTATTACCAAGGAGAAGATGTATGAGGTGAGAGCCGCACAGAGGTGAGCTGTCGCCAGCTTGGCCCGTCTGATCGCGCGAGGTTGTACCAGGAACGCACCAAGCGCCCTCCAGTGCCCATGACTCCACTGCCTGAGCGAGCCATCTGAGTGGCCACACTCGTCTTGTGGAAGCTTCATCGAGAAGCAGGACAGGATAATTGGGTAGGAGAGGAGCTCGTTTCTCAGGATTTGCTATCGAGGAGGTAACTGCCCTCGTGGAGTTCAATGGCGGTTGACGTCTCCAGGATCTGCTCGCTGGGCAAGGGTCAAAGGTGGGGCAACATCTTGTGTGGAACCGCCAAGCTTCACTCCCGCTGCGGCTCATCGAATCATGTCGTGTGCTCACTGTGAAACTCAGATTGGCGAGCATGTTCCGGCGGTTGAAAGCGGGTCTGCACGGTTGCGTTTCATGGAGCCAAGATGCAAGCGATTCGATGCAGATGCACCCACATGCGACCGCTCGCCATCAAGAGACAGACTAGCCCACTTCGTGGCCTATCGTACTGAGAAGTCACTCATCTATTTATGCAAATAGCTACGCACCGTCGTTATGTGCATGTATCTGCAAACTTGGCTGTTGCCACCACCCACCCTGCAATTAATTCACTGATTCATGGAGTTAACAAAACGAACCCCAGAGGGTTGTATGTCAAAATCCCGCGTCGGATAAATAAACGGGGGGTCTGGTGACGTTGCAGAGCGCGCTTCGGGTGGTTGCCGCGCTACCGTGCGCGCTTCCCTTCGCGGTTCAGGCAATTGTTCAAATTATAGAGCACGAGTGGTAAAGAGAGCGAGCGCAATCGTTTCTTCCTCCCTCTCTCCACAGCTCTGCGGGATAACGGCGGACTGTTGACAACTTGAACCTACAAAGTCTAATTCACCGGTCGTCGAACCGCCTGTCAGTAACCTACTTACTTGCGCATGTTGGGGGAGAGGGGGGGGTTTGGTTTGACGAGTGGGGAGACTTCCATTTACTACATAAGGTGCTTAACCAGAATGAGTTCCTAATAGAGAGAAGCACAACCCTTCTCCTATCTAAACCACTCGCTTTTCAGACTGCTCAACTCAAGGGATAGGTAAAGGGCCGTCCTTTCGACAATGAAGAGCTCATTTTGACAAGGTTAGCCATTTATTTTGGGAGGCTACTATCGTGGAATTAGGTAGTGGCTCCTTCCGTGAATGAAAGTTTCCCCACTCGGAGTTTTAGCCGCTTACTCTTCAGCTGACCGTTTTATCGAGGCGTTAATGAATAGTGAGTTAACCGCTCCTCGGCCCCCCTTCCCCCATATGCGCGGGTAAGTACCAGAACACTGGTTGGTAGATTGATGGGAGTATGGAAGCTCGATTCCTAACGGTGTAATCTCAATCACGGGCTCGTGGTTTACTCAGGTAATTGTCTCGTTCTCGACTATCCCTCTTAATAAGAGGCGCAAGGGCTCTTTCCGCATGTGGCATGCTCCATTTTCCCATCTACCGTCCGAACATTGCCCTTTGTTGGGATGAAAATGAATTCAGGGCAGCTGCGGGAAACACCGGGATCGCCAAACCTCTTGTCTCATCCCAGGCCATCATTCAACCCCTGCCTGTCGTCGGTGTCATGCTCTGCCGGGCATGGTCTGTGCAACCAAACCAAGCCGTGCGTGATTTCATGATGGACTCACGGCTTCTCCGAGTCTCATGCGTTCGCACAGGCCCTCAACTAGGGAACACTGTCAAAGAAGTGTTTCAACAACACGACGACTCTTTATCTCCCTCCCTTTGCTTGTTGAGCACTCTTGAGTAACCCGCCCTTATCCCTTCCCGCAAGGCTGGTATCAGAACTATTGATATCCTTCCTAGCGCCGATCAGGCTGATTCGGGCTACTAGGTACCGGGCACAGCTTTTCAGATTCGCCAGCAACGTTCTGCCACCTCGACATGGCCCTACTGCAACAGCCCTGACTTCAGTTATTGGCATTCAGATCAAGGACCCAATTGATACCGCTTGCCCGCTTCTCTACCACACTATTCTGTCGTGCACTGCACGCCGACTTGTAGTTAAAACCAAACTGGGGTTTGTGAGATCTCGTTAGACACTTCGGTAAGGTAGAGCAAGGTATCTTAGACAAGTGAATCGATGAGTGAAGAGGTATTGCGACTGCAAGCTGATTATTAATCCGTCCATGCCTCCCGTTATTCTGCCAAAACGGGTTCTCATCCACCGCCCTCATACACGTGTCTTCCTCTCGTCAACAGATGTATGTTCTATACTAGCACATTATCATGGGATGTCATGCACACCGGATCCCGTTCCAAACCTCCGTAACCAAGAACAGCAAACTTCAATACGGAAGAAAGAGGTCGCCAGAGGAAGGCTCAGCTCAACCCAAGGAAGTCCTCACCCTCAAACGGCGATGCCCATCACCATCCTCGCAATCTCCAGCATCAGCATCCTCCCCAAGCCCATCCTCATCTGCGTCCGACCGCGAGCGCTTCAAACCCCTCATCATCACCAGCGGCGAATATCTCTCCTCCTCTTTAGCAGCCGACTTCCCGTCCACCTCCTCCCCTTCCCTCTTGCCGTCTGCTGTCCCCGTCCCCACGCCTGGTAAGGGATGGATGATGACCTCCCAATCATCTTGTGATACGTGATTCCTGTCGTCGCTGTTGTCCGACGACGCAAAACTTGTGGTTGGGGTAGGGGTGGCGGAGGATGAGGACGAGGAGGCGTGGATGTGATGGATATGGTGGATGTGCTCCCAGTCTTCTTGGCCTGCTTCTTGGGTTGCGCTGTCGCCCCCGGTGTGCATCTGATGGTAGTCTCCTTGGTAGGGTTTGCCATGGTCGTCGTCGTCGTCGTCGTGGCTGTGGTTGTGGTTCGCTCGTGTGATTGTTGTTGAGAGAGCGTTGTGGATGTGGTTGTGGTTGCTGTTGTTGTTGTTGTTGGTGGTGGTGCTGGTGCTGGTGACTTCTCCTCCCGGGATATCCGGTGAGGTTGTCGCGATTGTCGCCCAGGAGGAGTCGTGATCGCCGATGTTGTTGTTGGCGGCGGCGGTCGAAGGTGCCCAAGTTTGCTGGGGCCGAGGGTGCGGCTGACGATGTTGGCGCTGGTGGTACTGCTGCCCGCTGTCCCCACGGGAGGAGATGGAACGTGGCTGTGGCCCGGGTGCCCAGCTCATGAGGCCCCTGTGCGGGTGGGCTCCGCTGGAGGCGGAATATCCTCCGGACGACCAAGGGGCACCGGAGTCCAAGCCGCCTCCGATACCATGACCGTAGCCGTGAGTGCCGTCGTGCGCCTCACCATACGTGGCTCCGACGTGGGATAGGAACGGGTCGGTCACGGCTGAGAAGGCACCAGCCAACGCGTGCGAACTGGCATCCATGCCAGCCGTCGTAACCGCCACATGCGTGGTCATGTAATTAGGCAGGATATCAGACGCTGCCGAGCAAGCATCGAAAGCTGGCGCAAAGGAGCTGGCCAGCGAGGCGGTCGGAGGCGGCGTGGTGAGCCCGCTGTGGCTGCTGAAGCTGTCGAGAAGCCCGTACGCGGCTTGCGTTGCCGTGTTATGGGATGCTACCATTTGGTGCATGAAGTGGGCGCTATAGGCAGCGTGTTCGCCCGAGCCGGACAGCGGGCCGAGCCCGCCTGGGCTATCCAATGCCGACGCGAAGTTCTCGCTCATGCTCGCGCTTAGGTGCTGCTGGTAGGTTGGATCGGGAGACATGATGGCCTCACGAGATACAGGCCGCGGCGAAGCACAGGAAGCCTCTCGGCGCCCATCGGCAGAAGCCTTGTGGCCACGGACGATGGCGTGCCGCTGATGGGAGTCGCTGGCGGGGTCGAGGATAGTCAGGAAGCGCCAATTGGTCCTCCCGCAGGGTGCCGTGGCCGGTCTCCCTTCTGCGTCAATGCTGTGAATAGTCTGAAAGGTCCAGAGGATCACAGCGCGGCGCGTCCACTTCTGGCTCCCGGAGTCGCCGCCCTCTTCACGGCCGGAGGATGCAGGAGGGCAGGAGAAGATCTCCTGCATCATGGCGATCTTGGGGACCAGGTCCATCTGTGTGGGCTGCTTAGTGCGGCGACGGGATCTTGGGCCATCTCGGTCATCTCCCGTTCGCGTGCCGGCGCCCTGGTCCCGGTCATGCTTCTTGATGCTGCTGAAATTGTGAGCCGGGTATTCGGCGCAGCTGGTCAACGTTTGCGCCCAGACGTCCGCGGGGAACGGGACCGGGAACGGAACCGTGACGCCGTCTCGGCGACAGTGCTGTGCGAGACAGTTGCACGGTGCCCCGCGGCCGTCGTTGCGCGGGCCATCGCAGCCGGGCCGGTGTTGATAGGGAATAGTGAACTCCCTCTTGGACGACTCGTAGATTACCTTCGGAGCCGGATCGGACTTGAACTCTCCATGCGGATAGCCCAGCTCCGGTGGTCTCACAAGGCGCGTCTCCACTTTCCATCGGTGATTGAGCAGGCGCGGCTGCTCGACGTTGATCTCGACCCACGAGCTGAGGTTGGACCCGCTGGGGAAGCGGCTCTTCTCCTTCAGCTCGAGCGTGGCGTGCATATGCAGCACGTCGCACCGCGCATCGGTGGTCGTTGATGCGATCACCTCCAGCCGCTGGTGCAGGTCCGGAAACGTCGACTCCCACTCCTTGCTCAGCTCGCGGACGCTGCTGGACTCAACCTGGTGCAGTTCCTTGGTGAACTCGTGGAGCAGCGATCCCTTGAAGAACTGCTGCTCCTCCTTGGCCCACGTGTCCCGCTCAAGGTTGCGCGGGAGGTGCGGATACTCGCTCTGGCCGAGTTTGCCCCCAGTCGCCGGCAAATGCCCGATTCCGTCTTCGCCGACCACCACATCCTCATGCGACACAAAGATCCAGCAGCGCCGCGGCCTAAACTGCACCTGCTCGTTGAGCGAGAGAATCTGGGCAAAATACTCGTAGTTGGGCCGCTCGACCGGGAGGCGGCCCTCGGACAAGGCGATCAAGACCGGGTTGTTTTTGAGCGACACCGTCTCGACGTTGTCTGCCGCTCTCTTGTCCTCCTGCTTTGGGAGGAAGAAAAAGTGGACTGCAGGGATAGAAGAGACCGGGGGTGTTGGTTAGCTTGAACATACAGGCTGCAAGGCTACAAGGAGGGTACTTAGGGAAGCCGCGAGGGAGCGTCGCAGGGATGTGCAGGGATCGGCCAACTTCCACACTTACAACATCGATGGTTCGAGAGGAAGTTCTTGAGCACCTGGATGTGGCTCGACACCATCTTCCGCTCTCTCATCATCTGCGGGTCCGGTTCGGCGCCGGGGGGCAGGCTTTGGCAGTATGCAATCCAGAGATATTCGCCAATCAGCATGTTGCGGCCGTACTGTGTTTGCTTCATGGTGTATTTTTTGCGCCTCATCTGAGGGATGAGCAGCAGCGCTAAAGCACAAAGCACGCACGTCAGCCATACAGAGCTCGCCATTCAAGTCCCCGTGTGATCGGGTCACCGGTGTTTGCCACGAACCGTCGAGGAAGGGCCCTTCCAGCACGTCGGGCCATTTCTGGTCCGAGTCCGGTTTGCCTTTCTGCTTCTTGCGGTAGTTCTGGAAGGCCTGGGTCAGCAGGGGCATCAGCGGGTTGAGATCCTGCTGCAGCCGCCGCCAGCCATGCGCATGCAGATGCAGGTGGTCAAGGTCGTGTCGCTGCTGCTGCTGCTGCTGCTGCTGCTGCTGCTGGGACCTGGCGTACGCCGGTGTGACACCATATTTTGGACCTAAGGACGACTGTGTTCGCAAGACGGGTGGTGCCAACGTGGATGACGGTAGCGACGGTAGCGACGGTGGTGGTACGGACGAGAGGGCTTCCAGTTGCTGGGCAAACCAGGCCATGCGGTGAGGGTGAGGGTGCTGGATGTTGCCTGTCGACTCCTGGAGTGGCTGCCTCGAACCCGACACTCCGCGCCGGCCCTCAAACACATGATGGTCTGGTGACGGTGAATAGCAGTGCGGCGGGAGGACTGCGAGGCTGACTGGGAGCTCCATTGCTAAGGACAATGGCCTTCGCAGCCGTGACAATGTTTCCGGGAGGACACACAACCGGCTTAGGAACGCTGATGGGAGAAGAGCCGGATAAGAGGAATTCTCGGGTGGAATGACCCGCTGTCAAGATGCGAGCCAGAGAGTCACTAGATATAAGATACCCAGTGCCTGGGCTATGGAAGCTCCGGGTATGGAAGGGAGTATGGCATAGCGAAGCGCATGAAGCCAGGATGAACCGAAGC
This sequence comes from Chaetomium strumarium, assembly GCF_033439665.1. Classification (NCBI taxonomy): domain Eukaryota; kingdom Fungi; phylum Ascomycota; class Sordariomycetes; order Sordariales; family Chaetomiaceae; genus Chaetomium; species Chaetomium strumarium. The sequence continues at coordinate 2,826,176 of NW_026944429.1, read as the reverse complement.
CCCCGCGATAGGGATAGCGTTATGCTTGCAACACACCTTCAAGCTAATAAGGCACCCAGGGCGACAGCCCGGTCGGTGCCAAGCAGGGTTGTTGGTCCAGCCCTTCTCGCGAAGAATCCAACATGGGCGCGCGCCAACTGGAACGCAAGGGCATCCAGGTCGTAGAGTCTAAAGAGACGGCCCCGTGAAAACCTGCGCATCTTCTTCGGTTGGTGCGGAGCATCTCGGGACCGCCGGGGTTTGCCATCCATGGCACGCGAACAACAATAGCCTTACGTATGAACCGAGGAGACGTAAAGGGTCCGCAAAGCGTAAGGCGCGAGGCTGGTACAGTACAAACAATCATCAAGGCAAAGAAAGAGGTGGGGTTTCTGCAGAGGACCCCCAGGGGAGGGAGAGGGAAGAGTATGCAACACCTCCTTGGCAAGGGCGGTGTGGCTGCCGAAACATCTCTTTGTAATGAACGGTGTCTCTGATCTGAGACCTAGGGGAGAGATCAATTCTTCACGCGCTCATACTTTCTCATGCCTCATCTTCATCGTTGTCTCCGATGTTGACCTTTCTCCTCCCTTCCCCTGTCAACTGTTGCAGGGTGACCTTGTTGACCTGTCCCCGGATCTTCTTCTCCATAGCCTTGATCTGCTCTTCTGGATCGACCTCGTCGGCCTCGGCGAAGTCAAGCACAAGCCGGCGTCCCAGAAGGTGGGTATCCTTCAGTGCAGTAAGCGCATTGAGCGCCTCTTTTGCTGTTGCAAACTCGGCAAAAGCAAAGCCCCGCGATGTCTGGTTGAACTTTTTGGGGAGGCGAAGCGCGACGAGTTTGCCATATGTGCTAAACAAAGCGCGCACGTCTTTCTTAGAAGCTTCGAATGGAAGATTCTTAATCACAATCTTTGTCCGCTGCGCCGCCGCCTTCTTGGCAAGGTCCTCCCGCCTGCGCTCCTCTGCCGCGTCGTGACCCCTGTGCGATGCCTTGACAAGGAGCTTGTGGCCATCAAGCACATAGCCGTCCATGACCTTGAGGGCCGCCTGGGCCTGCTCCTTGGTCCTGAACGCACAAAAGCCGAAGCCCATGCTGAGCACCTGACCCGGCCTCTTGGGATCCGTCTTGGTCTTGACCTTAGCACTCACAAACCCGTCCAGGGACTTGAAGGCATTGGTCAGCCCCTCGGTAGTAGTAGAGAAGTTCAGGTTGCGGACGAATAGGGAGGCAGTCTCGAGCTGATCCTCGGTGTCATCGCGTTCCAGCAAGTCGGCAACGGATGGCTTTTGCACTCCAGCAGGGCGATCGTCGGGGGCAGCTGCATTCTCAACGAACAGGCCTTTCGGGCCTTTTTCCAGGAACAGAACCGAGTCCTTAAACCGCGAGTAAGCCTTCTTGGCGAAGGCAGCACGGCATGCTGCTGGCTGCGAAAATTGGACAATTGCAATGGTGCCACTTGGTGGCATCAGCACCCTGAGCACCGAGCCGTGTTCCTCGAACAGTGCCCTCAGTTCTTCGATCGAGGCATCTCGGATATTCTTCACGAGTATCGAGGTGTCACCTCTTTGCTGCGACTTGAATGCTTCGATATTCACCCCGTGGGCTGCGAAGTAGGCCTTGGCTTCCTGTATCACGGTAGTTTCCGCGATTGCCTGTTTCACGGCAGCAGACGCGTCTGTGGGATCCAAGAGCTCATGCTTTGACACGCCGAGACGTTCCGCCACGGCAGTGTTGACGGCGTCTTGGCTCATGAAGAGTGAATTCCAGTTGAACGCGCTGGACGCGGCCTCGGCCTTTTTCCTGAGAAGTTGCTGCTTCTTGAGTGGCAGCTTGGAAATTGCAAATTCGTCGAGCTTGTTCTCCCGTTTGGCGGCGGCAGGGAGAATGTGCAATATTCGCCCCTGAAATATTGAGCCATCCGTCTGGAATGCGGCGACCGCTGCGGACGGTTTTTCGTATTGAACCATAGCAAACCCCTTCGTCTTGCCCTTGCTATCCAACGGGAGATTCACCTGACACAAGTTAGCGAGAGTCTAACGGCATCTGTTCAAACAACATAGCAACAACTCGGCCCTTCTATCAGAATCTCGAAGCATCTACTAAAATACTGAGCCCAAGGTCTCATCAAATGCCAATGGCATAAGCTGTCCCTATCAAGGGGTTCATCATGAAGGCTGAAGGGAATCATTCCACAGCATATAGCCGGCTTGTGCTTACCTCCTCGAGACGTCCGAACTTGCCGAAATGCTCCCTGATGTCGTCCTCTGTGACGGTATAACTGAGATTCCGCAAGAAGAGCCTGCAGGTCTTCTCAACAAGCGTGGTGGAGTCTTCAGCAGCCTCGGCATGGGCACCGGATTCTTTACTCGGTTTCCCAACATCGGCCGCAGTTGTGTCAGGTGGGGCCTCTTGCCGCGCGGATACAGGTGCGGCCGCGGGGGTGGGTCGAGATGGGTGTGTAAAAAACCCAGGGTCACTGGGGTCCACTAGGTCGAGAAGACGGTTTGTCCTTGACCGGAGCCAGTCCTCGTCTGTTGCATCTGCTAACACCTGCGGCGCTTCCCTTGCAGTTTCGCTTGGGAGGGCGATTGCAGGGGTTTCGCCATCCGCCACAGGGGCGGGTGTGACGCCGATAGGAGCAAGACTCCCTTGGACCGGCTCGTTCTGGCGGCGCGCCGGGATATCCTCATACTCGTCGTCACTTTCGCCGGCTTCCAACACAGCAGGGGCCACCGCGGATGCCAACTCTGACTCCAAGTCGCCATTGAGGGCCTCTTCATCTCTCGACTTCTTCGTGGGATGGCCCATGACCTCCAGGTACTCCTGCAGTTTTGGGTCAGCTTCGTCAAGCGTTTCCCGCTTTCTCTTCTTGGGCTTCTCCTCCTCGGCCTGATCTACCCCGCGAGCACTAGGCTCGGGTTTGGGAGCCTTGGACACGCCATGGCGCGGGGTGTCCTTCGCAGCCAACCTTGGGGTCGAGTCTGCAATCTTGCATCTATGATTAGCAGCAGCCCTGGCTGTTGGAGGCAGAGGGCAGGTCCTACCGGTTTTGCCAGGTCAACCGCGATCCTGGACATGCGAATAAAGGATCTGTTGAAGTACTTGACCGCCTTTGCAGCGTCATCGGGCGACTTGTAGCCAACAAACCCAATGCGGCGGTTGGGGATTAGCTTGACATCCGTCACCTCGCGACCTTGGGCCGAGAAGTGTTTGCGGAAGTCAGCCTCCGAGATGGTCGGCGGCAAGTTTTTGACGAAAATCCTTGACGTCTCCATGATGTCTTGCTTTGGTGCCTCTTGCCTGCCACTTGGGCAAAGGATGAAGCTGAGGCTACCGCTCGGTCATTCCGCTGTTGAAGCTGCAAGCTGGAATCTTGCTGTTTCCACTGAACTGGAAGAAGCTTTGCATCTTTTCTCCAAACGTCTTCCAGAAATTTTATGCCCCACCAGCTGTCCGTTATCTTATCGGGGCAGGAGACTCGGTGTGACCCTTATTGTGGATCCTGCACGCTGCCGACAGCTGGAGGTCTAGGTACAAGTGTGATTAAGCGGAGAGTACCGTAGCCAAGGTACTGGTACAAGATCCGTACATGGGGCTCCAGCTCTGCCGGGGACAGGACTCGGATGGGAAAAGCAAAGGCGCGGCGCCAATGGCGGAGCCTGGTTTTGTGGTCCCTGAGCCGCGCGAACCTTGGGGATTCGATCGGCGATCCAAACATTGACCAGCACCAACTTGCCTACCTCACACCTTTTGGAACATCATTTCTCAGGCACTCCCATCACTCTCTTCTGGACCCAGGCATTGCCGCTGACAACAGACTCCCCGCACAAGCTTGTAAGGCCATCTTCGGGTGGTTAGCTTTTAGTTAGACATTGTTTGCCTGTATGTGGGACCCCAAAATCCGGGCCGGAGCGGTGATGCAAGACGCACAGCCCATCGCATTGCTTCAGTTGGAGCCCTGCCAGTGCAAACATCGTCAATCGCCCAGCCGTCATCGGGATTGGATAGACCGTTGGGAGCTCTGTCCGCTAACTGCTGGACAGTCCAGCTACCTCGACAGAACACACAATGCCCGACGAGACGAAGCCGGCTGGGAGCTCCTCCCCTGTCAGGGAGAAGCTTGAAGGTAAGCCTGCTCCATGTAGCCTTTGAAGTTGTCACCCCGCCCGCGAACAGTGTTTGCTGATACGTGTGTCGCGTACCTCTAAGCAGCCCAAATCAAGAGCGCCGACATGGTATGGCGGTACCGACGAAGTCATCTCGTTCGCGTTCGGCGAGCCCAGACACTAACACATCAACTCTGCGTGCCAGACTGATGATATGCAACAAGAGGCTGTCGAAGTGGGTGAGTAGAGGAGGAACTAGGGGCAGGATGGAGCCGTCCGGCTGAAATTGGGGATATGCGGCTGACGTGTTATGGCTTGCAGCCCAGGAAGCCATGGCAAAGTTCACCATCGAGAAGGTCCGTAGGCGCCAGACATGCCCAGCTCATTCTGCTTACGGTCTTGCTGACTTTGCCGACAGGATATTGCTCAACACATCAAGCGAACGGTGCGGTTGCCACAAACACAGTGTTAATCCGGCCCGCTATCCAGCTAACGCATTACTCATGATCCACAGTTCGACGAGAGGAAGGGTCCCACCTGGCACTGCATTGTAGGCCGCAACTTTGGCAGCTTCGTAACCCACGGTACGGAAATCGACTCCTTGCCCTATCCCTTCAGTTCAGACTCGTTGGAGATGCAATGTCCGCTCACGCAGCACTCCGCTTTTCCAAAAAACAGAGACGAAACACTTCATCTACTTCTACCTCGGCCACTGCGCCATCCTACTCTTCAAGACACAGTAGGGAGGCGGCCTCCGCCGTTTTCTCTCGCGGCTGTGAGGCAAACAACACTGTGACGAAATCTCACCGCAACCACAGTCTGCCCGCTCGCCGTAGCAGCGAGTGGGCTCTATCAAAAACGGAAACGGACGGAGGATAGGCTTACGACGGGGCCACCCTGTGCTGGCCAAAACAAGGATCAGAAGACGAGACGGACCAGCGGCCGAGAGCAAAGCATCCACGGAGCTCGGGGGATTGGCAGACGTAGAGGAGGATTTGCTTCATACAGATGTGGGCCGCATAGGTCTGAAGTCTGTTGTTGGTTATTATATGTTAGGTTCTGGAACTGGAGAAGGCGCAACGACATGCTTCTAATCCCTTCTAGATTCTTCTTGGTGAGATGTACACCCCAGCAGCCAAGTTGGAGCTGCCATACCCGTGAGGTTCCTGCCCTTTCTTTGACCCTGTGCTTTTCGGTGGCGGGTAGTGACATTCTGGAGAGGCACGACAAGGCACAAGCATGGTCCAGAGCACGGCGGTGTGCATGGGCGGGTAGCGCGGCGCAATGCCCTCATTCCTTCCAAACCGCCGGGCCGCTCCGACGGCTGAGATGCTGTGTGCTTTAGAGGCACGGAGTCATCTTCGTGTGAAGTCACATGTCACAATCCCATACCGTACCACATGATCATATGTTTAGTCAGGTAATTGAGCCCGGGCTTGGACCAGGGAACGCCGCGATGGCGTCGCAAGGTACATAGATAGATGCCTCCATTCATTCAACATCTCGGCAAACTATCTCTGCTATCTGCATGAGCCGGAGGCCATCTCTTCGTTGGTCGCCGGTCTCGCTGGTAATCGTGCCTCTGAAATATCATACGCTGTAGGTTTCAGAATCAACCTCCCAAATCGCTATTCCCAATGACGCCAAGTATGCCAGGTCTGTCGTCCATTTCCCGATCATGACCGAACCCGTATCCATATGATCATCCAGCCAACCATATAACTGGTTCCGCGACCAGTCTTATGCAAATGCATCTCCCAGACCCGTTCCTCGCTTTTGCCCAAATCCTCCTCATGTGCCCATTTCCCCGAAATCTCCCTTAGGCTTATTCCAAATCGTCCATGAGGTTGCCTCTCAACAAGCCTCGACCGCGGCGTAGATCTCGCTCTTCATCCTGCTCAATTGTTCGTGCATATCGATCAGGTTTGTCAGCTTGTTGGGGTCCGGGTTGTCGTTGTTGGTGACGTCCCGATGGAGCTGCTCGTACTCCCGGTAGAACCGCTTGAACCTAGCCGCCATCTCCAGCGTCTCCTGCGATGGCCGCGGCCGCTTCGCTTTGTTTCCGGGTAGCGAGTCGGTCGGCGGCCGCTTCTTCGCGGTACCGGCATTGCCATTGATTGCTGCCCCACTGCTGCTCGTAGTCTTCACTGTCGTGTCCCGCTCTCCTCGTACCGGTTCCCGTTCCCGCTGCCCTTCCCGCTCCAGTTCCGATGCATTGGTGGGCGGGGACGAAGCCAGAGGCGACGATTTGAGTGGAGTTGTGTTCTTTGGTTTGGGTGCAGCTACCGTCGAGGGGGCTCCGCGGCTGTTCTGGCTGCTACCGGAGGTGGAGCGTGGTTTAGCTGAGGCAGCCGGCGCGGGGGTTGCTTTCAAAACAGTCTTTACACGCTTGCTGAGCGGGGTCCCCGAACTGGAGCTGTCGTCCTCCTCGGCATCCCGCGGACGCTTGGCCGGTTTGGCAGTCGCTTGGGCGCGGATCGTGTCCTTCTCCCTGTGTTTCTTGTCCTCCTGAACTTGAGTCTTCGCTGTCGTAGCGGCTTTCGGCTTCGCAGCGGGAGGCACTTTCGGCTCTCCCAACTTCTGTCCCGCCTTTGGCTTCTCGGCCGCCTGCGATGCGGGCTTGGACGCTGTGGCAACCGTGGTTTTGGATTTTGCAATAGATGTCGAGAGGGGCACTTCATCGTCCGTCGAGCTTGAATCCGAGACGTACTCCTTAGACAGGGGTTGTCGGCCCTTCGCATTAGCCCCCTTAGCTGGAGTTTTGGCGGCTGAGGCTTTCGGTGTTGGCTTTGTCGTTGCCGCTGCCATAGGCTTTTTCTTCGTAGACAGCAGCCGCTTGGCCTGGGCCTCCGATGGTGACAGCTTCTTCTTCCCTGTCGACGTTTGAGAGCTCGATCGCGACATGGGCTCGCCCCCTTTACCCTTCTTTGAGACCGAGCTTGCTGAATCCGAGTCAACTCCGCTGGCGTTCGAAGCATCAGCCTTCTGCTTCGGTGCCGGCACCGCAGGGCCCTTGGCGATCGCCGCTTGCAGCCGGCTCAGGCATATGCCCTTCCCGCGCTCTGACTTCGGGAGGAGTTTCTGCCAGAGGGGGTCCGATGTGCCTAGCCGACTCCGATCGTATTGTTTTATGGCGTTCCTGATCGCCTTCTCGCGTTCCTCGTCGTGCGCATAGCGGTACTCGAAGACGTCGAGTTCCTTCCAAAACAACTTCTTCAGTGCCCACTTCTGGGAGTCCGCATCAAAATCAGCCACCTTGCTGAGAATGGCATCGAACTCTTCCTCTGCCCCCTCGTCCCACTTCGCCAAGAGCTCCTGACGGGATAGGTTCTGAACTGCCAACTCGTGAATGATGGGAAAGCGCAGCTGCTTCACCCTCTCTTGTGTCGTGCCGCCGGACGGCAGAAGAGATGGGGATCCACTCGCACTCAAAGCGGGACTCGGCGGTAATGATCTGGGCGAGGCAGCTGCTTGCGGTTCAAGGAGTCTTCTGTTGGGAACCTTCAATTTCCCTTTCCTGGAAGCGGCTAGACCAGTGACAACGGTCGTGCTATAACCGATATCAGCCAGTGCATTGGGGATTGCCTCACTGGGTCCATACGAGTTCTCGCGCTTGTCCGCTTCCAGGCTGGCAAGTGAGCGCTCAAGCCGTGCAGTGGCAGGGTCTGGTGTTCGCTGGGAGTCTGTGTCTCTAGCAGATGGCGCAGCACGCTTGTTGGCGGGCTTGGTGCTTTTCGCCGGAGCTTTCTTGCTTCCGGGCTCGCCCTTCGCTCCCTGGCTGGACGCTTTCATGGCCTTGGCCATGGGGTGGCATTTGGGAATCTTGAAGATAGACATGGTCGGATTCGGCAACTTGGTAACTCTGGAAGGCTTCTCAGAAGTGGCCCTGAAAAGGTCGTAGCCGGATGGATCAGAAGTCTTGGGTATCCGAACCTCGTGGTCGTCGAACCGGAATTTCTGGGGTGGCAAGTCAGAAGGTTGCAAAGGAGAACCAAAACAAGCGTTGTAAATAAACAGGTGTGCATAAACAAGCTCCAACCATGCCTGACGATTCAGGAGGTGGTGAGTATGGTTGCGGAATCACGTGCGGTTCCCGTGCGTGACGTTGACAGTTGGAGCCATTCGCCACCATTGTGCAATGCGGCTGAATAGGTAGGTAGAGGACAATAGCAAGGAAGGCTGAAGGAAGGCTGAGGGAGGGAATCTGGAATTTCAATACATACCGGGGCGCTTCCCAACGCCAACTGGATATCACCGCCATTTTGGACGCAGAGGATCATATCTTCAATAACACTCGGGCTCAACGCAATGGCGAATGCCTGGTTCGGGAGCTCGGCCATCGCCTGGGCCGAGCTCTCAATTGAGACGCCATTCTCGGGGATGTTGAGCACCATTTTTTTTACGCCCGAATTCTGAGCCTTGCAAGCACTTCCCGCTCTCCTCCCCACGCGTCCTTCAAGGTCTTCCCAGGCTTGCTACCTCCACCGTCGCTCACTTCGTCCGCGCGCCTCGTGAAGTTCGTCGTTTGAGAGCTAGCTGTCGGGTAGGTCGTCCAGCTTGCGTCGGTTATTCGTTCCAGGGGATGGAGCTCTGGCGGCCGAGGGCAGCGAGAGTTTTCCGACTGGGAAATAGGACTGCAGTGAGGCAAGGAGCTTGCTTGTGGTGTTATTTATCTATAGAACCGAGAGGCGTTGTTTCCAAGGTGACGCAGCCAACGGAGTCAAGCCTGACGTTTGCCCAAGCTTCCAGGCACAGATTCGTCATACGGGTAGCCACGGTGTCGTCATACGGTGCCAGTGGTGACTGATGGGAGCTTCCCACCAACCCAGCTCCGATTGAAGCAGAACGCTAGGGGAAGGACCTGAAACCATGTGCTCATTTCACTCAGGGACCCCCTCTTTCATGGCACCGCGTTCTGGAGAGTTATTCGGACTGAGGTCGAAAAAGGCGGTGGGCTGGGGGCGCCAGAAGCGTAGGTAGACGACCTTGGTTGCGAATCGAGAGGGTGTCGTAGCAGCGATGACCAAGCGATGGTATGGGATGACGGAGATATAGAACCGCGTGACGGGGTAACGAGAGACAGCCCGAACGAGTACAGAGTACTCCGTAGTGCTTTGGGGGATTTGAAAAGAGGGGAGCACGGGGGAAGAAAGCAAGGCGAAGAGAAGGACAGGCAGGACGTCCAAGAGGCGGCACCGAGGGTGACAAGAGAAGATGGGACAGGGCGGAGCGGGTGGGTTGCACAACTAAGGTAGAGGTATGTCCCCACTTCTCTAGCGAAGTACATGTACCCTGCTGGTAGCCTGCAGACCGCGTTCGCCCAGTGGGTTTTGTTAACGGCCTGGGCTGACGAGGTCAGGCAGGTCAGGAACGATCCTGAGTCGTCCGTGGAGGTTGGACGTGAAGTGGGCCCCATTTCAATACCGCCCTGGTACCTGACACATTGGAGCCCGCTTCTTTTGCCCGGACAAGGGACAGGGATTGCGGGTGAGCAGCATTGTGCAGCCACCTTCATCTCCAGACATCGCCGACAAGCCCATTGAAAGACAATTCCAGCTGGGCTACACTAGGTTGTCTAGCACCGTATGAATCTACATGGAATTTCACAGGCATTGAGGCATGATGGGCCAAAGGCAGGAACACAGCTCAGCCCGGGTGCTTCAGTGGGTACGGAGTATTATGACGGGACCTTCGCGTAAGGCGGTGGTAGTGGAGATCGCTCTTCTGTTGGCCCTGTTGGGTTTCGCCCGAGGACGGAATTCAAGACAGCCCTGCCAGGGCAGTAAGGCAAGCCTGCTTTTCGATCAGTGTGGTAGGTAATAGGAAAGAAAGACATAGCCTAAAAGTCTATCATTCACTCACAACAAAGGCTTCGCTGGAAATTGAATCAACTTTTGTTGCAAAATCTACAGCGTCTGCCCCGATCTCCTTTATTTCCCGCTATTGAGCAACGCTCGGAGCACGGTCAGGTCAGGTGGACCCTGGTTATGGATCGGAGCATGGCACTCCACTCTCTTGGGTTAGCGTGGTATGGAGGGGGAGTCGGTAGCTCGGCCCAGTCCGCTTCGGCTCCGTCACCACACAATCCGGTCAAGAGAGAGGATCTCCAGGGCAACCCATCAGGTGCGATGAGTCGAACGCAATTGACAAGTCCTGGGTGCTAGGAATGGTCCTAATGTCATCAAAGGCATGCGGTGGTCGGTTTTATCTGTCTATACTTTAGTCGACACTACAGTCAGCAGGGTGTGAGATATACAGTATGCCCGGACAGTGTTCATTCATCTTGCATACAGTACGTTGCTGCACGATTACGGAGTGCGACGGGCGCATCACATGAGAACAACGTCAACAAACTGCTCAGATGAGGTGCGTTGAAGTCAAATTCAGCCCCGAGCAACGCACTACTCTCGAGCAGTTCAAGCCAGACGTAAGGCTGCCCCAGCACTGCTTCCGACCTTCTGCGGTGGAAATCCAAAAGTTTGGTTCGGCCGCTTCACGGATGACACGAAGCTGAGCCGCGCCTCGTCCTTCCCACGCCCATCTGCCAGCCAAAATGCTGGCTTACAACATGTATCCGTATGCACATACAAACCAAACCACCTAGGCATTGCATGCGCCCATGCGAGGAATGAGCTTGTGGTTGGGCGACCAAAGTCCGGCTGTACCAAGGAAATCGTCAACATAAGCCGCGAGCGTGAGTACTTGGGAACACTGGACGCTCGTCGATTTCAGACATGCCCACTCTTCAATACTAATCGCCTCTGATGTGGCATGCAAGCCACACACCTTGATGAGCTCGGGTTCCAACTATCTGCAGGCCATGTGGCAGGGCAAGATCTTGCATCCAATCCTGCCTAATAATGTACTGTACAATACCTACCTACGGTACCTAGGTAAGGGAGCTTGGCCGACCAAAGTCACCGCCTCTTCTTACACGGTGCAATGCAGCAGTCTCGCAGCCATATGCGACCGACTGGGAGCCCAGTGTCTGGTTTCTCTCCGTGCAAGTTACTCAAGGCAAGGGACTCCAACCCTATTTGTCTTGACCGGGTCCCATTCTGGGTATTATGCTCTACAGCGGCGCAGAGGGCACACCCAGAGATTATCATAACGTGGTATGGGATGACAGCGCATGCTCTCTCTTCACCGTAGGGCAGGTGGGCACTACAGTGAGACTGTGTCTGTACGTGCTGGTGTGTGTGGGCGGGTGTGTGGAACAAAGCGCACATGCAGAGTTTACCTTAACAGGTGGCCGGCGGGACCGATGCACTGTACTGGTCTGCTTACTCATGGTGTTACCCTGGAAGTGAGCAGAGCTGACTGCTCTTGCTAAAGGCCAGACTGCAGTCTGATGAAGACGACGTGAATAGGTACTACCTTAGCATTGGCCGCATACCCTGTGATGTCCAAGAGAGTCAGACACAAAGGCAGAAGAGTCAGCATATAAACTTAGGTGTAGCATAGTGGCTAGAATCTGCTTATAGCTGGGACACTGAAGCCTGATCTATGCCCAGTACTAGTAGCCGAAAACATCTCCCTACGTTTCTGACAACACATTTCTGTGTCGGATAGCTCCATAAGTTTTCTCTCGAGCGACCCAACCCGAGAAGACTTCATCAACACCTCAGGTATGGTGTGTCCTACTCTTTAACCGGACTTCCTAACCCCGTCACCTTAGGTAGTAGGGTTCGGCTTAGCTGCCATTGGTTCTCTGGCTTGAGGTTCTGTAATGCCATGGCTGCGCTCGGTTTCTGTGTTCCCTTTCATGACATGGGGCAGCTGAAAGAACGGGAAGCTGCGGCGGCCAAGTCTGTTTGTTCTGCCAATTCAGCGGTCATGATGCTAAACTCCGAGCCTTTTCTGAATCATCGCTCGAACATTCTTGATGACCAATCTCAGGGCTCGACCGAGTCCCAATGCGAAATTAGGATCTCCGCTACTCTGTCCCTCTTCTACTCCATGAGCTGCGGCCTAGGTAGCTTACTTGTGCCGATGAAGGTTGTACCTTTACTGTACTGTTCGGGCACCGAGTATTTCCGCGCATGTGCGTTGATCCGCTGCACAATCCCGGCCTGCTCTGAATGTACATACAACCCCGCGCATCGTGTCGTGGGCAGGCGAACAGAAACCCACGCCGAGGAGGTTCTCCGTTAGCTGGCGTTTGGTAGTATACCTACCTTACATAAGGTACAGTGCCTTCTTTACTTTGAAGGAATCAAGCGAGTTGTTACCTTGATCAGAATTTAGGTTTTCTCCGCCTTTCTGCTCCAAACATACATCACCTGCGGGGAAGGGCGGCATCGGATAGTTTTTTGGCTAGCACTGTAACCACTCGCCGGCCGGTTTGTAATCAAGTGCTATGGTAGAGTTTCGAATGCTGTATTGGGCCCTCTGCTCTCGGCTTCGTCGTTTCTCGGGTTCCTCAGGACATATCTTGCTGGTTAGTACTCCTCGTAGGCTCGCCAGCTTTTGAAGAATGCCACACAACCTAGGTAGTCAGCAGGGACATATATCCGGACGGTAGTCTCCGCAGGTTATATAAGAAAGTTTATTTTCTGAACCGGAGGAGCTCGTCCCGGTCGAGCCCCTCGCATTTCTGAGCCGCCTTCCATGCACGTGGTGATCGCCAAGGAAAGTCGGAATCACCATGAGCTTGACAGCCGCGTCTAACGACAACCAATAGTATCTACCTACCTTACGTTATGTGTGAGCCTCTTCCCTTGATTCCGGTCCATCGAGGTATTATGGTTGCAAACCAGCTCAGCTGTCAATTAAGATCCGGGTAGTCAGGCCGGGAAGTGTCGCATCTGCGTACCTGCGTGGCTCTGCTGTGTATCCATTCGCAAGTTGCTGCGCTCTCTCCCTCTTATCGTGTAAAAGCCCTCGCCATCCTCCCTGCTTTTGTTGATGGGCTTGCCTGTTTTCTGGGCGTCTAAAGTCGCATCGATCACTTCTGCGAACTTCGACACTCTCCCTCCGTTCCGTGCCGCCATTATTAGGTACGCTGCCACTCTCCCAATTGCCGCCAGCCCCCACACCACCTCCGTCCGGCTCACGAGGCAACCGGAGTTCTTAACCCGGCTTTGAGAACTCCATGATGACCTCTGAACTCGAATTCATCGAGTCAAGTACCCGACTCTATTCCTCAAGTTTCCGCATTGTAGGTGTTCTTCAAATGGGACTTGTAGCATGTGATATGGTCACGGTAAAGGTAAGTACGGGATCACTGCTCCAAACCTTGTACGTACAATACCATACCACTTGTCGGGCTCGGGGGAGGTTCCTGAATTCCCAGAAGGTGGTTATGCGGGCCCCGCCCTGCACCTGTCTCTTTTTTGATCTAGCGCCAACCCGAAAAGGGGAAGACGGAAGTCTCCGGAGCACGGGCCTGGCCGTCCGTCCCGAGGTCAACCCCCACCGTTTGCCCTGCAAATCATCACCCACTCACTGACGATCTGAAACTTGCCAGGACCAAGGGGCCCAATCTCTCGGAAAACTGTGTAATAAAATGGAGACCGCTCTAAGAATGATTTCAATGGAATGAGCCCGGTGGGTAACTATCCGTTGACCACGAACAGGGGGTCTCAGGAACAAGCACTGGACTGAGCTTGACGTGCCAGTGATGTGGTTGGCCGGGTTTCCGTTGGGCTGCTGCGCTGGTTAACGTTATCGGTTACCTAGGAGGGCCGGCCGGCCTGGCCTTGACCGAATCGGCTTCGATGTGCATTCATCACTGCGGCACCGAACCAGTGCCAGCACATTAGCATGCGCCCTGCTCCGAATGGTGGAATGCGATGACAGCCCGATACTATCCATCGCTGATACCCTCCGTTACGCTCATTTCGGCCATGTCTGTGCTTGCGTCTTGTCCAACCTGACTTGCCTTTAGGTAAAGGGCAGAGCTGTCCGACGAGACTGGAGCACAACATGAGGCAACGCCACTGAAAACACCAAACCTGGCTGTTCCCCACTTTCTATTGTGGTACAGCGGTGAAACAGTAGGCCGACTCAGCCAGCCGGTGTCGTCGTCGATATGTAGCGAGACGGGTGCCTTCACTGCGGCCCACGAACCTTCATCCCTAGGTACAGAGCAAAGGTCAACATGGGTTCTGAATCCACTCCCTTCGCAGTAGCCCTCTTTTATACCAAGCAGAGAAACAACTAGGCTAAGCATCATCAAGAGAATGTAGTCCTACTAGTACGATATCTACTGTGTTTCCCTCTCACCTATCAGCTTCGATGAGATAGCACATTGCCGTTACACAAACACGTGAAAGCATAGGATCTTCCCCACTCAAAAGCCATCTCCCTTTGTTTCCATACAGTCACCGCTCATCAAGCAAGCCACAACCATATGTTTATAGGTATCAAGCTTTGTCCCTAGTGTATAATATTATCCGTTTTCTGATCCAAGATGCTTGCCACAAATCAAAGCCGCTGGGGAGAGAACCACATGCAAACCCCCCGAGAACGCCTGGTAAAATGCCCGTCTAGTACGAAAAAAAAAAGGGAAAAGGAAAATGCCCGCTATGTTCAGGAAGTTGTAACGTCTCGTTTAACTCACACCAGCCCCATCCACCCGTACCCGCCATCAATGTTGACCCAGTTCCCCTGCTCCATCGCGCTCTCCCAGCCCATCATGACGGCCAGCAAGCGGCAGCCGACGGCACTAACGGTGCAGACAATCACGTCGCTCGCATCGGCCAGCACCGCCAGGTCCATCATGTAGGCGCGGCCCACCAGGCTCCTAAGCCGGAGGGTCTCGGCCGACGCCGACGACGGGGCAGTGTCGCCGCCGCCTCCGCCGCCAGGGTTGCCGGCGTGGGCGGTCGAGACGCCGAGGTTCCAGAACATGGCGGCGAAGAATCCCCCCTCCCAGCCGAAGGTCTCGTCCACGAACTTGTGCATGACCGACTTGTCCGGCTGGACCTGCTGGATGGCCTGCTTGCTGGCCAGCTTGATGCGCTCCTGCGCCCGGCTGGCGCCCGCCAGGTCGGCGCTCTCGTAGACCATCGGGTCGTCGGACGCGAGTATCACAAAGCTCTGGCCCTTGGCCGCCTTGTCCTCGCCGCCGAAGGGACCCGAGTGGTTGAATTTGCTGTCGATGATTTCGTGTGCCGTATCGCTGTACAGATTCAGTGGCATGTACGAGTGGCGGTATTGGTACTCGAACGGGTGCCGGTCGCCTCGGCGGACGTGGATGCCAACCGCGAGGCCGTTCCGCTGACCTCGGGACTTGGGCACCGTCCTCTTGGCCATCAACTCGCGGATGCGGGTATCCACGTAGTGTGCATCGTCCTTGTTCAGTTGGGAGAGCGCTTCGTAGCCCTTCCGGGCGAGGTCGAATTGGTTTCTCTGTTGGGCGCGGTCGAGTGAGTCCGAAGGTGTGTCAAAGCCTTGGACCACGCCGCCGAAGAACTCATTTATTGTTGCAGCAGATACCACCAGATGGCGGGCCAGTCGTGGGCAGGGAAGTATCTCGTGGCTTGGAGGTGCTGAGCACTCCGGAAGTGGCGGCTGCTGGAAGATAGATGTGTACTTCCCATAGGCCCATCGTGTGTCGTCGATGAAGAAGGCCCGTCCCTCCATCTCGGCCAGTCCATACGCAGTCCAGAGCATCATAAGCGTCCTTCCCAGGCCAGCATCGTCCGACTCTAGCACGAAGGTGAGACTCTTTTTGCACACCGGCTTATCCGCCTCAAATCGGCTCGCTGGGTTCCGGCGACTCCCCCTTCCGCTTGGGAGGTAGCCCGCCTTCTCGGCTTCCTGCACATCGACAAAGCAGTGGTCTGCCGACTCGGATCCAAATTTCAGAGAGACCGGGTGTAGCCCGTGACTGTGAGATCTCAACTGTTGAGTTCGCGCAGCCACCTGCCGGCACTTCGCGCACATGTCCGCATACTCGCTCATCGTCAGGGGGAAGTTGGAACCCGGCGGTATGGATACCGTCCACATTGCCTTCCCGCGACCGTCAGTCACAACGATCGGGCCTGGGCGATCCGGCGTTTTCTCTCGTGAGACCGTCCCCACCTCGGCCGGACCGGGCGGTCTCGAATGTTTATCATGGGACTCTGGGATCGGCTCTCCAAAAAGCCATGTGAGAACCTGTAGGGATACATAGAACACCGCGACGATGCTTAGAAGTCGGAGGGTGTACCGGATGGTCCTGAGAGGGCGTATGGTGCCGAAAAGTCCTCGGCTCGGTCTTCTGGCGGGCGGTGAAAGCGATGGAAGCCCCGGGGACGGCGGCGGGGAGAAGACCAAGTGGTTGAAGTTGAATCGTGAGGATGTTGAAGAAAGCGGGCCGCGGTCATGGTTATACGATGCCGCTCTGCGGAGGTTAATGCGAGGTGGCGATATCACTGCTTTGACGTGAGATGTGCCGCTAAGGTCGAGTTTTGGCGGCATGTTGGACGCAGATAGACCGAGCTGTACTGAGTAGGCCTAAGGGTACGAGGAGAGCCAGCTCTTGAAACGTGCTGTGGCATCCCTCGACCTGCCCGGTAGCCGAACAGAAAGCGAATGTGAATACCGGACGGTTTGGGTATTAGGAGCCCGTACGGAGAAGGCGAGGCCAGTCTGACGAGCGTTGATCCGATCGAGAAGACCGAGAACTGAATCCCCTTAGGGAGATATCATGCCCCAACTGCCGGATCTTAGACCAGTGACGGTGGTAAATGGAATACGGGGGAAACTTGGCTCGAGGTGTAGCGCGTACGGTTGCTCGCCTCTCGAGCCAAGAGAAGGCGGCCCGGTGCCAAACTTCTCCCTTTGGCGGACGACTTCGATTTCGGCGAGCCACGGTAGCCGACCAGCGCCACTCTAAGCCCTCGGGGGTTGAGGCTTCACTTTCGACTGCCCTGCTGATGGAATCTCGCTTGAGCTTTGGGCCTCAGGGGGGCCGGCCTCGGTTCACGAGCTTCAACAGTGATCAGCCCGTTCCTCACTGACAATGTGATGATCTTCCACAATAAATGAGAATCCCTAATAGCTATGCCCGTCGTCTAAATGGGGAATGACCGCTGAGTTAGACCTGACCCGTGAATGCTTGCGGTTGAATGAGGATCTGTCCGCCCTGGCGAGCCGATCCAGGGTTGACGTTGAAGTCAGGGAGAGGAGTGCTTCGTGCCATGAAGGAATAGTGGTTGGAACATGGAATGAAGAACCGTTTGATGGAAATTGTCTAAGAAAGCGGGGCAATCATGGCGGCCAACTGGCTCTTTTGAAGCGGGAGGAGTTGGCAAGAATGGGATGTCAAAAACGCGGAAGATCGCCGGAAGAGCACCTGCTCCCTTCGGACTGTGTCAGGAGGTATGGAGTGTCGATCGGCTATGAAGTGTCGCTTACACTACGGGGGCCCGGCGACGGGCCCGGAGTTGGTAACACGTGGATACCGTCGACATTACAGCATTCCGTCTGATCCGAGACACACATGCGAAGGGTGCGATTCAGGTAATCGAGGGGTTTTGGCATTCTTATCGATGGCAAACGACAATGTACGGATTACCCCGCGAGGTTCAACAATACGTAAGTGCGTCTTGCAAAGAAGGACCCTGAGAACTTTGGTCTGACCCGGTTTTCGTGCCGCAGACCAGAAGTGTCAAGAGACGAGGATCTCCAATTTGAGTTTCCTGATCCATTGGGAAGCGAACTGCGGTTCCCTGGCGGCAGAAGCAGAAGTCACCGACATCTTCGCTTGCTGAAAAAGGCAAGAGGCGGAACAGAGCCGATCGCCATTCCTGACCCCTGTCGTATTTGAAACGCACTAACCTGGTTTAGGCATCCAATCAACTTGCACAAAGAGGGCCGCTTTTTATCCAACAGGCTGGTGACATCCCGCATGACCAAACGGGCATCCCGTAACTTCACCCCACACCCGTGTGGCACTCATACAGTACCCTTCCCGTGATCCAAACACTGTGGCAGGATTGGCAACACGGTATCTGAGCCGGTCTGCCGGGAACGCTTACAGCAGGTCCCTCAAACCTACTACTTGTGTGTATACCGTGATCAAGTAAAAGGATACCTACCAGTCCTACCTAGGTATGTTCCGATGTAGACTCGCGATAGTGAATAGCACGCCGCCGTCCATGAGGATGTCGACTCTTCGAATCTGAAACTCACACCCTGCCGGGCATCTCCGCAGGATGTGGCACAAACTCGTATCATGGCCCTCTGGACCACACCTGTGTGAAAGACAATCCCGAGATACGGGCCGAGAGAATGAATACACTGAGTCAACTCCGTCACCGGTGGCACCGTGCTCTGTGCCAACAACAACAACCCCTGCCAAAACCTGCCTACAACACGGAGGAGGAATACAAGATGGGCAAGGCAGATACATCAAGGAAATCAACCTCAAGGTCGTCAAAGCCGCTCCATAGGAGTGTCCCTTCGTCACAGTCATCCGCTCGCTCTTACCACTCCCGGATCAAAATGTGTATGTCCAGATGCGACTGTATATGCTCGCTCAGCGCTGCGCACGAGTAGTAGCTTTCAGGTATGTCCCGCGCGTTGCAAGGTAGTCACTCCCGAAGTCGAAACCGAAGTCTCGTGTCACTCTCATTGTCGTTGGTATCCATTATCGAACAATTCAGTCCCTCAAAGTCGGCACCGGGTGTAAGGAATTCCTGGTCATTGGGTCCGGTGCGGCCACTAAGCGCCGCCACAACATGAAAGGGGCTTCCACGATGGAAGAAAGCAGCTGTTTTATGCTGTGTCGGAATGTAGATGCCAGTCCCGGAGGTGACACAGGATATTTTGTCGGTTTCCACCGACTTATCAAAGAAGGCGTCGGTCAAGTCGTCGAGCGCGAGTCCCTCTGGCGACAGGCAGGGACTTCTTTTGTTCAGCCAGTTCTTTACGGAGTAGCCAGTACTCGCGGCCCGTTGTTGTCTCCTTGGGCTGGGGGCTTCAAAGGCCAGCTTGGGTCGGTTACAAATCGAAGGGCTGAATAATCCCACATGATGAAGATACCGAACGATGTATGTCGATAGAATGCTAGAGGGAGTAATAGTCTTTGTGCTAGGAGGAAACGGTCGGGTGCCGAGCCACCTCAGCTTCCATTATTTGGCTTCCAATAGCCGTTATAGCCCGCCACGCCGGCTTGTGTAACTAAGGTATGCCTTGAGATGGGCCGGCACCAATCTCCAAAATGGTTGTACAAGTACAACTTGTACGTATCCGTACCTCGATGCTTCCATCTCAAATCTCAAAAGCAGTGGATCCAC
This sequence comes from Chaetomium strumarium, assembly GCF_033439665.1. Classification (NCBI taxonomy): domain Eukaryota; kingdom Fungi; phylum Ascomycota; class Sordariomycetes; order Sordariales; family Chaetomiaceae; genus Chaetomium; species Chaetomium strumarium. The sequence goes on along the minus strand of NW_026944429.1, from coordinate 2,806,857 downwards.
TGATCGGTCCCGGCCCGACCCTCGGGTCCGGAGTTCCTACCCTCTTCGGGCCGCCAGCGGTTCCGATTTTGGTTCATCTCTGCAGGATGCCGTTCTGTCATCTCACTCGGGTAGGTTCGCAGGTCCTAAAAAGGGAAGGGGAATATTGGTAGCCTGCCGTTTGTGTAAGGTTCTTCTTGACCTCCTAATCAACCATCGTGCCAAGTTTCAACCCGCTATGACAGCTTTTTTTCTTTTTCTTTTTGCCGCAGAACCGACTTGCATACCACCAGGTGGATATAGCTCGACCCCCGATGCAGAGATACTAGACAGGAAAAGAAAGGAGCTTATTGACTGGAGATGAAAGAACGTGTGTCCGTTTGGAGCATGAAACCAACGAGCTAATGGCAATATCAGTGTTATGCACCTTTCCAGGGATCCTCCCGTGCCGCTAACTCGGCTGACCCGTCTCTGCAAGCACGATTCCAGGTGCACAAGAGCATTGCAGCAGCCAACGGAGCCAAAGATCTGGCGGATTTATTCCGCACCGATGGAGCACTGTTCCTGGTGGTCTGCTGGCAAAAGGAAGACCCAGGAGGCTCAGCACTTATAACCATTGCCGCTTCCCCTTTATTCTCTCACATGCCTCTTGCTCTTCCTGCCTCAGCTTGTGGTTGCCCACTGCCACTAAAGTTCGATAACCAGCGCCTCGATCGTTTGTTCTGCAAATCGAACAGAAAGGGACAACAATGCAAAGGTCATGACGCTCGAACAACAGAACGATCCACAGAGTGGCACTTAACCAAGATATATTCGTCGTGGCGTGCTTGCTCATCCCATCAGAGAGCCAACCCTTCATCGACTCATTGTCATTCCCGTCACCTTTGACTTCCCCCACCTCACTCCTGCTCCCTTTTAACATTACTTAGATTTGATACAAGTTACACTGCCGAGCCCTTGTGGAATAAAAAAAAAGCGGGCTACCGGTCCCGAGACCTTTTGGGGCAGAGGAAAGGATCTCCTAACGAAGATCAAAAAAAAAAAAAAATAGAGGAAAGAAAAAGGTCCGTTCCCCCTAAAGCCAACTAGGAGAACAAGAATAGAAGGGATGAAAGTAAAACAAAAGACCCGGGTATATAAGACAAGGTACAACCAGTCGACACAAGAAAAGCCATGAAACCAAAAAGAAGATAAGTATCATCCATTCCCTCCAGATTCGTATCACGGATACCCAAATCCCAATCGCGTCGAACCGAAAGTCAGCCCCTGAGCTTGGCTCGTGAGAAACGCGGCCAACCGCCCGAAACCCCTACGACAAAAATAATCCCCCCTCAAGCCCCCAACGCCATCGACTTTTGCGGCTCAGACATCAACGACGTCCTCTGCCGGGACAAGAGTTGGAGCTGGATCGGCGGAGCCGCAGGCGGACTCGCAGGCGGCGGGCCCAAAGGAGGCAAAGAAGGGGTTGCCTCTTTGCTGCTGCGTACGCCGTGTTCGGACGCAACCCTCACACTACCCCGCGAACCGCGGATGAGCTGGCCGCTCTCGACCCGGTCCTGGATCATCTCGTCGAGCATCCTGCTCATCTCGTCGACGCTCTTAGTCCGCTTCCGAAGATAAGAGACCTGCCTCAACAGCGAAGGGGCGGCGGGAGGGCTTCCCGTTGGCGCAGGGCCCGGGTCACTGTCTAGGATCTGCGACGTCCGGACTTCCGACCTTGACTCGACGCGGTCGGCATTGTCGCGCGACCGCGCCGCGCTGCGCAACGCCGCAAGCATCCGGTCTTTGTCGTCGAGGCGGGCTCGGAGCTCTGCGATTTCCGCGTCCTTCTCTTTGATGACGGCCGAGACGCTGTGGTCTTCGCCAACCATGATTCCTTTGGTCCCAGTCAGTCCGGACGAGGTGCGCGACGAGCTGGCGCGGCGGGCCTGCAGGAGTCGTTTCTCCAGCGTCTGGATATATCGGTTCTTATCGGCGAGGTCGGCTTGGAGCGCACGGTTCTGCGCTGCGAGCGACGCCGTCCCGTCTCCTAACTCGCCCATGCTGTCATCTTCCTCCGCCACGGGCGCTTCCGCGCCTCCAGATGACTGATGACTCCCCGACTTCCGGCCGATGGTGGAGGCACTCGAAGTCAACGAGGCTGACCTCTCGAGTGACAGATTGCCTGCGTGCGAGGCTACCATGGACGATCTGATGGACGATTGTGAGTACCGGGGGTGCATGCCGAGGGAGCTGAAGGATCCGCTCGCGTTGACCCCTATCGACTTTGAGCTGAGAATAAGCCGGTTGAGATGGTCTATCCTCTCCTTCAGCGCGGTCCGGGCCAGCTGCATCTCCAGCATCTGTTCTTCGTGACGCATCTCGGCCTCCTTCTCTCTCGCCCGCTCCTCCTCCGCGTCGCGCTCTTTCTCCTCGTCGACCTCCTTCTTACTGTTGGCTTTCGCCTGGGCCTCGAGCTCCTTCCTCAGCTCCATAATCTCCATCCGGTAGCGTTCAAGCAGAACTCTGGCACCTCCATCTCCGCCCGCACCCAAGGCTTCCTCGGCACGCTTGGCATGGCTGACGATGTTGTTCTTCGCGCGGGACGCGAACTTTAGCGTGTTGAGCGTCTCGTTCGCGTGCGTGTTGGATGTTGCAGCGCTTCCAGCAGAGCTGACGGCGATGGTGCAAAGAATGCTGACCAGGGAGTTACCGGACAGCGCACCTTGCAGCAACCTGGTAAGCTTGCTGTCGCGGTAGGGCAGGTGCTTCCCGTCCTTGTCGGCCGGTTTCCCATCCTTGTCCTTGTGCTCGGAAAGTTTGGCAATGACGGTGCCGAGGGTGAGCAAGCTTTTGTTGATGTGAGAGCCTTCTTGACGCCGCTCTTTCGACTCGGCCGCCTTTTCCGAACCGGCAAGGTCAATCAAGCTGAGCGTGGACACACGGACACCACCCGGTGGGAGGCCTGAACGTTTGCCGTCTCCTGGGCCGCCCGGAACCCGTTCCCTGCTCTCCACCACGATCTGCACGACGGCATGACTCCGGGAACTCCTGGCGTTGAATTGGGTGCTCGCCGTCCTGCGAGCTTGGTCGCCACGGGCAATCACACGGAGGAGCTGTGTCGGGCTCTGTACGATCTCCTCCTTTAGAGGACTCGCATAAACTCCTCTTTTGCTGTCCTCCCGCAGCTTGATTTCCTCCTGCTGCTGGGCACCATTGCCCGCAGCCATGCTCAGCAGATCGTGGATCTTTTCGTTGTAAATCTCCAGGTAGCTGACGCGAAGTAGGAACTCCCTGGATGGCGTCTCGCGAATGTAGGAGAAGATGTCGGTAATGGCGAGGGGAATTACGCCAGGCGAAGATGCTGTACCCTGCATCGAAAAAGTCTTTCCTGTTCCGGTCATGCCGTAGGCGAATACGGTTCCGTGGTAGCCCTCCATCACCCTCCGTACCAACCGCTTTGCGATATGGTCATAGACTTTGGAGTTGTCATCGTGGGCCGCAAAGACGTTATCTGCGGCGAGCGAGTCAGCCGGGAACCGTTAGCATCCTGTTCTGAAGGTCATACCGTAGTAGTAGTCTCCTCCTTCCTTCCCCCTGTACGCAATCAAGGACTTCTTTCCATCGACCAACCACTCGCTATCCCCCCGGTTGTCATTACCGCCAAGGTCTGGCCGCACTCTGACGCTGACGATAACGTTGCCCTTTCCGTCAGCCTTCGAGGCACGCTTTCCAGCTGTTGTGAGGTCGGACTTTTGCGGTGCCACATCGTTGACATCGTCATATTGGGTTGCTGAGGTGGAGTAGGAGTCCTGTGCGGAGGAGCTGCGGCTTTGAGGGGGCGACGAGATGCTGATCAAGCCATCCGAATTCCTCGTCGGGGCGGAGCGTGACACCGACTTGCCCTCACCGGTCCCGTTGAGAAGACTAGGAGTTCCGTTCGATAGCTGGTACGTGGGCGTAGTAGGCGTTCTCAGCTTTCGCGAAGGGACGCTTGTAGACAACGGACTGGGTGGAAGGCTGGATATTCGGCCATCTCCACGAGGAGGTTGTGGGAATGAATTGATGCTGACTGTCTTCCGTATTGTCTTGCCCGCGGCATTGAACCCTGAGGATAACCGTGGACTAGGGAGGCCCCCGGTGGGAGCAGGTGAGGCGGGAGGAAGCAGACTTGATGAGGGAGCTCGAAGGCCGCTTCGGGGCGTCTTCGGTGTAGGCTTGCTGGAAGGGGCTCCTAGATTGCCGGTGCTTTTCCTGGTCTTGGGTACGGGGAGTGCGGGAAGCGCTATCGTCGGCGGAGCATTGGAGGGCCGAGGCGGCCTCGGAAGCGCTGTCGACATATCGACCAATCTGCTCGGTTGGTGCTGAGCTCCTGTCTGACACAAAGCGTAAGAGCCAGGAGATGTTGACTATGACTGCGCTACGACCGGGGTTCTGGCTCGGCGACGCCTGTTGACATTGCAGGTGGTGGCTCGGGGAGGTGGGTATCGATCGCGACTAGCTCCCAGCTGTCAAAACCGGGCGGTCTATACGTGTCTCAAGGCGGTGATCCCCGTCGGATCAGTGTCGAGAACGGAATCGTCGTTAGGGCACCGTCTCAGACGAAACGAATTGCGAGACACTATGGCGTTGTTCGGTGTCAAAGGCAGGCGGAAAAAACTCGCATAAGCGACGGACGGTTGTCTGGAGTTGTTCGGTCAGTGGCATGTGGGAATACGCTACCAGAACACCAGCCCCGTACCAATTTCTCCGTGTTTTGGTTCGTTGTTGTTTTTGCGTATGGCAGAATAATGCGAGACACTGCGCCCGCCGATTGGGTTGCGTTATCGTGTGCCTGCACTCCGGAGCAGGTCAAGCAAGCAGATCTCGGCTGAATCAAAAATTGAAGAACACCAGAAGCGACCAAGCTTTGAATGAACGACGGTGGTGTTTAGCGAGCGTGGAGCAGGTGCTGCAATCCGTTTCTGAGGCAAGGATGGAAGCCCAGGTTGTGGCGTGGGTCACGGCGTTCGGAACGAGTCCCGAAGGCAGCTCGGGGGCACGACTGCGGAGAACTCGAGTTGCAAAAACAAGTGGGGAAAGAAGGATGGCCGGGCTGTCGTCTTGTCGGGGGGGAGGGGGACCCGATAACTCGACCTCCGCGTTGACGCCTGCGGCACCGAACTGGCCCAGAATTGGCCCGAGCGCAGGGTAGTAAGTCGAGTTGTGTCAAGTGAAACAGAGAAGGGATACCAAGATCGGACAGAATTCCACGATGTCAAAGTGGCCGAGAAACAATAGGCGCCCGAGCCAGCGTGAGGTCCGGCCCTGGCGTCAAGATCTCCAGCAAATGATGGCAGGGATGCTGAACAAAAGGGATCGCGCCCAACGCAACCCTGCTGAACTTAAGGGGACTCGAAAACGAGTGAACGGCCGGGACACACAAGACACTGCTGGTCGGTAAGCGGGATGCTGGCGAAGAACGCAGCGGGGTTATGGACGAACGTGCGGCGGTGGATGCAGAGCCGATCGATTACCAGCAAGAGAGCGTCGCGAGTCGCCAGAAGCCCGAAGCTCGAGGTGTACCTATGGCGTGCCGTAATCAACGGCTGTGGAAGACGCACTGCAATTGTGCGAATAGGTGCGGATGAGGGTAGGTCGTGACACAGTCCGTCCGTTCTCTCCCTCGATCGAACCGAAAATAGTACTCTCACCAGCCGGTGGTTGCTGAGTCGGAGACGACAAGGTGCGTTTCGAGAGGGAGGAATGAGTGGGCAGATCTTCCCTTTTCCCCTTTCTCATTGGGATGTCCCGTCTCCCGGGGAGCGCTTCTTCTGTCTGACCCCTGGTTTCCTCTCCAAAATTCGCTGCCCATGGCACTGTGGAGCCCTCAAGTCCCTGGTTCGGACGACTCGAGCCATTGGTTCATCTCGTCAAGAAGCAATTTCAACAGATCATCAAGTGGCCCCTGCTGATCCCTGCTAGCGCAACCCCGGCCGGACCAAGCCGTTTCTGGTTAAGACAGGTTTGCTATGTCTGCATGAGCCACGCCAAGGGGTCGGCATGCAATCTTGTTAGTGTTGGATTGCCGGGACGGGAGCTTGTGAGAATTGCGAATTGGGCTCACCCCACGCGCGATACTCTGCCGGTTGATGAAGGTGTAATCCGTACAAGCACATACATTTACAATGGAAGTGACCAAGGTCGACAAGCACAGCAAGGCAAGGACTAAAAGACCTGGGCGCAATAAGGGCAGTACACAGTACCTACATCTGGACAGCATCGCTCCGCGACCAGTCGGGTTTGCAGCTCGACACTAGCTAGGCACACAGGCGGCGCGGAAGGATCAGCTTTTGACTGCCCATCACATCGCACACCTCTTGATGAGCGTTGCATTGGTTCCTGGATGAATGTCGGGTATGGTGGGGCGTGGGGCATTGAGGGCTGCTGGCAGTCGCGTGTAAAAGACGTGCCGCAGTCCTTTCCTCGTGTCGTGTACTGGTACACATTCCATTCCTGTGCAGGTCGTTGAGACGCCGAAATAGCGTATGGTACTTCTGTGGTAAAACGTCCCGCTCGAAGACATCGGTAATTCGGCTGTATGTAACCTGGAAAGTACTAGTATGTAAGGTATGTATCTGAGGCCGGCCCTACGGGAACTCAGCCCCGGGCGCCCTAGGAAACCGTGGGGCGAGCCGCTGTATGTAGAAACAGGCTCAGAGACAACGTGGGGTGGTCATTACACAACAGTTGAAAAGCGGGCTATCTCGCTCGTGAAACCGCCTGCTTTGGCCGAGGCTCGGACCGGATCTGAGAAATCTGCTAACTCACTCGGTGCCACAGGTCTGACAAGACAAGAGAAAGCCACTGGAGAGGGTTTGGGGGGACAATTCCACTGATCGCCGAATTCGTCGGTGAGCACACCGAGCAGGGGGGCCCAATTGGTGCCTGCATGAGCTGCAGGCTGCAGAACAACCTCGTGTGCAGGCCCAGGGTTCCATGCCTTGCCGTCACTCGCAGCAGCTGAGGATCTGAAATGCAACTTCATCAAATTGATCAACACACACTCCAACCTCAACAAGCGCGCAAACCCATAACTAATGGTACCTTGGTGCACTAGTTACAGTGTAAAGGTGCCGTATCCGCCTCGGCCCACGTTGTGCCCTAACTCTGTATACATACAGTATACTTAGTACTAAGAGCGACGATCGACATATCAACGCACGCGCTTAAATCATAAAACCAGCCGACTCTGATTAGGTATTTATCGCGGCATATGCGTGGAATGCTTGGATATCCGGTGGGCTTCGATATTCTCGCCTGGCCGGGTGGACGGGTCTTCAATCAGCCGCTATTGAGACACTTAGCCCTCTGAGAAGCTCGGGTTTACATGGCACAAACAGCCGAAGCGTGAGGAGTCAGACGTTAATGGCTCTCTCCGGCTTAAACGTCATGCATGCATGCTGCAGGGGATGCGTGCCAGTGGTTGAAGGGAGTAAGGTAAGATACTTAGGTACTTAGGGTCCCTAGTTATGTAGAGTCTAGTTGAACCAGGGCCGACTCCTACAGCCCAGGAGAGCTTCTGACGAGTTCAAGGCCACAAGAATGCCTTTATCCCATATAATAATCCGTTTCTATTCATGTTTCAGAACCAAGTCTGCAGTGGTTGGAATGAGGGTCTACAGTATAACTATGTTGCTATCCGGGATATCTAAACAAACAGGCCACTCTGTAACACGCTCTGTTGCGTTTCAGGTTCTGAAGCTTTAACGTTACCCCCTCTTGCGCAGAACCTACAGTCTGCCGTAGGTATAACGCAGGGTTCCCCGTGGTTGAACTTTCTATGCTTCTTCTGTGTGAGCTGGCTACCTGGACCTAGTCAGTGCCTGCAGTCTGGGCTCGGGATTTGTATCAGATCCAGCCCGACAGCCGGGGCCACATGCTTAGACCAAGCGCACGCCCCGTCCGACACTGCGCGTATCAAAAACCTCGACCAGGCCAGCGCCCACGGCTTCCTGCAGCACCCAGCCGAAGGCCAGCCCGTGGAACTGCTTCCACTTCTTCGTCCTTCCGGGCATGACTCCGGCGAACTCTCCGCGCGCCTTCTTTGCCAGAGTGGCATCGCTGCTGCCAACGACGCCCCCATCCCACTTCTCGCGGAGATCCGACTCCGACATCTCCCGGTGCTGCGTCTTATGGAGCAGTTCCGCAAGGTGCTCGACTGCCGCCGACGCCAGCTTGAGAAACACCCCGCTCCCAGGCACAGCAACGCTGAACTCCCCAGCCACCGCGCCGGACCCTCCCATACTCCGCGCCCCCGTCCCGCCGGCGGCATGTAAGACGCGCTCCCCGCCCACGGCGGCAACCGACCCCGCCGCCGCGCGCGCGACCGCCTCCAGGCTGATCATGGCATACCTCTCCTCCGGCCGGGCATACAACCCCTTCCCTCCTCCACCACTGCCCTGCTCATGACCAGCAGTCAAGAACCCGGCTCTAACCAGCGCATCCACTTCACCAGCCCCCAACCCAACAACCCCCCCGAGCTCCCCCCGGGAGATCCTCACCGCAGCAGGGTGATCCCTCAACCAGCGCCCAAATATCTCCTTGACCTCCGCACCCAACCCCGCCGCCCCCTCAACCATCCTGCCCAGAGCCTCGCTCGAGATAAACAACTCCCCAGCCCTACCACCCACCCTCCTCAGCGTTGGGATGACGATCTTCCTCGCCAGTCCGGCACGCACCAGCGCAGCCATGGCGCGCTCGGCCGCCGCGGGCGAGGGCGAGGGCGAGGGCGGCGCGCCCGGCGTCGTGGTGGTGGCGAGGGGGAGGAGGAGGAGGAGCTGAGCCTGCAGGTGCGCGACCGACACGAGGGGCGGGAAGGCGGCGCGGAAGCGGGCGGCGGCCGCGATGCGCGCTGAGCCCAGGCCTGCGAGGTTGGGCGGGAAGGGGTCGAACATGCTGTCGAGGATGTGCTGGTGGATTTGGAGGGTAGGGTTCCTGCTGGAGGGAAGGGGCGTTGATGATGATGATGATGATGAGGTTGGGTTGCTGTTGGTTGCTGCTGAGGGGAGAAGGGCAGGCGGAGGGGAGGGACCGGGGTTCTCTTCTGATGATCGGCCATGGCCGGGATCAATAGGGGATTGTGGTGGTACTAGTAGTTTTGAAGGCGCCGCGCCGGGCTTGGTCTGGGCGAGTGTGGAAGTCCATGAGGATGAGGAGCGCTTATTAGCGGAAGAGGTTCGTTTCTTGACGCGGGAACCACCGAGGATGGAGCGTAGACTTGGACTCTGAGTCATGACGGTAGTGCATAAGGTAGGTGTGGATGAAGAAGGAAGTTTGTTGGGTTTGGGTGATGAACTGCTCGTGCCTGGAGGTGTTCGAGAGTTAGTGGGGTTCGTTTTGTCCTGTCCATTGGAGAACGACACGGCCCTTTGGTGCCTGGATTGTGGCAAAGTGTAACGAACCGCTCCAGAACGATTACCAGTTATTAGGGAAGTATGTGGAATGAGTCAAGAATGTTCTGCAATGTTACGTGCTGCAGTTCAAATTATACTACACGACCTATTATCGTTTTTATGCATCAAATTCATATACAACAGTGCACCACCACAAGGCGTTACTACTTCAGTGCTAAACGAGCGCTCCCAACCCTCCTCTCCTGGCGCTAGCTTGTTGACAGCTTCTTGTTTGTATTTGTATTAGGCACCCCTTGAACAAACCATTCAGGGTTTGGACGACGACTGCGGAGGATCAAGGGTATTGGTGTGCCTGATCATGACGCCCATTCTCTCGCTGGTAAGCTTCAGCGAGATCCTCAACAGCTCCTGTGCGACGTCCGGCTCCTCCTTCTGCAGCCTGGTCCAGTTCTCCAGATCCATCAGCCACACGACGCAATCCCGCTCCACCACGCACGTCGCCGTCCGGGGCGTCTCGGAGAAGAAGGGCAGCTCGCCGCACGTTGTGCCGGCCATTATGCTCTCGAACAGCCAGCCCTGCGGCAGGTCGTACTCGGCCCGCAAGATGCCCGTCTCGATCAGGTAGAAGTTCTCGGCGCGCTCGCCGCGGCGGAACAGGACCGTCCCCGCCGCGTACTCGGCCCGCCGGAAGTATCGCACGGCGCGGAACCAGAAGTCCTCATTCTTGTCGCTCACGTCGCGGAAGATCTGGAGCATCAGGCGAAGCGGCTCGTTAAAGTTCCGCCAGCGCGTCGGCCGCTTCGATTCCACGTGTCCCAGAGACACGCGGGCCGCTTCACGGAGCTGCGCGCGTCGGGGCGAGGACCCGAGCATATCCGGTGATTTGGCGGTCGCCGGTTGGTCCGGCACATCCAAGTTGGCCGTCGGGGCGGTACGCGCGTCAGGGGACCCTTCTCGGTTGGCGTATAGCGTCTTGAGCAGTTCGTTCTCGCAGTACTCGAGCGCCGAGTTGAGCTCGGGCAGGAGCTTGACTTCGATGCCATCCTCACCAAGGCCGACGGCCCTTAGGTTCCGTCCCAGACCGCGTGCCGGGTCAACGCCGCTGATGACAAGTTCCACGTCCTTCCCGTCGAGCAAGCGGCTGATGGTATTGAAAACTTCAGCCGCCGAGTAGTCGATGCCCGAGACGAGCCACAGGTCGAGGATCAGGAACTTAATGGGATGTTTGGCGAATTCCTCGTCGGCAACGAGTGCCCGGATCCGATCTTCCACGCCGACGATGGTCCCGAAGAACAGATACCCCGACAGCTTGATGATGCTGATCTGGCAGCCAACTTGCCTGAGGTAGTGCTGCTGGGTCGGGTTTCGCCGTACGGTCGAACCTACCACATCACCGGAATAGCTGGCTCGGATGGCCGACACCCTCGACGTCTGGAAGGTCAGCGACGCAAACGCCAACAGAATGCCCACGCCAATTCCAACCACGAAGTCGTAAGTGCCCATGACGAGCACTATCGCTATTACGGTGAAGTACTCCACCGGCTTCAGTTTCTTCCTCGGCTGCCACACAGCCTCCAGGAGCAGCTCGAAGCCCAGGTCGAAGATCAAGACACCGACCATCATGACGGGGATGAAGCCGATCAGCGAAGGACCGACCAGCATCACCAGAAAGGTGAACACTGCCAGTTCAAACCCGGCCAGTCGGGTGTTACCGCCCGAGCGCATGAAGAATAGGCTGTTGGAATAGACGAGGTAGTTCTGGATACTGCCTGCCACACCCGAGAAGAAATTCGAGTATCCGTGCAGCTTGAGCTCGTGGTCGAGATTCGCATGGTCCTCGCCCGTGTTCAGAGCCAGCGCGGGCACGTTGATGGGAACGTGCAGGATACCAAAGAAGGTGAGCGCAAGCATAGCCGGGATACACTGTACGATGGCGCTCCAGTGCACCTGGTTGAATTCTGCAACAGCGTCAGTTTCTAAGACTTTGCTGTTCAAGGAAGTAGAGAAGGGAGATCGTACTGTAGAGAGTATAGAAGTACCACCACGGCTCTCCAGCAGGCGGGCCGTCGAAAATCCAGCCCCCGCCTCTCAGTCTGTCCGGATCCAACACATCTCCGACAGCGGCGGAAGCGTAGAAGACTGCGGGGATGGCGAGAATGTACAAGGGCAAGAAATATTTCGACGCAATCCTGGACTGGCCGTAAAAGAGGATGACGGCTAGAATAAGGGGGATCATCCAAAGCGGTACCGTGTCCGCTTGCATGAGCTTCTTGAGCGTATCGAGGTCATAATTGAGATTCCCGTCTATCCGTGCTGTCACTTCAAACCCCGTGGCGATTAGGAACCACCCGACACCCCCGATACAGCCGATCAAGATGTGCCGCGGGATGAAGCCGACGAGATAACCGAACCTGAACTTGCCCATCAGATAGAAGACGGCGCCCGTGAGCATAGAACTCAGCGCGTATGAGGTGATGGTCGTAGCAATGACCGCATCGGGCTTGTCCTCTCCGACAATATCGGTGATGGTAGCAGCCATGTTGTGAAAAAAGGGGACAACTTCGATCAGCTCGGAGCCAACTCCGCCCCTGAAGATGCTCCCCGAGGAGAAGATCAGCTGGGAAACGATGCAGCTGACGTAGAACATGGAGATCCCGGCCGAGCCTAGGCTCTCAAATATAGGGCTCCCTAGGGGAAACAGAATCATGCCTGCGCCTCGTCAGCATGTGAGTAAGCCAAGTGGTATCCTAGGTCATACTCACCGTATGATAATGCGTCTAGGATGTTGAGAAGCAGACCGACAATGACGGCGGGTAGACAAGCTACTGGGGCAACCATCGCATTCTGCCAGATGGCGCGACGATCCCAGCGCTTTGGATGACCAACTATGGAGAGATTGGTTGCCACCCGAGCCCCGGTATTCCGGACAAAATCGGCGGTCCTGGCAAACCACTTCCTCCGATGTGGTTGCTTTTGGCCCTCCAAGTCAGCGCCACGGCCGCTTTCCTGATGGATTCCGTAGCCTTGTGGACTTTCTCGAGAGCTCGTGGCCAGCAACGGTGACACTTCGCTTGCGTCCTGGGCACTATCGCGGCGCGCCGACGCAGGCCGTGCTTGAATGGTTGGCGCTCCGGATCGGGTTTCCTGACCGTCGCCTTCGCCATCCACGACTGGACTGCCATCCTCGGGCCCCTGATCCTCCATTAGCGCATAACTATGGCCCGCGTCTTGCGGCGATCCCCTAAACATCGTGGTGAGCATCGAGCGGCCGTCGGCTGGACGTTCTGCGTGCCCTTCTGACGGGGAAGGAGGCTCCGTCACCTCGCCTATGGTTCGGGATGGCTTCGCAATGCCCGCGTCGTGGCCTGCCAGTTCAGGAGTGCGACGTATTGCTTGGGAGGAAGAAATAGACCGTGCTCGGCGAAAGAATTGGGTGCCTTTGCCGTCCTTCTTGTCAGAAAGGAAGTAGTTGGCGAGCTCCGCCGTGTCCTCGCGGACGGAGCGCGCCTCCTGTGCACTGTCGAGCGGTGCTGGTCGAGTGGATTAGATTAGCTGTTCGGTGCATCGATAGTTCGTCATGGCACACTCACCTAAGTGTCCCCTGACGGAACCATGGATAAAGGACCTTATGGGCTCGCGGTGGCTCACAGAGCCCACGGATGACGAGAGTTGCCTTGCATCGTTGCTGGGATTGGGTCGGCATTGGAGATGGCTTGAAGCTGCAGGCTGAGCTTCGTGGTGCGAGTGAGAGCCCTGAGAGGACACTGACGGCCGCCTCATCGCCCCGGAGGGTGAGCCAAGAGTCGGGGACGACATTGTGCCAGACCCGCAGAACGGGAAGCTGCTCAAGGTGCCGTGTTGAGTGGGCCAGTCAATGGCTGCGCATCACGTTCCGCAGGCCAAACGACACAGCTCCCTGGAATGGCGAGAAGGTGCAAGAGTATAGCGCAATGCCCGAGCCGGAGGAAAGAGCATGGAACCGGACACCCGGCCCAAGTTAGTGTTTACGGGGCAGCAAAATTATCTCGATTTCCTGTAGGAGGTGAGAGACAGCCGTTCAATTCTCATCGAGCTCCAAGTTGTCGTGCGGTGCGCAAAGGCGAGAGATAACAGGCTGCCATTATAAACCGCGATATGGATAAGGAGCAAGGTTAGGTAGGTATTTTCAAGTCGAGTGGGCCCAGGTCCGCTTGATCGCAACCGGCAAGTTTGGACCTAAATAAACTAGCATCTCCCAACGCATGCCGTAAGTATTGCCCAACTCCAGGCTGTCTGCGTCGACGTTGTCCCATTGTCCAGCTCTGAAGGTAGCAGCAAGCTCTCAATCTGGAAGCGATCCAAGGCCTCGAACATTGGCCGTGCGCGGGATGGTGGGGCAGAAGCTCAGGAGATGCTGTGGGAATGATGCAATGACAGTGCGAATTGATGGTGAGACAAGAGAACCCACTGTATGCTTGAATAGATGGTACTGCCTGTAAGGTATTGTATAATACGAAGTATTGCTTCCGGCGTGCTAAATTTTAGCATAGCCTCAGATGAGATCCAATTCCTCCCATTGCCTTCTTCACAATGAGAGTCTAGGTACTAATGTCGATTCGACATCTCCTCGTGAGTTGTCTCGCAAATAACTCGCCCTCTGCTTGGATACAAGATGGATACTGTGTATCCCACTGTGAGACGTCTTTCAATGGTCGAAAGGCGTAGCACTGCATGTGAGCGGTATGCACGTTGAAGCTTCCGGACCATGCTCGTCGTGGGTCGTACAGATTGGTCGCGTGAATATCAACCAAGCCGGCAGAAGCCGCGTGACAGGTTGCGAGTCGCAGCAGCGGACGGATGCCACATCTTAGGGTTCAAGTTGTTGATATGCCCTACACTCTGCAACCTAGGAGCAATGCTATCACGAGGCGTTTGTGGTGCATGCTCCGAGGCTGCACAAGCAAATGCGATTCATACTTTTGTCGAATGTTCGATGCGTGGGGTTGCCGTAGAAATCCGGTATTCCACTGAGACGGACGTTCATCCAAGCTTTTGGAGGTAGCCCTGGGCAATCAAGCGTTCTACGTCTCCCTGTCGGACATAGAATTGACTGTTTTTCGTCAAGTTGATAGCACTGCAAGTCTAAATCAGCCTTGCATCATCCACACGGAACCCTCCGCAGCTTACCCATATTCAGTTTGGATCTCTCCGGCGTCCTTCAAGACGCGCACGTCGATGAACAGGTCTCTTGGGGGGTCGAGGCTCCCCGTCAGGTCAATGTCTGTCCACTGCCCCTTATACGCAGCCAGTAGGTCTCCGTACTGCCGGAAATAGTCCTCTTCCTGCGGGCTCAGACTGTTGCTTGGGCCGGCACCGGCGGCGGCTGCACCGTTCGCAGCGCCTGCTTGCGGTCCCGCAAGGTCGAGAGGGTCGGCTCCATTCCAAACCAGCTCCTCTAGCTTGTCGGTACGTGTTCGATGGTAGGCAAGTAGGCAGCGCTTGTTCCTGCGCATGGAAAGGTGGTTGACCAGCAGGGTGCACGCCGTGGCCTGGTCTGCTGATGGGTCGAATGATCCTTGGAATGGCTCAAGCAAGCTGGTCACGTCTTTGTGCAACTCCCGCACCTCGCGAGTTACGGCACGAACCAGCTCGGTCTGATACGGCGGCAAGTGCGCTAGGTTTTGTGTCCGCTTTGCGTGTTGGACCTGGGTTACCTTTGTCAGCACCGGTAATGAGAATCTCTGGAGTGAGACCGCGACAGACCAGCTTATTACCTAGGTCTCCGTATATGGGCATCTTGACAAAGTACCGTTTGTCTTATCAGATATGGTATGTAGTAGTTTTCAAACATCAACGTGCCTGGGCTCAGCGATCCGGCTTTCAAAGGGTTGGGGGTAAGGGTGAAGTTGTGAGGCGCGTGAAGTTTCCCAAAAGGCATCAACTGCAGCTGACGCGATTGGGCGGCATTGTGTCCCCACCAATCTACACAGTCGACCTCAATACACATTGTGCTGCCACAGAGCGGAAAGCTTCAGGTTAGGTGTCTATAATAACCAAGCCTTATACGTATTTTTCGATAACACCTAGGAGCAGTCTCATAATAATCCAGCTTCAATAAGGCTGCAGCCGTGTCCAATGCTCATAACTCGAGGTAGGAAAGTCTCATAATTACCTACCCGAGACAGGGTTCTGCCGGTTACACTTACACACACGTCTCAGTTACAAGTCAAAAAGCACACTCACCGGCCTATGCGGCAGTATTCATCTGCTGTATTTCAAGTATCCGATCAACTAAACAGGGTTTCGTCGAGTCTAACAAAGGAGGCCAAAATGCGACGGGTAGGGTTAAACTCTTCCATCTGTCTTGGCGAAATGCTCTACACAATAATACAAGTTCCCGCCTGGAAATCGGCCTAGCTAAACTCTATCTGACGAGAGACAACAAACACAACAGTGCTAGTCCAGCGGGACAACTGTCAAAATTAGGATTGGACACTATGGACAGACAGAGTTAGCCGAAGTCTATAGCACTGCTCAAACCATGCCAGTGTCCAGAAACATAGGGTCAGAAACGCATGTCAATGCTCGGTTTTGTCGTCATCTGCATGTCTTGAGGCTGCTTGGTAACACGGACCAATATGGATCATCAGGGAAGAATGAAGCTGGAAGAGATATCATAGCAATACGGGAAAGCACATACCAGCTTGAAGATACACTGCCGTGTTTCACATAGACCACGGGCAGGTATCCAGAGCATATGAAGTCCACCGTCGGGTGAAGGCCGCAACGTGCAACTGAACGTTGTGGCTCGACAAGAAGAATGTGAAGGAGGAAGATTGCAGGTGATTGTTGAAAATGTTGTTTAAAAAGTCAATAAAGCGCACGGACGCTGACCCACTCTAGCTGTGAGCTGCCTCCGATAAGATAAAGAAAGTTGGTGGGTCTTTTGGAAACTGCGAGAGCTTGCTGCAAGCTTCGGGTCTCTCCATTCTCTACACCAGGAGGTGTTATGAGCTCGCCACGACCCTGAAGCTTTAAATCCTGTGTGATGCCGAGCTACATCGGTGGATACCCGTCGATGTGACCGTCTTTTCTCATATAAGTGGACATGTTCAAGTGCGCAACCATGCAAACAAGACCACAGCTCGTATCCACAGCCTCTCGACGGCTCGCAGCCGCCTCGAGGGGCGCACTGCAGCTTCGCCAGTTCCCCCGAGTTAGCGGCGCAACGTTCCCACGGCTAGTGACGCTGACTGACGCTTTGCACCTATCTCCCACCGTCGCAACTCGGTTCTATTCGAACGGCCGACCACACCCGCCTGGCGGCACCCATCGCATGAACCTCGGGGGTGAACCGGAGAAGCCAGCGTTGGAGCAATACGGAATTGACCTGACAGCGAAAGCAAAGGCAGGCAAACTGGATCCCGTCATTGGCAGGTCGGCCGAGATCCAGCGAACAATACAGATCCTGTCGCGCAGAACGAAAAACAACCCGGTTCTCATCGGCAGCGCCGGTGTCGGCAAGACCGCGGTGCTCGAAGGGTTGGCTCAGGAGATCGTGCGCGGGGCCGTCCCGGAGAGTATCAAGAACAAGAGGGTCATATCGCTGGATCTCGGCTCTCTGATTGCTGGCGCCAAATTTCGGGGCGACTTCGAAGAGCGACTGAAGAAGGTGCTGAGCGAAGTCCAGCAAGCGAACGGCGAGGTCATCCTGTTCATCGACGAGCTCCATACACTCCTAGGCTTGGGAAAGGCGGAGGGTTCCATTGACGCATCGAATCTTTTGAAGCCTGCGCTTTCCCGAGGCGAACTACAATGCTGCGGCGCCACCACTCTCGCCGAATACCGCCAGATCGAAAAGGATGTCGCGCTGGCCCGGAGGTTTCAGCCCATTCTCGTCGGCGAGCCCACCGTACAAGATACCATTAGCATTCTTCGCGGTATCAAGGACAAATACGAGGTCCACCACGGTGTACGTATCACCGATGGAGCTCTTGTCGCCGCCGCGACCTATTCAAACCGTTACATCACCGACCGCTTCCTCCCCGATAAAGCAATCGACTTGATGGACGAAGCGGCTAGCTCGCTGCGACTCCAGCAAGAGAGCAAACCCGAAGATATCCAACGCCTCGACCAGAGGATCATGACGATCCAGATTGAGCTCGAGAGTTTGCGGAAAGAGAAGGATATTGCAAGCAAAGAGCGGAGGGAGAAGCTCGAGGCCGATCTGAAGAAGTGCCAGGAGGAGGTGCAGGAGTTGAACGAGAAGTGGGAGAAAGAAAAGGCCGAGATCGATGCTATCAAGCAGACCCAAGCCGAGCTCGACAGGGCCCGGATCGAGCTGGAGCGGGCGCAGAGAGAGGGCAACTTCGCCAAAGCGTCTGAGCTGAGATTCGGCACCATTCCGGCCCTCGAGCAAAAGCTGCCAAAGGATGGCGAGAAGCCGGAAGGCGAGGGCACGCTGATCCACGACTCGGTGACAGCCGACGACATTGCCAACGTTGTCTCAAGGATTACCGGAATTCCGATATCCAAGCTGACGAGCGGGCACACGGAAAGGTTGATACACATGGAGGATATCCTGCGGGAGTCTGTGCGCGGTCAGGATGAAGCGCTCAAGGCGGTTGCCGATGCGGTCAGGATGCAGAGAGCCGGTCTTAGTGGGGAGAACCGGCCTCTCGCGTCGTTCTTCTTCCTCGGCCCTACCGGTGTCGGTAAGACAGAGCTGTGCAAGAAGCTAGCGGGCTTCCTGTTCTCCACAGAATCCGCCGTTGTTCGTTTCGACATGAGCGAGTTTCAGGAGAAGCACACAATTTCACGTCTCATTGGCGCTCCCTCCGGCTACGTGGGCTACGAGGATGCCGGCCAGCTCACCGAGGCAGTGAGGCGGAAGCCCTATGCGGTCCTCCTTTTTGACGAGTTCGAGAAGGCGCATCGCGACATCTCGGCACTCCTGCTCCAGGTCCTGGATGAGGGCTATCTTACCGACGCGCAAGGCCACAAGGTCGATTTCAAGAACACCATCATTGTCTTGACGTCGAACCTTGGCGCCGACATCCTCGTTGGTGCCGATCCTATCCACCCATACAAGGAGACAGAGGATGGCGATATTCACCCGGATATCAAGAGGGCAGTCATGGATGTGGTCGCGTCGCAGTACCCTCCCGAGTTCCTCAACAGAATCGACTCCTTCATTGTCTTCAAGCGCCTCTCCCTCCAGGCATTGAGGGATATCGTCGATATCCGCCTCAAGGAGCTCCAGGAACGCCTGGATGACCGTCGCATCACACTTGTTGTGTCTAACGACGTCCGGCAGTGGCTGGCCGAGAGAGGCTATGACCCGAAGTTTGGCGCCCGCCCGCTCAATCGTTTGATTACTACGCAGATTGGCAACGGCCTTGCAGATAAGATTATCCGCGGAGAGCTCCGGACAGGAGAGACCGCTGTTGTTGAGATGAACGAGGACAAGAGCGGCCTGGTCATCCGGAGTCAGCATAGCGCTGCGCAGGAAGCTGAAGCTTCGTCATGATGGCAATGAGTTAAGGTATGTATTATTTTGTAACATTGACGAGTGTATCATATCATACATGTATGTATATATCATGACCATCACCGCTACATCATAGAGGAAACATGTGACAGGAGTCAAGCCATGGTTCACGAACACATTCAAGGAAGGGGTATATGAATAGCGTAGTCAATATTAGACTGTATCTAACTTAACATCCTGTACTGCATACTATACTACAAAACATTGGACACCTGCCATGGCACAGTTGTGTGTTAGGTATCGTTCTTTGCTGTCATCGACAACTACTTACGGTACAATAGGTACCTACTAACATGAGCATGGTTCTACGAGGGTTGTCTGGGATGAGAATCGCGCAGGCACGGTTCTTTGACTCTCGCCAACAACAAACCAAACGCTTCGGCCTTGATTAGATCTTGCCGGATCGGGAAGTGAATAAAACAAAGATAGCACCTACGAAATAAAAAAAAAAAAATACATCCACTTTCAACCTACTTCGCTGCCCGGTGGGCTGTGAACGAACCCACAGCGAAGCAGAGGTAGCTACCTATTTTGGAAACCTGTTTGTATGGAAACAGAAACCAGTAGGGTAGAAGGAGAATTACGGAGCAAAACTACAGTGCTCACAGGACAGGACGAATAGACTGTTTAATGTTGGTTACGGCGTACCCTCTGGCGAATCCGACATCCACTTCCCGGTTGTCTGTCCACACACACGATAAGCCTGTATAGGTAGGTAGGCACCAACCATTCCAGATGGGATTCAAACAAACCAAGAGCGTCAGAAAACAGAAACCAGAGATTCGAAATTTGATGATAATTAGCAACCGAGTCTACAGCATCCCAATCCCCCCGTTCCCTCACCCGCACCCAGCGCTTCACAACTTTCCTCCATATTGCTCACCTCCCTCCGTGCCAACAACTCGTTTCCGCGCCCCGGCCCCTCTCAGCAACGGCAGACACAGCGAACCAAGCACGGGTCGGGTTCTTAGGGTCGAGGAAAGCAGTAAATCAACTGATGTCTCTCTCCTGACAAATGTATCAAATTGTACATGATCCCAACCCAGTGCGCCCCTCCGTGTCTTTCCGAAAAGTGACCAGAGTTCAAGAATGAGAGTCGGCCACCCTCGTCGCTTTGTTTCATCTCAATTCATGAGCGGCGTTCACGATGCAGGCACCAACCGCAAAAAAAGGGTTCATGGGCTAGTCGACTGTTTGCCTAACGGGATTATGGTATATCACAATCGAACCATGCTTGACCGAGGTGCGAGGTGAACTGGGCCTCGCGACTCAAAAGTGTCGCTTTAGTTGTTCTTCTTGATTTCCGTGGCGAGCCAGTCGAGACCCTCAAACAGACCGTCACCCGAGGTGGCGCAGGTGGATTGGATGTACTGCGGCGCAGTTAGTAATTTGCAAGGATGCAAAAGAGATGGGAGCAGGGTATCGTACCCAGGTGCGTTGCCGCAGGCTGTGGAGACCCAGCTTGTCTGTAATCTCGGCGACACTCATAGCATTCTAATGCGGTTCTGTCAGTAATGCTTCACACGGAAGTGTTGAGAGCCGGGAGGAAAAGCCAGCTCAGCTTGGGAACTCACAGGCAGATCCTGCTTGTTGGCGAAAACAAGGAGAAGGGCATCCCTCAGCTCATCTTCGTTGAGCATGCGCTGCAGTTCCTCGCGGGCCTCGGGCACACGGTCGCGGTCGTTGCTGTCGACCACGAAGATGATACCCTGTGTGTTCTGGAAGTAGTGTCTCCACAGGGGACGGATCTTGTCCTGACCACCAACATCCCACACCGTGAATTGGATGTTGCGGTACTCGACGGTTTCCACGTTGAAGCCTGTGACAGACGCGTCAGTACCCTCTGCGCATCCGAGTCGAGGGACAGCGAAGCAGGGACATATATCCAAGCCGGCCATGTTGGGAGTGGCGTACCAATGGTCGGGATGGTGGTGACAACTTCGCCTAGCTTGAGCTTATAGAGAATGGTGGTCTTTCCGGCAGCATCGAGACCAACCATCAAAATGCGCATCTCCTTCTGCTTCATGAGCAGGGAGAGCCAGCTCCAGACCTTGGATCCTCCTATGCCCATCTTGGCGGTGTTGGAAGGGTGAGATAAGGGGAAGGTTACGAGGTTGATCGATCTGTGGCGAATCGCGTGTAAGCAGATGCGGACAATGTGCACTAGGCGGGCAACAAGCTATGGTGATCTCGTTCTCGACCGAGGGAGCGCGGTGCTGCAGCACAAAGGAACCGCGGTCGGGGCCGACGGCTTAGTAGTTGCAGAAGAGGCGTTGATCGGAGGAGTGAGGACAGATATGCACACGCGCCCTGAAGGGAAACGGTCAAGGCATCCCAGCCCGCCAGACCCGAGAAGCAGGAAGGCGACAGGCTGGCCAGTAGCGCGACGGATTGACACAGCTCGACTTGGCTCAGACCAGGAGCCGCGCAAGACGTGGTCGACTCGAGTCTCTAGGGAACCTGAAGTCGAGACGCGGGCGGCAGACCGAGGCAGAAAGCCAGACGCCGCAATCCACAAGGCGGGGGGGTTTTAGGCGACAAAGAAAGCGACTTACTATTCGGTTTGTCCTGAAGAACCGACCGAGATGGCGACGCGGCTAATTACCGTCGAGATGGTGCTGGGTATGATGCTACGATGGCGGTGTGGAAGGAAAGCCTTTCGGGGGGAGGACCAGATTGGATTTTGAAAGTTGTTCTCGGGCTGAGCCAGGCCAGGGAAGGCAGTCACTGGGGCGCTGCATGGGCTTGCTGGCTGGTTCGATGGGCCGCGAGGACTCAGGAGCAATGTGGGGCCCGTGCACGCTAAGGGTACCTCGAGGACACCTTATCACCAGCCGATCAGGCAGACAACGGCCCGCTAGCCAGCCGCTCGCACCTGTACCTTGCTGGTACCGGGCTGCCTGGAACAACATTGGACCGGGCCATCTCCTTTCCATCCGGGGGTCTCGTTTTCACAGGCTGAGATTTGGCCCCAGTCCCGCACACTGCGTGACTGGCCAAACTCACCCCAGCGCAGTGGATAGCAGCCAGACCCCTGGCGCCGCGTCCCACGTATCGCTAAAATCGCTAAGGTGTCCTTGAATTCAAGCACTGGGCGGGCGAGTACAGCAAAAAACGGACAGATCGATTCAACGCGGCCGCCGCACGACGACGATAGCCACGATGTTCCTCAAGTCGGCGGCAAAGCTGCTGCTTTCGGCAAGCTTGCTGCTGGGCTCGGCAGTGGCTCACAACATCCAGCTGCCGGCGCATGGGCGCGAATGCTTCCACGAGAGCCTGCATAAGGGCGACAAGATGACGGTCACGTTCCAGGTCGGCGACCGGGAGTTTGGCAGTGCCGGCAACCTCGATATTGATTTCTGGGTATGACCGGGCCTTCTACTACGCCTTGCTTTTCCGCGCCTTGTATCGGACACCTCTGTTAACATGCTATTTCCCTCTTCTCTTGTCCTTAGATCACCAACCCCGTGGGACAGTACGAAGCCAACGAGAAGTCCGTCTCGAACGGCGACTTCTCCTTCGACGCCAAACACGACGGCAAGTACCAGTACTGCTTCGGCAACGAGCACTGGGGCGCCTCGTCCAAGGAGGTCTCGTTCAACGTGCACGGCATCGTGTACGTGTCGGAGGCGGATGCGCCGCAGGACCCGCTCGAGGCCGAGGTGCGCAAGCTGTCGGAGCTGCTGGAGCGGGTCAAGGACGAGCAGAGCTACATTGTCGTGCGGGAGCGCACCCACCGCAACACGGCCGAGAGCACCAACAGCAGGGTCAAGTGGTGGAACTTGTTTGTGATCGGCGTCGTCATTGGCGAGAGCGTGTTCCAGGTCTGGTGGCTGCGGAGGTTCTTCGAGGTAAGTCCGAGTTTTCCTCTTCCTCAGCCCTGAACGCCGAGCCGGTTGGAGCTGACATGATTCTGCCCCGAAAAGGTCAAACGGGTCGTTTAAACTGACAACTACGCCATTGTTGTTTGTTCTTATTATCCATGTTTTAGCGCAGCATATGTGTGAGAGACGAAAACGGGACAGGGAGGTTCTATTTTCGGCGTCTTGGATGAAGCATGTCCCCGACTACCTTACTCATACTATTCCATGAACCATCGATGCCTGATGAAGACCACGTTAAAATGCCCTATTACTCATTGGCGACACGCTACGATATGACGATCATGTCCCTTTCTTCAGGTCTCTTTCACGGATGGAGAGGTCCACGAGTCCTGTTGGCTGACCGGTGCCACGAGTTAAAATGAACTGACAATGTCCAGCGACTACCGTAGGTATGTAACTTCATATACATGTCTAGAAAGATCTCATACATCTTCTCATCCCGACGTATCTCCCGCGTCTCATCATCAAGGACATTGCCCCGCAAGATCTCTTGCCTATACCCAAATAGTTTATACCCAAACGCCGAGGCAACAAAGCATAGACAGAAACGAGACACCAGCAACAACACATTATCCACCCAGGTTCACATCGGCGGTCAAGCGGAAGGATCCAAGACGGGAACCACAACCTCCTCCTGCCGCTCGACAGGCAAATCCACCTCCTTGACAGGATGCAGCAGCATCGGCGGGAGACACATGCGGCCCTCGCCGCCGCGCATGGTGCCAGGCGTCAAATCATCTCCGCTCAAGTCGACGGTGAGCTCGAACTCCTCGCCGCCGTCATTGTTCACGCGCAGGCCCATCCACCTCCGGTACAGGTTCCCCGGGAAGCCGGCGTTGTAGAACCACGTCACGCCGCGCATGTTGTGTTCTCTGTCGCCGTAGATGGACGTCCGGGCGCCGCCCGACGCGCCGTTCTTCCCGCCGTTCAGGACGCGCGCCATGTAGTCGGGCGGCCAGGCGCGGTCGACAAAGCTCGGATGCGGCGCGTACACGGCCTTGAGGCCGTGGTGCAGCGCCACCGTGGCCGGCCACATTTCCGGGAAGGCGTGGTGCTTCTTGAAGGCCGTCTCGCGGTGCATGGTGAGCAGCAGCCGGCGCGACATGCGCGAGGCGGTGATGATCTGCGCGCGCCGCGGCGGCTTGCCGATGCCGCCCGTCTCGTTGTACCCGGTGATGTCGTCGGCCAACCCCCAGCTGGTGCCCTCCGGGTCGAAGATCGGGGACAGCGTGATGAGATCTGCTTCCTCGCCGACGCCCCACGAGTAATTGTCACGTTCGTGGGTGGTGGGGGGGATGGGGTCTGCTTCGGGCTCGTACCAGTCGTCCTCGTCTAGTGGACGCTGAGGGCCCCAGACGGGCTGCTCGCCCTGGGCCGCCACCTTGGGAGAAGAGGGCTTGTTGCCGCCGCCAGTCACTTTGGAGCCGGGGACGGCGTTCCACAGGTTGTCCGGGCCCACGGTGCCGAGCTCGGTCTGCACCCGCGCCATATGCTTGAAGTCATCCCAGGAGCCGTGGACGCGGGGCACGTAGAAGCGCGAGTTGCGCTCCCAGAGACCCTTCCTGGGCTGCGCTTTGGCCCATGACTCCAGCTTGGAGAACAGGTCGAGGTAGTGGCCCGTGTAGCGAATGTCCATTTCCCACTGCCAGAAGTGGTCATACTCCGGGTGGTTATGGGCAAAGTACTGCATCGCCATCTGGAGGCCGCGGTATGAACCGTGCACGGGGAGTTCGGGGCCCTTGGTCCACAGTTCGACAAGCCCCTGGTAGACGGCGAGCATCTGGGTCTGCGACCACAAAGTCGCGATCCCGCGGAACTCCTCCGGGACGGTTTCGTTGATACGCCTGCGATACTCGTCCTCATCTGCCCAGACGGGGTTCTTGGCGTCGTTCCGCACCTGCACCAGAAGGTGGACATCGTACCGACCGCCCGAGGCGAGGGACAGTTCTGCGATGAGCGCCCTGAGGTTCACAATATCCTCCTCCCGCCAGACGAACTCGTCCCAGCAGCGAAGGACAACCGCGGTTCTGGCGATGTCTCCCTGACGCTTCTCCCCTTGCGGCTGGGCCTTCTCGGTCGAATTGCGCGCCGCCAACTTGGGGGTCTCGAGGCCGTCACCGATGTAGAAGCCGCGCGGAGGAGGACCGCGCACGGCGAGCGGCTTGTACCGCTCAGCGTTGGACTTGTAGCATTGCCGCTGGACAGCCGCCCAGTCAGTGGTTCGCCAGTCAACCTGATGAGCGGTTTCCCAGACCGCTTCGGCGCCCTCCCGGTCCCCGTGCTCGCCAAGGCCGAGGCCGCCCGTCCGGACGGAATAGCCGTAGCCGTATGGTCCGTATCTGCCAAAGCGCTCAAAGCAGATGTCTTCGGGGAGGGACAGGACCTCGTAGGACCCGAG
Source organism: Chaetomium strumarium (assembly GCF_033439665.1). Classification (NCBI taxonomy): domain Eukaryota; kingdom Fungi; phylum Ascomycota; class Sordariomycetes; order Sordariales; family Chaetomiaceae; genus Chaetomium; species Chaetomium strumarium. Next base: position 2,781,693 of record NW_026944429.1, on the reverse strand, counting down.
TATGTTGTCTGGGAACCCGGCGGGCCGTCCTTCCAGGTAGCGTATTGCCGGCACTCTGACGGTGCTCTGGCTGTCTAAGAAGCACTCGCGAACCCCATCGGCGGACTTTGGGATGCTGGCTGTCGGATAATCCGCGAACGCCTTGCTCGGCGGCACTGGCCTCGCCTCAACCGACGGTTGCTCCTCCTCCGCCCTCTTCTCCGACTCTTGCTGATCCTGCGGTTGGCTGACGTTGTAGGGCGAATCCTCGTCAAGCAGCGGGTATTCTGGTGTGTTGTTTGCTAAGGGAATGACGGTCCTGACGCCGCCGTAGTACCTGGTGAGGAACTCAAACTCCTCCCACGGCGGCGGCACAAACGCGGGCTTCTTGTCCACCTTGCCCTCCGCTATCCTCTGGTTCTCAAGGTGGCTAGCCCGGACCAGAATGAAGATGAAGATGATGATCGTCGAGATCATGCCAAAGCAGAGGCACCGTATGACCCTGTTCGGCAGCCGGTAGAGGTATTTTCTGACTGGTGTCCGCCGGGGGGTACCCGCGGGCTGCTTCTTGGGCCGCATGAGCGCAGCGGCGGACGAGATAGAGGAGGATGTCCGTGTCGAGCCTGAGCTGGGGGAAGTTGAAGTTGAAGAGTCACTGGTGTCGCCATCATTGGATTCATCGGACGAGGCATCGGTATCCGAGTAGCGTTCCTTGGTTGGCGAGCGCGTTGGCCGGTGGGTGCGTGCCCTGGAGGAGGCCAGTTCTTTGTATACGGGCAACTTTGGCCCCTTTGCCTCCCGAGCACGGAAGGGATTAAAACTTGGGAACCCCATCCTGCCAGCGGGGGAGATATGGCCCGTTGACTAGGATTCTCTGTTAGCCCAAGCTCATGATGCGGACCCTCGGTAGAGTGGGATCAGTTTGTGTTTTCTTACCAGCCTCCCGAGGGAACAGGATTGATTCTAGGTTAGGGTCCCCGCACTCCGTGTCTGAGATGGGATTTGGAAGCGTCAGTGCGAGAAACCTTCGTGTGTTGCAAGTCCCACTCGTGAATAAGGGATTCGGAGTGGAATGTGAACTACGCGAGAGCCATGAGACAGACAATCCAGAACGGTCTGCACGTGGAGGAAAACAAGGAACCTGCGGTTGATTTCAACAAGGGCAGGCGTCTGTCTGTCCCCGCTGATTGGCTGTTTGTGGTGCATTGTCGATGGTTCCAGTTGCCGAGCAACCAGCTCAATCGTGGGGTGGGGTGGACCTGTGGGGCAACTCAGAAGGGACGGGATAGACTACGGTACCTTACGGTAGCATTACCAAATATCATGTAATACATGTACTAATAAGGTAGGTAGGTATACGTCTTTATGGTACTTACGTTACGTATTGTACCGCATTTACGTTCACCACTCTCCAATTGTCCTTTCCTACTAAACGCCATCCGCATCAAGTTCCCCTTACAGACGTCAGGCTACTACGTTTGCGTACTTAATCCACCTTATCTGCTCATCTTATGTCTGATATTGTTTTAAGTTACCGCAATGGAGGTGGGAAAGCTGGTATTCTCGGAACCAACGATATATGGACTCAACACTTGTGACTTAAGCGTGCAAGAGGGTGCGCACACTGAGGAATCACTGTGTCCTTGGCCATCCCCAACGAATCGGATGGCTTGATGTCGCCAAGTTGGCAGATCTTATGGCTTTCCCACGGTGCACTACCCGATGATCTGGACCACCAATCGAGGATGGCGGTGGGCATGCTGAACGCATGATGACCGCATACGAAAACTCGAGACCAATTCCAATGCGTGCTTGGCTGCTACTCCACTCACGACGTCGACAGATCAATAGCCGTTAGTATGCATCCGCGCGTGGCAGAACCAGTCTGGTGATCAACGACACCTGATCTCTCACCAGTCTCGGTTTGCTGCCCAGTGAGCGTCTCTTGTGGCTTGTTGGCCCGTCGCCGGTTGATGCCGTCCCCGATACAGGGACCCTCAAACTTGGGGACTAATAAATGACCGCACAATCTAACGGAGACCTTGTGGACTGTGGTAGACTGCTTCCGTTTTCTCCTGCTCACCACGCTCCCATCGTCGAGCCGCTACATTTCTTAGTTCGACTTGAACACGGTTACACCGCCTGCACAAGCCCAATATCAAGCAACATCTGCCACAATGTCTCTCACCGTGACCACCGAGTCTCAACGGGTGATGCCTGCAGAGGAGAAAGGCAAGCAGAGCCAGGTGGCCGTCAACATGGTCATCCGCCAGGACCCGTTCTCCATCACCCTCGACGCCTCTGCCCTCCTGGCCGTCTCGGTGCTGCTCATCCTCGGCATGCACTTCATCGCGCGATCCGTACTTGAGCTCCTGATCATCCTAGTCCCCGTAGCCCTCCTCGTCCACAACGACTACCTCAACTTCCTTAAGCTCGGCCCCGGCGGCACGCCCCCGACCCCGTGCGGCTACGCCACACTGACCTGGTACCGGCTCTTCACGCTCCGCGACCCCTTCACCCCGCCGCCACGGGATCCGGCGCGACAACCAGCCGCCGGCATGCTCGCCGACCTCCCCTACCGTCCAGGACCCCGACCCAGCGTCGCGGGCCTCGCGCCGCAGCGGCAGCTGAACCAGCACGGCTCGCCGCAGGCCTACGCGCGACTGCGCGGGGCGCTCGAGGCCCTCGGCGCGCGGCGGCCCGCGCAGTTCGTCACGGCGACGTCGTGTCTCGAGAAGCACGGGTTCGCGCTGTTCGCGCGGCGCCCGCGCAACGTGTGCGGCAACGGCGAGGTCTGCCACATCCACACGCACTCGGACCGGTCGATGCACCTGAACCTGCACCCGGACGACATCCGCGAGGTGCTGGCCAAGGGCTGGGGCCAGCGCCACCCTCTCGCGTGGGGCAGCCGGAGCGCGCGCTGGTGGGGGTTCGCCGTCAAGAGCCCGCTGCCGACTACGTACGTGATGGTCTACGCGCCGAGAGGCAAGTGCTCCTTTTGATGTACTAGTATGGAGTCTGGCTTCCTCGTGGTCGTACCATAGCGGCGCCGAGGGACGGACCAACCTGTCTTCGTGCTCGTCCGGAGGTGCTGACGTCGAAACGGACTGACTTCAGATGAGAGCGATCTGCGGATTGTCTGCAAGATCATCGAGGCGGCGGTTTGGTATACCGTTGCGGAGAAGGTTGAGATTCAGCCTGCGTCGGAGTCGTGATGCCGAGAAAGGAGCAGCGTGAAACCCAGTTGCCGAAAAGGATTTGACAGAGCAACGAGTAATCTGTTTCCGATTGAGGTATCCCCGGGGTTACTAGATAGAAGAGTCTGCACCGAGGCTTGTTTGCTTGGGGCTAGAGGGGACTGATCCTACCGAAGCTGGTGGCACCATGCTCCCTTCGTTTACCATCTAGCGGAGTAGAAAGTTACTCGTCCTCGCAAAGAGCACACAGAGAGTGAGAAGTCGTACGATGCCGGTTTTAGCCTCCATTGCGTCGGCCCATCTGTACTGCGTGAAGGCATCAGCTAGGTACATTAGCAATCTCCTCTTGGCCTACCTAGTCATATCTCGAAGCCAGGAAGACAAAGTAATTATGGGGGTTTGGTGGTAACCTAATCTTCGTCTTTGAGGTCGGCGAACGTCTGCCGCTGGTAAGGGGTCCCGACAATGAGTGGTCTGATCCTCGGTGGCAATCATGCGCGGAGCCATTACTCCCATCTTAAAGTACCGGGGCTGTCCAGGGAATTTCACAATTTACTTCATTTGTCCTCTTGCACCCTCCCTCCGACTCAAGCTGTCTCTCCCTCTCCTTGCCTGTCTCTGTCTGTGTACACGAACAACCCCAACGAAAGGCTGCCAAAACAAGTGCTTGTTTTACATATACTCGTACCAGCCCCGATTCCATCTAAATTTCCTAAACAAGCCTTCGGGGATGTTCCAAAAACAGATCGACAAAGGACAGGGTGAGAAGCACAAGATGCTGTGCTTTGGCGGAGTCCTTCCCGCCTTTGTGAAATGGCCGCAGAGATGGACAGATTACGGAGGTTCCCTTCTGGCGCCACCTCACCTCACCCACCTCGTCTCACGTATTTAACGCAGTCGTCCCGAAATTCCCGCTCCTCGTCCCCTGTTTGAAACTTGACGCAAGCCGCCCACCGGTACGTCCTCCCCTTATTCGCCGTTCAGAAAACGACACAGAGCCTCCCCTCGCCCGGGGTCAGCAGACCAGCAGACAAGATGACTCGTACCGGCACACCGAAGTCCTTTTTGACCGAAACAACTCCTCTAGTAGACACGCTTGAACGGGGGAACGGGCTTGCACTCGTTCTCGTCGAGGGTGGTGCCGATGACGCGGCGGTACTTGAGGTCGACCTTGCCGTGAGGTTGCTTCTGCCAGCTGAGCGTGTGCTTCATCCAGTTCTCGTCGTCGCGCTCGGGGTAGTCCTCGCGCGCGTGGGCGCCACGCGACTCCTTCCGGTTGGCAGCAGACACAGCAGTCTGGGTACTGTTTCCGAAGTGTCAGCGTCTGATTCTTCACGCGTTATCTTCCGCCAGCAAAAGAGAATTCCACTTACGCGCATGTGAGCAGGTTGCGAAGCTCGAGGGCCTCCGTCAGGTCAGTGTTCCAGATCATGCTGCGGTCCTTGATGCCGATCTGCGAGAACATCTGGTCCACCTCGGTGATCTTCTTGACACCCTCGTCCAAGCTCTCCTGGGTACGGAACACGCTGACTTCCCGTTGCATCGTCTTCTGCATGGCAAGACGAACCTCGGCCGTACTCTTAGGGCCCTCCGAGGTGCGGATCTTGTCGAGAACCTCGATCGAGTCGGCGCCGGCATCGGCCTCGATGGGCTTCAGCTTAGCGCCGGGCGTGAAATTGTCGCGGATTGTGTGCGAGACGGCGCGACCAAAGACGACCAAGTCGAGCAGGGAATTGGCACCCAGCCGGTTGGCACCGTGAACCGAGACGCAGGCAGCCTCACCGCAAGCAAAAAGACCAGGAACGATCTTGTCGTTGCCTTGCTCATCAACCGTAATGACCTCGCCGGTGTACCGAGTTGGGATGCCACCCATGTTGTAATGAACGGTGGGAAGGACGGGAATGGGCTGCTTGCGGACGTCGACACCAGCGAAGATACCAGCCGTCTCAGAAATACCGGGGAGACGCTCAGCGAGGATCTCGGCGGGGAGATGGCTGAGCTGGAGATAGATGTGGTCCTTCTCGGGGCCGACACCACGACCCTCCCTGATCTCCATGGTCATGGAGCGCGAGACGACATCGCGACTAGCCAGATCCTTGGCAGTCGGGGCATATCTCTCCATGAAGCGCTCACCCTCGGAGTTGAGGAGGTAGCCACCCTCGCCACGGGCACCTTCGGTGATCAGGCAGCCAGCTCCGTAGATACCAGTGGGGTGGAACTGGACGAATTCGAGATCCTGGTTGGGCAGGCCGGCGCGGGCCACCATGGCCATACCGTCACCGGTGCAGGTGTGGGCAGAAGTGCAGCTGAAGTAGGCACGGCCGTAGCCACCGGTGGCCAGAACGGTGTTGTTCGCGAGGAAACGGTGGAGTGTGCCGTCCTCCTGGTTGTAGGCCAAGACACCACGGCACTCGCCATCCTGCATGATCAGATCGATCGCGAAGTACTCAATGAAGTAGTTGGTCTTGTGCCTGAGAGACTGTCCGTAGAGCGTGTGGAGAAGGGCGTGTCCGGTACGATCGGCGACGGCGCAGCACCGGTAGGCCTGACCGCCCTTGCCGTACTTTTGGGACTGACCGCCGAAGGCGCGCTGGTAGCTACCGAGACCGTCAGCCTCCAGATGACGGAACCTTCAAGCGGAAGACGCCACTTACATCTTGCCATCCTCGGTCCGGGAGAACGGGCAGCCGTAGTTCTCAAGCTCGATAATGGAGGCGGGCGCCTCACGGGTCATGTAGTGGATGGCGTCCTGGTCGCCGAGCCAGTCGGAACCCTTGACCGTGTCGTACATGTGCCATCTCCAGTCGTCCTCGTGCATGTTGCCCAGCGCAGCGTTGATGCCGCCCTGGGCAGCGACCGTGTGACTTCTGGTGGGGAAGAGCTTGGAAATGCACGCGGTATTGAAGCCGGCCTCCGCGAGACCGAAGGCAGCACGCAGACCGGCGCCGCCGGCACCGACGACAATCGCATCGTATTCGTGGTCCTAGTTCCACCCGAGTCAATTCCTTCCGCCCGCCGAATGCCTAGCGAATTCCAGCCGAGGTTTGACATACGATAACCGGGTATTTGCTGCTGACAAACGGCGATGCCTCCTTCGCACGAAGCGGCCCGTTCGCGATGACGCGGGCTGTCCACAGGGGAACATGTCAGCCTCATCCTCACCCCAACTTGCGCTGAGAATTGGTCGACTCACCAGCCGGCCTTGTTGTGGAAAATGCCCGGATCGGGTTTCTGGAGGCACGCGAGAGCTGCCGCACATCTCGGGTTAGCCACATGCGGCCCTTTCCGTTGCGGAGGAAAAAAAGGGACCGAGAGTAGACTCGGCCAGCTCAAAGGAGTTGACTGGGCAAGTACTTACCGCCGGCGCCGCGGCTAGGCGTCTCCAAGCCATTGAGGATGCCATTGTCGTCTAGCGAGGTCTGATGCGGAGGAGTGTGGACAGCATCCAGGAAATATTTGAGCCGCCTTCATGGCATGTCATTACAAGCCACTCCAACTCCCGGCGCCCAGAAGGCGCTGGCTGCCAGCCAATCAGCGGGGGTTGATTACCCGAGTTGCCGGCGAGGCCCGCGCCTTCGGCCCACCCACAAACTGTGCAACTTGGGAGACCGGAGGAAGCACGGGTGGGGCGGCCTGCGCCGTCCAACACGGCACCCCATCGTGATGTGTGGCCGTACCTAGATCGCCGTGCAAGTTGAATCTCTCTCTATCTCTCCCTCTAACTACTTCCTCTGCTCAGCCTTACATATTCTTGCTTCGCATTCGAGCTAATTAAGCATCTCAACAATGCATCACACTAAGATACCAACTCTACAAGGGTGGGCTGAGGTCCGTTTCGATGTGGAGAAGTCTGGCCGTGGACAGCATGTGCTGCCGAACGTTGTAAATCCCTCGGCATGGCATCTCACAGTATGGCTGGGGTCCACAAAACACCATAGGTAGCAGTGGCATGGCCGGTCTTCAATAAGTGAACCTCTAACAATGCTCTATAATAACGCATTAATGACTAGTATTTTACTTTCCTCGAGTAGTAGAACGCCCGGCATCGCTCAGCTCTAGGACCGTCTACGGAACCCAACAAGACAAGAATGTCCAATACTACTAGTAGTACCTAGACCGTCCCCCTAAACCCGCTGCGCCTATTCGGCGAGCACCATACGTAGCATCACCAAGAAATTCTCCTTCAGCTTGTGCACCTCCGACACCTCGGGTTTGGCGGGCTCTCCCGCATTTCGGCGTAACCGGTCCTGCCTTCTCGATCTTGCCTTCCTTTCAGCTTCGATGGGATCTAGCTCGTCGTCGGCCTCGGCCTCGGCTTCGTCCTCCGAGTCGTCGCCATACCCCATCTCATCCAGGTCTTCCTGGTCCAGCCCGAAGTCAATCGATCTGAAAGACATGGCACCAGGTAGCGGCTCTCCTTCGCCGGGGCCGCCCTCGGCAGCCATCTTTTGCCTCGTCTTGTCGTGATGCCACTTCTTGCGTGCCTCCTGCCATGCGATGAGCTGGTTGATCTCCTCCATGGCCTTGTCCCTGTCGATGAGGCCGCTGCTGGTAGCACCCTCAAACAGCGCGTTGATGTCCAGGCTGCCGTTCTTCGGCCCGTGCCGGAGGAACTCCAAGATGCCCTCGATCCAGCCCATTAGTTGTGTGAACAGGCCGTTGTCGTGCGTGTGGACTTCGTGAACGAATCTGTAAAAGTTGTGCTCATGGCGCTGGCAGAGATCGATGAAGGCCTGCACGGTCTGGTTGGGATCTGCAGATGCATCTTGTTCTCGGCACCGCTCAACAACCTAAGAATCTCTCTCGTCAGCGGCCGGTAAACAGGAACCGATCGTCACACGGCGTAAGCATACTTGGATGAGATCGTCTATGAAGTGAGCAAAGTCCGTCACGCTGTTGTAGACATTGGCCGATTTGTAGACGCGGACTAGCGGCTCGTAGAAAATGGTAAACAGGTCTCGGAACAACTGGAGTGTGACCGGCTCCTCGATGAGGCTCAACATCATGGCCTTGTCCCGCTGCCGAATGTACAGCTTCAGCAGCTGCTTCAGATAGGAAAAGAGCTGGGCGCCCTGCCGGAGTTCCTCGTCGACGTTCTCGATTGCGTTGTTGAAGGCCACGTATGCGTTGAAGAGCCGCTCGACCTGCTTGCCTTCGAGCGAAGGGCCGATGAGCTCCGACCTCAGGATGACAACGATGATGTCGATGTCTTCGCTGGCAGCTTCCTCCCTGATCGCCTCCTTGATTTGCTCCTCAGCGTCCGTGAACGCCTTCAGCTTTTCCACGAAGACGGGATCGGCGATCTTATCGGCAAGCGCATCGATCGATCGCTGGAAGGTTTTGATGCCGTCGTGCAGAGTCATGGAGAATATGCGCTGCATCAGAGACCTAGTACCGAACGGCTGGGCAAGGAAGATATCCAGGATCCCAGACATGACAGCTGCGGGATTTGCGACCCGGATCACATTCTTCACAAGAGTGTACGGAATTAGCGAGTGAATCCTCTTCGCCTGGGCGAACAATTCTGGGGAGTTGTCCTCGGCGAGGAACAGGTGATAAATGGTGGCGGCCACTTCGATACGCAGCCATTCGGCGAACTTCTGGTATTGTAAGCTTAAGTCTTGGATAGTCTCCTTCTCCCGGATTTCCTTGAATAGCATGGTGAGGCCATTGCGCTCGACGATGTCCTGCCGGAATCTAAATGTAGAAAGGGTCAGCAATTTGCGGGCCGCCGTCCAGCTTCTTCAATATAACTGACTGCTCCATGTAGACGTCCAGTTCCGCTGCGCGTTTCCTGGCAACTTCGTAGAACTGCTTCTGCTCCTCGACTCGTTTCTTATCTAGGTGCTTCCGGCGGCTGATGTCCTCCACATCGTCGTCAGTTAGGTTTATCGGGGCTGTGGTGAGAAACTCCTCGATCGCCTTGGTGCCGGCTATTTGGGCGTTGTGTAACAGAGAACGGAGAAAGGCGCGTAACGAGATCCTCTGGTTCTCTCGCGGTAGGACGGTAGTCTATGAGGGCCAGGCGTAAGCTTATTACCGGACAATGATGGGGTTGTCTCAGCACCATACCTCCTGGGCCTTAGGACTCAGTAGTGACGGAGTGGAAGGCCTGCCGTCAACGGAATTTCGGGGGGAGAGTCGGTCGCCCGGGCGTTGGTCTGGCGGGTGTTAGCCATGAGTAGCGGGCATCTCGGGGCTTCGGGATGCGACCAACCTTTCACCGACAGTAGCTTCTGGCCAGCGTCACTCTGATGTCCAAAGCCACTCGCCATAGGACTGTTGGGCAACTGTGCCGTCGACATTGATGAAATGGATGATGTCTCCGAGTTGTTCCCGCTATGGATCCCGCCGTAGCCGGAAAACGTCGAGTTCGACTTGTTCTTCCGGGGAAGCGGCGGGAGCACCTTGCCTGGCAACTCGGTGCGTAACCTGGTATGAAGCCGGGCGAAGTCGCCATACCGGCGCCCGATATAATGTTCTGGCGCGCCTTTCCTCGTGACCCGAAGAATAAATTCCTTCCCGCCAACAGTCAGCACGACAACTTGCTGCTTTACGGATGTGAGCATGGAACTTACGGCATGCTTATGGTGCCTGAGATTTCTCTTGGCTGAAATGACCCGAACGCCTGCGACATTGACATCCCATCCGTTGATGTAATTGCCCTCGGGGATTGTGGAAAGAACCCCGGTATCGATAGCGTTCGCATCGACAATTTCAAGCTCGGAGAACCGGATCCTCTCCTCAAAGCCAGAAGAGGTTGGGACGCCCGACACCATCATCAGCTCCACTAGCTTCTTCGCCTTGGTGGCCAGCTTCCTCCTCTTGGTCTCTTCCAGGCGGTCTTCTGATGACGAGATGTTCTTGCTGGCGAATGACTCCAGGAACTAGAGAGCACGGTCCTCGCGTATTAGTCTCCGATCCCAGGCTACGCTTCGAGGCCCGGAGGAGAGGGCAAACCCACCATTTGCAGCTTATCCTGCCAAAACTCCTTCTCCTTCGCTTTGTCGAGGAAGGGGAACTCGCGGATATGGTGTACGAAAATGTACCTAAGGATTGGCAGCTCGGAGTCCAGCGGGGACACCTCCCCATACGGCGACTTGAACGGTGCGCCAAACCGCCGTAGCGCTGTGGGAGAGTTGAGCTCTGAAATCTCCCACTTGACTTGTTCCGAGATGAGCTCGCGCTTCAGGTCTACAGATCAAGCGGTCAGCTTGTGTTGGCCACAAGAGGCACTGCGCCAGGGGAGGACAAGGAGATGGTGTGACAAACAATGTTCTTGCTTTCCTGTGAGGGTCTGCTTCGACGCCGGCGCACATGTCGTCCGTACCGGCAGCGTCGTCTTTCCAGTCTGAGCCTCACTGTCGCTGCCCTTCGCTCCATCCTGCGATACACCCAAGGCGCTGTCGGAAACCATGGTAGCGATAGATACCGGAAGACGAGAGCAGCCTTGAGTTCGGAGATGGGCTGCAGTGCTCTTGGGAGTCTCGACTTTCCGTTGTAAGTGCAAGTGCACAGCAATATCCACAACTGCCCTCTCGGAGTGGTCTCGGCCTTGTGATTAACGGACGCGCCAATTGCGGGGCAGAATCGGGCCTCAGTAAGCTTCGCGAAAGTGCAAAGCGTCTTCGCTGTGTGCGTACAGTACGTATCCGTACCGGTCTTGATTTCCGTGGTATGTGCGGCACGTCAACGGTGCGGCGCTTGTGGTGAAACCGCGAACCAACGACTCGGGTCGTCAGAGAGGAGACCGCAAAAGAACCCAAATAGAAAATAACTATTGCTAGTCTAGGTATAAGTATAAATCGCAGACGGACCCCGCAAGCGGAGATGTGCTGCTGTATGGACAGCAAACGGTTCGGACGTAGTCAAATTCTAACCGTTGAGACTGGAAGTCTCAGCTTACTTATTAAGAACTCCCGGACCCGGCGATTCAACACACCAAAACCGGGCGGCATTGGGTCGATTGGGTCCATGGATAATGTATGCCCCGCGGCCTCTCAAAACGCTACATTTGTCTTCGGCGCCAGTGGTCAAATCCTTGTGGTTGCTTGCATGTGTGTCCTTCCCCAAGCGCGAGCCAAGCCCTGCTGGCGCCCGATGACGCATTGGGTAAGTGGCGCAGATCGACCAGACCCCACACGCTCCCGTCGCTGCGATGACGTTTTGCTTGGCATTCCCAAGTTCACAAGTCTGCCAAGCCTCGGCGCTACGCGACCGGCTCGAGGCTTCCGTGGCTTCGCAGTCACGTTTTGTGTGCATGTACGTGTCTCAGGGAAGGTATACACAGACATACACACGTATAGCCTACCGTCTTTGCCGAGATGCCCGAGATGCCAAGTTGGACTCCAAAAGTATATGAATCCTTCATGTCGTTAGCTGACCTGGTTTCATCGACGCTCACCGGAGGCCTCATACGTGGGGCATTCTCAAGGTTGACCGGCTTGGACGGCACAGGCTGGACGGAGACCGTATCGGCATTGTAAACGCAACAGACAGTCTGCTACAACGGAGTGGCAGTTTGGAAGGAGTTACGACGAGGTGCTGACTTCGTTGGCATCTATCTATCTTGTAGTTGTAGCTGGGTATCAAGACTATGTAGTTATGAAATAAGAACCAATGAAATGAACAACAATGCGTATGCTCGGTGCTCCAGCGCCGGTTGGGAGAGCATCCACTAAGGCGTTTGTTATAGTTCGTCGAACATCCTGAGCATGTCGGTCATAGTGGACGATGCGACAGAGGGTCCAGTACTGTTTTTTGGCTCGTCGTTCCCATGTGAACCCGTGGCTCTCAACGTCCAGAGCAGATCTGTGTTCGCCCCAGCGACACCCCTCAATGTATTCAAGTCTTTGTTTGCATCAGGGGCCGTCGTCTCCTCCCAGCCCCCGTTCACATACTGGGAGCCAACAAACAGAAAGAGCATGGAGAAGATGACAACAGTGACGACGATCCACACAGTCTTGAGACGCTTCCTAGTCTTCTCCTGCCATTCCCTGTCTGCACGCTCCCAGTTCTCGATCCGCTCACTCACGGCATCGACCCGCTCGCTCAGTGACCTGATGCGCTTCCGCCCGGCATGAATTCGGTCTCGTAGCGATTCGATGCGCTTCTGCTGGTCTTCAAACTGCCCGAAGGAATCAAGCTGCGAGCCGACGTCTACCACCAGTTCCTCGGCCTCGGCGCTGAAGGAGTTATTCAACTGACGCGAGAGATCGGCGAGCTCCTTCAATGCTGCGACTGTGCTTTGTAATGTGCTTAGCTTATCAAGTAAGGAGTGATATGTGTCGTCTAGCCGCTTTGTTGTCGAACTTGCAAAAGACTCGAGTTCTGCCAACGATCTTTGTAGGCCACTGAAGCAGGGAGTTAGCGGATGACTTGGTCGACGGGGCCGGTAGAGAATGGACAGTGCTAACCTCTCCCGGGCAGCAGCCTTCTGCTGTTCCTTGGCCAGTCCATTAGCTAGACCACTGTCCTTCGGAGGTTTGGTCGTTGGCATCGCTTCATCAGCCGACGCATAGAGGATACTCGTCCGCCGGCTGGCGTTTGGGCTGAGGTTCGGCGTCACCGTCTCGGACCGTGACCATTCATATGATCTTCTGCCTTGAACAGCCGATAGTGCCGACTGCGCGACCGGAGTGCGTGTTTCTCTCTCGCGATGCAGACGGATGGGCGATGATATTTCGGAGATCGACCTGGTTATTTGATGCCGCGGGCGGCCTGGCGACGACACTTTGGATGCATCGCCGACATTTTGTGACATGGTATCACTCCTCTTCACGTTGTAATTATCCGATGGGGTTCATGAGTCGCACAATGGAGCCAGAAACTTAATCCGAGCGTATGTGGTTTGTGGGAGGTAATGTGAAGCACATGCACGGAATGATTGGAGTTAGTTGACCGCCAAGCGCCGGGTGGGGCAGACCTTAATTGAAGATCCGCGCCGTCTCATTGCTCATGGCTCGTCATGTTTTTTATTCTGAGCCGTGTTTGCACGGTATTTTGTGAGTGATATACAACGAATCCATGGTCTGGGCTAGATGGATTCGTCCAACGCCACTGAAACTGCCGTGCTGCCTGGCACCGCGAACCTCGAACTGACAGGGCGAGGAGCGCAGATGGAAATTCCTCCCCTACAGATTCGTTGAAATATCCGACTGGTGGTCGCTGCTTGCTTCGGGCACCTATCGGTGAAGACTGTGCCAGAGGAGAAGCTTAACAGCTGAGCCACTTCCGAGATGCCGGCGCCCCATGCCCCTGAACGGTGGACCTGGACAAAATCCGTTTCCTCAGGTGCATTGCGGCAGGGCGGCGTGAGTATTGCGTCTCGGATACGGAGACTTGGTGCATCTCGTCGAGTTGGTGCACGATTCACCCCAGCTGCTGACGATTCGAATCATGAATTGAGCAGCTTGTTGCGCTTCTCCTTGCGTTTCAGCCGATCTAGTCTCTTCTTGTGCATCTTCGCCGCCAACTGCTCGTATCGTTCCTTCTCGGCCTTGGCTTCTCGTTTCTCTTTAAGAGCTTGTATCCGTCTCTGCAAAGGTCAGAGTTAGCAATCTGTGGTCAACCGTCCCTGCTCGCCGCGGATTGCGCACCTTTCGCTCTGCCTCCTTTTCTTCCTTCATCTCCCTTTCCTTTGCCTTTGTTGCCGCTTGCTCCACTCTTGCCTTTGCCCGCTTCTCATATGATGTCAAGCCAGACCCTGGGCGGAAGGCCTTTTTCGGGGCGTGCCACTGCTTGCCTGCGATCTCCATTAGCACGTTGATGGCAACGGTCGGAATCAATGGTATGGACGCATGTAGGGACGCACCATTCTTCCGCATGCCCAGGGGCTTGGCCACTACCGCCTCACCCGACGCTGCTCCTTCAATCGTTGCGGTAGACATGGCTCCCCGTTTTCTGTCAGTTTGAAGAACTTATCACTCCTATGGAGTACAAGTGCGGACATGCAGTAACGCGAAAGCGGTCTGAATTGCTGCCCTGCATGGTCGGAAAAATTGGGCGGCAGAAATTCCCGTCATGAGTGAGACGCCCTGGGTTCAAGTTCCCACTTTCACGGGTTCGGCGGGGCAGGCAATTCCCGGTAAAAAAACCTGACCGCCGTTCAGCTGCGGCTGGGTCAAACAGGGCTTGCCTTACGTGCCAGGTAACCAGCTCAAGGTTGAATAATACAACGTGGAAACAATATGTGTAAGAGCTTCGGTGTACGGTATTGTATTGTACATACCTCACATACTCGAGCATCCGCACAATACACGACCCGAATCTATGCCTCTGATGTACAGCACATATAACGAACTATGCGAACTGTGTCTCCAATAATGCTTCTCCTTGCTCCGTACGTACGCACTCGACAATACTCGATTGCGCTAGGAATGTGCCTCGAGACGGTAGGTATGTATGCAGGTCATTGCAGATAGGGGGATACTGAATACCGCTGTAGCACGGCCCTCGGTGGTCTGTCGGGTTCACATCTCTGAGAATGATTGCTCAACATGTTATCGGTATCTACACATGCTCGAGACGTGTTGCTCATTCAAGGTCCCGAATAATATAGATCGCTAACTTCGCCTTTCTTCTTTCTTCCTTCTTTCGTTGCCTTGCCTTTTCTATAGTAGTTTTTCTCACTTTCGCCACCTTCCATGCTTTCGGTCCTGCGCATATAAGCTTGGCCATCAAGGCACTCGGTGGGTAGAATCTATTCGTCAAATTTAGCTCTGAGCTAACGTTAACTACCGCGTACCTCTGTAACGGAAGGTTTGTGAGGCTACCGAATGTGATTATCCGCGACTGACCCTAGAGTACTAGTAGAGTAGGCAGTACGTATTGTGCCCTACATAAGGTAGGTACAATACCAGGTCGGTAGACCATGGTCGCATTGTTCTTGCGGGGTTGAAACGAATGCGGGAAAATAAGCTAATCTCTTGGTCCGGAAATGACTTGTCGTCATTGAAACCTCGGCGCGGGCGTGCAGTACCGAGTCCGAATATTACATAGTAGGTTGCCTCCCAAAGTGGTAAGATTGTCATCTGCAATTCTCATCGGTCCAGTTATTAGTAGTTAGATCTAGGCGGTCTTGCCATGGCTGTGAGGGAAGGCGCAGACTTTTTGGAGGAGTTGCCATGGCAATGAGAACGGCGGCACACATGGACGAGCGCATGCAGTTCACCATAGTAGTACCCTTGTCTTACGGCAGGCCGCAATCGACTTCGGCTGAAAGATCCCATCCTTGCTCCTCAATATGTTGAAAAGCGTCCGTGCAACCCTTGTTGAATCTGAATGTCGGGCGTTTCGACATTCTCGTTGGACAGATTCCGATTCTCCGCTCCGCAATGGTAACTGCATAGCGTAACGCTGAGTACAACGGGACAGGAGGCCAGCTGCACGTTCAAGGAGACGGATGCAGCAGAGAGCTGTCCAAACACGGAGACCTCTCCCGCACCTCTCGTTGGTCAAGTCCATCTGCCCTGGTGTTGGCTTCTTCGGAATGAAGACTACACTACATAGGTACGAATACCTACCTACGAAGATATCTTACTATTTGTATGTCCTGACTTGTATTGTACATACAAGCTTTGGTATTGTATAACCTCGTCCTTACCCGCTTGCTCAGATGCGGCAACATGGCTTACATATACTGAAGCATCCATGGATACACTTTTAGTGTAAATGGTACATAGATGGATTTGAATGGCAAACGAAAACCCCGCCGGAGCGATCAGTGTTTAGTGTAGTGTATCGCCATGGTGCACAATGAAATCTCCAGGTCACCGTCGAGAACACAGTGCGGATGGACAGGATCCAGGTGTGGAGCCGCTGCCCCTGGCAGACATGTGCCAGGGGCTTGCATCAGTGGGCGGCGGGAGACAGGCACCCGAAGTGGCATCCGGACGCTGTTGGCTATGGTACCTACTCCGTAACCTAACTGCAACTGGATGTGGCAATAGCGGGGTACTCCGTACCTGACGCGAGATGCGAATGAGGCGCAGACTGCCGCGTGGCCCTCCATCGTGAAAGGTGAGGTGGGAAGAATACGATAACGACCGGACAGATAGGGTGGTAAGATAGCGAGTAGCAGGGTATTCTACGTACTGTACATCCGTACACAGTACTGAGCAAGTGTCCTGGGTTTTCAGGCCCCGGTGTCCGTACATGGATTACCGCTGCTTCTGTGCGAGTTCCAACCTTCGGTCTGAAATTGGGCTGACATTCACCTTTCGAGCGGCTGCTCAAATCCCTCCTCCGATTACTGCAACCGTACAGTAGCATCGGCCGTCTTAGGGTTATCAGCAACAGGAGCTCGACAGGGTCTTGACATAGCCCACAGTTGCATTCTAAGAGCCACGAAAGGAGCTGCCGCCTTCATATCCGTTTGCAGAAATGTCCAGTTGAGCCAGTCCAGCACACACACCAATTTCACGCCTCGGACCGTCGGACGTCTCGACGGCAGGATTTCAAGGAAAAAGCGGATGGCTGGAGGTGAGAGACATCGGTGGATCGCTTAGCAAATGGCTGCTGCTGGGCTTGCTGTTTCTGGTTAGATTTGTGACCCACACCTCCTTTAGATTAATATACACAGTGTGAATACATGGGAACACCCGAATGCCGCCAGCCGTAACCCCCCACCCCAAGTTTTCCCCGTGTTTCGTGCCTGGTTCACCTTCTCTTTCATTCTCACTCGTCCGTCTTCTCTCCGCATCCCTCACCACATCGCCGTCGTTTGTCGACTTCACCGGCAAACTTGGTTCAATTCCAGCAGCAAATCGAGAGATTTGCGCTGGTTTGGCCGTCCACTCCTTTACTTACCCCGTTGGATTCGTCTGGAAACAGCATTTAGCTGCCTAATACTTTGTCTGCTGCTGTCTCCAGGTCCAATTGCAGCCACCCGGACTTCATTGATGGTGAGTATTTTCCCCTTGAGCCGTCGATGACCGCCTCCATATCTTGGGTGTCGCATGTGCTAGACAGGGCCAATTGCTGTTGGATGCATTTCCTTGCACGGCTCATTTGGCGTCGCTGACTGTGTCCAGACCCAGACTGCAATTGCCATTTTAATCGTTTAATTCTCACCAACGGCTGAGCCACGACACTTTCAAAACACCTGGTCGAAGATCCCAGACTTCCAGCCAGGTGACAGTTATACTCGGCATTCCCATGTCACCAGCGTTGATTTGAGTTGCCAATCGACTCTTGCGCCGCGGAGCGGTCCTGAAAGATGGCAACCACAATTGGTCCAGACATGATGATCGAGCCTCCCTCGCCAGAATCGCTCGATCACGAACCGGCGCTTCCCTTTCAGAGAACAGCCCCGATGAGCGATCCGTCTTCCCAACAGCTGCGCCCCTCGACTTCTCAGGCTTCCCCACGAGCGAAGCCGCCGCCTCCGAACCCTCCTTTTGTATTTCCAGCCCGGCCATCTTCCTCTTCCGCGCCGGCTCCCTTCCCCAGGGTTACCGGCAGGCGGCCCCGATCGGCGATCGAGTTGCAGAGCACGGTGTCGAAAGGAAGTGCTGAGGACGAGAGGGTCGTCTCGAGATCGCCGGCTCTCCCAGCCTTCTCATTCAACCCTGGTGCGTCCTTACCGTCAAGTCTAGAGCGCGACAATATGTTTCTGAGCCCACCACAATCGCCCTCTGCGCCGAATTCTCCGCGGTTGACCCCGAATCGACCTACTGGCCATAGGCACCGCAGAGGCGGCAGCGAATTTGTTGGAGGGAGTATTCGCGATGGTGAAGCGATCACCGTTATGAACAACAGCCCGACGAAATTGGAGAGCGGCAAGCCCTCCCCCCTGCTTCAACCGACCACACCTCGTCGGGGCCATGCTCATCGTCGTTCTGCTGCTATCTCAAGCCATGACCTCTCCTCGATCATCGTCCCCCCGTCGACTCCTAATGTGAGAGGAAGCAGTGCGCCCACCAGCCCCACAGTTTCTGAGCGATTATCAGGCCCGAGCCTCCCGGTCCTTGACCAACCCGTCGAAACGGACAAGGTACCCTCGCCAGTGCCGGAGCTGCTTCTTGATAGAGTTAGCGGTCCAGCGCCAGTTCCTGTGCCTGTTGAGCAACCTTCGAAGCCTGCAGCGCGAAATAGAGTGGGGTTCTCTGATACTTTAGAGTACATCCCAAGGCCGTTGTCTGTGGTCTCCACGGACACCTCGAGCACCGTACGCCCTGGCCACTCTGTGTCAGGCAGCATCTCATCTGTCATCTCCCTCTCGAATGCCGATCGGGACGTTAACCACTTGTCGGGCGCCAGCTCCGCGCCAAAACTCAGCGACAGTCGACCTAGCACGGCGGGGGCTGTCATGGAACGGACCCAGAGTGCTCAGGAGCATGACCCGGCTCCTCACTCCCCTAGAAGAAGAGGATCGATCCCGTTGCTCGGATCACTCCCTCCTACTGATCTGCTCAATCCAGCCACCCCAAGCCCTACACGGTCTGCCAAGAAATGGTCGTTCTTCGGCCTGGATCCTTTTGCATCAGCTTCGCCGACACGCACCGAGGCCGAAAGTCCCTGCTCTACCATCTCGCATTTGCGCGTGTCAGAGGGGAGCTCCACGAAACGGGGGGCAGCTTTGGGTCCGCTTGAGTCTGGTGGAAATGCCGGCGCTCTCAAACCTCTCGGCAAGAAGAGAAGCAAGAAGCAGAAAAAGGTCAAGTCCTGGGCTGGGTCTATCTTGTCCCGCAAGGGGAAACACCGCCATAGCAAGCACAAAAAGCGAGCCCCGACACCGCCTCCGCCACGGCGCTTTGAGCCGGAGGACGAGCCGGATGATGCTATGCACATGTTTCCGGAGCCGGAGCCTCCAGTTCCCTGCGTCACGGATACCCAGTCATGGGAGAACTGGACTTTTCCTAAGGCCAGCAATCTTTCAGACGAAGACGCTTCCTACCCAATGATCGACTTGGACGCGGCTCTAGGTCCTTTCAACACACCTTTGCCCCGCAACCCGGAATGGGAAGCAGCGCAAAGAGCTGGCGGTCGCGTCAAAAAGCAGTTGCACAGTGCTGCGGGTATGAGTCGATTTTCTGGCCCCGGGATGCACTACCATAGACGGGCGGAAAGCGCACCGGAACTGGCGCCCTTTGAGGCTGGCCGCTTTGGATTTAGGCGTTTTGGTAGCAGCTCGACCATGGCCGATGTATTTGAGGAAGACGAAGAGGACGAAGAGGACTCTGCCAGCTCTTCAGCTGGGCCATCGACTCCTGCGATCAGCGCCCCAGCCGCGGAAACTCCTAAATCCAAGATGCAGCCGAAGGAGGAGTCTCACAATGCTTGCCAAGGCCATGTTCAAGTGTCCGGTACTGTGTCATCGCTGGCAGAATCCAAGCAACTCCAGTTCCGTGAAGCAGACAACGCTTCAAGCACTTTGGCATCGGCAAAGCAGGAGCCCACTAACGTGTGCTGCGATGATGGCTTTCTCGGCGAACCAACCGCTCCCTATTCAGCGGGAAGGCCTTCTCCAGGTGATGAGAATCACAGCTCAGCGACTCCTTCTCCCCGCCATGCCTTCCGGCCTAAGGATTTGGCCCCTGTCGAGGTCAGCCCCCTCAACCTTCCTACGGCGTCGCTAGGTCCGGTTAGTCCCTGGTCGATGACCCAATCCTCGGCTTTCCCCTCTCCGAGGTCGCAAATGTCGTATGATGCGCATTGCATCTCGACGGCCCCTTCATCGATCACAGAAGATAATTTCCAGTCCCTGCTCATGGGAGAACCCGGGCCGGAAGTTCGGATATCTGTGGATGATACTCCGTCTTTGACCAGCAGCAATTCTACTATGACCAGGGATAGTCTCTTCCCACAACACCCGCAAGCAAGGTATCCTCCTTTGAACGAACACCCGAGACCGGCGTCGTTTACCTCGACCTCCTTTGGGCGACGACGATCAAGCCTGGCAAGTCTTAGCCGGCTGATTAACAGCTCACATGGCGAGAGGAGCAAACTGTCCATTGAAGTTACGTTGGACAACGAGCCAGAGAAAAAGGCCAAGGCCAGCAAGACCAAGCGCCTCAGCCGGATGATGCAGTTCTGGAAGTCCAAGGACGGCAGCACGTCGTAAGAGGCCACCGATCATTGCTCCTGCTGTACACAAGGAAGGCAGCACGGGTGTTTTGAGGGAATGAGCAGGTTTATAGCCATCGCAGGTGGCGCCGCTTTGTGTCATCGCTTTTATGGTGATGTACTTGTAGGACTCTGGAGGGGTGGTTGGTTCTTCTAATATTGAAGGCTTTGGCGTTTCGTCGGCAGCATGAGAAACAAGGTAACATGAGATTCGGGATAGATATCTCAAACTGCCAGAGTATGTTTCAGTTTTTGATGGGCAGCCGGTTGGGGGGAATATGATGGAGATGGGACATATGATTCACAGTTGGCGATGATTCTGTTTCTCTGGACATATGAATGGGCGGCGTTCCCAAAACAATAACAAGTTGAGGTCAATATGTTGTGTATTGTCCTCCCGTCACAACTCTCAAATATGGCGCTTCTGACTTTCTGCATATGCCTCAATCTGGCGGTGTCCACGCCGCTGGTGGGCCACTGCTTTCAGGAATCAGGATCCCAGGGGGCCAGGTCCTCCGCGCCCCGCCCTTTGCCTGCCGGAGCTAGCCTCGGCTAGCGTCGCCGACTCTCGGTCGACATCGAGTAAACGCGCTTCGCGCGTAAAGTACAACGATTGCAGCTCGGGAAAATCCGACCATGAACACTAGTATCTATTCTCGTGCCGATCAGCCGAAAGTGTAACCTGTGAGCCGCAAAGTTACGTCGAACCGTCGCCGTCCGGTAAAGAACGCCGTAGTCATTGCGACGCACTTTACACAGCCAACCACTGCTACTTCTTCCGCACACCACCCCGGCCATGTCTGCCGCGTCGTCCTCCTCCCGGTCCGCCATCCGCCGTCTGCTGAAGGAGCTCGATACCTGGAAGAACACCGAGTCGGCCGGCGAACAGGGGATTGAGCGCCTGGGGCCCGTCGGCGACGATGAGTTGTTCAGCTGGGAGTCGGTGATCAATGGCCGGGGGATTGGGCATGGCTACGAACGTGCGTTGTCCTCTTCCCCTTCCTTTGCTTAAACCTTCAACCGTGCGCGCCTTGAACTTTCTGGGCGGAGATTGACTGACTGACTTACTGGAAACAACACAACAGACGGACGCTGGCTCCTCCGCATCACCATCCCGCCGTCCTACCCATTCAAGCCGCCGCAGATCTCCTTTGCCACGCCGATCGTGCACCCGAACGTCCACCTGCAGACGGGCGAGATCTGCTTGGACCTGCTGAAGGACAAGTGGTCGCCGGCATACAGCGTGCTCCAATGCGTGCGCGAGATCCGCATGCTGCTGGGCATGCCGGGCGTGGATTCGCCCTTCAACGTGGATGTGGCGGCGCTCTTGCGGGACGGAGACGCGCTCGGGGCGAGGAGGTTAGTGGAGTTGTGGGCGGAGGAGGAGAGGTACGAAGGAGAATAGTATTCGTTCCATGAGTTGCGAGATAGGATCGGGGGTTCTGCCGTTTATTTTTTTTTTTTTTGTTTCCTTTGGCCCGGGCTGGCCGGCATGTCTTTTTGAATCGTCCACTAAAGTACCTATTTAATCATCTAGAATGAAGAGAGCGGGAGGCAGGTGTGGCTTCAAATGGCGTTGCACAGACTGGTAGCCTTTGAGGAGTTAAGGAGGACAGCGGAAATGGTTACAGTGACAGGTGTGGCCCTCTCGGAAGGATGCGCGCGCAATAATGATACCCATTGCTTCATCCCTCTATATTCTCTCAACGCCGTGCCCGTGTCCTTTTCACATCTACCTTATCTTGCCAGCAAGCGCTCGGTGACCATGTGTGTGCCCCCAAAATTCAACCAAAACCTAGCCGTCACCGATTGCGCCTGTAACCATATGGTAGCACACTTTATCGTACAGATTGGAAACATCGGCCGCTTCGACCACTCTGCCGACACATATCTCTCTAGAATTGGACAAGTGGAGCGCCTCAGACTCTGCCCGTTCGCAGGACCATCGCCGCCACGCCAAGTACAGACCTTGAACATTAAAATCTGTGTTGCTAGACTAGAAACCTCCCAGACACCCGAAGGAGGTTTGATTGTCTCGGGTTGGAGAACAGAGAAAAGCGTGCTCTACGCTCAGACCCCCCTTCCGTCGATGACCTGATCGGTTTGGGGGACTGAGATGAAGAAGCGCCATGGCTTTGAGGTGCTGCAACGCGTCACTCATTATAATGGTAAACCTAGCCCTCGTCAGCACAATCGTCCACTTTCCAAACAAATAATAGAGAATGCTGTACCTTGTAGTTGGGCAAGCCGATTGGTTGCCAACCTAGCCTCTTGGCCATCTTCGCAAAGCCCTCGGTCTCGATCAGGTGGTAGAATGGGAAAGCAGGAAACATAGCGCCATCTCGGTGGACGTCAGCTTTCACTAACAGTGCTGCACCGCCTACCCCGTCCAACGGCACCTCTTCATGGAGGAGCCCGTCGTCCTTGTGCATGTAGGCCATCAAGGACCGGAAGGTCGCCATCTCAGCATATCCCTCCAGGAGGATATCATCAGGTCCCATCTGCTTCGCCAACTCCTGCGCGTTGGGGCTATCCTGCCAGTTGTTGAAGTCGTATGGGCGCTCGTCCATCTCCTTCTTCTCGGCGTTCCAGTATCGTTGGAAGCAATTGGGCGCTACAACGGGCTGGTCGTGGCGAGCCAGGTCCTGGATGATGCTCGGAGGGGTCTCGACGACATCGGCATCCAGCCAGAAGACCCACGAGGTCGAAGGGCCCAGGGTGGAGAAGAGAAGGGAATTGCGGGACTTGGCCATGGCCGCCCGCCGGATCTTCTGGTTGTGCATCTTGTGGCGCTCGCTCTCGTCCTGCGACGAAAGCGGCGGCTCAAAGTCTTCCCGCAGGATGATGATGCTCTTGAACCTGTCCTTCTCGGGCCCGTATTTCTGGGTCTTGGTAATCCTCTTCTGCAATTCCGTCGTCGCGGTGTTGCCCTCCTTCGTCTTGGGAAGAATAAAGCCTAGCGTGATCAACTCGTGGGGATACGAGAGCTGGAGGAGGTTGTCCCAGTACTCCGGGTAGAAGCGAGCCATAGGGGTCAGGAGGAGGATGTTCTCCCGGCTTTCGAGCGGGTCGGGCGTTATAGTGACATTGTTGAGGTTGTAACGTGTCACAGGCGGCGGCTTGGGCTTGCCACTGCCAGTCGGCTTGCGGAAGGGAGAGGTTGGCGGCGAGAGATGATGCACCGCGGCCGTGGCCTTTCGAGAAGCAGAGAAATCCGGAGTAGACGAGCCTATTAAAAAGTACAAAATGAAGATGCAGAGGGCCGCGCCAACGGCGAGAGTCGCCGGGCTCGTCTTTTTGAGACGAACCGGGCCCATGGGGCGCGCCATGGGTTCGTCCGAGGATGGTTCAGGAGGGTCGGCACATAGAGGGGCGAACGACGGGACGTCGATGCCGAGTCCTTTCGCGGTCGGCTCGCTCGATCGCATCGACAGGCGCCCAACAAGCGTCGTGGCGCAGGGGGGTCGGCAGCGTCAGCCGAAGGTTGCGCTGGCGCAACAAAGGGGCCTCGAGTTGGGATCGTGTGTACTAGGGAGATTCTCCTTGGGCCCGGCGATGAATTCGACCAGGATACGGTTTCCAAGATCCCCCGTAAATACAGTGTAACATCGACTCACGTACTGTGCGACGCTCACTGTGGCATTGTTACCATTCCGAGGCAGTATCCGTACTGGTAAGATACATCTGGATACGTCCCCTGTTCCGCCCATCGTACAGTTCTTACACTTGGTGAGAGGCAACTGAAGATGGCAGAACAGGCCGATTCAGCTAGGCTACTCGTGTCCAGTACTTCTCGTTTTTCGAGTCTGCGCGAAAGTCAGCCCACATATCATAGATTGAGCGCCAATAGTTTGGAGTGCATTGTATTGTACATGTGTAGTACATTGTCTTGCTCAGGTATTCCATGTAGAATGGTAATCCTATCGAGGTATAGTACAGTACGAATACGTCAGTACCGTATCTCACTGGAGCTGCACGCACACGTCAACATCAGGTAGCCTTACCAACGGCAGGAGCTCTAGCTTGCCTCACTTGCGACCTTCCCAACTTTTAAGTTCGTCGCCGACAATCAAAAGCTGTTCCTGTCCCCGTCCACACAACCACAAGCGCTCTTCGAATCCATCCGCGCATTTAGAACTCGCTGAGCGCCGCAGAACCACAGCCATGTCAATAACACCAATTATTACGTTCAAGGCGGGCATCTGCGATGTCGATGTTTGTTCTCCTAACCAGGTTGCCCCTCCACCTGAGCTTGGCTGACCATCTCCAGCAATCCTCAAAGCCCTTCAAGATCAAGGCCCAGCCGACACCCGGCTACATCTATCTCTACTCTGAGGATGGTACGACCCAACGCTTGACGTACAACCGTCAGCTCGCTGACAATCGCAACAGACCTAATCCACTTCTGCTGGCGCCCGAGATCCGCGCCACTCGATGAGCCAGAGCTCGACCTAGTCATGGTCCCCACGGACGGTCACTTTGTTCCATACGATACTCGCTCGCCAAGCCATACTTCCTCGAAGACCAACGGCCGCATTTTCGTCCTCAAGTTCACCTCGTCCTCGCAGAGGCATCTGTTCTGGCTCCAGTCGAAGCCTCAGGGCCGCAGCGGCGACCCGGCATGGCTCAGCCCCAGGGATCGGAAGATTGGAGAGATCGTCGACAGGCTCCTGCAGGGCGAAGAGGTGGATGTGAACCGCGAGCTGGCTTCGGTCCGCAACAACGATGACGACAGCCGGCGCGATGCTGACAATGACGAGGCCATGGAGGACGTGGAAGGTCACGGCGATGGCTCGGCCCGCGGCGGCGGCGGAGGCGCCGGTCCGGACGCCACTGGTGGAGATTTCAGGCAGGAAGGCGAGGATGCCAGGGAAGGAGGAGCAGACGGGGCTCGAGCGTAGGTGACCATTCTCCCATTGACGCGGTTTTCGGGCGCTTTTGGTTCGTTTGATATGGTTATTTTTCGCTAGGAAATGAATTACATCTGGCGCATGGCATTGGGCATCTTGCAGATTGCATGTACATCCTAAAGATGCTTCGGCAAGCAAAGGGCGACAAGAAAATGACAATCGGGATTCCCTCATTTTCTCTTGGTCCTCGCGTATTCGGACAGGTGCTAATTCTGGTGGGCAGACTGAGCAACGATGCTGCCACGGCTGTGCGGAACTTCCTCGACGCTATGAAGAACGCGTCGGGAGGCACTGCGGCAAGCCAGGCAGAACGCAAGGCCTATCCTCTGCTGAATGACCTTCTCGAGCCACCTACCACCATTGCCATGCTCGACGCGGCAAGCGATGAATACGTCGACAACCTGCTCAGCTTTCTTCCCCCGATGGTACTGGTTCTGTCTCAACAGGGAGACAATGCAGACGCCATTGTGAAAGAACCCAGCATGGAGTCGGTGGAAGCTGCGAAGCAAGCCATGAGCTCGGATCAGAAACGCGCTCTACTTAAGAAGGTCTTCCGGAGCCCTCAGTTCACTCAGAGTCTGGCGAGCTTGACCGTTGCGCTCAGGGACGGTGGTCTGCCGACCATCGCCGAGGCCTTGCGTATTCCGGTGGAGAATGGCGGACTCGTCAGGGGCGGAACGGTTCCCCTTGGTGGCGGGGATGCCGTGGAGGCGTTTGTGGAAGGTGTGAAAAGAGGAGTGCAGAAAAAGTAGGGAGTACCTGATTAGGACTAACTAGATCGACAACCTGTATGTGTAATGCCAACTCTTTAGGTTTTCTTATGAGAGGCCTGGGTCTTCTCCATATTGCGCAGGTTACGATAAGAAGCCAGGGCACAGACTGAACAGTCGAAGACATGCTCACCAAGGAATTTTGCTCGAAACCTGAACAGTTTTCAATCCTATCTTAGGTTACTGTGTATAGGGATTTGTAGGTTTTGCGCTGCTGCTGTCGGGTGCTAGGTATTGCAAATGAATGTGTAAGACGCTGTATTACGTACTGTATTATTAGGTATTGTACCTCAATGCCAAGCCTGGTACCTTCGCGGCTGCGGGGCGTTGTTGAAGCAGCACCTGCATCCAACGTCATTTCCATTCAACGCTCCAATCTCCTCCTCCTCCAAACTTTCTGCCCACAAGTCGCCCTACGACATCTACTTCCTGGCAAAGCACCAACACCATGGAAGCAGAAGCCGAGTACTGGACATTTCCTACCAACCCGGAGGAATTCGATCAAGATGATCGGATTTCGTATTCCAAACTCGACAACAAATACATCGCGGTGCAGGAAGATGGAACCGAGTACGAGTTCGACGCAGAGCTGAAGCGCTGGATCCCCATAATCGACGAGGCTTTGATCGAGGAACAACAGAGAGGATACTTTATGTCCAATGCCGATGCCGACAACGATCGTCAGGGCCCCGCGCAGGGCAGAAAGAGGAAGATAGACTCGAACGACCGCGAGGTAAGCTGCGCGCACATGCACATCTGCAGCATCGGCCGTCCCGCACGCCGCCATGCCCTCCTCCTTCTCCCATAGCCCAGTACATCCAGAGAGTCCCGAGACAAGAACAGTCCCGAATGCTCGCACGCGAGATCCGGGGAGAGACTGACCAGCCGCTTGATGTTATCTCTGTTTTGCACGCCAGCAGGACAACAACAATCACTCTTACAACCATGAGGATCGCGTCGCCAAGAATGCAAAGCGGAAACAGGGCAACCGCGGACCGCCCCAGCCCAAGCAGAATACCGCCGTGTACGTGACCGGCCTCCCGCCCGATGCGACCGCCGAGGAAGTTGCCGAGCTCTTCTCGCGCAAGTGCGGCGTCATCGCCGAGGAGATCGACAGCGGCAGGCCTCGCATCAAGATGTACACGGACGCCGACGGCAACTTCAAGGGCGACGCCCTGATCGTCTTCTTCAAGCCCCAGTCGGTCGAAATGGCCATCATGCTGTTAGACGACACCGACTTTCGCTTCCCGCCTCCAGATCCCAACGCACCCAAAATGCGTGTGCAGGCGGCCGATTCGAGCTACAAGAAGGTCAAATACGACGGCGACAACGGAGGCGGTAACGGCGACGCCAAATCAGGCGAAGGCAGCCGCCCGGACCAAAGGCGCAGCGACCAGGATAAGGCCAAGATCATCAGGAAGACGCAGAAGCTCTCGGCCAAGCTGGCCGACTGGAGCGACGACGAGCCCTCGGCCCTGCACGACGACAACACCCCCGGCGGCGCCATGCCGGCCAAGGGCGGCAAGTGGGACCGCGTCGTCATCCTGCGGCACATGTTCACGCTGGAGGAACTGCAGGATGATCCCACCGCGCTGCTCGACATCAAGGAGGACATACGCGAGGAGTGCTCCAAGCTGGGCCCGGTGACCAACGTGGTGCTGTACGACGAGGAAGAGGAGGGCATCGTCAGCGTCCGGTTCCAGACGCGCGAGGCGGCCGAGGCGTGTCTGCGCGTGATGCACGGGCGGACGTTTGACGGCCGGATCGTCGAGGCCTATTTCGCGACGGGGAGGGAGAAGTTCAGGAGGTCCAAGGGGGATGCGAAGGGAGGTGTGAAGGACGGGGAGCACGAGGAGGACGACTAGACTGCGTTGTGCAGACTCAGTTTGGGTTTCCCTCTCTCGTTTTCTGCCTTTTCCGGAGGCTTGTCTTCCCCTTAATTAATCCTCGTTGAATTCCTTTTCGCCGGTTCAGGAGACCAATCCCCCGGCCTCACCGAAGCGGGCCCCTTTGGCCATGTAACTACATCCTGTAGGATTAGATACCAATTGGATTTCTTTCTGATCTGAGCCTTCATCAGTTACGCATCCAGGGCCGTAACACGGCAGAACTGACACGAAAGCAACGCCTTGTCCTTCCGTTGTAGCCATATAATGATGCGTTGGACTTTCCCTTTCCATTCATCCATCCGGTCCACCCACCTTTGTAAGGGCCACACTCGAATCTCAACTCCTCGGGAGCGGATGCAGTATTGTATGCACACACATCGACTCGGAAAGCAACGGCGTCGGCACGGGGGTATCTGTGCGTTGATTCTTTTTTTTATTGGTCCTCCCAGCACCTCCTAGGTCTATTATCACTTTTATTCTCTCTTAGTGATGGAAGAGCCGTATGTTCTGCTCTACGAACGTGATACCCAACCTCTCGGCAGTCTCAAAGACGGGCACGTCATTCTGGCTGCCGCCCGGGGCGGCGATGTACTTGACGCCGGAGCGGGCGGCGCGGTACACGTTGTCAGTAAAGGGGAACTGTGACTTGCTTGTTAGTCATCCGCTCGGCTATGCCATGACAGCTGAGAGTCGCTGGAGGAGGGGGGAGGGTGGCCTACGAATGCATCGCTCGACACGACAACGTCGGTCAACTTGGACAGCCACTCGGTCTTCTCCTCCTCGGTGAAGGCTGCCGGGACTTCCTCGAACAGAGCCTCAAAGGTCTCCCGCTCGGGGCCCGACTTGGGCAGCTGGCCACTGACAAGTAGGTCGATAGCGTTGCTCTTGTCGGGTCGCTTAATGCCCTTCTTCCACTTGATGCCCAGGACACGCGGGTGGAAGCGGAGCCACCAGTTGTCGGCCTTATCGCCGGCCAGCCTCGTGCAGTGGATTCTCGATTGCTGGCCGGCTCCAAGACCGATGACCTGTCCCCTGGCGGAGTAGCAGACCGAGTTGCTCTGCGTGTACTTGAGGGCGATGGTGGCGACGGTCAGGTCGCGCAAAGCGGTCTCGGAAAGCGGACCTGAGTTCTTGGGAGTGATAATGTTCTTGAAGGAGTTGGGCGAAATCTCGACGTCGTTGCGGCCCTGGGTCAGGTTGACGCCGTAGACTGTCCGGTGCTCGGTCTTGCCGGGCTCATACTCGGGGTCCATTTGAAGGACCAAATACTTGCCGCCCTTCTTCTTCTTCAGCATCTCTAGAGCGGCTGGCTCATATCCGGGGGCGATAACGCCGTCGGACACTTCCTTGGAGATGATGCAAGCGGTAGGAACATCGACGATGTCGCTGAGAGCGATCATGTCACCGAAGCTGCTCATGCGGTCGGCTCCTCGGGCGCGAGCATAGGCCTGGGCCAGGCCGGAGCTCTCAATGCCGGCAATGTCGTCGACCATGTAGACCTTGCGCTCGTCGGCGTCCAGGGGCTCACCAATGGCAGCTCCGGCAGGAGACACATGCTTGAAGCTGGCAGCCGCCGGCTTGCCAAGCGCCCTCTTCAGTTCCTTGACCAGAGGCCAGCTGTTGAGGGCATCCAGGAGGTTGATGTAGCCGGGCGCGCCGCAGAGGACCTTGAAGGGAAGGCTGCCCTCCTTCACGTACGCCGAAGCGGGCTTCTGGTGCGGGTTGGCGCCGTAGCGGAGGGGAAGGTATTGCAGCCCATCGCCGGCGTACTGCTTACGGAAGAAATCGGAGATGGCAGCATCGTAGTCGGCGGTGTGCTCGAACGCCTTGAGCGCGTACATCTTCCGGCTGGACTCCTTGATCTCGCCCGCCTCGAGCTCCTTCAGGAACTCGGCATAGTCCCTGGGATCGCTGAGGATGGTCACGCGGGCGTGGTTCTTGGCAGCCGCGCGGATGAGAGTGACACCACCAATGTCGATCTCCTCAACGGCCTCGGGAACGGTGACGTTGATCTTGGCGACTGTGTCCTTGAACGGGTACAGGTTGCAGATGACATAGTCGACTTTGTCGATGTTCTGCTCGGCGAGGTCCTTCTCGTCCGAAGCGAGGTTACGAGCAAGTATACCCGCGTGCACAGCAGGATGGAGGGTCTTAACACGTCCGGCAAGCATTTCGGGGGCCTTGGTGATAGCGGAGATGTCCCTATGAAAAAGGCATTTTGTTAGCTCCGGCGGGCCCCAGTCGAGACTCACGTTGAAGCTGGACATCTTACTCGACAGGGAAGCCCGACTCCCTGATCATTTTGGCGGTGCCGCCCGAGGCCAAGATGCGGACATTGTGCTGGACGAGGCCCTTGGCCAGGTCCAAGAGGCCGGTCTTGTCATAGACAGAGACAATGGCAATGCGCTGGTGCTCTTCGGCCATCGTGAGGGAACGTACGGTCTAGCGTTAGGAGGAGCAGGTGATCCTATGTTGTCAGTGCTCCGGCCAACTCCAGGGTTAAATATGGTGTCGGGGTCCAGTTACCGGTTAATCCACGATCTGGAAGATGCCACCAAAGGAATACTCCCCAGATTCTGTAGATGAGACGGTGGAACTACCTCTACAGATGATCCTCCACATTGGAAGACGAAGATAGAGGGGCTGAAAATAATTCCACGTTCCCGTCACCTTATCTCTCTATCAATGGAGGGGTAGTGGTACCTCTACGGAGCTCTCGCAAGTCGCAACCTTCGCCGGGATCGGGAGGGCTGGTTGCCCCGCACTCAGCAGGTATTTACCGCATTAGCGCTTGCCTGTTGCCATTAAATAAGGGCCTACCATCCCCCCAGTTTGCGCGAGAGAAAAAAAAGCTGCCCATTCCTCTTTGCGCCAGACAATGTGGTCTGGAGGATTGCTTGTGAATGAACCCTTTCTTCGGGTGGCCGATTCAGACCATATGAAGCTTGATTTCTTCTTCCTGGGTTTACACTATCGTTATCTCTATACCTGGTAGCCCATGCTGAGCGAGGGGCAGCCGGCTGGCCGCCAGGTGACAAGGGACAGGTAGGTGAATCGAATAGAGCGTTATAGGGCAGCCTGCTGGAGACGGCAATTGCCCTTCGGGGCATTTGGTCAATGTAAGTTTCTCCAAGCGGTCTTGCGTTGCACTCTTCATATGCTAACCAACCTCGCAGTTGAAACGATACAGAGAAGATTAGCATGGCCCCTGCACTAAGGATGACACGCTACTCAAAGAGATGCTTCCAATTTTTTTTTTGGTATTTTTTCATACCTAGCATGAAGTAACAAGGAGAGTAATGAGATATCAATGACCTCCTGTAACAGGGTCCGGGGTGCTAGAGCGGCTCGAAAAGGCGACGGGTTCGACTGCTTCTAATGGCGCTCTTTTTTTCGGCCATTGGAACCCGCCACCCTGACGGGCATCAAGATTCAATTCAGTTCGGGCTGTGAAAGTAAGGTACTGCTTGTCTTCAAAGTCGACCACCCTACAACCAACGCCATTCAATCCTGCCACAACCTCCCCAACAGACCCTCCTCCTTACCCAGCAACCCCCTCTTCTCCTCGTCCTCGGCAATCTTCACAATCAGCTCCCCAAACAGGCCATTCGCCCAGCCGAACCAACTGCGCGTCCAGTTGTCCTCGTTCCACGCATTGACCGTCCGGTGGATGACGCCCGTCCCCGCCGTCGAGTTGAGCACGGCAAACAGCTGCTCGACCACGGCCTCGTCGCGCCGGGCAAGCGAGTCGAAGCCGGCCAAGTCCTCGTACGCGGTCAGCGCGGCGACCGTCGCTGCCATGGGCCACCCTTTCCCCGGGCCGAGATGCGGCCCGCCCATGGCGGAGAGCACGGGGCCCTTGGCGAAGTAGGGGTTGGCGGGGCTGAGGACGAACCGGCGCGTGCTTTGGTAGATTTTGGCGTAGTCGTGCTGCGTGTCTGTGTCATCGCTGTCGCTGGCAGCATCATCATCATCATCATCATCATCCCGAGCGACATGCTTCGCTGACTCGACCATCTGCTTATCCAGAGCCGCAGGCACGGTGGTGTAATTCCACAGAGGCATGGCCAGCAGCGACGAGACGTTGGCGTCGTCCATCAGGTTCGCGCCGCCGTACCCGTCCACCTCGTAGGCAAAGATCTCGCCAAAGTCGCGGTGCGAGACCACGACGTCGAGCGCGATGCCCCGGCGGATGCCCTTTGCGAGCTTGCGCATCTCCAGCGTCAGGTTGGCCGCCTTGCTGTGGAGATCTCTGTCGGCCAGCCCCTGCATGATGTCGGATGCCTGCTCCAGGTAGGCGGCCCACATCATGTTGCTCGGCGTCAGCAGCTGGAAGATGCAGGCGTCGTCGCTCGGGCGGAACGCGGAGCGCACCGTGCCGTTCTCCCTCACCGAGTTGCCGAGGCCGTCGTTGGTGAGCGTCTCGGACCCGCGGTTCGTCCAGCCCGTGAAGGTCCACGCCGACGGGAGCACGTGCCCTTCGTCGTCATAGGTGCCCGCATGCATGGCTGCCGACGCATCGACGGCGGCCTGCACGGCGTCGACCCACGAGTACTTGCCGAAGAACTCCAGATCGCCCGTCCGGCGGTAGTAGGCCGCGCTCACCTGCAGGAACGAGGCCAGGCTGTCGAGCTCCCACTTGCAGTCGAAGACGAGCTTGGGGTCGTATGGCGGGTTCGGGTGGTTCTGCGCGTACGCTCCGTTGTGTGTTGGCGGGATGCCGCTCTCGGGCGGCGGCTGGAAGGAGTGGCAGTACGGCGAGATGGTGATGTACCGCGAGTGCGCGTTGATCAGCCCGCGCCAGAGGCTGGCCAGGGAGTCCGGTTCATTGGAAGGCTCCAGCAGGGACAGGTACGAGTACACCTGGCTGGCCGAGTCACGCAGCCACATGGCGTCGATGTCGCCCGCGATCACATACGTCAGCTCCTCGTCCGTCGCCGTCTCCTCGCCGGTGGTCTGGTCCTTCTTGGTCGCATAACCTCGCCACTTGACCATGGTGTCGAGCGTGTTCGGGTAGCTGTTCTCGAAGAGCCGGAACAGGCCAGGGTCGCGAATCACCTTCTTCAACCGCTCGATCAGATCCTCCAGCGCGGGAAGACGGAACTTCCTGCACTCTGGCGGGGGGCGGACGTAGGGGAATTTGCGCCTGCCTTCCGATAGTGGCCCAGGCTTCTGTCTTTGCAAGGTCTCGAAGCTGGGGCATTCAGGAGAAGGTGTGGGAGTTTCGGTGGGAGTTTCGGTGGGAGTAACGTCCGTGGTGTCTGTGGCGGTCGTGGCGACAACGGGCCCGGGCCCAACGCCCGCCCCATCCACATCATCCGGCACACGGGGAGTGTCCTCAGCCTTCTCCGCCTCCTGAGCGGAATGTCCAGCATGAGACTTCTCAACCTCGTGCCCTGCTGCGGGATCCTTGTGTAAGTCCCAGGGCTCCAACTGAACTGCAGATAAGGGCGTCTAATATCCAAGCCAAAGAATCAAGACCATCAGGAGCAGGGCGACACCAAGAAGCCGCCCGCGACGGGAACCGGTGAGGAATGGGAGGACCATCCCGGATCCACCCGGCAAGACAACCGTCCCGCCGCCGCCCAAAAAAGGTACGCTGGCTTGTCTCAGGACCGCATCGGTCGTGTGTCCTGTCTTAGGGGTGTCGCTTGTGACCGTGTAGCCAAGCTTGAATGTCTGAGCAGCTCTGGCTAAGTCAACGCTGTGTAACAACATCAACCTAGGCTTCCGTGTTATCTCAGAATCTCAGATCAGTAACTTGGGTGTAATGAATTACAGGGACCCACATAGGCGGATTGCGGCCAACCAACCCGCATACCAGAACATCTTGGGGCATGCTATATATAACGTTACACGCGCTTACACGGAGTGTCTCGGGCAGTCCTCAGTCACAGCCAGTTCCATGAGGCTTCTTGATTAATTACTGTGGTACTATGTGAAAGGCACCAAACCTGGAATCAAATACTTTTGCATTATTCTCCAGGTTTATATATCTAGTCACCCTTTCCAAAAGTCTACCTGCCGTTGCTTCTCTAGCCAATTCAAAACTCCTCGAATGATTATCACCTACTTGTATGCCGCGTGTACACCCTCTTAGCTTGCATTAGATCGGTTGCCCCAATATTACCTCCTTTCCATGCTGATCTCATGACATCAACTCCTCGCTGCTGCTCGACTGTAGCTCAGTTTCTTCCCGCTCCTCTTCCTCTCCATCATCCTTAGGTTGCACCCACGCTTCCACTTCTTCACAGCCCGTCGGAACGCGGCACACGTCCCTCGCGTTACACGTCTTCCACAGCACCTCACGCACCTCTTTGAACACCTGCTCCGGAGCGTCCATGGCCCAGATCACGTCAAGATGCTCGTATTCCGGTATGACCTTGCTGTGGACCAGTTTGACGTGCGGCTCCCTCCTGCGCTCAAACCGTCTCAGCAGCTTGTCTCCGTCGACCAGATCGTCCTCTCCACAGATCCACAGCGCGAAAGGGGGTGCCTGGTGATTGTACCAAGCCGTCGAGCCCCTCGGCTTCCTTTTGTGCATCTCGGCCGCCTGCTCCGACTTCTCCACCGCTTCCTGACCCTCCATGTCGCGATCCGCAGCCGTTAGGATGGACCGTTGCTGATCCAGCTCGTGGTCTGCTCGTTCCTCGGCCCTCCACTCCTCTTTCGTCGCGAGGATGCTGCGGCGATGAGGTTAGCTATGTGTGGTTCCTGGTTGGACAGTTTTTAAGAAGCAGCTGGGAAAGCAAGAAACCTGCAATGGGGAGGGAACAATATCAGGTTGACATACCACTTGTGCCTGGCGAAGCACTCCCGCCCAAGCCACCAACGCATCGACTCAGCACTGACATAGACGGGCGCAAACTGAAACATCCTGTTCTTGAGGTCGCGATCCCACCGCTGGTCCGTCCAGTCAAACAGGAAGGAGAAGACCTTGTATCCCAGCCAGCCGTACACCCGCGGATGCAGCACCGCATGCATGGTCATCATGAAGGGGATGAAGGCGTGGATGCCGAACATGAGCCGGAACATGGCCGGCGTGATGACGCGCATGAACTTGAAGTACATCTTGCCGATCAGGGGCCCCGCATAGGCCGCGGGAGCCAGCGCACAGAAGACGGTCAGCTTCTCCCCGAGATCGGGCCGCTGCTCCTTGGCCAGCGCAACCAGTGCCTGCGTCGTCCCCTGCGAGTGGCAGATCAGCCCGATCTTGTCGAAGCCCGTCTCGTACAGCACGCGCGACGTCAGCGCCGGAAGGTCGAAGACGCCCATCTGCCGGATGTTCCAGCACCACATCCGCGGGTCCGACGTGTCGAGCAGGACGTGCCGCGGGCGGAAGCCGCAGCGGTTGTTGCCTAGCCAGACGTCGTAGCCGGATTTGCAGAGGTAGAAGGCTAGGGAGTCGTTGTCGTTGACACAGTATGCGCCCGAGCTTTGGAGGAGGCCATGCATGAGCAGGACGGGGAATTTGGGCTTCTTGCCGTTGGCGCTCTCGCCGGGCTTCTTCTTCGGGATCTTGAAGGCTGTAGGCTCGCAGTGGGCCCTTTCTTCGGCGGGTAGCGGTTGGTACTCCTTCGGGTCGTAAACATGCCAGAGCTCAATGATGAACCCGTCTTCTGTCTGGACCTGGAACATCTCCATATCGAGTCCCACTCGGCGGGCATAGTACGCCGGGTCGCATACGATCGGGTCAGGGCCACCCTCGGTGGGCGTAAAGCCATCACAGTCGGCCGCATTAGCCTCCTCTCCCCCGCCACGGCGCGCGGACGACCGCCTGCGCATCCATTCCCGTTCTTTTTCTTTCCTTCGCTTCTTCCGTCGCTTCTCCTCGGCGTGGAATGGCCGGTTTGCATCCGGGTTGCGGAACGTCGTCCGCAGCCATATCCGTCGCAGCGCTGGGCCAATGCTAGTAAAAAGGGCGCCGAGCACAATGACACCGAGAAAGGCTAAGCTGAGGAAAAAGGAAGAGACCCGGAAGATGAGGCACTGGACATTCCGGAGCAGAGACGGTGGGCCGTAGAGGGGCAGTGGCGGAAAGAGTGGATGGGTGTGCGTCGGCGGCACCGCTTCTCTCAAGCTTGCGCTTGACGCTTTCCTCTCTCGCTTTCCCGTCTTTCCCGGCGGGACACCGACAACCCGTTCGGCTAGCGACGCCACTGCTTTCACATCGGGATGACGAGCCTCACTCTCCTCGGCCGGTATTGTAGCCGGCTCGTGATCCTCCAGCGCCTTCCTCAGCACATTGAGCCTGTGAGCTTCTTCCACTGGGACAGGAGGAAGCCGGCTGCCATCCGAGGTAACGATGACCGGATCCCGCGGCGTCACGAAGCGTGCTTCAATGGCGACGCCATCATCCTCGCCAACCGCCGGATGTAGATGCGACAAACGCTCCGCCTGGGCGGCAAACTCGCTTGCGGCCCTATCCCAGGAAGCATCAGATCCTCGTTTGCGATGGGAACGCGCCGGCGACGTCTCTCCCCCCTCAAGCTGCGTTTCTTGTAATGTCATGGCAGTAAGTAAGCAGTTACTAAGGGTGGGCGTCATGTAAGGAAGGAGACAGTCTGTGGTGATGTTGTTAGGAAAGTTGCGCGTGGTCCGGCACACATGCTCTGGACTGTAATCAACAGAACGCTATCAGATAATCAGAATTGGAGTAATAAGGAAAGTACTGGGACCGAGCCAGTCAGGTTTGGGAAGGAAACCGGCTCTGCACGACGTCACTTGCAATCTGTGCCTGGAATGCGTGGCCCGTGAGCGGAGTGGCGAGGACCGGCTGCTTCCAGGATGGTGTCGGCCAGGAATGGCGACTTATATCCGTACCAGCATCAAATCAACAAAACACACCGTCTTAATAAGATGGATTGACTCTGCAGTCCTAACCCAAACTGATCCGACTTCGGTTGTCGTCGATCCGTCCAGGCCTAGATATGACATGTGACGATCATGCCATGGAGATTGGAGAACGACTCGGAGTACAGACATCAGACCCTTGCACCCCAGGAGATGGCAAGAGGAAAGAAACGAAAGCAACGACGCCGGACCTAGGCAATTCCTTGGGCCATGGTGCGCGGCAATTTTGACACTGGATCAAGTGTCACAACTCCGATTGGGGATACATATTGGACAAGAACCTGGCAGTTACCAGGAATCCGGGTTCCAGGGGTTGATGGCATCATGGGGTACTGGTAGCGTTGCTTCCCCCGGACTTTGAAAGAACCTTAATAATAAACTGAGTGGGGCACGGGGGCGTTCTCCGAGTCGGAAACCCCCGAACTTCGAAGTGGTGTGCAGTACAGTAATGCTGAGGTTAGGGTTACACAGAGTATCCACCCCGGTCTTAACCGAGCCTGCAAACGGATTGCCTTTCAATGTGCCGAGGCCAAACTGGAAGAAGCAGCAGCAATCTTGGAACAGTACAGCACGATCACGCCAAACGCCTCGCCGAACGCTTCTCCGTCTTGAATATGGCATCCTGAAGCCTCTCTGGGACCATAGTGCTTCCTACTTTATGCGCCGTTAATAAATAATATTTTGGGTCGTGTTGCTGGGGTCTTTGCCACCTGCCGGTCGCCTGCAATTCCGGCATCTCGGCTTCGGCAGCGGCATGCGACGTTGACAGCCCTCCGTCTGTGAGCCTCGAATTCGGATCGGAGCCCGGACCTCTGCGGACAATCTCCCCAACAGCAGCTAGTCCTCCCCTCGATTCCGGCTCAGTTATCGCAGACTTTCAGGACAGCTTCCACAATGGCAGCTTCAGACGCGGGCGCTGGCGTCCGCAAGAGACGGCTTCGTAGGCGGCGCCAAGACAAGCCCGCGCTCTCGGCGCGCCTCGTGCTCGACGACCATGTGAAGACCGACGTTGGCATCGTGTCAGAGGATTTGTTTGCAGAGCTGTTCCCCCACGTGCAGGATTGTCTGTTATTCCTGTTCCCTTTCCAAGCTGGCGTCCGCTAATACCATTGGCGCTACAGCAGGCCACGACCAAGACGACCAGCTCTCGAGTCCTCCAAGCCACCTTCACATCGCCATCGCTCCCTGGACGCCGTCCCGCTCCCCCGAGACTGTGAGCTGGGCAGTAGTTCCCGTGACTCCATCATCCGCCCTCGCCCCCTCGACCATTCAGTTCTCGCCCTCGTCGTTGGCCCTGCAGTCCTTTGCCCTGAACCTCAAACAGGTTGCGCCCTCGCAATTGACGACCCGAAGCCGAAGCGGTATCGAGGTGCTGGTCCTTGATGTTGCTGCCATTGAGCTGGACTCGGTCTTCGTGAGCCTCGAAGCCGAACTGATCAGGAGATTGGAGAATGGAGAAGGCAACTTTTTCCGGGAACATCCCGCTCAAGGGAAGACGCCGGCACCGCGCACGCCCGAAGGCCGGTTGACGGCAGCTTTGCGTGCCGCCCTCAGCACGCTCAAGGTTGTGCACACTGGTGACCTGTTTCCGCTACCACTGGCCCCGCATCCTGTCACTCATGTGCCCCCGAATCCGGGCAGGATCACCCTCTGCGAGCCGGTAGCACAGGGCGTTCTAGGTCCCAACACCAAAATCATATTGTCCCGGGGCCGTATGCACTCCAAACACAGCCATGCCACTACGCCGATGCCGCAGAGCCGGGGGCTGAACGCCGCCGCCGAGGACGACGAGGATACGGCTAACGACCAGTTCTACTCTGCCGCCGAGGAAGGCGTTCGGACAGACACGGCTGCCGAGGAGACGGATGCCACCGCGACCGAGGCGGAATCCGACGAGCCGGACGTCGAGGAAGATGAGCTGTCGGACGACTCGATGGACGACATGATCTCCCTCCAAGCCCCAACGCTGTCTTCCACGATAACCAGTGGAATAGGCACGCCCACCACGATCGGGGGCCGAGGACGGAGGACCAATGGCATCAGTAGCGCCGCGTCCGTGTTTTCGAGCTTCACCGCAACAACTGCTAGGCCAGATCGACCACGCGGGCGTTTATTCAAGGCCCAGGGACTCGTGCAACCTATTCCGCCCGAGCTCCTGCATCCAAAGCCCACCCCCGTCGACGACGAAGAGGCGCGAATCTACGTGGACACGAAGGACCTGAACAGAATTGGCTGCTTCTCCGGGGACTGGGTGCGGGTCGAAGCATCCCAGGAGCCGCCCACCAATGGCTTCGGCGCGTTCGGTCTCGGGAGCTTTGTCGAACAGGATCCGGACGAGCTGACCTGGAGGCCCGCAAGGGTATACGGGCTGCCAGAGGGGTATTCCAGCCGTCCCATGGCCAGGGTAGCGTCCTCCAAGTACAACGGCCGGAGGATGTCCTTCTTCGAGTCTCAAATCCAGAGGTCCTCGAGCCCT
Source organism: Chaetomium strumarium (assembly GCF_033439665.1). Classification (NCBI taxonomy): domain Eukaryota; kingdom Fungi; phylum Ascomycota; class Sordariomycetes; order Sordariales; family Chaetomiaceae; genus Chaetomium; species Chaetomium strumarium. Next base: position 2,742,552 of record NW_026944429.1, on the reverse strand, counting down.
ACGGTCCACCTCTCCCCGGTCATGCTTGCGAACCTCGAGAACCCGCCATACCTGCGTCTCTCGGCCATCAGGCGGGGCGCGCAGGCAAAAGGACCCCAGTCGAAGTCATCGACCCCTGTCCAACCACCATGTGCGCGCGAGGTGCTTTTGCAGCACGTTAGGACACCGATTCCCGTCGAGAGGGACGTGCAGACCGCAGTCATGGCTGGCCTGAAGTTCTACTTCGAGAGGAGGTTACGCGTGGTCAAAGCAGGAGACCTGATTGCGGTGCCCATCGATACACAACTCGGACGAACACTGCAGGAGACTACCGCAGCAGGTGACGATTCAGCGGTCGACGATATCCTGGGAATGATTGCCAGCGGGCGGTCGCATCGGAACCTGAACTACGATGAAGTTGCTTGGTTCAAGGTGGGCCACGTGCAACCGATCAAACAGGATCCGGCGGAAGAGAGCGAGGAGGACGAAGACCCCTGGGGCTCGGCTGCGTGTGTGGACATCTCCATTGCACACCTGGAGCAGACAGGCTCGGTGACGAGCCGTGTGCCCGGAACCGTGTCCAACACTTGGCCGTACTATCTAGGCATCAAGAAGCTCACAAAGCAACCCAAGGGCCCTTCAAGCCCGCTCATGCAGGAGCCAGAGCGGCAACACATCTCCCCGCTGAGAAGGAGACTGCGGGAACTGATGGCCGCTGCGACAAGCAAAGCCGCCATCCACCTCAAGATGCCCCCCCTGGCGATTCTCCTCGTCTCAACGCAGCGCAGCATTGGAAAAGCCACGACGGCAACACAGGCCTGCATGGATATCGGCTTGCACACCTTCACGGTAGACGCCTACGACATCGTCAACGACTCGGGCGCAGGGGGAGGCAGCGACGTCAAAACGGCCGGCTTCCTGACCTCGAGAGCGGAGCGCGCCATGAGCTGCGGGCCCGACTGCTGCACCCTCCTCATCCGCCATATCGAGGCTCTGACGGCCGACCGGATGGTCGCTTCGATCAAGGAGATCTTGGCCGAGGCCAGAGTCTTGGTGGCTACAACGACCGAGGTCGAGAAGGTGCCAGACGGGATCCGAGCCCTGTTCACGCACGAGCTGGAAATGAGTGCGCCCGACGAGGGCGAGCGCGAGGGTATCCTGCGAACCATCCTGGACGACCGCGGGGTGAGTCTGGATCCGGAGGTCGACCTCGGCAGCATTGCTCTCAAGACGGCTGCCCTCGTCGCAGGAGACCTGGTCGATGTCGTCGAGAGAGCTCTAGTGGCCCAGCGGTCTCGCCTGGAGCTCCTGTCTGCGAAGGCCACGAGCGAGGAACAGGCCGTGACCGTGCGGGACGTGCAGGTAGCCGGTGGCCCGGCCGCGTTGGGCCTCACGAAGCAGGACTTCGAAGTCGCTGTCGAGGCCGCGCGGAAGAATTTTGCCGACGCGATCGGCGCTCCCAAGATCCCGAACGTGACGTGGGATGACGTCGGAGGGCTGAACAACGTGAAGGAGGCGGTGACGGAGACCATCCAGCTGCCGCTCGAGCGACCGGAGCTGTTTGCTAAGGGCATGAAGAAGCGCTCGGGCATCTTGTTCTATGGGCCGCCCGGTACCGGCAAGACGCTCCTTGCCAAGGCCATCGCGACCGAGTACAGCCTCAACTTCTTCAGTGTCAAGGGGCCCGAGCTGCTCAACATGTACATTGGCGAGTCGGAAGCCAACGTGCGGCGTGTGTTCCAGCGGGCGCGCGATGCGCGGCCCTGCGTGGTCTTCTTTGACGAACTGGACTCGGTCGCGCCGAAGCGAGGGAACCAAGGCGACAGCGGCGGCGTCATGGACCGCATTGTCTCTCAGCTGCTGGCCGAACTGGACGGCATGTCGGGCGGCGAGGATACCGGCGGCGGCGTGTTTGTCATCGGCGCGACCAACCGGCCTGACCTGCTCGACCCGGCGCTGCTGCGCCCGGGACGCTTCGACAAGATGCTCTACCTCGGCGTCTCGGACACGCACGACAAGCAGCTCAAGATCATGGAGGCCTTGACGAGAAAGTAAGTTTTCCACTCATTGGCAGGCTTGCTTTTTTTTTGTAGAAAAAAGACTCGAACTTTGTTGACTAACAAACCCACCCTAAGATTCACCCTCCACCCCTCGGTCTCCCTCCGCGCCGTGGCCGAACGCCTCCCCTTCACCTACACGGGCGCCGATTTCTACGCGCTCTGCTCCGACGCCATGCTCAAAGCCGTCACGCGGCAGGCCAGCCTGGTCGACGCCAAGATCAAGGCCATCAACGCCGACCTCCCCGGCCACAACCTCCGCGCGCCCATCTCCACCGCCTACTTCTTCGACCACTTTGCCACGCAGGAGGACGTCTCGGTCATGGTCACGGAGCAGGACTTTTTGGACGCCCACCGCGAGCTGGTCCCCAGCGTCAGTGCCGGAGAGCTGGCGCACTATGAACGTGTCAGGGCGGCGTTTGAGGGGAAGAAAGACGATGCTCACAAGGAGATGGAGAGAACCAACGGGACAGGGGCGGCGGCTCCCGCGAGGCTTGGTTTGACGATGGGGCGGAGAACTACGTCCGGCGCATCGACCAGGACTGTCGTCGTCAGTAGCAGCAAGGGGAACAGGAAGGGGAAAGGCAAGGCGGTTGCGCTGGGCAGCGAGGATGAGTATGACGACGATGACCGTGAGTCAGGGGAGGAGAGCCCCGGTGGTGGTGGCGCTGGTGGCGCTGTACGGGACAAAGGGAAGGGTAAGGAGATAGCAGGGGCAGGAGGAGCTGCCGCTCCGTTTGGCGATGGTCCGGGCAGCGGCGATGAAGGCCTGTATGAGTAGGACTGTAAAGGGTTGATCGAATGCATAGTAAATACCTAGGTAGATATATATATAATGATGGAAAAAGTATGGCGATCGGACTTTGTGATGTACGCATATGGTTTGCATCATCAGTAAGCCAACATGGAACTTGACCCCACCAAGAACTAGACTTTCGATACATAGCTTGAACTAGTAGCCATATCCCTACAGCTTTCCCTGACATCCAGTTCGTTCCCTTTCAATGGTTCTGCTGCATCTCAACAGAAGCGAGGCCTGACTAGACCCGGGCTTCTTAACAAGTAGATGCCAACGTAGGTAGTTCCAAAACACAACTAATCCCAAGTGGAATCGCCGTTGTTCATCCCAGAACCCGCCAACCTGGGGAGCCGTATTTATTTACCTACTACTACTTCCCTTTGGTCTTATCGCCCGCCTTACCCTCATCCGGCTTCACCGCGCTCTTCTTTTCCTCCTCCTCCTCCCCCTCCTCCTCCGGCTCCTCAGGAATCATCTCGGCCCTCTCCACGGCCGCAATCTCCTCGGCCGACGCGCTCGCCACGGGGGCTCCGTGCAGCTCAGCCACGAGCGGCTCGGCCGGCTTCCAGCCCGTCGTGCTCGGCGACTGGATGGTGAGCGCTTCGGTGGGAGGTGCTTTCCACCCGGACGATGTCGGCGACTGCAGGCCTGCGTGCGCGGACGCGGGTTCTGTCGGCTTGTCGTCCTTGTTGTCCTTGTCCTTTGGTGTGGTTTCAACTTCGGGTTTCGTTGTTGAGGAAGAAGAAGACGAGGACGGCAAGGAGGAGGAGGAGTCAGTGGTGGCCCCTTTGCCGTGGACCTTGTCCCGGAGGCTTTGCAGGTGCACTTGCTTGGCCTTGGCCGCTGCCTCTTCGGCGATGCTGCGCACGGGGAGCATGACTTTGTTTCCTACCGCTGCGACCTTCTCGGATGCAGACTTTGGTGCTGGCGCGGGAGCGGGGGGCGCTGCTGGGGGGTGCGCCGCCTTGGCCGGGGGTGCTGCTGCTGGTGCTGCTGCTGGTGCTGCTGCTGGTGCTGCTGATGCTGCGGGAGGGGGTTTCGGCGCCTGGCTGATGGAGGGCTGGGTGAACTCGTCGTAGTAGAACGTGACGTGGTCCTTGAGCTCGCCGTATTCGTTCCATTCTTCGATCTCCACGAGATCCTTGGGCACACGTTAATATCTCAACGAGCAGGGCCAGGACCGAGGACTTACTCCCAAGACCATGCCCATCTGCACCAGTCCCGGCAGCTTGCGCTGACGGCCGCTCGCGTCCTTGCCGGCGCGCCGCCCCCACAGCATGCGCGCCTTCTCGTCGGTCGCAATGTCAATGGCCTTGAAAGGCACCCGGTTGGCGCGCAGGATGGTCTCGAGGCGCGACGTCGCAGTGACGATGTGGGAGGAGCCGGCCGTCAGCGACGTGTAGATGTACAGTGCCGGGTCAGTCGAGTACGACTTGGATTCGCTGGCTTCGGACGCCATGGTGTTTCTCTGCTTGGGCTCCGCAGGCGTCTCCGGCTATCTGCCCTCTTTCTGTCCCTTTTCTCGTTTTGATCTTTCCTGGATACGCTGGTTTGCCCAAAGGAGCGAGGTTGGGTTCTTGCTAAGACGGTTGAAACAGAAGGAGGGGCAACGACACCGACTGATAGCTTTGGCGGGGTATGCTCGAGACAAGCTAGGAGAGGGGCACAGGGAGTCCACTCAACTTGACAACTGAAGCAGATGAGTGCCAACTTTCAACCTACCTAGGGTGCTGAAAGGTATACATGAGCAGGCAAAACGCCGTCACAGGCCAGATATTCCGCTGCAGGAGGAATGAGACAGCCTTCGGCCCAGGAGTCAAAGCAACGGCGGTTGCGATGCGCAGCATCGAATCGATGCTAGGCCTAGATCTCACGATGCTAACTTATCGCTAAGCCCTTTCATGTTCTCTGCAGAGAAGTACCCAGGTAGCATTCCAGCCTGCCATGCTTTGTTCTTTATACCGATGGAACGTTTCCGAGCAACAACACAACAATGGCCTTGCCGAGAATGCTCTTTCTCGCGAATCTCGGACGGTGACACCCGCAGCAAACAGACCCGATCAACCGGGGATGAAACGAGCGGCGCGGGTCCATGGCTCTGCCCCGTCTTTTGTGTCCCGGGGGCTTCACCAGCATGATGTCAGTCTGACCTGGTTCATAGTCGTTGGTGATCCCCCACCAGGGCCGCTAAGAAAAGGCACGCTTAGTTAGTCCTCGAACGGACAAAGAGCGTTCAAGGCCGCACAAAGCGTGAAGTCGTGGCCTCTCTGGCCATCATGACCTCTCATGTCCGGAACCAGCGGGCGACGGGGAGATGGCGGTTCCTATATAGCGCTCCTTCGCCAGGGCGCTTGGTTTCTGGGAGTGAAGCTGTCAGCCAGAATTGTTATCCATCTCATTTTCCACACTTGTTGAAACGAAACAATCATGTGTCTGATCGGTCTCTTGTTTCCCTTCAAGCATCACTACCATCACAAGTCGCGAAGGCACAAGCACAGGCACAGGCACAGGAGCTCCAGCCACCGGCGTTCCGAACGCTCGCGACGAGAAGGATCGAGACGGCGTCACGAGAAGCATGACTTGAAGGATACGTCAGCCGTGACCGAGGACGCCCTGGCCCGCTTATGCCTGTCGCTCGAACAATGCCTGATCGAGGAGCAGCAGAGATGGAGAGAGCAGGACCGGTTGGACAGGGAAGAGAGACAACGCCTGGGACTCGAGCGAGAGCGAACGCCATCGGAAGAAGCGCCCCCATATAGTCTCAGGGACGACATGGCGCGCCAACCCACAACACCACCATCCGAGGTTCAGCATCTTCAGCGTGATAGAAACTCGGCCGCCTCGGCATTGGCATTGTGCTGCCGCTACTGTGTCTGTACCCGTTGCGGTTCCGCCAACACGACATGCCCGACGGCCGAGCTAGATGGCAGCCGCACAAGAGAGCCCAGGAGCAGCCCTGGGCGCACAGAGAGCCGCGCCGAGACACGGACACGAACTTCCTAGGCCACGGCCCACTCTCGCCTCAGGACTGAGGCGGCAACGTCTTTGGTAGATTTTCATCCGTTTTGCCTTTTTTTGGGGGGAGGGGACCGGCGGGAGTTTTGGGTACGACGGCGTTGGGAGGTTTCGGTTCACCATAGTGTAGTGTAGCTTCTTCCCTGCGCAGTCCTCATAGAATTGATACAATGTATCCCACACTCCTTGATCTTGGCATGGCCGAGCCCAGAATCACCAACAGATACGGTGGACCTGAAATGAGTCGAGATTGGAAGGGGCTTGTCGATTTGGGCTGGCCCGGCCCAAGTTCCACCACTGAAATAACCTTCTGCCAAGCCTTGGAGATGGCGGTTTCACACAAAGGCATTGGAACCTCTCGTCATCCTCCCTTCATCTTGAAGTGGAATGCAATGCGTGCTGCCGACCATACACTACGGCGGTATCATGGAGGTTACGCCCGTTGGAAATGTTGGATGCAGGTCACACTGCGGATGCTGCCACCTCCCGCAGCGGCCTTCTCCACCCAACCTTTTCCGGTCTCTTTCCTTTTCTTAACCCTCACTGTAGCACGACGCAGTACGAAGTAGCACAGGCTGGATGGCGACGGCTGTGGTATCCCACCAACCACCTGCAGACGCTGCCTCAGCTGAGGTGACGTTGGTGAGCGGCGGTGATGCCCCGAATTACATGATCACCGGAGGGATCAAGTTGACGAAGGACTGTCTTCACGGCGATTGCCGTATGTGAGTCAACTTCTCGAGCTCTTCCGAGTTAATACCGCAGCTCATGAGGACTGGCAAAAGAGAGTTGTAGGATGACGGGACCACTGCTGCCCAAACAAGTTCTTATGTGGGACCGCCTTTCGCCCGACCGTATCTTTCGATCTGACTGCAGCAATTGGTTGAACGTGGCAATCGAAAAAATGTTTTGCAGACTCTTCATGCAGCATGCTGTGGCTCGTCATCCGTTGATGAGTTGTAGCCCGCTGGTGGCCAAAGTTGCGGCCCGCTCAGTGCCGCTCAGAGTTCGGATTGGAGCAGGGGTGTAAAGAGCGCCATGTCGATGACTCCGCAGCTGGAAGGCGATTGGTCGACGCTCTCCTGTTCCTGCAGGCACAGTTCTCAACTGACCAACCAGCTACCCAGCCTTATAAGATTGAGTCCCACCGTCTGCAACTGCAAGGTACGCGGTTTTCGTCCGACCAGGGCATTTGTGGCGATCCCCTGCTCCCCAGCAATCATCAGCTCGCGAACTGTGAGGAACATGGGGTTCGCAAGCCGCTGTGCCAGGGCGCTGCTGCCCAGAAACCGCGCTGCTGGGGACCTAAAAGGGCGGGTTCCCACCCCTTCGATGCGCTCGCATTCCCTCTCCTCTCCCTTCCCCTTTCAGCGCATTCCAGCAGCTATCCGCTCTTTTACCTTGCTTTCCGGCGTCAGCCTTCCACTCATTTGGGATTCAGATCAATTCGATCGATCTTCTGGCTTTCGCCCTTTCGCCCTTACGCCCGATCTTCTCACACCGGCACCTTTGATCTTCCTTCACCGAAGCGATCTCTTGCGCCGATCCCGTTGCCCGACTTAGCATTCCTCGCGGCAACTCGACACAAATATTCCGACACTTGAATCTTTCTATTTATTCGAGTCACAAATACACACTTGACACAATGCAATTCAAGAGCATTGTCGCCGTCCTGGCCACTGGCCTCTCGCTGGTTGCCGCCCAAGAGGTCGACACCACCACCACCTCGACCCAGACCATGACCAAGACGGTTACCGTCACCCAGTGCAACCCAACCGTCAGCAACTGCCCCGGTCGCACATCCACCACCTCCAGCAGCAGCACCAGCAGCACCAGCAGCATCATCTCCTCTTCGACAAGCTGGACATTCCCTCTGTCCAACTCGACGACCACCGTCGGCCCCACCGCCAGCTCCTCTTTCATCATCTCTACCTCTCGCCCCGTCGTCACCGGGTCTTCGGGGCCCGGGTCGGGCTCGAGCGTCGAGACTTCTGGTCCTTCTGGCACGGGTTCGTCGCCTAGCACCATCCCGACAGCTGGTGCGGGCGGTCTCTTTGTCCAGCCTGCCTTGCTGCTCAGTGTCCTCGGTGCTGGTGTCGCTCTCCTTGCTTAGGCGCGGCACACTGGTCCGACCCCGCTGTGAGAGCGACGATGGCGAGAACCGATCTACCTTGGACAACTATACCCTAGCGACTTCTTTTTATTTCTTCGATTCGTCCATGGTCCATACTACTTGATTCTTCGGGGAAGCGATGTTTGGGGCTTTTTTTTTTGGTGGTTAACGAGGTTTGGGAAAGGGTTTCTGGCATGTCAGGGCGACTCCCTCGAGTTCCTTTATAGATCTGGACTACTGGTTGGCATGTTGGATATTAGACAAGAAGCTGTGGCCTTGAACGGCAGGGCTTCTGGGATGATGGGCGCACCAGTTATTCCCTTGGACTTGGACCTTGCGGAACCTTGAGGGCGACCACGCATACTCCGGCACGAACGGAAAATGATAAAATCCGCCAATCCGTCCGTCGTTGTCGTGCACCGTCACTCATCACTGCTTTGTGGAACGTCATCTGATGTCTCGGCCAAGGATGCTCATGATACAGGCCAAATCTCATCATCAATGGCCTTCCTGATCTGCAATCTACGATCGGATTCAAGATCAAATGCCATGCCTGCTCCTCAGTCCATTCGTATTCCGGTGTTGCCAGATGGAGCCCGAGATGCTTTCAGGGGTAAAGGTAAGCACAAGTCCCTAGTTAAAGTACTCTTCGATGTTGGGACTTGCTCCGACGAACCATTATCTCATTCACCACCGCCCGAGGTTCCACGCTCCTCAAATTCCTCCCAGATCCTATCTCTTACTCATAGCTGCCCCTCTCCGCCATTTGCTGATTGCCCGACTTGTTCCTGTCCACTTGCTAGTGCTTTGAGTTTCTCGTCCGCTTCATAAACCTCGGACCAGTTGTAGTAACCCGATCTCTTCGTCGGATCCTCAGACTCGATCATTTCATGCTACCAATGAACTCTAACCCCGAAATGCCTCCGGGCTATCCGGTGCACGCCACGGATGTAGGGCTCAGCGCACTGCGTCAGGCGTCCGCTGACCTTGGAGCTGAAGCGGAGAAAATAGTTGCATCGTTCGGGGCTCGCGGGCATCCTCGGCCATTCGCCGACCATGAAGGTAATGTAAAGCTTGCTTGACAGCCGGCCTCCAGGGTCTTCGGGCAACTGGAGGACCTTGCCGTCCTCCCGACCTCCTTCCTTGTCGTTAGCATCTTTGTATGTGTTGATGACTTCGTCGAGAAATTCACGGTATGCCCGTTTGTCAGTCTCCTTGGCCGGGTCCAGCCTGGGATAGATGTCAAAGCCGCAGTCGAAGCCCATATTTGAAAGGACAACCTCAAGTAGTAATCGGTAGTCTCAAACTGATCGAGGTAGTTACTATGGAGGCAGCGCTGATTCGAGCAAGCTCCTCATGTGATATATATAGCCAGAGATCAGGGGCTGGCTTCATAAAAGCTACCGCCAGCAGTTGCCAACAACGCAATGTTGGCAACGTGACGCAACCACAGGCCTGACCAGACACGTAAAGGCGCACCTAAAGTTGACAACTAGCAACTACTTGTGTTTGTTGAATGTTTGCCAAGTTGTCAAAATCTCAGCATGTGCCATACCCATCGGATGGTTTGTGCCCATCTTGTTTGGTTGTGTGATGCGCTGTACTCGAGCTACTACAGTAAAAGGGGTTAGGGGTGCTCGACATGGGATAACTGGACGTGCTGGCAGGCACACAGCCAGGCAAATACCTTATCAACAACAATGCAACATAACGGCACGCAACTATGCCCTCTTCCACGCAATGTCACGCAAACAGCTAGCTGTGGTTCCGTTGTTGCCTCCCATAACTTGAGAACGCTTCTTCCTACAGCGGCTGGGCCCATGCCCGGTGTTCTCTAACTATTACGATGTTGACACATATGGTAAAGAGGGCGTTACCTGATACCTCCAGTGACGATAACGATATGACAAGCAGAGTAACGTAGGGTAGGTGGTATGTGTCGTACAAGTACAATACACTGACAGATAGTACCATATAACGTTAGATATCAAGAAACAGTACCTTACCTACTTGTGATGTATGTTACATGTACTGTATATCTGTATTGTACCATGTATTATATGGACTGTTCAAAGCTGCCCCACATTTAGCTACCGCTCCACTGTTATCATTGCGGTTAGGTGCTTGTTTGAGACGGAGCGTGCCCCGCCACGACTACTCACTGACCTCTACTCTCGCTATCTTCCCCCCTACCTGAAGTTTGGTGCGAAAGCTGCTCTAGAGGCTGGGACTCGGGGGTTCTCAGGAGTTCTGCTGTCTTCTACTGAAGGCGGACCGAAGACATGCGCTATTGGTTATCGATCGCCCATTTCAGTTTCCTGTATCAGCGAATCTTATTGATCGATGACGCCAGGGTACAGCTAGTGGTAGGCGGCGACACCGGAGCCGCCCTCTGACGGATAGCACTACCGGTATCACTGTTGCGTTTAACACTCCGCGAGCTTGGCGCACGAGCAGGAGCCAATGTATGGCTCTTGGTTGTTTACTTGAAAAATCAGAACCCTACGCATTCGACGCTAGTTCCCCTTATCCTTCCTGTACAGCAGGGGGCGTATCGGCGAGGTGGCGAGCTAGCCACGAGCGCGATCTTTGAAGACCTTCTCGGGTGAACCCTGCGCAACCCCCCCAGCGACGGCGCCGGATGCGTCTTGGGCACGACGGCCATGGCGAGCCTTGATACCGGAGGTTCGACCCGACAGCCTCACGTGCCCATGGAGGTGGATCGACACTCCCCGCCCAGCGCCTCCTCCGCGCCGTCAGACCGCGGCTACGGTGCCCAACAAGCCCTCCCGTCCGTATGTCAATGGCGTACAGCACGGTATCACGATCAAGAATGCTCGCGGTACTTCGACTGTCCTTCCCACGTCGTTGAGCGGGCGCCATCGGATGACGGACAAGAACGGGAGGACGAGGAACGACAGGATGTGGAATCGCAGGACACCCAACCGGTCTCTCCCATAAGCGGGGACTCTGAGGAGGAAAGTGAGGGTGAGGAAACTTTGAGAGCCCGGTCTCCGTCACCCGAGGTGCCGGTTGCCGCTAGTGAAGCGAATGACGCAAGCCTGGAAGCCCGCAGAGCTGCTGCAGAGGGGCCGGAACGTGGAAATTCGGGGCTGAGTTCAACTAGTCCCGCTTTCCTGGGAGATGATCAACCCCTTGGAATCCAGCCGAGAGCCGAATCTGAAAGACAAGGGACTACTGAAAGCGATAGCAGAGATGGCGATGGTGGAATGCAAACAGCCTTGGGCCCCATGCCCATGCCGAGAACCAGCAGAGTTCCCCTTGGACTCCAACCTGTCGACAGACCCGCGGCTAGTGTTGCCGCAACCACGGGACTGGCTCCAGGACCTTCGCCTTCTCTGTCAACCGCAGCCGAACACACCAGCCCATCCGAGATGGTGCTGCCGAGGTGGCAGCCGGATTCTGAGGTCACGTATTGCCCGTTCTGTGGCACTCAGTTCAGCTTTTTTGTTAGGAAACATCACTGCCGGTTAGTGTCCATGACAACACAAAGTGGCGCAGAGAGACTTACCTTTTACCTACAGAAAGTGTGGCCGGGTAGTCTGTAACGCTTGCTCGCCACATCGCATCACCATACCATACCAGTATATCGTCCGGCCGCCCGGTACGCCGCCTCCTATTGCTCACAGTGCGCCCCTCTCTCTTCTCGACAGTCAAGGGTGGTATCCCGGGTTCGGCGGGGGTGAGAGGGTGAGGCTATGCAACCCCTGCGTTCCTGATCCCAACACGGCGCCGCCGCAGCCTCAAGGGGCTCAAGGGGAGCCGGCGAGGGATCAAACCAACCCCCGCCCACGCGTGCAACCCGACGACAACACCCCTTCCAATAGATGGGGCGTCTACTTTGGTTCCGGGACCCTCCACGACACCCAAGGGAGAAGCCGGAGCGTTACAGTGGTATGTTGGCCGTGCCACCTGCCTAAGTTGCTGTATCACCACGTGAATGACGCTGACTCTACTGAATAAATAGGGCCAGCAGCTGGGAACGATGTCTTCCCCTCAGCCACATTTCCCACCTCACAGGAGCGCCGGAAATCGCATTCTATGGGGCACACCACCGGTTTTACCTACTGCTACAGCGTCACAGTCTCCTTTCGCCTATCCGGGCATGGCATCAGTCTACCGGTCTACGCTCGAATCAGGTGCCAGACCGGGCCCTTCAACCCTGGCAGGGCCGTCATCCTCATCATCAGCCTCAATCAGTCGGCGCCTACCCTTCGCCCCGCGCCCCCAGATTCCGGAGGAAGACGAGTGCCCCGTCTGTCACCGCGAGCTCCCGCCACGCACGCTCCCAAATTTCGAGTCGCTGCGCGAGGCGCACATCAATAACTGCATCACGGCCCACAGCAGGTACGGTGGCCGTAGCGGCGCCGGCACATCGGCAGCAGCGACATCACCCGGTGGTGAGGACGAGTTGCCGCCTGTGCCACCCCGCCGGACGGGCATGTTCCCCTATACGGCGACCGAGAAGGACTGTGTTGACTCGGCCGAGTGTTCCATCTGCCTCGAGGAGTTCGAGGTGGGCGTTGCGATGGCCAGGCTCGAGTGTCTGTGTCGCTTCCACCGGGCGTGTATCAACGCCTGGTGGGAAAGGCATCCTGGACGGTGTCCTATGCATCAGCACGATGGGTTTGGTTATTAGCGAGTAGTTTGAATCTGCGGGGGGGAAAACATCATTTCGGTATGGGTGAAGGTTACGGCGTAAATCCGGGAGATCTCTTTTTTTGCTGTGTGGTGATTTTGGAGTCTTTCTTGGCTGGCTGAAATCGGATATGGATAGGATATACATCGGTATGTTAGATTGAGCATCAGATACCACTCCTTCGCATTATATGTACAGCATATCATCCATCATCACGGAGAGGACGTCCCTATATCACATGCGGCAAGTGCTCCTCGTGACGCATGTGACATCGCCAGCTACAGCTCCTGTTATGGATAGGAATATGCTCAGGGCGAGTTGGTGAAACCGGGTTGTATTTCGCATGCCCACCTCATACACCAGGTCCCTACTACGGCCCCTTATCCGTTCCGGATTGCTCGTCATCTCTACTCTGCAGACCCAACCGCACAATCTAGAATGCATCCACCTCAGCCCAACACCAACGCCAACTCGCCTGAAATCATGACCGCGCGCTTGTCGAACATCCGATGCGAATCAAAACAAAAGCTCATGCTACTACGACTTGGAAGGTTCGGCGACTCCCAGTGCCGAGGGGCCAAAGGACAAGGGGAGGAGCTAGCGAGAAAAAAGAAAGAATATACATCAACACAGAGCCCACCAATATATGTTTGACGGAGACACTGGTTCTGCTCACCTCTTCAAGCCGCATGACGGCAAAGTTGCTGTCCTTGTCAAACATGATGATCGGGACCTTCACGTCACAGAACTCGCGGATACTAAACCCCATCATCAGCCCCTCCCCCTTTTCCCGTCACCGCAAAACAACCAAATAAAAAAAGAAAAAAAGAAAGAAAAAAAGAAACTTACCACTGCCGACACATCCCACAGGGACTAGCCGGCCCCGCCGCCGGATCCGAATCCGTCGCCACCGCGACCGCCTTGAAGCCGACGGCGTGGTGCCCGTCGACCACGGCGCGCCCAAACGCCACCCGCTCGGCGCACGTCGTGACCGGGTAGCTCGCGTTCTCGACGTTGGCCCCCGGGACGTAGTCGCCCTTGCGGGTCAGGAGCACCGCGCCGACGCGGAAGCCGCTGTAGGGACAGTAGGCGCGCGCTTTGGCGGCCGTGGCCTGCTCGCGCAGGGCGTGGAATTCCGGCTCGGTTAGGCCGTGGGCGGCGCACGTTGCGGAGACGTCTTGCGGGGAGGAGGAGGAGAGGATTGGTGGGGTTGATGAGGAGGATGATGACATTGTTTTTTTTGTTTTTTGTTTTTTGTTGGTGTTGGTTGAACCTGGGGACACGAGGGGGAAAGGCTGGGTTTTGTTTGTGGACTGGTTCTATCTCGGGGAAGGCGTGGCTAGTACTTGTTAGTGTATTATGAGCCGTGGGATATGATGATGATGATGCCTTTGTGTTGTCTCGCAGCTTGGAATGAGGTCAGCGGGGTACGATTTACACGTGTACACCCTTACATTGAGGGCCGCCGATAACCGATAATACATACCGGTAGCTCTCCAAAACACAGCAGAGAAATAAGGAATTCAGGGGAAGAAAGTGCTAAGGAGCAGAGCGTCTAGTAGCTAGAAGGATCCAAGTACAGACTAGTGCTTTTTGTCCCCTTCCTTTACACTACTAGTAGGTGAATAGGTAGCTAGGGCTGGCCTAGATCTGCTCGTACAAACCATACCCGTCACACCCATTCACGTCCTTCTCTCTTCTTCCTTTCTTCTTCGATAGCCCGCAAAGAGATAATCATGGCAAAACATTAGACATGATTTCAGGTCTAGCGTTCTGCCCTCAAATTCGTATCCTAGAGCCTCAGAAGCAGAAGGGCGATATGTCAAAGTATTTATCCTCTCTAAGCAAATATTGCCAGGCCCAAACACTGGTACAATTTGAGAAGAGTCTTGATGTGAGCCACGTTGTTGGATATCAAACCGAAAACGGGCCAACTCCTTTTCCAAATAGTTATCCGGTGCGCCAGCCAGAAAAATCGAGAGCTGAGTATGCTGAATGTAGTAGATAAAACAGAGGGGTGTGTTCCCTGGGCAGACCCGAACCGAAACATGGCAGAAATGGTAATAGTAATAAATCAAACCCGAATTAGAACGAAGCGGCAGCAACGCAGTGCCAGAGTACCTGGTACTTTCACGTCTACCTGTCGAGGGCTTGGTTGTGGCACTGTTACACAACACAAGTTAGCGCAAAACATCCCGGAGGTCAGTCAACGGGGTCTCATTCTCATCTCCAACATACCATATGCCAATACACGCCCTTCTGCCTCAGCAGTTCGGCGTGGGTGCCTTTCTCGAGCACCTTCCCCTCACCAAGCACGTAGATGATGTCCGCGCCCTGGATGGTGGCCAGGCGATGCGCGACGGCGACGGTGGTGCGGCCCTTGGCGACCTTCTCGAACGCGGCCTGGACCAGCTTCTCGCTCTCCGAGTCGAGCGAGCTGGTGGCCTCGTCCAGCAGCAGCACGCGCGGGTTCCGGATCAGGGCGCGCGCGATCGACAGCCGCTGCTTCTGGCCGCCGCTCAGGCTGACGCCGCGGCTGCCGATGTTGGTGTTATACCCGTCGGGCAGCGACACGATGAAGTCGTGGATGCTCGCGTCCCGGCAGCACTGGTGCAGCTGCTCGTCTGTTACGGCCGCCGGGTCGACCCCCAGCAGGATGTTCTCGCGGATGGTGCCGTGGAATAGCGACGGCTCCTGTGCCACCAGCGACAGCAGCTTGCGGTACTGGTACACGTTGACGGTGGAGATGTCCTTGCCGTTGAACAGGATCTGGCCCTTGGTCACGTCGTAGAAGCGCTCCAGCAGGCTGACGATGGACGTCTTGCCGGACCCGGACGCGCCCACCAGCGCCGCGAATTGGCCCTTCTCGATCGTGATGTTGAGCCCCTTGAAGATGGAGACGTCGCGCGTGGGGTACTTGAAGTGGACGTCCTTCAGCTCGATCCTGATGCCACCGTCCACGTCGGGGATCTGCTCCGACTGCGCGACGTCGTCCTTGATGCGCGTCTCGCGGGCGTGCAGGATGCGGTTCGCCGCCGCAGCGGCCTGCGCGGCGTTCGGACCGAAGCTTAGCCACTGGCCGGCGGACTCGGCGCCCTGGATGACGGCCATGTAGGTGACCAGGAAGGAGATGACGTCGTATTCCCGATTCTTCATCAGCTGGCCGCCGTACCAGAAGATGAGCGCCTGGCAGGCCAGGCTGACGCTGTCGGCAAAGGCGAACACAAGCGTGGTCCACCGGGCCTTCCGGAACGCCGCCGTGACGTGGCCGTCGAGCAGGCGCTGGTAGCGGTCGCAGATGCTCTGCTCCATGACCAGCGCACTGACGGTCCGGAATGCGCCGATGGACTCGGCGCCGAACTTGGAGCTCTCCTGGAACACGGCCTCGTTCATGGCGTTGAACTGCAGCTCGTACCGGACGCGGAAGTAGCCGGCCACGATCCCGATCGGCACCGTCACACAGAGAGCCACCAGGGCCAGCTTCCAGCCGTACGCGAACGAGATGGCGAGCGCGCCGATCAGCGAGAAGACGCCGATCAGCACCATCATCATGTTGATGCCCAGCAGTTCCTTGAGCGCCTGGGGGTCGCTCGAGAGCCGCGCCGTCAGCTGGCCCGTCGCGTTGTCGTCCTTGTCGAAGTATGACGTGGGCTGGAACAGCAGCGACTCGAAGTACTCCTGCCGGTAGGTGGCCGCGATGTGGGCCTCCAGATTCGTCGCGACGAAGGCGGTCAGACAGTAGCTTGCGCCGATGCCCGCGGCGAGCGCGGTCCACATCTTGGCCCAGAAGACGGCCCCGTCCAGGCGCGCGGCGTCGGACGGCTCCTGGATGACGCCCACCACTTGGGCGAAGAGGTAGGCTTGAATCGGCGTCGCCGCCGCCGCACCCATGCCGCCGATGATGGCGAGGATGTAGAAGGGAAACCGGCGGCGCTGCTCGTACAGGAGCTTTCCGAAGCCGTTGAAGAGGTTCCGATCTCGCCACTTGGCATCCTCCTTCGCGTTCTCGGCCACCGACTTGGCCGCGCTCTTCTCGCGGGCGAGCACAGCGCCCAGGTCTTCTTCTTCGTGCATTTCCTTGCCACCCGTGTCGTCGCCCAGGGACAGCTTCTGCGCATGCACAAGGCCGTAGTAGGCACCCAGCTCGTTTTCGAGCAGGCTGTCGTGGGTTCCCTCCTCGACGACCCGGCCGTTCTGCAACACGCAGATGCGGTCGGCGTTCTTGATGGTGGACAGCCGGTGGGCAATGGTGATGGTGGTCCGACCCTTGGACGCCCTCTCCAGCGCCGCCTGCACGATCCGCTCCCCGCGGACGTCGATGGCGGAGGTGGCCTCGTCGAGGATCAGGATCTTGGGCTTCTTGATGATGCTGCGCGCGATGGCGAGCCGCTGGCGCTGGCCGCCGCTCAGCTTCGCGCCCTGGTCGCCCACCTGCGTGTCGTAGCCGTCCGGCAGCCGGTCGATGAACTCGTCGGCGAAGCTCTCGGCGCACGCTTCCTTGACGAGCTTGCGCTTGACCTCGTCCGACTCCTTTTCCCACTCGGTGCCGATCAGACCTGCCGCGACGTTGTTGAAGATGGTGTCGTTGAAGAGGAAGGGTTCCTGCTGTACGAGCCCGATCTGGGACCTCCACCACTTGATGTCGATGTCTCCGAGCTGCTTCCCGCACGTGGATATGCTGCCCTTCAGCTCGACGGGCGGCCCCATTTCCTCGGTAGACAAGGGTGCCGGAGCATCCTCGTCAGCGTCGGCGTCATCCTCCTCATTCTTGCCCTCCCCTTTCTTCTTCTTCTTGTCCTTCTTCTTGTCCTTCTCAACAGCCTTCGCGATTACGTACTGGTCATGAAGTGTGTACCAACCCTCGATCAGGCCCACGATGGTACTCTTGCCGGACCCGCTAGGACCGACAATCGCCGTGTTCAGGTTGGCGGCAATGCGGAGATTCAAGCCGTCCAGCACCTTCTTGGATGGGCGGCTGGGATAGGCAAAGTGCACATCCTCGAAGACAATATCCTGCTCGGCCGACACGTCGGGCTCTTTCAGCGTTCCCATATTAGGCTGCGGCGCGTCGATGACGGCGAAGAACTCGGCCGCGGCCACCATGGCCTTGGAGACGGCAATGAGGGGCGTGGAGATGCGCTCGAGCGAGACGACCATCAGCATGACCGACATGAGCACGACAACGACGGTGCCGATGCCGCCGTCGAGGCGCCCTTCGATCAGCGACTTCATGCCGTACCAGAAGGCCAGCGCGAAGGAACCGAACAGGCCAAAGAAGATGAGGCCAAACTGGGCCGACATGAAAGGCGAGGTGAACAGGGTGGCCTGCTTGGCCTTCTTCACCCACTCGGCATATCGCTGGCTCATGCGGGCCTCGGCGCCGCACGAGGTGACCATGCGGATGGCGCCGAGGGCCTCGGTGGCCACCGAGGTGCCCCGGGCATCGGCCTTGGTGAGCCTCGAGTGGCCCTTGATGATGAAGGGCAGAAGAATGGAGATGACGAGCAGGATGAAGAGAATCACCGAGGCGGTCACCAGCGTCAGCGACCAGCTGTGCGTGAAGGCCACGATGATGGCCGTGACGATGGTCGAGCTGAATTCGAGGAAGGTGCCCAGCTTCTCCGAGATGCCGAGCTGCAGCGTGTTGGCCGACGACGTGATGGTGCTCGCCGCGGTGCCCGACGGCATCGAGTCGAGGACGTGGACGGTCTGGCCGAAGAGCGAGCGGAGGTAGTGCAGCCGGATGGCGGCCGACATGCGGATGCCGATGAGGCGGAAGCAGAACTTGTTGATGTAGTTGAGCCCGAAGCGGGCAATGAAGAGCGCAAAGATGTATAGCGACATGCGGTTGACCTGGGACGTGAAGTCGTCCGCAGACTGGGGGTTCGGCGTGAAATAGTCGGTGAAATTCCCCACGAGCCGGCCGAAGACGACGTTCATCAGGGGCAGCGTGGTCCCCGCGCCGATGCTGGCCAGGGCGGCGGCTGCCATCAGCACAAAGTCCCAGCGCGTCGCGTAGCTGAAGACGCGGAAGTAGTCGGCCGCCGTGGCCTCGCGCTCGGGACGAGCCTTGACGTCCTTGGCCGTGACGTTTCCATCTGCCTGGCCGTCGTCCAAGGCAGGCAGCTTAAGGTTCTTCTCGTCGTCCCCGGCGGCCGGCGGCTGCGCCGCCTTGTCAACACGTTCGTCGATGTTGTCTCCCATCTTGGCCACTAGCTGGACTGTCCTAATCGATACCCATCTGGGGTTGGGACAGTTGGCGCGCTGAGGTGAATTCGTGAAAAGGGAGAAGAGGGAGAAGAGGGAGAATGACCAGGAGTGCAGAAGAGGGATGGTTCGACCTCTTGTTGACGGCCGAGCCTGCCAAGTATAAGCTGTTCTGTCCCGGACTCTTGACGGTCCGAAGCCCGAGTTCCTCAAAACAGATAAAGGGCTGCAGATGCACCTGCAGCCCTGTCAACTGTTTGAATGGCGCCAAGGGCATTCGCTTCATGCTGGCCCAGTCGCAATGGAACTTTCGATCCGGCGAAAGCGCTCTGGACCCCTGTCGGCTGCCCTCAGCTTCCCGCCCGCCAAGAAGGACGCGTCCAGTCCATCCGTGTGTTGGGGACGGGTAGGCCAGCTGTTGTTGTGTCTTGGAATCGTCATACTAGATCACGTACGTTGTTCGCTGCCCACACAATACTGTGTAGGATGTAGTGGAAGTGTAGGAACCCCCGGCCGAATGGAATGGAACAGTTCAGATCTCCTGCCCGCAAGCCGATACGCGGAATACGCTTGTACGAAGCGTACGGAGTAGGTACATGGTGACTTGCATCTGCCTAAAACGGTTGGCCAATCAGGGGTGTAGTATTGCCAAGTCGAGACATCAACAGGCACCCAGACAGCCCGACTTGAACTCCTTTTCGGCTTCGCATGGTGCATGACCGATCGTCGTAGTTGCTCCAGTACCATGCCAAACACATCGCCATGCTTTTGGAAGGGGCTCATTGCACGCCGCTCTCAATGGAGAAGCTGGCGTCGTAGGGCTGTGTGTGACAGCTTGCCGCCGTTGGATAGCGGGGCTGTTCTGACACAGGCTTCCAGATTGACATGGAGAGAGTTCCTGCCCCGCCCGGACCGTCAGCTGCAATGGAACCAATCACGTCCGCGGAGCTCACATTGACACCTTTAGCCTTGCCTCAGCCTCGCAGCCGGCCCCGCAATTCCAAGAAGCCGTTGCGCAGCTTTTTGCCGGCTGCTAGCAACACGGCGAGGCAGAGCTTGAGTCACCCCGCGCCCAAAAACCCACTCACATGTTGAATGCTGAGCCCGTGGATCCCCGCCATCCGGTCTGCTCGACCACGACGAGGACTGTCACAGGCATTGGCTACCCTGTCAGCCGCAGCTTGCACACTCGGATCCTCGCGACAACCAGCACCAGCCGCTTCGTTTCGCAGCCCCGCTGACCCCGCGCCCGCAAAAGCCATGGCGCCAAAGGCCCCCAAGTTCGAGATCAAGTGTGTTCGGGTCCTAACTCGGCTGAAGCCTCTAGACCGACAGCTAACGGAGCAATCGCAGGACGCCTAAGGGCACTAGAGACTGTGCGTTGCTGTCGAACTACCCCCGCCACCAGTGCCACACCTCGATCCTTTTCGGAAGCGGCTCTAACACCATGCTCAGGGTCCGGGTCGGATATGGTACTCAGGGAGAAAATCTTCAAGACCATTACCGATGTCTTCAGTATGTACGGGCGGGGACGGCTGGTTGCGATCAGGACTAATGGGCACGAAAGAGCGTCACGGCGGTATCACCATCGACACGCCCGTATTTGAACTGAAGGGTTGGTACTCCCAAGCGATGACTCGACCGTCAGGGTCAACCAGAGTTTGCTGACTGTCAACAGAGATTCTTGCAGGTACATCAATCTGGCAGTCCGACGAACCGGCACGTCGCTGACAGGGAGGCACAACTAGGCAAATATGGCGAGGACAGCAAGCTCATTGTGGGTGACCAATCTCCCCAGGACACCCTTGTGCAAGCTAGGATCTGGACTGACACTTGGTCTATTACAGTACGACCTGGCAGACCAAGGTGGTGAGCTTTGCAGCTTGCGATACGATTTGACAGTCCCCTTCGGTACGCCACGACCCAGCCCCTTAGTTGTATATCACAGCACTAAAAACGCCGCATAGCTCGGTACCTGGCCATGAACAAGGATGTGACCCAGATCAAGCGTTATCACATTGCAAAAGTCTACCGAAGAGATCAGCCAGCAGTCAAAAAAGGCCGCATGAGAGAATTCGTTAGCAAACCTATATCCCCATTTTGAGGGCGAGGTGAAGGACTGACATGACGCAACAGTACCAATGCGAGTATGTGTTTACCCTGGATTTTGCCTGGCACTGTGGCTTCCAGGCCCATGCTTTGGATCCCTGAGTTGACGATTTGCTCGCATCCAAATAGCTTTGATATTGCTGTAGGTCCCTTCTCTTTATCTGAGCTGTAAACAGACCGTATCGTCAGGAATAGATGCTAATCACGACGTCAGGGCGTGTATGACCCCATGATTCCGGACGCCGAAATCGTACGTTCGAAACCAGATTGCAGCTCTCATTCGCTTCAGACAGCCCCTTGGTTTGATCAACTCTCTCCTGACAGCTCTAGCAGATCAGAATCGTCAACGAGGTTTTCGAGGGCCTAGGTTGGCAGGGGAAGTACACCATCAAGCTCAACTCTCGGAAAATCCTCGACGGGCTTTTCCAAGTGTGCGGTGTCCCCGACAATCTCATCCGCCCGATCTCCTCTGCCGTGGACAAGCTCGACAAAATGCCTTGGGCCGACGTGAGGAAGGAGATGGTTGATGAGAAGGGGCTGGCTCCCGAGGCCGCCGACAAGATCGGTGAGTGACGAGTGCCCTCTCTGGGCGAGGGCGGGCTAACCACATGATAGGTCAATATGTCGTGCTCAAGGGCCAGCGGGATCTCCTCGAGAAGTTGAAGCAGGATGAGGCTCTGGCACCAAACCCGTCCATGCAGCAGGGTTTCTCAGATATGGATCTGCTCTTCACCTACCTCGAAGACTTTGGTGCCTTGCACACCGTTTCCTTTGACCTCTCCTTGGCCAGAGGTATGATCACACTACCTGAACCCACCAGACCAAACCTCCTTTTTGTCCCGTCCACGCTTATTGACGTATGCCATGCAGGCTTGGACTACTACACGGGAGTTATCTACGAGGTTGTAACAGAAGGGTCGGCGCCTGCGATCCCAGCTTCAGAGGATGCCAAGGAAAAGCCTTCCAAGAAGAAGGGCGGCAAGCCCAGTGATCCCGACGAGGACCGATCCGACGACCCAACCCTCGGCGTGGGTATGTGTTTTGACTCTGTAGTTCTTGTGCGTCATGCGCTGACAGTGTTTAGGGTCTGTTGCCGCCGGTGGCAGGTTTGTAGTATCTCGTTCTCGCTATGTGATCACCACTGACCTATGCGTAGGTACGACAACCTTGTTGGCATGTTCTCTGGGAAAACACAGGTGCCATGTGTCGGTATCAGCTTCGGCATTGACCGGATTTTCTCTATCATCAATGCGTCCCAAAAGAAGAAGGAGCGGAAGAACGAAGTCGACGTTTTTGTCATGGCATTCGGGGGCGGCAAGGATTTCAGCGGGTTGCTGAAGGAGAGAAGTCAGGTCTGTGCCCGGCTGTGGGATGCAGGCATTAAGGTCAGTTACATCCCATCCATAGAGCCCTCAAGATGCAACAGGAGGTAACACCGAACAGGCCGAATTCCTTTACAAAGTAAAGCCGAAGCTACAGAACCAGTTCAAGGCTGCAGAAGCAAATGGCGTGCCGTTTGCCCTGATCCTGGGCGAGGTATGTGCTCGCGTGAATTATCCCTTACTTATACCTAGTTACGGGTTAACACTCCCTTCAAGGATGAACTCGCCCAAGGCAAGGCAAAACTCAAGGAGATGGGTCTTCCCGATGACCACCCGCTGAAGGAGGGCGAGCTCATTAGTCTGGATAACCTCGTCGAGGAAGTACAACTACGGCTCGCACGGAAGCAACAGCTCGACAGCATCGCGCGGCAAGCTGAGGGGCTGAAAGTCGTCGACGGAATCAAAGGTGACGAGGTCAAGGCCTCCGCAGAGGCAGTCCAGCCTACGGAATGATGGACTTCGGGATGCACGGCCACCAAAAAAGGGACCTTTCTGGTTGAGGTCAAAGACGACTGCAAGTCGCAACCCCTACTTGTCCTAGACAGCCCTTCCAAGGGAGCGCGAGGCTCGAGCGAAGGGGTCGGGGCCACATAGCGCATAGGTAGAGACATGATTTCGCCAAATAGATTCTTCAGATACCGTCACTCTGCAGACCCCTTCGTTAGATACCTCTGCAGCAGGTTTGATGCAGGGGATGGATTCGATCACAGTCCATGCGCTCCAGGAGCCAGTTGAGAAGGGGTCGCCGCGCCCGTCTCCCGGCCACAAACTTTGCCCCTTGTCTGGGCAGGGTCAGTGCGGGCGAGTCCAACCGCAGTGGAAGCACTGTGCGGAGGTATCCGTATTCTCTTCGTAACAAACACACAGGCAATCAGAATACCCCGCTTGCTTTCTGCGGTTTGATGAGGAGCTTGCTTCTGCGACGACGATCGCCGTGGCTTCGCATGTACGGAGTATGTTGATATCACTGCATGCTGAATATTGTCCAAGTGAGTATCGTACGCCACAATGCTGCGAGATCACGACGCATGGACACGAGCCGGGGAGGTCCCGCGGTCGGTCCCGGTCGGGGGTCGGTGCCTTGGGATTTCCCGCGCAAATGCAACATTGGCAGTTCACATCTTTGTGACGACAGACTTCCAGTCCTCCATAGGCAACGTTATATACTATGTACGGAGCATAAAGAGTTAAGAGACCTATTTGCTGCAAATATGCCACTGGTGATCTGCAAAACGTTGTAAGAACTATTGCGACGAGGTGACGAGACCGAAAGCCAAAAATCAACAAACTGTGAAGGGAGCTTGCTGCTTGATGAGCCGTGGCTAGAATGACATCTGCGCAACCCTGCTGATTTCGGTCCCATCGGGAGGTTTAGCAGGCTCAGGGGTAACCCGAGCTTTCCCCATTCGGGACCAGGTCCCAGGGCCCGGGCCCTGAGCCCCTGCAGCACTAGCGGCAGCACGGATCCTCCTGAGGTTCCTGCACTCCCCGGAAGATGCACGACCTGCCGCCCGATGTCACTCATCGTTCCGTTGGCTTCGACGCTTTTTCTTTTCTGTGTGACGCCACAACGACCGCCGATTGATGAAAAACTGTGACAAAATGATCAGCTAAGGTACACAGGGCTAGTGGGAATGTGGTGTAGGGTCCTGCTGGTGTCCCACATCGTCTCCCTCAGGAGAACCATTCATATCTTCTCCCTCTCTCGGGTTTGTTTGTCACGCTGATTGCTTCGAATGCTCTTCCCAACCTGTCCACTCCTTCACCCTAGAAGATCATTATACTTATTGCTCGTACTTAGAGCTGTACTGTAGCACACATTGTTATAAACAATCGGGTTGTTCGCCATTGGCATCCGTTCGTTGAGCTCAATCGAAGCTGCCCAATCGTTTGACGGCATCGACAATCATCTTGTTGGCTGTGTTTCGTCCATCGACTGCAGAGGATATCGGACGCGTTTGTCGAAGTCCCCGGTGTGGTCCAACTTTGGATAGGCTGCCCCGTGGCAGCTCGCAAACACCGGGCTAAATCAGCCCAATACACTCACTAATCGAAGGTCGAGAGCGCCTCTTGGATCCCGATCTCCAAGCCCAGGTCGCGTGCATCTCTTTCTGATGCGACGGTGATCACACCGTTCCATTGCTGATCGGAGCGTCAAGCAATCCCGGACGACGGGACGCCCTATCCAAAGGGCCTGCACGTGGCCGAGATATCTTGACTAGAGGGACCCCTTTCCGGCCCTCTGGGTCGTTTCATCTCGGAGTGCCGCGTCGAATCCACAGCAATCCAATTAGCGAATTGCGCTCGTTGCCGTATTTGGCGATCGAGTCCATTCGCCTCATTTGCCGGGTGACAGGGACATGCCCGTATGAGCTGTGCGTGACTCGAGCACAGCCGACACCTCTGTGGCGAGTTTCGGCTTGCAAATAAGCTTTCTATCTCCTGGCGGCCATCTCAAACCGAACTGCAGCATTGGTTTCTGGAACCTCACCTATCGACCGATACTGACCATGGCCGGACTAATACCTCTAATGCTCGCGTCGAACAACCGGACGAGCCTCATCGGTAGCCCCCAGACGCCCTCGAGCTCAAGACGTCAGTCGGCTATCTGTTCCTCCACCAGCTCCGCCGCCCCGACAGTGTCGACGAGCCCGACAAACCCGAGATACTCGCTACAAGCAGCAAGACCGAAGCCACCAAAGCGCCTTTCTATCTCTGCACCGGCAGCTCTTCCTGTGCTGCCGTATACGCAGGCCGAATGGAGGAAAGCGATTGCCGAAGTCAAGAGGAAGTACTTCGGCAAGAGATATCGGGCCTGCTCAGCAAGATGCCTCGAGATCTTAGAGGGCGTCAAGGATACCTCACAGGTCGAGCCGGTGTATCTGATCTACCTCCACTTCTACGCGGCAACCTCGATCGAGATCTGCGCGCGTCCGCTTCCGTCCACCTCGGCTTTACGGGCCAACCTCCTGCTACAGGCTCGCACACACTTTGACCGCGCCGCATCGCTCATTAACGCTGCTGAGGAGTCGGTGCTCAGGAAATTCCGGCCGTATTCTGCTAGCTCTTCACGAGCTTCATCGACCTGCCACTCGCCCTCCGGGTCCATCAGCTCCCGAGCATGGACTCCCGACACGCATATGTCCTCGCCAACCGCCTCCGTCTGCTCTTTCGGGGATGAATCTCCGGCCGGGTCACCCCAGTACCCACCCAAGCGCGTCAAGAAGGTGTCTTTCTCGCTACCCAAGGACGAGTCCTTACATATCGCTGCCGAGCCCTTCATCCGCCCGGACTCGCCTACCCTCGGATTCGAAGCCAGCTACTTCCAATTCGCCGGCCCGCAGCAAGAACTCCCGGATCTACACCCGCCACCAAAATTCCAGGAGATCGAACTTCCGCTGCAGTTGCAGACGATACCCGAGGACGAAGCCGAGTACGAGACCGAAGACCCAGAGGACGAGGGCTCCCACTTCGTCGCTCGCTCCGTCTCCCGCTGCTGCGAGCACCTCTCAAGTCTGCGCGCCCAGCTCGCGCGTCACTCCACAAGCCTCGATCAGCTCCTGTCCTCTGCCACCGCCGCGTCCCACCCACAATCCGATGCCGGATCGGAAGCGACAGGCGAGACGACGAGGAAAGGCACGCTGGACCGGCAAGCCAGGATCGAACGTCTGAGGAGGACCGGCTGGCAGAGGAAACGGTTCGACGCCAGGCGGTACGAGGAACTGTGTGAAGCTGTCTTGGCCGAGATGGCGTGATAGAGAATCTGGGGGCGGGATCGCAAATCATGAGGTTATGACAATTGACAAGCATGGCGTAAAGGGATCCAAGAGAGAGAAAGAAAATAAGTGTTATATGCTTGGTTGTATTTTGGTGCAATATGGGCTATTATCATGGGTTTATATGGGAGAAGGTATTACATTCTTATTCGACTCTGGACGAAGGCGGGGTATATGGTCCAGTATGGATACCCGACGGCGCTGTGTCACCCAGGTGGCGGTTAGCATCATTTTCCCTTCTCGCTCGGGGGCTCTCGGATAGACCGAGAATGTCCACAGTGCCACGCATGGGCGTGCTGGCGGGGGTGCGTATTTAGACTACAGATTTTTTTTATTGTGGTATATACAGTTCACTTCCTTTCAACCGATGTTCTCCAGTTCATGGTTAGCATTTCGGGGGGCGACGGGAGTTTTGCCAGTTTGACCGTGACTGTGGTATGTTCTGCATTGGCCCGCCATAACAATTTATGAGATTGATACCGCCCAATGCGGAGAAAGTCTGGCGCTATGTGTGGGATGAGGCTACACAGTAGCGCGATGGTGGACATGTCAGGAACTGTTGGCTCCGTGCTGAAGCTGTCACTGCGTTCGAAGCTGGGTGAGTTGTTCCATGGACCGAGTATCGAGGACGAGGCGTCGAGGCTTAGGCCGAGAACTGGATGATTACAAGCAAACTACCAGGTAGGTCAAAACGTGAGGGCAAACGTAAGGCTTCCGAGATGCGTACACTTCTCAGGCCAAGGGTTGGCCGGCATCAGAATTACCTGATGTCATACGGATATTTATTCACCCATCAGTGCCTGGAAAGGGTTGGACAACAAACCCAAGCCATACATGGGGGTTTGCTTGTCAAACATTAACGAAATAGAACCAACCGACAGACACAAGTTCATTACGGGTATGACAGAACCCTCGTCCGTTTCCACGAAATCCCGACCGAACTATCCCATAAGCACCCAGTGCGTTTTTGGATCCCTCTGTTGTTGTGTGCGGCCCTGCACCTTGGTATCATCCTTTCCAGTCCATAATCCCCTTCAATCAAGCCTTTTTCGACGCCTCCTCCGTCAGCTTGAGCGTCTCCTCCTTCTCCTTCATCTCGCGGACCTTGGCCAGCACCACCTCCCGGAAGATGGCCCCCTTGATGGTCTTGGACAGCGTGCGCTTGCCGCCACCCTCAACGCCTGTTGCACTGGCCGCAGCAGCAGTGTCAGCACTGTCCGACCCATGGTTGTTAGCGGCGAGAGTATTGAAGTGACGCGTTTGGTCTGCTGCTAACGTGGCGTCCTTGGGCATGTCTGAATTCTCCGGGTCCTCCTCCTGTGCCTTGAGTGCCTCGATGCGGTTGGCCAGCTTGACCATCTCGATGCCGCGCCGCAACCGCGCACGCGTGAGGTAGGCGCGGATCTCGGGAAGCAAGTTGTGGTCGGTCGCGTTCTGGCCGCTCAGCCAGGGGTGGGAGAGGGCGCGCTGAAAAGGAGGTCACTCCCATGTTAGTGATCTGCAATCAAAGAGGTAGCAATTCGACAGCAAAGAATCTGCTCACCTCGCTCGTCCATCGCTCTTCGGGTTTCGCCCTCAGTAGCGACATGATGAAGTCCTTAGCATCATTGCTGACGTCCTTCCAGTACCGCTCGTGGAACACCACACGGCAGGCTGTGCACTCGTCGATCAGGTCCTGGAGGTTCTCGGAGCGGAAGGGCGGGTAGCCGCAGAGTAGGGTGTAGGTGATGATACCCAGCGACCACATGTCGACTGGCTTGCCGTGACCTTGCTTGAGCATCACCTCGGGCGCGGCATAGCCGAATGAGCCGGCCATAGTCGTGAGCACCTCGTCCTTGGTGCCGAGCATCTTCGCGATGCCAAAGTCGGCCAAGACAAGATCCGAATCCGCGTCCTTGGTGAGGTACAGGAGGTTTTCAGGCTTGAGGTCTGCACTATTGTTTAGACAGTAGGCCCGAAAGGGCGAGGCCACCAAAGGCTTACTTACCGCGGTGGACGACATTGTTTTGGTGTAGATAGTTGACCGCATCCAGGACTTGCTTGATGGTCTGAGAAGCATCCTTCTCGGTGAATTTGCCGTACTGGCAAATTCGATCAAACAATTCTCCTCCAGTCGCAAGCTCCGTGACAATATAGTATTTATCCTAGAACGACGTCCATCTATTAGTTTTGAAGGGGTCATTGGTTTTGCCCCCAAAGCCAGAGAGGCGGCTTACTCTGGATTCGAACCAGTCAACAAACTTGACGATGTGCGGGTGTTTGAGACGCTGGAGCATCTCCAGCTCGTCAAGCACCATGCGCTCATTGCCCCGGACGACCTTCTTTAAGATAATCTTGATAGCGACACGGCCTTGCGGGCCCTCTGCCTCCCTGACGATGCCATATGTACCGGCACCCAGGGTGCGCCCGAACCGGTACCTGGACCTGAATTGCGGCGAGTCAGCGCCCACACATTAAGAGGAGCTGAGGACAGCTGGTAGGAGTGCGCACTTCTTGTCGTAGCTCTCGGGTTGCCCATGGAGGCGGTTGAGCATGTTCGTGACTGCACATTATACCCATCAGTGTCTGCATGTCAAGCGCATCAAAGCTCGCTGCAGGAAGGGTTCCAACTGAAGCCCAAGGAACGGGAAACAACAGACCGAATCTCGACAGCATTTGGCGGATCGAGGGTGACTTACAGCTCATGGTGCCGAGCTTTGAGGCAGAAAGCTCGGAAGTATAGCGTACGAGAAAGGAATGCGATATACAAGTAAGGGCTCCGGGAGGCTTGTGGCTACTCGGATCCTGTAGTTTGTCGCTTTGACAGTGTCGGACAGAGCCGGCGCTGGGCTGTGTTGCAGACGGGAGCGGCAGGAGGGGCAGAGCCCGGGCGGTGCGAAATTACGGAAGCGGCTGAGGAGCAGACGGCTTGAGAAGGCTTCAAAGAGCTAAGATGTTGATAGGCCCGACACTCGTTCGGGTAAGAAAGACGAGGCAGATGCGAGAGGGGCGCTTGGCAGTAATTGGGCTGAACGAGGGGTAACGTTGAACTGGATGCTGCGCATGCGACCCTTATTGTACACTCTAGCTCCACGATCGGTTCCGGGTTGTTGCACCCTTTCCGCTGACGCTGAGTTGACGAGGCAGCGGGGATGGCGAAAGTGAGTCCGGGCTGGAGGAATCGAATACGGATGATCGCCCTTTAAACGTGAATTCATGAACCCAGCATCCACAGGACGGATGAATATGAGCGGAGGCTGCCTTATTTGTTGGTCCCGTTGGTTCCAAGCAGCGGTGGTGTCTCGTCCTGGGCTGTGCCGGTGGGGCTCACTCAGCTAATCCTATCTCGAAGCCCCACTACGTATGATGTTGAGCACTTGAGCTTGAGGTACGGATTACAGTACCTTACGGATCCGTACATGTGGCAAGGTCATTGGGGGCAGATGTCTGTCTGTTTCCATTCTCTCAAAATGTCAAGCTTTGCGTCGACTTTCTTCCCCGCCCTCACCTAAGTAACCTGAAGTGCTGCACGAGCGTTCCGTGTTTCTGGGTCTCAAGACTCGCCATACTCCGGAGACAGCTGTTACTAGTACCTGGTAGGTACCTAGGTACCAGGTAGTTATTGGCACTGTCTCCACTGCTCGGCGATAGTCTTCATCATTTAGTTCATCTACTGTGTAATATTACAGCTGTGCATCGCCTCGTAGAGAGATGAGAATCATCAGTGAAACGCAATTGCAGGTCACTACCTAGGAATTGTACCTGCACAGAGGGCACACCTATGCCTCCGTTTGAGACGCAAGGCACATACTACCACGTAGCTTATTCACATTGGACCCGGCGTCGTTGGTTCTCCCCTACCGCGACCAAACCGCAAACAGTCTGCGGAGAAACCACATGACACATCAACTCGAGAAGCTGTTGGCTGTGGATGGGTTGATGTCGTTGTTTTCCTATGAAGGACAAAACTTTCTCCCAATTGTCTAGCGGACTGCGCAAATGCCGGTTGATGTGTTGGATGTCTTGACTCTTCCATGCACTGCCGTGGAGGCAACCTGCTCACCTTGTTGGGAGGTGCCTGGTACCGTACAAACTCAGGAAGTCAGTTACTATTGAGCGAGGCCGGGCGTAATCTGACCTATCAAAACCCCCGAAACCGCTGCAGCCCCTCCCTGTGGCTTGCCAATTCCGCGAGCTTGTACGGTACTAGTACTTAAGGCCACGTTGGCGGCACGTGGAGCCTTCAGATCGCGACCCGCCGCCCACGTTTTAGGAACTGTTGCCCTGAACATCCGCGGCGGCGAGCCGTCGTCATATCATTAACCTCGCCTGGGGTAACTGGCATAGTGCATTCCGTGCTGTGCATACCACGGCACCTTCGACTCAAATTGCTCGAGCGATCGTTTGATCTCATAACGATCCCTTGTTCTTCCGTCCCTGTTTGCGCCTGGGCCGGTTCGCCGCGCTCGCCGTCGTAAATCACCTTGATGCTCCCCGCCCCCGCCCGCTTGAACTCCCGTCCAGTCAACCGGGATTTCTAGCATATCCAGACTTCTTTCGAGCAGTGAGCCCCTCCGGGCAACACATAACCAAAAATGTCGACTCAATTTGCTGCCAAAAGGCTGAGCAAAGAACTCTCCAAGGTTTGCGACACCTTGTTCCGTGATCATGCGACTCGCCTAACACGTCCGATTTCCAGATCAACAGCTCACTGCCGCCCGGCATTGAGCTGGTTTCAGCAGACAACTTCGAGGAATGGCTGTTAGACATAAGAGTCCTGGACAACAACCCCCTGTATCAAAATCAAACATACAGGTTGAAATTCCGTTTTGGCTCGTCATACCCCATTGGTAGGTGCCAACCGCCTCACTTGCCGGCTTGCGAACCGGACGACACTAACCTGGCGGCACGCCCCTTGTAGAGCCTCCCGAGGTGGTTTTTGTGAAGCTTCCCGACCGGCCCATTCCCATGCACCCTCACATCTACTCGAACGGCATCATTTGTCTCGACCTCCTAGGCCAGCAGGGGTGGAGTCCGGTGCAGAACGTGGAGAGCGTCTGCATGAGCTTGCAGAGCATGCTGACGGGGAACTCGAAGAACGAGCGCCCGCCAGGAGACGATGAATTTGTCCGCGGAAACCGTCTGCGGCCCAAGGATATCGAGTTCTATTACCACGATAACGATGTGTGACGCGGCATCGGAACTTCGAAAGTTCATTCAACTGGGGTTTGGTGTTATCAATGGTGAAGCTTGATTTTTATCTTTCGGGGTCTGGGCACCCCCGTTTCCTATGGATGGGAGGTTTCTGGACTGTCTTGAGTTTGATTGCATGGCGGAGCGAAGATCTGGCCTGTTGGATGCATTTTCATCGAGCATAACTTGCAAGGCACTGAGAACAGGGATGGAGGCGTGAGACGAGCTGTGATGAACAGTGGACCGCGGGTTGGAATAGAGAGGTTGGTGCCGTCGATATTTTCAAGCCGCGATCCGGCAGTCCGTATCCAACCGCAACAAAAATGACTGGCTGGTGATTGCATCCAAAGAAAGATTTCGTTAGTTACGGATATGTTGATTATAATGTTTACGTCAGGCCAGCCCCGGAGGTGGTCGGTGGACGGTGGAGTTTATGTATTGTACAGTACATCCGTACACGGTTACACACGACCGGTCGCTCCGCAACTGCTTGGAGCTTGGGCCCTCGCCAAGACCTCCCGGCATTCCGAGGGTCCGACATCATCATCTAACAGCGACCGAGGTCCACTCAACACCGAACCACCGCATGGAGAGCTTATCACCATACCATGGCTCCTCGTGCGGGGTTTGACACGGAGCAGCTCAGAGATAGGGCGCGCAGAGATCTACTTCATCTCCTCGAGGGAGTAAGTCGAGGCTTCCGGTCTGAAAACACGCGCGGCGCTCATTCCCAGCTTACGCAAGCGCTGGATGACCGACACTGACAGACAGCGCCGTCCCTAGGTTCGCGGCAAGAAGAACCTCGTTATTGAGAAGGAGCTGGCCGGTCCACTTGGTGTTGTGGTCAAGGCGTCAACGTTGCGCGATTATGGCGTTGACAATTTTTTCTTCCTCGAGAACAAGAACGTAGACACGAGCCAGCGGAATGTTGTTTTCGTTGCTCGGGGCGAGTCTGCTCGCCATGCTCATACTATCGCGGGTGAGCGCAATCCCAGCCACGCCCACCCCCCCCCCCCCCCCCCCCCCCCCCCTTCTTCTTAAACCCTTTCCTTTCACCCCTTTGTCCCTTCCCTTCTGAATGAAACGCTGCGAGACTTCGGCTCTAAAGCGGACAGCGCTGAGCTTTCCTACCACCCGGCGCTTGTCAGTCCGACGAGCCGTACACGGAGCCGACAACCAGGCCAGCACGATCCTATAGCCTCACTAAACGTCGCTGGACATGCAGTCGATGCCATCATAACGTGCTGACAATCCCGCAGACCAGATAATACGACTGCAACGCGAGAGCCAGTCAGCTCACGAGTTCCACATCTTCTGGGTGCCTCGCCGGACGTTGCTATCGGACAAAGTGCTCGAGGAAGCCGGGGTCCTGGGTGACACCAATGTCGCCGAGCTTCCTCTGTTCTTCTTCCCGCTGGAGAAAGATGTTTTGTCTCTGGAACTGAACGATTCCTTCCGAGACCTGTATCTTGCGAAGGACCCCACTCCGGTCTTCTTGCTCGCCCGCGCGTTGATGGGCATCCAGCAGAAGCACGGTCTGTTTCCACGCATCGTTGGTAAAGGCGACAATGCGAAGCGGGTTGCCGACCTCCTGTCTCGCATGCGGCAGGAGCTGCTCGCAAGCGAAGATGGAGGCGAATTCGAGAAGACCGGGCTGAGTCCCAGCATTACCATCGAAAACGTCATTATCATCGACCGTGAGGTCGATTTTGTGACGCCTCTCCTGACGCAGCTGACGTACGAGGGGCTTATAGATGAGGTGTTTGGGATCCAAAACAACCAGACCGATGTCGACTCAACCATCGTCGGTGCGGCGGCACAGCCGGCGGCGTCAGGCGCTTCCTCAGCTGCCCCGGCCAACAATGGGCAGTCACGGAAACGCAAGATCCAACTCGATGGGTCAGATACATTATTTGCGCAGCTTCGCGACGCAAACTTTACCATTGTTGGTGGTCTTCTCCATAAAATAGCCCGCCGGCTTCAGAGCGACTACGAGAGTAGGCACAGCTCCAAGACGACGGCGGAGCTCAAGGAGTTTGTAAAAAAGCTCCCGGGATACCAAGCCGAACAGCAGAGCCTGAAAATACATACCGGCATGACGGAAGAAATCATTAAATACACACGGACGGAGCAGTTCAACAAGCTGCTGGAAGTCCAGCAAAATCTCGCGGCCGGGGCAGACCCATCGTCGCAGTTTGACGCCATTGAAGAGCTCATAGCCCGCGATACCCCGTTACCCCAAGTGCTCAGGTTACTGTGCATCTACTCGTGCATTGCCGGCGGCATTAAAGCCAAAGAGCTGGACCACTTCCGGCGCCTTATTCTGCAGGGGTATGGATACCAACACCTACTCACTCTGCACAACCTGGAACGGCTGCAGATGTTACTGTCCAGGACGTCGCCCTTGGCCTCGATGATACCTATGACCGGTTCTGTGGGGGCTCAGGGAACCAAGACAAATTACACCTACCTTCGGAAACAGCTCCGGCTCATCGTGGATGAAGTCAACGAGCAGGATCCCAACGATATCGCCTATGTTTACAGCGGCTACGCACCCCTGTCGATCCGGCTTGTGCAGTGTGTGCTGCAAAAGCAGTATCTGCTGTCGATCACAAGAGGCAGCGGGGCGACCAACGCGCCTGGCCCGGCCGGCGGGGGAGCCCAGGGCTGGCGGGGGTTCGATGATGCGGTGAAGCACGCGCGAGGCCAGACGTTTGATGAAATTCAAAAGGGCGAGGACAAGGCAGTCAAGGCTCGAGCTCTTTTGTCGGCCAGCGGCGACAAGAAGACCGTCTTTGTTGTGTTCGTGGGCGGCGTTAGCTTCAGTGAGATTGCGGCTCTGCGGTTCTTAGCGAAGCAGGAGGAAGGTATGTCAGCGCGAGAGCCCCAACGCCCACACAACCTCAGCATCGGGATCTGATCACTGACCTATCCGTCTGGGAAGCAGCGCGGAGAAATATCGTCATCTGCACCACCTCAATCATTAGCGGAAACCGGATGATGAATGCAGCAATTGAGAAGGGGACATTTGAGAAGAGTAGCCCGCTGTCTTCAGCAGCCAGATGAACCTAAATCCCGCCGCTATATTGGTTTGAACGAGACGTTGGAATTGATGCGGTGCAAAAGCCCAAATCCTACGGTGATGTGCGTGACTTGTGGGCTTGTGAAGACGGACCTCGGGTGAAGCCGACGACTAAGGTAGGTGGAGGCCGTAGTGCAGCATGATTGGGCTTCAACGCGGAGTGTAGTGAGCTGGTAGGTACTGTGGAGGAGTCTTAATCCATCTGGCGCCGTAAGGACTTCCAAGGTTGTGTCGTTGACGAGCAAAACCGACGTTTCCATGCTTTTGAGACGCACCTCAGTAACGGGTGGAGGGCAGCACCTGTCGTTGGTCTTGCCGCTAATCTCGATCCCTCACGTGATTGTGTTAGTCCTAAAATGGCCTGTTTCACTGCATCGAGTCAGTGGTCTGGCTCGGTTTGGCGGCGCTGTGGGGACTGAATCTGTGCATTGTCTCTCACACCTCAGAGAGACTTCTCGTTCCACAACGCTGATGACGGCCACTTGAGTCGCGATGCCAATATCTTGACGATGAAAATCTTTTAATTTATATTTCTGAGGCTGGGATGCAATTGAGACTGTGTCCGACGAGCGTCACGGCGTGCTTGTTGAACGATATGCGTCGTCGAGGTATGTACCTACTCTATAGTGCTCTTGCGATGTTTGGGGACTTTGAAGTGGGAAGCATTTTTGGCCACACCAGAGACATGGCCGTCACGCATCTTGGGCTGTCCGTCTAAGATCAAAGTGTCGTACTGATGCAGTGTGCCTACAGAGATCCAGACCTTGCTTCTCTCATAATAACATACGACTTTTATCTGTCAATTGGCTCATAAATACAGCTTGTGGCACGTCGTTCGCCCCTGGCCGTTCCCTTTGCCTTATACAGCATCCGGGCGAGAGTGGGCGAGTCCATGACGACGACCAGCTCGCCGCGCAGATACTACGGAAGTCTTGCCACGTAACCAGTGGTTCGCCGTGCATACCGATATAATGGGAAACTCTTCGAGGGCCCGCACTCGACAATCCAGTGGTTCAGGACGAGGTCTTCTGAGAGGAGTCAAGGAATTCGATTCTCAATCTCGGCGTTCAACACGTACCTCACTCTCCAGTCCCGCCAAGTCGCTATCGTCGCCGACCAGCATTCTGTCTGAAACCGAGGCGGCCCTGAAGACAACCCGGCACGATCCCACCGCCTCCTCGGATGAAATAGCCCCTGAAATTATCGTGTGGACCGAAGATCTGGTCACGATGACGTCCGATTCTCCGGAGCCGACCGCCCCCGCTAGCCCTGCCATCCCCACCATCGCAGCTCGCGAGGAGGAAAAGGCCATGTACGTGTGATGCCTTGTCTTTCTCTCCACTTCTCGCTTCCTCTCGTTTCTGCCTCGCCGCTCAGGTTGACTTCAAGCCTCGTCTGCTAGTGACCGTCATCCTTCCTGTGCCCTACCCTCGTTCCCATGCCCCAAGCGCTCCTATTTAACACTGAACGCTGAATCAAGGATAGAACAAACGTGCACCTTCCTCCTCTCACGCAACCGACGCCAACGCTATCGACACCGCTGCAGGACACGATCCGGGCAAATGAAGGACCATCTTCGTCCTCCTCGCTTTCCCCCCTATCAGAAGCATCCGAGCTCTCATCCCTGCAGTCCGTCTCTAGCAAAGCTACTACTCCTGTGGATGTCGATACATCAAAAGAAGGGCCGACTCCTACAGCCACCCGTCCCAGCAAGCCGACTGATTCACCGAGGCGGAAATGGGACGTGCGACCCAAAGCTTCTATTCCTCACGACTTGCCGCCTGCCGAGTATGGGCTTCAGTGTGTCGCGGCCGCGGAGGCGTCAAGGCTCAGCCCTTACTCGCTTCATCAAGAAGAGTACCTGATGTTTCGGGATCACATCAGCCACGCCCAGGTGACAACATATCTAAACATCAGGAATGGCATCCTGAGGCTTTGGGTCAGAAACCCCCGGATCACGGTCACGCGTGAGGAGGCAGTTGGTTGTGCGAAGGATCCCAGATGGTTCGACCTCGCGAGCGTATGCTTTGACTGGCTTGTCCGGCGTGGTTACATCAACTTCGGATGTGTTGAGGTGCGCTCACCTGGCAAAAGCACCAGCAACAGTTCTCCAAGGAGGAAGCGGAGAACTGTGGTTGTCGTCGGCGCGGGGATGGCCGGTCTCGGTTGTGCAAGACAGCTTGAGGGCCTTTTTGCGCAGTACGCGAAGAAGTTTCACCGCTTGGGCGAAGAACCGCCCCGGGTGGTCGTCCTCGAAGGCAGGAATCGGATAGGCGGCAGGGTCTACTCTCGAGCCTTCCATACAAGGCCCAAAAGGATCCCCGACCAGTTTCAGGGCAAACGGTTCACCGCGGAAATGGGAGGTATGATCATCACGGGGTTTGAAAGGGGCAACCCCATGAACATCCTCGTCCGCGGCCAGTTAGGTCTTGCCTACCACCTGCTAAGACCGGAAACGACGCTTCACGATGCCAACGGCAAGCCGGTCGATGTCCACCGGGACCAACTGGTGGAGAAACTCCACAATGACTGCCTTGACCGAGTCAGCGAGTTCAAGTTTAAGCAGCCCACGTGGAAACTGATCGAGGGCAACAAAGAGTTGATCGACGAGTGCAGGGATACTAGTAGTTCTGCAGAGACGCACAAGACAATACGACAGGCTGAAGAATCCGCCGCAGCCCAACCGTCTGCACTGCCCGTATCGCAGCAGAACATCGGGCCGCAAGTGAACCTGGTGCCGATCTCAACCGACCGAGCTACGGGTAAGATCCATACTGAACCGGGAACGCCAGGGGCTCTAAAAGCGGCACACAAGCTTAAGCTCATGGGGTGGACGCTGAAGCAGGGTGTTAGCGATGAAGCAGACCTGGATATCGAGCCGGCGACCAAAGAGCCGGGCGCTACGTTCGGGAGCGTCATGGACAGGGCAATTGCGCAGTACCGGGACCTCGTGGACCTGACCGCGCAGGATTTCCGACTCATGAACTGGCACGTCGCCAATCTGGAGTATAGCAATGCTACGAACTACCACCAGCTCAGCCTTCAAGGATGGGACATCGACGCGGGCAACGAGTGGGAAGGCAGCCACTCAATGGTAGTCGGGGGCTACCAGAGCGTCCCGAGAGGGCTCATGCACCTTCCCACGCCGTTGGATGTCCGGCAGCAGTCTCCCGTCAACAAGATCACCTACGCGTCTGGCGGCTCGACGGGCCCGGCGGTAGTAAGCTGCGAGGATGGCTCCAAGATCGAGGCCGACTACGTGGTTAGCACGATACCACTGGGTGTGCTGAAGCACGGGAACGTGGCATTCGAACCGCCACTGCCGCCGTGGAAGTCGGATGTCATCGACCGTCTCGGCTTCGGCGTCCTGAACAAAGTGATCTTGGTGTACAAGGAGCCCTTCTGGGACGAGGACCGCGACATCTTCGGGGTGCTGAGGAACCCCAAGAACCGTAACAGCGTTGACCAGAAGGATTACGCCTCCCAGCGGGGTCGCTTCTTCCAGTGGTTCAACGTCACAAACACCAGCGGCTTGCCCGTGCTCATCGCCCTCATGGCTGGGGATGCTGGGTTCGACACGGAGCAGACCTGCAACGACGACCTGGTTACCGAAGCCACCGAAGTCCTCCGCAGCGTCTATGGCTCTCGAGTGCCCTTCCCCGTCGAGGCCGTGGTCACGCGCTGGGCATCGGACAAGTTCGCCCGCGGCAGTTACTCGTCCGCAGGCCCGGACATGAAGGCTGACGACTACGACACCATGGCGCGCCCCACTGGGAACCTCTTCTTTGCTGGCGAGCACACCAGCGGCACTCACCCCGCCACCGTCCATGGCGCCTACCTCTCTGGCTTGCGCGCCGCCTCCGAAGTCCTCGATGCGATGCTCGGGCCCATTTCCGTCCCGAGTCCGCTCATCGTCCCAAAAGGATCCTCCGCCCTGAAGCGTAAAGCCAGCTCTCTCGAGGAATCCAATAAGAACCCAAAGCAAGCCCGCCTCGAAGCCTATGAGACCGCACTCTGGGACCACATAGTCTCACAAATCGGCCCTCGCCCTACCCCGCCTGCGAAGCCGGCCATAAACGCTTACCTCCTGTACAGCAAGTCGCACTACGAGGACGCGCGCAGGCGCCTCGAGGCCGGCCGCCGGCCTGGTAAGGGCAAGCCGTCGGGCAACGAGGTGCGCATGATGATCACCAAGATGTGGCGCGACGCGAGCGAGGACGAGAAGAAGCCGCACGTGGAGGTGGCCGAAGAGCAGAAGCGGGCGCATGCGAATGCTGTGAGCGAGTACAAGGCGGCCGCGGAGGAGTGGGATCGGAAAGCGGGCGGCTTGAAGGAGGAGTACGAGAAAGAGCATCCTCCTCCCCGCGAAACGACGGATACCACACCGACGCCGCAACGTTTTGATGCAAGCCAAACAAACAACGGGTCGGCTTCTGCTGCGGCTAGGAGGAGGACCAGGGTCAAGGTGGAGAGCTATGCCGAGGCTGATAGTGAGGTCGAAGACCCGATGGACGGCGTTGAAGAGACCGATGCTTAGGAGGGGGGACGGTGTACTCATGTGAAATTATGATGTAAGGATGTATATTGCCTGCAATGCCTCGGGGGGCTTCTTCGTCCATCCCTGTTGGTGGGCGTTCCGGAACCGTGTTGTGTGTGTTGGGCGTCTGTGGCATCAGAGGGCGTTTGCTGTTTGTCCGCCCGTGTGTTGCATCATTTTTATCCGTTTGGGCTGCCCGGGTTGTAGGTAGGAGTCGGCAAACAGTGTAATCCATATTCTGATGAGTAGATTAGGGGAAACAACCGAGTCAGTTGCTGCAGGTTTGTGTTGTGTCTGCATCGTAACCTGAGGGCTAAGTATTTCTGGCGGTCATTTATCCCGGAGTCACCTAGATAGTACCTAGCTCTCTATGATAGTTTCCCTACAAGCAGCAGGAGTAGTGCGCAAACTCATCGTTCCCATAGTGATGCTAAACGCTGATCATCTGGCTACCGTAACCTTAATGCATCCCAAGAGTCTGTGCCAACTCAAACAGGGCGCCCATTTGTTGATCTTGCTCAGCTTGTGACCGCAAAATCAACGGCCCCTGGAATCCAGGCATGATCGATCTATAAGGGATGTCTCCTTTCCCTTTCCCTCTTACCCTTCCAGCAACGCCGCAGCTCAAAGTCGCTCGCAGTCGCAGGGGAAAAGCCGGCTGACGAAAAACGCACCGCAAAGCAAGGCAAGAACACTGGAGATTGATTGCTTTAAAATTCCCAGGTGGAGTCGTCCCCAACGGACTCGATGGCCCACTTGAACTTGTCTCGAAGTGTCTTGGAGAAGAACTTCTCGATGGGGACCTTAAACTTGTTCGAGAAGACAACCGTTAGACGCGGGTCGATATAGTTCTATGGCAATGAGGTTAGCACACACAAGATAGCGCAGAATACTGCTAGCGGTGGGAGTCGGCTTACGATCTTCGAGGTGCCCAGGGCAACTTCTTTGTTGCCCTCGCGATCTGCACACTGCAGCTCAAGGGTTCTTATCCGCTCGTCCAGCTTATCGATGGCAGCCGTCAACTTCTCAACCGTGACACCCTTGCCTTCGGCCTCCACCTTCTTTGTCTTGTTCTCCTTCTTGAACTTCGCTTCCAGTTCCGTCGCTGCTTTCATGCGCTCCTTAAGCTCCTTCTCCGGCATCGGTTTCTCTCCCTCGGCTTGGAGCTTTTCGTTGTCCTTGTCGAACTTCTTCTGGATTTTGGTCTTCTGCTCTTCCACGAGGAATTTCTGGTGCTGCTCGATCCAGGATTCGTCCAGGTCAGGGTCAAGATCGAAGAATTCCGCGCCCTTTTTTTTCTTCAACTTGGGATCCAAGTCAAGCATCATCATCTTGGTGCGCCACTTCTGATACTTCAAACCCTTGATACGATCCGTGAGCTTCTCCATCTGGGCCTCGTGGCTGGCCCCAACCGTCCGCTTGTGGTTGCAGAGAATGGCAACTTCACGATTGCAGTCGTTGTACAGTTTAATCTTTTCAGCCATAGTCCTATCCTCCACCTTGAGCTTCTGCAGGAGCTGGGACATAGTCCACGAAGCGTTATAGGTGCGGAAGACTTTGGCTGTCAGACCCGGCATGTAGCTCGAAAGGTGCTTGTTCAACTGGGAAGTCTGTGCATGGTGTTAGCAGCGGATCCAACCACCCAGGATCATGAATCCACTTACGGTCAGCCTGTCGAAGATGTCATCCCCATCCTCCTTGGGAGGCTTCTTGAACATCTTCAGGTTCTTGAACACCTGTCGATCCACGACGAACTCATTGTAGAACCGGATGCTGTCTTTACCCAAGAAGTCGAAGATGACCGTGTTGGGTTCTTTGAGCGTGACATGCTCGTATTTCAACGAGCAGCAGCCGACGGTCTCGGCTTCGTTTTCCGTGTCCTTTTCGTTTCCAGCTCTCAGCGCAAACTTATCAATCAGGTACATGGCGGTTGCACGCTGTCGGTCTGCCATGACTTCACTCTTGAGCTCCCTTGTGTAATCGGCACGGATGCGGTCGATGTGCTTCTTGAGCTCGCGAGCTTTCTCAAATTTCTTGAAGTCGGACTGGCCCTTGATACTGCTGTTGGCTGCCAGCATCACGTACTTGTAGTTGCCGTTGACGTTCTCCTGCCACATAGCCAACCAGGTCGCCTTGTTGTCATGCTGAACAGCCTTCCACTTGTGTCCCGGAGGCGGATCCGGAACCTTGGCCCCTTTGCCAATGTTGATGGTGACTTGCTCGGGCATGACACGCTTTTTGACCGTCCCGGTCTTCGGATGTTCACCGCGGCCACGAAAGAGACCAGGCGGTTCGACGCGGAAGTTGCCCACTTTCTCCTTGCGGCCGTCCCACTTGCAGTACATGTAGGGGGCCTCCATCTTGTCCTTTTCGGCCTTTTCGGCCTTCTTCTCAGCGGCCGGACGCGCCTTCTTGGCGTCGCTAAGCGACTTGTAGTGCTCAAAAATCTTGGTAAAATCAAGCTTCTTGAATTCCTTGATGTCAACCGCATTGCCGTTCATGTCTTTGGCCCCGCCAGTTTTCTTCAGGATATCCTTGAAGTCGTTGAAGAAGTTCTTTTGAAAGACGGGATTCTCGACGTTTTGCGTCGAGTGGAGCATGGAGCCAAAGAAAGTTGCCACCTCCTCAGCGTCAACATGTAAGCTGACTGGCTTCCCATCGTAGTAGAGCTTTACGTTTTTGGGAAGCGGCTCGTATGGGGGGGGAAGAGAACGCCGTTGTGCTCCAGCGTCGTCCACTTGATCGAGTCGTCTTCCTTCTTCGGGGCGTCCCACCACCGGTACTCCTCCTCCTCCTCATCCTCACCGTCGCTATTCTCTTTAGACTCGCTCTTCACAGACGTGGCACGCTCGGTGGCCGGGGCCATCTTGGTTTTCTTCGGAGGAGGAGCGGCTTTCCTGGCCTTTTTGGCTATAGGCGCGTCGGAATCGGACTCTTCTTCTTTCTTGACGCCGTTGACCTTCTTCGCGGATGAGACACCATTTGACTGCCGCTTTTTGGGCTTCGCCAGAGGCTCATCGTCTGACTCCTCCTTGACATCCCTTTTGGGAGCAGCCTTGGCCTTGGCCTTGGCGTCAGCGCGCAGGGCCTTCGCTTCTTTCGCAGCAGCCTTCTCGATGTCGGCTTTTCTCTGAGCTATTTTCGTCCCTAGAGGCTGGTCGTCATCAGATGACTCGAGAGTCGCCGTTTCCTTGATGGAAGGCGGCAGCTTAAAGCCGTTCTTTCTTGCAATTGGCTCATCATCCGAATCGGATTCGGCTTTTTTGTGCTTCGACTTTTGGCGTTTTGCCTACAGCAGATTAGTTCACGGTTATTTGCGTCAACATTGGTGGAGAAAGCGGCGAAGTCCTACCAGGGGCGCACCATCATCGCTGTCTGATTCTTCCTTGTACTGGACTGCCTGGTTGATTGAGCTCCGAGACTTCCGTTTGGCATTGCCGTTGGGCGTAGAGTCAATGTCCATGCGGTCATCGACCGGACCGTGGCGAATCGAAGCACCGGGGGGACCGGGTCTGGCTTTGGAAGCCGACTTGTCCATTTCGCGGTCTGTGGACGGAGAGATGGTGGGAGCAGATGCTAAGTGGGAGAGGAACCATTAGTTTCTGGCGGGACTTTGCCACAATGGCCTTCACGGTGTAGGTCGGAATAAGCAGTGCCAAGCTGTGACACGCCAACCTGGTTCACGAGGTCCCAAATGCTGCGTGCCACAATGCACACCCTGAGGCAGAGTGCGTATAGCAAGACTTGCTTACCATGGCTGGCTCTCGCCAGAGGTATGTCATCATCTGAGGTATTGGAAGGCATGCTGGTGCGAGTCCAAAGCGGCGGCAAAGAGTGCGGTCGAGAAGGCGCAACACGGCGCAGTGAGAACGGTCGGTTCCGCAAATTTGGGGGAACAAGTCGAGTCCGACAATGAAAGACCGGGAGTGCGTTGCGCCTCAACCAGTTTGATCGTCGAGGCTGCGAAAATAAGCCCAAAAAAATGGCACAAGCTATGGTGGTAGCGAGATGAGCAAGTGAGGGCGGGGTGTGGGAGGAAGAAAGGAAGGGACGCAGGAGGCAAGGGAAGAAACTGAAGGGAAGGGGAATGCGTGAGGACTAAGTAAGTTGGGGCGCGGCGGATGAAGTTAAAGATTGGATTTGGGAATCTCTGGGCTCCACCCCAGTGCCATCAGCCTCTGCGGTAAGTTGCCTAGGATTACGGTAATTTCAATGTAATATTCCACGGACACCGAGTGCAGGCATGTAAATCGAATGCCACAGCTGACTCAGCCTGCCGAGCGACAACCACAGTCCGAGTCCTGGCTCGCCTGGTTCAATCAGTCCGGCCAATTGCCAACTGTCGGGAAAACCGGGGTGTACGAGCACGAAGCGGAAGGAAGTGGAGCCGTCCTCAGCAAACCTCTCACGCCCAATTGCAGACTTGCGTCGAATTGAGCTCAAACATCCCGAATAATTGACGCTCAGCACACACCGTGGTCAACCGGGGCCACAGCCAGAAGAGACGGTCTCGTTGAATTTCCGCAGCACCTCTTCCACCATGCTGTCAAGAGCTGCGCGCCCGGCATTGAGGGCCGGTGCTGCCGTTTCATCCCGGTATGTACGCTTCCCAGCTGTCCGAACTACTGCATCGTTCCAATTGAGCTCCCGAAAGTGATGGATCTGGCGGGCGGAGGGGATAGAGAGGGTTGCGGAGGTCTTGGGCGGGCTCAGGCAATGGCTGGGAACGGCGATACGGGAATGGGAAAGCAAAGACAAGAGAATCGGCTAACCGCCCAACCGCAGAGCGGCGGCTCCGACAGCCACCTTCGCGACGCTGCGTGAGATCGAGGGTCGCCTCAAGTCGATTCGCAACATCGAGAAGATTACCAACACGATGAAGATCGTCGCCTCTACCAAGCTCACTCGTGCGCAGCGCGCCATGGCCGACTCCCGCAAGTACGGCAAGACCAGCAACGAAGTGTACGAGTCGGCCGAGACCAAGCCTCTCGAGGGCGAGGGCAAGAAGAAGCTGCTGGTTGTATGCAGTTCCGACAAGGGTCTCTGCGGCGGTATCCACTCTGGTCTGTCTCGCTACATCCGCCGGAGGGCGCTCGAGAACCCCAACTTCGACCTGGTGATCCTGGGCGAGAAATGCAGGTCGCAGCTGCAGCGAACCAACGCCAAGGACATTGTCCTCAACTTCGTCGGCGTGGGCAAGGACATCCCGACCTTTGCTGAGGCCCAGGCTGTCGCGGACCAAATCGTTATGCTGCCGGGCGACTACTCGGACATTGAGATCATCTACAACAAGTTCATCAATGCTACGAGCTACGAGCCCACGTCCATCCCGGCATTCAATGAGGAGGCTTTCACTTCGTCCCGTGCGTTCCCGTCGTATCATTCCACGTAACCCATGGATCGGCCAGCTGACTCTGTGTGGTATTAGCCAACTTCTCTTCATTCGAGGTCGATGAAGAGCTGCTCTCCAACCTCCGCGAGTACGCGCTTGCCAACTCTCTCTACTGGGCTCTTTCCGAGGGTCATGCCTGTGAAATCTCCGCCCGCCGCAACGCCATGGATGTGAGTTTTGCTGTCATATTTCATCTCGCTCTGCGTCTCTCCTGACTCCTATCTCTGCAGAACGCCTCTAAGAACGCCGGTGA
The DNA here is from genome assembly GCF_033439665.1 of Chaetomium strumarium. Taxonomy (NCBI): domain Eukaryota; kingdom Fungi; phylum Ascomycota; class Sordariomycetes; order Sordariales; family Chaetomiaceae; genus Chaetomium; species Chaetomium strumarium. Next base: position 2,698,019 of record NW_026944429.1, on the reverse strand, counting down.
GATGATCAGCAAGTACCAGATTCTGTTCAACCGTACCCGCCAGGCCGTCATTACTGGCGAACTGGTCGAAATTATCACTGGTGCCACCGCCTCGGAGGACATGTAAGCGGGTAGATCGATTAATTCCCATAGACCAGGGAGAGAGGGGGGGGGGGGGGAGAGGAGTGAGAAACGCGCAGGGTTTGGCGGCCGCGGCGATGAGTTTCGTTTTCTTCTCTCACCTCCCGTCCAACGGGGCCGCAGTGTGGGAGAAGCAACCTTTCCCTTTGTACATCAAGTAGCGCAACTTCGCCCTGGCCCCCCCGGGCTGTCAATCGTACCAACGCCTTCCAAATACAAAGTTCCTTGCCGAGCCCAGGGACCGCCTAATCACTGAATGTTGACAAAATCTTCGTTGAGTTACCCCAGACGCTGCATTAACGACTTCAACAACACAGCCTCTCAGTTGCCAGTCCTCTGCAGGCTACACACACCTAACTCCTCAAAGAAACAACCTCTCATGTTGGGTGTACCATCCTTCCCTTGTGTGCCCTGGGGAGGTCCTGCCGCAGCGGCCGCCACAGCTTCGCGCCTTAGTGCCCACAATATAAACCGCACCGTCGCCGACGTACGTATTAGCTTACGTTGCCTATCATTACCGTGAGTGACCCTTATATATAGCCTCTACCTGTCCCTGATAGGTATTTACCTATGGGTGGTATTATAAAATATCTTTAAGGACTAAAGATGATTTATATCTTATAACGGCAGGTAACGATAATAATGGTATTATTTTTATTACGTGCCTATAATATTCGCCCATGCCGTCTACCCTCAACGGCAGCTTCAGCGCCATGTCCCCGTCCTTCACGAGCGACTACAGCCACACATCCCACACCTCGCACGCCTCAGTCGTCGGCGACAACACCATCCTTCCGCACGTAAAAAGCGAACCCTACCACAACCATCACAACGCACCACCGTCCCCCGCCAAGAGCACGGCAAGCCACTACACCCACGGTCCTATTAATCGAGTATCGGTCGTTATGCCTTGCATTATTAGTTCTTCTACACAAGAGATCAATTATGCCCATCAACCATCATTCCTCAATGTGCCGCGTGTCATGATGATATCAGTCCGCCTGTCTACCCAGGTAAAGTTGTACATCCTTTGTCTATGCCGCCACGTCCGTACCATGCTCCAGAACGCCAACAAATGCATACCAAGTTCATGATGTCGCCAAGTCAATAGAACAAATAAACCCAACCAAGCTATCGAAGGCTCATAGAAGGCCAAAATAGCAGCTACTACCAGCTAATGCAGTGAGAAGAAGCCACACAAGGCTCCTTCCCATCGTCGCTGCAGCGTTTGCAGCAGGGGCAGCCGTCGGCACTTCGCCACCGCCCGGTGCTGGCGTCGACGCTAGGGCTGTGCTCGTCGTGAACGTCGCGAATGTTGTGTCAGCACCACCAGAGCCTTGTGAGGGTGACAACGAGGCAGGCGAGGAGGATGGTTGGCTTGGGGGTGTCTATGACCGAAATAAAAATCAGCAAATGTAGTCTTAGTAAGGTGCCTGAGGTTTGTGGATTTACCCCCTTTTTCCTTTTCTAGAAGGGGGACGGGATCCGAGGACGGGAAATGATATATACGTACTTACAGTGCTGGAGCCTACCGGGACAATCTTGCCCGACGAAGTCATCACCCAGCCATCCGGGATCGTGCCGACCGTCTGCACCGCCGAGCTGGCGCCGGCTGTCGTGCTGCCGCCGCCGATGATGCCGCCCGCGGGGATGGTCGGCGACAGCGAGTTTGTCGCGGCCGGCGCGCTGGCCGTCACCGTGATGGCGTCCGCGTTGCCGACGTTGCCGTTGACGGCGCCACCGTCCGACACGATCGACTGCCACGTGCCGGAGCTGTCGCCGTACGTGTATTTCTTGCCCGTCGAGTAGTCGGTGATGACGGCCGAGCGCACCACCATGGAAAAGGGGCCCTTCGAGTAGTCGGTCGGCCCCCGCGACCACTCGATGGTGCCCGGCGCGTTGGACGGGTCCCCGCCCGACCAGGCGCCAAACTTGATTTGCATCGGCGTCTGCGGGTACTGCCCCGTCTCGGCGTCGGCGTAGGTGAGCGTGCGCACCTCGGTGCCGCCGACGTACCACACGATGCGGTCCTTGGTCCAGTCGATGGTGTAGGTGATGAACTCGGCTTGGTTGTTGGCTGCCGGGTTGAACTGCCCGCGGTTGTATGTGGTCGTCTGGCCTTTGCCGAAGTAGTTGGTCTGGACCTCGCTGTCGTCGGCGCCCAGCCATTCCATGTCGATCTCGTCCAGCGTGTCTGAGATGAGCACCAGGGAGCTGACGATACCCGCCCCTGGGGCGGCCTTCAAGGTCACCTCGACTCGGCCGAACATGATGTAGAAGACGCTGTTCAGCTGCGGGGCGTCTCCTGCCTTTGCGACGGTGAAGGTCACACCGTCTTTGCCGTAGGTTGGCGTCCCCCCGCTCGCAACGAAAGAGTTAACCTCGCCCTGAGTGAAGTCGACGTTGATTGTCATCCCCAATGCCGTGTTGGCGGGGCAACTTGCTATGAGGTGTGTTAGCCGCAAGGTACTGAGTTCCAACGGTATGGGGATGTCCACGCACTGGACGTTAGCGGATTACATGATGACCAGGTCTGCGCGAGAGCCGTGCTGCCGAGCAGTGCGGCCGCTGTCGTTGCTGCTGCTCTCCATCTCCTAGTGAATATCATGCCTGCTGTCGACCTTCGCAATCCACCAGCAACAGACAACTAAGAAATACCTAGGAGGTGAGATGGTTCTGCCAACAACGCGATGAATCAAAAGCTCAACAATACACAATCTGACCCTGGCAGGACTTTGCTTGCTGATCACGGGTCTTGACGGGTTTAAAACGCAGTGTCCATTGGTATATGACAAAAGAATAATGGGACCGCATGTGCAGTGTTCCGAGCACCTGGTTTTAGATACAAACATCCCACCTACATCACCAGCCTCCCATAATCGCAGCTGTCGTCATCCGGGAGGTATGTGGGGAATGCGATTGAATTCCGAGCCAAGGGTCCAATTAGACAGGGACTGGATCTTTGAACCGCCGAGTTGTGTGAGAGCTTGACGAATTGTCTGCGTGTCTGCAGGTTTCTCGAGGTTCCCAACCTCCTCGAAACAGCTGAAGTTGTCGAATGATGGGGGGGCAACCTCAGCGGGAAAGATGCGTTGCCGGTGGCTGGGAATTCTTAGGCGGCATTTGTGACTGGGGTGACCCACATTTCAAGCGACCCCCGTCTCGGCGTCTCGCAGGGCGGCCCACCTGGACTTTCATCATCAACCCACAGCCTGAAGTGCAATCCGTCGGCAACACCAAACACTTGCAGATTGGGCAGACGGATCTCTACGGAGTACACTCCGTATTATGCTTCAAACCGTCGTTCTTGCCTGAATCAAGTACGGATGCGTACTCATATATCCATGTGGTGTTGTGTTCCGTGCAATCCGCACGAGCTCGGCTTCCACATCGTGTCCCGCAGTCTGTCCCAGCTTGCCGGCTCTAATTCTCTTGCTGCTAACGGGCTTCAGAAATGTGTCAACCTATGGTGCGACGTGTCTGTTGACAGTCGTGCAACGCAACATTCCAGACAACATGTTCTTCAGGATGCCGTTACCTTTCTTGACCCGCGCGGCGGGCGTCACAGAAAAAGTCGGGTGTCCAAGCCGGCCTTACTGTGGCGAGCGTTGCAGCAAAAGATGAGCAGCCAAGCAGACCTTGGTGTGCCGGGTCTCGCTGGAAAGCTGGGTGGCTAGGCAGACCGGATTTGTCTAAGCACTTGCATAGAGTGTTCCCGCTCCATCACAGTCGGCTTCGACGCCTATATGCAAAAGTCAACGAGAAGTGGCGCTTTATGAATTGCAAGAGAATCTGACATCTTTGCAGTATTATCTGACCTGAACACTGTTCAGGTCGCAGAGTCCCCAACATCTTTAATGCTAATCGCGCACAGAGTGCAAGCACCGTCAACACGGTGCCATAACTTTGGTCCCGCGCATTTATCCGATCTCAGAAAACGTATATCGCAGTGCCTACGCTCCTCCTTCCCTCCGGCGCGGCGATGTCGGGATAATCCAAAAAGGGGGCCGAGACAGCGCCGGCCAGGTACGACTTGGTGCTTCGAACCCCCTTCTCCGGCAAGTCAACCCAGAAGCCGCGCCTTCTCCTCGTCTGCATGCCCCGGTCCAACATCGGGTCTCAGCCATCTGTAGATGCTGTGGCCCGAAATGCTGGTGACCATGGCCGCGCATGTCGCCCAGGGTAGATAGCCCAGGAGGATTAGGTGAACATTCGTTCGGATTCCGTATCCGGTCACGGCAACAACGCCAAGGAAAATGATGTAGACGACGAACTGGAAGGGATCTTCGCTGTGTCTCCGGTGGGTAAAGGATGAGACACAGCAACCAAACACTAAACAGGAGAAAAGCATGAGACCGGGAGAAGGCCGGAAGTTAAATGTGTCGACGTGCCTTCCGGCTCCGTGCTGCTCAAGTAACCGGATGCCGACCCGTTAGCTGGACATTCATCCTGAGTGGGAACGCCTCGGACGAACCTCGCCTCGTCTCTGGGGCAGTTCATTCTGGACCGTGTAAGTCCAAGTCACCACGCTGCAAAGACAGCTGAGGGTGATCTCGAGGATCTCGGAAGCGCAGCAACATCGGCCCGGATCTTGCTCCGTTGCCCGGGATATCTGGTGCGAGCAATATGGCGGTGGACTCATGAGGGGTACTGAGAATCCTTCTCAATGGAGGGACCACGGATGAACTTGTCTTCTGACAACGTCAGATGAAGCCAAGAAGAGACAGGCCAACCGAAACCAAAACACCGGATTGGGATGTCATGGAGGACCGATCTGGCACTCTGGAGATGAAATTGCTGCTGACGTTCACGACGACTATATACCTACTCAACCTCTCGTGTCAGAGGTTCGGGGTGTATAGCTTCCCGTCGCTGCTCGATATCCATCACCTGGTTGGTTGTCAGCACGGAGGTGCCCGGAAACAGGCCCGAAAAGCTGCAGGATTCACCGGCCGAGTTCCGACGGAAAGCGCGGGGCAAACCGAACAAGGCTGGCGTTGTGTCACGATGCATGCGTCGGCGCCCAAGGCGAACCAATTGGGCAGAGAGCGAGGCCTCGTCGACGGGGCTGACTGCCAGGCTTACTGCGCTCACCGAGACTCTGGCCAATCCGGTTCATCATGAAAATTGAGCCGCAGATAAGGCAACCCAAGGCGACGTAAGGCGAAGCATTGCGCACCACTGCGAACCATGGGCGAACCATTGCGGACCATGACCGACACGGGAGCCCGGTTCCTGATGCGCTTCTCAAGAGGCTTGGGATGCAATCCAACGGAGGTGCACGTATGCTATGTATAGCACACGGGCACCAATATCTCATCGGTTTCCCCCTCTCAGCAGCCAGTCACCGGTTCTTCAACGGATAACTTCCCGTCCAAGAGAATGCCCTAGAACCTTCCTTGACGTGGAAGGAGCCTGACCGAGCTAACCAGCACCCGTAGATTGATGACTCCCGTTTCCATACATACATACGTACTGTGACTGCCAAAAAGCCCAGGCTTCTCCCTCTCTCGCGCTCTCGCCTTCTCGTTGATCTGCACTTTTCGACTATACGTTCGACGACCACCGAGAAGACGCCCTACACGCGTGATTCAGACTCGACTGCAGGCAGTATCGTAGCACTCTCTCCGCTGAGCCGCTGACCCGACCACGACCACAAGGTCAGGCAGCTCACTCTGCTCGTCATCCCTTTACCAAGATCCTCCGCCATGGATCCTCCGCTCTTTAGGCAGCGGCAACGCCGTGGCGGGGAACTCCGCCATGCAATCAAGATCACGGCTTGCGGCGGCATGATTGGCACTGCCGTTCTCTTCCCCTTGGCCAACGTCCAAGGCCTCTGGTTCCGAGCGGTGTAAGGCCAGGGCACCGCCGTATCTGTGATGGGCGCTAATGCAGACCCAGTACGCTCTCGATCTTTACCCTTAGCGCGCTGGCATTCCACGCCCTTCATATAGAGCCCTTCATCAGGTGCGTAGGTTCAGGCATACACACGGTTGGCCTCACACTGTTCGCTGACCATCGCTAGGTTTGGGCCATATACCGCTGCCGCCGCCCTTGTCTTCCTATTAGTGGCTGTCTTGTCGGCCGGGTCCTCCAGGAAAGATCTCATACCCTGGCTGCCGCTTTTCATTGCTTCCGTGAGCCTGATCACGGTCGCCACGCACGAGGCGTCACAGCATATCGGGCATCGCCCCGTCGCTTTTGACGAGGAAGCTTTATCAAGGGCATCGATGGATAGGTGGAGTGGATGGTCATCCAGGACTCTGTCTACGTTACCGGGCTCTCCGTCTTTTTATGAATCCAACCGAGGAAACGACCTTTACTTTGCTCGGGGTGGGCCGTCGTCCAGGACCAGCCACCGGACCAACACTAATACCACTGACATTTCTCTCTCCAGCATTCAGGGCCAATGCCAGCCGCACTGGGACGCGTTGACACAGAGCCATTTCCCGGCTCATATTCCACCGGAAGACAATTCCCAAGCCGAGCCACATGTCCGCAGGGCTAGCCCAGCAGAAGAGAGACACCGGAACCCGGAGTCAGACTTGGACTCGGACCAGGAAAGCGTGGAATCCGGTCATCCTCTCCTCGGACCCCAATGAGGCTGTGAATCTCCAACACTCGCGTACTCCTGGCGGAAGAGACACTCCTTCATTCAATAGGGGGCGGGAGCGTTGGTTCGTCGAGCAACCAAACGTCTTCTCCCTAGGTTCCTATGCAGCGTTTCCTTCCCAACAATGGCCAGATTTCCAGATCTTTTTGCCGGGATGCACTGTCAATATCGCGGCCGCCGAGTGTTGTTATGTCTTCAGTCGCATTTTACGAAATCGCAACTTCTTTACCTGACATGGCTTTCTCTTCATATCCACGGCTGCGCATTGATCCTGGTGCGGACGATGCTCAGGAGAATCCGGCACTGGGTTTTTCTTATTTCTTATACGTACATGTGCATGAGGCAGGCGGTGGACATACCATTTTTGGTCACGGGCTAGGAAGGCGGTTGCGTTTTCCACTTGGTTAAGAGCTATGACGGGAGCGAGTCATGATTTGAGAGGCTCATCATCCCTTTATTGAGCGGCATGACATGGGTAGACTCGGGAAGTACATGGTCGAATCCACAGTTAGAGCGAGCGGCACCTTTGAACAATCATGCCTTCGATATGTGGACAGGCGCATCGCATCTATGGGTAAGAGAGAGAGATACGGGCAACCACTTGATGAGTTCGATTCACGGCATTTTGTACATGTACAATACATGCACACCTTACTTTCATACATCCATACTATACCCCATGCCGGCGCGTATCAACGGGGCACACGAGTTTCGTTGCTTACACCAGCTCCTGCTGGACAGTGTCGGATCTTACTATTCAGTCGTGGCTCATGCAAGCTTGAGGTAGGTAGTTCCAGGCTGTCCCATTACGTACACAATCAAAGAGCGGTGTCAGTACAAGGGCGCTATCGGTTCCGAATGATCAGAGGCCCAGCGGGCTACTCACGGCTAACCTCGGGCCCGCAACCCCGCCATCGCCATCGGCTTCTCTTATCAATAATGGTTAACGAACCCCTTGCAGCTTCCAAATACCATTGGAGTCATCTCGGTCGCACTTGTCCTTTGTCTTTCAACTCGTCCTTTCCTTCCGGAACTGCAACTACGGTGTCGTTCCTGACCCTCTGTTTCACTTTTGTCTTAACTTCTCTGTTTTGCTATCTTCTCTCCAGCGCATCCCTGACTTTGGCTCGGGTCCGGTTCCCGGCCATCCGAACTCCTTGGCGAGCAATGCGGAGCATCATCCGAACCAGAGCCCTCCGGGGCGAGCTCCGCGGCCTCCCGTGTTCAACCTCAGCCCGGCCCCACTCCGGCCTGAGCATCCTTCGGACACGCACCACACAAGTTACACAACCACGTCCGATTCCGTCTCATTCTCACTTCTTCCACTCGAAATCCCGGGACGCCTCCGAGGCTCTGGGCACGGCGGCCCGGCTCCCGGATGCCGAGCCGGTGTCTCCCGTGAGGCCCCGGGAGCGCATCACTATCGCCGACATCAAGGAAAGACGGGCCAAGGCCGGGCGGCTGATTGCTCCAACAGCGTCATACAGCGATGCCGACATGTTCAAGGCGCCTGTGCGTAGACCCTAACCCTTCCAGTTCCGGGGCTACTAGTAGGACTTTACGGCCCTTACCCCTGAGCCCCCCTATTTCGTCGTCAAGACAACTTGAACATGGAGCTTTAAGAGATCAGCTAACATGATGGCATTGGTTTCCACGACCAGTCAATAGGCAAGCCCAAAGCCAAACGATGGGACCGTAAGCCATCTCCCCCAACTCCCGAGTCCCATTCCTTCCCTAGCAGATATTGTATGTATTATACTTGTACTTGTACTTGTACACTGACTCCCCGTATAGACCACCTCACGCAAGAATCCATTTCCCGCGAACCGTGCAAGCTGAAGCAGGCGGCAAAGCACCTCAAACAACCGGGCCTGATCTCGCTGGGCGGCGGGCTGCCCTGCCCGGAATACTTCCCCATCTCGTCGATCGACCTGCGCATCCCGGTGCCGCCTCACTTCTCCGAGGCGGCCACCGCGTCGTCAGGGGAAGACGTGCACATCGGGAAATACGACGCCTCCTCCCTGCCCGGCTCGGCGCCCGAGTACGATCTGTCGATCGCGCTCAACTACGGCCAGGCCAACGGCTCCGCGCAGATGACCCGCTTCGTGACGGAGCACACCGAGCTGGTCGGCGCCCCGCCCTACGCCGACTGGCGCACCTGCCTGACCGTCGGCAGCACCGGCGCGCTGGAGCAGGCGCTGCGCATGCTGTGCGACGGGCGGCGCGGGCGGCGGGATTCGCTGCTGACGGAGGAGTTTTCGTTCTCGACTGCGCTGGAGACGGCGGCGCCGCTCGGGGTGAAGGTGGTGGGCGTCAAGATGGACGGGGAAGGGTTGTTGCCCGAGAGTATGGATGAGATTCTGCACGGGTGGGATCTGGAGGAGCGCGGCGGCGCGAGGAAGCCGCATGTTCTGTACACGGTCCCCTCGGGCCAGAACCCGACGGGCGCGACGCAGGGGGAGCAGAGGCGGCGGGCGATCTACGAGGTGGCGAGGAAGCATGACGTGTTCATCGTCGAGGACGAGCCGTACTATTACCTGCAGATGCAAGAGCCCGGCACGCCGCCGCCGGCGAGCGTGGACGAGTTCCTCGGCGGGCTGATCCCGACCTACCTGAGCATGGATGTGGATGGGCGGGTGCTGAGGATGGATTCCTTCTCGAAAGTGGTCATGCCCGGGTCGAGGCTGGGCTGGATTACCGCGTCGGAGCAGATTGTCGAGCGGTTCATCCGCCACGCCGAGGTTGCGAACCAGGGCCCCAGCGGGTTCTCGCAGGTGATTCTGCACAAGCTGCTGGACGAGCGCTGGGGCCACGAGGGGTACTTGAGGTGGTTGATGAATCTGCGCATGGAATATACCAAGAGGAGGGATGTCATGGTTGCCGCGTGTCACGAGTTCCTGCCGAAGGAGGTGGTGAGCTGGAATCCGCCGCAGGCGGGCATGTTTGTGAGTTGATCTCTCTCTCTTTTTTTTTTTTTTTCTTGCCTTTCGTCAGAATCCACACTGTGCATGCTCACAAGTAATTGTTGGTAAACAGCACTGGCTGAAGGTCGATTATCAAGCGCATCCGCATGCCTCGACCAAGAGCATCCTCGAGATCGAAGAGGAGATCTTCAACAGCTGCATATCCAAGGGCGTCCTCGTCGCCCGCGGGTCCTGGTTCCGCGCCGAGCAGGACACTCCTCCGTCGGGGCTGTACTTCCGTGCCACGTTTGCCGCCGCTACGCCGGGGAATATGAGGGAGGCCATCAGGCGGCTTGGCGAGGCCATCAGGGAGAGTTACAAGATATGATGGGATGGGATGGGATGGGCCACCTAATGATGTGATTGAAAAGGGGTAGACGCTATTATACCACTGGAGCATGCTGCTACCCTTTGGCTCCTGGCAAAGGGGGATGATATCACAGGAAGGGGGCTTTGACCACCAGCGATTGATTCTTCCGTGTGAGCTAAGCGACGTCCATGCTCCTGCCCTAATAAACAAGTTCCCAACAGCCATGTTCAACCAACTTCTCAGGGGATTTGGCCTAGCGGTCACGGGGGTTCGGTACCGACCTCCGGCCGGCGAGAACATAGCCGAGAGGTCATATGTTCGAGTCGAGCCCAGTGCCGAATTCTTTCGCCTGGCCATCCCTACTGGGATTAAAGTAACCTGAGCAACCTCCCCCCTATTCGGGGCGGTGGCTGAGTCGGCTACCAATCTTTTTTTTGGAGTTCCCTCTAATTCGTCTTCCTCACAAGACCTTGGTGTTGATGTTTTCTGTGTGTACGCCTACCAAAATGTAAGTTCGTATGCCAGCTTCATCATATGCGCATGGTGTTGTTCTCCTTCCCTTTCTCAGGGCATGCTGGACTTGACCCACGATTTTCATTTGTTTTCTTTAATTCGCGTCCTTGGCACCTATGCCAGAGTAACCAGGTCTTACAAAGGAATCAATTAAGCGATCAATTCGACTTCGATATAAATAACATTGATTTGCCTAATACAAGCGGATGGACGCAATCCCACGTTATGTAAGCGGCCGAGTTGATGGACGACGCGCTTGTCGACTGGGCTTTATCGAACTACAGGAAGGACAATAATAGGAAGCAAGAAGAAAGACACGAAGTTTTTGGGTGATGATATATATACCAGCCTTGAAGCTCGGATCATGACTAGCACAAGACATACTTGTACATCGTTGTTTCATGAAACCTGACACAATCCAGGTAGCATTACCCAACCCAGAAACAACGTCTGTCATCACCTAAGTAGGTACCTAGTTTCTTACACAGCTGACCTTCTTCATGAGATGCGATATATCAAAAAGAGAGAGAGAGAGAGAGAGAGAGAGAGAGAAAGAAAAAGAAAAGCCATCATATACGTTTGTTATGTATCCAATAATACCAGTGTTCCCGTCCCCTTAGTACTTACGGTTCCCCGACATAGCCCCTTCATTTCTCCCTCGCCATCGCCGCCCTCCTCGCCTCCCAAAACGCAACTTTGACCCCGTCGCCAGGCTGCAGCACAATCTCGGCCCGCAGCGACGGCTTCCCGCCGTTGACCTCGCCCATGTAGTTGTCGAGCCGGTCGTACCGCTGGAACAGCCGGGTCAGCACGTACGCCATCTCAGTCAGGGCGAACTGCTGGCCGATGCAGATGCGCGGCCCGCCGTTGAAGGGGATGTACTGCCAGGGTTTGGGCTGCCAGCGGAACCAGCGGTCCGGACTAAACTGGTCGACGGGCGCGAAGTCCGGCCCGGGCGTCGGGTACAGGTCCGGCCGCCGCTGCATGACGAGGGTGGAGTAGGCGATCGGCGTGTCTTTGAGCACTTTGATCGGCTGCGACCCGTCGGCTCCCCCGCCCCGCGGGAGCGTGGTGTCCTTCAGAGCGAGGCGGACGCTGTTTTTTTTTTAGGAGAGGGAGGGGGGAAGAGATTAGCCAGAGTTGGATTTTGATCGGGAATTGGTGAAGGAGGAGGTGGGCCGAGGGGGGTTGGGGTTGGGGTTGGGGTTGTGTGGGGAGAGACGGAACAAAAAACATACTTGAACGGAACAACCGGGTACAGCCGCAGCGTCTCGTTCATGACATTTTGCAGGTACTTCATGCTCTTCAGGTCGTCGTATGTCGGGGTGCGCGTCGTCCCGACCACGGACAAGATCTCGGCGCGCAGCTTCGCGACCGCCTCCGGGTGCCGCGCAAGCTCGTAGATGGTCCAGGACAGCGTGCAGGCCGTGGTGTCGCGCCCGGCCAGCAGCACGGCAATCAGCTGGTCGCGGAGCACCTGGCGGTCCCTGGTGTAGCCGGCCAGCGCGTGCAGGAAGGTGTACCCCGCGTCGCTCTTGGTCTTGCTGGCCAGCTCCTCGGGGCTCAGCCGCAGCGTGCGCTCGATGTACTGGTTGATGAAGTTGTTGATCACCCGCATCCCGCGCCGGAACGAGTCGCGCGGAACGAGCCGGTTGAGCGCGCCCGCACGCGCGATGAGGCTCTGCATCCGCTGGACTTCCGCGAAGGCTTCGGCAAACTCCTGACGGGGGTTGCTGGCGGGAAAAGGGGGGTGAGCAGCCACGCTCTTCTTCGAGAGAGATAAAGAACAAGGGAAAAGGGGGGCTTGGACCAAAAAACAGACCTACCTGAGCGACTTGACATCGTACCCCAGCAGGAAGTCGGTGGCGGCATCCAGCGTGTAGCGGAAGAACAGATCGCAGATGTCGACGGGCTTCCCGTTGCCGGCCTCGATGTCGACAGGCTGGTTCTCCCCGTTTAGGGCGCCTCCGTTGGCGATGGCGCGGAACAGGGTCTGGATATGGCTCTCGAAGACGTGCAGGTCGCTGACGCGGTCCTTGATGAACTGCGGGCGCAGCAGCTGGCGGCTGTCGTGCCAGAGGGCGCCGTCGGTGGTGAAGATGCTGTCGCCGAGGAAGTCCTTCCACTCGCGGTGGAACGGCTCGCCCTTACCGTAGTCGCCAAACTGCGTGGCTAGGATGGCCTTGATGTTCTCGGGGTCGATGGTAAACACGACACGGCGCCCGGCAAGCCAGCCTTCGCCTGTGTCGGCCTGGATGTCGCCGAACATCTTCTGCCAGAACTGGAGGTTCTCATATGCCTTTGCCGCACGGATGCCCTCGTAGATGAAGTCGAGGCCTGGAATGTCTTAGCCATCCTCCTGTCTGGAGACCAAAAAAGAAAAAGAAAAAAAGAGAAAAGAAAAAGAGAAAGGAGGGGGGGGGGGGGACTCGAAACAGGATCCTCACCGAACGGCAACTTCGACTTGATCTTGGGTGCCCTTGCGCCCGGCATGCCGGCCAGCTTGAGCTCCTTCCATTGCGGCATCACTATGAGAGCCATCAAGACGTAGGCCAGCAGCAGGCCTGGCACGAGGACCAGGACCGACTTGACCGAGACATGCTCGACCAACATCTCAACGAGTCCCATTGTGAAAGTACCCTGGCCTGACTAAGGCACTGTAACGTGAACAACACTGTGTGATGCCGAACGGGAGGAATCGAGCGAGAGTCTGGAATATGTTGAGCAGCGGGACACAGATGTGACGCCTCAGGGGTACGACTGAATAATATGCATATGGGTGTATGTCTCGCAGTGCTGTGGTTGAAGACAGCTGGGGATTGTAGAATCAAGATAGCCAGGGAGAACCCTTGCTCCTTATTTGTCTTGACCTGCTTGTCCGGATCATATAGCCACGTCCGGAGCAGAGCAGAAGACTTGTGGGGCCGTGGCCGCGGGGTGATAGAAGTCCGAGTGCCGTAGCCCTACTACACTAGTGTAGTTCTCTCGTTTCAGTATAGCGGAAGGGAGGCATGTGCTAAATAAGAGGTCCTGAATATGAATGGAGACAGCCTATGCAAAATGCCCGAGAAGAAAGGAGAGAAAAGAAGCCGGAATGGTCCGGAAGGCCGCGGCGCCGAAGGGATGACCCGTGGTGGTGGATACCAGATTGCCTGCCATTCTAGGTAGGGCCGGATTCGAAGCGGCAGAAAGGTGTCCTAGAAGCGGGACAAAGGTGACGTGAATGCATCTCTGGAAGTTGGAACATGTCCAGGTTGTTGGAGAGTGTCACCCCACTGGTGCCGAGGCAGCTCCCCGGCGCCAAGCTACACTACCACGCTACACTGCCGCGAGTCCGTGACTGCGTGTCTGCTTCCCGCGCCTGCCCGCGGGTTGCGTCCGATCCCTGCAGTGCTCGGTTCGACAAGTCTTGAGCACGTATGGGCATGCATACTGTACAACGGTACATAGCGTAGTGTATGTAAGACGGTTATTAGAACCACGTTTCCTGTAAGACATGGCCTCTATGCTGCTTCCAGGCAGTTTCCATGCTGGTTGCAGATATTTACATTCCAATACCCTGGCGTGCTTGGAATGCTCTGCAAGGCGGGGAATTCCGGAAGTAGGCGTACTCCTTCCTGTAGGACTCGGCAGGATTCTCAGTGTCAGCTGCCGTTTCCGATTGACCTGTACATACAGTAGGTCTCTGGGAGCCGGGTGTCTTCTGTGCTGATTCTCCTCAGACCACACGCTGATGCAACTTGTTGGAAGTTCATGCATAGAACAAGGATCAAAAATCCGCCCCCGCAGATCGGGATCGCGCCCGTGCTTTCCGTTTCGATACTAATAAGTGGCGCGCCCGGCAACGTTCCGTCTGACTTGCTTCGTCGTGTAACAAACGGTACCAGCAGTACAACGACTGAGAATGAGACCCAAGATGAAGAAACACGAGTATAGGAGTGCCCGCATTTTGCGTTTACATGCGGTTCGCATCGTGACCATTCAAGCAACAGGAGGGGTCGTTACCTTACCTAGCGAGTGCGACTTGCAAGCGGCCGAAGCGGCCGGACTCGTCTATCCAATCACTGTACCTATCTTGCAAATGTGACAGCCCCACAATCTCGGGCACCCTGCCGTCCCGTTTTTTTGGTACAAAACTTTGAATGGTGCTCAGAATAACAATTCGAGGTAACATTAGCGCTTTCCTCATTCATATCAAGGGTTAACCAAAACTAGGGCCTTTACTTATGAGCCCTCAGGGCGACTCCCATACACAGTAAGTACTGAGGTAGTACGAAGTAATGAGACATACTTCCCGACTGCCTGTTATCCAAGTTTGGTATAGTGCCTGGTAACCACCAATCACATTTGACGGTCACTCTGTATGGGATTACCACTTCCGTACCTGTTTCAAACTTTCAACTAAGAGTCTGAGTCTTCAACACCACACAACGCATCTACGTATAGTAGTTCATCACACCCATCCACATGAATTGTCCAGGAAAATACCATCTACTCATGCTCGGCTACCGCGGGGCGTATCCTAAGAGGAGGTTGACGCGTTGGATCGTGGCGATGCGGAGTGGCGGGGCGGTATCGATCATAACGCGACAAGGTTAAGGTAGGCGTCTTACCTACCTTTGCTACCTCGAGGAACCCATCGGCGATGCTGAGCTCTATGCAAGTTAGCCAGAGCCATGCGAAGGCCGTCGGCCGGTACGGTGCGATGGCTGCTCTTCAGCGACCTCCACTTCAAGCATCATGACTTGGATCGGGTGCGGCAGACGGCGCAGTGGATCGTTGCCGAGGCGGAGCGAAACCAGGTCCGTCGGGCGGTGGTGTGCGGCGACCTGCTGACGAGCCGGACGATGCAGCCGACGCACGTGCTGTCGGCGTGCTACCGCTTCATCAGCCTCCTCAGCGACGTCGTGCCGCGAGTTCATATCGTGCTCGGCAACCATGACCTCGCCTACCGTCGCGACTACCAGACTACGGCCCTTGACGCCCTCACTATCAAACGCCTGGCCCCGTATGTGTCGCTACACAGCGTCGTCGCTCGGGACGAGTGGGACGGCCGACGTGTCTTGCTGCTGCCGTTTCGCGAGGAGCAGAACGAGCTGACGGACGCCGTGGCTGCTCTAAGTCCCGACGAGGCCAACAGGACGGTTGCCTTTGCCCATCTCGCAATCAACAAGGCCATCACGCAGCGGTATGTGGTCGGTGCGGGCGTCGACAGTCCTCGCGCGGCGAACTCCATTACGCACCGCGGCTTGACGGGCCCGGGCCGGTTTGCCTCTCTGGCGCGAACGTTCACGGGGCATTTTCACAGCCACCAGACCATCGCCCAGGAACAATCCGACAGCAACAAGGCCGATCTGCGAGGGAGCGTCACGTACCTGGGCTCGCCTTTGCAGCTGAACTGGGCCGACCTCTACGACGAGCAGCGGGGCGTCGTCCTGCTCGATCCGGAAACGCTCGAGCACGAACTGCTCATCAACCCGCATGCCGTCGGCTACACAACAGCTGACCTGCAGCAAGTTCTCGGCGGCCAGGTCGACGAAGGTGCCGTGACGGACAAGCATGTCATGCTCACCGGCAAGCTTACCCATCTCAGGTACGTCACGGCTCGTGACAAGCTGCTCTCGCTGGGCGTGCGGAGCGTGCGGAAATGGACTCCTATGGGCCTTGCCTTGCACGCCGGCCGATCTTCCTTCGGCGGTCTCGGCGCGTCGGTGCCGGCGAGCGATGCCGCTGTCCAGCCCTCGGAGGAGCCCACCAGAGATGAGACGGGTCTAGCCACCACCACCGACGGCGTTTCGGGCTCTGACCCTGCCGCCGAACTTCGGGCTGAAAGACTCGATCTCGCCGCAGAGGTTCGCGAATTTGTCGAGTCGCTGGATCTGGACGAGTCTCTCCTCTTGCGACGAGACGAGTTGGTGCGGGTTGGCCAGCGAATGGTCCATGCCTCCCGCGAGATCGCCGACCAGGACGACGAGGCCAAGGTTAACCACCAAGACTTCCTGGATAGGTCGTCTCAAGCTGTCGGCACAAGAACGGCCACTGAGCTGGCAGGGCCCTCTACCCACGTCTTCGTCGCCGAGCCGCGCGCGCTTACAATCACAAACTTCCTCGGCGTGCAGAGCACAATCGTCATCGACTTCCGACAGGACCTCTCACGCGGATTGGCTTTCCTGGTCGGCGACAACGGCTCCGGTAAGAGCACGCTCGTCGAGGCCATGGCATGGTGTCAGTTTGGGCGGTGTGTCCGCGGCGGGATGGCGGCCAACGCCGTCGTCAACGACAGTGTAGGCAAGAACTGCTCCGTCGAGCTGGAGTTCGCCAACGGATACACCATTACAC
Source organism: Chaetomium strumarium (assembly GCF_033439665.1). Classification (NCBI taxonomy): domain Eukaryota; kingdom Fungi; phylum Ascomycota; class Sordariomycetes; order Sordariales; family Chaetomiaceae; genus Chaetomium; species Chaetomium strumarium. The sequence goes on along the minus strand of NW_026944429.1, from coordinate 2,681,161 downwards.
GGTATCGCAAGCACAAGGTGCATAAAAACCGCGTCGTCGTCTCACTGCATGGCGAGCAGCAGCCGCAGTTCGAGCACCCGGACGCGCGCACAACGCAGGCGGCCATCAACGAGCTGCTTGGCGCCGACTACGACACATACATCAGCACGGTCGTGCTGAGCCAGGAGAATGCAGCGAGCTTTCTGAACTCGACGCCGGCGCAGCGGCGCGACCTGATTGAGGGGTTGCTCGGGCTGTCGATGTTAGATCAGTGCGGGCAGGTGTCGAGGCTGCTGCTCAAGGACATCGACGCCGACGCGAATAAGCTGGAGGGCAAGCTGGAAGGCTTGATCCGGACAATGGAAGACAATGAACGGCGCCTCAAAGATCTCCACCGGACACAGAAACGACTCGAACGTGAGGCGGAGGAGGCAGTCGCATCTTTGGAGGCAGCCGGTCAAGACCATGGAAGCAACGGAGGTCAGGCCCTCGAGCTTAACATGGGCCTCCGCGTTGAGATCTCGGCGCTGCAGAATCAAATCCACACCGAGCAGGAGAATCTGCAACGGCTGAAGGCCTCTTATGCCCAGATGCAGGAAGAGAAGCATGAAGAGAAGCATGTCGAGTCGACGTCATGGCTAGGCCGGCGACAGCGGCAACTGAGCCAAAGACTTGAGGCTATGGCTGCAGCTCACCCCATAGGCCTGCGCAAGCTCTTTCACGCCATGGAGACCTCCATTCTTCGCTTCCTACTGATGGCCGTCGGGAGCCTCTTGCGCATATTCGGTGTTCCCGAGGACGGCTCTCGGGCAATCAGCGCCCAAAAAAACCATAACCAAGAGGCGGCCATCGACAGTCTCCGCCAAGACATTGAGAAGAGCGCGTTGCGCTTGCAGAGCCTGAAGCACGAAGAAAAGCGCAGTGTCGAGTACGCCGTCACACTTAACGAGCAGCTTGCGCAGGCCATCCGGGCTCAAAAGGCATGCGAAGCCTTGCAGCAACAGGTCACGATCAAGCAACGCGACGCAGCCACGTACAAGCTCCTGGCTGAAACCGAGCAGTCATCTCTGCACTCCCTGCGGTCGGAACGCGACGCGCTGGCCACCAAGCTCCAAGAGGTTGCCGCCAATCGCGAGCTCTTTGCCTTTTGGTCCTCAGCCCTGGCGAAACGCACCCGTCGCGCCTCTTCGTCTTCCTCGCCCAGCTCCACGGCAAAGGCAACGACCAACTTCCGCGAGCACATCCTCAAAAGGTCCTTGTCGGAGCTCAACGCGCTCCTCGCGCAGGTCCTTACGGTGCTGTACGAAGACACGCGCCACGCGCACATGGCAACGGGGATGCTGCGTTCGCTGTTCGACTCCGACGAGTCTGCCGACATCACGATCAACGATACATCATCATCCCTCTCGGGATCCGTTCTCGATCCCACCCTTGCTGTCCACCCCTCGCTCGCCTATAGCAAGCGCTCGAGCGGCGAGCGCAAGCGCGTCGACCTAGCGCTCTTCTTCGCGCTGTTGCAGCTGGCGCGGGCTAGAAGTGCACACCGCGCGCACTACGTGCTCGTCGACGAGGTGTTTGACAACCTGGACAAGGCCGGCCAGGCGGCTGTGGTCAGGTGGTGTGGCGCCATGTCGCAGTCGGTGGTCGGCTGGATCGTGGTGATCACACACAGCCAGTTCCTGGTCGAACGAGATCCGCGGGACGACGCGAGCAAGGCTTTGGTTGTGGAGGCCAGGATGGGACAGGCAGGTACGGAGCTCTTTGTCAATGGACGCAGAATTGGTGTCGATTGAAAAAGGCTGTGTATTGTTTATTTACCGGCCACGGCCCTGGGGGACAGCAAGTCTTTTGCTTCCGATGCGGTCACAACGGCTATAGACGGCGAACGTTGTTTGGTGTAGGGGGCGGCTGTCAGGGGAAGGCGGGATGGTACTGTATTGTACAGATAGGAAAGAGGACGGTCCCTGTACAAGTGTATAGTGTATACTGTGTGAGCGGGGATGCACTGCCTTGGTTGCGGCCGGACCTGATAAAACGCTATGGATGGAGATCCACCTGCGAACTCCGGGACGGGGTAACACTGCTGTCCGCCGGAGTCTCGGACCTACAAAAGAACTGAAGAAGAACTGCATCGGATTGGGAACCCGCGGAACGCCGGCATGCATGACGTGACGTGACGTGAAGGGTTGTCACCAATGGCCAAGGGCTGCACAGGACTTCGTAACGTTGACCAAATCCTCATGCCATTATGCTACTGCTGCCCTAGTAGGCCAGCCCCCGGCTATCCTGCACCTTTTCCCATGCTGATCTTTTGATCGGTGAGTACCTACTAGTATGTATGTATTGTACAAGAAAAGAATGCCGGACGGCGGACGCAGGCACGGGAATGAGTGCAATCAAAGGTCACCGGAAGTACTCGGAAGTATCCCTGCGGCGCGGAAACGCTCCGATCGGAACGGTCCCGGACTTGTCACTTTGCTTTTCTCACTACCGCCGCATGGCAAAAGGACCGGTCAATATTTAAACCCCCCTTCTCTGGAGTATCTCTGGAGGACAAGAAAAAGAAAACGAAATACTAGCCAAGGGCGGGGCCCCCTTTCCAACCCGCTCACGCAGGGTATTCGCACTCCCACGGCTCGCCCTGCGTGCAGAACATCTGCTGGAACGGCGAGGCGCCGACGCCCTTCAGCACCATCCTCTCCCTGAACTCGTTCAGCCGCGGCGCGGCATCCATCAGGCTGCGGTTCTGCCCGGCCGCGTCCTGCCGGCCCGACCAGAGCACCTCGCCGGCGGCGCTGGCGCGCGGCCACACGAGCGAGTCAAAGTTCGCTGAGTCGATCGTCTCGCTCCAGGCGGCGACCTCGCCGCCCACCACGAGCTTGGCCTCGTCGGCTGTCAGATCCGCCGTCGGGTCGTGCGAGTACATGAGCTGCCAGCTCTTGGTCGGGCCGCACCAGTCGCTGAAGGGGTAGCCCGTCTGGAAGGCGGCGCCGTTGGCCCAGTTGAGCCATTGGCCGCGGCCGCAGTCGAGGTACTAGTACGATCTGATGTTAGCGGGCCAGTTTTTGTTGGGTGGTTTGGTTTCCACGGGGGCCTCGCTCAAGTCGAGCGAGGGAGGGAGGAAAAGTGAGTTGCTTACCCAGAAGTTGTAGTTGCTGTCGATCACCTTGTATCCCAAGCCCGTCAGCTTCTTGACCGCGCCGCCGCCCAGCCACGACTGCACGACCGTGTCCTTCTCCATGGTGACGTTCCAGTCGAGCGGGATCTCCTCCCACGTGATGGGCGTCAGACCGGCCTTCCTCACGCGCGCGTGTTGCGTGTCGATGAACTTCTGCAGGAGCGGCTGCAGCACGGCCGAGTCGTTCGACCGGATGCCCTCGTCCAGCATCGAGTCGTTCTTGTTGAGCTCGTCGCCGCCCGTGTGGAAGTAGGCGGCGTACGGCGCCACCCGCGGGAGCACGTCGTCGAACAGCTTCTCGAGGAAGGCATCCACGGCCGTGTCGTTGAGCTTGAAGGCGCCGCAGGGCGGCTGCGCGCAGTACCAGTAGTATGGCTGCACGTTGTAGGCCACGATGAGCTCCGGGTGCGAGAGCGAGACGGAGCCGATGTGGCCAGGCATGTCGATCTCGAAGTAGACCTCCACGCCGCGCTGGGCGCCGTACTGCTGGATCCTCTCCACATCGGCAGGCGAGTACGTCTGGCTGGAGTGGTACGCGCCCTTCTCCGCGACCTCGGGCATCGAGGGGATCACGAGGGGCCACGACTGCGAGTCGGTCACGTGGATGTGCAGCCGGTTCAGCTTGTTCCAGGCCATGGCTTCGATGGTCCGCAGTATGTCCGAGACCGGGAAGAAGTGGCGGGCCGTGTCCATCATGACGCCGCGGTGCGGGAACTTCGGCGCGTCCTGAATGGAGACTGGCGCGTACGGCGTGTACCAGAAGTTCCCCTTCGAGTGCTGGTAGAAGAGCTGCGTGAAGGTCTCGAGACCGCGGAGGACGCCGATCGACGAGACGGCCGAGAGCTTGACGTCTCCGTCGGCGCTCATGGTCAGGTTGTACGACTCATCAACCTCGCCAGCCAGGGGCTTGAAGGCGCTGGGCTCGTCTTTGCTCGTCTGAGTGATCTGCAGCGTGTTCAGCCATTTCTGGCCTTTTGCCAGGTCGGGCTCGAAGTCCGAGCCGGGCTTGTGCAGCATCCACGGCACGAACTTGCTGTTGAGGATGCCGGTCAGCGCCCGGGACACACCCGCCTGGACCACCTCCTTGCTGGTCAACGTCCGCGGCTCATAGCCGTAGGTATACTGGATCTGTTGGTACACGTGTTGTTCAGTCCTCGGTCCGTCCTCGGGGAATCCATGAATGGAACAGCAAGAGGGCCAGCATACGCTTTCGTTATTATACGTGACCTTGATGTTCTGGTGCAGGTAGAGGACGGAAGTGCCGTTGGTGAAGCTCTGGGGCGCCGGCCAGATTGCCGCGGCAGGGCCGACGGCGACCAGGATGAGCGAAAGGCAAGAAGATAATGGTGCCAACATGTTGAGTGAGAACTACCTCATGCCTTCACGCATGGAGTGTTGTTGAGGGGCAAGCGAAAATGGCGGGGTGGCGGCTGATATATGCAGTGTAGGGCGGCGAGGAACAAGGCAGGGGAGAGGCTGGAATGTTTATTCATGAAACCTCTCGGCGCATTGAATGTTGATTCGGTTGATTTAGTTGGATCATGGATGCGAGGAGGCCAACTGACCAACGGGACCATGCTCCGGTGCCGAAGGTCGGTTGCAATCCGGCAGCGATAACCCAAAAACATGGGATGGCACCCAGAATTGCCCCCTGTGAGTGGGCTGTAACACCGCAGGACCAGCAGACCGCGCCAGAGCACAAGACCGATCGCGAGGCTAGGCTCACCACGGGTCAGCTTCCGCCCGTTACTGCTTCCTGGCATGCCAGGGCAATTGGGACGGGAACGTCCGGAGGATGGCAAAAGCGCTGATCCGAATCTTGTTCCTGCCGCCGCATACACTAGGCATGGGGCAACGTTACGTTCAACTTGCGTCTGCCTAAGGCCCTTAAGTAGGCCCAGGGTGGGAGAGCCAAGTCAACTGACCGGCCACGGCTGGGGAATGTTGAATCCCTTGGACTAGGAATCTGTGCCTTCGAGGTCCTTCATATCTTCTTATTCGATTTGACAGTCATTTGTTCGAGTGAGACGCCCAGAGGAATTGCGTCGCAGATCTGTCCGTTGCTCCCGCATGATCCAGCGCTGCGGATGCCCGGTCACCGCACAATTCCTTCCAATCAATGGAAATCGCCTGTCGATCACAAACGTCACGTCGGATTGTGGCTGGTGGACGCCACAAGTTGCAAGCTCACCACTAGGGACGGCGGTTGGAAGTTTGGAACTGGAAATGCATGTTCGTGCGGAAGAAAGGAGGCGGGGTCAGGCGCACTGCATTGGGAAGGAGGCTCTCGGATGCAGAGCAACCCAACGAGTCTGCCAGGGGGTCGAAGACACGACCCCGAAAAGTCATGAATCCGCTCAGCCGGACAAAGGAGTGTAACTGCATGAGCCAGTCTTCGATTCCAAGGCTGCAACAACATGCACGGCCTAGAAGCTACCCCTCTACAGGAATGGTGTTGTTACTTGACAGTATCTGGGCAGTTTCTGTGGTCATGCGCCGTGAGGGGTAGATATCTGTGGGCCAAACTCAGTTCAAGTTACCCGAAATAGACCTTGTGCATAATGTTCTCAAGACAGACTGAGGCTGAAGAAAGGGATCATGATTGAACAGGTCCAAATGATGATGGAGACCAAGAACCGATTGATTGATGTAACTGAAAGTCGTGTGTAAGAGGCATGAATCCCCAGTGCCCAGAGAATTCCACAGTCCCAGTTTAATACCAGTCTCACGCCCGGGTCGTACTTTCCACACCCAACCAGCTGACTCTGGTCGTCGAGTCAGCAACGAACTTTTATTGGGGGGCTCGAGGGGGGTCACGTCACGGTGTCTTACTTGGGCGTCCGAGCGTTTTTTCAACGATCGCCACTAGTAAGAAGTAATCCGTACTGGTAAGAAAAGTAAAACCATCGGTTGAAAAACGCTCGGAACCCCAAGTGGGAGTGACTTCACGACTTGAAAACAATAAGAAGGCACGTCCAATCAGCAGAGGAGCGCCACAATGTACTGTGGCGAGGTGAGGCTGAGTCACGTGAGCATTATGCAATCGCCACCAACCACCTAAGAGCTTGCTCGACCGTGGATTTGTTTCGCGCGACTCCACGGCTTAGAATTGAAATCCTCAACTAAACAACCGACGAACCTTCCATTGGGCCACCCATCCGACCCGATACACAATTCGCTTTCAGTCTCTCGCGGCACATTTTTTGCGATACGATCCAGTCACCCGCATTTAAACCGACCGCTTGCGCGCAGATATCGCTTGAGTCGCGTTTCAAGAGGAGGACACTGTTGTATTGGTCGCCGACTTCACCAGACACCGATCGTCCTTCCCTCGCGCGCAAGCGAAGGCCGAGGTTTTCCAACCGCAATTCAGCCACATATCCTCTTTCGACTAGAAATAGTTCCGTCATCACGAAATCACCCATCACCATGTCTGTCGAGGTGACGCTCGGCACACCCCTCGCCGAGGCCCTCCACACGGCCATCCAAGGCAAGATCGCAGACCTTGAATGGGCTGGCCCTGGCGCCGAAGGTTCCGCCATGGCTGAGTACTTCTTACTCATGCTCGCCAACGGAAAGACGGAGTCCGAGATTGCTGGTGAAATTTCCGGCGACCTGCTTGGACTCGGCCCTGAGGACCAAACCGCCCCCCGATTCGCAAAATGGCTCTTCGAACAGATCGAAACGCTCAGCGCACAGTTAGGCACTGGGCAAACGCAACCCGCCGATACCATGGACGGAGCCAAGGATGAGTCGATGGATGGTTCTCTTGACGTCAACATGGATACTAGGTCCGACGCACCAGCTACCGCTCTCAATGCGTAAGTGTTGCTTGGCTCCCCGCCGCGCCAGACCCGTTATTCTGACCGAAAATAGACCTACAGGACCTAAGGCGATGCGGAATGGCAACATCCGTGGGGGCCGGGAGAAGCGTATCGTGGGTCAGATCAACAGGGCGTTGGATCGGACACAGGATTCGGTCCTTCACCGGGTCCGCACACAATCCGGCAACGAGAGGATCGGGCGAGGTCCGCCAGCTGGGCCGAGGATGGGTGCTGGCAGGCAGCCGCGGACGAACATGGCTCGCGCCACGAACATTGCGGCCGGCCTAGCAAACATGGGCGGCATGCACGCGGGTCCTATGGGCATGAACGGAGCGGTCGGAATGAACCCAATGAATGGCGGCGGTTTTGCGCAAGCCGACATCATCGCTATGATGGAGCAACAGAACCTCATGCTGCAGCAGATGCAGCAACAGCTCCTGATGCAGCAGCAGCAGAACGGGATGACGCGCCGGGGCGGGCACGGCCCGGGCAAGCACCAGTTTGATCGGAATGGCAGGCCAAGCCAGTTTCGGCGTGGCGGAGCGCATCCTCAGCATAACGGACACGCTGAGCAGCAACAGCAACATGCAGCGGAAGGAAGTCAGCCTGAGGGAGCCTCCCCGGCCGATGTCGAGATGACAGGGGCAAAGCGGGAGCCACCAAACCCCGACGAGACGGTCTGCCGGTTCAATTTGCGCTGCCAAAACAAGGACTGCAAATTCGCCCATCAGTCGCCTGCAGCGCCGCCGGGCATCACTATCGACGTCAAGGACGTCTGCAGCTTCGGTGTGGCTTGCAAGAACCGAAAGTGTGTTGGCCGCCATCCATCACCGGCTACCAAGGTGGCACACCAAAGCGAGCAAGACTGCAAGTTCTTCCCGAACTGCATAAACCCGAACTGCCCATTCCGGCATCCGGCTATGCCCCCGTGCCGCAATGGCGGCGAGTGTAAGGTGCCGAACTGCAAGTTCACCCACGTTAAGACCCCTTGCAAGTTTCACCCGTGCACGAACCGCACCTGCCCCTTCATGCACGAAGAGGGACAACGGGGCACTTTCCAGGATAAGGTCTGGACGGCAAACGAGGGATCGAAGGAGCATGTCAGCGAGAGGAAGTTTGTGAATGAGCAAGCTCCCGAGGATGTCGTCCTGCCCGGGTCGGGCGAGCACACAACGGATGCTGGCGTCCCAGAGGTCGTCATGTAAAAGACACGCGTGGTCAGTTGGCGAAACATGTACGCTGCGGGATCGCAGCGGAGATTGGTGGACTCGGAATATGCCATGTGGATAATCAGTGACTAGGGGAGAACTCACTAGAGAACCGCGAGAGGCGAGGTTTTGAGGGAAGGGCACGACCATGTGGCATTAGGTTGCAGGCCTAGCTATTCCGAGGAATCAGGCTTGGTGCTGTACTATATCACGATATACAGGCGTTTCGGGCGGACAGACGGCGGAAGGAGGTTGCTGCATTGGGCTTTTAGGGGCTTTATTCGTCTTTAGATAGGGGTTTTCTTGTATGTATTGAGTCTCAGCGGAAGAGGTAGCGGATCAGCGGCGATGGGCGACAAGAATGAAATTGTAGTCGCTCTCGGTCTCACTTGTCGACCCCTCTGTCTCCATACTGTTACTGGCGTGATCTTCCATCGTTGTTGACGGGCCGGACTCAAGTCATAAGGGTAAAGAGAGGTACGTATATTACTACTACTATATGCGGATCTGAGCAACGCAGACAAGTGCAGGACTCATTTTGGCAATCCTCTCCAACTGCTCTCTTCGTCATGTCTCTTTTGTCGCCCTTTTCTTTCGATCAACTCGGTAAATTAGGTCCCTATAGTGCCTGAGAGTGGCTTATGAGAATCGAGCCATCCTCGCCACTCACAACTTATCGATCCAGGGTTGGGGGAATTGGTGACATGATACCTATCCTCAGATCAACCAATCGGGTATCCCTGCTTCCAATAACACCAACGACCATGAAACTGACTTCCGTCTTCACTCTCCCGCCACCAGCGTTGTGCTGAGCCATTGAGTGCGCGATCCGACCGAGATGCGGCCTTGTAGCAATCGTTGACATGTATACCATCTGTGTGCGCTGCATAGCGCATACTCCGGGCAGCTCCGGCGCCAAGCGCAGATTTCCGCGAGCTCCAGGTTGCGTGCGATTCCTGAGCTCTCGTGCCACCTCTGCGGCCCGCCCCCGACAACCGCCACCCCGAGATCACCGCCTCCCGCCAGCGCCAGCCACGAGTTTTGCGTCACCGTTGAGTGTTATTCTTGCAAGCGGCAGTCACAGTCAAGGCAGGAGACATTATGCTACTGGCAAGGACCAAGGCCCGCGTTCCATCGCCGTGCTCGGCGGTGGGCTGACGGGCCTCACCACAGCATGGTATCTGACACGCAACCTCCCACAAGCCAAGATCACAATCTACGAGGCAAACGACCGGCTGGGCGGGTGGGTAGACACGACGAAGGTCAAAGTGCGAACCCCGGACGGCACGGAAGGCACTGTGCACTTTGAGCACGCCGCGCGCATGGTGAAGCCGCAAACCGGAGGTTCGGGAGGCGTCCCCCGGTGGGACGACCTGGTGTTCTTCGACATGGTGTGTCTCGATTTCCCTGCCACCTCCTTACTTACTAGTGCTTAGGGGGCCGAAGAGTTGCTAACTACCGCCGCCGCCCGCGCTGCTTGACTCAAACAGGTCGCCAACCTCAACCTCGCTGATCAGCTCGTCCACACTGTGAAAGGGGAGGATACCGTCGCCGGCTACATCTACTACCCCGACCATCTAGCTGCTGTGCCTACTGCAAACGGGGGACTTCTCAATGTGCTTGCCAGTGCGGGCAAGATGCTTACCGAGCCCGTCTTCCGGGACCTGATACCTGCTGTGTTCAACGTATTCACCAAGAATAGGTACTCGTATAAGGCGGACATCTTCAAGGGACGCATCGACATGTCCCTGGGCGATTACTATGCGCACCTGTTTGGAGGCCCTGGTCTGGTGGACAAGGCTCTGTCGGCCATGGTCCACGGCATAACGGGCGGGGATGTGTGGAAGCAGAGCATTGCGAGCGGGCCGTGGGCTGACATGGTCGTGCCCAACGACCAGCCCATGACCAACGCGCGCGTGCGCCGAGTTGACTATGAGTTGATGAGGCAGATCATCCAGGACAAGGCCGTGTTTGATCTGGCATCACAGCACCTCGGGTCTGGCGCGCTCTGGTTTCGAAACGGCTTCAGCACGCTGACCAACGCGCTCGCTGACGCACTGAGGAAGAACCCCAACGTTACGATCAAAACGAGCGACCCTGTTGAGTCTGTCCGCTATCTCGACGATATCGACCGGATGTCTGTAAGTAACTAGCGCCTGCTGTTGGATCGGTAATCTAACACCAACGCCCATGCTAACATCACTTAGATTACCACTAGGAAGAACAAGAAACCGGTCGCCTATGAAAAGGTAGTCTCAACCCTATACGCCAAAACACTGGCAGGCCTCACCGACGGCCGCCTGCCTTCTCTCGCTGAGTCCAGCGCCGTCACAATCATGCTCGTCAACATCTGGTATCCCGTGCCCGCAGCCAACCATCCCTACCACGCCTTCGGCTACCTTCTACCCCAAGCCCTACCCCACGAAGCCAACCCGGAATGCGTCCTCGGGGTAATCTTCGACTCGGAGCGCGAATTCAGGCTCAGCCCGGAGGATGGCAGCGCCGTCAACCGCGGCGCCGACACGCTCATGGGCACCAAGCTGACCGTCATGATGGGCGGGCACTACTGGGACGACCTGCCGGCCTCTTTCCTGCCGGACGAGGAAAGCGCCATCGCCATGGCCAAGCGCGCCGTGCAGCGCCACCTCAACCTCGACCCGCAACTCTCGGCCCAAGCGCACGCCCAGGCTCGCCTCTGCCGCGACTGCATCCCGCAGCACCTCGTGGGCCACATCGCGCGCATGCGCGCCGCGCACGCCGACCTGCAGTGGGGGTTCAAGGGCCGCCTGGCCGTCGCGGGCCAGTCGTACCAGAGCCCGGGCGTGCTGTACATGCTGCGCGCGGGGCGGGACGTGGCGATGCAGATTGCCGGCGGTTTCGGTTCGGGCAGCTCGTCCTCGTCGCAGCAGCAGCGACAGCAACAGCAGCAAGATGGTGAAGAGGGGCTTTTGGGCGTAGGCGAGACCGGACTGGAGAGGTTTACGCGGCAGCCGGAGTATATGTCGGTGGAGAAGGCGATGCTGCCGTTGCGATTTAATAGCGGCGCCTTCTTGGATGAGAGCGGCGAGATACAGCCTCAGAATCCGCAGCTGCGGAACGCGGCGCATAGTCGCTAATAGGTGGTTTTTTGTCTGTTGTGTGTATGTGTTTTGTGTACATACTATATATGTTTGAAAGATCCGGGCTGCACGCGTAGCTACCCCTTACGATCTGGGAAGAGGGGAGACGTCTATTATTGCCTGCTGTTCCGAGGAAGAAGAGCCTTGGGTTAGAGAAAAGGCGGCGCATGCTTGATTCTAGATATTCTCAATCTCAAAAGAAGAAAAAAAGGATTTGAAGAAACGAAGGGGGGGCCGACCGGGCACCGAAACTGGCGACTTTGCGGCCGTGTAAGGCGACGGCGTCTCTCAATTTCATTATCTGTGTCCTGGTATCATGAACTATACTTAATGCCACACATAACCTGTACCCATCCCGATGGTATAAAGCCCCACCCCATTTCCCTTTTTTTGTCTAAAGAACCGCTGCCCGCTTTCCAATACTAACAGAATCATGCATGCGCTATCACCAGTATCGGCCTCTTCTAAGGTCAACCGTGCTGTTGTGATGGTTGTAATGGCAGAGGCGGAGGTGCACCAACCACTGACAGCAATGTGTCGCTGATGAGCGCCAGAAGAGTCTCGATGCCATGCTCCCAGCCTGCCGCGGCACCGGTCATGAGGCCGTCGACCCCGTCGCGGTCCACCGACCAGACTCGCTGGGCCAGGATCTGGTTGAACTCGTCGTTCTCGTTGTGCGCGTTGGGGTCGGTCGATGGGCGGGACACGTGCCACACCAGCCGGCCCTCCCTCTCCCGCGCCTTGATGTCCAGCTGCACGCGCCGGCTCTTGGGCGGGACAAAGGTGAAGCGAAGCGTCACCCAGTCCAGAGATTTATGGATTATCCAGCATCCAGCACCGCGCCCCGTGGCGTACACAGGGTCCCACGCGTCTTGGAGCCGCTCCAGTGCTCGGAAGAGCGGGAGTGTGAGAGTAAGCCATGTGGGTATGCCCTTGGCCTTGGGCGTATTTGCCGTTGCTCGGAGGAAGTCGATGACCCGAAGATGCGGATTGTCCTTATCCAAAACCACATCCACGAGGTGCTCCCTGCTGAGGTCGAACCGCACCTTCCACAGTTGTTGCTCCGGTTGGCTGGGTAAGAGTTGCTTCGGCGGTAAAGCCACTTTCGTGCTACCGCCATATGTGAATGAGATCTCACGGAGCGTAACCCTCTCCGTGGCCACCTGTTTCCCGGCTCGATGGATGGCGTCGAGGAAAGCCAGCAGGCGATCGAGCGCCTGCATGCGGGCCCGGAGCAAGGGGATGACCCCAGAACCAATTTCCGGTCGGAATCGTAGGGTGAACCGGCCGGTTTGGCGGTCGTAGTGAACATCACGGTCAAGCTTGCGATCGAGGAATTCGAACTTGGCACGATCTGTGACGGCAACACTCGCCTCGACCAGCACCCGGTGGCCTTGCTCCCCTGGGAGAGGGGGTGCTGGTCCTTTGTACACGATGGAGATGAATCCCGCGGCCCAGGGAGCGCGATCGGCTTCATCGGAGCTACTATTCCAACCCTGCAGCATGTCCGATGCTCGCACTGTTACCATGGGCAGATGAATCTGGGAAGGCCAGCTGCAGGAACCGGAGGCCATTGGTTCCCGGGCCGCGTGCGCCATTCGCTCTTGATGAAGGTCGAGGAGACTTCGAGTTTGCCCGATGATTCCGGGCCCGTACGTGTGAAGTTTCTGGAAGAGAACGTCGCAATGGAGTAAATCGCCCGGTGATAGAGGGAGCTGGTTGAACGTAAGGATGCGACGGGAAAGTGAGCCCTTGGTTTCTGGCGAGCTTGAGAGGCGTTAGCGCGGAAAATAATAACACAAAACAAAAAATCGTGTTAGAGATGGGTGGCAACAACTTACATCTCGACCAGCGTCCAGCTGTCCCCCGCAAGGCTCATAGTCAACATAGCAAAGCAGCGGGAATCCCACTTCACGTGTCTCACCCACACCGCATGAAACGCTTCTCGAGGAGGCGGCAATTGCTGGTAGACCATGTTCTTCACCTCGTCGGCGGGGACAGGCGACGCCCGGAGGACGCTCCAGTCGACATGCCTGGGCAGCGACCTTAAGTGATAGACCGTGTAAGACCACCTGAGCTGCTCCAGGACATTTGGGCCGTCCTTCGCTGGATTTGCCAGTGTTTTGAACCTCCTCTGCACGTCCGAAATGGCGGCGTACTGCGGGGAGAAAAGGAAGTCGCCCGTCCAGGGGGAAACGCGAACCGTAGCGTCCACCTCACCGGCCAGCTGCATAACCAGCCGGAAATCCTGCGGTTGCCCATTGAGATCCACGGCCAGTCGGCCTTGTTTACCCGCATAGCGACGCTTGGCCAGAAGTGTTCGGTAGATGGGCATCAGTAGATACTCGATGTGCTTGGAAATAACCGCCATCAATAGTTGCTCCGTCGAGATGTTGTCGGCATTGAAGCGAATGTCCGCATCCTTGACTTCCTTGTCGTCGCGGAACCAACTGAGCATGAGACGACTAGGAGAATCTTGGAGCCCGTCGCTGCCCTTGCCGCCGTGTACTCCGAGGAGTATCCAGCTCTGTGACGGCCGAGAATGTTGGCAATTGAGCCAGTACTGAATTGCTAACCCGCGGTCGAGCCTCTCAACCTTGAGATTGTCGATCCATAGACCAGTTCGGCTGAGCTCCAGTGCCTGGCGCCTGTACTCGGCGATCTTGGCAGTGAGCGTGTACTCATGAAGGTATCTGTAGCATCCCATCAAACCGTCAACTCCCATGGCGTTGTTAACCTGCGTCTCGAGGAACATCCGGACATCGTCCGGCAGTTCAGGCGGGGCAGGACTGTATAGGGGCCGATAGTCCAGGAACCAGAACTGCGTTGATGAATCGTCGGAGGCAATTGTGAGGTCGACTTCGAACTCCCCCGGCACACTAAATGTTACCCTGCCGTCCGCGACCGTGTACTGCTTGAACGGCTCCGGCATCCTATCGTACTCATCCAGTTGGAGTCTCACATGCAGGTGAATCTCGATCTCGTGGATCCAATGCAGCTTGTCTTTCGCGGCTAGCGGTTCTTCCAGATAACCAAACTGGGCGGCCGTCAGCATACACGCACTCACAGACCACGAGCAACCGAGACCTACCTCCGGCATCCAGTGAACCGCTCCATTGCTGAGGATTTCCAGCGCAGTCTTCAGATCCGGGCTTTGGACCCTGGCGAACGCCACCTCCCGCTTGACTTGAACGAGATTCCAAAAGGTTCTGTTGTAGAGCTCCAGCTTTTCAGCAAGATGGCTCCTGATGTCGATAAGCTTGCCGACTTCATCTGCATTCCTGGCCCACTCCGTAATAACCAAAGCCTTGACCCATCTCGAGTGCAAGTCCTTGATGAAGTTCAGCAGCATGGTCTTCTTCTCTAGGCTTTCTGGCGAAGTATCTTCGGTCGGAGCATTATGCGCATTCGCAACGCCGTTCGGGGCGCCGTTCGCATTGCCGCTGGCGAGGATCTGAGGAAGGGGCTTCGACGCCAGCTCCATGATGTGCTCCTGGAGCTTCGCTTGGGAGAACTCGGCAAGCCGAGTCAGGAGGAGGCTCAGCGGCATTATGTCGGTCGTGATATGTTGCAGACCGTCCTCCATCTTGGCGGCCGGCAGCCCGCCGCCGTCGTCCGCAGCCATCGCCGATCGGTCGACCTGCGGCGTGTCGCACGCGGCTCGATCGGTTTTGGACATCGCTTCGAAGGCAAGGCAGCCGGTCGCCAACCCCGTTCCGGTTCTGAACCCTCCGCCGGGGCAGGATCGCGACGACGCGCACCCGCCGTGTCGCAAGTGCGGCAGTTGGTATCGCAATCCTCGCAAGCACTTCGCGGAACAATGCGGCGACCGGATCCGTTGGTAAGAGCGCTGACTTTGCCGCAGAGTCGCGGTCGCGCTGGCCGGGCTGGTGATGGCTGGTTTCGAAGTCCGATCCACTTAGTTAGAATGCTCTGGGAGCCAGGGTGAGAGGACAAGCGGCCTGGCCGACCCGTGCCAAGAACGTGGATCAAGAGCGTAAGTTACGGTTACAGAGGTATTGGAACGATTTCCCATTGTCCCCCTTCGCCTGATTGTCCTTGTCAACGAATAATTACCTAGACTGTGTAAGCCCCACCCGCCTTCGTTCCCCCTCCACACTGTTCGGTCTTTGTCCTGCCGAGCAAAATCCGGCTGAGTTCTGTTAACCTCCCGAATCCAACAAAATTGCTTCAATTACGGAGTAGCACCCAAACCTAACCCGAATTTCGCTATCATGGATGGTTGCTGAACATTGCCGACTATCCAAGGGGGTATCTACAGCAACTGTATACAATCCATACTGGCAGTTCAGCAGCCTCACGCTGCTTCAGCCTTACGCTGCCGGCCAGCGTAATCAAAGCTCCCTTACGTCATCTCGTCCCCTCGCTGAATTTGGAAGTTGAACTCGAGCTTGCACAACCTCCAGCGGTCTACCACTTGGTGTCTCTTGAAAACTTACTGGACACGGGACTACACACATTGGTACTTCCTACAGCGACTGCCCACCCGTCCAGTTCCGGGACAAGTCAGATGTGTTTCCGTAGCCAAGGGCGAGACGGCAACAGCAACAACGGGTTGCTGTCCCCCGGTTGGTCGGATGGCAGTGTATTCAGAGAAGAGAAGCACATGTTGAATACTTCCGAGTCCGACCCATCCGATTTCTTACTACTGCAAACAAGGCTTAGGGGCTGCCGACCATGTATACCACGGAAAGTCCGCAACCACGGCTAAAGCATACGCTGTCCATCTTCTTTCCATCTCACGGACTGGCTTGGCTCCAAGTGGCATGTCTAACCCGCGGCTGAACTTCAACTGCCCAAAAGTACTCTCATTTCTAACAACCGCCCAACTCTGGACTTAGATCTGCCGTGATCGAGCTCGTGTTACGCCCAACTGCGGTAGAAGCTACTGCTTAACCAGTGCTCAAATGCGATTTTGGTAGGGTTCCCCCACAGAATTGCCCGCGTGCTACTCACAACTTGTTGCCTGGCCCCGCAGCCGATGTTGTCGGCCACTGGTATCCGGCGGCATCGCTGAATTTGTATCCGTACGAGGAGGTGAAGTCGTCGAGCACAGCAGGGCCCCGAGAGCCTGGACGCAAGTCAGTTCACGGAGAGATAGTGTCGACGTCATGCTTTGATCGTGCTTACCATATGGGTACTCCATGGGAATTATCTCCTTGTTGTCGTCCAGGTAGTGCAGAAGCGGTGTGAAGATCCTCCAGCTGGCGTCGAGCTCGTCGTCTCTCACAAAGTTGGAGTGATCGCCTTTGATGCAGTCCAGGATCAACGACTCGTACGCCTCGGGGATCTTCAGATCAGAAAACCGTCTCCGATAGGTGAGGTCTAGCTCGGTGACCACCGTCTGCATCGTCAGGCCGGGGAGCTTCGAGTTCATCTTGATGTAAACGCTCTCGTTCGGCTGGATGCGCATCACGAGCTCGTTCCGCGGGATGTCCTTAAAGATCCCCGACGTGACGTCCTTGAACTGGACCCGGATCTCGGTCTTCTGTTCGTTGAGCGCCTTGCCCGCCTTCATGATGAAGGGGACACCGTCCCACCGCTCGTTCTTAATGTAAGCGACCAGCGCGCAGAAAGTCGGGCATCGCGAGTCCTTCGGAACGGTATCGTCCTCCTTGTACGACGGCTTGCTGCCGTCAAGCGACTTCCCGTACTGGCCGATGATGACGTTCTTTGGTTCGATGGCCGGGATCGCACGAAGAACGCGCACCTTCTCGTCCCGAATATCCTCGGCGGAGAATGAGATAGGCCTCTCCATGGCTAGGAGGGTTAGGACCTGGAGCAAGTGGTTCTGCATGACGTCCCGGATGATGCCAAACTCGTCAAAGTATCCACCACGCCCTTCGGTGCCGAACGGCTCCTTGAACGTGATCTGCACATTGTCGATATGGTGCCTGTTCCAAGTCGCGCCCAGGAACGAGTTGCCGAACCGCAGAATGAGAATGTTCTTCACCATCTCCTTGCCCAAGTAATGATCGATGCGGTAGATTTCGTCTTCCTTCCAATCCGGCTCGAGAGACTTTTGCAACTCCCGGGAGCTCGCCAAATCCTTGCCGAACGGTTTCTCGACCTGCGTCGTATCTGCGTTAGCCGGAGCAGCAGTGGGATGGCACGGGAGTCCGACATACAATGACACGGGCGATGCCGTTAGTAGGGTAGCAGCACTTCTTCAGATGCTGCGACACGATGGTGAAGACGCTTGGCGGCAGAGCCATGTAGAACAACCTGTGCGTTTCTTTCCTGCCCTGTTCCAGCTCCTCGAGATGTTTGTTGAGCTGCAGGAACGACTCGTCCTTATCATACTGGCCAGACACGTAGGTGCAGATGTTGCAGAACTCGTCCAGCTGCTGCTCGATGTCCTTTGTTGGCGTCTTGATGTACGATCTGACCCGTTTGATGTATTCGTCGCGGTCCATCTTTGTCCGTGCATAGCCGACGACTCTGATGTCCTTAGGCAGGAACTGGTTTCGGTACTGTGATGGCGTTTAGCCATTTCATTCATCCATTCAGCTCCCCGAAGGTAAGGCTCTGCAACCTACGAGACCAAAGAGAGCAGGAAACTACAGTATGTCAGCCAATTCGTATCTTAAAGGCCGAGATATGCCATACCGTCTTCTTCTTAGCAAGGTCGCCGGAGGCGCCGAGCACGACAATGACAGTATTGTCCTTGAGCTCGACGGCGCTAAGGAGCCGTCAGCATCCGAGTTAGGGCCATCTCTCTTGCAATCCAGCGTTCATCGCCGCACATCTGCCTGGCTGCCGATGCCAGAGAAGCTCGACTGCTGTCCGCGACGCACTTGCGGGCGCTGAGCTATCCCAGTCGCTCAACCCATAGTTCTAGCCCCACAGAAAGCGGCCATTGATTGCGGGGCACAGGCTGTGTGAACTTACGCTCCAGCAGAATGCATGTCAGAGGCCATCTTTTCAGGCGCTTCTTGGATAAGGAATTGGGAGGTGAGGGGTTGGAGTCAGAGTGCTTCCGCGTCCTGGAAGCAAGAAGAGAGGGTTTCGTCAACTGGGAATGATGGGAACGGTATCGGAGTCCGATCAAGCTGGAAGTTTCGGGGTTAAAGGCAGTTTCTACCGGCAGGTGCGGCGAGTATGACGGGAGCGAAAGATGGAGCTAAAGTGTGCGACATTTCAACGAGGGGCAGCTTACTGATACTCAGTGACCCCGCCTTTGCGTCAGGTACCATGCTGGGAGAAGCTTGGACCGGGCTGCACAGCAGGGTACCTCTCGACGTAATCGAGGTATTTGTCCCGCCGCTCCCGACTTCTCCGGTTACCACGGGCATTGCGCTGCTTCTGTGCGAGAAAAGGATGATGGGCTATACCTACTAGTACCTACATAATCAAAAAACTCACTCTGCGTTGCTGCATGTCATCCGTAAGCCACCTCATAAGACAGTCTTGGGGGAGAGCATGGGGAAGCTCGAACACCTGTTTGGTACCAGGTAGGTACCTACCTAGGTAGTACCTTAGTTTGCGCCGCATATACTTCATAAACGCTGCCCCCTGTGCCTTGGATGAGGCAAACGATATCGCACCCTTAGGTTCTGCTGAAGAATGTTCAGCAGTGGCACTGGTGCTATAAGAGCTGAACGGATTATGACTACGTATAATAGTGCCTAAATACAGTACCTTCCCCATCGACCATATTGCGCACTTTGCTTGTACTTGCACACAATACCTACCTAGGTAGTTGCTCGCGAATACACCGCACAGAAGAGAGCTGGTATCTCTCCACTGCTGTCCAAGCTCGGCCGAGCACTTGCATTTATCTCGTTGGGGTAGTGGGGGAAGGATGGGATGCCGGGTTGCATTATTGGAGCTCCCGATGACCTCGTGGGTCGGCACTGCTGCGACAGAGGTACCTAACTGTGCCCTCCTCGCCTCCCACCTCTGCACGATGGCCCGCGGATTGAACCCAATTGGATTCCTCCACGGAGAAATCATACTGCGTTCGAGCGGTTAATCATGCTGGGCAGACCAGGATTCGCCCGCCGGCAGAATTCCACTGTCCCCACGCTCACGGCGGGTTAGACCTTATTAATTAGTAAGGCTTTCGTTGTGAGGGAAATGCCTCGAGACAGGTGATAGAAGGTAGACATGAGCCTCGATTTACATGCTGCTCTCGGATTTCTAAAACCTAAACATTGCTGTCCTTTGTATCCGTGATTGGGTGATGTAAAAGTTGCAGAGAGAGACAATAAGACAACTCCGTCCACATCTCCGCGGGCCTGGCGCCGGAAGGGAGGAATTAAGTAGGTCAACTCACAGTCTCATCCAGCCTGTCGGATGCTCGTTGTCTTAGGGGTACCTAGGCAGGTAAATATGTAGAGAGACGGCCAGCGTGCCTGGAAAAGCAGCATCGGACGCATCGGACTTCCACTGATTCAGTAGGCCCAGACGGAGAATCTAATAACGATATATCTACCTACCTTAGGTACTACTGTTAGTATGTCAGGTTGTAGTGCTTGACTCTCAGACATCCGGGCCGGCTTCGCAGGACCATGCGCTTCCCAACTCGTGCGCTTTGCTGCCACCAGCCCAGGGTCAGAAAATAAAAACAAGCTGGACAAAGCTCCTCGGCACGATGGTTTCAGCAACTGGTCGAGAAAATACAGCTAACAAAGTGCAAACTCCACGGTAACTCTAGCGTCTCGAAGCAAGGCAGGTTCTCTGAATTCTGCGCTCGAACCGCACAGGTCTGTCCGGTCTGGATGGAGAAACAACTTCTCCGGTGGGCTACTAAAGGAAAGATAAGATTGCAATCAAGACAAGATACTGCAGGTAGTAACAGCTGGATGATCTCGCTCTGTCTCCTGGCGTTCAAGTTCCGCCTGACAGACAGGTAAGGTAGGTAGGTCTCAAAGTATATTGTGCATACATCCTCGCCGCCACAAGAAATCTTCAACTGCAGAGGGTGAGAACGCAGGCGTGAACATCAAACGAAAGCGTTATTAGCTTCTTAATAGGTAAGTACCTACCTTGTACGTCCCTAACTCAGGGAGTAATCGGCTGGGCACTTGATGGTACGCGAATGATACTTATCATATATCTGAGGTGGGATATCCTCGTGCCTAAGAAGACCGGTATGGTCAAGCATCTGCAGATGTCAAGATAGGGTTGACTGCCCGTGTAAGCCGCGTCGCGTGAAGTACTGCCATGAGGTGGAATTGTGAATTGGTCAATTGGGCCGGGGGGAGCTTCATGAAGTGGGGCTGTTCCACTGCCCGGAGATCAGAATCGGTACCACTGATTATCCGCCCCGCAGAACGCACGGTCGCAAGCCCTAGGTACCAGCCGCACCACGACAATTTTTGAATTCCGCTTCGGGATATCGAAGTGAAGAGCCACAACCACGTCGCCCAACGCCGGACCTCGAATCAGCACCGACATTCTGCTGATCGCCCTTGACCGTGGCCGGGAGAGATTGATTGATCGGGAAACCATCAACCGACAAGATGCCTACCGAAGCTGGTCATAGATGTGAGCCGACCCTCACCTTCTGCAGGAACAAGCGCTGGCGCAGGCCTCGGATAATTGTGGCAGCGATACCCAGCATTGTTCTTGCTACATCCGTATCGCATTCTTGACTTTTACTAACTAGATCCTCTAGTATACGTCAAGTGAGTACGAGCCGGCGACTGTTCCGAGACCCCCGAGTTGCGCTTTCGAACGCGATTGACCGACGCGACTTGTGATATCTACGTCGGCAACGGACTTTTGGTGGAATGGGCGCGCTGACGGGTATTTCCTTATAGGGGTCGCCACCTGAGCTATCAGCGTGGCCGCCACAACACCCACCCCAGGACCAGCCTGATCAAGATCGAGGGCGTCGATGACACTGCCGCAGCCAAGTACGTTACGCGAGCCGAGTTCCATGTACCGAAAGATAGGGATTAACGCGGGACACAGCTTCTACTTGGGCAAGAGGGTTGCATATGTCTACCGGGGTCAGAAGGAGGTGCGTGGCACCAAGATCCGCGTCATCTGGGGCAAGGTGACGAGACCACATGGTAGGTTCCGACTGTCACGGGACGGCTTTGGCTGTAGGGGTTTGACTGATTGTTGTTTTGCAGGCAACTCTGGCGTTGTCCGGGCGAAGTTTACAAACCCCCTTCCTGCGAGATCTTTCGGCGCCTCGGTTCGCATTATGCTCTACCCCTCCTCGATTTAAGGAGATGGTTCAGGCCGGAGTTGGTTGGTAAAGATGGTTCATGATTTCGGTGCATCAGGGTTGGGCGGGGCCTTCGCAGATGAGGCCTTGCTTCTAGCATTCAAATCAAGGCAATACCAAAAGTGACGATGCCGTTTAGGATCCGCAGCTTCGGACACAAGAAAGTGCTTCGCTGATGAAGGATACAACGTGAAGGCAGCTCAGCGGGAGATCGTGGTCATCTCTCTGTCACAATAACAACAATAATGGCCAAGCCTGGGCTAGAATTCAACAGGTCGACCATCGCGTCCAGATAATGTTCCAAAACTGCGGGAGGGGTGACTGTGGGACAGAGAGCTGGCTTGAGTGCGTAACGAACCAAACCTCGAGTCGTATCCGAGCCAGAACGCCCGTCTTGAGATCAATCAACTAAGGAGATCGGAAAGATCCCCTTGTATATAATCCGGGAATATCCCGCTGACTTTGAAGTGACAGGCAAGGCCATTAGCTGGACGGCCAGCTATCATCACTCGGCCGTTTATGTGGCATTTTCACTGAGAAGTCTGGAAAAGTGTCACTACTCCGCCCCAACCAACGAGCCCCCATAGGGTCGTGCGGCGGATCGACGTCCGAAAGCCTCCTGTCGATAAAGGATGGCTTACAGTACGTCGCTGGCCTGCACAATGGATCAGCCCTCGTCGTGGGGGGAAACCCGCCTACTTAGCTCCTTGCTCGCGCAGGTACCCGCCGCGACGAAGTATGACAGGCGGGTCGGGAGATACCACGCATCACTCGAACCCTTCCATCCGTCAGTCCAAGGGGACAAGCCTCTCCCGAAACGGCCAACCATAGAGAGCTGCAAACTAGGCCAAGCCCGAATCTGTAACCACCAATGACTTGCCGCAATGCTAATCTATGGTGCGGAAGCTTCGGATGTCTTCTGCGAGAAGGCTACTTGCACTGTGGTGTTACAATAGATAGACGGGGGATTATTCAGACAACGATTGGCAAAGCACGATACGTAGAGGGCCGTATCCCCCAGCCATGCAGCCAGCCTTATGAGGACTTCGACTCCACCTCGTCCACCCACTCGGATGTCTCGAGGTGAGAGTCTCCATGATGGCCAAAGACTGAGGGGGCAAGGAGCATTCGCACGCGAACGGCCCCGTGCACCAGCGAAGCGGTGCTGGAGTCTTGAACCCTGATTAGATAGGGGCCCTAGAAACCGGCTTTGCATCATCCTGGTGTACACCCATCCATCAATACAGTGTATGAGTGTCGTGTTGGTGCGTGATTCGGCGACATGCAGATTCCCAGGTGGCCCCTCATAATGGCCAACGGTCCTAAGCATACAGACGTAGAACTTACACATATTGCATATATCCGTACAATTGATAAGGTTGCGCCGGATCCTTTGTTTGTTGGCTGAGCTGCCTTGCTTTGTCGTCGTGTCCGTCGGGATCTTTGACTCCCCGTGCGGTCCGGACGGAGACGGAGCCGGACCTGGAACACACGGCAGAATCCGAGACTCGGAGGCACCACACAAACAGCCCCCTCCTGCGTGTAACTACCTACCTAAGGTACTCTACACGTGTATCTTCTTCTGCGCCCGGCTGAAGAGAACTTCGTCCGCAGGAATCCTGTCGCGTATACGACCTTGCCACCTCCAAGTCCGACAAACTTGATCATCTCGGTTGATTGAGCCTTGAGGTAGGTTTCGGTTCTCGCAGAATCAACACCCCAACCAACTCCTAGTATTCACGACACACAAGGCCCATGCAGGAATCAAATCTGTTGCGTACAATATCTTGCCGGAAGCACCGGACGCTGCGGACTGATACTTACATGTGTACAGTACGAGGAGGGGTGGTCAACCATGGTCGTCGACCTTCAGCTGCACCAAGTTGCTCGGTAACGGACTGTGTCTGGTTTAGACCCCCCGCAATCTGGGGCGCAGCAACACCTTCCCGGCTTCTGCAGCAGCCATAAACAGGACAACTGCATGTTTTGAATTCTGCTGCGAGCGTCTAGGCCAAGCAGATCGGCCAAGCAGATCGTGGACCCAATCGCCCACTCACCTCGAGCGTCAAAACACGCGTTCAGCTTGTGTGGAGGTAGGTTGCGTACACTCATGAGTGAGCAGATAAAAAAGTCGAGTTGCTCCAGTTTGTCGCAGGCTTACGACGCTGACGGGAGAGAAGTCGCGCACACGAGAAGCGGCGAGTCAGGGGTGGTCTGGATTGGTGGTTCAAGTTCCATGCAGTTCTCGTCCCACACCTCTGACCAGAACTGCATCCGGAAACCAAATAAGATCTGGATGCCCGCCGCACACCTTCGCTCGGGTTCTTTTGCTGGAGGCTTCTGACCAGGGCACTCTGCTGTGGACCCAATCTCCTTTATTTATTGTTGCATTCGAAACACTCCTGCCGTCTGTAGCTCCACGAAGCGCTATACCTACACCGACTCCCTCTCGTCGTGTTTCCCCGTTTGATCAGGCCTCTTTGTCTGGCTTCAGTCTGAACCCATATTGGTGCAAACTCCCCTACACAGTAGTAACCCTGGATCACACCTTGGTTGGATGACAGCTGCACCAGTTACCGTTAGCGCCAATCTGCGTCGCACATGCAAGCCTATTTTTCGAAAGGAAACTAAAGGCTCGTATTTGACACGGGCCAAAGCTTCCAGCCATCGGCATTTACGACGCACCATATTCGATAGAACCCGTCGATACCTCTGCATTGGAAAGTTCTTGCCCTAGGACCTCGCCAAGAACCTGGAACAAATACAAAACAACCATCTTCTCTGCTTTGGAAGTTTTCAATTTGTGAGCTTGGCGTGAACCTGGCGCTGACGTCAGTGAGCTGCTGCGAAAACGCTCCCTGTCACATCGACTCTGCCATCTCCACAAGCCGCGCGCTCCGGGGTCATCAGTGGAGATCTCGCTGGCGGCTTCCTTCTCAGACCCCCTGCAACGAAACTGGAAGTTGAATTCGATCCTCGCTTGGGCGGACCACTCGAAGGCACCTACGATCGAGCCTTGTCGGTCTCCAGAATTTCCGTTGAGAAATCTGCCGACAGCCGAAAAGACCTGCCTACCCCTTATCTTCAGGTCAGCTAGCCACCTCGTCAGCCTCTCCTGTTGCAGCAGGAATCTCGATCTCTCCAACGCAACAACCTGTCTCTGCTCCCCAGGAAACCTCCATAATATCTGGACGGCGACGAACTCCCAAAACCGCGCTTTCCATTGATCCTCAGTTGAAGACCTGCGACAGGCTCTTGTGGGGTCCTCTGGTCCTGCAGAGGCCGCTGAAGCAGACAGGGTCATATCTCGGCAGCCAGGATTCACAATCCTCAACACTCCACTTCGATCTGCAAGCTACAAGCTCCCTGGTCGGCTCTCTGACGAGCTGCTAATCGCTATCACGGCCCCAGCGCTCTTGCGCTCACCCCTGACAACGAGACTGGGCCTATACTAGAGGATTAATAAGTCGTGGCGGCTCCCCGACCGACAACATGGCGGTCGCAGACAACCACCCTCCACCCACTTCCGCCTACGGGTTGCACCAAGAACACCCGCAACGGACGCCCCAGGCACAGCCAGCAGAGCAGAGGCCGGCTCACAAATCGAGGAAGTCTAGGGCGTTCAGCTTCAAATCGGACAAATCTCACAAATCTCAAGGCTCTGGCAGCCATAAGATCGATAAGCTCGATTTGCATGAGACATCCGCCGAGAAGGAAGCCAAGAGACTGCACAGTAAAGCAGATCCAACGCTCGCCATGCAAGAAGCGGAGCCTTGTGCGTACTTCGTCTGAACTGCCATTCTGCGCTGCTTCGACTAACCTAACTTCAGCTGAGGTGGCCGCCATGGTCAAATCCTCTCTGGCGCCTCTAAGGGCCATCCAGCACAAGGACGCTTTCGGCAACCCAATTGGTACGGCTTGAGACTCATTGCCGGGATTATGGCCCAGGGCTAACCTGAGCTCCACACAGCCGATCCGGACCTTTCCAACCCAACCCGTAGCAGATGGGAACGTCCGTTGGACACGATTCGAAGTTTTGAGGCGGCGATTGATGGTGGATACAGCAACCGTAGGTCCATAATTGGTCCAGGTCGGTATTGATGGAACCGTCGACAGCGCAGATGAGACGGTTTGTTTGCTGACTATCTCCACTGTACAGAGAGCGATGGGCCCACATGGGGTTCCAGCCGGCGAGCTAGTTACTATGGTGGCAGTATGTTTCCCCCTTTGACTTTGAGTCAGGCCTCGTGCTTACTCTCGGTTCGCAGATGGAGGCGGCGGCCGGTTTACACACGACAGCTACTATGGAAGCCGCCCGGCTTCCATGATGTACGCTAACCGGGGCGACGGGAGTCAGCCAGATCTGAGATTAGGGGGCAATGGACAACGGGACAGTTATTACGACTATCAACCCGGACCTTCGGCTCCGAACGGGCGGCGGGGTTGGCCGAGGACGGGCTCGGAGCCGCAGTTTTCCTCTTCCTCGCGACAACAGAACCCTCAGGGCTATCCAGGCCCTAGCAATCACCGGTCTTACGAAACAGTCACCACTGCATCCGGGAGCGGCTCCTTGGGGGAGCCAGCGGGCTACCAGACCGACCCCACTAGCAGCGATAATGGGTCAATCGACCGCGTGCAATCCGTACCCAGGCGACAGCCCGGGCCCATCAACGACTACGGCATTGGCTTCAGTCCCAGTCCTTCCTCCTATCAGCCGCCTTCGTTTTCAATGGGCATGCAGGGTTCCAGTACGAATGGCGGAAGCGGGCCGGTCAATTACGGGGGGGCCGCGCCACCTGTCCCACAGAAAGAACCGGCGCCAGTGCTGAGGAAAGCGGTGACGGCCGGTCCCATCCAGCAGCAGCAACAGCAGCAACAGCGACCCGTTCAGCCCGAAAAGCGAAAAAGCTGGTTTACGCGACGTTTCAGCAAGCATTAGTAGTGCTGATTTCTTGTTCTTCGGCTCGGACCGGTAAAGATTTCGTTTCTCTTCGCGTTTTCGTTGTTTCGATACCCATTATTCTCGACCATCGACAATCCGAGGAAGTCGGCCGGACTCGGCCCAAGACGTTGTGTGGTGAATATGTCTGTATTTTCGACCGGCACAGGGATGGAGTTGCTGTTCATGGGAACGTCGGCCACTCCGGAAAGTTGGTAGAAGGGGGAGTCGGAAGGGTGTGGGGGGTATTGGACACTCACGACGCAGGTCCCATCCGGAGGTTACGGGCACTACGGAAGAGGGCCGAGATGATTTTCCCGACATAACGTGCGGGTATCAATGAGTTACGGGCGCATGAGTTCTACAGAGGTAATGAAGAAAGTCATGAGATGGGCTTGGAGGTTCATGTCAGCAGTTGGGTTTGGCTCTGTGGGTTTGGCTCTGTCACTTCGCTGTCGCGTTTTCCCTTAATGTTCATATCATCTATGTGTGTGACACGACGCAAGAATGCACCACGATGGCTCTGTGCTGTACAAGAGTGCCTAGTAGTCTATACGGATATATCTAATTACCGTATCGTAACTAAGGTACTAGTAATGGGCACGTGGTATGCAGAGAGGAAGGGGTCTGCTTCTGAACAGTCCTTGACCTCCTCTTGATGCGCTGCATGTGCTGTGCTTGTGATTTCAACAAGTGCAACATGAGACAATGTACCTAGGTACCTAGTTACATATCTGTGTTGCGGTCAAGACCGAGACCCCAGTAGAAAGATGTTGTCGGTCGCTTCACAGGAACCGTAACCAGCAAACCGGAACAGAAAACTTGTACAAGTTTACATGGAGATAAAGGAGCTCGTTCACCGGTTCTTCTTCCCCTCTTTTGACGTCCCGGCACCTCCTTGCTGCTGTTGCTCCGACTGATCCTCGGCCATAGCAACAAAGATGTACCCTATGAGTACGGCGTTGGCCATGATGGCTGCGAGAGCACCGGCGTAGGTGGAGTTGCCTGGGAGGTGTCAGTTACTTGCGCAGTGCAAGTTCACACACACTGCATGGAACAGGAGTCCAGTCGAGGACGCCGCTGAAGGCGTAGGGTGGCGAAGAGAGTGGAACCGCGCACCGTTGAAGACTGTGTTTACTGTGACGAAGTATGACCCAATCGGAATTACGATCATGCCCAGGGTGAAGGCGAGTAGTTTTAAGATGACGGAGCTGTGGCATCACATACGGGTTAGCGCGGTCGGAGCTGCGTAATCTCAGGTCGTTGTGGGTTTTTTTTTTGCACACATGGGAACAGCTGGGGTGATGTTGGACTTCTCGTTTGCTGCTGGGCTTGAGCCGATGCTGTCGTCTTTCTCGAGCAGGGTCTTCTCCTCGGAGATGATTCTACGGGTGGCCATGGTTGTGTATCTGTGTTGACTTTGAGGTGAGATTGGCGGAGGGCTGTGAAATTGATTCGAGAGATATTGAAACCAAATTCACACGAAACAAACAGAGTTAGCCGTGAATTTGTCTTCAACGAGTCCGAGTGTTGCTTGAACCGTTCGCTGGGCGAAACAAATGACAACCTGGAAGCTGCGAGGTCGGGATGGCTTGTTTAATTGATATTGGTCAATGCACGTGGCAACGTGACGGAACGTGCGCCAAGCGCGGCCGCGTCCATTGTCGACCCAAAAAAACGCATGTGGAGCGTCATCTGGTGTGTGCGCCCGCGAATGAGCTTGGATTACGGAGGTGTTGCCCAACTTCAGAATTGTTGATCAATTCGCTAGACGACCGCGGTTTTGGTTTCTCACAACAACTAGCTCAATTTTCGCCTCCCAAACAAACAAGAAATGCTCTCTTCTCAACTTCCATTCTAAAACTTCGTATCACAAGGTTTTCGACCAAGCAAGACTCGCAGTTTTAAACCCTTCAACCAGCGAGCTTTCTTTCTTGTCTTCTGACTTCTAGTAGTTCGAGGCTCCTCCGTTCTCTTTCTACTTCCTACCGACTTGCTCATTCTTGGGGTAGAACTCCAATTCAGTTTCCCACAACAATGGAATTCTCTTCGTCACCACCGACCGCCCGAGACAACGATGTAGACGAGTTGAATGTAGTATCGCAATCGCCGTACTTTACGCAACCGACACAAGTCGTCGAACGGCCCCCTTCGTCACCAAAACAAATCATCGAGGTGCCTGCCTCGTCCCCTTTCAGACCTCAAGCCGTCCAACAACGCGCGGGTCGAATCGCAAACCTGATGGCTCCTGCCGGGACCACCTTCAGGGCTCCTGCTCGGCAAGCGCTGCCAATCCAGAAGAGCGCGCCGAAACGTCCGTTCATTATGATCTCGGATGATGAGTTGGACGCACCGATCTATGCCGGCGGTGATTCGTCAGATGACGAAAAGGAGACATCCAGGGCCGACATACGTCCTTCTTCGTTTGCGCCCAAGCGACTCAGTACATCGCATGGCACAACAGGGGTACAAGCCCGTGTAGGCAAAATCGTGAGTTATTCCGGAGACCCCTTTGTTTTCCGCGCTCTACAGAGTTTACAAGCAGGCGAGCTGACAAGATCCAGGAAGCAAAAAAGGCCTCCGCGAATCCCATTACGAGTCCTGAGAAGTCATACACTCTCCAAAAGGATTGGGTGTCAGTTCCATCTTCCTCAGATGAGAGTTTGGAGTCTCTGAGGCCGCAGCGGCCCCCCAAAGCAACTCGCCGGCGACTTGTGCAAGGGTGCCGGCCACGGGCTTCGAGCCCGTCGAGCCCGGTACTTCAACGTAGCCAAGATTCGGCACTCATAGACCTCGTTAGCGACGACGAGGGGAATGAGGGTTACAAACCGCCGAAGGCTTCCTCACAGCGCGGTTCATCCCCGGAAACCGAAGAAGAGGACTCGCTTGATGACCGAGTCCTGAGGTACCTCAACACCTGCGATGTTGTTCAACTCATCGCAATGGCCAATGTCAAAGAAGAGACCGCAAAGGCCATGGTATCTCGCCAGCCATTCGCCAATCTGGACGCGGCTCGCAAGGTCACCCTGCAAAAGAAACGGGGCCAAAAAGCGGCCAAGGCCTCCATTGGCGACGAGATTGTCTCGGCAATCGAGTCCTACGCCCACGCCTTGGATGCTGTTGACCACATCATCGAGGTATGCGAAAAGCAGGCGGAGACCATCAAGTCGACTACCTCGCGGTGGAACGTCGACCAGACAGGCCAGCCTCGAAGCGAGTCGATGTCTGACGATGGGAAACCAATGACTCCCATGAGCATTGCAGATTCCGCGAAGTCAATTGAAATGCCTCTGGGTCAGCCGAGACTTATGGAGGGCTGCACAATGAAGGCCTTCCAACTATACGGCCTGAACTGGCTATATCTGCTTTTTAAGAACCGGTATGGAGCTATTTTAGCCGACGACATGGGCCTCGGCAAAACCTGCCAAATCATATCTCTCATGTGCGCCATTGTTACAGATTGGGAAAGCAATGGACAGAAAAGTGGCGAGCGGCCCTGGCCGAACGTCATCTTCGTGCCCCCGTCCACATTGGCGAACTGGGCCGCGGAGTTCGAGAGGTTCGCTCCGAAGATCAAAGTCACCCTCTACCAGGGCAGTCAATTCGATCGAGATGAGATTGCCGCGGAGATCCTCGACGACCCCTCAAACCACCATGTTGTCCTGACCACTTATTCGCAGGTGTCGCGCAAGGAGGACATCTCGAACCTTCGCCGACTCCGACCGATAGTAGCCGTCTTCGACGAAGGTCACAAAATGAAAAACCCGAAAACAAAGCTCTACAGGGACTTGCTGCGGGTGACCGCTACATGGCGCCTAGTCCTCTCCGGAACCCCCATACAGAACAACTTGATGGAGATGATTTCCCTGCTCCAATTCGTGGAACCCGACCTGTTCCAGGCCCATTTCGAGAACTTGCAAGCGCTGTTCAACCAGAAACTCTCTCTGGCGGATGTTTCCAAGGGAGCGCTGTTGCATAGCGAGCGGGTTCCACGTGCGCGGACCATTTTGGAGCCGTTCATCCTCCAGCGGAGGAAAGAACAAGTGCTCAAGGACTTGCCGCCCAAGACAACCAGGGTCGTGCTGTGTAAGATGGATCCTGTGCAAGAAGCCCTCTACCGGGAGTACGAGAGGCAGTTCAAGAAGTCTAGCTCGCAAGAGTCGACCCCCCCTCGTGCCAAGGAGGGTAGAAACAACGACACGAATAATGTTTGGATCCAACTGCGCAAAGCGGCGATCCATCCGCAGCTGTTCCGTCGGTTCTATAAGGATCATGACGTCTCGAAAATGGCGAAGATCCTTATGAAGAAAGTCTCACAATCAGAGTTGAGACAACCAAATTTGAGCCACCTCACCAACGAACTGAAAGCTTTATCCGACTTTGAGCTGCATCTCTGGTGCAGGGACTACAAGTGGATCAAGGACTATGATCTTCCCAGCGGTTCTTGGATGGAGTGCGCCAAAGTCAAGGCACTTCTTGGGTTGATCCGGGAGTTTCAGGCCAACGGGGACCGCGCACTTGTCTTCACGAGGTTTGCCAAGGTGATTGAGATTCTGGGGGAGTGTCTCGCCTCGGAAGGAATCGAGTACTTGTCGATCCAAGGGAACACCGATGTCAGTTCAAGGCAGGAACTGATCAACAAGTTCAATGCCGACGAGTCCATTCCCGTGTTCCTCCTGACGACAGGCTCTGGTGGTACGGGCGTCAACCTGACGGCTGCCAACAAGGTCATCATCTTTGACCAGTCGGACAATCCGCAAGACGACATCCAAGCGGAGAACCGGGCCCATCGACTTGGGCAGACTAAGCCGGTCGAGGTCGTCCGGCTGATTAGCGAGGGCACCGTGGAGGAGTTGGTCCATAAGGCGTGCGAGAAGAAGTTGGAGCTCGCTAACAAAGTGACGGGCTGGAGCACGGTCGAGATGACATCAAGTGAGATGGAGTCGGCTGTGAAGAACGAGCTGCTGCGGCAGATTGCAACAACGCCTCCGAACGACGACTGAAAGGTTCGCCTCTTGGTCGACCATCTTTTGTCAGGCATAGTCCACTTTTCAACATGTCAATCATGTGGCGGCGATCACTGTGTTGAGGGAGGAGCCCCAAAGGACTGTGCGACATTCCATTCACCACCACGGAAAAACTCGAGCTCGGTTTTTGACGATATTGCGGCATATAATGCCGGTATCGCTGTCTGTGCTGCGACACCCAGCGGTATCAGAGCTTGCTTTGTTTCCGGCGCTTCGTGGCTCATCAGGGATTTATCAGCGAGGGCAGTTCTGCTTCAGACTCATGGCGTTTGGGAATGGTTAAAGATATACAAGGGCAGCGTCAGCCACGCAAAAACGGAGCGTGCTATGATGCCCCTCTGAGACAGATGTAACTAGAGATGGGAATGGTTCAATTTTCATACGGGAAAGGTGTTCACACGGGAAGATTCTCTGATGCCAACACTTCACATAGAGGGCTAATTTAGGGGCATTCAGAGATAGAATTAGCGGATCTGTAATTAAGTGCTATCCGATGGCAAGGTTGTGTGCGCGTCTCGGGTGACACGGACGTTGGTGCTTGTGTGCGGACGAGGGACAACAAGCCCAGACAGCGGATCTTGGGATGGATCCGGTTCCACCTGCGAAAGAAGTAGCGGAGGTGGTGGCTCAAGACATATCCTCGCGATTTGAAGTCCAACCTAAGTCTCGAAGGCTATTATATAGCATGCAGTGATCTCAAATTCATTCCGCAGGCTCTGTCGTTAGGTTGTGGTCGAGAAGACCCATTCGGTTAGGGAGGAAACCACCAAGTCCTCTTGGTATTGCATTTGACGGCACAGGTAAGAACAACAAAGGCCGGGCAGCCAAACAGACGTGGTAAAACGTATCAAACTGGCCAAAACAGTGTTTTCTGGGCTTTTTGGGCCATTTTACATAGTTCCATAGATTCGGGAACCTCGAGTTACCCTATTCCAAGTGCCCGTAGTCACATGCGCGTACGCGATAACCCTGTCCGCTATGGTATGTCAACCGGGTTCGCGATATGGTAGGTCGATGGCATTTGCGATCGGGTACGTCGACGGCATTCGTGATACGGTATGTCGGTGGCAATTGCGATGTAGTAAGTATATTAACCAAGTTAGTAGAGTAGTGCCATGCGAACAGAACTAATATATTATATTATAAGCCTACCGTAGATAGTTAACACTAGTATACTATATTGTGAATGCCATTGATATACCGCAGCGCGAACCCGGCTGATATACCGTATCGCGAATGCCACCGACATACCGTATCACGAATGCCGTCGACGTACCCGATCGCAAATGCCATCGACCTACCATATCGCGAACCCGGTTGACATACCGGATTGCGAACCCAGTCAGGGTAATACGCGCGTGTACATGGTATATTAGATGCGCAAATGGCTAGAATACCGTAATTCGAGGCCCTAGAATCCATAGAAATGCAATAAATCTATCAAACCCTTCAAAAATGCTCTGTTTTGGCCAGTTTGATGCGTTTTACCATGTCTGTTTGGCTGCCCGGCCTTTGTTGTTCTTACCTGTGCCGTCAAATGCAATGCCAAGAGGACTTGGTGGTTTCCTCCCACAGAGGCTGACGGCTTGTTCTGCTAGCCCCGCTCGGTAAAGCAGCCGGAATGTGGGGAAGCTACCACGCCTGCACGCAGCAGGCTCCATGACGCCACCTTGACTTTCACATGCTCCCTCTCAGGCGCGTACACTATTGTACATGTATGCACAATACAATGGTGTGGTCCACGTCCCCACAGTATAGGTACCTACCTAGGTAGGACTCGCATCTCATTCTCGCCTTCCCATCTAGCATGCGGGCACTTACACCTAAGATGGGAACAACAAACCCCAGCAGTTGTGTTTTGTTGGATCGAAGGACTCATCTGCACCGCTATCAGGAGGAGTGCTCTGTTCCCCTGGATCGTTCAGTTCTCTCTCTTCTAGATCCTGCACTCGCTTCTCAGCATCCACAGCCCTATAGTCACATCCTACGCGTTTGATATACATATCGAACTGGTATTTGCATCTACAGAACTCTACTACGCTCGACTTGCCCGCCTCGGCGCCCAAGATGGCAAGCTTAATTGCGACACTCTGGCAGTTCTTCACAGTCGTCTTGCAGACGCTGTTCGATGTGCTTCTCTTCTGGGTTCGCGTACGTTTATTTCCACTGCTGCCAATCTCCAGCCAGTGTTACTGATGGGCAACACTTTTGTTTGCAGAAACTCGGAGAGCACTGGTTCCGTCCCTCGGCCTTTAGGAGGTTGCTAGAGGCGCTCCAGAATGCGACCACGTACGAGCAGTGGAAGGATGCGGCGATGAAGCTGGACACCCTCCTCGGCCTCGACATCTGGCGCAATAACCCGACAAGCAAGGACTACGACTTCCGCCTCATCAACGATCGCTTGTCGCTTATTGACCATGCACGTCGGGCAGGGGACGTCTACGGGCTTATCAACGCGCTCCGAGCCGGACTTGTCCGGAACCTAGGCAACATCAACAGCCCGAAGCTTTTCAACAAGGCCTTTGCCGGCACCAAATACCTCATCCACGAGTACATCTCGCAGTATGTTGATGCCATCGAGGAGCTGACCTCTCTGCCTCCGCCGGAGGATTCGGACACGGATCTGCTGGGCGGAGGGACCATGTCGCCGGATTACGAGGACGGCGAGATCAGCGGAGGCGGGTTTGGAGCGGAGCCGGTCGGCCACCCCACCCGTAATAGGAACCGGCAGCGCACAGGCGGCATGGCGAACGCCACGATGTCGGCACAGAACAAGCTCGACTTCATCCACGACTCGAGGCAGGGATTCGGGCGGACCGCTCTGGTACTCCAGGGCGGAGCGATCTTTGGTCTGTGCCATCTCGGCGTCGTCAAGGCCTTGCTGCTGCAGGGTTTGCTCCCTCGCATCATTGTCGGGACCGCAACCGGGGCGATAATGGGCGCCTTGGTCAGTGTCCACCCCGACAAAGATCTCCTTCGGATCCTGAACAACAGCGAAATCGACGTCTCTGCGTTCGCCAGCCATGGCAGCGATCCGGCCAAGCACAACGTAGAGGTCCGGCAGTCGATGTACACCCGGTGGGAGACGCTGCTTAGGAGGATACAGCGGTTCCGGAAAGAGGGCTACTTTCTGGACGTCACGATACTGGAGGAGTGTGTCCGGGCAAACATCGGCGACCTGACCTTCGAGGAGGCGTTCAACCGCAGTAAGCGGATCCTCAACATCACGGTCGTCCCGGCCGGCCAGGAGGGCCTCCCAACTCTTCTGAACTATATCACCGCCCCTAATGTGGTATGGCCCCTGGTTGATACTGGCAGTTCCTTTTTTTTTATTCAAAGTCAAGCCGCTGACGAGGTGACACAGCTGGTTTGGACCGCCGCCGTTGCTTCTAATGCTTCGTCGTCCGCCTTCTACGGACACAGGCAAACCAAGATCATGTGCAAGGATGCCCACGGGAACATTACTCCCTGGTCGCATACCAACGAGGTCGACTTCCGGCACTGGACGCTGGCCAAATACACGGGCCGTGACGCGCCGCTGCCGCGCGTGGCGCGGTTGTTCAACGTCAACCACTACATCGTCAGCCAGGCGCGGCCCTACCTGGTCCCCTTCCTCCAGAGCGACATGCACGGCCCCTCGACGATCGGCAAGCGTAACATGCTGACGGCCATCAAGGCCTTTGTGATGCGCATGGTCGGCCTCGAGGTGCGGCACCGGCTGCGGCAGATGGACCGGCTCCGGCTGCTGCAGCCGTCGATCCGGCGCTTCCTCGTGGACGAGCACCTTCCCGGGCCCAGCATGACGCTGGTGCCGCAGATCTCGCTGCAGGACTTTGCGCGGCTCATGGAGACGCCCACCAAGGAGACGGTGGAGCAC
Organism: Chaetomium strumarium; assembly: GCF_033439665.1. Lineage (NCBI taxonomy): Eukaryota > Fungi > Ascomycota > Sordariomycetes > Sordariales > Chaetomiaceae > Chaetomium > Chaetomium strumarium. The sequence goes on along the minus strand of NW_026944429.1, from coordinate 2,645,806 downwards.
TGGATCCTGCGCGGCGAGCGCAGCGTGTGGCCGGCCGTGGCGGCGCTCAAGGCCCGCTGCGCCATCGAGATGGAGCTCGACCGCGCCTACCAGGACGTGCGCCGCCTCAAGGCCGGCGACCTCCGCCGTCGGGCCAGCGAGATCCCGGCGCTGGCGGAGCAGCAGTTGGATCAGCAGCACGCGTCCGCGTCCGGGGGTGACGCTGAGCGCTAGGGGCGCAAACGCCGGCAGCTGGCGGGGGCGTGGAGCTCGGGTGTTTCGATAACGGGCTCCGCAGTTGTGCTTTGACTTTTCATCCTTGGTTTTCGGTTGGGGTAGAAAACCGGTGTGGTCTTTCGGGCCGGGAGGATAGGGGCAAGGCGTAGTTATGGCTTACTCAGGGGTGTGGGCGGCGTTGGTCGGTTGGGTTCTCCCAAGCTATGTGTTATATTATATAAGTATGCTCGGTCCGTCAAACGGGTTGGCTTGATACAAATATACCTTGTCGGGCTGCTTCCAGTCCCCGTTCGATTGCGTCAGCTGTAATGCTGGGCGGAGGGAGTGGCAGATTGATTTATACGAAAGAGATGGCCTTTCGGGGCTATGATGCTCGGTCCCAAGGGTCCATGCCATATCACCCCGCTCTATGTATGAAGGCCTAAACCTAGTAGCACTCTAAGGTCTAGGTAGATGGAGAGGGCTAGTTGCCAGTATCAGGTCGGCGAGAGATAAAATTATAGCAGCCGCTGAGCCCGTATCAGATCATCCATCCCATCTCGTTCTTCCCATATTCCCTGCTTATCTATCTCATCGTCCACTTATTCTATTGCAGAGCTCCTTGCAACCGAAACCGCCACGGCAACATAGGTAGTACGGATCTGTCTTGAGGGTCATACAGTGCAGATGTTGTCAAACTTATTACTCGTCTTCGTTCAGGCTTGCTCCGACTGATTCGACGTCAACGTAACGAACCTTCAACAGGGTTTGTATTTCACACAAGGCTTGTGACACGCTTCTACCCTGCTGAGGCGGTCTGCTATAAGTATTGCAGGTGTAGGCTCGTAGGGTACCTAAAGTAACGCTAACGATGGAAGCATGAGACGGTTAGGAGCCAAACTAAACTTTGCTACTGCATGTGGCTTTTTGTCTGATTTGACCCAGGATGATAACTGTTAGATGAAGAGAAGTCCCGCCGACCCGCGGCTGCAACCGACTGGCTTGGAACCGGAATTCGGTGGCCAATGGTGAGTATGGCTAGAGTGTTGCAGGCAGAGAGGAACCATCGTGGCCCACTGGTTTCAAGCTGGAGGACTTCCAAATCTCGACCTCTACAACTCCTGACAGACGCCATCCCGGCCATCCCGCCCATCGACCCTGCCGGTGAAGGGATAGCTGAACGACCCGGCCTCCTGTGATATGATATGGCGGCGTTGAGTGTATGAGATGACAGTAGCCCCATAAAGCGATGCAGGTAAATCTCAAATGTCTCACGCAGCGCACTAACATGGGGCAGATTTACTACGGGTAGCAGTAGTGCAGCATATCCCGCTGCTTATGCATATATGTGCAACGCTAGGAGAAAACGATGGATGCGGCCGGGAATCCGGGATAATGTTAACTAGTAGTGATGGAATGCGGCCAGTCTCATCCATTGGGTCCATTGAGGCATCAGGGACACCTTACAGGATAGGCTGCCCTGCCGAACGGAGTTTGCTCCGGCGCGAAAGAGGGGCAGTGTAACGGCAGAAGTTCAGAAAATGCCAAAAGGCGCAGGACGTGCATGTGCCCAGACTTTCAGAAGGGGATCTCGCAGCCTACCATCACAAATGTCTTGGTATTGCTTAAAAGTGAGTGAGTCAAAGTGCGATGAAGAGGACGGAGCGGGCGGGGTGGCACCCGGGAGTTCCTGGCAAGGCTGAGGGTACACTGGACACATCCATTCCTTGACGTCTATAGAACATGCACTTTAGAAAGTGGTATGGTGTGCGAGCGGGCACTTACAAAGTAGGGATCTGCATAATTACTGCACCAAACGGGGGTTATCAGGCTCACTGGAGGAAGCACACATGGGCTTGAGGATTCATTTGAAGCGGTGAACGACACTCTCTCAGATTTGTCTACTTCTAGGTAGTCTGTTTCGGCTCGAGCCATGTCCGAACAAAATGCATTACCGGCCTACCTCGATCATTGGTCGATCGTTGAGCGCCAAGCTGGTCCTTACGTGGCGTCATGGCATCGTATCGTCAAGGGTGGGAGATTTGGCTGGGCGATCGGACGGAGAGACTCCCCCACTTCCTTCTATTTGGTCTGCCGTTTCTTGACCCTGGCAGTCAGCTTTTGTTGAACGGTCGACAAGCGCCTTGCTGAACAATCGCCTTCGCCGAAATATGCTAAGGGATACGAATGGTTACGTGCAGTATTCTACGCAGGTTGAAACCATGTCTAAACCCTCAGGTTTTTTGGGCGTCCAGCTCCCTAATCTTGACAACACGGCCCAAATTCCGAGGGTTTGTCAAGCTCAGATTCGGCTTGACACTCGAGCGGCATGCGGGCAGGGCCAGAGCGCCAGGAACGGTCCGCCCAAACCTACTGCCATGCATCATGTTCGGTGTGTGGTCATGAAAATGTTGATTGTTGGAATTCCAGGAACAAGGCTTCAAGGTTTACAGGGATGCAAAGGAAATGTGGATTTGTCTTGCGTACCTTGTGTGCTGGCCCCGGTTTGGCTGAGAATCGCCGCTGCGCAGCAGATGCTTCAATTGGCTGCTCAGCCGTTGTCGAAGACGCAATGGAAGCTTTCAAGTTGTTCTCGAAGCTCAGGCAGACCGGGATGCCCTGTGACATGCTTCACTGACACGACCTAGTGGGGCTGGGCTGGTGGGTCGTATTTCCGAAGGCTGGGGGATCTGCGTTCTGCACGAAACTCTTTTGAAGTTGTTAGCGCGGAACCGATGACAGGGGTCTTGAATGCACTTCGAGGCAGCACAGGTACCAGGTAAATCGCCAAAGGGGGTTAGATCAAGGCAGAACGATCACTATCTACCCAGCAACGATCAGAATGGGTTCTTTCCACCCCTGCTTTTTCTTTTGTTTTTGCAAGGAAACGGCCGTTTTGATGCTGTGACTGAAATCTTGCGGCTGGCCCTGGTCTAGAACTAATGTGGGGCGCTAACGGACAAACAGGGGTCCCACTGTGACTGTCCCACTGGTGGCTCAGAACTGCTTGCTCACCAGGCATTCCAGGTTGACTAGGTATTGGGACATGGTGTAGTTCTGCAGTCCCCTGGGGAATTCGTAATGTAGCCTTTTCTCGATGCACCCTGCAGACTGGTACTTCCCTATAAGGAAGCACTACCACCTTATTAGTGTCGCGTCGTGTGTGCAGTCTGTCCATGCGGAGTACACATAGAACTGTACTATTAGTACCCAATTGCTAACCCAGTGACTGGGTGCGGAAGGGAGGAATAGATCAGTGGATAAAACTGGGTAGAACTGCTTACGAGGCTCGGGAGTTGCGTACAATAACGTTACTACTTCGAGACGAGTCCTTCTTCCCGGGCGGTTCTTTTCGTGGGCCTGGTGTAAGACTCATCAAACCGATTGATTGGCTACCCAGTCAGAGTCATCCTGATCACCCTGTAGCTTCTCCCAGCTCGTCACCTTGCAGTCAGGCCTGAAACCTTCGCATTAGTGCGCTCACGCCCGCCCGCGCCCTTTACACCTCCCCGGACCAACCCGCAACGGGCCCACTCTGCCCTGTCCATCACCTACTGTACTGTGGAATTGCCGCCTGCAGCTGGGTGGTGTATGTAAACTGCACTCTCAATTGGGTCTCGAACTTTTAGCTCTTATTCCGTATTGTTCCTTGTATTACTTTTGTACAGTACACTGACACAGAAGGCCTGAAGTACGAGGAGCCGGCAAAGCAGTGGCCGTGGCACAATCAATCTAACGTTTCGCTTAATCGGGGCCAATTCGACATCAACGAGAACAAGGGCCATCGACTACGGATAGTCCGGTGCCGCCCGATGGATGGCAGGGTCCATTGCCTTTGAGCGTGTCAACCTGGGCGTTGCTGCTTAACTTATGGTGCCCGCACAGGGCAATGGTTGAGCACAAAGCCCCGTCCAACAAAAGCCGTGAGGAGCGGATGCAACCTCCGAGGCCGGCCGAGGCAGGATTCGAGGAAGGCATTACTCACCAAATATCGCCGAACTTGTCGGGATCAAGAGGAGATGAGATTGTATGGAATATGCGGCTCGCTCTCGGAATTGACCATCAGCTTCGCGAACTTCCACGGGCCGGTCTGGGAGTCTGTCACGATCATGATCACTCTAGGTATCCCTGCTTTCTCAGGGAAGGCATTTGAACTTTCGCGCAGCGTTGGCACTGCCTTCACCCCTCCCGCCGCGTTATGATGTCAACTTGCCACACTCCAGACTGCGTGAAATTACTGCGCGCAGTGGGCAGGTCATGCGGACACTCAGCTGCCCCGGCAGCCTTTCTTGAAGTGAATGTAAGGTGGAGCGGCCGATGCAGGAGCTCACCTAGGTCGCCGCGGAATAGTGTCTCTTTGTGAAAGTGAGGCGAGCAACACGGTCATCTGGTGTAGACTGGTCCAGGAGATAACCACTATCTACACATACTGACTATAGGACAACAACAGCACCGCCAAGTTGTCGCCGGTTTCGGTGCTTCGGTCAAGCTTGGAGGGAAGTGCGAAACTTCGATCTAGTGATTTTGTGGATGGGAAGTTGCAAGTTTTGAGTTTCCAGGTTGACAGGAGTGAAGAGAGGGGCGTAGCTTACCTTTCACCCAGTCGCCTCAGGATGCTGGGTAAGCACGTAAGGTAGCACAGTGGATGGTGGTAGTGCTGTGGGAGCCCTGGCATGAAGCTGCTTCCGCCACTACCTCAATCGGGTCTTGCGTGACCCAAGAGGTATCTTACTTACTAGTAGTACGGATTACCTACCTAGGGTGCTCTCCAAGCACACAGCCTGCCCACCCCAACTTAAAGCGCCCCGGCACCTGCGGGCTGGACCCCCACACTAGTATAAGGTAGCCCCTCGCCTGTGCTACCAGGTGACGTTGCAAAGCTGTTGTAGGTGCAGCTATTATCACCCCTCGTCTCGCCTGTTGCCGCGGTCGCTCGTCTACCCCTGCCTCTTTCCGTTTTCGCACTTCCCGTTTTCACCACTGACCACTTTCTGATCGAGAGGACAGATGTTGTCGGTCTTGGCTTGGGACCGAGTATAAGAGGGAGCACTGCCTTGCCCTCCACGGTTCGGTTGCTCTTCCTCCTGTATCTGACTCGCAGACGTGCGTACCAGAGCACCGGGATCTGTCCGCCTCGGTCGAGTTGCTTTTACAACCGCTTCTCTCGTTGACGCTGTGGCACCGATTACAGCCCACCCCGACTCTCGTCGAGTCCAGAAGCGGTTCGCCATACACTGAGCTCCGCTTCTCCTTGCGTCTCTCCCGTTTCCAAGTGAGACACTCCGTCCGATCTGAGCCAGCCAGCGCCAGGCTAATATGTCTGCCCAACGAGCAGCTGCCCGACAGCCATCACGCTCATCCCAAGATGACCGTTCCTATGTCGCCCACGTTCTCCGCCGGCGTCCACACCAAGTCAAGGTCGCCTCAGCGCAACGGCGTCAACATCCCCTCCGGCCAAGTGGCAAACGCCTCGTCGGACGCCAGCTTATCGGCACCCTTCGCGCAGCCCCAAGAAGACATCGACGGCAACAACGACGAGGACGCCGACATCTTCATCCTCGCCGCTCCTGCGCAGAAACCCCACACCAGCGAATCCAACGGCGACTCCTCGTCTACCGAGAGGGCCGCAACGGATGAAACCCCGACGAACCCCTCCGCTGCGCCGTCTCCGCCCGTCGCCCCGGTGCCGGGTTATTCGCAGCTCACACAGACCAACATGGCGCTCCACCAGCGCGAGCTGGCCCAGCTGTACACGCCCACGACGGCCGGCTGGGTGACCGAGGCCGGCATGGGCACCCGGCTGATCCGCTCGCCCCCCCGGAGCGTGGCATACAGCATGCTCACCACCGTGGCCAGCGTCGGCACGGGCGTGAGCGTGGCCAGCAGCGCCGGCGTCGCGGGGCTGGACCGGCTCGAGAGCCTGCAGTCTGGTATGCTGGCCGGGATCCAGGTGTTTGGCGTCGGCGCGTGGTGCGAGGCGCTGGATGGTCTCGAGTGAGTGAGGCTGGTCAGGTTCTGATGTCGGAAAAAAACGGGTTCTCGGGATCGATATATGCTCGGCGAATCATTTCGACTTTTGATCCTGACGCGCGGGACAATAAGGGGTTGAGCGTTGTTCGGTGTTTGGGGGTTATGACGGATCTCGACTCGATCATGGCAAAGGGGTTGACGTGAGGGCAGCGTTTCCGTTATGAGGGTCGGTGGTGGTAGGAATGGGGTTCAGTATCTGCCTCGGGTACGGCGTTGATGCGGATGGTTTGGTGTATTCCTGCTTTTGATGAGATAAGGTACTCGCCACTCCTGTCCTTTCTATCTTGGGTGTTTGCTGGTTTGGTGCTTTTCATCTCATGTCTTCTGCTTGTATATGATGAATGAGCCAAGGCGAAGTACGATGGATAAAAGCCGGATGCAGAAGGACATCGGTCAGGTCAGGCAGGAAAAAGGGGGGGATTCAATACCTTATACTTCCCAGATTACAGTGATCTTTGTGCCAATGGTGAGATGGCCACCACAGGGCAGTATATGGGCGACATCATTGAACCGACTTCCAACGGCGCCACAAAGTGGTCAAGTGGCCACCTCGGTGCACCCACACAAATACCATGGCGCCGTAGACCCTCTCCCCCGAGATGGCCTGGGTTCGATTCACATCGTGCCCAGCGAAACTGACTCGCCAGTTTTTCGAGAACCCCCCTCTGCTCGGGGCGAAGTAAAAACCCTCTGACGGTTTTCGTAGCCACCAAGCTCCCTTGCAACAAATCCGACAGGGAGCTTGGTGGTGAGCTTTTTGTAACCCATCTTTTGTATCCGCCATATTGCATTCCATGTTCCATCCACCAACATGGTGTAACCTGATCTTGCCGTCATGTTTCCATCCATCCTCTATCACCTCACACCTCATTGTTGAGGTGCAAACTCTGGAGGATCAATGTCCGTTTTTTAAAACATTTCCCCGTGTCTAACCCGGGTCCACGGAAGCCGGGTGCGGGGATTCTGGGGATAAACGGGGGACAGGGTTGCATTGCCGACTGCCGAGCCTCCACTTTCTCCACCTATCAAGACCGTTTGTGGACACCACGGCTCTGCCTCGAGTCCACCCGCGCTAATAGAAGCGGCCTTGGTCGACGACGAAGCGATGGAAACGCACAGCAGCCGATTTAGCCTGATTAATGCCACGACACTCTTCGTCCCGGGTTACCGGAATCTCGCATTCAACGGCATCACACTTCACGCCCTCAAGATGGAACGGTTGCAGCGGGTTCCTGCGTCTTGGCTGGAGATAAATAGCCCAGCCGTCCGGGCTGCAGGGTGAGCCTCCGAGATATCGGATGGTGTCGTCGCGAGAGTTTGTGGTAGTTACTTCGATCGTCGCCATGCCTAGCACGTCCGGCCTTCGCGGGTTTTTCGGCCTCGTCCTGAGTGCGACCTTCGTCACCGTCGCCACATGCCACAACCACTGGGTCGATGTTTGGGCTTCCATGCCACAGCAGGTAGAGCCGTATAACCTGCCCAACCCGCCCTATGTCAGTACTCTCTCCGCGTCCTGCAACCCTGCATCTTGCCCGGCGACATGACAAGACCGGAGCGCCGGAACGCTGAGACAAGAACACTCCTTCAAAGGCTTAAACTGAACCTCATACTCACTTGCCTTCGCAGAACGGCACCGACGGGGTGTTCCGGAACACCACAATCCGCCAGACCGTCTACCTCACGCAGGATGCCTCCACCATCCGGCTGCAGTTCAGCAACGCCTTCGGCAGCTCCGATCTGCCCATCACAGCCGCCACCGTGGCCCTGCCCGCGAAGGGCGCCGCCGGCTCGAGCGCCATCCGCACCGACACGGTCCGGTACCTGACCTTTTCCGGGTCGCGCTCCTTCCAGGTGCCCAACGGCGCGCTCGTCGTCTCGGACCCGCTGCGCTTTCCCGTCAAGGCCCAAACCAGCCTGACCATTACAGTGTACCTCGCATCGGGCCAAGCCGGATTCGGCATCACGGGTCACCCGGGCAGCCGGACCTCGAGCTGGCTCTCCCAGGGCAACCTCGTCGCCGCGGCAGACCTCAACTCTTCTTCTTCGGTCACCAACGTGCAGCGCATCGACAAGTGGTTCCTCATCTCCGCCGTGCAAGCCTGGCTGCCGCCGTCTCACGTGGCGCTCGCCATCGTGGGGGACAGCATCACCGACGGGCGCGGGAGCACAACCAACGGCAACGACCGCTGGCCGGACCGGCTGGTCTCGCGCCTGCAGCAGTCCCCCTCCTACCAAGGCCTGCGCGCCATCTCGGTCCTGAACATGGCCGCGGGCGGCAACCGCATCCTCGCCGACGGGCTGGGCCCGAACGCGCTAGGGCGCATCGAGCGGGACGTGCTGGCACACCCCAACGTGCGGTACGCCGTCGTCTTCGAAGGGGTCAACGACCTGGGCACGGCGGCGGCCGACACGGCGACCCAGCGCGCCGTGGGCGACCGCATCATCCAGGCGTACGACCAGATGGTGGCGCGGCTACACGCGGCCGGGATCGCCGTGTTCGGCGCGACCATCACGCCCATGAGCGGGCCGGGCCAGGTGTACGGGGATCCGGCGCGGGAGGCGGAGCGGCAGCGGGTGAACCGGTGGATCCGGACGAGCGGGCGGTTTGACGGCCTGGTGGACTTCGATGCCGTCGTGCGCGACGCCAAGAACGGGACTATGCTGCGGGAGGAGTACAACACGGGGGATTACCTGCACCTGAATCCGGCCGGGTACAAGGCGATGGCCGAGGCGGTCGATTTGAGCTTGTTTGCGAGGTTTGCCGACGGTTCGGACGCCATGGTGTAAGTGCGGCGGTGTTGTGCGTGGGTGTTTTATTAGGGCTAGGCAACGGAGGGGAAAGGAGGGGGGAGAGAGTGGGAAATGGAATGAAGAAAAAGAAACTAATGGTTACCTATCCGTCCATAATAATAAGCGCGACCCGGGAGGGGCCGCCGAGACAAAAGCTCCTATTGGGTTGATCCAACACGATCCTACGGCAACATGCGGTGAGTCAACACCGGGAAGGATAAGGCGGATAAATGCAGGGCAAGAACGGGGACCACGATGCTAGAGGCCTAAGAGGTAGCGGCCCAACTGCCCATACTGTGCGCACAGTATGTGCACTCGAGAAACTTCGCAAGCAATACCCAAACGAAGATTGGATTGGATGGGATAGCCAGGTTTTATGTTTCAAAAGGTCAGACGGGGAATTGACAATAACAACGCGGCACGCAGTCCAATGAAGAGGCAGGTTTTTATATGGTATCACATCACCCTGAAGGCCATTCCGAGATGCCCGCAAACTCCAAAAGGAAAGAGTACCAACGTACAGTGTGGTGCGTCTCCTGATCAAGTCCGAGCACTAATCCGAGTCCTCGCACGCCCGCCTTCACATCCACAGCCGGGCAGTCCCGTCCGCTCCAGCGCTGACGCACCACGGCTCGCGCGGGTGCCAATCGATGTCCAGCACGCCAAGTTTGCTGACAACCTTGTGTCCCTTGAGCATCTTGACCGGTACGATGGTTGGGTTCTCCAACTGGTCGTTCGGGACCTTGCCGTGGAAGATCTGCAGCGTGCCGTCGTCACTGGCATCGGCGAACAACGGGAGTCCGCCCTTGTGGTACCGGACCTGTCGGATGGCCTCACCGTGGAACCTCATGGTTTTGTACGGCCTGTTGGACAGGTCGAGGTCGTGCCAGAGGAGCCGCTTATCATAGCTGCCCACGATCAAGTTGTCGCCGCCTGGGTGAATATCGAAAGATGAAATCCTAGAAAAGACTGTCAGCCAAGCCGTCGTCCGGCGTCCAAAACACTCAGGTCCGCATGAACATACCACTTCGCGCCGGGCTGAACAACCTTGACCAGCTCCAGTTTCTGGAGGTCATAGCACCGGATTGTCCGCTGCGTAGCCACAAAGAACAGCGGCCTGAGGGGGTGGAAGGCCGCGGTTTGCGCGAGGCCGGAGAGCTTCCGGAAGGGTATTTGTGTCAGGTGTTTCGAAAGTGTGTGGATGGCTACTGAGCTTCGCTGTCCGGTGGGTGAGACGGTCGCGAAGTGGTCACCCCTCCTGTGCCAGTTGATGACCTTCACAGTTGCCCGTACCGTGATCCTGATCAGGACCCCTTCGTCTTCCAGCTTCGTGCCTGGCCTGGCCCATTTTGCGGGCGGCTCCTTGCCAGCCGGAAGTGCTTGCTGCTGCCCGTTTGTGGCGTAGCCGAAGCCTGCCGCCAGGATTTCCCTGCTGGCCTGGTCGAGGGCCGGCGTGACGCTTGCGTGTGTCGGAACCATCAAGAAGATGTCTTCACCTGCAGCCGCAGCCAGGATGAAGGAGTCCTTGGTTGGCCTCCACCGGACCGTGTTGACGGGCTCATCGCTACTTAACTTGACAGACCATACTTGCCGGCCTGTTAATAACTCCCAGACACGGACAGTGCCGTCGTCGCCGCCGGTAGCCAACGCAACACCAGTCTATTGCTTTGTTGGCACGGATCCATATTCACGGCGCAGACATAGACATGATGGGGCACTCACTGGATCAATCGCAACGCTCCTCACTCTCCCCTCGTGGCCGCGGAATATCGTCTGCACGACAGTCGGGAAGGGCTTGAGCTCAGACGGCGAGGGTAACTTCGGGAGAAGCGAGTTGGGATCGATGTTGAGTCTGTTCTTCCGCACGCGGGGCGCCAGATAGAGGTCCTGGTGATCGAAACAGTCAGTCTTGAGGGCTCGAAACACAGGTCTCTCAGCCTACATACCATGCAGCGCTCAAACCGTTCCTTGACCAGGCTGCCATAAGCAGGCACTTTCCTCAGGGCATTGTACTTCTGTGGCAGGTACTCCTTCTCCCGCTCCTCCGGGTCCGCATTCTCCCATGCTTCGCGCTCTTCTTTGGTCCTAACACGGGTGTCAGCGGCTCCGTTGGCCCAAGAGGCGCAGCGGAATGTCAACTTACGGTAGGTATTCTTCTGGCGGGTTGTAACTCAAGTCATAACCAGGCGGCGGAAGCTTAGGTGCAGGAATATGCATCGGGTTAGGCGCCTGAGGCTCTTCGTTTTGCCAGAGGTCGAAGTGCGCTTCCTCCTTCTCTTCCTCTTCCCGTTCGCGTTCCTCAGGCGGCTTGTAGGGGAGGATTCTGCCTTCACGAATGGCGCGGACCAACTTCATAATCTGCTTGGCCTCATTCTTGGAAGGAATGAAGCGTCGTTTTGGCTCAGGGGCGCTGCTGAGAGCTGTTGACCGTTAGGAAAGTCTTACTCTATGAGAAGCGTGTGACAATGTACTGACGCATCTTCTCCTCCTTGGAGGTAAACCACTCCACAGTATCGGGGTATGGGTCTTGGAGATCATCTGGCAGCAGACCCATCTGAACCCGCCGAACCAGCTCCAGCTCTTCCTGGCTGCACTTTGGTTAGAACACTTCGCCCACAGCGTGCGGGCCTGGGGGCGTACCTGAGATTGAGCGGATTGCCAGTGTTCACATCCGTCAACCCGGTCCACCCCTTGGGGACTTCAATACTATCGAGGAGACTCTGCAGCGCATCGCCAGTCGCCGGGCGCATGATCTTCTTGCCGTTGATGTCATAACCAATATGTGGGTAGCTGGAGAAGGAAGGGCTTAGCAGAAGAACTCAAATTGCTTGCCTCTTGGGGGGACAAACCTGTCGTAGAAACTCAGGGGGATGTTGCCTATCGTGTTGACCGGCCCCTGCGCGTCTGTGTCGTCGGAATCGTAGACCGGATCAATCTCACTGTGAAGACTGAGTCAGTGCCGGCCGAAAGCTACATGTTCCAATTCAGATAACGCACTCGTAGACATATCGGAGTCCCCCATTGGCATCCCTTTCGATCCTGTAATTCTTCCCTTCTTCGTCGACATCCTCCTTCGGCTTCGGATCGACGCCGGGTTCCGTTATTTCGAGCTCCCCTTGTTGCTTGACGAGCTTGTTCATCTCCTCTTCCTCATCGACATCCGAGGGAATATCGTCGCTGAGGATGCCATCGTCCTCCTCGTTGTCTTCACTCCCCTCGGTGCCTTCGCTCCCGCTGTCGTCGACATCCTCGTCCTCGTCTGCGTCGTCGGACGGAATGTAGTCTTCTTCATCCTCGCTCTGCGACAGAACTCCGTCGAACAGGCCATTTGCGAGCTCGTCGTCGGAATCCGAGTCGGACTCCCTCGACTTTCGCTTCTTCTCCGCCAGTTTTGAACCCATTGAGCCGGTGGATTCTTGTGTCCGTCTGTCCGCAACAACTGCAGCTAGAAAGTCCCGGTCACAGACCAAGACTTAAAACTTTCTGCCAGTTTTATTAACTTTTGGCGGGGAGCTCGCTTCACCGCCTGCGCCAAGTAAATTGATAAGATAATCAACTGTACGGAGTAGCGTTCATGGGTTCAAAAGACAAGCCGATTGAATTTTCTGGAATATTACGGAACTCGCGCGTACGGATTACGCAGGCGCTTTGACCTTTCGGTAATGATACACAGTCCCGACTCCCTACGTGTTCAGCAATACTATGGTTACTGGGCTCACCGTACGGATCCGTACACTGTTTATTTTTACCCCGCTTCCCATCTATCCTTCCTGCCCGATCTCGGCAAGAAGTCAAAGGTCAGATAGAAGAGAACTAACGTAGACTGCAGTTGTATGATATGAAAGGGACGTTTGCTCAGGGTGCGTCAACCGGGAAAACAATGGCGCATGACAGGCGTTACACAAGACTCAGGAGGGCACCTTGATGGGCAGGTCGGGTCTGTAATAATGGAAACCTGCTCATCGAAGGATTGGACGAAAGCGGGACAAAGAACAACTGGCCCCACCTGCCGGTCTGTTGTCCGCTGCTTCTGGATTCGTGACAAATCCACGACTTTAAACACGGCAGGATAACCAACGCCACACCCTCGGAACATTATCATACTATTCAGAAATAACAGCACGCGCGAGACCTTTCCAGCGGGCATTGTCCATTGTACCACGACAAGAACGACGACACGTGGCCCCACGGCAGCCGTTCAACCTGTCGTCGAGTCACGAACAGACCGATCGTCCGGAGACCATTGAGACGATAGATATGGATGGAACCAAATCCTCAGACCAGCCCAAGCGCCGGGCTTGCGACGAGTGCCGTAGGAAGCCATGTGTTCACTTCAGCCTTTCCTATCTAACGGACTTGCAGGAGGTAGAAAGCTCGCCTGTTCCAAGGAAATCGATGGATGCGCCCGCTGCAAACGGGAAGGCATCAAATGCGTTTACTCACCCCAGAAGCGCATGGGTAGACCGAGGAAGCATCGCCCCGTTGAATTGGCGGAGCCTCCGGCTAAGGTTAGTGAACCTCGCGAAGCTCCGACCGTAGAAGCGCCGCCGGTCATCGTCCCCGACTTCGAATTCGATAGCTCCATCGGCATGGACCTGGACCTTTCATTTCTGGACATGAGCGGCGCGGACGTCAACTTCTTGGACCTAGTCGATCCCAACTCACAGTACCTTCCTCCTCCAGCTCAAACCAGCATAGAACAAGGGACTGCCGGATACCAGAAATTACCGCAACTTGGAAACACCCCCGGCGGCGACTTCTGGTCCATGGGCAGCGGTGTTCCTGGCGATATCAACTTTGATGGGCCGCTCTGCGCTTCCACCCCACCCCCAGCACCTGAGATAACCCCCGAAGAAGTCGCGCAGATGTTGTCGGCTGACCTCGAGACATTGCCAAGTCTCTCGCCTCCATCTTCAAGCTCTCCGAGCACACACGGCTCACCGGAATCTGACGGGCCCCCATTATGTGGCTGTCTCTCGAAGCTCTACCTCGCCTTGGCCTCCCTCCAAACCCTTCCTAAAGACGTCAGCGAAGCGATGAGAGTCGCCCGCACCGCCACCAGAATCGCCCACGACACCATCCTGTGCCCAGTGTGCGGCGACCCGCCGATCGACCCGGCCGGCAAGCCGCCGCTACAGGCCTATCAGAATATGATGATGCTCGGCGCACTGCTCCCGTCGCTCTCCAACGCGTACATGCGTATCCTTGGCATGGTGGATGCCGAGGCTGCGGCCGCCGACAAGGACCACCGCAATATCCGGTTCACACTCAGCGGCTACGGCGGGCTCTGGGGCCTCTTGGCCAAGCTGGACCCCGTTGAGTGCAACGCCTCCGAGCGGCTCGAGGGCGCCATGCTTGAGCCGACTCTTTGGCGGCTGGCGGTGCGCGCGCTGCTGAAGATAGACGTGTATGGCATCGACGGCATGACAGCAGATATTAAATGCCGTTTCGGTGACATACAGCAGCCGGGGCTGAAGGACATCATCAAGATGATGGAGGAGCGCTCGCGCCGGCGGCATGAACAGCTGGACGCCATGGTTGCTGCGGGCATTGTGCAGAAGGTCAACTGCGACTATGTTCCGCTTACAGCTACGGGCGAGAAGCCCACGTGTCTGCGGATCATCGACATCGCGAAGCGATCAATGGACGAGTTGGTTATCCCTTGAGAATGGTGGCCTTTTACGTCGTGACAGACAGACAGACGGACAGACACATCCGGTATGAATGTACCGAGGCGGCACCCGCGCCCTTTACGCCGCCACCAGACGTACCCAAAACCGTCAAGGAGGCACAGAGAAGGGACGCCGCGCCCACCGTACCACGGGCTCGCGTCGCCCAGGAGGCAGACCGATTCGCCACCGCGCGGCCATTGACCCATCAAGCTAGGACATTCCAGTGATGGCTTTCCCGTAGAGGATGGAGACCAACGTCCCTCGAGGGACATGTGAGGACATGGCCGTGGGAAACATGAGCAGGCCGGGATTGGCAGACCTGGGATAGGAGGAAGTCATGGCACGGCTCGCCCGTTAGACATGGAAACCTGGTATGGCACGGACTGGACTGGACTGGACATTAAGCAGGATGGATTCCTCTCGAACCGATGTCTTGTATTCTTCTTTTCTCTATTTTCATAGGGAGCCGGATATACGGCGCTAAGGCGCTTCTTGGGTAGGATATGCCTAACAGCCGATATCGCAAGCACACCATGCAGAACACGGGCGCCATAACCCTGAAATTCCCTGCTCATTGCCATGTCGAATCTGCTACATCAAGATGCATCTTATGCTGTAAAAATGATAGATAGTCAAGTCCGCCCTACACCACCGTCGTCCTCACCATTTGCATAGCTTTTGGCGGCCCATCCTCCAATCTTAAGCCAGAGCATGTCTTGCTTTATTTCCCTTCTTGTATACCTTGGAACAAATCCGCGGTACCCATCCCACGCGGGGCGCAAGCCTTTAGTAGACCTTCTTCTTCTCGTCGACGCTGAGCTGGCCCGGGCCGCTGTTGACCAGCAGGAGCAGACCGCCAACAATGGAGAGAATCTGGAAGAAGTCGTACTTGGCGAAGTCCTTGTGGGGGTGGTGCTCATGAAGCTGCAGGAAGCCGTCAGAAAAACCGACCCTGCTAGTTTCACGAACCATGGCGGGGGGGGGTGGGGGGGGGGGGGGGGGGGGGGGGCCGAGTAACTCACAGTCCAGAAGTTGTTCACCAGCACATTGAAGATGCTCAGGATGACAACCAGGAGCGTGGCGCTGAACTTGGCCTTGAAGCCCACCACAACCATGACGCAGGCTACCAGGCCGAGCAAGGAGACAATGACGCGCCAGATGGACCACTCGCCGCTGAAGACGAAGCCGATGAAGAGGAAGATGAGCAGGACGCGGCCGGCCAGCTGGAAGTACATCTTGCGGTCCTTCTCCTCGAGCTGTGGGAGCCCCGCGAAGGCCTTGGTCTTGCGCACCCACGAGTCCGAGAGCACCATCAGCAGGCCGCCCATGACGGACAGGTTGCGCAGGAAGAAGTTGAGGTCGAAGATCAGGCCGTAGCCGAGCGCCTGCGTGATGACCACGCCGATCAGGCCGCCCACCGCGAACTCGGAGTGCTTGCGCACGATGACCAGGGTCGAGCACGTCGCCATGGCGATCACGTTGGCGATCAGGAAGAGGTGGGTCAAACCTGAGGGGACTGGAGAGGCGCAGCTGTTAGTCGGGGACCTGAGGGTTTGGCGGGAGGAAAGAAGAACATACTGCGGCGGTAGTCATGCAGATAGAGAAGCTGGTCATTCCATTGTGTTATTATCCTGAGCGCGTCCTCGATGAAGGTCACGACGATCAGAAAGCGGCCGATCGCCGGGAGGTAGCTGCCGGTAAAAACAAAGTTACATGTCAGCGGCGACCATGGGAGCTCTTCTGATGATCAATTGGGTGGTACCCACGGCTTGATCGGCTCGCTCACGGTGTCCATCAAGTCCTCGATCTTGCTCGTCTGCTGCCGGATTGCGTCGAGAGGGCTCTGCTCCGTCTTGTCCTCGACCGGTCCTCCGAAGGGGTTCGGTGCCCCGATGCCGTAGCTACCCGGTCCTCGCATTTGCGCCATTGCGTTGGCCGGCTATGTAAAATCAGAAAGATCAGTGGGAGTGAGAGCGAAGGATGACAGTCCGGCTGGCGAATCGGCTCGTAAGTGGCGGTGGGACAAAGGAGAAGGAAGACCGAGGGCAACGGCGATCGAGGGGTTGACCGGCAAGGGGTTGCGAAACGGTGATGCTAGCAGAACGCTAGATTCGGCAGCTTCGAAAGGAGCGAGAACGGAAAAGCGCAAGCAAGCTCAGCAGCCTGGACGAGAAATTGAAGTGCTGGCGAGGGCAGTAGTTGGGCAGAATAGAGGAACCTAGGGAGCTGCTCGCACAGCAAGAAATTTGAGGTCGCTGAGCTCGGAGCAGATGATGTCGTATCTACAACTGTGTCCTTAACCAAGACGAATACCGGGCCCAGTTGGGATGCAAGCTGATGACCGCAGCGATAAGATAAGAACCCTGGGCCACAAGAGCGGAGGAGCTGTGACCTGCACGTGCCAGGCAGTCTTGCGACGCACGGGCCTTCGCCTGTACCGTAGCTTACCTACACTCGGCTGTTTCAGAGACCTACGTATGTATGTATGGCACGTATGTATGGCAGATTGTAATCCGTCAACATGACCAATTGATCGGCTTCGAGATCTCAGCCCAGGAGAACAAGAGGTCTTCCCCGAGCTCTTGTTCAGTTCCACATACCGTTCGTTACCTAGCTCGGACAGCTGAGTGGCCCAAAGGCTAACATAACACCTGGCGTCGCACCATGGTACACAAAGAGCTAACCACTAGTATCTGATTCCCGCTCCGGTGCTTGAATAAGTTGAGTCCCCTACTCGCCAGGTCTTACTCGACACTCGAGTGAGGCCATCCCTTTCTCACACCTTTCCGACGCCGGGTGCTAGGAATACAAAGAAGAGGGTTATTTGCATGTGACCGGCATCTCCGAAGTCGTCCGAGACCTAATATCTTCAAACATTGAATTCGTTTTGACGATTTGGAACGAGGTTAATGACCCTAAAGAGCAGGCAGCGCGCCATACCTAGTTGCAGTTGTACGAGTCTCCGACTCGACTTACATTTAGTCCTTAGAGCTGTATCAACAGTGTCATTATACAGGTACACCAAGTTACATTGCAAGCAGGCCAGCTAACGTATGTTACCGATGAGTACGAAGTAGTACGTGTACTTCTCTGCCGAGCGTACCACCGCCTTGGGCGGTGCTGTTCATGTACGGATTACGTACTCGCTGGGCCTTCCAAAACGGCTGAACCCAGCTCGCCGCCTTGATCTTCGCCAAGGGGCCGAGCTGGGTTCAGCCGTTTTGGAAGGCCCAGCGAGTACCGTTGCAGCATGTTCCGTCCAGTTCAGTTGCATGAAGCCAATCATTGAAACTCTTAGATCTCGAAAATAACCACCAAACAAAAATCATGACTCGTGACCCTACGCCTCAACAGTGCATTCGAAGGAGTGAGATTGCGCTCAGTCGCCCCATCGACGCGCGCCATACTCGCGCCAGATGCGCGAGTCGGGAAGCG
Organism: Chaetomium strumarium; assembly: GCF_033439665.1. NCBI lineage: Eukaryota > Fungi > Ascomycota > Sordariomycetes > Sordariales > Chaetomiaceae > Chaetomium > Chaetomium strumarium. Next base: position 2,627,684 of record NW_026944429.1, on the reverse strand, counting down.
ACGCAAAGCCCCAATAGGCAGGCTGAGCTGACCACGAAGGGCCAACCAGCGAAGAAAGCGTCGCTGTCGTGGCATAGAGGCACTCGCACTTGAATGACGGGAATGCGACATTGAGATACCGAACCAATAAGGGGTAAACTGGATGAGCGCCAACTTGCGTTTTACCTGCACATAAGCGGCAACACCAGGCTAAGCGTACCACAGCAGTGAGTGCGCGCCGGATGGGGATTAGCAACCGTGTGAAGAAGACGGACGGTGTTATCTACAAGTCCTATAATCTTCAAACCAGTGTCACCCCCACCCAAACCCCCCGGATATCTCAAGATTGAAAATACAAGCCCCTTAAAAGAAAGCCCAAAGATTATGAGTGAAAAGAAAACCTTTTTGCCCATGTCGTCTTCTCAAGCCCAATTCATATCCGTGACGAACCCACCTAGGTGACCGTCACACGTGAGAGGACGGTCGCTGGCCCTCACATGCTACGCGACGGCGAAGTATGGCCACGTGGAGACCGCCCTCAAACCAAGCGCTGCATTTTCTCCCCCATTTCACCTAATTAAGACCAAGCCTACGGTTTCCCACCAGGCTGGTAGCCGCCCTGTTGCCACGACTCCCTGCCCTGATACCCAGGAGGCGGGGACTGCGTGGGCACGGCAACGTCCCCGCTAGGCAATTCCACCGGAGGCGCAACAAAAGGCGTGTACTGATCGGGCCGCGGAGAGGCGTGCGGGGACCTAGGTGCATGATTCTCGTTAGAAACGTATATAAGACCAGAAAGGGAAAAAGAATGGTGGCTTACGTATAATCACCGCCACCATACCCCTCATGGTGATGACCATTCGCATATCCATACTGGGGCAAGCCCGGAGAAGGCGTCGTCAGATGCGGCGACGGGCTAGTCCCAATCCCGTAGTAAGGTGGCTGCCCAGCACCGGCATGGTATGAACTGCGCAGCGTGCTGGCGTTATCGTGGCCGGGGAATGTCGACGAAGCGCCCGACAGCGTCGTCTGGCCGGGGCTTTTCGGGTCCACGACGACGCCGCCGCCAACGCCGCCGTTCGCATATTTAGCCTCGACCATCCCGGGCGAATCAGTCGACCGGGCCGCCGCTGCCGAAGGCGGGACGTGGAACGTCTTGCGGTACGCCTTGTCGAACCCGCCCCTCCGGCCGCAGAGGTAGATCAGCGCCGCGCCCAGGATCAGCACGGCGGCGGCGCCAATTGCAATCCCCGCTATCGCGCCGCCGCTGAGGCCGTGGTGTGATGAACCACCACCATTCCCGCCCGAACTTGAGTCGGATGAGATCGTTGAGCCTGAGCCGGGGGTCGGTCTAGGCACCGGCGTCTCCGAAGGGAAGGGCTCACCGGGGGCGAGCTGATAGGTGGTGTTCTGGGCGTATTCCAGCTGGGCGTCGTAGGACTGGGTTGCGTTGGGGTTGATGACGCCTATCATGTGGTAATCGACACAGGATCCGGGGGCTGCGCAGTAGAAGAAGATGGGCGCCGTGTCATTGACTCGGACCTCGTAGTGAGGAGGCTGTGAAAAGCGGTGTCAATATCATGACACGTCTCGTAAGGGTCGCCGTGCGAGAGCCGGCTGATGTAAGCATCCTTACATTGTTAGACACGACTTGCGGCTCGAAGATGCCAGTGTAGAAGCCTGCTTTGTTGATGTTCGCGTACTCATATGGGATACACGGCCATCCAAACTCGGCACGGGCGACTCGATGACCGCCAGGGTAGAAGTTAAACCCTAGAGATAGACAAGAATACTGTGTAAGCCGAGTCTCACCAGTAAAGACGGGCAGCAAGGAACTGCATCTCCGGACTCACTGATGATGTCGCCGACCTTAGCCGTCGCTTCGTGTGGGGTGAAGACGTGACCGGTCTACATCTAGATCAGCGGAGTCTTATGAGCCAAGAATTGCCATTGAATTTACCGCTCCAACGGCTATCGTGACCGTCGCTGGCCCGGACGAGCTGGAGGTTGTTGATGATGCCGACGACGACGAAGCTGCCTCCCCGGTTGGCGTTGGTGCTGCCGTGACGGTCTCGTCATCCTGGGCCGTAGCTGTACTTGCTAGAACGGCAGACAAGGCAAGGACTCGTAGGGCGAACATGGTTGCGGCTTCGATCTACCCTCTACGGCGGGTGTGGTTATCGCCTGGATAAACTATCGGCGCGCAGCCAACGGGGACGGGAACAGAAGGGAAAACAAAGGTGGCGCGCGCCTTTCCCTTCTACTAATTTAACAAGATTCCCAACCTGCAGGGCAAAGAGCTGTTGTTCGTCTCGGCAGGGACCCAGATGGGCTTGTTGGCTGAGGTGTGCACCAAGCCTGGTGGGGAACCGTGGCTTACATGCGGTGAACAGCAGCCTGATCGGGACTTGAGCTGACAGGATTGGGATGCCAGTTCGTGGTGGTGGAGTCCATGGGCACCACAGTCTCTACGCTCATTTTGGGGGGCTCGAGGTCCCCAGCATGCCCAACGGACAAAGCCGACATGTGGTAGAGCGGTCCGGTTCAGGTATGTGGGATGGGGCGTCCACAAAGAGACAAAGGCTGTGACCAGTAGCACCACCCTGCCCTGGTCAAAGCGAGGACAGGAATTCGACGGCAGCAATGCCCCGTTTCTCAGACCCCGAGTCCCACGAAAGGGGTCCACGCAAACTTGGCCACGGAAGCCCGTCGTTCGCGACCTCTCCATCTCCTCGGATATGCAGTCGACCAAACTGTATCCGTAGGCAAGAGAGATTGCATTGCAGAACGCACACCTTGTTCAGCAGCCAGCTTAGGGCCGCGAGCTGTAGATGGCATCTGCCTAGATGCTGCGGAAAATGTCGATGACGAAGCCGCAGGGCTGTTGCGATAAGTACAGTAGCACCCTGCTGGATGCAGATCCCACCGTGGTAACTGGTAACATTGCTGAGCTGGGCTGTGCTTTGAGGAGAGTGAGGATGCCCAAAGTGGAAGTTGATTGCTGGGCTCGCTGGGCCCCACAAACCAGGGTCCGAGACCCACTTGCCGTCGTCTTGGCATTGTGTGTTTGGCTGCTTGGCGGCATGGGGCTGACAACAAGTCCCGTGGGCCGTGGCTGTTTGTCGTTGGGGGCCGTTCTCTAAGACTCGTTATCCCTTCACACGAACTCGAAAGCGACTTCAAGAGGGCGTCCTAGTAATGATTGTAATCTTGGAAGGGATTCACATACGGCCTGCGAAAGTCGCTTATCTGGTATAAAATCCTTTGCTGTCCACAATCGGTTCAGTCATGAGCCGGGACCCACCGTCGGCCGGGTGCAGATCCCGAAAGCGGGGCAGTTGCTAAATCCGTGGTACACGTCGGGCCGAGTTGAGGCGCCGAACACTGCTCCATACAACTACAACACTTCCATCTTCGAGGATCGATCGAATCTGAAGACCTATTGGACCCATGTGCTAGGACTTCTAATCGTGCTCAGGCCGCTCCCACGTTGGTTGTTGCTCTCGGCCGGCCTAGCGCTCAGGGTCGGGATCGGCAGCCGAGAGAGGATCGATTCGAGGTTCAGCAGTCGGAGCCCATTTCGAGTCAAAACGGTACCGGTGATCGGCTGTCCAACAGATCTGTAGAAAGGAGATCCGGGTGGTTTTGGGTATAAAACTGTAAGCTCTCACACGCAAGCCTTCCCGGGTCGACCTCTATTGGGTCTTCGTCTTCTCCTTCGATGCGAACCACGACCTGGGCAGAATTTCGCTCTCCACCGCCAGTCTCCCAAGACACCACAGGTAACACAAAGAAAAACCAGCGGCGCCGACGCCGACATTAGCCACCACCCATAGATCCGGCTTGTCTGGAGGAGGCGATAGAAATAGGGCCAGGACGTGCCAGAACGCCATCGCCAGGTAGAACGAGCAATGTATGAAGAGTGTAGCCCAGTGGGACCAACCGCCGGCGCCTTCGTAGAAGTACAGGCTCAGCGAAGTCGGAGGCAGGCCCAGGAGATATGCCCAGAGGAGTGTCAACACCGTGTACGGCACCGCCAAGTCAACCCGCTGCAACAAAGGGAATATTGTCCAACAGCCGAGAATGTTGGCGAAGCCGACCCACGCACGGGTGCTCCTGCTGAGCCCGTGGCTCCCAGCCAGGAGCAAGGTCATTGGCATTAAGGGGAGCAGGACACTCTTTTCGTGAACCTGATAACTGAACAAGAAGAACCCCCATGCTGTCGATGCAAAAGACAAGGGCAGCAGATCTTTTCTCGGTCGGAAGAAGAGAACGATATTGGGAGGGATGACCGACGCCAATGTTGCTAGCAAGGCGACGCGTTGCAACAACTCGGCCGGAAAATTCTTGATCTTGATTATCACGTTCAAGGCGCACCAGAAATTGGCGACCTTGTCTTCGAACAGGCCGCGAGCGAAGGGAAAGATGCGGTGTATCAATTGAACCAGCTGCTCGACCACGGGGTAGTAAAAAGCTTCCGTGTCCAGGTAGCGAACGAGGCCTTGAAATAACGGCAGAGGCGGGCGAGGTCCATCAATATCGGGACGTGAGTCGACCCCGCGCTTCACGTCGTAGAGGGTGCCGACCACAAGTGGCAATAGCAGGATAGCAAACGATAGGATAGTGACTGCCGCAATCGCGAGAAAGCGTGGAACGTTGATCCGCGGAAAAGTACAGCTTCCCAAGAGGTACGCAAACACCGAGAAGGCGTAGTACAGGGCCATTTGCTTGAAACCAAGCGCCGCTACGAAGAAAACGGCGGCCCAGAGATTGCGACCAGCGAGCATGCTAGACATGCTTGCGACGACGAATCCAAGCATAACGGTGTTATACTGGAAGTGGACGTGGTCGATCAGGATCGTGCCGGGTTGCATCAGAATGGCAACTAAGGCGACCGAGGCCGACCAGTTTGCGACACCGCTCAGTCTGCTATAGCGCCGTACGAAGACCACGACGGCAGGGACGTACACCAGATACTCCGACACGAGCACGGTGGCCCTCATGAAGACCTTGAGCGTCGGATCGTGCGAGCCGCGGGACGAGAAAAGGGCGAACCAGGATGGGTCGATGAGCGAACCGAGCTTTCCACAGAGCCAGCTGTGGTAGGCCGTCAGGGGCGGGTAGTCGAGGCCCCACCACTCGAGGTCGTGGAAGTACCACTGGGATATGGGTAGCTGTGTTGTGATCTCCATCCAGTGCCTCTGGGCTTCGTAATCGCCAAACATGGGCGGTTTCTCAAATCCTGTTCGCCGTCAGTTGTTCTGTCCCGGTTCATCGTAAACGCTCCAACTCGGGTAATCGCACCAGAGTAGCCCCATAGCCCTGCCGCCCACCTGAAGAGCCCCGCAGCCATCAGTATCAGGGGTAAAAGCTCCCATTGCGATACGGTGCCCCTCGCGGGCCACAAAAACGCAGCAAGCGGAAATGCCGGGGAGCGAGCCAGCGGCTCGACCGAGCTGTCAGTGCTGAGCTTGCTCGTCAAAGGCCGCTTGGCCTTCCGCCTTGGTTTATGAGGAGAAGGCGAAGGCCCGGCCATTGTCACCGAGGATGCTGTAGAGATCGGGAAGGAGGCCGCATGGAACGTGTGGTTGGAGGTCGGTGATAGGGGGAAACTTTTTTGGACGACCGCAATCTGGCCAACACAAAGATCCATGGAGGTTCGGATGGCATTTCATGTGGGGAAGCTGCTGCAGAGCTGTGGAGCCAGTGACAGGGGTACTACGTACCTGTTCGTGAACCCCCGCCTGCAACCTCCCGGCAGAGCCTTGCTTGGATTGATTTGATGCCCCTCATAGCTGAGAACAGGAACCTGGAACATGGAAGTGATGAATGAGAAGCTGCAAGGCTCCAGGTCACCACATCTCAATCACTGCCGGTGTGTCAAAAGCCGAAACATGCATCAGGGGGTTTAATGTCCAACCGCTCCAGCTGAAGCTGCATCATCTTTCTCGAAAATGCCGTATCCCTTCGTCCTCCCAACGACGTCCTCTTTTGCCTTCTCGTCCAGCTTCACCTGCGAATCGCACCCCTCACTGCCCCTCCAAGCAAGCACCCACCGCGGTGTCGTCCGAGACACACTCAAGCGACACAAGCGTCTACCCGCGACTTCCCAGCCCGCCTCTCTCTCCTCCGTCATCTCTGCCCTCCATAGCTATCTCCCCTACCTCTTCGCCATCGATGCAGGCCTCTCGAACAAGACCATCCACTCAGAAGAGGTCTCGGTCATCCTGAAGACGGCGCCCCTGATCGAATGGCGCCCAACGCTGTCTGGTAACCTTCTCCCAGGCCGCGAACGGCCGCGCACCAAGATCCACTCCCTCGAGTACGAGCTCTTCTTTGCCCTCTCGACCCTCGCAAACGCCTTCACCCTCCAGTCCCGCGCCGCCCTGCAGCCGCTCTACCAAACCACCAACGCGCCCGTCGGCACCGCTCAGCGCCAGACCGCCATCGCCACGGCGACCCGCCACCTCCTCGACGCAGCGTCCATCTACACATACCTCGCCTCGCGCGCCGAGTCCCTGCCCCCGGACTGCCCGCCCCCGCCATGCGCGGACATCGCGACCACCACGCTCCGCGCCCAGCGCGCCCTCGCCCTCGCCGAGGCGACCCTCCTCGCCGTGCTGAAGGATGACCCCTACCCGGCCGTCGTCGCGCAGGCGCGTAACCCGCACGACACCGAGTGGATGTACAAGGCGCCCGACATCCCCAAGGTGCGCGCGCACCTATTTGCGCGCCTGTGTCTGGCGGCGGGGGAGCATGCGGCGCAGGCGGCCGCTGCGCTGGGGACTAGGGCCGGGGGGAAAGGAGCCAGTAGTAGTGTTAGTGACGGGTTTGTACGCTACTTGGACGATCTGCGACGGGCGAGCCGGGCGAGGGCGTGCCGGTTCTTTGGCATTGACGCCGAGCTAGGCGGGCAGACCGGCACTGCGATCGCGTGGCTCAGAGCCGGCCTGGCGGAGTTGGGGGTTGAGAGGAAGGGGGATGGAGGGAAGGGGACGGGCTTGAAGGGGTTGAGGAAAGAGTGGAGCGAGCGGAGGGAGGACAAGAAAGTGGAAAAGGGTTTGGACTGGGGCGCGGATGGGGGCAGGTTGGAGGAGACGAGGGTGATCGAGATGCTGGAAGTGAAGTGGACGAAGCAAAATGATACGGTGAGCGGATCCTCCCAATGGAGGGTTGCAACGCATGACACAGTTGATCTGATGTGGTTCGTCTCTCCAGATGCTCACTCAACCAATACCCCCCACTGGGCCCCTACTCGCCCAGATGCCCTCGGGGCGCGAGATCCACAGCATCAAGCCCTTTGAGCCGCCGCTATTAGCTCCGGATATGCTGGAGGCAATGCGGGCGCCTCCTGATAGATCGGACGAGTTCGGTGATTATCCGAGCTCGGACGAGGAGACGGCCGTAGATCCCTCTCCGGGTGGGACGTTCACGGGAAGATCATCAGATTACCGGACGGGGACGCCGGGCTACTTTTGAATTCAAGATCCCATGTAAATACGAGCATATCGAGCCTAGTACTGTTGCTACGTGCAGTCAGACGCGCCATCTTTCCGGTAAGCCGGGTCGGAATAGAGATCAGAATCCAGCCGAGCTGTGCGGCGTGCAATGTGCACCATCTGAGAGGATGGCGATACGCGTGAAGACGTTCCGATGTGGCTAAGTGGTGGCGCGCCAGAAAGCAGAGTCGGTTTGCGATAGCTCGAGTGCCAACCATATTAATATTTTCCCTTTTCCAAATCCCGAAGCACGCCCTAGTGTACTGATGGCATGCGCTAAGCCCGAAAACATATGATACAACGCAACGCCCTGAATACCCGACCTCACACCTACTCGTCATCTTCATCGTCTGCGATGACCCGCCGTCTCCGACCCTTGGATTCCGTATGGACCGGGGCTTCCTCGTCACCCTCGGCGTCCTCGTCCGGCTCAGCGGTCCTCTGCCGCTTCCGCTTTGGCGCCTCATCCTCCTCCTCCTCATCCTCGTCATCCAGGAGATCCTCTTCCTCTTCGTCATCATCCTCCACCTCCTCGCTCTCGTCGCTGTCTACCAGGAAGCCGTCTCCCATATCATAATCGTTCGCGCGGCGATTCCCCGTAGGCTCATCATCGGTGTCATAGTCCGGAGCCCGGTGCTTCTTGGGTCCGCCGGTAGCACCACGTTTTCTCCCAGCACCCCCTGCGCCCCGCCGCCCTTCAAGATCGCCAACGGAGAGCAAGCCGCCTTTGTACCGCGAACTGCCGTCCGCGCGAGCAGCTGCCGTCTCTTTTCGGCGCTGCGCTTTCGCGCGCTCCTTCTCGGCCTGCTCGGCCTGCTTCTTCAGTAGCTCTGGGTCTTGGTTCGTGGCAATGATCATGTCGGAGGTGCGGTCCTTCTTGGCGCCCGCGAGCTCGGCCTTGAGCCGCTCCAGAGCATGATCCTGCAGCTCCTCATTCGGCCGGACCGTGTACTGCTCTGTGACATGGCCCACGATCAGCAGCGAGTTGGTCGTGAGGTGGGCGGCCGCCGCGTAGTAGTGCGCGTCCTGCACTTCGTTGTAGGGCTTGTTGGGCGGGGGTGCCAGAGGCTTGGATTGGATCTCGAAGTGCTCGTTTCCGATGGCGAGCGTGACGGAGCCGTCGCTCCAGCGGTAGATGTTTGCGTTGCTCTGCATGCGGCCCGTCTCTGGGTCGCGGCGGAACATGACGGAGGGCATAGGGCTTTCGGAGTTTGCATTGTCGAGCTCCCATCTGCTTGGCTGCCATTCATCGGCCTTGTATTCCATTGGGTTGAATTTGATGAAGTCCGGGACGCGGAGAGAGTGAAGCTGGAAGAATGTGAGACAGAATGCCACCCGCATGTCATCTGGGAGCGCGACTTACGCCGCCATCCTTGGAGCGCGGAATGCGATGCCGATACAGCGGGACCTCGGCGACTAACTGCTCGCGGAATTCTTGGGGCCCCTCGTCGTCTTCGCGACCGCGCGCGTCCGCTTCACCGTCTTCCCTATCCGACGCAAGTTCACGGTCGCTCAGGACGTTTTCTTTCTGAGAAATCGCGTCATCGTCATCATCTCCGAAGAGATCGTCGCCTCCGTCGTCGGGGATATCGATGGGGTCTTCAGAATCGGACATGTTGAAGCTCGCCTTTTAGTCTAGAGGACGCGAAATATTTCGAGTCCGATGGTGCAAAGCAACTGTCGTGTAGTAAGCCGAGGATTGTGAGACTTTGGGGCGGCAGCTCATAAAGGTCGTTAGAAAGTGATTGAATCCTAACTACCAGGTACTACCCTCTTGAAGACCGTGACGACTCGGATATCAATGCACCTTTCTACTTCAGCAATTGCTATTGTCCTCCCACCGATTAGATAAGGCGGGAGGCTTGTACATAAACAGTTACTCCAGCTCGCTGAGTCAGCGGTCAGCCTCAAGTAAAGTTCCTGTACTGTGTAACACGGTTTTAGCTTCCATTGATAAGAACATTTCAAGTTGTTCCAGGTTGTTAACTTGTTATCAGGGGTAACAATCACAGTACAGTCTGACATTGTTAAGGTAACAACCTCGAAATCACAAACCTGCACCGACAAACTACAATCCTCTCCAGGTAATCCATCGACAGATGCACCCAGCTTCTATCTTCTTGCGCTGGATTGAGTGTTTTGACAGTGGAGATATTCAAGCATGCCTGGTGCCTTGCAGAGGGCCAGAGGTGTGCGCTAACACCCAGCAACTGAAACTTGAGGGGAAAAGCGGTTCAGGGAGTTGAAACGGCGGGAATGGCATTCCACAAGAGCCCCATGGAAAACTGAGGGGTCTGGAACCTTGATTACCTGCACCTCGTCTGTAAACGACTTCATGACCGCCATTCAAACGAAGCGAAACGGCACGTTTTGGACCATTTCTGGACCCCTGTTTGCCCCGTTCTGAAGATTTGTCTTCCATCCACTGTTCTCCGCTAGAGTTGTCGCGACAATGTCGAACCTCTTCTCCGGAATGTGAGTTTTGGCCGCCTCCATCACCTACCAAGTTCCGTCCCCGCAGCCCACCTACACCTGCTTCTACCCGCGTCTACCTACTAGTAATTTGTCAAGCCGTCTCGACATCGTCGGCGCCCAAGAGTGAGGCTGCAGCTCTTCAACCCCCACTATATTGTTCACCTTCTTGTATACGGAAGCAAGTGCTTTGGTGCCAGGGCTGGGATCTCTTGAGGCTCACTCAGGTTGGCCATGGTTGCAATCAGGCGTTGACCCGCCAAGCCCCCTCCTCTTGTTCCAACCTCAAGGAAGTCACAACAGCAGCATGGGAGAGACTTCGTGATCTCACGTCTGCCGCCCTTTTTGGGACCAAGGCTGTTCACAAGTGTGTTTCCTTAGCCGTTGCCGCCGCTGTGGAAGGTGGGGGCATACTTAAACTGGAAACAAACATGGGGTGCCCAACAGCTTCCATTATTATTATCATTACAGTTTGAGGGCTGCGACGAGACTGGGTTTGCCTCGATCTCATCGGCGGACATGCTAAACCTGCTCCCCAGTCAACGCCAGTTTGCAGCTAACGTATTCATCCAGCAACGCCCGCTTCCGAGGCCAAAGAACCCCCGGCTCACCGGGCACGTCCTCTCCGAGCCCGGAGCAACAAGCGCAACCAGCGGCTCAGTCTCCCGTCAGCCCTTCCCACGGAAGCCATCCATCCTCTTCAAGCCTTGCAGCGAAGCTCCCACCGCTTCAGAGCTCGCCATCCCTTGCTGAGACTATCGGCATGGACCAGTCCAGTGGCATGATGGCGTCGGCTGAGGATATCCTCACCTCATACCATCTGCCCCCGGTCAAGCCCCTGTGGCTTAATGCGAATTATGCCAAGCACATCGTCAAGGGCAACTTCTTGACGCTCAGCGCGAAGCCCAAGACGGTTGAGATGGGAGAGTGGATCGCGCACCAGGGTAATTATTGCGGATGCGCCCTCTAAGACACGCGGCTGATCTGTTTGCTAGTTGTTGACCACTGGAGGATGTTGATCACCTTTATCCGCTTAGTACACGACAAGGAGGAGGATGGATCATCGATTTGCAACTCGAGGAGGTGTCCCAAGATGTCAGCCGGAGCGTAGGTAACCGCCTCAATTGCTTGCCTTGAGCGTTGTTCTGACTGCTCCAGTAATCACTCCTTCACTTGGCTCAACTCCCGGCTCCAGCCTGTCGAGATCCCAGCATACGAGTACTTGACGCTTGTCCAGCGGTACATCTCTGGCAAGATTGACGACGTCAATATCTTTCCCACAGACCTTGCCGGTGTCTCATACGCCGATAACCCGGCGTTCTGCACTCCACTGCCCGAATCGGGTCAGGACTGGGTGGGCAAGCGCAGCGGATTCCCCCAGAACTTCATGGAGACGTGCCAGACCATCTTCCGCCAGATGTTCCGCGTCTACGCGCATCTGTACTGGTCGCACTTTGACGACATGTTCAGCTTGAACCTCGAGAAGTCCATGAACAGTTGTTTCAGCCACTTTATTCTGACAGCAACGACGCTGAACCTCCTTAAGAAGTCTGACCTCGAGCCAATGCAGCCACTGATCGACCTCTGGGCGGCTCTCGGGACCTTCCCACAGGGTTCCAAGGCTTTTGAGATCGCGAATCTCCAAGTCGGCCAACTGCTTGTTCAGAAAGCTGGTGGCCCCCCAGCGAACTGAAAGGGACGGGGGAGAAAGAAATCAGGCGATGGATGCCGAGCACACATCTATCACCGTACCGCTTGGCCGGTCGAAGTTTTCATCTGAGGATCGGATCTTCGACCACAGGAAGGTAGATATACAGCATATACCCATGGCCTATCTTTTAGATCGGTTCAGTTTCGGTAGACGTCGGTCAACCAGGATACAGCATAGCAGTACATAGCGCATCGATTCTGGGGATTATTACAGAGAGTTCCGAGGTGGCACGAGGCTCCTCTGCGTGACCACGAAGAGCACAACTATTGGACTGGTCATCTTTTGTAGAACTCTTATCACCACCGTGGTCTTCTACGCTGAGACCTCGCTGACCTTGTACTCCACGATGACCGGCTTGCCCTGCTCCAGAATGAACCGCCCAGACCCGACATAGATCTTCTCATGGAGGGCTGTGAGCTTCTCGTCACCAGTCTCAAATTCCACGACAGAGACTAAGGTTGGCAATCCCCAGTTAGCGTAGTCCATCGGAGTCAGTACGCAGACCCCCGAAGCATAAAAAATAAAACCTACAGGCATCCCCAAACGGTGTCGTCGCCGCGTCGGCTTCACCCCTCAATACCTTTCCCGCCGCCCCCAGCGTCGAGATCTTGCCGGTGTATATGAACCGGACCAGCGCCCCCGTGGCGCCGTCACGCGCCGTGCTCTGCACGTCCAGCCGGACATGTCGACCGTCAGGGAACGCCTTGATGTAGTCGGCGCCGTGCGTGATGGCGGCGTTCAGCTGGATCGGGTACGAGGGCTCTGACACGATGCTCCCGCCCTCCGAGCGGAAGGGCACCACGGTTAGGGTCGAGGAGATGGGTTTTGGCGGATCAATGGCTACCTTCGAAGAGGATCAGTTCTGCGTGGTTGGCGGTTGAGGGGTAAGTGGCTTTGGGAAGGGGGAAATTGGGGCGGTATTATGGTGCGGCTTACTTGGACCGTGAAGGCCGGGATCAGCTTGGGAAAATCGGCCATGGTGTTGAGCTTACTCGAGATGAGGATCTTGGTGTTTTCGAGGTACAGGAGAAAGCGAAGTTTGCTTGGAATGATGAAAAGGAGGTGATGCTCACTCAGGTGATACTTATAGCATCCACATGAGGGGAACGGAATCGTACACTGCCTACTAGTAATCAGGAACCAACCAACCTTACCTTATTGCACCCGCAGATGCCGTGATGTCCCACCTCCCGCCTCCGCTGTGGCGCTATCGGCTCAATGGATGGAGTCAGCATCATTCGTACTGTGGAGGCACCATAAGGTCGTTACGAGCAGCTCTCCTTGAATCTGTCAAGGTAACGAGTTCGGGATCCAGGGGTACAAGGCTGACAGCAAGCCAGATCGAACATCATAGGTACCGTATTCATACACCACAATAGGCAGGCACATGGCACTAGACCCCCTAGCCGGATCAATCACCGAGCAAGGGTACAGTAAAACGCAGACAGATCTTATTCTTCCGTAACATTGCTTCGGTAAGGTAGGACACCGCGCAGCTTGCCTCACGTGGAAGTTGACATCAACGCCTGGGTATTGGCAGCATTGGCTCGGGTCAAGTTGTGAGCTGTTGAATGCGGGGAGCTCGTGAGATCGATGCGGCATTCCATTGCGGGGTGGTGAGAGCTGATCCCTGTCGGCCAGCCCCACACTTTTAACAGAGATTCTCCATGTGACCAATTGGCAGCTGCAATTCTGTCTGACATCACCTGCGCCTTTGGCCGGGTCGACGCCTAGCATCACCCCTTGCCGAACGTTAGCAGTTCTTTTATCCAGTTCTCGACGGTCTTCCCACCACAAGCCGGCCCTTCATAGTTTGCGACGCGACCGCCAGCTTCGATATCGGGCGAGCATTTGGTAATCTGTACCGTCTCAACCTCGATATTGGTGGCGGGAGTCCGGGGCATTGCGACCTGCAGACGTGGCCCCAATCACCCTCGCACGCCTCGCTCTTGCTCTAGCTCTTCCGCAACCACCCCCACGTGTATCGATCACTCCCTTTTGTACGCCGGGCTAGGACAGCCATCACAGGTTTTTGAAGGGGAGATCCATAGGCCCGGGGCAAGTATCGACTCGTTCCGTGGTTCAGCTCTCCCAGAAACCCCTGAGTCTGATTCGCTGCCGTGCTCAGACCCGCCGACTAGGGTCTCTCGCGACAATGGACATGCCCAAGGATCAACAGCCTCCGCGTATGCCCGCCTCGACCTCAGACCAGCCGCCAAATCCCCCGTCTTCATCCACGCACCCCGCGAGGAGACGCAAGAATCATAGAGGGGGCAGAAAGAAGAAGTCGAGAGGAAAGTCGTTCCTGACTCCTGCGGAGGAGATTGCCCAAGAGGATAGCGTCAACCTTGAAGGCCTGGATGGGGAGCATCAGCGCTTCTACTCGAGGCCGGGTCGAGACCTGAGCAACACCAGCTTCGAGAGCGAGGCCCTTTTAGATCATAGGTGAGACAGTCGATAAGACAGTTAAAGTCTCCTCTCCGCTGCTGCCACGGTATGCTAAACATTTGGCATTCAGGGACCAGCAGCCTTTTCTTCGGCCACGACGCCCGTCGATAATGACGGGGAGTGCCTCGTTCCCGGCAACGCAGGCCACCACGAGACTGAGGGCAACCCACACGGCGGATAGCGACGAGGAGGATGAGAACGCCCCGCTCCTTTCCAGCCCGTCGCTCCAGAGAAGCGAGACAGTCGGGGGCTATGGAACGGGTGAATCCCCCCAAAAGAATAGGCCTAGCAGGGGTCGCGAATCGAGCCGGGCGAGCAGCAGCAACCAGAGAGTACGCGCACCGGATAGCTACAACGTCAATTACCCCCCCTCCATTCCGGGATCTCCCACGTTGCACCCCACCGACATCAGCATGAGTTTTGGCGATGTCCTGTTGCGCGACGAGCTCAACAATGGCCAGCGATCGCCGCCTAGGGAGGGTAGGGATGAAGATGACAACCGGGGATCATTCCAACCGTCGCCGCTGGATAGGAGGAAATCCCTTGCCCTGCAAGACGTGTGCTTTCCACAGGAAGGCCTATCCGACATTGGTGAAGAGGAACCCCGCGATTCGGCATACCGTCCGAGGCCCCGAAGACGGCGTGGTAAATGGCCAGACCTGTCTATCCTGGACGAATGGAGCCGTTTCGAGAAGGAAGGCCGGAGCGAGGAGCGTCGTGCGAAGAGGATTACTGAGCCACAGCTAATCAATGGCAGGTTGAGGCCTATTCACCGCGGCTGGTTCCAAGCGGAGGAGGAGGCGCCATATCGCTTTACCTACTTCAATGAGGACTTCCAGAGCACCATCCACAGCCAAACGATTTCCGAATTGGTGCAGCCCGGAGGCACCTTCAAGGAGCTCTTTATTCCAGATCCGCCACTGCTCTTGGACACTTCCGACAGCGAGGAGGAAGACGAGGAGGACAATATAGACTTGAATCAGGTGCTGGCTGGCCAGGTCGGGGATCCAAGAATATCCGCTCAACAGCCGTCCTTGACCGCAACACGGGACTCCGGGGGACGGAATCGGTCCACAATCAGCGAGGACACCAGGACGGGTTCGGAGGAACATACCCCATTGCGACTTGGGTCGCCAGAACGGTCCAAGTCGCCACAAAACGAGAAGCCTGCCAAACCTCCCAAATACGGAGACCGTCCAGTATGGTGGCTAGACGTTCTGAGCCCAACCGAGGCCGAGATGAAAGTGCTCTCGAAGGCGTTCGGGATCCATCCGCTAACGGCCGAAGATATCATGATGCAAGAACAGCGAGAGAAGGTCGAACTCTTCCGGAACTACTACTTCGTCAACTACCGCAGTTTCGACCAGGATCAGACCAGCGAGAACTTCCTCGAGCCCGTTAACATGTATGTCGTCGTGTTCCGGGAGGGCGTCCTGAGCTTCCACTTCTCCGTCACTCCGCACCCGGCCAACGTGCGAAGGCGAATCCGGCAACTGCGCGATTACCTGATTCTTTCGTCGGACTGGATCTCCTACGCCATCATTGACGACATCACCGACGTCTTCGTGCCGCTCATTCAACGCATCGAGGACGAGGTCGACGACATCGATTTTGCCATCCTGCAAATGCACTCAGAGGAAGACCGGGCTATGAAGGGAGAGGTTAGCGAAAAGTCTGACTCGGCCGAAGTGAAGTCAGCCGAGGCGGGGCGCGACATGCTTCGCCGGGTCGGAGATTGCCGCAAGAAGGTCATGTCACTCTACCGGCTGCTGAGCAACAAGGCGGATGTGATCAAGGGGTTTGCGAAGCGGTGCAACGAGCATTGGGAGGTGGCGCCGAGATCCGATATCGGCCTGTACTTGGGAGACATCCAAGATCATATCGTGACCATGACCTCGAACTTGAGTCATTACGAGAAGTGAGCGAATCTGCAGTCACCAAGAGTTAGCAAAAACTAACGCGTTCCCTCAGGATCTTGGCTCGCTCTCACGGCAACTATCTTGCCCAAATCAACATCAGGATGAACGAGCGGCAGGAGCAGACAGCCGACGTGCTCGGGAAGCTCACGGTGCTTGGTACCATCGTGCTGCCCATGAACATCATCACAGGCCTGTGGGGAATGAACGTCTGGGTTCCGGGCCAGGGAAACGAGGGCGACCTCAGGTGGTTCACCGCCATCACTGCGGGCCTGCTTTTCTTCGGTCTAGCATGCTACTGGATCGCCAAGAGGGTGTACAACATTGTGTGACATTGCCGGTGCTGGGTTACCCTTTTTCTTTCTTTTTGGTTATGTCGACTTTGGAGTACCGGAAGACGGAACGCACAATTTGTGACGGGGGGCATGCCTACATGTACAGCTGCTTTTGACATAGACTGGGTGGGAAGGCTTCGTAGCTGTTCGGGTAAGCGTCGAGGCAGTTTACAGAGCTTCTTCGAAGAGGGACACGGTAGCGAAGGTATATTATGCATAAGTATAGCAGGACAAACAGGACTAAACAGCATTCTCAGGTACAACGCCCTTAGCGGCTGAGAAATATTGAGAATTGGAATACTTTCGTCCTGGACTCCACGACGCGGTGTACCAGTTGCCAGGCCACCTCAGCGGCTAGCGTGGCAATTAATGTCTGGTCCCTAGTAGTGTGCCTCTTCGCCGGTGAGACTCGAGCATAATATCGCCTACCTGGACCTTCTTTTGGAGAAAGACTTGCAAGCGGAGTAGACTCAAGCGTTCGGCTGGGTAAGCCGACGAGCCCAGTCACCCCTGGCTATCCTGGTGGCTTGTCAGTGAGCGTTCGTCCTTTTAGGTCTTCTGTTGAGCGGAGAAACGTCCCAACAACGTGCAGTCGACTGCTTTCGTATGAAAGGAAGGTCATGGCATATCACCCTCGCTGTGGGACCAGCAGTGTCCGCAACCGCGTTGGACAGTTCCCATGTATCTTGCCTTTCTGCCTAGTGTAGCCCTAAACCCAAAACGCCAGTAAAATAACGGACACCCTCCATGCAGTGAAACCCCATTCTTTACCGAAACCTCCTACCCCGATTCATCTGTAAGATTCCTGGCAGCACTTGCCTGATCTAGCGGCGTGTGTGCGCAGAATAGCTAGCCCGCAGCGCCATAATTTGCTGCTTCTCCGCCTCGGGTAGCATATCGATCGTCTCCTGCGGCAGCTCCATGACAGCACGCATGAGCGCCTCCGGATCCTGGGCCGGCGGTGCCGGCGGGGCAGCAACTGGCGCGGCCGCGGGAGGTGGCGGCGCGTATCCACCCACTCCGGCAGTGGGCGGTGTCGCGGTCGCGGGAGGCCCGTACCCTGCGGGTGCCGGCTGGGGGACAGCGCCGGCTGCGCCCGGCTCGAGGACCGAGTTGATCGCGTCCGGCGAGACCAGGCCCATGATGAGCAGCGCTTGGAAGACGGCGTAGCTGAGTTGCGGGGCTTGCGTAAGAAGCTCGGTGGCGCGAACCGGATCGCTGGTGGCGAGGGTCTTCATTTGCTGCAGAATGTCGAGCAGCTGCGCCGGCGGGAGAGTGTTTAGGGTTCGGGAGATGGCATCCGTGCAGCTCACGCCCGGGGGTAGGTCCTTGCCCTGAGGAAGCGGAGGCAGGGAAGAGCCGCCTCCTGCTGTAGCTGGGGCACTTGTGCTGCCGCCGTTGGTGGCAGAGGCATGGGCGTAGCTGCCACCTGCGGTGCCAGTCTGGATTCAAGATGGTTAGTACTATGGCTTGGAGGTCGGAGCAGAGAATGCGGAATGTCATACTACTCCATCCCGGTCGCGGTTGTCGTCATCATTGACCGTTTCGTTGCTGAAATCGACACGCAACTTGCGACCCATGATCTCGTAGTCGTTCAGGTTCCGTACAGCTGAAGCCGCGGAATCTGGGACAGAAAGTCAGCAACTGTTGGGTCTGCGCGGTGGGAAGGTGCGTACCGTAGTCAGGAAATTCGGCGAAGCCAAAACCTTTTGGCCGCCCAGTTTCCCGATCGTAGACTAAACGGAAGTTCAACACCCTTCCGGCACCGCTGAAGATTTCTGTTATTTGCTCTTCCGTTAAGCCTGCACCGGCAGTGTCAGCGAGCTTCAGGCCGCAAGTAGATACCAGCATGCGCGCTCACCATAGGGGATGTTTCCGACAAATACAACACGGGAAGGTTGCCGAGTCGACATTTTGAGAGCCCAGCAGACGCGCTGCAAGCAACCGGCTGCAGTGGAGATAGAAATGCTACTAATGCTATGTGGACAGCAATTCAGAGCAATAGCGATGCGATAGCCAGCAACACGATGTGATGTTTGGAGACTTTGGATCACGTCTGATGATCCCAGGGGATGAGTTTGGGTGAGCTGGGCGGAACAAAGGCAGAAGGAACAGTAAGATTTCAGCAGAGGAAGTGCGCTACTATAGGCAACTGGGCTCTTCCAATCCCGCTTTCCATTCCTAGCCTGTGTGGTGAGAGTCCTTGCGCGTCAAACCAAAAGGTAGCACAGTACGAAGTTGTTGATTGTTGGCGACGAGTTCGTCACGTTCGAAAACAATTGCCGTCGAAGACATGTGGATGAAAGCCAGGTACGTACCCTCGTACCTTCAATTAAGGGGACCCACTTGGCGCTAAAGCTCCTTATTAGGCGGCCTCGAGGCGGCCAAAGATGCTGAGTTGCTGACATAATGACACTGGCTGCTGATTGGGTCCAAGTTAGAGCCTAGCCCACGCTTTCGCGGGTGTGGCACGGGCCATTTGCCAAGCGCGCTTCACACCTGCAGTGACGGAAGCTCTTTCGCCGCCGACGAAACCGAGCTGCAGACTGCAGCGACAAGCCATTGCAGCACCAGACAAAATGTCCAATCGCAACCCATTCGAGGAGTACGCGAATAAGCTCCGAGAAGCTGCAAGGGCTAGCAGTCGCGGAGGCTTCCCGGCTGGCGGTCGGTTTCCCGGCGGCGGCTCCCCTCGGGGTCTCGGCAGCGGCCTTGCTGGGCTGCTCCTGCTCGGTGGTGGTGCCCTTATCTTCCAGAACGCCCTGTTCAACGTCGATGGTGGTCACAGAGCGATCAAGTACCGGAGAATAAGTGGCGTGAGCAAGGATATCTACGGCGAAGGTGGCACTCATCCGTCTACAAATGCGCAAGGTCTGATCTAACTCGCCTTCAGGTACTCACTTTGTCATCCCATGGTTCGAGACGCCTATCGTCTACGATGTACGAGCGAAACCGAGAAACGTCTCTTCCCTGACGGGAACGAAGGATCTCCAGATGGTCAACATCACCTGCCGTGTGCTCTCCAGGCCGGAGATCAGCGCCCTTCCCCAGATTTACCGGACCCTCGGCCAGGACTACGATGAGCGGGTGCTTCCCTCGATTGTCAACGAGGTTCTGAAGAGCGTTGTGGCGCAGTTCAATGCCAGCCAATTGATCACCCAGAGAGAGATGGTTGCCAGGCTCGTGAGGGAGGCCATGGCTCGGAGAGCTGCACGCTTCAACATTCTGCTGGAGGATGTGTCACTCACGGTATGTCGTTGATCGAGCTGACTGGCTCTTCTTGGATTCTGCTGACCGCATCGTAGCACCTCGCCTTCTCCCCCGAGTTCACGGCGGCAGTCGAAGCGAAGCAGGTTGCTCAGCAGGAGGCTCAGCGGGCCGCATTCATTGTCGACAAGGCCCGGCAGGAGAAGCAGGCTATGGTGGTTAAGGCACAGGGTGAAGCCAGGTCTGCGGAACTCATTGGCGAGGCCATCAAGAAGAACAAGGCGTATGTGGAGCTGAAGAAGCTGGAGAATGCTCGGGCGATCGCGGGGCTTCTGCAGGAGGCAGGCGGGAAGAACAGGTTGCTTCTCGACTCGGAGGGCTTGGGTCTAAATGTGTTTGAGGATAGGCCCAACGACAAGAAATAAGGGAACGACAGTGCCGACTTGGAGGCGATAACAATCTCCGCTGTATGTATATTGGACGATGCCAGCAGTCCCCAGTGTAACAACATGGTTTTTCTTGGGATGGGCAGGCCACGGAGCGTTGCATCCGCAGGAGACTGGAAGTCACATGCTTTAGTGTGGCTCGAGGAGCACGATAATCGTCTTTGGCCGTTCTGGCAGAAAGTCGCTTTGACAATCCACTGCAAGCTTGGGGGCCGACGTCGCAAGAACCATCTTGATTCGATGAAGTGCTTCCAGCTGACAAACCATCGTTGTCGCTATATGTTGTTAGGCCCTGGGTCATTAGTAATTCCTACTATATATCCATGGATTGCTCTTCCATCCTGAATCTCTCGCGGTCACTTTGGCAGTCCTCTTGGTGGTCCCACTGCACAGCAACGACAAGGCGGCATCGATCCTGCCCTGTGGGTACCCCACTACCCCTCCTTCGCGTTCCTCGATTGACTGCAGCAGCAGCCTTCAGCCCACCTTACTGACATTGTGGACTGGCTCGGCGGTGCTTATCCGGGGCAATTCCAAGGCCTCATCCTAAGTAAGAACAAAAACAAATAATACGGAGGGAGTTGTGCTGGTCAAACCGCCAAGATGCTTATCAAGTAGGTGCGCTCTGCCCCGCATCATTCACGTCGAGACTGACATGAGTTGCGCCTTCCAGGGTCCGCACCCTCACCGGCAAGGAGATCGAGCTCAATGTCGATCCCTCTGATCCAGTGCGTGTCTAATCTGGATGAGCCGGTTTACGGCACATGCTGACGTGGTGAGACAGGTTTCCAAGATCAAGGAGTTGGTCGAGGAGAAGGAGGGCATCCCGCCCGCGCAGCAGCGTCTCATCTACGGCGGAAAGCAAATGTGAGTTGATGTGATATCTGTCTTACGGGAACCTGAGCATCCTCAAACATTTGCGTGAAACGCACAGGGTCGACGACAAGACGGCGGATGATTACAAGCTTGAGGGAGGTGCGACGCTGCACTTGGTCCTGGCGCTTAGAGGTGGGCAATGAGGGAGTCAAAGGGTTAGATCGGGGATGAAGGTTGAGAAAGAAAGGATGGAGTTCGTTCTCGCAGTCGGATCATCAGCGTTATTTTCCCCCAAAGAACAATAGAGCTTGGGTTGACGCCCTTCTCTGTCGTATGCCCCTGGGGAGACCTGTCAGCTTGCCTTGAGCTGCTTCGCTGTCGCTATGGATGTTGAAATGGTTGCGGGAGGGTAAAGGGCTTCCTTCCCCGGATTCCCACGATGTCATCAAACCGCTGAGGGACGGCGGGACGTGGGCTCTCCAAATGCGAGAAGAAGTCAATAGACACCTTCAACGGTTCGAGATATTTGAGGCAACTATCGCATGCTTGGCCCTTGTGTCATGGTTTTCGAAACATCAGAGGGCACCGTTCAACATCTAGGTATGGGAGACCAAGTGAAAGCTAATGTGATTCCCACTGAACTTGGGCAAGAAACCCATATACAGAACTCCAGTATCTCCCTTCCAAGAACTCCTGATGTGAGATTCCGCTGTAAACCCCTCCCCATACCTTTCCATGAGACCTGCCAAAGCCTGGGGTATCCATGCTGATAGGAACCGGTCACCAAACTCCGTAAACTATGAGAAAACCCTTCAAACCTTGGCATGTCCGTCCCAATATCTCTTCTCTGTAATCTCCTCTCTATGCTCTCATCTCCATTCCCTTCTGTCGTCTCCATTCTCTTCTTTCCATCCTATCGATGGCATATCATCCCTCTCCCAGATACTATCGAAAGGTAAGGGTGACGTAGGGTGTGCGGTGATATGCCGGGGCCGCCTTGTCGTCTAGTATGCTGCCGTTGCACTGCGGTCGCCGGTGATTCTAGCTTCTTTGCGTATGCCGAGCGTGGACAGCAACCGGAATCAGGAACGGCGTGGCCGCTTGAATGGCAGGAGCAGTGTGGGGGGTTTCGCTTTTCGCTTTAGAATTACGCGGGATTGAGGTGGAAGGTCGGCTGCATTGGCCTCGGTGGGCGGACGGTCAACGACCTCCAGGTTTGATGGAATGCCGGTCGGTTTCGGGCGTGCAGGGGCCGATGCTGGAGCGGGCAGGCTTGTCGGGGATCCGCGTGGAGGAGGCGTCGGTGCTGAATCTGATGCCCTCTTTCTTTTCGTTGGTGCCACGGTCGGAGACACCTTTGGCGTGAGGGCGGGGTGAGTGGGTGCGCTAGAGCTCTTTGTGGGCAGTCGAGATGAAGGGGGCGGCATTTGGGTCTTCTTGTTTGACGGGGCCGCGGAAAGAAGGCCGGTCCGAAGAGGTTGGCTAGGCCTCTGTGGTGCTGGTCGGGAAGGCGGGGGAGGCCGCTTCTCTATCTCACGGTCGCCAAAAAGGTCGTCGTCCTTAGCGCCGCTGTCTTCATCGTCGCTGAATTCGAGAACCTCGACGTATGCCCGAGGTTCGGCCTTCGCCGGTTTGGGTGGCAGCGGCGCGTTCTGTTTGGGACTCGGGGGGAGCAAGGATGGTTGGCTCCTTCTCCGCGCGTCCTCGACCATGGCCGCGGGCGCTTTCTTGAGCTGACCCGCTGGAACCTTGACTTGCTGAACAACGTTAGCTATACCATCAAATGTACAGATAGGTGGAAAAGTTTCATACGCCAGTCGGTGTGGCGAGCTTGAAACGCTTCGCCTCTTGGGCCATCTCTTGCCGGGCCTTTTGGACGGCGCTCAGCTGCTTGACCGGAGGGGGGCGTGGACGTGCGGCCGCGAAGTCACGGAAGTCGCCCTTGGGACGGCCCTTGGGCTGCAGCTTCCTGCCTTGAGACGCGGACAGGAAGGTGGCCCGGCGAGAGTTCTCCTCCTCCGCCTTGGCGGCCATGTCCTGCTCCAGCTTCGCGGTGGCGGCGGCGACCATCTCGTCGTCCATCCTCTTGTATTTTTGGTAAACTTTGTGCCAGGATCTCGGATCCTTGGGCACAAAGTTGTGCTTGGCCGAGAGCGCCGGGAAGTCGGCTTTGATGAGCCGCTTCCAGTGCTCTGGCCATTCGTTGGCGTAGAGGTCGTCGCTTTCGCAACTGACCTCCAGCAGGCGAAGATGTTCGGCCGACTTGACGGCCTTGAGTACGCGGCGGGCGTACTCGAAGGGCACGCCGGGGAGGCTGGAAACCGCAGAAACGTTGGCCATGACGACTCTGAATGCCATTTCTGCGAGTGAACGAGGACCAGGCATTGTGGAAGAGGAAGGGGGGTGACCGAGAATATATACGGAATACAAGGCCTCGATGGGATGTTGACAATACCGGTTATCACGTGTGCTGCAGGCTACCCTCACCACCTTGCTAGGCCATGTGATGCCTGATGCTCAGACGATTCGTACTTCAGATGTTTTGTCGACGTCAACTCTTGCTAAAAATGGCCTAGCTCACCATGAGACATGTAGCGATCCCTGGTCCGGTGTATGGTATCTGCAGAGGTTGTCGTCAACAGTGACGCTCGAAGCGCTACTTAAACACCCGAAAAAGGCAATTGACGTTTGACAAAGTGGATTTGCTTCGTAGGTGCGTTAGCCGCTAAGCCTATTGTACTCGGTGGTTGAGTCAGCTAGGTACCTACCTATTGTCGGTTTGTTCCATTGATGCACACACGTTGTATCTACCTAGGTAGGTAGGTACATTACTCCACAGTATTGTTCCGTCAACAGTCGGCATAGTGCAGTCCCCGACATACTGTAACATGAGATGATGTCTACATTGCGCTTCGCCTTTTGTTTTCTTTTGTTGTTGTTTCTTCATTGCATTGGGTAAGTATCCTGGTTAGGTAAAGTAAAATGTTCCAAAAGTACGGTAAATTTACGTTCAAAATCTCGTAAAAATACACCAAGCTCAATGCAAAACAAGACGGTATAGACTGAAAAAAAGAGAAAAAAATAAGAAAATCCCTCTAAGGAGATTCCCATGAGCTCTTTTGATGCACATACTTCTTTTCCATTTTCATATGGTTCGCAGAAATGTGTTATAGGTGTTGTGAAGCGAATCAAGCATCTCCATACAATTGGCATAGAAAAGCCCCGATTTTAGAGTGCCAGTGCTAGGCACCTATGTAAAGTTATTTTTGGACCGTAACTTTCACCTGAGAACCGAAAGCGGAAGCCATTCCCCAGAGTCGAGCAAGCCCATGTTTGTTTTGTTAGCGCCTGAAAGGGAAGACCGGGTTAGCTCCAGAACTTCAATCTCAACATCAAAACACCTGGTTTCTCTGAAAAAAAAAAGAAAAAAAGAAAAAAAGAAAAAAAAGAAGGTATCAATGGGCAGAAGCCTTTGGAGTTTTGCGAGGTGTTCCATTTTCTTGCGCAGAATCAACATTTTGGCAGTCTTGCGGTCCGTGTTGTTGCGGATTTGAGACCCGCCGCCGTCGCTCCAGTTCCGAGCTAACAGAAAAACAAGGCTGAACTGTATGTAATGTACGGATTACGAGTACCGTATTCCGTATAGTGCTGCGAAACACGGGACCCATACAGTCAGTCCACTTCCCACCCAAGCCATCACACTGACTTGGAAATCTTAATTGCGCCTCTTATACCTATCTATGTACCACAGTAATGTCAAAGCAGATAACTCGAACCCAGGTCAGGGTGACATGCCAGTGTTATGATTGGTGGTAATAAGTGCCAATCTTGGGAAATGACAATGAATCTTCGATTACACTACGGTAAGTAGTACGGTGAATGAGTACTGTACGGTAAACGGTAATAACGGTATGTCGGCATTGGGTAAAGTAGGTACGGAACCACAATAGTTTTGGCTCAAGGTTCCCCGAAGCTCCTTGCTCCTGACCTTTTGAATCCGACATTGTAGATCTCACCCATTGCGACAGAATTTAGCCAGTCAATAAGTATCATCGAGGTACATTTAGGCTCGTCCTCTACTTTGGCAGCATTTATCACGCGGCAATATGGTGCCTTGGGGCCTCCTCGACGACAAAGAGGAAAACGAGCTTCACAAGTCTCGTCTTCTTAATGTGGAAGAAAAGCCCTTCAAGCGCGTCACCAAGCGCCTAAACTCGCTCCATGCACTAACTGTCGCACGAGCGCGCCAGGCGGCGGCACCGCCCCCTGAGACGAACGGCAACCCCCAGGAGCAACAACAACAACAATTAACCCCCAACCAGCAACAGCGCGATGGCGCATCGCCCGCTCCCGGGGGCGACGCCCTCTCTTCGGCCGATCTCGCTCAGCTCAAGGAAGACATCACGCTCGATTTCGCCGCCTTCGACAGCAGCATCGCGCGCCTGCAGTTCCTGCTGACCGCCAACGAGCGCGAGCGCGAGCGTTATGCGGCCGAGCGGCAGCGCATCCTCGCCACGTCGCAGTCAGTGCGCGACAACACGGCGCACCTGCGCACCCAGCTCGAGCAGGCGCGCGCGACGCTCGCCCAGCGCCGCAAGTTCGACGAGCTCGCCGACGCCATCACCGGTAACCCGTCGCTGCGCCCGCGCGCCGAGCAGGCCGCCAACCTGCGCAAGCTGGAAGAGGAGATTGCCGAGCTCGAGGCTGAGCGGGAGGCGTACGGCGTCACGTGGAATGAGCGGAGGGAGCAGTTTGCTAGGATCATGGACGAGAGCATGCGGCTGAGGAGGCTGATTCGGGATGAGAAGGAGGAGGTAGAGCGGCGGGAAGGGATGGACGATGACGAGGCCGGTGGTACGCCGCGACCTTCGGGAATAGCCAGCCGGGGTTCGACGCCGCGCCCGGAGAGCGGGTTGATGCCCAAGAGCGGGACGGAGAATGGTGATGGCGGGGCCACGCCGCGGCCGGTGTCGACAACCGGTGGCAGAACGCCCGCTAGGGAGAGCCCTGCGCCTGGTCACGATAGTCAGAGTTTCACTGCCAAGCGAGTGACGGATATGGGGCCGAGCTTCTCGCAGGTTGGCAGCCAGAGCCAGATGGCAAGTCGTGAGGGCTCGGTGGACAGGGAAGCCAAATCGGTGCGGGAAGGCGAGGTCGAGGACGGCGAGGATGTCGAGATGGGCGACACCAAGGATAATGAGTCCGAACCCGACAGCCCATTAACGCCGCCTCCCGCAGACGACACGCCGCAGATAGTGGTCGATAAGGAGGAGGATAGCATGGATACCACCTAGTCCCGCCGTGACCGGCGAGGTTGTTTCGATATCCAAACGGGAACAACGTAGCTCATGGCCATTATCAATGAGCTACTCAGCGGCGTATCAAGCAATAAACTACTCGTTCGATATCATATCTCCTGCTCCTCTTCTTCCTTCGTAACTTTCTGTCCCGCCTCAAGCGCCTCCTTGGCCTTCTTCAGATCCTCCTCCGATCCCGTCCCATCACTCTCCGAGATGGCGACCTGCTCCTCGAGCTTCTGCACCGCGTCCACGATGCGCTTCCTCAGGGGTTCAAACACTGCCTTGGTCTCCTCCAAGGCGGTTTTCTATATTGAGGGTTAGGGTTTTATGAA
The DNA here is from genome assembly GCF_033439665.1 of Chaetomium strumarium. NCBI lineage: Eukaryota > Fungi > Ascomycota > Sordariomycetes > Sordariales > Chaetomiaceae > Chaetomium > Chaetomium strumarium. Next base: position 2,601,223 of record NW_026944429.1, on the reverse strand, counting down.
AGGCGGAACACGACAGCCTGAAGCATGGTGAGGGCCTACCTCCTGCTTGAGGATGTATCCGGCGTTGCTGTCTAGGTCGCTGCTGTTGGTCTCGATGTCCTCCTCGAGCTTCTTGATGCGCCTCTCCTGGTTGGCTTGCTCCTTGTGATAGTATGCCTCCTCCTTGACCAGGCGGTTGACAGCCTGCGTTGCAATGGCGAGGGGTGTAGGGGGCGCCATGGTAGAAAGTTGGTTGACCCAAGCTCTATGGAGAGGACGACAGAGACTTTGACTTAGTGATGTCTCAGAGCTTTCTTGGCCGTGGCTTATCTGAAAGGACTCGGCTGAGTCGGCAATCAAAGCATCAATCGCGCTGTTGCGGTTCTGCCTGATCGTTGTTGTTGACTTTCAGTTTGGGTGGGGTTGGCGGGGTAAACTTTTAGCTCCAGCTTCCCAATCACTCTGGCCATTGGCCAACAACGTCTGGAATCAACCTCTGGAGGGAATCCCGTCTTCCCCTCTGCTTCCCAGGTTCTCTTCATACCGGCAATGGAAGTGGACATTTACCGGTATGGGACCCGGCATGGTATGGTTCAGACTCACAGGAAGACGCTTGCCAAATGCTTCTGCATGACTTCGGGGAGGTGAGTGTTATATGCCAAGTTTTCACATGTTTCCACCTGGAATGGAAAATGTGGTTCAAGGCACCAGATGATCCCAACACCGCCACCTCGGTTAGTGTATAGCGCTTCATCAGGGTTCTCGGCTCTCCAGTCTAGGTTGTTTAAAATGCCGACAGACCCGTATGAGTGACCTTTTCATGACCAACAGTCAGAGTCTGCTCGAGCATCTCGAGCCTCTATAGTAGAGTCGTAGACACTTAATGCTTCCGCGGCATCCTGAGACTGTGTACTGCTTCGTCCGAACATCTGAATAGCGCCAAGTTGTGTCGCTCTTCTTCAACCTTCCTTGCTGCTCGAAAGAGCTTCGATTGGCTGTCCCTAGGTGAGGTGTGGTAGTAAAAAGTGTAGACCCCAGCCCAGCACGTGCCGACATACAACAGTAAGGCTGACGAGCCAGGCGCAGGCAACGTTAACCCTTGAAAGTTGAAACTCGAGCGGAGCGTGGGGCGCCAGCCAATCAAAGAATTTCACTCCTCAACGGGAGTTGGTGCCTTGACAGGGGCGATATGTCAGCGGCATCCACCGCTCGGCAGAAAGAAGCCGATTACCGAGCGGCAACTTGACGAAACTGGACACGTCGCGCAGATGGATTTATAGAAGGAAACTAAGACTGCGCTTGCTTTTCTAACCCATTCCACTCGCTCTGCCCTTCCATTTGCTTGAAGAGGCTGTTAGTCACTTATCGCCCATGGTACTTCCATAGACTCTCTCGTTTCCTTAAATTGGAAATCTACGGAGGAATTACAGGGTACCAGTTTCGTTTTCCTTTCTGAAAGCCCGCACTTCATTTAAGACTCGCCCCGCTGGCAGCCAGGGGCGTGCTCGCTCGCAAACATGGAGAACGCCTTCGCGAAATCGATCGACGAGGTGCTTAACACCCTGACGGTGAACCCGGCGACCGGTCTGAGCGACGAGCAAGTCTCGAGGTTACAAGCCAAATACGGCAAGAATGGTATGTTGTGTCTCGTAGCTTGGATCCGCTGGGCGGTGACTGACAGCCTCTCGTATAGCAATCGCCGAGGAACCGCCCACGCCTCTCTGGGAGCTGATCCTTGAGCAGTTCAAAGATCAGCTCGTCCTCATCCTTCTCGGATCGGCCGCAATCTCGTTCGTCCTGGCGCTTTTTGAAGAGGAGGGCGGATGGAGCGCATTCGTCGACCCGATTGTCATTCTTACCATTCTTATCCTCAATGCCGTTGTTGGTGTCTCGCAGGAGAGCAGCGCCGAGAAGGCGATCGCTGCGCTGCAGGAATACTCGGCCAACGAGGCCAACGTGGTCCGCAATGGGCAGATCCACCGGATCAAGGCCGAGGAGCTTGTGCCAGGTGATATCGTGGACATCTCGGTTGGCGCCCGGATCCCCGCGGACTGCCGGCTCGTTTCGATCGAAAGCAACAGCTTCGCCGTCGACCAGGCCATCCTTACCGGGGAAAGCGAGAGCGTGGGAAAGGACTGCCGTGCTGTCGTCAACGATGAGAAGGCAGTGCTCCAGGACCAGGTCAACATGTTGTTCTCGGGGACCACTGTCGTGACTGGCCGCGCCAAGGCGGTGGTCGTTCTGACCGGCTCAAAGACGGCCATTGGCGACATCCACGAGAGCATCACGGCCCAGATCTCCGAGCCAACCCCCCTGAAGCAGAAGCTCAACGACTTTGGCGACCAACTCGCCAAGGTGATCACGGTCATTTGCGTCCTGGTATGGCTCATCAACATCCCTCACTTCAGCGACCCCAGCCACGGAAGTCTCGCGAAGGGCGCCATCTATTATCTCAAGATTGCTGTGTCGCTTGGCGTCGCAGCGATTCCCGAAGGTCTCGCCGTCGTCATTACCACCTGCCTCGCTCTGGGAACGCGCAAGATGGCCGCCAAGAACGCGGTGGTGCGGAGCTTGCCCTCGGTTGAAACTCTCGGAAGCTGCAGCGTCATCTGCTCCGACAAGACGGGCACCTTGACCACGAACCAGATGAGCGTCAGCAAGATTGTGTATCTGAACAACGACGGAACCGACCTGGAGGAGCTCGACGTTGAGGGTACGACCTTCGAACCCAGAGGCGACATCAAGTTCCAGGGCAAGCTGGTTTCGGATCTTAACCAAGAATCCATGACGGTGCGCCAGATGACTGAAGTTGCCGCGCTTTGCAATGACGCCCGGCTTGATTACCACACCCAGTCGGCAACCTACACCAATGTGGGCGAACCGACCGAGGGTGCCCTGAGGGTTATGGTGGAAAAGATCGGCCCCTGTGCTCCTATGGACTGCGACCCCAAGGACCGCGTGCACTATGCCAGCTCTTGGTACGAGAAGCAGTACAGCCGTCTTGCCACCTACGAGTTCTCCCGCGACCGGAAGAGTATGTCGGTTCTTGTTCAGAACGGGGCGCAGCAGAAGCTCTTCGTGAAGGGCGCCCCCGAGTCCGTCATCGAACGATGCACCCACGCTCTCTTGGGGCGCAATGGCAAGAAGGTGCCTATGGATCGCAAGCTCACTGACCTTCTCATGAAGGAGGTGGTTGAGTACGGCAACCAGGGTCTCCGTGTCATCGCGCTGGCCAGCCGTGACCAGGTCAACGATGATCCCCTTCTCCACAAAGCCAAATCGACCGCCGAGTATGCCGCCTTGGAGCAGAATCTCACCCTCCTTGGTCTTGTCGGTATGTTGGACCCTCCTCGGCCGGAGGTTCCTGCTGCTATCCAGAAGTGCAAGGATGCCGGTATCCGCGTCATCGTCGTCACCGGTGACAACCGCAACACGGCAGAGACCATCTGTCGCCAGATTGGCGTGTTTGGTCCCTATGAGGATCTGACCGGCAAGAGCTTCACCGGCCGCGAGTTCGACAACCTCAGCCCCAGCGAGCAACTGGAGGCGGCCAAGAACGCATCGCTCTTCTCTCGTGTCGAACCTACACACAAGTCCAAGCTCGTGGACCTGCTCCAGTCGCTCGGCGAAGTCGTTGCCATGACCGGCGACGGCGTCAACGACGCGCCCGCTCTGAAGAAGGCTGATATCGGAGTGGCTATGGGCTCGGGCACGGATGTGTCGAAGCTCGCAGCCGACATGGTCCTGGCGGATGACAATTTCGCTACCATTGGTGTCGCCATCGAGGAGGGCCGCTCTATCTACAACAACACCCAGCAGTTCATCCGCTATCTGATCTCGTCGAACATCGGAGAGGTTGTCTCCATCTTCTTGACGGCGGCTTTGGGCATGCCTGAGGCCCTCATTCCTGTGCAGCTCCTCTGGGTCAACCTGGTCACGGACGGTCTCCCGGCTACCGCCCTGTCGTTCAACCCGCCCGACCACGATATCATGAAGCGGCAGCCGAGAAAACGTGATGAGGCCTTGATTGGTGGTTGGCTATTCTTCCGCTACCTGATCATCGGAACCTATGTCGGTCTTGCCACGGTCGCTGGCTACGCCTGGTGGTTCATGTTCTACTCGGGCGGCCCCCAGATCAGCTTCTACCAGCTGTCGCACTTCCACCGTTGCTCCGCCGAGTTTCCAGAGATCGGTTGCGAGATGTTCAGCAACGAGATGGCCAGGGCCGGCTCGACTGTCTCCCTCTCAATCCTGGTCGTCATCGAGATGTTCAACGCCATGAACGCCCTCTCGTCGAGCGAGTCCCTGCTGACGCTCCCGCTGTGGGAGAACATGATGCTCGTGTATGCCATTGGTCTCTCCATGGCACTGCACTTTGCGTTGCTGTACACTCCATTCCTGCAGACGCTGTTCTCCATCCTGCCGCTCAACTGGGCCGAATGGAAGGCTGTGCTCGTTATTAGCGCGCCAGTAATGTGAGTTCCTACCAGCTCCTCGAACTTTGTTGACAGCCATCACTAACAATATCGCAGCTTCATTGATGAGGGTCTGAAGTTTGTAGAGCGGACTCTTTTCGTCCAGAGTGCAGTTCGCAGGTTGCCCAGGGCGAAGAAGGAGCAATAGAGCAAGAAGGGGCCGCGTACATAAATCCGTAGACTTGTACAGTAGATAACAAAACGTGGCCACACGGCGATAGATTTGTGGACAACTTCATGGCTCAAACGGCGGTGCCTCGGAAATCACGGTCGTTATGCGGTGTCCCTTGATGTAGTCATATCGTTGGCTTTGAATGCCATGTTGTTACAACGTTCCTTCCAGCCCAGCCCATCCATCGCAAGACTGCAGCCTCCCACTGGCCTCCCAAAACGCCTCTAATCCTGCCGCCCCTTCAGCAACCTCTTGGTCACCTTATCCTTCTCGATGATGTAGACGTGGGCGCCCCAGCCGGAGAGCGCATCGCGATCGACAGCGTTGAGGAGCGCTTGCGAAATAGTCTCAAAGAGCGCATCTGGACCCTGTGCAGCGGCATCCATCAGTAAAACCCATCCCCAACCATAGTAGACAATAAACAACCTACCAGATCCGGCTCCCAAAGACTCTCGCACATGCCAAACAACTGCTCCGTCGCCGTCCCGCTGACTATAAAGTCCTTGGCAAAGTCGATGCACCCGATGCTATCGAACCCGCAGATGAACGGCTTTCCCGTCTTGGGCTCCAGCCCGGCCACGACGGGGCTGATGAAGTACGGGCCGAACCGGCGCTCGTACAAACTGCTGCTGACCAGGTTGGCGAAGGTGCGCGGCGCGATGTGCCGCTCCTCGCGCAGCCGGTACATGTTGACCTTGTAGCGGAACAGGTCCGACACGGTCGCCACGTCGGTCGCCAGCCCCGTCAGCCCCAAAAACACGTTGTCGCCGTACTGGAAGATCTTGGGGAAGTTGTTGGACACCGTCAGCGCCTGCAGGCCCAGCCGCAGGTCGCATGCTATGGCGACGCAGTCCTTGCCCACCATCGCGACGCAGGCGCCACCGTCTGTTTAAATGGGAGCGAGATCATCGTGGTTAGGGAGCGGTTCATCGGTCCGGAGCGGGGAGGGGTGGTTAGGGGTGGGATCGGTACTTATTGAGAAAGGGGACGACTGCGAATATGTTGTTAGTGGATGCCTCCGGTAGGATAAGTTCAAGATGGGGGTGTGTGGCATACCATCTTGGTTCTGTATGAGATGCGCGGGGGGTAGTCGTTGAAAGATTCCGGGGCACCAGACGGGGTTAGACCTGTGGTACTCTCGACTTCCTAACGAGAACCGCCAGAAGACGCCAATTCAACTCGTGATATCGTTAGAATCTGTCCCAGAAATGCGGTGCGGATAATCGTCAATCGGGTGTCCAGTGCGGTCGGGTTGAACTGTGTTGTTGAAGCTCTCGCATGCGGCCCGGTTGCTCTGGGTTGGAGCTGCTGCTGACAGGCTGCCACTGGAGTTGACGTGCAAGGCAGCACGCAGCTGGCGCGGTCGAAAGCAGCAAGGGTAGCCAGTGGGAAAGGCGGTGACGGATGGCACTAAGAGCTGGGGAAAGCTCCCCGCAGTGGCCCGTTCGTCCATGTGCTGTGGCGTCTCCCGATAGAGCAGCGTTGCAGCAGTTGAATTGCCCCTTCATCCTCCAGGCTCCCAAGTTGACAATGCCGGTGACGACTCCTTAGTATTCCATTGACTTCGGTGCACATTGAGCAATTGAGCGTTAGTGATCCCAGTATTCTCCTCTTCTGAATTATTTGAGCTCCTCGGCTATCCAAGACTCAACTTAATACACACACCCGAGCATTTCCCAGACCGGCTCTCCAGTTTCTACTTCAAGTTTCTAGTACCCGACCTCGGTCTGTGGCTGAACGAGGGTGATCATATCAGCTCCCCAACTTCAACTCACACGCTAAGCATACCTACCTGCCATACATATACTCGCCGTATCAAGTGACTAGGAGTATCTCCTTGGTTTCCGTCGGCTTAGGACAGCTCGCCCTAGTTTGCGGTCTTGCTTGGAGAGCCCTAGCTCGGCTCGCCGGAGCAGAAGTGTCGATCTCCCTAAGGCGGTTTTGACTACCGTTAAAAGTGTCTCAAAAATGGCCGCGCATGTTGAGGTCGTCTCGACCGATTTCAGGCGGGCCAAGATCAAGGTCACACCAGGGACGTATCTGGTCGACGTTCTGGATGAGGCATGTAAGAAGCTGAACCTGAAGAGCGACAAGTATGAGCTCAAGTATGTAGCAAACCATATCTATCACCCTTTGTGGCACGATCCAACTAACGGGCACAGATACAAACAAAAGCTTGTCGACCTGTCCAGTCCGTACCGGACATCAGGACTCGGCCCCGGTGCCAAGCTAGAACTCGTGCAGAAGTCGAAGAGCGCCTCAGTAGTGTCTATCGCCCTTGACGTCAATGGCCAGCGTTACACCAAGAAGCTTCCCAGTGACATGTCGTTGTGGAAGGTGCTGCGGCAGTTTGAGAGCACAGAGAATGGCCTCAATATCACAGGAAGGAGCGTGGCTCTGGGCACTAACAGTGGCCAGCTGTACTACGACGCTCCTGTCGTGAACATAATGGGCAGGGAATATTCGGCTCTAGAGGACCTCCAGAAGACGTTGTCGCAATGTGGCATCACATCCGGCAGCATCGTGCTCAGAATTACCTTCAAGGTCAGCGAGCGGACGCTGTACGACGCCATGCAAGAAATCTCTCAATATCTCAACAACGTGGAACCAGAACAGGCGAAACCTGGGGAAAGGGGAGATGCCAAGGATGCTGCAGTTGCTGAGGAGCCGAAAGCAGGTGATGTACCCATCGAGGAAACGTCAGCCCGTGAGGCCGTCCCGCAAGCGAGCGCCGAGGCAGCAGCACCAGGTGCGGCAGTGGAACCCACAAGAGACAGCGAACCGATGCAAGTAGATGAACCGGCAGCAGAGACCGCAGCATCAGCGGATCCCCTCCAACCGACTGGTGTCTTCTCAGCCCCCGCTTCATCGACTCCGGCCGCCGCCCGCATTCACGAGGACGACTCGGTCTACGAACCAACGATCGCACACGCGCAGCTCCGCCAACAGCAGCTGCTTCAGCGAGCGCAAAACACTCGATTGAAATCAGACGAGGAACTGGCGGCCGAGGCAGCCGAGGAAGCAGCCAGGCTAGCCAGGATCACTAAAGTTGAGGTCAAGGTCCGATTCCCAGACCAGACCTCAGCTGTGTGGACCGTGGGCCCCGATGAGACCGGAGCCTTCCTCTACCAGGCCATTCGTGGCGTCATGGCCCATCCCAACCAACCGTTCAAGCTCATCCTTCCCGGCCCCAAGACCGTTATCCAGGAGAACGAGAAAAGGCTGATTGCTGGATATCGCCTCAAAGGGCGGGAGATGTTGCACTTGCTCTGGGAAGACTCGGTGCCAGCTGCTACACGTAAGGAGGCATTCTTGAAAGGCAGTGTGGCAAGCAGGGCGCAGGAGGTTGTCGTACCGGACATTCCGCAGAGCGGTCCGGATGAGGAGAGGGAGGGCGCTGCCGCAGGACCGTCGACTCAGCCGGTTAAGCAGGAGAGGAGCAGGAGCGGCGCTGGTCTGGACTCGGACGCTGTTAAGAAGAAGCTGAGCAAGTTCTTGGGGTTGGGGAAGAAGTAAATGCCGGCTTTCGAAGACTAGCAATTCGCGGCCAGGTTATCCGGTACACTCGGCATGGCAGTGATGTTTTGCTTTTGGCATTGGATGGGTTATTCGCATTGTAGGGCGTTCAGGAAGTAGAGCCGTGTTTCATTGAAGCGTTACGGTAGGATGGAGAAAGAGACGTCTAGATGTGCTATTTGTGACTGCTTTAGGGAGAGTTATCATTCCCCTACCAACAAGTCGCCCGGCGGGCAATTGCAAGTGACAGCTGCCTTCCTGGTACGGTGTAAGCTGATGTGTCCCGTGGGGAGCATCCAGGGTATCTGCTACCCGCACAGGAATGCTACTCCCACCATCAGTGTTGTACATACATTACGCAGCCTAGGATGGGGAGTACCTTTGGCCCCCAGTATCCTTCTTTCGGCTTTGGACGATACGTCCTACGCTTCGGAGTGACCACATCACAGCAGTTGCACTGACTGTGGCCACGTCAACGACTGCCGACTTCCAACAGGCTTCAGCTGCCCCAGAAACAGAGAGGCATCCTACTGCCATGTGCTTGGTCGAGGCTGACGGGAACTCATGGCCGATGGGACGTCCATGCCCGAAGCCCTCCTCGGCCACGCCATCCGGTTGCTTTCCCCTTTCCCCTCCGGCCCTCAACGATATCCGCCTACTTCACCTCGACACGGTATGGCGGTGACAAGCCTGATGCAGGAGGCCGAACACGACGTGCAACCGAATCTTGGATGTCTGTCCTACCGGAACCGGGCCTCCCATCAGTTACACGGGGCGTTTGCAAGCCCTCACTTCGTCACAATCTTGACCGAGAGCCGGCCGAACTGAGCGAACGAATGGCTGTCATTCTAGTGAGCTTTGCCTCCTTCGGCCCCGTTCTTTCTGCACCACAACATCGAGAGTCGGGTCCGAGTTTTTCTGCCTCTGCTTATCCGTAAGCACGATCTTTGCCGCCGGGAGCTTGTTGCGCCACCAGCATCTGTCATGTTAGTCGCTGTGAAGGATCCAGTGTTCGTAGTCCGCTTTTCAAGAACCCGCTGGTGGATGGCCAGATACTTTCATCGTTCTCAGGAGTTGCGCAGCGTTGGACCATGTAAGGCAGATCGTGGCGGAGCTGGAAGAATCCGGGATCCTAAGATTCTGGACTCTCTGCTCGTCGTTCAAGATATCACAATCTGACTACTCAGGTTGCTCCGAAGCAGTCGTGACATGGCCGGATCCTCCGGTGGTATGGTCTGCGATACGGCGTGCGTGGGTGCCCCTAAGTAAACGTTGGGCGTTCGGGAGTTGCGACTTCGGATTTACCCGCCAGTCGCCGGGATGGTGGCGGACGGGCGATCAGGAACGGGATGATCTGCTGGCCCACCTCACGTTTGCTTGAAACAAACCCAGGGAGGGCAACAGCCAATTAGAGGCTTCTACTGTGTGAATTGCTAAAAGCCGTCACGTAGTGTCAGTTAAGACGGGACTTATCAAGAGGCAGCTCGTCGTCTTCTGTAGACTCCAGCAGTTCAGCTGAGGATCTGGGTGTCACATTAGGCAAGGCTGTTGGCGGTCCTCGTCCGGACGGTCGCATCCAGATCGAAATACGGCATCTCGGGGTTGGCTGGAGGACACGAGTACAAACGGGCCTGCAGGTACGGAATACTGTGCTGTTGTACGTCATGGGTGTGTTTGTGGAAGCCTGACAAGGAGCACCGAACGGTCCATATTCGGTCGAACTCGGCTGAAAGCTTGAATCTTCAACCGCAGTGTAACACCTCACTCTCTTTGCCGGGCCTCGATTGTTTAAGCTGCCAGCCATTCGTTCTTCAGCCGGCGATCTAGAAATATCTCGGCTTGCATTCGTTCAAACACTTCCATCGTCAATCACTGAGGCGCCAAGGTCAGTCCCACTTTGACGGTGATCAAGATGCTGCGATCTGTCTTCGCTCTCGCGGCTGTAGCCCATCTGTCAGCAGCCTCGCCGACCTACAAAATTCCGTTGGCCATGTCCAAGGCAATGCTCGAGAGCGACGGCTGCATCCTGCCCGAGGCCTTCGTGGTCCAGAACTTCTATATCTGGACGCCCTCCGCCGGCAACAACAGCAGCCGGGTTATCAACTTCGACTATGCCGATAACAGCACCAGTATCAATACCAAGTGCCACTTCAACGCCACCTCGGTCAACGTTGGCTCGGAGGGGCTTGCACCCAGATATGCCTGCGACAACACCGTCGTCCAGTTCATCTGGGAGGACGAGCGGCTTACCATGATCGAGAAGGCCTGCCCGGAGAACAGCCAGTGAGTGACAGAATCCTGCTGATGCCTCTGCCTGCATGCGCAGTCAATGCTGACGGCGATCAACAGATTCGAAGCGGCCGGCTCGGTGACGCCTCATCTCGTCTGCAGCAAGAGTGCGGTGAACAGCACGGTTGGCGCGGGCAATGCCTGCTCGTCAATGCAGAAGAGCATGGCTGCCAACTTCACCAGCCTTCAGCCGACGCCGAAATGAGCGGATCTTTGGATCGACGGAAACCTGACGGGGAATCGTGGTTAAGGGAAGCCGTGGGACCGCTGGTGCGGCAAGCGAGGTGGCATGCGACGCTTCAGCAGAAGAGGCTTCATGCGTGATTCTGTCACAGGTGGGCCCGATACAGGGTTCCAGACGCCCAAGAGGATAAGGAAATGGATCTAGAATAGACAGCGAGATCTTAAGCCACAATATCACTAGCGGCATGAGCAATCAGTTGCTAGTTGAAAAAGTTCGGGAACCTGGAAGCAGTGAAACTTGCATTGCGAAAGACTCGGAACCAAACGCGATGAGTTGGGGATGTCCCGTCTGCCTCTGGTACGGAGCGAGTCACCATTGGCGCTAATCCCTGTCATCTTTTAGCGCCAAGACTTGCCGGGCACCTCTTGCAGCAATGCTGTTTCCTTTCGTCATCGACAGGTCACAACAACTGCCGTCATCAAAATCCAGCCGTCTCTTTTTGAGATTTCATGGTGTTATACCTTCCAGAATGAAGACATGTGGAACAATCAGATCAAGTCGGATTAAGCTCGATATGAGCAGCAACTTTGAATTCTAAGAAAGCTCAATGTCTCGGTGTCTTACTGCATGGGGCAATTGAAGTTGGTCACGCGGTACAATACAACGGCCATGGTTCCCCAAAAAAGTTGGTTTCGGTATCCGTATCATTCGCATATTCTACACTTGCCCTTCTCAACTTCTGCCTTCAATCATTCTCCGTAGACCTTCCGAAGCATGCGCTCCTTAAAGAACCTCTTTCTGGTATCCCTCCTCCCTAGACTCTCAGCACAGGTCGATTCCCTCCCCCAGGTATCACCACAACCTTCTCCCTTCGACCAGCGGCACCCCCAACAACACCGTATCAGTCATGATGGCCATCCCCAGCCTAGGCCAGGCGGGGTATCAACCCGTTTGTTCGCGACGCTCGAACGCACCGCCCGCCTCGTCGACATAACATACTGCATCGGCACGACAGGCATCTCGCCGCCCTTTTCATGCGTGTCCCGCTGTAAGGACTTCCCAGCCCTGCGCCTCGTCCGTACCTGGAACACGGGCGTCCTGCTGAGCGACAGCTGCGGGTACATCGCCATTGACTCGGGGACGGGAACGGGGGACACGGACAACGTCGACGACGACGACGACGATGGAGGAGTAAACAACAGTGACAACGACCATGGGCTTCCTGGGGAGGAAGGGCAGAGGGAGATCGTGGTGGCGTTCCGCGGCACATACAGCATCACCAACACGATCGTCGACCTGAGCACCGTGCCGCAGGAGTACGTCCCTTACCCTGCTCCACCCGAAGACGGAGGAGGAGGTGGTGGCGGAAAGTGCGAGAACTGCACGGTGCACATGGGCTTCATGGCGTCGTGGAAGAACGCGAGGGAGGTGGTCCTCCCCGCTCTCCACGCCGCGAGGGAGAAGTACCCGGACTACCGGGTGCACTTGGTCGGACACAGTCTTGGAGGGGCGGTGGCTGCGCTGGCTGCACTGGAGATGAGGATGGGGTTGGGCTGGAGGGATGTGGCGGTTACGACATTCGGCGAGCCGAAGGTAGGGAATGACAAGTTGGCCGAGTACATTGATCGGGCATTCGGGCTGGCGGGTAGCGACGGTGAGGATGTACCTTATCGCCGGGTTACGCATGTCGGGGACCCGGTGCCGCTGCTGCCCTTGAGCGAATGGGGATATGCCTCACATGCCGGCGAGATTCACATCGGGAAGTCGGACCTGCCGCCCCGACCGGAGGATTTGAGGTTGTGCCGCGGGGACAATGACCCGGAGTGCATGGGAGGAGCCGAGACGTCAGATTGGCTGAGCCGGGTGCTGGGTGTGCTTGGGCGGTTGAAGATCCAGGAAGAGGTTGAAACATCCGTCTCGAGGCGCGGGTGGTTTCCTGCCAGGCTTAGAGTATGGCAACTGCTGTTTGCACATCGGGACTACTTTTGGAGACTGGGACTCTGCCTTCCCGGAGGTGACCCAGCAGACTGGGGAAGGGAGAAGCATAATCTGACATCCGGAGAGAACTCCGGCGTTCCCGAGATACGGGATCTATGAGGGTTCTCTTGGCACTTTGACATTCTTGGAGGTAGTCAATCACTGTATGTGCAGTACTAGTATGATATATGGCGGCATAGCAGCATACCTGGCGTCGGCGTTTGGGCATCGGGATCTTGGGTCGTTGTAGCGATTTTTACGGACCAGGTTGCATCAATGATCAATCAGGGCTCGGCAAACACATCTTAGTTACATAGGTATATGTATCCGTTGAGAAAGCCTTGGATCATCGGCGACTCCTGCAGCCTTTTACCCTCAGTTCGTTTTCGTTGTCCACACGTCTAGTTGTCTACTCCGTACGACCTGCGCCCATTTTAGCTGGTTGGATGTGCGAGTACGGATTACGAATATCGTTATTCCATTTATTCGCATATCCCTTTCTCGCCTCTTTGAGGTCGCACATCTCTAAGAGTTCGGGGGTCCGCGAATTTCGAGGCGCGTGACTCCTCTCATCACCGCCCGGAATCCATCCGTGCCGCCGATTGGAGGAGTCGCCGTGAGCGGGAACCGGGAGATGACCGGGCTAACCGGAGAGTAAATGGGTCAATGCGGTGGCCCGGACTCTTTCCACTGAGCGACAAGATGAGAACCTGGAAGCAACCACGGGGAAAGGCCAAGTAGTGGCATGAGCTTTCATGAAGAAACAAACGGATTTTGGCGACTCGCAAACTTCTTCAGCGTTGTCTAGTGTGTAACCTTAACGAATGCCGGTCGGCAACCGACTGTTAACTTCTGACGCTGTGCTGTGTTACAGGGGGCAATGCAGCTGCTGGCTGAGCCTCGCGGCATTCTAGCCGCTTCCATGGTGAGCTGTTCTCTGTGCCCCACCTTCCTCAAGAGACCACCCCACTCAAAACATTTGGTGGGGCTTCTGCTTGTGATCGCTCCAAAGCTCATCATTGTTCGTTCAGGCAAACACAACTCATGGCCAAGGGAAAAGGGGCTTCATAAACACCCTACACTAGAAGGCGTGTGACCACCAATATCTCTAATGATAAGGCAAGGTTGTACGGCCATACGAAAGGATCTGGGTTGAGGGGTTGGCCAGAAGCCTGGCACGAGACATGTGTGCCGCGAGGTTGCACGGGGCAGAGATAAGAGATCTAGTGATGTGATACTGGAGTGCGCCAACGGTACCGACAGGATGGAGGGGCGGGCTCTGCCCAACTCAAGGAGACATTTATGAGGATGTCGTGTCCGTTGACGCTGGTATGACGTGCAGACTAACTACCTATCTTAGGTACCCCTCATCAGCTCCTCTGCCCTTTGGGTTGTCTGGCGACAAATGGCGCGAGCAGCAAGGCAGGCAAATGTCCATGACCTCGATGGATTGGTTGGGGACGGATGCACTTAAGACGCTGCACTCCCGGGCGCAGCTTGTGGCTGTCCAAGAAGATAGCCGTTTGTAATGTTTATTGCAAGACACCACTTAGACAAGTGCATATGCCTCCTGCTGCTCTCTGAGGGTTGAGGAGTCTGCGGACAGAAGTTGAGCATTAAATAAGTACCTGAGGGATGTACACAGTATGCTAGTATGGCAAGGGAGTAGATACAGCCTGGCATCCCCAATGATTAACATGGAGTTGCGGTAAAATGACAGCATCCACTTCTCGAGATGGTAACTGGCGAGCGTCCTGTTAAGGTGGGACTCCCATTTCGCTGGGAAATAAGATGGTGTTGAAGTCACGTGTTAGCGCGCAGAGCCGTTGTGTCATTCGACGTCGCTGAGAAAAACAGGGGCCCCATGGCACTGGTGGTGAGGGGGAGCCATGGACCCTCTGCTAAGTCCCTTTGCTCAACACCTGCACCCACCTGAACCTAAACTTCCTGCAAAACAACAAAAACAAATACCCTTTCAGTAACCGACTTCCTTCGCGACTTGTTACTACTCCTCCTTCTACAGTCTCGCATCCACCTATTCCTTTCTCTCCAGATTTCACCTACAACCCATCATCGAAATGGCAAACGAGGTACGGACATTTCGCCAAACCCCAATCTTCCCCTCCCCTGGCGACATGGTTCGCATACCTGCGACAGCGTCGGGCGCAGCCCTACCCCCTTCCATTCTGTTCTGGATTCGAGCTGCTAACCGCTTGCTTTGGGATACAGCGTGAAAGGTGTGTCTCTGTGTTCTCGGCTGTGGTCGCTTGCTCCCCGCGAACTAACCGACTTTGGCAAACTGTAGCAAGACCTTCCTTGCCCGCCTGTGCGAGCAGGCTGAGCGTTACGATGAGATGGTCACCTACATGAAGGAGGTTGCCAAGCTCGGCGGTGAGCTCACTGTTGACGAGCGTAACCTGCTCTCGGTCGCGTACAAGAACGTTGTTGGCACTCGCCGTGCCAGCTGGCGCATCATTTCCTCGATCGAGCAGAAGGAGGAGTCCAAGGGCTCCGATAAGCACGTCGCGACCATCCGCGAGTACCGCCACAAGATCGAGAGTGAGCTGGAGAAGGTCTGCCAGGATGTCCTTGAGGTCCTCGACGAGGCCCTGATTCCCCATGCTGCTACGGGCGAATCCAAGGTCTTCTACCACAAGATGTACGTCTCTCCGTCTTCTATGACCGCGCTGTCTGGGGCGCTTCCATAGAACCATTTACTCACCTCCTCGGCTTACAGGAAGGGCGACTACCACCGTTACCTCGCTGAGTTTGCCTCTGGCGAGAAGCGCAAGGTTGCTGCTACTGCTGCCCACGAGGCGTACAAGGTAAGAGTTGCCGACTCCCATCAGCTATGTGCCGCACAGCAGCTGATGAGTATATGTGAATCCTCGCAGAGCGCCACGGATGTCGCCCAGACTGAGTTGACTCCGACGCACCCGATCCGCCTGGGTCTGGCCCTGAACTTCTCGGTCTTCTACTACGAGATCCTCAACTCCCCAGACCGCGCCTGCCACCTGGCCAAGCAGGCGTTCGATGATGCCATTGCCGAGCTCGACTCGCTCTCGGAGGAGTCGTACCGCGACAGCACGCTTATCATGCAGCTCCTGCGGGACAACCTTACGCTTTGGACCTCGTCCGACAACGGCGAGCCCGAGGCCGCTGCGGCCGAGGCGCCGAAGGAGGAGAAGCCTGCCGAGGAGAAGACCGATGCCAAGCCCGAGGAACCTGCGCCCGAGCAACAGTAAGGCGCGTTCTGTTGCGATCTCCGCGGATTTTTTTCTGTATCTCGCGCGCGCTCTCTTGTATTGTGGGGCCAGAGCCCAACGGTGATTTCTACCCATGGAAGTCTCTGTGACTCCGCTAAGGGGCCCGTGCTATCAACCGGGGAAATGGGTCGTTTGCTGTCTGTGAACTTGGCTGGCAGGCAGACATACTGCAGCCGCACATTGGCCAAGGCAAAGGGTAGTAGGACTGCGCAAGGGAGTTGGTTGATGTTAGGGGGGAACTGACAGGGCATGGTGATTTCCTGTTTTATTTATCTCGACTTTCCTCTTTTGCTCTGCTTCCTTCCCCTCGGTATGACTATAGTCCCCCGACTTGGTATGAGAGGAGCGCTGAAACCCAAATCCACAAACCCACCTGTCGTCCTTTCCAGGCCGAGGGCAATACACACAGCTAAAACCCAGGCTAAGCTATCAGCCTGCTCCTCCCATGTGTCTTCGGGGCCTCTCACTGTGCCGTTCGTGATTCCTATCGAGGGCCTGCTCATGTTCTGGGAACCCCACGAGATTCCTCTTCGTGCCCCAGGTCACTTGGATGTTTTGTTTTGTGGTGATTACACACAGCGTCTTCCATCTGACTGAGCTCGATAATAACTTCCTGGGCCATGGTGGGAAAGCTGGAAAAGCTGCGGAACTTTAGGTATCTTATTAGGTGGGCAACAAAAAGGGCGCCCATTGACAGATCTCCTAGGTGTGCACCATTCAGCTTTGCTAAAACAGCTATCAGTTGGAAGAGCCCTCATACTCTCCTTAGGCCATGTACTGTACCTACCTTGTGACACACACTGTTGCACGCGAGGCTGTATCGCCCTGTCGGCCGCCAAGCAGGGTATATAGGCAGCTATATGTACGAGTTTGGAACTTGCACCTCGAACCGGAGGTGTCCAGAGCCATTTTGCACACAGGAGAGGAGCATGGCACACAAATTGGCCACATCTCCCTTGATTAAACAATACTATTACGGCTGTTCTCTTTTCGTCATAACCAATAGTGTAGTTAGTTATACACCCGAAGCCATTTCAAACATTGACCCTGTTCCTCGCTGATTTGCCAAGCTCCCCTTTACATGCAGAAAGGGAGGACATTCCTTGTCTGTGGTTACCTAGACCGAACAGCTATCAGCTATCAGCTATCGTCACTCAACGGCCACCCTTGCTGGCCTCACGGCTCTTCTGGACTTCCTGGCCTCAGATGAGGCGTGCCGTGCTTCTCTGTTGGCCCCCTGGTTGTTTATATCTGAATGATTCAGCGCGGATACTGCAACGCAGATTCCCCGCGGTATGTGCCCTGTGACTGATGATTGCGACTGACGGCTGCGACGACGGACCAGCAACATCCAGGGGATGGTCCCTGTATAATTTGTATGCACCAGATCGAGACTGGTAATTGTCTTTGGTGCTTGCCTGTGAACCAGGTACTCCAGCTCCATGATGCGGCTGTGGGAAAGCTCAATGGGCCCGGCTAGTGGCGAATGTATCGACGGGTGCACCAGGCCTTGTAACGCGCTCAATTTCGAGCGATCACCCGCCAACAGCCACGTATAACTTCCACTCCCCAGTAGGTCAACATAACCCCCGCCGGGGCGGACTCGGACCACGGCCTGGGGAGCGAGCCGGAGCTCCGAGCAACTTCCTGACCGACTTCACCAGCGCAGCTCCCTAGTCCTTCGGCCGGCTCGTCGCCCTCTGCAGCAGCGCCGCCGCCCTCTGTAAGCGCGACATACTCCGCGACAGCCCCGGCCGCGGTGCGTCCGAGTCGCTGGTCTCGGACGACGGGGCATAGAGATTGCTTCTGCGCCTGGCATGGCCCGGGAAGATATCCATGCTCCGCGCCTTGTGCGCCGGCGCCGAAGCCGGCGCGGGGACCGGCTGGCTCGGCGGCCGGACCAGGAAGCGCTTCTGCCCGTGGCCCGTCGTAGCCCATCGTGGCTGGCACTCTGGATCGGGGAGCCAGGCCATCTTCGCGCTGGCGCCCCCCGAGTCTCCCCGCTTGTGATGCTCGGACTTGCTCCGCCAAGTAGCCGGCCGCGGCGACCGCACGCGCATCAAGAGCTCGCTCACTCGCTTGCTGAAGCGCCGACCCCCGGCCAGGCCGTACTTCTCCCCCGCCAGGCTGGTCCCTGTGCTCGGGGGGGGCGAGGCTGGTCGGCTGCAGTTGCGGCAGAGTCCCGGCTCGAATGGCGTGGCTGGCTTGTTGTTCGACGGACTCCCCGCTCTCTGGAGCATGGCCCGCACGTTGCCTGCAAGGTCGCTGGTTTTCCCCTTCCGGCCTCGGCTGCTCTCGACAGTCTCAGAGCAGGCGCAGTAGGTTTCTTCGCCGTGCATGCTGACGGCTTGGCTCCATCCGCGAATCCAATCGGCCTTCTTGCCCTGGTTCCTTCGGGGGAGGAGCTGCTGTCGCGTAGCTAGCCAGTCAATTGGCGGTGGGCTGCTGTCTGGGCTGCAAGACGGCGCCTGCAGCGCGGGAGGCTGTTGCTGTTCCTCCGGAGTCGTCTGGCTTTCAGGTTTGTCTTGTTCGGAAGCACGGCTCAGCTCTTCCGCCCCCTCGGGTTTCGAAACGCCAGGGGGCAACGGTGATGTATCGGAGGCGTTCGTGGTATCCGAGAACGGAGCTGTCTGGGCCATGAACTCGGACAAGGCCATTGGCGCCGGCGGGCTCTGAGGCGTAGGAACGCTCGTGGGCGAGGCATTCCCGAATTGGTCCATGTCTTCTGTGTTTTTTTGGGCGAGATTCGAGAAGTCGACAGGCGCGGCGCAGGGGCGTGTGGTCTCCCGGATTGACTTCTCTTCGCTTCGGACAAGTCTTCAACTGCACTGGCAGCTCACCCAGAGACCCGAAGAGACGGTGAGACTGAACCGGTGGCTCTGAGTTCGGGCAATCTTTCCTGTCCCACAATGAAGAAATGAACTTTAGAATCTGCTTGGCACCAATAGTAGCCCACCCGGCGTAATGAATGGAGATAACGGGAGCCGGACTAGCGAACTCCTGCCTGTATCCTGATTCCTGTTTCACACTCCGAGAACACTGCGTTGTGTCACCGGAAAGCGGCAGCGTCAATGCGAACCATGCCCTCGAACCAGGAGGTACGGCCCGCGCAGTGAGAGAGAGAGCCACGCTCGGCAGGGAGTAGCATACAGAGTCGGCTGCCGTGCTCGTGTGCGCGTGCTCGTGCTCGTGCTCAATGTCGGACGTGTCTTCGCGGCTTTCCAGTGTGTGAAAAGTGCTTGACCACGCGAGCACGACGCCATGGATCTGGGGTCTGTTTTAGCGTTCCGCGGCTCTCGGCAGGGCACTGGCAACTGCAGCTTGGCGTTAAGCCCGGGTGACCGCTCTCGGCTTGTTCCGATCTGTTCCCGGACTAGCGTCGGCTCTGCTGCAGCAGGTTGACCGACTGTGCATATGTGGGGCGTGCGGTCAAGATGACCTCCAGTCCTGGAGTGCTGTGGCTTATGAACGATGGAACAAAGGAAAATAACGTTATACTACATGCTGTACGGTGCTGGGTTTGCTGTGGACTTGGGTATAATGACGTAATGGGCTGATGCATCCAGAAGTTTGTTTACAACAACCCGGAACCTCGGTATTCAGGGGTAATGTAGATTGTACGTACCAAGTCAGGATTCGCAACACGTCAATCGAATGGGACAATCATCACAAGTGCACATAGCAGCCGCCACGACCGAATCGACCACAGCACCGAGTTCCATGACCCATCCGCTCGGCGAACCGATTGATCTCCCGCTCCTTTGCCAGCTTATCCAGCCGCTTTAATACTGCCTTCTTTGCCCATGAACCACGAACTCCTACGCCGCTATGCAAATCGCTCTTTTAGAAACATGCTGTTCTAGCCATGAAACCTACCTAGTATTGTACCAAACCCCGTGCCTCTCCGCCAAACGCTTTTTGCGACAGCCATTTCAATCAACCAAACGGGAAACGTCATCCTCTTCCTAAGAGGATGGCTTCAGAGCCTCCCATCCGCCTAATTCCATCCCCTCATCGTCGCCCAACAGGTCAACCGGATGCTCCTGGTTCTGTGTTGGCCGCACAGCAACTGGATTGGCAGGCTTCGGCCCCGGTAGCTGTGCTCTTCGTCCCTCCGGCCCTGCTAGGCCCACAAGCGGTACCCCCCCGGAGGCTGCCATCCGCTTCTGAATGGGAATGCTCGTGCTGCTGTTAACCCGCCGAGGAGGCTGTGGCGGCGGGGTATCATCCCCTATACCACCTTGCTTAGCTAGCGATGCAGAGAGGCTGCGGTTCAAGCCGGAAAAAGAGCTGTTCACGCTCGATGTAGCACGACGAGGAAGGCCCGGTAACAGCATCTCTGAACCATGCAGTGTCGATGCCTCTGACGCGACGCTTGCAGACAGTTTAGTCTCCGGGGAGACAGTGGCCGCGAGATGTGCCGGTTTCTTGGCCACCGGGGGTGGGAACTTGTGTTTCGCCGCTTGTGCTTGAGATCCAGCTGGCTTCGATCCAATAGGAGGATTGGGAGTCGTGTTGTTGACCGGCTTTCGCTTCTGCTGAATCGAAACCGCCGAAGAACTGACCGCAGGACTAGGACCCATGCTAGTCTGTCTCCGTGGTGGCGGCGGAGGAGGCGCGCCGTCTGTCTGCGAGCTCTTCGTGACTTCGTTGATGTGTAGCCTTCCAACCTTGGTGGGGAGAGCGGAAGGGTCAAAGGGAGGAGGAAGCTTCCTAGGCGTCGAGCTCGATGCGGAAGACGAGAGCAATGTCGAGTGGTTTACATGTTCATATGGCGATGTCGACATACTGGAAAACGAGGAGAGTCGGGACTCAGATCTTGGAACACTGACCCAATCCGGCTCGTCGGTGGGGACATGGGGGTTAGTTGGCCGCTTAGGGTTTAGAATGGTCTGAGATGCCGGATTGTCAGGTTTGGGAGGGCTGATGGAGGATCGAGCCATTTTCCCGTTCTCCAGCCACCATTTCCGGCGATCGGAGCTGGCCGGCGGGAGCCCAGGTTCGATGGCGTCGTAGCCTATCAGATCCTCATCCTCGGATTCGTGGCCAGCCAGATTGGCCGTGTCTTCGCCAACATCCACCTTGCGCCGCTCGTAGATTTCTCGGCCGATCTTATCCCGGAGCCTCTCGTTCACGATGTTGACAGTACATTCGAAGACGGCGTAGACTGGCCTGTGATCCGAGAAGCGAAGAGGCGCCGAGTTGTAGGCCAGCTGGCGAAGGTTGGACCCCTTTCGAAGGATACGATCTGTCCAGGCGGGGATGCGAGCTTTCTCACTGGGTTCATTGTTAGCATGCCTCACTCAGAGGTTTGGGCAGGTAGCTCACGAGCTATCGTATTCGTCGGTGCCAACGTCATACTTGTATGTTGGCATAAAGCTGATCCGGGCCTCCGAATAGAACCGGAAGGCAAGCCCCGCCATCATCTGGAGGTTCAACTGGTCGTTTTCGAATAGTCGTTCCAGGTCTCGCCTCTTCACGAGCTCTTTGGCAGCCTCCAAACCGAGGCCGATCCGATAATTGAAGTCGCCGAACCAGATAACCGAGTCTAAATAAATGTGAGCGAGTTGCCGATTGCCGTGAGCATAGGGCATCTTACCATGGTCACCAATCCCCCTGTTTCTCTGGAATCGGAGGCCTTGGTCGATGGTGGCATAGTCTCTGTTTCTCTCTTCATAGTTGGCGAATCCGGCCGCTAGGTGAGCCGTCACAAAGCAGATAGGAGTATTTGCGTAGTCAAGCCGTATTGCAACCGCGCCCTTGTTGCCAGCCATGCCAGAGAGCCCTGTCTTCTTGACGCTGCCCTCCACATTCTTGATGTTATGAAGCACCGAAGCCTTCACGAAGATGCACAACGCGGCACCAACGAGTTGCCCGCTCCGCAGGAGTACATACTTCTCGTCCCCGTCTCTGCTGTAGTGCTGATCCAGCGTCCTCTTGATCGCCTGTTCCCACAGCTGTTTCCTTGTGGGGTCGCTGTTCATAATATGCTGCGGGTTGAGTTCGACTATCTCTTGGAACCCAATGGCGATGATTTCTGGTTGGATAGCACCTAACTCGGAAGGCCAAAGCCAGGCAGTTAGGTCTTCATTGATGCCGTCGGTCCTCCCATTGAGATTGAATGTCCCCACCAGGCTGATGAATGTTAGAGCATGTTCTTCTCGAACGTTTGAACCAGTACATACATGTGGATCTTTTCATTCGTGGAGAACTCGCTGCTGCGCCGTTGAAGCTCCCCGGCGACATAGTCGCTGATGGGGTCAAAGAGAATGACAGGTGCTTGGCCGACTAGCCTTCCGAGGAGGGTATCGATTGTGAGTTGGCGTGCTTTGTCAGCGAAGTTATTGTAGTATAACCTGGTAGCCGACTTCCGCACGTCGGCGATAGCTCCTGCCAGTGACATTTTGCCGGTGCGCGTGAAGGACGATTTGAGGGCGCCCGTGCCAGCATAAATCTTGGACAGAGAGTCGCCATTGTCAGCCCATAGGCTGGCATGCCTGGACCAGAAGTCAGATAAGGCATGTTCTCCTCTATGGCCAAGGAAAGATTCAAAGGCCATTTGCGAAATGATTGTCTGGATCAAGTTCGTTCTGTCTAGACAGTCAAGGCAGTTGGTTCTGAAAACACCCTCTTGCTGGAGAACCACGACATAGCGGCGCTGCTTGTGGCCATTGGCACCGCCATTTGACGGTCCCATATCGTCTGATTCCTGGGCGAGGTAGTACGCAAATCCATCCGCCGAATGTTCGATATATCGGCGGATCTCGTTGGCTGCCACATAACCCTGTGGCCCTTTTGTCTCTGCGTGGAAGTCATACTCGGTCGCCCTTAGTAACGCATGGTCCCTAGACTGCTTCCCCTCTGCAAGGCTGAGGGGGCAGTTTTGAATTCCTAGCCGATAAAGGTTCGTGAGCTCATACTCCCCAGGTTTTGTGGCGCTGAGCAGATTAACGACATGCACCGCGCCATATGCTTGTTCTAATTCGGAGAAGTGCTTGTCGAATGCTGGCTGCGTTCCCTCGGCCGAGCGCGTGATCGTAATCTTCTGTTGGTTCGGCAGAAGACCAGCAGCTTGCTCCCAGAAGACGGGCACCGAACCTCGTACTTGCGCGTAAGAGAAGACGACTCCTGACGGGCTCCAATACGTCGTCTCGGTCTCAACGAAGTTGGCCACGTTCCCGTCGTCGTCAATGCCGCGTGAGTTGAACCTTGTTCCAGCTCTCCTGCACGACAAGCGAGATATGACAGTCAAGTACGACGGCAGGCCAGTCTTGCCAGAACTCAGCGGTGCCGAGGTCTGTGGTATCGCCCAGCTCCTGCAGAACCCTCGGATGGCAGAGGTCAATATCCTCGATGCATCCAGCGCCTCTCGCTCCTGCTTCTGAAGTCGAGACCGGAACAAGACAAGCGGGCGGATCATGTACGAGTTCCACAAGAAAGATTCGTCAAAGTTATCTATATCGAATGTCGTAGCATCCGCTGACCTAGCCTGTGTCAGCGACCCCCTGTCATGGAGGATAATCCCGCGCCCTCATCTTACCTGTCCTGCATGCGGTTTGTTACATCGAAATCGGTGCTATAGTAAAACGTCCCGTTGCCAAGGAGCTTCTGTAATTCCTGGCAAGGGTGTTCGACCGGCACATCCCTCCGTCCAAGACCCTGTCCGTATGCTGACGTGGTGTCCGGGTCGAGATCGTAGGGATCGAGGGCAACGACGTCATCGTACTCGGCCGAGTTGAGACAGAAAAACTGTACCGCCTCTATCTTTTCTACCGTCTCGCCAGGCCGAAGGTTTGCGACGCGCGACGCCTGGGTGATAACACACAAAAACACGTCGTTCCCGATCGATATGAGCCCGAGTGTCCCGTAGATAGGCCGCGGCGTGAGCGGGCGGTAGTCGTCGAGTAGCCCGTCAGACGTCGGCGAAAACTCAACCATGCACTTGCATGCGGCATTGTCCGAGGAGGCTGAGCGCTGGCGCGCAGACGATACAGCGGCAAGTGAGCCATTGGCTATGACTTCGCCCGTTGTTGTGCTGTGCCGGAGGATGAGCGCGTGGGAGTTGGAGGTAATCGCAATGGCTCGGTGGGGGTATTCGCGAATAAGGATCTGGCTGGACTTCTCAGGATATGGTGGCTGTCCAGGCCACAATGTTGACGACGCATTGCTGTGGTTGTAATCCATGGCACAGTGCCAGGTTGATGCGGGGATAAGGGCAAACGGCGCAGGTTTGGAGTCGGGTAGCAATGTCAGATGCAGAGATCATTGCGGGTTTAGAAGTTTGACCACGGTGTTGCTGTACGAGGTTTGCGAATAATCCTTTTGTTGCTCGGTGACAGTCCGCAAAGAATGAAAGTCAACTTGTGAACTTAAACGTCAAATCCGGGTCAGAAATAGAGCCGAAACTGAAGGCTTACAAGGCGGGAGTCCGGCAGCCTGACGTGCCTGCCCGGCTCCGGGCTTTTCAGGTGCACCTTGGCTTCGCCCAGGAGCCGGGGGTTGGGACCTCTTGGTACGGATCCGTACACAGTACGTACCATATACAGGGCTGCTCCTGCCGCGACTCCAGTGACTGCAGTCCAATTTGAAACCCGCGCAATTTCTCCAGATTTCCCGGGCCATACGCCAGTGACGGCGTTGGACAAAGCAAGGCTGAGAAACTGGAAGGTGCCTTATTAGGTTCAAATCAACATAGCCCGCCGGCTTCAGATAAAGTGTATATACGATTTCAACCACGATCACCAAAGAAAGCTAGAGTTTCAAATCGTCAAGTGCATCCGCACGAATGACTGCCAGTAGTATATGTGATATAACAACCTAGGGTAAGGTAGTCCAGCACACAGAAGAGATTCTCTGCCAAACTGATCCCAGATTCGGAGAACCAAGCGAAAGACCATGCTTAGAGGTGCGTAGCAAAGAGCTCACGCTCGAAAACGCATCATAGTTGTATTTGGGTACCAAAAGCATGACTTGTAATTATCTTGAGTTAGATAATATGTGAGAGACGTATGCAAGAGAGGAGTAAAGAGACTTTGAGGAATAAGAGCAAGAAAAAAGAAGAGATAGGAAAATCTGCGGAAATATCATAATCTGCTCGCTACTGGCTTCAGATTCATCATTATGGTGAGATCATGCTCTCCGTATACGGAGAAATCATCCTCTTCCTATCATGTTGTTGATTCAATCATCATCAGCCTTGTGGAAAAAAGAGGAAAAGTGAAAAACTGCTAGGGCCCGAGAAAGTTGGCTAAATGCATGGGTCTGCTTATGTAATAGCTACTTAGGTACCACTCCGGAGTCCAGACGATTCCTGGCCGAGCCGCCAACTTCGACGCGCTCAAGTGGGTCGTCACCCGCGCAACCGCTTTTTTACGGTTCTTGTCTCTAACGTCCAACTTTCGCAGGCCCGGGCCATACATACATTCCTCCCATCCTGCCCAGTGCCGAGCAATACCGCCATCTCTGGATCGCTGAGCTACTCGCTGTATCTTACGCTGGGCACCATTACGTTAATTGTCTGAAAGGAATCGGCTTTGTGAACAAGGACCTGTGCAGAACACGTTCGCAGCCTTGTCAGCCCTGCACTTGCAATCATGAGCGACTACGCAAGCTTTGGGGGCGCGGATGAAGAGAGCGCTGAGATTAAGCGCCTCAACGCTGAAGTCGTAAGTCTTTGAAGCCAATATGATGCTATTTCGCCTCGATACGCTCGCCGAAAGGCGTCTCGAAAGTTCCCAACACTGATATCGCGTCGCTGCACAGGAAGCGGACCCCGACAACTTCGAGAATTGGGAGAAACTGATTCGAGCCTGTGAGGGACTTGAGGGCGGTCTGAACCGAAACTCGAGTCCCCAAGCTTTGGCGACCCTTCGCGACTCTTATGATCGCTTCCTCCTCAAGTTCCCGCTGCTGTTCGGCTACTGGAAGAAGTATGCCGATCTGGAGTTCAATATCTCAGGACCCGAGTCGGCTGAAATGGTAAGCATGCTTATTCTCAGTTCAGTTTGTTGGGCCCAGGCTGATGCGGCTTGCAGATCTATGAGAGGGGTTGCGCCAGCATAACCAACTCGGTAGACCTCTGGACTGAATACTGCTCCTTCAAAATGGAAACCACTCACACTCCCCACCTTGTGAGAGAGTAAGTATAGACGGACCGTTTCATTCCCTGCCCCATAACTTCCTGAACCGCAGAGAAGCTGCGAGGCTGGCCTCGGCCGCCTGACGAGAACCGAGAGAATCGCTGAGAAGATACAACCATTACCGGACATGGTGAGAGAAACCAAAGGCAGCCGCCACCCTCTGCTGGGATCGCTCTCTCACAATATCTAACCAGGCTCTGCTGTGCTCAGCAGATCACAGCGCTTGCGTGCTGTGGCTTTCTACACGTTTCCCATTGGCACATACCCCGGAGATGTAGTCCGGCCTCGTTGGATGGATCGCGTCGCTTACACACCGCCCCCTCTTGTATTTGCACACCCTTCCCAACCCACCCTCTTCCCCTCTTACTACCTTGGCCCGTTGCTGACACTGTTTGTAGGCTGTTCGAGCGTGCTGCTTCGCACATCGGCCTTGACTTCCTCTCCCATCCTTTTTGGGACAAGTATCTGGAATATGAGACACGACAGGAGGCTCAGGACAACATCTTTACCATTCTCAAGCGGGTCATCCACATCCCTATGCATCAGTATGCTCGCTATTTTGAGCGTTTCCGGCAGCTGTGCCACACCCGGCCCCTCGAAGAACTCGTCTCGCCTGATGTCTTGGCCCGGTACCGCGCCGAGGTAGAGGCCGAGGCTGTTCAATTCGGCATAGCGAAGCCCGAGCTCGAGATCGAGCGGGACATCCGCACCAAGATCGACGCTTCGTTCTACACCATTTTCCAGCGCACCCAAACCGAGACCAACAAGCGGTGGACGTACGAGGCTGAGATCAAGCGGCCGTACTTTCACGTCACGGAACTCGAGCATCACCAGCTGGTCAACTGGCGGAAGTACCTCGACTTTGAGGAGGCGGAGGGCAACTACCAGCGCATTGTCTGCCTCTACGAAAGGTGCCTAGTCACCTGTGCTCTGTACGATGAGTTCTGGTTCCGGTATGCTCGGTGGATGGAGGCACAAGACAACAAGGACGAAGAGGTCCGGAATATCTACATGCGGGCGGCCACGCTCTTCGTTCCCATCAGCAGGCCGGGTATCCGGCTTCAGTTTGCCTACTTTGAGGAGATGTGCGGCCGGATCGACGTTGCGCGGGATGTCCATGCCGCTATTCTCATGAAGCTGCCGGATTGCGTGGAGGCGATCGTCTCGTGGGCCAATCTACAGCGACGCCAGAGCGGCCTCGACGCAGCGATTGAGGTATACAAGGCGCAGATCGACTCTCCCGCGGTAGACATCTTCACAAAGGCCGTTTTGGTAACAGAGTGGGCGTTTCTGCTCTGGAAGGTCAAGGGCTCGGCTGACGAGGCCCGTGCGGCTTACGAAAAGAACGCCACTTGGTACGCGGATAGCCGCCACTTTTGGCAGAAGTGGCTCGAGTTTGAGCTCGAGCAGCCGACCAACGCTGAGCTGGAGGCCCAGCATGCGGAGCGTGTCAAGGCTGTCTTTGCGGAGATGCGGGCTAAGAGTCGTCTTTCGCCGGCCGTTAAGCAGGAGCTGGGTCAGGTGTACATGAACTATTTGCAGCAGCGTGGCGGCAAGGAGGCTATGAAGGAATTCCTGCTCATCGACCGAGAGCTTTTTGGGTACGTCATCGCAGTGACTTGTAACCCGCCGTTACACGATGCTAACTGGAAACACAGCCCTCAGTCGGTCTCCCCAATCACGAAAGCGAAGCTGTCGAAGGAGAGCGCCGGTCTTCCTGAACTGGATGAGGCGACGCGTGTCAAGGCGGAGAGGCGGTTCTATAACTACTACGAACTGCATATGGATCCAGACCCGAATGCCCAGGGACCAGCTAGTTTTGACTAGAGGTCGTTACCCCGCGAACGAAGCATGACTTCGTCATGGTCGGTAGGACTGTTATACGGTGTTATTCAGACGCAAGGGTTTCGGACTGGTTAGGGACGCGTGACCGAACGGTGATTGGCGACAGTTGGGCTCAGATATACTCGAGGGTGGGACTACATGAGGTCCTGAATATATTGACCCAGGGATCAGACGCATGTAATTAATTCTTTTAGTGAATTGTTCGAGGCATACCTCTGGGACCTTCCGAAGATTGAGCTTGACGTATGGTGTGGTTCCCGGCCCTCTACTCCTATTGTCTACCTATACGTAGATCCGTCTAGCCAGAAACAAATGCTCGACGCTAAACATCACGTCGGTACTAGCCGGGTTTACAGCTTGGAGAATATAATGATCTGTTTTATTCCTTTTCTTCTTATACTCCTTTGGTTGTCCCTTTCCTTTTTTTCCATATCTTTCTTCTGCGTTTTCGTTACTTTATTCTTCCTCTTCACATATTGTTTTTCTTCGTTTTCCTTGTCTTCTTCTTGTTCCCTTTCATTCCCTTCCCCTTTCCTCCTCTCTTTACTTTGCTTTACTGTACTCGTTATAAGTATCTGGGCGATAGACTCACTGTATGGGCTCTTTCCACCTTGGGTCGATAAGTATTATGGAGTCCCGGAGGAGAGAGCGGATTGGAGCCGCAAGCGGGCCGGACCCGTCGAGTTCCGCGTCACGCCATGCTGACACATCATTAACGCGTCCCATATCCGGAGCACATGGCCGCTTGTTGGCGTCCATACACGTGTACCCGTTGCAGTACACATGTATGAAGGTACGCATGGAGTTAACCGGAATTGTGATTTCTATAGCATTTTGGGAGATGTCTCTCGACCCTACGGAGAGCCCTTGATCTTGAAAACAGCGAACCGTTGCTGAAATGACTCGTAACCGTCTCTCGGAGTCTGCTTATGTGTTCCACAGCCTTGAACATGAGTCAGCCTGTCAGTCACCGTTGCACTCTCCAGGGACTGCCAGGAGACAGGAGGCAAGGCTGAGGCTCAAAAACAACGTCCAGCTCCACGATCGGACCCCCAACTGTTGCTCGGCATTGCCTCGGAGAAGTGCTCGGTTCCGCTCACGGGCTCGGCACTCGCCGCCGAGCTCCACCGTTTTGTTCCGCTCCCACGGAGAACTGATGAATGAAGTGTCGAGATAAGATCCCCTTTGGGGGAAAACATTAACGAGACCCCTTGCGGGTCTCATGCTGTAAGGAGACCCACAGAGACGGTTCTCTCCACAACCGAGAAAGAATTGGCCACTCATAGTTTGCCTATATTTTTTTCGATCCGATTCCACACTCGCCATTGGCAGCCGAAGTCCATCCCGACCACTTGCTCTTCGTTTGATTACACATACTCACCCATTGCTACACCTTTTTAAAGGTGACTGGTTGTTGTATTCTTTCTTTTTCCTCTCCGCCAGACGTTCCTTTTTGATACCCATTCTCTCAAGGTGAGCAATCCGCAGTCGACTTTTCCTCTGCAACACAGCTCCTTCCCTTATCAGCAGCCGGATATCACGCCATATCCGCTGACTCCCCCCGCGCCATTCCGGACCACTCGAAGCACCTGATTCTGACAGCGTTCGGGACAACACAGATGGCGACCGCAACTCGTACCTTCACTCGCGCTCTGCGCACTTCGGCCCGGCCCGCTTTCACTGCCGCGCCTCGTGTCGCTTTCCACCAGAGCGGCCGCCGCTTCTACTCGTCAGAGCCCGCCGCGAAGCAGGGGTCGTCGGCCTGGCTTTGGCTCGCCAGTGCTGCCGCCGTCGGTGGCGGTGCTGGCTGGTTCTACCTGAACAACCAGGGCTCTGCCACGCCCAATGTCTTCGCTCCAAAGTTTGAGGATTACCAGGCCGTGTACAACGAGATCGCGAACCGCTTGGACGAGAACAGCGACTATGACGACGGCAGCTACGGCCCCGTGCTGCTCCGCCTGGCCTGGCACGCCAGCGGCACCTATGACAAGGAGACCGGTACTGGCGGCAGCAACGGTGCCACCATGCGCTTCGCTCCCGAGAGCGACCACGGCGCCAATGCTGGTCTGAAGGCCGCGCGGGATTTCCTGGAGCCCGTGAAGCGTGAGTTTTGCCAACAAATACTTCCTCCAAAGTTTGAGGTCGGGTACTGGGAGACGCTAACAATCGGAACAGAGAAGTTCCCCTGGATCACTTACTCTGACCTCTGGATCCTTGGCGGCGTCTGCGCCATCCAGGAGATGCTTGGTCCTCAGATCCCGTACCGCCCCGGCCGTCAGGACAAGGACGTTGCCGCCTGCACACCCGATGGCCGCCTTCCCGATGCTGCCCAGGCCCAGGACCACTTGCGGGCCATCTTCTACCGCATGGGCTTCAACGACCAGGAGATTGTTGCTCTGGCTGGCGCCCACGCCCTCGGCCGCTGCCACACTGACCGCTCCGGTTACTCGGGCCCCTGGACCTTCTCTCCCACCGTCCTGACCAACGACTACTACAAGCTCCTGCTCGACGAGAAGTGGCAGTGGAAGAAGTGGAACGGCCCTAAGCAGGTAAGCTCAGTCTTCCCCTTTTGCAGGTGACTTGGAGGCGGTTGCTGACAAGCAAAACAACAGTACGAGGACAAGAAGACAAAGTCCCTCATGATGCTCCCGGCCGACATGGCGCTCATTCAGGACAAGAAGTTCAAGGAGTGGGTGCAGAAGTATGCTGCCGATAACGATCTTTTCTTCCGGGACTTCGCGAACGTCATTGTCAAGCTCTTCGAGCTGGGCGTGCCTTTCCAGCCTGAGAACAAGGAGCGGTGGGTCTTCAAGCCCGTCAACGCTTAAGTCAGGGGAACGAGGCGATGTGTATTTCCTGGACGTATTGAGGTGGATACCCAAGAGGCGCTGAAGTCTTGATGAAGAGCTCATAAGGAGGAATAGAGGAGAATAATCATATGGCGACCGAGAGGTGAGACTGGCATTCGCTCACGGCGGCGCATCTCGAGACGGATTGTCTTGCCCCTGTTAAGGGCGGGCTTCCGCGGTTAATCTTGGCCGCTGTCTCAATAGGGCTTCTTCAGCGGCTCAACACGCTTAGCATCTCAGCTGTAAGATAGTTGGGGTGAATAGAAGGGTTGCTGGAACAAGAGCAAGAAGAACATCTTGAGCCCCAGATAATTGAGAGGATGTTTGCAAGGAGGTAGACGACGTCGAGGATGTTTAAGTGCGGGGAAAGGGACCATGCCGCGGCACTTGACGCCCCTTGCTCTAGGATGTTACCCGTAAACGCTACCCAGGTGCCACGGGGTAATGCGATCGTCACCGGCCCTTGGGTATCATTGGCAATCTGATTCGTCATCGTGCAGCCGTTCGACGTCCTTCGGCAGGGCAGTCTGCTGTGTACATTTGATCTCCCCGCACTTCCATCTATAACTCGTCATCAAACCGTGGTGAAGACCACCTTACTTACATGTAGATGTCCTGCCAGGGTTCATATGCACGGCCGCTAGATAGGCACATACAGAATAGTCGAGGTCATCACAACCGTCGAACTGAAGCTCCTTGTCTTCCCTATGGAACCAAAATTCGAAGCAAGAGGGCTGTACAGATCGCGGGTTAGGGTTCAATGACACTCCCCCAGACCTCAATTTCTTATCGTTGTTCCCATTCCAGTTTATCAAGTAGCCCACTTCCTACCACCTACTGTCATATCATCCTCACCAGCACGATGGCTGCGGCACGAGCACCAGTGCTGCGGCATCTCCTGAGCTGCCAAACGCGCACACTGCGGGCCTCAAACCAGCGGCGCTGGGCCCAAGTGCACGATGTCCGCTTCCTGGCGACGACACAGCAGCCGCGCAACGTGCTCGAAAAGTACCGCGAGAAGCTCGACCGCAAGGCCCGCGAGGAGGGCCACGCAGATATCGACTCGCTCAAGGCCGCCTACGCCGACAAGATCCGGGCTGTGCGCAAGGAGGCCGACAAAGTCACCCTTCCTTCGGCTCCCCAACAACAACAACCACCATCATCATCTTCATCATCCTCCTTCTCAAGCTCCTCTACACCCACCACCAAATCCCAACCAACAACAACAATACCAAAGCAATCTTCTCCCTCCTCACCAACAGGCATCAAACCCCTCTCCGAAATCCTCGACCTACCCAAAGCGCGGACCCTCCCCATCAAGGAACTAACCGCCATCTGGCGGCTGCACCACGCGTCGCGCGGCAACTCGCTCTGCGCCGTGGTCCCCGCGGACACCTTCGCGGCGATGGAGAGCGCGGCGCGCAACAACCCGCAGTTCGTCCTGCCGGTGCCGCACCCGGAGCAGGGCGCCGAGATGCACTTCCTGCAGTGGACGTGGGACGCGGCGACGCGGAGCGCGACCGTCCTGTTCACCCAGCTGGCCGAGTACAAAGCGCGGGGCGAGTTTGCGGCGCCGCACACCACCGTGACGCACTACAAGGATCTCGCGGGGGAGAAGGGCGTGGTGTTGATGCAAGGCCTGGTGGTGGAGGATCGCGGGGTGAAGGTGGAGGATGCGAGGTGGTTGGTCATGTGTCTGCAGAGGTTCTATGGCGGGTGGGATGGTGTGGGGGATAACAAGGCGAGGGAGAGGGCGGAGGAGAGGAGGAGGTTGCTGGAGTGGTTTGGCAGGGGGGATGGCAGGTTCAGTGTCGAGCGGTTGATGGAAGAGGCTGAGAGGATGGGGTAATAGAACTGGAGAAGAAGAGGAAAAAGAATGTAAGATATGCAATAGTTGGGGCTGTATGTAAGTGCATACTGCACGAAGGGTAAGGACGTACATATATGTGGCGTTAGACGGGATGGCTAAAGATGTACTAGATATTACAGTAGATATCGGGGCGTTAACAGTCCGCACTCAGCCTCTGCGCAAACAGATTCAACGATCAGAGGCGTTTACAACTTTACCCCTGAAGCCCGCTGCTCCTTCTTGGCTTGCTCTCGCATCACCCTCCTGAGGACCTTGCCGCTGGGCGACTTGGGGACCTGATCAACGAAGCGTATGCCGCCGCGCAACCTCTTATGTGGCGCCACCTGTGCTCCCACCCATTCTGCGAGCTCGTGCACCTTGGCCGCGCTCGCCTCCACGCCTTCCCGGAGGACGACATATGCCCGCGGCACTTCGGTTGCATTGGCGTGGTCCTCGACGCCAATCACGCAGGCATCTGCGACTTCCTCGTGCCCTAGTAAGACTCCTTCTAGCTCGGCCGGCGGAACAGGGTAGCCATCTAGATCTGTCAGCAAGTGATATGTCACTTAGCGTCGGAGCAGAAGAGCGAGGGACATACTGTACTTGATCAGCTCCTTGAGACGGTCGACGCAGTAGAAGTTACCGTGCTTGTCTCGCCGAAACACATCGCCCGTTTTGAAGAATCCGTCCGACGAGAAGGCCTCCTTGGTGCGCTCTGGGTTCTTGAAGTAGCCGGGGAAGACATTGGGCCCCTTCAGCCACAGCTCACCGGCCTGGCACACAGAATTTGTCATTAGCAAGAGAGAAAGCCTAGAGGGGGGAGATAAGTATGGAAATTGCATGACCCTTACCTCTCCCTCCGCGACCTCCTTTCCATCATCCCCCACAATCTTCGCCTCCATATTTGGCATCAACTTCCCAACAGACCCCATGAACTTCGCCCACTCATCCACCACCTGGCAACACACCACCGCGCTCGTCTCGGACAGGCCAAACCCCTGCTTCACCGGCACGCGCAGCCGGTTCCACACCGCCTCGGTGAGTTCCCTCGTCAGGGGCGCCGCGCCCGAGTGCATCACCTTCAGCGAACTCAGATCATACCGTCCCACCGCCGGGTGCTTGCTGAACGCGAGCACGACGGGCGGCGGCACATACGTAAAGGTGATCCGGTACGTCTCGATCGCCCGCAGCGCCTTCTCCATGTCGAACCGCTCCAGCACCACCAGCTGCCACCCTTCGTACACCGACATCAGCACGCCGCAGGTGAGGCCGTAGATGTGGAAGAAGGGCAGGATCCCGAGCTGCTTGTCGCCCTTCCCGTCGGGCCCGCCGCGGCTGCGCCACTGGCTGCCCTCCACGTAGCTCGCCTGCAGCACGTTGGCCACCATGTTGTAGTGGGTCAGCCCGACGCCCTTGGGCAGGCCCGTGGTGCCCGAGCTGTAGACGAGGAAGGCGAGGTCGGAGCGCGGCTGCCACCGGATGGGGGGCTTGGCATAGTCCTCTTTGCCTGGTACTGTGCAGCCGCTGGCGTTGCGGATGATGCTGGAGAAGTGGCGGGTGCGGCCCGACGGATCGCGCTGCGGGCCCAACAGGACGACGCGCTCGGCGGCGAGGCCGGCCTTTTCCGCGGCAGAGAGCGCGGTTGCCAGGTAGGCTGGCTGCGTGACCAGGGCCTTGGCGCCCGAGTCGCGCAGCTGGAACGCCAGCTCGTCGACCGTGTACAGCGGGTTGGCAGGCGAGACGATCCCGCCTGCCCAGAGGGCACCGAGGGTGAGGATGGGAGTCTGACGGTATGGGACGTTAGCGGCGGAACGGAACATGGCCTTTGGCCAAATGCGAAGAGTGTCATGGTTCAAGTTTCAACGCACATCGATGGAGTTGGGCGTGTAGAAAGCCAGCACATCCCCCTCCTTCCATCCCCAGAGTGCCTTCAATCCCTTGCCAAACTCAATGGATGCGCTGCGGATGTCGGCCCAACTGTACGAGCGGCCTGTCTCGCCGCATGTCAAGATCTCCTTGGTCACAGGAAAATCTCGATTCTTGTGCCCAAGGAGGAACGACCAGAGATCAACATCGTCGGGGATGCTGAGAGGCGGGAATGTGGATGGGTAATGCATTGTGAGCAATCTGAGTGACGATAACACGCAAATGCTATATTTCCTCTCATCTGTGATGGCTGAGTTGACAAGATGTCGCAGGATCAAATTATATGCCTTATGCCAGGATTGTCAGCCCTTTTGGACGATAACTCTAGCGAGCGTGCCATGAAGTTGTGCCGAGCATTTTGTCTGCCAGTTGCATGCCGGCGTCGGTTCTGCACTGCTGGCTGGCATCGGCTCTCTTGCCGATCGTCCTCGGCGGTAAGCCACACCTCAGCAACGGGCAGTCGTCTAGCATCGGCCCCATCCTCGGCTCGGCACTCCGGACGCCGCACCCGGAGTGCGGGGAGGATCAGGTGATGCTGCAGCCGGCGGTTCATGAAGGCGCTATACCTTCTTCAGATAAGCGCTGAAGCTTGTTTTAAAGTTCCCGGGGCCTGTCAAATGGGCGGTATGCCGTATCGCTGAACCTGGAGTCGTAGAGCATGGCTCCCATCCTCTAAAGTTTAACATTATCCAAACTTTAACTCCTACCTACTACCTTAGGTATCTTCCCTCGTCCCCATGGGTTCCTCAGGCACATTGTAGGCAGATTTCCTCCTTGGTATTGTACCTGGTACCTTATGCACATCGTCTCCGGGTATGAGGGTGAACCATGGCCGCAATATGCCCAGCATGCCTGCTTCTAGCCGTTGAGACAATTGAGCAGCTACTAAATACGAGCGACCACATTTGAAGCCTTGGTAGTAATGGATCGATGCATAGTACACTAACGTTATGTATTGTACGTACATTGCATCGCTTCAAAAATGTCAATGAGTTTCACCGCATCCAAAGGGTCGAGCTCGGATAAGACGCACCAGGGGCGTCGGGCAGGGGTCTGAGGCACATTGGATCAAGGCCACTACCCGCTGCAACATCTTTCAAAACGGCGCTTGGGAATACTTTCCTATTTCCGGGTTCAGGAACCCGGTGGTTGGCACTTTACTACACGTGTAAACCCCTACCTGAGATCCTCAACAGATCGCCTGATCCCCATTGGATTTGCTGGTTCCGCGTACGGACAGTTCGGTTGATGGCGAGGGCCCGGGGCAGTGTTTCGGTCTAGGTACCCCGTCTCGCCCGTCTGCACTTCGGTTGAGCAGACACGCGATAGATCAGACGAAGCTTGCTTGATGATCCCGACGGCGATGTAACCTCGTGGCCGTTGAGCAATGATCAGCGTTGCTGGACAAGCAGAACCCGAATGATGTAAGGAGCTAACTATGTAACTATGTCAGGTAGATATATAAAAGCCATCTCATCACCTCCCAAGAGCTGCCTTGTGCTTGTCTCCTCACCAACCCGTCTTTCCACTTGTATATTCGACTTTTCTCAACAGCAGGGCTGTCTTCCGTTCTATTTCTCTTCGGCCTTTGATACACCCTCTACACTCATTCCGTTCAGTTCGTTCACTTCTTCGTCCCGCCTGCCAACCGTCAAGATGTATTTCAAAGGAGCCTTCATCTTCTCCCTCTTCGCCTCGGCCCTTGCCGCCCCGATCACCAGTGGTGACCAGAAGGTCAAGCGTGGAATTCTCTCAGTCCAGGACTACTCGCAGTTCCAAATCTCTGATGGCGTGGCCGGCAACGCCCTGGCCGAGGTCCAGGCCAAGTTTCCTGTACGGAAATAACATCTCTCAGATATTGCTGTCTCACTACTCACCTCTTGACAGATCGACGAGTCGGACCTAGCCTCGGTTGACGACGAAGACCTGGCCATTATCAAGGCAGCGCGCGAGACCGCGGAGGCGGCCGAGACTGATGCGGGCGGGTTCAACGAGGCCATCGAGGCTGCTGGAGGGAAGAAGACGACCAAAGGAAAGGCGCTACAGGTCGGCAAGATCAAGAACAAGGTGCTCAAGCTGCAGCTGCAGGTGCTAGCGCTGAAGATCGATGCCGCCAAGGGTAAAGACACCGCCGAAAAACTCGCCGCGGAGCAGAAGAAGCTGGACAAGAACGTCGCGACAGACAAGGCATCGGCCGGGCAGACGAGTCAGAGTGTGAACTTCCAAGGGACTTCGCAGCCGTAGAGAAAGTTGGTGCAGGCACCGGTAACTTGCGGGAAACCCTCAAGAGGGGGTTTTCTGTTAATACATAATTCGGGTTGGTCGAAATAGCGGACTGCCGCAGCAGCACAGTCTGATGTGGGTAAGTGACATGTCTTGTCGCCCTCCCCTCGCCCATCTCGAGGTCATCGTGCAGTGGATGAACGAAATAGCACGTCGCTGCCAAGGCCCAAGTGACATGCCGTATCTTCACCTAGAATTACCCACTCCGCCGCCCGAGCCCAGGAGCATGGCCGCCGAGAAGGCGACGTAGGAAAAAGCTTGTATCTCCTAGCGCTTGCGCCTTCTCGCTTGGGTGTTTGGAGCCGCACCTGGTCGAGGCGACCTCGTCGCCTGCTACTCTCCAGTCTCCATAGGCTAATGACGCGCAAGCCCTAGAAGGCTTGCGTGTCTGCTGTGCATATTAGCATTGCGAACACCCGGTGGATGTTATATAAGATTGGGAAGGAAAAACTAGGGTAGGCAAGTGAAGTTACACGGCCAGTGACGGCGAACGCCGACGCCATCAAAATCTTAGGCTCGTCGACCATGCCTGCGAGCTTGCGGAACCCCTTGCGCACGGATGGATCGAGACGCTCCAGAAGTTAGAACGTGTGAACGCACAGGGGCGCTTTGCCGCGCCAAGCCCCGGGGATTGCGCAAGCCAGCAGGGATGCAGAATACCTTAGCGTTTCTTGACTCGAGAGCATCGATGATGATGATCCGGCTGAGAAGTGGCATCTCCCGGCAACTTTCCATTCTGTTTCGTCAGAGATTCTCGGACAACAAATTCTGTGCTCAGCGGCGTTTTAAGATGGAAGGAAGGGCCGAGTGCTCTAAGTCGCCCTACTAATCTTGCCCGGTTTGTCGAGATTCAACCCCAACCCTGAGCTCCGGACAGGTTCCCAACTCGACGACGAGCAGCACTTCAACTTGGCAACCTGCCCCCTCGCTGGGCAACTGGTCACTGGGAAGGCTCAGCGATGGCGAGTCCCATCGAATATCTCATCCACCCTAACCATCCGCCGCCGTCAGCGCCGCCTTCGAAGCCGGCTATTGAGATCGGTCAGAAGATCACGGCGCCGGTCCGCTCGGCAGCTCTGTACCCCGGTCTCTCGGTGCCATTCAACGGATCCGAAGGCCGGGCCCCGGCTCCGCCTCCTCTTGCACGATCCAACTCCGGTTCGGAGCACGGGGCTGCCCCAACGGCAACCGGAAACCATTCCAAGACGCAATCTCTGTACCAGTGTGCCGACTGCCTGCGTAGGTAGTAATTCATCTCATCAATAGGGTTAGGGAAGCTGCTGACCGCATGCACTAGGCCGTTACTCTCGCCCTGAACATCTCCAGGTACTGCGCTCTCATATACGGGACATGAACAGCTCAAGTCTCTGGCATGCATCCTTTTTTGCTGACGGAAGACAGAGACATATTGCCGCACACACCCTTGGAAAGCGCTTCACTTGTGATGCGGGTCTCCTCTCATCGGCCAACCCAGACTTGTCAGGCTAACACGAGTTGCAGATCTGCTCCAAAGGTTTCGCTCGAGCCGATCTTCTGAAACGCCACCGCGCCAACCACCAGGACGACAATGGCCCAAAGCGCAGGCGCTTCAATATCGCGCCCTCCGCCAGCCGCGTGGCACATGCTTGCCAGGCCTGTGCGAAAGCCAGGGTGAAATGCGAAGAGATCAAACCGCAAGTTCCCCGGGACTGAGCTGCGACTGCGTCGGGCCCTTGATCTCCTGCTGACCGCTTGCCTGTCCAGATGTACACGCTGCAAGAACCGCGGGCTGGCCTGCGAGGTCTCTTCGTCAGAAGACGCAGCCGCGTGCCTTGTCCATCTCTCTGCGAATATCAATAACCACATGGGCAACCATGAGTCCACCCCTGACTCCTGCTACGCCTCCTCGCTCACCGTTGGACAGCCGCAGTACCATGCCTCGGTAGGCTCAGCACCGTCCTCGTTTCACCAGTCCGCTAGTCCCGAAGAAAGCAAGGAAGGCATTGTCACTCCGGCCAACCTTCCTTATCCGGACGACGGCCAGCTCGCGACCCCGGATACTTCGAATCAGAGTATTCCGGATTATTTTCAGTCATATGCGCCAAGCGGGGAGGGCTACGCTAGTGAAGAGCATGTGAGACCCCCCTTTCCCGACTTCCTGGGGAACGTCCTATACAACCAACCACTAGACAACCCGCCCAGTGCGCAAGGGACGACTATGCAGCAGCCGATGCTAGACTTCTACGATGACGCGAATCTGGACTTCAAGGAGTTCGATTTCGGCCTCTTGGACCACTGGACCTTCGATGCAACCCGGACCGCGGAAGACCAGACAGCCGGCACAGAAGACTCCACCGGCATAACAGCGATGCGGTCGACATTGGCCAAGATCTGGACTGACTCCCCGTGGAGGTGGTCGCCGCAGAAAACCGATAGCTGCTTTTCCGAGCAGTCTCACTTGCCTCTGCCCTCTCCTTCCAGGGCTGCGCACGATGCCCGTCCCCCCGACCACATAAATGCAATAAATCGGGTAACCCAGGACAGGCTACAAGGCTCTTGCCGGGACAAAATCCTCGCCATTGTCTTGGGCACCTGCCGCGAAAGCCGCATGGCAAGCCGGGTGGCGTCTTCGTTCCCCTCGGTCGAGACAATGGACTCCTGGATTAACATCTTCCTAGCCGCCCACCTATGCCAGGTCTCTTCGTGGGCCCACTACGGTTCGTTCTCACTGAACAGCCAGTGTCCGGAGTGGCTCGCTATGGCCGCGGCTGCTGGTGCCGTCTTAACCCCAGCTCCTCCATTCCGCCGATTCGGTTATGCCTTGCAGGAGGCGATCCGTGAGTGTTCCACGGCCGGCGGCAAGGTCTGAGAGCGTCAAGCTGACAATCCTTTGGCAACAGGCGTTGCAATACCCGAGAAGGTGAGCCGCCTCCCCTCGTGCCGGACCATGTCGGACGGCAGCTAAGAGTATAGCAGTTCGATGAGAACAACAAAAATATTACCGAACTCGACAAAGTCCAGGCATTGGTGCTAGTGCAGGACGTTGGGCTCTGGAGTGGCAACCGGCGGAAAATGGAAATTGCCGAGTGTCGTAAGACCGTCCACGGCAGTTGTTAATTGATCCTGTTCCGAGCTGACACATTGCCAGACCTGTCGATACCTATAGCGGTGAGAAGCAAGCGCCCGAGGGTCTCGTTTTCTGGTCGGTGCTGATATCCCGTAGATGATGCGTTATAGGGGCAAATTCGGGGCGTCAGCCTACCCGGACATCACCGTGTATCCGTCAGACGAGGGCAGAGTTTTAGAGGAAAAGTGGAAGAGGTGGTATCAACTTGAGTCTTGGAAGAGGTGCGGCCTCCAGACTCCGACCAGTCTGACATTGGCTGACATGAGTGCAACTCGAACAGACTCGTCTTCCACGCATATCTGCGGGACGCCCAAGTCTCAATGATACAATGCAACAATCCTTCCATGTCCTACGCAGAGCTCACCCTCCCGCTTCCCTGCTCCAAAGAGCTGTGGTTCGCTCGAAGTGCTGAAGAGTTCAAAATCCGTTACCTCGAATCCGGCACGCACGGCGGCGGCAAACGGCTCCCGACCCTCGGCGACCTCTTCCGCAACATCAATGCCCTCTCAGAAAACCACCACCGCCTTGACGTCCAGTTCGGCGTCTCCATCTACCTCCACGGCTTCTGGTCTCAGATCTGGGAGTACCGCCAGCTCTCTTCCGTCTATTCCCCCTCCTCGTTCACGACTCCCACCGCGGACAACAATACAACACCGACAGCAATGGCCATCCTCCTCGACCACCGCCGCACCGACTTGCAGAGCCAGCTCAAATCCTTCCAAGCCGTAGCCCAAGGCTGGCACGAGATGTTGTCAGCCCGCGAAAGCATGCTGCTGCACCTGCTGTTGCTCAACCTGCACGTCTCCATTGTCGACCTGCAGCTCTTCTTGGGGAAGGAGGGCGAAGACCAGGCTCGCCGCGTCTATCCAGCCCTGCAGCGCTGGGCCGCGACCCCAGAGGCGCGCCAGGCGCTGTGGCATGCCGCACAGGTGTTCCGACAGGGTCGAATGTTCCCGCGCGGGCATCTGAAGGATTTTTGGAGCGTCGCGGTCTCTCATGCCAGTCTGTGCGTGTGGACTTATGGGGTGGTTGTCAGGGCGTCGAGACGGAACAACGGCGTTCACCAGGGGCAGCAGATATACTCCCAGCAGGAGCAGCAAGTTGTGTGCTTGGATGGGGAGGAATCAGAGGAGTCGAGTGCGGTGATACAAGGGTGGATCCTGTATGGGCAGGGACGGCCGGCCATTCGAGGCGTGCTTCTCGAGCATGGTGATCATGGTGATCATCACCAACAAGCGGACGGAAGAGTGGTGGAGTGCTTGCTCGAAGACCCCGCCGGATGCATGGCAGTTGCGCAGGAGATTCTGCGGGCGAACTTTGTGGGCGTGTGGGAGAGCCTGCCGCCACTGAGTGAGAATGTCATACTGGTGCTGAAGCAGTTGGAGAAGGCAGCGTGGGCGGTGGGGTTAGGCTGAGGTTTTGGCGTCGGGGGTCGGAGATGGGTGATGTTTTGGACTCTTCCAGGTTGCGATTGTGGCGATACATTGGGTGTCCACAACTAAAGGTATACCCAGGGTTACTTTGGGGCATGACCATAGAAGGCTTCGCATTTTCTTGATTTACAGGACGTAAACAATGCGGATGTCTACTCGTCCCGGTTCCGACCCCGTCGAGACAGAGATACTCGTAATGCTGTCGGTACGCCTTTTCCATCCGCGGCTTCTATTCTCTGCTAACCACGCGCTGTCAAGTTCATGGCAGTGAACCCCATCCCTGAGCCATCCCACTCTTCGTCTAGGAAAAGACCGTCACTAGTACAAATTATATTACGTATAGCCCTCTTCAGATCGAACTTTTCCTTCATCCCGGACCCAATCCCCTCGGCTGGAAAGCCCCGTCATGGTTCCGGCTCGCGACCCGCCGCTCAGTTCAGTCCTGAAAACAAAAAGTAGACGCACAACAAACCCCAGACTCGAATTCCCAAACCCCGTTCCGGTCCAAACTTCAAAGTTCCTCACTTCCCGCCACAATCCCCAACCCTCCTCCGCAGGAACCACTCCACCGGGACCCTCGCCCTGCCACCACCACCACCCCCCACTTCGCCCCCTTCTCGCACCCTCTTCAGCCCTTCCTCCAGCAGCTGCTGCAATTCCCGGGCTGCTGCTGATGTGTCAACATCGACTACCCTCAACGGACGTTGTGCTGGCGGCGGCGGCGGCGGCAGCAGCAGCACGGGGCAGGCGACGGGGCAGGTGCAGCGGCAGGAGCAAGCGCGGGAGCGGTCTATTCTCCTATTATTATTATTGCTGCTGTTACTGCTGTTGCTTCTAGCAACAGGTTGAATAGGAGTGGTAGTAGTAGTAGTAGTAGTGGGAGGAGGAGGAGGTGGTGGTGGTAGACGGGAGGGGGAAGCAGCACGGCATCCCGCCGCCAGCAACGCCTGCCTCAGCGTGACAACGTCGTCGTGGGAGCGGTAGATCTCGCAGACGCGGTTGTGTGCATAGCTGAGGGTGATTATATATCGCGTGTGCCTAGGAGGTTTGTTTCGGCTGCTGGTGGTGGTGGTGGTATCGGTGATGCTTCTGTGTCGGTGATGGTGGTGGTGATAGTAGTCTTCGTACTCGACTCGCACGTGCGTTGCTAGGGGCAGATGGAGGATGCCATTGTATATGTCGTGGTTCTTCCGCGTGTGAACCTGCGGTCTGCTGGTGGCCTGTCGCGTTGAGAGGGATCTGATTATCATGGCCTGCTGTCGAGACAAGAGACCGTGACGAGGGAGGAGGTATGAGGTTGAAATATAGGGGTTCAACAGTGTCGACGGACTAGAGTACGGGGATAGGTAGCCGTGGCGGATAGTCAGGTGGATTCGAGGCCCGGCGGTCAACTTCCCTTGACTGACCTGCTGAACTGGACACGCGAAAGAATGGGTTCAACCATATGATGAAAAGCCGTCAAAGATAGGAATGGCAGAAGAATGTGGCTGGCAACAAGGTGCCAACGGAGACCATGTATACTCATATCGGCACGCGGCTTGACTGACCCCGAGGGAAACAAGGCTGCCATGGAAAGACAAGGCCTCGACATTGTGGCGGCTCCGCCGCCATGTTCCGGCGAGGCCGCTCAGACTGTCATCGTCATCCACCGTATGACAGGCAGACATTAAGATTACATACGACTGGGCTTCGGCCGCGAACGGATTGCATTTAATTAATCCGGTTGAAGCTGCCAGACTGTTGACCCCACCTGAAACGACATCCCTTGGGAGATGATAGACATTAAGCGTTTCCCGTCTTGCTTGCGCCAAGATGCTGCATCTGCCGTTCCGGCAGTCTGGTTTGAGTGATGGATACGTAGTGTCTTGCTCTCCCAGATGACGAGGACTGCCATGAGACCAGAACCGAGATTTCGCCGTACGGACTTATAGTCTTATACCTGGCCAGGAGAACAGTCGACTTCAGCGCAGATATCGATGTACGAGGCCGCTGCCCTCTACGGTAATCCGGAGAGTTTCCCAGCAATGTATATCCTACACTAATGTCACGACTGTTCCGCCAAGGGGTGCGTTATGTTCGTTGTTGTCGCTGTCGTTGTCCGACGCCGGGGCCTCGGCTTGAAGTTCAGCAAAGCCAAGATCTCTTAGCCAGAATAAGCCTAGCGGCCTCTCCGTCATCCGAACCCCTGCCTTGCCCTGAAAGCGGTGGGCCATTGATCATCCTGAAACAGAACGGTTTGCGGGGCTTCGATCCGCAATGCGTGCTGGCCCCACCAGAGGAATGCATGAAGCGAGTCAACAAGCTTCTCGCCTGCATTGCGACAGCCGCGTTTGTTAGTCCATTGTACATATGTAAGACTTCGTTCGCATCAGCATTTCTTTCATCCATTGCAGTGCGCCGTGCACCAAAGTTCAGACGGGCTTTATGTCGACCGGCGGACACTGTAGAGTGGCTCCCGATGCGGCGGGGCCGTGTGACGTCTGCCGCTGGCTTTATCCCGGCAATGTGGCTCGCAAGGGGAAAAACGTTTGGTTGCTCTCACGGCCGGGGAAGAGGGGACCTTGGACGTTCTTCTGATCTGGCTTCAGATCATGTACCGTCGATAATGGACTCAGCTATAGGTACCTTACTGTGTAGCTTCCGTCTTGAGGCAGCTCTGTTGTTGCCTGTCGCTGGCAGAGCCCAGGCATAGATCCCTACGGTCTAAGAAGTACTAAGAACGTATTTCCTAGTGTAGAGGCACTAGTGAAAGGCGACTGCATGTAAACATGGCAACTGCAACCTCGGACCGCACCAAGCAACTGGGCCGGACCTGCCAAGCCAGGGAAGGGATGCATCGTGTTTACCCCCTTCCTCATGCATTCATCCCATCCTGTCAACCGGGACCCGCTGCTTTTTTTCTCGACGTCCTCGCGCCTTTCTTGTTCACCTTCCACTTCTTTCCAAAACTGTGCATTTCTTGGCCTGGAGCAATTAAATACTGTTTTGAGAGCTTCCCGCAAACCGACGTGAATCACCTGTCGCTGCCATGGCATTGCAAGCCGCCTATAGACAGTTTCTGGCCACGCCGAATTCGTCGGCGCTCACGGAAGACGCGTCGCTGCACTACACCACGACCACATCGAGCTTCACTGGCGCGACCGAGATCATCAAGCACCTAGGATCGGTGCGGAACAAAATCAAGAAGAAGAAGGAGGACGCGCTCTTCGCCATCGAGAACCAGCATGCCCTCGCCCTCGAAGTCGACACCACGCTGGAGTTCATCTCCAGCG
The DNA here is from genome assembly GCF_033439665.1 of Chaetomium strumarium. Lineage (NCBI taxonomy): Eukaryota > Fungi > Ascomycota > Sordariomycetes > Sordariales > Chaetomiaceae > Chaetomium > Chaetomium strumarium. The sequence goes on along the minus strand of NW_026944429.1, from coordinate 2,556,663 downwards.
GCGGGCCGTATCTTCCCGGCCTGGACGACAATTTTCTAGCTGATCGCACCGTCTACCTTGTGGTTGTAAGTCGCGCATAGCTTCGCAAGACATGTTCGCACAGTTCTGCTCACATTCCCGCTCTCAGACTCACATTGTGACCTTCAACGATGAGGGCAAAATCAAATCAATCCGCCAAAGCTGGGACCAAGGCGCACTTCTCAAGCAGGTTGAGGTGATTGGCAGATCGGGCCAGAATTGGCCCATCCGCGACAGCAAGGAACAAATCAGCCTTATCGCAAAGTGTGTCAAGGGCGACGGGATTCCCGCTGCTCCCACCCAGGCTCTGCCCACACGCTCCCGCGGTAGTTCAACGAATGCCATGCGCGACCCGCATGCGACCCTCGACTTGTTTGCGCCGCGTGAGGAACTCGAGAACGTCCCCGCCTCTGTCGTCTCACCATATGCTGGAAGGAGACCTCGCCAGCGCTCATTTACCGAGATTCTGGGCGACGAGCCCATCGACGAGCCCAGCTCGCCTAGCAACGGTCGCGAGCGCTCGATGTCTCCCAGCAAGGTGATTGCGCCCAAGGTCGGCGCAGGCAAGAACTTCCAGGCCCCGCGCCTTTTCGAGAGCGAGGAGGATGACGCTTCTACCGACGCGCAGCACGAGCGGAAATCGAGCGCCGGACGCGTCGTGCGCCCAGACCCGAAGAAGTATGAACACTTCGAATTCGACGACGGCTCGCAGTCTCAGGAGGCTCCCGCTCCGAAACCTGCTCCCCCGCAAAAGAGCAAGCGTGATAGCCAATGGTCTTTTGAGGACTTCGTGACACCGCAAAAGCCCGTGGCCAGCCGTGGCCTCCATCGCGCCCGCGACGTGCGCCACTGGGGCGAGGATAACGATGTGCTTGAGAACACGCCCGCTCCCAGGGCGGCAGTGAACAAGCCTCGCCGTGATGCAGAGGCCCACTTTGAGCTGGTTGATGACGGCCCGACGAGCGACGAGCCTCGCGGTGCTGGCCGGCCGCCCCGCGGCACCCATCACAACGAGGGTTTGCACCTGTACGACAACAGGCTGCACCACGAGGACGGCACTGTCCCCTCGCCCGGTCCGGCACCGCTTGGTAACATCACCAACCTTAGGGACCGGCACAAGACTTTCGAACCCCACTTCGAAATGACGGATGAGTCGCCGCACCACAACGACGAACCTGCGAAGGTGCCCGAGGACCGCAAGAAGGCGGTGCGCATGATGGAGAGCAACTGGGCCCCGTACGATGAGTCGCCGGTGTCGCGTAAGGAGAACGATAACCCAAGCGGCACACGGGCGGGTGACGATCGCGGCATCGTGATCGCGGGCGATGGCATGGGCGGCAGGAAGGGCACCGGCCGGAACTGGATTACCGGTGAAGACGACGAGGCTCCTCAGCCCGTCAAGAACAAGGCTGGCCGTGGCCCGCCGACCAAGTCGGATAATTTCTGGGATTTCTAAAGCTCGGCATGTTTAGCAAATCGTTCGCTGTTTGCGTCGGCGAGGAGGAACCGCGCGGACGCCGTTTGATGATTGATGTACTATGCGTGGCGGATGATTCATGAGAACAACACCGACGTTTATACACTGGGCCAGGCCAGGCTAATTACGGGGTCGTTCTAGTCGCTGCCCAGACTTGTTTGTTTTCCGTTGCCACAGCTTTGGAGGGTTACATTTAGCGAAGTCTGGCGAGAAACGTCTGTTGGGATATCAATCTGTATCCAGAGCTCCTTTTGGTGTCGGTAGGTTTCGCTTCCGAGGCGGCGGGTTGTTGTTGACTTTAGGACTACCACCAGCGCGTGGGCCATATCCGATGCCCGCGAATCTCTTCTGTTCTCTACTCTGTTGAGATAGCATGCCAATACAAGTTTTATCTTGGTTGACCAGGCGTGTTCATATGGTGCCTGTTTCGCGTCCTCTTTCAGTGGGATTTTCTCCCTTCCACAAACCCAAGGGGTCGGCTTCCAACTGTGTATCCTTAGGTACACAGGCAGTGGTCGTTGCTGTGCGGGAAATGTATGAATATAATATTACTATGCGCAAGTTCCCTGGGTATATACATGTACATCAACAGTGTAACTGACTCTCCTAACACCATTTGCTCCTCTAGCTAGGTAAGTATCCAGGTATGTCTTCCCATAGCATAGTCTCAGCGCCATTAACCCATCATCGCTCTAAGGTATACACAGCCAACCCACACTTAGGTACCAAACCCCGTTTAGCTTCTAAATCTACCAAATCACACCAGACCCAACAGCGGGACAAATCAAGATCAACACAGGAATCTATAAACCCTTTTCCACCTAGGCCACCCTTTCCGTTCCTCTATCTCCCTCGATATCAAAATCGGCAAGTTGAAGTCCCGCCGCCCCGTGTCGACATCAATCTCGTCGATCTTGACCACACTGGTGCGGAACCAGATCTTGTACCCGACATAAAACGCCGCGACGATCGGGGCGCACAGATACTCGAGGAAGAAATTCCGCGCTGCCTCGGCGCCGTGCCTGTCGCCGCCTGTCGCCCCGCCGCCTGGGACGGGATCTAGGGGAGAGGCAAGCGGGTTGGAGGGGACCGGGTGCGGGATGGGCCAGGCGGCGGTCCAGAACTGTGCGAGCAGCACGAGGATGTTGAGCGACAGGCCTATCCAGGATCCGACCACGCCGACCTGGGAGCGGAAGGCGAGCGAGTGGATGGAGCGCCCCTTGGCGGCCCAGGCCTTGCGGAAGCGGATGTGTGCGAGGCAGATAGAGCCCCACGTGAAGACGGAGGAGAGGCCCGAGACGGCCAGCAGCCAGTTCAGGACGTCGGTCTTCTCGTCCAGGTCGGCCAGGTAGCCCAGTAGGCCGATGGCGGAGGCGACGAGTATGGCTACGAGGGGCCGGCCGCGACGGTCGACGTAGCCGAGGATCTGAGGCGCCTGGCGCTGGTCGGCCAGTGCGGCGAGCGTGCGGGAGGAGCCGAAGACGGCGCTGTTGCCGACCGAGATGACGGCGACTAGGATGACGCTGTTCATAACGCCTGGGAGGATGGCTATTCCGGCCGATTCGATGGCGATGACGAAGGGGGATGCCGAGGCGTCAGCGGCGGACTTAGCGCCTAGAAGCTTGGGGTGGTTGTGCGGCACGAGCAGGCCGATAAGGGTAAGGGAGACGATGTAGAAGAGTGTGATGCGCCAAAAGACTTGTTTGATGGCGGTAGGGAGGGACTTGCGCGGGTTGACCGTCTCGGCGGCGGCGAGGCCGACGAGCTCGGTGCCCGTGAAGGCGAAGGCGGCGGTGACGAAGACGGCACAGAGACCCTTGAAGCCGTTGTTGAAGGCACCCGGGTTGTGCCAGTACCGGCCACCGATATAGCCGTCGTTGGGATAGCCACCTATGTTGATAACGATGCCGAGGAGGCTGTATGCCAAGCGTCAGCAGTGGTCTAAACTCGCAAATAGGGGTGCGCCTAGCCTACATGAACCCGATGACGGCCGTGATCTTGACAATGGCGAAGACAAACTCGGATTCTCCGTAGCCTTTGACGCCAAACAAGTTGATCACAAAGATAGCGAGCAGGAAGATGGTGATAAAGATGGCACGATTCAGATCGTTGTTCCAATAACTGACGGTGATGGAGGCGGCAATGATTTCGACGGGGAGCACCGTCAGCCACTGCAAGGCGTAGCTGGGAAGATCAGCATTGGCCACTGATGCATAGGTCTCGGGGAGAAC